>NC_138507.1:92430997-94830997 GCF_964252035.2 Podarcis erhardii
AGTTAGGGAGAGGAATACTTTTTCGTCTGCTGTACCTTTTATATTACCATGATCTGAATAGATTTGCCTTGGATTCTAAGGCCTAGAATATGACCCAGAATCCTCTGCAGTGTGCAGGTCTGGGTTTCCACAGCAGAAAAATCAGTGTAGCTGAAGATACAGGGTTGAATCCAAAATTCCCATGAGCAGAGCTCCACTCACACAATTCTCTCACTGAGGAAGTGGAAGTGTTTTGGGTTCTTTGGTCCAATTCCTCCTTCCCTCCTTCCGGTCCCTGTGTAGTTATTCCAAAAGGCTAAGGGCTCTCTAGAATAGGGGTCAGCAAACTTTATCAGCAGGGGGCTGGTCCACTGTCCCTCAGACCCTGTGGGGGGCTGGACTATATTTTGAAAATATATATATATGAACGAATTCCTATGCCCCACAAATAACCCAGAGATGCATTTTAAATAAAAGGATGCATTCTACTCATGTAGAAACACGCTGGTTCCTGGACCGTCCGCGGGCTGGATTTAGAAGGCAATTGAGCCAGATCTGGCCCCCCGGGCCTTAGTTTGCCTACCCATGCTCTAGAATAATGTGGGAGGTGGCCCTGGGGCAGCAGCAGGAAGGGGCATTGGCAAAACCTGCATCGTTCATCTTCCTCCAGTGAGAGCATATGTTGGCTCCCAGTTCAGGAGATAATTTTGGATTCTGCCCCTGCCCCCCTACAATCTTGCAACCCTATAACTGCAGTAGCTTGTAATTAGAAGTATTTTACAACTGTTGTATTGAAATGACTTGGTTACACATTCCCCACCCCTCCCTTTTAAGAGACTTCCGGTGTTATCAGCAAGGGCTTTGTTGCTTTTGTGAGAGATGGACAGCATTTTCTTTGCCAAGATCATTAGCCATTAGTGAGTAATAGCTTAGGTCAGGAAAACATCCACTATAAGAGTTGGAGGGTGTTTCCTGATAACATTGAGCAGCCATCCTCATTTGTTTGCGCAGCAGCATTTCCTCCTTTTTCCATATTGCAGTTGTCGTGTAGGAAATGCAACAGTCAGAACTGGTAGCTTCCTGGGAACACTGGTATAAGGAAGGCATTGGTAACCAGTTTCACCTATTCAGAAACAAACAAGCTAGGGAGAAAAGAGAATTACTCAGAATTAGGTAGTAAAACTTTTACTCAGAGAGTAGACCTGTTGAAAGTAATAGATGTAAGTCAGTCAGTCATGTCTATTAATTTCAGGTGGTCTGCTCTGAATATGACAAATGTTG
Source organism: Podarcis erhardii (assembly GCF_964252035.2). NCBI lineage: Eukaryota > Metazoa > Chordata > Lepidosauria > Squamata > Lacertidae > Podarcis > Podarcis erhardii. The sequence continues at coordinate 92,432,258 of NC_138507.1, forward strand.
AGAAAAACTCTTAGTGTCCAATTTGCATTGTTCATTGTTAGAGCATCTTCTTTGAATAATGAAGGTCTAAGTTTCAATTCCTGGCATCTCCCAAGAATCCTGAAATCCTGAGGAACCACTGCCAGTCAGTGTAAATGGACCAAGTTAAATGGACCAAGTGTCTGTCTCAGTATAAGACACCTTCTTATAACCCTATGTTATTCATTTATTTATATGAGGAAGAACTATAGCTCAGTGCATTTAGAAGGCATCTCCAGGTAGGTTTAGGAATGTGCCCTGCCATACAGTGTTGAGCTCTAGTCAGATCAATGCTCTGACTTATGAGGAAGCTTCCTATGTTCCTGTGTAAGCGATACTCCAAAACAGTATTTGAAACTCCCCAGGTGCCAGGCACATTTTGCAGTTGGTGCAGGTCCAATTGCAACCATGTGGAGATCTCTGGATCCCAGGTTGGCGACAGACATCTCCATCTGGCTGGCCCCTCCAGTTTTCTTAAGCAGAAGAGCTTATTTATTGCATTTATATCCAGCTTTTCCTCCAAGGAGTACATGGTTTATCCCCCCTCCTCAGTTAATGACCCTGTGAGGTAGGTTAAGAGCCTGGCCCAGGGTCACCCAGTGAGGTTCATGTCTGAGTGGGGATTTGAATCCTGATTTCTCAGGTTCTAGTCCCACACTCTTCGCCACCACACCACACTGACTTCCTAGAGTACTTCTGCTGTGGGACAGCTATGTAAATTAAGTAGTTAAATAATTATGGGGAAGGCAAAAAGTCACTTAGAGAAGGATCTGAAATATTTTCCTTGGTGCTTGAATTGGTTTTATTCCATATTGTTTTATTTGATGTTTTAATGTGTTATAAACTGCTTTGAGATTTTTTTCTTTGAAATATAAAGCGGTATAGAAATTAATAATAATAGTAGTAATTTTCATTGGGGGGGAAAGGTGCCTAGACATCCCATTGTGGTGACCACAACCTAGCTTTAAGGTGCCATTTGGCTATTAGCTTATACAGTGGTGCCTCACAAGACAAAATTAATCCGTTCCGTGAGGCTCTTCGTATAGCGGTTTTTTCGTCTTGCGAAGCAAGCCCATTGACAGCTTAGCGGATTAGCGCTATTAGTGGCTTAGCGGCTTTTAGCGGGTCAGCTGATAAGCGGCTTAGCGGCTTAGGAAAAGGGGGGGGAAGGGGAAAAAACCCGCAGGAACTCGCAAGACATTTTCGTCTTGCGAAGCAAGCCCATAGGGAAATTCGTTTTGCGAAGCGCCTCCAAAACGGAAAACCCTTTCGTCTAGCGAGTTTTCCGTCCTGCGAGGCGTTCGTCTTGCGGGGCACCACTGTAGATATATCTGAGCTTCTAACACAGCTCCAAAGTGTCGCTGATACGCATTCAAATTAGAAAAAAAGATGTACAATAAAAATGACATGCATTATAAATTATAGACCCATGAAGTGATTTCCCCAAACTGCGCACACCTGGCTTCGTAAGTAAGGACGTGGTCACAAAAGACGGAGCCCCGTTCGCAACATGAGCAGAACGCAACCCACGTCTGCGCGTGCACGGGTCGCGATTCGCGTCTGCACATGCGTGAGCGGCGAAACCCCGAAGGAACCCTTTCCGGTACTTCCGGGTCGCCACGGGACACAACCTGAAAACGCGCACGCAACCTGAAGCAAACGTAACAAGAGGCATGACTATAATTGGGAGCTTCGTGTGTATCCCTGATTTGTTCCTTTGCAAGTTGGTCTCTCTGACAGTAAACCCCACTGGGATCAGCTACACTAGGGAGTTCCCCATTGGGAAACTGGGGAGGCCTGTGAGCCTCTTGGGAGGCTCTGCTTTCAGAAAATACCGTTCAGCAGATTGGGACTGACTGCACGTCTTTGAGGTTGTCCTGTGACGTTTGGTGACTGACAGGTGGGTCTCCCCAACCACCTATTACAAGTTCTGGGGCCCCGAGTGAGTTTGCATCAGAATGGTATTGAGTGGGGTGTCAGTTTCAACTCAACCTTGTTGCATTGGAGTAGGGCCTTGAAGCACAAGAGGTGCTGCCTGCTTTGTGAGCCTTTACCTGAGGACATTTAACATTCTGAAGAGGCCGCTGCTCACGTTTCAGCTTTTAGAGCATTTAGGATTACTTGGTAATAATGATGGGAGGTTACGCTACGTTCTGCTCTGCCGTTCACAATACTTCAGGCGCTTCATGAAAAAACCCTAGCATCTGCTGTCTGGAGTCATTTATCAGCTAAATGAGATTACATTCCTGTGTGAAGCATTTCAAGGGTGTCAGTAGAAGACAGGATATTTCATAGGGCTTCCGGCTTCTTCTTTTTTTGGTTTTGAACTTAATTCTGGTCATGCACCGCATATTTCTGACGCCAGTTACTCTGCTCTAATCTGTGTTCTTGATACCTGAGAGCTTCAACATGTCTGCACCCATCTCCCAAGCCTATGCCATTTTTTGAATACCCTGAAATGCATTAACCTCTTACTGCCACCTTTTATCTACCTGTTCCTAGACCTAAAAGTAAGATTGAATTGTGGAGAATGTTTAATTTAATTCAATATTTATTTTGACCATTTTTATGCCACCTAATTACTGTAGCCTCTTATGTACCGTAGAAGGGGACTCGCTCCAATAAGACTAAAAATGAGTTTAAATTAAGAATTCCTGGAGTGGTTTAACAATCAGTCCCTCTTCCTAGGGAACTCTGGGAAATGTAGTTCTGTGAGCGGAATGGGGGTCTCCTAACAACTCTCAGCACCTTAACAGACTACAGTTCCTAGGGTTCTTTGGGGGCAAGCCATGGCTGTTTAAAGTGGCATAATACTGCTTTAAGGTGTAGCTGTGGCCAGGATAGTAACTAAACAGCCTCTGCAGTGCTTTGGTAAAATGATGAAGGATGGAGGGGTGATGCTGTGGTAGGGGGTGAGGTTATAAAATACATTATAAGTTGGGCCAGAATTTCATTGGGTTCCTCCACCCACCCACACACCAAATGGGATAGCCATGTTCGTATTTGAGTTTCTTCCTCTCCTTTTCTTATTCTTGCCATTCTTTTCCTCTTAGTCCCCCATGTTTGATGGCAAAGTACCCCACTGGCACCACTTCTCCTGTTTCTGGAAGCGGGCTCGACTGGTGTCCCACACCGACGTGGTCGGCTTCTCAGAACTGCGTTGGGAAGATCAGGAGAAAATTAAGAAGTCCATAGAAAGTGGCGGCGCCGGAACAGGTAGGCAAATGTTTAGTGGCTCTCGAAAGAGATAGCCGCTTGCTGTATGAGCCCAGATATCAAGCAGCTTTGGGCGATTTGGGTTCCCAGGCTTCTGTGCTAGTTGCTGTCCCAGATGTATGGAAGGTGTCCTGGATGCAAGGAAACCGGCTGTAAATAAGAATCAGCCTCCCATGTAGTTGCCATGGACATTTGCAAGTTTTCAGCTTGAGGACTGGAGGAAATTGTTTTTCTTCGGCCTCTCTCTTTTTTCAGACGTAGATAACCAAATGGTCTCTTCAGGGTTAGATTTAACCCATGTTCACTACCCAGATGTCCATGCTGGGAAATGCTGGACATTTATCTAATAAATATATATATAAATATATATTTTTTGTTTTCCAGGCAAAGGCGACCAAGAGGGAGGTGGCAAAAGTGATAAAAGTTTAAACGATTTTGCCGCAGAATATGCAAAGTCCAACAGAAGCACCTGCAAAGGCTGCGATCAGAAGATAGAAAAGGTAAAATAGGTGTCCAATTCTGTGTCTCTGTAATATGAGTTATAGCACTCGTAATGTATAAATCCTTTTCGGGAAGGGCCGTAGCTCGTTCTCTGAGCATCTGCTTTGCATGCAGAAGGTCCCATGTTCAGTCCCGGCATCTCCAGGTAGAGCTGGGAATGTCCCAAGTCTGAAACCATGAAGAGCTGCTGCCAGCCAGTGTAGGCATTACTGAGCTGGATGGACTAATGATCTTACTCTATATAAAGCAGGTTCCAATCTTCCTGTACTGTGGAGGGTTGAGAAATTCTCTAGAATAATGTGGCTGGGGGCTAAAGGTGAAATTGGCAAAAATTGCCTCCTTTTAGAGCATAATCTGTAGTTGTGGACCTTTCTGCACGAATTAGAGGCGCTGATTAATTTAATTAATAGGGGGGAAATTAATGAGATTTGTCTCTCCAAAATGCTTCATTATTGTCTTTTAATATACATATTTTTCCTCAACCTTCTGTCAATATCTCATGCAACCTTTTACAATCTTGTAGAGCTCACGTGTTTAGTATAAGAGCTGACTTAGCCACTATAGTGTGAATTCATGTATAAAATTATCTGGCCTTTTTGCACATAACGGTAAACCGAACTATGGCTTACTGTGAACATGCAAGCATGCTGGTGCCGGGAGAGAACATCCTGGCCAGTTTTGCAGCTCATGGTTTGTTTCGAGCAAGACAGACTAGCACTAGATGGAATCTACACACAAAAAAAAAATGCTGTGAAAATGCGTTTTTAAAAAAAGTTTTGAAGAAAATACATTGAATTTGCCATAGCTCACTGTTGCCATCTAGTGTCACATTCGTATATTGCACTTTACAGCACACTTAAAATATTTTATTTGCAGCTGTATAGCTGAGTCCCCAGTGTGGCACTTTCAGGAATGAAGGGGGTTCCAGCATGCTTGCTTGTTCACAGCAAGCCATAGTTTGGCTTACGTGAAGCCAGTAACACAGACAGTTGTATGGTCTCACTCATTTATTTAATCCGCCCTCCTTCTCCCACTTTCTCCTGCAGGGTCAAATCAGGATTTCAAAGAAAATGGTGCATCCCGAAAAGCCCCAGTTGGGGATGATAGACAACTGGTACCACCCAGCCTGTTTTGTCAGCCGCAGAGCAGATCTGGGGTTTCTTGCCTCTTTTAGTGCCTCTCAGCTGTTAGGCTTTGGGCTCCTGAATGCTGAAGATAAAGAGACTCTGAAAAAGCAGCTGCCTGCAGTCAAGAATGAAGGGTATGTTGAGTATGCCAAAAGAAGGCAGGATTTCTGTCGACACAGCAGTAGCTCAGGCAATTGTGAACAGTAATGCCAGAAACTTTAAAAGGTCTTTCTTCAGTTTTCCACTCCCCGGAGAGAGGATGTTCAGAGAGCTGCCAGGAGACAGCTCAGACAGGGGGCTTGGGTAGTCTTAACCTTCCTTGCGAGAGAAGTTGCTCAGACTGAAGTCCTGTAATTTGACCTTCTTGGTTCATGGAGTTACCTGGTCATGCTGGGCTGCTCATCAGCAAGGTGGCACTTCATGGTCACAGATAATAGGCTGCCCATTGTTCTGCCCTAGTGGCACAGGGAGTAAGGTGTCTTGACTAAGCTGCAGTGGTTGCTTGTGTGAAGCCCTTAACAGGGTCTCCTTTGGTACAGCGGGAGTGCCTACAAACATAAGATGGTCGCACAGTGTAGGACCAGTGTTTCTCAAACTTGGGTCCCCAGCATTGTTGGACTTCAAATCCCATCATCCCTGACCACTGGTGCTGCTGGCTAGTGTTGATGGGAGTTGTTGTCCGGCTGAGGATCCAAGTTTGAGAAACAGCACTCGGTTGCTAATCCATATTTCCTTTCGTCCCTTGCATGGGGCAAGCAGAAAACCACTCACATCCCTGCTTTCTAGGCACGGGAAAAGTGGAAGTGTGGACAAACTCTAAATGCCCAACTTCTAGCTGAGGCTGTTCAGGCCTCTGCAGCTCATGAAATATATATACAAGCCTTACTTCAACACTTGGATGGTATTGTGAGCCAGACAAAGCACCCAGGCCCTCTTAGGAAAGTCACTTCTATGCTATGTTTACACTCGTCAGCTATTGCTTGCAACCAAGGGATCAGATTTGCATGCTTTCTTCCCGTGTCTATTTTGAGGCTCCTGCTTTGCCTCACACCCAGAGCAGCATAGGAAACTGAAGCTGGATAAATGATTTGCTCTGTCAACTGAGCCTAATCATGGAGGCTTTGACTATGCAAAAGCTTCCGGGGTGGGGGGCTTTTGCTTCCATTTTCAAAGGAGATAATTTTTCATTAATGCTCCTGCACCCCTTCCATAATGAAATATTTGCATTTGCTTGCCAGGTTACTACAGAAGCACAGAACGGTGCTAGAATCATGGTGGAAAACAACTTCGCTTGGTGTCAGCTTCATTTGTCATCGCGTTGCTAGTTTGAAATCACTTAGATTCTTGGTTTCTGTACATGCAGTCATGTAAAAAGTTCACATGCAGCAGAGACATATCTAGGTCTTCAAAAATGGCTGGACTTTCAAGAAGCTTTCTCATTTAATAGGCAGACCTTTGCACCCAAAGACCAAACAAGGCATTGTGGCGCAGTTCAGTCGCTTCCTTTTCATTCCTAGGGGAAGGGACCAGAGGTCGAGTCATAGGGCATCTGCTTTGCATGCAGAAGGTCCCCTGTTCATTCCCATTGTCTCCAGGTAGGGCGAGGAGACCCCATGACCTTTTGGCAAGAGTGTGGTGAAAATGATCAAGGGAAATGCTTTGATTTCAGTAGTGGGAAAGAGGCTGCAGTCTTAGTGTCATTGGTATTAAGTGGGGAACCTATGACTCTCCAGATGTGGTTGGACTATAACTCCCATCATCCCTGAAAATTGACCGCCTTGGCTGGGCCTGAAGGGAGAGGAAGTCCAACAGCATCTGGAATGCTGCAGTTTCCCCATCCCTGCTGTAGAGCATCAAGATAGCTGAGGAGAAAGATACCTTTTAAATGGCCATTCAGCTAATGCTTTGCGGAAGGGGTTGGTAAGATGGGCTTTCTTTGTTCAGAAAGCTGGTTGCAAGGTGTTCTAGGACTGCAATCTGGGACTGGAGACAGAAGTCCCAAGCACTTGACCAATCTCTAAGCTCAAAGTAGGAAAGGGAGGGCCCCCCAGCACAGGAACAAAGAGAAGAGGAAATGCTCTACAGTTCAATGTTTCTGTGATCTGGTGTGGTGTTTTCAGTTAACAACATTTAACCAATTTTCCATTAGCTCAATGTATCTCAAAGTGTTAAACCATTACTGGGCAATTTTCAGTTTCGTGATTTGCATTTTGATGATGGGAATACTTGAAACAGATCTCACAGATACGTGTAAAAGCTGCAAAGAAAGGAAGGGGAAAGCCTATGCCAAATATACAGTCCATCATAACGGGCGAAGGAAGACGTCGTGACACCCGGGGCGGGCGTCGCTACGTAGGGCGCATGTGCAGCGTCACTATGTACAATGCATGTGCCGTACATAGCGACGCCGCACATGCGCTGTATAGCAGTTTGTCGCCGCTCCAGCCGCGAATGGAGGATCCTGGCACCGTCTGGCGCTGGAGCAGCACTATACAGCACATGTGCAGTGTCGCTACGTGCAGCGCATGCGTGCTACGCCACACATGCGCTGTACTTAGCGGTTTGGCGCCAGGAATCCTCTGCTCGCTGCTGCAGCCATGAATGGAGGATCCTCCACATGCGTCTGCGACTTGTCACCCCTGCAGACATGGAACCCAGGGCGTTCCGCCCCCCTGCCCCCCCCCCCGTTGCGACGCCACTGCATCATAAACTGGTGCTGCCCAAGAACTAGTAAACGGAGCTGATGGGCTAACTTTTGAGTAACTACTGACGTGAGTTTTCTTTCTCCTCCAGGAAGAGAAAAGGAGATGAGGTGGATGCCAACGTGGTCTCAAAAAAGAAACCAAAAAAGGAGAAAGAAAAACAGTCTAAACAGGAGAAGTTGCTGAAGGTGCGTTTCTCAGTGACTTCTCTTTGTTTCTTAGTTTGCTTCTCACTGACTAAACACTCTTGAACTACCTTCTGTGGGGGAATTCAAAAGCAGTGCGGACGTATGGAATAAAGGCAGAGATTGTCCTTTCTGCATTGCCTCTATCCCAAAGCGGTTTGGAATCCAAGAATATATGCAAGATTTGCTCCAAGCAGATCACAGTCAGTAAGCCAAAAACAAACATTGGCTGCACCTCATAAACAAACCAGGAGACTCAGGAGCGGTGGTGGTTTCACCCAGCAATATATTCCTGAGTGAAACCGCCATCCCACTTTGGCCTCAAACTGCACAATGAGGAAAAAGCTGCATTGGTGAGGCACTAATACAGTTTGTTCCTTCCTCTGCCTCTTTAAACTGCTCAGCTGAGGATCCCCCAGCCGGACACTGGCTCCCACACAAGTGGGGGGAGCACTGGGGATGGCTCTGCTGGGGATAGGGAGCCCTCCTGCCCCCAGATGAGCTGTACAAAGAAGCTGACTTGTCCCAGTCCCCTAGGCAGTGGGGTGAAACCGCCTCAGCTCCCATGGTGAGAGCTGCGGCAATTTCCTCTGGCGCCTTGCAAGCTGAGGCCAATGCAGCTTGTTTTTTTTAACATCGTGGTATATCGCCAGACCACAATGTTTGGCTGGCGATATACTGCAGTGTTAAAAAGCTGATATCGCCCAGCCCTAACCTCCACTCCTTTGTTAGCTGACTTGCTAACAACAGAATTAACCGTTAGGATGCAAACTGAATGATCTCTGCTGTTATACTTCCAACATGGGGCACCCCCTTTTTCCCCTGCAATGTTCCTTGCCATGTGTCTTGCATGTGCAGTGGTAACTCGGGTTACAAACTTAATTCGTTCCAGAGGTCCATTCTTAACCTGAAACCGTTCTTAACCTAAGGTGCGCTTTCGCTAATGGGGCCTCCCATTGCCGCTGCACTGCCAGCGCACGATTTCCATTCTCATCCTGGGGCAAAGTTCTCAACCCGAGGTACTACTTCCAGGTTAGGGGAGTTTGTAACACAAAGTGTTTGTAACCTGAAGCGTTTGTAACCCAAGGTTCCACTGTACTGCACTTTAATAGTTCCATTAAGAAATAAATCTTTTTTTACCTGTACTGTTCTCTTCTACAGGAACAGACGGAATTGATTTGGAACATCAAAGACGAGTTGAAGAAAGCTTGTTCCACCAACGACCTGAAAGAGCTCCTGAAAGCCAACAAGCAGGACATTCCTTCTGGGGAATCCGCTGTGAGTTGGGTGTTCTCCTGTAGATGACATTTTGACTATGTGCTTACTCTGTATTAACACTCCTTGCACGTTAATTACATTTAGGTAAATGTTGACAAAGTGAAACGTTTATGGAGGGAAAGCCCTACTCTTAATAGCTTCAAGAAGAATGTGGTTTGCGTCCGCATGTAGGGAAGTGTTAATTTTGTTGCCCTTCACCTGAAGATCTCGGGGCGGTTCACAAGAGAAAATTGAGAGAGGAGATATTCAGTACAGTGGAACCTCTACTTACAACCATAATCCGTTCCGGCGGCCCAGTCATAACTAGAAACGTACATAAGCAGAGGCACACTTTTCCATAGAAAGTAATTGAAAAGTGAATTGATCCGTCCTAGACGATGAAAAACACCCCCTAAAACAGCAATTTAACACGGATTTTACTGTCTAACGAGGCCATAGATCCATAAAATGAAGGCAATAAGCAATGTAGTCTACTATAAAATAAATAAGACAGTATTGTAGATGGAAAAAAAATACATCTTTTTTCTTACGTTCACTGAGGGTAGACGGGCTTACCTGGCTACAAGCCAGGGGTGGGGCAAGGGTCAGTAAAGAGCTGATTCACTTTGGCCAGGGTCACTTTTTTTTCTTGCCAGGCCAGGTTCTTCTCTGGACTTCCTCAGGTTAGTTCCTCGGCGGGGTTTGGGGCTGCAGTGCGCCCTACTGTTCCTCTTGCAGGCGGCACCTCTTCCACAGCTTTGGGGGTGGGATGGGGGCCTTCTCCCTGGCGGCAGAGGCCCCAGCGCTGCCCCGTAGCCAGCCGGGCAAGCTCCGGGCTGCTGGCAAGGCCTCTGTTCATATCTAGAGGAAAGTTCATAAGTCGAAACACCTACTGAAGGTCGTAACTGGAATCGTATGTAAGTAGAGCCGTACGTAAGTCAAGGTTCCACTGTACTTGATTCTTTTCTGAGGGCGGACAAATTGGAAATGGGTCAAAATGCTTTTGTGACTGCGTGTTCTCTGGATGGCTGGAAACATTTGTAGAGCTAGAAGGGAGCTAGGAGGTCACCTCTTCTAGCCCACAGCTTAGTCCAAGGCCTGCCATGTAGGAATCAGCCACGCTGTCCCTGATATGACTGTCCAGCCTCTGCTTAAATATTTCCAGCAAAGGAGAGCCCACCACCTCCTGAGGCAATCTGTTCTACTGCTGAACAGCTTGTTGGGAATTTTCTTTTAATGTTTAGCCAAAAACTGCTTCATTACAATTTCCAACCGCTGGTTCAATCTCCTGCCCTCTGAGGTGCCTGTCCTGTTGTCAGTTTCAAAATAGCAAATAGTTTCAAAAAGAGCAAATAGAATATGCCAGATGATCATTATACTTGTTCATTATCATCATCATCATCATCATCAGGGCAATTCCAGGGTGGATTTGATTTAAATCAAATCGATTTAAATCACAATTTAAATCACTAGTCAGTAAGACTTGATTTAAATCATTTTTAAAGGAAAGACTCATTCTTGCTGGTATAATGTTAATATCTACAACCAGAGGAAAGTTTCATTTTTGGAATAATAAATTTTCTTAGACATGAAAAACTTAAAACAAATCCTTATTTCTTAATGAATAGCCTTTGGATTATAATGTAACATAAATAGAAAACTACCTTCAGAAAGATTTTTCCTTAAAATCCAATTTTATTTTATTTTTAAATCATTGATTTTTATCCACCCTGTGAGGTTCATAGAAACACAAAATGAGAACACAAAATACATGGTGATAATAAAACAAAACCAATAACCCACCTCCCACAAACATTTTAAAAGCCAAAGAAAGTTTAACCAGCCAAAGACCTGGTTATAGAGAAACGTATTCGCCTAGCTCCTAAAGATATGTAATGAAGGCACTGGATGAACCTCCCTGAGGAGAGCATTCCACAATTATTATCATTACTATTTGTTGATTACCTGCCCTTCACCCAAAAGTCCCAGGGTGGATTACACTAATAAAACACAATATTAAAAACACAACTTGCCATCATAAAAATATTCTAAGAGCTATGTAGGGGGGCTGCCTCCTCCACAATATAAGATGTGTTGCAGCCTCTGATTTCTTCCCTCCTAAATTGTAGGTGTGGTTTCCATGCTTCTCCCAACATGCCCACTGAGAGGCTGTGTGCAGTTCTAGATTGGGAATGAGGAATGTTTGGTCCTCCAGATATTACTAAACTGCACCTCCCATCCTACCCGACTCCTGGCCATGCTGACTGGGACTGATGGGAGTTGGAGTCTTAACAGCGTTGGAAGAGCCCCAGGTTCCCCATCCTTGATGCCAATGAAGGCTTTCAGGTTTCTGACCTGCAGCAGATTGCCTTCCCAAACTGTGGTCTTTCAGACCCAGCAACCTCCTTTCAGGAAAGCAGAGTACAATCCTGAATAGCATTGACGTCTTCTGCCCCATGAGTCCCAAACTTGGAAAGATGTATAGTGGTACCTCAGGTTACATATGCTTCAGGTTACAGACTCCACTAACCCAGAAATAGTGCTTCAGGTTAAGAACTTTGCTTCAGGATGAGAACAGAAATCGTGCTCTGGCGGCGCGGCAGCAGCAGAAGGCCCCATTAGCTAAAGTGGTGCTTCAGGTTAAGAACAGTTTCAGGTTAAGAACGGACCTCTAGAACGAATTGAAGTACTTAACCCGAGGTACCACTGTATAGCTGCAGGCCATCTTGCTGCAGAGTGAGGTCCTGAGTTGGTGGTTTGTGAGTAGTATGGTGCAATAAATACTTCTTCTTTTCTTTTTTTCTTTTTCTTGTCTTTTCATGGCTTTTTTAGATATTGGACTGTGTTGCAGATGGGATGGCCTTTGGGGCTTTGCTGCCCTGCGAGGAGTGCAAAGGGCAGTTTGTGTTCAAGGGCGACGCTTACTACTGTACACGCTACATCACCGGTTGGACCAAGTGTGTTGCCAAGACGCAGACTCCCAAAAGGAAAGACTGGGTAATCCCAAAGGTAGGCAGTGCATCATGTTTTTAACTGCAGATTTTAATTTATTTAATAGCTACACACACAAACACAGTCTCCCTGTGGTGCCCAGTACTGTCATCCCTTCTCCTGCCTCCCTCCCCATCTTTCTGGTGAAAATAGGTTTGGGCTGGACCTGGAGAAATTGGACTGGCTTCGTCCCACGCACAGCTGCCTTGCTCCCATCTTCAGCAATAGCCTTGGTGGATAGGAGAGAAAGGAGGAGGCAGATACTTCTCTCGTTTATCCATCCCTTCCTCTCTCCATCTCCAAGAGTATTTTTTCCACAGTTGGCAGAGCCAGGCTTGCTTTGACTGGCCCAGGGTTGGTCAAATGCACCTAAGTGATTCCTGTTCTGAACCGCAGGTCCCAAAGGGAGCCTGTGTACTTGAGTGGTTTGACTCAGGGATGCCAAAGGAGGGCGTCCAAAACTCCGGCACGATCAGTTCCAGGTCTTTATTGTAAGAAAGAGCAAGCTTGCAGTAAATCAGCCTGCTGGGCTTTGCTGCCATCACAAACGCAGGAATTTTTGGTTATATTAAGCAGAAATGGTTAGAGCCCTGTCTGGGATGAATAACGGGGGTGCAGCCTAGATTCCCGGCAAAACCTCCCCCACCCCTCCACTGAGTTCGGAATGCAGAGGGGAATTCTATGCTTACGATACGATACGATAATCTTTATTGTCATTGTCCCATACAGAACAATGACATTGAAAAATCTACATAAGACATTCAAAAACCAAACAACCCTGCTATCCCAACCTGGTTAGCCCCCTAAAAACTCTGATACCCCATTTTTAAATACAATATACTCCCAGAGAGACTCCTTACACTGCGTTTAAAACCAAAATTGCATTTGAATAGAAACTGTTTCCCAGGCGGCTAGTCCTAGTCTTTATAACCCTGTACCTTCCTCCAGAAGGCAGAAGCTGAAAGAGATCCTTTCCGGGGTGCGCACTATCCTGCACTATCTCTGCAGCTTTCTTATGGCACCTGGAAGCATAGATTTGATCCAAGGTGGGAAGAGTGCACCCACTTATTCTCTCCGCAGTCTTTACAACCCTGGACAGCATTGTTTTCCCCCTGACCGTGCAGCTCCCAAACCCCTTGAAAGAAATTGTGTGTGGCTTCAAGTCCAGGGTGAATTACATTTTTGGAGAGAAGCAGACCTCTCTCTAGTAGTGCAGAGGAATCTTCACAATAAGAAATATTATTCTCTGAATTAAGTTGATTTTGATCCTTGTAGTAGCCTGTGGGATCTTCTCACATGTGTTAACTTTTCTTACCCAAAACGCAGGAGTTCCGAGAAATTGCTTATCTAAAGAAATTCAAATTTAAGAAGCAGGATAGAGCATTCCCTCCAGAGGCTGCCTCTGAAAACTCAGCACTTCCTCCAGCAGTTTCTACCCATATTACAGAGAACTCAGCTGCACCAGCAGGTAAATGACCTGCAGGCGTTGTTCATACTAAAGAGAAACTGATTTGATGAAGAAAACTTTCCAAAATGTTTGCAGAATTGGCTGAAAGGGGTTAGGAAAGCACAGGGCAGAAATGGCCTTTTTCTGTCCTCTTGCTGCCACCTACTGGCTAACTGGATCATAATAAGCCCCCTAATATCAACTAACACAAGAGCTTTCCAAACTTTTCCTGTTGGTGACACACTTTAGAGACATGCATCATTTCGCGACACAGTAATTCAGTTCTTCCAGCAAACGAGGTTAAACTAAGCCCTTTTTCAAGCCCCAGAAGGAGCACAGGGAGTGTTCATGCGACACACCTACAGACTGCAGCCAACTCTCTCTTAACATGTTATGACACACAGTTTGGGAAGCTCTGAACTAACAACTTACAACACTCTTCCCCAACCCTGGTGCCCACCACATGCTAGACTACAACTTCCATCAGCCATAGCGATCACAGCTAATGGTAAAGGATGATGGGAGTTGTAATCCAAAACATATAGAAGGCTTTAGGATGGGGGGAGAGAGAGAGGCTAGCCTGCATGATGCAGATACAAGTTTTAAGGCTTGTAGGCAATGCCAGGCAAAGTCTTGGTGGTCATTAAGAACTTGACCGTCATGTAACTTCATGTAATACACTCTATAAATTAAGCAATTCATACACATTTTCTTAAAAATTGGGTAACCTTGGTGGGGGGTTTTCCCCTCAATATGTTCGGAGTTTTTTTTGTCTCCTGTGTTTCTTCTGTACATCACACAGTCTGTGTTTACCTTTGAACCGCCAGATAAACCGTTAAGTAGCATGAAGATTTTGATCGTTGGAAAACTGTCAAAGAACAAGGATGAAATCAAGTCTGTCATTGAGGAACTTGGGGGAAAGGTGACGGCTACTGTGAACAAAGCTGATCTCTGCATCAGCTCACAAAGTGAGTAATGCTCTTAATGGGTGGCGTTAAGAAACAGGAAGACTCCCAGTAGGAGAAAAGGGTGAAGTTAGATGAGGTAACTAGTTAATATGAAAAGAAGCACAGTGCAGTCTAGGACTGGGTGATAGATCGATATATTGTCTGAAGCCAATTTGAAGCCCCTATCGTGATATTGGTTTCATCATTTTTGACCTGGAAATATATCGCGAATCATGATGTGTGTTATGCATTGTGTGCAAAAATCACAATGTGGGAAAAACCGTGAAGTCAGTCAATGTTTCTCTCGATTCCTGCAGGCCCCGTTAACTCTGCCAGCTCAGCTCTCTCCTGCCTCTTTGCAGGGGGAAGCAAATCACAAGGACAAGCGCTGGCAAAAATCACAATGTGGGAAAAACCGTGAAGCCGGCCAATGCCTCTATACAGCTCCATCCTTATTTCAGACATCGTGATATATCAGTATATCACAGCGTTTAGCTGGTGATATAGCACGTTGAAAACCAGATAACTTCTAGCCCTAGTGCAGGCATTGGTATGTTACTGTGGTGCCACTTACCCTTTGAAACGCCCTCCTATTACATATCATATAAGC
The DNA here is from genome assembly GCF_964252035.2 of Podarcis erhardii. Lineage (NCBI taxonomy): Eukaryota > Metazoa > Chordata > Lepidosauria > Squamata > Lacertidae > Podarcis > Podarcis erhardii. The sequence goes on from NC_138507.1 coordinate 92,447,259, forward strand.
ACCTCTTATTGTCTTTTTGGTGCCTAGTGATGTGCACCCTTTTTCAACAAGCCTCTTGAGCAGAGAATCTTATGCTGGCCAGTATCTACGTTGAGTTTGAAATTGGTGTTTATATGTTTTATGGTTATTGTGTGCTTTCAGTGTCTTTGTTGATAATTGTTTCGGGATGTTTTGTGGAAAGTGGTTCCTAAGTTAAATTAGATATAATTTATTACAGTCAGAGACCAGCTTATAAAACACACTTGGGGTACAGTCCCAGAAGGAAACCAAACAATTAAAACAATGTACAACAATAAATTTAAAATTTATAAATGCGATAAGCGTATAGACACTTAAAACTTCTAAGATTAAACTACCGCAGAGAGCTGACCCAGATTTACCCATGGAACCAAGTTTGGGGATTTTCTTAATGAACTAGTTTGAGTCGGTAGATGGTCTGTGCCTACAGATCTGTACACAGTATCTGGCGACCATCTGGGTCATCTTCTGATCTTTGCCTAACAGGAAAAGTTCGAATTTTTGCTTTTCCGGGAGATCAGCAAGCCTCACCAGTAGGGGCTCAATGGTCTTACTACGTGCCTCTTCATAAAAGGGACATCTAAAGAACAAGTGCTCTGGGCTTCCTATCACCCCCAGGACTCCTTCCAGGACCGGCAAGGGCAGAGCCGAGCTTGTATGTTAAAACTTGCATGTGCAAGAAAATTGCAAGAACAATGACACATCATGCTCTGCTTCCCTTTTCCAGAGGAGGTTGAGAAAATGAACAAGAAAATGGAAGAAGTGAAGGAGGCCCAAGTGCGCGTTGTCTCTGAGGAGTTTCTCCAGGATGTGCAGTCCTCCAGCAAGGGTTTTCAGGAGCTGCTTTCGCTTCATGCTCTTTCTCCCTGGGGCGCTGAAGTTAAGCAGGAGCACAAAGCGGTTCCCGTGGGAGGAAAATCCAGCGGACAGTCGAACATGAAAAATACCGGGAAGGTCAAAGAAGAGCAAGGTGAAAGACCCACGGGACTCCCAATTTTTTTACTATTGTTCTTGGCATTTGTTACATTCTGGGTAGACCTCATCCTAGCAGCCAGTTTTGGGGTTCACTCCTGAAATTAAGGAGGCGATTAGTGGAGGGAAGACTTAGAATCACAGAATTGTGTACTTGGAATTTACAACACTATAAAATACAGCTTAACACTGCATCTCTCCCTCTCCTGATCCAGGAACGAGCAAATCAGAAAAGAAGATGAAGCTGACAGTTAAAGGAGGTGCTGCTGTGGATCCTGATTCAGGTGACCATTTCTACATCTACTTTAGGGTTGCCAGAAGGTGACAGGACTCCTACACTTTTGCACCTTGAATAGTTGTCCAGAAGAGGGAATTTCAGCAAGTGCAGTTTGCAGAGTAAGCTGAAATTCCCTCTTCACAACTTCTAAAAGGGTGCAGTCACTCTGTCCTTTTCTGGATTGGGGACAGGTTGTAGAACACCATAAGTAAATAAATTCCACGTGTTGAGAAGCCCCTTTGAAATGTCTCTGTGTGTGCTTCAGGGAAAGGGAGGATGTATTTCAGCATCACTGTGTCTTGTGTTCAAGTTAAAACAATAATTTGGATAAGGGTCACATGCGTTTCCCCCTGTCCCTGGTTGACTGCCTTTTTTTACAGGCTTGGAAGATTCTGCCCATGTCTTTGAAAAAGGTGGCAAAATCTTCAGTGCCACTCTTGGGCTGGTAGATATTACTAAAGGAACGAATTCGTATTACAAGCTTCAGCTGTTGGAAGATGACCGAGAAATCAGGTTTGCTTTTCTTCCTCCCTTCCCAAATAGAAAGTGTGCTGCAAATTTTTCTCCTGCTTGGCTCCTCGGTTTGAATCATTTTTTGAGACTTGCACAAAAGATAGACCTTTGGTCTGATCCAGCAGAGGGGTTCTTAAGTTCTCTATACACTTACCTTGGAGTAGATCCTATTGAACTAGGTGGCTCTCTCTGCTGATACTTGCATAGGGCAGCACCCTTAGTCCTGTCTGTGTCTCCTTTGAAGATGTAACAGAGTTATTTTATGGCATAGACTCTCATGGACTTGAATGCAAACACAAGAGTTAGTCTGTGCCATTTATGTTTGTAGTTTAATAAAAAGGTTTTTGTCTTACTGTTGGTTTTAAACTGGCACAAAGTCAGGAGTACCCCCTATTGCTGCTGTTGTGAATTCAAGCAAACCTGTCAAGCAAGATTAGATTGTCCCTTCCTTTGTTCAGCATCTGCCTTTATTGCTACACTCGATCAAAAGCTGTGTACAGTTCAAAGTGTGCTGTTTGAGTTCTGAAGAAACTCTTATGCAGGAAATATCTCTGTCCCAGCCAGGATGTTAAGAGATGATGGGAGCTGTGGTCCAGCAATATATGGAGAAAACCAGCCAGGTTGATTCCACCTGCCAATTTCTCCCCTTTTCCTTTGAATTTAGATACTGGGTATTCCGCTCTTGGGGCCGTGTTGGCACAGTCATTGGAAGCAACAAGCTAGAGCAGATGCCATCAAAAGAAGAAGCCATTGAGCACTTCCTGAATCTGTATGAAGAAAAGACGGGCAACTCGTGGCATTCCAAGAATTTCACAAAATATCCCAAAAAATTCTATCCTCTGGAAATAGACTATGGGCAGGTAACTTGGGTGACCCTGTTTTTAAAAAAAGAAAATCACAACTGTATCAAAGATCATGCAAGCAGGAAATACTTAGGATTATTTGGGGAAAGTCCAAACAGCTGGTTTTTAACACAAATGTGCATGTGTGAACTTCCATCTAAAATTAAGCATTTGAGTCGATATAAGACCCACAGCTGTTGAAAGTACCCACACAAAATTTATTTTAAAAATTATTTACTTTTTAAAAAACAGCTTCAGATGTTGCAAGGGCTGTGAGGTCTTCAGACAGCTATGTAATGGGCAGGGGGTATTTATCCTGCCAGGTTGGAAGTAGAAATATCTTGGCAACCATAAGGGCTTGCAACATTCACTGTTGTTGACCTATTGTTAATCCCATGCTATAGAAATATAGCTTTAAAATATATGCTACCAGCAAATATCAATGATTTTGCTATATACAAACAGACAAGAACTACTACTACTACTAATAATAATAATAATATGCAAATGTACCGTATTTTTCGCCCTATAGGACACACTTTTTCCCCTCCAAAAATGAAGGGGAATTGTGTGTGCGTCCTATGGGGCGAATGCAGGCTTTCGCTGAAGCACCGACCCCTCTCGCTCTCCAGGCTTCAGGAAGCTATCCGCAAGCCTTGTGAGCCCGTCGGGCCTGCAGCCCGACGCACGGGGCGCGCTCCGGAGGGCGCCCCGTGCTTTGCGCAGATGTCCACAAGCCTCGCGAGCCCGGTGGGAGTTGCCGCCAGGCTCACAAGGCTTGCAGATAGCAGCCTGTTTTGGGGGCTGGGGGGGGGAATAATTTTTTTTTATTTCCCCCCAAAAAAACGAGGTGCGCCCTATGGGCCAGTGCACCCTATAGGGCGAAAAATACGGTACTAGCTCTGGACTTGAATTTCCCAAGCATTGGGCGGGGGGGGGGGGAGAGATTGCCCAGGATTTTAACTGATTTTATATCTACTGCTTTTTGTATTTTTACTGTTGCTACAATAACTGCCTTTGTTTCTGATGTTTTTGATCTGTTTTATATTTGTTTTATGGTTCTCTTTTGTAGGCTATGTTGGAAATCTAGATTAAGAAAATTGTGGTGTTTTTTAAAAAGGAATCCCTGAATTTTGGGAAATTAATTGGACGCAACTGGAAATCAATCTTATTTCTTTTACAGAAAAAAAAATTATTGAACCAGTTGATTCAAAACACAGTGTTCAGATTTTGCTTTAAATGCTGGGGGGGGGGGAATGCCTGAGCTATAAGATCACTAGAAAACTGCATGAGCATCTTCAACTTGGAGTATTTAATCAGAAACCATTCTTGCTTCAGAATCTCTGCACGTGTAAACAGATATTGGTGGTCTCTCCCCCCCCCCTCCATAGGATGAAGAAGCAGTGAAGAAGCTGACCGTGAGTGCAGGAACCAAATCCAAGCTTCCTAAGGCAGTCCAGGACCTTATCAAGATTATATTTGATGTGGAAAGCATGAAGAAAGCCATGGTGGAATTTGAGGTTACTAAGCATCCTTGGCTTAATCCCTTTGTCGCTCTCCCTTTTGTTCACCATGTGACACAATGGCAGCAGTGCATTCTTAACACTAGGTGTGTTTTCTATGGGGTTCAGTACTCAGTGGTGGCAGCACTCAATAATGAGAAAGTCCCCCACATGAAACTGAGGTGATACAGCACTTACAGCATCTTCAGAATGCGAAGCTCTTAAATAGACTTTTAAACAGATAACTCGTAAAAAAACAAAACAAAAAGTTTATCTGTTCTCTTGGTAGACCATTCTACTTCAAGACATTGAGCTTTTCAATAAGCAATCTCTGAACGTTTTCACATAACAACAAGCCTCACGTTAATTCCTTCCATTTATCTCACTGCCAGATTGACCTCCAGAAGATGCCTTTGGGGAAGCTGAGCAAGAGGCAAATCCAGAGTGCATACTCCATCCTTAATGAGGTGCACCAGGTGAGGATGAAATAAAAGGCACCTTTGGAATGGTTGAGGGAACTCTTGAATTCTTGGCGCTTCTCCCCTCCCAAAAAATTGCACTTCTATTTCCCCCTAAACCTCCCTTTTCATAAAGGTAAGATGAAGAGTCTTTGTTATATAGTGAAAGGGTTGCTCTATTCTCTTTCTCTTGTTTCTTGTTCATCAGAATGGCTGTACCGGAAGGGTGTGATGTGATTATGTGATTATTTCTCAGCTGAGGCGGTACTGAAGCCTTTGAAGTGTATGGCTTGGCATTCCATGGAAGTCAAGCTAGATTGACAGCTTTTATAAACTCCGTTGTTAAATTTTGGGGGGGGGGCTGCGCTGTCAGCTAGTTTGGCCTAATGTTACTGTCGGAAGAGTTCTTCACTGCACACCCAAGAAAGTGACCAGAAATGGGAATTGGGATTGAGCCCAAGTCTGTACTTTGCTCCCTGCTTACTTGTTCAGCATATTACAAAGGAAAATCTTCATGTCCTAAGCAAGCATTTTAAGAGTTCATGCTTGCTGTTTTAAAATAAATGTGAGACAGATTCAAATAAACGTAACTGTCTTTTAGGGTCTGTCTGACCCTATTAACTTGATTCACTATGTGATGGATTTGTGAACAAGACTGAATTGAATTGAAAATAAATGGGAGAGCTGATTTTACGGAAGTGTTGGTTTTCCAGAAAACTTGTTCTTGCTAAAGTTATAAATGTGTGACCTGAGCTAAGCCTAGCTTTTTGTAAGTGAAGTCACTCAGGTACACATATTTGCTGATTTTTATTTTTATTTTTATTTTGTTGCTTTTCCTTTTTATGTAGGCAGTTTCTGATGGTGGCACCGATTCACAGATATTGGATCTTTCCAACCGCTTCTACACTCTGATCCCCCATGACTTTGGGATGAAGAAGCCTCCTCTCTTAAATAATCTAGATTACATTAAGGTATTGATGGGGAACCTCTGGTGCAAATGGCAGCATTTAGTTTTGACAGCTGGCCCTTAAAGCACAGAAATAAAATAAATTGTGTACCAACTCCTAGAGCAGATGGGCAGTCTGCACACTTCAGGCTGATTTCAGGTGGGGTGGAGTAAGGCCCAGAAGGAGGGAAGCATATTAGGGGGCATGAATGGACAGAGGGGGAGACAAAATGGATGGAGCAATGGAAGAGGAGGGGCGAGAGTGAAGTGCCCCTTCACCAGAGGCCCACTGAGCAGAGGACAAAAGAGAGATCATCATAGCACAATAATAATAATAATATATAATGATAATTTATTATTTATACCCAGCCCATCTGGCTGGGTTTCCCCAGCCGCTCTGTGTGGCTCCCAACAGAATATTAAAAAAACAGTAAATCATCAAACATTAAAAGCTTCCCTATGGTGCTGGAGGAGACTCTTGAGAGTCCCATGGACTTCAAGAAGATCAAACCTCTCCATTCTGAAGGAAATCAGCCCTGAGTGCTCACTGGAAGGACAGATTGTGAAGCTGAGGCTCCAGTATTTTGGCCACCTCATGAGAAGAGAAGACTCCCTGGAGAAGACCCTGATGTTGGGAAAGATGGAGGGCACAAGGAGAAGGGGGCGACAGAGGACGAGATGGTTGGATAGTGTTTTCGAGGTTACCAGCATGAGTTTGACCAAACTGCGGGAGGCAGTGGAGGACAGAGGTGCCTGGCGTTCTCTGGTCCATGGGGTCACGAAGAGTCAGACACGACTAAACAACAACAAAACAGGGCTGGCTTCTAATGACTTCTAAAAGTCAGATAGTTTTTTATTTCCTTGACATCTGATGGGAGGGCGTTCCACAGGGTGGGCGCCACTACTGAGAAGGCCCTCTGCCTGGTTCCCTGAATCTCACTTCTCGCAGTGAGGGAACCACCAGAAGGCCCTCGAAGCTCAGTATCCAGGGCTGAGTGGTGGGGGTGGAGATGCTCCTTCAGGTATACTGGGCCGAGGCCATTTACGGCTTTAAAGGTCAGCACCAACACTTTGAATTGTGCTCGGAGAGAGCAGGGTGTTGGAATTGAACCAGAGAGATTTGGGTTCATATCCTTGCTCTGCCTTAAAACTTAGTGGGTGACCAAACACCATCCCTCAGCTTAATCAACCTCATGGATTGTTTTGTGGGGGGAAATGAGTGGAAGGGGAGGAACCATGTTGACAGTTTTAAATCTGGGACAGAAACGTTACTGTTAACAGGAAGTTGGTGCTGACCTTGTATCTGACTTCCTTCGTAGCAATGTGACGTGTAGATCCCCACACAATCTATCGGGATAAGTCCTTAGGCCATGAAATGTCTTTGCTGCCAAGAATAACCACTTCTTCTTGTTTTATCAAGTCCAAAGTGGAGATGTTGGACAATCTGCTTGACATTGAGGTTGCCTACAGCCTACTCAGAAGTGGGGGTCAGGATGGAGATAAAGATCCAATAGATGTGAACTATGAAAAGCTCAAAACAGATATCAAGGTAAGATATTATGGCACAGAAACAAGGCTGTTGTATATCTCAGAAGGGTTGTTTTTCAACACAAGCTGAGGACACCCACCCAGTGTTGACAGGCAGTTTGGATGGCTATAGCTACAAAGCACATTTTTTTATTTGCTTGGAGATACCAGACAAGGGACACAATTTCAACCTGGGTTCAACTTACTCCCAGGGTAAATATGCTTCAAAGACACCTCTAGGGTCAGACCTTCCATCTGTGCCTTGGCTGTCTCTTTCTGAACCCCTATTTAAAAGGAGGTAGGTTTATGAAGAAGAGCCGGACGAGCACCAAAGCCAGATTTCCTGCCTTAGGAAAAGTGGTTCTGTCTGCAGTCTAATCTTTCCCACTCCCTGGGTGCCACTCAGCTGGGCTTTCAGGATCAACCACAGGATACCTCTGAGAAAATGTCCTAACCCATGGATGCTGAACCAGTATTTTTTCTTGTCATTGTCGCCTTTCAAAATAAGGCCAAACCTCCCGGCTCAATAGGAACATGAAATCATTTAAATTGTGCAATACTTTTAATGGCCTCATGTGTTCTTAGCATTCTTTTCGCTTCAAGTTTTCAGTATTTCCCCCCTTTATTTTCCTTCAAAGGTAGTAGATAAAGACTCGGAAGAAGCGAAGATCCTAAAGCAGTATGTTAAGAATACCCATGCAAGCACCCACAACGCGTATGACTTGAAAGTCATGGAGGTAGGTTCTGACTGGGGATGGAAAATAATTGTTTAAATTCAGAACCGGTCATTTTACTTGTTTTCTTGTGTGTTAATTTAGGCATGGTGCTAAGTACCCAACTAACCTTTGTGTAGAATAGTATTCCATATGCAAAAACCTATAGTAAAGGAACACAAGCTCTTCTGTGAGTGAGGCTGTTGCTCACTATATGTGTATATACCCTGGGAACTTGGGGTGAAGGGTGGGAAATAAATACCAGTTGGAATGCCAGTTGCTGGGGTGCAAGAGGAGGTCTTTTGTCTTGCTTGTGGGCTTCATAGACATCTGGGTGCTGGCTGTAGGAGAAGAATGCTGACCTAGAAAATCCAGACAGGACAGTTGTGGTGTTTTGTTTTGTTTTGTTTTGTTTTGTTTTGTTTTGTTTTGTTTTGTTTTGTTTTGTTTTGTTTTGTTTTGTTTTGTTTTGTTTTGTTTTGTTTTGTTGTGTGTTTTTTTGCAGATTAAGGATTGGGGATGGGATGGGCCATGGGATTCAGTCTTCTCTTTTCATATTCTTCTTTCTTGGTCAATAGCCTGTCTGAGATTCCCCAGTCCCAGGTCAGATGAAAACCCAGCCCATGCAGCTGTCTCATTCGTTTTTGGTCAAGTGTTTTTTTTTCCCCTCCCCCCAAAACCAAGTCTAAAGTATGGAAATTCAAACCTTCAAAGCCACCTTAATTCTTAGATGGCTGAAACGAAATGTGGCATCAAGCATTTCCATAACTCAAGCAATCTGGAAGATTTAATTTCCCCAGAGAATCCTGAATTTAACATTTTGTGTATAACTTGTGCTGGCAAGGCCCATGTGTGTGCTGTGTTTGTGGCCTGTTCTGCGTGACATGCTAAGCTGAACATGAGGGCACATGGGCATCTGGGCAGGAACTTGGCAGCCGCTTTGCTCCTCCCTGGTCCTTTCTGCTGCCTTTCAAGGCTTGGCTGAGTGTATCATTCAAATCAGGCTCATAGTTAAGCTCACTACCCATGAACTGTAACCCACAGCAGCAAGGAAAAGCTGGAGCTGTAGTGGTAAACATCAGCCTTGAATGCACAAGGTTCCAAGTCCAATCGCTGGCATCTCCATGTAGGGCTGGGAAAGATCATTGTCTGAAAGAGCTTCTCCCAATCAGCATAGACATTACTGAGCTAGGTGGACCAATGGTCTTTAGTATAAGGCAGCTTGTGAAATGGTTTTTCAGTGATCACATATCTTGATGTATGGTTCGTTCCCTCTTCTCCACCCCTTCCGAAGATTTTCAAGATTGAGCGGGAAGGAGAAGCTCAGCGTTACAGGCCGTTCCAGGAGTTGCACAACCGTCAGTTGCTCTGGCACGGTTCTCGCACAACCAACTACGCTGGCATCTTGTCGCAGGGTCTCCGAATAGCTCCTCCTGAAGCTCCTGTGGTATGTACAAGGCTAGCTTGCTAGTGTATTGCGTGTAGAAACAGAGCTTTTAATCCCTCTCCCCAAAAAATGTACAATAGAAAGAAGGAAGTGTGGCCTGCAACAAAATGTCGCCATGTGGGGAGTTCCTGTTCAACGCCTTCCTCCAGTGGATACTCCCAGATTTCCACTCCCACCTATTTTCAAGGCTTTTTTCTCCCCAACAATCAGTCAGTATTCCGTCAGCTCCTAATCAGTCACCTACTAAGCACGTGTGGTCTGCACTGGGGGTAGCCAGTATGATGTTGCTGAACTGCAATACCTACCTGCCCCAGTCAGCATGGCCCTTGGTCATGGAATTTGTAGCCCAGCAACATATGTGGGGCAGCACATTGCCTCTCCCCGTCCTAAAGGTTCTGAATATATTTTTCCTTTGATTCTGAACTTCTGCAAACTTTGGCATTTCCCCCAAGCCTGCTGATAACTCCTCCTTGCATGGTGACTGGTGCTTTTTGGGCTGCGTAAGCAATGGCCCTGGAAACTGGAACATCAGAAGTAGAGGAACGACTAAACATCTAATCTACTAGTTGTCTGGAGATGTACCATTGGAAACCATATTAATGTGGCTCAGGCTAGCCAAAACAACCTTCAGAAACATTCCATTAAGATAATTGCTCAAGAAGGTATTCCTCTAATACAGCTCAGGATATGAATGTTTTTGCATGTGTCTATGTAAGTAGCATGACTCAGTCTGCTAAAGTGGAGAGAGAATGAGGCATACTAGTCAAACTGTCATGTAGCGCCCAAGTAATTTTGTGTAAGCCTGCTTTTTCCCCTACATTCAGAATTCTGGCAAGATGTACGCATTATTTTATTTCAAAACCATTTCTGCCCTGCCTTTCAAGGTCCAAGGTCGCTAAAGCTTTTACAGCCAATGATAATATCTAGCTTTTCAAAATGTTGTTATCCTTTCGTTCCACTTAAAGCACCCAAGGCAGCAAAGAGTAGAGAAATGAACATAAAAGCAGCCCATGAGAAAAGCACAAAAAAGCAAGAAATACAGCAAATACATCCCACATAACAGGCTCCTTTAAAAAGTGCAAGTATCCAAGGGAGTCAAGTGGACATACTAATAACATTTAAGCAATACTAATATGAAGCATAGTAGGAAGAATTTAAAGACAGCTCCCTATACATTAGAATTCAGAGTTGGAAGTCTACTCCAGCCTGCCCCAATCTGGTACCCTCACAGCTGTTTTAGACTACAGCTGCCTCAGTCCCAACCAGTAGTCAGGGAAGAGAAGGTGTTGTGGTTCAAGGCATCTGGAGGGTACCAAGTTGGGGAAAGTGGTTCTGCTCATTTTGCCTAATTGGAGGACTGCAAGAGACCGAAAGGCTACCCTTTGCAGTCCAGACCACGGACCAGAGGCCCAAACAACTAAATCAAGCAAGTGGGGTCGGATGCCACACAGGTGAGTGCAAAAGGAAACAAAACAAAATGGTAAAACTGCTGTCAAAGATGATCTGGAAGAAAATCATTTCTTGCCTTCCAGTGTGGGAAATCTTGTCAGATGCCCAGGAACGAGCTACATGTCCACAGATCTGAAGCCAGGTCCATTCCTGGTAGAGCTTTCACATTTCTAATAATAATTATTATTATTATTATTATTATTATTATTATTATTATTATTGATTATTTATTCCCCAGCCACTCTGGGCTGCATCCAATAAAAGATTAAAAATACATTAAAACATCAGACATTAAACAGGGCTGCCTTCAGATGTTTTCTAAACATCAGATAGTTGTTTGTTTCTTTGACATCTGGGGGGAGGCCGTTCCACAGGGCAGGCATCACTACCGAGAAGGCCCTCTGCCTGGTTCTCTGTAACTTTGCTTCTCGCAGTGAGGGAAAGCCCTCAGCGCTGGACCTCAGTGTCCGGGCAGAACGATGGGGGTGGAGACACTCCTTCAGGTATAATATCCATATATTTTTAACTAGGTTTCACAAAACAGGAAGTTGCAGTCTGTGCTCAATTCCTCTGTTTTCTCACTAGACTTTTCTAATGAGTTGATTTCTGGCTGTTAAACTTCTGCCGTTCTTTTCCTTCTAGACTGGCTACATGTTTGGTAAAGGTATCTACTTTGCTGATATGGTGTCCAAGAGTGCCAACTATTGTCACACCTCTCAGACTGACCCGATTGGCTTAATCTTGCTGGGAGAAGTTGCCCTTGGAAATATGTAAGTTGAGTGTGTTTAGAGTACTTTTGCACCATGTACGATGATGCAACTCCTCACTTCAAAGTATCTTAAATCCAAATTTGGAACTTGACTGATTTTTAAGAACCCTTTCACCAAGTTGATTATTTGCAAAGTATAAATGCTTGTGCTGCAATCATCAAATGGCAGGCTTTAAATCACGGTGAGTCTTATTAAAGGGTTGCATTCTGAAGTGGTGAAATTGTGCATCAGCTGAATCTGCGAACCACTGTTACAAACTGAAAAGGAAAGGCTTTTTCTTCAAATGTATTTGATGTACTGCTCCAAGTTCTCTTCTCTGTTTGCTAGGTATGAGCTGAAGAATGCATCCCACATAACCAAGCTGCCAAAAGGAAAACATAGTGTCAAAGGTAAAACCCCGTTGGAAATGCTGCTACAAATGGGGAATCAAAGACTGCAAGCAAATTTGCCATAATAGCCAAGGCTGGCCCTGGGCTTTTGGTCAAATTCCTTCAAACTTGTTGGGAAAAGATCTGCAAACTGTTTGGTGACTTCTGTAGTTATTTTAGGTCAATCTAAGATGCTTTCGAGACCCAAAAATATATTTACTGACAATTTTAGCTGAATAGCAAATTATAAGAGTGGAAATTCTAATGCATCGACGCCAACATGATGCACTGCATATATCCTCAAAGCTGGATATGAGAGATCTGGGTTGAAATCCCTTGCTCTGTCACAGAGCTCACTAAGTAGTTCTTATGAGGAAATGTGGCCTTGAGATGCAGAAGATTCCCCCATCTCTGGTATATGTAAATAGAAACCCATTTAACAAAAAGCTTGGATCTAGTGGCTATCTAGTAGAACTGGATTGGCTGGATATCTAATAATATCCTGTTGTAAATCTTTGTGAGCAGTAACAAAGGATTGGATCCAGACTTGAAATCAATAGGGCAAGTGACTTGTCTCATTGATTTCAGTGGGAAGTATGTGGGAACTTGTACATAAAGTTCCTATCCCACCTTGCTAGTGCTCATGAAGCAGTCAGGGCTGCTTTGCAACAATCTAAAATCACAATTTAATGAAACTATAAAGAATCCCACAATAAATTCACAATAAAAAAAATCATTTGCAGCACAATCCTAGCCATGTCTTCTCAGAAGTAAGCCATATTCAGTTGAATGTGACATACTTCCAGGGAACCAGGATTAGGATTGCAGCCTTAGTCTGGATTTAACAGGTAGTGCTTTTCCCAGTTTCACCTGAGCAAAGTACTATATATAGATTTCTTGACACCAAAGAAACGAGTGAAAATTAGTCACGGTTCAGGTAAGTTCAAAGTCGCTTAATGCATATGTGCATCTATCAGCTGCAATTTTGTTTGCTTTCCCTCCTATATAGGCTTGGGCAAAACGGCACCAGATCCCACAGCCACTACCTCTCTCAATGGCGTAGAAGTTCCTTTAGGCAATGGAATACCATCAGGAGTTAGCAATACCTGTCTTCTGTATAACGAGTATCCTTTGAAGAGTATTTTTCTAGGATTGTGGAATCATAGAGTTGGAAGGGACAAGAAAGTGAGTCTAGTTTAGCCCCCTGCCAGTGCGGGAAATCCATTCCTACAGCATCCCTGATAGGGGATAATCATGGCCACAGAGCAGAGCTGGCCTGCCTGCCAATGGCTGCTTCCAGACAATTGAATGCCACCATCAGTAAGGGATACTGACCTTCTAACATCAGTATGAGACTGAGTGTGAGTAACTTTATTCTGCAATTTGAAAAGCATGGCACCCAAAGCCCTTGATTTCCACAGGAGTCATGAAGCAAAACGGGAGTGAGGAGCACCCTCTCTTTCCACTAGTACTTAAGATTTTTTAAAAACCTGTTCTCAGTGGGTGTGCTTTGATTGCCCTCCAAGCTTGTCAGGGGCTACTGGGTGCAGGAGCGGGGTGTTTGATCAGTTGCACACTGATGTATTGGCGTTCTCTTCCTGGAAGAGATAGGGGCCTTGTTCCTTCAGCCTTCACTTGACGGACAAGTATCGGCTCTACATGGAGCTCCTCCTGGTGACAGTTCAAAAGCTACAGTCATACCTCAAGTTGAATGTGCTTCGGGTTGAGCGCATTCGAGTTGCGCTCCACTGCGTTACTTCCGGGTTTCACCACTCACGCATGCACAGATGCTCAAAATGATGTCACGCACATGTGCAGAAGCGGCGAAACGTGACCCGCGCAGACGCAACGTCGTGTCCTGCGTTCCATTTGGGATGCAAACAGTGCTCCAGAACGGATCCCGTTCGCATCCCGAGGTACCACTGTAAAAAGCCAGCATCCTTTAGGATCCTAAGAAAACTGTTGTGGGCCGACAATAGTTGGTTCCTCTAGTTTACTATTGTCTACACTGAGGAGCTCTCTGGGGTTTGAATCCTTTAAATTAGTTGGGAGTTGGGTAATAAGGACCATAAAGCATCAGTGCTCCAGCAGCTATGATATCTGCTAGTTTGTATTCAGGCCCATTACAGATTGTTTTGATCTTTACTAGTGGAAATCTCCTGGCCCAGCTTATTTAAGGGAATGCTTCTCTCCCCACTCCAATCCCAAACTATAAAAATATTTAGGAGTGATGCTTCTCTGATCCCCATCCTTCAGTTTTATGTCAACCTGGAGTGAAACATCCTCGGCTATGGTGCCCCTTTATGGAGGCTGACTAGACCTTTTCTCTCCTATAGTATCCATGTAAGTTTTTTCTGGTAAAACTCATCTGTATTGCCAGACTTTGGGGGGTTGTTGCAATCTCCAGTGAGGTTTCTAATTATTTTAATTTTCAGATGAAATGTTTTTTTATTGTATATTTTGTATTCTTAAGTGTGTGCCACTTTGTGTGCTCTGATCAATATGACAGACAACATACATGAAAAAACTTTGTCTCCAAGAGGAGGGACAGAAGCCACCTATCGGGGGCTCCTTTATGAAATTTTAGAAGAATCCAAACAGTGGTTGGTTGGTTGGTTGGTTGGTTGGTTGGTGTGTGTGTGTGTGTGTGCGCGCACGCGCCCCAGAATGTGGCTGCATGGAAGAAACCAGTAACAAAGGTAAGTAAGAATGGTTTTCCCCATTGGCGCTGCAAACATTTCAGCATCCACCCTGCATTGATGTCCTTCACAAAACATTTTTTAAAGAAAAAGTCTTAACTCATTGTTTCCTTCAGATATATTGTCTACGATACTGCTCAGGTTAATCTGAAGTACCTGCTAAAACTGAAGTTCAACTATAAGACATCCCTCTGGTGAACAAGTATTTTGGAAGACATGTTAAAGGATTTAATAACGCAAAACCCTTTTGAAATATCGAAGTGTTTACTCCCATTGCTGAGATGCAAGAAATAAGTTGCAGGGCTTTGCTGAATCTAAGTTTCGTCAGTCAGCTTAGTAAGACTTCCCCTCCCCCTCCCCCCCATACATGTGCAAAAACACATGAAACTGAGTACTGTACTATGAAAAATGTTTGGGTTTTTTTCTCTCTCCTCCCCAGCTCCTTCTTTTTTGGCCAATTCTAGTATGAAGGCCATTCTGTGACTTTTAACCGACAGACCAAAAACAAAATAGCCACACAAACACACCTTTGATTTTCGTCTTTTGTAAGTGAGGCAGGGAGGAGGAGCTTAGAATTGTTTATAAATCTTTTTTTGTTTTGGTTTTTTTTACAAAATACCTTCCTTAGTTTTGATTATGAATAAATGTTAAACGTGTTTATTTTGAAGTAAAAATAAAAACTAATTTCATACTAAAAATTTAAAGCTTCAGTTGCTTTTTGTGCAATCCTGTGATTGACCAGGGCTAATGCCTCTGTAAATTAGCCATGATTCTATCCTTAACCAGTAGCAGTCAGTAGCACAACAGCAGCTGTAGAAACGAAAGCCAATGTGATTGTGCTGCCTGCAACTTCAGTCAATGACAGTAATAATAGTTGATCAGTTGTATTCTCTCCCCCCCCCCCCAACCAGCTTTCTTCTAACAGAATTGAAGGTAGTATTGCACGGCATTCCCAGGTGGTCAGTCCAGGCACTGATGAGGCCCCGGTGATCTTGTCTACACCAAAGGTGGCTGCTTTGTGCGGCTTCCAATTGATGTGTGTCAACACCCAACTCCAGTACTGTACTCCCAATACCCCTTCCACCATCCACTTACCAGGCAGTCAGAAAGACAACACCTCTCCTTGCCCAAGCTGCCATGAAACCAGAACCTCCACAGAGCAACCATTTGACCATGTATCCATAGCAGCTTTCTAGTCATGCAGAGCCTTGCCATATCCACCCATTGCATACATGGGAGACTTTCTACCCTAATCAGTCCTGAATGGTAGTTCAGTCTTTGGATTCCAAGATGTTTGATTCCTAGGGCTAAGGAGGACACCAAAACATATAAGCCTGCAAATTCAGCATATTAGCCAGTGACTGGTCTGTGGACCAGTAGCCTCACTTGAGTAGCAGATTGCTCATCTTACCCATACAATGCAGTCTTGTAAAGTGTGCACATAGGAACAAATTTTTCATTAGGATACGTGCCAGTGTCTGCTGGCTTATTATCCCAGGTTATTATACAGGGTGATTCATATTGAAGTATAGTTTCCAGATGCTGTAAAATAGTTAACAGGCGACAACATGGACCACAACTGCGAACTGTGAGGTAGATGTAGTCATAAAGTTTGTGTTCCACTACTGAGGGAAGTGACATAGGCGATCGCGCACGTGTCACATGACTAGTCAGGGAAAATGGCTGCGTCTGCAGTGGAGAAGGTGTGTTCTTGAATTGAGCAGAACGGAATCTGTAATTGTTGTACAACTGCATTTTTTATCACGATTCAGGGAAAAACCTCCAAGCAGAAAATGTATCTGACTGTTTCTTTAAAAAAATTAAACATTCCCCTACAATTCTTTTACAGGTAACATAAGATATATTATATTCTTTTTTTATAGTGTGTTGAAACTGTATACTTCATTATGAATCACCCTGTATAATCTTCTTTACTCAACATGGGTCAACTATTGGATTTATCTTCACAACAACAGAACGGAAGCAGAGAGCCCAGAGGACATTGAACAGCTGTGATCTTATCCTTGCCTGTGCTTTAGATTCTCATTATTAAACACTGGAAAAGCCACCACTATCTGCAAATAAGCCAGCTTTCAACAAGTGATAAGTCTGTGTACAGTGTAAGGCATGAATGCATTCTAGTGGGCTATTTCTGATGTGATGGCAAATGATGATAGCATTTGGATACCACACCTAAATCAGTATGACCAGCAGAGTAGTTGTCCATCAAAGCTTCAGAGTCTTCTCCAGTTGTCAGCCTTTCCAGAGTTGACGGTGAAGAAAACTCATTGCCTACACAATTCAGTGTAAAGTGTTTTATTGCCTCAAGACACAATACAATCCAAACACATTATATACATAAAGTTAAAAGATGCTGGTGCATCATAAACTATGCTACCAAGTACCGTAACCTGCTGTTAGAGGCTAAACTGAAGAGATCCAAGTTCAGAGAGAGATCCACCACTTTCACCATTCACTACCAGGTTGCTGCATGCAGCCTTGGTGGAGGGTTGATAAGTCATGGCTGAGGCCTGTGGCCTTGGGCTGTTTCAAGAGGCCCACCACAACTGGAGACCTAACCCTGAACATTGGACATGGGGGAAGGGTAACTGAAGACACAGACTAAGCAGATAGTGCAATTTCACAGATATTTTCAAATTACACCAACATGAGCATCCCATTTGCCACTATTGGCTAGGCAGGAAAATCTACATGTCACAGGTGAGCTCTGGGGGAGGAGGGGTAATTTAGGGGAAATGATACAGCGGGAAAGGCTTACACACTTGCCACAGCCATTCAATTCACCCCTCTTTCAGCTTTATTATTAGTATTAAATAATGGAAATAAAATGAGAGTGATAACACCTATTTCCACAACAACCCTGTAAGGTAGGTAAGACAGATGACTGATCCAAGGTCACCAAAGTGAGCTTAACTGCTGAGTGCAGCTTTTAGCCTGTGTCTCCGCAGCCTAACGGAATTTGCATGACATATTTACATAGAGGTGCAGAGGTATTTCAAATTTCAAGGAAATCAAATGAAAAAATCCCCACTGCTGTGACAGCAACATTAAAGGCAGAATTCGTTGTTCCGTCCTTAGTTACAGCTCCAATTTCTAGCTTCCACTTGAAGACCACCATAGGCAAGACCCCCAACATTCAATTGAATACCAGAAATCATTGATGTAACTCTTTCTCTCACTCCCTATATAGTATAAGGGAGGGGAGAGAAATACCTTTTTTATTAAAAAAAATGCTGCAATTGAGACATTCTTTATCAGATTTCTCCAAAATGCAGACAGCTTGTATGTTTCCCCAAGGAGATTCTGCATGCTAAATTTCATAGTAAGGACAAATTACATCCATTTTATAAGGAATAGAATTATCATATTTTATAAACGTAAAGTGCTCAAATCTGGTCACATCTCAACTATAGTTACTACACAGCCCCTCCCATATTCCACAAAGACTGCAAATCTATGGTCGCCCTAGTTGAGCGATAGGGACCTTGTGCTATTGGACTCCAACTCCCATCAGCCCCAGCCAGCAAGTCCAACGGCCAAGGATGATGGGAGTTTGAGTCTAGCAACGGAAGCTGCCCTGTGACTCCCCGGAGAAGTCCTGAAGAAATGTTACTAGCATTCAATGGCAGCACGCATTGCAGAAAGATCTACTCTAGGCAGCTGTCGTTATCATTGATATTTTTATTTCTTTCTGGGAGAGGAAAAAACCATGTTGGAGGGGCAATGGAGAAGACTGAACTGAATCGCTCCTACAGTCGGGAAGTTCTTCCTTCGGAATATTCTTGTCATTTGAACCCACCGGTTCAAAGTCTTGCGCTGTGGGGAAACAGGGTGTGCTCCAACACCTGTGGGGCAGCCTTTCAACATACCCGAAGATGGGTATCATGCCGTCTCTTAATGGTCTCTCTTCTCCAAGCTAAATATATACCCTGCCTCGTCAGACGTGGTCTCCAAGTCCCTCACCATCTTCGGAAAGCAAAAGCCCGCAGCCTCCTTAGAATGCGGTGCCCAGAAATGAAGACAGTCATCCAGGACTGTACAAAAAAACCCAAAATGCAAAAACAAAAAGTACCACCTCGACGAGTACCTAAAAAGTTGCTTGGGGAGGGGAGGGAGGGTTTCTCTTACGCACCGCACCACGACACCCAACTGTCCCCTGAGAGCAGAGCACGAGACGCACAGCCCGGTGACTCTGCGCGTCATCAGCCCCAACCATGCCCACGACTGCAAGACGCGTGTCAGAGGGGGAGCCCTTGCACGGGGGGGGGGGGCGGCAGGGAAGCCAGCGCTCTTCTCAGTCCCGGCGCTGGGAGTTCTCTCAAGCCGCTGCGAAAGAGAGCCGACAACCGCGCTGTAGCCAAGCGGAGCGCGCTCCCGGCCGCGCCTGCCTTCGCGGGCACCTCGGCGGCTGCGGCCCGGGCGGACTGCTTGAGCGGCTTGGCGCGCCGCTGCCGCCCCGGTTCCGCCAGCCAGGCGGGCTGGAGGACTCCGTCTCCTCCCCCACAATGCACCGCGACAGGCAGCCTTTGAAAAAGCGGCGCGGCTCCTTCAAGATGGCGGAGTTGGATCAGCTGCCTGACGAGAGTGAGTAGCGACCCGCGGCGCCCCTCGCTCCGTCCCGCCGCTCGGCCCCTTCCTCCGCCGCCGCTCCTCAAAGGGCGGTCCCGGGGACGGGACCCTCCGCCTGCTCCCTTTCCCCCGGCCCTGAGCCGCCCAGGCTGCTCCGGCTGCCGGCGGCGCTCGCTACTGCTGCTGCTGCTTTTGCTGCTGCTGCTGCTGCTGCTGCTGTTGTTGTGGGAGCTGTGCGGGGCCGGAGCCACAGTCTCCTCCTCCCTCAGTGCCCGGCCTAGTGCAACTCTCCAGTGGCCTCCCCTCCGCCCGCACCCCGGAGCTGCCCTCTTCGGGAGGCGCTGGCGGGGAGAGGCCAGCAGAGCAGGGCCGGAAGCCGCTGTTATATAACCTCCACTTCTCCTGTCCGGGGTGAGCTGCACCCTGCACCCCCAGTCTTGGTGCAGGCCGGGGCAGTGCCCGGGGCGGAAAGGGAGGCGTGGAAGCTTCCCTAGGCCGGGCAGCGAAGTGTTGCGTGCAGGGCAGGTGGCTGCCACTGACATTGCACCTCTCCGGGAGAGGCAGTGGAAATAAAGGGTACAGCAACCACCACAGCGCAGTTGGGGAGGTCTCTGACCTGCCATGGGCATCCTGCCCCGGGGGTTTGACATGACACTAACCTTCGATGCCTTGGGGGTGGTTTAGGTACTCACCCTTTCTCACTACGGAACGTCCTGCTGCTTAGGAAGATAGTTTCTTAACCAGGATAAATAAAACATTGTTTTTCACTCTCCTCTTGTCTATAGCAGCAGGATAGTGAAAGTGACAAAGGAGAGGTCCATATTGTTGTTTCTCTTGTGTATGTCAACTAGTAATTTAGCAACCTCTGAATTTGGAACCAGGGTAGTGGTAGCGCATTGTTTTGTGCAGTACTTTTTTCCGTGGGGTACGCATACCCCTAAACATTTTGTGAATCTAAGTTTGGCTGCACTGAGGGGCAGTATTTCAATATGAGTAGGAAAATGAGAGTACCCCTAAACATTTTTTGAGGGGAAAAAGCACTGGTTTTTTGGCCGATCGTTTGGCAGGGTTGAATATGCTGCCTAGAGTTGGCTTGCTATGTATGTTGCACCATGGAAAATTGTGGCATGGTATATTGAGAAGGGAACATTCAGGTTGTCCAGGGAAGCGAAAACAAGTATATATCTTCATGAGAAAGCATTTTCGTTGAATCTGGCAGATGGAAGGCACAATGTTTCTCAGCTCAAAAGTGTAAAGGAACTTCACAGGTAAACTGCTCCAAGAGTTCTACTATAGGGTAGTGTGCCAATGTAAGCAAATAAAAAAAGAGTGAGTAAGCACTGGATATAGAAGACTGGTGGCTCATATTATCAACATAAAAATAATGCATATCCTCTGATGCATTTATTGTATGAAGGATTGGAAACTGCCACAGAAATTCACCCTGAGACCGGTCAAGATTCACTTGACGTTTTATTGTGTTTATGTAAAAAAGTAATCAGAGTATTAACAGGAGGTGTTACATACTGTGGATGTCACTGTAAACTTCTTTCTAAGGAATAGGAACACTTGGGTGACCTCCATATAGTATTCTGTGTTGAATTGGTGGAAATTTGTATATGAAAACAAGAAAATGAATACAAACATGAAATCTTACTGCATATGGACTCATTTAGTAGTTATGCAGGTGGTGGCCAAAGATCTGTTCAAATGTATGGGAAATAATGTAAGACGATAATACTGTACATACTATAAACTCAAGTTCACAACTGTGTGGTGGTGCAAAAGTTGAAGCTTAAAGAAAAACAGTGAATTATATAAAATTGCATTTATGGACAAACTATCAATGACTTTGAAGTTTGTTGTGAATATAGGCTATAATAGTGAATTGTGTTTGTCTAATGTGCTATACAGTAGATTAAACAAAGAACTAAATCATTAGTATGTGGGAAAACTGTACAATATTAATAAAATTATTTTGAGTTATATTTGTACATTTGAAAGTAAGGAAGTTGGGTTATTTTGGTTACTGTTTACTATGATTGGTAAAACATACTCAATATATTAGATGATATCAAATATTAGTCATTCTCAGTAGGTCCCTTGGTTCCACATGACAAGGTGTAAGGGTCATTTTGAAAGGTATTTTCTAGTCTGATATGATTTGGGGCTATCATTTAAACTTACTCCTTTTCATAAGGTGAGGCTAATGAGTGGGAATGCACCATGTTTATATACAAGCATTTTGTACTGGGAGATGCATATATGAAAATGACTTGTATGAGAATTCTTTAATGAGAACATGCAAGGCATTTGTTTGTATGTTTAATATTGAATCAGGTACCTATCATTTGCACTAACACTAATCTATCTACATATTAACTTGCATGATCCCAAGTATAAACCTGTGCATCAAGCAGAAGGCATCAACATCATGTCAGAGATGACCACTCGCTAAGGAATTGCACAGTACATCTATATACCAAATATCTTGAGAAATACACCCAAGCCAGATGTTAGAGGAAGGCAATTACAGCTTGTTGTCTACTCTGACATAGAAGAAATTTCCTCCCCACTCCAAGCATGATAATCATTAGCACATGCAACCACCTTCCGAACATCATGTCATTAACAAGGTATGAACATGTATTTAGATCATTGGCCTTCAACTGGTAGGCCAGGACCCACTACCAGGTTGCAGCTTGATTTAAGTTAGGTCACAACAGCAGCACTACCACCATTCAAATATATGGGGAAAATTAAGAACTGGCTTTCGAAATGCATGTTTGGGTTAATGTTGGTCCTTGGTCTGAAAAAGTAGAAGACTACTGATTTAGATAACACAGTTATCTAAATAACTGTCGCTTGTCAACCTATTGCACAAATCTTTTGGCAGTATGAACAACATAAAGCTTTATCTTTTGCTTTTTAAAAAATGCAGGTTTCTGCTCAGTAAACTGGTTTTTTTTTTTTTATAAGGACACATGGGTCCAGTCTAGATATCCCCCAAAGAGCATTCTGAAGGACACAGCCGCCTGGAGGAAGTAGTGTGGGTGCAGCCATGCTGATAAGTAGTTTGCGTGATGACTGCATTCACATGAATAATAACTGCTAAGTGCTACTCATAATCATTCAAGCCAGAAGTTCCTTCCTCTACAAAAGGTGCATCTGTTCGGATGTTCTGCATCAACATCTGAACAAAGTAGTTAATTCCCATTAGCCCAAGCCAAAAAAATAAAGCAAAATAGGCAAATTAAGCTATATAAACTAAACTTAACTGGCTGACTTGGGAGGAGTAGGGTGCTGAGATCATCTTCTTATTCGATCACTTGTGGTGTAACAGCTTTCTATTAAATTTACACATCCCACTCTCCACCAGCTTCACAAAGTGATAGGTAGGCTTTTGTAGTTAGATAAACATTTCTCAACCACTTTCATACCTTGACTCTAAAAACATTTATTTGCAAATAAGTCCCGTTCAAGTGTAATGAACTTACCATCAAGAAAGTAGCCTAAGATCATAATCTGGTAGTGTGATTCAGTAGTGCTGGCAAATAATGACTGCTGTTCTAGAACAGTTCTTGCAGTATTGCATACTAATTGTTACTGCCTTCCTAACTGGTTTCATCTGGGTCTGTGCTAGACTGGTGTGTGGGCTATCTGCTTAGCATGCTTCTAGCTTACTGCTCACTCGCTCTCTTTCTCTTCTGTTTGTGGTCTTTGAAAATACAGGTGTGTGATGTTGTATTGCATTATAACATCTGAGTCTTGGGACCCGTGGCTAATCTGTGAGAGTAAAACTGATCTTTTTTCGTTACTGTACAACATTGCACAGGGACAGAGGGAAAATCAATGTTGTCAGTAAGATTTTGCTTTGTGTCATCATCGCTTCCATCCACAGGGATCTTGACTCCGCTGTTATAGTAATGACTCTCCAGGGGTGTCCAAAGCACTGTCTAGCCCTGTTGTGTTGGATGATTTTCAGTTGGTAAGGTTTGAGGATGTGGACAAGATATATGGATCGGTCAAGGAAGCCACTTGAGCTCTTGCCCCTCTTGACTAATAAAAACTAGCAGAGAGGGTACTGTGATGGGGGGGGTGGTCCCTGCCTGCTTGAAAGAAGCCATTGGTAAGACCACTCCTTAAGAAGCCCTCCCTGGATTCAGAAAAATCTAAGTAATTACTGGCCAGTTGCCAATCTCCCCTTCTTGGGCAAGATTCTTTAGGAGGTAGTCGCAGACCAGATCCAGATGCTCTTGGAGGAAACTGATTTTCTTGATCCGTTTCAAATTTTGGCACAGAAACTTCTTTGGTCGCCCTGTATGGTGACCTTTCTTGGGAGAGAAACAGGGGAAATGTGTCCCTGTTAATTCTCCTCGACCTCTCAATGGCTTTTGATACCATAAATGATAGTATCCATCTGGAGCAACTGTCAGAGTTTGGGGTGCATAGCACTGCTTTGCATTGGTTCCGGTCATACTTGGATGGCCATTTCCAGAGGGTGATACTTGGGGAGTGTTCTTCTGCCCTGTGGAACCTTCAATGTGGGGTTCCTCAGGATTCAACTTTATCCCCTATCCTGTTTAACATCTACTTGAAGCCGATGAGTGGGAGCATCTGGAGTTTTGGAGTGCATTGTCAGCAATAAGCGGATTGCACACAGCTCTACTCCTTTACATCTGCAGGTATGGCAGTAGATGCGATGGACTATTGTATTGCCTCAGTAATGGACTGGATGAGAGCCAACAAACTGAAACTCAATCCAGATAAGATTGAAGCACTGTTAGTGGGTAGTTTCCTAGACTGGATGGATAGGAGATTGCCTGCTCCTAATGGGGTTACACTCCCTCTGAAAGAGTAGGTAGGTAGCTTGGGGGTAATCCCAGATCCTTTGCTGTCACTTGAGGCTCAAGTGGCCTCAATGGCACAGGATGCCTTCCATTAGCTTTGACATGTGGCCCAGCTGTGGCCCTAATCTGGACAAAGATAGCCTAACCTCTGTCTTCTATTCTCTGGTAATTTCTAAATTAGATTACTGCAATGCGTTCTATGTGGTGCCGCCTCTGAAAATGGTTTGGAAACTTCAGCTGATGTAGAATTTGATGGCCAAGTTGCTCACCGGGGCAAGACGGTTTGAACATACTACAGCAATCTTGGCCCAACTGCACTGGCTACCAGTTGGCTTCCAGCCCCAATTCAAAGGGCTGGTTTTGACTTGTAAAGCCTTAAATAGCTTAAGACTGCAATACCTCAAGGATTGCCTCTCCTCATTTGAACCGACCCAGACCCTGTGATCATCATCTGAGCCCTTCTCCATGTGCCCTCTCCATGAAAGGACCAGAAGATAGCAGCACAAGAACAAGCCTTTTCTGCGGTGGTTTCGCATTTGTGGAATTCACTCCCCAGAGAGGCTTGTCTGGTGCCTTCATTACATAACTTTAGGTGCCGGGTGAAAACATTTCTCTATAACCAGGCCATTGCATGATTAAACATTTAATGGCCTTTTAAATGTGTCTATGGGAAGGGAGGCTATTAGGAGTTTTTATGTATTATGTGTTCTCATTTTGCATTTTAGTGTTGTGAACTGTTCTGTGATCCTTGGATGAAGGGCAGCATACAAATGTAATAACTGCTACTACTAATATTTGCTGTTTTTTGCTTCTGGTGCCTATCTTCTCTACTCAGATTTGACTCATGGGACACCTAAGACTGTATTTCTGTCCCACTGGAGCACACTGTCTTGAACTGCTACATTATAGTAGAGTCTGATAGGTTTGGGGTTTACTAATTTATCACAACTGTTTGCAGATTTTCTGTGGACCAGCATCCCACACGCCTGGTCCTATTCTTTAGCTTTGCACAAGCAACCATAGCACTGGACTGTTGGAGAGTTTGTATGAACGCTTTTATTTTGTAAATTACAGCAGCTTTGGCAACATAGCATTTCCCCCCCTAAAAGCTGTTGTGCATCTAGAAATGAAGCAGTTTCTTTTACTATCCTGTAAATGTATCGCTCGCTTCTTGTCCATGAAGGCAAGCAAATCAGTGATATTATCCATCAAAATAGGTTCTTACCTGATAGAAATATTGCCATGTTCTGTTTTTGTATGTATTCGGAGAACTGCAGTGGTGATGTAAAGATTTTAAAGCATTTTCTTCTGGCAACTCACATGTCTACTGTAGTTAAGGAGACAGTGAGGAATGTCTCCATTGTTATCACTGCTTTGCACAACATTTTCATACATGCGTCTCCTAATACAGAATGTTTATATACTGCCAAGGCCTTCTGTTAGGAAGGAATAACCTTGACTGATTCTGTCATAACTATAGTTCATAACTACAGTTCAGAATGACTGTAACACTTCGTGTTTTTGTCTTACATTTGGTGATATCCTCAGGCATGGCCAAACTTTGCCCTCCAGCTGTTTTGGGACTACAATTCCCATCATCCCTGACCACTGGTCCTGTTAGCTAGGGACGATGGGAGTTGTAGTCCCAAAACAGCTGGAGGCCCAAGTTTGGCCATGCCTGAGCTAAGTCATACTCATAGTAGACTTACCAAAAGCAATGGACTTAAATCCATTCAATGACCAACTTGTAAGTAAGACTAATATTGGTTATCACCCAGTAAGTTTAGAATATGTTTTATTCACCACAGTAAATAGGCTTGCCATATCTCAGGAAAATTCCTGACATGTCTTGGTTTTCAGGTGTAAAAATGGCATCGGGGGGAATTTTGCCGAATTGGCAAAATGTCAGAGAAATCTCGAATGTATTATGGCAACGCAATGGAAAAAGCAGTGGAAACAGCTCCCAAAGCTTAAAACCACTATTTGGGGGGGCGGTTTCCCAAAAAAAGCTCAACAATTTTGGTGGTGTTCTAAAATAGTAGCTGCAAATCTTGCTTTTCTGTGCGAAACATCTGAACAGCTAATGCTCCTTACTTTCAAATCTGCTACAAATATTATACTTGTAACAATTTTATTAAGCTTATTCCCTGCTGTGTGTTTGTTTTCCTGGCCTACCACCTTGTCACATATATAATGAAAACACTTTAAAAGAATGTGTATTATTTTACAGTTTTCTTACATGCTGAAGGTATAACAGGGATTGAGGTGATAATCAAAGAATGAATAACATTGCTTTGCCAGTTCTTACCTGTTTGTTGTCCTTCCTATGCTGTACATATGAACATATGAATTTTAGGGAAAATATTAGTAAAGATAAGACCTTACATCTTCACTATTATTTCCCCTTACAAGTTATTCATCAGCACAATGTAAAATTTGTTACTCAGCTAGAAGTGAGTATGAAGATCATGTCTTAGTTCATATCATAGAAAGCAGGTGAGAGGGATTAATGATGACAGAATTGGAATGTACATTGGAGGTTAAGGAGATACTAATGCACTTTCCTTTTGTATCCTCTTCTCTACCATGAAAAAATGTTCGTAATGCATAAATAAACTCATTATTTCAATCTAAAGTAAACAAGGTTTGAACCGTTTCAGGTCCCTAATGTAAATTGTTTATTAGGCCATTTTTACTGCTGGCAGCTGGTGCTGATGCTTACATGTTGAAATTGTAGTAGTGAAATAATGGAACAAAGGGTTACCAGTTTAGCACATCTACCAATTTAGCTGCATGAACAGTGTATTACTGCTATGCTGCATGTTTTCATTTTCTGGCTTACTTTGACTTTATAGTTGAAGAGATTGTATTCATGGTCCTTGGATGAAACCACAAAATATGGTTTGCTGAATGTCAGGAAGTTAGTAATTAGGGGATTAGCAAAGGGACCAGGGTAACGGAGCACAGTCCTTGTTCCTTTACCGTCGTACAATAATTTGACATTATATGTGTGAACTAACCCTAGCGTTAATGTGCTTCTGGGCTGTATCGAGTTAGTGTTCCTCCACCAAGAGAAAACTCTTTGATCCAGTGGGAGCTTAAATTAGTAGTCGAGGAATTGGAGTGATTTTCAGAGATTTTCCCTTCAACCTAGGCCCGTTGGCTTTTACAAAGATGTCTGCAAATGTGACATGAAGACTGGCAACATTAACCCCACTGTGTGGGAATCCCTTGCAGACAACCACAGTACCTGGAGACAATCGGTCAGGTTGTGTGTCCACAGCACTGACCAGAGAACGAATGACTGCTGCAAGGAGCACAGAGAGAAGAAATGCCATGGTGAAGAAGAAGAGTTTGGATTTGATATCCCGCCTTTCACTCCCTTTAAGGAGTCTCAAAGCGGCTAACATTCTCCTTTCCCTTCCTCCCCCACAACAAACACTCTGTGAGGTGAGTGGGGCTGAGAGACTTCAAAGAAGTGTGACTGGCCCAAGGTCACCCAGCAGCTGCATGTGGAGGAGCGGAGACGCGAACCCGGTTCCCCAGATTACAAGACTACCGCTCTTAACCACTACACCACACTGGCTCTCCAGTGTGGTGCATCTGCAGCAGCACATCCAGTGCCTTCATCTGCCCCAGCTGCAACAAAACATGTCTATCCTGCTTCAGTTTCTACAGCCACAGCAGGCACTGCAATCTTCCAGCAGTTTGACTTCACCCCCAAAGGCACACACACTCCATTGTCTCCCAAGACAGACAAATGCCAACCCCCTTCAACTCCATACCTGCTCAAATCTGCTATGGAACCTTCAGTACAGTATGGGAGATGGTGTGGAATCTGCAGGGGGAATTACCAAAGATCACCTCAGTTCTTATTCTGTTGATGGTAGGTTCTGCTGGATCAAAGAGCCTTCCTCAGTGGAGGGATACTAGTTGGACACAACTAGTATTTATACTTTATACTTTGAATTTGACTTAGCTGTCATAGCTACACTTCTCTGATGAATACTTTGTGTGCATGCTGAGGATGTTTTCACAGAGAATCCTGATCTTCCCAGAAGTACATATTCCCTGAATTAATACTTCCTTGGTTGGAAGCCATAATAGCTGATCAGGCTGAAGCTTGTTTACATTTGTAAGGCATTTCCCTATTAAGAAAGAAAAATAAATTAGCTATAAATGTTGAAAGAACTGTGAATCCACTGTCAGGAAATATTGTTCCCTTATTGGATTTTTTTACTTATTTCAGGTTCATCAGCAAAAGCTCTGGTTAGTTTGAAAGGTAGGACATACCATTTATTTTTAATTTGTTGTACTTGTGGAAAGTAAAAGTTCAGTCATGGTGTGAATGAATATCTAAAGAGCACTTCATTCTTAAGTGGGAAGTCGGCTGCATTTTCAAAATAGAAAGATAACATAATTTTTAAAAATTAAACAGAGGTTTTTTACAATGTGGTTATATATTTAATGTTAAGAATGGTAAACTTTTAAGTCTTCATTTGTACAGTAAAGGATTTTTAGAGAACATTATATTAATTTTACATAGGAATAATAATATTTATGATTTATAACTTAATACAGAGGGAAGTTTATCAAATACATGGAATGAAAAATTCAGTTCCTTACAGAAAACACCCATTTGGAAAGGCAAGAATGCAGGAGCTGCTGTAGAAATGGTAAGGAGCAACACTGACCTATATTAGTAGTCTTCTAGTTTTCTTTCCTTTGGCCGTTAAATTTTTTAAGAATAAACATTTTTCCTGGTTTCGTAAGCGCAGAGTAGCAGTATAAAATATGACATTACATGAGTACTGTAACAGTTGTACAAAAGGAAGCCAGCTGTTTAGGTAAATTTGCTTTCAGCTAAGTAAAATAAGCAAGGTGAGGGAAACTAGAAGCCACAAAAGTCTGTAACTGTGCTACATAGATCAAGAAAGATTATATTAAAGGAAGCATCTTCTGCTTGTTTATCATGGGTTTGCTGTATTGCAGGAAAGCACGTTGTGAAACTTCTCAGTTGATTGAGTCAGTTTTTTCTTTTTGCTCCAGCCCTTCAGAAGTTCAAAACGAAGTCGGTCCTTTTGTGAGGAAGAAGAAAGGCAAATGAATACACGATCACCCAAAAGAAACCAGAGAGTTGCAATGGTTCCCCAGGTATGTTAATCTGTAAAGTTTGTTGCATTCATTGATAGGTAAACTAAACCTTCTCAGTTTCCACTTTATTGCAAAAATCCAAACACATTCAAAAAGGAGAAATATAGTAGTCATGGGATACTTCAACTACTGCAATATCTGCTAGAACTCAGACTCTACCAAGAGTGTAAGGTGCAACAAATTCCTCCATTGCCTCACTGACAAGCAGAAGAAGCAACAAGAGGGTCATCTCTATTGGATCTGCTCCTCACCAACAGAGAGGGACTGATCGAAAAAGTGAAAGTACCCGGAAGCCTGGGAGGAACTGATTATGTCCTGTTGGGTTTCATTATACACAGGCAATGAAAACTGAGTGTAGTTGAACATCCACTCTGAACTTTAAGAAGCCTGATTTCAAAAAAACTTAAGGAACTACTGGGTGAGATTCTGTGGTCAGAAATACTCAAAGAGAAGGGAGTCCAAGTTGGATGGGAGTTTCTTAAAGGTGAAAGATTGAAGGGACAAAGGCAGATAATTCCAACAAGAAAGATAAGTGGGCTGCACTTAAAGAAACCAGTGTGGCTGCATAAGGAGCTTACAGATGAACTGAGATTTATGAAGGGCATGTAAAAAATGGAAGAAATGAGAAATCACGAAGAAAAGAGTATTCACAAGTAGCCAACAGTTGCAAGGAGAAGGTCAGGTGGGCCAAAGCTCAGAATGAACTCAAGTTTGCAACGTGGATTGGTTGTATTTCTATGCTGCTTTTCATTCAGATGAATCCCAAAGTGGCTTACAAACAAGAAATAACAATAGCATAGTAGCGCTTAACAGAACATCACAAGTATGACACAAAGCATATGAAATAATTAACAAATAATCAGTAAAACAATTACAATCTATAAATCACTATTAACAAAGCTGCAACTAAAAACTAAGACAAACGGCTCAGCTAGGACTTGAATCAATAGATTCAAGTTACAAGAAAGGGGATTCCAACTAAACATCAGGCAGAACTTTCTGACAGTAAGAGCGGTTTTAGAGTGGAACAGACTCCCAAGAGAGGTCGTGGACTTTCCTTCCTTGGAGGTTTTTAAGCGCACAGCACTGCCCTTAAGACTTGTCCAAGTTTCTTAGAGGCTTTTGAGCAGAGGTTGGGTAGCCATCTGTCATGTATGATCTACTTGAGATTCCTGCATTAGAAGGGGCTGGACTAGATGATCCTCAGGGTCACTTCCCACTCTATAATTCTGTGGTTCTGTTCTTTTAGTATTTCCATTAGTAACCTCTGGTTGTTGTTGTTTTTATTATTATCTAGAAGTTTACTGCAACAATGCCAACACCAGACAAAAAGGCATCACAGAAGATCGGTTTGCGGCTACGTAACTTACTCAAACTTCCTAAAGCACACAAATGGTGTATTTACGAGTGGTTCTACTCAAATATAGATAAGTATGTATGGCTTTTCATTTGTTAGTTTTAGATTACAATCCTATGCAGACATGGAAGCAAGTACCATTTACCTCAAAGGTGCTTTCTTCTGTGTAGGCATGTATGAGATAGCATTGTAAAGCAATATACTGGAATTAAGCTACAGTGGTGCCTCGCAAAACGAAAAGAATCCGTTCCGCGATTCTCTTCATCTAGCGGTTTTTTCGTCTTGCGAAGCAAGCCCATTGACGGTTTAGCGGATTAGCGCTATTAGTGGCTTAGCGGCTTTTAGCAGCTTATCAGCTTAGCGGATAAGCAGATAAGCGGCTTAGCGGCTTAGAAAAAGGGGGGGAGGGGAAAAAAGTCGGAAAAACTCGCAAGACATTTCGTCTTGCGAAGCAAGCCCATAGGGAAATTCGTTTTGCGAAGTGCCTCCAAAACGGAAAACCCTTTCGTCTAGCGGGTTTTTTGTCTTGCGAGGCATTCGTCTTGCGGGGCACCACTGTATTTGTATTTTCATATGGCTGCTTCATAGCTGTGCAGTGAAACTTGTGGTTGTTTTTTTAAAGCAAAATGGGGCAAAAATGGTTTTGTCAGATTTTAATACAGTTACAAGAATTAAATATTGCTCATCAGTTTCTCTCCAAAATGTTTTGCAATAGCAAGTTTTTTAAAGAGATAAGAAAATAATTGCTATATTCTTGCTAAGATATACCTTGGCCTGGTTCTTATCATCATTTTTGCCTACCTTATATTGGTGACAACTTAAAGCAATATTTCTAATGTTACAGAGCTTATTACTTTAATTTCTGAATAAAGCAATATTTCTAATGTTACAGAGCTTATTACTTTAATTTCTGAATAAAGCAATATTTCTAATGTTACAGAGCTTATTACTTTAATTTCTGAATATGCTGGAGTCATAAGAGTAATAATGACTTTCATGGTTCTGTAAACTATATTGTGCAAGGCAGAGTTTTAATAAATAGGAAAGTGTATTTTTTTGTAAAAATGCCTTGTTCATTTCTAAATTGACTGCATTAGCTTCAAAATATTTTTCAGTTATAACATTTTAATTTTCAGTTACAACATTTTCCCTGTAAAATGAAGAATTTAATATTAAGCCCAAGTTGACAAATGACTATAATTTAAACATTTAGGAAGCAAAATTCTCTAGTCTTAGGTATATGGAGGTAAAATTGTGTTGGCATGTCATAATACATTTTCTGAATGTACTTGAAAATATAATGACAGAATACCAATTGTTTTTAATAGGCCACTCTTTGAAGGTGATAATGATTTCTGCGTTTGCCTGAAAGAATCTTTTCCCAATCTGAAAACCAGAAAATTAACAAGAGTTGAATGGGGAAAGATCAGACGGTTAATGGGGAAGCCACGAAGGTAAAACATTAGCTTGAAAGACTGAAGGCTTTTTAGCTGTAGAGTTTTTGTGGGGAGTTGGTGGTGGTGGTTTTTGTTGAAGGGTTTCCTGGATGATTCATTTTAAAAAGCTGGTGCTTAATGGGTAATTTTAAGAATGTAGGATATGTTGCATAATCGTAATTGAGTATGTAGCCAAGTTTCAGCCTGATGATGAATGCAAAGCATTTGAGGAGTACAACTTAGCATATATAAGGACATAAGAAGAGCCTACTGGACCAGGCCGCTGGCCCCTCTAGTCCAGCATACTATTCTCAAAGTGCCCCACCCCTCCCCATACTGGACTGGGAGAGCATAACCATGTTAAGTATCTTGGCAGCTTTCAGTGCCATGGACCATGACATCCTTATGCATAGGGCTGAGAAATGGGAACACAGTGTTTCCATTCATACCTAGAAGCTTGATTCCAGAAGATACCACTGGAAAACTACTTATTGGTTTCTTGACATTTATGTTATGGGGTTGTGTAGGGTTCTGTATTGCTCTCCATTTTTAAACATCTACCTGAAACCACTGAGTAAGGTAATTCTGATTTTCGGAATAGGTTCTGTCTCTTATGTTCATCTGATTCTGGTAACAGGATGAGTAATGGACTGAATGAAGACCAGTAAAGCTTTATAAGAAAGCATAAATAACAGACAACCAGTACAGATGCTAAAGGATTAGACCATTTTCCCTAGCTTCTTTAGGATGTGTTTATTATTATTATTATTATTCTGAGCCTGGGGTTGATAAACTGTTTAAGGATAGCCCCACAAATCAAATAGCTCCTGCTGACTTGAGGAAGAAAGCCGCAACAAAGGAGCAGGGTCTGTTTATATGGCATTCAGAAAGAATTTCAGCCATGGGCAAGGCAAGGCAAAAAAACAAAACAAAACACATCACCCATGTGATAACTTTTCTTATGACTATAGCACGCTTCTTTCTTCTTGCAGTTGTTCTAAGACAACTATCCTAGTACTTTACAGCTCTAAAGGTTAGAAACCTTTTTAGGAATTCAAATCTAGATACCTTGGGCTGCAGTTTTATGTACACATAATCTGGGAGTAATCCCCATTGAATGCAGTAGACTTACATAAACATGCATAAGATTGCACTGTTGATAGCCAAATTGTATGCATTCAACCTCATAACCACTGTCTTCTGTCTGTACAGATGTCAGTTAGCTATTACTGCTTTCTCTTCAGTGCACAGTTGGCTTTGACAGGTTTCAGTTTTGCAAAGAAAGGATAAACATCTTGCATCTAACTGCATTTATTACCGACAGCCATCGTTTCTGTGTGTCAGTGTTTAGACATAGGGATAAACTATTATTTTCAGCACATACAGATTTCAGTTGTCAAATTCTCCTGCAGGGGGACCTTTCCAGTCTGTGTACCACTTGCTTTCTGTTGTGCTGATTTCCCCCCTCAATGTAAAAAGTGTATAAAGGCAGTCGGTTTTATCCAACGAAGTCCACTTGCACATTGGAATTTACCCCCCCCCATCAGTGAAATCTGCGCCAGAGGGCTGAGGGAGGAAATTCCCATTGCAGAAGCAGATGTCCTTGTGTGACTGTTGGTTGCAACCCAATCTATCATACTTTTCAAGGATAAAGCTATAAGATGTTTGAATAAATGAACATAAAGTAAAGAAATTACAATTGTTTTGCAGATGCTCTTCTGCATTCTTTGAAGAGGAAAGGTCCGCATTAAAACAGAAACGGCAAAAAATTAGACTTTTGCAACAGCGGAAGGTGGCAGATATATCCCAGTTTAAAGATCTTCCAGAAGAAATTCCGTTGCCACTAGTTATAGGAACAAAAGTTACAGGTACCTTTTCCCCATCTCTAAATTACACTACTGTTTTAATTAGTGTTGAATTCTGAAGATGTAGTTTAACTTGAAGTTATTTAAAGGAGTGAAGCTTTTACATCTCCACCGCTAGTACTGCACCATCTGTAAACAAGATTACCTTCCCTAGGTTTGGCATTTCAAATGACCCAAGTAGTTATAAGATACATGGCACACTCTTGCAAAACTTCTCTAGTCTTTGCCTGGACCATGTACTTAAATCAAGGGCTAGCTTCCATAATTCCTTTTAACCCACTCTGTCACTTCCATGACTGTTGTCTGCCACTATTTTCTTTAACTCATCGTGATGATATTACATCATTGGGAGTTTTCTGCTTACTGGTTCCATTAGTTTTCTACCAGCCATCTAGAATGGGCTGGCCCAGCCTTGTCCAGAATTATAGAACAATTAGAATGCAGCTTTGTTTTAAATGCCCACCATTTGGGGTTTTAGTTTCACTTGTTTCCTGCCATGTTTATAATAGGGGTTTTGTATTCTCTGATTCCTCACAAGCACATAATTCTGCTTCCTCATAATCTAATCTTCCATTTTGAAAAATGCAGGCTTCTAGCCTCCATAGCTATGTGAAGATAGGCTTTTACATTAGGCAAGCAATGCCTAGTGAAATCTTAGAAGCCAGAAAGGATTCTCTGGGATAGGGACAGGGGTCATGGTCCTACACCTGCCTTTTCCTCTCCCATTTAGAAAATCAGACTAAATTGTGCAAAATAAGATTTTTTTTTAATTTAAAACTTAATTTGCAATACTATACTAGCCACAGAATTCTGCTTTCCTGGTACAGAATTTGTTGAGGCAGAACTCTTGATTCCATCATTAAATAGTAGATTCTATCATTAAATAGTCGCCTTACTGTACTCATAGCTTTGGGGGACAGATGTCTTGTTCTTCGGAGGAAATGGTGTTATGAGATGCTGTATGCCTGAGCCACCCTCCTAATTCCTGGATCCAGCATAGATTCAGTTGTTGGAATAGTCGGCCTGGTAATGGTCTGTTAAGTATGGGTCATTAAGGAAACAAAGGAAATGGCTCTGTGCCACAGGGTGGGCCTTTCTCCCTCAACTATCTGTTAATTAGAAGGACAAAAGACCAGAGTTGAGTGATGTGAGCTAGAAACTGGATGCAACTGCTTCAGGCTGGAAAGGCAGAGGAAGCCACACCTGATTTCTGTGGCATGCATCAATATTTTGCTCTGATTAAGACTGGGGGTTGTTTTTTATTTTAGCACGGTTACGTGGTGCTCATGATGGACTCTTCACTGGACAGATAGATGCTGTTGACACTCTTAATGCTACTTACAGAGTAACCTTTGAGAGGTCAGGGCTTGGAACGCATACAATCCCAGATTATGAAGTTCTTGTAAGTAATATCTACTTTTTTTAAAAAAGTCTGCAAGCATGTGAATTCTTTTCTCCCAGATGAATGTCATAATTTTATTTTACAAGACAATTCAAGAATAAAAGGCATATAGTATTTTTGTCAACTTTATTAATATATCTAAAATACATTTTCTTTTTCAAAATATTACTCTTAATCGTAGTGAATTCTGCTTAACTTTTCTTCCTCTTTCTAACTTAAAGAGTAATGAACCTCATGAAACCATGCCAATTGCTGCCTTTGGACAAAAACAGCGACCTTCTAGATTCTTTATGACTCCTCCTCGGTTACATTACACACCTTCCCTCCAGTCACCAATTACAGTAAGTATATTACAGTGAATTTTTTTTATTCATTCAGTAATTTGCTGCATTTTAAACCATCTGAAGCAAATTAAATATCATTTCAATAAATTCTATAGTTAACTAATACATAAGAATGAATGAAATAAAATGCTTAAGGCAACTTTCTTTGTTGCATAGGACAGTGATCCTTTACTAGGACAGTCTTCTTGGAAGAACAAATTTTCAGGCTCAGATAGTGAGACATTAGGTGGTTTTCCAGTAGAATTCCTTATCCAAGTGGTGAGTGTAAAATCCTTTTCTTTCAGTTTTATCTGTACTGATTTTGAGCATCTCCAAAAGTTAAAATCAGTTTAATTACTTTATACATGGCTGTCAAACATCTACAATGACGTTCCATAAATCTTTGAAAGCCAGATTATATCATCTGTACATTTAATTTGTATCTTGGTCGTCTGATTTATATCCACAACAATAGTTTGCTAAGTTTTTACTTTATAATGTATTTTACAATCCACTGATCTTATATTTATTCTGATATGCTTTCTCTGTTTTCTGCAGACCAGACTATCAAAGATTCTTATGATCAAAAAGGAACACATCAAGCAATTAAGGGAGATGAACACAGAAGCAGAAAAATTGGTAAATATATATATATACTTGTTTCAGCTGTTTTGTAAAGGTTACACAGGGCTTAAGGAGTTTTAAAGGTGTATGCTTCTTGTTTAAAGAAGTTCAAACAAAGGAACATCTGTAACAGAATTTGGATTGAAGGCCCCATGCCCCATCCCCCTGAGCTTCCAAGACCCAGTTTGAAAGTTTTAACTCTCAGATCTAGGTAAGAGTGGGAGAATACTTGAAAATAATTTGTTCTTAGTAGCAGCTTTTCTCAGTATTGACATAAAGAAAAAACTATATATTTCTAAGATGTTCTTTTGTGGCTATCTTTTATTATTGTTTATTCAATTTCTATACCATCCTTCATCTGAGGATCACAGGGTGGTTTACGATAAAAACGTACATAATATAATAACAAACAAAAGCAATACTCTTTCCCCACCCCAGTTTAAAAAGCCATAGATTGTTTAATTGGCCAAGGGCCTGAGCAAAGAGGGAATGTTTTCATCTGGTTCCTAAAAAGACGTCATGAAGGTGCCAAGCGAGCTTCCCTGGGGAAGAGCATTCAACAAACACAGAGCGACCTTATATTTGCTGTCACAGTTCAAATAAAAAATTGTAGCAAGTCCTGGTAGGAATCTTTCTCCATTTAAAACACCTTACAACACAACCCTATGCATGCATACTCAAAAGTACGGTAAATCCCACTGAGAACTGACAGGTAATTGTTTCAGCAGCACTAAATCTGAACTCAACCCAGGCTGTCTTGGGCATCCATCAGTTAAATAGGCATACAGTTGCTGCCCTGGACTTCCATAGGGGGAAGGGTGTAATAATTTTTTTTTAAATAAGCAGAATGTAATACAGTTCAGAAAATATCTACATCAGAAATTCAGAATTATTTGCAGGAATTAATTTTGAAAGGACCCTCCGTTTGTTCGTTGATTAAATCTTCGTAGGAAATTTAAATACATTCTCACACTTTCCTTAAGGTGGCTAGGTAATGCAGCAAGCATTTTTAAGAAGCCCTCATGTCAAAACTATTTGAAAACCAAATTGTTTTGAAATCTCGCTTTAATTGTGCAAGAAATAAACAAATTATTGATTTGTGCACTTAATTCTTTTCTTTCTCTTTTCTTTGCACAGAAATCCTACTCAATGCCTATTGGCATTGAATTTCAGAGAAGATATGCAACTATTGTCTTAGATCTTGAACAGCTGAACAAGGATCTAAACAAAGTTTTACATAAAGTTCAACAGTATTGTTATGAGGTAAAATGTTGCTATTCTATCTTTCCCAAATAGAGGGTTATAGCCATTGGAAGAACTCATAGCAGCCTCAGAAACTGATATAGTTCAGTTGTAAAGCATCAGTTCTGCATGAATTGTGTCCCTGGTTCAATTCCTGGCATTTCTGGGTAAGACTGTGAATATCTCCTGTTTTGAATCTTGGAAAACTGCCGCAGCATGACTACAAAAGGATAAGCGTGTCTCTGAGCACATGCAGAATTCATTTCACCATGTCCTCTGCCAACATCTGCAACTAGGAGTAAAGACAGGGAGGCTTAAACCCCAGAACTTATCTCTCATTACTGAAAATTAGTGTTACATTGCACAGGGCTAAATAATTAAGGCACCGTATTAGTAACACAATATCACTACTGAAAAAGGAATGGAAGCTAAACCAAACATAAGCCCTACTCTCGAGGCCAAGTGAAGAGAGTGCATGCGGGCATGAGCAGAGTGCCCTTCTCACTACACAAATACCTACCTAGTATAATGCAGTCAATATCTAGGTAACTAGTGTTATTGCATTTATATCTCCTCTTTTCTCCAAGTTTCCTCAAGGTGGCATATACACTTCCCTCCTCCATTTTATTCTCACATCAACCCTGTGAGGTATGTTAAACTAAGAGATAGTGACTGGCCCAAGATAACCCACTGGGTGTCATGGCTGAGTAGCGATTTGAACCCTGGTCTCCCAGGTCTAAGTCCCACACTGACCACTACACCACGCTGCCATGACTTGCAGGCATGGGGAACTGTTCTCTTTCATATTAGTAATTAAGGCATTGTTTCATACAGTTCCACTATCCAGTGGGTAGACCAGGGGTTGTCAACTGGTTCCCTACCACCCACTAGTGGGTGCTTCAGGATTCTAGGTGGGTGGTAGGGGGTTCTACGGCACAGGCTGAATCCTCCTTCCATCAAGCACTGCTGGGCGGTAAGGAAATTTTACCATCAAGAAAGATGCATTAGTGGGCAGTAGGTATAAAAAGGTTGACTACCCCTGGGGTAGACGGTGTTAGAAACTGAGATATGAAAGCTAGGAGCTAAATGGGACCTTAAACCTTGGTTATGGGTGCAACAACGGAATGTCTAGGCACGCTCTTTTATAACAAGAATACAAAGCTGAATATGAATGAACTGCAGCTAAAATATTATGTTCAATTTTCACATGGTCTAGTTGTCCCCCTGCCCACCCCCCTAATATTCTTAAGAGAGTCTCTTCAACAGTGGCAGTTTTAATCTGAAATATTAGGCACAGTACTGCGCCCAGAGCTCAGAAACTGCTCACGCTAATGAAATTCCCTGTCACAAAATGCGCTTAGAACAATGGGAGTTTCAAATACTACAAGCTTTATGCTATCCACCATCTGTAATATTTCTTGAGAAAAGAATGGAGGGGGGATTAATATAGTAATAATTAAATCACTTCTGCCTGGATATCTGTTGGTATATGATTCTAAAGATTTCATCACTTTCTCTAGCAAAAGGAGGCCACTGCACAGAAAGAGAGCAGTATTGGCGCACTCAGCGGAAGCCTTACATTTGCAGAGGTCTTTAGTAGAAACCGAGAGAGAGAGAGAGAAAACCAAAACTCACAAACAGTCCAATGAGGGTTGAGCATGTTCAGTAACCACAGAATACGGAGTGTCAATTGGGGGAATAGAACACAGAATCATAGAAGAGGAGGGCATGGTCATATGAAACTAAGGACTTGAACATTTCTTGCTGCAACATTTACTTTTTGCAGTTCCCATTTCTGCGTGTGTGTGTGTGTGTGTGTGTGTGTGTGTGAGAGAGAGAGAGAGAGAGAGAGAGAGAGAGAGAGAGAGAGACTCTTCCAGTTCACCTTGACTGCTATTCCTTCAACTGTTTAGAAGCCTCTTCACATATTTGCTACATAACTGTATGAAATGCTTAACTGATATACACATGCAAGAGAATGAGGTAGTAAGTCTCTGATATGGTAGAATGGACAGTAGCAACTGAAATTGCAGGTGAGGGATGCTATTTAATTGCTTCCCCACAATAAAAAGCTAGTATATCAGGGAGAGAGCTCTTATTCCAGCCCACTCTATGCTAGTTTTCTGCTTGAAGGGATTTTTAAAGTGTAGGGGTCATTAAAAAATACATCCCATATCTGCAGTCTGAAGTGTTGGACACTATTCAATTAGTTCTATACACTACCATTTTCTGCTACTGTCCCTAATGGAGTGGTGGTGCTTTTAAAATGTTCAAATGCAAAAATTGTTCAGTCAGATATTATTACGTTAGATAGCATAACATTTCCATTTTAAACAGAATATAAGTCAGTGATAATGTTAGAATATAGAACCTGGATGAACCCCTGTCAGACGAAATCTAATTCGATCTATGTTCATTTTCTCTCCCAGCTTGCCCCAGATCAGGGTCTACAGCCTGCAGACCATCCCACAGATCTGAGACGGAGATGTGAAGAGGAAGCTCAGGAAATTGTCAGACAGTCAAATACATCAACAACAGGACAGCCGTGTGTTCAGAATGAAAACCTGACGGATTTGATTGCTAGGCTTACAGCAATATTACTGCAGATTAAGGTAAATGGTACTGAGAGAATGAAAATACCGGTACATACTGTAATATGCTCACTCCCCCTGTTGAGGTGAGAGATGCTGCCAAGGCTCAATCTTGTTCCCAATGCTGAAACAGAAAAGTGTGGAAGTCTGCTACCCCTAATAACTAACTTCCCCCATACATACCACCCCAGCAATTTTCAGAGAGGGACTTGGCTTGTCATTACATTTCCTTCTCAGAACCTAGTCGGTATTGCTCCCTTTTTGTTTATGCACCCTCTGAAGACCTCATCAATGTCCACTAACCTCCTTTAGTCTCCCACCCCACACCCACTTTCAAGCAGGATGCACAAAGTGGCAGAGCAGTTTCCACAGTTTTTAGATTTTGTAAACAGCTGTAACATGTATTATCTCCTGAACCTCTCATTTTTTAAATTTCTTTTCTTCTAGTGTCTAGCAGAAGGAGGCGATCTAAACTCCTTTGAGTTTAAGTCTTTAACAGATTCATTAAACGACATCAAAAATTCCATAGATTCCACCAACATCAGGTAAAGTGTTTTATTTATTGGTGTGCTTATGTATTTATACATCTGCCTTTTAAAATGGGGGGGGGGCAGAGCCCAGGGTAGCTTATAATACAAGCTTTCTGTATCACAACATTATAACAATAATTAGAAAAATTAATTTAAAACAGCAGCAAGACTTTAAAAACATTTATATTCCCAAAACCAGGACAGATTTAAAAAAAAAGTCCTGAACACACCCAATGTTTGGGGCATTGAGATCTCACTGAGATAGGGGCAGTAGAATACGTGGGGTGGGGTGTATACTAAAAGACTGTAATACATTCAGTATGTTGAACATTTCAGAGATGCTGACAAACAAAAACTTTTTCTTTCTTTAGTTGTTTTCAAAATAACGTTGAGATCCACGTTGCACACATCCAGAGTGGCCTCAGCCAGATGGGAAATCTACATGCCTTTGCTGCCAATAACACCAACAGAGACTGAAAGAAACATTCACCTTAGTCCAAGTGTACAGAATGTAGTTATGAAAAAGCCTTCTTATATAAGCTTCACCAAATATCCTAACTGCTAGAAGAAATAGGAAAAGAGGATATTTTGAGATCCATTGTACTGCTTCTGAAGAAACCAGCATAAAATTACCAGCATTGCTATAGACTTCATCACTTGCTATGCACATACAGTATCTTGTTTAACAGCTAACCTTTAGTTATAAAAGTACATAGATATGTTGTTTTTTGAACTGAAAGTTATACAGACATGTTTTCTTATAATGTGAAGCAAGAATACTTTTCTTTTAAATTTATTTGCAACTATTCTGTCAACTATTGAGAGCTGTTTTGAAGAAGGAAGTGACACAGAGGTTGCATAGCAATCTCTTCTTGAAAGCCTAGTACTTGTGTCTCACTGCCTTTTGATTTTAGTTTCTAAAGAGTGCTGTGATTGGTAAAAAGCAGTGTGTATTCCTGTTCTCGCGAAGTGGCAGCAGGATATGCAAAGGAATGGGATTGGGTAGGTAGCTATTGTACACTTATGGATACTGGGAATCCCTGTAAATCAGTTAATATCGTTTGAATGTCTTTATTTATCATAACTTATAAAAGTAATCTAATGAAGGAGTAGAAAAGGACTGCTGAATTCCCAGAAATTGGTATGACTTGCTTTCCCCCCTCCATAATGGGCAAAGTGTTCTAGTTAAGGTATTTCACACAAATAACTGGTAATATTTTTCCATTGATTTGTTGCACAAACTTAAACTAGATACCTGCTTATCAAGCAATTAACAGAGTTCATGATGTAGTTGGATAGCCAGTCCCCTGAACTGCCTAAATAAAAATAAAAAGCAAAGATCTGAGGAGTACACAGAAGTATCAATCTTGTAAAAAGGGTGTATTGAGTTGTTTATTTAGAATAGACTTGTAAAGCTTCAGTGTAATAAATTGTTTCCAGATTTGAATTTTTAGATAGCTGTAGCAATGTTTTGATTCTTTCATGCCTCATAAAATGAGGTCTTTTGTATGTTAATGTAAAAAGAAAATGTAAACAATTATTTTCAATTTAAAATTTTGTATAGTTTTAAAAATGCTTCTGTATTCTGTGTGTGTATTTGTGCTGCTTCAAAACTTAACTGCAGAGTCTATATTTAGCAAAACCTGTTCTTTTAAGAAATGCATAAATCTTTTATTCTCATGGAGTTATGTAAGTTGTAATGGTTTACTAAAATTGCGAAACATGAGCATTAGGCCTGAAATAGTTTTAAGACGTTTAGTTA
Source organism: Podarcis erhardii (assembly GCF_964252035.2). NCBI lineage: Eukaryota > Metazoa > Chordata > Lepidosauria > Squamata > Lacertidae > Podarcis > Podarcis erhardii. The sequence continues at coordinate 92,489,486 of NC_138507.1, forward strand.
ATATATTTTCAGAAATTCATTTTTGCCTGGTGATTTGGAAGGTGTGTGCACAGGTGGTGGAGAATGTTTAGATGGACTTTGAACTTCATCCAATTGGGGGGGGGGGTGAAAGACTCCACGGTGTATTTTTCACTGCAACTTATTTATTTCATAGAATGTATATGCTGCTAGATTGCAAAACAGCAGCAACCACATAGTAGACCTAGTACAATGTCCCCAATTTCAGTCAGTTACCACATAACATTTTCATTATGGAAACAAAACCATTGGTGGCATAAAATAACCATAAAATTGAATTTTGTTATGGGGGGGGGGTTGCCTGAGCCAATGTTAGTGGATAGAACAGTAGTAAAACGCCTCTTCATTTTTTCATAGACAATGGGGTCAGGAAAAGATCAATGTGCATGTGGTTTCAGCTCCTCTCACAAAGAGGAACAATTTGTATTTTTGTACACTCCTATGGAAATCCTAGGACCTGACTCCTTATTTGGTTGTGAAATAACCACTTTGATTTTATAGGATTTGTGCTTTTAATCTTCATCTGCTGCTATAATTGCTGCTGTCGAGAGGTCTATGTTATGTATATTTCTCAAAGGTACCTCAGTATACAATCTTGAGTCATATTCACAATAGAATTTCTTCAGTCTGTCTTTCTCCCAAGTCAATGCCAGGCAAACCAAACTAACATAACCACCACCAGTGGTGCTATTAACTGGAATTGGTTTGATCTGCTTAAATCAGCATTCACTAACCCGGTGCCCTTGTTTTAGACTACAACTCCCATTATCCTCAGCCAGCCTCTGCATCCCCTTTTAACTGTGACAGCCTGGAACAACCCCTTTGTTTTTCAGTTTTACAACACTAAAGGACTAAATGACTTGGGGGCCAGGGGAGAGAAGTAGTAAGAATTTAAAGTGTACAAGCTGGACAGAATTATTTTATTATTTATCTTAAATATTTATAAACCACACTTTCATATAAAATATCACCAACCTAAAATCACAGTATTACAAGAAAAATATCCAACACATCAAGTCTGAAAGACCTGTCTGAATATACGGTAGTTTTTACAATATTTTTGAAAAACAAGCAAGGACAGCTCATGCCAAAGCTCCCTTGAGGGAGGATGACCTGCCATGCTGAAGTCCCAACCCCTGCTAAACCTCTGAAGCATGTAGGTCCACCAAATTTGCCCCATCAGAGGGTCTTAGTGACTGAAGCAGAACATAAGGAATCAGATACTCAAAGTACCTTGGTCACCAATTGGTGAGGGACCTATGAAGTAACACTTGAACCAGGCCCAGCAGCAAATTATTAAGCGAGCAATGGAGCAGGCAGGCAAGTTAAGCCATCCTGTCACCCAGCAAAAACAGCTCAGTGTCTTCTGAAAGCTTGGAACCCTATGAAGTGGTGGCAGGCTCCATCTTGTGAAGTGACTACATGCTGCAGCTTGCAATCTTTGGAGCAGGTAGAAATTGGGCGGGGGGGTAGCAATTCTGGGCATTGGGCCTCCACACCTTGCCCCTCTTCTTTGCCCAGCAGATTTTTTTCCAAAGTCTTGTGGCAATTTCAAAATGCACACCTTTACTGTGGGCAGTATCACAGCCCATGAAGTCAATCCAGCTCTCCGTTAACACCCCTCTGGATCTTGAACAAGAGACAGCTTGCACCCTGCATCATAGGGAGGCCATCAGCCCAGGGGTCCACAGTGATGGGATCTGCTGGAGGGATCTTCCAAAACTTTCCCCTCCACTTGATTTGCTCTGCAGTTCTGGAACCACACCTTTTGAGAGAATGGGAAAGAGGACCCTTGTGAGCCATGAAACCAGGACAGGGGAACTGATCCCCCCTCTCCACCCCCCTCTCCACTTGCCCATTGAGCTCAGGGGACTGACATCCCACTCTCAGGACACCCACCTAGGCTTAAGGTACTGCAAGAGGCAGACCTGGAAGCGGGGACCCCACCCCTCTGCCCCCCCCCTCAAGAAGCTCCCAAGAGAGATGCTACCTCCCACCTTGCCCCTTTATTATTGATTAAATTTGTATACCATGGTTCACAATACTTGAGGGTGCAAGAAGGACTTTCCAGCCAGGGGTGCCAACTTGAATAAAATATTGCTGGGGGGGGCAGGTAACCCCCGCCCTGCATAATCAATCATATGGCACAGCATACACATCATTTGTATGGCAACGCCCATCAACTTTGGGGAAGGTCCTTAGCCCAGGGGTGTTGCCAAGGGGGGCAGCTGCCCCCAAAATCAAGTAAATAAAACAACTGACCAATTGCATTGCAGCTAACTCAGTTCTGTCCCCCCCTAAATATGTTAGGGGAGCATGGGCGTGGTCAGGATTTCTGTTAGGCTTCAGGTTGAGGGGGCAGAACCTCAGATAGGTAAGTATTCTTATGGATTTTGTTATGTACTGAGTTGAATAGGATCCAAAATGCAGCAGTCTGATTGGTCCTAGAACAATGCAGCAGTATGATTGGTCCGCAGGAGCCACCCAATCCAGCTCCAGGTGGAAGTGAATCCACAACCTGATTGGCCTACAGGAGAATCCCGGAATTAGCCAATCATGTGCAGCCCATTGTGTAAACAATGTATATAAAGCAGATATTGTGGGGGAACTTCCATTCCTCCTCACCACTATGAGCTGAATAAAGAGCATGAAATCCACTCTCGACTCCCAGTATATTTCAGATTTCCTTGCTGGGGGGCCACGCCCATGTAGCCGAAGGGACCTCAGCCCCGAGGAGCTGGCTCCTATGTTCCCAGCACAACCAAGTCTTCCTCCTCCACTGCCGGCCACCCTCCCCGAGTCCCGAGTCTTCCTCACGCACCTGGATCCGGGGGTCGGGCTTCGGGACCCCTTGACCGGGGAGATCGACGTCCGTCGGCACATCCCGCTAGAGCGCAACTCCCCTCCCTTGGCCGCGAAAGGGAGGGCCTCTTCGAACCTGGGAAGATGCGCGAATCCGTTTCCCGCCGGTGGAAATGAATGAATGGCGCGGAGGTACCGCAGGGCCCTTTTATGGACCGGCCAAAGTAGGCGTGGCCCCCGTCTCCGTCACTGGCTCCCCCGGGTATTGGGGGCGGGGCTTAAACCAGGAGGCAGCCGCTCGGCCTGATCTGTCAATTCTTTGCTGCTCTTCTGGCTTTTGATTAGATTTTGGGGTTTTGGTTTTAACTGAACTTCTTTCTGTTTTATCGTGCGCCGCTTTGAGGCAGATCTATAGACTGCCAAGCGATTTTGGGGCTCTCCTCTCCCTTCTTCTCCATGCCTCCACTTCAGACAACCTCGGCCCCAGCCCAACCCCTTTCACACTCCTCCAGCATTGGGAAAGCAAGGTTTTAGGAATGAACCTGAGAAGGAACAGCTTAAGAACGGGCCCCGAAGAGAGAGTCTGCTATTTATTTACTAATGTCAGAAAATATACATTGTTTGATTCACGGGCGTAGCCAAAGGGGGAGCAGGGGGGCAGCTGCCCTCCCTAGATCAAGTAAAACAATAACTGACCAATCACGTTGGTTCTTCCCACTCTAACAAAAGCCCCCCAACAAAACTCCTGGCTACACCCATGGTTTGATTGTTAAAAAGAAACAAAAAAAACTCAAAGTAGTTTACAAAAAAAAGATAAAACCATAGAATTATCACTAAGGAAAAACCACAACAATCATTTAATACGTTGGAAAAATTAAAAATAACAATAGACTAATGCGCATCAACGAAGACAGGAGTGCCTGGCGTGCTCTGGTCCATGGGGTCACGAACAGTCGGACACGACTAAACGACTAAACAACAATGCGCATCAACAGGAGTGCCAACTTGGTCCTGCGAGGGTGAGTGCCCGGGCCCTGGGTGCCGTGCAGCGTGCATGGCCCTGGCACCGAAATTTGTGGGTGCTCGGGCATCCAGGAACCCAAGGAGTCTGCAGTCCATGAGATTTACTCCCAGCTAACTGGATTTCAGTCGGAACATTCCTGCTGGCTGCTTCCAGAGAACACGGAACAGCATGTTTGCTCCCTCTCTCTCTCTCTCTCTCTCTCTCTCTGTGTGTGTGTGTGTGTGTGTGTGTGTGTGTGTTCAGTAAAATCGTATTTTAGATTCTCATTTACGCGAGCAAGATGAGATTGCATGATTGGAGACGGTATATCGGGCACAGAGTCAACTGTTGTATTCCGATCCTGCCTTGCAGATTCAAGTTTCACTTCTTGGGGGGCACCTTCGACTATGACCCTAAACCAGGTAAGTCAGGAGTTAATTCCAGGAAGTTCAACAGGCTTTGCTTCTCTGTTTAGGTTGCTTGAGCAGCTCACCTGTGAAGACTAGGATGCTAGGCGGGCTTCCGTGGGAGGAAGGAAGCCCCTGCGGACACACCTTCAATGAACCCCTTTGGGCTGCCAAAAAGACACACCTGGGTGCAGACTGCAGGGAGGAGGCAAGGCCCTTTTTCATGAATTGTATGCACAACATCCACTTAAAGCGCCCCCCGCCCCAGTCCTGGCACTCGGAGCTCTCGCAGGGGTCACCTGCCACTTTATCGGCGTCCCCTGAAAAACGGAGGCGTCCCCTTCCTGTCTGATGCGGGAGGGAGCCTCTCCCGGGACACACCGGGATCCAATTAGGTCCAACCGGTTCAGATGGACCTAATTGGGGCCAATCTGGTTCAGCCCTTTATATTCTTGGGGCGTCTAGGTTGCTGAGTCCACCGCGAGGATCCGCAGTAAGTGTTGATTTTCCCCCCTCCCCGTGCTCCACAATGGAAATGTTATAGCTCTGTTTGCTGAACAGTTTCGCTTTTCATTCTTGAAATGGTGAGTTCCTGTAATCTCTATCCCTGTCAAACTATGGGGGGTGCTAATGAATGTGGCTTGGATCTGCAATTGGAGTCCATCTGAGTTAGCTGTTTATCTAACCTCTTCCGCAGGTGGAGAGGTTTGTTGGATGTGGAGTGAGTTTTCCTGCTCTAGTTTCCAGCCCGTCACCCTGTGAATTCCGACTTTCCCCCATGGGCTCTGTGGGGGCGCCAGGGGGGAGGGGGAGAAATGGGAGCTGCCTCTGAGACTGGGGTATTCTGGTTCATGAAGGCGATTGTGTGTGAGAAGGGAGTGGGGGTTTCTTGGGGAAAGTGGGACAGGATGGCTAGGTGGCGTGGACGAAAGTGCCAGAACTGCTTGAGGCAATACAGAAACATGTGGTTTGATCTCCCCATCAACAGCCACTTAGACTAGCTCAAACAAACAAACAAAAATCCGGTAGGTAGCCGTGTAGGTAGCTTATAACAAGAACAAACTTAGTTGGTCTCTAAGGTGCGACTGGACAATTTTATTTTTTTATATATTTCACCAAAAAATGTGCTAGTTAAAGAAAGGGAAGATCCACAGCGAAACAGACACATTGGGAACCTCACATCTGGTACAATTTAGTTCAGGTGACTTGGACATGACTATTTAAGCAGTATGCAAAATGCCCAATTAAATGATACCATGTATTGATTATAGATCCCAAAGAATATGGGAAGTAAGGGTTTGTCCATCTGTTTTCATAGAAGCTAGAGATAGCTGTGAGGCTCCCAATATGCCTGTTTGTCCGTGAATCTTCCCATTTTTCATTAAACTAGCTCAAACTTAGTGCACAAACTTTCAAAAACTTGAATTTAAATGTTGAGGTGACCTGGATACACCCTTGGTCACTCTTTCCTGTTCTCTTTGTCGTCCTTTGCAGCACTGCCATTCTGTGACCCGTAGGAAGCAGCAGAGGGTCGTGCAGCACTTTCCACCTGCACACCTTCACTTGAGGGATCAAACATGGTCTGGTGGCAGAATCGTAGCCCTCAGCTGAACAAGAGGCAGCCTGCACGCTTCCTTCATGCATCTGGATGCGACCCTGTTGCAGTTTCAGGTGCTGTACTAGGGTCTCCCGCTTCTCGTAGGTGGGACACAGGTTTTTCTTGAAGGTGGCTTCTGGTGCTGCCTGTAGGTCTGGATGTTTTATTTTGTCTTCCTGGTGTGATGTCGGCCCAGCCCGACGGAAACTGCGGCTCCCAACAGCCACCAGCTGCAGAAGAGAAGATTGGTTGGCAATCGGTGCTTTGGCTCTTTTTGGAATTTGGCCCAGAGAACACTTTCAAAATGCAAGGTTTATTGCGGGTTTAAACAAGGTGCAGTGGTGGCATTGCAGTCCACGAAGTTTATATAATTCAGGCGGCATCATCGTGATCTGAAAATACTCCTCTGGAGCTTGAACAAGAGGCAGGTTGCACCCTGGGTGCTAGGGAGGCAGTTGGCCCAGGGGATCTGCAGGAGGGATCTGCAGGAGGGATCTTCCTGGAGGGATCTGCAGGAGGGATCTTCCAAGCATTTGCCTTCCGCTCTTCCACTCTTTGGTTCTGGAAGAGGGAGGGTGAATTGCACAGCACACTCTGGAATCTCCACCAGCTGCACCGGACCAGAGTCTCCCTTGAAAGACTTGAACGAGGCTCTCCGGGACCGACTGTGGACCTGTGATTATAGGAGGCACTCTGTGCTTCTGAGAAGCCCTAATAGGTCTGCACTGGACAGCAGACAGGAGTCATGTATTAACTGATAAATTTTGGGGTCAGGCTGGTTCTCACTTTCTAGACTCACTCAGCCTCCAGGACAAAAGGTCCTGAGTTGTTCTGGGCTGCAAAGGGGAAGTGGGGTTAGTAAAGCTCAGTTTACCTGCCTTTGGAGGTGAAAGGGTTCCAGGTCCCCTCGGGAGAAGTGACTCTTCCCACCTCCACTCCCTCCCACCCTTCTCACCCTTCCTCCTCTGCGCACCTGGAAGCAATTCTGCTAGTGAGGCCAACCAGTGTGCTCCGGTGGTGATCGGGTTTGGGGACTTGCAGAATCCCTTGTTGTGGGATTCCCCGAACTGCGGGTTGTCAGGGTTCACTTTCCTCCCTTGACCTGGAGAGGGCCAGCACTCTGTCTTGAGGACTAGATGCTGAATAGCACTGGAGGAACTCTGAGGTGGAGGGAAGAGAAACAACAGAGGTGAAGACACTTCTGGAACCGAGAAGATGGGTGAATTCATTTCTCACTCCTCTTGCCTGGTGGCAGGGAAGGAACTGAGCAGAGAAGCTGGGGGTGGGGGCTTTCATGGTCTGCCAAGATTATTAAATTTCTGTACTGTACTGCTCTTTGACTAGGGCTCACAGGGCAGTTTACAAAACAGAAAACACAAAAATGCATAGCATAGTAACAAACAATATACGCCAGCTTCTTACTATTTTATACATTTTTGTATTCTAAACCACTTTGTGATCCTTGAATAAAGGGTGGCATAGAAATTTCATAAAGTGCAGATTCTGCTGGTAATTTTTATGTCAATAAAATGGGCTTGCTTTAATAATGTTTACTGCCTGATCATTTTTATTTCTTAGTTTCTTTGTCATGGTCATTGAGAGCTATGGAATAAGTTTCAGCAGAGGGCAAGGCAGCAGCCAGTGCCTTCCCTTCTCAGGGTTATTTATCTGGACCCGACTATGACTGGACTGGACTGCTCTTCTCTCACCTGTCCAATAGGACCTAGGGATCCACTGGGTGGTGCGTCAGGCATGGCTTCTTAGCAAGATAAGGATGCACATTCATTGGTACAAACAGCAACAGGGGATACAATGGCTACAGGTCATCTCCGCCACCTCTCTCCCTGCTGCCGCCGCCGCCACTGCAGCAGTGAGGAACTGGAAGTCTGTGGGCACTTTGAGGTGATATTAGACCCAACCTTTGCCCAATGCCTTAATTGTGGGAAGGAGCTGAGTGGAGGCCAAGTTCCTGCACAGGGCAGCAGCCGCCGCCACCTTTTGCTGGACAGCCAGCACTTCTCCCGTGTGTTAAGGCAGGCAGGAAGCGTAAAGGAAGAGCAAGAGGTTTCTCTCCCCCCACCCCCAAGCTTCTCCTGAACCCACCCCTAAACCACAGTTTGTCATAGAACACGCAAGGAGTATATACAGGGGCTTAATGGAGAGGGGGAAAGGGAGAGTTGAAAAAGGTGCAAAAGCTAGACCAGGGGTGGTGGTGAATGACTCCATAGGTGGAAATAATTCTATAAAATGTTGGCAATATCAGAAGAACAGGCTACATACATAACCCAGCCACATTCTCTGCTGCAAGCAAGGAAAAGTAAGATTTTAAAGCAACATTTCAGAATCTTTGGTATTGGCTCATTGAGTTGCCTTAGGAAAGGCATGGCCAAACTTGGCCCTCCAGCTGTTTTGGGACTACAGTTCCCATCATCCCTGACCACTGGTCCCGTTAGCTAGGGATGAGGGGAGTTGTAGTCCCAAAACAGCTGGAGGGGCAAGTTTGGCCATGCTATTATTTATATATTCCTGCCATAAATTCCCATCTCTTTCCCCACCAGGGATTCTATTTTATACACTTGTATGACGCTTTGATCCCCTGAAAGGAAGGTCAGGGAAACAATGTAGTTGGCAAAATAAAAACAAGGTGTCTTAGACCCCATACCCAGGCCCTGGGATGATTATTGAGCCTCCTCTTAAAAATTCCGACTGCCCTCCTGGTTTGCAAGATGAGGTGCTTCCTCCTCATGACTGTTTCCCTAGAGTGGACACAGACAGGGGATGTTACTCCAGCCAAGGTAGAGTTTCCTGTTCCACCAGGTCTGGAGCATCTCCCCCCCCCCCCCGCATGTGACCTTGCAGACCCTACAAAGGGGCCAGTCACACAACCATCTTTCTTTCTCGCCACTTTCTTCCATTTATGCCAGCGCTTCTGATGCAGTCTGCTGCCTCTCTGCCAGAAGCACACGGTCCCACCCATACAAAGAAGGAAGCTGCACTACAGTGTAGTGTAGTATAGTCTATAATTACAAGCTAAAGCATGCCCGGATTGGATTGTTTGACTAAAGAGATTCAAATGAATCTGCAACTAGCCCCCTGTTGTGTAAAGAGGACTGAGCTCTGCCATATAATTCACTAGCATGAGAGAGGAAGGATAATATTTAATCAATACATCCTCTCCTATCCGCAACATTCCCACACCTGCATGGTTTAAAGTGGAGATGAGAGCAAATAACTGCCCCAAGGACACCCACAAGACTTCTGACTGCACTGACCACTTCTGACATTGTTCCCCCTCTCACGCAACAAAAACATTACAGAGTCTTCTGTTAGGCTAAAAATAACAAAATTTATTTTGATCCAGCATTTGGGGGTGCTGATTCCATGCTTGGACCTGGTGAAGTGGCTGCAGGCCAAAGCTTGGAGGCTGGACCTGGTGAAGTGGCTGCAGGCCAAAGCTTGGAGGTTGGACCTGGTGTGGTGGCTGCAGGCCAAAGCTTGGAGGCTGGACCTGGTGAAGTGGCTGCAGGCCAAAGCTTGGAGGCTGGACCTGGTGAAGTGGCTGCAGGCCAAAGCTTGGAGGCTGGACCTGGTGCGGTGGCTGCAGGCCAAAGCTTGGAGGCTGGACCTGGTGAAGTGGCTGCAGGCCAAAGCTTGGAGGCTGGACCTGGTGCGGTGGCTGCAGGCCAAAGCTTGGAGGCTGGACCTGGTGCGGTGGCTGCAGGCCAAAGCTTGGAGGCTGGACCTGGTGAAGTGGCTGCAGGCCAAAGCTTGGAGGCTGGACCTGGTGAAGTGGCTGCAGGCCAAAGCTTGGAGGCTGGACCTGGTGAAGTGGCTGCAGGCCAAATCTTGGAGGCTGGACCTGGTGCGGTGGCAGGCTGCAGCTTTGAGGAATGGAAGGCACTGGCAGGCCGACATTTGGAACCTGAGCAGCAGGTGTAAAGCCGGCCCTGGAGGACACATCTTCTGGAGGACAATTTTCACAATTTGCCCTCCGCGCCTTGGCCCGCCGGTTCTGGAACCAGAGCTGTGAGGGATAAGAGGAGGAACATGAGCACAGGTGTTCTCAAGAAACCCCCGCCCCCATCTCTTCATGTTATTGGACTCGGGATTCCCACCAGAACCAGCCAGATCATGGGGGATCCAGTCTCAAGTCCCACACACTGAATTCAATCACAATAATATCCCTGGGCCTTTTATCCTTTCCCCTATGTTCCCTCCTAAACTGGCCCAATTCCCCATGCAACGGGGAAAAAAACCTGAATTGAAATTCATCAGCCCCCCACCCAAGCGAGTTAAAGACCTCGAAGGTGGTCTCCTCGGGCCTCACAGAAAAGGGCCCTGCAGCCTTCCCTGCTCCATCTCCAGGGAAGATGGAGGAAGATGCAGGCCTCCACACCAGGTCCAGCTGCCAAGCTTTGGCCTGCAGCCACCTCACCAGGTCCAAGCATGGAAGATGGAGGAAGAGGCCTCCCTCCCGCCATATTTGTTTCTCCTGGGCGGTTTCCCTCCCCTCGAACAAAAGGCGAGGGGCCCCTCATTCATTCCCCAGAAGGAGGACACTGGTCCCCAGCCCGGAAGAGGACGCGACCCCCGAGACCCAGCCGGGAGGGAGCGGGAAGGACACACGGGGCTCCCAGAAGGCCCCGTCGGCGACACCAGGCCTGGGTGGGGGCCGATCGCGGAAGGAGAGCGAGCGCCACGAGGGAAGTGAGAAGGCGAGGCCGGCGGAGAGGAGCAGCCGCCCTGGAAGCTCTCCAGCCCTGCTCGCCTTGGCCAAGGAAGGTCCCCGGGGGAGTTTCCCTTGCCCGTCGAGCACAGGGGCCGCGCGTCCCAAGAAAGGCGCCCAGGCTCCGGGGGCTGCAAGAGGCAGAGCTGGAAGGGAGCTCCCGATCGGTTCCCCTCCTGTGCCCCCGATCCCTACCCGACGTCCTCCCCTCTGCCTTTCTTCCCAGCAGACTCGGACCATCTCTCCCCCCGCAACTCACCCGGATGCGATCCTCGGGGATCTCAGTGAGGCAGGCCAGCAACATCCTCCTGTAGTACCCCGGCTTCGGTCGCTCCTTGAAGGTGGTTTCCAGAACGTCCAGCTGGAAGTCCGAGAAGTCAAACCTGGGCCTCCGGTCCGATGAGCCAAGACGGCGGCGCGTCCTCGTCCGGATCTCTGCAGAGGAGAAAAGCGGGGCGGTAAGCAGGCTGCGCTTTCCCTAAGCCGCCCCCCCGCCCCCCCCCGCCGCTCTTCGCCTCGAAGGTGAGATACTTACTGGAGCCGGAGGAAGAGGAGGGAAGAGGAGCAGGCGGCGGCTGCGAAGCGATGGGCAGGTCGTTCTGAAAGGCGCGGAAAGCCATCTCCTGCCGCTCTCCTCGGGAGGTGCGGGTGAAATGTGGGCGCAGGACTTGCGGGCGGTCCTTTTCTAGGCCGCCGAAAGGGCGTCGGCGGGATCTCCCAGCTCAGCCATTGGACCTCCTCCCTGGGGAGAGGGGCGGAGCCAAGGTGCCCCCTGGAGCGGAAGGAGAGCCCCCGCCCCCCATAGGACCTCGGGGAGATCTCCCCCCCCCCAAGCTTTCCTCCTTATTTGTGAGTGTATCTTGTGTATATTTTGGAATCGCTCTTGGTCGAGCTGGCCTGATCTGCATCAAAGATAGCAATAGGGAAATGTAATAAATAGCAAGGATCACGCGCCCACATCCCTGTATATCGCACGGACAGAAAAACCTAGGCTGTTGTTGTTTAGTCGTGTCCGACTCTTCGTGACCCCATGGACCAGAGCACGCCAGGCACTCCTGTCTTCCACCGCCTCCTGCAGTTTGGTCAGACTCATGTTTGTGGCTTCGAGAACACTGTCCAACCATCTCGTCCTCTGTCGTCCCCTTCTCCTTGTGCCCTCCATCTTTCCCAACATCAGGGTCTTTTCCAGGGAGTCTTCTCTTCTCATGAGGTGGCCAAAGTATTGGAGCCTCAGCTTCACGATCTGTCCTTCCAGTGAGCACTCAGGGCTGATTTCCTTCAGAATGGAGAGGTTTGATCTTCTTGCAGTCCATGGGACTCTCAAGAGTCTCCTCCAACACTATAATTCAAAAGCATCAATTCTTCGGCAATCAGCCTTCTTTATGGTCCAGCTCTCACTTCCATACATCACTACTGGGAAAACCATAGCTTTAACTATACGGACCGATGTCTCTGCTTTTTAGGATGCTGTCTAGGTTTGTCATTGCTTTTCTCCCAAGGAGCAGGCGTCTTTTAATTTCGTGGCTGCTGTCGCCATCTGCAGTGATCATGGAGCCCAGAAAGTAAAATCTCTCACTGCCTCCATTTCTCCCCCTTCTATTTGCCAGGAGGTAGCTGCAAACAAGGTGCTGCCTAGCGATTGTGCTGACAAAAGCGCCGTCTTAATTGCAACTGAATGCTAAGCGAGGTTCATGAAACCGAGCAGAAACTGTTGAATGGGGAGTTGTTTATTTCCCCCCCCCAAAAAAAAAACGGGGAATCCGCACCTTGGCCTTTTACTTGATGCGTCCCCGGAGTCCCGACCTGGAAGATGGGTGGGGAGGGGGGTAGGCAGCAGAGAACAACCCCAGGAGCCCGGATCACTCTTTCTATGGGGTGGCGGGGCAGCCCGTGGCAGGCATGCAGAGAGGGGGGCTCTCCAGGTGTGGGTGGACTAGAATTCCCATCGGGACCAGCCAGCATGACCAGTGGTCAGAGGCAATGGAGTCCCACACATCTTCAGGGCTCCAGCTTCGCCACCTCTTCCCTAGGGATTGGAAGGGGAGGAAGGTTGAGCTAAGGTTTAAATAGATAGGGGGCTACATTCTGTGTAAGAGACGCCGTGCCTTTGACTCTCAGTTTGCTGGGGAGTCGCCGGTGTGGAGAGCACGTAGTTTCTAGCTCTCTATGGGCCCCTGACTCTCTATGGGCTCTCTATGGGCCCCAGTGAGAAGAGGATGTTGTTGGCCTCGATGGGTCTTTGTTGCGGGGGCAGAAAGGTGTTTTTTATACCTGTCCAGGTTTTATACCTGTCCAGGTTGGGTCAACTACTGTTGTACTTTATTTACACACAGTTTAATTGCTTTGGTGAAGGTTTGAGCAGCAGCAGGAGCTCAAAAGTTTTGAAAGTTTTCCTGCTCCAGTAAAGACCAAGGCAGCAACTGAGGGTAAAATAAGGCAGGGCAGGGCGAGAATGACTTTTGAAGCAAACATTCTGCCAGTACTCCCACATTTGCATTATATTCCCACTCCGCCGCCCCCCCCCCAATGAACTGAAAATGGTTCTTCTTTCTGCCGTTTTATCCTCACAACAACATTGTGCGGTACATATAAGTGGACCTTCAGGGTAATCCTTCTAAGGCATTGCTACAGAAGTCCGTCTGTACTGTATTCCCAAATTTCAACAAGGTACAGTACGATTTACCATTTTCCACTTGGAAACAAAAAACCCACATTGGACATAAAATGCCCTCGAAATGCATATTGAGGTGTGTTTATTGAGAAGGCGAGTGCAAGTTCAAGGATGGCACAAACCACATAATGTTGTTTGGGGAAAGTCTTCTAACCCACCCAGGGAACTAGTTACAGGTAGGTAGCCGTGTTGGTCTGCTGTAGCCGAAACAAAATAAAAATAAAATTCCTTCCAGTAGCACCTTAGAGACCAACTAAGTTTGTTATTGGGTATGAGCTTTCGTGTCTGAAGAAGTGTGCATACACACGAAAGATCATACCAATAACAATCTTGGTTGGTCTCTAAGGTGCTGCTGGAAGGAATTTTTCTATTTTTAATTTTGTTTCCACCCAGGGAAGTTCATTAACCAATAACACATTTCTTGCAGGTTTTTAAAAATGTGAATGGTAGTTTCGTTAGTTATCAGTTGCAATAAAGCTTTGTCTTGTTCAGTCCTGGTTTTCAGGTGTAAAAATGGCGTCGGGGGTGGGGAATATTGCCGAATCGGTTGTAGGGCAACGCGATGGAAAAAGCAGCGGAAATAACTCAAAAAGCTTAAAATCACTATTCTAAAAGGGTTTCTTTAAAAAAAAGAAGCAGCAGCTCAGCAACCTTTTGAAATATGGCAACCCTAACTTATCTTACAGAACATTATAACTTAAATATATAGTTTCTGTTGTTGGTAATTTAAAACAAAACAATCGCTTATTAAAGGGATATAAATTGGGTTGTTTCCTTAGTATGCTGGAGCAAACATTTACTGCACAAACTTAAGCGTCTCATCTTTTACCGCAAACAGATTTACATGGGGTCTATAATCTATATTCTAATCGGCCTCCGATATACAGAACTATAGTGTGTGTTCTTCCCCCAGCTCCCCTCGATATTGGATGAAGGTTGCATAGTGTTTTTTTGTTTTAATTTTTTGGTTAATAAATATTAACTTTAAAAAATCAAGAGTGGAATGGAGTAGGAGAGAGAACTGCCCTTTTGAATTTCTGCCTATCATCCAGGAGAGAACTTCCATTTGTGGGGTGTTTGGGTGTGGATATTGTTCGGAGGTTTGCAGCCATTTGCAATGCAAACTGCCGTTTTAAAATCAGAGTTACGGTAATTGGAATTATATCCCAAGTAGACCTCGCTGAAACTGCAAGGCGAGCGTGTTCAAGATGGTTTTGAAGAATCACGTTTCTCTTAGAAGTTCTCTACCTAGCCCAGAAAAATAATTTGCTGTTATCTATTGCATTTGGCATCCCTTATCCCATCACGGATCTAGATAAGACCATCGCCATCAGTTCTATAGCCATGCAGATTTGGAAGATGATATGGGTTGCAATGAGGAGTTATTCAAGTACTAATGAGCCATCGGCTACTGAGGCTTGGCAACGGGTTGCCGGCCATTCTGATTTGATTAGTGCAGTCTTCCTCAGTGAAGAGATAACAGGAGTGAACCCCCTTCTCACGTGCTCCAAATATTCATTGACCGCTTTGATGTAGAGCTGGCTGAAATCTCTCCGGATAGACTCGCCCAAGCCAAGTTCATATTCATGGCGGAGAGGGAGCCGCCTAGGGCGAGAGCCCTCAAAGGGGAACACACAGACCTTTGAGGAGCACAGTTTTATATAGATTGGCTTTTCTTATATCTTATAAATTTCTGACAATATTTTACTTTTATTTTATATAAATAGCTCGAAGGCTTCGAAAGTCTATGCTGCTACAAGGAGTACTTCTTACACTTTCAATTGGCAAGTGGCGAGCGCAGTTACTCAAAGCTCAAACTTGTAAAAACTTACAGACGCTCAGCAATGTTACAAAAGAGGCTGATTGGCTGGGCAACTCTATTAATGGAAAGTGCCTGAGCACATGAACCTGAAGGAATTTTTTAAAATTAAAAATTAAAAAAATGGTTTGCAAAAATAGTGCGTTGTCTCTTTTTCAAGTTGTGTTTTCTACATATCAGTTTCATTTGTTGTGAGACATTACTGTTGCATACAGTGTTATGTTAAGTAGAGAATAGAAAAGAGGGGTCCGGTGGCTATGCTTCTATTCTTCTGCCTACTGTATGTGTGGGGTTTTGTGTCAGCATAACTTGTATGGGTTCTCTTACTATTCGCTTGTTGTATTTCCTTGGTGGTGAGAGAGGTTGGGGGTGGCCTAGGGTGTGGTTGGTTGTCTTGAAGGAATCCTTGACCACATTTGCAAAGGAAAAGAAAACACGCAAAAAGATTTTGCTATGCTTGGTAGTGAAAGATTTAAGGGTCTTAATCACAACTCACAACTCACTCGATTATTTGAAATTATTCGTGCGCTAATAATACATGTTCTTTTATATTTGAGAAATCAAATATAATCATGATCAAATATTGTCGTATTATTCATTATTGCAATTTAAAATACATTTAGCAGTTTCAAGTTTTGTGCTTTACATTTTTTCTGCAAGACCACTGTTTCTGAGAATTGAATTTCTAATTTTTTTGGGGGGGGGGTAGGGCAGGGTGCAAGTACCGTAGTTAACTTTGCCTAGGGCGTAAAATAGTCTGGCAGCGGCATTGAGTAACCTTCCACCCTTCCTAAGAAGGGAGGGTGCAAACCTCAGCATTGTTACTCCGAAGTAAGTCCGCTTGAGTTCCATGAGACTTACTCTCAGGTAAGCGCGCCTTGGGTGGCGCTGCAACCTTGACTCCTGTGCTTGTCTCCTGATTCCTGGGGGTCGTTTTCCCTGAGGTTAAAAGGGGACGCTTTAAATGGGGATGAAGGAAGCCTTTTGGGGAGCCCTTTCCGAAGGCAGGAGGCTTTCCTTTCAGGTGAGGGAATTTGGGTCCCCAAGTGAGGAAAACGTCAGAAGGACAGCAGTGTGAACCTGAAATGTTTGGCATTCGGGACAAAATGGATTTCAAGCACAGCGAGATCCAGAATTGGGGTGCAACTTCAAGAGTGATCCGGTTTAAAGAAACAGAGACGGCGGTTACTATTCTAAATTATTATTAGTTAACAAATTTATAAGCTGCTTCCTAGCAGCAAGCCATCGCAGCCGCGTACAAGATAAAAAAAGAAAGGAACATAAAAAGCATAAGTTGTAAAAACAATAAAACCTTTTATTTGGCTATGCCCTTAATATTCCATAAATGCTGGCATTTTAGAGCGAATGGGTTTCTCCTTTTTAAAAAAAGAGTTATCAAAAGATTTTATTGGGTAACAAAAGTACACACTGCGTCTCTGTTTTGAAAATGGGTTTCAAGCAAAGTGAGATCGAGAATTGGTAGTGGTTATTATTTTAAATTATTGTTACTTAATAAATTTGTAAGCTGTTTTGTAGTGTGAAGCCATCCAAGGGGCGTTCAAGTTAAAAACATAAGCTCTAAATATGATAACATTGTTTCAACAAAACCTTTTCTCTGGCTATGCCCTTAATATTCCATAAATGACTGGGCCACATCGCAGGGAAAGATTCCTGAAACACAAAGGCAGGACCCAGGCGCCTGTCTCATTTCCTTCGGTAATTCGTTGATAACAGAAGAAAATTCTGCACACTTCTTATTGACATTGAACCTGCGGCAGCCACCTTTTCCAGCACAGTGCAGTGGCGCTCCTGCTAGGTATGCGTCTTAGTGGTTTGAAAACATGGAACTGGGAAGAACCCTTAACTTCACTGGCTGATCTGGGACCATTCCTGCTCTTTCAGCCAACCCGAACTTACAGGAAGGGCGCCTAAGGGAGGGGCGAAGGACACCCCCACACCCCGATCTCTCTCTATCGCTCCCGACCCTCATTAAAACTCCTGGGAAAATGCTACAAAGCGTTTCCAATATAGAAATGTTTTTGGTAAATAAACGGGCAGCAGCCATCTTTCCTGTTACAATGCTGTCAGCCTGAGCATGTCCTCCTGAGTTTATTTCATTTTCCTCCCGGGAGCTCAAGGTGCTGTATATAGAGGCCCTCCTATTTTATCCATTGCAAGGTAGGTTAGGCTGAGACGCAGTGTCTGGTCCTGGTTCACCCAGCAGGCTTCACGGCTTGGGGGCGGGGAGGAATTTGAACCCAGTTCCTAGTCCAAACACGCTAATCGCTACCCCACACTGTCTCAGGGGGACTGACTCCTAGGTTAAAAAAAGTATCATATTGCAGCCTTAGTGGTTTGATAAAGGGGAACTGGATAGAATTATGAACCTCAGCCTGGTCTTGACCCATTCCTGCTCTTTCAGCCAACCCCACCTTGCAGATCTCCACAATAAAATATTTGAGGGGGCTGCCCCCCCCCAAGTTTGATGGGCATTGCCATTCAAATAGGGTGCGTGTACTGTGTCATGTGATCGATTATGCGGCGCGGGGCTTACCTGGGTCCCCCAATATTTTATTCAATTTGACATCCCTGGTGCTCCCCCACTAGTCTGAATAGAGCACTGCAGTCAGGGGTGCCAACCTGAATAAAATATTGGGGGACCCAGGTAAGCCCCGCCCCGCATAATCCATGACATGGTCACACACACTATTTGAATAGCAATGCCCATCAATTTTATTGGGACCGGCCCCCACAAATATTTCTTTCTGGGCAGCGAAAACCTCTTGACCCCTAGGAGTTGGCTCCCATGACAGAAATAATTGACCCAAACTGGACAGGTATATAGAAGACGCCTGTAGAAGAAGTTGCAGTCATGGACCTTCCTGCCTTCACAACAACCCTGCCAAGTAGTCCAGTGCCATTTTGCAGATTGTAATGGGGAAGAGAGGCATTGCCTGGGTCAGATAGAGAAACCTTGGGGTGCACTTTCGACTACGACCCTAAGCCTGATTAGTCAGCTTGGCTTCTCTGTTTAGGTAGCTTGAGAAGCTCACCTGTGGAGATGAGGATGCTAGGCGCGCTTCCGTGGGACACACCTTCAATGAACCCCTTTGGGCTGCCAAAAAGACACACCTGGGTGCAGAGAGTGCAGGGAGGAGGCAAGGCCCTTTTTCATGAATTGTATGCACAACATCCACTTAAAGCGCCCCCCGCCCCAATCCTAGTACTTGGACCTCTCGCAGGGGTCACCTGCCATTTTATCGGCGTCCCCTGGAAAACGGAGGCGTCCCCTTCCCGTCTGATGCGGGAGGGAGCCTCTCCCGGACACACCGGGATCCAATTTGGGTTAACCCGGTTCAGCTGGACCTAATTGGGGCCAATCCGGTTCAGCCCTTTATAGTCTCCAGGGAGGAAAGCTGCAGACTCAACCGGTCCTCGGTTTGTGGAGAGGCTGCTGCTGAGGCGTCTAGGTTGCTGAGTACGGTACATCGCGAGGATCCGCAGTAAGTGTTGGTTTTCTCTCCCCGTGCTCTGCAATGGAAATGCTATAGTTGCCGTTAACATTCTGTTTGCTGAATTGTTCTGCTTTTTGTTTCTTCTAATTCCTCTAATCTCCAGCCCAGTCAAACTGTGATGTGATAATGTCTGTCTTTCTTGGGGAAAACGCATTGAATGAATGGGGATGGATGATTTAGCTTTACTAGTTGCAAAGGGTCTACTATTGGAAAGCAACCTGCGTGTTTTCCCCAAGAACACTGTGGCTTTTGACCAAAAGTTGGAGTCGACAGGAGTTAGCTGTTTGTTGGGTTGGTATGGAAAGAGAGTGATTGACTTCTCCTGCTCTAGTGTTATGTGATAAGCTTGGATCCCAGAACAATAGGCAGGTAGTTACAGATAGGTAGCCGTGTTGGTCTGCCATAGTCAAAACAAAATAAAAAAATTCCTTCCAGTAGCACCTTAAAGACCAACTAAGTTAGTTCTAGGTATGAGCTTTCGTGTGCATGCACACTTCTTCAGATACACTGAAACAGAAGTCACCAGACCCTTCTATATAGTGAGAAGGTGATACCCCTCCCCACCTTCTCACTATATAGAAGGGACTGGTGACTTCTGTTTCAGTGTATCTGAAGAAGTGTGCATGCACACGAAAGCTCATACCTAGAACTAACTTAGTTGGTCTTTAAGGTGCTACTGGAAGGAATTTTATTTTGTTTTGAATAGGCAGGTAGGATTCTAGAATGCAGTAACTTGATTGGCTCCTAGGAGCCGTCCAATCTGGCTCCAGGAGGGAAGTTTGAATCAGCCTATCAGGCGTGACTGATGGTGTCAATGAAATATATATTGCCTGGTGTTTGGGAGGGGCACGACGGACTCCTACTGGATGATTGACTGTTTTTTACTACGAGCTGAAATAAACACAAGGAAACTGATGGCTCTACACTGAGTTTATTTCATCTAGTGTACAGCCCGTCACTCTTTAAATTCCCACTTTCCCCCATGGCTCAGTGGCGGTGCCAAGGGGATGAGAGGAGTGGGGAGGGGAGAAATAGGGGAGCTGTTTCTGAGACTGTAAGGAATCCGTTGGGGTATTCTGGTTCATTAAGACGATTGTAAGTGTGTGAGAAGGGCGTGGGGGTGTTTTAAGGGAAGTGGGGATGTGTGCATCGTGGTCTGTGAACTAGGGCAGTGAGTGAGTGTGAGAGCAGGAGGGGGAGGATGAGGGTCTGGCGTTCCAGGTTTCACTCCTGTGAGGAAAGAGGCGTGGGTTGGGGGCAAAATGTAGACTCTATATTGGCATAATGAGCCCTGGACTGAGGATCTGTTGGTGGAGGAAGAGGTCCCAGGAATGAAAGAGGGCTGAGGGAGTGGACGAAAGTGCCAGAACACCTTGAGGCAATACAGAAAGCAGCAACTTAGTACATGTTTTTGTAAGTTTGAGCTAGTCTAGTACAACATAGAAGATTCACAGAGAAATAGGTATATTGAGAATCTCACAGCTTTTTCTAGCTTCTATGAAACCATGGACTAATCTTTACTTCCCATCTTCTTTGGCATCTATAAACAATACATAGTATTATTTGGACATTTTGCATACTGCTTAGTCATCTCTAGGGCATCTGCATTTCAATGTTGAGGTGACTGGAAGCCATATCTCATCCCCCCCCCTAAATAATTTGTTTTCCTCTTGTGCTTCTCTCTTAGGTGAACATGGAACCTCATATTCTCCTGGAATGTGCATTTAAAGGAGCACCAATTGATTTCTGCAACTAATTCTTCTCTTCAGATGCTTCATTCCTGCTCTGCAAACTCTACTCCTTCAATTGAAGCCCAGAAAGCTGGAGACTGAGGTCTTGTGCATCTCCCAAGGCAGCTGGAGAATGAATTACACCTCCATTCACCAGAACTGCACCCTCTGGAATCTCCACCAGCTCACAAGCCTCCCTTGAAAGAGGTTCTCCAGGACCACCTGTGATTATAGGAGGCACTCTGCTTCTGAAAAGTCCTAATAGGTCTGGCTGGGACAGCCATCTCATCTCTCCCTTGGACAACCAGAAACTATTTGAATACTTCCTCCAGGACATCCAGCTGAAGTGGGACGTAGACACTGGACTTCCGATTCCTGTCACTCTGGTCCAATGGGCTATAGTGGTTCTCGGTTGCCCAGAGTTGCCAGGGGAAAGCTGGGTTAGCAAGGTTGCCTTACTCTCTCTCTGCCTAGAGGACCAGCAGAACTGGAGGGGACTGTGTGAGGTGGATGGAGGAGGTGCTGGACTTTCCTCTAAGCAGAGGTGGACATCCTCTTCCAGCATGGGAAAGATAGACACAGCCATTCCTGACTTCAGTGGTGTCAAAGGAATGGCAGACAGGAGTAATGTATTAACTAGAAATTTTGGGGTCTGGCTGGTGAGGCTGGCTGACAGTGTGCTTTGGTGGTGCTGTTACCTGAGGACGTCCTTGAAGGTCATCTCTAAAACATCTAACTGGAAGGGGCTGAAGGCTGTCCTCTTCCTTAGGTCAGATGACCCTGATCCCCAGCAGTGCAGAATAACCTTGTTGTGGGATCCCTTGGGCTGCAGAAGAGAAGTGTTGGCTTTCCTCCCTCCCTTGACCAGCCCCCTGTCTTGAGGACTAGATACTTGTCAGAGCTAGAGGAACCCTGTGAAGTGGAGGGAAGAGAAACAATGTAGAGGTGGAGAGTCTCTTCTGGAACTGGGAAGATGTGTGAATCCATTTCTTGCTCCTGTTGCCTAGTGAAGTTCAATAGACCCCTGGAGCCTAGTAGGAAAAAAATAATGTATCTGTTGGTAGTACCAGTTGAACTGGATAACTAGGTGGGCAACTGAATATTTACCAGGTGTGCTGGTAGCTGGCTAAAATAGGAAGCAGAGCAGTGGGTGTAAATAAGGATCTGGAGGTGGACAGAGAACAATTCTCATTATTCGCCCTTTGTGCCTTTGCCCAGCAGGTCCAGAACCAGAGCTGTTGGGGATGTAAGGAGGAGTGTGAGCACAGGAGTGCTCTTATGAAACCAGGTTGGCGGTCTTGAGCCCCCAAACCCCTCCTGTTCTTGGGCTCTGGCTCCCACCAGAAGCAGCCAGTGTGACCAATGTTCACAGGCGGTGGGAGATCCAGCCCAATCAGTCCCAAGTTACACTCCTGAGTCTGACGCAGTTAAAATCCCTTTGTTCCCTCCCAAAGTGCCCCGTTCCCCATGCAAAACAAAAACCAAACCTGCCCTGAAATTCACCTGTGGAAAAGCACCCCCCCCCCCAACCAAAAGCAAACGCAAGCAAGGAAAAAACCTCAGAGGTGGGCCCTTCAAGGAATTTCCCCCTTCTTGTTCTGGTGCAGCAAGCACAGAAATGCTGCCCTGCAGACTTTCCTCTGCCACCCCCGTGCATATCTGCTTCTCCCAGGGTGGTTTTTCCCAATTGCATGGACCAGTTCTGACATTGCTAACCCCCCCACAACAAAAATGTTAGTCCTCCGGAAGGCTAAAAATAATGAAATTTATTTTGATCTGGTATTTGAGGGGCTGACAGGCTCCTTGCTAGGAACTGTTAGTTGGCGGCAGGCTGAAGCTTGGAGGCTGAATATGTCTTGGCAGGTGAAGTGATAGGCCACAGCTTGGAGGAAGGGGAGGCAATGGTAGGCCGACATCTTTGAACCTGAGTGGCAGGTGTGAAGGCGGCTCTGGAAGACACATATTCTGGAGGGCAGTTCTCATGATTCTGGTTGCAGAACCAGAGCTGTTAGGAATGAGAGGAGGAACATGAGCACAGGTGTTCTCAAGAAAGCAGAGATAGCGGACTTGAGTCTCCCACCGCCCCATGTTAATGGACTCCGGATTCCCATAAGGACTGGCCAGAGTGTGGGAATGTTGTGGATAGTGGGAGAAGATATATTGATTAAATATTATCCTTCCTCACTAAACGCTAGTAGCAGAGCACATTCCCTTGTATATTGCTGGAAGAAAGTTGATGGATTCGTTGGAATCATATGATTGTTCCTGGTAAATTTCCCCATTAGTATTCTCTTAAAAACTATGACACAACAGTCTTTTTAAAAAAAGTAATGGCAAAGTTTACTTACTTTCAGTTGATATTGTTCAAATGTCAGGCGTTATCTTGTAGTTGCAGTTACATTTGCAGAGAAAAGAAGCTTCAAACTTTATACCTTGTGGTTTCAATCCTCTGTAAAGGATGAGCCATGTGCTGCTGGCTAAGAGCATGGTCACCAAAAGGCAACACATGATGGATCAGGAAACAAACAGGAAATGTTGGACTTGAGTGCTCTGTGTATATATATCCCACAAGAAGCGCAACGTTGGCATGCTCTGCTTTCGCTGCACTCCTTGCCCTTGAGGGAAGTAGGAAGGTGAGGCTGGGGGAGAGGAGCAGCCGTCCTGGCCGTCTCCAGCCCTGCTTGCCTTGCTCAAGGAAGGTCCCCAGGGCAGTTTCCCTTGCCCATCAAGCACAGGGGCCGGGTGTCCCAAGAAAGGCGCCCAGGCTCCAGGGGCTGCAAGAGGCAGAGCTGGAAGGGAGCTCCCAGTCGCTTCTCCTCCTGTGCCCCCAATCCCTACCCGATGTCCTCCCGTCTCGCCTTTCTTGCTGGCAGAATCAGGACCATCTCTCCCCCTGCAACTCACCTGGATACGATCCTCAGGGATCTCAGTGAGGCAGGCCAGCAACATCCTTTGGTAGTGGCCAGGCTTCGGTCGCTCCTTGAAGGTGGTTTCCAGAACGTCCAGCTGGAAGTCCGAGAAGTCAAACCTGGGCCTCCGGTCCGATGAGCGAAGACCGCGGCACGTCGTCCTGATCTCTGCAGAGGAGAAAAGCGGGGCATTAAGCAGGCTGCGCTTTCCCTAAGCTGCCCCCTGCCCAGTCTGGAGCTGCTCTTGGCCTCAAAGGTGAGAGGAGGAAGGGGGAAGAGGAGCAGGTGTCTCCTGGGAAGAGAGGTGGAGGTCATTCTCTCTCTCTTTTTTAAAATGATATTTATTAGCAATTTGAAGATTACAAAAGTGTAAAGAAAAAATAATTAAAACGATACAATACAATACAAAAAACAAAAACACAAACACCTCACAACACAAACCCTAAAACATTAAATCAACTAAACAAAACAAAAACAATTAAAAACACATCAAATAATTGCAATATCTTATCTTTCATTCACTTGTGTTGGCGACCTCCTCACACCTCCCTTTTTCTATTCTACTTCAATTAACTGTTTCAGCAATTCCTTTCCATCTTCCTATATTTTCTGTCCTGTAATTTATCTTAACATATTCTAGCCTTGTTTTTTCCTTTAATACATTAACAATCTATCTGTACCTAATTCCTTATAACGTTTCTGCCAAAGCCATATAACTTCATTCCACCATTTTTCTAAAGCTCATTAATTTTACAATATTTCTGTAAATAATCTTTAATTTTTTCCCCAATCTTCTTCCACCGACTCTTCTCCCTGGTCTCGGATTCTGCCAGTCGTTTCTGCCAGTTCCATATAGTCCATCAACTTCATCTGCCATTCTTCCCGGGTGGGTAAATCTTGTGTCTTCCAATACTTTGCGATGAGTATTCTTGCTGCTGTTGTTGCATACATAATGAAAGTTCTGTCCTTCTTTGGCACCAATTGGCCGACCATGCCTAGGAGAAAGGCCTCTGGTTTCTTCAGGAAGGTATATTTAAATACCTTTTTCATTTCATTATGAATCATCTCCCAGAATGTCTTAATCCTTGGGCATGTCCACCAAAGGTGAAAGAATGTACCTTCAGTCTCATTACATTTCCAACATTTGTTTTTGGGCAAATGGTAAATTTTTGCAAGCTTGACTGGTGTCATGTACCACCTGTAAATCATTTTCATTAAATTCTCTCTTAGGTCATTACATGCCGTAAATTTCATACCTGTGGTCCATAACTGTTCCCAGTCAGCCATCATAATGTTATGTCCAACATCTTGTGCCCATTTAATCATAGCAGATTTCACCGTTTCATCCTGAGTGTTCCATTTCAACAGCAAGTTATGCATTCTTGACAAATTCTTAATTTTGGGATCTAACAATTCTGTTTCCAATTTTGATTTTTCCACCTGGAAACCAACTTTTTTATCCAAGTTATATGCCTCCATTATTTGGTAATAATGGAGCCAATCTCGCACTTTGTTTTTTAGTTTTTCAAAGCTCTGCAGTTTCACTCTGTCTCCATCTTGTTCCAAAATTTCCCAATATTTCGGCCATTTGGCCTCCATATTGAGCTTTTTCTGTGCCTTCGCTTGCATTGGTGACAACCATCTTGGGGTCGATTCTCCTCCTGTGCCCCCAATCCCTACCCGACATCCTCCCGTCTCGCCTTTCTTCCTGGCAGAATCGGCACCATCTCTCCCCCTGCAACTTACCTGGATGCGATCCTCAGGGATCTCAGTGAGGCAGGCCAGCAACATCCTTTGATAGTGGCCAGGCTTTGGTCGCACTTTGAAGGTTGTTTCCAGTACGTCCAGCTGGAAGTCTGAGAACGCAAACCTCGTCCTCCGGTCCGATGAGCGAAGACCGCGGCGCATCGTCCTGATCTCTGCAGAGGAGAAAAGCGGGGCGTTAAGCAGGCTGCGCTTTCTCTAAGCTGCCCCCTGCCCAGTCTGGAGCTGCTCTTGGCCTCAAAGGTGAGAGGAGGAAGGGGGAAGAGGAGCAGGTGTCTCCTGGGAAGAGAGGTGGAGGTCATTCTCAAAGGTGTGGAAATCCATCCCCTGCTTCTCTGGTCAGGAGGAGTGTTGGGCATGAAATGTGGGTGCAGAAGGTACAGGGGCCCTTTTAAAGGCATGGAAAGGATCTCCCAGCTCAGTCATTGGTGTGTGTCCCCCCCTCCGAAAAAAGCAGCAGAGCCAGTCAAGAAGCCTTCATGATACACACACACACACACACTGGCCACCTGAAGGTGAGGCTTCTCTGCTCAATGATTTTTGTTGTTTTTTTCCTCCTCTCACCTTTCAGCGTACTTTGTGTATATTTTGGTTTTAATTGTGATGCTTCTATGTATCTGTCTCTATGCCGCCTTGAGATCTATTGGATGTTAGCAGGCATTGAAATGAAATCAGATAGAGGTAAATGAATAAAACATTGCTAACTTCAGTTTTCAAAAATGGGTGTCTTTTAGTAAAAAGGGAAAGCACAAAACTTGAAGCTACTAATTTTATTTTAAATTGCAATAATAAAAAATGCAACAATCTTGTGATTCCCATTTGTATTTGAGAAAGATAATGTTTTAGCACACAAATCATTTTACATAATCTTGTGGATTGTGATGTTAACATTTAAGTCTCTTAAATTTCAATTCCAGGCACATCACTTTGCAGATTTTGTCACCAATTTCTTCAAGTCAAGTGCTGATGTTTAGGCTTGTTCTTTTGATATACAGTAGTTGCCAAGCTAACCAGTCTCTATGGAAACATTTGTTGTTAATAATTTTTATTAAAGATTTTCTTGGTTTACAAATGTACGTGCATTGTCTCTTTTTCTCCAGTTGTATTTTCTACAGAATAATTACCTGCTCTCTTAAACAATCCAGTAGTAAAATCGGCAGCAACTAGGCCCTTGACAACCTTTGGAAACCACTTCCTAACAACAAAGGAACATGGCAAAGGGATGGTATCAGCAGTGTAGAAAACACTGCTCCAAAATCCCACAAACCCCCTCAATGTAATAATAAAAAAGGGAGGATGACATAGGCTATGAGATTAACCCCACCCACTGGACCAGAATGTGGGCTAAACCTCCCTTTAAATCTGTATCGGCAAAAAGGAAAGAACTCACTTTGAAACTCTCAGATGGTACCTAACACCATGGAAATTAGCGCTAATACACCCAGGAACCTCACAAAAATGCTGCAGAGGATGCACCTCCACAGGCACATACCTCCACATGTGGTGGGAATGCCCCAAAATCCATCACTTCTGGACACCAATCATACAAGAACTATACAAAATAACTAAGCAGTTAGACGTCACCCTGGAACTGGCCCCACTAAACATCTTCCAAGATAATGCCCACTCATATCATAAAGAGCCCATAACCCACCAACTATCAGAAGCATCATAGACAAACACAGGAGAGGCCTGTCAGGAGTAGGCTTTGACCAATGGTATCAAATAGTATGGGAAACAGCCTTATTAGTAAAACTAACCAATAAACTGAAACTGACACGGGGACAAATAGAAGAAGATGCCTTCACCCCTGTATGGTTCCCCTTTATCACATACAGTCATACCTCTTGTTATGTTTGCTTCAGGTTGCGTCCTGCAGCAACCTGGAACGGATCCCATTTGCAACCAGAGGTACCACTGTACACAGCCAAACAAGACAAGAATCCGTCAACAGCTTACAAATCAATCTGTAACCTGATCCAAAAACACAAAACCAAAGCTCACTATAGCCAACCAAAGACAACCAGCCACAGCCTAGGCCACCCTCAACCTCTCACCAAGGAAATACAACAAGTGAATAGTAAGAGAACCCACACAAGTCGTGCCAACTCAAATCCCACACATACACTAAGAAGAATAGAAGCATTGGCACCCCACCCCACTCACCACTCCCCCTCTTTCCCCCACTTTTCTTCCTAACCTAACACTATATGCAACACGAATGTCTCACAACACATTAAACTGATCTGTAGAACACACAACTTGAAAAAAGAGACAATGCACGTATTTTTGTAAACGAAGAAATCGTTAATAAAAATATATTTTTTTAAAAAGAATAATTACATTTGTTGTGAGCCTATGTAAGATTCTTGTATTCATCTATAGAGTGTCTGGATCTGACCTGCACATGTTACCTTCACAGCAGGCCTGTAGTGTAGGATTGGCTCAAAGAGCATCCTGAGTGAGGCTAGAAAGCTCATTAGCCTGGATTCGTGCAGCAGGCAATGCAAAAAGAAAAAGAAAAAAAGACAGCCACTATAAATAAAGTCAATATCTGAAAGTAGATATTGTATGTTTTCTAAGCTGGTTTTAGTCTTGTTCTTGGGGAACTGTGGAGAATGAGTGATTTATTATTTTCAGGCACATGTGCATTATTGGTCAAGCCACTCCTCCAGAAAATTCCTGTTTATTTTAAGAAAGAGGGAGCTTGTTATGGACCAGCAGATGCTGTAAAATGAGTACTTGGCTGCGTCATCCGAAAGTACTGCCTTCAACTGACCCAGCTGTAGAAGACTGTGGAGAGATGGGCCACCAAATTGTTTATCCTCCATGTTTGAATTCCTTTCAGCATATTTTGTGAAGGGGCTGAGGGGACAGTTAAACCATTGGCTGGTGTTCACTTGCAACCCTCTTCCTCCAATCTCCAGCCACAATAATCTGAAGCTGCAGGTGGTTCAAGTCCTTTTCCACAGGATTTTTGCAGTCTTCTGGGGAGGCAGAATGGCTCTCGCTTTCTGGGAGGACACAATTTGGTTTGTACTAACACTCACCTGTACCATGACATCCCATGCCAGCCGTGGTTCTATTCTGTTTATTTGTGTGTGTGTGTGTTTATCTCCTTGAATTCTATTTTTGTTGTTTGGGTTATTTGGAGATTTGTTTATTTTTAACTTTTAAAAAGCACCTGCACTATCCAGCCTTCTCTTCCGATGTCGAGATGTGTGTGTTCAGAGGCAAATATTGAATTCTGAAAGCATCAACTGAGAAACCCTCCTTGCATCCGTACATGGAGGGCTTCTTTAAGTATCTCTATTTTAGCTGTCTAATCCTCCTCTCAACAAGGGTGCCAACTTGAATAAAATATTTGTGGGGGGGAGGTAAGCCCCACCCTACATAATCAATCACATGATGGGGTGTGCGCACACCCCTTTTGAATGGCAGTGCCCATCAACTTGGGTGGTGGGTGTAGCCTCCTCAAATATTTTATTGGGGGCGTCGAAGACCCCCTAGGCTGGCTCCTGCGCACCAGGCCCTGCCTAGCGATTGTGCTGACAAGAGCGCCGTCTGGGTTGCAACCGAGTACAAAGCGAGGTTCATGAAACCGAGCAGAAACTGTTGAATGGGGAGTTGTTTATTTTTTCCCCCTCCAAAAAAAACGGGGAATCCGCACCTTGCCTTTCACTTGATGCGTCTCCGGAATCCCGACCTGGAAGATGGGTGGGTGGGGGGTAGGCAGCAGAGAACAACCCCAGGAGCCCGGATATCTATTTCTAGGGGGGGGGGCAGCCCGTGGCATTGATGCAGAGAGGGGGGCTCTCCAGGTGTGGGTGGACTAGAATTCCCATCGGGACCAGCCAGCATGACCAGTGGTCAGAGGCAATGGAGTCCCACACATCTTCAGGGCTCCAGCTTCGCCACCTCTTCCCTAGGGATTGGAAGGGGGGGTGCGATTTAAAAAAAACAACCAGTCCATTTAACGATTTGATTGTCAACTCTGAATTCTGCAACTGAAATGTTTCCACGATTTCAAGATGGACTCTGGAAATCTTGCTGATTGCTCGGTTTGGTTTGATTTATTATGCGGCTTAATTATTTATTAATATTTTATAAAAAGGTATGCAAAGGGAGACAGATATTTTAAATGGGGGGAAATGAGGGATTTGTGGCAGAAGCTTTTGTGGTCAGGTGCAAAGAAATTATGGCTTCTTTGGAAGATGCTCCTTAAGGAATTCTTTCCTTCCCGTCCGGCATTTTATTTCAACATTCCTTTAGTTTTTCCATTTGCAATCCTATACAGTACTCAGAAGCAAGCTTCACTGTGTCCCTTAGGGAAGTTGGCGCCTGGGTCCTGCCTTTTGGTTTCAGGAATCTTTCCCTGCGATGTGGCCCAGTCATTTATGGAATATTAAGAGCGTAGCCAGAAAAAAAGGTTTGGTTGTCCTGGGAGTTTGTTGAAACAATGTTATAGTTTTTAGAACTTATCCTTTGTCTCTGTCTTTTCTTCTTTTTTAAATTTGTAACACCCCCCCTCGATGGCTTCACGGTACAGAGCATCTTGTAAATTTATTAAGCAACAATAATTAAAACTAATAACTACCGTCTGGCCGCTCCTCTTTAAACCCGATAGAGCTTGCACCCCAATTCTCGACCTCGCTTTGCTTGAAACCCTTTCTCACAACAGAGACGCTGCCTGTACTTTTGTTACCCGATAAAATATTTCAATAAAAACCATTTAAAAGAAAGAGAGCGACACCCATTTTCTCTCCAATGCCAAAAATTTCCGGAGATGTCAGGTTCACACCGTTGCTCTTCAGCATATTTTTTTTTTTCCTTCCTAGAAGGCGCGGTCAAAGGATCGTGCTATTGTGATCCGGTGGACGCAAGAGAGGACTTGTACGCCAGAGGGGCTTGCTTGCTTCCCTCCATTTACTGAATTCAAGTTTAACAAAGTGTAGTTTGTTTCCTCAGACCATCACATTGTAGCAAGAGTTTTTCTCTAACGTTGCGCACTACACATAAATGGACCTTCAGGGCATTGTTACAAAATTTCACCTTTACTATGTTCCTATTTTCTTTTTGGAAACGAAAACCCCCACATTTGGCATAAAATGCCCTCGAAATTGCATATTGAGGTGTGTGTTTATTAACCCGGAAAGGGTTAATAAAACAAGCCGACTTTTCTTCATAGAGAGATGGTCAGTGAAAGTTTAAGAAAGTGTCGGTAGGTTAGAACAAACCATATGCAAAGTTGTTTGAAGACAGTTCCCTAACAAATAGCACTTTCCTTGCAGTTTTTTTTTTTTAATGTGTACGGTAGTTTAGGTTAGTTTTCAGTTGTAATACAGCTTTGCCATTTCAGTTTACAGAACATTAATTAAATATATAGTTTCTGTTGTTGGTAATTGAAAATAAAAATAATCGCTCGTTGAAGGAATAGAAATTGTGTCGGCTCCTTAATATTGTGGGAATGTTTTGGAAGATAGGAGAGGATCTAGATTAGGCCGATTCAGGCCCTTCACCGCCAATTCCATAGCCTTGCAGATTTGTAAGTTGGTTTGTGTTGCAATGAGGAGTTAATCAAGTATAATTAGCAAGTTTTCAGTCAGCTACTGAGGCTTGGCAACGGGCTGCCAATCATTCTGATTCGATTGTCTTCCTCAATGAAGAGATAACATGAGTCAAGCTCCTACGTGCTCCAAATACAGCAGGCTGAAATAACTCCGGATGGACTCGCCCAAGCACAGTTCAAATTCATGGAAGAGAGGCAGCCGCCTAGGGCGACAAACCTCAAAGGGCCACACACAGACCTTTGAGGCGCACAGTTTTATATAGACTGGCTTTTCTTCTATTTTATAAATTTCTGACAATGTTTTACTTTTATATAAAGAGCTGGAAGGTTTCCAAAGTCTATGCTGCCATAAAGATTGCTTCTCACACTTTCAGTTGGAAAGTGGTGAATGCGGTTTCTCAATGCTCAAAGCTATAAAAACTTACACACGCTCAACAATGTTGCAAAAAAGGCTGATTGGCTTGGCAACTATATTAATGGAACATGGCTGAACATCAGCACATGAACTTGAAGGAATTGTTGACCACATTTGCAAAGGAAAAGAAAACACTCAAAGAGATTTTTGATGTGCTTGGAATTGAAACTTTTAAAAGACTTAAATTTTAACATCACAATTCACAAGATTGTTCGAAATTATTTGTGCACTAATACATGCTCTTTTATCTTTGAGAAACATAATCACAGATTGTTGTATTATTTATTATTGCCATTTAAAATACATTTAACAGTTTCAAGCTTTGCTTTGTGCTTTGCATTTTTTCTACAAGACGACTGTTTTTGAAAATTGAATGGGGCGTCATGGTGGTGCAACTAGTTAGTTAGCCTTGCCTAGGGTGTAAAATAGCCTGGCATTGGCACTGAGTAAACTCATACCCTTCCTACTAGCTCTGTTTGTAACAAAATACTCCGTGACCCCTTTGATCTGGTGCAGGCTGAACTCTCTCTGTACAGACTCTTCCAGACGAAGTGCATTGCACAGAGACTAGCTCATTGAGCTCTGAAATCACCTACATTTCTATAGCCAATTAGCCCCCTTTTGAGACTGTAGCTGGAGGCATTTCACACTTATGACAATGCCATGTGTCTCAGGTTCCAGGTTAGGCTGCCTTCCTGGCAGAGTTAAGACAGAAAGATGATACTCAACCAGGGCTGGGTTAGAAAGATTTTAGTACCTCTCTATAGGCAATTCAAAATAAACTCAATACTAAACCGTAAAATAAAATAATACATGATTTTTTTCCAACACATGTCAGGTTCTGATTTCCACATATTATTTCTTTAGTAGGATACCTCCTGGTTTAGGATACATTATAAAAAGAGAACAGAAAAATAGTGGAAAGAGTGTGTAATGACACCTAACGAATTTCTAATTTCCCCCATGATGACTTCTCTTTCTTTCTTTCTTTCTTTCTTTATATCAGATTAGTTCAAAAATAAATTATCATTTTCTCAGCTGCTCCTGCTTTGCTTGGCACTCTCAGCATGTGCTTAGCCTGCCTACTGGATAATCCAGTACAGGACTCAGAAAAAGCCAGCGCTTCTGCACACTTAGAGCTTCCATGCACATTTCTTCAGCCTCCAGGTAAGGGAAGCAATGGGAACAGTCAAAGCTCAAGGGTATATTCCAGCTAGGCCAAAGTGCCCAAGGTGAGGGCAGAGCTTTGATCTCAGATTATTTCCTTCGTAGCTTCCAAACGTGTAGGAAAAGCTTTTGCTGCAATGTGATGCTTTGCGGCAAACTACTGAACTTGAATTCCATCAATGGAGAGAAGCGAGTCTGTAGCTGGAGGTGAGATCTGGTGTGCAAGGTGTCTCACCAGCTCACAAAATGCAGGCTCCAAGCCAGTGGCATAGTCTGCGTTGACAATACCTGGGTCAAGGCAAGGATGGTGCTCCCTAACCTATTTGCAGGGATCATGCGGAAGACAAGAGGATACTTCTTTGAGCCCCTGCACGGTTGTTCCTCATGGA
Organism: Podarcis erhardii; assembly: GCF_964252035.2. Classification (NCBI taxonomy): domain Eukaryota; kingdom Metazoa; phylum Chordata; class Lepidosauria; order Squamata; family Lacertidae; genus Podarcis; species Podarcis erhardii. The sequence continues at coordinate 92,521,987 of NC_138507.1, forward strand.
GGTCACCTGCCAGTCATTGTGTTCACCCTCTCAGCTCAGTGAGCTCCCAGTGTGAACTGTGGCTGGCGCTCCTTGGTGGGCTTGGTGATTTCCCAGCAGCACCAGAGCTGCAGCTGCAGCAGGCCTAGGAGGAGGGTGATGGAGAGCAGCTTGAGGTGCCAAGCGCAGCCCTTCCCCAGCTGCCTCTCCTTGGCTACACAGTGCAAGGGTGGGCACCAGCAGGTCCTGGGCAAGCAGACAGCTCTCCTTTCCATGCTCTCATCACAGGGTACATGGCATGCCCAAGGACACATGCTGGAAGGGAGACCCTGGAGAAGGACCAGGGAAAAGTCTGGGCGCTAGCTGGTGGGAGTTCCACCTAGTGGTGGGTATCTCTTTGCTGAATGTGTCTCTGAAAAAATTTACACATCACTTGGGAAGGCAGGCAAACTACCGTATTTTTCGCCCTATTGGACGTACCGGCCCATAGGACACACCTAGTTTTTTGGGAGGGAAATAAAGGGGGAAAAAATTATTCCCCTCCCCCAGCCACGGATGTCTGCCCAAAGCGTGGGGTGCTCTGCTTCAGGTTGACCATTTTCGGGTTGCGCTCCATGGCGACCTGGAAGTAATGGAACACGTTACTTCCAGGTTTCATCGATCGCACATGCGCAGATGTTCAAAATGACGTCACACACGTGCACGGAAGTGGCGAATCATGACCTGTGCATGAGCAGACGTGGGTTGCGTTCTCTTCAGGATGCAAATAGGGCTCCGGAACAGATCCCGTTCGCATCCAGAGGTTCCACTGTATCAGTGTACTGGAAGAAGCAAAGATCACCAGTGTTGAACCAATGATTCTTCAACATCGGCTTCGTTGGACTGGTCATGTTGTGCAGATGCCTGATGATCATCTTCCAAAGCAACTACTCTATTCCAAACTTAAAAATGGAAAGCGTAATGCTGGTGGTTAACAAAAGAGGTTTAAAGGCTGTCTGAAAGCAAATCTAAAAAAATGTAGTATAAACACTGAAAACTGGGAAACACTGGCCTGTGAGCACTTTACCAAAGAACAGCCTTTACCAAAGGCTTTGAAGACACTCGAACTCAGAACGCAAGGGAAAAATGTGCTAAGAGGAAGGCATTCTTGGAAACCAATGTCCCCACTGTGGAAGGACGTGTGGAGAAGAAGAAGAAGCTGGCTGTGAGGAGAAGGAGGCACTGCTGTGGCTCTGAAGGTCCAGCCCAGGTGCAGCCTGCCTTTCTGCAGTAGCCCTGCACCTAGGTGAGGCAGCCTGTCATAGGGATGCTCGGTTGTGCCCCTCAGAATTCTGCGCCCGTGGCCACTGTCTCCATTGCCCCCCATGCTATGCCATTGCTCCAAACCTAAGGCACAGGCTGTTGAGAGGCTGTTAAGAGACTCCAGCTTTGGAGTAAACAAGCCTTGGACAGGGCTGCAGAACACATCAACTGCAGGCAATGTAATTTACTTGCACTTTAACTGTGCTTTGGATTTCAGCCTGAGAATTCCTGCTTCGGGAGAACACCAAAGAGCATTATTGTTCTGTTCATTGCGGTCCTACTTTTAATAAATACACCTTTAATTGAGTTGAATCGATCTTTACATTATCTTTTGCGGAAAGAAGCCGAAATTGCATAATTTGGTACAAAATATCAGGTGCAGAGTCAACTTTTGTGTTCCACTCCTACCTTGGAGATTCATGTTTTCCCAAAACAAAATTGCTGCTTGGGGAAACTTAAGTTTTATTCTGAACCGACCCACTGAAATTAATGGACGTAAGCTAGTGATGCACATTAATATCAATGGAATTACTACTACTGGATAATATGATGGTTCCTCTGGGAAGATTATTTATCAAACTGCTTTTGGAAAGAGCACTTGATAGGAATATAGGGAGACAGTATTACATCACAATCCAGGACATGTCTACTCAAAAGTAAGCCCCACTGAGTTCATTGAAACTTCCTCCCATGTAAGCCTGCCCTGATTTGCACTGTAGTAACTTTGTAAGCCTGTCTGCCAATGAGTTTGTTCTGCCTTGTGGTTGGTCCTTCTCACTTGGTTGGAGAAAGAATGGGTCACTTTGGATGATGATGGAGGAAGCTTTCTGGGGAAGCATCTTGAGCCCTTTCTCAATGCAAGAAGCTTTCAATTTATTAGGAAAAACAACCTCCGGGGGGGGGGTGGCTCAAGGGCAGGGGTGCAAATGGGACAGTCCACACATTTTTAGCATTCCATAAAAAATTATTTCACACAAAGTGAGTTCTATAATTGGTGTGCACCCACCTAGTGATCTAGTTTAAAAAGAGGTGCCTGACCAAAGAGGTGCCTGACCACAGTCCCTGACACTCCTGGTGCTGACCTCAATTCCTCTTTCTCACTTCTTTGTCATTCTTACCTTGAGAGATAAGACATCTTTGTTTCTCAGAAAGTGAGACATGCAAAGAGCAAGCATGGCTCTTTCCATCTCCATTTTTGTTAGATCAAACATGTATCTATTTCCTTTAATCAACTTGGCTTTCTTCTTTTCCTGAACTCCGAGTCTCCACATGATTGCATCTAAGGATAAAGTGCGATCCTCCCAGGAGGCATTTACTGTGAAGTTCAATGCATTTAAACTTAAAATGCCACCACAGGAATTTGAGGGAGCAAAATGGTTGGATGGGAGGTGGCCCTGCTCTTGATGGGATTATACTCTCTCTCAAGGAGCAAGTATGTAGCTTAAGGGTATTTCTGGATCCTTTGTTGTTGCCTGAAGTTCAGGTGGCCCCAGTGGCACCAAGTGTCTTCTATCAGCTTTGACTGGTGGCCCAGCTGCATCCATATTTGGACAGAGATAGCTTACCTTCTGTCTTCTGTGCTATGATAACCTCTAGGTTAGTTTATTTCCATGTGTTCCACATAGGGCTGCCTCTGAAGATGGTTTGGAAACTTCAGCTAGTGCAGAAGTCAGCAGCCAGGTTGCTCACAGAGGCAAGACAATTTGAGCATATTACTGCACTGGCTGCCAGTTAGTTTACAGGTCCCATTCAAAATGCTGGGTTTTTTGTTTTATTTTTTAATTAAATATTTTCTTGTTTTATGTGTAATGTCTCTCATATTTTTTCCATGTAACATTTTTACAAATCAGTTTCATTTGTTGAGACATTAGGGGGATTCAAAGTGCCGGTTTTTACCCATAAAGATTTAAATGGCTCAGGATCACAATATCTCAAGGAAGCCCCTCTCTTCAACCTGGACCCTGGAATCATCCTCTGAGGCCCTTCTTCATGTGCCTCCTACGCAGGAGATCTGGAAGGTTGCAGCAACACGAGAACCGGCCTTTTCTGCAGTGGCCCCCCATTTGTGGAATACTCTCCCCAGGGAGGTCCACTTGATGCCTTCCTTATACACCTTTAGGTGCCAGGCAAAAACATTTCTCTTCAACCTGGCCTTTGGTTGATTAACATATTCTACCCCTTTTACCTGTGTTTGTGGAAGGGGGGTTATAGAGGGTATTTTTGTTCTTGTTTTGATTATGTATTTTACATTTTTATATTGTATTTTTATGTTGTGAACCTCCCTGAGATCTACAGGTGAAGGGCAGAATACATATTTACTCATGTCCACTTTATATCACTCCGACTGCAATCCTGTACTCACTTTCCTGGCTGTAAGCCAATTGACTTCAATGGGACTGACTTCTGAATAGGCACATATACATTTTATTGCACATTGGAAGCATTTTTAAAAGATGCTACAAAGCATTTAAATATTTAGATTTTGGAATTTCAATTTGCTCTTGAAATTTGAATGTTGCCATTCAACTGTACATAGTATTCCAAATGCAGTGGCACCATAGATTTGTATAACGGCATCATGATACTGGCAGTTTTATTTTCCATTCCATTCCCAATGATCCCTAGCACAGAATCTGTCTTTTCAGTAGCCCCAGCATATTGGGTTGACATCTTCACTGAGCTATTAACTATCACTCCAAGATCTTGTTTCTGGTCTGTCGCTTGGAGTCTGCATTCAGTGGCAACAGCTGGAGAAGCATCTGCAGAGCCTCCCATTATCCATATCGGGACCAGGGTGGCAGAGAAGTGTACCTGAATTGTTTTTATTATCACCATTTCACAACTATGTTAAAGTCAAAGGACTTTTGTTGTTTCTTTTAATTGCTGCTCATCAAACTGTGGTTCAACAGCTGAAAACTTTGGATAATTTGCATTTACAAAGGCAAACATCCTCCCCGCAAAAAGTCATTTTTTTACAGCATGCTTGCTCTTTGCCTGTCTCCCTTGCTGAGAAAACATTTTTACAGCATTTTTCTTTTTTAAAAAATGTGCCATACATCCAGGTTATCCTGGACATTTCGCCAGTTTGGTAAAAATCTACCAGGATGCCATTTTGACAGTCCAATTCCAGACGCATATGGGAAATCCCGAACGTATGGCAGCCCTATGTAGGAACATTTGGACTACAGCAATCTTGCAAAGAGAAACCACAGTCATTCAGCGCCATCTGGCGGAGTTTTATTTTCTACACTTCTACTTCTGATGTACAATGTACAATCAGCATCTGCCAAAGCCATATGGGCAATATAACATTTCTTTATGAAATAAGTTAGGTATGTGTAGTATTTACTTGTATGAATCTTTTGTGACATGTGCCTGATCCCATGCTGGGGATGTTCTTATGTTCCTTAATTCCTCTTTCTTTTGCATTTTGTTTTCTCTTTAAAAAACAAACAAACCCATGCAACTCCCATAATCGTTGACCATTGTCCAGGCTTGCAGGGGTTGATAGGGGCTGCAGTTCAGTAACACCAGGAAGCCCCAATGTTCCCCAGGCCTGGTCTAAAGCATTCTTCTGTTTTAAATAAACAGTGTGCCAGTGTTGCCCTTCAAGATTCCTGCTACACCTGTTTGGGGTACTAAGCAAGAGAACTCTTGCTAGAGGCTGGAGATGTCCCAAAATATTTTGCCCCCTGCCCCTGCCTAACACTCTTGCTCTTTTTAATGCTGAACTCTGTAGTCAGCACCTATCAGCTAAGCAGACAAGCAATGCTGCCTACAGATAACACAGGTGGTTTCTGCACAATTTGGGGACTCTACAGTCCCCAAATTTGGGATGCGGGTGGCGCTGTGGGTTAAACCACAGAGCCTAGGACTTGCTGATCAGAAGGTCGGCGGTTCGAATCCCTGCGACGGGGTGAGCTCCCGTTGCTCGGTCCCTGGCTCCTGCCAACCTAGCAGTTCAAAAACACGTCAAAGTGCAAGTAGATAAATAGGTACTGCTCCAGCAGGAAGGTAAACGGCGTTTCCGTGTGCTGCTCTGGTTCGCCAGAAGCGGCTTAGTCATGCTGGCCACATGACCCGGAAGCTGTACGCCGGCTCCCTCGGCCAATAAAGCGAGATGAGCGCTGCAACCCCAGAGTCAACCACGACTGGACCTAATAGTCCCTTTACCCTTTACCTTTACAGGTAGGCAGGAAAACAATTCATTTGTAAATTAAGGAAAGAAAAAACCAGAGGAGCATCATGTGAGCTGGCCATGCTGCAGGAAGGACTGAACATTAAAGGTCACCCTTAAGAGATGGGGTGGGAGGAGGGAAAGCTGGGATTTGCTCATGTTCTGTAGTCGTAAACCCTGGACTGGTTGGAATTATTCTCCAAAGCCTTGTTCCCTAACCTCCCCTGTGCCCCTTGCCTTATTTTTTGGACCTGTCCTTTATCCCTTCGTGTCAGCGGCAACAAGCAAGAACACTGGGCAGACAATGGATAAGAATTGTCACATTTGGGGTGTGTGTGTTGCCTGTTAGGATATTGATGTTCTGTTCCACCTGAACAGATATGTGGAGCTGTCGTATGTCACATGTCTGTTTACATTCCAGCACAGATTGCTGGGAACTTCCGTTGTGTTTATAGCTTTTGCCTTATGCTTTTTGTTTGGACACAAAGGGGAGAAGACATGTTTTTTGCTTTGTCCTGATGCTGAATAAAATGCCTGTAAATACGCTTGTCCAGTATTTTGCAGCAGAAAACAGGAATATTATTGACTATGTCTTAGGTGGCGCTGGCCTTTTGAAAAAGGGAATAGGGTTCCTGTAGCCTTAAGAGTGGTGTAGAAGAGGGAATTTCAGCAGGTGTAGGGAATCAAGGCTATCCCAATACATTTTGCTGCCTCATGCAAATGATAGAACCTGGGGGACCAGGGTTCAAATCCCCAAACAGCCATGAAGCTCTCCGCCCAACCTATTTCACAGGGTTGTTGAGGGGATGAAATAGAGAAGAGTGGGAACATAATATGCCATCTTGAGCTTCTTGGAGGAATGGTGAGATATAAATGAAATCATATATATATATAGTGGAAAGTTGTTTGTTTGCTGTGCATTTGGACCCCTCTTAAGATATTGTAACCACATTTTGTTTGATGATGGTTCCTGACATCAAGGTGCAGGATTGAGAAATAAGGGCTATTTTAGTTGGAACATATGCAGAAAAGCTCTGTGATTCGGTCTTACTGACAATTGCACCAGCTGCAAAAGCCAAGCTACTTCAGTAGTATCTTCTGGACATCATGCCAACCATATTTGTCTTTTGTTTGCCATATACCCTAGTCTAAATGGCCACTCTTGGAATAAAGAAAGCTTGCTTCTTTAGCTTCTAAAAGCCAAGGGCCCAGATATGATCAGGAGTATGATCAAATATGCCTTATGTACAACAAATGTGTTGTTTCTATAACATCTCGTGGCCCACCAAATGTTGTTGCACACCAACACCCCTCAGCCCCAGTTAACATGGCCAGTGGTGAGGGATGATGGAAGTTGTAGTCCAACACTCCCTTGGAGGACCACAGGTTCCCGATTCCTGTTCAGTGGGCTCAACATTTTCTACCAGCATCCATACAAGTTCAGTTCAAATGCTTCCATTATTCTTACACAATATTTATTTCCAGGTTCTGAGATCTTGCAGAATGGGGTGAGTGGGTTACACAGTCAATAACCAAGCCAAGCCAGGCATTTGAGGGCATTCTGCCTATCAGAATGACTTTGTAAAAAAGTCTAAAGAGAAAAATTGTTCAAAGAATTCACTTGCTGGAGATTAAGTTTGCCACAAGAGGGCAGCCCCTTTCCAGAATCCAATCCATTATTTTGCGAAGAACTGTACTTTTAAGAATAATAGAAAGCATAACTTTTGCTATCAAAAAAGTGCCATGTGCTCTGCCTGTTTTTATTGGAAGCCTTGTCTATTCATATGAATGTGTATAAAGTTATATCCAATTGTATAAATTGTATGTATTTTTTTATTCAAACAAACAAGTTCAAAGTAATAGTAAAAACAGTCATAAAAGCAGAAAGAATAAAATTACAAGATAATAAAATATTATTAGTATTTATTAGGTAAATTTTATTTCACCAGTATAACTGCAGTATGAGACCTGTAGCTTAAGGAACTCGTTTGCACTTTCTTTTCCCTCCTCCCTCCCATTCCTCTTTCCTCATACGTCATGTATTTTTAGGCTGTGTAAATACTATACCTTTGAAGCACATTTCCCCCCTTCAAAGCATTCTGGCCACTGTAGTTTGTTAAGGGTTGCTGGGAACTCTTTGAACAGTAAATTACAGTGCCTAGAATGTTTTCAGGGAAATAATGTGTTTTGAATGTGCTTTGAAGTTGTTGTGTGTTGCAAATCATAGAATCATAGCACTGGAAGGGACCACGAGGATCATCTAGTCCAACCACCTGCAATGCAGGAATCTTTTGCCCTATGTGGAGCTTGAACCCAATACCCTGAGATTAAGAGTCACATGCTCTACTGATCCAGCTATCAACAAGTGCATACACATGACATTTTATTCTAGAATCAATGTAGAGCAGGTACAGTGGAACCTTGGTTCTCGAAATAAATCCGGTTCAGAAGTCCATTCGACTCCTGAAACATTTGAAAACCAAGGCACTGTTTCTGATTGGCGCAGGTGCCCGGAAACAATAGCCGACAACCGCATTGGATGTTCAGCTGTCCCAAAACGTTCAAAAACCGGAACACTTACTTCCGGGTTTTTGGCATTCGGGAGCCGATTTGATCGTCAACTAAACCGTTCAAGAACTAAGGTTCCCCTGCACTTGTTTTTTTCTATGTGCTCCACAGACAATCTTGATTACTTTCCAAACCCACAAGAGTCTATTTTTTAAAGGGAGGAGGAAGTCTTCTTTCAGGCTGTGTACACACTACGTCTTTAAAGCACATTCAAAGTACATTCTTTTGCTCAAAGAATTCTGGGCACTGTAGTTTAGCTCACACAGAATTATAATTTCCGCTGCAACAGACTATAGATGCTTTAAAAGTATAGAGTGCATACAGCCTCAGACTGTTTTAGGACCAATTTTTGTAAACCACTCTTGAGGTCATTTTGGGATAAATGGTGTGGTACAAATGTGATAAATAAATAAACACATAAAGTGGCTGCAAGCATCCCCAGAAGTGATGGGTGATACGTTTTCTTGTGTCAAGAGCAGGAAGTAGGAAAAAGCATTATTATGTGTCATAATAAAAATATCAAAAAAGGAAGGGGAGGGAGAAAGAGAGGGAAGGAGATGTGTGGCAATCTGCCTGTGTAAATACCTGCAGGATTGTTGGGCAAGTCATGGCAGCTTAGAGTTTACTTTGAGGGCAAGTCAGGAAAAAGCCAGTATTCTATGGAGGCAAATAAAAGACTGTATTATTTGATTCTAATTTCTGGGCTTCCAGGCTAACTTTGCACAGGGCTGAGCACCACCTGGGAGATTCCTGCAGCTTCAGAAATTCATGCAATGCCTAGAGGTTTCTCTTTCCACCCACCCCCTTCCTTTTGTTCCAGGCAGGAAGTATAACTAGCAGTTTGTCCAGTCGGCACATGATGCCATCTCCCTTCCCAGTTATGTCTTAGACTGCGCTGAAATTAGAACTTAGGTACTAGTCATTTCACTGAGTTTTCGGAGAACACGCTAACAAGCATTCAAATCAGGGTGGGGAAATTGTGCCGTCTCCACCCACATTCTTGGACTACGACTACCATCATCTCTGCTCATTGGCCATGCTGGATGAGGCTGGCAGTTGATGGCTGGGCCATTAGGGTGAACTGGATGCTGCCCCACCAACCTCAGGGTGGCACTGTGGGTTAAACCACAGAGCCTAGGACTTGCCGATCAGAAGGTTGGCGGTTCAAATTCCCACAATGGGGTGAGCTCCCATTGTTCGGTCCCTGCTGCTGCCAACCTAGCAGTTCGAAAGCACGTCAAAGTGCAAGTAGATAAATAGGTACCGCTCCGGCGGGAAGGTAAATGGTGTTTCCGTACGCTGCTCTGGTTTGCCAGAAGCGCCTTAGTCATGCTGGCCACATGACCCGGAAGCTGTATGCTCCCTCGGCCAATAAAGCGAGATGAGCGCCGCAAACTCAGAGTCGGCCACGACTGGGCCTAATGGTCAGGGGTCCCTTTACCTTTACCTATATGTACATATGTATATGTATATGTATATATCAATATCATATATAAGTTCCAACAATCATTTTACATAATTTCTTATACAATATTTTAGACTTCTGTCAACAACCTCTCAAGATTTTCCATTCTTTATCACTTGTTCTGCATTTCTTAATTTCTCTATTACTTTTAATTGTCCTTAATAATTCTTTTCAAAGTCTTCCATGCAATATTTCACAAAGTCCTCCTTACAGAACTTCTTGCAGTCCTACTAGCGTAATCTGTTTATCACAATTGCTTTTCAAATAGCTCAAATATTTACTCCAGTCCTCTAAGAATCTCTGATCCCGCAGGTTTCGAATCCTTCCTTCTAATTTATCTAATTCAGCATAGTCCATTAATTTCATTTGCCAGTCTTCTTTCGTCAGTAATTCTTCTTGCTTCCATTTTTGTGCCAATAATATTCTTGCGGGTAATTCTTGACTATCATTAGTTTGTGGGGTTGATTCAAGGGCCTATCAGTGGTGTGGGGGACCTTTGGCCCTCCAGATGTTGATGAACTACTGTACAACTAATAAGAACATAAGAGCAGCCCGGCTGGATGAGGCCAACAGCCCATCTGGTCCAGCATCCTGTTTCCATGGGGACCAACCAGATACCTGCGGGAAACCCTCAAGCAGGGCCTGAGTGTACCAGCACTCTGCCCACCTGTGATTCACAGCAAATGGCATCCAGGGGCTTATTGCATCCAACAGTAGAGATAAAACATAGTCAGTGTGGCTAGTGGGCCTCCTCTCTGACCACTGGTCATGCTTGCTGGAGCTGATGGGAGTTGTAGTTCAGTAACATTTGGAGGGCCAAAGGTTCCCTGGCATAACAGACTTTTATGCTTGAACAACTGAAGTGGATTAAAGTGTGTCTGTTGCCCTAAGGCTGCATGCCCACTATGCCTTTAAGACACATTCCAAGCACATTCTTTCCCTCAAAGAATTCTGGGCACTGTAGTTTAACTCTCATAGAGCTACAGTTCCCAGCAAGCTTTAATGAAGTACACTGCCCAGAATTCTTTGAGGGGAAGAATGTGCTTGGAATGTGCTTTAAAGGTATAGCGTGTGCACAACCTCATTCTCCCCCTCTTGTGGAACTAATTGGGGATAAAATGAGAATTAGTTGCTTTGCCATTGGTTCTGGCTCCACTACAGTTGGTATCCCTGCTTTCTGCACCAGCTGTCCCCAGTGGGCACCAGCCACAAACTGGACACATGTCCCCCACCTCTACATTAGGAGGACACCAAGAATAAAGGGAAATAGCTATTAAAGTCATTCCCAAAGTTACATCTAAGGAAGGCTATCTGTTGCAAGAAATGTGGGTAGATAAATCAGGGCCTCTGCTCCTTCATGTTAACTTTTTCTCCCTTCTTTAGAAAGCAGTAGATTGTGGTTTTAGATAGAAATCCAATCACCCAGAAAGCGTTTGAGGCTGCATGCGGATTTGAACCAGAGTCTTAGTCCTACATCACACACCACACTGTCTCTCTTTTAGGATCGCATTTAGCTCTTCCAACAAAAATACGTGAGGTAGGAATTCCTACCTCATGTGACTTCAGAGGCCTGGGTTTGATGATCCATGAGTTCCTTCTTACGTTTTGTCACAATCATATTGTTAGGTACAGCAACAGCCACCTTTAACATAGCTTGACAGCAGGTGATGAATCATCAGTGCTATTTGACAGCAGTTTCTGTCAAGCTGCCTTGGAATGGAGTGTGAGCTACACCCATCTGCAAGGTGATGGAACTGGAACAAGTGTCAATGTTCTGAGCCTAGATCTGTTCCCATGGGATGCATGCCACTGCTCTCAATTTGGAAAGAACTTGGAACAAAACAAAAAAAATCCTGTCAAAATTGAAACTGGCTGTGTGGTTTAAAGACCACTGGTCTTTCCGCACAGTAAGTACTGTAGTTTTTGCTCTGTTTTTGCATGAGATACAGATTCCCTACACCAATAGATCACCATTTGCTGGAAACCACAGGAAGGAGTGCAGATGCTCAGGTCCTCTTTGCACCTTCTCATTGGCATCTGGTTGGCCTGATCCAGTAGGCTTTGCTTACATTTGTATAGCACTTCTGTTGCTGGAATGCAGGACGGGTGTCAACACCTGATATTCTGGGGCAACTGCTAGAGCCCAGAGCCCACTGCTGTTGCCTGGCCCGGGTTTCCCTTCATCCCCCCCCAACCCAGACCTCTAAGCAGTCAGTACCAGGTAGCTGGCTCTAGACACATTTTAAAGTTTACCAGCATGCCCTCCACCTAGCATGCATCAGTTTTAAAACAGGAATGAGGAACTGGATCCTTATCTCCTCTAGCCTCTGTGAGCTATGTCTGAAGATCAGATGCACCTAGCCATCCATTTAATTTCTTCCAGGCCAAATTAGGCCCGCAAGACCGTCATGTGTAGAGTGGGTGAGCATGGCTTGGCTCGGCCGAAGGCCTCACAGGCCAAACAAAGAGGCCTGGCAGACCTAACTAAGGCCACAGACTGGAAGTTTCCCTGCTCTAAAGCATTGTGGGGAATTAAGAGATTACTAGATGCATCTGTTTGGTGCTATCAAGAGAGCTGCCACCATAGCCAGTTAAGACCAAGGGCGGTCCACCAACAGAAGAAGGGATCTTCCAAGAGCTTAGAACCATAGAATTGTAGAGTTGGAAGGGATCCTGAGGATCATCTAGTCCAGCCCCCTGCAATGCAGGAATATGCAGCTGTCTCATATGCGGATCGAAGCTGCAACCTTGGCTTTATCAGCACCACACTCCACCCAACTGAGCTATCCACTTGGATATTTGAATGTATTCACAGAAATTGCCAGTCTGCTTCTCACTGCTCCACAGCATGTTTTAGCATGGCTTTAGAATCAGAGAACTTGAAGGCACCTTCATGGTCATCCAGGCCAACCCCCTCACTCAATGCAGGATCTGCAGTGCAGGTTGTTAACAACACCCCTGTCACATGGATGATAGACGGCCAGTGCCCAAGCATGGAGCGGTAAAAAGGATAAATATTTTAAGTCCCAGACTAGGAGATGTGTAGCCTGTAAGCTTTTATCAGTACTGGGTGACGGAGCAGGGAGACAAAGGTTATTTATTTCACTGTATCTGGAAGTCAGGGATGAGGAATGAGTGCTCCTTCCCAGATGCTGATGCAGTACAACTTCCATCATGCATTACTATTGGCCCTGTTCACTGGGATTGATGGGAGCTGACGGATGGAAGGAATGCAACATCTGGAGGGCCGCAGGATCTCCCCATCCCTGGGAGCATCCAGCTTTCGCAAGATTTTTCTGAAGCAAATCCAGTGTTAAGATGTTGCCCCCTCCTCAAAGGAAGCTGCCTTACACTGGAGTCAATTTCACCCGCCCCTCTGCCTCAGCTATGCCGCCAGCGGCTCCCCAGGGCTTCGGGCGGGAAACTCTCCCAGTTCCAGCCCTACCTGAATATGTGTGCGTGTGCGTGTTGCACCAGAGCATAGCTGTCAACGTTTCCCCTTTTTAAAGGGAAATTCCCTTATTCCGAATAGGGCTCCAAGTAAGAAAAGGGGAAAGTTGACAGCTATGCACCAGAGACATTTTGCATGCAAAACAGGCGCCCTGCCGCCGAGCTCCCTTTCCCGGGGCTTTTGTGGAGCAAACCAACAGGTGCTGCTTCTCCTTTCTGCAGAGCCGGCGAGGGCGGCAGCAGCAGCAGCAGCACCTGTTGAATGTCCGCTTCTCACGCGGCTGCCGGACGTCACAGAGACGCCGCCGCCTCCCGGAAATGAAGAAGGCAGCCCTGCGCGTGCTTCCTCGCAAGCAAGCCTCGCCGCGCTCAGCGGAGCCCGCGCCTCGCTAAGGCCTCGGGCGCAGCAGCCTCGGGCGCCGGTCCCTTGGGGAGGCCCAGGCCTTCTCCCCCGCCGGAAGCCTCGGCTCCCGAAGCCGCGCCTCCTGCTCCTGCTCCTCCCCGCCTCCGCCCCGCCAGGCCCTTTCGGGTGCCGGAAGATCCGGGTCGCCGGGCGGCAGCAGGAAGTCGAGACGTGGCCGCCCTGCGGAGCAGCGGGGGGCGAGGCAGGCGATGGCGGCCGCGGCGGCGCTGAGTTCCGAGCGGCTGGAGGTCTCCATTGACGGCCTGACCCTGAGCCCGGATTCGGAGGACGCCCGGCCGGGCCAGGCGGAGGCGAGGCCGCTGCTCGCCCCGGGGGGCCGCGGAGGAGGAGGAGGAGGAGGAGGCCGGGCGGGGGCAGCCGGAGCCCAGCCGGGGCAGCAGCAGCAGCAGCAGCAGCAACGGGAGGACGAGGCCGGCGGCGGGGACAGCGACGGGGAGGTTGGCGGCGGCGGCGGCGGCGGCGATGGCGACGACGAGGGCGGGGTGCTGAGCCTGGAGCGGCGCTGGGGCTTCGGCCTGGAAGAGCTGTACGGCCTGGCGCTGCGCTTCTTCAAAGGTGACCGAGCAGGAGGCGGGAAGGGAGCTGGAAGTCTGCGACCCCCCCCCCCGATCCCGACCCCCGATCCCGACCCCCGTTCCCGGCCATCCTTCAAGGAGCGGGGGGGGGGGGGGAGAGAGAGGCTTGGGAGATTTCTCTCTCCTGCCTCCTCCCTCCTCCCCCCGGTCCCCGAAGCTTTACAGAGTCCATTTCCAAAGTCTTTTTTTTTTTTAATCTTTCTTTGCAACCTCGAGCCCTGGTTTGCAGGCTCGCCTCGTTTCTCTGTGCCTTGTGCAAATTTGAGGTGAGGAGAAGGCCTGCTTCGAAGGCTTGCTGTGAAGAAATGACAGCGTTTTACTTTGCAGTAAAAGGGGAGTTGCTTTTTGCAGAATGAGTTGGTGGGATTTTTAAATCACACACACACATCTATCTATCTATCTATATTTATCTATGGGGCTGTTAATATGAGGTGAGCTGTGGTTGCAAACCGTGTTTCTTCTGTGAAGGAGTAGCCTTTGGAAATTAGGCTCCGGTATGTTGAGTGGTATGTGGAATATGAACTCTGTTTTAGGAGACGTGGTCTATTCTTAAAGAAAGATGGTAGCTTAGGGCCTCATAACATTCATTCATTCATAGAGCTTGATGGCTGTCTGCCTGAAAACGTCATCACAGGTGAAACTGGTTCTGTGTGGTCCTGGTCAACAACTCAGTCTCCCCAGGATGTTTTATGACAAAGTACGCCCTTAAGTAAAGTTGAAGGAAACCATGAGAAGTGCAGTGGGTAATATAAATATGAGGATGAGTCAGATAAGCACATGTTTCAATGACAGAAGGGATCACTTACTTACTGATTTTGTTTGCTTAATTTAGCTTTTATTCGAGGCACTAATGGTAGTGATTTGGACTACTTAGTGTTAAAGCACTTAAGATTATTTTGTGAAATGGAAGCATCTTTGTGCTAATCAAGACAATATAAGGTGCTATGATGCTCTTAATAAAAGCACTGCTTACTTACATCATGCTTGTTCAGATTCTGCCCTCAATTAAACTAACTTGCCATGGGGAGAAATATCATTTTGTGAGTGGTAGCTTAAATTAAAAAAAAAAAAAACAAATTTCTTGTACTCATGAGCCTCCTATTTTGCATGAAAAGCAAAAGAGTATTACTCTGCTGCAGTGTTACTGCTCTCCACTTCTTCCACAGTGTGGATGAGCTGATCATGAGGAAAATAAAGGCAAGGCGAGTTGCCTTTTTCAGACTTGAGTTTGCCCATCTGATGGGTGGATAAAAGAACCTAAAATAAGAAACCCCTTCTCTAGGCCCTGCTTTGTTTTATTTTAATTTTAATAACTTCCCTTCTCCTTTTACATAAAAATGGACCCAAAGCAGCTCACAGAATCAAAAATGAAGCATCAAAACCACAAGTACAGCATACCTAACAACAAATTACTGTTGTGGACTCATTTCTGCAACTCATATTACATTGGCAAGCACAGCAGCCTTTTCTGCTATATTGCTGTTCCTGGATGTTCTCTTGGAAATAGATATTGTGGCTTTCACATTAATAGTTGTCTTCCCAGGAGATATGATTAATAGAATGCACTTGTAATATCTAAATGAAACCCAAGAAAGACTCTTTCTAAAGGAATGGAGAGTCAACATCTTGTTATCAAGTGATCTGCAAAATCTTTTTTTTAAAAGATGCCAGTTTGCAATATCTTTCAGAGAGAACTTCAAAAAGAAAAAAGTACTATTGGTGTTGGGCTGAGTGGAAAGGGGTGTGCATGTTTGTGTATGCATGCATATGAATATATGTGTGCAAGACTGTGGAGCGGCCACACCCACTGGCATGTGGCTTCTAGAAGGTTGGCCAAGGTCCTGGGCCAAAAAATATTAGGCATCCCAGGTTAAGACAGTCGTGAGTACACTCAAGAAATATGAATTGCCCTTTTCATCTTCTTTCTAGATAGTGTTCTTCTGTGAGGCAGCACAATCCTGTGCATTTTCACTTGAAAAGCAAACTACCAAACAATGGATATAGGATTGCCACTGAGATCTAGCCCTGGACAGAAAATATGCTATTTCTTTTAAAATATGGTTTTAAAATGCATTTATTTAATATGTCAATATTCCACAGATTGCCACATCTGGGATATTGTCTTTTGTATAAATGTTCATGATCTTGCCACAACTGTGACTTGCTGAACTCAAAAAAATAGTTTTGCTTGCCCTACCCATTTGCACAGCAATAGTCAGCTGCCTCACTCTCCATGATGAGAGTTTTGGATGCATTAATATCCATTGTTCAGAAGCAGCATGGCCTGAGCTGTCATTTCAGATCATTTGTCATGAATTAATTAATACTATAATTCAGACGATATAGTAGGGTATTGATGTAAGATATTACCCTACTATCAATATAGTGCGGTAGGATCTTATAAGAAATGCTATTCCATTTAATCAAATAGGCTATTGCATTTGAAACTTCATACTTTATTAAATTAATTTAGTATCCTATGTTGCTTTTACAGAAATTAATATGAATACTTCTCTGGTGTGAATAAAGTTACAGTGGTACCTCGAGTTACAAACACTTCAGGCTACAAACTCTGCTAACCTGGAAGAGTTACCTCGAGTTTAGAACTTTGCCCCAGGATGAGAACGGAAATTGTGTGCCAGCGGCAGTAAGAGGCCCCATTAGTGAAAGCACACCTCTAGTTAAGAACAGTTTCAGGTTAAGCACAGACCTCCAGAACAAGTTCGTAACTAGAGGTACCACTGTATTTGAAAAGGACACAGTCCTCTGATACCTTGTTTGTTCCTTATCAATGCTTTAACCAACAGTGTATGTGTGGTCATTGGGAGTTTGGAAATGCATTAGTTTAACTTCCTTGATAACATATTATCAACACAATGCAGTGTAGGTATAAAACATTCCTTATCTTCTCTTAGATAGTTTTGTGTACTAAATAGACACTTGTCATTCTATTTTCATAGAGAGGCAAAATTGGATTTACAGTTTGTAGCCAGGGTAGTTTTCCATGACTCAGCAGTAAAGTCCCAAGTTTAGGCACTGTGCCATTTCCACTTTGAGCGGGGGGTAGCCAAATGTGGTGTCCTCCAGTTATTAAGGATTATGGTTCCCATTCTTTTTGATCTTTGGCCATGCTGGCTGGAGCGTCCGACTTAGAAAATCTCTGGTACTAGGGCAAAGAAAGGAGGTAGGTGGGGAAAGGCTGCTGCCATCATTCTCCCAGAATTGTCTTGGGGCATTTTCTAATTTTGTCTGACCTAGTTCCTAAAAATATTGAACTAGGTATAAAGAGCTCCCAACATTTTGAGAACACTCTCTATGCTTTGTGGAGACAGCAAAGTAAACCTAGATCTGGAATAGTTGGATAAATCAGCACAAGGCTGATACACAAACCAGCTACAGCATAAGCAAGCTTGAATAGATGAGGCATAGTTACTGTTCAGTGAACACAGTAGAATACAGTGGTACCTCAGGTTACATACGCTTCAGGTTACATATGCTTCAGGTTACAGACTCCACTAACCCAGAAATAGTACCTCAGGTTAAGAACTTTGCTTCAGGATGAGAATAGAAATTGTGCTCCAGCAGCATGAAGGCAGCAGCAGGAGGCCCCATTAGCTAAAGTGGTGCTTCAGGTTAAGAACGGACCTCCAGAACGAATTAAGTACTTAACCCGAGGTACCACCGTATGTGGAATGGCACTGATGGGTCATTCTTAGATGGGGCTGCTTTATAACAGCCAAGGTAAAGCTGGTGTTTCTGTAAACGTGTGAGTGAGAGGCCTGACTCTGAGATTTCAGTTTAGTTTTGGCATCCTCAGTTTTTGGGGAAGACCTGAATGGGACTGAAATGAAATTTTTTCACTGGCTGCTTTTCCTCTATAAATATGGATTGCTTCATAATGTTAATAACAGTGAATGGACTCAGTACCAGCGAAATTGGGCAGTTTCAAACTTGTAACCTTTTAAAGCGGATTATGCCAATGAAACATGGCCATGTACAGTGGTGCCCCGCAAGACGAAAAACTCGCAAGACGAAAAACTCGCTAGACGAAAGGGTTTTCCGTTTTTCGAGGTGCTTCGCAAGACGAATTTCCCTATGGGCTTGCTTCGCAAGACGAAAACGTCTTGCGAGTCTTGTAAGTTTTTTCCCTCCCCCCCTTTTTCTAAGCCGCTAATAGCCGCTAAACTGCTAATAGCGCTAATCCGCTAAGCCGCTAATAGGGGTGCTTCGCAAGACGAAAAAACCGCAAGACGAAGAGACTCGCGGAATGAATTAATTTCGTTTTGCGAGGCACCACTGTACGATGCTTTGGGCATCCTAAAACCAGCATGTTAACATATCTCAGTGCTTTAGTTTATTATTTTTAAATGTAACAGCATTATTTGAGGAATTGTGCCTTAAAATATTTACAAGCGTTCTAATGAAAGCAAATTTCCAAAGAAAGCTTAACATGTATGGTAATTCAGATTTTTTTTAAAGACATGCTATCAGATATTTCATTTCTACTACATAGTTTTGACTATTTGAAAAATTACTCAAAATTTATATAAAATAAGCATACTGTATTTTCTTTCTAAATAAAATACATATTCTAGATGAGATCAGAGTCAGTTGTAGGACATGAGAATATTTTCAAATTTGATTCCCCCGTCCGTCCCCCACAAAAACCCAATGCAGTGTAATGTCTCCAGAAACACATGAGGTATCTTTGCATTAAAATGCCGAACTTTTGGAGGCAGGAGCATTTAGGAGATTCATGTGTGTTAATGAATTCTAATAATATACATTAGGTTGTAATCTAGAAGCCTCTTCTCCTAATGGGCACAGAAGGATGCCACTTAGAAAGTACACTTTGTTTGATAGAAGCCCTTGAACTTTTCATTCTCTCTCATCAGATTACCTTTATCTGTTCTCAGTGAAGGTCTTCCTTTCTTAATTGATTCTCTCTCTTGTTTCCTCCTCTCCAGCATGTTTCTGGTGAAAAAGAACCTGAACCTCACATTCTTTGTAGAGCTTGTTTATACTGCAACTTTCAGTTGTGTTGGTTCTGATGATATTTATTCTTCGAAAAATAAAACTTTAGTGAGTTAATCCAAATTTTGTTTAAGCAAAGTATCCAATAGAGGACATTATGCAGGCCAAAGAGAGTGAAGCCTCTTTATTGCCATCCAAATCCTAATTTACTGTTCAGTACAAGCTTAGTATGACAAGGTTATTCAGGATCTCATGTTGGTAGTCATCCTGTAGTTAACAGTTATTTTCAAATATGACCTAAGACAAAAGGATAGTTTGGGGAGTTTCTTCAGACTGGTGAACATTCCTACAGTCCTGTGCTTTAATTTTCCTGATTGAAATAAATGGCTGCAAACTTGTAAGTAGCTACTATATTTTATAGATACTTCCTAAGCCCTTTAAAGCCATCATGGCTTGAGAAAATTCTGAAACTCTGCTTGCAGTTGCATTGTGAACCCTGAAAGCTTGTTTCCAACCTGAGACCAATGCAGGAGGAAATGGCTTTTCTTTCTCTCATCTCTTGCTTTTCTTTTACATCTAGCCTTATCAAGGGTTCTGGAGTACTTAGAATCTTGCTCACGATTTATTGACATTTTGATTAGCCCAATAAAGGTATTGCCTTACTGTGAATTTTGTAATGTTACCAAGCCCTCACCCCAGAAGTCACTTGCTTAGTTCTTTCTTGCATTTTCCACAGCATCCTTGAGCAGCTAGATAGTCAGGCTCTTTTTTTCCATTGAGCACTGGAATCTGATCTACGCCTAACTTGGTCATTACAGAGAACTCCCCGGTTGAAAGCTTGACACCATATGACAGAAAACGAACTTCTGTACAAGCACACTTTTAATCTTGATTCTTACGCTGAATCTGTAATGTGGCATTTGCATTTAGTTATTAATTTTTTTGGTATCGTTAATGGGCTTGTGCATCTTGCCACAAGGAAATTACCATCTGGGTGACAGCAAACACTGTTCAGGCATATGTCCCAGAAAAGTCTGCCTTAATTAAGCCACATCATCTGCAGCTATTAATGCATTTTAGCAGGTCCCCATCTAAGATGGTAAAAACAGTTGCTGTTTTCCAGGGATGGGAGGCTGTGTTATAGAGCTGCCCTTGCTTTTAATGTGTGCTTTCGTTCTTTTCAAGTTCTTGTAATTCTTCAAGCTGTTTTCTAGAAACAAGTCACTAAAAGTATGACCAGCACTACCCGAGTAGATTTGTGCCTGTTTCTGACAGTCATGTGCACCTCTGCCCATAATGAGCAAGGCACTTGCTTTTCCTCTCCTTATACACCCAAACAATTCTTAGAGGAGCTTGAGGAAGAGTTCTTAAAAAAAGTTTTAATACATGAAAGTATTGCCAAATACCTATATGTGTTTGTGTGACCTTTTGATAAAGATAAAAAATGTAGCCTCTCTTGGGAACAGAGAGGGAGTCTGTAAATACAGTACAACCTCTGCTTATGATCATAATCTGTTTCGGAGGACCGCCTGCTGGGCGAAACCGGACGCTAGTAGAGGCGCTGTTGTGCAGATGCGCATTCGGCGGCGGCGTGCTTCTGTGCATGCATAGATGGTGGCAGCCGCTTGTGCGCATGCACAGATGGCAGAAGCCGCATGCGCGAATCACGGCAAACCCGGTGTTTACTTCCGGGTTTGCCGCGGTCGCAACTTGGAACGTCTGTGAGAAGAGGCAGGTGTAAGTCGAGGTTCCACTGTACTGAGGGGCAATAGATCATACAATGCATTGGGTTCCGCTGTTTACCTGTGACACTTCCATGTAGAGCATAATTTATAAAAGATAAGAACAGCATTATTGCTTGTATTATTGCTAGTGTTATCACTACTAATAATATTATGATGCATACTCCTGTTGCTGGAAGGGACCTGCTCAGTGCAGGAGGATGCAGTTGGAGTGTGGTGAATGCTGCCCTGGTGAATAAATCTGCAATGTTATTAGGTCTTGTAAGAATGCTGCTTGAGTGGGTAAGGTACAGAGTTGGCATCTGGGTTAGCTGGGAGGACCTCCTTTCTAGGGCTGTCTGTAAAGTTGTCCTTTGGTGGTGGTGAGTTTGAGGCTCACTTGAGGAAGGACATGCATCTGTCACCGGCCTTGAATTATATCTGTTCCATTTAGGTTATCATTGATACATTTGGGATTATTTCTGATGGTAGCTATAGGAGACCAACTGGTAGCTATAGGAAGCCAGTTGTTTGTGTTATTGATCCATGTTTTGTGGTCTTGGTCCATTTTTACCAGCGTTTGCTTCTGCATGTACTTTGGGGGCTCATTAAACGTGCTAGCATTGGTTTTAACGTTCATCAAAACCAAAGTTTGTTTTTCTTACAGCTGGGCGAGATTGACTGCTGTTTCAAAGTTGAGCCCAGATTAGAGTTTAAAATAGAACTGAAACAGAATTATAGCATGCTCTTTCTTTTCTGGTGGAGTGTAAACAGTTTCATTTGGTGTACACTTGCGGGGGGGGGTCAACCTTTTGAGGCTGAATTTATAATTGTGGGACACTTCAGAACTTAACGGGTGGCATTTCTCTTGGTCCTGGTACAGAAGAGCGAGGTTAAAGTTGCAGAATGGGTTGTTATTTATTATTTATTTGCTGTGCAGCTTTTAATAAAGCCCTTTCAGGTCTGCCCGTCTCTGACTCTCTGCAACTGAATTAGCAGCCATTTTTGTGAATAATTCATTAAGCTGCTTTTTAATAATTGAAAGTAAAAACCACTTGTTTGCTCCACTAACATTTTGGTAATTTTACTATCTAAATCACATTCTGGAATGTGTAATATAAAATAACGAAGAATTAACTTCTGGGCAAGCTTCAAGACTAGCCAATAGTCAAAATCAGGGTTTAAGTAATGGAAACCATAAAGCAGCAGACAGGTACCTTTATAGAGAACAAAAATGTGATATAGAGAACCTTTATAGAAGACGAGAGCTCATTCTTTATGGCCCTGTCTATACAATGTCAATCTTCTCTTTCTATTTTTATCATGTTTTTATCCCATCCTTCCAAGAAGCTCAAGATGGCATACATAACCACCGCCACCCCATTTTTTATCCTTGCAACAATCCTGTGAGGTAGGATGGGCTGAGAGATTGTGACTGGCTCAAAGTCATCCTGTGAGCTTCATGACTGATTGGGCATTTGAACCCAGGATCCCCCTGTTGTGCTTTACTACGCCATAATGGCTCTCTTTTGTCATTGTGAAACTGTAATGGGGTTGGGGTTGCTTGTGCGTAACCCGCAAACTGCTGCAAGCTGAGTTGTTCGGTTAAAACTTTTCCCCGGCTGGACAGCCTCCACTCCGTGGCTGTCTCAATCACTGGCAGAATCCGTCAGTGGGCGTTTCCTGAACTTTTTCCAGCATAAAAGTTCTTTGACACCAAGTCTCCACCTAGCCTCCCTGCGCGGAAGCTTTCTGCGCAGAGTGGGCGTCCCAAGCAGAGGCTCTGTGCTCTCCCCGCTGGTCTCGCTAGAACAGTCTCGGAGCCCTCCCTCCGAAGCTCCCTCAGCCTCCCCTTTCTTCCTAGCGTCACGCCTATCTCCTTCCCCAGCGGAAGCTCCCCCTCTCTCTTTGCTGGTTCCCTCTCCAGCGTCATCGGGGAGCCTTACCTCCACCCTTGGCTCTGATGGCAGTTCCCTGACAGAAACAGTACTTCAGTTCAGCATAGACAGCATAAGATACAGGCTACTATTATGTGTACTGAGGCTTTTGGCAACTCCTTTTGAAGGCTTCCCATGGAGCTCAGTGAGGCTAACGAGCAAGTGTGTCAGGGTAGGAATTTCAGCCACATTTTCTGCATATTTACTTGAAGTAGATCCCAATGAGTTGACTTATTCCCTCACAGGTTTCTGTCCTAGGCCCATTGTTGTTAAATGTCTTTATAAACTACATGGATGAAGGGATCAAGGGGGTGCTCATCAAATTTGCAGATAACACTAAACTGGGAGGGGTAGCCAGTGCCAGAATTGGGATTCAAGATGGCCTTAACAGATTGTAGACCTGGGCCAATTCTAACAGAATGAATTTCAGTAGGGACAAATGTAAGATTCTATACTTAGGCAGAAAGAACCAGCTGCACAAATATGAGATGGGGGACACCTGGATTGTCAGTAGCAGGGCTTTTTTCATCTAGAACTCACCGGAACTCAGTTCTGGCACCTCTCAGGTTGGCACATTGCCATTTTAAGAAAACAAGGGAGGTGTTCATGATGAGTTCTTGCACCTCTTTTTCTAGAAAAAATAGCACTGGCCCAGTATTATATGTGAAAAGGATCTATGGGTCTTAGTAGGCCATAAGCTTAACATGAGTCAACGGTGTGATGCAGCAGCAAATAATAATAATAACAATAACAACAACAATAATAATAATAATAATTCCATTCTAGGCTGCATTAACAGAAGTCTAGTGTCCCAGTCCAGGGAAGAAATAGTCCTGCTCTATTCTGCCTTGGTCAGACCACACCTGGAATACTGTGCCCAGTTCTGGGCACCACAATTTAAGAAGAATATTGACAAGCTGGAACTTGTGCAGAGGAGGGTGACCAAGATGATCAAGGGTCTGGTACACAGACTTTGGCCATATTTGTTTTTAAAGTAATATTATCATTTATCTTCAGAAAAAGATGGCAAAGCATTTCATCCAACATACGAAGAAAAACTCAGACTTGTGGCGCTGCATAAGCAGGTTCTGCTGGGACCTTACAATCCAGACACATGTCCTGAAGTTGGATTCTTTGATGTCCTGGGGAATGACAGAAGGTAAAAAGCTATTGAATTTTATGGATTTGTCTGTAGAATAGACATTTTGGCTTACTTGACTGGAATCTTTTTTCCAATCCCCTCTGCATATATAGCTTCTGTGTCAACTTTCTGTTGGGTTCTCTTCCCTTTGGCTAAACTAAGGAGAGATTGCTATTCAGTTCACAGAGTGCAGGATTTCAGAAGCCAAGCATAGTTCCCGTATTATCTCCCAACTTGATAAATCAGTGCTTTCATTCTGTGTTTATACATGCTGCTTGCTAGACAAAATGCAATGTTACTTGCCTTCCTACCTGCAGGAAAGAATGGGCTGCCCTTGGAAACATGGCAAAGCAAGACTCCATGATAGAGTTTGTAAAGCTCCTAAATAGGTGCTGCCATCTCTTCTCAACATATGTTACCTCCCATAAAATAGAGAAAGAAGAACAGGAAAAGAAAAGGTAAGCTCTTGTGCCTCTCTGAAATTGGGTGGGAGTTCTTAAGGTGTGTTTGTGTTCCAGCTCTCATATCTTACAGTCACTTAGTTGGATCCCTGTAGGCCATTCTTGTCAATCACTGAACATCACAGTGATGTGAGGTGACCCAGAGTTACATTTATCCTTTGTGGGTACAGCTCCAGCCATGTCTGCAGAGCAACATCCTTTATATCACCAGCTTGAATTCATACTGGTAAAACAAAGGGATATTTGTGCTTACAGCAACCCTTGCTCTGGACTTCTTGTTAGTACCAAGCCCAGTTTGGACAGGGATCGACTCTGCTATGGAACTCTCTGGTGCAATTGTGAACTCTGTCATACAGCTGATCCCATGGTGCCTGCTATAACTGGCCATCAGCTGATTGGCTCCATCAGCTGATCCCATGGTGCCTGCTATAACTGGCCATCAGCTGATTGGCTCCATCAGCTGATTGCCTCCCTTGCCAAAGAACAATCAGTGCACTTTAAGGCTCCCATTTGTTTCACTACAACCACATCTCTACTTGCTACACATCTGATGTCATGTATGACTTCAGGTGTGGGGTGGTGGGCATGTTTTGGGGAAGACAGCCTTGTGGACCCAATTGGGACCTGCATTAAATAAGTTTGTTAAAAATAATTTGGCCTGTGGACTGGAGGTCCCCCATCTCTGATACAGTTCTTCAACTGTTTTTAATTGCTTTTTAACAATCTTTTTATGGAGCTGTGAATTGTGGTGCAGTTTTTCCTAGCTTTGAAGGCAGATAGTTTCTTGTCTTGAAAATAATAGGTTTACAGGAAAATGCAGGGTAAAAGTTTTTACGTGATACCCGGATATTTTACTTTTTCTACCATTATAGGTGAATCTTATCTAATGTTTACATGTGGTTTAGATTAGGAGCCTCATCTGTTTAACTTTTGAAATTCTAGGAAGATATCAGTATATGATTTGGATACTTGTTGAAAAGTTGAACTTTGTGCCTTACACTCTACCTCCTGTCAGTCATGTTCCTTTGCTTAAATGCTGGTGCCATCCTTCACAATATTTCATATTGCATGGAAACAGTTCCTTTCTATAAGAGTTTAGAACAGGGGTCACAAACACTTAATGAATTTTGAGGTTTTTTGGGGGTGCCAGTCACAAAACAGCTGCCATGGGGGTGTGGCATGAGAAAAGGCTTAACTTTTTCGAATTTCTGCCTAGAAGATAAAACAAGCAGAAAACTGTGTTAAATGTGAGGGTAAAACAGCAGCTCTTCGGGATTCCTATTGCCTGGTGTCCAAATGTCTGGTAAACATGGCTGTTACAGGAGGGAAGAGGAAGAACGTAGGCAACGTGAAGAAGAAGAACGAGAGCGTTTGCAAAAGGAGGAAGAGAAACGCAGACGAGAAGAAGAGGAGAGGCTGAGAAGAGAAGAGGAAGAGAGGCGGCGGATAGAAGAAGAGAGGCTCCGAATGGAGCAGCAGAAGTAAGGAGTCAGCAGGACTCATCCCTTGTTCATTTATCACCCTTCCATCCCATCTTGCTGAAAATAACCTCTGTGCATGGGGTTATCCCCTTTTATTCTCACAGTAATCTACGGCTGGGGAAGTGGTGACTTGCCCAAGGCCACACAGTAAGCTTTACAGCTGAGCATGGATTTGAACCAGTATAAAATTCTGCTGTCTGTGCAATATACCCTACGCCAGTGGTTTAAACATCTGCCCTGCCTCCATATCTTTGTAGTTTAAAATGAACACTGTTTATCAGAAGCTTAACATTCCCATCTAGTATAGCCAAAGCATTTCCTCGGTGATGAGTCCAGTTGTTCCCTCCCCTTAAATCCTAAAAGGGGCATATTACTTGCCTACATGGCAATTTGCTTATAAAAATGAGTATTTAATTAGAGCTATAATTATACGAAAAATCACACGCTGAAAAAGTAATGAAAGTTGTAGGTTGGGTTACTTATGAAGTAGAAATTCCTTATCTGGCTGGTTACAAGAGAACTTTCCAAATGATGGATAGGACCACTTATGGAGTGATACACTTTCTCATGGTCGAGTTGTCTATTCCAGAAGTGGGCCCTGAAATGACTGTAATGCAGAACCTCAAGGGAGTTTCATTTTGACAGAAGCTGGAACCACCAAGTGAGTTTTAGACAGAAGGCACATTCTGGCAGTAAGTCCCCTTAGAATCCGTCTTGTTTAGAAATCAGCCGTGTTTAGAACATTTGATCTGTGGATTTGCATTGCGTAGGAAGGAGTCTTTCATAGCTTACGATTTGGTGTCCCCTAGCATTCCCCTCATCCTTGTCATGTTTACTCAGCTATTGTGTTTCCCGAAATAAATGCCAAGTGTTTCATAGTTTAATTGCACTAACAAATGTGTTATGTTTGAAAATTTGACTCCTAAAATACGCCTTCACAGTTGCATTTCAGGGTAACTTTGTCCCTTATCTAGACAGCAGATCATGGCAGCACTGAACTCTCAGACAGCTGTACAGTTCCAACAGTATGCAGCCCAGCAGTACCCAGGCAACTACGAGCAGCAGCAGGTCCTGATTCGGCAACTTCAGGAACAGCACTATCAACAGTACATGCAGCAACTATATCAGGTCCAGCTTGCACAGCAACAGGTATATTGCACCATCTTGGCAGTGCAGCTTATAGAATGATAGATGTATAGCTGGCTTTGGAGACATCAGTGAGACCGTTCGTCTATATTGCAGTTCATGGTAAGGTGGAATTGCAAATTCTAATGGTGTATTGGGTCTATAAAATTCTTTCTGAAAAATGTATCCAGTGTTTCTGAATTAGTTCTGAAGAAGGTTAAGAATCTATTAACATACACACACTGATTTGTCTGTGCTGACCTTTTTACTCAGACCTTTCTAGAAATCTTGAAAGCAGGTATCTTGTACTAGAGTGGGGGTCTTTTCTGAGGGATCTCTAGGGTGATTTGTAGTAGATTGGCAAGGGTTACTGACTCCCAATTGCTAAACAGTAGCAAACAGCAAAGTAACTTCCTTCACAAAATAAAGTTTTGTGTGAAAGTACTGTTGAACCAGGTTCTTTCACAGAAAACAATGTTCAGAACTCAGAATATTCTCAGATGCTCCCTCTTCTTTAATTCAAAGTTCACACCTGGTTCTGATTAGTAAATCTTGGGGTTCTAGTAAAAAGCAAAATAGATCTGGCAACTGAAGTCTGCCCACTGCTCTCCTAGAAAAACGTAGTGAGATCAGAAATAAAATACCCTTCTGACTGCTGTTTAGAGAGATTTTATGCGCCCATCAGGAAATAGAACACCTTGTCTGCTCTTTAGTGATTGCTCTCTAAAGAACAGAGAGAGATAGCATTTATCTCCTGATCTGATCAGGAGATAAATGCTATGGGACTTTGAGGGTTACTTCATGTGACTTGAGGGGCCGGATCCAGCCCATGCGCCACAAGTTAGCCACATCCCAGATGGGGTTTGGTTGACTTCAGTGTAAAATAGGCACTTTCCAAAGACTAGCTTGAACTATATATTGTTCAGAAACAATTCAGGCAAATAAACACATAACACCTTGGACATAACAACTACTGGAGAAATTGCTTTTTTAAAAAAAGCATTCAGAGATTGGAGTGGATCACTGTTATGCTGTGTTAAACTTAGCACTCAGGCTCAGTTCTCAAGTGGAAATCCAGCTTCTGCTACTCTGCATAGCATTAAGCACTGCTACTCTCATCAGCAGGGGGTTTAATGCTTCATCTCTCAGTCCCATATGCCTCAAACAATCTGACAAGTCATGCTCCTGCCTAGTGTTTTAACTCTGCCAGTGTCCCATCCCCTTCAAACTGGCTTACTGGAATCTGGCTGCCTCATTTTGTTCTGTCCAAACATGGTAGTAGATTTTGTGCAACTTCCACCTGCATATTTCCCACCAGTAGCACTCTGCAAACTTCTCCAAAATGTGCTCTGCATCTTTCATTGCCCTTATGTTTTGCTTTGGCTTTTAATTTGCAGGCAGCTTTACAAAAGCAGCAGGAAGCAGCAGCCACAGCGGGGACTTCAGTTACTTCTGTATCAAAAGCAAGCCCACCTAACATAGGGGAAATCCCATCAGTTAATGGACAGGCTAGTGCACATACAGACAGCCCTGAAAAAGATCCGGAAACTGATGCTTTAGAAGAAGCACTGGAGAATGGACCAAAAGGTAAGAGTAAAGATTCTTCTACTCTGAAAGAAACTACTTCCATGTTTCTGGCTGAATCTTTTGTAGCATTCTGCCTTTGGCAACTAATGACCCCAACTTAGTATGGGCATTCAAAACACACAATCAGCAGTTTCCCACTGCTTAAATAAGGAGCACTGGAAGAGAAATTTGGGTATTTCACTTTCCTGTCGTGTCCACATTATTACAGGGCTGTAAGGTAGCATATATGGTATACAGTGAAATATGCAAAAACGAACTTGGTTAAACCAGCCTTCAAGTGAGAGCGGCTATGAGATGGTGGCCAGATGAGGCTGATTTTCCTCGGCTTCAGAGTAATCTGCAAGGAGCCTCTTGGGGAGGGAGCCCTTGCCATGTTGCCCCATATTCGCAGGAGGCGTTTTCTAGGATGCTGCAACACAATTATCTGTCCAAACTATAAAACTGAGCATTTTTTGGTCTCCCTCCTTTTTTTTTAGAATCTGTTCCAGTCATAGCAGCACCATCCATGTGGACACGACCCCAGATTGCAGACTTCAAAGAGAAGATCCGCCAGGATGCAGACTCTGTGATTACGGTTGGCAGAGGAGAAGTCGTGACCGTTCGTGTACCAACTCATGAAGAGGGCTCTTATCTCTTCTGGGAGTTTGCTACAGACAATTATGACATTGGTTTTGGGGTATATTTTGAATGGACAGACTCCCCTAACACAGCAGTCAGCGTACATGTTAGTGAATCCAGTGAGGACGAGGAAGAGGAGGAAGGTATCTTTATTTTCTATACCTCGTAGGGGTTTTGAGTCGTGAAAGAAGCTGTAGCAGGCTTTGCATTACACTTTCTGTCATCTTGGAATTTAGAAAGGTGGTGTCCAGTGTGTGCAGGCAAGTGAGACATAGTGACGGAAAACCCTGGGATGTTGCGGGTTTAGCTAGTGTGGGAAAAGAAATATTTCGTAGGAGCCGTTTAAGGTAAGTTAAATGGCCTTCGCTGTGTTTTTATGCAGCCTTGATTGACAGCAAGGTTCCAGGATGATGGTGGTTCTCCTGCTATATAGCCTTAACAGGAGACCTCTCAACTTGGAGGGAATTTCCAAACCACTGCAGAATTAAAATTAATTGGAAAGTTGTTACTGCAATACACTTTCATGTATGTCCCTGACAAACATGAAGTCTCAGTGCTTAGAGCTCAGTTGTTCAAGTTGCCATGACGCTCCTGGCTCTAAACTCAATAATACAGGTTTGTGTGTAGGCCCTTAATCTGCTTCCAAGTCCCACTTTCAGATTTTACTGTCTTGTAATTGCCTAGTAACTTTTATTTCTTACCATTTGTGGTTATCTGTGACTTTGCAGATATTCTGTTTCCTCAGCTTTTACTCACTCAAAGGGCCTGTTTGGCATCTCTTCCTTGTAACTGGGGAAGATTGCATTGCGGGACCATTATCCAACTGAGCGATGCTGTGCTTTGTTGTCTCTGCACCTTGCTTAGATTCTAAACCTTTGACTAGGAAGTATTGGTCCTTGTACTGTGGGAGGAAAGAACATCTGTGGATGTTGGATCTGTACACCTGTTTTTTGCTCACTCCAACTTCATGCTAGGATCTTATCAGCTTCCATATACTGACACTTGGGCTGACTGACTTGCCAGCTTTGACAGTAGCTCTTGTGTGCTTCATGCCCCAGTTTAGTTATGAATAAAGTGTTGGAATTAATAGCAGCCCATTTTCAGCTATTTCCTAGTGGGAATAACAGGCTATGATTTATATCTGTACAAGCTGTAGGATGGACCAATTCTGTCCAAGTGATTGAGGACCTCTGTTCCTATTG
The DNA here is from genome assembly GCF_964252035.2 of Podarcis erhardii. Taxonomy (NCBI): domain Eukaryota; kingdom Metazoa; phylum Chordata; class Lepidosauria; order Squamata; family Lacertidae; genus Podarcis; species Podarcis erhardii. Next base: position 92,552,174 of record NC_138507.1, read on the forward strand.
ACATCAAGTTGGTCCTAGAATCAGTAACCGGGAGTTTGCTGATAAGTCACCTAAGCAATTTTTAAAATTCCCCTTTAGCATCAACTATTGCAAAAAGTCCACCATGTATGCAAAGTTATGGTACCTCTTAGTAGTAAAGGAAGATGCAAAGCCATGACCTTTAGAGCATAATTTTATTGCTCCCTGATAGTGGTAGAAATGCGTGATTTGGAAGGGAAAAATAAGCTATGAAGTGATGGAACAAAACTAACACCTCCACTCTCAGGTCATGTTGGCGAAGCCTGCAGTACAGAAGCCCAGCTTGTTCAGGATAAGGTTTCCCAAGAGGGGAAAGAAGGGATTAACCTCAGTTGCTTCTATCAAAATGTTGATGTGTTAGCATTGTGCCTTGGTAATCTTGCTCAAAATCCTCCTTGTGAACAGTTGGTCATCACTGTTTTCTTGATAGTTGTAGCCCAGATGAAAATGTGCTGTTTTGCTTTTGTTAAATTAAACAAGTTGCTCGTGTCTTTGCTGTGCTTCCTGCGGATTAATCCAGACTGACCATGAAGAATTGGCTGTGGAGTTTGTTTGGCCTGCTGCATTTAGTGACTAATGCTTTGTTTCTGATTCTTTTTCTCAGAAAACGCTAGTAGTGAAGAAAAAGCCAAAAAGAATGCCAACAAGCCTCAACTAGATGAAATCGTGCCTGTGTACAGACGGGACTGTCATGAAGAAGTATATGCTGGCAGCCATCAGTACCCAGGAAGAGGGGTCTATCTCCTTAAATTTGACAACTCCTATTCATTATGGAGGTCAAAAACAGTTTACTACAGAGTCTATTATACTAGATAAGGATCATCATGTCGTGTTGGAGGCTGGGCAGAGGACGTCATACTGTTTGGAACTTCGGTCAAGCATACTGGACTTTTTGACTCTGTTACTCTGTCTGATGTATATCCGTATGGCGTGTGTGTGTGTGTGTGAACTTGGAAACTGGGAGTTGAGCTTTCTTCTGCAGCTCAGTGTTAATGCAGCTAGTGAGGTTAGGATCTCCCCCCGCCCCCCAGTCCTCTCTGGTGACCTGGTTATTTGCCAGAGCTTTCAGACAGAAGGTCATGCAAAATGGCATAGATGGACTTTTTAAAAACCCTCAAACTCTTAAACACACACACAAAGGAGGAAATGTTTCATTGGGGGCAGTCGGTATGATGTTACCTGCCCTAGTAAGCATCAACCGTTTGAAACAAAAAAATCTGTTAGTTGTTCATTTGAGGGTATCCGCCTTATTTGTGGAGGGTGTGTGTGGAGGGGGAGCCAGATGCAATCTGCACTGTAGCAAGCAAGTTTCTTAAAGCTGTATTTGAATGTCCAGATTTTTACACCATTAAACTTGAAACCTTTAGTGGATGCAGTTTAGAAACTGATTTGTCTTGTGTTCTCATTCAAGAATTTATCTGGCACCTCTCTGGCCAAACATCATGCTGCTGGATGAGACATAGAAGGTATGTATGCGCGTGCAAGCAAAAAACAAGTCTGTATGTACACATCAGGGAATTACTATTTTTTATTGCAAAATTTGGAGAAAAGTAACAATTTAGGGCGCCAACTACACGAGACTTTGTTTCCCCAATATCTGCTGCAGATCCTGAGACCAAGTTATGTGCAGGATTTTGACTTCTGAGCTGGATCATAAGTACCTTGACATTTGGATAATCCCCCAGAAGCGTTCCTGTACATATCGCATTCAAATAAAGGGGTTTTCCCTTTGTGTGCAATTTATTGTTGAGTTGGTGAAAAGTCAGGTATGTGTACAAGACATTCTGTTGCCGTACTTATCTCTTGCAATCATATGGGTAGGCTTCAAATTAGAACCAGTTATCTGCACAGCTTTTCAAGTTTGTCTGGGGCCCTTCTTGTAAACCCGAGTTGGCACTTTGTGCATCTACATCATTAAAGAATGTCTGAACTGTTGTAGGAATTAATGTTGCACTAATGTTATGGAAATCACTGCCAGGAACACACTCATTTTAGTTTTATTCAGGTTGCATTTGTGCACTCATTCTAGCACCCTTTAATCCTAGTTGGTAATTACGTGTTGAAAAGAAATGTAAGATGTTCTTTCAGATAAACAAGTAGCTTTGTTCTAATTTGCATAGTGAGTTTAGAGCGAAACTGCAAAATTGTGTGTTTGCTCAGCTGTGACTAAGGTCGGTGGGGGTTTGGGCCTTTGCAGCAACGTAACTTTTGTATAGAACCATGTTTCTGAGAAACAAGGTGGAGTTCAGGTATTTCGGAAATGACTTGTGTAAGTGTGTGATGCATGAGGAATGCAAACCCCTCCCCCCCAAAAAAGTTTGTTTTGCAGCAAAGTATCTATGGATTAGCTGCAAGCATATATATTCTACTAGAAGTGGGTCTGTTGGGATTCAGCGGGGTTTTTGTTTGAATATTTGTACATACATTTATATTTGAGGTTCCCTTCCCCCCTTATTTCACCTTATGGAGGTGGTTCTCCAAAAAGCACTAAATTGCTCCAGGTCATTTGATTTTAGCATTGCCTTACAAGCTTTTGTCTAGTTAGTGCTGCGCCAGTCAACTCAGATCAGTTCTGCTCTAACATGTTTCATTCTCACATGTACATAAACACATGGAGTTAGGATGAAGCTTCTTTTTTAAAGCTGTATTTAAGGGTTCTAAAAAATAATAATAGAGGAAGGCACTAATTCCATTTAACACATTAGATTTCTTTTTTGTCCATACAAAATTATGATTTAACAATCTGTTGGGAAGCGGTATATGTTTTCTTGTAAAAAGGAGTAATTTTTACTGTCAAGCTTTGGGTATCCAAACTCCAGAAAAATGCCTCTGACTGTTGATTAGTACAGAAAAAGTGCGCTTTCGAAATACCTTGGAATAATATATTTAATCTGAATTAAAATTGCTTATATGGAATCGCTTGGCTTCTTCTTAGCACTACCAGCATCACTACAGTTTGAAGAATAAGATTTGGAACATGGAGAGTTTACAGAAGCAAAATTTTGACCTCTACTGAGATGATGGGGACTAGTGGTTTCATCAGCATGCAAATGAGTTTGCAGACATGTGTCTAGTATCAACTTTGCATAGCGTATGACAATTGTGAATATTTTCCTGCTTCCAGAATTCAGATTACTTCATGGAATATGGAACCTTTTCTGGGAGGGGGAGGCAGTGCAGCAATTACACATTTAGCAGCCCATGCCAGCATGACTGGTGATCAGGGATGATGCGAGCTGTAGTCTAGCAATATCTGGAGGGCCACCACTTAATCTCTTTTTTAATAGCTGAGCCACAGTGGCCACATCCTGAAAAAGAGGTGCAGAATCATAGTGGGAGCGACAAGAGGCACTGTGGCCAAGCCTGTAGAAAGGAACAGCTGTGTGTACATTATGCTTTCTGCAAGGATTATAAGTAGGCATGTAGCTCCCAGGCGCATCTGGAGAGGGAAGGGATGGTAATTTACATGCTATTGCAAGTTACGGCCTGTGCCTTCAGCCACCAGGTGGTCTCACGAGTGAATTGCAATCCACATACAGTGGTGCCTCGCAAGACGAAAAGAATCCGTTCCGCGAGTCTCTTCGTCTAGCGGTTTTTTCATCTTGCAAAGCAAGCCCATTAGCGGATTAGCGCTATTAGCGGCTTTTAGCGGATAAGCGGCTTAGAAAAAGGGGGGGAGGGGGGAAAAGTTGGAAAAACTCGCAAGACCATAGGGAAATTCGTCTTGCGAAGCACCTCCAAAACGGAAAGCCCTTTCGTCTAGCAGGTTTTTCGTCTTGCGAGGCATTCGTCTTGCAGGGCACCACTGTACTAATGGAAAATTCACGAAAAAGGCAGAAATGGTAAAAAATCCAAAGCTAGGAGTTAAGACAGAGCTCAGAACTCCCAGCAACCACGAAAGCAGCAGCACCAAATCAAAGAGTTTGCCAAGGAATGGTTTCATTTTGCTCAGTGGCAAAACGTGACCAGAGATTAAGCGGGAGAAGCTTCAGGGCATCAGAAGGATAAAGCATTCTAGGGGGTGGGTGCCACTGCAGAAAAAATACTGACCCCTCAAGGGTCTTTGCAAGGACTGGGTGGGGGACCTCCGGGCTGGAGGCTGAATGTGGCCCTCCAGGCCTTTCCATCTGGCCCTTAGGACTCTTCCCCAGGATTGTTTTGATGGAGGATAGAGAAATCTGTGTATTTCTCAAAAGCAGCCTACTGCGCCAAGGTGAAAAGTATATTCATTGCTCTGCCTGCTTTTTGCCTCTGATGCCAGCAACCAACAGCATGTGGCCCAAAGAGGGATGCCCAGAAGGGATTGTGGCCCTTGGTCTGTACAATGTTCCCCACCTCTGAGCAATGTTGTGGAAGAAAGCATCTCTGAGAACAAGGAGGTTCACACAGAAGTAGACCCCCTTACAATGGGTCCTCAACAAGACCACCTGCCTCTGCCAGTTAAAAAAGATAGACGTTAAACTTTTTGTTTGTGACCATGTATACGTTTTTTTGGGGGGGGGGTGCAGGTGTGTTGCCTATTGGGGCAGGGGAGATCCTGAGCATCACTTTCTTCTGTGAGATGGTTATCGTACCAAATGTGCCCCAGATTCAGAAAGGCTCAGGCCATTGAGGGATTTATAGCATCTCCACTTCAAAATGAAAGCTAATAGGCAGTTGAAATGGAATAGGTGTAAAATTCTCCTTGTGGTTCAGCCTTGCCTGGGAAATAGAGCTGCAGGGAATCTTCACTAGCCACAGCTTCTGGGTTGCTTTCTGAGGCAAACGCAAGCAGAACACACAAGCAGCCGTCGATTCAAGAGGTTACTGCAAACTGAATGTGCTGGCAAGAACCCTCTCTCTGTCTCAACCTTGGTGGAGGAAAAGTAGTTTTCCCATGCAGAACTATGTTTCAGATTCACAATTTTAAAAAACTGAAGAGAAATTCTTACGCATCGTACGGTACAGTGTTGTTGTTTAGTCGTGTCCGACTCTTCGTGACCCCATGGACCAGAGCACGCCAGGCACTCCTGTCTTCCACTGCCTCCCGCAGTTTGGTCAGACTCATGTTTGTAGCTTCGAGGTACGGTACAGTACCAGGTTTAATTCTCTTGCAAACACATTTGTGCTTGTCCTAAAGTTTTTGCCGGTATTGAAGTTCTGAAACATGTCTCCCTCCATCTGGGTTGCTTCTCATTTTGTTGCTTTCTTGTGTCTTGTTCTCCCCCCCTTCCATATACCCCCCCTCCACTACTTAACGAAACACGCCGAGGGCTAAAATGTATTCATTCCATTCAGCTTTGCAGAGATTAAAGTTACATAATAATGTAAAGCCGGCAAATGACTCCATCTTCTCTCTCATCTGAATCAAGCCACGCAAGAACAGTTGGTGGCTAAGGGAACCGTTGGGCTAAAAATGGCCAAGTGTGCTTGAAAGTCTCTCTCTTTCTCTCTCTCCAGCTGATTCTTCCCAGCATATGACCCTTTCCCAATTTACCCAATATGTATAGTGGCCTTAATTTACAGAAGCCGACTGCTGTTCAACACGCTTACCAATAATCAAAAATAAACTAGAATTAAACAAAGACTTTACGAGATGCCGGCTACAAAACTCGTTTCACTGAACTAATCAGTTTCCTCAGAAGGACATAAAGAAATTATAAGATTTTAAGTGCTATCAAACAAGTTCAAGAGCAGGACTGAAAATGCTTCCTCAAGTTTACAAAAAGGTATGAAAACCTCAATGACAAGTTTTAAACATAGCCCTATTTAAGAGAACCCAGCAGTAGTGATAAGAAATTGAGGTTTTAAAGTTTCAAACAAACTCAAAAACAGGGCTGAGGCGCTCTTGGCTGCTGATGTTAAAGAAAGGTATGAAAACCTCAATGACAAGATTTAAACATAGCCCTGTTAAAGAGGACCAAGCAATAGTAATACAAAATTAAGGTTTGAAGTTTCAAACAGACTCAAAAACAGGGCAGAGACTCAAACAAGTTTTAAACATAGCCCTATTAAGAAATTGAGGTTTTAAGTTTCAAACACTCAAAAACAGGGCTGAAGCGCTCCTGACTGCTGATGTTAAAGACTCTGTATTTTAGAGATGTGGCAGAAGCAAGGCAAGTGGGATGAACGCTTTGGCTGGAGGTGTGGTTGTCTTCTGCTTCAGCAGGTGACCTGACATTATAACCTGGTTAGGGGGATTATCCTTTCTCTCCCCACTCCCCTTAACACATACAATGTGGAAAGGCTGAAGGCCTGCTGGGCAGAGACCTGCTTTGCTTCTACAGGCCCCAGAGAGGTTGTGCCCTGTTTTTCTTGGCACTTGAAGTTCAAGCATTGTGCGGGCGCGCACACACTCACACAGCTCTCCTGCAGTTAATCCGGGAGCCCAATTTCCCTTTCACTTCAGCTTCCCTTTGTGCTCCCTCCATGTCCTGAATGAAAAAGGATCCTTTCTTCTCCTCATCTTCCCCAACAGAATCTGCATTTCCGTTTTATTAACTGGCCTGCAGCTAAAGGCTTTTAAAACGGGGCTCGTTAGAAAAGCACACAGGCACTAAACTTCTTATTAGAGCTTACAGAGGCCTTGGCTGCCCCCTCCTTGCCCAGTGCTAATTATTGCTAGACCTGAAACAAATTACGATTTTCAGAGTCCATCAAGAAATTGATCTTTGTGTTGTTCTTATTGCAGCTGATTTCATACCTGTCATAATTATGAAGAAACCCTGGGTTCAGCTAACTTAATTGCTTTGGCATTAAGAGTCTGTTATTTATATTTTTCTCTAGGGAATTTTGTAAGAATGCTTTGTATGTTAAAATATCTCTAGGTGGTCAACAATAATGAAATAAAAGAACCACTTAGAAAACTATAAAACAGAAAACACACCAGCTGCTGATGTAATACAATTTACAGAGTTATCAGAAGCATTTGTTATCAAGATGTTATCAAGCCAGGAATGTCTGGCTAAACAGGAACGTTTAAGCAGGCTCTGAAATGGTAGCGTAGTATGTTCCTGCCTATGGGACATTTACTAATATAGAAGAATTGTTGTTGCTGAGTACACAACATTGTCACTGATAATTAATTGGGGAGCCAGAAATCCTTGCTGATCTAATTCAAACCAATGCAAGGTTTACCAGTACATTCTTATCTACCTTCTGCTGCCCCTGATTTAGCCATCATAATATATATAACTGTTAGGCTATATCTTGGGCGTTATTAATCATTTTAAAATCTGTTTTTCATTTCGTTTTGCTAGACACATTTTTTCACATTAAAAAAAATCACCACAGAAACAACACACATTCTTTACCATCACAGGTTTCTGATTTGATCCCGGAATGTCCCGCTTTTTCTTAGGATGTCCATATTTTCATTGGGAAAATGTTGGAGGGTATGGAGTTATCCAATGCCTGAGCCATCTGAAGGCAATCTTGTATAGGGAAGGTTTTTAAAAAAATGTTTAATGTTTAATTATGTTTTATATATGTTGGAAGCTGCCCAGAGTGACTGGGGCAACCCAGTAAGATGTGTGGGGTATAAATAGTAAACTTATCATTATGGAATGGGACATCCCTATTGTCATCGGAGAAATGTTGGAGGGTATGAACTAGCAGATGATGCAAAAGGGATCCTGTTTCTGAGATGCTGGAGAGCCACTGCATTCATTCATTCATTCATTCATTCATTCATTCATTCATTCATTCATTTACTGCCCTTCACAACATTAAAGCACAATTTTAAAAACAGCTTCACCAAACTGGCACCCTACAGATATTGTCACAGTTGCAGTCTGACAACATCTGGTTGCAGTCTGACAACATCTGGAGGGCACCAGGTTGGCGAAGCCTGGGATGCTTTTCCACAGAGCTCCTCTTCTGTTTTTCCTTTGGTATACTTTGGTCTATCTGCACTATACATTTACAGTGGTATAATTATAACACTTCAAACAGCCATGGCTTTCCCTGAAGAAGGAAACCCCTATTCCCCACACAGAGCTACAATTCTTAGAGCTCTCTGAGAAGAGAGATTGATTGTCAAACCACTATGAGAATTGTAGCTCTTTGAGGGGAATAGGGGTCTCCTACCAACTTTCAGTGGGATGCAGGTGGCGCTGTGGGTGAAACCATAGAGCCTAGGGCTTGCCGATCAGAAGGTCGGTGGTTCGAATCCCTGCGACGGGGTGAGCTCCCATTGCTTGGTCCCAGCTCCTGCCCACTTAGCAGTTCGAAAGCACATCAAAGTGCAAGTAGATAAATAGGTACCACTCTGGCGGGAAGGTAAACAGTGTTTCTGTGCGCTGCTCTGGTTTGCCAGAAGCAGCTTAGTCATGCTGGCCACATGACCCAGAAGCTGTACGTGGGCTCCCTCGGCCAATAAAGTGAGATGAGCGCCGCAACCCCAGAGTCATCCGTGACTGGACCTAATGGTCAGGGGTCCCTTTACCTTTACCTTTACCTTACCAACTCTCAGTACCCTTAGCAAACTACATTTCCCATAATTACTTGGGAGTGGGGAAGCCATGACCATTTAAAGTGGTATGAAACTGCTTTAGATGTATAGTGCAGATTGGGACTTATCCAATAGCTTTCTTAGGTTCCATACATTAATTAAACTCAGCTGTTGAATTTCTTGGCATTATTGAAAGCAGACATTTCCCACGCATAGATCTTAACCATATTGCCAGGAATGTAATATTAAAAGCCACCATTTCCTGAAATTGTGTCACTGCTATAGAACCAAGGATGGGGAGGTGGGGGGGAATTATCGTAATTCCTTGAGATGATGAAATGAGGCTGTGAACACTTGGCAGATAATAAAAATTAATAGTAACAAAACTACATTGCGACTCCAGTATGTGGGGAGGCACAATTCCTGACCTCTGAGCCCCAATAGTTTATATCATGTCAGAATGCAAATCTTTCACCAGGGGGCCATCAGCCTGTACACTAAGACAGAAATGAGCAAAATAAACAAGTTTGGGACACTGCAAAGACAGGTACCTTCCCTTTGTTCCCCATTTATTAAAACCATTCCTGCTATGCAGATTGTACATCCCTCTGCCTCCACCATCACCACTCACTGCAGATGTTACAAATTGATGGTGGACAGCTGGGATGGAGAACTTAGGAAGGAAAGGCAGGGGAACCAAAGACACATTGCCTCCTCAAGGACATTTAAGGTTTAAGGTGCTGGGTTTGACCTTTAAAGCCCTATGCAGCCTAGGACCCATGTACCTATGGGACTGCCTCTCCTGGTATGCCCAGCAGAGGACCTTAAGGTCCACACATGACAACACTTTGGAGGTCCCAAATCGCAAGGTGGTTAGATTGGTCTCAACTAGGACCAGGGCCTTTTCAGTACTGGCCCCGACTTGGTGGAACGCTCTGTCACAAGAGACTAGGGCCCTGCAAGACTTGACATATTTTCACAGGGCCTGCAAGACAGAGCTGTTCCGCCTGGCCTTTGGTTTGGACTCAGTCTGACCCTTATGTTTCCCTCCTCTTATGGTTTTGATCTAGGGACTACTTTTAAAATGAGGCTGCATTTTAAATTGTATTTTACTCTCTATTTTAAATTCGTTTCCCCCCTATTATGTTTTTATTGTAATTTTATTGGTGTTAGCCACCCTGAGCCTGGCTCTGGTTGGGGAGGGTGAGGTGGGGTATATATATATATATATATATATATATATATATATATATTCTTTAAATGACTGTTGTACCACAAGCAGAATGTGTTTTGAGGGATGCCGCAGGGTGTATGCCTACTATTTTCTTGCTATTTTGTATTTACTTATCGTGTATTCCTCCCCACGGCTGAGAATGTATAGGATATGGTGACTGTTTCACCAGCTTATTTCCACCCCGCAACATAATTGGTGCATAGGACTGCTCTGCCTGTGCCTTTAAGAATGACATCTAACCATCATGATAAAAAAGAGAATATTCCTAATGAAGGTACTTTAAATGTATGATGATGATGACGACTGACTGTTCTGCTAGGTCAGTGTTTCCCAACCTTTTCCTGACCATGGCCCCCTTCCGGCCTTGTTTTCTTCCTGTGCTCCCCCAGGCATAGCCAGGGGACAGCTGCCCCCCCCCCAAATTACAAAATCAACAGAAATCAATACAAATCTGAGGTTCTGCCCCTCCTAACAAAAGTCTGCACCCCCTAACAAAACTCCTGGCTATGCCCATGCCCCCCATCCTATTGGTAGAAAGGTAGCTACTTAAATGTTGTGTTTGTAAATATACAAAATACAATTACATCAAATGATAGGGACATAATGAAATATTGTTGAAGCAATAAAACATAGAATTACGGACATATGTCCACCCAACCTCTGCTTAGAAACCTCCAAGGAAGGAGAGTCCAGAACCTCCTGAAGGAGATCCATCTTCCATGTATTATAAAAAGTAAACAACACTTATTTGACCCCAGTTATTTGACACAGAGCATCTTATAAAGCAGAGACATCACCTTGCTGACAAAGGTCTGTATAGTTAAAGCTATGGTTTTCCCAGTAGTGATGTATGGAAGTAAGAGCTGGACCATAAAGAAGGCTGATCGCCGAAGAATTGATGCTTTTGAATTATGGTGCTGGAGGAGACTCTTGAGAGTCCCATGGACTGCAAGAAGATCAAACCTATCTATTCTGAAGGAAATCAGGCCTGAGTGCTCGCTGGAAGGACAGATCCTGCAGCTGAGACTCCAGTACTTTGGCTACCTCATGAGAAGAGAAGACTCCCTGGAAAAGACCCTGATGCTGGGAAACATTGAGGGCACAAGAAGAAGGGGACGACAGAGGACGAGATGCTTGGACAGTGTTCTTGAAGCTACAAACATGAGTCTGACCAAACTGCGGGAGGCAGTGGAAGACAGGAGTGCCTGGCGTGCTCTGGTTCATGGGGTCATGAAGAGTTGGACACGGCTAAACGACTAAACAACAACAAATTTGACACAGAGGGGGAAACCTACAGATTCAGTCCAAAAGGCTAGAGTGGGGCTGACATTGGCCTGCTGCCTGACCTTCAGTCACCTTACAGCAATTTCCCCCCTTCACTTCTCTCTGTGGCCCCCTAGCCTCATGCTGTGCCCCCCTATTTATGCATTTTTCACCTGTGGCCCCCTTGGAATATCCTGGAGGCCTACATGGCCCCTGATTTGGAAACACTGTGCGAGATTAGTGATGAAATATTTTCTGTCTACTCCAAGACATTTATTTTCACCCAAAGTAAAACTATTGTTTTAATCACTAAATCCCCTTGTCTCCCCAACTAAAAGCCACTGCAGATGTATCAGAAACTTTCAAATACAATTCCACTTCACAAAACTGAACATAGATGAGAAGCTGACTGTATATTTCCCTGCCAAAAAATAAATAAAAAATAGATTATTGCCAAGCAAAACTCAATATTAGTAGCAATGTAGACATCATGCCAGCAGGTGGCGATCTACAACTCATAATGTCAAGTCTTGGCTTTCAGTGTTATTGAGTTCAGATGACTTTCAGTATGAAAATCATTGAAGTCATGAAGCAAAAGGCTTTTTAAGGGAAAGCAGAAGAATTTCTACAATGGGAATTCAAGGTAGTGAGAGGCAAGCAACCATACAGTGTCAGTGCAGTTGAAAAGATGTCTTATTCATTTATTCTGGGAAGATTAATCACTATAGCAACATTATTCTACAGGAATATATAGAGTGGGCAAAATCTGAATGCTTGAGTTCAGTTGCAAATACCTTAACTGAGAAGCATCTCAAATATGAAATGCAAGTTCGTTTATAACTCATCATAATAAGTTATTCACAAAGAACAAAATACATTTATCCAGTAATATATTTTACAAATATATCAATCACTTGTACATTGTTAAAACTTGGTTTCATTTAAGTCTTATTGAAGAACATAAGAAGAGTTAAGAACTTAATTCGTTCTGGAGGTCCGTTCTTAACCTGAAACTGTTCTTAACCTGAGATACCACTTTAGCTAATGGGGCCTCCCGCTGCCGCACTGCTGCTGCGCGATTTCTGTTCTTATCCTGAAGCAAAGTTCTTAACCTGAGGTACTATTCGTGGGTTAGCGGAGTCTGTAACCTGAAGCATCTGTAACCTGACGTACCACTGTACTGGATCAGGTCAAAGGCCCATCTAAACTACCACTCTGTTTTTAAAATGGTCTAGGCTAGAGGAATCCTACAAGCAGGGCATGAGTACAACAGCATTCTCCCCATCCACAATTATTACTTTTTTTCTTTCTTTTGCCCCGAATCTTCCAAAATTCAGCTTTCTTGAATATCTAGCGTTCCAGTATTTTTAGTATTATGAGGGAGAGGGAGAGAGAAACTTTTTCTCTATCCACTTCACCACACCGTTCACAACCTCACAAAACTCTATCAAGTCTCTACTTACACACCTCTTCTCCAAACTAAAAAGCTGCATTCCTCCTAAGGCAGTTGCCCCATCCCCTTGGATCATTTTGGTTCCCCTTCTCTGAAAACATTTTCCGATATCTGTGCAGGAAGGGGCTGGTGGGAGTTGTAGTCCGAAACAATCTGGAGGGCATCAGGCTAGCAAAGGCTGGCCAGAGTTGACCAGGCCTTTCGTGTCCTCCTATGCATGGCTTCCATGTCAAGAAAGCCCATATTTGAAAGGAATAATACCAAACGTGACCCCGATCTGCCTGTGAGCTGCTCTGGAATGAAGGGAAGATGTAGAAATTCAGCATTACGTCACTAACGCAAGCAGTGCCTGATTCCTTCCACTGTGAACTTGGCGGTTGTCACTACCCTCTTTGAACTTTTTTAAAAATCATCCCTGTCAATGCCACACTGCTGTGAACTGCAGGCCTTTAGCTTGGTGCAGAGGCAAAACCCATTTTTGCTAAGGACGTGTATTATGTTCAGTATTGTGCTATTGATAGAAGGGCAGAGTCAGGGCGAGGGAGCGACCTTAATGTCAGATCTCTGGATTAAAGCTTTTCTCCTGAGTGGCAGATTTATTCCGCGTGAGACTGGAAAACATGCGTCTCCAGCTTTCCATCCCATCCCCCACTTCCCAATCACATTCCAAATGTAACAGTATCGCTGCCTGCAACTCACCAGCATTACAGCCATCTATGCTGACGTCTTGCCGTTCAATCGGTTTTTCAGCAAACATCGTTTTTGTATCAGGAAAGTTAGCCGTTCCTCATCCAATTTTGACCATCTTCAGAGAGTTGCACTTCCTCACGCCACCTCAACATCTGTTTTCACAGAAGAGCTGAGCCTTAAATTATTCTCCTAAACAGATCTTGCAGATAAATAGCAGCTGGCTGCAACTTCGTAGAGATGTATAGCAAGTACCTAGCTTTCCCACCAATTTTCTTCTTGACTTTGGACAAATCGCTCAATGGGTTGCTGTTTCCTTGGAGTTGGGAGAAGGGCGATAGTTCTCCCTTCCCCTCAAATATTTATTCTCTCCTTGGAATTAAATTAATGATGCTTTTTCGACCGATTTGCTCTTTGTGATGGGTCAACTGGTCCTACCCCCCTGCAGAAATAACAGCTAAATGAGCCCTGACAGATGGTCATTCAGCCTCTGCTTAAAAACCTCTAGCAAAGGAGAGTCCACCTCCTTTCTAGGAAGCCCGTTCCACAGATGAACAGTTCTTACCATCCTAAAGTTATTTCTGATGTCTAGTCAGAATCTCCTTTCTGGTAATTGGAATCCATTGGTTCAGGTCCTAGCCTCTGGAACAGCAGAAACATGCTTCCTCCATCTTCCATGGGACAGCCCTTCAGGTATTCGAAGATGGCACCAGGAGACTCACAGAACCATAGAGTTGGGGCTTGTAGAACACTCAGCCCAACTTCCTGCTCAAAGCAGGAAATCCAAAGCAAGAGCATTCCCAAGAGATGATTCTTCTTCTTCTTCTTCTTCTTCTTCTTCTTCTTCTTCTTCTTCTTCTTCTTCTTCTTCTTCTTCTTCTATTGTTCAGCCCTGCTTGCACCCCTGTTTCCACCTTCACCCTCATTACCGTGCCTGTTCCTTCCCCTTCTTTTCTGCCACCCCACTTGTACACCACCACAATCATCATAAACTTAACTGCACTAGCCAGAGGCCATGGCATCCTTCCAAAAACATCGACAATCGTTGTATATACAATAAAACCAACCACTTGCACATGGACCAACCTTCTGGATGTTCCTCATCCCACACATTTCAACTACTAAGCCCCTTTTTTATCCCCCCCCCCATTCTGAAGCCTCCACCCCTCCTATTCTGCAACCCTCTTTGTACACCCTATTTTCCCCTTCACCCCATAGTCTTGTTTCCACCTTGCTCCATTTTTGGATATCCTCCTTTGGGCTCAGATGCCTATGTAATCCCTGAGATCTCCCCACCTCATGCAATTACTACCTCCTTCCCACCTCTCAATTGCTAAAATTTCTTCTATCCTGCAGCACCACAATGCACCCTGCATTTTCACCTTACTCCTTTTTCCTACACTTCCCCCTCCCTCCTTTTCTCTTATGGTGCCATCTGGTGGCAGCCATGCAAATCACAGGGTGACAACACTCAAGCAACAGCAGTCAACCAAATACAGTGGTACCTCGGGTTAAGAACTTAATTCATTCTGAAGGTCCGTTCTTAACCTGAAACTGTTCTTAACCTGAAGCACCACTTTAGCTAATGGGGCTTCCTGCTGCTGCTATGCCACCGCTGCACGATTTCTGTTCTCATCCTGAAGCAAAGTTCTTAACCCGGGGTAATATTTCTGGGTTAGCGGAGTCTGTAACCTGAAGCGTATGTAACCTGAAGCGTATGTAACCCAAAGTACCACTGTACTGTAGAGACTTGGGGGGCATCTTTGGGATTCCAGTGTGCTCAGCCTGCCCCATAAGTATAGCAGGGCGGCCTCTTACACATCACCACAAAAGAGGGCACAGATTTGCATAAAGGTTGCACAGGATAATGCACACACCTAGATGCAAACTTAGAATTAATTATTCTAATGTAAAACTAAGTCGCTATAGTGGGATAGACTGCAAGCATGTGGCCTGTGTGCTTGCTAAGTGTCATGTCCAAAGAGACCAGAGGCCTAGATGGCTGTATTTGGTCACCCACCCCTGAAAGAGGAGATGCCCAAATCAGAGGACTGTCCTCTACAACATACAGCACACAGCCACCAGATTGAAAAGTCTCAAATGAATTGGCACATGGAAATTGTTTGAAGTTGCTCCAGCCGGGGACGTGGATTGTCACGCAGCTTTTCTCTCTAATCTGTCCTGAGTTCTGCTTCCAGATGGGACCTCTTGCCTCGCTCGGTGGCAAGACTGCTCACAGCCCTCACGTGACAGCCGCTCAGTCCCCCACATCCAGCTCATGCGCTCTTCTGGGAAGACCCCTTTCACAAGCTGTTTGACAAGGTCACAGCTGCCAGGCACTCATGCATTTAGAGAGGGGTTGTGACTAAGAACTGTGGGCAGAATCAGCTTTGCTGGCTCGCTTCACTTTGCAGTAGAGAACCATCCATGTTCTCTTTACTAATTGCATCTACACTGGCTCTCGGTTCGGTCCCACATTCTGATCAAAGGCAGTGCTGGAGATAAAGGCACTCCCAGGTTTGTAGAAACAATAACGGAGGGTGTATATGTGCCAGTGAGTGTCCACATTATTGCTGCCTGACATTCCTTAGAGACTTCAAACAGCAGAATTTAAGCAGGTAGCTAGTAGCTGTAGGATTCCTTCACCGCATGCTCAGTTTGCAGCACATTAAATCTGGGTTGAATTGTGCTCTGGAAGAGTCAGTCGTGACTGTTTCACAAGGTGCTGAACTCTGCATGGCTTGGCAATATGAATATGCTATCAGCTCCGCCCCCCCCCCGCCCCCAGTACTTAATAATCTATACATCACCCCAACTGTTCCTATGTACCTAGAATCCTTTTAGAAGAGGGGAAATGTTTTAAATAAATACTGATGTACAGGAAATAGCAACCCCCCCCCCCAATTTTCTGGTCTCTTTCCCTCATAAATCATTATTCCCATTTTGTCTTTTGGGATATTTTGGAGATCCCATTTTTGCAATATCTGTTGTTGTGTGAAAATATGCAGTCACTTCCCTTCCATCATTTCTCCTATAACTACCTACCCAGATGCAGAATGTGTTTGAGTTTCAGGCTTGTGGTTATATCAAGAAATTCTATTAAACCATGCCTGTGTAGGTGAAATAAAAACAACTGTGGCAGTCAGGAACACCTGCTGCAGAATCCAGTACAGGAAGGATGACTATAGGGTAAATTAATATGTTATATTGCAGGTAGAAAAGAGTCTATATCAAGATGTAGGTGGGACTGGCAACAAATGGTTGCAATGTGGAATGCTGGGATCTCCAATATTCCAGCCACTTTGTTCCATTTTCCATGTGCCAAATTTTTGATTCCACCCCCACCCCCCTGTGAGTCTGCGGCCACTGAGCATGCTCAGTCCTCACTGGGCTGCTTTGATTCTCTCCCCGTCTCTCTCCTCCTGCCTACCCACACACTTGAGTTTTTCTTCTAAATATTTTGTACTTCTGAAAATCCTGGGGCTCCCCACAAGTCTTATGATACTGCCATCCATGGTGCCATTTTGGATAAATAAGCAATGGGACTCTGAATATCAAAATAAAGCGAATGAGAATAGTGGATGTGGTGGGGACACTTAGGTAGTGATCATTGGTGTAAAAACAGGGTTTTGGTTTTTTTTAAAATGTCTGTGATCATCCTGGCTTTAAATGACCATGTAGCTATCAATCAACAAACAAACAGGGTAAGGTTGTTAGTCATACTCTAGAGTGTCCCTTGTTTTTTTTTCTTTTGAACCCCCCTCCCCATGACCCTCTGTTAAACTAAGAAGATTCCTAGACTATGTGGAAGCAATCGCATGTGCACATATCTGGTATGCTGGCAAACATTGGCCTAAATCAGATGCACATTATGGTATTTCGAGTCTCCTATAACCAGCGTGCTCAACTCTAATTAATTCATAAAGGGGTTAAGATAATAGAGTAAGATGTTCTGCCAGACTTAGCTAGGTCACTCCCCCTCACCTTGCTGCTGTATGGAAAAGCACATGAATCTGACCTATTTGTTATATATTTTTTCTAAAAGTTGCACTGGCAACATCCTTACTTGGAGAGCTTCATTACTCTGATTCAGAATAGAAGTCAAAATGCTGGTGCTCACATTTAAAGACGTATATGGCATTGGATTTGAGCACGTGAAATAATAAAGGCCTGCTGCCACACTAACCTGCCCCTGGAATGAAATTATCTATCAAGGCTTTCTGGATTTAGGCAAGGCAGGCGGTGCCTAAAAGAGCAAGTTTCCCAGTGGTGGCCTCCACCTTTGGAATTCCCTCCCCAAGGAGACTTAGCTAGTGCCAGCACTGTTCTCCTTTCAGCATTACATAAAAGCTTAAGGGGGGGGGGGAATCTCCTCAGCCGTCTAAAATGGTTTCACCTGCTTTTAAAATAGCTGTTTTACAATTGCTTTATTATTATGCTTTTATGATGATGTATATTTGGTCTGTTTTTTCTCACCTGAAGGACTTTTTTTTAAAAAGGGGTGGGATGGAAATTCCCAAAATAAAAAGAGAAGCACCCCAGGGTGGCACAGAAGCCCTTCTGAAATATCGTTTTGTTGTGTTTTCACCCTACTTTCCTGCCCCTCACCCTCCCTTTTCTCCTCTTGCTATGTAGAGTAATCACTATCCCCTGCAGATGCTCAGATACCATCTGGCAATCGCCTGGATACCAGTGGATATTGCATTTTTTGCAGAGGAGAATTTAACCTATTCCAAGAGCTTGCTCTCCTCCCTGACATTCCATTTAATGCCCATCTCATTAGACAGCTGCTATCTGGTGAAATTATCTGGAAGCCACTCACATCACTGTCACACACAGATAGATTCCCCCCATTTCCCTGCATAGGGAGTTGCCCCTTCCTTTCTTGTTCTAGTTGGCGCACATCCCCATTTCTCTTCCATTCCCTGCCGCGTCTCATAACTTCAGTGCATGTGTGGAACTCATCTTGCAAATCTGCAGTTAGTAATTTCTCACAGCATAATCACAAACCTACTAAAGCCAGAAGACACCTCAGAATTACCCAAGGCTAGGCTGTTTGCCCTCTGTCAGTCATCTCTGTTCCCTCACACCCTGATAGGTAAGTCCATATTACTAATGATGGGTTGTAATCAACACAGCTCTAAGATTCTGTCAATGAAAGGGTTATCCTTGTACTATTGAACCTTCTTCCCCTCCCCCCCAAAAAATATTTTATGAGTTCCCCCCACCCTTGAGCTGATTAAAGGGTGTGGGCTCCAAGTGTGTTATCAACACTGGCTACTTCTAGACCAACTATTTAGTTGAAGATGCCCCGTTATTCAGTGGCACCTGACAGACAAGTGGACATATTAAAAAAGGGACGCGGGTGGCACTGTGGTCTAAACTACTGAGCCTCTTGGGCTTGCTGATCAGGTGGTCAGCGGTTCGAATCCCCGTTACGGAGTGAGCTCCCGTTGCTCTGTCCCAGCTCCTGCCAAGCTAGCAGTTCGAAAGCACGTCAGTGCAAGAGGATAAATAGGTAAACGGCGTTTTCATGTGCTCTGGTTTGTCCCGTTGTTCCAGAAGCGGTTTAGTCATGCTGGCCACATGACTCAGAAAACTGTCTGTGGACAAACGCCAGCTCCCTCAGCCTGAAAGCGAGACGAGTGCCGTAACCCCATAGTCGCCTTTGACTGGACTTAACTGTCCAGGGGTCCTTTACCTTTACATATTAAAACATCTCTCTCTCATACACACATACCAACTAAAATCAATGCAATTCATATTTTCTGAATCAATTAAATAGTTTATGAGATTTGGATTACTTTGTGTCAGAGCTATAGCTTCCACACTGACAGAACATGCTGAATTTTGTATGGCTGCTGATTTAAACTGTCTGAACTTCATGTCCTTAACCAGGAATGGGTAACTTGCAACCTTTTAAACATTAGAGGACTACAAATGCCAACATCCTTCATCATTAGCCCTGAGCTGATGTCAAAGGGCCATAGGATCCTCACCTCTGGCCCAAAACAAAGGTGTGGGGGGGGGTTAAGGTGCTGTTAACACAGTTGTTTGACTTCACCCCTGGGGGTTCACTCCATTATCTTTCGAGACAGAGGGATGCCAACAATTACAAAGTGAATTGACTCCCATGCTATGTAATGCACAAATTAATACTCTGCTGCGTGCTGGCCAAGTACTTTCTGTTCTTTGTATTACTGTCTCCTTCCACAAACCAACACAGTTCAAGTTCCAATATAACTGCCCTTCTATTGATTGGCGGTACCAAGTTTTCTGCTTTTTTGAGATAAAATTACATTGAACTTCTTTCCTTTTAAAAGAAAGCCATTTAATTATTTAACAAACATTATTGTGAATGTTCCTTCACCCATTATGGTAGCATTAAAAAAACATCTTAAATCTAATAACCCACTTGCTTCAAAACCAGTCTTTTCTGGTGCGCTACTCTTTCAAGGTTTATTTTTCTATCCATTGTGACTTGATTGACTGTTGAAAATAGGGTCAAAATGAATTTGTATTATAAAAGTCAAGCAAAACCTTCCTCGAATATGAATTGTTTTAATTCTTTCAATATTCCTAACTATGTGTGAGATTAGATTTAGGAATTTAAAAAGTGAAAAATGTATTTCCCCCACTCCATATATGGGGCATACAGAAGCGGATAACCATTTGCTGGGGGGACCCAGTGTAACCGTGTTGGGGGCAAGGGAAGAGTATAGAGTCGTACCTTGGTTTTCAAACAGCTTAGTTCTCGAACATTTTGGCTCCCTGACACCGCAAACCCGGAAGTGCCTGTTTGTTTGCTTCCTGCAGCTAGTCAGAAGCAGCGCTTTGGTTTCCGAACATTTTGGTAGTCGAACAGACTTCCAGAACGGATTCCATTCGACTTCCAAGGTACAACTGTATATTAGTTTCTGTAGGACAGAAATGCAATTTGATTTGTGCAAGTTTGCAGCATGATTACAAGGAAGAATCACAGAAGAAAACGGAACATCAGCTGAATCTGAGAAACTGACCCAACTAGCTAGAGTACAGTGGTACCTCAGGTTACAGACTCCGCTAACCCAGAAATAGTACCTCAGGTTAAGAACTTTACTTCAGGATGAGAAATCACGTGGCGGCAGTGCGGCAGACCCCATTAGCTAAAGTGGTACCTCAGGTTAAGAACGGTTTCAGGTTAAGAATGGACCTCCAGCACGAAATAAGTTCTTAACCTGAGGTACCACTGAATATGCTCTGGAAAATAGCTGGAAACAGCAAGAAGGCAGGCAAGGGTTTGAGAACACTCAAAATGGAAGCTCCGACTCAGTAGTCAAGATTCACACACAGCTACATTTAGGGACTTTTTCAGTCTGTGCAGGAAGCAGATTCGCTCCCTCCCCCCATAGGATTAAAGTGAAAATAGAAAAATAGTAATTTCAAACCAGAGTCATGACCACAGATTCCTAATTTCCACACCATAAGCTCACACCACCTAGGAGATGCGAGACACTCATTCCTTCTGGTGGTGGCCAATTCATGTAGTAAGTGTGCTACTTTTATACTTGTAAACTGGAAGAGGGATACAAAAGATCAATTCACATGAATTGGCTGGAAGGGAAGCTTTGTTCATTGAAAGTGCTACTGCCATTATTGAAGTGGATGCGCACATGTGTGAACTGGTAACTACATCCATGTGTGTTTCCCCACCACATATAAATTTTGATATGGCTCCAATTCTCAATACGAGTCAGAAATGCTCACTTTCCTACATTTAGTTTGGAAGCAGTGTAAGAGATGCATGTTTCTTGAATTTCTATTGGTGCTGACTTACAGAAACTAGCAGTCAATGTGGCAGGGTTAAAAATTAAAGGCAAAAAAACAAATGTTATTTCATGTATTTTAATAGCAAACTTACAGGAACAGCACAGAAGACAGACAACATTAAAAACATGTACTTGCATGTAGGACAACTTAGTTAGAAAAGTATAGCGAATGGATGGAATCTAATGTATGATAAAAATGTTACAGACACCATATAGTTGCCATCAATAAGAAATTTACCTATTTTTTTAAAAAATCCAAATGCTGGCATTGTCCAGAAAAGTTTGACTGGCATATTTATAATTGTTATAAAGTTGAACTGCTGAAATATGTTCACTGAAATGGTTTTTGATAGCAATAATGCATTATATGTCCCCACGTTTATATTAAAAATCCACACACAAATGAAAATGAAAAAGAGCTTGCCAATACCCGATTCTGTCCTCTATTTTTTTTTTTTTCATTTTTGCAACCATATACTTAGGTACCTTTTAACCCCATGGAAAAAAATATCTAACGTTCATTACTACCAATAACAGGAAGAAGAGATTTATTTTGTTTTGAGAATGACAAATCCATCTTAGAATACTTTAAGCACGCTCTCCACGTATGCGGCGTGCTAGCTGGATATCTTTTGGCATGATTGTGACACGTTTGGCGTGAATAGCACACAGGTTGGTGTCTTCAAACAGGCCAACCAGGTAGGCCTCACTTGCCTCCTGTTGAGAGAAGAAAATAAGTTGAATGTTTTAAGCAAAGTGCACAGACTCTCAAGTAATTACAAACTTTGGCACACTTTTGCTATGTCTCTCTTCTAAATTGTCTTATGCAATTGGGAGGGGAAAATACATCTTTTCGTGCGATAGCACCTACAATTTGGTGCTTTCTGCCTATTGACGTCTGACATCAGATACCTTTGAGGTATCCTTTTTGGCACCTGCCAAAAAGTCGTATCCACACATAGATCTTGGCATGCTTTAATCTCTTTTTAGTTTACTGCTGATTTTAGATGTGTGTTCCATGTTTTAATTACGTGATATTCCTTGTAAATCATTTAGAGGTTGTGTTAAAATCAAGTGGGATACAAATGTTGGTAAACAGAAAACAAGGTATTTGTAGCCCTAGAGTTCTGATACACCCAACTATAAAATCCTGTCTCTGATTGATTCCACACCTGGATTGGGCATTAACCATCATAATTAACTTATGTATTATCTTCTCCAAAACATTCTTGTGGCTTGCAAAACAAAAGCCCCTTCTGGATCCTGACCCACCACTAAGGTGGTTTGTAGCAAGTTAACTCTTCCACAGGGGAACAACAATTAAAGGATTGTTTTGAGTAGTTACATGAGCATAATGCTCTTTACACAACAGATATTCCCATCCTCCTACTTGTATCTTCCAAAAACCCTCTTCAGAGGGTTGGGGGCCCTCCTGAATAATGGGGGCCATGTTGTAAGGACTGAAGTGAAATGGGTGGAGAATCATCCAAAATCAGGCAGAGGGACTCTTCCTTCAGTGGGATGCAAGCCCTTTCTGCCTGATTTGGGGCATGTTCCCGCAGCAGCCATGACTGAAAGCCCCACTGTTCAGGAGATGCTCCCCACCCCCCAAATTAAAGGGGAAAAACCTTCTGCAGATGGAGGCAAGAGGAAAGGCTGTTTGTGCAAGCTGTTTTCTGCTTGCACAAGCGCTGTATAAAACTTCAGAATCCATCTTTACAGGAAACTATATAGCAAAACCAACAATTAATAGGTATTTCCCACTCCATCCTAATTTTGGCTACTGAAAGAAAGGTAGATAGATGTGGATCTTTAATATGGACCAGGCTCAGGTACGCTGTCCTTAATTCTCACTATGTTATCCCTCCTAAGCCACTGTATGCACCTGGCTATGGCTGGTAGGTCTCAGGGTTGTGGTATAAAAATTAAAGCCTAATGCCTGCTCATCCTGGGATTAAAATAAGGTCAGGATTGGACAAGGATCTAGCCAAGGAACATAGGTGTATTGTGGGTTTTATGAAGCAGCAGCACCACTGCTACTTTTTACCAACAATAATGCAACTTCTTTGATGTCCATGTTGCATTCTTGATTTCTCAACCATTCAGTCTTGCTTTAAAAATCATAATCTGGCAATGGATAGCCAGAAACCTCATAACACCCTGGCTGGAGGACTGTACACAAGACAAATGCAGCCTGTTAACCCTATATGATAGTCAATCAAATTCCTATTCTTTGGTAATCAGTCTGGGACTGCAAACACAGTGGGTGTCATGCACCAGCATGAAGGTGGGTTGTGTTAAGAGTTGATGGGCCACAAATAAGACAGGCTTCATCTAGAGTCTGTGCTGAATTTTTTAGACATCTGTTTTAGCTTGAATTATGCATATGTTGTGTAGAACTGTACGTTTCACACACAAATCTTCATTGTGATATGCCAACATTCTTAGGATGGCTAATGGGAACTGCTTCTGAGAATGTCAAATAGGTCTGTAAAGTATTAAATGCTCTCTGCCCTGAGTGCAGCGCTAACAAACTAAGGGCTGCTTCTCCCTTCTTAAGTCGTTGTCCTCACCACAACCTAGCCATGCTTACATCACTCTTGTGCACATAAGTGTTGCATGGAAAGGGATAATGTGCCTTTCTGCTTTTGGAAAATACACTGGATCTGCCTAGAATTGGCAGTGTCAAGCTCTTCACATAGAGCTACTTACACATCAGCAATTTGAGCATAAACCAAGAAAGAGAACTTGAAAACAGCACGAGTTCCATCTCCATATTTGGAAATCATCACATCTAACACACTAATGCAAGCTTTGTGTTTTGTTGTAGAAAATACAGATTGTCTTGCCGGATCAGACCAAGGTCTTTCCAGTGCAGCATTCTGTCTTCAATGGTTTATCTTATAGAAGGGCTCAAAAAGTACATCTCACATGCCAGGTGTATCCCAGCCACATCCTAACAGGTACCCCTTGCTCTTCCTAATGATGTGTGGAAAGAGGAAAGGTGTGTGGAAGTTACTTGGAGGTTTGACAAAGGCAGAAGCTGCTAAGTATTCTGATGCAGCGTAATGTAGATCATATTCCTGACAAATCTCAGAAATGGTTTGGTCAACCTTTGTGCAGAGTAAAAATAAAAAAATGAATCTTGAAGGGTGGAGGAAAGAAATAATGGATTCATTTGCAGTTCCTTTAGGAGATCTATTTTTGAAATCCTTATGTTCCAACATTTCAAGTTTTAAGATCTTCCTCAAGGAGGTGAATTACTTTAGTTCTCCCAAATGCTGGTAGTTATCTGCGCACCTACAAACACATGGATGCTTACTTGTGAAACCCACCAATTGCGTGAAGTTTTGACTAACCATAGAAACAGCTCAACCAATAAGATGAGCGTATGGAAGTAACCAATCACATACTCCCTCACGTACTAACGGCACAGTGCTGTTAATGGCTGCACTCTAGAAAGGGCTTTTCATGTCATTTGTGATGGTAAAGCTATACCCACATGTGTCCTGTTTGAGACAGTTGTAAATTAAGTCTCAGGTATATATTTTTAAAAGTCAGCTGAATTACTTTGGTAGAAAGGGTTTACCTCTAAGCACCTTTCCCCATGTCTTTTTAAAAGCTAGATAATTGTAACTTAGAAAGAAACAATTCGGGACACAAAATGGCTAATTGAAAACTAAGTTCATATATAAGGTTATGGGATGGAAAACACTGATAAGTACTCACCTGAAATTATATTGTTCAGACATGCATTATCAGTTCTATTAAGGGGCATCTTGCCATTTGGGAGGTTAAGGGCAGCTAGTAAGATACAATATGATTTTTACCTGCAAAGCACCAATAGCTGCGCTTTGGAAACGCAGATCTGTTTTGAAGTCCTGAGCAATTTCACGCACCAGGCGCTGAAAAGGAAGTTTGCGGATCAGAAGTTCGGTTGACTTCTGATAACGCCTGATTTCACGAAGAGCCACAGTACCTGGCCTTTAAATGATCAAACAAAGAAGAAGAAACAAGACAAATAAGCTTTTTGTCTTCATCTCCAAAAAACAGAGCATACAAAATTCCAGAGAGAAATGAAAGTTTGAATAACTGTTCCATTCAAGAGACATGAGCATACAAGAACATTTTGTGCAAGACCAACTTCTACAAAATGAAGTAGTGACATGCTAAAATAAGTCAAATAGGTTTCAGCTAAAAAGAACAGTCCAAAACAGAATGCTAGAAACCATTAAAGAGTCTCTTCTCAGTACTCATTTTTCTTTAGGTCCTCTTTATGCAATGTAAATATTAAGAAGCTGGTGAGAAAAATGGCTACTAGAAGAATATCAGTAATTACAATTTATCCATTTGTGTATACACAGTCTTAAAAACAACATTTAAAAGTGTAAAGCCTGCTATTTACCTGCTTATCTGGAGGCAGCTACTGCCCTCTAGTGGTACAATGAACAAATTATATCAGTTTTACAGTAACAGCTGAGGAGCTAAACTAATTTAAATAAATGAAAAATTATCAGGCTCGGCAAGTTTTAAATAAAGCAGGCTTCTTCCAACACCTTCATTAATCAGCAAGCCCTATTACTACATCCTAAACACGACAGAACCAGATTTGTTTTTTTAAACTTAATATTGTGATTTTCAGATTTTATTTTTAAAATCCATTTAATCAATACAATTGATATATTACTATCAAAGGCGATCTTACAGCTTTTTTCGGAGGAAATGTTCAATATAAAATATTTTTATGTTGCAATTTTTCTTTTTCGTCAAGAGGAGAAACAACGGAGGCCTTGCCAGTATAATCCGATTCAATGTGAAAGATTTAAAAAATAAAAATCCCCAAAGCAAAAAGTTGCGTTCCGATAAACATTTCCGCGTTGTTTGGGGACTATGACATCACAATACTTTTGTTCGCGGTCATTTCTATACCTGTAGCGATGAGGTTTCTTGACCCCACCAGTAGAGGGCGCGCTCTTGCGAGCGGCTTTTGTCGCCAGTTGCTTCCTGGGCGCCTTCCCACCGGTGGATTTACGGGCAGTTTGCTTGGTACGAGCCATGTTCCCGCGAACTTCTCTTCCTTACACCTATCGGTAAGAAATCACCCACGCGATCACTATACCGCCACACAGCAGTCACCAGAGGAGGGGGGGAAGGGTTTCCGAAAATGCAGATTTATTTGTTTTTAAAACTGCCTTTACAGAGACAACAACAATGCATCGGATGTTAAGGACCTCCAAAACCTTAAGCGATTAAAAAGCTGCGGATCCACACCTCCGATAGCAAGCCAAGCAGCAGACTTCCCCGCCTGCGAGCTTGCCACATAAAGAAATCCTTTCCCTTGCAAGTGCTGGATTGGATGGTAAAATGGTCAGGGAGGGGGGGATCTAATTTATTTAACAGTAAAATAAACGCCTAGGGTTGTAGTAGCCTGCTAAAATGCAGCCCTTGCCCAGGGCAAAAAACTGGAGCGATGCAGCAGCAGTCAAAAAGATGAGAGAGGGGCGATTCCAACACAACACAAGCGGTTCCTAACCCCCTCCCGTGGGCTCAGAAAAAGTGCCAATAATTGCCGAAAACGCCGGGGGACGTGCAGCTGATATATGGCTTGCATTGAGCAAAAAAACAAAAACAAAAATCGGTTTAAAAACAGGAAAGAAAACGGGGACTCCCAAGCCTTAAAGTGTTCTCCTGCAAAGCAGCCACCGTTCCCCTCGCCCTGCCGAGCGCGCGAAGGAAAAACAAATGGAAGCCGTAGACGAGCCAGGTTTTATTCCACAAAAGGAAGGGGGGGGGAATATCATGTCAGATTTTAAGTGCAAGAAAGCAACGAACTTTTGGGGGGTCAGGTTTTTCGGTGCTGCTCCCGCCTGCCCAATTGCCAGTGCTGAGGCTGCCTCGCTCCCAAGCGCCTCTCGCTGGCAAACTCATCCCCAACAAAATGGAAACAATCACGAAATGCAGCCTTAGACTCCCTATTGCAGGGAGAGAAAGAGAGAGACGGGGAGGGGGAAAAAATAAAAAAATAAAATAGCAACACAATAACAACCCCCCGGAAAAAAAATCCCCCAGCAGCTCCAAACTATGTGGGGTCCGACGGGCTACCGGGGAGAGGAAAAGTTTGGACCGAGAATCCCCCCAAATCGCGCTGGGTTTGGATCGTTTCCTGGGCACATTTCTCCCCTTTTTATTGTTTTTATGCAATAGGAGAGAAAAAAATATGGTCGGTGACCAGAGAAAAGAGACAAGATGGTGAAGCTGAGCAACAACTGTGGGGAGCCAGGGAAGGCAGGCAGGAGAGTTTCCCCGGGCTGGCCACTGGCTCCAGTTTGCAGCCGCTTCCCAGCTCCGAAGCGGGGCGACGAGGGGCCGAGGGGGCCGGGGAGGGGCTGGGGAGGAGGATGGTGGGGGTGCGGGGTGCGGGGAGGGCGCTGGAGGGGGGCAGGAGCCGCGCGAAGTGGGGCTGGGGGGCCCTGCGCGAAGGAGCCGTCTCCTCGGCTGCGCGGGGGACTCGCCTGCCCCGCAACCGCAGCTCTTCCCAGAAGTTTGCCGGAGAGGTTCGGGGGGCAGCCCGGAGGGGTCCCTGGCTAAGCTGGCGTGAGGGGGGGCGCCGCCGCCGCCGCCGCCGCGGGAGGGAGCGAGGCTGACGACTTACCCCCGTCCGCTGAGGCTGAGCGCGGCTGCCGAGCAGGCGAGGAAGAGCGAGGAGGCGCTAAAGCTGCTGCGGGCGACGGCGGCTGAGAGCACAATTGAAAGATGGCTGACTCGGGAGGGCCGTCTCCGCCGCGTAGCCCCGCCCAGGCCCCGCCCCCGCCGAGGAGGGCAGCCAATGGCGCACAATGGAGGGAAGGCGAGGCCACGCCCGCGCGGCTTCCTCCCTGCCCACTCTCGGCTTCCCGCGGCCGCCTCTGTGTGTACAAACACAAAAGACACGCCGCGCGCGCCGCAGACGGAGAGCGAGCGAGGGAGCGAAGCAGGGAATCCCCGCTTGGCCCTCCTGGCTTCCCTCCCCTGCCAGAGGGGAGCACGAGGCCCCAAGGCAGCGCCCAACGGTCCAGCGGGAGGAGACCCCTAACCGCCAGGATCCGGCGGCGCGAGGTCAGGGCCAACGGTCTCTCTGCGTTGCTTCGGGCATTAGGGGATGGCTTGGGGGCCCCTCGCTGCTCCTGGACTGAACTCTCAGGCCCCCCCCCCCAGGTTAGGGTGGCCCAAGCCTGTGAGACTCTGGAGGCCAGGGGGGCTAACCTGAATAAAATACAGTATGGGGGGCACAAGGTAAGCCCCGTCCCACCTAATCGGTCGCAAGACGTGGCACACGGACACCATTTGAATGGCAATGCCCATCAACTGCGGGGGGAGGACTCCCTAAAATATTTTATTACGGGGGTGAAGGGACATCGGTCCCTAGGAGTTTCACTCCTCTGCTTGAGGCGCTTCACGCGCCCACCCCTTGATGAAGCCTCAACCTCGGGGGCGAGGAGTACTAGCGTTGAACGACTGAGATCCAACACCAAAGGGACTTTCCATGAAGTTTGAGGCTGCTCGATGTCGTGGGTGGAGGGGAACGCATTAGTGAGGAGAGAGGGATTGGAGCCTGAGTGCAATGAATGAGGTGGAGTACGATAAAGGGTGCGGGGGTGGGGTGTTAAAAAGTTTAAGGCCTTTAAAAGTGTGATTTGTTTTGTCAGAGGACTGACATCATTGCAGCACTTGCAGTGGATTTTTATGCAATGCGCAGATTACGCTTCAAGTCAACAAGTGGTGAGCAGAAAGTGAGGTGTTTGGAGTTGGTGAACTGGCCCTCATGAAGTCCAGCTTCAGTGTTTTGCTCCTCCAGTAATTCTACAGCTTGCCTTCCTCAGAATATTCACATTGAAGCTTAAACCACCAGCTCCACCAGCTGAGGTGGCTTCAGTGACTGGCAGCTTACTCTTTTTATGCTCATCTGTAAAAACCACAATACAGTGGAACGTCGGTTTTCGAACGTAATCCGTTCCGGAAATCTGTTCGACTTTCAAAAATCAAGGATCAAAGGTCTGGCTGCAAAGTCAATGTGGAAAAAAGAAAAATGTGCCACAGAAGCCGTTCACCTTCCAAGGTGCATTCAAAAATGGAAGCATTCACTTCTGGGTTTTTGGTGTTCAGTTTATGAAACGTTCAGCAGCTGAGACTTTCAAAAATCAAGGTTTGACTGTACTGGAACTTCTGGACCATACACACACAGAGAGATTTGTAATGCCCAGATTTAAAGAATGAGATCTAGCTTAAAGGAATAAAAACTTCATTCTACAATTTCTGTTTTCTGACAGACACTATATATTGCTGTTAAGATTTGTGAAATCTCGAGCCAAGGCTGGCCTTAGGTTCGGGTGATCCTTGTCTGTGGTCCCCCAGTCCTCCCCTTCTAATCTCTCATACACATTCTTCTATGCAACAGGTGCCTCTCAGCTCAGAAGCTGTAGTCATAGGATGAAAACTCCAGATGGTCCGGAACACTTTTCACTAAGTGCCCCTCCAGACTAGTGTTTTCGTGTGTGGGCGTGCTCTGCAACTTGTCATTGACTCAGTAATAGGGCATAAGTGGTTGATTTATACCGGACCATCAACACATCATTCCACTTTATTAGTTCTCCAATGCTTTCCTAATGTAACCACATTATTGCTGTGTGGAAGGGCTGTTTTGCACTACAGCACAACTGAAGCAGGACAAACCACCATCCCATCCTGAACATTTGTGGTATTAAACGTTGCATGAATTCATTAGGAAGCTATGGGACATGCACTGATTGGAAATGAAGCAATAGTTCCATCCCAAAACTTTTCAAATCCCATCAGGAGCACATATCATCTTGAATGTGCAATAAAAAGGATATTTGAAGGGGCCCTGACTTTATCATATTAAAAGGCTATGATTTTCTCCTTTTATACCTTCCTGACATCACTAGAAAATTGGTGTGAGTCTTCCATGAGATGGCTTTTCATGAATGTTTAGGTGCCTCAGAATATAATGGAGCAGGGTTTTCAGCAAGAGCACCCTTCACCAATAAAAGCAGCATGTTGTAGGCCCCAATAGCTTTCTGAGGCTATGGAAGATGCATGTTGTGTAAATGATATGGTTTCAGTGCACCTGAGATTATCTCATTCCATAGTTCTGATAGTTGTTAATGCCAGATTGGTCAAGGGATGGCATTTATTGGTGACTGGGAGCAGCCGCCAAGACCACATAACACCAGTCTTGAAAGACCTACATTGGCTCCCAGTATGTTTCCGAGCTGACCTTTAAAGCCCTAAACGGCCTCGGCCCAGTATACCTGAGGGAGCATCTCCACCCCCATCATTTCGCCTGGACACTGAGGTCCAGCTCCAAGGGCCTTCTGGCGGTGAAGTTATGGGGAACCAGGCAGAGGGCCTTGTTGGTAGTGGCACCCGCCCTGTGGAATGCCCTCCCATCAGATGTCAAGGTAATAAACAACTACCGGTATCTTACTTTTAAAAGACATCTGAAGGCAGCCCTGTTTAGGGAAGTTTCCACTTTTCCTGAAGTCAGGTCTGCTTCTATACTAGCACCAAACCAGTGGAGGATTGTGAGCGTGGGAGTGAAGTGGCAGATGATCCACTACTTCCAAGATTCTGCCAGCTTGCATGGGCCAGTTTTATTTGAAGGACCACCTGCTCCTGCATGACTGCTTAAGATCTTTTAAGGAGGCTCTGCTTTGCATCCCTCCACCATCTGAGGTATACATGATAAGGATTGGACCTTCTCTGTGGTGGCATCTTACTTCTGGAACTCATAGACTCAGAGAATTGTAGAGTTGGAAGGGACCAAAAGGTTCATCTAGTCCAGCCCTTTGCAATGTCTCATGCTCAACCAACTGAGCCCTCATTAAGTTTATTTAGTCCCTTACCTCCCTTGCTTCAGAAATATTGTTATTACAATTTTGTTTAGATGTGGGTTTTTTGCTGCCACTGTTTTGTATATGTTGCTGCAAACTTTAGTAAGGTTGTTTGTAAACTGATTTTATTGTGCTTGTTTTATTATGTTGTGAGCTGCTTTGGGGGCCCGTATGAGTGTATAAATATTAAAAAATATGATTCCCTGTCATTAACATACTAACATGCACAACTAGCTTCTGAACAGCTTTTCACTTTGTGACTGTCCCAACTTCTTTTTGAGAGTTGCAAATCATGAGGGAGCAGTTAATTCTGCCTGAAGCAGCATTACCTAATTCCTGATATTTATATTACCCAGTGGCTACAAGGATCTTGTGGAGGAAAGGAATAGCTCCACAGAAGGAAGCAGTTGCATCCCATATAACCTTTCTTCCGCTCTTCAACTTTTATAACAGTCTTGGTCTGCACTTTGAACTGCTTGCATCAGAATGAAGATATATAAAGAAGGTAGCAAGTCTAGAATTATGAAGTACTTTCACATTCTGTACAGTAACAGAATTGTAATACTCAGATGTAAGCATTCTTGGACAACACAGATCCTTTCCAGTCAGTTCAGGCCAATGGGATTGAATGCAATTGTTCGCCCTGATGGATGACCTTTTCAGAGTGCGGTATATATACATATACACATACATATACATGCGCTGAAGAGAAGCAATGAGAAACAATGGTAGGTTGTGCCTGTGGATTTAGGGTGGAGCCTCCTTTCTCAGTACATTGGCCTCTTTTCTGCCACTGTTGCCAGGTGCTGCTCTTTTGCCTCATCATTGCTACTGCTGACTTTCTAGACCAGGCAAATTCGTCCTCCAGATGTTTTGGGGCTACAACTCCCATCATCCCTAGCTAACAGGACTAGTGGTCAGGGATGATGGGAGTTGTAGTCCCAAAACATCTGGACGGCCAAGTTAGCCTATGCCTGGTCTAGACAGTCACTCTTCCTCACCACAGCTGTTGTTTACTTGTTCATTCCCCCGGAGCCACAACAAGAAGCAGAGGTGAAGAGGAACAGATCCAAGAAGCCGTTGTTGTGGGGGGCCTTCTGGAGTGCGGACCCTCAGTAGGTGTCCAACTGTGCCAACCCTCAAAACTCCTGAGTTATATTGTAGGATACAAAAATAATTTTTGCAATGCTTTTGAACCTTGAAAAAATTTCTACACTACCGTCCTTATCCAGTTGTGTACTTATGTAGCTGCAGTTGTTCCATCACTCATGGAGCTATGTTAGAAAGGTGGGGGTTGCTAAAATCAGAGGGTTTTTTTAACGGTTGGGAAGGGAGCAGATCTGAGTCCACATTTCCCCACTTTGTCTCCCAGACAGCAGGCTGGATTTTCTAATGGAACATTGCAGCCCTGACATCTGGATTAGTGGCATCTTAGCACCCAACTCTGTGCATAGTTCCTTATCCAGCTAGGATATGAACTCCTTAAATGCATTTGGGTGAGAATCCATAGTTTTCAGCCTAAGAGGTGTGCTGAGACAGACACTTCAGTGGCGGAATCCCAAAACAAAGTGCCTCTATGGGCGCCTTGCCTGTCTGCCCCACTGCCACTGGCAGAGAAGCAGTGGTGGCTTCCAGCAATATCTCACAAGATACTGTGTGCTCTGTGAGATCTCATGAGATCTCAGCAGAACCTGCCACTGTCATTGCTGTTTGGTGAGAGGCTTAGGTGGGGTGGTGGTGCTGGGGCAGCACTTTTCCATTTCACCTCAAGCGACGAAGCGGGACAGGCTGCCATTCCCCTCACAGAGTTATAATTCACAGGAGCTCTTGACAAACTAAAGTGACCAGAATTCGGTGGTGGGGTGGAGAATGTGCTTTGAATGTTCTTTAATGGTATAGTATGTACACAGCCATGTTCATTAATTTTAGTCGGCCTATGCTGAGTAAACTTGGTTGAATACCTCCCTAAGAATCAACTCTATCCACAATTCAGATATTGTTGGACCACAACTCCCATCATCCCTGATAACTGGGAGTGAGAGTACACAAGATTCTCATCCTAACACTAGATCACAGTGCATAATGGCACGTACAGTAGTAGGGAACAGTCCATGGCAGGAACTAAATAACCCTGGCTTCAAGTCTAATAGATTTTCTCTGTGTGTGGAAATCTCACACTTTTATTTTGTGTTTAAAGACTCTTAAAACAGTAAGAAAAACAAGCAGATCCAGTTCATATTTTTTTCTGACACAGAACTCCTACTTTTCAGGCTTACTTTTACTTGATACATTTTTATTAAAACTTGTCCGCACCTTATGATATCCAGGAAACTGGTTCAACGGTAAAGGTAAAGGACCTCTGACAGTTAAGTCCAGTCGCGGACAACTCTGGGGTTGAGGCGCTCGTCTCTCTTTACAGGCCAAGAGAGCTGGACTTTGTCCGCAGATAGTTTTTCCGGGTCATGTGGCCAGCATGACTAAGCTGCTTCTGGCGAACCAGAGCAGCGCACGGAAACACCATTTACCTTCCCGCCGGAGCAGTACCTATTTCTCTACTTGCACTTTTTGGCTTGCTTTCGAACTGCTAGGTTGGCAGGAGCTGGGACCAAGCAACAGGAGCTCACCCCGTCATGGGGATTCGAACTGCCGACCTTCTAATCGGCAAGCCCAAGAGGCTCACTGGTTTAGACCACAGCGCCACCCACGTCCCTTTTTTGGTTCAACAATAGGTGAACATTAATTATCATGCATAAATAATAATGTAGGAGCAAAGTGGTTCATTTTTAAGAGTCATGATCTTTATTGGGTTGCCTCCTACAGAAAGTGAAACTTCAGCATTAATGGACCATTTGATTTATTTAATCATGTCAATTCATCTGAATGGATCTAGTCTATGACTAACATTGGATACAACCCATTGTTGTCTCAATTTCCTATGAAAGAAGAAGAAGAAAAAGAAGAAGAGGAAGAGGAGGAGGAGGAGAAGTTTGGATTTGATATCCCGCTTTATCACTACCCGAAGGAGTCTCAAAGCAGCTAACATTCTCCTTTCCCTTCCTCCCCCATGACAAACACTCTGTGAGGTGAGTGGGGCTGAGAGACTTCAAAGAAGTGTGACTAGCCCAAGGTCACCCAGCAGCTGCATGTGGAGGAGCGGAGACGTGAACCTGGTTCCTCAGATTACGAATCTACTGCTCTTAACCACTACACCACACTGGCTCTCTTCTTAGGATATCTGAATATAAAATGTCTGACCCTTAAAGAAATAAATCGGCCTGAAGGGGAAATCCAGCGATGACTTATGTTTGGCTGTTTTAGCAGTGTTGCAACAAACCTTTAATGAAATCATTTCCTTGTTAAAGAGAATAGTAGCAATTATTAGCTCAGTTGATGTGTAGCTATACTCTGAATCAACTATATCAGCTCTGCACCTTATACCTGATATGCACTAGTATAATGGGATTAGAACCGACAGACAATGTAGCAGAACTGGCGTGTCTCTTGCTTCAGACAGGATGCTGCTATTGCTATACTGCCACAAACCAGTGTATTGCCACAGCTGGGCAGCACAAAGAAACATGATGTAAGAGTTTATCAGACATGTTTCTTCCATGATATGTCTGGTCCTTGACATTATGCAAACACAGATCTTGAAACAGTGCTGGAGTACCACTGTTAAAATCACTGCAAGAGATTCTTCTCTGTAATGAAGCTATTACTATAAGAACTGGCTTTACCTGTTTAATTAGCATGGGTTACCCAAAGGGAAGCTAAGGACAAGTTCTGTAAAGATGCAGAATGTTTTCTGCTAGAGACCAGCCTCTCACAGAATGACGAATTCCCTGGGTTCTTTGAAGGGGAGGGAGAACACATGATAGTAAAAACACTTGGAAACTGATTTGTACAGATATTAAGATATTAGGTATGCACAGGGGGCCTTCCAACCGTAATTACAGTAGAGGGTAGACCATGATTAGGGCATATAGGACACTGCCCCACCTATCTCACCTGCTGTTTTATTTACAAGCAGTCCAAGGTCTGGGTGGAATAAAATTAGAATTAATCAGCTCTTCCATCTGTCATTGGCTCTGGCTCCGCCTACTGTTGACATCCATCCTACCAGCCCCATTGGGCACCAGCCACCACTGCCTAATGAGGGTAAAGAGGCCCTGAAAGCATTTTAGTAATGCTACTGTATTTTTAAAGTAAACAAATGGCACAGTGTAGCCAAATGCTTAGCTGGCTTTTTTATGTATAAAGATTTATAGACCACCCAACTCTAATTACTCTATTATTCTATAATCATGGACCTCTCTAAGCTTTAGGGATGCATAGTGCATACCATAGTGCAAATGTTCAAAAAACAGTGGGGCACTGTTGCTGTTCCCTGTTTAAAATAACCTTTCTAACAGCCCTATAGTCGTTCAAGAGCTCATCCATGATCCTACACAAGCCCTGCCCCTTCCTTTTTAATGTGACTTGCCCCAAAGTGAGTCCTGGTGAAGTTTGCCCTTTCTTTAAAACTTTTAGCGAAACTAGTCTCCTCCCTGGCCTGCTGACCAACAACAGAAAGTAATGGCATGCAAAAGACAAGTTTTTGTTAGTCACACCCTTTTCCTGCATTTCCCTTGATGGTGCAATGGGGAGTCACAAAGAGTGGTTCTATCACTCTTGAGAACCTGTCTGCTTTGTAAAGAGCATTGTCAATGACTCATTATTTACTAAGCAAATGTGTATCCTGCCTTCCCTCCAAGGCAATTATTCCATTTTATACTCACAACAACCCTGTGAGGTAGGTTAGGCTGAAAAGTGGAAGAACTGACTCAGAATCTCATGGATGAGCATAGATTTTGAAACCCAGGTCACCCTGGTCCAAACACAACACTCTACCAACCAGTGGCGTAGCGTGGGTTGTCAGCACCCGGGGCAAGGCAAGTAATTTGCACCCCCTAACCCGTGGATTTGCGCCCCCTAACCCTAACCCCCAAATGTTGCGCCCGGTGCGGCCAGCCCCCCCTGCACCCCCCACGCTACGCCACTGCTACCAACTACATATTCAGGGATTGTTCAGTCTTTTAATGTTGAGCTAAAAGGCTTTTTCCAGATCCTGATTGACAGGACTTACAATTAACTCAGAATCAAGGTTCCAGTCTTACAGGTTTTAAGCCTTAAACTATTCCCTACTTTGAAGTGTCTTCTGCATTCCTCCTTAGTTGCTGCCCACTTACGATACGTAAGTGTTCTAGGTGAGCCAATACCATGCAGATGTAGGTGAGGTTTCAGTATCCTGGGAATTACTCCCAGTTACTAGAAATTCAACTTGGCATTACAAATAATGAGTTTACAAACCAGTCCTCATCCCATTTGTAAAACAATGATTTTCTTTTAATGTTTGCTTTATTTTACTTCCGGCTCTTCAGCTATCATCTTGGTCACCACATCATTAGCTCTGTTTTGCAAACTTCAGATGATTACAAATGGTGTAAGCTCTGTTCCAGGAAGCCTATTACAAGGCCATGTGATGCTTGCCCTCTCATTTCCTACACATTTTTATATTCATAGACTTGGTTGGCAGCTCTTAGAAATAACCACTAGACTCATTGCAGCCTGTATGTTCATTTTTAGGCTGAGGATGTTGGCGAGTTTTCCAAATGCTCAGATGCTAATTAGGAAAATTAGAATCTAGTCCTTATTGAGAGTTTCAGTAATTCAGCAGAATACTTCTCTGTGAGCTATAATTATATTCAGGAACCTCTGTCAAGGGAGAGCAAAAACAAAGAGGGGTGGATACTTATTTTGTCAATTGTTTTCTTCTCCAAGTCTGCTGTACATTGGATTTGCCAATTCTTCCTGCTCTGACACACAGTCAACCAAAACAAAAAGCAAGCTAACACTATTGGAAAGAAACAGCCTGGATGAGGCCTAGCTGGTAGAGCAGTGTAAATTTGTCAAAATACTCTACAATAAAAATATTATTTTTCTGTTGCCTGAGTTTGAATATATTATATCAGAGACTGCAATGCTGTGTCTGAGTCTGGGACTGGTATGCTGAGTTTATGGAGAAGGAAGTACGGTAGGCTGTATGCAAGACCCTTCTAAACCCTGGATCCAGAAAGTGTTAAAATATAAGCCAGAGTGTTTGTTGTGGGGGAGGAAGGGAAAAGAGAATGTTAGCCGCTTTGAGACTCCTTAGGGTAGTGATAAAGCGGGATATCAAATCCAAACTCTTCTTCTTCTCTTCTGTGTTGAGGTGACAGCCATTAAGAGAGACAAAGGAAAGGAGCTCTGTGTGAGATGACAAATGGATGGGTCCCTTCCCCCAGTCAGCTCGCAAAGCCCTCAGTTAGTTAGAAGGACAAAGCCAGAGTTTAGAGTTGAAAGTTGGAGTGGTATCACCTAGAAGGAAAGCAGCAAGCTAGAGAGAGAGTCAGAACAATATTTGAGAGCAGTGTTTGATTTCTGTTTGAATCCAAGGCTGCAGCTAGAGACAAGCAAGACCCTTGGGTGAACCCCTCCACTGTAGGCTCAAGTTGTATATATTTGTAAATAAACCATATATCATAAAGACACCACAGTCTCCGCTGGGCCACATTCCAAAAGGAAACATGAGTCCTGGGTAATTGCTTGGAACCCCTGGAATCTTGCACTGCTTAGAGATTGCCATGGCAGGCAATAGTATCTTTGTGTCTGAGGCTAGTAAATTACCACAAGCTACTATGAGAGAAGGTAGAGAAGGGAAGAGGTTTGTGCAACATCAGTTCTTGTGATTGGCAGACAATATGAACCCTCCAGATTGCCTGGACTGGCTGTAAATATCAGATGCCTGACTATTATTTTGGCCAGTCAGCAGAGCCAGACTTTCAGAGTCTGCTTTCAGGGTGTGAGTGTAATCTCTCTTCTCAGAAACCCTGAGCTAAAAAACAAAACCAAAAGCGAAACCTCCTCCACATTTATATTTCACTGCTGAGATTTTTTTAAAAATACTAAACAGTTTATAAATGCTGTGGGAGAAAAATAATACTATTTGTATATTGTTGGTAGTGACTCATTGGCATGTTATCCTTGCTAATCTTCACAAAAATTATGTGAAATGCAGAACCATTACTATTGCTACTATGATTTTACAGGCAAGATAAGGTGAGTCAGGGTGAGATAATATGACTTGCCCAAGGACACCCAGAAGTTTCCTCAATATAGGAAAGAAGCCACAAGTAAAAGCATCTAAAGCAGGAGTTCAGAACCTCAGGCCCACAAGCTGAATGTGGCCCCCACAGGCCCTATGGGCCCTTCCCCATAGGACTCTTACAGGGCTGTGCCCCCTTCCTAGACCACATACGACCACATCCCTCACTGGTCTTGTTTTCAAACCACCCTCATGTGCTTGACTGGAATCTATCCTTGATAATGTCTCTTACTTGCCTTTTGGGAGGGTTTGAATGTAGTCTACTCTGTACAAAGGTAAGAGTCATAGCTTTTGCTCTACCCACTTTTTCATCTGTCCCACCACTGGCACGTAGCCTCTGAACAAAAAGAATGCCGCCTTTGAGCAGAATAAGGTTCCTTACCCAAGATCTAAAAGGTGGAGATCAAAATAGGACTCCATCCAATGGAACAGATTGCTGAGAGGTTGAGATTTAAGTAGCTCAAATGAGATCTGAACCCAGCATATCCACTGAACAAAACCACATACAGAGTTTTGTAGTCTATCCCCATGTCAGTGCCCAGCACAGAGGAGCAAATGCTGGAACCCATTCAGGGTTAGTGCCATCATTTCTTTTAATTTGTTTAAATTAGTCCCCCCCCCCCAAAGCTGGACAGTTACCATCCATACGGTAATAAAGACGGTGATATTGCAGCTGTTTTAGCTCAGCAGTTCCAGGGTAAGCTGCTGCCCGACTCTGTCCCTGCTTTAGTAAGCCAAACTGCCAGACAGACACTAGAGAGGCACTGAGAAAAGTGGTAGCAGACACAGGTATCCTGCTTTTCAAGGTAAGCCACCAGGATAGTGCTGGAACCTGGAACCAGCCCTGTTCATAGCAATAAAACTACATTGCAATGCAAAATGTTAACTATGTATCCAGTCTATAGATCATTTTGCCATTCAGTCCTTGAACTACTACTACTTGTGTATATGTTAACTTCATATAAAGAATGTCTCAGGCCTATGTTCATTGATGAGGTTAGACCAGGGGTGCCGACTCCTAGGGGCTGAACCCCTTTGAGCCCCCCCCCCAATATTTGTTAGCAGGGGGGCTGGGCCCCCTCAATGTTTGTCTGGGTGCAATGCCCAAACACGATACTGTTGTGCATGATGTTGAGGCTTTGCACGATTGCACGAGCCAGGAATGTGGTGGCTCCTCCTCTTGCTGCCTTGGAAGGGAAGCAGCCCATGGCCCATGGCAGTGGCAGGAGGAGTTGCTGGTTATGGAAGCCAAGCATCAGACATCTGAGCGTCACACACAATATCTGGGTGTGATGTTGTGCACGATGTCAGCCCCTCCACCCCAATATTTTTCCAGAGTCAGCACTCCTCGGTTAGACTAGTTCAGTAGTAGAGCAGATACCTTCAAGGAATCACCAACGTGGTGCCCTTAGGCACCAGTGTGTCTGCCATTACCTCCCATGGCACCTGCAAAAGGCCTCAGTAAATATCCTTTCAAAAATCCACAATGTATGTAAGGATGTTTGCTCTTCCAGCTCTGTTTCTGTTTGCACTGACTGGGTCTCTCCTACACTGAACACCTGCCTTAAACATTTCATGTGATTCCAGTACTGAACACCCACTCACCTTCTGAATAATGGAGAGGTGCAAAGAGCTTCTCTCTGTTAGTGAGTGTAGTAATGGCTGATGTAGGTTCTTTCACCCACACTGATGCATACACGTACCATTTTGTGGGCCTGTCCCTTTCTACTCTTTTAGATCTGACAGCCTTTTGTGCTATGCTACACCTTTACAGCAGCCATTTTGTGCTATTCTGTGCCCATGTGGCAGCCATTTTGTTCTATGCCATGCTCCATGGCAGCCATTTTGTGTTATGCCACAACTCGCTGGCCCACACAAAAAGATGGTTGACCCCTGTCTTATTGGCAGAAGGTCCCAGGTTTAATTCTTGGCATCTCCTATTTAAAATAAAAGGATTAGGTAACAGGTGATTTGAAATAGCTCTGCTCAAGGCTGGAGAACCATTGCATGTCATAATTGACCATTCTAAGGTAGATGGACCAATAGTTTGACCTGGGATAAGGCAAGAGTGCTGTTTTACATCAAGACAGTGGTGGTCAGTGTATTGCAGTACCTGGAGTGTTGTTTTGAGGTGTGAGAGACCCACATTCAAATATCTACTTAGCTCTGTGGTCCTGAGCAAGTTTCATTTTCCTCAATTTCAGCTGGCTTACAGGGCTGTTGTGGAGATAAATGATGTCGAATTTCTAAAGCACATTGAAGAGTTATCCAGAAATGGTTAATAAAAAAGGCTGAGAAACTGATTCCTGACTGGAAAAGATTCAGTTGACTTGCAATAATATTGATGTAAAAGCCATATATCCTTCCATCCTTCTATCTGCAGTAGTGTAACACAATGTTCCTGCACACTTTAATGTCAGAGAGCAGAAGCCTATCAACACACTTGATTTAATTACATTTTTGTCACCTAGCATGATGTCATAGCAGCTTAAGATGGAAAAATGTATTCTCAGGTAATACAGCTTTAAAGAATTAATCTAAGAATGCACATTATAATGCATGGGCTACTGCAAGCCTTCGGTGAAAGGTGCTACTGAACACTTGTAAGGACAAGGAGTCCACAAACAGTGCTCAGGATGGGGATCATTTATGTCATGCTGGACTGTGGAGATGCTTGGAGCACATCCAAAATGTGGTGTAATGACAGGAATGTCCCAGCTTCCCAACTCCAAGATTAGGAGGACTAGCCTGTGCAGTGCTGTGCTGTGGAGGTGTTCCAAGTGCCTCAGAGGTGGAGGAGCATGTCAGAGATGAGCTCCAGCCCTCCTTCAGAGATTGGAGCTGGAAAGGGAGGTAGACAACTGTAAGTAACCTTAGAGATGCCCTGTCTATTCCACAATTAATAAACCAAATAAAATTTATAGTGTTTACATGTAAAAATATTTCAAAGGTACGTAAGATAACGTCTCCTGACTAACATCTAAACAGGTAGTCCTGTTAGTCTGTTGCAGCAAAACAAAACAAAATTCTGTAGTCCTCATAGAGTTTGGTTATAACCCTAACTTTCCCAGGAGAAATCCCTGTTGGACTTAATAGGACTTACCTCTGAGTAGACATGTCTAGGATTGTGCAATTGCAGTTTTAAGCTGCAGTAAACACACAAGAGTGTAGTTACAAGGGCATAAACTCTATTAAACTATGAGAGACTTGCTTCTGAGTAAATATGTAGAGGATTGCATTGTTATTCATTTATTACAGTCAAAGCATTTTTGCATCCGAGGAAGTGGTCTGTAGACCAGAAGAGTTTATGACATAATAAATTTTATCTCTAAACACACCAATCATTTCTTCTTTGAAATGGATCATAAATGCATTCATTGAAAAGGTGTGCAAGTTGATGACTGTCAAAAATAAATAAATTGGGGGGGTTGGAGCTTGAATTAACATCTTTGCACTTGAGGCTAATGGTTTAAATGCACCAAAATAAAAGAGAGCTGCAGCTTCTTGAAGGCCCCCTGCACAGACAAGCCTAATTACAGTTGTGTCAGCCAGAGCTGTTTGTTAGCCTTTTCCCTTTTGCATTCCACATTCCTCGGCAGCTTTTTATTAGTGATGGTGGAAACCCACTTTGTAAAAACAGTATGCCTTCCATCCTGATCTACTTAGAAAGCCCACTGATTTCAGCGAAATTTGATTATGCTTAGGAGGAGAACGGCGGTCTTAGGACTTGCTTGCTGCAGTCCCTGCTCTGCTTTTTATGCTCATAGTAAAGCTGTAGTAAAGAGTGAGATTTAAAAATAGAAGGATTCCTGTGGGAGGACATCCCACTACAGCTCTCAGGCTGCCTGTGAGTGGAGCTCCTTTCCTCCTATTGTCAAGCAACGTGATTTTCCTTTGCAGCCATCGAGGGGGTGCCTCTAGTCGAGATCCCCCTTCCGCAGGCAGACTTCTCTCCCAGTCTGCAGGCCCCTCGTTTCCTCCCCTTGGCTGACCTCTGCAGCGAAGCTGTCAAAAGCTCCTAGAGGCGTCTTTCCCGACTGC
Source organism: Podarcis erhardii (assembly GCF_964252035.2). NCBI lineage: Eukaryota > Metazoa > Chordata > Lepidosauria > Squamata > Lacertidae > Podarcis > Podarcis erhardii. The sequence goes on from NC_138507.1 coordinate 92,594,182, forward strand.
CTGGCAGCCAGTCATTCAGGAGAAAACCTGCCCCATATTAGAGTTCAGCGAGCCCATGACGTCACCCCCGAGGGCCTAGTTGCCATATATGGCTATCAGCTTGGGCGGAGCTTCCCGTTTCATGGCTGCTCCGGGCCTACGGCTGCTGCTCCCGCGCAGGCGCCTTGTTAGCTCTGCAGCGAGCTGCCGCTTTGCCACACAGCGGGGAGAGGCCATGGCTGACAGACTCGCGGGCAGGCCAGCGTTCACTTGAGTTTTGCCCTTGAAACTCAGGCTGTACAGTGTGAGGTTGCATGCGGCCTGCAACCTGAACGCTGTTATTAGGTTTCCCAGCAAAGGGCGAGAAGCTGGCTCGTTTTGCAGGAGCGGGAAAGGACCCATCACCAAAAGATTTCACCTCCATTTTTAGCAGAGAAATCTTCCCAGGGTGGAAGTTGCTTCTTCTGCGGCGATGCGGCCTCTTTCCTTTGAGCTATTAATAATTGAGAAAAGGAGTTTCCTTTTGTGCACTGGCCTCCAGAAGTCAAGTCAGTCAGCGCAGCCTCAGAGACAGATCTGTCACCACCAGAAATAGCGACAGCTGCCTGTTCCAGATGTGCGGGGCTGATTGCAATACAATGTACTTAAGCGCTGCAGGGGAAAATAAATAAACCCACGTGATGGTAGAATAAACATGAACGACGAGTTCAAATGCAAAAACAGGCTAGGATAGTGCAATCTGATCCTATGCATGTTTAGTTCAGTGAGGATTATTTCCTATGTAGTTAGTTGTGCCTAACCCCACATAGAACCTGGTGGTTACACACCTACCTATGGGTCTTTCCTCCAAATCAAGGAAGAATTAAAATTCCCCCCAAAAAATTCAGATGTGTGCAGATATGTTTAACCAGTAAGTGCTGTTTTTCCTATGATTCATACATGTGTTTAGTTCTTTTCTGAACCAGTGGCAGTGAGTTCCACATATTAATTTATTCCATCTAGTTTCTTTTAGACCTGATATGTTTATTTCATTGTGTAACCTCTATTTTTGTCAAGATCACTGGGTGATCTACAATATTTATATTAAAACAATCAAAACAGTCATAAAATAATTACACCAATCGCAACACCTGCATTCCTACAGCAAATGAAAGGTGAGGTCCAATGTAGCACAAGCAAGCATATGTACACACAATAGTGGTTTACTCTCCAGCTCTGCAACATCCCATGACTCCTAAATCTGTTCCAGAGGGTTGGGAGACATTCTCAAGCAAATTAGGGGTGTGTGAGGGGGCTGAAGGGGGGATAAAAGAAATTGGAGGTACTGTCATGCAGCTGAATTTCTGTTGAGTGAGTGGACCTCATTGCATGTCATCCAGAACACTTCAATTTTAATTGGTCTCACCAAACAACTGCACTCAATTCCCCCCCCCCCGGCAAGGTCTGTTTGAAAAGGCAAGTCAGTGATGAAAACCCACTAGTGAAGGTGCCATATGTATCTTCAAGTGAAAGGACAAGAGACAATAAATGTGTCCGCAGCAGGTTGGAGCTGAAGAAGATTGATATAGGCAGAGGTTTTCCTGCATGTATTTAGGTTCTAGTTCATTATGGAGTTTTATAGGCTAATCTCAACACCTTGAATTAGACTGGGTGGCATATTAGCAATTAGTGGAGGTCCCATGAGCCTGAGCTTTCTCATCGCTGGACTAGGGGGGAGGTTGCAAAGTCTTCTAAGTCCACGGAATGCAATCCTTTCCTTCTGATCCATGTAGGTACAATATGGTTGCCATATGTCCAGAATTTCCTGGACATAGCCAGTATTTAAGGACATCTATAAAAAATGGAAGAAAGGGGAAATCATGAAGGAAGAGTATACACAAGTAGCCAACAGTTGCAGGGGGAAGGTCAGGCAGGCCAAAGCTCAGAATTAGCTCAGGCTGGTAAGAGAGGTTAAAAATAATAACAGTTTCCTCAGCTATGTTCAAAGTAAGATGAAGAATAAGCAAGTACAGCACAGTCGTACCTTGGATCCCGAATGCCCTGGAACTTGGACGTTTTGGCTTCCGAACGCCACAAATCTGGAAATGATTGTTCTGGTTTGTGATCGTTTGTTTGGAACCTGAACATCTGACGGGGCTTCCACGGCTTCTGATTGGCTGCAGGAGCTTTCTGCAGCCAATCAGAAGCCATTATTTGGTTTTTGAACATTTTTGAAGTCCTTTTGAAAGTCAAACATTTTGGAAGTCAACTTCCAAGGTACGACTGTAGTAGGTCCTCTGTGTGGAGAAGACTGAGAAATGCTGATGGGTGACAGAGAGAAGGTGGAGAACTACTTAACACCTACTTTGCATCTCACTTCACCCAAATGGAAAGCAGTGCCCAACCTAGTGAGAACAGAATAAACTATGCAAGGAGGGAGTTGAAGCCCAAGCTATTAAAAGAGGTGGTAAGGGAAGACCTAGCTACTTTAAATGAATTCAAATCTCTAGGCCTAAGGCCTGATGAGTTGTGCCCAAGGGTACTAAATGAGATTGCTGATGTAATATCAGAGCCTCTGTATAAATTTGAGAATTACTGGAGAACAGGTGAGGTCCCTGCAAACTGGAGGTGAGTGAATATTGTTCCCTTCTTCAAAGAAGGGAAAGAAGACGACCCAGGTAACTACCAACAGCTTGACGTCAGCACCAGGAAATGTTTTAGAATAGATAATTAAATGGTTGGTCTGTGAACACTTAGAAAATAATGCTGTGATTACTAAGACCCAGCATGTGTTTCTCAGAAACAACTAATGCCAGATGAATCTCATTTCATGTATTTTTTTATAGTGTTACAAGCTTGGTGGATCAGGGGAATGCTGTGGACGTAGTGTGTGTTGATTTCAGCAAGACATTTAACCAAGTCCCCATTATATTCTTGCAGAGAAGCTGGTAACGTGAGCTGGATGAGGTAACTGTTAAATGGATTTGTAGCTGGTTGACTGACCAGACCCAAAGAGTGCACCCTAATAGTTTCTTGTCATCCTAGAAATAAAGGACAAGTAGCACCCAGTTCTGGTCACCACAATCTGAGAAACCTTATGAGGAACAGTTGAGGGAGCTGGGTATGTTTAGCTTGGAAAAGAGGAGACTGAAAGGAGGTATGATAGTCATGTTCAAATATCTAAAAGGCTGTCACATGGAAGATGGAGCAAACTTGTTTTCTCCTGCTCTGGAGGCTGGGCTCGAACCAATGGCTTCAACTCACAAGAAAGGAGATTCCAACTAAACATCAGGAAGAACTTTATGACAGTGGGAGCTGTTCAACAGTGGAACAGACTCCTCAGAAGGTGATGGACTTTCTTTCATTAAGGCTTTTAAGCAGAGGTTGGATGGCCATCTGTCATGGATGCTTTAGTTGAGATCCTTGCATTGAAGCGCATTGGACTAGATATCACTCAGGGTCTCTTCCAAATCAATGAATCTGATTCTATGCTATTTGCTTCCTCAGTGTTTCCTGCATCTGCTAGTACCAGCTCTATAGACTGTAAGAGACAGCAGCTCAGCAATGAAGTCCTGGCCTGCTAAGGACTAACATCTGCCTCCTTTGGCAGCCATTTCCAGGCCAGGAGATTCAATTCTAGAGTGGCAGTTTGAATATCTGAGCACTGGGGCGGCAGCCGGGGGGGGGGGGAGCATGCTAACATAATTACTCCCCCAGCACCCCCTACATCTGCCAGCAGAGCCAAAAGCTGTGATAAAGATCAGCATCCACCTTTTTGTGATTATACACACAGGGTGCTATTAAACTAAGTTTTACTCAGAGTAAACCCTTTTAAATTAATGAACATGTCTAAGTTAGGTCATTAATTTCAGTGGTTCTACTCTGAATAAAACATGGTTGAATACCACCCATTGTAACTCTTCTCTATTTTACTGTATTTTAAATATATTGGAAGCCACCAGAGGACTCTGGCTAGTAGGTGGGTCTAATAGTCCTAAATAAACTTGGGGTGGAGTAGAGCTGTTTAGAATCAACTGAACTGATCCCAAAGGTATTAATAAATAATGTTTTTTTGTCAGGCATCTGAAAGCACATGGTGTTGGGGCCCATTTGGCACTTACTGGGGAGGGCACTGGATAAAGTTGGTGCAACAACTGAAGAGGTCTTGCTCCTAGGTATCACTGCCAAGCTTCAGTTGGCGGGGGGGGGCACATGGAGCAGGACTGCCAGTGTTGAATGGATAACACGTGGGGGTACACTTATGGGCAGAGGAGGTCCTTAAGATACCCAGGTCCCAAGGCATGCAGGGTACTAAGGGTAAGAACAAGCACATTGGATTGTGTTTAGAAGCTAGCATTGTATTAAACATTGTTCATGAAGCCATAGTCTCATAAGATAGTCAGATGGGCTGAGAGGGGAGAATAAATGTTTATGGATTGAAATGTGCATTTGCGCATTTATTGTCATAATTAGGTTTTAGATTCAATTAATTATTTCAACATCAATTTTTTAACTGAGCTTTTTGAGGAGTGGGAGGCAATAAAACACATACCAACTGATTTTACAGTCAACATGATAGCATCTTATAGAGGTAACTTTAACGTCAACATTTACACCAGTGAAAATGCCTAGAAGGTAGGCCCCAGCCCCTGTTATGAAATCCTAAACTCATCCCTTAGAATATGAAAATAGAAGGAGCACCTGAGCATATGCCTCTTGTCACACTGGAGACCCCCAATAGCTTTTACATTTCTGAGGTTAGGAACCAGGGATTCCAGTTCACAGGACTACCTCCCACATATACTTGCACAATGCTGCCTTTATTTAGAATTGAATTATCCTCTCCAAGGTCTCAAACTCAAACTATAGCTGCTTTACCACCCTTCTTGCTAGACCATATAATTAGATCTCTATTGTCAAAAGCATCCTTCACACTATGCTAGTGACAACCTGTTTCTCTGTACAGTAATAGCAGATCAAGTTATGCAGAGTCCTTATCCAAAGCCACGTTTTCATGATTCCCATTTGAGTGGACATTGACACGTTGGGATGGATTCGAAATGCTGTTATTTTGGCATTAGAATGTGAATCTCTTATACAATGCCTGGTGACATTTATGTGCACCCTTAGACTGGCTGGAGAGGAATGCGTTTTGAGTTAGTAGTGCAGCAGGGCCTTTTCCTTGCATTGAATCAACACTGCCTTTATTGTTTTGAGGTTGGTTGGCTTTCAACTACAGCGTTAGCCATACATGATAACTGTAACTGGAGCCATACATGAAACATCGAGCCACACCTCAACATAAGCACTCATTATGGAGGTCCACTCGGGGTTGCTGCCATATCTTCAGGCTGTTCCCACTCCCCTTTCAAAAAGATCTGTTCAGATTTGCGCCATACTGTACTTGTTTTACAAGCTGAAGACCCAGGCGCTGTGTGTATGTGTGTGTGTGTGTGTGTGTGTGTGTGTGTGTGTGTGTGTAGCTGGGAGAGCGAGAGAGCTCTTGCACATATTTATGTTCTGCATCTTTGTAGAAAAGGGATGGCTTTGAAGGAGCCTGGTGGTGTTGCTGGAGTCTTGTGTAATTCAAGTCTCAATTTCCCCTGCCTTAGTTCCTCCCTCCCTTCCTCGCCGCTTGCACAAGTCTTTTCAGGAAAGGCCGGGAGTGAGGCGGTAGCTGTTGCGAGACCGAGGGCTGCGCATCGCCTCCGAAATGGGCACAGCCACTCCTGTCTCGTTGCTGTTGCCACTGGCACGGTAACATGGGCAGTCGCATTTACTATGCTACCACCTGGAGAGCCGGGGGGTGGGGGGAGAGGAGAGGACACAGATCGTTGCCCCGGAGCTCTCCAGATCGTTGCTCCCAAGCTGGCATTGTCAGGGAATATGGCGTTTGCGAACACAATAAACCGTGCGGAAGAGAGAAGAGGAGCGCGGGGGTGGGAGAGGAGGAGGAAAGGCGAGCTCTCCTTGGCGGGTTTTAAAAATATACCAAGCCTAGCGAAATAAGGGGAAGGAGAGTTGCAAATGTTGCTATGCACGCCAGGTTGCAACATTTCCCACTCAGCTCCCCCCGCACCCCGCCTAAGTCTCGTCATTTTTCAAAAGGAAGTGCACACTCCTGTAACGACAGGGGGGCTTCCCCTCCCGCCCCCTCGTCGTGGTGGGAAAGCAGCGCGGGTGCATTTCCACGCACCGCAGAGCGTGCAAAGCTTCTGGGTTATTGGAAATACTGTAAGTGCGGACAGAAGGCCGATGAGCGGAGAGGCAGCCAAGAGGGAACGAAAAACCAAGCCGGGTTGTATCCTGCTCTCGCTCCAAAGGGGTAAATCACTTGAAGCGCCGCCATGAAGCAGGAGTCGCTGCAAGCTCCCGCCGCCGCCTCCTGCTCCTTCCCCTGACAGCCTGCCAATTCCAAGCCTGCCGCCCAGCCCCCACCCGCTTTATCTGCCTCCACCAGGCATCCCTCCCAGACCCACCCTCCGTGTCACGTGGGAGGGAAGGGGGCTGCAAGGAAACTGCTGCTGCTGGCCAGGGAACTTCCAGTGCCCGACTTCCTGTTTTGCGTCCATTACGTCACTGGTGCGCGCCAGCGGCCGCGCGTCTTTTCCGGGAAACTGAAGGAGCGACGTGTGGGACGGTGTTGCTTGAGGAAAGGCGAAAATGGCGTTGTGGGTGCGGGACCTGCTGGCTTCCGGAGCGCAGCCGGTACCTCTGCCGGCCGAAGATCGATCGGTTTGTGGTTTACTCCGCGCTCGTTGCCGGGTACAGGTAAAAAAAATGGGCTCGTGTGAAAGGAGCGGGTGGGGCTTAGTCGCTGTGTGAGGGACGGAATGAGATCCCTCGGGGAGTCGGGGTTGCTTGTGGTTGGGGGCGCGGGAGCTGGGAGGACACCCCCCCGGAATTGTTAGACTGCCCTCGCCTCCCCCACCCCCCAGTTAGCGTGATTAGTTGCTCGGGGTGGTGGTAGTTGTAGTCCCAAAAGCACCTGGAGCCAAGGGGCTACCCAGCTTAGCTTGACATAATTCCCTTTTGCGTTAAAAGCTGGGTAGGGGGCCAAGGAGAAGGGAATGACTGTGAAGTCCCTCAGTGGTGTTTTTGACAGTCATTGTCAAGTACGGCATGGCAGTTAAGAGATTATTAATGGGACTGGTGTTAACTGATTTAGGAAATTCTTTGAGGTGTATAATTCAACACTTGGTAGATGTGTTTTCTGTTGTTGTTGTTTTGCCCCCTCCCAAGAGCTTGGGCAGGTAACAGCATTAAAAGTATAACAAAATGGTACATGATAAAAAGAAGACTAAAGTCCCCCTGTTAAATCCAAAGTCCTATTGACCAAAGATAGTTTTACAACTCATTTAGAAAGTATGCAGAGTCTGGACTTTAAGGTGAACGGAGTTTCACAGTTCTGTGTCTTGGAAGCATTTCTTATAAGCATTCATAGTTTCTTTCTTTTTGTCTTATCTATTACCATTCAGTTAAGAGAATCTTTCCAAATTTTAACAGTGGCACTACCAATTTGTGACTCAGTGGGATGTGACTCATACTGTGTTCTGTGCTGCACATATTTGTATACATTTACTTCACCAAGTATTGGATCTTTACACAGAGAAGGAACCAGATCTCTTACCCATCTTTTCACCAGCATACAGTTTTAAATAACTTGATTGGAAAATAATCTAATTGCCAGTTACTACATATTAAACTGTTGTAGCATTTCAACCTACAGTATATGTTTAATTCTTTCTGACTTGTTTGTATTTAGGGTCTTCCTGAAGATCACATCTATATAAAGTGTAATGGTCGACGTGTTAATTCTGAAGATGTGCTACAAGAAGGAGCCGTTTACAGCCTGGAACCAAGACTGTGTGGTGGAAAAGGAGGTGGGTTCACGGTTGCAACTTTGTGCTAAATAATTAGAATACTGTGTAACTCTGAAAGTGGAAATTAGAATATGTTTCTTTCATTGCAAGGAGCTTGTAAATGTAGCTATGAACCAAGCCTGGTTTCTCAAGCTTTCCCAGAATGAGCTGCTTTCTGCCAACGCTAAAGTGTTTAACCTTCCCTGTGTGTAACTGAGCTACGAGTAATTCTGTGCAAGCACAAAACATTTTCTTAACTACATAGATGCAAAATAAACTTAGTGAAAAATCCTTAACATAGATCTATCTTAAATTTCTGCATGTAGCAGTGGGAAGAAGACAAATATAAATACAAAAAGGTGAGATCACAGTCTTGATGAGCCTTTCCCAACCTGGTGTCAACCTGTTTTGGACTACACCTTCCATCAGCTTCAGCATCTGGAGGGCACCTGGTTGGAAAAGGCTGATTTTGAGTAGGCATCCTTGCAGTTTAACATTCCATTACCAAATAATCTTGCTATAGTGTTCTCTTACTCTTACCGTTATGCTGCTGACAGCTTGTAATTCGCTCCTAGGTTTTGGATCTATGCTCCGTGCACTTGGTGCTCAAATTGAGAAGACAACAAATCGAGAAGCTTGCAGAGATCTTAGTGGAAGGAGACTTCGAGATGTTAACCATGAAAAAGCGTGAGTCATTTATTTCTCACAGAAAATAACCATACATCTCATTATCAGTATTCTATAGATTTAGAAGCGTATTTCTCAAATTACTATAAAAAGTCCAAATGAGAACACTGATTGGGGCAAAATATCTGTGTGCTGTATCTTGTTCAATCTGTCCTTGAACGTTTCTGAGCCCCAGAGTGTAGCATCGGTTTCAAAAGACCAGCTAAAATTATGTAATACAGTCATACCTTGGGTTGAAGTTGCTTCAGGTTGAGCATTTTCTGGTTGCACTCCGGTGCAACCCGGAAGTAACGGAATGTGTTACTTCTGGGTTTCGCTGTTTGTGCATGCGCAGATGCTCAAAATGATATCATACGCATGCGCAGAAGCGGCGAATCATACCCACGCCCATGCAGATACAGGTTGCGTTCTGCTCTGGATGCAGATGGGGCTCCGGAACGGATCCCATTTGCATCAAGAGGTACCAATGTACCTGGATTCCGTTAGCCTTTATGCAGTCAACTAGACTTTCGAAACTGCAGCTTTGTTGTGTCTACTAATATACAATGGTATTCAGTGCTAGTCCTACTCAGAGTAAACCCTTTGCAGTTATTGGACATAACTTAAGGTCGTTAAAGCAACCCATAGCATTGTTGGAAAGTAATTACTCCTCTGGAGCTAGAACTGTTTGGTTACATCATTTAAACCAGTCTAGTATATAACAGTTCACCTCGTAACCATGGACAAGGAATATGGGGGGGTGGGGTGGAGCAAACCTGACAGGGGAGGTAGAGATCTTTCCACCCCTCTTCTGACAGGCCACTTAATTTCTGAGCTAATTGCAGAAGAAGAAAATTCCTCTACAACCAACACAGAAGGCTGGCAGAAGGCAGATGGATAGCCATATACCTCTGCCACCAGTCTGCTTGCCAGAAGGCTTTTTTCTAGCTTGTGGATCTTCGTCTCTGCAGAAATGCAGACTAGTAAATTTTTTTGCAGGCTAGTAGCTTTTGTGTGCTTATTTACAAGGTTGGTTAAAGCAGTTAGCCCCTTCAGATGCCCTTATTACATTATATATAAGGAGGTGAGCAACACATGTAGAATTGCAGAACAAATGCTTGGAGTGAGCCTGAGATGAGTATTGTGGGATTTTTATTCCTGCTGAAGTTTGATTGGTCTGGTTTGAACTTTGGTTTTAATTGTTAATTTTACATATTTCTGCTCTTGTGAAGGGCAAGCTAGAAATATGCTACTTAAAATAACTTTCGTGGACAAGGCATGTATTTACCCTTCCTGGCTTTCTCTGCAGTAGTTAAACATCTGGAGGATTTTTATTTTCCTTTCTGGTGTCTCATTGACAGTGACCCCTGCCAAACCCCATCAATTAATAAAGACGAGTAATTTTTTATTTGTTTTGGGAGGAAGCACATGAAGATGTTTTCTTGTGTTTTGTAGGAAGATGGGAGTTTTTAACACTCGCTGGTTAACATGGTTAAACTAAGGAACTCATTCCAGTAGTGGCCACCAACTTGGATGACTTTGAATGAAGATTAGACAAACTCATGGAAGGCAAGGCTACTAGGCATGCTGGCTGTGCTCTTCCCCCACAGTCAGAGGCAGCAATGCTTCTGAATAAAAGTTGCTGGAAACCACAGGAGAGAAAGAGTACTCTTGTGCTTGAATCCTGCTTGTGGCTTTCCCACAAGCATCTGGTTGGCCACTGTGAGAACAGGATGGTGAACTACATGGACCATTGGCCTGATCTTCTTACATTCTTAATTGCAGGTGGGCAGACTCATGTCCAGCTTGCAGGCTTCCCACAGGCATCTGGCCAGCCACTGCAAGAACTGGGTGCTGGACTAGATGGGCTGTTGGTCTGATCCAGCAGATTCATCTTCTGTCCTGTTCCACCCTTTTCCTCCTAGCAGTAGGCGGAAAGAGTGCTTGATCCGAAACTATCAAGCCCATGGCAGAGTGGACACATAAAAGTGCATGTAGTGTCATGTGGCTTCTTCTCTCTTAACAGAATGGCCGAATGGGTGAAGCAGCAAGCGGAACGTGAAGCGGACAAGGAGCAAAGACGTGTGGAAAGACTGAAGCGCAAACTTGCGGAGCCGAAACACTTTTTCACGAACCCAGACTACCAGCAGCAATGTCACGAGATGGCAGAAAGGCTGGAGGATTCCGTTCTCAAAGGTAGCACAGAGAGCATCGTTGGTCGTTATGCTGGATTACATATATCAGTTGGGCAGCTAAATAGCCTGTCATTATGATGCTCTGGTGTTGAACAGTGTGCCTGTGTGTTTGTGTATTTGCCTTGAATTTTCAACCTCTGGGTGGACAGCTCTCTCCTTGAATAGAAAGTGGGGTTGCCAAAACATGCCTCCTTCCTCTTCTGCCTGCATCAGCATCCAGTTCGTGGAGTTCTGCTGAAGGCAAGTCTAGGTGCACTTCCCAGTCTCTGACCTCTCATGATCACTACCTCTCAGTGACTGAGCTGCTCTGTTACAGTGGCTCTGACCATGCACGTATTGCCATGGTGTCCTCCTTGCTGTCACTGGATTAGCTGCTTCAGAAACATCGTGACTTGCAAGACTTAACCTGCAGGCATACAGAACAGTTTGTAGAACCTTAGGAGTTTGAACTCTGGGGTCTGTGAACATCTAAGTGAAACTGAACCCTCTTATTTGTGGCAGTCCTCTGCGGGCCTTGGAATGGCACCTCAGAATGCAGATTGGTTCAATGATATCATTGCCTTGTGATGACAACAACAGTGAATGCTCGTAAATATGAATAGGCTTGTTAACATTCCGTTTGGGAAAATGGCTGCTGAAAATTAAATTCCTTGGTGTTTATTTTGATAGTTGGATTTTGATAAATTTTAAAAGGCTGCTGAGAGAATTTAGTGGAACATCCCCCCCCCCATTACTCTGTGGAAGAGCAATAAAACGCAAAGCAAAGGGGATTTTCAAATTATTGATTTTGTTATATTTCTACCCCACCTTTTCTCCGAAGGAGTCCCCCTCTCCATTTTATTATTACAGCAACACTGTGAGGCAGGTTAGGCTGAGAAATGGCGACTGGCCCAGCATCACCCAGTGATATTAATTGTTGAGTGGGGATTTGAACGCTGGTCACCCAGGTTCAAACTCAACACTAACCACTATGGTTTGCTATCATCTGCACTGAGTACTGATGATGCCTTAAATAACATTGGCAGAGCTGAAAACTAAGCTAAACAAAACTCATTTAGTGGGAAATTAGAGATAAATAGAAAATGTGCTTTCATTTCTTAATTCTCATACCTGTTTTTTTATTATGTCATTGTGTTTGATTTGAAATGCCAGGGATTAAATGGAGAAGGAAGAGTTGACTGTTTTTGCTCCTTTTCAGGCATGCAAGCATCTTCTAGCACAATGGTCTCGCCAGAGAGCAGTGAGAGCCGGAAACGGCCAGCTGATTCTGAAAAGGGAGCCACGTCTGAGAAGAAGAAGTGCTTTTGGTGAGCATTACATTTTGATCCTTTTAACTAGATGAAAAGGTGCATGAATAAAGATTGTAAGGAACAGGAACAGAATTGCTTCCTTTAAAAGGGAGCAGGTGGCCTTAAATACTGTGGCATGGATCCTAAGAACCATAAGCACTGTTTTGCTCGTGAAATTAGGTTTCTTACTGCCTCTGCTTGCAAGTAATCCATTGGATCCAAATGAATAACCATTTCATAGCAATCCTCTACAACAGCTCAGCACGTTGAACCCTTTAAGTTCACTACAGAATGCTGTGGATAAGCTACAAGGCAGCTTATTATAGCAATATTCTGTGTAAGTATTCAAGGTGGCAGAGCTCCATGGTTTCAGCAGAATTGAGTGGAAACAGTGTGTTGGCAGTTTTATGCCTGTTTGGGCGCTTATGGTCTCTGATTTTCTACTCTACTTTTAGAAAGAGTTGCCCTTTTGATACCATTACCATGATGTTTGGTGATGCCTATGGAATTTTAGTACTGCAAGAGCTTCACTGGAATTGGTCTTGCATTAATTCCATTGGTAGGGCCGGCCCTACTTGGTTGCCTCAGGTGGCAGATGTTGAGGGGGTAGTGAGTGGGTTGGTGTCCCGTGCAGCCTATCCTGCACCCCGTAAGCTAGCCTACTGCCTTCAGGTACTGTGAAGGATGCTGAAGTAAGATCCAGTTGCCAGTACCCTCAGCTTCTGTATATGAAATTAGGTAGGAAAATGTGTTCTACATTGCCAGAACTTGTGTTCTTTTCATAGTTGTTGAGGCAAAAGGGTTTTGGGCAAATTGCCAAACCTCTGTGCTTTGCTGATGCTATTTGTAAAAACACACACTTTTAAAAAAATGGATTTCCATTGATTGTGGCAGGTTGGGGGTGGAAGGCTTGGAGGACCCTGACAGTTCACAAGACAGTAGTAGCAGTGAAGATGACGACTCACCTGGCACATCAGGAAGTTGCACAGTGTCATCTGGCAACCATGTGAAGATGGTGGAAAGTACAGAACAGTGTCCCAGCAGTTCCGAGGATTCCAGAAGCTGCTCTTCAGCCTCTGATGCAGCTGAGATTTTGCAAGAAGAAGGGAAGGGTGCTAAAAAGGATCTGGTAGAGGATCCACCTATCACTGAAACTGCAGCTATTGAGAAACATGAAACAGCCAGGACAACAAAGGACAGAGATCAGGCAAATGCCTCAGATACGCAGGAACCTGTGAGCCAGTTACAGAGCACAGTAAGTATGCTGCTTATTATGTCTGATTAGAAGTTTGTTTATATATATATATATATATATATATATATATATATATATATATATGCAACTGAAATGCAGTTGAAATGCAACTTGCTACCATTTCCCATAAGCTTCTATTTTCACTCACAATGTGATGATTGCAATGTCATGTCTCATCCTTCCAGATACATTTTTGGGAGTGGGAGGGTAGGATGGTGGTGGCTATTGTTATCTATCTATCTATCTATCTATCTATCTATCTATCATCTATCTATCATCTATCTATTTATTTTTCAGTAGATTCTGCTGGCCCACACACACACACACACACACACACTCAGCTGGACCCTGAGAAAAATGCTGTCCCATTTACTGGGCTGCTCTGGTCCATGGGGTCACGAAGAGTGAGACATGACTAAACAACAACAACTCTTAACCATAGATCGGGGTGGAGAAAGTGTGGCTCTCCAGAAGTTGCTGGGCTGCAACTCCCATTGGCTGGAGCTAACAACATCTGACAACATCATCTAGCAACATCTGGAGGGCCATAGGTTGCCCACCCCTGCCACAGAACCTCTTTGGTTAAATTGAAACATATATACAGGATTTTGGAGTCCTTTAAGGGTGCTCCTGTAACTTAAACTCAGCACGCACCATGTTAGATGACTGCAATATCCCAGAGTGAAAACATGTAGTTGTTTTTTTCCACTTCCTTTTTGCTGAAAAGCTTTTTGTCTCTTTGGGTATCCATGACACACATTTAAAACACTGCCTGTTTCCCTTTGTTTTTTTGTTAGGAGACTTCAACAATAGATCTTTTGGAATTCAACTCTGTTGCTGAACTGGAAGCCATAGGACTAGACAAGCTGAAGTTTGAGCTGACGGCTTTGGGACTGAAATGTGGGGGCACCCTGCAAGAAAGAGCAGCACGGCTTTTCTCAGTGAGGGGTCTGCCGAGAGATCAGATAGATCCTGCTTTGTTTGCTAAGCCTTCAAAAGGGAAAAAGAAATAATTTTTAAAACTGGCTTTTTAATTTTTCAAGATTCTTCATATTCTGCCGTTTTTGTATAGTGATCTCTTTTCCAGGAAAGAAGAGGCAAATTTGTTCAATCTTTAAATACAGTTCTTATATGAGTAACTTGGGGGGGTGGGGAGCGAAAGTTTTTGCCTGCTGACTCATTGTTGCCTTCTTGACTTTTGTGCAAGTCCTGATAGCTTTTGCACAGCAAGATCATAGCAAGATGCTATGTTTGCTTTTGTTTTTTTACGCTGAAGCCTGTTTCCTAAGAGTAGTGAGTGGCAAATGTTTTAAATGCTATAAAGTCGTTTAAAAATAAAAATAAAATTCTCAGAATGGCATTGGGTGATACAGAAGAAAATGAATGATAGGAAAGAAATGCTGTATGTGGTTGTATGAATAGTTAATAAAAGCCAAAGCTACGGACTGTGGGTTGAATCTTCTCAAACCTGATTTCATGTTTGTGACTGGTGTTTTTAATGCAATACTTGTTGCAAGGATACCGACAAACATGTGAGAGCTGTTACTCATCAACCTGGGGCAGCGTGCCCTTCCAGGCAACATCTATTACAGCAGCAAGCCCATTTTGGGAACAAACATTGTTTAGATGTTTTTCACAAGCCAATGCTGAGGTTTGAGTTAACTGCTGACGAACACCAGATATGCCAAGGCCTACTAATTTCATAAATAAAACCTTAATTCATCTGTAAATAGAAATAGGCAAAGTGGTGTACTTCCTTCTGTGAAAATTATCCATGGGCTCCCTCCTTTAATCTCTTTACCATTTATTTTAAGAAACACACAAGGAAGCTTCATCTACACCAATAAATCATATAAAATACAAGTGCATTTGCCATTTATTAATAGATTCCATTACATCTTGCCTGCCTTCTACCAAACCCAAAGAGGTGGCCTCCTATCCAGGCACAGACCAACGCCTCCTTTTTATAATTATTGCCTTAGCTGGATAGGAAGTGATCTCTCACCTGCTGCCCATGCCACCTTTAATATAACACTTCTCACTTTTGCACGGCTCCAAACCCTTTCTGTGGCCTCTGGAATTTCCTGGCTTTAAGCAAGGTTTCTTTCTAATGTTGTTAAAGTTCATAGCAGGTGCTAGGACTGTCACGAGAAGGGTTTCCCTAAAAAAAATGTCCTGATACATAGCTTAAATCTAATGATATCTGCTGAAATCTGCATTTTGCACAGGTATAATCTAAAGACTTCCATTTTCATCCAGCAAGGCTAATATGAGGGGAAGAGGAGAGCCTCTGTATGCCTTGCTATATGGGAAACTACTTGTGTAAACAGGTACATTTCCTGCAGTTCCAGGGCTGGGACCTCCCATCTGGAGTTTGGGACCGCTGTCTACACTACTACTTTATTTGTATAAGCTTAGACTGCCCAATTACAATTAATGATGGTCTTTACAGGTGTGGTTCCCAAAGAGATGGACTCTGAGCAAAATTCCCCATTAGCTTTTCAGTGCTCTAGTCAGCCAGCAATGAACCTCCAAAGAATGCCATGAAAATATATTTCTGTTACTGAAGTCTCGGGCTTGCAAGAGCCCTTCTATCAAGTGTAATGTTTAATTGAGTACTTTTGCTGAATATAGAGTGGGAAGGACTGAGAGGTGGTTTTCTATGGCGAAGAGGCCAGCTCTTTCCTCCCAGCCACTGCTAATAATGCAAGGATTATTATGCCCAGAGTGGTTACTTGCTCTGTGGGTGTGATTGGAAGCTGGATCGCTCCCTATCACTGTTTCCAGAGCCCCTGAAAATATTCATGTCCTCTTATTAGATCATTGGAAGGCAAGTTGTTTTTTAATTACCGGTAGTTTTTATTAAATATTCTTGTGTAAAAAGACAAATAAATAAAAGTGTCTCCATTCTCAATTCAGAGTCTTTTTCACAGTCCATTTACATTCAGTATGAGACATTTGCATTGTGTGGTTTGGGAGGGGGATAATGATATTTCATTCTATTGTGTACTGTTTGTGCAGGGTTTTTGTGACAGCATCACATGGGTAGGTCATACACACACACACACACACACACACACACACACACACACAAGGTAAAGGGACCCCTGACCATTAGGTCCAGCCATGACCGACTCTGGGGTTGCGGCGCTCATCTCGTTTTATTGGCCATGTGGCCAGCATGACTAAGCTGCTTTTGGCGAACCAGAGCAGTGCACGGAAACGGCATTTACCTTCCTGCCGGAGTGGTACCTATTTATCTACTTGCACTTTGACGTGCTTTTGAACTGCTAGGTTGGCAGGAGCAGGGACTGAGCAATGGGAGCTCACCCCGTCGCAGGGATTCAAACCGCCGACCTTCTGATCGGCAAGTCCTAGGCTCTGTGGTTTAACCCACAGTGCCACTCGGTTAGTTGTGTTCAGTTGGTTTCAGTGTGGTTTGTTTGTGAGTGGTGGGTGTTGTTGAGTCAGATTAGCCATATCGTTTGGTACAAGGGGAAGAAGGCGAGTTCAACTATGGAAGTAGCTTGTCCATACTTGTTATGTATGCTCTCTTGCAATGTAAATGTGTGGAGTTGCTTCCGTCTATTAGACGTAGGGTTGCCATGTCAGCAGCTCCTCAGACCCTGAGATTTCCGGTCCCAAACCTGAGACCTAGGGGTGGCCCAGTGATGTCACAGAGGGAGGGCCTCTTTCCCCTCAGCCACCCACTGGCGGAGGAAGAGGAATGCGGGGGGAGCACACCACTCCCCGCAGCGCAATCCCCAGGGTGCCCCCCCACCCATGCTGGGTGCCCCGCCCCCGCCTGCTTTCCGCCCACCCCAGTGCCGGAGCATGAAGCTCTGCCACTGCAACCACCATGTCCTTCAGTGACATCACAGCTGTTACCCACTGGGTTCTGTTGGGGAAGAGGAAAAGGCCATGTGCTTTTGTGACATCACATGTAGTCCTTAGCCAATGGTAACAGTAGTCCTTAGCCAATGGTAACAGCTCGCAAAGCCTCACAATTGTGGGTGCACCTCAGCAGAGATTTATTTGTATCCTTGTTTATTATTAAAAAATATTGATTATAGCTCACCCTTCATCTGTCATGATACCCATGGAGGGGGAAACCACACCATAACCCTGTTGTATAGGGGCATTTTTAGCACAATGACTGCATTCCTTTATGGGGAATCTTCCAGGGGTCACATGCCAGAGTTGAGGAGGGCCAGAGGCAAAGGGGAGTGGAGCAAGGAATGTGACTCTTGATTTTGTGCAGTTGGTTCCATTCCAGCTGTGCAAAAGCCAGAGGTTTCTGCCCCTGCCCTCAAATCTCTCAATCCAGTTAAGCATGAAGCACCGTCACAGCTGAAGGAAACATTTAAACCATGGAAAAACTCTTGAGGTGGGTACTGAACAAGACTGGTGAGGGACATGGCACAGGGAGCATCCCAAGGACCAGATGGAGTGGCCTGGAGGGCTGCATTTGGCCTGCAGGCTAAGGTTCCCTAGGGCATGATTTTCTTTTACCATAGAGTAGGCACAGGCCTCGTAGGCTGTCTAGTCTTTCCTGGGCTCAGTGCAGGAAACAGAGGGCTATAGCATTTCCAACAGTCTCTATTTGAAGACTTCCAGCAAGAGAGACCACCACTCCTCCAGGGAACTGAGCCTAGTGTTGAACTCTCTTGCCATTAAGAAGTTTCTCCTCATATTCAGCTGAATTCAATTGGGGCACGATAATCTAAATTTCATATATATGGTCACAGGGTCTGAACTGGTGGTGACTGACCAGGAACGAGACTTGGGGGCATAGGAGCCAACTCCTAGAGGCAGGGGTAACTTAACCCCCACAATAAAATATTTGAGGGGGTTAGCCCCCCCCCAAAAAAGTTGATGGGCATTGCCACTCATATGCTATGTGTGTACCGTGTCATGTGATAGATTGGCCCCTTGGCCTGATCCAACAGGGCTGTTTAAGTTTTTCTCCTTATCGTCCTGTGACCAGCCCATTAGGTCTAATCCTGCTCTCTGAAAGTGCCCTCTTCTACATGACAACCTTCTGGTATTTAAAGAGAGCTACAATGTCCAATCCTTCAGTCTTTTCCAATGGCGAAGAGGAGGGGAGGAGGTTGTATGCTGAAAACTTACATAGTGGGAAAATGTAGAAATAATATTTCACTGTCAAACAACCAGATGATCTGAGCTCATGTATCAGCAATTCAATGTCGTGAAGAATGATACCAAACAGACTGATTAACCATGCTTGATTTTGTTTTTAATCTCTGCCAATATCCATAATTCTTCATTGACTTTCAAAATTGATGGCAACATTCCGCCACCAGGTGTCGCTGGGCACCAACTAAATCGACGAAAAACTCTACACTGCACAACTGTTGAGCTAGATTGCTAGAAGATCCTTTACAATGGTTTGATCATATGTTTTATATGTTTATTGTCTTGTATGAATAGATTATTTGTTAGTTATTCAAAGGTGTTTCCTCTAAAAAATGGCATCAACATTCTATTCGCTCAGCATCTCCCTACCAGAATCCTTACCCAATTCACTTTAATGCGTGCTCTAGAGTGCATAGGGGCAATTCCTATGGTCTTCAGTTCAATATTTAAGACTAGAGCATAACATATCTTACATAGATTGCAAATGAATTTAAGTCTCGACACTCCTGTCTAACTGGCAGCGGCGTAGCGTGGGTTGTCAGCACCCGGGGCAAGGCAAGGAATTTGCGCCCCCTAACCTGGGGCAAGGTAAGTAATTTGCGTCCCTAACCCCTAACCTGCCGCCGCTGCCAGCTGCTTCTTGCTGCTGCCTGGGCTGCTGCCATGGGGCTCTGCTACAGCCTGCGCCCGAGGCTCTTCGGCAACTCTGGAGGCAGTGAGACCCCCCCCCGATGTTGCGCCCGGTGTGGCCGGCCCCCCCTGCCCCCCACGCTACGCCACTGCTAACTGGTTTAGGGATTAAGATGGCTGTCTGTTTTGCTGGAAGAACTGTGCATTTAACAGCTGCAGGAAGGTTCAGCTTATTGTCCCTCATCCAGACAGATGAGAATGAGAACTAGAGCTGGGTCGGTGTCATCCACATGTTGATGGCTCCTTTCTCCAAATTCCAGCAGCTTCATATAGCTATTGAACAGCATGGGAGATAAGATGGAATCTTGCAGGACTCCACGGCACAGATTCTATGGGACTGAGCAACAGTCCCCCAATGCTGCCTTCTGGAGCTGGTCTCGCAGGTAGGATCAGAACTACCAAATTGCCTCTCACACCCAGTCTACAAAGCTAATCTAACAGACAGGGCCCACTCACCCATAAGGCAAGGTGAGCCGACTGCCTCAGGTGGAGGAATTCACCGGGGCAGATCCCGATGTCAATCTTTATTCCTCCTTATTTCATGATGTAGATTTTCCCTCAGCCTTTCTTTCATGGCAAAGAGGGGGGTGCGATTTGGGGGTCCGTCTCAGGTTCCACAATATCTTGGGCCAGCTGCCCACAGATACTATGGCCAATGGTCTTTAATACCTCTGAGAGATTAAGGAGAAATGATAGGGTCATCCTTCCCCTTTCCTGTTCCCCATAAAGGACATCATGCATGGTGACCAAGGCCACTTCAGTCCCAAACCCAGGTCTGAATCCAGAGTGGAGAAAGCCCAGCTATTACTGGACTACAGCATCTGAGCAACCACCATCCTCTTTAAGAATCTTCTCTAAGAAGGGGCTATTTACAGCTAAGCAGTAGTGCTTCCAAACAGTCAGGTCCAAGGAGGACTTCTTAAGCAGTGGTCGCACCACCAACTCTTTTGAGTGCAGCAGAAATCACTTCCTCAGGCAAAGACACTTTTGTCACACACACCCTAGCTGCCCCTTTCTGGCTACTCCTGATCAGGCAAGAAGAGCAAAGGTCGAGGGAACACAAGGAAGGTCAAACCTCTTGGTCATATTCTTAAGCTGTAAAAGCTGGGAAGGATCCTATAGTACCTGACCAGGTTAAATGTAGTTAATAAATAAATTTAATCCCTGTACGTAGTAAAATTATTTTTGAAAACTGTTTATGCACGTCTCCAAAGCACTTTCCATTATATACGGAGTTGTTACAGCAATCCCCAGCACCAAAGTATGGATTCATAAAAAGATTTTTGTGTTACCTAGTCCTATTAGGCTTCCATGGTAAACTTTCAGAAAGGCTGGGAAGTCTGCTGCTACAAAAACAACAAAGCGTCTTGACTGTGACACAACTGCTTGTGGAATAAAGTCCATTGCATCAGATCACAGGCAGTTCACCTGCAGGGGGCGGCAGAGACCATTGCTTGTTGACAGCTCCATTTCCCAAATAAAAAAGGTTGAGCTTCATCCTGATTTCCCCACAGGGAGGTTATATGATGTCAGCTCTTTACTGAGCACTTGTTTTGATTTGTTTGTGGGGAGCTAGCTATCCCACACTTTTTAGGCCAAAGATTCTGTTATTAGGGTTTTTTTTGTTTTTGTTTTTAAAGTGGATTTGTTGCACCAGAGCTGCTTTAATTGCACAAACCTAAATTTATAGAAGGCGAGCATTTCTCAAGCAGTGGATGGCAACTGGGCAGTGTGTGGGCCTTGGACCACTTTCAGACTGGTTTCAGCAGCCTTCCAATTACCCAGCGGCTTGCTAGAGATCTTCAGAGAGACAGGGCAGCTGTTTGTGTGGAATATCCTTAACTCTGGATTTCCTGTACTGAGCAGGGGTTGGACTAGATTGATTGCCTGTAAAGCCCCTCCCGCACTTCACAAAAATCTCAGCACCCTTAACAAACTACAGTTCCCAGGATTCTCTGTGGGAAGCCATGGCTGTTAAAATGGCACAAGAGTGTTTCAAATGTATGTTGATGCGGATGAGACATGAGGTGAAATAAAAGTAATAATAACTTGCTAGTCCGAATCCATACCACCAAAAGAGAGAAAATACATTGCTCCCAAAAAGAGAAGGCAAAAAGGCAATGGCCCATCCCAGTACAGTGGTACCTCAGGTTAAGAACTTCATTCGTTCCAGAGGTCCGTTCTTAACCTGAAACTGTTCTTAACCTGAGGTACCACTTTAGCTAATGGGGTCTCCTGTTGCTGCCGCGCTGCCAAGGCATGATTTCTGTTCTCATCCTGAGGTAAAGTTCTTAACCCGAGGTACTATTTCTGGGTTAGCGGAATCTGTAACCTGAAGCGTATGTAACCTGAGGTACCACTGTATCCTGTTCTCACAGGGATCACCCAGATGCCTGGGGGAAACATGACAGCAGGATCTGAGCACAAGAGCTTTCTTCACTCTTGGGGTTTTCAGCAACTGATATTCAGAAGCATTGCTGCCTCCAACCACACAGGCACAGAGCATAGCCATTGTGGCTAATAGTCATCAACAGCCTTCTCTTCCATGAATTTGTCCAGTCCTTTTTAAAAAGCCATCCAAGTTGGTGGCCATCACTGCCTCCCGTGAGAGAGCAAGTTATATGGTTTAACTATGTGCTGCATGAAGAAGTACTTTCTTTTATGTGTCCTGAATCTTTGAACACTCAGCTTCATCGAATGCCCACAAGTTACAGTGTTATGATAGGGAGAGAAAAAGTTTTCTCGACCCACTTCCTCTATGCCATGCATAGTGTTACAAAAACCTATCACGTTGGATTTTACTCACTTTTCCTCTCAACCAAAAAGTCCCAAATGCTGCAACTTTTCCTCAGGGAGGAGGGCGTTTTGCTCCATCCCCCTGATCATTTTCGTTGCCCTTTTCTGAACTTTTTCCAACTCTACAATATCCTTTTTGAGGTGAGGCGACCAGAAATGGTCCACAATATCACAAATGCAGTCACAACGTAGATTTGTATAATGGCGTTATGATATCAGAAGTTTAATTTTCAATTCCTTCCCACCTCCCAACGTAATCAGTGGGGCAAGTCACTCTCCAGGAATCTCTGAATAAGATGGCTTTTCCATTAGTCAACTCTTGTATTATTTTGCACTTCCAGAGCCGGAATGATCCTTCATCCATCTCTCGCTTCTAACCAAGTGAGTCTGTGAAAGTAGAAAGTGAGGGAATGTTAATCCAGAATCCTAATGGGCCAACCTTTCATCTGGGAAGCTCAATGTCCTTTTGCAAACATTCCCAGCAGCAGAGTGGGAAAGAGACATGCAGCAATTTCCACCAACCGTAATTATCCTTCACCAATTGCTCTTTTTGTCTACTCACTGTGGCATTATGCATTGTTGGAACAATGACAGTTTCTAAGTGAAGGTTCCAGTGTCGTAAAATTTTAGGCCTTTTCTTTTTTAAAAAAACAACCCACGCGCGCGCACACACAATTATGTATCTTCTTAAAAAATGTATTTATACCTACACATGTAGCCTAAATTAAAGGCATGTGGTGCTATGACCATAACATTACCATCCATTATCACACAAGGGAATGCTTTTATAGCACAGGAAGTAAGGAGAACAAAGTAATTGTTGGTGATTTAAGAGTTTTTATTTATGAAGGATAGGAGAGCACAAACCGTTTATTACTGGGGATATAATGAAAACAAAACATTCAGGGCGGGCACGAGGCAACTTTCTCACAAGGCTGCATAATGTCCCTGGCAAATGCTTCAGTCCTATTTATGTGCTGTAAAAACTCCATGTTGGCAGTTGTAACATATGCAGAGGTGGTACCTGTCTGAAAACAAAGTAAATGGGTGGCTCAGTATCATTTAATTTTTTGTTTTCATTCAAGCGCTTTTTCGTGATTTGATCTCAAACTACCAGGATGTAGTGGATGGGTATTTTTTATTATTATTTATCTGTTAAGATCATGATGTTCCCCTGTGTTATTTCTGTTAGAATTGTATATATATCAATAGATATATAACATCAAGCATTCTGCTTAATACAGTGAAATATACACACAATCTTTAAAAAACAGTAGGAATTTTGTTATGGGGGGGCTTCCATAACTTTTTAAAATGACATCATAATTAGACTCTCCTGCTGTATGTGGGAGAATCAAATTAGTTTCAAGAAAAATCCACTTGGTTAGCACATTCTGCTGTGCAATGGGCCCTGAAATTGTACACACACACACAAACACACACACACACACACACACACCATCCTTTTTTAAAAATGTATTTTTATTAAAGATTTTCTTGATTTACAAAGGTATGTGCAATGTCTCTCTTTTGTACCCCCCCCCCCCATGTAACATTTTTTACAAATCAGTTTCATTTGTTGAGACATTAGGAAGAAAAGGGGGAAAGAGGTGGAGGGGGGAGATGAGTGCGGGTGGGGTGGGGTGGCGATGTTTCTATGTTACTTAATATATGTTTGGGGTTTTGTGTCAGCGTTGCTTGTGCAGGTTCTCTGCTGTTCACTTGTGTTCCTGTGGTGAGCTTTCTCTTCTTCCAGAGCTCCAGCTGGTTTGGGCAGCAGCTAAGCAGAGCCACACTAATTTCCACCTTCCCTGGGATGTGGATTGGGCATTTGTCTTTCTGCTTAAACTACCAATTAGGGGCAGCCTTAGAAAGCGGAGGTGCCAGACATCACTTGCAGGGGCCTTGTCAAAAGAAGAGGAGGAGGCAGAGATGGGAGGAGAGGAGTGTCAAGTCCTGGTTGCAGGAAGGTTATGGCTTTGTCACAGGGATGGGAAAACCAAGAAAGGAAAATAGCAACCAGTCAAAAACAGCAGCAGCAGCAACAACAACAACAACTGGGGAATCTAATCAATCAGAACAATATATTCCATTCCTTAATTACATAAGAGAAGATTGTGATTTTTTTAAAAAGACAGATGGTGCAAAGGCTAAAGTCAAGTAACCGTATCAGTGCTAGTAGAATGATGTTGCATGTAGTTAGAAAAATATTGCCATGGTGTTGTTAGAATCATAAGTCAGCTGTAGAATGGGAAGGGACCACAAGTGTCATCTAGTCCAATGAGCTATGTTGAGGTGCATGCCAATAATAATAATAATAATAATAATAATAATAATAATAATAATAATACTGTAATAATAATGTCACCCACCTGACTGGGTTGTCCCCAGCCACTCTGAGTGGCTTGCAAGAAATTAAACACATGAAACACAGTAAAAAAACCAAACATTACAAACTTCCCCATACAGGGCTGCCTTCATATGTCTTCTAAAAGTCAGATGGTTCTTTATTTCCTTGGCATCTGTTGAGAGGGCGTTCCACAGGGCAGGTGCCACTACCAAGAAGGCCCTCTGCCTACCAAGAAGTACCAGTTCCTTAGAAGTTCTCCCTCACCCATCCCTTGGTGATGACATGTTAATAGTCATTAGATATAAAGTTCCATCAATTTGAAAAAAATGTGAGGTCTGGACTAGTAGCAACACAAGAATGGGCCTTTTCTGTGGTGGTTCATCATTTGTGACATGCTTTCCCCATTCTGTGGCCCTTTAAATGTGTTCTTGGTTGGTTTTTGTTTTAATTTGTATTCTTATTTTGTATTTTTCTGTTGTGAACGGCCATGCAATCTCGAAATGAAGGGTAAAAGGTAAAGGTCTCGAAATGAAGGGTAAAAGGTAAAGGTAAAGGGACCCCTGACCATTAGGTCCAGTTGTGACCGACTCTGGGGTTGCGGCGCTCATCTCGCTTTATTGGCCGAGGGAGCCGGTGTACAGCTTCCGGGTCATGGCCAGTATGACTAAGTCGCTTCTGGCGAACCAGAGCAGCGCACAGAAATGCCGTTTACCTTCCCGCCGGAGCGGTAACTATTTATCTACTTGCACTTTGATGTGCTTTCGAACTGCTAGGTTGGCAGGAGTCAAATGAAGGGTGGTGGTATACATATTTAAAACATCTATCTTATTCCGCAGTAACAATCTTAAATAAATGTTTGCTGTTAATTTTTTCTTTTCTTTAGTCATATCCTTGGGACAATTTTAAAGAAAACAATTACAACAGAGAGAAGTATGGTCCAAAAGTATAGTCCAGCCAAGTTTAAACACTTTTCAGCCATGTTGATTTCAGGAGGAGAGATTTATGTATGCACTTAACTCTCCCAATGAAATAAAGGAGGTTGAATGATATAAATGATACCTCAGCGAGATTTTTTTTTAAAATTCTTTCTATTCATGCTATGCTTAGAGTGGGGAAATTTTAATCCTTTGGGATTCTATTTTTAGTAGGGCCTAACTAGGGAGTCTAATGTAACCTGACAGTGCGTAGTGACAATGTTTAGTCTTCTCCTGGAAGAGTTCCTCATCACTCAAATAAAAAAATGTCTAAGCGGCAAGACTGTTCACCTATAATTTAGGCAGATACTAAAAGACAGCAAGACGTCACAGGCAAAGGCACAGAAAGAAATTAATTTTCTTTAAAGGGAGTGGAGGAGAAAGTGAGGTTGGGATAATTGCTGGAAGTAAAATGCATCCCCCAGGCTACATTTTTCAAGTGGCATTTACCATGCACTTGTGCAAATATTTATTTGAATACCACCCCCTATATAATCTTCTAGTCGTTCCTTCCTGTTCAACAGAAGGAAGGGTGAGCCTCTACATGAATGGTAAGGTCCCTTGCAGAATCCAACCTGATTTAAAGGTAAAGGGACCCCTGACCATTAGGTCCAGTTGTGACCGACTCCGGGGTTGTGGCACTCATCTCGCTTTATTGGCCGAGGGAGCCAGCGTACAGCTTCCGGGTCATGTGGCCAGCATGACTAATCCGCTTCTGGCGAACCAGAGCAGCGCACAGAAACGCCGTTTACCTTCCCACCGGAGCGGTACCTATTTATCTACTTGCACTTTGACGTGCTTTTGAACTGTTAGGTTGGCAGGAGCAGGGACTGAGCAATGGGAGCTCACTCCGTCATGGGGATTCGAACCGCCGACCTTCTGATCGGCAAGTCCTAGGCTCTGTGGTTTAACCCACAGCGCCACCTGCGTCCCTGTTCCAACTTGATTTATGCTCTCTTTAAAGAAAATGCTTGACCAAGGTTCAAAATGCAGCATGTCAGCTGAATGGAATAAAGGTTCCTGAACAAAAAACAAAAAAACCAACAAAATCAAAGTGTGAATGCAGTGAATAATCTAATCTCTACATTTTAAACCTAGATACTGTATAGAGTGTCCAGTTTTAAGGGTATGTGGAAACCAAACAGAACGGACCTCCCACCGTTGTGTTGCCTTTGTGATGTATGACTTGAGGATTATAACTGGTTACCTTGTCCTGGGTTGGTGTCCATTGTTAAGCTTTCTTTTTGTTACCCACAGCTTTCAGACCACTCCTGGAACTGAAGTTTCTAATGCTAATAAAGGCAGAATCCTACTCATTAATGACATATACTTTGGTCATAGGTCTGTGGGACAGCATCTGCTTTGGGATGCAAATCGCCCTAGTCAAATTCTCATGATCTCCAGGTAAGCCTGGGAAAATCCTCTACCTGCTAGTCAATACTGGATTTATTATCAGACAGCTTCCTGTGTTCTTCTGTTCATCCCACCCCCACCCCCCACTCATTGTTATCCAAAATACCAAACTGAATATATAGTGGGTCCTGGATCTGCTTAACAAGACACATATCTAGTGTCAACAATTTCAGATCTTGGTACTTTGCATTCAAAGGATGTGGCACAGGCCTATTTTCACATGATTTGTTCTACTGAAGACTTGTGAAGTTGGCACCTGATACTGTTCTCTTTTTAAAAAAATATACATTTTTATTAGTTTTTACATATATTTTCCAAACAGAACATATCATCTCATCTCATCTTATACAACATTTTGGCTATTTTAACCTGAGACTTCCATCAGCCATGTCTAATGATTTTCAAACCTCATCTCTTAATCTTACATTTGTTATCCGACCTAACTATTACCTTTAATAATCCATAACTTAAAATCCATTCTCATAAATCTTTTCTGCAATATTTCATATACCTCTCCTTACAAAACTTCTTGCAGTCCTACAAGCGTAGACAATTGATTACAATTGTCTTTCAAATAACTTGCATATTTAGTCCAATCTTTCAAGAATTTCTGGTCCCACTGGTTTGGAATTCTCCTTGTCATCCTATCCAATTCTGCGTAGTCCATTAGTTTCATCTGCCATTCCTCCTTCGTCGGTAGTTCTGCCTGGTTCCATTTCTGTGCCAGTAATACCCTTGCTGCAGTTGTCACATATAAAAACAGCCTGATATTGTTCTCTTGCCCAATTTGTTGCCAACTTCCAATTTCTTTGCACGACACCAAATAGCATCATAGAAAACTTTGCTACAGTCACAATTAGGTTATAAGGAAATGTTTTGCGACTCCTTTGATCCCAGATTACAACAGGATGTGGAGATGGTGCAATGCATTCTGTAATTGCCTAAATGTAAGTGTGCTACTTGTGACAACAATATAGGGGCATGTCAAATTACTTTATGCTTTGGAGAGACAGTGTGGTGCACTGGGTAGGACCAGAGAGAACAGGGTTCAGATCTCCACTCAACCATCAAGCTCACTGGGTGACCTTGGGCCAGTAACTTTCTCAGCCTAACCTGCCTCACAGGGTTGTTGTGAGGCTCAAATGGGGAGCCACCTTGAGCTCAATGGAGCAAAGATGAGATATAAATGTAATACACTAAATAAATAAATTTCCTGCAGCCTCTCCACCACCACTTTTCTTACACTGCCATCTTAGGCATGTCTACTCAGAAGTAGATTCCTCTGGGTAATTACAGCCAGTTCCACAGACTTATTCTGTTTGCACATATCCATCTGTTTTGCAGTCCCTTACAAAGATTAGATTTTAGTTCCTTTCTTGTTTTTATTTTTTTGTTTTAAATAGGATATTTTAAAGCTTTGGAAGCCCCATTCAAAACAGACTACATTATCCAAATTATAAAACAGTAATCGTTTGTGTTCATATTTTTAAAGATTCAAATAAAATAATCCACTGTATTCATTGTATATTTTATTGTTTTTCCTAGTATGTCAAGATGTACAAAATTCAGGGGAAACTCATCAATCACATTGTTTGTATGTTAGAAATAAAAAAGGACGAGATCCTGCAATCATACAGAGCAAGCATCCTTACACACAAGTCCCACTAGTTACAGGGTTTTTGGCTCACTTTTTAACCCATAAGGTACATAGATCAGCCTTCTGATGGAGAAGCAAATAAGGACAGAGAATATATATGGATTCTATATTATTAATAGGTAAGTGCTTTTTATGATTCCTAAGATAGTTTGTGGTATAATAATATGGTCTGATTGTAATGGACAGAATGTTGGTCATGGTCTGGGAGCAAGTTCAAATCTGCCAACCTTAGTTCACTATCTATAGATGGCCACAATCCAGTCAAAGCTGACCATTTTTAAAGACCCATTGATTTCAGCTGGAGATATTTAACTACACACTGTACTCTCCCACTAAAATCAGTGCAGCTGGGAAACGAAAAACTTTCCATGGGTGTGATCCAGGAAAGGTGACACACTTTTAAAACTCTATTGGTTTCAGTGGGCAAGTGGGCTAGGACAGCTGTTTATTGCAGCAGCCCTGGCTACAAGCTTCCCAGGGAAATGGTGCCTCTGGGGCTGGCCAGGGGATGCTGGTTGCCAGGAGCTGAGGCGGCTCAGAGGTTGGGGTGGCTGCGGCAGCTGCCTGGAGGACTCCCAAGGAGAGGTGAGAGGAGAGGAGGCTGAGGGAACACTGCAAAAGGGTGAGAGGCTTTCAGCTTGGCAGGAAAGGGGTGACATAACTGGGCTCCTGAGTCCCACAGGGGTGCTGCAGAAAGAATGGTATTGGTCAAGGGAGCCGTGCACTCAAAAAGCTTGAAAACCTCTACCCTCATTACACCCCTTTACTTTTTCTCCACAAGAGTGAATTGCAGCCATTCAATGCTATGGGAGAAAGTTACACTGCACTCTGGGACACTGTTGCAAGTGAAGGTAAACCTGTCCTCCATCCCTGATACCAAGGGCTTAGTCTTTACCCACAGGGATCCTGCAAGAGGTGCTGTAGGACTCTGCTTGGAGGCACATGCAATTCATCTCAAAGTGAACCTTGTAGGATGCTGTCCTCTCATCATACAGATGCCTATCCCTTGTTTTGATGGGTGTTTTGTTAGTAAGAACAGAAGAAGAAGAAGAGTTTGGATTTGATATCCCGCTTTATCACTACCCTAAGGAGTCTCAAAGCGGCTAACATTCTCCTTTCCCTTCCTCCCCCACAACAAACACTCTGTGAGGTGAGTGGGGCTGAGAGACTTCAAAGAAGTGTGACTGGCCCAAGGTCACCCAGCAGCTGCATGTGGAGGAGCGGAGACGCGAACCCGGTTCCCCAGATTAGGAGACTACCGCTCTTAACCACTACACCACATGACAGAAGAACTGTCATGAAGGACCAGTGATAAATCCATCTATTCCAGCAATCTTTCTCTGGTGCTGACAGATTTCAACTATCATTAACAAACTGCTATCGCTCACTGAATTTGGGATTATATCCTACTTTGCTGCTCTGCCAAGGAAAATGATAGCCCAGCAACAAACAAACAAACACTCAGTAAATAGAATATAAGAACCCAGTAAGACCAAAGGCCAATTTAGTCCCGCGTCCTGTTCTCACAGTGGTCAACCTGACACCTATGAGAAGCCCACAAACAGGACCTAAGTGCAACAGCACTCTTCCCACTTGAGATTCCCAGCAACCTCTTGTACAAAGGCATCCTATCTGCAACAGTGGAGGTAGAGCACAGCCATCGTGGCCATGAAAGGCAGACATACAAGTTATACACTGCAAAATTCCATCCATATCGGAACAACCTGCATTTGAGACTGCAAAATTGTATACCTATGACAGGAGAGGAACCAAATTATTGTTCAAATGTATGAAGAAGACCAGCAACCGAATTCAGTGTGCCACGGGTGATATGTGGTTAGAATTAGGAGAACTAAACGAGGAAAAGAGCACCCTGCAACAGGCTGCCTCTTGCCTTTCTGCCATTCTGTGTTTGGTGTGTGGCTAGACCGCTGCTATATGGTCCATGATGCAGCCACATTTTTCTACAATCATATTAGGGAACTCTGCCACCTCAATTTCAGTGTAGTTTCCCTTCTTGACAAGATACATCATGGGGAGCGGAGAGCTCTCCACCACAGCACAGGTTCTTTCTCCGTAGCCAAAATGGTGCAGCAAGTTCTTGGGTTGCCGGCAGGCACCCACACAGTGGTAAGCCTGGTAGCCGGCCGGCTCGATAATCCAATACTGTGTCCAGGTCAGCTCTCGGAAATTGATGTAATGTTCCTGGCGGCAGCAGGCAGTCTTCTCAGTCAGGGTTCCGCCTTCACAATCTCCAGGTCCCCTGCCGAAGAAAAGCAGATAGTTTTATGTCTGAGATGTGGAAAGACCTGAGCTAGAGACAATCTGGAGCTTACAAATGTTAGAACTGGCGCAAACATGCTTATTCTTCTAGTGTTTAAGTGTTGGTATGTATTTGATTGTCTACTACCCTTTTGAGGCACACATGATAGCTTCCCACATGGCTTCATACATATGTATCTTCACAACAACTATGTGAAGTGGGTTAGAAGGGCAGAGAAATCCAATCACCTCTCCTTATACCAAACTTGAGGAAGAAGGGTTGGGTTAGGTGGAGGTGACTTTTCTTCCAACTAAACCGACCTCCCACCGACCAGTGCTGATGTTGTCAACTTTCCCCTTCTGTCCTCCAAATGTGTGGGTGGGCAGTAGGCCTAACCAGAGTGAGCCGGTGGAAAGCCATGAAATGGAGTGTTCTGAAGGCAGAGAGGAGGCAAGGCTGAGCCATGAACTGGACTCACTGCTGTCCCATAACAACATTACACCCCACCGTCCTGACCCTCACCTGCACGCCTTGGTTGCCCTGAGCAGCAGGGATGTGAATGTCCTGCTACTCCACAAAGCCCTGATGCTGACGGTTTGGTTTGTACCCTAAGATGGGGGTGGGGAACCTGTGGCCCTCTGTATGTAGCCGGACTGCAACTCCCATCTTCCTTAACCATACTAGCTGGGTCTGATGGGAGTTGGAATCCAACAACAACTTGAGGGCGCCAGGTACCTCAACCCTGGACCAAAAGATGGCAACTGATCCAGACTCAACCAGTGGTCTCCAGGTGAGCAGGGATTTGAACCCTGGTCTCCCTGGTCCACTCTATCCACTTCATCACACAGTTTAGCAATGATAAAATCTGTATTTCTCCCTAATAAAACATTGGGCACTGTTTTAATGAAACAAACATAATTTGTTTCACCTATTCTTTGTGTTTGTGTGTGTGTGTGTGTGTGTGTGTGTGAGAGAGAGAGAGAGAGAGAGAGAGAGAGAGATTCACCTGCAACACAATCCTAACCATGTCTACTCCAATGTAAGTCCTATTGAATTCAACATCGCTTACTCCCAAATAGGTTTGGATTGCTGCCTAACCTTTTCCCTCGCTCTGTCATAATGGTTTGTGTGATTGTTTGTCTCCAGTATACTGCAAGAATGTAGCAATAATCAGCAGCTTTTCGAAGAAATTAGTTGATTGCTGGGATTTCTGTGTACCACGTTATAGATAGCTGTATATCCAATGCAACCATTGCATCTTTTAAAAGCAATGCGAGGTGGATGAGTATCTCAAGATCAGTTCCAAAAGTACACATTGTAAAACTCAATTCTCCCAGGAAACACAGCAAGGAAAGTAAACATGCCTATTGTCATGCCGTAGGATTGCAATACTGAGCAAAATCAACTGAGCTTACTTTTGAGAAAACATGCTTTGGATTGGGTTTAAGGGCTATCTAAACTGTGCCTGAGTTTGTCTTCAGTATTAAAGGGCAGAAATAAAACTCCCCGGTAACCAATATGATTAAAGTTTGAAACTTACCCATAGTCTTCCAGGTTAAGGGTATAAAGCACCAACTCAGGCTTGCCCAGTGCTTTGTCCGAAAGATCCTGAGAAGTGAAGCGCACACTTCTGGCCATTTCAGAGGCATAGCTGCCTAATCTTTCTCCTTCAATCCAGATCTCCAGGAGCATCGGCCCCTGCCTCTTGGTCTTTAGCCAAAAATGCACTGCCTGGGTGACATCGAAATTCCTCCAGCCAGACTCCATAAGTGGAACTAACCTAAATGGACAAAAAAATGGGTTAATAGTGGAGAGAGAACCTAGAATAAAAACACATACAGGGGGAGATATCTGCTAGCTTCTTTATACCAGAATAACAGACTGAAATTGAAAGAAAAACATTGGAATGTGAGAATACAATATTTGTTTTCAAAAAGGAACTGAACTAATAGGACTTTTGCCTGATCTCCGAGCCTATTCACATATTGCATTTTGAACACCTCAATTTAAAAGGCAAAATAAAATTCACTTAGGTTAGAAATGCTGTAAAAGCCTAGACTGATCTCAACTTCTGCATAAAGGCTTCCCTTATAAGTAACAATTCTTTATACAGTGGTACCTCGGGTTACATACGCTTCAGGTTACATATGCTTCAGGTTACAGACTCCGTTAACCCAGAAATAGTACCTTGGGTTAAGAACTTTGCTTCAGGATGAGAACAGGAATCGTGCTCCAGCAGCGCAGCAGCAGCAGGAGGCCCCATTAGCTAAAGTGGTGCTTCAGGTTAAGAACAGTTTCAGGTTAAGAACAAACCTCCGGAATAAAATTAAGTACTTAACCCGAGGTACCACTATACAACCCCCAGGGTACATTAAGATGTATGCCTGACAATGAGGTAAACAGGTAAACCCTGCTTTTGTAATTGCAGAGCAATAGATTAGGCAGACAAGCTCTTCAAGAAAATAACAATTATGATGATCATCTTAATAAATGATCTGATCTGGGAAACACTGTAAGGAAATGAAGACATTTTGAAAACCATGCATATATCTGAGAGAAGGCTTGCCCCCTCTGCCCTTGAAACAGGACTGCTGAGTGTGGTTCTATTCAGGTTCACCTCTCCTGAGCCATTAGATCAGACCCCTCCTTCATACCTGGAATCAATCAAAGATGTCCGGTTGGTGCCATTCTCTTGGGGCTGCACCCAGTACACGCTCACCCTGGCATTCATGACTGGCCGATGAGATGGCTTGATGGGCAGGTGTTTCCTCTCCAGGGGCTTTTTGAAAAGCTTCAGCTCAGCCATGGTGACTTCACTGTTTGCTGGTATCCTGCCTTCCATGTCGAAGATAAGTTTTTGACGGGTGGTGTCCGAATAGAGAATGTCTCCAGGAATATCTGTTATGCATTTGGAAACAACCGAAATACTTATATTCATCATTGTTTTCATCTGTCACTTAAAAAAAGACTTTCCTTTTATGTTACATCAGAATAGGGAGAGGAATCATCTGACCCGCCGGATATTATTGGACACCAACTCCTTTCAGCCCCAGCCAGCTGGTCCAGTGGTCAGTCCAACAACATCTGGCTGGTCACAAGTTCCTCATTCCTGTGATAGATCAATCATATCTTCTTCATATGCAACCCAGTGGATAAAAAGACAGTTTAATAGGTTGTTTTTCCAGTTTGGGACATTTTGTATTTTGGTTCTGTATAAATGCAGGCTGTTATTTTAAAATAACAGAAAAAAGGGTTTTAAGTTATGCATCAGGAAAATCTTCTTAAGAATAGCTTAGCACTGGAAGGAGTTGTTTACAAAAGCTATGAAGTCATGTTGCAGTTACATTATTTACTGGACACCAGTTCTGAAGATATGGCAGATTGGTACTCAGTGCGAATCCACTCTCTACTGTTCCTCTGCAACTTCATCCCACACTGTTCCTCTCTCCTACCCTCCTGGTGATGGAAATATGTGCTAGTATGGACTGTGTCAACTACAAAGCAGGAATCAGTGGGAAAGGCAACTGTTTACCCCCCCCTTTTTTTTTTTACTCCCATTGCAATACTTTCTGTATTTCAAGCTTAGTACATAAAACACAAACAGAGATCATAGGTCCCTCTGGTGAATTCTTCATTACAAAAGAGAGATAATTGTGCTAGATAATACACTAAGTAACCATGTGCTACATAGTCACTAGCACAGTGAGTTGAATTGTGTCACACACTCCTCACACACTCCCTTGGTTGTTGAGAAATAGTACACCTCACTGTGTGGATGGAACCCATAAATAAGAGGTTCCCTATGTACTTAGAGCCACCGTGAGTTAATGGTTAAACCAGCTACCACACAGTATATAGTCATTTTTTCCACCTAATGCCTATTTTAAACCTTCAGCCCCCGCCCCCGCCCCGAGAATGTACATTGCTGAAGCAAGCATGTCTGGTCTGGTCAATGCCTGGATGGGTGTCATGTAGCTTGAAAGCTACATGTACAGTGCCTTCAGTTCCATCATGGAAGAAAGATGGAATATACATGTAAGAAAATAGATAAAGGAAGTACAGATACAGTAAGCAGGCTAAGGAGTGGGCAATCCTGCACCCACTTCCCTTGCAAGCCTCACTGAACTTAGTATAGCTTATTTCTTCGTAGGTATGGATAGGATTGCATTGTTACTTGAGAATATGTCCTTTTGACATATGGAGTAAGCACACTTAAGACTGTGCTGCCCTTCAGGAAAGGGATGCAAATTAATCCAGTGAATTTCTAATAGCAGATTACCTGTATGAATACCACTTGCAATATAATACATAATAACATGAAGCATGAGAAACTTATTCAAGAGGTATACATTCCCTGAAATCAATCCTGTTTAATTGTTAAACAAGTCTATTGCACCACCTTATCATCACATTTAGGACAAATGTATTGTATATACAGAGAGACTTAAGCTGAAAAATTAATCTTTGGGTATAAATTTAGGTCTGCATTTCTCAAAGATACTGTTACAGTGATTTGCATAATAGTTATTACACAGCCTGAATCTATAAAATTCTAGACCAGATGCAGATTTCAGTTTAGGACTGACTTGCTTTTAGTTACTTGTGACGATAACAGCAAAGTTTACCTGCATTGCCGGGAATTCCTCTCAGGATACCAGCTAGACTGGGCATTGCTCTCCGCTTCTCTCGGCGGCGCTTCAGCATAGACATGTATTTATTCCTTGTATTTTCCGGAATGACCAGATTTTCCATGTCTGTCCTCTGAAGAGCAGGGACCTCGGGAAGCCCTAATTTATCCAGCAATATCTGTTTGAGTCCTTTCTGGGTAAATCCATTCGCGGTGGCAGCTATGATGAGAGCACAGGTTACCAAGCATCTGAGATTCACAGCCATCCTTTGCCTAGCTATCAGTGGGGAGAAGAGCCCCTAAATCTCTCTCTCTCTTTCTCTCTCCTCAGCACAAGCTGTTCTTGGCGAAGAAGAGACAGCTCTGCAAGGTTTCAAGCTGCCTGAATGGGAAAGGGCTCTAATGTGGTGGGTTTATATAGCAAGTCTGATCCCACTGGCATTACAAATTCCACAAGCAGAAGTGAGGCAGGGGGCTTGGAAGTGTTACATCCCCTTTGATACATCCAAGCTATAGTAACACCTTCCAGTGCATTTGAACTTAAAACAGAAATATTTAGAAGACTCTCTACACGTTCCCAAAGCTCTCTGTGGCCCGAAACAACTCAGGTTTCCTCCAGTCATTCTGTTGTTGTCTGCCAAATCTCCATGAAGGAAAAGACATGGCAACGTTATGAAGTGCGCTGTGACACCTTTTCTGTGCAGTAAATACATAAACTGGACAGGGTGGGAGGTTTGAGAATAATTCTTGGACCAGTTAGCATTTGTAAATCACATCAATTGCTGTTATTCATAAGATTAATATCAGGTCCTGCTTCATAATCCAGAAAACCTCATGCAAAGTCTTGTGGATATCAGTGGAGATATATACCAGTGTAGAGAGCAACTAAACTGCCTTTCTACCAGGTGCAGATATATGGTGTTCATATAGATAGCCAACGTGCTCAATGCTACATGGATCACACAGAATTCCTTAAATTTGATCATAAAGATGGAACACACTATAACTTGTAACATATTAATTCTCCTAACAATAGCTACATTAAAAAAAATTGTCCAGAACAATCTTTCTAGTTCAAGTACTTTCTTTTGCCAAGTTAATGAATTACTACAGATACACTGTTGTTGTTGTTGTTGCTGCTGCTGTTGTTTAATAGTCATTAATCATAACACTTCAGTAGTTTATCTCCTTGAACCAGGCAAGGTTGAATGTTAGATTTCTGAAACATACAGGTTGGGCATTGAAGGCAGTATTCAACTACCACATCGTTTTTCAAGAGAAAAACCTGGTAAAATCCCATTACTGCAGTAATACCAATTATTACAGAAGACAACCATCTTTGAGAGGGAACAAAACAACAATGAACTCCTTTCCTCGGGCGTTATTATCCTTTTACTATGGGGAACGTTTGCCTTGTTAATCTCTGTGACATTTCAATTCATAGCAAAAAAAGCATAGCTACTGAAAAATTAAGATCATATGGAAAGCCCTGCTTGCTCTTACTGCATATACACTATCATGCATGGGCGTTGCCAAGGGGCAGCTGCCCCCCAATTAATAAAAATAAATAAAAATACATAGCAAACTGAGGTTCTGCCGCCACAACAAAATGCCTGCCCCCCCTGAAAAATCCTGGCTATGCCCATGCTAGCATGTCCAACATCCTGTTCCCCACAATATCCAGCCAGTTGCTTATAGGAAGCCCACAAACAGAGCATAAGAGCAGCTGTTCTTCCTTCCTTAATAATAATACTTTTATTATTTATATGCTGCCCATCTGACTGGGTTGCCCCAGCCATTCTGTGCTCCATAACAACTGGTATTCAGAGACATGCTGCCTCTCATTCTGTAGATAGCAAATACAAGATCACAGCTTAGCTTTACCTTCCATTAATTTGTCTAATCCCTTTTGGAATCAATTGGTGACCATCGCGACATCTTGGGAAAGCAAATTCCATAACTATGCTCTGTATGTCGAAGTGCTTCAGTTTGTCCTGAATCTTCCACTGCTCCGCTTCATTGGAAAATCCTAGTATTATGAAAGAGGAAGGCAAACTTGTCTACTTTTTCCACACCAACCATGGTTTTGAAAAACCTCTATCAGGTTTCCTCCTTATTTCACTTGTTGCTAAACTGAAAACCTTTCCTCATACTTGCTTCAGCTTCCTGTTTGTTATTATTATTATATTGTTCTCTCTTTCCTTATTATATCCTTACATTATATAAGGTTACCAGATTTTTCCCCATGAATCAGGGGACACTTTTCAACTTCAATGGATTTTGTCAGGGGACTGATTTGTAAATCTGGGGACTGTCCCTGGGAAACGGGGACGTCTGGTAACCTTACAACCCTGTGAACTAGGTTAGGCTGGACCACAACAGTGTATATGTGAAGTTAGGTTCACCCCCTTCCCTGATGTGTATTACTTTACACTTGTTTACATTGAACTGAATTTGCAATTTTGATGCCCTTTCATCTAGTTTGGAAAGATCCTTTCAGAGCTCTTTTCAATATCTTTTATCACTCTAAATAATATGGTGTTTTCTATAGTTTTGGCTACTTCACTCTTCTCCCCAAACTCCAGGTCATTTATGAACAAGTTAGAAAGTTTCAGTCCAAATAAGGATCCTTGGAGGGACTTCACTTCTTACATCCTTTCAATATGAGAACTGTCAATTTATTACTACTCTCTGCTTCCTGCTCGTTAGTCAGTTACTGAACCAAAAGAATCTGTACTCTTATCCCATGATGTTTACTCAGGAGCATTTGAGCATCCAAGTGTACACTATCAACCTGATCACCCCTATCCACACATGCTTGTTGACACGCTAAAAGGTTTTAGAGAGGCAGGACTTGCTTTTGCAGGCCATGCTGATTTTCCTTCACCAACACTTGTTCTTCCACACTCTCATTTACTCTGCATCAAGTGTGCTCCCAACACTGGTTTGAGAAGCTGTGTACACACACTAGCCACAATCCTGTTGTTTCTTATGCAGTACTCTGTCTTGATACATTTCTCCCAAAACCAGTTTCAAACCAAAATGAGAAAAGGACAATTTACCTGAGTTTTAATTTGTAGTGTATTGTAATGTGTAATGTGTTCACAGCTTTGTAATGTGTAATGTGTTTGATGCTTTTATATTCAGCAATTCTTTCTATGAAAAATAAATTTGTGTTAATTGGAATGGTAGGTTTTTGATGAGGTTTTAATAAAAAGGAATGTACAATTCCAAACAAATGTAGTATTTATTTTAAAAAAATACACCATAATTGTAAAACATCATTGGTCATGACCTACTGTAGTCCTAGAGAGATCCTTTACATGGCAATTGTGTACTCACAAGAATCCCCACCACCACCTGACCATAATTATCACCTGTTTGCAGGAGCTTTGCTAGAGTCTTAAAGGACTCAGAACACAGACTCACAAAATACATTTGCATAAATGTAGAGCATGCCTTTGGGCAAAATAAGATGGCAGGTGGCATCAGTCACACCAGCACTGCACTTTGTAGCATGCCCAGCTGCCCTGTAAGCAAATAATTTAAGTTTTAAAAAGGTGAGGGAAGGTGTCTTCCATGAGAGAATTTTGTACTGTGTGAAAGTAGCAGGACTTATTTGGACAGCCCAAACAGCATGATTGAAATGCAAACTTGCAATCTTGAACTGCACCTGTATTAGATGTCTCAAACCCTGTGAAATAAACCCCCTGAATATTATTTTCTTTTAGCCAATCTAATGCAGGATGAAATACCCAATCCTTAAGCATGGATACAAAAAGACCTTCATAGCCCATTTTCCAGGGAAGAGATCATAAAGCATTTTTGTGTATTCTGAAGAAATAGAAACAGAGTTATCTAATACAGCTAATTACTTTTAGAATCAGGAATTACAAAGCAAGCATGAACTTTGACTATTGCTG
Source organism: Podarcis erhardii (assembly GCF_964252035.2). Classification (NCBI taxonomy): domain Eukaryota; kingdom Metazoa; phylum Chordata; class Lepidosauria; order Squamata; family Lacertidae; genus Podarcis; species Podarcis erhardii. The sequence continues at coordinate 92,633,257 of NC_138507.1, forward strand.
TCACCACAGAAGTACTCTACCCAAAAGTGTGAATGTAGTTCTGAATCACCTGCTCATTATTTTCATGGATTTAAGCGGTATGTGTTAAGGTCTGTTAAGCATTAATGATAAATACAATCTTCTGGTGGTGCACTGCAGTGAGGGCCCCTAGATTAGAAAGTGCTTTCTTTCATGTCTGATGTCCAGTCTAATAGAAAGAAAACCCTTTAATGCCAAATGTGTATTGGAAGCAGATTTATGAGCTCAACAGGTAACGTAAAATTATTAGGCAAACAGTTGAAGCTCAGTTAGAAAGAAAAAAATGTGGATTGAACTCTTTTTCACACAGCGGTGATTATCTCCTCCAATTGCTGGATTTACTATTCCCTTTTTGTCATGCAAACAAGAAAAGGCAGGCATTTTATAGGAGCTCCTTCTGTGTGATGTGTATTGGAATCTACATGGTGGATTTAAAATGTCAGACAAGGGATTTAAAGTGTCTGCAAAGAATGAAATATAAGAGACCAGCCAAAGACTACATGTAAAGTTTATAGTGGTCATTTCAGCAAATGTAAAACTAGTTTTTGCTATCTAACCATACCATAAGGATCACCTGCTTTCTTGCAGGTGTGTATTTGCATAATGACCGCATTCTCTTTCATCAATAAATCCTATGTGTTAAGTGGGAAGTGTGATAGGCTCAAACCTAATTGTAAAGATAAGCATTTCAAATACATCTGCAATAGAAAGTATGACAGCATATTTGCTAGAGGTGGCTAGTGCCTCAGTTTATTTAATCTGATGTTTAATCTTATGCTTTTCATAGTTGTCAATAGGCCATGTACAGGCTATACCAAAGTTTACTGCATTTGCAGGAATGAGATGCAACCAAGCCAGACTTGCAGCAAAATCCTTCAATACTGGAAAGCCCAGACCACACCAAGCGAAGAAAACTGGATACAGGAACTCCTGCAACTACTGTACAAGATTATATTCTAAAAAATACATAAAATCAAGCTTCTGGGAGATTGGAAGTGCATTTTTGGACCTCTTCACTGAATAATACCCACAACTAGAAATAGTGGGAGGCACAGGGCAGTGAGGGAAACCTGCCCGACTTAATGGATGTTAATCTAGGACTAAGACAGAGCACTGATGACATTCATTCATCCTAACCTTTATCTAGGCATGAAAACCTGAATACTGTATATAGCAGGCATAGGCAAACTCGGCCCTCCAGATGTTTTGGAACTACAACTCCCATTATCCCTAGCTCACAGGACCAGTGGTCAGGGATGGTGGGAACTGTAGTCCCAAAACATCTGGAGGGCCGAGCTTGCCTATGCCTGCTATATAGCATGCTAGATAACTGAATGTCAGAGATTAAAATGCTGTATCATTATTATCATCATCAATAGATTTATTGTTTGCTTTTTTGCTCCAGGCAATGCAAAGTGACTTAGAAAAGAAAATGAAAAGAGGAAGCAAGAACGAGGTCACGTGGAGGGAGACTAAGGGACTGTACTGTTACATTACAGTGGTACCTCGGGTTAAGAACTTAATTCATTCTGGAGGTCCGTTCTTAACCAGAAACTGTTCTTAACATGAGGTACCACTTTAGCTAATGGGACCTCCTGCTGCCGCTGCCGCACGATTTCTGTTCTCATCCTGAAGCAAAGTTCTTAATCCAAGGTACTATTTCTGGGTTAGCGGAGTCTGTAACCTGAAGCGTCTGTAACCTGAAGTGTCTGTAACGCGAGGTACCACTGTATATGAATGTGAAAAATTTAATAAACCATGGACTAAAAACAAACACTAACTATAATATTTAAACTTTCAAGCTTCAAAAACCACTGTTTGAAGTTGGTTTATTTTAAATGAGCCACAGGTTGTCAGGCATGACAAAGCAAACCGCAGTAAGTATGTAAAAACGGAAGAGAAAGTTTTTTAACTCTTCCTCACACCATGTAGGAGGAAGAGTGAGGAGGAAGGAGCACAAGGCTCATTGTGGCTCAGTCCTGCTTGTGCATATCATGTAGCAAATTTGCCTGGCCTGAGTCTCAATGTGGTCTATGAGGCTGTTTTCCCCAAACCATGTCCACCTGTGCAGCACCTGACATCATTAGGGTAGGTAGAGATGTGGCTGGATCAGTGGCCTGACTGAGCTCCCTGCAGGGAACTTGATCATGCCGACTTCCCAAACACCCAATACTCAACTCTGAATACTGGAAAGGGCTGCTTTCCCCCATAGAAATTACTCTGATTGTCAAGATTTGCTTCTGAAACCCTTCTCAGAGTGTTCTTGCTTGCAGAGGTTAGATGATGATTGGGGAGGTGGCTTTTTCACAGGAGGCATCATGTGTTTAGAATATCCTCCCTAGGCAGATCTGCAAGATAACATTATCATCTTATGGACAACAGGTTAAGATACTTTTTCTCTCTAAGGTTTTTATAATGGACGATCAGCAGTGGTTCTGCTCTTTTCATCCGATTTTTATTTTTATATTTTAAAACTGCTCTGCTCACTCTGGCAGCAACTTCTTTGATGGTCTTAGGTGTATGTAGGTTTGATTCAACTGTATAATTTTTATTGTAAGCCACTTTGTTTTTATTTAAAATATTTATATGCTGCTTTTCTATTTTAAAAATCCAAACATTTTCATAGAGAATCAAGGGAGGGTATTATTTGCTACAACCCTCCTCCTGTGTAAATTTAAGAAGAATTTGCATTATTTGTCCTCAGGGATTATATTTCTCCAACATGGAAACCATGTGTTCAATACATAAAATGTGGCACATTTCAAGTCACTGTTACTGCAGTCCGAGTTTTTTCTTCAAGTAGGTTATATGAAATAGTGTATGTTATTGTACCAGTTAGTGGACATTACCTATACCCCGTCCGACTGCACTCTGCAGAGAAAATCGTGGGTCAGATGTTTCAAATTATTTGCATTTAATTATGCAATTAATTAAATTATATTGCAGTGTGCCAGGGTTTTCTGCAGAAAAGACCTTTCTATGGCACTTTTTAGAATAGGGAACAAGAAGCACAACAGCTTAATTACTTTCCTTCAGCTAGCTATTGCTCACTTCCTCTTTCCTCAGGAGTTGCATTTTGTTTTGCTGGTTGGAGACAAGACGCAAGTTCAGCACACCAAGACCTGGTAAGCATTGCCTGCCTGACTTATGTATATAAACATATTTTACCAGAGCAACGAAAAACAGCCAGATTATTGCATGTATATTGTTGGGCTGCTTTTTATTATTGCTATTTTATTATTATTATTGATTGTTAAATTACATCTTGTTCTATCAGTGATATATGCTTCCAAAGGTTGCATTCCTTTAACAGGGATCTATGTTATATGTCATTTTAAAACAACATATAACATAGCTGAAGATCTATACAATTAGAAAATGATGTAGAATGGTGCAATGAGAGAGGCTTGCTATGGATTTCAGCAGGTGGTGGATTACACCTATAATTCATTGGCATGCAAGTAGGTTTTCTGAATGCGACTAATTTGACTAAGCTCTTGGTTTCCTCTTACATCTTGTGGCTTCAATTTGCACAGGTTAATTATGCATTGCATAAGAAAAGTTCTTCCTATAATTAGAATTCTGTTGACTTTTAATTTCTCCATGTGTCTCTTGTTCCAACAAAGGAAAAAGTAAATGCTGCTCTATTCATTCCCACCCCCTTTAAAGGTCCTTCTGCAAATAACAGCAACTTCTACTAGGTGTTATTTGGATACATTAATAAAGACCTTCAAAGGCAGAGCCTGTCACAAACCTCATGCAAATAAAATACAAGGTGATTTGCATTTCTAAATTTCCTAGAAGGTGCTGGCTCCATCACCTCAGCCAAAATACATATTAAAGACCAATCTAAATAAGAATTGTGGAGAAAGTCTCCTGCTAAAGACCTGCAAGATGGTTAGTGCAAAGAGCTTTAATTCTCCAGCTGTAAATTAGGAAAGAGGTGGCACTTTGCTAGATCTTGGCCAAAAAATTGCAGAGACTGCTGTAACATTTCCAACAAATATATGGTATGAATAGTACATACGCTGACCGTTACACATTATTAACAATAATATCATTTGAGATTCTGGAACAGTTGCTTGAGTTAAGTGACAGAACCTTCCATACTCAAGAGGATTTAAAAAAACATTTACTCAAAGTATGTAGTACTTTGGTGTTCACAGAAAGTATAACTTCTCTTTCTCTCTCTTAGCATTTCTGTGGCAGGGCCTAAATATATACACAACTATCTTTCCTTTTACACTGGCTCAGTTCCTACATGAACTCTAGAACTCAAGATCCAGCAAGAGTATGAAACTTCTGTGTATGACATAATGAAAAAGTCTTAAAGGCTTTAAAAATGTCCAGGGGTCACAATAAAGCTCTTTGAGAAATTAACATATATTAACTTCCCATTTATTAAAGCTGGGGCTCACTTAGTGGGAATTGCTTTACTCAGTATTGCCCTGTAAATGTTTGTTGGATTTATGACACAGCCAGGTTTACCTTCCATTATTCTTTAAAAAATGTATTTCCTATATTTTAAAAAAGTCACATTTAATACATAGTGTTAAATCAGCTGTGATAAAATTATAATAATTAAAAAGAAGGCAAAACTAAGTACAGGTGTGTGTATGCAAGTGGTAGCTTGAGGGTCATTATTTCTAGGAACCATCTCTTCAAGCCATTTAGGGCCAAACTATGTGAGATTACGGAGCTCTCACATGTTCAAAGGGATTTAACCTCTTTTACCTCTTTACTAAGATCTTACAATATGGAGATTACACATGTTCAAAGGGACTTTACCCCTCAGGCTCATATATACTCTTTTTAACCTGGGATGGGGAAGCTGTGCTTGACTACAACTCCCATAATATCTAAGCATTAGCCTAGCTGGCTGGGACTGATGGGACATGGAATCCAAAGACATCTGAAGGGCCACAGCCAGTTCCCCATCTGTCTTAAACAGACAATCTGAATTAAACACATTTTGAGCAATGACAATTTCCATTACCAGTTCCCAATAAAAAATGACCTTGCAACACACTGTAAATGCATCCAAGAAAGCCATGCAGAGCTATCCTGTTGTTGCTTGTGCTTTCCCCGTGCTGCGTTAATTTACAAAATACTAGTCATATGCTTAGTTGCAAGACAGAAGATTGATGAGACGTGACTGCTGTTTGATACCCATGTGCTAGGAGAATGCACACACTCTATATGTGATAAAGGCGGTGGCAAGGCCTGGGAGCATTACAGAGAAAGAAAGAACTTCTAAGAATGCAGGACTGCTTGGTGGAAGCAGCAGCCGCAGCAGCAGCAGCAGCAGCAGCAGCAGCAGCAGCAACCACCCTATAGAAATGAACTATAAAGCAAGTTCAGGGAGGCGAAGTACCCAACACGAACATGTAACAATGAAAGAAACTAAAATTGTGCAGAGTTGGGTAAGAATGCGGGGTGGGGAAAGAGGGGATTCATGGGTGAGAATTTTTGTGCCAGCTCTTTCATTTTGTGCTTTCAGTTACTACAAATCTGGAATGATTTTATCATACTATTCTGAACTATAGCCAGCGCCATTAGGAACATGCCTGAATGAAGAGAATCCAAGAGACATTTTCTGCAAAGTATATGGGATTACAGTGGAATTCTTCTGTGGTCTGGTTTGGTTCTGTTTTACTAATGTAGGGGTGTGGGGACTTGTGGGCCCCCAGATGTTGCTGAATTACATCTACCATCACATTTCCCAATCAGCCATGCTAGATGAAGCCGACGGGAGTTGGAAGTTAAACCCCATCTGGTGGGCCACAGATTCCCCACTCCTGTGCTAAAGTCATTCCTTTGGGGGGAGATGGGAGCAGGCACCTCCCTATCTTATTAAAATAATGTAATCATACATTTCACTTTCACATCCCTTTGCTGCCTCTAGCTACACTGCATATGTCACACCAACAAGAGCTCCCTGCCTACCTCAAAGAGCAGCACTATCCTGTGTTCACCGCATTGGGTATGTTCTGTGAGATTATCAGTAGGAACTCATGCTGCCTTCCTAAAATGCAAAGGAGGTGTGAATTAAATTACTGTCACTGCAGAGCTGTTAACAACACGAGCATCTGTACTATTAAAATTAGAACTGTACAAATGGAAGCTCACAACAAAATGCTCCCATTCAAAGTTCTAAGCAGCTTGAAGAAGAAAAGAGTATTGTAGTGTTGTGTGCGAATCAGGTAGCTGGGGTCGGATAGCAGTGGAGGTTTCAGAATAGAGAGCAAGGAAAACAGACAGATTTTTTTTCCCTGTCGTGCACGAATGAAACCTTTTAATATTGCCATGTGATTAAAGAATTTGCATACAGGGTTGGCTTCCAGGCCTGAGCTGTTGTTGTTGGCGTCCGTCTGTCTTGGGAGACAATGAAGTGCCCCTTGGGAGTAGAGTGAAACCCTTTGAGAGTTACAGCACCTGCTGTGGTTGTAGAGACTGATAAGGGAGAAGCTGCTGGGGCAGATGAAGGCATCCAATTGTGCTGATGCAGGTGTACCATGGCGTTTCTTCTTTCTGTGCTCCTCCCAGCAGCGGTCATTCCTCCTCTGGTCATTGCTGTGGATGCATGATGAAACTGTCTCAGGCACTGCAAGGGATTCCTACACAGTGGGGTTAATGTCGCCAGTCACGTTTGCAGATGTCTTTATAAGAGAGTTGGTCTGCCAACAGGCCTTGTGCCTGAAGCCAGCTCCCCATAGAGCACGTCCTGGGGGATCCTGCCATCTTCTGTTCTGCAAATATGAGCAAGCCAGTGCAGGCGTCGCTGAGACAGGAGTGCAAATATGCTGGGAATGTGGGCTTGATCATATTCACATATTTGTTTGAGACTCTGTCCTGCCCTGCAATGCCCAAAATTTTCCTGATGTAGTGCATGTGGAAGGCATTGAGATGTTGCTCCTGGTGAGTGTAATTTGCCCATGACTTACTACCATAAAGCAGTGTGCTCAACATGCAAGCCTGGTAGACCTTTGTCTTGGTGTTGGTAGATCTGGGCTAAAACATTTTGTACAGCATGTTTTGAATGTCAGGTTAATTCAAATTCTAAATAATAATAGCAAAATCCAATAGATAATTATACAGGTGCCTTCTGAGCTGGCTCAGACTGGTCTGGGCTACAGCCTAATGTTCATGTAACAGGAAAGACTGGCTTGCATCTGCTCAGTATTACAGATGAGTGCAAAAATCTGATTTGTATGGTACTTGTGTAATATTATCACTTTATGTTATGAAGGTACATGTAAAGCATCAATGGTTTACATCTAAGAAGCATATTGTGCGACGAAAACTTCAAAAGGATCTGGAAATAAAGTGTCAAGAAAATGAATTGGATCTATTAATTAGGGTTTCAACAAGAAAGCATTTAACAGCTAATCTGGCCACAGTTCAACATTCACCACTCAGAAAAAACAAAATGCCTGTGTAGTGGAAATGTTGTGACCACAGGGAGCAGTTATGTAAGTGGTAACTCATCGTACCACCTGGTGCCCAAAATGTTGAGGATATGTACACCCTACAGGGGCGCTGACCCACAGAGGAAAATCCTGCTGGGAAGGATAAATGGAAAGGTGAGGTTTATCTGAAATTTGTATGTCCTGGTGTCCAGTAATCTAAGCCACATATGAAGAAAGTCACACAAATGCACTTGCACATTTAGTTTCCTTGGGTGTTAAAGAGCTGTTCGGGGGGTATGTGGTATCTTCAAAATAAAATGGTTAGAAGGATTTAAGAGAGTCTTGACCCATGTCACAGACACTACATTTTCATTTATTCCCAGAAATGAACAGTGCTTGCTAACTAGTGAGCAAATGCTGCTTTTGCCACCAGAAAAGCAATGCCAAACAAAAGCAATTCTGTTCACAAATTGAGGAACAGATGGGCTTACAGTGATTAGTTGTAACCTTGTGTTTGTGCTGTGGGGTGCAGCAGGGTGCTATTCTGTCTCCAATGCTATTTAACATCTATGTGATGCTGTTGGGAGCTGTCATTAGGGGATTTGGAGTGAGGTGTCATCACTATGCTGATGACATTCAGCTCTATTTCTCTATAACATCTGAATCAGGAGAGGATGTGCAAGACCTGGATCAGTGCATAGGTGGGCTGGATGAGGAGCCATAAACTAAGCTTGAAACTTGGCAAGACTCAGACAGAGAACATTTCCCAGGTCTCAGAGACCAACCAGTTATTTGCTTTGAATCAACTTGTACTCCCTCTAAAGGAGCAAGTTTGTATTCAGGAGGTGCTCCTAGATCCTATCACTGGAGGCTAGAAGCACCTTTTACTAGCATTAGCTGGTAAGAAAGACAGCTGATGAGACAATTTTTTAGTTTGTCTTGAACCTTCCAGCATTCAGCTTCCTTGAATGGTCCTGAGTTTTAGGATCATGGGAGAGGAAGGAAACTTCCCCTTATACAATTATGCATGTTGTGGAGAAAATGGATATCTCTCTTCCCACCTTAATCAAAATACACCACAATCCTAACCATACTGAATTAAGTGGGGATTATGTCCAGATAAATGAAGTTAGTAGTACTTTTGAGCATGTGTAGGTTGTTTTCCCCACACCACTAGGTAGAACCACCAAATCCAATTCCAATGAATTTGAAGGGATGTGACCTTAAATAAGGTCTCAGAGCTTCTCCTTTCAGGTAGGTAGCCGTTTTGGTTTGATGCAGTCGAGATATATATATATATATATATATATATATATATATATATATATATATGCAGGTTTTGGTGTCCTCGGGTGTCTTCCCGTGTAAAAGTTGGGGTGTCTAGGCGACGTTTCGACGAGGTCTCACTCGTCATCTTCAGGCTGGTGCTTTCGGCTTCTTGTTACTGGAACAGAGCAGGATCTCAGTGTTTGAGTTCCTATAAATACTGTAGAGGGGGTGTGGTGTATAGCCTCCAATGTTCTGGGCAGAGAGGAAGTTCCCAGGCTAGTGTGCCTTTTCTTCTTTTGTTCCTTAATTACTTGAGAGATATCTTGAGTGATTTCTTGAGTGATATCCTGAGTACCACTTAGGTGGGTCATTAGGTGTGGATTAGTTGTTAAAGTCTTTGTGTCTTGACCTCTTGAACTTTGTGAAGAGTTTTCCTGAGAAGATGGCTGTACTGTACTTAGTTGTGCTCTGGCTTGGCTTCGTGTATAGGGGCGAGCTGTGGTTTTGTGGCTTGTGTCAGCCAGATCTGTGTAGGGATTGCAGGGGGGTGCAGCATCCGGAGGTGCCACCATGGATTGGCTACTGGATGGTGTCTGTAATTCATCTGTGGAGAGGGTCTGGGTTTGGGTCTGGTGTGGTTGATTGGTGTTGGCGTTCTGTGTGCCTCTGGATCTGGTGTCAGTTTTTGTGGGGAGGGCTAATTTCCAGATGTCTGGCAAGCGGGATGTGTCGTCACGCTTGTTCATGTTGTGAGGGTGTTTCTCTATCTCGATGGCTTCCATGATTATTCTCTTGTGGTGATGTTCCGTGTTAAAGAGCAATTTGGAATCTGCAAAATTAATTTGGAATCTGCAAAATTAATTTCGTGTCCTGTTTCTTTCATGTGTTTCAACTCTTCACAAAGTTCAAGAGGTCAAGACACAAAGACTTTAACAACTAATCCACACCTAATGACCCACCTAAGTGGTACTCAGGATATCACTCAAGAAATCACTCAAGATATCTCTCAAGTAATTAAGGAACAAAAGAAGAAAAGGCACACTAGCCTGGGAACTTCCTCTCTGCCCAGAACATTGGAGGCTATACACCACACCCCCTCTACAGTATTTATAGGAACTCAAACACTGAGATCCTGCTCTGTTCCAGTAACAAGAAGCCGAAAGCACCAGCCTGAAGATGACGAGTGAGACCTCGTCGAAACGTCGCCTAGACACCCCAACTTTTACACGGGAAGACACCCGAGGACACCAAAACCTGCATTCCTGTACCCGTGAAAATCTACGAAAGCATATATATATATATATATATATATATATATATATATATATATATATATTAGTCCAGGAGCACCTTGGAAACCAACTAAGTTTGTTCTTGGTATAAGGTTTTGTGCACATGCACATTTAGGTATCTGAAGAAGTGTGCAAGCACACGAAAGCTTATACCAAGAACAAACTTAGTTGGTCTCTAAGGTGCTACTGGACAATTCATTTTATTTTTTATATATATTTCGAGAGCTTCTCCTGTTAGAATACAAAACCTGTGAAGGAGCCACGAAACACTGGCATCTTCGTACAGCCTGCAAACGGCAGCAGGTAGACCTATACTTGAAAACGAGCCTTGCCTGTGTGTTATCAGTCACCAGCGAAGCAGCAGCTGCCTTGTTTCCTCCCGCCTCACCTGCGAAGAATTTACAAACGCAACGACCACAGCCTCGTTGTCACCTTGCAGAAAGCGGGCGGAAGCACGTCGGCGCGCGGCCTGCCTGCGGTGCCCAAGGGCGTGTCCGCCAGGGAAGGCCGTTCTCCTGAGGCCGCAACAAGGCTCGTCGCAGGTGGAGGGAGAAGACTCACACCGAGGAGCGGTGGGCAGGGCAGGGCCTGGTCCACATAACGGGGGCGCATGCGCGGCTCGGGCCAGTCATCTGTTGCATTCGCGACGGGGGCGGGGCGGGGTCACCTGCGCGCTCGTCATTCCCACTTAGCAGAGCTGGTGGCTCAGGTAACGGAGGACGGGGCCATTTCTGGCCAAGGGGTTGTGCGCGGCGGTCACCGGGCGAGCTTTCCTCCTCGAAAGAGGAATTAAAGCAGAGGCGCCACCCGTGGCCAGGAGGTGGGAAGGTGGGGGTGAGGGGGGTCCTTTGCCCCTGCCCAGCAGGGAGAGCAGCAGCTCCTCTTCGGCTGCTTCCCAGCCACTTCCTGCTCTCTTAAAGTGTTTGTGAGTTGTGGCCAAGGCGTGTGTTCATGTGTGTGTGTGTGTCCCCGGCACCCACCTAAGCCTCCCTCCCGGCTCCTCTTCCCGGCCCCTTCGACTTCAGGCAAGTCCCCTCCGTCCTCTCTTCACCTGGCTTCCATTTTCTCTTTATTATCCAGTGGAGGCGACTTCCCTGGTGAATTGTGCGACTCTGAAACAACTTACTTGCACTCTTTCGCCACCTGTAGTTCCTATCTCGAATGGGCCCGTTATTTGATGGCCACGTTTTGTTTTACAACTGTTTTTTTAATGGCTTCAGAGGCACCGAGTCTGTAACAGCTGTATGAGTTGGCAGAAATCCAGCCGCTTTCCTGGTGCGGGTGGGTGGGGAGAAGCTGCCCAGTTAAATTTCAGCAGGTTCTGTGGGTGCTAAAGCACAGGCCTTCCCCTGCCAGGGGGAAGGGGAGGGTGGCAGCCCTAAACTTCTGGGGACGAGGGAGGGGCAATTTTAGACCCTTCATCCCTACTTATCGTACGGTAGACGCCCACATTTTCTTAATATATCAGAAGTTAAGTTGGGCTGTGATCTAATTTCTGAGCCTCTCCCAAGCACCTGCACTGGGCAGGCTATTGCTGGTTGACATTTGTTAATAAATAAAATACCTTATTCTTCTGTTGAGGGAAGTTTGGGCAGGCTTGATAATTGCTGAGATGATGTGTAATTATCAACCGCCTAGTGATAGATCTGGGATGGCTCTCTTCTGCCCTCTGCAGGTTGTAGATTACCCTGAAATTATTTTTGTTGCAGGCTAATCAGAATTTCAGAAACAGAAGGGCAATCATTGTCCTGGTTTACCTCTCTTGTGGAGCTGTGATTTGGTGGGTAAAATAAGCACTGCTTTCTGGTTCATTCCCTTGAAATTAAATTAATCTGTGGGATGACAGGACACGAACAAGCTTCATCTCTAAACCAGTGTTTCCCAAACTTGGGTTTCCAGCTGGTTTTGGACTACAACCCCCATCATCCCTAGCTGTCAGGACAATGGTCAGGGATGATGGGTACTGTAGCCCAAAAACAGCTGGAGACCCAAGTTTGGGAGACATTGATCTAAACAGATAATCCACCCATGGACTGCATCTGTTTTGGAATGAGGCCTAACGTCATAGAACTTTGTAAAGAACATATTGGATGTCTTCATTTGGATGGTTTCTTGTGTACACTGTAAAATTACAGCTGTGAAAACTTAAAAGTTCCTTCATAAGAATGTAAAATCTGATTTTACATCAGATTTTGCTTTGCCACTTGCTGTGAGCTCTTAAATAATTTTCTCTTTGCATTCATCTTTAGATGATTTGCCTGTACATGCACAACTTCATGATGGCTGGTTGTCACCTACAATTTAAAAGACTATTCAGTTGTTTATAGCAGCTGGATGGGGCTGAACCAGTTTCCTTCATGCTTAAAGCATGAAATTATGAATATGTCTAAAACAGTTTAAGGTAATGGATAGCTTTGATACTTGGCTTTGCCCTGCAAAACCTCTGGAACAAGTCTTCCATTTTGGGGCTGATTGGCAGTTTTGAGAGTGTGCCATGGGCACCACCCCACCTGCTTGTCACAGTCCTCTAGGTCACTGCTTCACCCCAGCAACTGAAGCATAAACACTGGGACGCTTTGCTTTCCCATGTGGTTTGGATCAAGGTTGGATCCGGTTGAATTAAAACTTACTCTCTTGAAATTACAATATTTTTTACATGCGGTCCTCCAGAACTACTATAAAATTAATACCGTTTTTTTCGCCCCATAGGACTCACCTAGTTTTTTGGTGGGGAAATCAAGGAAAAAAATTTGATTCCCTCCCCAGCCTGCAGAGGCTTTGCACAGCCCTCCCCAAGCTAGAAGAGGGAGATGGAGCGCTCCGTCTCCCTCTTCTGCCTTCAGGGACAGCCTCCCTAGCCTCCGTGGGGCAGCAGCTTGCCCCGCTGTCCCCCGAGCTTGTGGGGCTGGCTGGCGGTGGGGAGAAGCTTGCTTGCTTCTCCCCACGCCAGCCTCCAAACCAGGTCGGGGAATAGCGGGATGGCGGCGCTCCGCCTCCCCGCTGTCCCCCGAGCTTGTGGGGCTGGCGGTGGGAGAAGCTTGCTTGCTTCTCCCCACCGCCAGCCTCCAAACCAGGTCAGGGAATAGCGGGATGGCGGTGCTCCGCCTCCCCGCTGTCCCCCGAGCTTGTGGGGCTGGCGGTGGGGAGAAGCTTGCTTGCTTCTCCCCACCGCCAGCCTCCAAACCAGGTCAGGGAATAGCGGGATGGCGGTGCTCCGCCTCCCCGCTGTCCCCCGAGCTTGTGGGGCTGCCCGATATCTGCCCGAAGCCCGGGGTGCGCTCCGGAGCGCGCCCCATGCTTCGCACTGCAGGCTGCCGCCCGCAAGCCTTACGAGCCCGGTGGGCACTCCTGTGGGCTCCCAAGGCTTGCGGATAGCTTCCTGAAGCCTGGAGAGCGAGAGGGGTCAGTGCGCACCGACGCCCCTCGCTCTCCAGGCTTCAGCGAAAGCCTGCATTTGCCCCATAGGACGCACACACATTTCCCCTTCATTTTTGGAGGGGAAAAAGTGCGTCCTATAGGGCGAAAAATACGGTACTTGTGTTGATCGACTACATTCCACAGTAAAAATCACAAATCTGGTGCTTGCTAGTGCCAACCACAAAAGCATTCTTGAGGACCTTTATTATTTTTATATAGTATGTGGACACAGAGGTGACCTATTATTTGGCGGTGGTGAATTTCAGTCTCTGTTTCTCTACACCCCTCTGTGATATATATGAATGAGAGAGAATGATAGGGGAGATTCTATGGGGGCATTTTTTGTGTCATAGCTGAGCTAGAAAATGACATATCTGTGGTGTTTACAGTTCCATCCTACTGCAGGCTTTTCCCAATTCAGGCCTTTCATACTAATTCCTTCATGACTTGGGCCTTGATGGTATAGAACATAGAGGTGGAACTATAGTGACAAAGTACATACTGGCAATAAAAGCTTGTGTTTTGATTGTTCCATTGAACTGTTCCAAAGCTATTTAAGTAATGGGGAATAGTTGTTGTTATTAATATAGATTTTGCTTCAGCCATTCTTTTCTGACTTTGTGCTCTATATATTATTTATATACATAGTGCTTTCTTGCCTGTTGTAACTTGCCCTATGATTTTGTTTTCTAAGTGAAACAACATGATTCCATTCTTTGGAGATTTGTGGCTGGCTCACTCATGGAATGGGACTAAAACAGATTACCGTGGTGGCAATGGATCCTACTGCTACAGCAGAGCACGGGGAAGTACTGTGCTTCAAGGTGTAAGCTTTGGTGGAGTCCCTATTGTCCTCCTGCTCGATGTTACTTGCTTTTTGGTAAGTGAATTTTAGGAGTCTCAGTTTTTGCAGATAACTGCCTCTTATAAAATCTCCAAGTTCCCAAAGCAAGGTCTGAGGAAGGGCCTGGTGGGGTGATGGTGAGGCTCAAGAAGTATGGTCATTGTGCCACGTCAATTGAGCATGTGTGTTAAGACAAGTCCCAGAATCCTTTGCAAAAAAGAGAAGCTCTATGGCAGATATGTAGAAAGTGTTCCCTGTAAATAAGCTGGACTTATTGTCCAATCCAATAGAGTTTATGTTCTTTAAGGGTGAATCATCATGTAATTTAAAGGTAAAGGGACCCCTGACCATTAGGTCCAGTTGCAGATGACTCTGGGGTTGCGGCACTCATCTTGCTTTACTGGCCGAGTGAGGTCATGTACAGCTTCCAGGACATGTGGCTAGCATGACTAAGCCGCTTCTGGCGAACCAGAGCAGCGCATGGAAACGCCGTTTACCTTCCCGCTGGAGTGGTACCTATTTATCTACTTGCACTTTGATGTGCTGCTAGGTTGGCAGGAACAGGGACCGAGCAACGGGAGCTCACTCCTTGCAGGGATTCGAACCACCAACCTTCTGATTGGCAAGCCCTAGGCTCTGTGGTTTAACCCACAGCACCACCCACGTCATGTAATTTACCCTGCTGAAATAGATGCATCCTTTGTCTTGCATAAATGTTTTCCTTCCCTTCAGACAGACTGTGCTGCAAGGTCTGGCTTGTCCTGACCAAAGAAATATATATGAAGGCAATGCAGAATAAGTGTGTGGTCATCTTTGGATAATAGGATTTGCAGCATTTTCCAATTATTATTTTTTTAGTCTCTTTAAGATGGGAGCATATGGTAGTTGCCAAACTATATTTCAGAGTACCATGTCAGAATTACCATAACGTGAATTTGTCTGAATTCTTTCTCGTCAAGCTTAAGACAGGTATTTCCCACCCTTCACAGCACATGTTTTATTCTTTTTGCTCTAAAAGAGGCCCTGTCCAATACTAGCCATAAGCTACTTTCTGGTGTTACAACAATAAAAATCCAAAGTTTTTGTCAAGTATGAAAAATTTGGTCCTGGTG
This sequence comes from Podarcis erhardii, assembly GCF_964252035.2. NCBI lineage: Eukaryota > Metazoa > Chordata > Lepidosauria > Squamata > Lacertidae > Podarcis > Podarcis erhardii. The sequence continues at coordinate 92,648,618 of NC_138507.1, forward strand.
CTCTTATGGCGCTGTCATATCTGAAGCCAGCTTAACATGAAGTAACGAAACCTTATGCCTTTGAATGAATGTTACTTCTTTTCTTTTAGATTTTATTGTTGGTATTTTCTTTTATAAGAAAAAGATTCTGGGATTATGGTCGTATTGCCCTGGTATCGGAAGCATTGAGGTAAATCTTCATTTATACAATGCATTTGCTTATTGCATTTATATTCTTCTCCAAGGAACTCGAGGTGGTGTACATACCTCTCCTCCCCTCCCCCACTTTATCCTTGCAGCAACCCTGTGAGGTAGGCTAGGCTGAGAGGCGGTGACTGGCCCAAGGTCACCCAGTGAACTTCATGGCCAGGTGGGGATTTGAATCCCAGCCTCTCAGGTCCTAGTCCCAACACTCTAACCGCTACAGCACACTGGCTCTCAAGATGTAGAAAACATGAGCGTCAAAATGTTACAATGGCTCCCACAGAACATTGGTAGATACAGAGGGCATAGTGCCATGCTGTTGGTGACCAAGAGTGGTATCCAACAAAAAAGTAGCTACGTTAGTGCAAGGACTTCTGGCTGTGTGATGCAACGTATCATTTCCCTTCTCTCGCCATGTGCCCCTGCCCCCCAGAGCAGACTTGTAGGGAGTGTGTGAGCAGAGAAACTTACTGCCCCGTGTAACACTTTGATATACAGTGATACCTCGGGTTCAAGTACTTAGGTCCGTTCTTAACATGAAACTGTTCTTAACCTGAAGCACCACTTTAGCTAATGGGTCCTGCTGCTGCCTCTGTGCTGCCAGAGCACGATTTCTGTTCTCATCCTGAAGCAAAGTTTGTAATCCAAGGTACTATTTCTGGGTTAGCAGAGTCTGTAACCTGAAGCGTATGTAACCCGAGGTACCACTGTAATAGGCATTGTCATAGACCACAAACACCAACAGTTCTATGGATTACAAAGAGGAGGAGCTGTGACACTACATACACTGTTAGGAATTGCTTCAGTAGTGGGGTTTTTTTTTAATAATAAAAAAGTGCAGCATGTGTGTGTGGCGTGTGTGTGTGTGTGTGTGTGTTTGTGATACCCATGAAAATTACCTGGTCATGCATGCTGTTGTTTAAAAAAGAAAAGCCCATTGTCAACGATGAGTTTAGAACATTACACCTAGTTTAGCCCTGGAATACATTTTTTTTTAATTTGTGAAACCGCTGTCGTTCAAAACTTCTCTTGAGCAAAACAGCTGTATAAGACTAGATCTTTAGGAAGAAATCGGCAAGTGCAGGGCATGTTTTTTCTTGCAGTGGCTGAAACTATGCTTACTTCCATTTCCAGTTGCTGCATGCTGAGGTCAGGGTTTGCAGAAAATAAAACAGCACTTTAATTTTAATATGAAGGTTTTGCAAAGACTGTTCTTGCTCAAAACCTCTGTAGAAAAACTGAGGGGGAACAAACAGCTACAATGTGTAAACATGAATTGGGAGTGAAGGAAGAGAGAAATGTCAAGAGAGGTGGTGAAGAGTTAACCTAAGGACACGGAAGAAGGAAAGAATAATACTTCCTGAAACTTACCAGAATGTTGTCAGTTTCATATTTGAAGGGCGAGGGGAGAAGTCTTTGTGTAGCTTCCCCTAAGGTTGGGTTGCATCATGGGTTATTTTGAAAGCTATGCCCTCTGCTGAAACAGGGGACCATGCCAGCAAGGGAAAGAAGAACAGCAAGCAGACTTCCTTGACCAGCTTTCTGGTGACAGATCCAAAAGGGATATTCATGTTGCCCATTGTGGAATCTCACAACATTTGCTGTGGTGCACTTCCATGGTTGTTTTTATTAAGGGTGCACACATTGGTAAAGAAATACCTGCATGAATTCCCAGTTGGAAAAAATGGAAATGGAGGGTAGGTATGTAGTTTCTGAGCGGTGGGGACATGCACACACCACATGAATACTTCTCACGGACCTCTCACTAGTTTGGATGTGATCCATTGGTTTAGTAGTTAAGAGGCAGGAAATGTAAACCACTTATTTGGGAACATCCTTGCACCAATGGGCTTGTGGAAATACTGGATCTGAGCTATGTATTGTGTCACAGTGTCTTAGTCCTAGAATGAGATCTAGAAAAATATTGCTTTGCAGTCTTTTTTCGGGAGCAAAGCATTATATTGATATGACAGTTAATAATTTCTACAGAACGGATTCTACAGAACCCCCCCCCCAGTTGTCTAAAATGTTATTCATGTTTTCACTATAGTATGCTTTCCTCCTAACTATTTGTTTCTTTTCCCTTTGAAGTATTTCTGTTAGCTGCTTTATTTGAGCTTCTTTTAAATATGCTTTTGAATTTTAGCAACTGTTGTTAAGTCTAGTATTCTAATTTTGAGGTCTTCCTTTGTGTATTCTAGTGATACCACTGTATCTGGTGATCTAGCCAATCCTGATGATTTGGACCCCGATGAAGTCAGTAGTATTTTGCATTATTTTGCATTTTCTTATTTCCCCACCCCACCCCCCAAAAAGCCTTCCAATTACTTTGGGTATTCTCTGAAACATTGTGTCCTGATATTATTAGGAGGCTTAGGACCAACCCAAAGTGTTTTCCCCCTGTAAAATAAATTACAAATATAAATTTATAATTCGATCATTCTGCCTCCTACCCAAGCAGAAGAATCGGAGAGCTTTTGGGTGCAGGAGCTGTTTCTGCTCATGCGAAGGGGATAGCTTCTAATTACTCCCAGTTTCCTGTTCCAATTTGCATCCTCTTGCACAGCAACACATGCCGTTTTGGATAGCCCCACAACCCCAAGAGCATCTTTTCAGGGAACATGTGAATCCCACTCGGTGTTCAAAAAAGAATATTTCTGTTTCTTCTAGGGTTTTTGTTCTTGGATGATATCTGCCTTTCGAATGAGGTGAGTACACAAAGTAGCAGAGATCTGAGTGCTCTTTATGCTATACATTGCTTAATAACAGTTTCTTAGCAATTTTGAAAACAGAGGGCTGTACATTTTTAATGTTCTATGCTTTATCATTGCAGCAATTGGATTTTGGTTAGCCACCTTGGGAATTATTAATTATAAGGCGGAATAGAAAGCTTTTATATTAAATGCAAGAAGGGACAGCACTATGGTTAAAATGGTTAGAAAAACAGTTAGTAAGCCCACAGCTTTGAAATAAGACTTGAATTGTGTTATATAAAGGCATTTATAAATTTAATGTGTTTTTTTAAAAAAATCTCTAATTTGTATCCCAGTATGTGTGATTTCTTTTTTTCTTTTTCTTTTTAAAAAAGGCTAATCCATTATTATATGAAGCAAGCCTACACACTTCTTTGATCTTTTACCATCTTAATAGCTGGATAGACTGGCTGTGATGACACAAGTCCCCAAATAAAAATTCACTAGGGAAGGATCACTAGATCTTGCTGTTGACTCATTTATATGAGCTTGCCAAGAAAATCATGATTCTAAATTTGAGTTTTTAAGATGTTCTCAAAAGTAGGAAGTGCAAGCTTCCTTAGGGACTCCACTTTCGGTTTCCCACCTCTGCAATTTATCTCATTTCAGGAAACTTTTTTTCCAGTTATAATGAATAGTAGTGTACTTCTGCTTCTCATTAAAATGGTTTTCAGGATCACACATCTTACCTAGAGCTCTGTGCTTTGCAGTAAATACTGTCATGCTTAAGGGTTAGATTTAATGTTGATACAGAACTGCCAACCTTATGATGACAGTTAAGAAAATACCCTTCTATAATAGTTAGTTGATTTCTGATTTTAACATTTTATATGGTTTTTATGTATATTGTAAACCTCTTTGTTTTCTAAAAAACAAACAAATGAAATTATGTATCTCTGAAATAAGAGGAAATAATTTTCAGGTTGGTATATGGAAATTGTGTAATGCTGTCCAGCTCAATAGTTTTTCATGTCAGTATTGCTGGGTTCTACAGTAAGCGAAGCTGTCCTGCCCCATTACAAAAACATTGAATTTATTTATTTTTATTGTGTTTACTGTGTCTTTCTGCATCTGCAGGATATTGTCTTTAGTGTGATAATTCTGTTCAAAGGTTTAGCTGTATTTCAAATTGGCATCTGCTTTTAGTTGTGCAAATAATGCCTCCGTAATCCAATTTTTTAAAAGTTTTTCATTCCGTATAGAATTGAATCAGGAGAAAGCACTCACATTCTGTAAATTGTAGACAGTGGGCTAAATGCCAATTGTTCTTTCCATGTGGATGTGCTTTTGTTTGAACCCGTTCAGCGTCTTTTTACTGCCTAGCCTCTTTTGCTTCTGTATCCATGTGACCTTTTATGATACCACCATATTGTACAACACAGAGTATTTTCAGTCTGCAGCTGCAATGCAATCCTTAGTCAGCCTTCTTCTTAAGCATACGCCCACCTTTGTAAAACTTGGCAACTGACCTGTTCTGTTATTTGTGGTGCAGCGATGAAGAGATTCGTGTAAAATGTGGGGAGGATGCCATTACCTATCTCGCCTTTCAGCGCCATCTCATCTGCCTGCTGATTGTAGTCAGCATGCTGTCTTTGTGCATCATACTTCCTGTCAATTTATCAGGCGACTTACTTGGTGAGAACCTTTTATGACTTGGTGTTTCATGTCACTCTTAATGCTTTGATAAGCAGGGCTCGCTTATTCTTACGGGGCTTGGTTAGAAAATCTCTCTGTAGTGGGTCCAGTGATTAAAGTACTCTTATGTAGATGGGATATATCATAGTTATTTCATTTTCTCCAGAAAACCTTTGGGCATCTGGTAAAACCTCTATTGTGGCCTTGACAATAAATTAGTGCTTCTATATTGGAGTAGCACATCTGTGTTGATGATAGCCTATTACTACTCCATGGAGAGTATAAACATATGCATTGGTATTCAGTAACTAGACTAAGTTTTTTTTTGCCAAGTATATTAGATTCTCAGTGTGTCTAGATTAGCTTGGTATAGGTAGTTTTCCTTCTGAACCAACAGCTCCAGCTTGGAATACATCCTAGGCTGTTTTAGCCATTCTGTTCACAGTTGTGGACACTGAAAAAATAAGAATTCCATGTCTCAGCATACCAAAGATAATTGCTATGAACAGAGCTAAACAGTCTTTTACCCCAGGATGACACAAAAAGTGAGTCAACAACTCCTAATAATCCCGAGGCCTCTTTCCATCACTTTTTAAACTAGCTTGTGTTTACATGACCAAGGGGGTTTGAAAAGTTAAGGGGTGATTAAGTTGGCAAAAAGACTACATAAGAAGAGGATTGTATAATGCATAATACATTCAATGGAACTGAAAGTGGCACGCTCAAAATCTGTCTCTTTTTACATGCGATGCTTAAGGCGCTGGAGCTTGTAGGTAAGAAATCAATAAAACTAACAAGGCATGTTTTTTAAAATATATATATAAATATATATATTATAATAATCAATATCTCTAGCCAGAGTTTGTGCTTTCTCTGTCTTTTAAAGGAACCCAGAAGCTCATTTTTAGCATGTATTCTTTCTGAGAATAGGAATCGGGATGTTTATACCAAATGGTTAAAAATAATATCCAAGTGGTTGGCCTATGCTATTCCACATTGGCAAAGAAATTAGAACCCCCTACCTACTCCACAAACAGTAGAAGGGAGTGGTGGCGGCTTGCTCCTTCTGCCTCTTTCCTTTATATTTCCGGGGGGGGGGGGAGTCTTTTCTTCCTTCCTATGTGATTTTTAGGCTCCAAAAGGTGCTACATAACTGTTGCTAACCTAATGGGCCTGGGATAGGCTCCTCTGTGGAATCTGGCAGAGGGACCCAACTGGTACAAGCATGCTTGTTTGGAGTTTGTCTGGGGTGGGAAGCAGTGGGAGAATGGCCGTGTGTCCAGCCCTTCCAAGGGAAGGGTGAGCACAGAGATGGAGGATACATAATGACATCAATGAGTTTTAAGGTGGAGGAGGGTGAGTAACAGGTTATCTACCTTCCTCGCTAACTCAATGAGTCCTTCAACTTGGCCTGACTTGTTGTAGTGCATGCGTGCTGATATTGCATGCCAGATTCCCAGTGACTTGATCTTTGAGCACATATGATAGCTACTGCAATGCTTTAGGATATGAGGCTCGGGGTCATTTCTGCCCCATTCCTCCATTATTTTGTACATCTGGATGGTAAAAAACTCTAGACTTGCTTACTTGCCCTTGTCTGTAGCATCCCTGGTGCGTATACTGATGACATGTTCTATACTAACAATGGTTTTTATTTGTATTGCAAACTACTTTGAGATTTATAAATGAAAGCAGTATATAAGAGTAGAACTGTTATATTAAATCAGTGGTAATATTATAGTGATGCAAGAGCAAAGTGTGTATACTGCGCTGTTTTCCTGTTTTTCAGATAAAGACCCTTACAGCTTTGGCAGAACTACTATTGCAAACCTAAGAGCAGGGTATGTAACTATTGAGATGTTAACATCATATATGTATATTGTGTATGTACTGTAGTATTTACCTGAGTCTCACATTCCTTGATTTTACCACTTGGGGACTTCCCCCCTGCCATATAAGTAAAATGCAAGTATTGTATGTAAAGCAGGCATGGCAGAACAAGATATACGGAAAGTGTACTGCATTTTACTTATCCCTGGTTTGATTTGGAATAGACTTGGGTTGCTATTGGAAGTATTGTGGGGTCTAAATGCTTCTTCCTTTGCCCTCAAAGTTAAGGGCCCTTCAGGTTGACCTGTTTATTGTGCTTTCATCCTGAACCATGCTTGCACAAAGCTTACATGGATTTTGGGTTGTAGGTAATCTTTCTTGAGCATTCTCAATATACATTTTTAATAGATTTAATATACATACAAAATATACATTTTTAAAAAGACACGTGTCCTGTATGGCTTAAGGGGAGGTTGTAAAAGGTAACATAGTCAGTCTTATGATTGCTATCTTGCCTTGCTGACCACTAAACAGTCATAAATTGAATAGTAGCTTAGGCAAATGTTATACTCCAGTCATTTCACTTCTAATACACCAAAACTTGTGTTCCACAGCAACAGTCTTTTCTGGCTGCACACTATTTTTGCTGTTGTGTACATGATTTTGACCGTTGTCTTTATGAGACATCACACTCAAGCAATCAAATATGAAGAAGAAAGCATAGTAAGTTTCTATATTCTTAAAAATGTGTATTGCTACTTCTCCTAGTGTAAGCTAACCTAAAACCAGTAAAACTACCCCTTGACAAATCATGTATGCACATTTCTGATTTGCTGGGTTGTGGGACAAATCTGCAAAACAGAACACACACAAAAGCAAGAAATTTGGTGGAGCTTGTATTCCGTTCTGTTACAGCTGGGGGCGGAAAGTGTTTTTTTGTAAACGGGGGGAGGTCAGACTTGTAATCCTTGTTTTTTCCCTCCTCTTCAAATACACACTGTCCAACTTGAAATATATAATAATATATAATAATGTGTCTCATTTCTGGCTTCTTCCCTAGTTCAGAGTCTCTGAGAAACTAATAATTTCTGTTCTGTAGGTAAAACGCACATTGTTCATAACTCATCTTCCCAAAAATGCCAAAGCAACAACCATAGAAAATCACTTTAAGTAAGTAAAAAAGAGAGAGAGGGAGAGGGAGGCTGAATTTCTATTTGAGCTTATTTTTCTTTGTTTAAAGGGTCCTTGTAGTTTTAAGCTCCCTTAACGAAATACATAACTAAGTTATTGTTTAATTTTACCTACAGACTATTATTAAAAATTGATTTGCAAAGCCTGTCTAGTTCTTGAATTAAGTGTCTACCCTAGCTGTGTTGTGTATAGTGACAGCCAAGGATTTATAAGCTACTAGACTTCCTTCTTAAGAAGAGACCTTGCCATATTAACTGGCACCAGGGGTTAGTCCTATCTACCCACCCACTACAGGAAAAACTGTAAAAAAAGCTAGCTGGAATGGTACAGAAAAGCAAGGGGCACTGTATCTTGACAACTTTGTAAACTTGTGCCAGCATTAATTTTAAATTGGCATAAGAGAGGGTCTGTAGAGCAGTCAGAGGAGAACTTTCCAGCACTCGGCTAACTGCTTTGTATGGAATGTCACTACATCCTATGGAGCCAATGGAGTATAATTTTTTGTTGCCTGGCACCATGCTTTGACCTGTGCGGTGGCAATTTTCCTGATTATCCAATGCCTGGAGCAATATTATTTGGGTATGATAAACCGGCTCCTAGGAAGCATTTTCTGATAAATTTCTTTGTTCTCAAGATTTAACTTTGTGAATTAATATTTGGGTTTCAGTGGTGGGGTGAAATCTCTGTTCAGCTTCAAGTAGATTCAAGTAAAACAGCTTTTGGGGGGGGAGGGGGGAACCTCACACACCCAGAAAAACATTAGATTCTATTCTGAGGTTTAGCTCTATTTCACCCCCAGTGACATAACCAAGAGCACAATGGGGGCTGAGCCAGACTACAATTTCCCAAGTTTTAATTTTCCTCCTCCCCACCCTTGTGCTCCCTTCCCATGTCACCCGAATGTGGGTAGCCTTCATTATTCCTCCTTCACTGACACAGCAGGAGCCCAGAACCTTGGAAAGTGTAGTTTGCAAGGCTGCAGTATCATGACCAGGGAATTTGGTAGGTCATTTATGGCACCTGGCAGTAGCTATTGCAACAGTATTCTAGGGGTCCTGTACCTTCTAGGCTGTGATAGGAGTGTCCTCCTTCTGGCACATGCCACCAAATCAGTTTTTAAAGAGTGTTGAGGACAGCAAGTCTGTGCTTCAGACGACTTTGAGCCCCAATCACAATAGGCTTGTGTTAAAATGTCTAAATTTATATTCTGAGCCTACTTATTTTAAATGCAGTGTTTGTCACCATCTTATTACAGTTTGTAATTATCTGTTTCATCCTTTCGCAGTGAAGCGTATCCAACCTGCGCTGTACAAGAGGTCCAGCTATGTTATAATGTGGCCAAACTCACCTCTCTCTACACAGAAAGGTACCTGCATGAAAAATGTCCTGGTGAAACTGCATTCACTTCGTTTTAAAATACGTTAACAGCAAAATGATCTGGTGCTAGAGATGATCACCATTACCAGGCTGCTGGTATTATCTTTGCTGTTGTTAAGAATATTTCAGCCTTGCAGAATCAATCATGAGATACTATTAAGTTTTGCATACAGAAACAATATTTTAGCAAGAGAAAGTTATAGTTTTCTATACAGATGTACAGAGTGACTTTTACCACATGTAGCCATAATGTCCCTACAGTGTGAAACAGCCCTGTAGCTGTTCTTAACTCCAGTTCAGTTTGTGGTTCCTGAAATTGCAAAGCAGTATGTTGGGGTTTGGTGATTGAGGATATCCAGGTTCTTTTTTTTTTTAATATAATTTTTATTATACATTTTATAAATTTCCATCCAATTATTCATTTAATCCCGCATACAACAAATTATAACTGTTTTTGACTTCCTTCAGCGTCTCTGACAATCATCCATATTTATACCTTTAATACACATTCCCTTCTTTCGTATTGCCATTATTCCTCCTTACTCCCATTCTTTCTAATAAACAATACTTTTTTTTTTTTTACAGTGCCTCTTTAAATCCCACTAGCGTTGTATTTACACCACATATATTTTTCAGATAATCCACAAATTTTCCCCAGTCCTCGATGAACTTTTGGTCTTTAGTATATCTGATTTTCCCAGTTAATTTATCCAATTCTGCATAGTCAATCAATTTTGATCTCCATTCTTCTATCGTCGGCATCTCCTCTTGTTTCCACTTCTGGGCCAACAGGATTCTGGCTGCTGTTACAGCATATTGGAAAAGCTTACAGTCCTTTCTTCCTATGTCCTTTCCTACAATGCCTAAAAGAAAAGCTTCGGGTTTTTTCACAAAAGTATATCTTAACATTTTTTTCAAATTATATATCATTTCCCAAAAACTTTTCACTTTCTTACATTCCCACCACTGATGAAAGAATGTCCCTTCTTTATCTTTGCATTTCCAACATTTGTTATCAACCTTATACATCTTTGCTAATTTTACAGGTGTCATATACCATCTGTAAAACATTTTCATCACATTCTCTTTCAGTGATGTACATGCCGTAAATTTTATATGCTCTTTCCACAATTTTTCCCAATCTTCAAATTGAATATTGTACCCAAAATCCTTTGCCCACTGTATCATTACCGACTTAACCTCTTCATCTTTCGTATACCATTCCAGCAATATCTTATACATTTTTGACAGAGTTTTATGCTCATTATTTATTATGTCTTTTTGGAAACTTGATTCTTTTTCTATATAACCTTTTTCCTTCAAATCTTTTTTAAATATTTCATTTAACTGGAAATAATGCAACCAATCATAAACTTGCTTTTTAACTTGTTCATATGGCTTCAATTTCCATTTCCCTCCCTCGTTAATTACCAGTTCACCATAAGTAGCCCAATTGTCTCTCATATTAGTCTTCTTCACACTTATTACCTCTAACAGAGACAACCAGTGTGGGACTTTTGGTTCCAATATATTTTTATATCTTTCCCAGACCTCTATTAAAGAGCCCCTGAAGATGTGGTTTCCAAATCCTTTATGAACCTTCTTTTTATCACACCAAAGATACGCGTGCCACCCAAATCTGTTATCAAATCCTTCAAGGTCTAGTAATTCATTGTTTTCTACCTTTATCCATTCTTTTAACCAGCATAGACAAGCTGCTTCATAATACAGTCTCAAATCTGGCAGGGCGAAGCCTCCTCTTTCTTTTACATCCGTCAATAACTTAAATTTTATTCTAGGCTTCTTCCCCTGCCAGATATACCTTGAAATCACTTTTTGCCATTCTTTAAAGATTCCTATACCCTTTAATATGGGTATGGTCTGAAATAAAAATAACATCTTTGGTAGCACCGTCATTTTTATCGTGGAAATTCTTCCCCAAAATGATAATTTCATTCTAGCCCACACCTCCAGATTCAAATCTCTTATGAGGCGAAGAAACTCAGCGTATGATCTTGGGCCAATTGCTGTCTCTCAGCTTTAGTCTATCCTAGAGGAATATCGTGAGGGTAAAATAAGAGAGCCTCATGGATGACTCCTTGGGGAAGGGTAGGACAAAAACATAATATATACAGAAATATAGAGGATGATACTTCCACATTATAGGAACACCATTGGTCTACATAGTGCATACCGTATTTTTCCCTCTATAACACGCAGATTTTTTCTCCTAAAAAGTAAGGGGAAATGTCTGTGCGTGTTATTGAGCGAATGTGTGGTCCCTGGACTGGCGCGAGTGAAGGCAAAAATCAGGCAAATATCAAATCTTCTGGAGAAGGGATGCCTTGAAAAGAGGAATCTGCTGCTTTCCTGCATTCTGCCTCAGGGTCTTACTGCCCACCCACTTCTGTTTCGTTACTGTGTTTGCTCAAACGGAACAAAGAGCAGAGAAAACCCCTCCCCTCCAGGCAAGCAGAGTGGAAAGCAGAGCGTCCTTCCTTCTAATGCCTCTCAGTGCTCCGGTGCTGCTGCGTCTAGGGACTCGCAGGCAACATGCAGGGGGGGGGGCAGAGAGAGAGAGAGAGAGAGAGAGAGCGCGCGCGCGCGAGCTGGCTGGCTGGCTGGCTTGGGTGGGGGGGACAACTTTTGCCTTCCTTTCCTCCCTCCGGTAAAACCCCTCTCCTGCATTCTTAGCCAGCTGCTTCTCCACACACCCCTCTCGGTGCTCCTTGTCCCTTCTATGTTTTTCCTTCCCTCCCCACTTAAAACGTGGTTACAAAGCACGGATCCACATGGATCCTCAGGATCTTTGCATTGGGTCACCCCAAATTCACCATCAGATCACATAGCAATGATCTGATGCAAAAACAGGGCTGCAATGGTGCAAAAACGTGATTACAAAGCACGGATCCACATGGATCCTCAGGATCTTTGCATTGGGTCACCCCAAATTCACCATCAGATCACATAGCATGTCCATGGCTACAGCCTGCACCATAAAAATCACGCACCCACTGTTGCCTGGGGCTGCAATGGTACAAAAACGTGGTTACAAAGCATGGATCCACATGGATCCTTAGGATTTTTGCATTGGGCTACCCCAAACTCACCATCAGATCACATAGCATATCCATGGCTACAGCCTGCACCAAAAAAATCACGCACCCACTGTTGCCTGGGGCTGCAATGGTGCAAAAACATGGTTACAAAGCACAGATCCACATGGATTCTCAGGATTTTTGCATTGGGCTACCCCAAACTCACCATCAAATCACATGTCTGTGGCCACAGCATGAAGCACAAAAATGATACATCCACTGTTTCATTCAGAATTTTTTTTTCTTGTTTTCCTCCTCTAAAAACTATGTGCGTGTTATGGTCAGGTGCGTGTTATCGAGCGAAAAATACGGTATCTGCAAGATTTGGCATTCATAAGCTGATACAAGTTTTAGATCTTTAGTACACATGTTGCATTATATGTATGTATTTGGGCTGTTCTGTAACTCTTACTTATAAAAATGTATTTTTAAGATGGGCACATAGTTTTGGGGAATTAATCTGTTTTTGCATCATGAAACCTTATGTGTTTGTGCCCAGAAAAAAGGCAGAGAAACATGTGGCTTATTATACACAAGCGTTTCAGAAGAGTGGTAAACGATGTCTCATTAACACAAAATGGTTTGGCCAGTTCTGCTGTTGTGATGTCAGAGGTTGCAAAAAGGTAAAGAGCCTGTTTTATTACTTGTTTTAAAACTGTGTGGAAGATAAAATGCTTTGTAGTTTTTGTATATGATGTCTCTGTTTAAAATAGGAAGAGCTTAATATATGAAAAGTGAAAACAGTACCATTTCCAGATCTGAACTGTAAGAACTATTCAACACTGTTTTTGTAACAGAATCTTCCTTTCAACAGGAGGATGCTATAGATTACTACACCAAGGTTAGCAATAAATATTTGAGCGAATATTTGAAAGAGGAAAAGCTAATTTATGAGAAGCCACTGGGAATGGCTTTTGTAACATTTGAGGAGAAAGGCATGGCAACACAGTAAGTGTTTTGTTCTTTTAATTCAATATGGTCATCAAAGCTGAATTATTTACACTAAATGAAACACAAACCAATCCCAGTTCACCCCACCCCCTGCCCAAACCAATCATGCATCTGTTTAAATACCACAGGAAGTCAGCAGATGGAACTCAGAGTACATTGCCTTTTCAGCTCATCTGATGTTTTTCACCCATTCCTCCCCTCACATTTAACTAATTTTAGCAATTGACTTTTGTCTTAATCAAACAATGAACCTCTTCTGTTTGAACTGCATTTATCTGAAAGACCTACGGATCCAAATTCCAGAAGAGTTTCTGTATTAGTTTTTTGGCAGTGAAAACCACAACAAGGTTGTGAATGATATTTAAAGTACTTGCAGCCTGAATGGCCTACTCAGAGTTAGATTACTTTTATATGTTATAACTTGTGTCTGCATACACAGTTTTAATCTAAGAAACAATATTGATTGTTACCCTCTGGTGGCTGTGTGACATTGAAAGGTTACACAGGGGTTGCTTTGATCATGCATAGTAACTTTCCTATCAGTTTCTCTGTACATTATCAAGTAATTCCAAGTATGAATGCTGAAATACTTTATTTTATTGCAGTATTCTTAAAGATTTCAATGCCTGTAAATGTCAAGGCTTTAGGTGTGTTGCAGAACCTCAGCCGTCAGCCTACAGCAAGGAACTCTCTGTTTCAAAGTGGAATGTTGCATATGCTACTTATCCAGAGGATATCTGTTGGTAACTTTTTTTTTTATCATTTATTAGATTTATATACTGCCCTTCATCATAAGATCTCAGGGCAGATCACAGAATAAAATACAGGATAAAAACAAGTAAATAATTTAACAAAACAGCAAAACAATAACCGCCCTCCTCACAGTCATGTTTAAAAGGGATAAGGCATCACCCTGCCTGTTAGTTCCTACTTCAAAACATGCCTCTTTCTTCCCTGCCCCATGCTTTGTACTTGTTTAAGCAACAGGTACATCTGTTAATACCATTATTGCAAAGTATAGAATACTTGCTGATCTGCTGTGTCTTCTCTCTTGCAGGGAAAAGCTCTCAGTTCAAGGGGCGAAGTGGTGGTTTCTTTGGCTTAGCATCAACTTGTTCCTGTTTATTGTGCTCTTTTTCTTGACAACCCCTTCCATCATTATCTCGACAATGGACAAGTTTAATGTAACCAAGCCTATTCACTATCTTAATGTGAGTAGCCCATTACATTCCGGTTTCATTCTCTGTTAATGCCCTCATGGGAAAACTCGGAAAGTGTAGATGAGCTGGAAATGGTACAACCCTATGCAACACCTCCCACAAATATTTTTTTAGAGGGTTTTGCCCAGAAATTGTTATTATGCAAACACTCTCTTTCATCTTAATCTTTTGTCAAAGTCTGTGTAACTCAGGCTTCCTCAACCTTGGCCTCCAGATGTTTTTGGCCAACAACTCCCATGATCCCTAGCTAGCAGTACCAGTGGTCAGGGATGCTGGGAATTGTAGTCTCAAAACATCTGGAGGGCCGAGGTTGAGGAAGCCCGGTGTAACTGGCCAAATCCTAGTCACCACCTCTGTATTCTTCCCACAGACTAAGCCACATTCGGTGAGTTGTATACCTTTCTTAAAAGCTAATATAACAGATATGCTTTCAGCTCAGTTGTTTTCAATGTGACTATACAGAAATGGGCTTCATTGCTTTCTCTTTCCTCTCCATCCTCACAGAACCCTGTTGTGAGCCAGTTCTTTCCAACACTCATTCTGTGGTCCTTTTCAGCTTTGCTGCCAACAATAGTATTGTACTCAACGTTTCTTGAATCGCACTGGACAACGTAAGAATATATGTTCCTTTTTTGTTAGTTAAAGACCTCAAAATTCTGTGGAAGGAAGGATATACATACTTTATAGAAAGCAGAACCGCAAAAACTAGCAGCTTCCATTCCTCCCAAGTAAACACTGATTTTTAATGTAAACATGCCATAAGGCAAAGGTGAAGTTAGACATTAATCATAGAGTTGGAAGGAACCATGAGGGTCATGCCATGTTATAACAAGAGCCACTCTCTTTTCCCTAGGTGAGTTAACTAATACAATCTATCATGTTGTTTTTATTTGTTTTGCTAAAGTTTCTAATCAGGTGTAGTGTTTGACTTATGGGAGTGTGCACTGAAAGACCGAATGTTTTTAAGGCAGACCTGTTGTGACTATGGATTGCTTATGACAAGGATAGGGAACATCCAGATTTTGTTGGACTCCAATCAGGTCGATGGTTAGGAATGATGATAGTTGTCACCCAACAACATCTGGAGGACCACAGGTTCTCAATCCCTAGCCTATGGCATTTATTACGTGTCTGTCTTCCATTTTTTAAAAAAAACTTTACCCTTTATCAGACAATCCCAGCATGGGTAACAGCATAGTTAAATCATTACATTTCCAGGGAGCTGAAAACACAGCACTGAACTTCAGTAATTAAAAACACCCATAGAACCTCTCTTGGCTATCAGTTGCTGGCCAGCTATAATCCCATACACGCATGGGCAAACAGATAAACGTTTGGGGCCAAAATGCCACCAGCTTTATCTCTAGAAGAAGAACATTCCACAATCAAGGCACCACCCCCAAGAAGGCCCTATCTTGTGTCGCTATGCACTGTATTTCTCCTGGTAGTAAGACAATGAGAAAGCCTACCATGTAGTTTGAAGGGCCAAAGCAGGCTGATTCAGGGGTGGTTTTTCCTTCAGATACCTGTACATATAAGGCAATACAAGCACCAGAATACCCAGCCCAGTAGAATATAGGCAACCAATGTAGATCTTTCATGTTTTGTATTATATTATCTTGGTAGACACTTCAGTCAGTGTTCTTGTCAGCTGCATTCTGTACTAATTGTAGCTTAATTAAAGGAATAACATAAAAAATAGCCCCCCCCCCACAAGACACATTTAAAAGGCCATAGATTGTTTAATCAGCCGAAGGCACCGAAAGCTATGTAATGAGGGCGTCAGGCGAGCCTCCTTGGGAGAGCATTCCACAAATGGGAGGCCACCACAGAAAAGACCCATTCTTGTGGAAGGGGCAGTTCAAGAAGGGCATAAGATGATTATCACAAAGTTTGGGTCAGTTTATATGGGGAGAAGTGGTAATTAAGGCATTGTGGTTCTGAGCCGTTTAAAGCTTTATAGGTCAAAACCAGCTCTTTGAATTGGGCCCGCATCCTAATTGGCAGTCAGGCCAAATAGTAAAATTTCATTTTTTGTTACCTGTAAGAACTGGAAAGGTAGAAGGAAGACAAAGGCCCATGTTTTATAACATAAGTATGTATCATGTGATATTTTCTTTTTTTATAGGTCTGGTGAAAACAGAATAATGATGCATAAGGTCTACACTTTTTTAATCTTCATGGTGCTAATTTTGCCTTCACTTGGTTTGACCAGGTAAAAACCCAGGGCTGTAGCTGGGGGTGGCGAGGAAGGCCCCTGCCAGGGGCACAGGCGGGGGACAGGACCCACAAAATTGACTTTAAAATATGTCCATAAATATGTCTATAAATAAAAATATTGATTATTGCCTCATAAGAAAATGTGAAAGTGAAGTGCGTGAGGAATTGAATGGGTGGGGGTTGGAGGAGAGGGGGGGGGAGAGCTAATTTGTCCATCGCTAGAGGGCGCAATCTGGATGGTTCCCCCAGGAGTGCAAGATCACTCTAGCTATGGTTCTGTAAAAACCACATTAGAATCCCAGCTTTCTAGCTAAGACACTGGATTTTTTTTGGTGCTGAAATTTTTGGCTTACTAATTACATAAAAAAGTCGCTTTCATGGAAAGCTAACTTCTTAAACTACTTACTTTGGCTTCTTTTATTTCATATTAGCCAGTGTACATGTTGAGGCACTACAGCAGACATAGGCAAGCTCGGCCCTCTAGATCGTTTGGGACTACAACTCCCACCATCCCTGACCACTGGTCCTCTTAGCTAGGGATGATGGGAGTTGTAGTCCCAAAGCATCTGAAGGGCTAAGTTTGCCTATGCCTGCACTACAGTAATGTTTGTGTAAGCAGGGACAGTTGAATCTATATCATCCCACATCTGTGCTCAAGCCACAGAACATTTCCAGCTTCTTGTTGCTTTCTTAAACCATATTTTGTTTTGGTGTAGTGTGCAATGACACCAAAATCCCATTAAAATAAAAGGGATGCAAGGACACAGTTCATTACTTTTTTCCTCATTGATTTCAGTGGGACTTAAAGGCCAAAGCAGAGGTGGCACAGAAAGTCTTAGATTGTTCTTTTTATTTTCTAACTTAAAAAGCAGCTGTGAGGAGAGGTGATGGTCTTTTATGTGCTGCTGGGATGTGTTAACCATTTCCCCAAAGTTTCCCCACCTTTCTTCCTGACAATATTCAGGCATCTGTTCTCCCCCTCCCTCAAATGAGGCAATTTCAAGGGTTTCAGGGAAATGGTATCTGCAGAAAGAGCTGAACACCCCTTTCCTGAGCATCCATACCCCAGTCAAAATTGAAGGCCCTACAGCACTGCTTTTAAGTTTGGTTAATGGTGTTTTATTTAAAAAGTTGGGGTAGATCCTTACACAGATTTCCCACGTCACATCCGTTTTGACCTTTAGCCATGTATAACTTCCTCTGTTTTGTAGGCAAATGTTCAAAACAAAAGTGTAACTAAAACTCTTAAATAACAATGATGTGCTTAGAAAGACCCTTTTGTTCATGTGTTGGCTGTAGTGAATTATGGAGTCTAATGCTAGCATATTTCTTCCAGTCTCGATGTCTTCTTTCGTTGGGTGTTCGACCGCGCATCTGAATCTAGATTTAGATTAGAGTAAGTAGTTAAGATCCTTTTTCTACCTGCCCAGGGGCTTGTATGTCTTCTAGATACTGTGAACAACCCTATTCTGTCTAGAATATTCAACCATTTGCTTAACCTGCAAAAATAAATTACTCTGGGAGCCCAGAAAACATTATTGCATTTTGTCTTAACAACATTGTCCATAAAGGAGTGACTACAGAATATACTGGTTTATGCTTACCTTTTCCTTAAAACAAATTTTGAACTTTGACCTAATAGATTCAACTTAACAACATCTAGAATCTAGGTGAAACATGCAGCATTGGTACCTTCAGTGTCTCTTTTGCTTCCTGTACAGTTGTTGTGTATTGAGTCAAAGGATTTTATATCTGTATTATTATTGTCTGTATTTGCATTAGGGTAAAGTAACTGCCTTTTGGTTCCAGAGGGTACAGCTACTATTGGTTCATTTAAGCTGCTGTATTTGGATCCTCTGTCTTATTGGTTGCCTCCAAAAGGCAGGACTGTGATTGCCTGATATTGTTCCCTCCAAAATGTATCCTTTCTAGCTAGTTCCCTGTCCCTATAAATGTAGCTCTCCCCTCCTCAAGTCTTAGTCTTGTTGCTTTAAATAAAGAAGTGTTACTAGAGAACTGTCTCCAGCATATTATGTCAAGAGAGCTGAAATCACAAACCCCACGTCACAACAACAGTTACATCCAATATTTTACGATAAATGCAATGCATATAATATTGAGACACGGAAAGATAAACAGTTGTTTCATTTGAAAGACTTTTATAGAAGTGGTAAATCTGCTTTCTGGAGAAAGAGATTAAAGAGAGTCTAGATGATGCTTCCCTAGCTTGCCTGTTATGAAGCCAATTATCGTTATTTATGTGTATTATCACTGAAAGACACAGAAAGGTTCATATTTAAATATATGGAAGTTAAATCTTTTATTTTCTGTTGAAGTAATCATTGTATACGGAATATAAATTATTACTCATTGCTATTATACAAGCCACAATCGAGAATATGCTATGGCAGGAGGACAAGCATGCATTCAATAAAATTTAACCAAATTTAACTATTTTCAATTAAGCAGTTATTTTCAAAATAAGCAAATTATCAAGGAAAATGCAAAAAAGGCAGCTAGAACAATTTGAAAGGATGGTGCTTAGAAGCTGAATGCTTGCCATATATAAATTTCTAGTAGACAAAGATTACAGGTGTATTCCTGATTTCAAAAATGTGTGGGAATAGAAATGTGATACTCAAATAGAAGTCACAGCCTTGGAGTAAACACATATTCTTACATCAGCACAAGCTGGAGAGCTGGGTTTTTTTTTTTAAAAAAAAAATCATGTTATCTCTCTTATCAATTCTGAAGCGTTTCCTTTGGGATGGAGGGGTGCCAGGTGGTTGGCAACTACTGCCACGTGCACTGTAAATCCCCTAAGTAAAAACCAAGTTGCTTAATTACTAAACAACAGGTTACTCCGTCACCACATTTGGCCCTCTGAGTTTGCTGCGTCACAAATAATTATTAGTTCATCATCTAGTTGCTACTAGAACTGCTATTGCAATTTAAAATGGACAATCTGGAATTCTGGTTTCAGAAACTTTGGCAAACAGCATTGTTGGAAAAATTAATGCAGAAATTGAAAATAGTTCAATGTGGTTTAATTTTATTGAATACGCAAGCAATTGTGAGCATGCTGCCATAGCATATTCTAGATAGAAGCAGTACCTCCTCTATTACTCCTGCATTTCTTCAATATTGGCTAAGTCTTTTCCTTTCTTTTATTCAAGCACAGTTTTGCCTTGTTATTTGCCTTTCTTTCCATTTAGCTACTTTTTCCAACTTAGTTTACCTCCCAGAGTTCGGGCATACTGGGGCATATAATGAGATCTAGTAGAGTTCTCCCCAGAGCAGGCAGGGGTAGGGGGTGTTAAGTGGTGACCAGATGAGGTTTTTCACCTTCTTCTTCATCATCACTCACTTGTTTCTTCTTCTTCTAAAACTACCTGCAGGTGTGTCTTTTTGCCTGACCAAGGAGCTTTCTTTGTGAACTATGTGATTGCATCAGCTTTCATTGGGACTGGAATGGAGCTGTTGCGTTTGCCAGGACTCCTGGTATACACTGCTCGCATGTTTATGGCCAAATCCAGTTCTGAGAGAAAACATGTTAAGCAGGTATGAAACCTAGACCTATTGCACAAAGAATTTTATATTCCTGTCAACTGTACGCAGCAATATTTTGCATCTCTGTTCATATGGGCTTCTGGCATTCATCCCTGGACTTTGGTCGTCCTGATAATTTCAATCTTGTTGGTAATTCCCCAGCTTTCTGGTGGCCTTCTGTTGGAGCACAGTTAATCTCTGTAGCACAACATTCACTCAAACACAGCAGCTTCACTTCCCCCCCCTCATTTTTATTTTAGAAAGCATAGAAAAACTTTCCATCTAAGGACCCCAGCATTTGAAAGTATTTACAGATCTGGCTTTTTGTTTAACTTCGTAACATGATTCAGTTCTCCTGAGTAAAGTGGCACTCTCTCAATTGTCGCAACAAATTTCTGGCGATGCAACTGATATGTACTCATGCCCCCAAAGGTTGCTGACGCATGTCTGCTAAAGTGTGGCATGCACCACTTTTAAAATAACTGGTGTATGAAGAGAATAAGAGGCAGAATATTGTCCCTGCAACACTTAATGCAAATGTTTTATTTCCTTGTAGCACCAAGCATTTCAGTTTGCGTTTGGAGCAATGTATGCGTGGACACTCTGTGTGTTCACCGTCATCATGGCCTACAGCATCACCTGCCCTCTTATTGTCCCATTTGGTAAGTTGGCCAGTGTGCTGGAATTGTAATAGAATTGTAATGGAATTGTGCTGGAAGCTCTGGAGCCAAGTGAGGATTAACAATTAAGATCCACCCTCTATTGTGTGGGCAGGTAATCCCTCCCCTTACCTGGCCTGGTTTCCCTGGCAACACTTCCCCCAGGTGGGATTGGACAACTCGCTGGGGTAGGCAGGGACCTCCAGGTATCCCACCTGAGGGAAGGCAAAGCCTATGCTGATGGGGCCACTCCAGATCCAGGGCTGCACGCGTCCACGCAAAAGGCGCCCCCCGTTTTAAGTGGGGAGCGGTCATTGTCCCATTTGGTAAGTTGGCCAGTGTGCTGGAATTGTAATAGGACAAACAGGAGAGCTTGGTGGCTTGAATATAGTATTGAGACTGAGAAATGTATGTGTTATACAGTGGTATCTCTGGTTACATACTTAATTCGTTCTGGAGGTCCGTTCTTAACCTTAAACTGTTATTGACCTGAGGTACCACTTTAGCTAATGGGGCCTCTTGCTGCTGCCGCACCACCACCACACGATTTCTGTTCTCATCCTGAAGGAAAGTTCTTAACCCGAGGTACTATTTCTGGGTTAGCGGAGTCTGTAACCTGAAGTGTATGTAACCTGAAGTGTATGTAACCCGAGGTACCACTGTACTAGTTTCTGTGCCGGCGGACTTGTCACACAGGGTAAGAAAAGAGCACGATAACTTAAATCATTTTGCTGCTCTCAATGGGAACTTAGTGTAGTGCTGGTTAATCTAAATACATGTTCCGCATGCTTTTTAGGTTTGCCTCTATATTATTCTTAGTTTTCATTTGTATACTTTTTGTTGTATTCATTAGTATAGCATAGTATTTTTTGATCTGAAAGGGGTTACGCATTGTAGGAAGTGCAACACAAGAAACATTAAAAGGTCAACGTAGACCAGTAAGAAGACTAGGCTATGGATTTTGCGGTTTCGAGGATGAAAAAGGGAGTTGCAAGCTCATGAAACAACCTATGAGAACATACCTCTCAGGTGTAGATCACACTTCCCATATATTGCAAATGTCCTAAAACATAAGATACTTTAAAACAGCACAGAATAATCACAAGAATACCTGGATCATCTAAAAAGGAAAGTAAACAGCTGAATAGGCCTGTCAGCATAAAGTCTTCAAGATACATCCAGAGCTTAACAGCATAGATGCCTGGTGGACAAATATTCCATAGCACAGGGCTGGCAAATTATGATACGCCTGGTATAAAAATGTTTAACATTCTTATTTATGGTAGTGCCTAGTTTTATTACCTTTGTTTTCTAGAATGTATTTTTTTATTCCTACAAAAATCATTCTAGATACTAAACAAAATATGGATTCTACTAAATGTGATCTTTCATGCCAGGGATCCCAAATAATACATAAGTGGGTTTTTTAAAGCAGAAGAAAACAAACAACACCAGTTGAATATAGCAACATACATGGAAAGATGTATCTGATCTTTGTTTCAGTTTGATACAGCAAACAGGCACCATTTTTGCCAACTGAATTTTGGTTAGAAATTGTGTGCTTTATTTTCCTGTAGAATCTGATTTCCCAAAAACAAGCATTGGTTTTTATGTTTCAATTATTACATATTTAACACCCTTATATAAGCTATGTGTTTGTCTTCTAATAACAGTTAGGTTACAGTCCTGCTTATCTGGAAGTCAAGTCTCATTGAACTTCTGAGGAGACAAGCATGGCATTTCTCTTCTTCTGAATGGAGATCCTGTTCTTTATACCATCAAAAGTGTGGTGGTTGTGTTTTTCCTTTGCAATTATTAAACAAATAAAATTATTAACTAAACAAAACCATAGTGAATTCCTTAAACACATGGTAACAGAATGCTGATAGTTCTTCACAGCTGAACAAACACGTTACTAGTGTGCATCACAAAATAAACACACACAGAATGTTGGATGGGATTTAAAACAACAGAACTTTGTTTTAAACAACAGAACTTTGCTAGTTCACACAATTTAAAGCAGAGACGCCTCGGTGGAAAGGGCACATGCTAGAGCCTTTCTTCATACCATATAATGGCACCCCACAAGAAGAAATGAAGCATTTGTATAACCTTATAAAACTGAAGCTGCTAATTTATTCAAAGTCAGTAGCAAGAGTCTGGTATTTTATATGCTGTTTACCTTTTGATTCTTGGCAATCACTGAGTCTACAGGCACAAGAACATTTGGGTGCCTTGGCTTGTATAGAACAAAGGGGACAGTTAACATCTTTATGGTTCTATGGTGAGAAATGACAGCAGAAAAAAACATTTTTGTAACTCTGACATTATTTCCTATTTTCAGGATTAATTTATTTGCTGCTAAAGCATACGGTTGACCGCCACAATCTCTACTTTGCATACCTTCCTGCAAAGCTAGAGAAACGAATCCATTCTGCGGCTGTGACTCAAGCCCTTGCAGCTCCAATTCTCTGCCTGTTTTGGCTGTATTTTTTCTCCTTTTTGAGGCTAGGTAAGTATGAGTGGCGTGCAAATGGTCAGACTTCTGAGACGCTTATGTAGCAGGCAAGTAGTAATTTTTGTTGTTGAGCATGGATATCTCTGTGCTGTGTGACTGGGAGCAAAGGGCAAAGATACAGCTGAAGTGTAGGGCTGCCAATTCTGGGAACAGCTAATGGTGTAGTCCCAAACACTGAGACCCAAGGACATAGGCAGATTTTTTAGTGCAGGGGTAGCCAGCAAGGTGCCCTCCCTATGATGCTGGACTATTAACTCTCAGCATCCCTGGCCAAGTTGCCTGGGAGTGTTGGAAGTCAGTCCATCAAGCAAGGCCGGCCTGCCCATGAGGCAGACTGAGGCGGGTGCCTCAGGCAGCATAATCCCAAGGGGTGGCACCCCCTCAGGTGCCTCATCCACCCCTTGCCATCACTGCCGGAGAACCCAAGAAGTGGCAGCGACTTCTGACGAGATCTCCTGGAGATCTTGCTGCTACTACTGCTTATAATGGGGGGTGGGGCATACTGTGTCAGGGAGAAGTGACTGCAGCTTCTGGGTTTCAGCAAGATATGGCTGGACACCATAGCCATGTCAGCCTGTTAAGCAAGGCTTCAGCATGGCAGGGGGCCAGCTCCTTGGTATTTCAACTCAAGCAGTGAAACAGGACAGTCGCCCTCGCCATCCGGCAGAACCCTGTTTTGATTTAAAAGGCAGAAGAATAGTTTTCAAATGATACGGTAAATTCCCATATTTCAAGATTTGTGTGTGTTACCTGCTTGCTTATGTGTGCAGCTGCTGAGATTTCCCCACCCTCTTATCTCATTCCCTATTTTATTTCATATTTTGTAACTGTTTCTCCTTAGGTTTTAGAGCACCTACAACTTTATTTACATTCCTAGTTGTAGCCATAGCAATTTGTGTTTGCATAGGCTATACCTGCTTTGGCTGCTTCAAGTACCTCAGCCCTCTGAATTATAAGGTAAATCACTCTTCTTGTATCTGGGAGTTGCTAATCATTTCTGCTTCACTTAATTTGGCACTTAACACTAAATCCAAAGCCAGTTGAGCTACTTTATTCATTTATTTGGTGGTTTTTGTATGCCACACACTGTCAAATATGATTACAGGGTGGGTTACAATAAAATATAACACATTTTAAACAATAAACCGTTAAAGCAATTACATCAGTAAAGCTAAGTTCTGACTAATTAATAGCTTACCCTAGCTGTAAATATTTAAGTGTTATGTTAAAAAAGGAGGGAGTTCTTCCTGTATAGCTATGTACTTGCTTCTTCGTGTTAAATGATACAACTAGGAGTACTGGCAAACAGGAGCAATACAGTTAAATATTATGTTTTACACAAGACTGGGCATATTTTCACAAATTTTAATATTTGTTTGTCTCTTCTCTATTGATACTTGCAGACAGAGAAAAAAGATGAAACGGGGACTGATGCTATTTCAGTAACAACAACTCGAAAATCTGCTGTAAGCATTTATCAGAAAACAATTATTAATTCTTCACGGGAAAGCAAGTTTCTTGCCAGGAAAGGATTTGTTTGTATCAGCAAGTTCTGTGGTGACAAAACACTTG
The DNA here is from genome assembly GCF_964252035.2 of Podarcis erhardii. Classification (NCBI taxonomy): domain Eukaryota; kingdom Metazoa; phylum Chordata; class Lepidosauria; order Squamata; family Lacertidae; genus Podarcis; species Podarcis erhardii. The sequence goes on from NC_138507.1 coordinate 92,673,374, forward strand.
CTTTGGTTGCCTTCAGGGGTAGCTGACCTAAAGTTCTTCAGTTGACAAAATATATTCTTGCATAGGTTTTAGGTGCAACAAAGACATATTTAGACACATTCTCTACATAGTAATAGTGTTCAGATATTGCAGTCTTATTTAGTTTGAACCAAATATTCCAAGTTTTGTCCTTAATCATGGGGGGAAAGATTTCTGTAGAATCATGAAATGCTGTTTCTCCTACTAAACACTCATTTCTGGTTTAAGAGTCCAGAGAGGAACAAAACAACATTCAGCCTCCATGCAGAAGATAGGTGGGAGAAATAAAAATAGGGGATGAGATAAAAATATTTGATCCATTTTGAAATTATCATATCTTGCCTCTTTAAATTATTCAAGATTCCAATTTTCTGCCGTTCCAGATGTTTGTACCCCATGTTCTACTGCGTTCTCCTAATGAAAGGTCAGCTATGGATAATTTGGATCACCAGAACTATGGCACCATGGGAAAAACGTCTGTAAAAAGGGACGCTGTCATTCATGTCTCTTACCCTGAGGAACCCGCTTTCTTTGGAGAGATATAAACATGTGTGTCTCCTCGTCAGGGACTAACATAAGGTGGCGCCCTTGGACCTCGGGATTTCACAAAATATTTTGTGTCACACAGTCTATTTCTTCCAAAGGGAGCACTGATCTGGGTTTCATTTGCAGTGCTGATTTTACAAAGTTGCCACTTTGGGTTTGGTCATTTTTCTAGGTCATTGTACAGATTGTGGTACATTTATACTGAACAACAATGCTCAGAGGAATTACTTAGGGTTTACTTGTTTGCCTTTATGGAAAGATGTGACTGTATGGACAAATGCTAGATCACTGGGACCAAAAGAGTTGTCAAACGTGGCACCTACCTTTTGGGGTTTGGGTTTCATTTTTTGGTTTTTAAAATTATGCCGCCTGAATTTTAACCATTCTGTTAAACACTTTTCGCTTATGTCCAAAGGGCACTCCTGTTTTGATACCAAAAAAAAAAGCCAAGCAAATGTGATCTGGGAAGCCCTCTGGTCTTCTTCTAATGCTCCAGTTGGCTGAGGTGCTGCTTCTCTTTAAAAAAGACAGACTATTTTTCTGCAAATACAGGACAGAGATATGATGTTCCAAAACTATAGGAGATGACAGATTGTATTTATATGAGAACTTTTAAGTAGGGGCTAAATTTGTTATTATCTGGTCACTATTTTAAGGGCTTCTTACAAGGAAAGTTTATGAGCCAAACAATAAAGGATATGAACATTTTATCACTTTTAATCTCTCTGCTTTATCAAACAAAGATCTGCTTTAAGTGTCAAGATTACCATAAGTATGTAAGACTTTTTTTAAATTATGAAGTAGGTATAAATGTTTACCAAAAGCTATGTTAAAGGATAATTAAGCAATCACATTCAATAAAACACAAATTCAGATACATTTTGGTGACTTAAGTGTATTGATTATGACAAAACTTTATGAAATTTTCAGATCTACAGTGTTGGCATAAGAATGCCCACATTTTGTGCCCTAAAATTATGCAAATTGAGCATGTTTTCTTTGCTAGCCTGCTAATATATTTTACTTTTGCTAGCCATGGGGAGGGGTATAGGGCTATGCAGTATACGGAAACCCACTCCCTAGCTAGTGAAAAATCTGCTAACTCTTGTGTCTTGTTTATGGGCTTCCAAAGACATTTGTGGTTCAAAACTAGGTGCTGGATGATAGGCCTCTGAAGAACTGACACGTAAGCAGAGTAAATAAAAAGTAGTAAAATGAATTGGATTAGTAAGTCCATTACATGAATGTAAGCAGCTATTTGGTTCCCAGAGTTCACATTATAGTCTCCATTTGCATTTAACTCTTATATTTTATTGCTTGCTCAGAAGCATGTGTGATTATTCTTCTTTGCCAGTTCTTATCCACAATAGAATAATTTTATATTACTTGAGGTCTTCAAAGTATTGTTGTGTTTGTGCTTTCAACACAGAACGACCAGCAACCTACTCCCATTTTCCTACGTTGATACTAACTTTTCAAAAAGATACCATATTCTTGCTGTATCCTGGATCGTGTCCAGAACCTCATATTCAACATAATTGACTCTTTGTAATCAGGAAAGACTTTCTCAGTTTTGACTTGCTTCAACTGTTTTACAAGTCATGATCTTGTTCTGAATTTTAAAACTATATGGCCTGCAACAGTTGCAGTTGTTAGTTTTGGAAATTACTTACCCAGAGTCTGCATTTCGTAGCGTTTGTAACAGCTGCAAGGGACTGCTTTGGATAGTTTGTGGCCAGCTGAAGCTGAGCAGGGGCAGTATTTCAACTCTAAATGCAGCTGTTCAGCAGGACACCAATAGCGAATAAGCAGAGAAAGGCAACTGCGCTGAAAGCTGCCGCCTACGGTTGTTGATACATAAACGTCTTCACCCTTGCACATTTATTCTTAAGTTATTGCAACTATGTCTCCTAGCAGTTGCATGGTGCGATATCACGCCAGTCTGCATATAGTGCAAAGTGCTAGGATGGCAGCTGGAGCAAATGTGCTGTTCCCCTCTTCCTGACTGCTGAGCCTGGCATTTTGGCATATTTGGTCATCTTTCTCCTTGCAGCCTGCAAGCAGCTGTCCCTTGGGTAGCACTTAAATCACAGCCAGCTGTCTGTCTTCTGCCTACATACATGTTTTAATTTTGAACTCTTACGAAGGAATGTGGTAGGGATGGGAAGCTGGAGTTGTCTTGAAACGTGCCAGATTTTCCCCTATTCCACTAATCTTCATCCCTAACCTGTTCTAATATATAATGGACTCTGGGAATTTTGGGCATTGCAGTTCTGTACGACTAGTGCTCTCTCTAACAGAATTCTCCACACCTGCACCAGACTACAATTGCTAGGATATTTTGAGGGAGACTTTAAGAGGAGCCTGCTAGATCAGACTAAAGGCCCATCTTAGCCCAGCTTCCTGCTCTCACAGTAGCCAACCAGCAGCCTGCGGGTAGCTGAGCACAACAGCACTCTCTCCCCACTGTTACTCAGAGGCATACTGATTTAGAGGGGGGAGGTAGAATGTAATTATGACAGGTGTGTGCCAACATATATTGTAGCGCAGGGGTGGGCAACCTGCAGATCAGGGGGTGTCTGTGACCCTCTTAATTTATTGCAGATGGAAAAGAGGTAGCATAACGAATGAAGGGTCTCTCTGTATGTGTGTGTGCCTAACCACTTTTGGGTCATCTTCATCAACGTGCAGTCCTCCAACAGATTACCCCTACGAAATGTGGACATCAACCCACCCATGATGTAGATTGTATGCATGGAATGGATGTGTAACTTTTCTGTAAGGTCTGTTTTGGAGCATATAATGTCGCCCTCCTCTATTTACATTATAGGGTATGGATTACAGTATACATGCCTGTTGACAGCTGGCAATGCTCATCTTGAACCACTGCTTTGGGATATGGCACAAAGTATTATCTGGATCAAACTTCTAACCCTTCCTCCTTGGAAAAGCAGACCATTGGAGGGTTTTGGGGGTTTGTTTGTTTTTCTACAATCAAGCGGTATATAAATGTTGTGAAATAAATAAATAGCCACATGTTGATCTGAAATCCCCCATCAGTTTCAATCATATAATTGGTCTTAAAGTGATAAATCGGAACACTCTCACAGCCTGATCTAAGATGGGTCACAACAGCATCAGCACCATGGTAAATATGCAATTAAAAAAAGGGGGCCCCCAAATGCCTGTTTGGGCTAAAGGCTGAAGACTGCTGAACTTATATGAAACTACATAAGCCAGTTTTAATAGCATTGGTATGGTGGGCAGGGTGGGAAAGAGAACCAGGAAAAATACTCTTCTGTCATCCTCCCCCCTTAATGTGCAACAGAAATGCGGGGAATGTATTTGTAGAGAAAACAATCGGAACAATGTGAACATGTTATTAAATCACTTTTGCAGCAACTCAGGGGACAGGGTGGCCTATGGACCCCTATCCATTAGCTGGAAGGTGAAAGGTTAATGTCAGTATATAGAGCAACTGCTGCAGTAAGGCTTGCCACAGACCAGAAGGGAAATATAGCTGGGCTTGACTGCAGAGCAGACTCTGAGCCACAGGGTACACTCAAGAGAGCAGAGTGCATCCTATGCCACCCTGGTAAACCAAGGTTACTTTGCCACGTGAGACAGAAAATCAGCACGTTTATTAAATGGTCACAGATGAGGCCAAAAATTAATACACCAACATTATACAATTCCTAATACATGCGTAGCTAAAACTGATGATGCTTATATAAAGTGAGGACACAAGCAAACCATGCTGACAGTAAAAAATAGAGTAATAATATATTACATATCTGTCAGTTTGCTGTGGACACTCAGAATCTGGGACCTCAGGGCCATGCAAGACAATACATCTGAAGCTGTGCCTTTAGGGGGCAAGGGGCCTGATCCAAATTGAGATCATAATGTGGGGCAAAGGGTGGAAGCCTCCTACGCTGAGCCAAAGGACCCCACACTGGCAATTTGAGTGTTTAAAAGCTGCATGGAAGAACACAGGCGCTGTGGGTTAAACCACAGAGCCTAGGACTTGCCATCAGAAGATCGGCGGTTCGAATCCCTGCGAGCTCCTGTTGCTCGGTCCCTGCTCCTGCCAACCTAGCAGTTTGAAAGCACCTCAAAGTGCAAGTAGATAAATGGGTACCGCTCCGGCGGGAAGGTAAACAGCGTTTCCATACGCTGCTCTGGTTCGCCAGAAGCGGCTTAGTCATGCTGGCCACATGACCCGGAAGCTGTATGCCAGCTCCCTTGGCCAATAAAGTGAGATGAGCGCTGCAACCCCGGAGTCGGTCACAACTGGACCTAATGGTCAGGGGTCCCTTTACCTTTAAGAACACAGGCACATAGCTAGTAATGTGTCACATAGTGTTGCTCTCACTCTGGTGTGGTGGACATTTTTGTCATGAGTGCTACATGTGTCTGTCTCTAGACAAATTAATTTGAAAAGAAAGAAGAGCACCAGTGCAGTGTATAGTCACAAGTTTTCCTTATAGCCACAGTGCTGTGCACTTTTTTCGTTGCAGCAAGCCTGATCTCTGAGACAGTGATAACATGGTTGTGCAAATATGTGAACAGGAAAGGAACGCAGTGTCCCTGTAGCACAGGCAGCATTTAAATGGGAAGGTCAGTATTCTAAAATGGGGAATCTACCACTGACCTCTTTTGGAGAGAGCAGCCCTTTGCAAGGGGATGGAATGTTAATGAGGAGCTGGCGGCTAAGCCTGAACATACAGGCTAATGGATGCAGCTCTCAAATGGATAGAGAGAGTTGGCTCTAATTAGGTATGAAAAGGTTAGGGGGGAGGAACCCTCAGTGATTAATAGGAGCAGGAGACAATATGTACATATTTTAGGTGAGCGCCTTGCTTTATATCTCGGTTTTGTTTCCGCTGCTTTAAAAGGGCACCGTTTTCAGAAGATGGCAGTTTGGATGTTTTCTGAAAATTCAGCTCTATTAAAAAAGGAGCTCATCAAATTGTAGTTGCCTAATCATATCATCTTCTCAAAGCCATGGCTTTTAAAAAACTGCAGTACGCCTGTTACTCATCTGTGCAACTGTGGGACTTTTAAGTAGAACAAAAGCCCTGTTCAGAGCAGAATGAAAAACCGGCTCAGGCTGGAAAGCTTTGAAAACAATAAAGATTTATTTTGACCTTGCACTAACCTGTGCGTGAGCATGGCTAAGAGTGTCGAAAGCCACTGAGATACCAAGCAGAAGGAACGGGGTTGCATTCCCCAGGTCCTCCTTTCTATAAGTGTAATCCATCAGGGTAAGAAGCTGGGTCCTGAACCCAGACTGGAATGGATCCAGATAATTTTTCATCCAGAAATGCCTGCAGTTCTGCCATGACCTGCTATGTCATCATCCCCTAAAAGGCGGGTATTTGTGGTTACAATCCATTGGGTCCAGAGCCAGCTTTCTCAGTAGCAGCAGCACCACACAATGAATTGTTCACCATGCCCAGGACCTACCTGGTCAGCTCCAACCTCCCACCCCCTGCTCAGAAATGATGGGCCAGACAATCGCAGCAGGTCTCTTGCCTCCAGAGGCTTTCCCTGCTCCCAGAAGTGTGAAACTAAATTCTGCTGGGTCAGTCCCCACCTCTCCTGCCCATCTGGGATTCATTACTGCAGGCCGGTGAGTGGTCAACACGAGCAGCTGAAGACTAACAATGGCAGGTCCGAAAGATAGAAATAAAGATCTTTTCATTATCTCCTCCTTCCAGACTCCTTGGTGCTGAGTCAAGAGGGCCCTGCAACAATGATGAACAACTGAAGGCGAGAGGTGGGGAGGGTGCTGAATTTTGGTATTGCACGGGGCACCCCTGAAATTTTAAAGCCCAAAGTCTGTCTCTGCTCCAGCAGTAAATAAGCATAAAACATTGCAAGGCATCTATCAAATGCTAGCTGTTACTCCTCTCCATTTGGCAGCAGTTCAAGTGATGATCCCTACTGCCAAACCTTCGGATGTCAAATGGAAATGTGGAGTAGCAACACACCTGGATAATATTTACCATCAACATTTGCACAGGGCCATTTTGGAATTGGAAATAAATTCCAGCTCTTTGAAACCCTGAGAAACTGGAGGAAAACATGGCATCTTATGACGTATTTCCCAAATTCTCATATTTAGGTTGGGCTGTTTAGTCTGGGATAGCTCAGGTGGTAAGGGCACGAGGCTCTTAATCTCAGGGTCATAGGTTAGAGCCCCACATTGGGTGAAAGATTCCTAAATTGCATGGAGTTGGACCAGATGACCCTCATTGTCCCTTCCAACTCTGTAAGTCTGTGATTCTGTCTCTTGAACTGTGACAAGTGCACAAGGCTTCTGAAATGGCCTGAAAGAGATAAATTCTAGGTAAGGAACTTCTTGGCCTGCCTGTAGGGCAGAACATGAATAATACCATTATGACATCTACTTCCCATATGGTGGTTGCTCTGTGTGTGTGCTTTAGTTGTCTCCAGTTACACAGCATAGCAGCTGCCAAGGCATCTGAAGTCTTTGTGTGCAAAGGCAGCTTTCCTGGTAGTATTTATTCTCGCCTCCCAAGACTCCCTCCCTCTCTATCAAAGATGGTTAGCACAAGAGCACCGTGGTGTGTGCAGTAGCTTTCCCGCAATCCCCTTTCCCTGGGCCGGGCCCCTGAAATGGGGCTGCTGCAGAAGGCAAGAAAAATATTTCTACACTTAAGAGTGGAAAACAGGGTCTGGCAAACATCACTTAGTGAACTTCCTTCCCACTTATTTTGTCTGTATCGTGACAGATCAGTCTACCGGGGAACATTAATTTAAATTACTGTACGGCTATGTTCCCTCGTTGTAACAGATGCTGGTGTGCACAAGGAGCATTCTGGCGGGTGACTTCATGCCCTGAAATAGGAGACCACACGTGGGGGATGAAGACGCAGGAGAACAAATGAATGTCACTCAGAAAGCCAAGGAAAGGAACAGAAAGGTGCGGGTAAATAATGCAGGCAGAGCAGCCTGTGGCCACCAGAGCCGGTTGCTTCGGCAATTTCTAAGCTAAGTGTTAGGAACATAGGAAGCGGCCTCCTAGCAAGTCAGACCACTGGTCCATCTAGCTCAGCGCTATCTACAATGCCTGGTAGGATGTCTCCTACCAGGGTTTCAGGCAAGGCTCATTCCCAATCCTAGCTGGAGATGCTGGGAATTGAGCATGGGACCATAATATGCAAAGTAAGTGCTTAACCACTGAGCTATGGCCCTTTCCCATTGAGGTGGGAGAAGAACTGGCCTTGAGATATAAACTAGACATAGGAAGCGGCCTTACATGTAAGGCTGGGGGAGAAATGCGATTCCGTTTGCATTTAAAGGTGAACCTGCTTAAATTTGCACTTTCTGAAACAGTACATGAACTGAAATACAGCCACCTTTCGAAATTCAAAATTATCCAGTCAAGAAACGCACACAAAAATGCATGCCCTGGAATAAAATGCACATAAAAAGGCATATATTAGTGAAAATTACATACATACAATTAGAGAAAAGTTGGGCAGACTGCTCTGCAAAAATGTGCATGTGGGGCAAAACAGCATACAAACGTGTGTAATAGGAGAAATCCGTGCTAAAATGCTGATTCATCTCTATGGAATTACTTGCTTTTGAGAAACCTATGCAGGGTCTTAGTACTCACAGTTTCCTTTTCTAGGTGGGCACAGACTGCCTGTTCTTGGACCTTTCCTGGTATCAATGTCAAGTCGACTGGTTGGGCGTTACCTGGTTCTTCTTTTTCCCATTTTTGAAGTTGGAGACAACATTTGCCCATCTCCAGTTTGCAAGGACCTCACTTGTTCTCCTGGAATTCTCAAAGATTATAGAAATTGCCATGTGCATGGATGGTGATATAGCAATAGTAACCATCTGAGTGGGCACAGACTAACTGTCCTAATTCACTGTTCACTCTTCTGGGCACTACACTATATAAACTCATCACAAGGTCAGCTTGAATGTGCCTCAATTCAATTTTTATCTAGCCACATGGGAAGAGAAACAGTGCTACAAAAAAAAAAAAAGAAAGAAAGAAAGAAAAAAAGAAAAACACCCCAGAAACTTCAGCAAAAGCTACCCTAAATGCAAAGCATTTATATCATTTTTAATCTCAATTACTTCTTAAGTGTGGGGGGAGGATTCCCAACAGTGGTGATTACAACAGCCCAGAACCCAACTTCTTGGCAAAGTTGCCCTTTTCTACTTTCCCCACAAACTGCAAAATATCTGCTGCAAGGAGCTCTGGTTCCTCAAAAGCCGCAAAATGTCCACCTCTGGCCATGTAGCTGAAGGAAACAATGTTCGCATACTTCTGTTGAAGCCATGACTGGGGCATATGCAGGACCTCATGTGGAAATGAAGCAATTCCTGTAGGGACTTGCACAGAGAGCCTGCAAGAGAACCAAGAGGGAAAACATGTCACTCTGTTCCTCGCAATGAAGGGACTTCTTCAAACAGGACTCCAAACCGCAGGCAAAACAGGGGAAAGGAAGGTCGAGGGCACAATTTAATGCATGTCTACTCAGAAGTAAGCCCCACTGAGCTCAACAGTCAAAACAAAAAATTCCTTCCAGTAGCACCTTAAAGACCAACTAAGTTGTTCTAGGTATGAGCTTTCGTGTGCATGCACACTTCTTCAGATACCTGAAGAATACCTGTATCTGAAGAAGTGTGCATGCACACGAAAGCTCATACCTAGAACAACTTAGTTGGTCTTTAAGGTGCTACTGGAAGGAATTTTTTGTTTTGACTATGGCAGACCAACACGGCTACCTATCTGTAACTGAGCTCAACAGGTTCTGCACCCAGGTAGACATGCTGTGGCAGGGCAAGCTGTGCTTTCACTCCAGAAATATGGCAGTGGAAGAAACTCTGGCGGAGATGCTGTTGAGCCTGAATCAGTGGAAGACTTTGTGCAACGTAGGCTTAGCACCCATTTTGAGGCTTTGTGAAATGCCTTGCACTAGCACATATCTTAAGCTCCCATGCTAGCAGACCTTGCTCCAAATGCATATGTAAAAGGCTCCAGTGAGCAGAGCGGCTCCGTCAAGCTGGCCCTCAGAAGATAAAAGGCAAGGACAGAACTCAGTCGTGAAGTTGGAACTAACTCAGGGATGGGAAACAGGGAGCTGAAGGTCTGGAGAGGACCCACAAATCCTATTTCTCTGCCCTAAGCATCCCCATCACATTTGCCAGTGGGCTTCTGTTGCCTTCCTAAATTCCCAACAAAGCAAATTGCTGCGGCTTGCCCAGAAGGAGAGGCACAGGGAGCCTGGCACAGGGCGTGGCAGCAGAAGCACTGGTTTCGCTCTGCTGTCACATGCAACCGCACGCTGAGCTCCCTATGCAAGTGAAATGACTGAGCTTGCCTGAGAAAAGTACAAGGACATAGCTTCATGAACCTCCTTGGCCCTGCTGCAAATCCACATGAGTCTGCAAATGCATTTAGGACATTTGTATATTATTATTGCTGACACTGATATGTCTGGATGTGCATTTCACAAGTCACCAGGAATACCTTTGTGTACACTTTCTGTCTAAACTTGGGACATGTATGGTATCTGAGTAAATATGAAAAACTGTAAAAGGACACAGGGCAACTAAATGTGTGTGTGCGCGCGTGTGGTATGAAAAGAGCTCTCTAAAACAGGCAGAGGAATCTCTTACTTCTCATGCTTCTGGGTGCCAATTCCTTTCCCAATATTCTCTTTGTAAAAACGCATTGAGGACACTATGCACCCAGATACCCAGTAGATCATGATGTTTGTGAGAAGATCATCCAGTGTGAACTTCCTGAAAAATATAATCCAGAAGAGCCACATCAGAACTTGTCAACTATGTTCCATCATCAACACCTGCAGCCTTTTTTCATCCTTAGCCTAAGCTGGCACCTTGTTACCAAAATCTGGAGCCGTTAAATATTAAGGTCATTATTATTTTATTCTTTAGATTTTGCGTCCTTTCCCTCTCAAGTGCTCTGTGCAGGTTACAACTCCCAAGACTACAACTCCCATCAGTCTTAGCCGGCATGGTTGGGAAATGCTGATGTAAGATCTCTGTCAACACATCAACATTTGGTTCAGAAATGTTATCTCCAGCTATTTCCTAAATTTAGCTTGAGTCTCTGGGATATTGTTGGAGTACATTCTTCCTTCCATTTATCCTGACTCTCTCTATTTTTCCTTGTTGCTTTTTTTTTTAAGGAGGCAACAAAATGATACTCTAGTAAATCAAGCCCTTTCTTTGTTGACTCTGTGGGAACAGGAACAGAATACGGACAGCAAACCCCTCAAGCACTTAACATTTATATAATATACCCATTTATAGAACTGCTTAAAAAAGAAAGAAGGCAGCTCAGCTATTTTGCTAAAACCCTGTTATAAATGAGTTAAAGCACACAGATCTACTCCCTTTCAACAGAACTTATTGTAAGGGAAGTTCCCAGAGGATTATGTCCAATTTAGATAATTCACTGCTAGGGCCTCAACATGTTCAGCTGTCCAGGCAGTCAGGAGATGTGAAGCGGACGGTGGCATAAGAGAAGCCTGTAGAGCAGCCAATTGGCTGGCCATAGGACTTTGTTATAAAGACTAAGTTAAGGCTTATTTCCTCTCAGAAAGGGGTTTAAGCCATTTTTAACCTGCAGGACTCCATCACAAAACAACCCCAAGTTAGATTGTGGAGCAAGCCGGTGTTCTCCTTGCAAATTTTTGTTCGGCATAGGAGGGCTGCCACCTTCACAAATGTTTCTCCTGTCCAAAGGGGTGTGTTTGCACAATACTCATACATGCATGGTGACACTAGATGTCAGCAAGGACATGCAAGAACATGTGCTCTTCTTTTGAGTTTTCTGACTAAGCTGCGTTTCAAACCTTCAAAGCAGGTGAAGAACCGGGCACTACAAGCTAACTTCAAAATAATCTGCAGCATTTGATTTCTTAAATTCAGCAACACTGCAGTCCAGCGCCTCCCTGCTCAGTCAGACTGCAAACCAAGTTGCGCTGGCATTAAGCCACTCTGAACATGCACTACAAAGGCACAACCTAAACACTTAAAATGAATAGACTGTGCTAAGTTGTACTACATTTGGTTCTCTGAGCCTGCCAACACGACTGAAAGCAAACACGGCTGGTCCGAGACAGGATGGGGCAGCAGAACAGGGAGGAGTGTTGCTTCCAGGTTCACAGTGCTGCTGTATATGAAGCGGAGGATCTCATGGAGGAGGTGGGAGGAAGGAAAAGAGTGGACAGTCCAAACATAAGAAGGATGTAGATAGACGGGGGGAGTATGGGGGCTACAGGGGAAGATGTTTATACCTCTCTACTTCCATGATGATTCAGCCCTCTGGTTGGAAAGAAGACCAAGAAGAGTGTCAGCTAAGCATCCAACACAAGAGGCGATTGTGACACTAATCTGAGAATAGTGCAGATAGGTAAACAAGCATCAAAGGTAAATAGGCATCTGTAAACCTAGAGAGAGGGGCAGGGAGAAATGACACCCACTTTTCTAGTCCTCCATCTTCTAGATCTCGAAAGGCATGATTGGTCCATGTAGAAAACTTCTCCAAGATGTATGCAGCCAAGCCCACAGGAGAGTCATTCAAGCCACAGCCTAAACAAGAATGAAAACCAAGGGTTCGCTTTCATCCAACATATTTTCAGCTAACTACTCTCCCCCGCCCCCGGCCCCAAATAAACACAAGACTCCAGCTGTCTGAAGCAGCTGCTGATTGACAAGACACTAAATAAAGAGACACTTGGCAAGTTGATCTGTAGGATGAATTATGTACCAACAGTATTAACAGCCTTACAGAATAAACAAACATGCTGAAACAACTTTGAGGATTTTGTTTTTTAAGTTATAAGGGGAAACTGAAGCTTAAACCAGCAGCAGGATAAAGCTTTGGTAACAGAGAAGGACCAGGTCTTAGTGGCAGAGCATTTGCTATGAATGCAGGAAGTCTAAGGATCAATCCCCAACCATTTTGAGGTTGGACCGGGACAGACATCTGTCTGAAATCCTGGAGAGCCACTGCCAGTCAGTGTAGACACTTCTGAGCTAGATGGACCAGTGACATGACGCAGGGTAAAGAGGGTACCTATGTTCCTATGGAGGCCAGGCAAAGCCAGAATCTTTCCTTATGTTGCCTGCCTCTCTAATTTGTGATAGCAGCTGACAGCAGCTCTGCTTCCCTGAAAGGCAGAACTGCGTCCACAGATTGGAGAGCAGCACAGTGGAGCCTGACCATTATCCCACCATGTTAGCTCTGATTTGTCCTGCTGTGGATTACCCATGAAAGAATCCTGCTAAAATGCTCGACCCGACACAGTTTTCCAATACAGCCAGTGGTGTGACCAGGGCAAATGCAGACATCATTTGTGAAAAGAATCAGATATGCAAGCCCTAATATCCTGTAGAAACCAACGGCACTTTCAAAACTGTTGCTGATAAAGGCCGTGCGGGTGTTTCCTGCATCAGCTTGTTTAAAACTAGCTTTGCTAGGACCCTTTAAATCCAAATATAAAGTCCACCATGGAGTTCCCCAACAAATAAATCAATCTCTCTTCTTTTCGGATGGTGCCATTTTGGGCACATTTACCGTAGACACTTTGGGCAGTCTGAGTCTTTAAACACCTTCACTGCACCTACTGTATCAAGACACTAGTGTGTGTCATCCCTGTTTTCATCTGTTAATATTATTACCATTAAATTATATATTAAATTTGTGTACCACCCTTCATCCGAAGATCACAGGGCGGTTCAGAACATATCTACACTGACATCATATGGCAATCTTTTGCCACAGCATAACATGGAGTCCTTTATGAAGCTCTCTGTAGAGCCTCTTATTACCATGCCATCGATGCCTTCCGCCTATACTCTTAACCATAACATTAAAAGTAGGCAGCACTTTTGGACGCATTCCCTAGACGGGGTGGTAGCGGCAGTGGGAGAGAAACCAACCGCAGGCTTAATCTGGCCCCTGTTGACATTTTCAGCTTTTAATCAAGGTGTGCTCCCTCACTCACTCCAGTTTATCCTTTACCCAGGCAAGCAAGAGTCATTATCAGGAGTTGCTGGACACATTTGAGCCAGGCAAAAATGATCAAGGAAGATAAGAAGCAAGGAGGGGAAGGGGGCGTGACCTCGGGGTTTGGCCCGGGAGAGTCCTTAGGGCCAGAGAGAGAGGCCTGGTGCTTGCAAAAGACCCGTGGGTCTGGGGTTCTCCACCTTTGCTATATACAGAAACAAATAACATATGTACAGACTAGATTTAATCATGTTTTTGAGTCCTCTTGAACTAGATCAGTATATGCCATTTCTGCAGCAATGCAGTAATACACTATGCCAATTAGGGAAATTATTTCAGTGTAGTGCTATTGTCACTCAGCCCTATAATTTAATCTGCATATACCTGAACGCATGATCCATTTTTTCTTAATTCATTTTTCCAATCAGGTTATGAAAAAGATAATTTTAAACAGAGGCACTTAAAAGTCTGGAGACCTAATCACAACAATACAGTCAAGCTAACTCACTTGCGTATCTAGGTGCAAACCCATTAATCAAATTTGACTGTTTTCCCCCAGGCATTGTCAGCTCATCCGAAAGCTCCATGTATAAAGAGGCAACATTTAAATTGAGTAAAATGTGCCATTGGTTCAGTGAAAGCTAACTAGTCCTCCAGAAAAGCTCAACTAAGAGCCAGAGGAGATCAAAGTGTGGGATATTTGTAAATGAATAAATAAAACATTACAAAAGCACTGTTAAGCCTCCAAAAGCAAGCCTGACCCTGGCAGTGCTGCTCTTGGAACTTCTCACTGCTTGGTAAAGTGGGTAGCATGGAACAGTACAACTCTGAACACAAAAGTTTATTAGCTGATCAAAGATAAATTGACTACTTGGAAGGACAAGCAAGTTGTGTTTTTTTGTTTTTTGTTTTAAAAAAGGCTTTTACCAGCAGTGTCAGGCTTCGTAGAATGTAGGTGAAAGTAGCCACCTTCCCCTAGGATCCTGTAGAGCACTTTTGCCTTAAAAGGAAACATCCGCTGGACATCCACATCCTCAAAACCAAAGAGTCCTGGGAAATACCGTCCCAAGGTAATTGAAAGAAGTTGCTTGAAATGCAGGGTAGTCACTGTTGCCATGTTTAAGTGAACACCTTTCACGTGGCTAAAATAATTTACAAAAGTTAGATAAGTCATCCACAAAAATATTTCTTTTTAACTCCATAGATTTATGACTTACCTGGAGTTCAGATGGCACCCTGTTGCTGTTTTGAACAAACATATAGGCCAAGCCCACTGGAGAAGAAACAAGCAGCTCCCATTAGGAAGCCAGAATCTTGGGAGTCTCAGGACACACTCAGGACTCTAAGTTTAGGAAAGTAGTTGTGCAATTCCAGCATGTTGGTTCCTACAGTCTAGCTGGCAGGGTGCTCAAGTCACAGGGCTTCCTCTCCCCCTGGGGTATGTGGCTGATGGGGGAACATCATATGCCAAATGATTCAATCTAAATCAGGATGGAGATGCCTCATTTTCATAAGTAGCCAATATGCTGCTTAAATAATAAATCTGTTTTGCATTTCGCCTGTCAACAAGATGAACACTCACCTTGGAGCTATCTGAGCCAGATTGGTACTGATCAACGAGCCCCAATCCCCTCCTTGGGTATAGAATTCCTGGAAGCCCAGCCTGAGCATCAGCTTATAGAAGACACGGGCAGCACACACAGAATCAAAGCCTATAGAGAGGGGAGGAAAGTTATCAAGTAGGACTGCTTTCCACCCCATCCCAAGTGCAAACACAATCTGTGCAATACTAATTTCTAGCTAGATTTAAGGCTGCCACAGGAATTTTCTCCCTAGTCACACTGAGCATTTATTTACTACATCAAGTAAAAGAGCAGAGACAACACAACCTTCTGATTCACACCTTGCCAGAAAAGCCAATAGCCTTTACACTCAGTTTGCACAACTCATCATGAGTTTCTGGTGTGAAGTGTGCAGTTTGGTCCTCTGTCAGAGTTCTTTCCTTACTCCTGTGTTATTCCCCCTTTAAGTGGAGATGCCAAGGACCAAATGTGGGACCTTCTCCAGGAAAATCACTGTGACGCCCGCATTCTCAGTCTAACCTTCGTCACAGAACTATGACAAGGACAAAAAATAGCAGCAGGAACTGCCCTGAGCCTGGAAAAACAGCAGGATACAAAGGGGAGATGAATCACAACTTGTGCACAGAGGCCTCTCCCTGCAATGTCCCCACCCCACTCCTGTACATGGGGGCTCCCCTCAGACTGCAGCATGCTGAGCAATGGTAAAACAAGGCTCCCAGTTGTGCACAGGCTTCTGATCACCTTCAGTTGAATGCAGTGAGAGGCCCCTTTCTGAATGTTTTCATTGAACAAGAAAAGGGCAGCAGGATGAGGGCAGGGCATTGTGGGTGAGACCAGGATGCACTGCCCAGCTACACATCTAGACTGAATGCCTGGATGGGGCTAGGGTGCCAAAGCACAAATAAATCTACCTTATGTGTACAGCTTTAGTATTTGTAACTCCCTGCCCCTAGCAAGTACATTTGAGTGTTTCAGGTATATTTGCATAGACAGACATCTACTGCTCTATTTGAAACAGCACAGGTAGAGCAGAGGTCAAAACAATCTTGGGAATGGCTATGGCTCCACTGTAGAGCACCGGCTTTGAATGCAGAAGGCATTCAACTCCCAGTGTGTGCAGGTAGAGCTGGGAAAAATTCCTATGTGAAATCCTGGAGAGCCACTGCCAGCCAGTACAGACCAGTGGTCACCAGCATGGTGCTCATTGGCGCCCATGAACCTAGAGAGAGAGGTCTGCCCTGCCACCTAAGGTAACCATGAAATCCTTTCCCTGCCCCTGATGAAGCTAGGATTGAAAGTAGCATTCTGTCATAGACGACAGGATAGACTATGTTGTGCATTTGGTTGCAGTGTGTGTGTGTGTGTGTGTGTGTTTTAAGCACAGCAGTTCCTGCTGTTAATAAATGTGCCCCAAAATGTTGGCAACCCCTGTCACAATCAATCCTGAGCTTGATGGTCTGACTCAGTGCAAAGCAGCTTCCTCTGCTCCTGTGAATTAACAACAAAGATAAGCGATGTACACGTACCACTTCCAGATCCTTCAAAATAATGCAACGTACCTTGCTTGTGAGGTGCCTCGGAGAAGCCGTAGCCAGGGATGGAAGGGCAGATTATTTCGAAAACATGCTCGCCACTCAGGCCATGGCTCCCTGGATCCATCAGGAGGGGGATTATTTTGTAAAATTCATACACTGAGCCAGGCCAGCCGTGGACCATTAATAACGGCTTTGCAGACTGGCCTTCAGGCACATGGGAAGGTTTTACATGAAGAAAATGGACATCGATTCCTATGGAAAATATACATACACATAAAAACTTTAGAATATTTATTAAAACAGATTAGGTGGGCATAAACATATACTAGATGTAGCATTAGTCACTAGCATAACATCATTAAGTGGTATTGAGAATGAGATTTGCTACAGAGAGGGTGATCTGGAGAGTGATGGTTTGCTGCCTTGTGATTTTCTGTTTAGTAGGAAGCCAGTCTTAAGTGTGCTCACCGAGTTGGTCCTTTGAAATTCCAGGGACCAACACATATGCCAATTTCCTCATCTGATCACTGAATCACATGTCAATAAAAGAGAGACTTTGGTTTTATAACCCAGTATCTTGTGTGCACTGCTTCCTAGCATAACGAGGAACCTAGGTTCAAAAAATAGTTACGAGCTCTTTGACTCAGCTGCTACATGCCAAATTGACAAGCTGGAAGTAGATGTAGTAGTAGGCATCACTAGCTTCACTTTAAAAAACAACACCCCACACGTAGCCTAAGTCAGGGATTGCTAACAAGGCAGCTGCAAGCATACAGATGCCCACAGGTTCCCATTTGACTGTCGCTAATAAAAAAGGTTGTGATGTGTGCTTGGTTGTGGTGGGAGAGGGAGGGCTGGTATCCATGACAGTTTCTCTAGTTTGCTAGTGTGCCTATGGGCCCCAAATGGTTGCCAACTCCTGGCATAAATCTATCCAAGATTACCAGAGAGACTACCTCTGTCACATTATGACTTGCAGCATACAACTGGTCACTGCTGGATCAGGCATAATACAAGAGGCTGCTGCAAAAAGAGACTCCCCTACGTTCAGCAGCTCAAGTTGTGAACGGATCGGAGATCTACAATCACAGCAGCAGGTCAAAGGTGTCCAGTGCTGCAACCCTGCACTGCTTCCACTCCGATGTTGCTGTACTTTTAGTGTAGGGAAGACTGATGTTCTTCTCTCGAGAGAAGACCCATTTGAATTTCAGACTTGAAAGATGCTATCACTGAAAAACAAATGTTCTTCTCTGTGGATCCTAGAATTCAAAGACCTCAAAGCCAAATTGGGAAGTCTAATTTTATTTATTTAATTATAGGATTTCTTCCCTGCCCTTCACCATAAGATCCCAGGGTGGGTTACAACAATATAGTAAATAAAATTTAAAGTCACATGACTTTAAATTTTATTTACTATATTGTTGTAAATATATAAAAAATACAGAATAAAAAAACAGTCAAAGCAATCTTACTTTAACAAACTCATGGACAAGCAAACTGATTTCATGCTGAAAACCCATGCAACACAAGGCAAGATCAAAGACTGATCAGAGCACTATTGGCTACAAACCTTCAATCTTTGTTTTGAACTGTGGGAATTTGTTGAGAACTTCCACTTGCTTCTTCCAGTCGAACTCATTCCTCCAATAAGCGACAACCTTCCTAAGATAATTTGAATTAAACCCATATCGAAAGCGACTATCCTCCAATGGCTCGGCAAACCTCACCTCATCAAGTCTTCTATGTAAGTACTAGAGCCCACAAATGTGTGGGAGGGAAAAAGAAGAATGACGAAATGAAAAGAGGAAGAACTGAAAACTCACATGAGAGTTATATGCAAAAGTTAAAATACTTTTTTTCTCAAATCACAGCCACACCACATATTTAAAGCACATGGCTTTCCTCAAAGAATTCTGGGAAATGCAGCTCACCCCCACAGAGCTACTATTCCAAGCACCCTTAAAATAATGTTTTCCTCCCTTTTCTTGCTGTGACTGGTGTCTTTCTGGTAGTTTTGACTTGGTATAACACAGATTTGTGTGAAACCTATACGAGACCTTTCTATGCAATATTTCTGTGGTGTGGGATGGACATCCATTTCACACTTGTTCTGCACCACCCACATGTGCAATTCAGGTTGCGCTTCTATTGAGAATACTGCACTTTCATTCTACTTCCACTGCAAAAACAGCTCTTCTGACAATACATTAAGTTCTTTTGTGAATGCTCCACAGAATGTAGGTGTCATGAACCTCAACTGGTTATTTCACATGACATTTAAAGAGAGAGAGAGATAGAGAGGCTGTACACTCTCGCTGCGCTGTTTGTAACACAGGAATACTCTTCTGCTAAAAGAGGGGAAGTCACAAACATTAACTTCCCACCAACACTCATGTTGCCCTATTGTGTGAACCCTTTTATCTAACCTTTCTTCCCCCCATTCATTGGAGGCAATGCATTTCCCACTCTCCTGATAGGCTATATAGTAGCTTTATGTGAGTTTGTGCAAGTATGGCACAAAGAGAGAGAAAGAAATTTGGGGCACGATTTGACCGATCACGCAGCAGTGCTCTTAGAACCAGCTGGTTCCATTTGCCTGAAACAAACAAGAGAAAGTCACAGCCATTAGGATGAAGTTGGACTTTAAAAATCAAAGGCTCTCTCCCCTGAGAACTGAGGACAGGGCCAACACAGCAGCAGATGTTAAAGACAGCTAAAATTAGATTCTGCTCTGTGTGCATTGTACCCTTCTGAATTTCATTGTTTTAAAGCTATTATCAGTGATGTGGGATACAGAAAATAGCCCAGGTTGGGTTGCTTAACGCAAACAGACAACTACAACACGTTATTGTATTGTTCTCTGTTAATAGCACAGGCAACGGTAGGGTCATATCCAGATTAATATGATGCAGCCGTGATCTCTGAACAAAACTGCTTGTAAAAATTACTGCTGGAGAGAAAATAACTGCTGTTAGTATTTGCGCAGCAAGCCTACATTTCAGCATGTATCATATTTTCTATATATCTATAGTTCTTGGCTTGATTTAAAAATCAGCTGAAACTGATGCAACTCAGTTGAATGCTTTAAGCACATTTTATACATTTAAATTATCCAAGTTAAAATTAAGGGGGGTAGTAGAGCTGGTTACAAATGTAAACCTAAAGGAACTCAGATTTATGTTGCAATTTTAACCGAGCACATTTACTTGGCTATAAGTCAGAGCTTTCCAAACTTTTCATGTAATTGACCGACATTTTAGACATGCATCATTTCGCGACACGGGAATTAAGTTTTTCAGCCCTGGAAGGAGTGCAGGAAGCATTTGCGTGACACACCTACACACTGCAGCCGACACACTAACATGTTGCGACACACAGTTTGGAAAGCTCTGCTATAAATGCTACTAAAGCATTTTTAACAAACCGTGGTTGAGATTATGCTGCTACTCTAGAATTTCCTGCTGTTTGTGCAAACACTGTGAGAAAGAGAGTCTTCTTACATTTATCTCGCCGTCTGATGTTTCCACCTTGAAAGGATATATAGCTGCATCTTCTTCAGAGTCAGGCTTCTGTCCTTTGCCCCACCATCCATCTCCCATAGATAATTTGTCCTCTTTCTTCTTGGTCAGAAACAGGTAAATGATTGCTCCCAAGACAACAGCCAACAGTATTTCAAGCAACATCATGACTGCAAAAGAATCACCACAATTATGGCATTAAATGACATTTTGGTACTGGTACCTCCCCCCCCCCCAAAAAAAACCCATGTTAAAAGTGTGGCAGCTACTTTAACAACTTCACGGTGAGTACCAGCACATTATTATTTTTTTGAAGCAGCAGCAGCGGCACTGGTTGTGTGCATGCTTTTTCTCTAGAATGCTTATATTTTAGGACCAGAATAAAAACAGTCTTTGGGCTGTTTTGATAAAACATCATGTATTTACTTTAAACCATATGACATAAGATACCAATTAGACATCACTTCATAGTAGCTCTCCTCAAGGGTTAATAATGCAAGGTGGTCCTGTTGGACCTAAAGCAAATATTTGACTTCACATATTTTCTGTTATTGTCCTACCAGTCATTCCCTCCTATTTCTTCTTAAAGTTATTTCCATGCGGACTGTCACTAAGATGCAATAAATCTTAAGACAAGAGTCTTTTTTTGTTGATGCATAATTCATAATAGTTGCTTCAATTTGGGTCACAGGAGCTCAAAGGCGATATAAGCCTTATTCTTTGGGGGGGGGACCTCCCTCCCTCAGTTACCCTTTCCTACAGAGCACACACAGCATTGCAAGCTGAGCCTCCTTGAAGTCCTGGTGTAATTAGCCTCTCAATATGGGTTCTCAGGCAAGGAACTGACCTTTTGAAAAATGTGTCTAAAAGTGTGAGATCTCTGTAGAGAGCCACATGTTGTACGCTGTACCATTAGAACATAAATATGGAATTCAGTCGGGTGCTTGTGCTCTTAAAAACGAGAAAGGCTGCCTTGTGTATATCCCCCTGCCCCATGAATATCTTATTTACCCCCAGAGTGATTTCAAAGCATTGAATTAACTCTGTGAAACAACAGCAACAAGGCTCCATCCAGCCCACGAGAGACTGTGCAGCAGAATGTGTTATAAACATGCTTTTTTGGGGAAATAATTAATAATTCCCTGGGTGGCGAGGGCCTTTGAAATGTGTTGTTTATTAACACATTAGCCCCACCCCCACATTTCTCATATTTAAAAAGTTTCTCAAAATAGTTAAGGAGAACCATTATTTCCATAGGGGGTTAAGTTAGGCACATAGCTTTTTTAAAAAATAAACTCAACAGAATGGTTCAGTATTTTAAAAATGTATTTATTATTACATTTATATCCTGCTTTTTCTGCAAAGAATTATCAAGGTGAAATACATGCGTCCCCCTCCTCCCTGATTCTTCCTCAACCCTGTGAGGTAGGTTAGGTGAGAGACAGAGACTGGTCCAAGGCGCACTGAGTAGGGGCTACGCAACACTGTCTCTCTCTTTAAATGCTTGTTCAATGAATATGTGAATGTAGCTAGTATTATTATGTTAAAACAGGGCTATTGTGTTCAAAAATAAATTAAGCCATATAGACTCTTGGGTTTTGTTTTTCCTTTTCTGGTGCATAATCTTGAGTGCATGAGCAGAGCTGGTTCCTCAATAAACTTCCATCTGGAAACACTCCAGGTTTCCTATTTAATCTGCAGCTACCACTGCTAGTTTGTGTGGTCCCTCCAAACCAGGATCAAACCATGGGAATGCATAAGCACAAGGCTCATAATGCCACGATCTGCTGTTACCCCTGAATGGAACTACAGTGGTACCTCAGGTTACAGACGCTTCAGGTTACAGACTCCGCTAACCCAGAAATAGTACCTCAGGTTAAGAACTTTGCTTCAGGTTGAGAACAGAAATCGGGCGGTGGCGGTGCGGCAGCAGCGGAAGGCCCCATTAGCTAAAGTGGTGCTTCAGGTTAAGAACAGTTTCAGGTTACGAACGGACCTCCGGAATGAATTAAGTACTTAACCCGAGGTACTACTGTACACAACTTGGGTGCTATGGCTGTGATTCTTGCCTTGCCGGAGGTTGGAGTAGAGTACTTAATATATGTGAGGTTTTGTGTCAGCGTCGCTTGTGCAGGTTCTGTGCTATTTACTTGTGTTCCTTTGGTGGTGAGAGAGGTTGGGGTAGGCCAAGGTGTGGTTGTTTGTTTTTGATTGGCTGTGGTGATCTTTGTTTTAATGTGTGAGTGGGGTGGGTGGGTGTTTTGGATCAGGTTAGCCATATTGATTTGTATGCTGCTGGTGAATTTTTGTCATTGTCTTGTTCAGCTGTGTACATGATAAAGGCGTCTTCTTCTATTTGTCCCCGTGTCAGTTTCAGTTTATTGGTTAATTTTTCTAGTAAGGCTGTTTCCCATACTATTTGGTACCATTGGTCCATGCTTACTCCTGACAGGTCTCTCCAGTGTCTGGTTATGCTGTTTCTGGCTGCTGAAAGTAGGTGGGTTATGAGTTCTTTGTGGTGTAAATGGGCATTATTGTCTTGGAAGATGTTTAGTAAGGACAATTCTGGGGTGATTTCTAATACTTGCTTAGTTATTTTACATATTTCTCGTATGGCTATGGTCCAGAATAGTTGGATTTTGGGGCACTCCCACCACATGTGGGCACTCCCACCAAAAAAGGTGTATTGGCAACGGGCCAATAGCTGTTCCAATTGTCCTTATTCTCATGTGAAGACAAACTCTGGGTGAATCAAGAGAAGAAAGCCTATTGTATACAGTTGACAGCAAGGGAAACAAATGAAAGCCATCATGTTCTCTCTCCATAATGGAACACTAGAGGATCTGCCAAAGCAAATATGCAACAGAAACACTTCAATGTAGCTGGCAATAGCACCAATACTTTAATGTGCTGGGATTTAAAGGAAGAATTTCTAAATATTTATCCATAACCACAATGAAGTAATTATCTTAGAAGCAGAAGCTAGGGGGGGGGTTCCCCATTTGGCTCCCACCCCCAACATTTAAATGCTGTGATGCATGCTTTTATACCGAAATAATGAATATATTGATCAGCTTTGCACATAACAACTGTAAATCAATTATGTACAAGTATTCAAACAGCAAAAAAGTGTTATGAACCAATTGTTAATTCAAAACAGCTCTGATATTTAAAGGCATCATGCCAGGAGACTAGTCAATGAATGGAAAGTATGTGTCTAGCAGTGCTTCCCAATAGCTGAAGGCATCTCCCCTCTCTGTTACTGAATTATTTGGAGCATTTGATGGGTTAAAAACAGAGAGGTTTGGTCAGCTAACAGGTCAAAATAATAGTAAAGTTGAGGTGCTAGACTTGTTCTTGGAGGTAGCGATGCCTTGGGTATGGGCCAATAAATTGAACCTGAACCCTGAAAAGACTGAGGTGTTATGTGCTCCACGTTCTTGAGTCCAGGAGGTGAGGAGTCAGCTTGTTCTGAACATGGGTGCACTTCCCTGGAAGAAGCAGATTTGTAGCTTGGGAGTACTCCTGTAATGATTAGGTTATTACATTTTGATTCTGCTCCTCCCTCAAAGAGCTCAGACCAATGCATATAGTCCCGTCCCTCCCGTACACCATTATCTTCACAAGAACCATGTGAAGTAGATGAGGCCAGGAATGTGGGACTGGCCCAACGTCCAAAATAGGCCCTGAAATTTCAGCATCTGCGATGCTCCTGGCAGCCCTATTTTTTTTGGGGGGGATTAATCAGGATAGGGATTTCAGCATATGGATAGGCTCCCCCCCCCCCTCTGTCTCCCTCCCCTTGCCCCATCCCTATGGTTCCTGAAGCTGCTAATTCCACCTGCCTGCCCCCGCCTGCCCAGGAACTGCTGTTTGCTCCTGGGGTGATTTTTCTCAGGATCACAGCAAGGGAGCAGGGCTGTGTGTGTGTGTTAAACTCCTTTCATGTTTGCAATCCTAATTGCGCTCTCTACTATACAATAAAATCCCCTGGCATTGGGCGGCTTCTAGCTGAGCTCCTCTGTTCCATGTTACAGCCAAACCATATACTCAAAGCTCTCAAATATTTTTACATGTTTAGGATGTTGGACATGTTTAGAAGCATAGAATCATAGAATCATAGAATCATAGAGTTGGAAGAGACCACAAGGGCCATCGAGTCCAACCCCCTGCCAAGCAGGAAACACCATCAGAGCACTCCTGACATATGGTTGTCAAGCCTCTGCTTAAAGACCTCCAAAGAAGGAGACTCCACCACACTCCTTGGCAGCAAATTCCACTGTTGAACAGCTCTTACTGTCAGCAGCGGACAGGGAAGCCATATCAGAATGCTCGAGGAATCCAGCCCCTAATATGAGCATCCTCTGGATGTGGGGTAGAAAAAGTATTTGGAAAACAGACCTGGGAATGGAAAGAGAAGAAATTTCTACTTTAGATATCTAATAAAAGGCATTCAACCTGGTCTGTGTGGCTTGCGGAGCTTTAATTAAAATTATCTGCGCAGAGGGAAATTATCAGGAACTGTTTAACCCACGAGCTTCAAGAGAAGAAGGGTGGGAATCACCTTCAATATTAATTAAGCGGAGACAAAATCTCTTTGGAGAGAGGATATAGGTAAATGGGTTCCATTTTTATTTTCTGACAAATCTTTTTGCAGTTCTTAATGTACTTGACACAATTTGCCACCTACTAGGGAGCAATGGTGTCATTCTTGTCTTTTTTTGTGTGAACCAAGTTTAGGGCAGGAACCCAAAAACCTTTATGATCCACAGATTAATGCTTCTTCCTCAATCACCCCAGCTGCTCAGAATCTCCAGAATTTCTAAACTGTATTTTGAGACTATGGGAGACTATGGGAGACTACAGGAGAGGGAGGGAGGAAGAAAGTCAGTGGTTACAAGGGATGAACATGGGCAAACACAGTGAATGTATAGCAGAAAGGGGTTAAACTTCTGTCCAGTGGACGATGTCACCAGGAAGGGGCAGCTTTGTTTCTAATATGTAAAGTACTTAGAAAAATCAGATCTGCCTCAGCTCTATTAATAATACAGCATGTATTTAGCCTTTATTTCAAAGAGAACACTGTTGAGCAACATATCTTCATAGCACACCTTTAATATCCTCACCATATCAATATCACCTTTCCAAGACCGGTAAATCATGTGTCCTTTAAAAATTAATCACAGCATCATACTGCTCGATAGCCCCAGACAAGCTACAGAAGTCTGGCAGTGGTAACCCTCAGAGGTTAGTAATGGAACAATAATAATTTATAGATTAGCAATTGTCTTCACAACTCAAACTGGGAGAGAGGAGACCCAGAAGAGACAGTATTAAAGTTTTATGAGTTAATTTGGTATTAAAAGTAGCATAAGTCAAGATTTGTATTAATGTCTTGATTAAGCAGCAACATTCTGCCACAGAGAAAAGTATTAACTTTCTCTCACAGACATTTCTCCAGAGTATGCAACTTCGTCCCAAAGACATTGCTCCACTTATAAAACATGCATGGTCAATCTGGGCCAATGGTGAAAGACTTCACTGTTGCCATCCTCCATACGTACATATGGACTGACTAAATGCAAGCCAAGAAAACAGCCAGTGAATACATCCAGGGAGTAATTCACCTAACACTGCAAAGTAACAAGCTTCGTGGTAGGGAAATCCTGTACAGTTGCACCCCAAATTACATCATAATACTGTACAGGATATCAGGATGTACCCAAAAGAAAGACAGGGAAAAGTGACCTATTACTAACAATATCCAGATTATATTTTAATTGCATCCCTATGGAGAAAAAAATGTCAAGACTCAAGCTGAGTTCCACTAAACTAGATTAAACCCAAGGATTTTGTGCATCATTTAGCCTGGTCCTTTTCAGCCAGCTCAGTTAGGCAACAAAATCCAGTCACTAGACACTATTTTCCTCTCATTCAGCAAGCATGTCAAGGGAGGTAGGGGGAAGTGAGTTGAAATAGGATAACAAGATTCCCTGGGCTTTTCTCTAGAACCCACAGTTGGTAAATACGCCTGCAGGAAAGTTATCTTAAAAAAAAAGATTAGAAAGAGAAACTGCAGACAGCACTTCAGTAGATACCAAAAAAACTGGCAAGTAAAACAAGCAAGCTACAATAAATACTAGCATAGCAAAGCACATCTTGGACATAAACTTCAATTCTAATCGAAACCAGGCTTAGAAAGACATCTGAGGAACTACAGTTGGAAACATTCCACATTGTTAGCAAAACCGTGGCTGAGAGATCAGTTCTTGCTTTGGGGGGATGGGAAGGGACTCTGATGTCCCCTTATCTTTATTAACTCTGCAGTGAGCAACAGTTTGATATTAGGAAAACAGTACAAAATACAAAGTCCTGAAGTTTACTTTAAAAGCAAGCAAACAACCACTATTTGTAAACCCCTGGCTTCAAATTCTGCTTACTCCTCTTACAAACTGCAAAGGAGTACAGTGGTCTCTTGGCTGCTGATAGTAGATTGCAGTAAGTCACCAAATCTGCCCCTCTGCCCAACAAAAGTCAGAAGGATGGCATCAGAACAGACTTATTCAAACCTAAGCTCAGCCTTCAGGGAACAGTCTGGAATCCTTACTGAGTTATAATATTAAAAAAAATCACACTACAAAAACCTTCAGTGTGCAGTAGCTTGCTAGCAGGATATTTTGAAAATGCAAAGTGCTACCCCTGACTGTTAGGTCCAGTCGCAGATGACTCTTGAGTTGCAGTGGGCATCTTGCTTTACTGGCTGAGGGAGCCGGTGTTTGTCCACAGACAGCTTCCGGATCATGTGGCCAGCATGACTAAGCCGCTTCTAGCGAACCAGAGCAGCGCACGGAAACGCCGTTTGCCTTCCCGCTGGAGCAGTACCTATTTATCTACTTGTACTTGACTTCTGATCGGCAAGCCCTAGGCTTTGTGGTTTAGACCACAGCACCACCCGGGTCCCTTACAAAGGTTGGGATATCCAAATATACTGTGTTCCATAGCAACTCTGGCTCCCACTTCTGCTTGGGATAATGGGCCTCTTCTTCATACATGGAAGATCCCTGCATATCGACTCTTCTCACTACTGCAGAGTGATAAAAACACAAGGCACTCTTTGCTGAACTCCCCACATAATGGCCAAGGTTACAGTGGCATGGCAGACGTCCAAGGGCAGTAAACAGGCAGCTTTGTAACTTAATCTACACACAATAGAGAAAGGAACAGGATTAATCGCAACAAAAGCACCATATTCTTTGCTCTCTCACTCTCTCTGACTACACCCCAGCAATTTCCAGAAAGTTCTAAAAGAACATGGATTTAACTTGGATTACCTTCTCTTTAACCCTCACAGTAGAAATCCAAGCAGAAAAGAACAAGAGAAAAACCACACACATGTAGTCAGTCTCATGGAGGGTAAACGGCAGTTCCAAACTTCATGTCTGGGTAATTTCAATTGACAACTAAATCACAACAGGTTCCTGAGCTGCAAGATATTCTGAATGAGTGACTTCAGATGATATTAAAGTTCTCTCTATGGTGGCTAATCTGTGACACATGTGCAAATCAGCAATCCTTGCAAACGCCCCTGTTTGTAAGGCCTGATGCACAGTCCACTTGCAACTGAAATCCTTAGACAGAACCTGGAATCCCAACACCCTTAAATCTAAAGGACTCCTTTGGGTTGTTTCATGGGTTAGTTGATGTTCGGCTATATTTTACAGACCTACATTGTGTACTTGCAAAAAAAGGAGTATCCTTTAAAAGTTCAAACCTTAAATAAATAGCACACAAACCGCAGTAACATATCACATACCAAGCGGCAGCAGTGCAGCCCAATTCACCTGCCAGGGATTCTCCAGCTGCACCTACCCTGCATTGTAAATACTGCATTGGACTGGGGAGGACTTAGGCTAGAGATGTTCAAAGGGCTCTTCCTAGTCTATAACTCTGCGATTCTATATATTTTTTAAACTCCGAAAGCAACCCTCAGTTTGACGAGTTTCCCAGGGAACTCACAATGGGATGCTTCACTTATGGGCATAAATGAGTTTCTCCCGGGATCTTCGACAGGAACTGCCACGCACAACAAGTTCCCCGTCCTGCCTCAGCAAGCAGCTTCTGCCCTTTTCAGACGTGACGTGACGTGACACTAAAAAGCGCCTCTGCTCGCGCCTTGTGTGAATGTTGTCGATGCGGGATAAAGCCGCAGAATACCGGCAAGCCGCCGACTGCGCATGTAGGATTTACATTACCGTTATCAGCCAAATGAATAAGCCTCACGTGTAACAAAAACGCCTCAGAAAGAGCCCCTCTCGAAGTTCCCCCGCGTAGCCCAGCCTGGCCCTCCGCCGTTTACAAGAGCGAAAGAGGCGGGGCGGCCTTTCTTCCCGCAGGCTCCGCCGGCGGCGCTGCAACCGCCCTCTCGCATCGCCCGTTCGGATTAAGGCCGCGGGGCGGTCGAGGAACTCGGTCGGCAACAGAGGATTCTGGGAAATGTAGTTCTTTGGGGGGCTCCATGTAACGGTGGGGGGGTGTTGCGTGCTCCACCTGGCCTCTGAAAACCTTGTTCATCCTGCTGCCCGAGAAACGTTATGGCCGCCGGCGGGGGAAGGTAGCTGCTGGGAGCACCGCAGAGATGGAAACCAAGGTCGTAACGCGTGTCGTTCGGCGAAAGTCTTGCGTTGGGTTGTTGGGTTGGACAGCAGCTTCAAGACCCGGGTGGGTTTGTTTTCGCTGCGGCGTGTAAGGCGCTTCAAAGGCTCTGAAGGCTTCTTTTCTTTTGGATTAGGACACGCAACATGACACATCCACCACTGCTGCCCACACCAATTTGAAGCACCTGACTCCCCCCACCAAAAAAAAAAAAATCTTGGGAACTGTAGAGTTTGGCAGTTCTGTGAGGACTAAACTGCAGTCCCCAGGATTTCTTAGGGGAAGTCATGTGCTTTAAATGCACTTTAAAGGTGTGCCGTGGGTGTGACCACATAGTGAAGCGATGCGCGCCTTAGGCTGTGTACACATTGGTGTTTACTCTTGAATCTGTAGAGTTGGAAGAGACCACGAGGATCATCTAGTCCAACCCCTTCATTGCAGGAACCTTTCATCCAACATAGGGCTCGAACCCATGACTCTGAGTCTCATGCTCTACCGACTGAGCTATCCCTCTGGATCCCACTGGTTTTTGAGTTCATGTTTGCACATTACCCATGGTGCAGAGCTATCCTGTAGTTTAGTGAGAAATGCTGCTGTTGCATTTTCCCTCAAACCAGCTTCCATCTGAAAGGAAATAATAAGATGCGTTCACTTTGCAGTAAACTGAGGTGTGTATATTTGAAACTGCCATTGTGCATGTGTGTGTACCTCAGCATGTAAATGTGACTTGAAACAAAGAGGGAAAATTACCTTGATGCATTTTAACCCAATAATGTGTTCAGAAATTGCTTTGCATAGGATTTTTTTCCGGCCTGGAAGCTTAATACACTTCCGTTTTCTCTCACCTCTATAAGGAAAGTTTGTCCTGTTCTTGCTACATGTTAGATAATAAAGGATAATGGTGATTGGAAGAACATAATGGGGAGGGGAAGATTCAAAGGGCTATTAAAAATGGCATGTATGAAAGGGGATGGAGGAGTGTGAATTAGGTGGCTGTATGAATGTATAAAAGATGAAGTGAGAGGTCAGGCGGGAGAGGTCTGCTTTCTGATAAATCCACTGAGTTACAGGGCCATCCCTCAACAGAGTTATGCATGTAATTTTTTCAGCATTGGGGCCCAAAGCATCCTCTTAAGCTCACACGAGGGGAAGTGAAAGAAAAGCAGAAACCGACACAGCTCCGAAGCTGGTTTGTGCAGGTCAAATGAAAGAACAGAAAATCCATTGTGCCAATTGTCCACTTTAAATTAGGCCTGTATTGGGTGGTGTTCCGAAATGGCAGACTGAAATGAACGTCCCCTGCAAATATATGGCTATGTACCAGTGTTCAGAGCATGCTGGGCAAAAGCTCAACCTGGCAGAACATGGTTATTCTAGCATGCATATAAAACCAATTGCTGCTAGTGTTTATACTCATTCCATTCTCTTTAACAGCTAACAGTGGCCTTTTACTGAAAACACATACTGAGTTGTCAAAGAAATCATGTCAAATGAATTCTGGTATGCAGCAAGAAAATAAACACATAACCTCACTGGGGTTATGAAGTGCAGAGGAGCTCTAGTCTCTCTGTGCAACAGTAGGGTTAAGCATATTTCATAGAGTCCAAGTATTTAATGGCCCAAGTTTCCACAGCTTCATTTGTACCAGAACTAATCTTCATATGGTTTGCGTTAAGAGCACATTTTTCTTTGTACCTTTACATCCATTCCACATGAACCTCCCACATAATATAGTGAGAGACTATGGCTGTATACACATTACCATTTACTCTGACTCCAGTGCACTCCCAAAGTTGGAGTTTTAAAAAAAACAAGTACACAATCCAAACGTATATTGTAGCATCTTGCAAAATACTGTTTTCCCTCAAAGCACTTCTCATCCAATTTGAAAACAAGCTGTGGTTAAGCTGAGGTGTGTAAACTTTAGATCGCTGTTGCACATGCACAGAGGACAGTGCATGTGCAGATGAACAGGAGTTTCGGAGGGTTGCAGACGGGTGAAACAAACTGGGTAATGTACGAGGAAACAAATAAGGTAGTTATGTGTACAGCTACGTAAGACACCACTTGAAACACAGCAGGGGGGGATGGCCTTGTTACATTTTAAACTGCTAAAGTGTATGTGCCCTATATACATGTTGCTAGGTGCCAGCAGTAAACACAATACCTTTTATTCGTTTGTGTTAAAGGCTTTTTGAAATTACAGCATCATAATTAAATACAGTCCATCTATGGGGAGTACATATCCCAACCATCACATACATAAGCAAAGACATTATGCTTAAGTTATCACCAGCTATAATAATAATAATAATAATAATAATAATAATAATAATAATAATAATATTTATACCCCACCCATCTGGCTGGGTTTCCCCAGCCACTCTAATCTAATTACAGTAACTTTTATACTAAATGCTAACACGACGGGGTGAGCTCCCGTTGTTCTGTCCCTGATCCTGCCAACCTAGCAGTTCGAAAGCACGTCAAAGTGCAAATAGATAAATAGGTAACGCTCCGGCGGGAAACGGCGTTTCCGTGCGCTGCTCTGGTTCGCCAGAAGCAGCTTAGTCATGCTGGCCACGTGACCCAGAAGCTGTACGCTGGCTCCCTCAGCCAATAGAGCGAGATGAGCGCCACAACCCCAGAGTCGGCCACAACTGGACCTAATGGTCATGGGGTCCCTTTACCTTTATGCTTAGGAGCACTCCTTAGTGGGTCTGCTCGATTTTGGCATGATAGTGCATACTTACTTGCCATCTTTTGGTAATGCCAAGCACCTCTCCCTCAATTCCATTGTGATTAGGGATGGTTAGTAAAAAAAAGATAAGATGTTGATTATGACAAAAATAATAGTAGACCCTTGTTCTTCACCCTGATGTATTACATTTCTTTTTGCAGTGGAGTATTTCATATTAAGGTAAGGTAAATATAAACAGTCAAGACACAAGTTTAATACATTAGTGATAAGTACACCTAACACGGTTATTTTGGATATGCATCCCACCCTATCTTTAGCAATCCAACTCAGGTCACAATCTCTTATTCTGTCACCCGGCAGGAAGCAATGTATTCTTAGAAAACTCA
Source organism: Podarcis erhardii (assembly GCF_964252035.2). Taxonomy (NCBI): domain Eukaryota; kingdom Metazoa; phylum Chordata; class Lepidosauria; order Squamata; family Lacertidae; genus Podarcis; species Podarcis erhardii. The sequence continues at coordinate 92,705,349 of NC_138507.1, forward strand.
CCTTCAAAGTGTGAATTCCCAGCACAGCACAATCTACACTGTAGCAAGCTTGGGGGACCCCAAAGACTTACAGAAGTACACACACACACACACACAAAGAATATTTGGGATGAGCCCAAAATAGCAGTGAGGACTGAGAATGTTCAATGAGCACATAATGCTGACTGCTAGAGGAGGGTGGGATGGAATGGTGTATCCTAGAAAGGGGCAGTCAGCTTGCACCCTGAATTGGAACTGTCCACATCACATTTTGTTATATGCCTCACTTGTAATAAGCTAGTTTTATAATTCTGGCTCCACTGCAGATCTTAAAGTTGGACAGAGGCAAAGTGCTATTATTATGTGAAGCTATAGAAATATTTTGCAGCCCTTAATAGAATTATTATCCCTTCAAAGTTCAAATAACTTCTAGTAGCAAATTCCCTGTAATTTATTTATGTGCAGAATTCATAAATCAGTATCAATGGAGTATGTTACAAATAAACTGACTTTATCCCCCCATATACCCCAATAAATCCTTTACTTGTTTGGAGGTACAGTAAAGCTTCTTTTGGTGCACTGCATTTTCTAATGGGACTGCAATGAAGTATATCTGATTTGTAAGGCGACTCAGCTGATTCACTCCAAAGTTGTAACTCCATCTTCAAAATTTAGTACTGAAACCCTGCTATTCCTGGGAAGTACCTAATGCCTTCCCAAACCTTTTTCACTGCTTAATACAATTTCTTATACTTGGCCCTTACTAAATGTATCACACTAACACATCACTTACTCAAGAAAATGTAGATTTCATAAACATGTTGACTGTATTTAAGAAAACAACTAGGTAAGCATTTATTCATGTAGCTATTCCAATTTTTTCCTTAACCTTCAGGCATCGTTAGCGCAGAAAAACTAACCTGCTCCTCCCTATTTTCCTAGGGTTCCTTATGTTGGCTTTTCATTACTTTCCTAGAATGCCTTCTGCATCCCCATATAAAATTAAAGGCTTGGGATGCTTTTTATAATCTATTTTTCAATGGTATTTCAATCCATAATAAGTACGTGAGATTAGGCATTCATCTTTGTACACTCCATCCAAGATTTAGTTTAGGTGAGCAAACAAGATTTCAAAAATTTATAGGTATTATTCTATTTCAGTTGTTTCAAGGCATCCTGTGTATCTTTGTTAGTCCACCTTTAGCTTGTATTATTCCAGATCTCTCTCACCCACTCTGGTTTTATATCATTAGATCCTGCATATGGATATTTCTGAAAAATATAGTTATGTAAGGTCTGGATCTATGAGGGTGGTATCACCTTGTCCCTTGACATAAATATTTGATACCGAATTAGTACATACTGTGACAGTACACTGGAAGACTTAATTCAGTACAAACACTGAAGACAGGGTTTTTCAACTCTTTCAAAGGCATTTTAAGCATCTAGGAATAAGGCATCTTTAAAAAAATAAAAATAAATTCACATTATGCCTCATAGCGATCAATTGTTAAATGTTTTATGTTGCCTTTCTTTGCATGCCACCTTGACTACTTTTCTTGTTCACCTGTGGATGTGCCAGCATGAAAAGTTTTAGGTGTGGTACGAGAGATAATTAACACACGTCGTTAGCTAGCTCAGGGCAAAATTTGGTATACAAACATGATCATTCACTGGTGCCAGTTTTCCTTATGTGAATTCTTCAAAGTAATTTCTTATCAGGATCAAACTACAGGGGAATCCCCACTTATAACAGGACGCCTGTGAGTGGGGATTCCTCCATTCTACCTCCACTCCCTTTAGGCGCTGAAAGCAGTGCATGAGTCAGCAGGAGCCTTTGTGCTGATCACTTGAGAGTGGGGAGAGGCTGTACTGCAATAAGTACGTCCTCATGATTAGAACACACACACACATCTCTAGGACCTCTGAACTCTCCTTCCTGCATTCTGTAGAAAAAACATGTTTCAGCTTTTAAAAAACTAATGGAATTTCTTATATTTGTACAATCAATTTCCATGAATATGGTCAAGTCATCTAACTATATAAAAATAACATGTAACAGTATGAGGCAGCGCATAAAACAAAACACAGATAAAATGTCAGGGAAGGGGGAAAAGGTAATAGGAAAGGCCTTGAGGTTATTTCTAGCCTGGCTAGATTTTTAGGAAGAAAATGACGCCCTAGCAGGCAATTTTTTAACTCTTCAGTGAGACCTTCATAACCACTGATGGACCAATATATCAAGGCCTCCATTTGTATGTTCATACCTGCTTTTGATTTTTGGAGGGGATGCTACTGTGGGTGTCAGGAGGCTATTAAGAACACAGCACTAATATAGAGTCTACTGTTCTAAAAAATTCTAAGTGCCTGGTTTTGATATAAGATATGCTGAGTAAGTAAAACCCATAATTATTCTGATATATGCCCTTTGTCACCCTAATCAAGTAGACCCTGCTATCAATACTTTGCATTGTACCATCACCACAAATATAGATTTTAAAAAAATCAGAGGAAGGAAAAATTAAGCCCAGTTACATATTTCATAAGGTATGCTCTTGATTAGATGTGATAATACTGTATTGATGAACCACTTTTTAACTGCAGCATTACAGCAAGGATGACTCAGATGCTTTTAATAACTATCATTGCATCTAGCACATGGTAGCCTCATACAGAATTGAGAAAAGGAAGTGGAGCCAGTTACCAGTTAGGAAAGAAAGTGAACAGTAGATAACCAGCTAAACAAGTTCACTCTGTTATATGAAATATGCAGTAGCAAGCTGCAATTGTAATTGTAATTGTGCTAAACACATCCCCTATGTGCCATCATAGCTACACGTTTATAGGATGCTAGTGGCTTTTCAGTGTGAAATATGGTTGCCTAGTCCTCAGCATTCTATATACCTGAAATCCCAAATACAATTATCTGAAAAACAACCACCACAACACACCATGAAGGTCTGACTAAACATACATGGGATCAAGTAGAATAAATGAAAATTTAGGGAAACAAGAAAAACAAAAGTAGCCATTTTCTAGGAAACACATCCACCTGCATGGTGCTACTATTATATACTTTCAGAGCTTCTAGTATTTTAAGAATAGAAGAGCATTTTAATAAAAATAAGAGATCAGACATTTACCATTCCTTGTCACTCAAACCTGAGGCTGAGAAGAATCCTTTGCATACACAATACTTTGCCTTTACAAGCAAATCATCGCCCATGTTCCATCAGGCCAAGTCATAAACCAGTGCATGTTGCTGCTCTTAGTGTGAACAGCAGCAACCAACCATGATTTCCTAACCCAAATAAACCAGAATTAGGAAGCCAAGAACAAACACTGCTCATTCACAGTAAGATATAGAGCACAGCCTTCCTCAACAAGGCATTAGGCAAAAGCTGAAATGCAACCCTTGACTAGAAAAGGTTTTGTCATTTGAGTCATGTAGAAGTAATCTATCTGCCTATCCAGCTCCTTAGAACCTGTATGTTTGGACTTAACCATAAACTATGGTTTAATGTTTACATGGTCAGGTCAAGATATGGGCTTGGGTCATTCTCCCTCCCCCAGCACAATCACAAGAGGCAGTATGATCACAAGAAGCAGTATGCTTCTGAGTAACAGTTGGTGGTAAACACATAGCTAGTCTGCTGTTCTGCTCAATTCCTGCATTTGGGTTTCCCATAGGCAGCTGGCTGGCCACTGTGAAAACAGGATGCTAGAACGGATGGCCAGATCCAGCAGGTTCTTTTTGTTATGAGAACAGGACCAAAAGGCAAAGAGGAGATCAAACTCAAAGCATGATGCCAGTTATTCCCATCTGCTTTCATTTATTTTATTCCATGCTCCAAATTTTCCCTTTCCCTCTCCCTCTCCAACGTCTGCTCAGGCTTCACCCACCTCAGAGAGGGAAAGTAAGAAAATGTAGTCCATAACGCTGTGTACACAAGGCAAAGGTATGGCTTGCGCTCATTGTACAAACTGGTGTGCATGCAGAGAGTAAACAGGCTGCATAGTTCAATTTTTTAATATCAGGGTTTTACAGAAGCAAAAAATAATATAGAGTACTTTAAATGCGGACTGCGGACGTGGGTGGCGCTGTGGTCTAAACCAGAGCCTAGGGCTTGCTGATCAGGTCTGCGGTTTGAATTCCCGCGATGGGGTGAGCTCCCGTTGCTCGGTCCCTGCTCCTGCCAACCTAGCAGTTTGAAAGCACGTCAAAGTGCAAGTAGATAAATAGGTACTGCTCCGGCAGGAAGGTAAATGGTGTTTCTGTGCACTGCTCTGGTTCGCCAGAAGCAGCTTAGTCATGCTGGCCACATGACCCGGAAGCTGTCTACGGACAAACACTGGCTCCCTCGGCCTTGCTGGTCACATGACCCAGAAGCTGTCTGCGGACAAACGGTGGCTCCCTCGGCCAGTAAAGCAAGATGAGTGTTGCAACCCCAGAATCGTCTGCGATTGGACTTAACGGTCAGGGGTCCCTTTACCTTTAAATGCGGACTACGACTAGGTTCATTATGTTGAAGAAATCGGGGGAAACAACTGCTTTAGTAGGAAGCATATGGCCTTTGAAATGGTTGCAGTATAATGCTGAAAAAATAAGCAAACACAAGAATGAACCTTTCTGTAGCACACGAACTGTAAAAGGTGAAAATGACTGGAGTTCAATCCCAATGAGAAGCACAGATTTTTATATTAATGCAATATAAATTCTGGAGAAAGGCAACATTAGGAGAGGCAGTGGTACTGGCAAGTATTTTATTTTGCTGATCTCTTATCAGCACCTGAATCAGCATCAGACAAATCACCATGCTGTATGAAGCATACTTGTGTAACCAACACCCCCTTGTAATGGTTTCTATAGCATATGAGGACAATATGAAAAGACTGCTTTCTTGGAGAAGAGGCATCATGAAAACAGTTATGATTTGACACTAAGTACATACATACATACAATTTACGTAGTAGCTAAACTTTCCCTCTCTCAACTGCTGTATTTAACAATATGTAATACCACTCATACTGTAGCACCAATTTTAGTGTTTGGTGATTATGATACCTTTATAACAACAGAAACATTTAAAGCTTAAAAAGTGAAAGCAATGTGGTAAAGGCTATTTTAAAAACTTGTACAGATGTTTTAGCTGCAACAAACCACATTGGGCAAATCCAGAATAAGACACTCCAAATAAAGTCCTGAATCTGTTTCTGTGAACACTTGCCTCTCATGAACAGAAGTTTATTCCTTATCAAATTTTAGATAACTACTAAGTAGTCAATATATATTGATGATTTTCAGGCCAGTATCAGTTTTTCAGATCCATAAAATGTTTATACACAGGCTTAGCTGTATTGCCAACTATTCATTTTGGCAATTTTAATCCGTTTTGGAAGATGCTATCGCTAACTCAATGTATCCATACATAAAGGCTTATCACACCCCATTTCTACATTAGTAATTCATTGTTGTTCTCACTTTAGCCAACACAGCAACATAAAATTCATTAAGAACAAGCAAAAACTCCTCTATGATAGCATCTTGAAGTCCTCTCAGAGGAGCACACTTGCTTCCTCCCATTTATTTTTAAGCAGAGTGCTGAGATTTACAAAAGAAAACGTACAAATCTACCCTAACATATTTTAACCTTCAGTATTTCCAGCAGAGGATATACTCTTTTGCTCAAATTAAAAAAATAAATAGAGGCTTTCAAATGAAAGCATATAGTCCTCTCACCACTCTGAAGTGGAGCCTGAAAATCCTTACAAAACCCCCTTTACAATCCACTTTATGCCACACTTCTTCTGTCGAAAAATCTGCCCAAATCCAGTGATATTTTCCTCCTGTGAAATATGACTGGAGCATTCATTTTATTTCCAGCTATTCAGTCTGTTTCCATGACAACACTGCGGGATTCTTTGGCTACCATGAGTCGCATTAGTTGACTGTGGAATTTCTCTATCTTCTTTACATCTTGAGCCTGGTCTGTCCTATAGAGCAGACACTGAAAGAAAAAAGGGTGGGTGAGAGAATGATAGCTTTAATTTTGATTTACCCAAGACATCAAGAAGATGCTTTTTAGAGAATGTTGCACCAGAAATAAAAGATATTGTGCTATATTGAACAACATTTGTTTTGAAATTTGTGCCACTGTATTTTGAGAACACACAACTTTTTCCACAGTCCAATTCTGGTTTACAATGCATTGTACTCTAACGACAGAAAATACCTTTCACTTAAGTTGTTGCAAGGATGGTAATGTCAAACAGTTACTCATCCACACTGTTAGAAACACACTTCTCAAACAGCATGTGCAACCCAATGAAGTGTAGATTTACCTAGAAGCCCTACCAAGTTTAATGAGGCTTTCTCACAAGTAAGTGTGTAGAGAAGTTGTAGCTTAGGTATTAGCGTATTATAGCTTAAATAGAGCATAAGGACACTTTTTAAAAAGCTGTCCATTAAAATATGCCCTTATTCCTACATTTTCCTACATTCCTAGCCTGTGAAAAGGGCAACTACTTTCTGAGACCGGTTTGGCTGGGGAGGGCAGGATATAAATAAAATTTATTATTATTATTATCACAGTGCTCTCAGGGAAGTTAAGAAAGCTGCCTAAGGTTAGCTACCTGAACCATGACTCCAACCTTAAACACTATTTACTGAGTGGAAGTAAAGATTAAATATAACTGTGTAGAATCTTTCTCCAGAAAACATACCTTTATTTTCTTATTTACCTGAAGTCTTAGCCTGAGACACATATATTTGCCTTGATATGGGCCAATGAGAATGCAACATGAGGCATTCCAGACTCATAATGTTGGCAGGAAAAAAATATTTCCATTTCTTCCACAAGAGACTCATTTCACCAAAATACTGTATTCTGAATTTGTCCCGTTTTTTATTAAAAGACAACACTTCTTTTAAAAGCAGGTTAACTATGCAGTGTGATACATCTTTATTCAGATGTAAGTTCTGCAATATTTTGTGGTGCAGCTAACAAATTTATTTAGAAGCAGCTAACAAATTCTGAAAAGCTAACAGTAAAACTGGTACAGAACCAGTTTGTTAAAACTGGACTTGTGAACACAGCAGGTTCTGGAAAGTCTTAAAGGGGGACCAGCTATTATTGTTTCTAAAACAAGATCCCAGGTCTTGGTTTTATACAGGTGCAAAAAGAGCCGATTTAGCACATATTTTGCAGATACAATAAACACCACAATTTCATTTTATTCAATTTTTTCTGAAACAAAGCAGATTCTCATTTCTGTTCAGTTCTTCAAAGACGACAACAACAACAACAACAGCTTGGTGCTGCACTACAATGATAGATTTCAAAGGAGCAGCGTAACAGCTAGCCTGCTAGCCAGGATAACAAGTACCAAATTAGGTCAAACAGAAATAGCCATCACCTTGATTGGTGAGTTTCAGACAGATCTGGCTTGCCACTGTTAGAAAGTAAAAGCTGGACTACATGGGACATACAAAGGATTTTTCATATGCCCTTCAATAAAAAGCTAACAAAGATCTAGAACTAGAACTGGCCATCCTATGGACCGTAATGCCTAATTGTTTTAGCATTCTTTGAGTAAACTCAAAGAGCTTTACATATGGAATACACAGGAATTGCATTTATCCACTACTGTTAAAGTCATTTCTAATTATGTGCTGAAGCTTTAGTAGTTCTTTTAAAAAAAATTGTATGTTGTTGAATCCGAGATTAAATATTTCACTATTTCCGAACTTTAAAGTGCAATGCGTTTTTCTGAAAGCCGCACCTAGTGTGGTGTAGTGGTTAGAGGGTCAGATGAGGATCTGTGAGATCAGGGTTCAAATCCCCAGTCAGCCATGAAGCTCACTAGGTGACCTCGGGCCAATCACTGCCTCTTAGCCTAACCAACCCCACAGGGTTGCTGTGGGGATTAAATGAGGAGTGAGAGAACCATTTACACCATCTTGAGTTCTATGGAGAAAAAGGTGGGATATAAATTGTGACTGGGGACATATTATTATTATTATTATTATTATTATTATTATTATTATTATTATTATTTGCAATAAATAAAAATAAATAGTCCCATAGCCATACCCCAATATTAAGGAAATGGTTTGAAGGCATTAAAGATGATAAAATAATTTCTCCATTGAGCATTTAGGGTAAACTTTGATATACAATAGGAGATGCCCCAATAATCTACCAACTTTTTAAATATTAGATGCCAGTGTTGTTCAGGAATTCTAAGAAACACCACCTAAACACACACACAAATGTAGTTCTAAAATCAGTGGTCAAAATCAGTGGAGTGCTGTTTTGAAATGTTCCACAATTGTGATTCAAAATGGCTTCTAATAATATCCAAATATAGATGAAAAATTGCTCCTTGAGCTCAGCCTAATTTTGTTATGATAGCATAGGAGGCATCCAAATGCATTGTTTGTTGTTCAGTCATTTGGTCGTGTCCGACTCTTTGCGACCCCATGGACCAGAGCACTAAACATTTATTAAGTAGATAATCTGCATCTACTTTCAGTGGAGGAATGTCAAGGGGGCAGAGGCTGCTTAACTCTTCATCTCACCATTTGCCTGTGTAGCAACCTTCCTGATTAGCCCCACCCCCTACGTACAAGGGATGATGCAAACCAGAAGGAAATAAGCTCAAGATAGGGAGTGAGATTTGCATAGACCAATGGAGGAACTGATAAAGTGCCACCTGTTTTGCTGCAAAAACCACCACATGCAGTTTTCAGCTGAATATATTAGAGACTATTCACCCAAATAATTTAGTTTGGGGATCCTTTTTGGCCTAGAGGGCCAGATCTTTATCTCCCCACCGCCAGGGGTCAACTTTGGCAGATGCCCCAGACATTTCCCAGCCTGCCCAAATCAATAAATTGCAGGAGCTTTACTTACAACTACATCATCTGTGACTTTAATGCACAGATTACCATCGCAGTGCCGATATTTCAGTACCACACGCACCTGAAATGAAAGAAGCAACATCTTATGGGTGAATAAACGGCTGTCATCTTCACACTCAAAAGCACAGAAGCATAGTCCAGCTGTGAAAATAGCTCTGCAGCGATTAGTAGCCCTTTCATTCATTTTACTAACCCGTTTGCCCAAACCCACTTACCTTAGGAGTCATTTGATTCCTAAAAGGAATTTAGTCAATTAATCACACATTTCCCTGTCTGCTCACAATACCTTCCCAAATCTAGACCAGCTTCTCGAACTGGAAGAATATGACTGGGCAAAGTTCGCATGAATGCTTATAACGCCATCTTATGCCATGGAAACCACTACCCGAGGGATATTTTCCTACAGCCATTTAAATGTTTCTTTCCCCCAAAACCCGGGGTGAGAGCCATTCTGGTCGTAGAGAAAATCTAGCAAAAAAGTTTCACAAACGAATTCAAAGGAAAGAACCTTAAAAAATAAACCACATGAAGACTTTCAGGATCACAACTACGAGCTCTGGACGTTTTAGTCAGACCGGCTCGCCTATAATAGACGTAAATCAAAGCTAGGAGCTATTAGGTATCGCAAGATCCTGGCAGACCTTGTGGGCGAGACATCCGACCAGACACTCCCGCCCTCCCCCCCCCCTCCTCCCGCAGCCTCTTCAGCAAAAGCTTGCGAGCCTCTTCGCTTCTCCCAAATTACCTTCATGGGGTCGGACATGTAGAGTTTCTCGGCCGCGCGGGTGAACTCCTCCCAGGTCTGATAGTGCGGCATAGCTGCTCCACTTCCCTTCGGACCGAGAATGTACAGCTCAGCGGTCGGCAAAGCGAGCAGCAAGATGGCTCGCCTAGGCGGGCCGGATTCAAGCAACGGGCATCGCCATTGGCTTGAGGGTGCGCGCGCGCACCAATAGCGAGCCGCGTTGTTCAGAAGTCGCTTTCTCCTCCTTTCCCACCCACCCTCCACCGCCTCTTCCTGCGCCAAAGGGAATTCGCGGGATGGAATGCTGCCATAGAGAGGAGCAGAGCGGCTTCCGGAGCTTCGCCCAGCGAGGAGCTGAACTCACAGCGCCCCTCGATGGCCGGTAAGGGGTTCCGCAAGTCTTGCCTCTGAAGACGGCGCTCTTTTTTGCCAAGGAGGGAGGGCGGTCTCTGCTCGGACAATTCAGAAGGGGGTGCAAAGGGCGAGTAAGAATGCCGGTTTTTTTACCTTCGCTCAGTATCCCCCCCAAAAATAATAATCCTGGGAACTGTAGTTCCACCCCAAGCTACAATTCCCAGCACCATTAACAAAATACATTTTCCAAGATTCTTTGGGGGGAAACCATGCGCTTTAAATGTGCGGCTTTGGATGTGACGGTTGCAAACCAGCAGTGCTGCATCTTACAACAGTTTTCCATGTAATGTGGGGCTTGATATAGTATAAAAGGGACAGGTAACGAGGTTAGCCTAGCTTGTGCCATTTCTTGTGATGTGCAATCAGCCACTCAAGGTTGTTCAACTGCAGAGTAAAGCACATACACCCCCAGTCTAAATCAGCGGGTCACACTGGTCTCCACAACTTCATTGTGGCCATTGTTTCTGTGCAACTTACACGGGAGTAAAAATAAATGTCTGTACACAAATGTTTGCACAGGCTGGTTTGTTTTTCGAAATACTTGGCATTCTAAATCTTAGTAGCCTTATTGTTAAAGAGAATCTTGCAGTAGGTTTGGAGAAGTTGTTGGTTGTGCATATGAGAGACAGCAAGACTAGGGGTGGGGTGGGTGGAGGGAGAAAGCTGAAAAAGGTAGACATTTTGAGAAGAGGGACACACTCTCTGAAGTGAAGGTGCTTTTATGCTGCTCAGCTTATTAAAACTAGCAAAGAGACAAAAGAATTACTCCGTTGGGTTGTGAAAAAGAAATTGTTTTCTTTTTCCCTGGCTAGAAGATTCCTCATTAAGCAAGAACTTAACATGACCATCTACAGAAGAGAAACATTTTGTTCTATAAATGTCTTTTTAAACCGCTGAATTTGAGATGTTCTAGATCCAGCCACATCTATTTCAAAGCAAAGGCTTGAGTCAGAAGTGGCACTGTAGTTTAGCCAATAGCTGAAATGAAAGCTGCTTGCTTCAGCAAGAGGCTGAAGGTGAGACAATTTTTAGAGATCCTAGCTTTCCTAAAGTCAGTAAAAGCTAGTTAAAATTTATTGGAGCAGCAGGAAAAATGTTCAAGCTTTTCAGATTAAAACAAAATGTGAATGCATAGATGGGCAAATGTTGCTCCATAATTACAAATAGAGCAAGCATTATCCGTTGTTTCTGCCCATGCTTAAAAAAAACCTTCTATGATTGCCATCATATAGCAAGCAAGAATAGCAGCATTCTATTATCTGCCTTAGGGGAGATGTACTTAAAACCCAGAAGTTCCTGATCTGAATTACAATGGAAACTGCTGTTTTAGATTAGCCAAAATGAGCAAGCCTCAGTGGTGTACGGCCAAGTAAACAAGAAGCAAAGCACCCCACAGAATAGCTCAGCAAACCAGAAGTTGAATTCTGCAGAGTAGCAGCTCTGGACTCTCCAGCTAGCAGCAGAATAAGCAAAATAAGAAAGTGCAAGCCATGTGTTTATTGGCCGCAAAATGATGGAATGTGGATCAAAGGGTTGTAGGAATTGTGGGAGAAGGTGTGCTGTTATTGTTCCCCCCCCCCCCCCCCGCATTCTAGGGTTGTTGCTTGTGTTCGGGAGGAGAATGCCACCCAACTGTGCTGCTAATACTTAATAATAGATTGTTAGTATGGGCCAGTTTTTGTGGTGCTGGGTATTCTATTAAAACATTATTAAATGATGTGCAATAAAATATACTTTTAATTTTAAAATATCCAGGTCAAACTATATATTACACAGAAAACAGTGTAATGAAATCCCATTAAAGAGTAATACTCTTAATTGCTCCCCAGCCCCGCCAACAGTTCCCTGAACTGATGGAGTTTTATTTGAGCACCAGGTTAGCTGAATCTGGGCCATTACAATGAAAAACACTTAAAATCCATGAAGCAACACACTATCCCAGTAGCAGAAAACTACTAACCAAATAGCATCATTAGTCCATCAACAGCCTGGGGAAATGGACATTTTTATCAGGTGCCAAATATGTCAAAGAAGACTCGAAGTGGACCACGGTGGAGAAGGTCGCATAAATGGGGAGTCAGAGCGGAAAAGGCCCTCTCGCTTGTCATTGTCCTCCGAGTCTCCCTCAAAGGAGGGAGCCAGAGATGAAGATCTAAGGGTAGGTTCATCTCAGGACAGAAGAGGCATTCCTTGCTGCCTGCTCTCTCTTCTATTTCTCACAGGGCAGGTGGAAATAATGGCCTATGGTTGGAGAGCCCAGCCCTCATTTGAGTTGATGTTCATTTGTGTAGTTTCGCCCCCTCAGTGGTGCCATCACAATGAAACCTTGGCCAGTTTCAAGCAGCATCCTTTGTAATGTGTAGTTATAATGTGATTATAATTGTTGCTATAATGCCTCTAAGCCTGAGCAGCTGCTGTTTACACTTGTTATTGCTCAGACATATATTATGTATCTTACCTTTGGCTCTTTTTTTCTGCCTGCTCACCCTTCTGCCAGGCAATTAGATGCAATTACACATTATGAGAGAAATACATTTGTCTCACAGTGCTAACATGGGCGCTGGAGGCGACATTTGCAGGGAGAACTGGTGAGGGAGCAGGGGGTGCTTAACCCTTCCCCTGCCGGCTGATTCTTCCCTGCAAACATTACGGTTTCATCAATCCGTATCCAAACAGATTCTTGGATCGGAAGAAGCCCCTTACATGTTAATAGAGAGAGAGAGAATGCATCACCAAAAAGGAAGATCAAAGAGGACTCAGATTTGCATAAAATTGGCATTTAAGAACTAATTATTATACTAATACAATACATTTCATCCTAGTTGAGGAGACAAGCCAGGTGTGTATCTGCTCAGTCAGGTGCTAACTGTTGATGGGCAACTGATTTATTTATTTTAAGCATTTTTTCCTGCCGAGAAAGGCTTCCAGAGAGCTTTTACAAATGTCATTGCTAAGGCACTGGTAACTTGTAAGACCACAGCTTTCCATTCTTATCATTCTTTACTTTGAAACTGTACAGCCCTTCAGACAGAGGTTGCTTTCAAACAGAGGAGTGCACTCTGAAAAATAGGGCAGGCGGCCACCCAACCAGAAGCAAGATTAGCTGGGGAAGAGGACTTTGTAGTTGAGGCGCAATGGTTATTAGAATCGCTAAGGAGGCCATCTTCCTACACTGATTTTCCCCTCCTTATGCGTGTTTCTGAGAATTCCTGTTTGCTGAGGTAATATATAGTTATTGTTAGGGCTTTTTCAGGTGGAACTTGCCGGAACTAGGTTCCAACACTTGTCAGGTGGGCGCCATTGTCGTTCTAAGAGAACGAAGGAGGTGTTCATGGCACTGGTTATTGTGATCCTGACATTAAAAGTGCAAGTTATACCACCAATATTTTACATTGCAGAATAGCAGAGGTAGAGTCCCGATGGCCATCCAACTGTTGTGGGGCTCCAAATCTCATCAGCCCTAGCCAGCGTGGCCAGTGGTCAGGCATGATGGGAATTGTAGTCAAGCAACATCTGGTGTATGTGTGTCACAGGTTCCCACCCCCACTGAGCAGTGTAGTTCGGCCCTGGCCCAGCTCCATGTTTGAGGGGGCACTAGGTAGAGTGCCCTAGGGTGAGACCCCTCTTATATTTGTAGGCCTTTTCTGGTGGATGACAGCGGGTAGGCAGCAGCAAGAAGCAGCAAGGAATATCTGGCCGAAATGGCAAGTTCTTTCAGCTTCAGGAGAAACGTAGCTCGTTTTTAATAGGCTGGATTTTATTTTGTTTTGTTTTAACCATGTGCAAGTGTTTCCTGATCTTCTAAAAGCTCTGCCATATTTATAGTTTTGCGGGGTTTGGTATTGGGTGTACAATATATGTGCCTGTCCCCCCCTCCCTGCTCCACTCCCAAAAGCATGAATTTATGTCGCCTGATATGGCTTAGTTTCAAAATGAGAGATGTTGTCTGAAAGTCACGTTCCTTCTTTCTTAAATGGAAGGCATTCCCTCTGCCTACAGAGCAGTTGATGTTTCTCAAGGAGGAAAGCAGGGCACACTGACATTTTTTAAATCACTCTTTTCTTCATGGATGCTGTAAAAAATCCTGGTTTGGGGAAGGCGCCAGTCCTACCACTTAAAAAAAGATACTAGCTACTAATGCCTCACAGTTGTGCTTAATATTTCTGAAATCCCAGCTGACTTATCTGGGCCTTGGCATTAAAAAAATCTCTGAGACAAAGCACATTGTAAAAAATATTTGCATCAGTGAGAAGGGTTAGCTTCCTCCCCCATCCATTTCACATCAGCTTTATTAACAACTAGGAAAAAAACCAGCATATAACTCTACCACTGTCTTAAAGCAAAGCAACACATTTTTCTCTTGTGATTTCCATCTCAGGTTGTGTGACAGTATCACAGTCATTTAGGTCCTCTCACAGGAGAGGAGAAACAGGTGTTGGGCCTTCAATCAAAAGCAAGTTTTTAAACCCTTTGGGGTTCATTCTGCTCTTGTATTTACCGGTATATACACCTAGTAGCTCTCCTATACCATTTTTTATCATCTATAAAATCTGCCTAGCTATAGCTGGTGCATCAACTGCAGCTGTTTCTGGAGACCAGGATAGCCTGGCCTCATTGACCCACATTTTAGCATCACTTCAGATTGATTACTCTTTGTTTTCCTTGAAGACCATCTGTAAATTACTGAGATGAAAGAGCAAGCAAGGCTCAAAGTATCTCCACCTTAGTTAGAACTAGGATATTTCCTATCAAGCATCTATTTCCTAGCTATCTTATTTTTCCCTAAACTCCAAGTCTCCGTGTGATTATATCCAGGATAAAGTGTGCTCCTCCAAAAGGGATTCAGTATTAAGTTCAACTTCTGCAGAACATTTTAACTCCAAATGCCAACACTTAAGAGGTCATACAGAGGTGTTTTCATGTCCCTGTTTTCCCATATGCTCCATACCACCTTATGTAAACTTATTCCGGTTATATTTCAGCTACCTTTGCTCTGCAAGAGAAGAAAACAGTGCCTACACATGCCTATAGAAAAGTGTCATTGAGGATATTCCCAGGTAAGAAAGTACAGGGTTGTAGCTTTAGAACACAAATAATCTGCATTTAAAAGTATGTGGTCAGGGGAATGTGGTAGTAATATATGTCCCAGTTAGAAAGAATGGTTGACATGATCTTTCAGGTATCCTGGTCCCAAGCTGTTAGGGTTTTATATGCCAAAACTAGCACTTTGAACTTAGACTGGTAGCTAATATTAGGCTGTGCAGTGTTTGGGTTTGATTTAGGAATACAGTGTTGTATTTAGGAATACAGTTTGATTTAGGAATACAGTGTTGTATTCCCACAACTCAGTGAGTGTGGATTTGGGTCCTTAGCCCAAAGATAGTGTGGCATTTACTACTTTCTCATCCTTCCCCTGCCCTACAGTTTCATGCAGACGGATCCTATGCCTATTTACTCAGAAGTAAGTCTCACTGTGTTCAGTCGGGCCTACACCCTTGTAAGTATGTACAAGATGCATACCCTTGCAAGACTTTGCCTGAGTACAGCTGCACAGTTCAAGTCTCTTGCACTAGGGCAATCTGGAAATACTGAAACTGTGCCAATACAGGAGCATCTATGCATAATCTTATTTATTTTGAGCTCTCTTTGGCAGGAGATAGAATTACTCTCTTTTAAAAGTTATAATTGCATAAACAGAACAGCTCCTGCTGAAAGCCAGTGAATGTTTAACATTAGTGGGGGTTTGTGCCTTTAAAAAAATCTCTTTCTGAACTTGTTATTGCAGAGAAATTAAATATTCAAAGCCTTGGGTGGGAAGCGTGTGTGAAGAGAAGCCTTCACGAAACTCATGCATTATGTATATGGGAGGGGATTCCCTCTTTCTGAATATGTATTTCAGATTCTGGCAATCGGCTAAGTAAAATCACTTCTTCCTATGGTAGTGAGTATTTTTAACTTCTCTTGGAGAGAGAAAAAGCAACTCCCTCAAGATGCCAGTGGGGGGGAAAGTACTAGCTTTTACAGAAATTAGGCTAGTCTTCTGTCATCCTGAATATTTCCAGAAACCTGCGAGTTTAGAAAAAAAGATTTCCTAGGGTCACTCTTCAATACTGGGGTGAAGGGTAAGCATTTAGGAAGTGTGAAAGACTACCCTGCAGGTAGCTAAGTTTCCAGTACAGTGCCATCTAATTATTTTCCCTTCCGAAACTTTAGTGGTTTTAGGAAATTGTGTGATCTGTGGTCCTTCAGGAACGCAGAAGGGAGTTTAAAAAGTCTCTCAAGGATTCTCCCCAACAACTCAAAGAAGGTGTCTACATTCAGTCCTGAATTGACAACATGACCTCATTTTAAGGTTTTGGAATGTACAGTAATATGTCACTGAGAGACTAGTTACATTCCCATGAATCGCCTTCTTCAGATGAAATGCCAAATTATAACACTGTCGTTTCTCTGTTTCCTTAAACTTGCATTCATTTGCATACGCCCGCCTCTCGCATATGGACAGCATCTTATGCTTCTTCTGTTTCTTTGTAATTAAAGATGGCAAAGGGCTTGTCGTAGATGCCTTACTGTAGCTGCCCTTTCTTCTTGGCTGGAGTTTTCTGCTGGGAAATCTGAAACAATAAATTGCAGGCTTGTGAACCAAGTCTCCAGCTAGCTCCTGGGCTAAAGGTTGTGCAAAACAGCACTTCTGCTTCCTTATATGATAACCAGTTGATACTGATGTCTTAGGTCCCTTCCATAAGAAACATTTAACACACTGTTTTGCTGCTACCCATCCCCAGGAACCCCAGGAACTGTAAAGTACTGGGAACTGTAGTTCCACAAGGAATCTCCTAACAACTACATACTATGATTCCCAGAATTCTTTGGGGCAGACCATGATTGTTAAAGTGGTATAAGAGTGCTTTAAACATACAATGTGGATGTGACCTTTGTGCTCCCCAGCTCCCCCGGCTGATAATAGATTTGAAGCATCTTAAGTGAGGAGCATCCTCTTAATATCCCTGAACTTTTAACATTGGTTAACCAAGGCTGGATCTAGACACCTCAAACAAGCATTTCAGTTAAAACGTGCTGTAAATTTAAACAGGGAAAACAGGTAGAGAAAAACGGGAGTCCACACCGCCATCTGGTGGCATAATGTTATATTGCATATACAACACATCTAAATCGCTTTTTCTTTACCAATCTAGCTGAGTCCCAAGCTGTCCTACTTTTTCCCGCATAATGATTGTAAAACAGCAACAAGAACGTAAGAATGCTGGCGTACCCCTCCCGTTGATCTGAACCTTTTGCTTTTACTTATTTAAAGCAAGGATTATGGAGAGACAGCTAACCAGCATCGCATTTGCCAACAAACATGAACACACAGTTTCTGTGAACTAAACTCCCTGCGGAAGTGTGATGGATCATGAGGTTTCCATTTTTTGGAAGACTGCTGCTTCTCATTATCAAATCTCTGTGATCTCCAGTTTTCTGGAGATCTCTCTAGGGTAGTGTATAATGTTCTTCCTCCATTTCTATTGAGACAAGCAGCTGTTTTACGGGAGGACAAGCTCCTCCTGGAAGAGGAACATTAATTTGCTTTGCTGGGGACGACTGCTGGTGAAAGACTGACATCACCGTCCCCCTTTAACTAGAAAACAAATCCCAAAAATGCAATAATCTGCATAACATTCCCATGTTGTTTTATTCCAAGAAACTGCAGCAGCTCCTTAGATGCAGTGCACATGTAACACCAAACACCAAACCAAAGCAGGGAGTCCAGCGCTTCAATCAATATTCCATTTTTTGTTGCTGGAGCACAAGCAATAACCAAACTGGTCCCCTAGGGAATCACGTAGCTCTGAAACCTGCTGCCACAAGTGGTGGTGATAGCTACTAGCTTAGATGGTTTTAAGAGGGGAATAGCCAACTTAACTGAGAATAGCTCTATCCATGGCTGTTAGCCGTGATTATTATATTGATACTATAGATTGGTATGGTAGCATGCAATGGAATACAAGCTGCTGGGAAGCAGCAGTGAGAGAGCACTATTGCTTGTAGGCTTACCGGACCTCTGTTTATACCCTGATTGGCCACTCTGGGAGGCAGGAACCTGGGCTAGAGGCACCTTTGGTCTCAGCTAGCAGGGTTTTTCCTATGGTTTAGTTGCTAAAAGTCCCCCTTTCAAAATCTTTAAAATATTGTTAGCCTTAGACTAGGTCATAAGGTCAGCCCATACAAAGCTGTACCACAATTTGAGATCCAGACATCCCTTGGAAAGTAGTGAATGGGCAGAATAAACTTGAGATATCCGTAAGAAGCATTTTCATTTGCATAATAATAATAATAATAATAATTTATACCCCACCCATCTGGCTGGATTTCCCCAGCCAGTGGCGTAGCGTGGGGGGTGCAGGGGGGGCCGGCCGCACCGGGCGCAACATCTGGGGTTAGGGCAAATCCACGGGTTAGGGGGCGCAAATCCACGGGTTAGGGGGCGCAAATTACTTGCCTTGCCCCGGGTGCTGACAACCCACGCTACGCCACTGTCTCCAGCCACTCTGGGCAGCATTGACAAAACATAGGAATCCACCAGTGATGTTTGGTCAGTGGACTAGAAGGACTAGGCTAGTCCCCTAAATGTTCCCCTGGCGCCTCCTTCCCAAAGCCCAGGAAGCTTCTGTCTGGCTTAGGGAGGGAGGCGTGATGCTTATGCACATAACGTCAAACACACACACACACACACACACACACACACACACACACACACACCTGCATCACCCTCACAAGTTGGCATTTCTGACCCTAACTGTTCCTCAATGAAAAATTTCAACACACACCTCTGGAATCCATAGGAATTAGTTTAGCACAGTGATTGTCTAAAAATTGTACCAGGTTGGTTCATTAGTCGCTGTGGCTACTGTGGTGCAGGGTATAAGTCACACCCATACTATGCATTTAACACATTCTTATATCACTTTAACAGTCATGACTTGCCCCGAAGAACCCCGGGATCTGTAGTTTTAAAGGGGGCTCTTTGAGGGACAAACTACAGTTCTCTGGATTCTTTGGGGGAAGCGATGTGCTGTTGTTGTTGCTTAGTCATTTATCATGTCCGACTCTTCATGACCCCATGGACCAGAGCACGCCATGTGCTATAAACGTGTTTAAAATGTGTGGTGTTTGAAAACTGTAGTTTGTTATGGTTGCTGGGAACTGAAATTCTGCGTGGGGTCTCATAACAACTCTTAAGCTACAGTTCCCTGTATTCCAGGAAGCCATGGCTGTTAAAATGGTATGAATGCTTTAAATGTGTAATATGGATGTCAACATAGTTTCCCATAGTTTCCCATGCATAGTTTCCCATGCAGAACTGAGAATTTCACATATGCATGTAACACGGAAAATTGTGTGGTTTTTTTAATCACTAAAAACTGGCAACCATTTACAGTAGGTGCTAATGTGTAAGAATTCTACTAATCCACAGCCCTTGTTAAACAAACTTGAGTTTGCACTGTGGCGCTCTAAGGTGAATTTTCTGTTACAAGATTGCCTGGAGAAACTGGAGAACTGGATTCTGAGAGCACAATAAGGTGTCTCTGCTGATAAGAATGCTCCAGCATACTTTGACCTCCTAAAAGTCCATGATAAGATGTGGTTAGCAAATAGTGGCATACATCTGTTTAAATGGAAACTGGAGGAACCATTTTGGAGTGAGATGAGTTCGGGGGACCTGTTCTTCCCAGGAACAGCCACATCCTAATTCTTAAGCATAATAAAGACCATGGAATGCCTTTCCCCCAGGAGTAGGTTTAATTCAATACCCTATAAAGCTTGTTATGTATTCTATTCACTCCTCAGAGAAGTATCATGAGGGTTAATTATTTTCCTGCTCTGACTCACAGTGATTCTTGTGCCAGAGGATTCTGGCAGGGAGTGTAATCCTAGTGATACCCCCAGTAAGGAAGCCATTGTTAGCAGTGCTCACGAAGAAGCGCTAATGGATCCTGCTGCAGAAGCTAAGAGCTTTGGCTCAAAGATTAAAGGAGAGGCAGGGGCCTAGAAACCTTAAGACCATTGCACTGCCCTTAATAAATTCTCACCACAAATAGCTTTTTAGTAGCAAACAGCAGACAATGCAATTTCTCTCATGGGGCCGAGCTTCTTTGGTAAAAGGGAAAGCATACATTATTGAAGCTAGTGCTGGAAGCTGTTTGCTGCATCAAGAGCACTATAGAGACTGAATCTTAGGTCAAATCTAAAAATGGTATGTGCGTTTGAGTGCCAGACGCTGGGAACAGAAAGACTGACTCTTTCCACCATGACCTGTGAGCTTCTCTGATCAACATTGGCTAGCCTGTAATGTTAGTAAGCTGCCTTGTCCTGGATGATTGGTTTATCCAGTTTACACTTGGGCTGGGGAATCTGTGGTCCTCCAGATGTTGTTGGACTACAACTGTTGCTCATGATAGCAGGGGTTGATTGGAGTCGGGAGTCCACCAACTTCTGGAGGGCAACAAGTGTCTCATCCCTTATTTGCATGTGCGAACGGTGGTCCTTCAGGTTCTCAGGCAAGAGTCTTTCCCAGCCCTATACCTAAATTGCCAGGGATTGGACACGGAACCTTTTACATGCAAAACATGCACTCTCCTACTGAGCTATGGCCTTTCCCACAAATCCTAGATTAGCTATGTTTTTGTTCTGATTCTGCAAACCACTCCTGGTGTTCATATATTCCCATCCTGGTGAAACTAGTGCAGTCTGTTTCTAGTGTTACGGAAGGGGGGGGGCATGTCTTCTTCACCTTCTTCTTCGCTACAATATATCAATTTATTTCCAATTGTCAAAAGGGACTAAAATCTATAAAATTCATAGAAAATCAGCGTGCCAGTTTGCTCAATTACTCTAGGACTCCATCACATCTCCCCTGTCCAGCATAATCCCTCAAGCAAAGTGTCAAGACCCTAATCCTTTCAAATTGCTCTGATCAGCCTTTCCTCCAGACAATGTCAGGTGGCAGACTATGCATATTTGAGACCATTGTTTTTTCATCCCCAGGAAGTGTTTATCTGTGCATATCTCCAGCTCTGCATATCCCCCCCTCCCTCCTCCATATGTTAATCTGTGTAACCCCCCCACCTTCCTGAAGTGCTGATCTGTGTAACCCCCCCACCTTCCTGAAGTGCTGATCTGTGTAACCCCACCTTTCTGTGATGTATTCATGACGTGTTTTGCACTGTATTCTGGGACATGGAGGGAGTTTCAAAAACTCATGTCACCCCTTTCTCACTGTTCAATCTCGCCTTGAACCTGTTGCGCAATAAACTTGGATCTTCTGCAGTTTGCTCCTGTCTCCGGCTGAGCTCATTTTCCTCCGCAGGGACCCACGGACTTAGTCCGATGAGCTGGGTGGCAGAGTAGCCTCGCACCCAGATTTTTGACGTAACACTAGGTATATCAAGAGTAGTTTTATTTTTCATGCTAATGAGACTGTTAGTACAAGGACACATTCTGCCCAACATGCAATAATATTTTGTTAGTTTCAGCTATCATGTCTTCATAGTTGTTCAGCCTTTACTTTGGTCTGAAGTTCTATTTGTTTGTGGTTCTCTTTGTTCCAGGTAAATAATTGTTGATGATCCTTTTGGTCCCTTCCAACTCTTTTTTTTTTTTTTTTTTTTTTCCTCTTTACTGATTCCTCCTCTTTATTAGCTACTTTTGGGTGAAGTAGATCACTGCCTCCCAAGCTTTACATTCTGCTTCTTCTCCAAGTTAGTCCTCAAGTGTTGAGCTATACTGCGCTAGTGTTAACTTTTTGCCTCCAGCTTGGCCACATGTCATTTTTTTTTTTTTATAATAATTTTTATTAATTTTACAACATAAACAAAAAACAAAACAAACATAATGCGACTTCCCCAAACCTCCCCTTCACTGCATCCAAATTTCAAAATTTTTAGCAATTCTTCATCCCATTTTTATATTTAATTCTCTTTAAAAAGAGTTTCTGCTTTATAAATTTCGATTTATAGCTGTAATTCTTAGTGTCCAATCCCCTGACATCTTAACATTCCGAAATTTTACAACAATTTTTAAGATAGATTTTAAATTTTTTCCAGTCCTCCTCCACTGTCTCTTTCTTCTGGTCACGGATTCTGCCGGTCATCTCTGCCAGTCCCATAAATTCAGTCACCTTGGTCTGCCATTCTTCCAGAGTAGGTAGTTCTTTAGTCTTCCAATACTTCGCCAAAAGGATTCTTGCTGCTGTTGTTGCGTACATAAAAAAGGTCCTATCTTTCTTTGGTACCAATTGGCCGACCATGCCCAAGAGAAAAGCCTCCGGTTTCTTTACAAATGTCCACTTAAGGATTTTCTTAATTTCATTATAGATCATTTCCCAGTAGGCCTTAATCTTTGGGCAGGTCCACCAAAGGTGATAAAAAGTTCCTTCACATTCATTACACTTCCAGCAATTGTTATTGGGCAAATGATATATCTTTGCAAGCTTGACTGGGGTCATGTACCACCTATAGATCATTTTCATTATGTTCTCTTTCAGGGCACTACATGCCGTAAATTTAATACCTGTGGTCCATAACTGCTCCCAGTCAGCAAACATAATATCATGACCAATATCTTGTGCCCACTTAATCATGGCTGATTTAACCGTTTCATCTTGTGTGTTCCATTTTAGCAGCAGATTATACATTCTAGACAAATTCTTAGTATTGGGTTCTAGCAATTCTGTTTCTAACTTTGACCTCTCCTTCTGAAATCCTAGTTTTCTGTCCTGCTTAAAAGTTTCATTAATCTGGTAATAATGTAACCAATCTCGGACTTTAGGTTTCAATTTCTCAAAACTCTGTAGTTTCAGCTTTTCACCATCATATTCTACAATTTCACAATATTTTGGCCAGTCTGTATCCATGTTCAATCTTTTTACCGCCTTAGCTTCCATTGGTGACAGCCACCTGGGGGTTTTACTTTCAAACAAATCTTTATATCGATTCCATACATTATACAATGCTTTCCTAATAATATGATTTTTAAAATTTCTATGTACCTTTACCTTGTCATACCATAAATATGCATGCCAACCAAAACTATTATCATAACCTTCCAGGTCCAGAATGTCTGTATTCTCAAGAAGTAGCCATGGTTTCAGCCAGCAAAAAGCTGCTGCTTCATAATAAAGTTTTAAGTCCGGCAGGGCAAAGCCCCCTCTATCCTTTGCATCAGTCAAAATCTTAAATTTAATTCTGGGTTTTTTGCCCTGCCAGACAAATTTAGATATATCTTTCTGCCACTTCTTGAAACAATCCATCTTGTCTAAAATTTGCAATGTCTGGAACAAAAACAACAATCTCGGCAATACATTCATCTTAATTGCAGCAATTCGGCCTAACAAGGAAAGTCTCAATCTTGACCATATATCGAAATCTTTCTTCACTTCAGCCCAGCATTTCTCATAATTATCTTTAAATAGATTCACATTCTTAGATGTTAAGTTCACCCCCAGATATTTTACCTTTTTAGTAATTTCCAAACCAGTTTCTCTTTGAAAACTATCTTTTTCCCCCACCGTGAGATTTTTTTCCAATACCTTTGTCTTGTGTTTATTCAATTTAAAACCTGCTACCTGACCAAATATTTCAATAAGTTCCAAAACTCTTTTTGTACTAGTTTCTGGCTGTTGTAGTGTCAAAACTAGGTCATCTGCAAATGCTCTTAGCTTATAATGTTTAGTTCCGACCTGTATACCTTTAACCAGCTGGTCTCTTCTAATCATGTTAAGGAAAACCTCCAGTACCGATATAAACAATAGAGGGGAAATTGGGCATCCCTGTCGTGTCCCTTTCTCTATTGGAATTTCATCCATAACCATACCATTTACAATAAGTTTGGCCTTTTGCTCAGAATAAATTGCACTTATACCATTTTCAAAGTTCTTGCCTACCCCCATTCCTTGGAGATTCCTCTTCATAAAGCTCCAACAAATATTGTCAAAGGCTTTCTCTGCATCCACAAAAATCAAAACAGCTTTTCTATTTATGTCAGTTTCCAAAAGTTCTAGAATATCTATAATATTCCTCACATTGTCTGACAAATGCCTGCCTGGTAGAAAGCCTGTTTGGTCCCTGTGAATCTCCTCTAACAGCACTTTTTTGAATCTTTTTGCTAGAATGTCTGCAAAAATTTTATAATCCACATTCAAAAGTGATATAGGGCGGTAATTCTTGACTTGATGTTTCTCAGTTTCTGTCTTTGGTATAAGTGAGATGAATGCTTCCTTCCACGATTCGGGAGCCTTTTTCCCCTCCAAAATTTGATTGCAGACTTCTTTCAATGGTTGTATTAACCAATCCTTCAATACTTTATAATATCTCGCAGTTAATCCATCTGGTCCTGGTGATTTTCCCAGCTTCATATCCTGGATGGCACTCTCTATTTCTTGATCTGTAATTTTCTCATTTAAACTCCTTCTGTTGTTTTCAGAGATTTTTGATAGTCCGTATTTTCCAATAAATTCTTCTATCTCCTGTTCATTTTTTGGCCCTTGTTTGTATAATTTCTTAAAGAAACTTTGAAAACAATTACTTATCTCATTTGGTTTATTAATAGACTTCCCATCTACTTCGAGTGATGTCACTGTATTCAATTTTTGTCTCTTTTTCAGTTGCCAAGACAGTAGCTTCCCACATTTATCTGCAGATTCAAAAGTCTTTTGTCTCATTTGTTTAATTTTCCATTCTATTTCCTGGTTCGTCAATTCCATATATTGTGTTTGATAGAATTTTATTTCTCTTAATATCTCCTGGGATTTAGGCTTAGATCTCAATTTCTTCTCCCCTTCTTTTATTAGATTCCAAATTTTCTCTTTCTTCTCATTCTGCTTTTTCCTCTTTATTGAATTCTGTTGTATTAGGAAGCCACGCATCACGGCTTTACTTGCGTCCCAAATGATTCTTTTTTCTGTGTCTGATCTCAAATTGATCTCGAAGTAGTCTTTAAGTGTTTCTTGGGCCTTTTTGCAAATTTCCCCATCTCCAAAGAGAGTGTCATTCATTCTCCATCTAAAGGTTCCAGCTGTTGTCAGTTTCATTTCCATCTTGACAGCATTGTGGTCAGAGCAGGTCTTTGGGCAGATTTCTGTTTTTTTAACCTTTGATGCCAGGTTACTAGAAATCCATATTTGATCAATTCTAGTCCATGTCATTTTTGCTTCAGAGAAGAAAGTCCCCTCCCTTTCCAGAGGGTTCCTAGTTCTCCAAATATCGATCAGATCCATAGTGTCAGTCAGGTCAAAAAAAGTCTTTGGTAGTCTTCCGTCATTAGATATTGTTTGTCTTTGGGCCTTATCCATGTTTGTAGAGACGACTCCATTCATGTCACCCATCATTATAATTTTAAAATCCAAAAAGTCCATTAAAGTCTCATGCAACTTCTTGAAGAATTCAGCCTTCCCCTCATTTGGTGCATAAACTCCAACAATCAATATTTTTTCTCCATAAATTTGGATTTCCACTGCCAGGTATCTTCCTTGGTCATCCTTAAAGATCAATTTTGGTTCAAATTTTTCCTTGACATAAATCACAACTCCTCTTTTCTTGACTCTATCTGATGATATAAATTCTTGTCCTAATCTCTTGTTTGTTAAAAGTTTTCTATGTATCCTGGCAATGTGAGTTTCTTGTAAACAGATTACGTCTAGATGTTCCTTCTTTAATAAATGAAATACTTGGCCCCTTTTTCGAGGGTGGTTCAAACCATTGCAGTTCCAACTGAAGAGTTGCAGAGACATTTTGGTTACTGGGTAGACCTTCCACCGACTGCACCAAGTTGTTGTTCCTCCTCGGTCGGTGCTCGGTTCAGTCCAAATGATAGATTTGAGATGTCCGGTACTTCCTCCTCGCTGACAGTTCCTTTCTGAAGATCCTCTTGATTTCTTTCCAAAAAGAACTCTTTATCCTGGTTTGTTTTTATTTTAATTTTCTTCCCTTTGTAGCTAAAGGACAGCCCTTGTGGAAATTCCCACCTGAATGCTGTGATTATGTGGTCTTTTTTTTTTTTTTAAAGGATCAGGTAGTAGGGAAAGGAAAATACCTCTGCCAGAGACCCAGGAGAGCTGTTGCCAGTCATACTGGGCTAGATAAACAAACCTGGTGTAGGGCAGCCTCCTATGGTCTTAAAATTTTAATAGTAGTAGGAACCACGGTAACATAATTCTTAAATCCCAGAACGGAAAATCCCTGTATGTGCCTTTAAAAGGATTTTAGAGAGCATGTAGTTCTGCATTACCAGAATGTGGTGCATCCTTTGTTTTTCCCAATCCCACCACAATGAGACTTTTGTCAGTTTTGCAAACAGATAACGTGTTCTTCTTGGCTCTATTTCCTACCATTTGTGGCTAAGCTCCTATGGTTAGAAGTGTCTAGCAGCTGCAAAATACATCTAAAAACTGTATCACTATTTGTCAACAGCAGCTATCATTGGATACAGTACAGCTCTACTGTGCTAGATAAGAAGGCTCTGTGCGTGTGTGCGTGCCCGTGTGTGCGTGCATGCATGCATGCACAAATGAATGTGTTATTTGTATGGTGTAAATAGTAAGAGAGGTTTGAAAGATTTCCATTTTTGTTCTGTGGACAGAGGAACAGAAGACAATATTTATGTATGCTACAACAGCCGCCCAAATACTGTTAACCCAAAGATGAAATGAAGAAAAGATACCAATGAAAGAAGAATGGCAGATCAAGCTAATGGACTATGCAGAAATGGCAAAATTAACGGCAAAACTCAGAGACTACAATAAATGAGAAATTTAAAAAAGAGTGAGAATCATTTATTGTTTATGTGCAAAAATACTGTAAGCAAGTTGATACATTGGCAGGCTTTTAAGTAAACGCTTGCAACTAGTAGAAAATTAGATAAAATTAAGGGAAATAATCATGGACAAAGTTTAAGAATGGATATGCGGAAGAAATTGGTTAATATAAGGAACCAGAAGAGGGTATGGAGGGAAGTTCAGAGATTTAAAGAATCTCAAAGAGAAGGTTTGTGAAAAGGCATTTGTTTTTATTTGTAAAAAGGTAAGTGTGAAAAACTAATAAACATTTATTTACAAAAAGAAAGAAAGATCTCAATTTTTTAAATTTTATGCTAAATCATAGCTTCTTTTTCACAAGGTATACAAAACGGTATATCCTCTTTTGTAGCAGTACTCAGGATGGTGCACAAGTTTTAGGGTGGCCTTGTGTGCTACTTTAGAGAGGACATTCCTCTGTTTGGAGAAGGACAGCCTGCTATTCAAAGGAACCTTCTATTTGAAGAGCTGTCCAATCTATGCCTGGATTAAATATAAAGTGCCATGAAAAGGGGGAGCAAAGTCCCTGAAGGTAGCACTGGGATAGCACGTTGAGCAGGCACATAGGTAATTTGGTCACAGTCTTCCTTGCTATGGTGCAATGTACAGAATTTCTATTTAAATTGCAGCAGTTATTTCTAAATCTGCAACTATACATATGAATTAGCATATGCAAATATGTGTCTTGTATTTTGGTGAATGATTCTTATTTGAGGATTATGGGTAGGTAGCAGCCCTAAATTCTGTATACAGTGGTACTTCGGGTTACAGACGCTTCAGGTTACAGACTCCACTAACCCAGAAATAGTACCTCGGGTTAAGAACTTTACCTCAGGATGAGAACAGAACTCATGCCTCGGTGGCGTGGCGGCAGCGGGAGGCCCCATTAGCTAAAGTGGTACCTCAGGTTAAGAACAGTTTCAGGTTGAG
Source organism: Podarcis erhardii (assembly GCF_964252035.2). Taxonomy (NCBI): domain Eukaryota; kingdom Metazoa; phylum Chordata; class Lepidosauria; order Squamata; family Lacertidae; genus Podarcis; species Podarcis erhardii. The sequence goes on from NC_138507.1 coordinate 92,733,189, forward strand.
AACAGCCCTCCAGAACGAATTAAGTTCTTAACCCGAGGTACCACTGTATAAGATTGGTATATTAATACAGTTTGTTGTTTCGGGGGTGTTTAAGGATGGAAGCAGCCTTTTAAAAAGTGACCCTAAGTGCCCCGTCTTAAGTTCAAGTCATTTGGATTTTAGAGTTTTTTGGCACTGCTGAAAGTTTATGCAAAGTCAAGGCTTGTACATAGTAACATGATGAGTGGGGAAGGAATAAAGGGGCAAGGAGTCAAAGTTAGAAGGGCAGGCTGCAGTAATAACAATTAATGTTATGCTGGCAGTCGTAATATTAATCTGGAATTATCAACTTTCAACCTCCAGGGTGGACCTTAAGGGGAAGTTTTTTGAAAAATATATTTTTAACGTAACAAATCTATGGAAAGAAGGAAGGGAAGGAAAAAACAGAAAGAAAGAAAGAAAGCCCCATCAGCTCCCATTAACAATACATTAAATATTGTTGCATTATACATATCAATCAATATATTGATATATCAGTGTATCAATTGATCAACCTTAAGAGCAAGGTGAGAGAAGAGGGTTGTTTTGGGGGTGTAATACTGATTAAGTTTGGGACATTAAAAGATTGCCTCTGATTTAAAGTGAGCTTTTCCAATCTGGTCTGTGACCGTTTAATAAAATTTGATTTGAAAGTGAGCTTTTAAGAGTCCACAAAGTTAATTTCTGAGTCTGCCTCAGGACAACTTTTCTGGCATCTTTAGAGATCATGGCAGGGCATAAGAGAGAAGATGCTCTTTAAATAGGTTGAGAAGGGAATGTGGTTGGAAGTAGGACTTGTGGCAAGGGCAGGCTTAGTCTCCAGAATTTAAATCTTAGTCTAGAATTCGAAGGCTAGAAGCATCCTTGGGTTTATGTAGTGACTTGATATATACAGACACTGGAAATTTCAGCTGTTTGGAAACGGTGACAACAGTTTGGATTGTAAGTAGCAGGCTTTATTTAGGTCCATTATCACAAAAAGCACCATTCCCCCTCTCCCAAAATTTGGAAGTATTACATAAATGGCACCAGGAAGCTAAGCATTTAAGTTATTACATATGTTGTGCTTCCCAGCCTTTTAACCATGTTCTTACTTTGAGTGCAGAATTGTTTTCTTTGACAGGCAGTTTGAACCCTTCCCTTGACTTTGCCTGGCACTGGATGATCATGGGGCCAACAATGTTTTGACTGCATATCGTTTTCTCGTAGTTGTAGAAGTAATAGCTACTGGCGTGGTGTGGTTTTCTTTGATCTCCTGTATTGACCATGGTGTCTCTTATATTCTGCAATTTCCTCAGCTTCCTCACCCTCCTCTTCATTTGACCATGTTCTTATCCACTTGCAGCTTGCTGTGGAATTTCCACTTTATTTTGTTAATAGAGAAATTCTGCTATCAAAAAAAGTAAAGTAAAAATGAGAGGAAATTTGTAACAGACCTTCTCCCCCCCCCCTTTTCCCACGTTGGGGAACAGAAACTGACATGTGACAATTCACAGAGAGGCTATTCAAGGGGAAATTATTCATTATTCTCCTAGGCTGGACCAATAGGTAGAAATGAAACCAGCTGAGCAATGAGCATGCAGGCTAGGTTTAAAAAATTGCTAGGGACCTTTGCAAGATAGTATCATAGAATCATAGAATCATAGAGTTGGAAGAGACCACAAGGGCCATCGAGTCCAACCCCCTGCCAAGCAGGAAACACCATCAGAGCACTCCTGACATATGGTTGTCAAGCCTCTGCTTAAAGACCTCCAAAGAAGGAGACTCCACCACACTCCTTGGCAGCAAATTCCACTGTCGAACAGCTCTTACTGTCAGGAAGTTCTTCCTAATGTTTAGGTGGAATCTTTTTTCTTGTAGTTTGGAACCATTGCTCCGTGTCCGCTTCTCTGGAGCAGCAGAAAACAACCTTTCTCCCTCCTCTATGTGACATCCTTTTATATATTTGAACATGGCTATCATATCACCCCTTAACCTCCTCTTCTCCAGGCTAAACATGCCCAGCTCCCTTAGCCGTTCTTCATAAGGCATCGTTTCCAGGCCTTTGACCATTTTGGTTGCCCTCCTCTGGACACGTTCCAGTTTGTCCGTGTCCTTCTTGAACTGTGGTGCCCAGAACTGGACACAGTACTCCAGGTGAGGTCTGACCAGAGCAGAATACAGTGGCACTATTACTTCCCTTGATCTAGATGCAATACTCCTGTTGATGCAGCCCAGAATTGCATTGGCTTTTTTAGCTGCCGCGTCACACTGTTGGCTCATGTCAAGTTTGTGGTCAGCCAAGACTCCTAGATCCTTTTCACATGTACTGCTCTCAAGCCAGGTGTCACCCATCTTGTATTTGTGCCTCTCATTTTTTTTTGCCCAAGTGCAATACTTTACATTTCTCCCTATTAAAATTCATCTTGTTTGTTTTGGTCCAGTTCTCTAATCTGTCAAGGTCGTTTTGAAGTGTGATCCTGTCCTCTGGGGTGTTAGCCACCCCTCCCAGTTTGGTGTCATCTGCAAATTTGATCAGGATGTCCATCATCCAAGTCGTTGATAAAGATGTTGAATAAGACCGGGCCCAAGATAGAACCCTGTGGCACCCCACTAGTCACTCTTCTCCAGGATGAAGAGGAACCATTGATGAGCACCCTTTGGGTTCGGTCAGTCAGCCAGTTACAAATCCACTGAGTGGTAGCATAGTCAAGTCCGCATTTTACCAGCTTCTTTACAAGAATATCATGGGGCACCTTGTCAAATGCCTTGCTGAAATCAAGGTAGGCTACATCCACTGCGTTCCCTTCATCTACCAGGGTTGTAATTCTGTCAAAAAACGAGATCAGGTTAGTACTTATTTGTGAGTGGACATTATGAAAGGCCATGAAGAAAGTACAATGGCTAGTTCATACAAGAGCTGTAGACAAATGGCCTCTCAAAATTATCCTATTTGTGGGCAGAGGAATTTGATAAAATATATTGGATCATGAGAGCCCTAATGTTATGTCTGTTGTGATGTACCTCCTCATCTGCTCAAAGAAGGCATAAAATTCAACATAATTTTATGCTGTTTTTTCTATAGGTAAAGGTAAAGGGACCCCTGACCATTAGGTCCAGTCATGGCCGACTCTGGGGTTGCGGCGCTCTTCTTGCTTTATTGGCCGAGGGAGCCGGTGTTTGTCCGCAAACAGCTTCCGGGTCGTGTGGCCAGCATGACTAAGCCGCTTCTGGCAAACCAGAGCAGCGCACGGAAACTCCGTTTACCTTCCCACCGGAGTGGTACCTATTTATCTACTTTCACTTTGACGTGCTTTCGAACTGCTAGGTTGGCAGGAGTTTTCTATAGGTTGCTTGCTCAAAAGCCTGGAAGTTAACTGCAGCTGCTCAGTGATAAGGGAATGATGCCCTGTACATGCTTAGGGAAGGCATCTTTCAGTATCTTTCTATAGGTAGATAGAAGTTAGGTCTAAGTTACTCTAGGCTCCCTTGCTAAGGAGATACTGACCCACTGTATTTCCCACTGAAGTTCAATTCCCCATTCTTTATTCCCTGCTTTTCACCATTTGCCATACATTCTAAGGATTCTTACAAAAAAGTATCTGTGTGTGTTGTTGTTTTTCTTTGCAAACTGCTGTGCTTTTCAGTCTCTTTCCTTCAAAAAGCCTTCATTCATCCAGCATTGAAATGTATATCCTCCTTTGGGACCCGGGGGAGGGAGAAGTATCCTATCATTTATGGACACCCAGAGACCACTGAGGACAGAAACTGAAGATCTGCTTCTCCAGATGAAACAACAGGAGGAATTTTTAGACCAGCCAGGATATAATTACCTACACTGGAACAGAGCCAAGATCGCACTAAGCTTAGCAACAGCAAAGTCCTAACGGCGCAAAGGGGATTGAGAGAAGCGAAAAAGAAAAATACAATAACCGAAGTGGGATGTCTGATTTTTACCATCTGGGAAGCAGGTTCTGCTGGTTACTGAATACATACCTTCAAGGACTAAGATGTGAAAGACAAGAGAAATGATCAAAAGCAAGGGGAGGGGTAGAGCAGGGAGCCTTCTGTATGGTGAACCTTCTGCACACTGTCAGTGGTGACAGGCAACCTATGGAACCAATTAAAAATGCTGCACAAAAATCATAGGGATTTTCTTACTGAATCTGCAATGTGAAAAGGTTGGGTAAAACAGTTCAGCTTTGGGTAGGTTTCTATGAACGGGGTTTAAAAATCGAAAAACACTCTTTAACTTGGCAGCATTAATTTTATCAAAGGTTTAATTTCCATTTGCATTCCAGGGCTAATAGAATGCTAAATGCATAAAAGAAATAAAAATAAAAATGTGTGGCCCTTAAGAACATTACTAATATTAATAATTTACATAGCCTTTTTCAAGTGTCATTTAGGAAGGGCAGGGTACACACACACACACACACACACACACGCATACACACACATACACAGTGCATATTTCAGACTGATTTTTTTATTTAAAAATTGGAGCACCTAAAGTTGTGGTCTGCCCATTAGTGCAACACATTTTAGCAAATGTTATAAACAATTAAATTGCATTACATAACCAACTTACATTCCAGAGGCCTTTGCTGAAAGAAGATTGTGTGATTGTCCTATGTGGTTGACCTTGTTATGGTTATATGAGATATAAAAAGTAACCACAACAAATGCACTTAAAATACACTGTCTTTTGCAACTTAATCTTGAACACATCCAAGCCTGAGTCTTTAAATCGTGCTACGGATTTTCCTCCATGCTATTGAAATCTCTTTGTCCTTTGCTAAAACCCCAAATGGAGCTCCTGTTAAAAAAACAAACTTATTTAATCCTTTTATTATAAATCCTCCACAACAACCTTGTGAGGTAGATTAGTCTGAGTGTCTTTCCCAAGGGAAATTCGCCATTCAGTGTGGCTTTGATCCTGCTTTGTTGACATCCAGACACAATGCTCTCTGCTCCAGAACAGCTTCCTTTAGAAAGTAAAATGGCAATCCTGTGGTTAGGCTGCTTAATTCCCATTGCCTTCACTGGGATTTAGTGCAGCTCAGCTGTGCCTAAGGCTTCAAGCACTGGCAAAGCCAGCTCATTAAAATGCATTTGGTAGTCTTCGGTGTATCCATGCATTTGTAGGCTTCACATAGAAGACGTGACTTAGGCAGCGCATTAAAAGGCTTGGAGGTGGCCGTGTGATGAATTACATTGAGCAAAATTTTCCCATTGGACAATATGAAAAGAAGCACTGAAATAAGAGAAAGCAGTAGAAAAGCAATTAGATTTATTATTATTTTTTAAAATAGTTAATTATAAATGTATTAATAGCAGAGCATCTCAGAAATCTAGGTATTGTATATACAGACTCTGCTCAAATCTGGGACGCAGGGCACAAGAATAAGGGCCACTCCACCCTTCTAATGTCTTTTCTGGGAGTTTGTATGACTGGGTCCTGCAGGGGTCGGTCTTGTCCCCCATGCTGTTTAACTTCTACATGAAACCACTGGCCAAAGTCCTGTGGAGTGCACTGTCATCAGCATCCTGGTGACTCACTGCTCTATTTCTCCTTTTCATCTTTTGCAAGTGAGGCAGTGGAAGTGCTGAACTGATGCTGGTCGCGGTAACAGACTGGATGTGGGCCAATGCACTGAGGTTCAATCCAAAACAGACTAAGATGTTCTTTGTTTCATCTGGCTAGATGAGGGGCGTACAGCCTGTTCTAGATGGGGATCACACTCCCCCTAGGTCCTAGGTCCACTATCATAGCTGAAGGCAGGAATGCCTTCCACCAGCTTTGGCCAGTAGGCCAGTGCCTCCTCATTAGGGCAGGAATAACCTGGATTCAGTGATCTATGCTGCAGTAACTTTAATATTAGATTGCTGCAATGCATGGAGCTGTCTGTGGAGGTGACTCAGAAATTGCATCTGTTGCAGAATACAGCTGCAAGACTGCTGACATTAATCAAGCAATCTGGGCATTTAACTCTGGTTCTAGCAGACCTGTACTGGCTGCCTGAACATTTCTGAGCCCAGTTCAGCTGATTTTAACCTTAAAAGGGCTATAAAGCTCAGGACTCCAGTATCTAATAGAAAACCACTTGAAAAATGCCTGAACCTTGCAATCATTGCGTGAGGCTATTCTCCAGATGCCCCCTGGGAGAGTTTGGGAGGGTGAGGACAATAGAGATTACTTTTTTTTTTAGTCAGTGGCTCCCCTTCTATGATATGTTGGAGAATTTCTTACAAATTCACATTAGTGCACTTTTTGGGGGTGTTCAAGTACTGTGTTCTGGAACTACCCCCACACCCCAGCTTATGTGATTCATCAGTTTTTATGGGGGGGGGGGTGTTAATGAATCATTTTTGGCTTGGCAGAAAGGGAAATTTTTATTTGTAAGCTATTGACAAAGTATATACTGACATTACTGCTTCCAAACAACATCTCTGACCATTAGCTACAATGGCAACAAATCACCTGTACTTGGCTAACTCCTTCATTGAGTAATCTGCACCATGCAGCAACTTTCCTCCTACAATTTTACTGTTCCATTTTTTCAAGAGAGGCAATACTGCCTCAGAAATATGTTACTGTAAACTTTTCTTACGTGGCCCAGGTCTTCTGACATTAAATCAATGGCTCCTCTTTTCTCCCCTAAAGGTAAAATAAGAAAGACCTCAATGTGCTGCTCATAATAGTGTTAGTATAGTACTATCTTACTACTTTTCACTCTTAAAGGGTTAACATATTCTTAAAAACAGATTATATAAAGCCAGAAAACTTTAAATTGCATGCAGGGAACATAAATCTTTCCATGACTTATCTTCTTGTTTTCAAATCCTTAGGAAGAGTTTATTTGGGTTTACATATTCGTTCATCTGCAATGTTTACAGCCCAAATACTCTAGCAGTGATTATCACAGGAGAACTTGAATCCAATTAAGCTCATCTGTGTGAAGCATGTTGGAAGAGAAAAGGCTTAGCAAGGCAGCTCCTGGGAGGCAGAGAGCACAATGTCTTTTATTGTGCAATGGGAATGCAGTGCACTAAGAAAACAAAAGCTCAAGTAAACTTGACCTTCCAGTTTCAGTCAGCTAAGCTGTGATTCTTTTTTTTTCTTTCTAAAACAAAACTTTATAATATGCTCTTTGAAAACCACCATTTACATTTAATTATGTTAAGAGAAGAGAAAAGATGCACTAACAGTATATTGATATTATAATAACTGTATATTAATAACAGTATATTGCACTGAACGCAACGCAGTTTACTCCCGGAAAAGAGTGCATAGGATTGCAGCCTTATTGTGCTTTCTCAGTCTGAAAATTTAGGACAATAGCAGAGCAATCCTATATTTATATTATGCCAGGGCAGAAGAGATGTCAGTCAGCACTACACTAGCAGAACAGCCACCCTATGTAATCTGTGTTCAGGCTAGAAGGGGAAGGAGGAAACTCCTAAAACTGCTTTTACCTTCATAAATTGTGTCATGTAATATGGAGAAACACAATAAATGATAATGGGCAGCTCCAGACTGCTGTTTGGCTGTGTGGGTGTACTTTGCAACATGCTTTTGATGCAACAATAGTGCATTAGTGATAGATTTATTTTGCTTTGGCTTGTTCTGCAATGTACCCCCAATGCTACCGCATTATTGCTGCCTGGAGGGGCTATAGCTCAACAAAAGTTGAACAAAGCAAACCAGAACATTTGTGATATTAAAACTTAAAGGCAATTGTGGGATATGCACTGATGAGGCAGTATGACTGCTCCAGTAGCATCTTCAGCACAAATCATCATTAATGTGTGATAGAAAGGATATCTCCAGGAGCCCATGACAAAGATACAATGAGAATTAGATGTGGTGTGCAGTCACTGTGAGAAACAGCAGTAAAGCAGTCACTCACTCACACAACTGACTTAGAAGTGGATTTGCCCTAAGAAAATGCGAAGACAGTGGGGAAATGACAGATATGCCCACAGTCACTGGAAAAGCACCTCCACAGCTCACCAGGCAAGGACTGTCTCCACCAATGGAGTGAGCCAGATCCTCCAAGTGTCCCTATTTTTCAGGGACAGTCCCAGATTTATAGAAGCCATCCCGGTTTCTGATTTGAAACTGGAATGTCCTGCTTTTTTTGGAGCTCCTTATTTTTATCAGAGAAATGTTGAAGGGTATGGAGAGCTTGTCATGATGATGAGGCAGACATGCCCCTTAGTGCATCCCTGCATCATGGCACACAATATGTTGTCACAGCACCCCCAGGCCATCTGGCATAGTGACATAGTCAGCCGTAGACCCACCACTGCCAGTCCACAGACCTCCCTACAGGCAGAGGTTTGAGTCCTCTTGTGGTTGTCTCGGGTGTCAGCATTTTATGAGCAGAACAGATGGAAGGGAGAGGAAGGAAAGGCCACACAACAGCACCCAGAAAACTCCCTGGTCAGTCCCCTGGCTACTACATGGACAATCCATGTGAATTTCCTCATATGCCCTGGTGGGCAGCATCACGCAGCAACATAGTGGGTGCCTTAACAGTCACTGTAGTTGGGTTCCTTCCCTGCCTTCCTTTTGGTCTCCTTTGCCTAAAACTACATAGCTACAGGTCTTTTAGCTTCTCCGTACCAAAATCCGTTTGTACTAATTATTATCACACAGTAGAGCCAGAATCTATTTGTCCCACAAACTACGTAAAATTACCCTGTAGAATGCTGAGCTCTTGTTTTTTTAGTATGCTGTTAAAAATCAAATTATATAGGTTTAGCAACAAAGCTGTTATTAGGGCCAGTGGAAGGCTGTGGGAAGGGTAATAGTGTGGATTCTGCACATCTCATCATGTTGCTCCATAATTTGCCAGAATCCAATTGCAATATTACGGCTCCTTAAGGATATTAATGTTACCAGTAAACCATGCCCCCTTCCTGGGCTGGAACTGCTTTTTCAGCATGTCTTAGCCTGCCCTAAGATTACAAAGGGACCCAGAGTTGCTGCTATTAAGACGAATGGCAAAACTCCCCGTGGAATCAGGAATGTGAGGATGGCAGAAAGAACAACAAATCTGTAGGAATGAAAAATGGGGAGGGGAGAAATTAAACCGGGTAAATAAACAGCATATTCATGGAAAGTACAAGGCTTTGGGGATCTGGATGAGACAACAGCTTAGCCCATTTTAGGAAATCCCATTACATCAAGCCCTTTACTATAAAAACACCCAAAAACAAACAAACCAGCATTAGAATGCTATTTATATTTACCTACTAAATTTACATTCTGGATTCTGGATTTTGTACAAAATTATACATAAAACTTCTAAAAATAAACATCCATAAAGCATAATTGGGAGTCATTTTGGACTCACAGCTGTCCATGGAGGCGCAGGTCAATTCTGTATCCAGGGCAGCTGTCTACCAACTCCACCTGGTACGCAGGCTGAGACCCTACCTGCCCGCGGACTGTCTCGCCAGAGTGGTGCATGCTCTAGTTATCTCCCGCTTGGACTACTGCAATGCGCTCTACGTGGGGCTACCTTTGAAGGTGACTCGGAAACTACAACTAATCCAGAATGCGGCAGCTAGACTGGTGACTGGGGTCAGCCGCCGAGACCACATAACACCGGTCTTGAAAGACCTACATTGGCTCCCAGTACGTTTCCGAGCACAATTCAAAGTGCTGGTGTTGACCTTTAAAGCCCTAAACGGCCTCGGCCCAGTATACCTGAAGGAGCGTCTCCACCCCCATCGTTCTGCCCGGACGCTGAGGTCCAGCGCCGAGGGCCTTCTGGCGGTTCCCTCATTACGAGAAGCAAAGCTACAGGGAACCAGGCAGAGGGCCTTCTCGGTAGTGGCACCTGCCTTGTGGAACGCCCTCCCATCAGATGTCAAAGCGATAAATAACTACCTGACATTCAGAAGACATCTTAAGGCAGCCCTGTTCAGGGAAGTTTTTAATCTGTGATATTTTAGTGTATTTCTGGTTTTTATGGAAGCCGCCCAGAGTGGCTGGGGAAACCCAGCCAGATGGGCGGGGTTCAAATAATAAATTATTATTATTATTATTATTAATGAAACAAAGATATAAAATGTATTCCAGGGTATCCTTTCAATTCTACAATTCCATGATTCTATGACCTTTTGGCAAAATGCCCTTAATGGGTGCACCTCATTGCTATTGCCATTGCCATCCTTTCCCATTGGTTGCCCTCTTTCTTGGGCCTAGTTAGGTTGCGCCAAGTTAAAGCTGCCCCTCTTCCTTCCTCCTGTAACTGCTTCCACAGCTGGAGAGGGAAGGTGAATAGGTACTGGGATGTAAAGCATTCCTATATCCTAAAAGGTAATGCATTACAGCACGCTGAGGCACACTACTACAAGAAGTAGGGCCTATGCAAGACCAATGGCCAATACTTCACCTATGTTGTAGTTCAGGGTATGTTCACAAGAGCGGTTTGAAATACAGTGAGGTCATTTCCTCTTGTTGCATTTCATGTTGCATTTACATTGTGTTGTTCACATCAGAGAACAACACAGGTAAGGAGGCCTTCACCTGCTGCACATGACCTTTTTGGTTTCCCTGCCCTGTAACACCCTCCGCCCCCAGGAAGCTGTTATCTGCCTATGGATGCTCCTCTATGCAGGAACAATGGTTGTCTCAAATGTTCACATTACTGCTTATTCCACATCCAGTTTTCCAGTCGACTGATGCTGGTTCAAAGTAGACAATGGTGGTGGTAGCGTCATACGTATAAACAAATCTGTAAATTCATGCCTTTGCATGGAGTTTGTCCCTTTAGGCTTTCTGCAATCTGGCCACCAGGAATAGACTTCTCAATATGTCAAAGGACAAAAAGGAGAAGACAGTCAAAGAGCAGAATGGAAGAAGACAAACGGCAGGTTCATTAGAAACCAAGAGTTGATAATGTGTGTGTGTGTGTGTGTGTGTGTGTGTTTAATTACCTAGCACATCCTCCATGTCAAGAATAAGCCACAAAGGCTGTATTTCCTTCTGCCTGGGGACCCATGGGATACTTATTGTACAGCTCCAGGACTGAAAATGGTTAACGAACAATAGCCTTTAGCTGCAACGAAAGTCAAAAACACCACAGAGTTTTCCAAACATGGTTTTAAAAAATAGCTTTTGCAACCAATTATCACACCACAAAAGTACGTGCCAATCTCATCTAATATATATCTAGTGAACATCAGCAAAGAATTAATGGCTGTGAAATATTCATCAACAGAGATATATAAAAAGTAAGTGATACATAGCAAAGGAATCTCTTCTTCCAGTTACATAGTCTATGTAACCATTGTGGTCTGTGACACAGCTCCACTAGATTTTTTCCATGTTTATCCAGCCGAGCTTAGCAAGCACATCATGCATTCCATTCATTAAATCTGTGCAGGAAAGTACAGAGTGTGACCCTAAGCAGTATTTTTACTACCCGTGAGCTTGTCAGACGGGGGGCCGCTTAGGTTGCTGCCAATGCCGCTGTCAAGTATTTGTTTCAGTTTAAGAGTTTGGTGCTGCTGAGGAACCATAAAGTATTATTTTTAGGGTCTGATTCTCCCTCCACTTATGCTGATGTTATTCTGTTTACTTTCTGTGGGACTGCATGCCTGTGAAATCTGTGTAATGAAGAAGATTCAGGCTCAGATTTCTATTCATGGACGAGGCCTCGAAAGCTGTCAGGGATGATGCATGCTACACTGACATTATTCAGTTCAATTCAAGCCAGAGCCACTTATCTCTCTCTTGGCTGTGAAGAAAGCACTGTTCCCAAGGTACTCTTGATAACAGTGACGATACTGTAAAAGCATGACACAGGCCTCCTTCTGCCCCATATGTTTTCAGCATACAAAAGTCCTTTAGGTTACAGCTTTGTTCTGTGTAAGAGAGTCCTTACTGAAACCATTCTTCAGAGATCAGCTTCAAGTGTGAAAGATGGGAAAATCCAACACTAGCCTTACTTAAAAAGGTCACTGAATTAGAGTTGAAAGAAATTTGGGGGTGGGCTGACTGAGTTCCCAAGCCCAATCCTGCTGTTTTCTGTCAGATTTATTCCCAGTTGCACATGAAAGATGAAACATCAAGCAAATTCTCCAAGCTAATATTTTATTGGGTTGTTTTTTTTTAAGTTCTCTGTATTTCAATCCCAGTTGCAAATGTCATTGGACTTCTTAGGTGAAAGGTAAACTAGTTGATACTTAAAATCCATTGACAAATATTAAATGAATCTTCTGCTTTCCATTCCTTCCAGAGAGCCAGAGTAAGGACTGGGGTTCTATTGAACCTGAAGCCTCTTGGTAGTTCCATTTCCCAGGATCCTTGGAAGTAATCCTGAATATTATAATCTCACCTACCAGAAGCTATGCATTAAGCATGAGGTTCTGGGTGCTGGTAAAGCCTTCCTGCCTGTAACCAGAACAACCAGGGTAAATGGGAAATGAGGTAACAGAGAAAACTATAGGACCAAGGTGAGAAATTACAAGCTTTGCTCAAAACTCAGGAGGGTATAGGTCCACAATGTGACAATCAAGTGTTGTATTTCAAACTGTGCTGAATTTGTTGTCATGGCAGTGGCACTTGTGTTGTGGTGTTGCATAGGCCTTGTTTATCATCAACTTGAAGCCGCTGAGTGAGTTGGAAGGGACCCAAGGTTCATCTAATCCAACCCCCTGCAATGCAGGAATCTCCACTAAAGATGATGTAGCATGAGGTACCCTCAATATAATGATGACACACAGCTCTATTTGTCCTTTTCATTTGAACCAGGAGGGGCATTGATGCCTCGATATCTCTTAGAGGTCTAGACAACTCTGGATGGCTGTCACCCCCTTTAAACAGCAGGTTCATAGTCACAGAGTGATGTTTGACCTAGGTTTTTCATTGGGTGCTCAACCTGGTTCTGTGGCATGAAGAGCCTTTCTGCAGTTTAGACTGGTACACCAGCCAGAGTCCCTTCATAGACAAAAATGAGCTTGCAACAGTTATCCATGCTCTTGTGAGGTCAGATTAGATTGTTGCAATGCATTTGTATTGGGATTGCCCTTGAAGACTGTTTGAAAGACTTCAGAATATGGCAGCAAGCTTACTAATTAAAACACATGAGCCTGAACATACTTCACCTGTCTTTAAATGTCTTCGCTGGCTTCCAGTATGTTTCCATCCACAATCCATGGTGCTGGTTTGGCCATTTAAAGTTCTCAGTATCTTGGGACCAGGCTACTTGAAGGGCCACTTTCTGCACACTATAAACCTGCCAGTCCTTAAGGTCATCCTCAGAGACTTTCACTTGAGTGCTCCCACCTTCAGATGTTAGACAGTTTGCAATGGCAGAAAGGGTCCTTTTGGTGGTGGCTCCTACATGTGGAATATCCACCCTGACAGATCCACAAGGCACCAACATTGTTATTTCTGAGATTACAGGGTGGCAAGGCATTTTCATTTCCCAAGGCTTTAAATTGAAGCTCTATGGTTTTGACCCATAAATAAAAATTTGGACAGCACATGTCAAAAAATGGTAAGGAATATAAAATGAAGAAATTCCTGTAGTCAGTGTGTAGTAGCTTTACCTCAGTGCTTGTAATGAAAGCTAAAGGGAATAAAGGTCTTAATAACCAGTTCCATGAATAATTCCTTAATTAGACTTCATCTTTAAAATCCCCAACTGATTCACTACAATTTCTTTTGATTTCCCCGACATAAAATATTAATTGTATTGATTTTAGTTCCATCAAGTATGCTGACCTTATTTTCATATTTCCCAGTATGTTACGTATTTCCACTTTGGATTTATCAGAGGTGTCTGTTTCCTTTACAAGTAGTTCCTTTTGTCTCAAGAGGCATGCATTTCGTAAACCATATTCACTAAACCACGTTTTTTTTGAAATATTTCTTCTTCTTCCTGTATACAAATTTAATATATAATAAAAACAAGCCTGCCATGTACTTCTGAACAATTTCTACCAAAACTGAAACTACTGAGATGTTTCCAAATAAACCCAAGCTGTGAAAATAACTTCTTTGAGCCCTGAGCCCTTTCTGCCTGTCCAAAGCAAGACTTCAGGTTCCCATAGCTGATCAAGGCTTAAAACTGTTTTCATAAAAGCATGCAACTAAGTGATCTTGGCAGTCTCTTGTGTCAAATGTGGCCACAACCTTAATTCCCTTCACATCACACAACTTTTAACAAATACCGAGAAGTATATGGTATAGAAAATGTATAATCATAAATACATCTTTGTTATAGGTTAAAAACTACCAAATCAAGGATTATTTGGGTGGGTGCCTTGCTTCACTGCTTGACTTGGCTAGAAGTACAAAGTAGGGTTTCAGACATATAATGTGCTAAAAATCCTTTGTCTCGGCTCAGTCCACAAGTGATAGCATTGAACCTCCTGATGATGTATTACAAGCCAGTGGTTTCACATTGCAGTCTCCCTTTGAAGTTCCTTTGCTTTAGGATGGCCATTCTGAGGTCACTTCAGAGTATTCGGGGAGGTTGAAATATTGCCACTTTTGATGTCAGGTTTGTCTCCATTTATTCTTTTGCATAGAGATTGGCCTGTTTGTTCTACATATGTAGAAGGGCATTGCAGGCAGAGGAAGGGATATATATCCCGTTGGAAGATGAGCAAGGGAATGAAGCCCCAATTCCATGGATTATTAATTTATTATTAGGAGCAGCCAACTAACAGGGCAGTGAAGGGGGGGTGGGCAGGTGCCTCTTCTCCTGGCTCCATCAATAGGAGTAGCAGGAAGGACAGAGATCCAAAACAGGGCCTTCTCCATGGGTGCACCACAGGTGCCCAAAGAAAATTGGGCATTCAAGAAACATGTCCAGACCCGTTTTATTTGACAAGAACAATAGTTTTATGATGTTTTTACACTGTTTTTGGTTCCTTTCTGTGGAATACTCTTTCAGCAGAGATTTGACAGTGGATGCAGTCTGTATATTATTATTATTATTATTATTATTATTATTATTATTATTATTATTATTTACTGAATTTATATGCCACCCTATGTTCAGAGGTACCGTATTTTTCGCTCTATAAGACGCACCAGACCACAAGACGCACCTAGTTTTTGGAGGAGGAAAACAAGAAAAAAATTATTCTGAATCTCAGAAGCCAGAACAGCAAGAGGGATCGCTGCACAGTGAAAGCAGCAATCCCTCTTGCTGTTCTGGCTTCTGGGATAGCTGCGCAGCCTGCATTCACTCCATAAGATGCACACACATTTCCCCTTACTTTTTAGGAGGGAAAAAGTGAGACTTATAGAGCAAAAGATACGGTATATATTTTTATATTTTTATATCCCTGGGAAAGACCCTGATGTTGGGAAAGATTGAGGGCACAAGGAGAAGGGGATGACAGAGGATGAGATGGTTGGACAGTGTTCTCGAAGCTACCAGCATGAGTTTGACCAAACTGCGGGAGACAGTGGAAGACAGAAGTGCCTGGTGTGCTTTGGTCCATGGGGTCACGAAGAGTCGGACACGACTAAACGACTAAACAACAACAATATTTTTTATAAATAAATAAATCTGATGGGAAGGAGTTCCAAATGATAGGTGCCACCATGCTAAAAGCCTAAATCCCATATTATTGCAAAGCAGACTTTCTGAGCTGGTAAGATTGTATCTGCAGCAGGCCCTGTCCTGCAGATTTAAGCAATTTGTTAGGATTGAAGGGCTGAGACTATTATTATTTTTTTGTATCCTCATCCCATGCTGTATAGGTCTTTGTATACCAGTATCAGCAACTTGAGCTGATGTAGAGTGCATCCAGGGCTGGCCCAAGACATGTTGGAACCTGAGGTGAACTACAAAATGGCAGACACACACACACCCCGCCCTGCCAGGGAAGAAGGAGTGAAGAGTTACATCAGGAACAACAGGGGTGCCAACTTGAATAACATATTGGGGAACCCAGGTAAGCCCTGCCCTGCATAATTGATCACATGACGTTACACCCACCCCCCATTTGAACAGTGGTGCCCATCAACTTTGCGGAGACAGACCCCTCAAATATTTTATTGGGGGGAGGGGCAAAAGGACCTTGGCCCTTAGGAGTTGGCTCCTATGGGAACAAGGGTGGGAGGAGACTAGCAGTGCCTCCTGGTCATCAACATTTGAGGGACGGCTGCTGAGAAGGTAGCAGATCCAGCCTCCAGTGCGCACACCACAACTATCACTGCCACTGTCGCAGTGGTGGCAGCAGCAAGCAATGAATTTCTTGCAGGCCAGAGCTGCTGCCTCTGCGGATCCTGCCACCCGAGCTGGCCACCTCACATTGCCTCACAGATGGCCTTGAATGTACTGCAGTAAAAATGATATTAGGTCAGTCCTATTGTTGCCGGAGTGGCCATGGGGACACAGCTGGCCTTGGGGTCGGCCACAGGACTGCTCTATGTGTTTGTATCTCTGTTATGTGGCCTGTTGCTGCTAGTGAGTAGCTGTTTTAGGTTGGAGGGCTGTCTGTTAGCAAGTACAGGCCTGCCACTCTGGGCCCGAGAGATGGAAGTGCCATTGTCCAGGACATGCTGTAGATCACTGATGATACATTTGAGTGGTTTTAGCTGGAAATTATAAGTGACATGTCATTTTCTGTCATTTTCTCTTCTATGTCTATCCTTCAGTAATTATTCTTGGTTATCAGGCCAGACTTGTTCATCTGTCATCATCCGTACCACCACAGACTCATAGTACATTAGGTGGCTATTGTAGTTTGAGGAATGACTAATGTAAATTCTTAAGTTATGAGTCTCTGTCTGATGAGACTGAATAGATGCAGTTGTATTGAGTGGCTTGACTGGAGACAGTAGATGTTGTGGTGTGCACTGTTTAGAATTTGGAAGCTGGGTGGAAACACTTTCTAGAAAGTCATTGTCAGGGGGGAAAGTGTGTGCAGCAGAGAGGAACAAACAAAGGAAATGCAACATAAACACATATCCGGTAAGGCTGACTTTCCTTGCTTGCTCCCGAAATAGGGTTTCGACACTGTAACATGGTAATAGTCATGTCATGCAGGCAGAATCATAGAATCATAGAACTGCTGAGTTGGAAATGATCCCGAGGATCATCTAATCCAACCCCCTGCAATGCAGGAATATGCAGCTACCCCATATAGAGATTAAACCTGCAACCTTGGTGTTATCAGTACCACCCTCTAACCAACTGAGCTATGCAGGCCAGATAAGCATCAAGACTTTTTCCTTGCAAGGAAACTGATTGTGTAAAAGCCCGGAACTTCCTATCTCATGTTTAGATGAAAGCATGAAATGATGCTTAGCTTATATATAAAAGTATAATTGGGAAATTATTACCAAAACTCTTGGAGAGTGAAGACGTACAGAGAGACCCCCTGGTTGCAGTTGCAGGTGGCAACTGATTTTGGAAGAATTCCAGTAATTAAAAAATATAACGCCGCACCCGGTGATACAGCACTGAACAAAAATGGGGGTATGGTCTCTTGCAGTACAAAGATGGTCTGGGGAACTGCATGAGAAATGGGATGTGCTTGGTGACATCATAGCTGTTGCTCTCCACGAATTTGGCGCTGCAGAATGCTAATGTGGAAATAAGAGAAGACGGATCTCTATATGCAGAGAACATGAATAATAGGGAACCCAAATTTGTTGTAGGAGCATATTCCCATGAAGCTATTGCACATAGAGCTGGTCATTTCGCTTTTCTGCTTTGCAATTTTGTACACAAAAGAGGAGCTTGTCCAGTTCCAGGAGATCACAAACACAGCTGCAGGCCACACATATTGAACATGTGTTTGTGCTCAAACCTTTGTTGCTTGCTTCTGAAAAAAAATGTAGCAGTGACTCTGAGAAACTGAGGCTAATTCCTTTTAGCTAAGTTCTTCCATTCCGACTTTAGCCAGTCCTTAAATATTATGGCAATAAGCACGTACACTGCTCAGCCACTGGTGTGCAGTGACATTTTTTGCAGGGGAACAGTTAGGGTTATAAGTGGCAGCGTGCAAAAGCGATGAGGAACGGATGTCATGCGTGTGAGCATAGCACCTCCCTTCCTAAGCCGGGCAGAAGCTTACTGGGCATTGGGAAGGTGGTGCCAGAGGAACATTTAGGGGACTAGCCTAGTCCGCCTAGTCCAATGACTGCATGCCACTGTGCTCAGCCCAATCAAAACATAGGGCTGGTCCATAAGAAAAGTAGCAGACTGTCTTCCCAATATGATGCAATAGTGCCTAGATTCATTGAACAAAATTATGATAATCAAATACTTTTGGGCCTGGTGTTATTACCTATCCCACTTCCACACAACCAAGTCTTAAATAATCCCGTATGGAAACAATTCATGAGTCTTCCTTCCCTTGCAGTGAATTTCTGGTGACAAGAGTTTACTTATAATTATATTAATTAGGTGGTTCATATTTTAGATTATTTCCAAGCCTCAGTTTATTCAGGGGCTTGTTGCTACATAAACATTTCAGATTTGACATCATTCTATGATACTTTAGGAGGGCTGTTTTAATTTGAAAGGGGACTGGTTTCAATAGGAGTTAATTGCAGAAGAATGTATTATTAGACGACATGAAAAAGGATGTCAGGGTCTCACCCACCCCTCCATATGGTTCTCAGTTCATGCTAGAGGTCTTGAAGTTGAACTGAATGGTTGTTATATGTCTTCTTCAATTTGTTAAAACAAAGTTCCTGGGTTGGATTTAGACATGAGCTGCCTGCATCATAGTACTAGAACCTTCCCCCCAAAAAGTGCTCTTAAAGGACACTTTGAAACTCACCCTCCTTGCCTTAAAGTACAGTGGTACCTCGGGTTGCATACGCTTCAGGTTACATACACTTCAGGTTACAGACTCCGCTAACCCAGAAATACTACCTTGGGTTAAGAACTTTGCTTCAGGATGAGAACAGAAATTGTACTCTGGCGGCCCGGCAGCAGCAGGAGGCCCCATTAGCTAAAGTGGTGCTTCAGGTTAAGAACGGTTTCAGGTTAAGAACGGACCTCCAGAACGAATTAAGTACTTAATCCAAGGTACCACAGTACAAGGCATTTTGCTGGACTTCATCCCACACTCCAACACAAGGCATCTCCACAAACACGTAGATGCTTTATAGTATAGTTGCATATATATATATCCCAGTTGCATTTTTCAACATACAAACTGCTTTGGGGTGTAATATGTGCTTTTGTGTGTGATGGTGAGCACCAGCACAGAGTACTGTAAGCTCTCTCTCCCTCCCCCCGCCTTTTTTTTGCTGCCTGTGGCAATCATTTAGTGCTGGTTTCCATAGCACCTTTATCAAGACCTTTGTCCAGCCTCCTCAAGCACTGGGTGTAATATTAAACATTGGGTAGCCATTGTGGTAGCCTCTAGATGTTGCTAGGCTACAAGTCTCATTAGCCCCAGCCAGTCTGGGTAATGGTAAGGAATTATGGGAATTGCAGTACATGTGAAAAGGATCTAGGAGTCTTGGTTGACCACAAACTTGACATGAGCCAACAGTGTGACGCGGCAGCTAAAAAAGCCAATGCCATTCTGGGCTGCATCAATAGGGGTATTGCATCTAGATCAAGGGAAGTAATAGTGCCACTGTATTTTGCTCTGGTCAGATCTCACCTGGAGTACTGTGTCCAGTTCTGGGCACCACAGTTCAAGGAGGACATGGACAAACTGGAACGTGTCCAGAGGAGGGCAACCAAAATGGTCAAAGGCCTGGAAACGATGCCTTATGAGGAACGGCTAAGGGAGCTGGGCATGTTTAGCCTGGAGAAGAGGAGGTTAAGGGGTGATATGATAGCCATGTTCAAATATATAAAAGGATGTCACATAGAGGAGGGAGAAAGGTTGTTTTCTGCTGCTCCAGAGAAGCGGACACGGAGCAATGGTTCCAAACTACAAGAAAGAAGATTCCACCTAAACATTAGGAAGAACTTCCTGACAGTAAGAGCTGTTCGACAGTGGAATTTGCTGCCAAGGAGTGTGGTGGAGTCTCCTTCTTTGGAGGTCTTTAAGCAGAGGCTTGACAACCATATGTCAGGAGTGCTCTGATGGTGTTTCCTGCTTGGCAGGGGGTTGGACTCGATGTCCCTTGTGGTCTCTTCCAACTCTATGATTCTATGATTCTATGATTCTAAAATGGAGAGGGTGGCCAGGTATGGGGGAAGGGGGGGGTTAACAGAGGCGTTGGTGGGTATGTGAGGTTGGAAATCCGAGTGAGCAGGGATGGCAGCCCCTAATGTGTGTGAAGAGAGAGAGAGAGATGCACACAGAGAGAACAATGTGCTGGTCTACTAACACCCGCATTCTGAGCAACCATGGGCTTACCATAAACAATGGTTTAGTATGACAGTGGTAACTTAGTTTACGAACTTAATCCGTTCCGGAAGTCCGTTCTTAAACCAAAGCGTTCTTAAACCAAGGCGTGCTTTCCCATAGCAGCAGGGGACTCAATTTACAAATGGAACACACTCAACAGGAAGTGGAACGTGTTCTGCCTCCAAGGCAAAGTTCACAAACCAAAACACCTACTTCCGGGTTTGCAGCGTTCTTAATCCAAGTTGTTCATAAACTAAGCTGTTCTTAAACCAAGGTACCACTGTACATGCATAAAGCAGCCTCAATCATAGAATCATAGAGTTGGAAGGGACCAAAGGGTCATCTAGTCCAACCCCCTGCAATGCGGGAATCTCAGCTAAAGTACGGTATCCATGACAAACAGCCATCCAACCTCTGTTTACAAACCGCCAAGGAAGGAGAGTCCACCACCTCTCGTGGGAGTCTGTTCCACTGCTGAGCAGCTCTTACTGTCAGAAAGTTTTTCCAAATGTTTAGTCAGAACTTTTCCATTCATGATGGAATACAACAGGAAAAGGGAACTTTTGGCCATCCATATGTTGCTGGACTACTGCTCCCATAACCACTGACCATAGGCCAAGTAGGCCAGGAATGATGGGAGTTGGAGTCCAGTGGCATCTGAGGGTCACAGTTTCCTCATCCCTGTAATACAAGCAGGAAACATGCAATTTGTGCAGACTTTGGATACATTTCGACTGCAGGTTTTGTTTCAAGGCTGCCTTTAATATGAGCCAGACTATTTTAAATCCATTTTGACAGATGATTTTACCCTAGCACTTGCTTTCAGATATCTCTTATCATGTAGCTATGACCTGAGAGGAAAAGGAACCGTTGTACAACAGTGAAAGGAATGTGTGGCAGCACAGTGTTGAAATGCTTAAGAGTGAAGTATTCAGCTCTTTTGTGCACACCAGCCTCAAAGCAAAAGTGCTGAAGGGGTAGTGGTTCAGTAGGAGTGCAGGATGTTTCCTCTTACTGGGCCTCAGAGATGTTGCTGCAAGACTCTGGGGCTGAATTGCTAAGGCAGTTAGCCGGTCTTGATCGCTCCAGTGATAGCAGTTCATCAGGCAGCTATGGATTCAGCAACCAATGAAACTATCTGAGAAAATGAGAGAAAATAGACCAATTAAAATCACAAGGGGATGCATTAGAGAATCCTCTTCCTGGAAATTCTGTCTGCACAGTGGTTCATTTTTTATAGGTTTTTCTCTTCCTGATTTGGCCTATCCATGTGGCTCAATATATATGCATGCCAACCAGTATGTACTCTCTCCTTTTAATGCAGTGGCTGCATACACAGAAACCCATTTGTAGCACAAAAATGTAGATTTTCTCAATCTAGAATCATGCTTGCTCATCCTCAACGTGCTGCTTTCCATTTTGATTGATTCCAGCTCCTGCCATCCACAAGGGTGAGTGTGGTTACTTGATACATGTTTGAAAACCCTCCCCCTTGATTAGATTATCTGTGCCTTTTTCTCCCCACACATGACCCAAGTGAATTAAGAAAGATGTGTGACTGCGATCTTGCTGTATGCCCACCCACAATGTCACTGCGCAGGTGTGGATGTACTCATTATTGCTGGGACCACCTACCTCTGTTTTCAAATGGACAACCTGGCGGGGAGTCAGTCACATACAGAAATTTAGGTTTGCATAGTTAAGATGTTTTAAAATGCTCTGATGCAACCAATTCCCTTTAAAGCAAACATACAAATAAAAACCTAGACTTTTCTGCTTAGCAAGGGGCAGGGAAATGCAGTAAAAAGTGTAGGTACTAAAAATAAACTTGTACCGCTTAGAAACTTCGGTAACTGAGTGGTTCATAAGCACCTTAAATGAATAAATAGATTAATGGGAAAACATATAACCACCCCCACGCAAGCGAATCTGGGCAAATGTGCTCTGCTGTACAACCTCCCTGCAAACAAATGCTCATTAAAGACCAGCCATCTTCTGAGAGCTCATCCAGCCTTCCTTTTGTGTCATGCTTCTAGGCACAGGTCCATGTTTTAAAGCTCTGTGTTTGAGTGCCTTGGGGGGGGGGGGGCTGGCACTTTCCCCATGAAAACCTGCTTTTTCTTGCTGAAAACAATTCTGCAGAAAACCCAAATTGCCATTTGTTCCGATTCAGCATTAAAGAGTAGGTTTTCCTGGGGAAAGAGGCAAGGCAAAAAAAGAAAAGTGCTCAGACACAGACCGGAAAAATAAAGATCTGTACCTAGAAAGTGCAGGGCAAAAGGTAAGTGTGAATGAACCCTAATTTCTGTGTGAGTGTTGTGCAAGCAAAGCAATATGAATGACTCCTCGGGAAAAAGGTAATCTGGAAGATCACTTCTTTGATCACAAAGGGAAAATGAGCCCACAGTACGATGAGGCTGCTAAAAAAAAAAAAAGGCTAACGCAAGACTGTATTCATAATGCATAGTATCCAGATCTCAGGAAATTTAAAGTTCTGTTCTATTCTGTGCTGGCCAGACTGCCTGTGGAGTCCTGTCTCTGCTTCTGGGTGCTGCTCTGACAAACTGCAGCTGGTCCAGAGAAAGGGGACCAGGATGGTGAGGAGTTTGAAAACGAAGTCCAAGGATGAACGGTTGAAAGAACTGAGTATGTTTAGCCTGGAGATGATAAGATAAGGGTGGATGGGCTGTGTGTAGACAGTGATCTTCAAATATCTAAAGGGCAGAAAGAAAATGGAACAGACTTTTTTCTCTGTTACTCTGCATGGACTCTGTTGCATGGACTGTGCTGTTTTCCTGATGTTTCCTTACCTGATCATTTTTGTGCTTTATGCAATCTTCCACATCATCTAAAAGCCACTTCTGGAAATTTAGCAGAATCCAGCAGATGTTTAGCACTCTGTGCATTGCTCTAATGCAGGCGTGGGGGATATTTTCCAATCCAAGAGCCATGTTGCCTCATGGACAACCTTCTGTGGGCATATACCAGATGCAACAGTGGGCAAAGTAATGATTTTGACTCTTACCTTTCTACACTAGGCCACATTCCAGCCATGCAGAAGTCAGGAGTGTCTATACCACCACCACACCTCTTTCCATCAAAGCATTGCCATAGTTCAAGGATCTATATTCCAGCCTGGCAAAAGCACTCCGGAAAGGTATGGCTGGGGAGAGTCCCAAGGGCCTGACAGAGCAGTTCCGGAGGACCACATTTGACCCCTGGCCTGAAGTTTCCCCATCTTTGTTTTGCTGAATTTGAGACAGTCTTCTGGAGCAAAGTCTTCTGCCGCTGTGCGACAGCAGTTCATTTGCATGCCGTCCTCCTCTGCTTGCTGTTTTGCTGTTTTGCCCCACAGCAGGTGAGTGGGAGGCCTTGTGACTCCCCTGGCAACGGTTCACTCCTCCATGGAGGAGTCCCAGCTCCCTCATTAAGAATCCGAGAAGCAGAGCAAGCGATTCAGCGCCGCTTGCCGAAAATTCCAGTTCATCTCCAAGCCATATTTAATGGCTTCTTCGGAGCGCACGGCTTGTTCCAAATGTGTGGCGCAGA
This sequence comes from Podarcis erhardii, assembly GCF_964252035.2. Taxonomy (NCBI): domain Eukaryota; kingdom Metazoa; phylum Chordata; class Lepidosauria; order Squamata; family Lacertidae; genus Podarcis; species Podarcis erhardii. Next base: position 92,757,051 of record NC_138507.1, read on the forward strand.
ACTGGGCTGTGTGTGCAGCCACTTAGATGTCTGTATTTTGACACCTTGTTCTACAACCTGAATCACATTCAATAGCTGCCCTTCAAAGGTCTGTCAGTGCCCTAACAGAAGGAGCGAAGACACAGAATGCTATGGAACTGATACCTCTTTGGTTGCAACTTGGACATTAAGGCTGCAAATCTTAACCAAACCATGTCTTCTCAGAAGTTGTTATTTGATCTGAGGACCACAGGGCAGTTTACAGACCCACCAAGTTAGTCCTATTGGATTCAGTAGGATATCTTCCCAAGTAGATAGGATTGCAGCCTAAAACGTACTTTAAAACTTTACAAAGCTGTCAGTTTCTTTCCTCTTTCTACTTGTTGGTACAGTTGCTGTGGGGAATGACTGGTTAGTTCTTACAGCATCCTTTCTATTGCTCAGGGCAACTTCCCTTAACAATTACAGTGTTAAGGGTGTTCAGCCAGTCACCACAGTTAAGTAAACTGATTTCAAGAGCATCCCTTAGGGCACTGGTATTATCAACTAGTTGACATTGCTAGCATTACTTCCCTTTCATGTATGCTGACTGTATCCTCCGATTGCGACCACACCTTTTCTCTGAGTATTGCGATGGAAAGTAGTGCTGGGCTGTGCACACATAGAGCTGCTGGCTGGGATCCAAGGGGGTGCCCAACAAGTTCTGCATGCCTCAAAAGTAACATTTTAGACTGGGTGTTTCCAGCAGCAACTCTCCATGTTACAAAGCATACCCACCCTCTCTTGAAATGGGATGTAATTTCAAAAGCAGTGTTTAAACAGGGAGGGAAAGGCAACAATCCTGCTAGATCTTCCCATTCCCTTAGGTATCCCTAAAGTAGCTCTTTGGACCCCGGCCACTGCATCTGTACAAACCTGTGAAATGCGTTTCATGTAGAGACACATTCCGAATTTGGCAGAGTCCCTCTTGCTTCAAGAGCTGGAGTGTTTGAGCAGGTGTGACTTTTTCAAGTCACCGAGGGAAGGCAGAAAAGCCTTTAAAAGTGAAAATAAAATGTGACCCACATTCTTCTCCCAAACGAAGGTTTGATCACATCTGTGAACAAAGGGGACATTTTCTTTACCTGTGCTACTCTGGCAAGGTAGCATTACAAAGTGTCCTCCTTCTGCCCTGCCACTGTTCTAATTTTAGTTTTAAGCTCTTTCTTTTAGCTAAGTAACTCTGCAAAGTGCCAAGCCCACTAAATAACGAAAATAAAGCCTCAGCACTAAGTATAAGTGGATAAGGCCTGCACAACTTGTGTTACTCACCAAGCTGAAAGCACCTATTGTGCCCTTCCAGATTCCTGACAACTCATTCTCCCTATATGCCAATTTTGCAGTACAAGGCAAGCATATAAAACAAGCGCTATAGTAAACTGCTGGTGTGCCACAAAATATGGCAAAACGTGACTTCAGCTTGGCAGGTCACAATTTAGGCAGGCTTGAAGATGATAGAGAAGTTCCTAGAGCAGGCCTGTTGTAGACCAGGCTGGCTTTAGATCAACCACCCCAAGCAAGGAGTGTCTTCTGCAAATGAGTTTGTGTGGGCCTCAAAGACCAGAGTTGGAAGGATCTGTCAGTTTTGGTTCTCTCAGTTTCTCATTTTTCCAATCTCAAATTTGGTTCTTCTTTTTTTTTGCAGAAATTTGTGGTTTTCTTTTTAATGCCTATGAAAATTCATTAGCATAATACACTCTTTTAATATGTAGTTTTGACTAATGCACACGTTTTTGGAAGAAATTATCTTCAATATAATGCTTTTTGTATATTATTTTCACTAATATCTTATGCACAATTTCACCTAATAAGTACATTTTTGCAAACACTGTTTGGTTGGTGGACTGTATCACAAAATTCACCTAAGTGTGAATTTCAATGGATAGCTGTGTGTTGGTTGGCACACAGTTTTGGAAAGTGTGAATTTGATAGATTTGGCTTTAAATGTGTGGTGCATCAAAGCTCTCCTCTAGCCCTAGTCTAGGCATGTGGATATTATTGAATATTATTACTCCACTTTGAAGTATTTCACCCAAAAGAGTATTTTTCTGGGGGAAATCTAGAGAGACAAAGATGTCAGCAAACAGACAATTTAAGAAGGAAATACTTTTCTACTTTGGGTCTACATTAGTGTCGTTACAGATGTATCACCAAAAAAGTGGTCAAAATATCACACAGATTTGCACAACCTTAACTTATGCTGATTTATATGTATAAACAAACATTTAGAAAGAATTACAATAATTTAAATCGAAATATAACTCACAGTAGTGGAGAAAAGTGTGACCAGGTGACCTATGGTATGTGTCTACTCCAGGGGTCAGCAAATGTTTTCGGGGGGGCGGTCCACTGTCCCTCAGACCTTGTGGGGGGCCAGACCCACCCTCTCCTGAAAGGACCCCCCCCCGCCGCTGCCACTCACACCGCAGCTGCCAATGCTGCCTCATCTTCGGCAGCGGCAGCGTTGTCTTCTGCCTCGGCCAGGGGTCCGCTGGGCGCAGAGCCCAGGCCGCTGGCCTGGGCGGCAGAGGCAGCCTCCCCACCACCATCACTTCCTCCCACTTGGCTCTTGGCCATACGTGCCCGCCTCAGCGGGAAGGAAGGGGCATCGCCCAGAGGCATCCACAGCTTCAGATTGGCTTCCTGCAGCCAATCCGAAGCCATGCCAGCGTCGCGGAAGTCAATCCTTGTGTGGTGAGACCTCTGCACGATGCCAGTTTAGCACGGGGACTGATTGAGCAGACAACAGGGTCTGCAGGCCGGATTTACAAGCCCTGTGGGCCACATCCAGGCCTCGGGCTGTAGTTTGCTGACCCCTGATCTACTCCTTTTGCTGTCCAGATCTTAACTGCTGATGAAAATCTTCAAGGACCCTGCTCTCTCTTCTCATGGTTCTTTATTTTAAAGAGGACTTGCATCAGGCAGTCCTTAAGGTAGAGTAGGGATGTGGTCCTCCTCATGTTGTTGGACTCCAGCTCTCATCAGCCTCAGCTAGCATGGCTAATCTGGAAGCTCATAGGTCCCCCATCCCTGAAACAGACAGGTCCTTCAGAGTAGAGTGTCTGCTGTAAAACAGGATACATGCCTACTTCAGTCTGTGGAGAAAGAATGCTTCTGAATACCAGTTGCTGGAACCACAGAAGAGGAGAATGCTCTTGCCCTCAGGTCCTGCTTGCAGGTTTCCCACAGGTGTCTGGTTAGCTGCTGTGAGAACAGGATGCTGTACTAGATGGCCCATTGGCCTGATTCAGAAGGCTCTTCTTATGTTCTTAGTTCTCTGAGCCAATCAGCAACTTGGAACAAGGCTGGCCCGCCTGAAGCTAATGATGAAATGATGCCTCATCTCCATTTCCATATGCTGAAGCTGACCAGATGGGCAATTGAATCTTACTTCTAAGACAGGTGATGGGATGCCATCACTCAACCTAATGGTAAGACTGGCCTTGCAGTCTGACTTTTTTCACTTGCAAAGTTACCTCTGAAGTTGGTTTCTCCAAGTGGTCTGTTAATTGTTAATTATTAAAGGCACATGGAGCAGGAGAGAACCTAGGATGCTTCTTTGCTACTAAACAAGACATTTGTCAGGTAGGTCAGGATGTATATGGTGTTGAAACAGAAGTTTGGTGTGAGAGAGTCCCCTGTGTACAGGGGCTATTTCCTAAAAGGTATACTCCGGGTTTTTTCCTGAATTCTTTCACTCAGTTTTGAGGAATGGATGGACAACTAGATTGAGTTCATTCAGATTGAGTTCATATATCACAGTGTTTAGTTATAGCCTGTTGCTGCATTTGAACTACAGTGATACCTCGAGTTAGACGCCTCAGGTTACAAACGCTTCAGGTTACAAACTCCGCTAACCTGGAAGAGTTACCTCAAGTTGAGAACTCTGCCCCAGGATGAGAATGGAAATCGTGTGCCGGCAGCACAGCAGCAGCAAGAGGCCCCATTAGTGAAAGCACGTCTCTAGTTAAGAACAGTTTCAGGTTAAGAACGGATCTCTGGAAAGAATTAAGTTCATAACTGTATTGCTGCTTGCAGTGTCTAGAATATTGCTTAGGTTAGTTGGTGTAAGCAAAGGTGACATGGCATCCCTCTTACCATGAACCATAGGATGGGGATGTTGAAGACTTTGCAGAATAAGTACTGAGCAGAGCTGTGAACTAATGCTTTATTATCTCTAAAATGGTCAAAATATAATATCATATTCTTTAAAGTATGAAAGGGGAGGTCTATTGTGAATACTTCACTATAATTTATTGTATAGATTTTACCTTTCCCTGGAGGTTACTGCTAGATATAGTAATTATAACAGCATGTGCTAGTGATATAGAATATTATAGAACCCTTTCTGTCTTTTTATAGAAACGTTAATTCATCTGGCAACATGTTTGTGATGTTCCTTCTAAAACATTTAAAGGATATTTTTTGCAATTGTGGTTCTGTGTATTTTGCATGGATGATGTATCACTTGCTAAATTTGAAATCCAAATTGTGACTTTGGCTATGGCTGCTGCCAGGAAGCAAATGCTGCAAGGAGACAAGTACTTAAGAACCAATTATCATCCCTTTGACTTTCCAACTTGAGGGATGTTTCACACAAGACAGAATTCCTACATGAGGGCTACCACTTCAGTTTAGGAAACACCACGAGAAGCCTAACCATATCTTATGTCATCTTGCATACACATCAGATTAGCAGCAAGTTTCTGTTGTGGGGAAATAAAAAGAACTTGTCACACATGACAGTCTCTCTCCCAACCCCCAATGATATGGTTCTATTAATGAAAGGCTCTTGAAGGGGTGATTTTTGCCAAAAAGACCCATAATCCACAGCACCCTTCACCATGCCCTATGCTGTTATGAAGGTTCCCCTAGACCCCTGGAGCAAAATAAAAATAAAAATTGGGGGTGGGAATGAAGGAAGATTGGGGAACTGGTGAAAATCTAAGTGGTGTCTTTCTTCACACAATGTATGATTAAACTATGGAATTCCCTGCCATGAGGTGTAACGATGGCCACCAACATGGATGGCTTTAAAAATTCATGGAGGATAAGATTATACATGGCTACTACCAAGCTGACAATGTTCTTCTACCTTTGCTGTTGAAGTCCGTGTGCCTTGGAAAACCAGCTGCGAGTGGGGAGACTGCTGTTGCATTGACGTCCTGCTTGTGGCCTTTCCATAGGTATCTATTGGCCATTGTGGGAACAGGATGCTGAGCTAGATGGGTCTTTGACCTGATCCAGCAGGGCTCTTGAGATTGGGGTTATATATATCCAATCATTTTCTAAATGATTTTGATGGCACAAAATCAGCAAAGACCAGGGGTATAATTTTTATGAAAAAGAAAAGCTCTTGATTGCCACTTGAGCAGCGGTTGGCCAGCTGATGATGTCATCAGAATGGAGACATTGGGAGGGGACGGTTGTCTATATATATATCTCTTCAAGTTTACTGTTGGCACTCAAACTAAAGATCTATATCGATGACTGTGGCTTCTGAGCAGACCACGTAATTAAATACGCGGAATTGCAAAGATAGCTTTTTCCTAATCCTTGTCCATTTGGATGCCAAGCCGCATCTCCGGTATAAATGAGAAGTGAGGTACAGTACTTCCAACAAAGTTGAGAGAAGTCAACTGGGCAGCGATATAAGTGATGAAATTGTATCCCTTAATGCACGTATATACAGACTGGTGGTAAATAGTCCCATTAAGAGGCAGGATGAGGAACAAGGACTCGGATCTGCAAAGTGAAAGGATGAGGTCAATGATATCATAGACCTAAATTAAGATGCTGATGAAAACCATAGCAATTTTTTTAAAAAACCAAACCAACCGTGTGAGAAGTCTGTAATGTGTTATATCTGGCAAGATGAAGTTAATGAAAAACAAGAGGGTGAACAAATACATGAGCTAGTGTTTTCCATGTATGCTGCATGTGATAGTTATAGAAAGGTCTTGGATTACAAATGATAATTTGTAGCATGGAATATACTCCTTCATTGGTGGAGGGGCAAAGACGAACCCTTTTCTATAAATAGGTTCATAAATGCACACGAACAGATTTATTTTCCTTAATTTAGGGCCACCCTCCATTACTGATGCTCTGAAACAAGGGTTCCTTTCTGGAGAACATCGTCTATGCATGGCACCTACTTGCTGCCCCATAAAGAGCTAGTTAACTTTTTCTTCTTTCCTCTTTCTATTACAGCCATGCTGTCAGGAAATGTTATATTTGTCTGTGTTATAGAGTAGAGAGAATACAGAAAGCTGGAGTCAACACCTAGGTTACCAGGGGAACTTGCTCATGGATCTGGTAGACAGTGCCAGAGGCTCATGGACAACTTTTCACAGGAGGGGGGTCCTGCCACCACACCTGCTGTTGGCAGTAACTCCCGATTATAATAGAGTAGACCATGTCCCATATTGCTGTATAGTCAGCAAGTCGCTCCAAGTGTCTGCTGCCAGGCTGTCTTTGTTGGAGCCTAGCCCAAGCTTTTAGAAGCAGGAATGGTGCAGCTGTGATATCCGATTGAAGTTCCGTTGCTTGGAGCAGGTCTGCATATTAAAAGAAAATAACATGGGATCAGGGACAGAGACACTAGTCGGCTGGATGTGAGTTCAAAGGGGAATTAAGGCTGGAAAGCAGGACTATTTGGGTGTGCTAGAAACTGGATCGCTCAGCTGAAAACCAATGTGGTGCAGTGGTACTTGAACCAGAATCAAGACCACCACTGAGACCACAAATGAGCTGCACCTAGACTACCCCCAGCATGCTGGGATGGGTGACTGGGATTTATAAGCCACTTCAAACCATTGTTTCCAAAGCAGTATATAACAGGAAAGTAAAAAAACAGCAACCCAGATCTAAACAACAGATCCTAAAAACACAAAGTTGCATAAGTTATGTATAGTAAACAAGATAAAATGGTCAGGTAAACCCCTTTTTAAAAGTAAGTTTCCAGTAGCTGCCTGAAAACAAACAAAAAAGATTGACGCTTGTCTAAATTGTGTTCAATCTTTTTTATATTAAAAGAAAACTCAGTAAGGCAACATTTTGCAACATTTCCCTCTGCGATTGGAATGCTTCGGTTCCATTTGTGTTTGAAACATCTTGGTTGCATTTTTTCCACATTACATAAGCCACATCTTCAAAGAAAAGCCCAGTGTCTGAGACAGGTTTCATCTGCAGTCAGAAAGCTGGCAAGGCCCTCCAGGAAAAAGACAAGAGACTGAAGAAATATATTGAGTGAGAAACAGGACCATGGTTCTGTAACGGTAGCCGATCACATTCCTAACTTGACTATGCCTTATTAGGAATGTATGTATTCTGTAAGTGAAAATAATATGTCGAACTGAAATACAATATGCCTCCTATACATAACCATATGCAAAGTAAGTTCCAAGGCTGACAACTAGTTTTCCTGGAGCAAAGTCTTTGAAGTCAAGAAAATGCTCTGATTTGTGGATGCATAGCCTGAATGCCTTTCCTGAAAGGTAACCGTGGCTGCAAACCTTTGGATAAACACAAAATTAAAGAATTTGAATGAGGAAGAACAGCTTTGCATGAGGCTTTTAGTGATGTGTTACTAGAATTAGGTGTGTTGCACGTGTACTTTTTACTTTTTAACATATAAAACAAGTAAGCTTGTGTCATGATAGTGAATACACAAATCTGTCCTATGGCTCAGAGCAATCCTGTACTCTTAATTACACCTGGGTGGAGGTAGGGGAGATTCTTTTAGAGTAGCTGCTGCATCCTATATGTGATTGGCCCAAGAATGGAAGGAGGAAATGCACAACAGAACAAAAAGAGTAAAAATGACAGACATGCCTACATCCCTGGCAACCAATCAGAGACTGTGCTGGTGACAGTGCCCACATGCTTCGCATACATGGAGGGAACCAATAAACTCACAGCGACAGGGCCACTCCCACTGCATCACCACCCCCACAATCACAGCACCCACAGTCCATCAGCCCCAGTGGCACAGCCAGCAGTGAGGCCACTTATTGGAAGTTTCCAGGCAAAACAATAGGCATGAATTTGAATCCCCTTATGCAACCCCCACCATTGTTTTTTTGAGCACACTACAGAAAGAGGAGGAAGGAGAATCCACACAACACAGAACACCCATAGCTACCTTGGCAGGTCACTTGCAGAGAGCTCACATAGCTCACTTCCTGGGACCAAGGGTCAAGCAGACTCATCCATGGAAGGAAATGATTCAGTAATCAAGGAGCTAAGGGCATGGGGCAGGACATGGAACAAAGGTAACTGTAGGCCCATATTGATCAGTAGTTCACTCCATAGGATAGGGAATATACTTTTCAAAGGAACGGTGAGACTTAACACTCCACTGATCTCTTGGGGCTTTTGCCAAATCCTGAAGCTCCTCAACTGACAGGTCTCAAGTCTAGAATTGCTCTGTAAGATTCCTTATTCTTACAGCACAATCCTATTTTTATAAATAAGATCTATGCAATGTAAATGAGCAGAACTGAGGGTTAAAAGTCATTTGTTGCTCATAATTTTTGGTGTAAATGCTGGCAGCACAAAGTGTAAAAGTACTCTGTTCAGAAGTATAAAAAGCTCAATGGGCCTTGGAGTTTTCATGTGAGTTTGTGTTTTTAGCCTTATACTTTAAGAATCCATTGACGTCAACGAGATGTCCTTAAGAATGGAATGCCTGGAAGATATTTTAAGAGAATGAACACCATCATTGTCAAAGTACAGACAGTGTTGCACATGAACTGCAATGTAATGACACAACAGGAGTTATTTTTAGGATTGTCACCTTTGGTCAAGGCAGTTCAGGACATGTTACTAAGGACCTTGTTCAGAGAAGGACAGCTGAGTCAGATATCAGTAGCAGAGAGCAATAATCCCAGAATGCCTTGACATGTTTGTGGGAGTTTGCAATATCAATGATAATCATTGATTGATTGATTGATTGATTGATTGAATGCCCCTTAGCCCTCAAAAAGGACCCCAAGGTGCTTTACAATATTACAAATTCCATTTTAAACGGTTATAAAAACAGAAAGCATTAGGAAGAGAACCAAAACAAATCCACAAGCAGGTAGAAATTCAATCAAAAGCCTGGTGGAAGGAAAAAATTGCCCACCTAAATATAATCAATTAGGAGAGCAATTAAACTCTCTTGGGAGGGAGATCCTCAACCCAGGAGATACAACAAGAAGGCCCTGTTGAACCCATGTTTTCTATCAAAAAACATTTTCAACTGTGTTTGTTTTGGAGGGGAAACATGGATGTCAGAGGGCATGAATGATTCTCCCTTCTAGATGTTTGCTTGAAAACATCAGGGGAGGAATTCAACGTTGCATGAAGGTGATCATTCTGCCACACCAAGCATTTTGGCTTGTCAGACAGAGAGATTTTTCTCTCCCCCCCCCCCAGTTCTAGGGGTTCTCCTGACCCACCCGAACCTATTTTGGGGGCCGTGAGGTGGGGAGATAGGAACCTTACTGCACAATCAAACGTCCGTGAGCAGGGCTCCCAACTGGTGGAACGCTTTAAGTGAATCATACCCTGTACATATATTTTTGAAGCATTAGTTATTTTAAAACATTTCTTTAATTATTTTTGTATGTGCTCGGTGTTTCAGTCAAGTCAGGAGGGGGGCATAGCTCAGTGGTAGAGCACATGCTTTCCATGCAGATGGTCTCATGTTCAGACCCTGGTATCTCCAGGTCTAGAAAATATACCATCTGAAACCCTGGAGACTTTCTGGCAATCAATGTAGACCAGCCTTCTCTGCTTAATGCCTTTCAGAAGTTTGGGACTGCAACTCCCATCATCCCTGACCACTGACCATGGTGGATGAGGTTGATGAGACTTGGAGTCCAGTATCACTCTCAAGGAATACAGAGAGATAAATCACAAGCTAAACAACTCTGTGGTTTACAAAAACTCATTATCAATAATGTACAGCATTTCAACACCTTCTATTACATGTAGTCTTAGACAATATATACCATGCCAAAATAATAATGGCATGCGCAACTCAGTATCTCAAAGCCAAGCAATCCAAATATTCCTGAAATAAGTCCATGAGAGAAACTCTCTATGTGTATAGTTGTGCTGGTGTGGTCCCAATGGAACTTTGACATCAAGATACCCGGATTTCAATCTCTGGTTCATGAATCTTCTGGTTGGCCTGAAAAGGAACTAATGGCAATTCAATGTTCCACCAAATAGATCAGCTCCAACCTTAGAAGTCCTTGTTTTGGAAAGTCAAAATTTCAAGGCTACAAGGAGCAACCGTCCCGGTTTCTGATTTGATCCTTGAATGTCCCACTTTTCCTTAGTTCCTATTTTCATTGGAGAAATGTTGGGGGGTATGGAATCAAGGAGATAAGTAACCATACAACCTTCAGAAGATATTTGAAGGCAGCTCTGTATAGGGAAGTTTTTTTAATGTTTAATGTTTTATTATGTTTTTATATATGTTGGAAGCTGCTCAGAGTGGCTGGGGCAACCCAGTCAGATAGGCGGGGTATAAGTAATAAAATTATTATCATTATTATCATCATTCTTATTATTTTATGGACACCCCTATTTTCATTGGAGAAATGTTGGCAGGGCAGGTATGTAATAGTGGTGCATTTTAACCAAGCACTCACCAGTGCCCGTAGTAGTGACAATCTGGCAGCCAGCAATAAAAAGCTGGATCTTCCAAAGGAATATTAGAGAAATAGCAGATTGTGCAGAGTGAGCCTGCCTCCTACATAAAAATAACTTCTGGAGCTATGAATACATGGGGCACATTTTATATTTATATGGGGAAATATAGCAATCCTTAGCAAAGTCAGGGTAAGTAGAGGAGATTTGACAAAGCCATTAAGGTAGAATAATCAGCTGAAAAGCAGCAGAGCCCTGAAAAGTGATACGATTTGTTAAACCCTGATACATACACACTCATCTGAAAGTAAAGACCCTGGAACTTACAAACCAAAGAATTACAAAATAATAATAATAATAATAATAATAATAATAATAATAATAATAATAATAATAGATTATTTATACCCCGCCCATCTGGCTGAGTTTCCCCAGCCATTCTAGGCGGCTCCCAATCGAGTGTTGAAAACAATACAGCATTAAATATTAAAAACTTCACTAAACAGGACTGCCTTCAGATGTCTTTTAAAAATAGGATAGCTGTATATTTCCTTGACATCTGATGGTAGGGCATTCCACAGGATAGGCGCCACTAGCGAGAAAGCCCTCTGTTTGGTTCCCTGTAACCTCACTTCTCGCAATGAGGGAACCGCCAGAAGGCCCTCTGTGCTGGACCTCAGTGTATGGGCTGAACGATGGGGGTGGAAATGCTCCTTCAGGTATATAGGACCGAGGCTGTTTACTTTTATTTATTTTATTTTATTTTATTTTATAAATGTTTATTAAGGTTTTCCAATACAAATGCAAAAATAATAAACAATATAACATATATTATAACATAGTTTCAAGGCTTCTTTGGACTCCCTCACGTCTCCCACTCCCACTTACATCGTTATAAATTTTTACCAGCAATTTATCATCTTGTTTACATTCTTGTGTCCCGCTCATTTAAATATAATCCAATAATTCTCCAAAAAGTTTATATTTCCCTCGATCTCATTTATCATCCTGATTCCATCTAATTTAATGGTGCATAGTTGTTTATGATCTAGCATCCTCCTTAACATTCAACCAAATTACAGTATTTTTGTAAGTAAATCTTAAATTTCTTCCAATCTTCTTCAACCCTCTCCTCTCCCAGGTCTCGGATTCTGCCGGTCATCTCAGCTAGTTCCATATAGTCTATCAGTTGCATCTGCCATTCTTCCAGTGTGGGTAGATCTTGAGTTTTCCAATGCTTAGCGATTTGTATCCTTGCTGACGTTGTTGCGTACAGGAAAAAAGTTCTGTCCTTCTTTATCACCCTCTGGCCGACAATACCCAGAAGGAAGGCCTCTGGTTTCTTAGGGAAGGTATACTTAAATACCTTTTTCAGCTCATTATATATCATTTCCCAAAAGGCCTTCACTTTAGGACAGGTCCACCAGAGGTGAAAGAATGTTCCTTCGTTTCCTTTACATTTCCAGCATTTGTTATCGGACAAATGGTATATTCTGGCAAGTTTAACTGGGGTCATGTACCATCTATATATCATTTTCATTACATTTTCCTTCAAAGCATTACATGCAGTGAAGTTCAACCCAGTGGTCCACAACCTTTCCCAGTCCTCAAACATGATATTATAACCAATGTCCTGTGCCCACTTTATCATAGCCGATTTAACCATTTCATCTTGTGTATTCCATTTTAACAGCAAGTTATACATTCTTGAAAGTAATTTAGTCTTAGGTTCTAACAGTTCAGTTTCCAATTTCGATTTCTCCACCTGGAACCCTAACTTTTTGTCATTTTTAAAAACTTCTTTAATCTGAGCGTAGTGTAACCAGTCTCGCACTTTATCTTTCATTTTCTCCAAACTCTGCAATTTCCAATTGTCTCCATCTTTTTCTAATATTTCCCAATACTTTGGCCATTTGGTCTCCATATTGGGTCTTTTTCGGGCCTTAGCTTCCAGAGGTGATAGCCACCTTGGAGTTTTGTTTTCCAATAAGTCTTTATATTTTGTCCAGACATTAAACACTGCTTTTCTGACAATATGGTTCTTAAAGGCCTTATTGATCTTAACCTTGTCATACCATAAGTATGCATGCCAACCAAAAGCATTGTTAAAACCTTCCAGATCCAGTACGTCAGTGTCTTCGAGAAGTAGCCAGTCTTTTAGCCAGCAGAAAGCTGCAGCCTCATAGTACAACTTTAGGTCTGGCAGGGCAAAGCCCCCTCTTTCTTTCGCATCAGTTAATATCTTAAACTTAATTCTGGGCTTTTTGCCCTGCCAGACGAATTTAGAGATGTCTCTCTGCCACTTCCGGAAGCACTCCGTCTTGTCCACAATCTGTAGTGTTTGGAACAAAAACAGCATTTTTGGCAATACATTCATCTTAATAGCAGCAATTCGGCCTAACAAAGAAAGTTTCAATTTTGTCCAACTGTCTAAGTCTCTCTTAATTTCTGACCAACATTTTTCATAGTTGTCCTTAAATAGACTCAGATTTTTTGCTGTTATGTTTACCCCTAGGTACTTTACTTTTTTAACCACATTTAATTCTGTCTCTCTCTGAAACCGTTCTGACTCTGTATCTGTCAAACTTTTTTCCAATACCTTGGTTTTCTGTTTGCTTAATTTAAATCCCGCCACCCGACCAAAGTCTTGAATCAGTTGTAATACTCTTTTCGTACTAGATTCTGGCTCCTGCAGGGTCAAAACTAGGTCATCTGCAAAAGCTTTAAGTTTATATTGTTTTGCTCCGACCTGAATTCCTTCCACCAACCGGTCCCCTCTAATCATATTCAAGAGTACCTCCAGAACCGAAATAAATAGCAAAGGGGAAATAGGGCAGCCTTGTCGTGTTCCTTTTTCGATTTTAAACTCTTCTGTAACCACATTGTTAACTATCAGTTTAGCCTTTTGTTCTGAATATATTGCATCAATCCCATTCTCAAAACCCCGTCCCACTCCCATTTCTTTTAAATTTCCCTTCATAAATTTCCAGGAGATATTGTCAAAGGCCTTCTCTGCATCTATAAAAATTAACACTGCTTTTGTATTTATATCTGTTTGCAGAAGTTCCAAGATGTCAATAATGTTCCTTGTATTAGCAAACAAGTGTCTACCTGGGAGAAAGCCTGCCTGGTCCTTGTGAATTACTTCATTTAAAACTTTTTTAAGTCTACTTGCCAAAATGTCTGCAAATATTTTGTAATCCACATTTAAAAGGGAAATGGGACGATAGTTCTTAAGTTGTGTCTTTTCAGCTTCCGATTTTGGTATCAATGTGATAAAAGCTTCCTTCCATGATTCCGGCACCCTCTTCCCCTCCATAATTTCATTGCTAACCTCCATCAGTGGTTGTATCAAATAGTCTTTTAATGTCTTATAATACTTGGAGGTCAGCCCATCTGGCCCTGGAGATTTGCCCAATTGCATGTTCTGAATGGCTTGTTCAATCTCTTGTCGTGTTATTTTACAATTCAGGATTGATCTATTTTCTTGTGACAATTTTGGTAGTCCATTTTTTTCCAAAAATTGTTTAATCTCAACCTCATCTTGCGGCCCTTGAGTATATAATTTTTTGAAGTATCTCTGGAAACACTTTCTAATATCCACAGGGTTCTGAATATTTCTTCCTTCAATCTCTAAATTTGTAACTATATTTAATTTTGGTCTCCTCTTCAGCTGCCAAGCTAGCAGTTTTCCACATTTATTTGCTGATTCAAAAGTTTTTTGTTTCATTAATTTAATCCTCCACTCTATTTCCTGGTTTATCAATTTAGAATATTGTGCTTGATAAAGTTTAATTTCTCTCAGAGTCGGCTGTGACTTCGGGTTTAATCTTAACTTCTTCTCTAATTCTTTAATTTTCTCCAAGATCTTATCTTTCCTCTCATTTTGTGTCCTTTTCTTTACAGCATTCTGTTGTATCAAGAACCCCCTCATCACAGCCTTGCTTGCGTCCCAGATGATTCTTTTTTCCACCGTAGTGTTCATATTTATCTCAAAGTAGTCTTTCAAAGCTTTTTGGGCCTTCTTAATAGTCTCCTGATCTCTAAACAAATTGTCATTCATCTTCCATCTAAAGGAGCCGGTTGGTAGTAGTGTCATGTCCATCTTTACTGCATTATGGTTGGAGCAGGTCTTTGGGCAGATTTCAACCTTTCTGACCTTGGGTGCCAGACCTCTAGATATCCATATTTGGTCGATTCTTGTCCAAGTCAGCTGGGCTTCAGAGAAAAATGTTCCCTCTCTTCCCAAGGGGTTCTTTGTTCTCCAAATGTCAATCAAGTCCATATTGTCTGTCATTTCAAAAAAGGTCTTTGGTAGTCTGCCTTCTTTTGTAACATTTTGGCTTTGTGACTTATCCATGTTAGTTGATACGACCCCATTCATCTCTCCCATCATAATGATGTTGTTGTAATCCAGATAGTCCAGCATAGTCTCATGCAGCTTCTTATAGAATTCCGATTTCCCCTCGTTTGGTGCATAGATTCCTAATATCAAAAGCTTCTCTCCTTGATGCTGTATCTCAATTGCCAAAATTCTTCCATGTTCATCTTTAAATAAAAATTTAGGTGACAGGCTCTCTTTTGCATATATCACCACACCTCTCTTCTTTACTCTGTCCGAAGATATAAATTCCTGGCCAAGTCTTTTATTTATTAGCACTTTTCTATGGAGCCTAGTCACATGTGTTTCTTGTAAGCAAATAATGTCCAATTGTTCTTTTTTTAATATATGAAATATTTTCCTCCTTTTTTCCGGGATGTTACAGCCATTTATATTCCAGCTCAAGAGTTGCAGAGACATCCTGAATAAATCTGGTTATTTTCCTGGGGGTGGTATCTTGTTCGCTGGGTCTTCAGGTTCCAAGGGTGCAGGTACCGCCGGTGCTCCAGGCCCAGAGGGTAAATCAATTCCTTTTTGAAGGTCCTCTCCGTATGCAGTCAGAAATTTATCTCTATCTTCCAATGTTCTAATTTTAACCTTCTTCCCTCTGAAGGTAAAGGATAGTCCTTGGGGAAATTCCCACCTAAAGATGATTGAGTTGCTCCTCAGCAATCTGACCAATTCAAAATAGGCAGCTCTAAGGTCCAACAGTTGTTTAGGAATGTCCTTGTAAATTTCAATTCTTCTGTCCAGAATGTCCAGTAACTTATCGTAGTGTAGGCCCAAAATCTAATCCCTTTCCTCCTTTGATCTCAATATTATCAAACAGTCTCTGGGCTTCTCTTTCTTTGCAAGTCTTCCAAGCCTGAAAGCTGATACAATTTTAAAGTCCTTTTCCTCTAAGTTCCAAAACTTGGAAAATTCTTTAGTCAAAAACTCAGCTAAGTTGCCTTCTTCCGCTTCTGGTATCGACCTTATCCTTAGGTTACTCTCCCTGTTCCGCAGTTCTATCATAGAAAGATAGGTCTGGTGTTCACCTACTTGTTTGCAGAGTGGTCTTACCTCTTGTTCTAAATTTCCAAGTCTTTGGCTAGCATCCTCAGCCAATTTCCGATTTTCTACTGTAGCCTCCGTCAGTTGTCCAATTGCTTGCACGTTCTGTGATACTTGTCCAGTTAATCTATTTAGACATTCTGTGTTTTGATCAATTTTAGCTGTTTGCTCATCAGCTTTCTTATCCAGAGATTCCACTCTCTTATCCAAAGATTCCAATTTTTCATAAATTTTCTCTAAAATAGAAGCAGTTGCTCCTGAGGCCATATCTTCCAATTGTGATTGCTCAGTTTCTCCCTCCCCTGCGTGTGGCAGAGAAGCAGCTTCTTCCTCTGAAGGCAAAGTAGGTACAGATGATCTGCGTGTCTGTGAGGCTGAGGTTAAAGTTGTTAAAGTTGTTTGTCTAGTTCTTCCCCTCTTTCTTGCGCCACTCATTCCAAAGTTATCTAAAAGTCAAGGTCAAGCTGAGTTGTTCCCATGAGAAAGCAGCGGCCCAGATGGTAACAGTCAAACAGGAGGCCGGGAAAAGGAAAGTAAAATAATGTCACTGCTGTAAATCCCAAATCCTCTAGGGGGAGTTTAAAATGTCTTTAGGGAAGAAATCAATTCTGATAAAATTGTTAAAATCAAGTTTAATGTCCAGGAACCTTCAATAACAGGTTTTAAGCAGAGTTAGTGTTAGTGTTAGCAGCCACATTGTTTCAAACAGTGCATACTGGTGTTTCAAATGATGCTTCAAAGTAGCAAGTCCAAACTCCCTCAGATTGTTGCAAATTTTAATTCACAGTAGCCAAATCTGCAAACTGACTGCTCAGTTACTCAGGCAGCTCCAGCCCCTGGGTTTCTTACTCAGATTGTAGTTCCAACAGAAGAAAGGTATCACAATGCAAATAGGAAGCAAGAAATCAAGTGCTTAAAGTCCTTATTTTACTTAAAAGAAAGTTCAGTGGGTGCTCAGATCAGTTAAGTTAAAAAATCTTTCTTTGCCTCCACTCCTCCAGCTCTTTGCTTTGAAGTTCAGTGACAGCGGAAGACGGACTTCCTGTATTACGTCGCTCCGCTTTCAGCCAAATTTCCTAATTTTTAGTCTCAAATTTTATAAAGTCCTTCTTTACTCACGGGTTGTTGCTTTTCCGAATCAAAAGTTTCCAGGAAGAGAGGTCAGCGCTCACCGGCAGCAGCAGCGCGGCTTCACTCCGCGGATTGTGAAACGACTCACAGCGCCGCTACCCCCTCCACATTCCGGAGCCCCTTACGGAGTTCCTTCAGCGCTTTGGGGGTCGCTTCTGGCGCCCACCGAGTCTCAAGACCACAGGCTCTTGCTGCCTGTGGGTTTCCAAAGTGGGTCTCCGCTTCGCCGTAGCGGACGACCCTTTTCCGCGGAGCTTCCTCCTCACTAGTGGAAGAGGACGGCCATTACCGTTCGTGCCGCCTCCGGAAGTCTGTTTACTTTTATTTAAAATGTATCTCTGGGTTATTTGTGGGGCCTTCCTGGTATTTTTACATGAGTAGAATGTGCACTTTTATTTAAAATGCATCTCTGGGTTATTTGTGGGGCATAGGAATTCGTTCCTTTTCTTTTTCAAAATATAGTCTGGCCCCCCACAAGGTCTGAGGGACAGTGGACCGGCCCCCTGCTTAAAATGTTTGCTGACCCCTGCTCTAGACAGTCCAGAAGGATGTTGTGGTCGAAGGTATCAAAGGCCGCTGAGAGATCCAGCAAAAGCTGAACAAAAATAAACCAGAACCTTTATGGTATAAAAAGTTATGGGATTTCACCAGGAAGTTAAGGGATATGTACTGCTTGGAAGCAAAGCTGTCTGACCACCCCAAAACCTTTGTAGGGAATGTACAAACAGCACTGAAAAATGGGATAATGTGTGACTGCTCTTATACAGTGCTGTAGCTACAGAAGGGCTAGCCAGTTTTTTTGCTCTGGGTGAAGCCTCCAGAGGGGTGCCATTGAGGCTCCCAACCTGTGTGTGTGTGTGTGTGTGTGTGTGTGTGTGCAGATGTGTGTGTGGGAGGGGGTGCCAAACTGGGTCTTTGACCCGGGTGAAATAAAGTCTAATTTTGCCACTGCCTTATAGCATCATAAGTACAAATCATCATCAGTGTGCAGCAACAAAGATATCTGGAGGACCCCTCAAAGAAAGGACTCCAGGCAACAGATATAGCTGGGACAAAATGTCTTCCCTTTGTAAATTCTGCAAATAAATTATATTGAGAGGGGTTCTGTGTAGACAGGATGCGAACGTTCTTGAACTACTCTAATATATGACTATTCCATATTATTACTGGGTTATTTATTTTCTTGTTGCAATTGGTAATGAACAATAAGATAGCATAAACTTATTGGGCTGGATACAGACTGACAGTGCACTCCTATACATGTTGACTAAGTACTACTGAGCTAGGTGAGGGACACACCTCAGGGCAAGTGTTTCTTAGGCTGAAATCCTAAATTAGGCAGCAACCCTAATCCTACTTATCAGTGGGAATTAGCTTCTGAGTATACATGGTTAGGATTGCACAGTTGGTCATTTCCCCCCCTTCTTTTTTTTTGTCCCATTGAAATCACTGGGGCAATTCAGTCCTAAAGTTCAACTAACATATAGCACAAACTTATGCGTGCTACTCAGAATTAAGTCCCAAAGAGTTCATTGCAGCCTGATTCTGGATCAAATGCTTTATCTTCTTAAAATATTTAGATCAATATCCATACTCTCTCACCCACAATATTATAAGCAAAGTTATACTAGAACCAGGAAGGAAGAATAAGGCTCAGTTCACAAGCAGAGGCAACACTTATATGGGACTTCTCTGGGGGCTCTTTGGATAAAAGGAGGGGGTTCCTTTCCACCAACTTGAAGGATAGGGGGAGTCTCCACCCCCATCGTTCACTGAGGTCCAGCTCGAAGGACCTTCTGGGAGTTCCCTCACTGCGAGAAGTGAGGTTACAGGAAACTAAGCAGACGACCTTCCCATTGGTGGTGCTCGCCCTGTGGAACGCCCTCCCATCAGATGTCAAGGAAAGAAACAACTATCTGACTTTTAGAAGACATCTGAAAGCAACCCTGTTTGGAAAAATTTTAATGTCTAATGTTTTACAATTTTTTATGTGCTGTAAGCCACCCAGAGTGGCTGGGGAAACCCAGCCAGATGGGCAGGGTATTATTATTATTATTATTATTATTATTATTATTATTAGTGGGGCAAGGGTAGACTGGTTTACTGTTACCGAGAGAGGGAAAAGGAGCAGGAGGCAAACCTTTTAAGGAGTTATTTGTGGAAGACAGCAAGCTACAGTAGTATCTGTACTGCATCTATGCCACGCCTTCCGAAAACCCCACTGTACTATTTGGGAACAGCGAAATCTACAGGTTTAGAGGAAATGCATAGTTTAGAACCTAGAAATATTGGAAGCTGCCTTATACTGATTCAGATCATTGGTCAATCTAGCTTGATATTGTCTATGCTGACTAGGGAAGGCTCACAGCCACCTCTAACTAGAGATACCAGAGACTGAATGTGGGACTTTCCACATACATGCAGAGCAGATACCACCACTGACCCATGGACCTTCCCCTACAAAATGAATAAGCCTTACTCATATACAATGTTCTGTGTTTATTTCAGCCAGATTCATTTGTGCATACTCATTGTCCACCCCCCAAACAGCACTTTAATGGTGGAAGAAGAGTAATATGCCTGAAGGATAAAGGACCCGAGTGACTCAGAGGGATTTGGATCAAATCCCTTGGTTGCACTGAGGCATGAATCATATGCTCCCTCTGTGTCCATAAAGAGCTGATAGTATGTTCCAAACTCTATATGTGATTATCTTTATACTGATGATGCAAAACTGAGTCTCCAGCAGCTACTTTAAGATAAACAGAAATATATTATGTTCTATATACTGATAAGCCTCCATTTGGTATGCTGGGGGTGGGGGTGGACATGGAAAAAAGTCAAAACATGAAACTAAAGACTTACACCTGTGACCATTTCCCACCTACCCCCAAGCCATAAATACCACTGTAGGGAGACCACTGTAAAAACATAAGCTGCCATCATTTTAAATATTTCTTGATATGGCAAAGCCTTCCTGTTGGTGTGCAAGGAGGAAAGGTGTATAACATTTGCATAGATCATCAGGGGGTTTGGGCTGGCTGTTCATCAGTATGCAGATGACACCCAGCTCTACCTATCTTCAGAACCAGTGAAGGCAGTGAATGTCCTGTGTGAGTGCCTGGAGGCGGTTGGAGGATGGATGGCGGCTAACAGATTAAGGTTGAATCCTGACAAGACAGAAGTACTGTTCTTGGGGGACAGGAGGCGGGCAGGTGTGGAGGACTCCCTGGTCCTTAATGGGGTAACTGTGCCCCTGAAGAACCAGGTGCATGGCCTGGGAGTCATTTTGGACTCACAGCTGTCCATGGAGATGAAGGTTAATTCTGTGTTCAGGGCAGCTGTCTACCAGCTCCATCTGGTACGCAGGCTGAGACCCTACCTGCCCGCAAACTGTCTCACCAGAGTGGTGCATGCTCTAGTTATCACCCACTTGGACTACTGCAATGCACTCTACATGGGGCTACCTTTGAAGGTGACCCGGAAACTACAACTAATTCAAAATGTGGTCACTAGACTGGTGACTGGGAGTGGTTCTAAAAGACCTACATTGGCTCTCAGTAAATTTCCGAGCACAATTCAAAGTGTTGGTGCTGACCTTTAAAAACCTAAACGGCCTCGGTCCGTATACCTGAAGGAGCGTCTCCACCTGCATTGTTCTGCCCGGACACTGAGGTCTAGCGCTGAGGGCCTTCTGGCGGTTCCCTCACTGCGAGAAGTGAGGTTACAGGGAACCAGGCAGAGGGCCTTCTCGGTAGTGGCGCCCGCCCTGTTGAATTCCCTCCCATCAGATGTCAAGGAAATAAACAACTATCTGACTTTCAGAAGACATCTGAAGGCAGCCCTGTTTAGGGAAGTTTTTAATGTTTGAAGTTTTATTCTGTTTTTAGTATTCTGTTGGAAGCTGTTCTTGTTGTTGTTGCTGCTGCTGCTGCTACTACTGAGCTATAGCCATTCCAGACAGCAATGATGTGTAGCACTGGGGAAGCATCACATAACAAACAAAAGCTGAATAAACCCATCATTAGTGCACTATCATTGTGTCAAGAATATGCTGAAGAATACATCCATAATAAAATATCGGTCTGGAAGGGCCCTGATATAACTGTTATTGTTGTTGTTGTTTAGTTGTTTAGTTGTGTCCGACGCTTCGTGACCCCATGGACCAGAGCACGCCAGGCACTTCTGTCTTCCACTGCCTCCCACAGTTTGGTCAGACTCGTGTTTGTAGCTTCGAAGACACTATCCAACCATCTCGTCCTCTGTCGTCCCCTTCTCCTTGTGCCCTCCATCTTTCCCAACATCAGGGTCTTTTCCAGGGAGTCTTCTCTTCTCATGAGGTGGCCAAAGTATTGGAGCCTCAGCTTCAGGATCTGTCCTTCCAGTGAGCACTCAGGGCTGATTTCCTTCAGAATGGATAGGTTTGATCTTCTTGCAGTCCATGGGACTCTCAAGAGTCTCCTCCAGCACCATAATTCAAAAGCATCCATTCTTCGGCGATCAGCCTTCTTTATGGTCCAGCTCTCACTTCCATACATCACTACTGGGAAAACCATAGCTTATTATTGCTATGTTGCTATATATTGCTATATATTGCTAACTGTTATTAGCTATCTGTAATTGCAATGCCCTGTAAGTTCATTAACCATTCTTTTTTACTGTCCAGAACAAAAAATGTTTAACATCAACTCTATTAAACTTAATTTAATTTTAAAAGTATGGATAATTACCGTATAACAAACTGTCGAAACAAAATTAAAAAATTCCTTCCAGTAGCACCTTAGAGACCAACTAAGTTTGTTATTGGTATGAACTTTCTTTCGAAGAAGTGTGCATGCACATGAAAGGTCATACCAATAACAAATTTAGTTGGTCTCTAAGGTGCTACTGGAAGGATTTTTTAAATTTTGTTTTGACTATGGCAGACCAACACAGCTACCTACCTGTAACCATAACAAACTGTGTTATTTATAGTACTGCTTTTGATAATTTAGGAGGATTTATTTACTTTGGGGCATTTCCATCACCTGTGGAGGGTGTCTCCCTTTGGCTCATAACTGTTCAATTGTTTAGTTAATTCTTATTTAAGCTCCTGATATGGGGAAATGAATCCTTTAATACTTTCATTTGTGCAGCTTAGATAGCAGTGGTATGATAAAGCGAGCAATAATAATAATAAAGCACAATTTTCACTGCATGCTGAGGAGCAGCCTGCATTCTTGATGATACAAACAACTGCTTTGCCGTGAAGTTGGATAAGGATTGATTTCATCAACATCTGGTCATGCATCAAGTGTCACACGAATCAACTATAATACAATCAGTTGTGTGGAAGAGAAAGGAAAGAGAGAAATTGCTTGCTGTAACGACTTTATTATCTAGCAACAAGAGACAATATTTATTCACACTCTTACCTGGAAACCCTAGAGCAGCATCTAGGACTGGATTCAGTTCAATAAACTGACAGTTACCAATCTGGACAAACCAGAGGTGCTCTGTGTCAGTGAGAAGGCCATTCCCTGAATAAGGTTGCTGCCTCAGGTACAGGATATCTGAAGGGCTTTCTCTTCCTGTATGAGCCAAACATTGTCTGAGGAGGTTCTCCTGCATGTTGGGTGGTGGAAACACGGGAGAAAACACAAGAGCACTGTTGGATCAGATTGAAGGCTTAAATAGTTCAGCATTCTGTTGTTGCAGTGACCAAACAAGCAGGACATTAGTGCCATATCACTCTCCCTCCTTTGTGACTGTGCAGTGGAACTCTCCATCCTGGGAGATTAATTTGGCACCTTTGCCAAGTTTTTCACTGCCTTTTAAAGATGCATCTATTTCAGGAAGCAAGTCTGGATCTGTCTCCCATATTATTGGTATTTTATCTGCCACACGTTTGAACTTAGTTGTTTTATATTAAAGTCAAACCTCGGTTGTCAAACAGCTCCGTTTTCAAACGTTTTGGTTCCCAAATGCCGAAAACCTGGAAGTAACTGCTCCAGTTGTCGAACATTTCGGAAGTCGAATGGTCTTCTGGAATGGATTACGTTCAACAACCAAGGTTTGACTGTATTGTTTTAACTGAAATGTTACGGAACCAGCACTGGCATTGTTTGCTCTGTTTTATAGTATAAGCTGCCTTGGGCATAAATATACTCAAAGGAAGTTAATGAATAAGTAAATAAATAAATGCATCACTGCAGATACCTAGGTGAGAAATGCACAGAAACAATCTATTTGATGGAGGGTAGAGAGGGATGTGTGAGTGTGTGTATCTGCCCACTTTAGCCTTTGCCACCCGCAATCACCGACATGTGGCCCCTGGAACATTGCTCAGAAGACAATGTGCTCAGGCTGAAAAGGGTTCCCCGCTCCTATCACACGGGTATGTTTACACACAGTGGGTGCTTCCAGGTTGTTTCTATTTTCAAGATCAATTCAATCACACACTGGCAAATTCTGGTTGTGCAATTATAGTTGATTGGGACATTTTGTGCAACAAACCCACTTCCCCCAAAAGATCGGATTCTTCTTGATAAGGAAAGAGTCAGGAAAATGCACTGGGAAGTTGTGGGATGACCCTTGCTTTGATGCAACATCGTCTAATCTCCCTGCCAACAAATAAGACTGAATGCGAATTGAAGAGCCAATGTTGTCTAATCTCCCTCAAAACAAGTCAGGATGAATGATCAATAAACAGTGCGCAAAGATGGGGGGGAGTATTTTTCCTTTCCAGGATAAACCTTGGAGCGGTTACTCTTAAATGCAACATTAGCACTTCTTCAACCTTGTTCTTACGAAGCGTTATTTTCTTTTTATTTCAGCATTTCTACAGAAGGCTAATCATATATAAATTGGAGAAAAAACTCAGCTAGAAATAACAAGGAAGTAGCCAGCAAATTCTTATCCATGTCATTATTATTTTTTTAAAAAACAAAAACAAAAAGCAATATAAGCTAACAATGCAGAAAACAAGGCAAATGTCATTGTGATGGGGTTCAGCTTTGATGATTAATTTGAGAAGCTGAAGGAACAGAAAGGCAGTACATATCATTTATTCATGGCCTAAAATTAGACTTTCGTCAAGCCTCTGACCTAACCACAATAGTCTGTTGCATTTACAACTTATGCCAATCCTGAAACAAGACAACCTCATACCTAACCTTATACACACACTTACTTGGGAAAATGAACAAAGTATTTTGATCATGCCTTAAGCCGTAATGGACTAGAATCCCACTTCATCAGGTTGCCACAGCCTGTATACCCTTTGCATGGTCATTTAATTCCAGCCTTACACCCACCCCTTCAAATCCATATGTGTGCATATTTATCTGATGACTAATGATTTATGCATCTGATGAAGTGAGCTCAAGTCAACGAAAGCTTATGTCATGATAAAGTCTCTTAGTCTTTATGGCGCCACGAGACTATTTGTTGCTTTTTGCTGCAACAGATGGACACAGCTACATCCCCGGAAATATTTGATTGTAAGTCCTGCTGAATTTCATTTGAGTTATTTCTGAAGAGGCACGCATGGGACTGAGCAGGAAGCCAGAATATTTGGATACAACCAGACATACAGCCCAATCCAATTATACTTACTTGGAAATAAGGCCCTTCTGAGTTCAATGGGACCTACTCTCAAGTGTGCATTTCAAAATGTGACCTTAAGTGCACTTCCAGGATAGAACAATGGAAACAAATGAGATTCATTTCCAGGCGAATATGCAGAGTACTGGTGTTATGCATAGCATAGGTGCAGCTAAACTTGGGTACAGTAGTGGGATTTCTTCCACGGATTTAATATGCTCTTCTTCCTGAACCATGGAAGAGAAACCAATATTGGAATTGAAACAGGAGTCATATTCACAATTGGGACGCGTTAACTGGAAAGTGGTGCGCACTGGTGGCAATCTGCACGCTGAATACAGGAGGACCACGCCGAGACTAAAGTCCAGAAACTTTAGGTAAATGTGGATTGAATAACAAGGCGCATGAGAACCAGGCAAAGCAGAGAAGCAACCGGGGCGTTGAGCAATAAAGAATTCAAGGCAGGTCCCGCGGTAGAAAGGACTGAACAGTAACCAGCGGCTTGAACAGTAATATATGCAACGCACGTGTCCTTAGTAACCTACACGGCACGCAGCCGCTAGCAAATGCAGGATGCTGTGCGGAGCAGAACATCGAAATACCGTATGCTTTAAGCACGGGAAGCCTGGAGGAGAAACCAGCAGAGGAAAATTAGCCATTCCGTGCCCATAGTCCCTTGTGACGATCTGCAAACGGCTCGTTCCAGAGAGGGCAGTCTTCTGGAGACTGCAGATTCCAGCCTTTTCGGTCGTGGGCTCGGGAAGTGCACCACCACCACCGTCGTCTGCGATGGCGGGGGGGGGGGTTCAGCTGCGCGCCACACCGGCACACGCGCCCAAGGTGCGCAAGGGAACCACCCGGGCGGTCAGCAGGGGTCGCCAAAGCGTATGAGCTCACCGCAGTGGCTTCCTCCTCCTCCTCCTCCTCCTCCGCAGTTGGTTGCTCCCACATCTCTCTACGGCGCTTCCACCAACCTCCCCCCCCCCCGCGCCAGAACCCGCATGGAATGCACAGGGAATGCAGAGCAGCCAAGGAGGCGGGGCTTGCTCTGCTCCGCCCCCTTGGCGTCCCCCCTGCGTCCCCGCCCCCCCATGCAAGCCGGCGTCTCGAGCGAGCCGCTCGCGCGCTGCCCCCCGCGTTCCCGACGCTCCCACCTTCTCTTGTTCTCCCCTCCTCCCGCTCCTCCTCCCCCCCCCGCGTGCGCCATTCCTCCCTCCCCCCTCCCTTTCTTCCCTCCCTCCCTCCTTGGACTCCCCGCTGTGGTCGGGTTGGGCCAAAGCAGCCGAGCCGGAGGGCGCAGGCAAGGCAAGGCGAGCCAGTCTCAGGGTTGCCAAGGCAGGGACTGGCTGGCGCCTGCGGGGGGACCCCCCCTCCCCGCTGCTGCTGCTGCTCCTCTTCCTCCTCCCTCCCTCCCTCCGCACTCGTCGCCTATTGAGAACGACCCAGCCGGCTCCTGAGGAGAGAAGAGCGAGGAGCGGGGGGGAAGACGCCCCCCCCCGGCCCCTGGGCAGCAACATGAGGTGAAGTGTGTGCGTGTGCAACCATGCATGCATGCATTGGGGTGTGTGTGTGTGTGTGTGTGTGTTTGGGGGGCAGCCTTTTTACTCTTTCCTCCTCTGCAAGGAGGGGAACCATTATGCCGAGAGGGGGGCCTTGTGTGTCCGTGTCCATGGAGGGCTTTTTTGTTGTTGTTGCGACGGTTTGGGGTGGTGGAGGAGGGGGAAGAGGTTGCAGCCGAGAACGGGGAAGCCTTGCGCGGGGGGGTTGAGGAAGGGCCCCCTCTCGAGTGGAGCGACTGAGGGCTCGAGGGGGAAACCCCGACGGGGTGGGCATGACTGGGGGGGGGGTCGTCTTAATAGGGAAGCCTCGGGCGGGATATGGGAAGTGTCGGTCGGTTTGGAGGGAAGGAGCTGCGGCGAAAAAGCAGGGTTGTGGGGGGGGGAGGTTTCTTCTCTCACCCCCATGTTTTTCCTCTTCCCCCCTTCCAAATTTTGCATTGGTTTCCCGCGGTGTTGTAGTTGCATGTCCTTCTCCCTATCTCTCTCCTCCCCCCCCCCGCATTGTTCTTTTCTGTAGAATGGGGGGAAGTTTGCGTGTGCGTGTTTGCCGGCAGGAGAAAAAGAAAAGGGATTGTGCTGATGGTGTGACCATAGGGATAATAATGGCTCATCTGGCGTGCAGAGCTTTTGTTGCAAGCAAGGGTTGTGGAAGAGCTTTTGGGGTGTGTGGGTGGGGGGGGGTTGCACAGAAAGGAAGGGGGAAAGGTGACACTGGTTCGTTTGGAGGGTTGAAAAACCACCTTTATTTTCTTTGGGAGGGGCAACTGGAGCTGGAGGGAAGAGGACGGGCTATTTTCGGTGCCCTTTATTCGCGGTTAAAAGCAAGGCATAGAATCACCTATCTGTTCGCCCCAGCTACAGAATTCAAGGCGTAGAAGTGAAAAAGAATCTCTCTCTCCCCCCCCCCCCCGCTCCAGTCTGAAATCGGCGTATGTTGCATTGCAGCAGCCCCTGCTGAGTTTTTCTTTGTGTAATCGATAAATAGGAGAAAATCACATACACAACACTAGCAATGACGAATATGTGTTTGGGTTGGTTTTCTGTTTTTGCTTTAAAAGGGGTTTCTTCACATATTGTCAGTAGTGAAGTGGGTATCTCCCCTCCCCCACTCCCATGGCTAAACGGTTTTTAATTTCTGTATTTTATATTCTTTCACCACTTTGACGCAACACTTTGGGCAGGGGACTTGCTAGGCTGTTCACCAGGCTCCAGGGGGACCCTATCCTTGTAGGTTAAACTATTGGGATTGGGACTAAATTACTCCCCCCCAAAAAACAACAACAACAACTTGTCACTGTATTTGAATTTCCTTTGTGTTAAAGATTAATGACCAACAGTTGCCAAGCCCTTTAGAATGTAATACAATAAGATTCACATGATATGGCCCACCACTTCTTTTAGTGAGACAAAATGTCAAGTAACTTGACTTCACCAGGAATTTTAAGTACTTTCTTCTGAAAAAAAGTTTAGCAGAGAATGTACATAAGCTGTGCAGTCTTGGCAGCCTGCACCCACGTTTAGTACTTCTCATGGCTCTCACTTGGTCCGTTTATAAATCTGTGGTTTTGTTCATTCATTTCATTGTTGGGTGCCCTCCTAGTGTGTGAGCGAGGTATAAATGTATTTTACAAATCCTCTGCGAATATATTGAGGAAACCAGCTATATTTATACAACGCACAACCAGAAAATGCCATATATTGTGTGTTCTAACTGAATTAGAGCTGAGTGCCCTATATATTTGTTTACCTTTAGTTTACTTACATAGTAGCGTTTCTGAAATCTTCCCATTTACTTTTCCAGTGGTGTGTATTAGAATATTAGAAACAGATTAGAAATTATAATATTCTGATATTTGATGTTCTAAGTACAAATATCAGAATTTCCACAACTTTTGTTTGCATTTGATTGTGTCTTAGAATGCCCAGATACTACAGAGATTTTTTTTTTAAGGATGGTTGTATGGTTGTGAGTTCTTTTGTGGACACACTAAAACCCTTTTAAAAGTGCCTCGCATTAATTGTAGGGTATGTCTGTAATGTGTTGAACACATGGCAAAAAGATGTATTGATATGTGTTCTAGTGTTGGTGTTGATGGGCTACTATGTATTTAAACATATGTTAGCTAGTTGAAGTACTAAGCTGTATTCCTGGCAAACATTTCTTAAGAAGTGAGGGCATTAGTATGCTAAATTGGCTGCCCTTGATTTATCAGTCAGTCATTTTACTGTACAAACTTCTTACAACATAACTTGCACAATTAGTTTTCTTAAACTTTAATATTTTCAATACTTTTTAAAGACTAGAATGTACGTTCTTTGGATTTTTATTGCAAGTATCAAGGTCCTTAATGCACATGAAAGGTTATAACTAAGCAAGTACATGAAGGGGGAGCAAACAAGTTTGTTACAATTTAAAACACATACTTTAAAAAAGTATTCCGTGATCTGTTGGCTAGTTTATTATTATGAGCATAGAATTTATCCTAGCCAGAACATAACTGTTTAGTAGTGACTTTATGTCCCTGCTGTATCTTTAAGTGGTATTCAAGTTTTGTGGCCTATTGTTCATAATAGGTTGATAATACCAGTTTGAAACAATAGGTGCTGCTATAACTATATTCAGGTACAAATAATGGCTTTGAAATGTAATTTAATATAATAGCAATGCAATATTATAAATGTAAGTTAATATAATTATATAAAGCAAGTTAATATGTATGAAACAAAACAAGAACAGCTGTTTAATTCTCATTAATTCTAGTTACAGATAGGTAGCCGTGTTGGTCTGCGATAGTCAAAACAAAACAAATTCCTTCCAGTAGCACCTTAAAGACCAACTAAGTCAGTTCTTGGTATGAGCTTTCGTGTGCATGCACACTTCTTCAGATACACACTGTGTATCTGAAGAAGTGTGCATGCACACGAAAGCTCATACCAAGAACTGACTTAGTTGGTCTTTAAGGTGCTACTGGAAGGAATTTGTTTTGTTCTCATTAATTCTGTTAGCATTTACAAGAACATCTTCTGTGGCATGGTCCTATTAAGCCAGTGTCATGAATTCGCAGAAGTATGGATTGTGTGTTTTCCCAGGAAGTAGTGAAATCACTATTTTTATTCAGTACAGACATGTAATGTAGCAACTTTGGTTTTGCTCTGGTTTAGAACTGCAAGTCACCATGGAAATTGGGGCAGGAGGACTCCTGATTCTCAGTCTCCTCTCATTGATCTACTCTGGAAGGATTGTGAAGACAGTAAAAGAAAAGAGTATATAGTCTTTCTCTCCTCTCCTCTTGGTTGCTTAGGATTCTGAAAAAATGAAATGAAGTCAAGGAGATGCATTGCTGTGGGCACTTAGACAAGTAGGCCAGTCAGGTGGGTGACCACCCTCCACTTTGCCATCTTGGTAAATGTTGTATTGTGTGAAGTGTTGGGGAGATTATTCATCTTCCAGGATGGTGAAACATTGAATATTTTTAGTGATTTTGACCACAGGCATGAATGTACGCAGTCAAGGAGTTAGATATGCCATTGGTGTTTTAAATTCAGTTCCTTTGCAATAATTACTGTTGGTGCCTTTGAAAATGGTTATGTCTAATGTTGGTGATATTCAATACCTTTAAGTAATAAGGTCTCTGAGTATGAACAAGTACTGCAGAGTGGTGGGATAACATGTTTGAGTCAAATCTGAAGTATTTGTAAAGCAGTCTATATGAATAGCTGGGGTTTTTTTAGCTTTAGTTATCTGAGTGAACAAGTGCTGTAGACCATTGTGAGCTTTGGCACATGTTGAAATAGTAAGTAATTTAGATGTTTTAGTGCATTTATGCAACTAATAACATGTATGAAAACTTGGTTATAATATGGATCTAGGCAATACAGAGGCTATACAAAAGAGAAGCATTTCAGCAATAAAAAAGCAATGTAGAATTTTTCATTATATCTGGGTACAGAGCATATGTATTACTTCTGTTGGACTCAGGTTCATTAAGTGGTGTTGCTTGAATGAACCAATAATGGGCCATTTTGAAGATATATGTATCATATTATATAAAATGTCCAGGGATTTTTCTTATTTTGTCATTTGAAATGAGATAAAACCAAAGCTTGAGTTTGAGTATGGTTTCTGAAACATTTCTCCTCCTTCTGCTTTCCTCACTAGTGGTTTCAATCAGATGCCACACTTAGCCACAATCTGCAGATAAGCAAATGATTCTGTGTATGAGCTACATTCTGGTATCATTCCAAAGAAACCACAGTCTGAAGCCTAGGTTTGTTATTTGCTTTCTGATCATGTACAAGCAGTGTCAAAGTTGCTGCTTCACTCCTCCCCCACTCTTGTACCTGGTATGGCTGATTGTGTCATCTGGACCTGGACTTGTGATTTGTTTATTTCCAAATAATCATAAGGCAGAAGCCAAGGTTTGTTCTTGACTTGCCATTTATGGTTTGTTTGGGGGCAACAAACTGCAAGTTTGAGTTCAGATAACTCAAGAAACCAGACTGTGGTTTGTTCCCAACAGCATAAACGGAAATGGGAGAAAGGATGACACAATTGAATCAGCACACTGCTTGTTCATATTAAGCCTTTGCATTATATTCAGCTAAATCATTGCACATGTGGAATGAGTTCGAGGATAACTTATCCTTCCCCTCCCCCTTCACACCACCCACAATTCTATTTCAGAGGGTTAGGGGAACCCCAAGAGCAAATTCTAGGGCAGCACCCCCTACTCAACCCTATAAAAAGCATTATACAGAATAGTGGTTTGCACCACCCAGTAAGGAAGGGAACGACACAAAAAGAATTCAAAACAGTAGCAATTAAGTACACATTTATTAAAAATCCCATTAAAACTGTTTAGCTTAATTCATCAAAATTGGTGAACTTGATCCAGGGATGCCAGATTTTCAAAGTCTTAAAGTCATTTATGTATCCACACCTCCCTGCTGCCCCTTTGCCTCTTAGCATCCCCAGGATCGGGGGGGGGGGTCCACCTTTTTTAGTCCACGGCTCCCTTGACTAACTACATTCTTTCTGTGGCACCCTGTGGGACTCAGGAGCCCAGTTATGTCACCCCTTACCTGCAGAGCCGGCTAGTCAAACACCCTCCCTTGTGGAGTATTCTGTCAGTTTCTTCTCTCTCCTTGGAAGTCCTCCAGGCAGCCACTGCTGCTGCCCTTGGTCTCTGAGCTGCCCCCCTTGCCCCAAAGAGAGGTGCCTCCTCACACTGCCCTACAGGGGCCTGGAAAGCACCCCCTGGCCAGCCCCAGAGGCACCATTCGCCTGGGGAGCTTGCAGCCAGGGCTGCTGCAAGAAACAGCCGCACAAGCCTTTGGAAGGCAGAGACACAAGAGAGCATCAGAGGAGGGAGGGAAGGAAAGGGGGACAGAGGCCAGTGTTGCCCACGGCACCCCTGACCATCATTCAAGGCACCCCAGGGTGCCATGGCAGACTGGTTGAAAACCACTGTCCTAGGCAATCCCACTGCTTCCCAAGGGGTGGTACCACCCACTTTGGGAACCAATGATTTAGTGTAATGTGTGAACCAGGTCACTTCTGTAAAACAAAGGAAGGTGTTTTTGGTGTAATGTTTCACTGTGGTGTTTTTATAGATTGGTAACTTCAAGTTTTCCTACATTTCACTGTGGGGAGGGGTAATGGGGAGAGAGAATTTTCTAAAGGTCATGCAGAATTTTTGAGATCATTTATTAAATATCCATTTCCTTGCACATCCATAAAGTGAAATTTCAACTGAAAGTAAAAATAAGTTTTTGTTAATATGTAAATATGAAATCATAGGTAGTATCAAAAGCAGTAAATTCAGCACATTAGCAAGAAAACAAACTTCCTGTGTTTTTTCCAAAGAAAGTATTTTCAGTTACTTTAGAACAATCTGATACTCTGTTTGGGACACCAAGATGCTTCATGTTATTTTAGAAATGTAATTTATAACTTGTGTCTATGTTAATACATTTTTTACCAAGCTTTAATGCAACGTCTGGTAAAAGGAGAGAAGACCTTACCAGAGGGTGGCAACACTACAAACAATATGAACTCCTAGTGTGTTGAACGTATTATTGGCACGACCATAGTCATACCATAAACTGAAAAATCAAATTTCAACTTGGGGAAATGTTGGTGTTGCTTGTTCCTGGGGAAAATAGGTTTACCTCACAGTGGTTGAGAGTACAAGGGTGTTGTCTTGTTTCCCCCCATGTTAATTATTAGGATGAATAGTTGAACGTGTTTGAATCCAGTGCAGATCCTAGTGGCATTTCCTTTTGGTTCTATTGTGGGCTAAATGTTTGACTTGAATGGCCCTGCTATTTTCAGTCATCGTTTCCCACTTTAGGATTTTCTTTCATACGATTATAGACATTTAGGAAGCTACCTCATACTGAATCAGACCATTTAGCTCAGGATTGTGTATACTGATTGGCAGTGATTCTCTAGAGTTTTTCTGTCTGGGCTCTCACTCAGTCCTGCCTGGATAGGCTAGAAATTGGATGTGACACATTCTACATGCAAAGCAGTTGCTGCACCACTGGACTATGGCCTTTCCCCACTGTTAGCCTCTGAGGGAAGCATGCCTGTTGATTTTTTTCAGAAATGTGACATGCAGGAGACAGAGATACAGACTAACGATACCTTCCTAGGAAGTGCTTTAGTCCATTTGTTGAGTCCACAGTGATGATGTTGGATCCACAATGTTTGATGCAGATGTCTTTTTCTGCTCAGCTGCCTGCTGCCCTTTTAAGTCGATGAGACATACTGAATTGGGGTCCTACATGTGCCATATGTAAAATAAAATAAAATAAATAAATAAATACAGTGGTACCTCTGGTTGCGAACGGGATGTGTTCCAGAGCCCCGTTCGCAACCTGAGAGGAACGCAACCCGTGTCTGCGTGCGTGCGCGGGTCACGATTCATCACTTCTGCACATGCGTATGATGTCATTTTGAGCGTCTGCGCGAGCGGCAAAGCCCGGAAGTAACCCGTTCGGTTACTTCCGGGTTGCCGCGGGATGCAACCTGAAAAGATTTAACCTGAAGCGTCTTTAACCCAAGGTATGACTGTATGTAAGCATATGCTTTCATTGGTGAATTATCTATGATTTTTTAGGAGTGCATGGCCATAAAAGTTCAAATTCAATGGTACTGGTAAAACTTCAGTGTCACCTTGACATTGTCTGTGTTCAATCATACATTCCAACCACACCTTGATAAATGGACCCCAGGATCAAATCTGGGTTGCAGTGCTAGGCAAACGTTGATTCAGATGTAATGAATGTCCAATGAAACAGGCCCTGTCAGTTTTATTCACCATAGTGAACTGCCGTTGGGTGAGCATGATGAGCAAGACTTCTTCACATACTTGAAGTGCTGCAGATAGAGAGATGGGTGGGGATTGTCTGGCAGGTTTCTGGTCATCCTGCTTCCTTCCTATGTCCATGTTTGGGTGTTTGGCAACTGCATGGCAAAGTGTCCAGAGCCCCACCGATTCCATTTTCTGGAGCAAGAAAGAGGGATGCTTTTGCTGCTGTGCAGAGATACAGGACACATGCAGAACAGTAGCCCAGGTCAAGCTTGGCTCAATGTTTTCAAGCAGGAAAGAGGGGTACAGAGGTCTTCTTTGCAGCTGCTGTTGGTATAGGGCCAACAATCTGGCAACAGTTTTTGGCTTGGTTACAAATTCCAGTCAAAATATTGTGGACTTTGGAAGAAGTTCAGACATAAAGTCAAACATGGGTACCTCTGACTTACCTTATTTTAGCTGTGGTTTAATATAATGTCTGAACTGAAGAACTATAGTTGCAAACTGGAATTGAAAGCCATGTGTTGAAGTGGATTTGAAAAACATGGTTGGTTTGGCATAATGTTGAATTGACAAATTGCAGTTGAGGCAATTTTTCTACTTTGAAAAATTGCTTCGTTGTAGAGATGGGATGACAGAAAAAGCAGACAAGCACTGTAAACATGATTAGACCAATGGTTTATCAACTTATACCATAGTTTGTTCTAAACTGTGGTTAGCATGAAGCAATGCTTTCCCCAAGGATGTTTGTCTGGCAGCTTCATTACATATCTTTAAGCACCAGGCAAAAACATTTTTCTATAACCAGGCTTTTGGCTAATTAAACGTTCTATAACGTTCTATAGTCTTTTAAATGTGTTTTTGGGAGGGGGTATTGGTTTGTTTTTCTATTGTGTATTCTGTGTTCTCATGTCATACTTTTATGTTGTGAACCACTCTGTGATCTTCGGATGAAGGGTGGTGTACAAATTAAATAAATGTCTGTCTGTCTGTCTGTCTTGCTGGTCTGGAGCTATACCAAAGCAAGTTATTTTTAAAAATAATGTGTGTGTGTGTGTGTGTGTGTGTGCGCGCGCACGCATGTGTATGCATTTGAGCACACATGCACACACAAACATACATACATATAGTGGGGATACTCAACACCATGGTTTGTGCAAAAGTGTTTCCCTTTGACATGGACAGGGATAAACATTCCTTTTCAAGCAGGCTTTGGGCTCGTTAACTTCCCATATATACCCTTTTAAATCTGTTTGTGGGTGGTTATTGGTTTGTGGGCGTCTTTTGTTTGTTTGCTCTTGTTTTTATTATGTATTTTGTGTTGTCATACTGTATTTTGATTTTGTGAACCTCCCTGAGGTCTACAGATGGAGTGCAGTATACAAATTTAACAATAAGAATAATAAAATGTTTTGCCTTGCAATTACTTCTGGAAGGCCTTAGACACTTGGTCTTCATGCTGTCATGCTGAGCTAAGTCCAGGATTGTGACTCTCATCTTAAATGAAGCAATTGTGTTGTGGAACTGAGGGTTACTACCCAACTGCTACTCAGTTCTTCATCTCCAAATTTGTGAGGGAGGCTGTCATTTGCTACATCTGCTATTGAGCAGTGAAGCATTCATTGTCATGAGTGAAAGTGTGAAAGCAAAGGTGTAGAGCGCATGTGTTGCATGCTGAAGGCCTAGGTTTGATCCCCAACTTCTTCAGTTAAAACCAAAACCTTGGCTAGTAGGTTCTCCAAAGGACCTCTGCTTTCAAATTATAAAACCATTCCGAGGGAATTTGCATTGGCATGCTTGATAACAATGTTGCAGGCAATATACCGTATATTCTGTCCTGATAAGAAGTAGTGGCTTGTGCAATTCCATTGTCTTACAGAACAAGTGTGTGCAGATGTTGGGGTTCAGGGATCCAACTTATTTTTGTTTGTTTGTTTACTAGAACTCTTTCAAGATTCACCAATCCAGAGCAAAATGATGGGTTTGGAGTCAGATACCAAATGGTGACCCAAGGGACAGAGTTCGTTATCCATGCCATGCCATGAGCTATATACAGTGTTGTCGCATCACATGCGCATTTAACTTGCACTCAATCAATTACATGTGCTCAACTCCAGCTTGTAGCTTTCAGTATTTCGTTTCTCTCCAGGGGGCCCCAGTGCCAGCTCCCTTGACTGCGGCAACCAGCAGGGAAGTTGTGGTGCGGGAGAGACAAAGGTGGAATGGAGGAGGAGGAGGGCAGCGGCAGAGAGAGATGCAGGCTAAAGAAAAAGGCTAGAATGGATGGAGCTGGCACTTCTGTATGCATCCCTCCATCTTCTCCCTTCCACCTTTATCTCTCCTCCTCCTCCACTGCAACCATTGCCCAGAAGGCTGCCACCGCCACCAAAGCTGATCACCCCACTGTCATGGTCATCGGTGAGGGAACTGGGTTGCTGCTCCTGACTCTCACTGCAATACCCCAAAGAGGAGGGAAAGCAATATGCAACTGCCATGTGTTGAGGAGTGAAGGGAAGATAGTGGAGACACTGAGAGGGCTTCTGTGTAGGACTTCATCCCACCACCCTTCCCGCCAGAAAGCAACCAGGTAAATTTTGGCTAGACAGTATGTGAATTTGTGTATTCATGCTGCCTCTGTAACTGGACCTTCACATATAATGTGACTACTGTATACTATTATCAGTTGACATGCAAAAATACATATAAATTTACTACAGATCAGCAGGGATCCTAACAGCCTAATATGAAAGAAGAAAGAAGAGGACTTTTGTTGTTGCTGTTGTTAAACAGTTAGGAGTTGGAAACTCTTTCAAGTCACCTACTGACCCACCAGTAGATTCTGATCTATCTTTTGCCCATTCATTTTTAGAAGTTGGAATTGGGGGTCATATTTATAATGGGTTTGGCATGACTTATATTGATCACTGAGCCCACTAATGTCATTGCAGCTTTGCAAATTGAATGCAGTGTTCACTAATACCAGCCAACCTTTTACTGCATAATTTGGTGGGTGTTGGGCACATTCCTTAAGCAATCTGATCACTCTCTGTCAAAGGAGTTTTCCCATTTGCCAAAGCAAATTCATTTGGATATTTTAAAATCTCAGTACTGTAAACAGCTCACTGAACTGACTGTCAGTGTTATACATTCACTGATAGATTTACTATTTACTATTTATGTCCTGCACCTGAGTTACATTTGAAGTTCATTCAGAAATATCAGCTGATCCAGAATATGGAACACCAGTTATTAACTGGTCCTGGCCAAAAAGAGCAAACTACACTGATGTAATAAGAGTCCCACTGATTAATAGGTTTTCAGATGCAATTCAGTTGCACTGTTGTTGTTTTTTAAAGTATATGTTGTTTTTCAGACTCAAAAATATCACAATACAATAGAAATATAAATTACTAAATGCAACAACAATAATAGATAAAACATAAAGCATTAAAATCCATTTAAATGTAACAACAGTGGAGATGACAATTAACAATGACTGCAGTAGGCAAAAGCCTGCTAGAATAAAAAGACTTTTACCAGCCAGTGAAAGAAAGAGGGGAGTTTGGAGTTCCTGAAAATAAAAACTGCATCACTGAACGGATCATAACAAAGGATTCAAATTAAGCCCCCATCCCCCATCATCTTAGATTGCGGGGGGCGGGGGGGACAGGCCAAGAGTGTGCCTTGCAGTGTGAGTGGGTCTTTGAGTTGAGAGAGGCTGTGGAGGTAGTTTATTAAGGTTGAGAAGCTCCTTACAGCTACAATTTTGAGAACCCTTACAAGCTACAGTTCCAAGGATTTTTTGGGGGGGGGGATGTTGATGGTTAAAGTGATATAAGACAGCTTTGAGTATATTGTGTGGATGTCACTTGTGTGCTCTAGATCATACATTCATGCAAACACACTTGTGTACACTTGTACTTGACTGATACATGTAATATATCTTTAGTTTAGAGACATGGTACCCCAAATGGAGATTACCCTTCAAGTCATAATATATATAGAGAGAGATGAAGTCAACAACAAACCAGAATTCAGAATTTTAAAAATGTAGAATTTTATTACAAGTTAAGACATTGATTAATATAAAAGTTGTTACAGAATGAAAAAGGACTGATTAATCAAGTAGCATTAAAGTCGGATTGGCTGCTTAGTTGCAGCTAGGGCAGTTTGAGGTGGGAAAAGCCCCTGACCAAATAAAAGGAGAGTAGAGAGAGAGAGATAAGTAGAGCCCAACTGGTATAAGAGGAGGAATTATATATCATCATCATCATTGTCAAATTCATTTATAAATCACTTCCCATGGGGCATGCCAAAGCAGTTTACAGATATAAAACAGTTGCCTATCCAAAAACAAGTAACAGCACATACATAAAATCAATCCAAATTTAATACAGATACCAACTGTGATAAAGATTTTTGAAGACTCCTTAAAATAGGAATGTCTTTAGCTGTTACTGAAGCAACCTGTCTGATATGCAACGAGGGAGTTGAAAAGGGGCAGGTGTCACCATGACTAAAGGCCTGATTCCAATATTGTGCGAAGTAGACTTCCTGATAGGATGATATCTGCAGGATGCACTCTCCTGCAAAGTACAGTGATTGGTTAGGTATGTAGGGGATGAGATTATCTTTTGGAGAAGTACACACTGCTAGTGCCAGTGGGAATAAATTTAGAGCGGAAGAAAAGAGCAGAGTTCAAAAGGAAAGGGATGCTTCAACAAGGTCCTTCTAGATGTGAGAGGAGAAGGCGGTGGGAGTGAGCCTGGAGTTCTTCATTAGCACCAGACTGATTAATGTCCCTGGACTTAACTGGAGCTGTGGATGTCCAAGCTATGCAAGTCCCTGAATCTTGTGACCTTGTGAAACTTAAGCTAGAGTATCGCTGGGAGAGGAAGCGCATTCCATAAAATCTCCTAACTGAAGCAAGTTCAGAACAACAAACCAGAACATGGAAAGGAATATCAAGGAGCAGGGAAGGAAAAGGGGACCAAGCTAGCTAAATAAAGGAAAACGGTTGGAGCAGCCTGTCTGGTGAAGTAATTCTCTTACTAGACCCATAGAACAGCCCATCCAAGAATGTGTCCAAAGCTCACCATGATGGGGGCTAGAGCAGCCTGATCTGAACCAAACAGTTGAACTTCAAGACTGAACACTGAAACCTAGGTGGAAACCTATTGCTTAAACAGGCCAGATTACACTTGGTGAGAATTTCCTCTCAAGATCCAGAAGTGAAAGGGTCTTGATAGGGGACAAGGAGTTGCCATGGGTGCAGAATGGATGCAAAAAACGGTGGTAGTGATTTACAGGCGACCTGTTAACTTCAACCAGGCTCTCTGGAGAATTGAATTAAAGGTGTGCCTTTGGATAGCTTGATTAAACTATGTGTTAATCAGCTATGTGTTAATCAAAACTAAGATGAGGGAGACATATACATGTCTGGAGCTACTGGTATGCATGCTTAATGAGAACATTTCATTAGCTGAGGTCAGCAAATACAAACTAATTTAGAGCATTGGAAAAGGTTTTTGTATGGGTGCTTCTGGGAGAAGTTCTTCCTTTACTAGTTTTTCTCTGGAGCTAACTGAAGAAATTTTATGCTCTCTAAGTAGTGAAGGAAGCTTAGCTCTGATACCAAAATAAGTATTGCAAATACTTACAAAAATAAGTATTGCATATTTCTGAATTTACCAAAATGTCCATTAAAAAAAACCCACCACACTTCCCCCCCCCCCACCCCATGGATTCATAATTTCTGGAAATGGTAAATTTCTACTGAGGGTGTAGTTATTCTTTAGAATTATTTGTTATCGGAGTAAGCTGGGACATAATTTCTGAAGGCACTGAAAATGTGGTCTTGTGGGTGTATGGGAGAGAGTCAAAGAGCAGGCTGAGTAGGGAGTTCTGGCAGTGGACAATCAGTTCATTAGATGAACTGCAGCTTTCCTCAAGACCTAGGTTTAGTTTCCTCTACTGCTTGATTTCCCTTTTTTTCCAGAAAGAACTGTAATTTGGCAAATCCAAGGTTTTCTACTTCCCTGCAGTAGATTCTTGTTGCCATGCAACAGTGTTACTTGGAGCACAATATGTTAAATTGTTTGCTCTGCATATTCATTTTATTCCTCTATATACCTGTTGTAACATCAGGGTTGAATCCTGTTGTGCCTTCAGGTGGTAGAAGAGCTTTTGATCCAGTGGAAGCCTCTGCTAGTGGAAGAGGAGGGGATAAAGCTTTTGCCCACACCCCCGGTTGCTCCAGAAGGTTGGAGGCATTGTGGAAGAGAGCAGCGTGGAAGGTGGTGTAGAGAACTACAGGGGAAACAGGGAATCTGCAAAAACCACCTCCCCTCCATTTCCATTAGCCGAGAGATCAAGGTTGTTCTGCAAATGGAAGAATTGGAGACAACACTTAAATTTGTTAAAGATTGGATACAAGTTTAGATCATTTAACGTATGTTATAACCCTGGTTACATAAAAAGTGACATAGTCTTTATTCTCCAAAGATTGACACACCTGTATTTCCAACCATATGGGGAAAAAAATGCTGATTTATTCTAGACTGTGGGTTGAATCCTAACCATAGCTGTCAACGTTTCCCTTTTTTAAGGGAAATTCCCTTATTCCGAATAGGATTCTTCACAAGAAAAGGAAAAAGTTGACAGCTATGATCCTAACAATCATTAGGTAGAGTTTTACACATAGAATAGGTTGGAATAGACTTTCCCACCCACTTCTTGGCAGTTCGCTGTGTCCCTCTGAAAGTCTACTGACCTTCAGGAACAACTTGCAAGAAATGGTGTGGGGATGTGCTTGACGTTCAGAAACAGGTTTTCCTCCTAAGTCCTATCTCAGACAAACTTAACACGATTTGCTGCAACCAGTAGTGAAACTTTTCTAGAGAATCATGGCATTCATTCAGCCCTGGCTGGAAACATGGTAGAAACTGGTTTTCTAGTAAAACATGATTTTTGTGAAAGAAACAGACACCTATCACTGTCACCACATCACTTCCATCTAGATAGGTGCCTCATGGTACCTCATCTAAAATCTGGTGTCTTGTACCCCACCTTGTTCTCAAATGAGTTCTATTACAATCTCAGGAAATGAATATACATCTGAAACAAGGCAGAGAATGGAGTGCTGGAGGAAGAAACCTGAACAACCGAGAATGATCCTTATAGGGTAGGGGTGGGGAACCTCCAGCTTGTGGGCCTACTTAGGCTTCCCAGGCCTCTCAGTTTGGCTTACAAGGCCATGCCTACGTATCAGTTACCTGACATCATGATGTCATATGATATCAGGCACAGAGATCAGTTGTTACCTTTGATCTAAGCATTAAGTCAGGAGTGATGAAGCCTTCACCCTTCAGATGTTGCTGAATATAATTCCCATAATCCCCAGCAAGACTGGTCACTAGCTAGGGATTATGGGAGTGGTACTACAGCAGTATCTGGAGGGCTAAAGGTTCCTCACGTCAGCACTAAGTGTTCCCACAGTGCTAAGTTAGGAGATATGGCTCTGCTGCTGGCATTTAAAGAGCAAAGTTGTGCCTACTCCCTATTTCAAATTTGAATTGTCTGATGTCATGTGATTGACAGGTGGGTGGCCAGTTGTCGATCCAGTCCTGAAAAGGCTGAAAAAGCTTCCTCATCCTTTTACAGAAGCTTGCCTGTAAGAGCAGACAGTCGAGGGATGGTTCAGAGCTGAGAAAAGAGTGTGGCTCACAAGGACTCCTTGGATGGCAGGAAAAGATTATTTTATATTGTCTCTTTACCTGATGATGCTATCCTGAGTATATTTTTTTCTCCTCTTCACATTGGGCTGCACTAGTGCTCTTTAATGGGCTGTAACAATATTAAGGATACTCTGTCGGTAGTCTCACAGAGAAAGATTATAATAGCAGCCAGTCTGAGAAAGTGAATGCAAACTTAAAACAGCTTTTAAAAGTCAAAGCTGCTTTTTAACGTTTGATCAGTATTGTGTAGATCACAGCTTCAGAACTACTAAACTTCTAAAGCTTTTAACTTTGGTAATTTGCTTTTTTGTAACTTCTGTTTTGTGCCGTGCTAAATCTACTCTTAAATTTCTTTGCCTTGAGAGTTTGCAGCACCTGTTTCTCCTTGACTGGGTGAAACAGACATTTGGGACTCAATGCATGACTGAGCAACTGCTTTTTTGTGGCTTAACTTTAAAAGCCCCCTCCCCCCGTGTAAAGTTTTTTAAAGGCAATTTTTCATCTAAATATTCAAAGGGCTTTAAAAATATGTATAACTATAGTTGGATGATGGAACAAGTTGCAGAGGAAAACTTGGAGATTGTCATTGACAGGTAAGAGGATATTGGCTGAATATTGTTCTGTATTGGATGCTTTACATGCAACATATTGAGCATGAAATCTTGAAGTTTTGGATTTTTTTGTTTCAAGTTTTCTGGCACAAGGTATGGTTTTAAGGCAGTGGATTGGAGAAAGGTGAAGGGAGAGGATATATAGCTAGGCTATATCTTGCCTGCTCATTTTTCCATTCATTATTTTTATGACTTTGTTTTTTAATAGATGCATGTTGATACATGATACAACAGAAGTAATAAAACAAACTTGAGTGAGGGAAAAAGCAGCTAGCTGCCTTTTAATTAAATTCTACATTTGTCTGGAAGATCATAGGGCAATACCAGTCTGTCTTTAATAAATGTGCTTTGATCTTAAATGCCAGCCTTATTGTTTTGGGCAGTAGTACTTTCCTATTTTGGGGTGGAAACTTCATAATGGTATTGAGATGAGGATCTAGCAGTTTCTCAGGAGTTTCCTCACAATTTTTGGAAGACATGTTGAGGGCTGTGCCACTCTCTAAAGATGCATGCATTATAGCACTCTGCTATAGATAAATGCTGAAGAATCATTCATGCCAGTGTCTTTGAGAAAGGAGCATGTATTATAGTTCTAGAACTGCACATTCATTTACCTTGGAACGAAGATTCGCTTTTGAGCCGTACCATGTCTATCAGTAGTAATCCAAGAAGGGATGTTTTGTTTCAGTTCCCAGGCAGTGGAAGAATAGTCCTTAACCTGAGGTGCACCATTGTAATCATAATACTACCCAACATAGGAGGTTGTACCTTTGAGTCTTTGTTGACATGTTAAAGAATCTTTCAGCTGACTCTAGGATTACATGCTTCTCTTACAATTTGCTGTCCACATGTCCTAGGACTGGCCTCTGTGCATTTCCAACACAAGTTTCTATCTGTACAGAAATGCTTGCTGCTTGCAAAGAGGGACCTATATTCAACGAAGTAGGTTTGGCAGTCAGGTATCTCTCTTACACCTGCAATTCTGTGGTTTTTATTTGCTTTTTCATTTGCTGTAGGGCCAAACTAGATTTGTGGTGTGTGGTTGCATTTTGCAGATCTGGGTTTGGTTTTGCTTTTTTTGTTCTTGGGACACCAGGACGCAATATCATGGCACAGGGGAAGAGATTACCCTTGCTGCCTCCCCCATACCTACATATCATAATCTCAGTCCTGATTTATCCTCCACATGCCTGTTTATTCCTAATTTACCCCCCCCCCAAAAAAAACCCACACACACCCTGCCATGAAATCATAGGCCTGCTCTGTATCCACAGTGTGTTCTCTAATTTAGTAATGGGTTTTACTGTGTGGGAAAAAAAATCATGAAGATCCAATGAGCACCTGTGTCTTGGATCAGTGTTTCTGTGGTGCTGAAAAGAATGGAAACTCTTGATTTTTACTGTGCAGTTTACCAATGTCAGCTTTAAACTAATGGTGGGTTTTTTGTGTGACCCTATGCAAAACCATGTGGGACGCAGGTGGCGCTGTGGGTTAAACCACAGAGCCTAGGGCTTGCTGATCAGAAGGTCAGCGGTTTGAATCCCTATGGCGGGGTGAGCTCCCGTTGCTCGGTCCCTGCTCCTGCCAACCTAGCAGTTCGAAAGCATATCAAAGTGCAAGTAGATAAATAGGTACTGCTCTGGCGGGAAGGTAAACGGCGTTTCCGTGTGCTGCTCTGGTTTGCCAGAAGCGGCTTAGTCATGCTGGTCACATGACCCGGAAGCTGTACGCCGGCTGCCTTGGCCAATAAAGCGAGATGATCGCCGCAACCCCAGAGTCGGTCACAACTGGACCTAATGGTCAGGGGTCCCTTTACCTTTTACCTTTATGCAAAACCATGTACACTTCAGGAAATCTGCTTCAACTCTGTTGCCTTCCGAATGCCACATGTGTGCATGTGCATGCCTGTTTTCCCCCCTAGTATGTGTGGAATCAGGGTAAGAAACAGCCCAGGGGTGTTGGTGCCCATGGTACCCTCAAAATTCCAAATGAGGCCAAACCGTTGATGGCCATATATCTCTCAGTCTAACCCACTTAAGAACATGAGTACATCAGACTGAATGCCTACCTAGTCCAGCTTTCTGTTCCCACAGTTGCAAACCAGCACACTAGGAGGGCCATGAGCACGGTAGCACTTTCATCATGTTCTCCGGTTGTTGTGGATAAAGTGTTGGTGCTGATGAACCATGTATGCTGCCCTGAGCTCCTTAGAGGAAAGTTGGACTGTATATATAATAAATAAAATATATGCTACTGTTGTGCATAGCTAAGGTGTTTCGCTGGTCCTGTCCCCCCCTCCCAGCATAACCCATAAAATAGCATTTATTTGTGCCATGATAAGCGATCAAACGACTGAAAATCTGCCATTGGTTTTGGTATTCTTTCAAAGGTAGGAATGTAGTATTGCATAATTCTAGTACTTAGCCAGTCATAAAGCATCATT
The DNA here is from genome assembly GCF_964252035.2 of Podarcis erhardii. NCBI lineage: Eukaryota > Metazoa > Chordata > Lepidosauria > Squamata > Lacertidae > Podarcis > Podarcis erhardii. The sequence goes on from NC_138507.1 coordinate 92,801,530, forward strand.
GCCTTTCCCCTGTAAAGTGGAGGAACAGTTTAATGCTGCTTGCATTCACTCAGTCACATCTTGAACGTTTTTTAAAATGCTAGAAGGCATAAAACCCGTGAGCCCTGCCACATTACTTACTGGTGATGGTATATGCCCAACATGATGGAAGTCATTGTGACATGGGAAAACGCTTGCATGCAGTCTTGGAATTGCAACTCACCTGGAACTGTGCCCATTAGTTTAAACCAGGGGTCAGCAAACTTCTTTAGTAGGGGGCCGGTCCACTGTCCCTCAGACCTTGTGGGGGGCCAGACTATATTTTTTGGGGGGAGGGGGATGAATGAATTCCTATGCCCCACAAATAAACCAAAGATTCATTTTAAATAAAAGCACACATTCTACTCATGTAAAAACACGCTGATTCCCAGACTGTCTGCCGGCCGGATTGAGAAGGCAATTGGGCCAGATCCAGCCCTCGGGACTTAGTTTGCCTACCCATGGTTTAAAGTGTTATGCTGATACAGGTGGCGCTTACCACTCTTATTTTCTTATTTTAATGGTGTTTATTTTAATGGTTATATTTTTGGAACCCACCCTTGGACCATGGAGTGAAGGGTGGGCTAAGAGTACAAATCATAATTTTTAAAATAGATCAGTTTGACTGCTTTGTGTCACATGAACATTCATGGGTAAATTTTGCCTATTCTGTGGTCACATGACTGTTGTGCTGTTCAGTGATTTTTATTTATCCGTGTGGTACTAAAATTGCTTTGATTTTCATAAAGTGTCTGGCATAAACCATCACAGCGCTATTGGAAGTTTGTATTATGAGCTCTTATTTGATAACATATGCTAGTTTAGAAACAGCATTGATTTACAATTTCACAGTTTGCTTGTATCAAAATAGACAATAGTCTGTAATTGCATGTAGATGTTTATATATTCTTCTAATGCAATATATATCAGTAAGCTCATTTTAGTGCAAAATCTCTCAGTTGAGAAGAATCTTAAAATTAAAGTGCCTTTTGTTTGAAGAATAACTCTGAATACATTATAACTAATTTCACTGAGATGTAATTAGCAGTATTTGTGTCTTTAATCTTGCAGCTGTACCAAATGGCTGACAAGGCAGGTGCATCTGATCTTTCCACCTGTTCACAGAGCACCAAAATATATATGGAACTATTTTTCCTAGCTTTAAAAAAAATAAGCTTCACTTCAGATGATTTTCTTGGCAGTAAACCTGTAGCCTGAATATTCTAAAAATTGTCCATAGTAGTTTGTATCTAGTCTAACTACTGAACAAGTAATGCTGGCCATTCTTTTAAATGTATTATTTCATACAGAGGATGTGCATTTATCAAACTTATGGTTGGAACTTCTCATCTATGATGACATGATGTGCAAGAACTGATATGCAGTTTTGGAGAGAAAATTGTTGCTATAACTGTTCTAGGGCTTTGAAGCCTGGCACTGTTCTCCCTGCCCCCACCCCGAAAACCCCCCCCTCATTTGTGACTAAGGAACAATAAGCTATTTCTTTTTGCAGTTAGGTTCCCTTCAAAGCACTGCCAATCCAACTTGTTGTGTCTCTCCAATTAAATTCTATTCTTTGTGCTGTATTAGTTAAGTAAAGTTTTGTGGACCACTTTATAGCAAGTGACTGCATTTGGATGGTGATGATCTGAACTGGGTCAATATGTCACATGGAAATAGGAATATGTACAGTTTGTGAAATGCCTCATGATAGCAGATGAGCCTGTTTGGAACAGCTTAATTCCTTTATGGGATTCCCTCTGTTTGTCCTTGTAGTACTGCTGCCTCAGCAACCAAATCTGCAATTATTCAGTCTCATGGCTTAGGGAATATGATCTGCAACCTAGATATAATAGTCACTTATCATCAAAATAGAGATTTGGAAAGTGCAATAGGTAAATGAAACTATTTCTTACTTTGGGCTAAATCATATATTGCCTTCTAGGAATACTCCTCTCAAAGTTGTAAGGCGATTCTTCACTCTGGAGTTACTGCAATATGTTAAATATGATGTAGTGCAAATGCTGGTAACAAGAAACGCTTCACTGTGCTTCAGCAATTGATCAGAGACCTAAAATTTCAAAATACCCATCTGCAGTATCACTGACAATATGGAATTTTTTCTTTGTGATTAATACTTCACTTTTCCAAACTTTTGGCAACATATTCCATTGTCAGCATCTACAGCAGGGATGCTGGGTTTGGGGGGAGTTGTATGAGGTAGAATATTCTAACCAAAAGTTTTATGTAGTGATTGTAGTTATGTGGTGATTGATTTTATGAGATGTAATTATATTTATGTAATTATTAATTTTACTTCTTACTTGTTTGTTGAAAGTTGCCTTGAAGCTTTGGCATAGGTGATGCACAAGTCTAATAAATAATATAATATTAATTTCACATTTAGCATTTTCTGTTTTAGCAAGTTCATGGTAGAACTGTGCTGGTGAATGGATTCTTGACAAAATGGGTCAGACTTGGAGTGGCGAATCTCACTCTCCCAGTCTCAGTAACCTAAGGAGCAGTGTCAAAAGTCTCTTGACTGGAGGAAAGGAGAGCATCCTGGCTTTTTCTCAACCAGAGGTTTCTATTACTGTCCTCTACCCAGCCAAATTCCATCTTAAAATTAATGCTCTGTGTTTTTCTGCCTCCAGCATTGACCGTTTGAGGTGTGTTTAGGGTAATGTGTACTTTGTTCTTAACCTGTAATTGTGATGGAGTTTCTCATGGCATCTGTAATTTGCGATTTAAACCATGAGATATTCAGATGAAATTGGCAAGATTAGAACCTGACTTTCTAGAGGCACTCAGCTGCAAATGCAGCTGGCATCATTTCTGTAGAACATAGAAGGGCTTAATCGGATACATGGAGCATTGGCAGAAAAAAAAATGAGTGTTTCGGAGTATCAGTTTACACCAGTAATGCCTTATTTGTATAATTGGCATTATGCTGCATTGTTTATTGTAAGCTGTTTGTGCTCCATGAGAAAATAAAAACTTGGTTTAAAAGCACACCAAATTCTACATCATGCTATGATAGACCTGCTATGATGGAGTCTTGGCTGTTGCTAACTCACATTCTCTCAGCATGTACCCTGCAAATAGCCTTTTAAACAGTTATTTCTAAAGATGCCTTAGGCTGCAGTTGTATACCCTTCACCTACTACCTTTGAGTAAGCCACACTAAACTAAGTGAGGTTTACTTTGGAGTACACAAGACTGCATAGCTAATAGGCTTAACATTTTAAGCTGGCAGTTGTAATAGTTAGGCCTGCTAGGCCTGTGATTACAATGAGGATTGCTGGAATAACCCAGACCTTCCAATATTGGCAGCGCGGCGGGGGGGGGGGGCTTGTCCTGTGGACTGTTCCTGAACTGTGTGAGTTTACAGTAATTAGTTGTTAAACACTGAGGCGGCATAGGATATTGGGAATGTCATGACGGTTTAGATGTAGAGGTATAAGAAGATGGGATGCATGCAGGAAGTAAAATTGATGAAGGGGAAATATGGAGAGAAGTAGGAAGTTCAGGCCCACAAGGATTGGTATTGAGGCGTGTGTGTTTTAACTTGTTCATAAATGATCTAGAATTAGGACCATGCAGTGAGGTGGTCAAGTTTGGTGACAAAGATACTAAATTGTTCAGAGTCAATAAAAGGAAAAAGAGATCTTGAAGAGCTCCAAAAAGACCTCTCCAAACTGAGTGAATTGTTGGTAAAATGGCGAATGCAATTCGTTCTGAACAAGTGTAAAGTAATGCATGTTGGGACAAAAAGCATTAATTCCACATAAATACTCATGGGGTCTGAAATGGAGGTGTACCTCCAGGAACCTTGGGGTCATAGTAGATTGTTCGATGAAGATGTCAACCCAGTGCGTGGTGACTGAAAATAGCAGATTCTATGCTAGGGATCATTAAGAAATGGATTGAAAATAAAACTGCCAGGAACATAATGCCATTATATAAATCTGTGGTGCGGCCACATGTGGAATACTTTGTACAGTCCTGCTCGCCTCACCTCAAAAAGGATATTCTAGAGTTGTAAAAGTTTCAGAAAGAGCAACCAAAATTATCAAGGGGATAAAGCAACTCCCCTATGAAGAAAAGTTGTAACTTTGGGGAGTTTTCAATTTAGAAAAAGGCAAGTAATAGGCGGCATGATAGAAGTATAGAGAATTATGTGCAGCTTGGAGAAAGTAGATAGAAAAAGTTTTTCTTCCTCTCTCATAACACTAGATCAGCGGTAGGCAACCCGTGGCTCCGGAGCCGCATGTGGCTCTTTTACACCTTTGCCGCGGCTCCGGGGCAGATACTAGCGAGGGGAGGAGGCGCATTGTGCGCCCTGACACTCCCCACTGTGGAGGGCACTGTACTGGCTGTGACGTCACGCATCGCCCCGACGTCACCTTCCCGCCCGCCCACTACATTGTATGGGGCATGTACGCTGGTCACTGTTTTGAAGGGGAGTGAAGAACACACACACACACACAAAAAGGTAACTTGTTAATTTATTTCTATGAGGAGGAGTAATTCTGAGGGGTCAAACAAAGAAATAATAAAAAAGTGACAAAAAAGTTATTTTTATAATGACTAGTTTTGCGGCTCCCAGTTGTTTTTTCTTCGGAAACGGGTCCAAGTGGCTCTTTTTGTCTTAAAGGTTGCAGACCCCTGCACTAGATCTTTTGGACACCCTATGAAGCAGAGTGTTAGAAGATTCAGGGTGGATAAAAGAAAGTGCTTCTTCATAGCTAAACTATAGAACTGACTCCCATAAAAAATGATGGGCCAGATTGAGTGAAGTCTTCCAGTGTGTGAGCTAGTGTAACTGGAGAATTGTCAGAGAGTAGGCCCTACTGAGTAGGGCATAGTGTATGTGTGGATGTGATTTTTAAGTGCATTTGGAACACCCAAGAATATGTTTTGAAACTAGTGCTGTTCACATTTGTCATATCTTTCCTTTGTTGGTTTATTGTAGAGTTGGAAGGGGCCCCGAGGGTTAATGCATTTTCTTGAAACCAATATGTCTCTTTGAATAGGATAGATATTGTTTGTCACTTTAAAGGTGGTTTTCAAATTCTCTGTCTTCCACTTCCAGGGAATCCTGTCCTTCTCTTGTCATTTGTCACAGAACCCCAGCATTTTGCAAACAGTTTTGGGTTTCATTCTTTGAGGCGGGCTATGCTGATGTCAGTCTTGCATAGTCTAAAATAGGGAAATCTCCATGATCCATAAGAATGCATACCTGGGGCCACTTAACACAGATTAGTTATGCTTTAACAATTAAGGAATCTCTTGAGCTTTAACAATAGGAATCTCTTGAGCTGGACAGAATAGCTGGGTGTACATGTACGTTCAGTGAAATGTTTCAACAAACAGACATGCACACTATACAATTGGTTGTATCTTTTCAGCCATTTTTTTCTACATTGTAGGGAATGTTTAGTAGCAGTGGACAAGCCTGTCTTCAGAAAAGCCTTTCTGCCAGTATTGATTGAGTCATAGATGATTCCCTGATAAGCTTCCAAAGAACTCCAGGATTCACCAGTTCCAACTTGAAAACTACTTACATAAACAAATGTGAGCAAGGTCATAGAAACATAGCATTGTAGATTTGGAAGGTATCCCCCTTCTAGTCATCTAGTCCAACCCCCTGCAATGCAGGAATCTCAACTAAAGCATCTATGACAGATGGCCACCCAACTTCTGCTTAAAAACCTCCTCCACCTTCTGTGGGAGTCCATTTTTGTCTTAGAAGGTTACTGCCGTTAACAGCATCTGAAGTGATAAAATACTTCCTGTTCAAGTCCGCATGGAAATAATTGAATGGTAATCCCTCTAAAAGAATATTGGCCATATGCCACACTAGTGGAGTGAGTCAGTAGTACGGTCTTTACTAGCATTGCCAATTATATATAGGTCAGTGGTAGATGATGTAATATAGGTTATTTCCTGTGGTCATGAAGCAGAGAGTTTGTCATTAAAGTGTGTGAATTTTTGAAATAATATTTTCTATAAATAATTAAAAATAAAAATACTTAGCTCTGATGCCTAAACTCCACAAATTCTGTTTACTGCTAACTATAGATTTCCTCCAGTGTTGATTCAAAATGGATTTCTAGTTCTGGTTTGGGTGGTACCCTGTGTACTAACTGTGGTTAGTGGGAGCATATTTCTGATGGCCAAAGCATGGTTTGACTGACTTCTTGACTGAGCTGTTGAGGCTTGCTTATCATAACAATAATTCTATATTTGGTGTTGTCTAAAAATTTAGAAGCATTTTAAACAACTTTCTGTGGCATAAGGGCATTGGGATACTGTGCTGGTTTGGAACTTAGAGATATGTGCCATAGCAATTAAATGAAACTGCACAATAGAAAAGGCACAGACGGTGCCATTATGAGATTTGACATTTCAAGAGCTGATTTTAAATGTGTTCATCTGTATGCACGCATTGAATAACTACTGCTTTTTATCTAGCCCTGGAATGATAGAAATGAGAGCTCGATTTATGAAAAGTCAGTATGAGCAGAAGACCTGATTGCATTAGCTTTAAGAAGCAGCGAATGTTTTAAGATTTTAAAATACCCTTACTGCTTAATTTAATTTTTTTTATTTATTGCATCCCAACTTTTTCTCTAAAGTGCACAAAGTGGTGTACATGGTTCTGCCCCTCTTCATTTAATCCCCCAAACAACCCCGTGAGGTAGGTTAGGCTGAGAGGCAGTGACTGGCCCAAGGTCACCCAGTGATCTTTATGGCTGAGTTGGGATTTGAAACATAGTCTCTCAGGTACTAGTCTTATCTGCTATACTACACTGCCTCTATTACTACTGTATAATAAGTACAGTACAGACATATGTCTGAATGTTTCCTGTCTCCTGAATCGTGGTTGGGTTGTAGTAAAATTTGTCTTCGGTGTGCTGTGGATTTAACTTCTACACGGGAGGCAATGTCCTGCAGTCTCATTATGTGAACGAAGGGAGTGAACTTTCCTCCCTCAATCTCAACCAATGGGAGAGTTCCTATGAGGAAAAGTGTTCACTTAAGTACAAGCCGCAACCATTTTGCGCTTGTCCACTTGACACAAGACAGCCAATGTGTGGGTCTTTTGGGACACGGAAGAGGGCGGAACAGGCTTATGCATTCTTCACTGACATGTGCAGACTCCAGGATTGGAACCCCCGTGCAAAATGGTCGTCATCTGTATGCAGAATTCAGGCACCTTGTAGATAATAACATCAATTTGTACCGTTTTTTATATAGATGATAATGGTTGATATGTTGTGTGGAACACTTCCAGTCACCATTATTTTTTACTATTTATGTGTAGTGATTTATAGCCCACCTTTCTTAAATTATGGAACATAAGGCTCCCCAGCACCTGTTTGACCTTCATTAAGGGTGTACTAGGCATGTGTACTAGGACTACTGTTTCTTACTGGAGCGTCATCAAAATATTCATTAGCAGATGCTGTGCTAATAATAATGACATTAAAGATCTGGAATGCAGATTGAGAGACATACCCAGTAAGTTAATGTGGTCTGGGAGAGCAACTTCTTCAAGTTCTGAAGATCTCAGAAGCTTCCTCCACAGTAGGGCTGGGCAATATATCGGTATATCATCCAAACTGGTTGGACGTCTATATCAGTTTCATAATTTTTGACCTGGCAATATATCGCAAATCATGATGTGTGTGTGTGAGCTATGCAAAAATCACAGTGGGAAAAACCATGAAGCCAGCCAATGTTTCTCTTGATTCCTGTACCCACTATTAACTCTGCCAGCTCACCTCTCCTCTGCCTCCTGCAGGTGGCAGTGAATCACAAGAGCAGGGGCTGGCAAAAATCACAACAGGGGGAGGGGAACAGTGAAGTCAGCCAGTGTCTCTACATAGCTGCATTATATCTCAGACATCGTGATATATTGGCGTATCACGTTGTTTAACTGGTGGTATATCATGATGTTGAAAACCAGATACTTCCCAGCCCTAGCTGAAGGGTGGTCTTTCAGTTTTTGAAATAAAATAAAAACATACCCAAATGGTTTGACACTACTTAAGCAAAATTATTTCCCCTATAGCCAGCAAGAGGATAGAGAGCTACAGTAAAGGCACTTTCGACTGGCTTTTCATTGAATCAAGTAATACTTGCTAAAAGGTGGTGCTAGCCATTGTGGGCTTTTTTTCCTTTTAGCTGTCAAGATACTGGGAGGAGTTTCAAGGCTAGCGCCTCCCATCTACTATGTTTTGCAGTCTTCACTGAATATTTTGCATCTGTTTTTAAGGCATTCCCCCCTGCCTCCTTGTTTGTACTGATTCTCACTTCACAATTTGTGCAAAGCTTTTCAGAACATAGCATTAATTAACAATATGAATGGATTAACAATAATTAACAATATGAATGGAACATAGCATTAATTAACAATATGAATGGTGGTATCTGAAGAAGTGTGCATGCACACGAAAGCTCATACCAAGAACTGACTTAGTTGGTCTTTAAGGTGCTACTGGAAGGAATTTGTTTTGTTTTGAATATGAATGGTGGTTCTTCAGTGCAAGAGACGATACTGTTTTCCTTTAAAATATCTGGTGAATGCTCAAACAAACAAACAAACAAACAAAAAACACTGCAGAGGATTAGCAAACAGGTTACGAAATGCCACCTAGTCTACAATTATTTATTATTTAGCAAATAGAACTTTTTAGAAAGCTTAAGAGCACTTGCTGATTGATACGGCATTCTTGTTCCCCAAGGGCTGTTCTACACAAGTGATTTATAACACTTAGGTAGGTGGCATGCATACTCCATACATTATTCTATTTGTATATGAAGAAAGACAATTTTTCTTTTTAAAAAAATTCCACCAGTAATCTTAAATTACTTCTACAGTTCTTGTAGAAGAGTAACAATTGTGCTTAAGTACTTGAAAACAACACATACACCTCTTGTAAAGTGATCTGCTACAATGGTAAACTGTTTCAATGCTATCTCTAAAAGTTTGCCTGTCTATAGTGTGTAACTAACCCCTTGTTTGGGGGTGGGGGAATCTAGATTATTATCTTAGACGTTCAAGAACTAAGGGTTGTATCCAGCTTGCACAATAGACTTTTCATTCCTCTCCTCTTCTCTGCAACCCTCTGTGTACCCTCAAAATCTGCACCAGAGACAAGAATACATTTTCCCTCCATATATTCTATGTGTATACTGAGCAGTTGTGACTGTGAGAGGAATTAAGTCATTTCTCAAAAATTGCTCCATGTAAATTAGTTATGGCAGAGTTCTGACAGAGACTGCATAGACTTAATGCAGGAACGGTAATGCTGCTCTAACATGGTAGGTACAGTCGTACCTTGGGTCTTGAACAGAATCCATTCCGGATGTCTGTTCGACTTCTGAAAATGTTCAAAAACCAAGGTGCCACTTCCAATTGGCTCCAGGAGCTTCCTGCACTCAATTAGAAGCTGCCGAAGCTGCATTGGACGTTCAGCTTCCAAAAAATGTTCGAAAACAGCAACACACACTTCCAGGTTTGTGGTGTTCGGGAGGCTAAATGTTCGAGTAACAAGGTGTTCCAGAACCAAGGTACAACTGTATCTTGTAAGCTTTTCTGTACAGCTTGCTCAAAGTTTGTTACAAGAAAGTGAAAGGCAAGACTGTGTACACTGAGATGTGGTTTAATGCATCACAATTCCAGGTTGCCTTAGAATACCAGCTGGTATTCCCAGAATAGGATTGGTTGTCTAATATGTATCCTGCTTATTCTGCAGCATGTTCCCATCATGAACATCATGAAGTAGCACATATGTAGTAAGCAGATGCTTAGCAAGCACATATTTACTTGTTTGCCATAAGCTTGCCTTCAAGCATTAGTGTTCAGCATTGGAATATGTAGTGAGCATTCATTGTATTGTGAAGCTGTCCTTTGATAGTAGGCGAGTGCCAGAACCTTTACAGCTGAAAATGAATCTGTTAGATGCTTCTTTTTAACATACACAGGGATGTTCAACAGGTTGACTGCTAGCGGCTCAATTAATTTCCTCCGTGGGGGGAAGCATCCGGCCCTGGCCCTCACTTGCTCCCCTAAAAAAAAATCAACAATTTTGGTGTGTCCCCCCCCCAAAAAAATGGGTAGATCAATGCCAGCTTTTTATTGTGGGAGTAGATCACAGTCTCTCGGGAGTTGAACGTCCCTGACATATAGTAATAAAATTTCCTGCACTATTAATAGTTTAATTCATAAGCATTTTTAAATGCTAAAAGTAAAACTAAAAATAGCATACTTGATGGATTGCATATTGTGCATATTGTGCTCATATTCAGACACCCATGCAAGTTTTGATGTCACAAAAAATGAGTACTTGCCTCAAGTAGCTGTCATGTGCTATGATGACCCATTGCTTCCTTGCAGCCTAAGGACATCTAGTGATCAAAGAGGGCAGACAGTTCTGCCCAAGACTAGGCCAGTCTTCCAAAACTTTGTGCTCTGTATCTGGCTGGGGTTGATGGGAGTTTGTTTATTTTAAAGCATTTCTAGGTGGGGCCTGCTAAAAGTGGCTTACAATAATAAAATACAACATACAGAAAAACATGACTCTACAAAAGAAATAGAATTGCCCCCCAACCCCCCAGAAAATCCAGTAGAACAGCAGAGAATAGCCATAGTCCGAACAACAAAACATCGCTTATGGAAGGCAAGTAAGAAAAAAGTCCTTCCAAAATCCTTGAAGCCTTGAATTTGATTGCTTTTCTACTGAGAGGGAGGACTTCCAGTGTCACAGGCTCCCCATGTAAAAGGGCCCTCACCCTTATGTCCAGTAAGATCCTGCCAGGTGGTCTGATCATCTCACTGGCAGTGTCTGCATTTTGGACCAACTGCAGTTGCATTCTAAAGCAGCTGAAGTTTCAATAAAATCAGTTTCAATAAAATCATTCCATCAAAGAAAAACAACAAAAATTTCAACAGCAAGGCATTCTTATCAAGTAGGCCGTCAACCAGCTTGTCATATTCCCAGCAAATGCCTGGGATAAAAGATGAGTTTTATTTTGGTGCTAAAAGGAGGTTAATGATGACCTCCTTTTAGACCTCACTGAGGAGAATTCCACAGCTAGGGAGTCCCAATGCAAAAGGCTTTGCTCTTGGTGAACCTCCCTCACATGGAGAATGCCCTCAGATGAAGGGTCCAGATAGGTTCGTATTGGGAGAGGCAGTCAGATATATATTGTGTATTTTAATTTCTTGTGGATCGAGTTGCATTCAGTAGGACTGTTTTGGTGTAATCTCCCATATGAGGGAGCGATGTGGAATGATTCCTTTGGAGAAATACCATGATTAAACAGTTGAGGAATGATTTTGCAGGAGTAGGACCTGCCTGTGCTGCTCTATTTTTTAAGGTATTTTTAACCTGCCCTTAAACAGAATTGCTGGGATGGATGCATTGTGCTCATCAATCTTTTCTGCACAACCTGTGAAATCTTCCATGCCGATTTTCTGCTTGTATTCCTTCATAACACTTTATGCAGAAGAAAATGCCCTTGCCTGAATGCCTGTGATAGTTACTTTGTAGTAGCTTGGTAAAAGTTTCTCCAGTTGAGTCCTGCATACACTTCACTGTTACCTACTACATTTAGAGAATGAGTTCAGGAAGGAAAAGAATTATAGCATATGGCTAAGATTTCAGTGGCATGTTTATTTTAGGGACCAGTTACATTCTTGCAAGACTACTCTCTGACTTAATTAGAAATTGGGACATTACTTTCAAGCTTCTAGTCTAGTTGAGCACTCAAAAGTCTTGAGAAATACCCATTGCGGGGGGTTATACATTTTACTATGAGAATTTTAAGATTGTCTGACAAAGAGCAGCAAACCATGAAACTGGCAGATATACCCTTGGCTGTGCTCCAGCTGCCTGTAGCAATGTAAGTACACACCATAGCTCTTGCTTGTGATAAAACGTACAGAAATTCTGCTTCTGAAAGATAATACAAACTTTTAAATTAATTTAAATTGTTGTTGAAAAGAGGTTGATCTCTTTCTGATAACAAGAAATTAATTGTTGCACGTAGTTTTTCATATGTAGCAAACTATTTTTAGCACGAATAGCTTGAGCACTACAAAACAATTAACAAAATAAGAATTAAAGGTACATTTGGAAGATGTTCCTGCATATGTGACTTTCTGACAGACATAAGGGAGTGACTGATATCCCACATGAAGCGTTTTCTCCGAGTACTTGTAGGATAGTTATATTTATCCTTTTGAACCTTTTAGGATTAATGGTGAAAGTCATTCTTTACTGAACAGTACTTGAACTGCTAAGGTACTACTCATTTTCTTATTATTAGGATAAACAGAAAGGTTGATCTGGTTTCTCCTTGCATCATAGATAAAATGTTTTTAAACAAAAAACAAAAATGGGCTGTGTGCCAAGAAAAGGTTTTTGTACCAATATAATTTTATATCTTAGTTGTTTAAAGCATGCTGTTTTCCAAAAACATTTTAAAAGGGGAAAATGAGTCATTACTGGTTTTCCAAACAAAGTTAGTGTTTAAGATTGAACTGTTACTATCTCAGTAATGCCATTTATAACTAAATCCAAATAAATCTTACATTTAACTAGCATAGTAAATTATTTTGTTAGGAACACAAATCTTCAGTTTATATAACAGTAGCATAATCTATAACATCATTTCCCTAGAGGAAAAACTGCAACTGAAAAGGCAAAGAAAAAGCGACTTTGAATTGATTTACCCTTTAATAGATAAAGTTTGTTCACTGTAAATCATGGGTGGCATTCTACTAAAGTTTAGAGCAGACCTGTAGAAGATAATGGGCCTAACCCAGCTCATTAATTCCTGTGGTTCTACTCTGAGTAAAACTTAATTGAAAACTAGCTCATGGTTCCACAAGACATTTAAAAGGATGTTAATCAACCGAAGACCTGGTTTCCCTCCCATCCAGCAGGGTAATGAATGAGTTGGTCTGGTGTGTGTGTGTGTGTGTGTGTGTGTGTGTGTGTGTGTGTGTGTGTAGTGTGTATAAAAAGGATTCAGAGCAGGAGTTAGGGGGGAGGCTCCAACAAACAATGCATACCAGTAAAATACTGCATTTTCTCCAGTACCTCATTTTGATACACTGTGCATTGAAAGCTCTCAGTTATTGTGCTTGCACATTTTGATTTAGTTCTCAAACTGCAATTCCCTCTGGAAAAACTAGCTAAGTATTCTTGTCTTGTCTAGCTAGGCTTCATGTTGTCTATTGGTGACGGTGCAAATACTCTAGGGTTATTGATTTGGTTTTTCCGTTTATAGCATGAAGAGACTAAATACCTTTGCAATAAATAACACAGCTGACATACATTGGTGTACTCTAGAAACAGCCTTAACTAAAATAACTTCTACTTTGTACTAAGTATAGACAGGGGTATAAAGTCTGAGTAAGGCAAGTGGCATAATCTGTGTTTTGCATCCAATATCTGCATCAGAATTGTGACGGAGATATCACTAACGTGCCCCTAAATGCTTTACCACTGAGTATCTGCTTAAGATCTTAAATGCCCGAGAAACTAACCCAGTCAACATGGTGAGCTCTTTGGTCAGGATCCAGCATTTAACATTGGAATGCAGTTTGCACATAACATTAGAAAATAACTATGGTTTAACACAGATTAGTAGCATGCTGGTACCCACTGCTTAAAAGGCTTCTACAACAAACCACAAGCTCTAGCTGCTCGCTTATTAGTGCAACAGAGCTGCTACATTTGTGTTGGTGGGTGATCTGGACTAATTCTGTGCAGGTTTATTTCAGTAATCCAGTTAAATATGAAGAGATGACTGTCTTGCTGCAAGGCTGCTATATAAAACAGGTTCTAGTTTTCTAGGTAATATCCTAAGTCTTCATAAATAACCCCAATCCAGGTTAATTTGTGACCTCTTTTTCCTCCACCAACACTTTAGTTTTTACTTGCTGAAATCCTGTACCCACTTACCTGGGAATAAGCCCCTTTGAGCACACTGGGAGTTACTTGTGAGTAGACCATGTATAGGATTGTGCTGTAACAAATGTTTAAAGATAGATTAATGTAGTTTGTGATAGAGAAAGGACTTCACTCTTGATGTTCATAATGTTCATCTATGCACTGACTTTAGTGCTTGTGTTCTCTTAAACTAGCAGACTATCTTCTCATTTTTATTCAACAACCATGAGCTGAGAATGTTTTAGAACTGTGCAAATGGTCTGGTTTCAGTGTACTTTACTGAAGTACATTGACTTAGCTTTTCCCAAGTCTTTGAAGAAAGGGCATTGTACACAGGGCATTTCTGTTGGATCTAGAAGTAGGGTTGTTGTATCTAAAAAAAGAGCTATCCAAATAACAGCTGGGAAAGTATGCGTCAAACACCACAAGCTAGTTTGTCTCACTCATGAAGCAGATGTCCTTGCAGTTTCTTTGAGGATGAGCTATGTAGTCATTGTTTTTATGTTTCATTTTTGATATCTGATTCTATTGTATTTTTAGTCCTGTTTTTCCCGTGTCATGGTGGATGTTTTCTAGCGGGGAAGGGCGGAACTTGAATGGGTTGTTTATACTTCAAGATTATACCGAATAAATGGTTTATACTTAAAAAATAGTTGAATGTGTTACACTCCCCCCCCCCCCCCGGTTTCCATAGAGTAATGTGGTGGTTTTCTAGAAAGAATTTTTTTTTAAAAAAATGCTGCCCTTAATTGATACAGCCTGTGTTAACATTTTTATTTAATTTATATTTAGAGAACAAATCAAAACTAGCATTTCATGTTAAATTTATATGCTATATAATTACAAAAGCAAAAAATAGTTGAACTGACATATTTCAAATGTGTATTTAGTGTGGTTTAACTATTATAATGAAACAAATTCAGACAAGTATTTTAAGACATGACAACTAAATATATGGGAAGTTTATACTGCTATTTAAATTTTTGGGGCGGGGGGATGAAAATGCTGAAAACTGCCCAAGGTGTTGTCAACATAAATCTGCAGGTTAATGGCTCATTTGACAAAATATTTGATCCTCCTACAACAGGGGTAGGCAGCCTAAGGCCTGCGGGCTGGATGCGGCCCAATTGCCTTCTCAATTCAGCCTGCAGACCGTCCGGGAATCAGCGTGTTTTTACATGAGTAGAATGTGTGCTTTTATTTAAAATGCATCTCTGGGTTATTTGTGGGGCATAGGAATTCGTTCATTTCCCCCCAAAAATATAGTCCGGCCCACCACATGGTCTGAGGGACGGTGGACCGGCCCACAGCTGAAAAAGGTTGCTAAACCCTGTCCTAGAAGACAGCAGGGTTTTTTCATGTTATTTTTTCCATATTTTTTCGAATGCATTGTTGCTTTCGAAAGGTTTCCAGAAGGGTCTGGAAACTTCTGTTTCAGTGTATCTGAAGAAGTGTGCATGCACACGAAAGCTCATACCAAGAACTGACTTAGTTGGTCTTTAAGGTGCTACTGGAAGGAATTTGTTTTGTTTTGACTATGGCAGACCAACACGGCTACCTATCTGTAATTGTTGCTTTCAGTTTGCTTCATGTTATTATGTAGCACTGGAAATTATAATAAAATTTAATAAATAAATATGTAGTAATGAGAGATGGTGTTCTGAAAAGATTAAAATGCAACTTATGATTTTAGGTTTGACTAAGAACATTCAGGTTACTTTATAGTTGCCCAGTTTGACTTGAACCCTGCCATATTGAATAATTTCCAGCCAGTCTCCAATACTCAAGTATGTGTTCTGTGTTGGTTGGATAATGCCTCGGATGAATCTAGCAGCTATTTGTTCAGGCCAGTAGACTACGTTAGCAGGCTTTTTAACATTATGCTCCTTTTTGTAAATCCTATTGAGCTGCACTCTGCTTTATGTCCCTTGGAATCTGGGCTAAAAGCCAGATATTCCCAGATTAATAGGGGTCATGGAATGTTTGGGCAGTTATAAATGGAAGAAGAATCTGTGCTCTGATGAAGTTGCAGGTTGAATAGGTCTGGTTCACATCTCATATTAAACTTTAGTTTAAAACAAACCATGATTTAATGAGAATGAGCAGTATACTGCTACACAATGGTTCCTGTGGCATCCTATCTTTTCCACCACAAATTAAACAAGTCACAGTCTGTTTTGTCATGTTGTCCAAATCTGGGGCTGTTGGTTTGTTTCCTCCAAACAAGTCATAAGTGGTAGCCAAGGTTTCTTACTGGCTAGCGTTTTGTGGTTTGCTTGAGGAAACGAAACATGGAACCTTTGTTCTGTTGGTACGACAAACCAGATTAGAGCTTGTTTCATCCATTGTGCAATAGGAGGGAGGGGGAGCTCTGTGAGTAGCATGCACTAGCATATTGAACATTCAGATTAAACCATGGTTTGTTTTAAACAACTGTGGAGGCCTACCTGTATTTAAAAATAAATAAATCAAGAGAAGCCTAATAGTTAAAAGCAAGGATGCTTACTGAATCTCTGTTGGAAGAATGTTCCATAACCTGGGACCAGTGTCACTAAATACTGAACTTCTGGTTGAATCCGGTCAGGCCTCTAACATGGCGGTGGGGGGAATAACTAGCAGTGCTACTCTGGATGATCTCAGTCATCGAACTGGGATATAAAGGCTTAGGCAGTCCTTAAGGCACTGTGAGCCCAAGTTGTTGCTGTATTTACAATGTTTATTTTCATTCATTTTAAAGTGTATTTATACCAATTTAATATTATAAGCCATTTTGTGAAGATTTGTGCTTTGAAAAGTGGGTTAGAAACGTATGAATTGCAAGATTGGATTATTATTATTATTATTTTAATGGCATAAATTGGTCCACCGTGGTCATCCCTCCTCTTCCCCTATTCGGAAGAATTAGATGAACTGTTTGGAAACAGTGTCTGATTGGACTAATGAAACTATGTATGAACGTTTCAGAATGGGAAATGAGTGGTAGAATGTTGCCTTTGTTTTGAAAAGGTGTTTCCTTTCATATAGGACATTTAACATCACTTGTTGTTTTTTTCCTTCTAATAATTTGTTTTCCTTTGTTTTAACAGTGAGCAGAGCATCTGCCAAGCACGGGCTGCTGTAATGGTCTATGATGATGCTAATAAGAAGTGGGTACCAGCTGGTGGATCTACTGGATTTAGCAGAGTTCATATATATCATCATACAGGCAACAATACATTTAGAGTAGTTGGCAGAAAGATTCAGGATCATCAGGTAAGTGATTAAGCTCAAGTAATTAAAATGGCCTTTTATTTTAGTTGGTCAGATGTAAATGTTCTCTTACATTGATGGAAGGAGATGAACTTTTGGATCCACCTCAGAGCCTTTAACTTAATAGAATAATGGGACAGTCAAACATGTCAGAGGCTTTCAGACGATTTTCACCACAAATCTACATTTTTTATCATCGATTGTCTCTTTTACCAAAAAATAAATAATGCCAACTGAGTGGAATTATCTGAGGGGTTTGGAATGTAGAGTCCAAAGAGTTGGTGTAGGTGAGAGCAAAGTTTCATTTATTGATTTAACAAGCCAGCTAGTTCCTAATCACAGTTTCAGATGGAGAAGAAGCTAGGATTATTATATTTTTACATCATGCCACTTAGAAAATAGCAAGGGTCCCTCATCATACTCACCCTCACAGTGTGATTTATTTGTGAACTTTACAAAAGTCCCAGTCTGCTTAAGCGGAAAGGATTGCATTTGTGACTTCAACATTCTGATTTTAAAAAATCAATATTAGTATAGTGGTCCCTCAGGTTAAGAACTTAATTCGTTCTGGTAGTCCGTTCTTAATCTGAAACTGTTCTTAACCTGAAGCACCACTTTAGCTAATGGGGCCTCCTGCTGCCGCCGCACCGCCAGAGCACAATTTCTGTTCTCATCCTCAAGCAAAGTATTTAACCCGAGGTAATATTTCTGGGTTAGCGGAGTCTGTAACCTGAAGCGTATGTAACCCGAGGTACCACTGTGTGTGTACTGCTTACCTCTTGAAGGATCAAGATATCAGGGACTTACAAAACAGAAACATTTGTTGCAACAGATTCATGACTGAGGAGCCGAAGGTATGTAATTGATAATGTTTTGAAGACAAAATGAAGATCATCATGCAAATCTTTAGTGCAGCTGCACCTGTAATACTGTGTAGAGTTCTGGTTGCTTCACCTCAAACAGAATATTGTAGAGCTGGAAAGGGCTCAGTAAGGGGCAATCAAAATGATGAAGGGGATGGAGCAGACCCCCAAACCTCACCAAGAAGTGGACTGACCATGACAACGAAGTGATATTCACCACCACCCTGTTTCCAGACAACCTCCCACACCATATGGAGCAAAGACTAAATCAAGGCTATTTCCTGCTCTCTGCATTGGACCCATGACCACTTGAGACAGGCCCATGGTTGCCATGGAGGCAATGAACTCCCAGACTGGACCTGAGGCATGCTCAGCATGAATGCTGAAGTCACTCAAAACCACAGAACTGGGGTTCTCCAGCATCACACTTGAGACAAGCTCAGCCAGGGAGGCTGATGAGCAGCAGGGTAGGAAGTACAGCAATAGCATCCTTAACCGGTCTCTTTGGCCCAGCGTCAGATGCAGACCCTCTAGTGCTGCTCCAAGGAAGGTGGTACATGATGGTGGTATGTGGATAGTCTCTCCATTCTGGGCTGATGTCGCACCAAGTACCTGGGTGGGCAGAGCCGAGTCAAATTGGCCTACCCGGCTGCCCCACCCAGGTCTCGGTGAGACCCAGCCTCAACCAGGTCAGCCTGCTGAACCACACTCAGATCATGGATTAGCATTCATTGCGAACTGACCTGGTATCCAGCAGAAGAACCAGCAGACTGAAGGGGACAGTGTTAGATTATCCATTGATGCTGCGATAAGTGGGAGTTTAATGAGGAATATCAGGCACAAATACCTGTCATCATCCCTTCAACATCTCATTCTGTAATGCCTACCCTTCCCTTCGATCACCTTCTACTCTGATATCCTGCCCTCAAGACATATCCTGTATGTGGAACACTCTGCAAAAGTAAAAGTAACAATACACATTTTATCATGCCACCAGGCCATGCAGACATCAATCCACAATAGTTCACATGTACAGCCCATCATAAAGATGTCAAGCCACAGCTGAGAAACAGAACAAAACCATCTTGTACGGGAATCCCACCCCATCTCTCACCTGGGGTATAAGCAAGCACTGCAGATGGACCATAAATAGACACCAACAGGTGCTGTAATGAAAATATTGTCATTCAGCACTCATTGGTAAATAGTAACTGGCCCTCAATAAAGAAAACTGTAAAAATTCTCCATCTGTTCCTATCAGCTCATCTAATGTATAAATCCCAGAATCTAGCCACTTCTTCCATAGAAAGAATTATCTTTAAATCAGGGTTACCCCATGAAGTTAATTTAACTATCAGCATATGGATCAAATTATAGCTGGCAAGCCAGCATACACAGTGACTCCCTAGTTGCTGAAATTGGTGATGTAGACCCTTTTTTACATGTATAGACTGCAGCACCACCCATCCCAAAAGAGGTTTTACATGAGCCACCTCTCAAATTGCCCATGCTGGGGGTACTCCTAGAAAAAGAAACTTGCTACTTGTTTATGCCTTGTAGCATAAAATAAAATATGGAAAATTAAATCATCTTTCCATTTTATTATTTTAAGTGATATACGAGGTGGTGAATTACCCCAAATAAACATCAGAAATAATACATTAAACTTCTGAAAATATGCTTGGAAATTTGTTGAAAAATACCGCTAAGAAAAATTATTCTTCATGGCAGTACATCTTAAATGTGTTAACTCTACCCCTAAGTGCTAAGTTTAAGTAGTGCCTGATCTCAGTTATGAACCTATTTAAGCTTAATTTAATGATTTGAGAAATGTCTGTAGAAACCAAAATCCCTAGTGAAAATGCTTAGTGAAAGACATACACAGCAGGCAATTTAGACTTGCCCTCTGGCATTCTTATTTTAACCACTTTATTGTTCATCCTGGAATCTGACTAAACTTATCCATTGATCTGATAAATTCTGATATAACTGTTTCAGGCCTGCTAACAAATAGTAGCAAATCATCTTCAGACAAAGCTAATCTAAATTCCACTTGCTCATGCACAAACCATAAATCTTTCTGTTCTGTCTAATTGCATATGCCAACGGTTCCAAACATAAATCAAAGATCAATGGAGAAAGAGGACATAAGAACATGGAAATAATAGTCTCTGTAATCTATCCCCAAGCCTTTCCCCACAGACAAATCAAGTGACACAAAGGCAGGTCTCATCTGCAGGTGCTGCTTTTCTTCCCTAGCCCTCTTCTATAAGGTAAAGGTAAAGGACCCCTGGACGGTTAAGTCAAAGGCGACTATGGGGTTGTGGCGTTCATCTCGCTTTCAGGCCGAGGGAGCCGGCGTTTGTCCACAGACAGCTTTCCAGGTCATGTGGCCAGCAGGACTAAACCGCTTCTGGCGCAACTCTACTGTACTGCCCTACTGGCCCAGCACTTGTTTCCAATGCAAGATCTCACCTGGAGCTGCACTCATTGGGGCAGGAGGATGGAAGAGAAGTGATACTGTGTCACACCTAGCCCTCTGTTCTAGTCAGAGAGGGTATGCCTGGTACTGGGGCATATATGTACCTCTGCCTTTTTAAAAAAAATAAGGGAAAAATCCCTAAATGAAGTTGGAACTATGAGAAATACGTGTCTGAATGAATGAGTCGCAAGAGGAGTTGTACTTAGCATTTTCTTCCATCTGTGCACATAGTTGCTCATTAACTGCCTCTTAAGTTTCTTCTCAGCCCATTTCTATTAATGCTAAACAATATAGTCAAACGCTGTGAAATATATTTATTTAACGACCGTTTACGCATTTTCATTGGAAAATTAGTGTTTTATAATATATTGGTGGGGTGTGTGTGTTTTTTTAATTATTATTTGGAGTGACCTAGCTGGCACTGCAGGGTTTTTTTATGGATGATAATTAAAACAATATAATTGAGGAAAATCAATAGGGAAGGGGACATTTGCTGCTAACAGGAAGTGTATTCCAAGGCATTGGGCCCCTTAGGCAGGACCATAAGCAAATCTCTCGCATTCTTTTGGAACAAGGGGAAGGGGGAAGGAATACACATCCATAGGTAAAAATGCTACAAAGCACCTTTAAGCCATAAGTATACTTTACTATTTTTTTAGGTGGTAATAAATTGTGCCATTCCAAAAGGATTGAAGTACAATCAAGCAACACAGACGTTTCATCAGTGGCGGGATGCTAGGCAAGTGTATGGGCTCAACTTTGGCAGCAAAGAAGATGCCAATGTCTTCGCAAGTGCCATGATGCATGCCTTAGAAGTGTTAAATTCACAAGACTCTGGTAAGGCTGCTACAAATTTCCACAATGGTTTTTAAATAGTGGTTTATTGTTCAATCTTACTTCGTTCTGTTTATCTTGAGTTGGAGTAGAAGGTCCAGATACATATTTTAACCTAAGCTGTTATCTTTCCAATAGACATGAGTTAGTTAGAAGTAGATGCCTTAATCCTATGACTGTACATAACAGAATGCTGCTATCCTATATGGTGAAGGATTAGCAAATCAGTCTTACGTGCATCACAGTTCACTTCATGGGTATTGTAGAGTGAGTAATTACTTATATTTGGGAAGAGACTGCAGCAAGTTCCTGTGCAGTATTTCCAGAATTTGTGTTAGGTAAACTACCAGGTGGAAGGAAATAAGAACTTCCTCAATAGAGGGTAAGAATCACCTTCAAGAATGCGTAGATGAAACTACAGTTTGGATCCACAAACCTTCAGGAAGAGCATTATCTTTATTCCTTAAAATATTGCATTTAAAATATTGTGGCCTTGCTTAGGAAATATATATATTTGTCTTTAATGCAAGTATTATTAGCATTTGTGTGCAATATAACACAATGGGTGATATCCAACTAAGGGTGCCTCTTGAAGCCCATGGCTCTCTACTGTTTGAACCAAGCTTAAAATGGTTATGGCCACAAGGCAGCAGAGGTTTAGGGTCAGAGCTTTCCTTCTCCTTGGATGGGCTCCCAGCTGTGCAAAAAAGAACTGTTTATTGAACTCATTTTGACAACTGAAGTCCACATAAACTTTTGAGCATGAAATAGCTTTGGTGTTTTCTTTATTGCAAAGAGAGCTTTGCACAGGTACTATAGGAACAACTGCTAGGCAGAAGATCCAGCAAGTCAATGCATTAATAGTCCAAGGCTTCAGATTTTTAAAACTTAGCTCTGTCAGTCAAAAACAAAGACATCTTAATTAGAAGACCTGCTAAAAATCATTCGTTCCCTGAAATGGCTTTTAGGAAAGACCCAGATTTAATTAATGGAAGCAATTGCTTAAAACATAACATTAAAGTGGTCTCATATTGGCCTTCTGATGGAGCATGAACAGCAAAATTAGAACATGGGTGTTCTCTGTGCCATCTGATGAATGTGAATAAGACCAGCAAGCCGATTTATCCAGCACTACTTTGAATTCAACTGACCTCTCAGGCTTGAATAACAATGAACTCTAATCATACATTGTAGTGCAGTTGGTTGCATTCCTGTTGCCTTTCAACTATACTGTATGCAAAATGGTTTTTCTTGAAAGAGAGCCAGCCATTCCACCCCTCCCCCTTTTTCCCAGGGCTCTCTGCAACAATGGAGAGACATAGCATTAAGTGACTGATATATTCATCAGTGCTTCACAGTCATCAAACCCCTCAGGGACAAACTAGATGATACATTAAATATGTGAATTATCTGTTGTTAAAGATTTAAACAGCAGCATATAGCTCTGATCAGTATTAGGGCTGTGGGCAGGGGTTATTTAACAATTTCCTCTGCTATTCAGACAAAGAAAATACTGGTTTGGGGTGGGGATGTTTTTAGTTGGTACCATGAGGTGGGGTGGAATGATTAAAAATCTTGCCCAACAATCCACTGTCCTCATCTACATTGCTTTTTAATTTAATTTTTGTAAAATATAACATCAAATATGTGACAGCAGTCACATCTAGTTTAGCTTTGAGATGGTGGCTTAAAAAAGGAGTTTGGTTTGAAAATCTAGGGTGGATACTGATGCACAGAGTCCTATATGGCTATTGTGAGAGTGCAAACATACAACAGGACTAGTGAACCTTTGGCCCATCAGTCCCAGCCAGCGTAGCCAGAACTCCAGATGGGAGTTTTAGTCAAGCAACATCTGGAGGGACAAAGTTTCACCAGTCCTGCTATATAAGGTTGCCATCTTTGTGACAGTCACAAAGCCCCTCTCACCACACTTCATGGATCGTGTTTCAAGTAAAAAAGATTGATTTTTTAAAGAAACAGGCAGAATAAACATTATCTCAATAAATATATCAGGTGCCTGAAAAAGAATTGTTTTTTAAAGTTGGATGCAAAATAACTGTCAGAACTAAAACTAGGAGAAAAACCACAAGAGAAAAGGCTTCCTTGTCCTGGAGTAAATACCATATAGAACTTGTTTGCATTTTATTTTGAGGATGTGTATGAAACTGACCTGTAAGTCACCACACAGCACATGACCTGCTATTTAACATGCTGCAGCTGGTGCTTCATTTTGAACTGTTGATCACATATCCTAGAACAATTATTTCTAGCAACTCCTTTACTGATGATGATGAAGATTTAATAAATTTGTTACCTTGCTTTCACCAGAAGGCCTGCAGCTCACAACAATTTAAAATACAATGTTATGAACAGTTTAAAACAAATTAACAGCCATGGGAATGGGGTGGGTCCTAAAAGTATGCAGCTCAGCTGCCAGAGGCCCAGGAAAACTGTGTTATGTAGGGAGGGAATTCCACCACTTAGGGAATGCCGCAGAGAATGTCCTTTTCCAGGCAGTCACACCGAAAACTTTTGAGGGTAGTAAAACTGTCAAGAGAGGACCGTCAGCTTATTCGAGTATAAGCCGAGGGGGGCTTTTTCAGTGTAAAAAATCTGCTGAAAAAGTTGGCTTATACTCGAGTATATACAGTAATCTTGCTTCCCAAAGAATTGTTTTAAAATTTTGGAATCTTTTAAAGGTTTATAAATATGTGTTTTCTCCACACTCATCATATTCATGCTGAATATATCAGTTTACATTTTGAAAAGATGTGGAGCAATATTGATGGCGATGCTCAGTTTGTTTTACGTATTTTGTAGGCTATTTGCTGGAAATTTAATAAGTAGTCAAAATTTGAAAGTTGATTTCTTATTGGACTTTACATGTGACTTTTGCATAACAGCTGAAGTGTAACTTGCTTTACTAGGTCCAACGTTGCCTCGACAAAATGCACAACTTCCCCCACAGGTGCAAAATGGCCCATCACAAGAAGATTTAGAAATCCAGAGAAGGTTAGTGTGGTTTTGCATAAAACAGTACTATTATGATGGTGATTGGGCAAGTATTTATTGGGGGGGGCAGTTATTGTTTGGTACTATGGTATGTATTTTTGTGTTTTTATATTGTAAACCACCCTTTGATCCTTGGATGAAGTGCAATGTAGATATTTAATAAATAAATATTTGTTCATGTGAGGCTCTTCATAGTACATCAGAAAGTGCAGCATTGGCTTCTCTGAGTAAACATGTATATTTCCATACAGATTGGCCCATCTTGCATGTGATGCCTAGCCATTGCTTGTTTAAGCCATGGTTTAGCAAGGTGATCAAACAAACCATGATTTATTTCACCAAACATTGGTTTGTTTTCCAGCTGCTCTTGTATCATAGTTTTGTGGTTTGGTTAATGGTGGGTATTGGGTTCACATGTACTGCCAAGACCTAGTTAAAACAAACCAAGGTTCATAAGCCAACCCCCACCCCCAAAATGGCTTCACACTGTGTTTTGTTAAGCTGCAGGGCAAGATGTGTACATTACACAAAGCCATTGTTTAATAAACAGAAATATGTGGGGGGTAATTTTTGTGTTGATGTATTTCTTTCTAGAGGGTTTTTTTGTTTCATTTCTGTTGTAAAACTACATTTTACCAAGGCTATGGTTTACTACTTAATGTTAATGGACCTAATAGATTTATACTTGTTATTATATTGATTTCTTTAACTTTCTGCATTTTGCAGTCTTATATTTAGTGTTAGAGGAAATATATAAAACAATCAATACCAACTTTGAAGTGCAAAATGGCCCACAGGAGCCATTTTTGTAAGAAATACAGTGATGTCATCCAGTCAGATATATAGGACAGGCAGCTTTCCCAAGTTGTTCATGCTAGTTTGTTTTTCTTTGGGGTTTTGGGATGATTCCTTGAGCTTAAGTTTAATTTCAACAATTGGAAAAGGTTCATCGGAAATGTACACAGATGATAACATGTTTAGAAAGCAGACCCTATGAAGCAGTTCTGAAGGAATTGAGTACAGCATACTAAGGAAGAAGACGACTGAGCAGGGAAATATGGAATTTAGGTATTTAAAAGGAGATTCCCAAAGGGAACTGCTGGTTTAATTGTATTATTTTCAGCTTTCTTTAAAGTGCTAAAGGCAGCCGTCCTTTATACGCTTATAAGCACCAGCGAACTTAATGGGATTTATTTATAAGATGTCCATCAAGAATAGGCTAAGAACCAAGCAATTATAGGGTACTGATATTAAACATTTTGGAGGGGGGCAGTTCTTATAAGAACACTTGAGCACTGATACTAGCTAATAGACCTGTAAGGGGTGCTTCAGGCATAGGAATATGTTCTAGGGAGACAGGAGGGTGGGATTAAATGATAACTGGTTGCTGTTATTTCTTTTGTAAGCACAAAGTATGGGTAGTGTTTGAAAGTAAGGAATCAGATTGATCAGACCAGTGAATCCTATTCTTAGATTGTGCATTTGTTGTACACATACAACACTTATCTTAATGTGAAGTAAATATTTGTCAAATGTGGATTGCCTCCTGTTTGGCTATCCCTGCAGTTACTGCCCATGCCAATATGGTGCCCTCCAGGAGCTGTGGACTACCAGTCCCACCCAGCAACCCTTCGTGCTGGTCGGGGAGTTGTAATCCAAAAACATCTGGAGGGCACCTCATTGATTTCCACTGTTCTAGAGTCTTTCAGGATGGTTGTCACCAACACAAGTAGCAACAAACAGCTAAAATAATTGCTGGGCTTGTTCAGTTCTAATGCATTCTCTGTTGAATATAATATCCGGAACCCCATTTTAAGATTCTCAGAATAAAAGATCCTAACTGTTCTGTTTAAATAGAGCATTAGTTCATAATATATCTTTAAACGATTCATGATGTTAATATAGCAGCTAGAAGAGGTGCGAATGTCATGAATGTAAATCCGTTGCTGTATCTTATATCAGCTGGTAGCTGATTGAGTTAATATCTATAAATAAAGTAATTACTGCATGCCTATGCTTATAAAGAGGGCAGCTGTAAGAATTAGTATACAGACTTCAGAAACAATGAAAGTGTATAGGCCTCCACTTATCCTTCAGAGGTATGATGGACCAAAGGTTGACCGGCTTCTGCTGTAAGTAATCAATTTAAATTTTTCCAAAGAAGCTGAATTACTCTTAACCTATTTCCACACACTTAGTGAAAGTCTAGCCAGCCTCATGTAATGAAAGTTAATGAAAATACCTAGAGGTATTACTTTTGAAAATCACTTGAGGGGGATTTGTCTCTATGTAAATTTATAGGCATTTTTGTATCACAGGAGCATTTGAATATGGGTATATGTAACCAAAACAAGTTTTTTAGCTGTGCGTACAGCAGCATTCTGCTCCATATCTTTTAAAAATAATAGACTAGATCTGGGATCTCATGAGCACTTCTCACCCTCAGGCAGCTCCAGGTGCCCACTGTGCACCCTTTCCCTTCTAATTTTTATTTTTTAATTTTAAAATTAGATAGGTTCTTTGAATTTATTGAAGTGACTGCCTGTTCTGTTTTGGGTGGGGGGAGCTTGTCTGTGTTTAGTGGGTATTTTGCCTGTTTGTTTGTTTGTTTGTTTGTTTGTTTGTTTGGAAGGGGAGGGTTTCTGAGCATTGCTAGCTTTTCTTTTGTGAAATGGGCATTTTGTGGTGCTTGTGACAGTTTCTTAGATTTTCAAATGTGCCCCCAGGCCCCAAAACATTAGGAACTGTTGAACTAGACTGATATCCATTTGATAATATAGGATAATATAGAAAATGTACGATTTGGCTGATGATTCTAATCCATGCTTTTGAATGTTTGTGATGAGGCTGTAAATAAAGATGTTTTGGTTACTGTGTGATTTTAAATTCCTAACCTATCCTGCAGTATTTATTTTTTTAAAACAACTTTAGTAAACCAAACTAGCAAATTTCAAAATAGCTTTTGAATGACTTTTAAGACACCAGAGTGACTTTAATCTTTGAAGAGGTTGATTACACTTTTGCCCAGAAAAATCAATGCAGACTCTATTTTTAGGTAGTCTTCAAGCTCTTAAATAAGCTTTCCATGTGTGACATGTCAAAACCGCTTTCAGGTGATCAGGCAATAAATATTTGTTGACTAGTGGAGAGTGTGGTACTCTCAGGCTGTAGATGAGGCAAAATCACTGAAACTTGTGTGTGTAGACAGGTACAGTAACAAAGCTTGCTTGCTAGTTTGGTTGAAGTTGCCTTTGTTAACTTCTTTGAAGGTCCTGAATTCAGTAACATGCCAGTATTTTCTACAGCAGTTTGCTTAAAGGCACATAAGGGGAAAAACAACAACTCCAAATGGGCAATGCCTTCATTCAGACCAACCAAAAAAGTAAAAAAAAAATAAAAATGTGTCAAACTTTCAAGTTCTCCAGAATACCGTAACTGTAAGATGTTGCAGAAATCCAGGTCTGGTGGGATGTGGAAAAGGTTTTGGTTTTTTTAAAGGCTATACAGTGGTACCTCAGGTTACATACGCTTCAGGTTACAGACTCCGCTAACCCAGAAATAGTGCTTCAGGTTAAGAACTTTGCTTCAGGATGAGAACAGAAATTGTGCTCCGGCGGTGCGGCGGCAGCAGGAGGCCCCATTAGCTAAAATGGTGCTTCAGGTTAAGAACAATTTCAGGTTAAGAATGGACCTCTGGAATGAATTAAGTACTTAACCAGAGGTACCACTGTATGTTGTAGCTATTAGGCAAGCTTGTAGACTTAGTTCCAGAATGGGGATTGGAGGTTCAGTTTGTCCCTTCCAGGTACTACAGATAAAGTATGTGCCTTCCACTTAACTACTAGAATAAAGCAGTCATGGCTGTTTTCCACATTGTTTAAGAAAATAAAGTCTGGCTTGTAACCTAGCAATGCAACTTGATAACTGTAGCACCCTAGGCGAGATATGCTCATCTTGCAGTCTGATTAAGAGTTTTCCAACTCAAAAGTTTGCCACATTTTTGTGACTTTTTGTTGATCCTAATAAAGATTAATCAGTTGTGGAGTCAACAATAGTTTAAATTAACATTATGCATTGTACTTGAGCATGCCTTTGGAACTTCAGTTGGTCCAGTATAGGGTTGAAAGGTTGTTAACTATAAGTCAACATTTTGACTATATTTTATAATATTTTATCAGTTCCACTCTTCCAATCCATTTCTGGAACCAATTAAAAGTGCTGTTTTTAACCTTCAAACCCATAAATGGCTTGGAGCCAGTTTACCTGAAACATTGGCTCCTCCCATATACTACCTCGACAGTGAAGTTGCAGTGTCAATGCCAAGTGATACCTGATGGGTGACTATGAAAGGAAGGGCCTTCTCTCTGATAGCATTCCAGCTGTGGAGCGCTCAATCCCTGCCATGATTCCCACCACACCTCCCCAGTTCATATAATAATATGACAGTTTTTATGTACGCTACCCAGAAAATTTTTGGTTATGGGCAGCATGGAAATATTGTTGCTAATATAACAATAACTTCTAGTATATTTTAGGAGTTAGCATGGTATCCTTCTTAGTAATGATAGGTAAGGAAGATTCCCCCTGTGCCATTGTGTCTAGAATATTTCAACACTGACAATATAAAACCAGGAAAAACAGTTTGTATTCTTTTCATGCAAGAAAAGATTAAAGATCTGCCAAGCTGATATTTTAAAGGGATATTAAAAGCAAATGAGGATCAGCTTTTCAAGTTGTAAATGCTTTTCTTCTGAAGTATGAATTTCCTTACTTGGCTTTTGAGATATATTAGCACAGTTTGAGTATAATGCAGCTAAAAGATAGTTTAATCATGAGAATAGGTATTTTAATTAACCTGAACTAGCTATTTAATCAAGAAAATAAGTAATTGTAAAATGTTAAATAAGTTTTCCATTTTTGAAAAGTTACTCTACTTCCATTCCTTAGGAATCTGGGACAGGAATTTATTTTTGCGTTTTTAAAGAAGAGAAAAGTAGGACACCAAAAATAGCTTTAGTGACTTAAAGAAAAAAGAAACAGAAAGAAACTGTTTTTTTATAGAACATTTTTATCTCCCTTTCAGCATTGGTCAAAAGAAGGGTCAAGCTTTTACAGTGGAGGCTCCTCGGTTGACCCTCCAAAGCCAAGGTCCAGTCTTTGACCCACAGTCATTATTAATACATTTCCACCTACCAAGAGGCTTCCAAGATGCTTCTGCCCATCTTTTCTGCTTAGCCAATCAACAAAGTCACTACCAGCAGGTCCCACCTCTGTCTCTAGCACCTCCCTTCCACAGAAATGGCTTAGTTAGGGTGGTGGCTTATTTTGCTCATTCCTCTCCCATTTTTTTCTCCGCATGAAGACAATAAAAACCCCAAAGATTTATAGCTGGGCTGGGGGACAGGGAACTGTGTATTCCTTCTGTGGGTGTTCACAAGCCAACCAGAACCATGTACAGTTGTACCTTGGAAGTTGAACAGAATCAGTTCCAGAAGTCCGTTCAACTTCCAAGGTGCAGCTTCTGATTGGTTGTAGGAGCTTCCTGCAGCCAATCGGAAGCCCCATCAGACATTCGGCTTCCAAAAGAAAGTTCGCAAACCGGAACACTCACTTCTGGGTTTGCGGCGTTCTGGAACCAAAACGTTCGACTGGTAAGGCATTTGTCAACCAAGGTACGACTGTATTCCTCTTGGATGTGGTCTGCAGCATGTGCCAGAGAGAACTATACATTTACGTTAGAAGCCTCGTTTACACATATTTTTGTCTGTGCGTGTGTCAGTGGGAGGAGAGAAGTAGGATATCTTCCTGCCTTTGTCCCTACGGCTTTGTCGCCGCCCGTATTTTCTTTGGATCTTCCTCCCCTCCCAGTGTCTTCACTAAGGAAAAGCAGGACATTCTGGGATCAAATCAGAAACCAGCTTTTGTAAATCCGGGACTGTCCCTGGAAAATATGGACACCCGGAGGGTCTGGTAAGCT
The DNA here is from genome assembly GCF_964252035.2 of Podarcis erhardii. Taxonomy (NCBI): domain Eukaryota; kingdom Metazoa; phylum Chordata; class Lepidosauria; order Squamata; family Lacertidae; genus Podarcis; species Podarcis erhardii. The sequence continues at coordinate 92,831,938 of NC_138507.1, forward strand.
AAAGTATACTTTTAATCATGTTTTAAATTGCAGATTGTGTTATGATTTTAGGTTACAGTTTTAAGTGTTTTGCCTTGCTTTGGGAGACACCCAGAGACCAGTTCCGGGACATGATGCAGTTAATAAATTAGTAAATAAATTAATTTGATAAATGAAATTCAGTTAATATATTAACCCTCTTAACCTGGGTGTAAGTGGAAAGAACACTCTAAACAAAAAGGTAGATTTATGAGATTAGCTGTGTTGTTCCTTAACTGCAGGGGCAAACCTAATCACTTTTAATTGATTCTGCATTATTGTGAAGGGAATTTCACTATCCTACATTTTTTCCTTACAACACTTTAGGGTTTGAAATCTTAGGAAGTAACTGAAAAACTGACAGGCTTGGTTGCATCCAACTTTTACAATAAGATGAGTTGCACTTAACGGAGTGGGGCTTTCCCCTGTCGTGTTGCAGCCTCTTACACTGCCAGGGAAATTGAATTTCTTCTGAAATGGCATGAGATGCAACAGGGGACTGTAGAAGGGGGAGGGAAACTGGCTTATATCAATCAGGAACTTCCCTTCTAGATTAAGGGAAGGCTTTTCCACTCATCCTGTTTCTTCATTGGATCCATGCGTAGGGTTTTGTTGCATTTGTATCCTAACCTTCCTCCAAGTATCTGAGGGTCATTCATTCTTACTTAAACAATATTTGAGGTAGGTATAGGTAGAACTAGCCCACCAATCTTATGTCAGTCGAATGCTTGTATTTATGGAGAGATGCATCTTTTAAACAAAGGTAAATCATTTCCCAAAGGGAAAACAGGAGATGGGTAAATTAATAGAACCTCAGCTGGAATAATCTCTTCCTGCTAATTAGCTAGCTTGGAGGTTGTTTTCCACATGAACTGAAGCTAAATCTCTGGTTTTATAATGCATGTTCGGGGATATGGCAGCAATAACTTAAACATTAATTGGAAATTTAAGCACTGAATTAACAAGATGACAGGATAGGAGTCTTAATGAATGGACTTGGGGAGTGCTGATGCTGCAGAGTTGTTGAAACTAAGCAGGTGTGAATGTAGTCAGTCACCTTGTGACTATAATAGTTGAATATGATACTTTCCCCTTTTATCTTCTGCAAAAATTCCAAAAGAAAAGTTACTAAGGCCATGAAAGTTGTAAGTGCTGTTATTCTATATATGAGAAGGGTCGTTGTGATTCCAAGTGAGCTGGAGCAAAATTTAAAACTGAAAAAGTTTAAAATGCACAGATTAAAAGGGAACAAGTTAAAACTAGCTAAATTGGTTTGGGAACTGAGGCGAACTACAATGAAGAATGATACAAATGTGTGGAAGCTGTAAATCTCTACTGCCCTCTGTTGGGTGATCCTTCTGATGTGAAGAAAACAGAGCTTGCTTTTCAAATCACTTCTGTGAGGTATCCAGCAATTCACAAGGTTTGCTGTAAAAGGTTCAGTTTTCAGTGGCTTGGTGCTAAGAATTGCTGCTTCAGGAAATTGGTGTATATGGTGGTGCAAATCCACTGCTGCACAGAGCGTTACATTATGATTGCAAGGATGCTGAACCAGCATTTTATATGCAAACACCCCTAAAATCTTTAAAATTGTGGTGCCGCTCATGAGTTGTTTTATAAAGGGTAGTAGTTACCAGTCAACCTTAGAGACTGGCTTGGATGTCTTAGTGATATCTTCACATGTATCACTTTATTCTTATCTATGATCAGTTTTGTAATGTGGGAATGGCTGCATCAGTTTGCTGTAGTATATTTTGAGAAACAGGGGCATGCATCCGTGTCTCTATAAGCATGGATACCAGGACCTCAAATGTTATATAGCAAATAGTCTTTAGCAAAAAGAGAGAGATTTTAATTAATTTATTAACAATGTATGTGCATTATCAGGCAAAAAAGATGCATTATTCTGAGTATTTTTAGCCATTGTTTCAGTAAGCAACAAAAGGGAACAAATCTCTGCAGTAGTTCATTGAAAATCCCTTTCCTGTTCCAAAGTCATTATCAGGCCAGTGAATTTCCGGCAAAAAAGAATGCTTTCTTCGGTGGTCCCAGGATATTCCAATATGCTGTCATGACACTTTGTAACCATTTTTTTAAAAAAATCAGTAAGAACCTTATCTTTAGGGTGTGCTAGATTCACTTCAGATATACTGCAGGGGAACGGAATCTTAGCATGTCTGTAAAAACAGGAAATAATCTATTTAAGACACCCCCCCAAATTGGCTCAACAATGGATGCTCCCAACATGTATGCATGAAATTATCACCCATTACCCCATACTCACTGCAACTAAGTTGAGTGGTTTTATATAATTTACATCTTTGTGGCAGTAAGGTGTTACCTGTGTAATATTTTATATAGCTTCTCCTGTGCTTGCAAAACTACATCATGTGGGACTCCGGGTCCCTTCCAACTCTACAATTGTATGATTCTATTACTGTATTCTATGATTTGAGCTCTGCCTAGTGGTAGCAGTCAGAGTTTGCCGTTTTAAGACATTCTGGAGCTCTCCTCCCCTCACGGACACAATCTAAAATTCTTCCTCAGTGCTGTAGTAGCATTTCCACCCCCAGCGCAAAGTTTTGTCAGCTTTCCACTGTCCACCCGTTACCTTCTTCCTTTCTCCTGTCTTTCTCCCAACTAAGAAGAGCTGCCATTCCCTTGAGGCCCCTGAAAGCCTATATTGCCACAACTAAAGCTTCTTGTCTGTCATTCTTATTCCTTGCATAGGGAAGTTTCTAATTCCACCTTTGCCAGGTGGACTAGGGCCTGCGTCACTCTGGCATGTAATTGCCTCATTTAAAGCCTACCAAAATTCTTGATTCATTATTTGAAAGCTATCCTAGAGCAGTGCCATGTGGGTAGAAGTAACTTTATTATTATTTACTTAAACTTCCTTGGGGATGCTTCTGGATCAACAGGCAAGCTAAAAATGCAAATCAAGTAAGAAGTGGTATGGAGACTATTGTCTGAAGAGTGGGATATAAATTATTACCTGTGTTCAAAATTAACCACGTGTCAGGTGCATTTTGCACCTGGCTATCAACCATTTGCAACCAAGTGAAGGTGCCCAGGTGCCAGGATGGCACCTGACATCTCCACCATCTGGAGGCGCATGCCTGGGGATCTTGACTGTTTTCACACACTTAATACCACATCCTGGAGAATTCTGTCAGTCATATTTTATCTGTACAATCAGAATGAATTTCAGGAACCAAAATGATTTTTTCTGTGCAGCCTGAGCAGGAGCAGTGAACAATATTATAGTTAATTACTGTAGCTTGCTCACAGTTGTGAAGAATATTCTTACTTTATGAATGCACTGTATCACCATTAAGAAAAAGAGGTCGGAGTCAGCCAACATATATGTGGACTGTCCCTGGATCAAGTGACTTTTCTACTTTTAAGTTCTCAAACTTCTTAACTTTGCTGAAGGTTGTCATCTGAACTAGCCAGATGTTTAGCTGATAATCAAAAAATAAGACTTCAGAGCCATCTTGCCCTAAAATGGCAAGTAGGTACCGCTCTTGCGGGAAGGTAAATGGTGTTTCCGTGCACTGCTCTGGTTTCGGTGTTCTGTTGCGCCAGAAGCAGCTTAGTCATGCTGGCCACATGACCTAGAAAAACTGTCTGCGGACAAACGCTGGTTCCCTTGACCTGTAAAGCAAGATGAGCACAGCAACCTCAGAGTCGTTCGTGACTGGACTTAACTGTCAGGGGTCCTTTACCTTTACTTTAACCTTGGTTTAAGGAACTATTTGGTGTCTAGCTTATATATTTTAAGTTTCCAACACTGATTATTATCTCACACACTGGCACGCTGTGTATGTTTTCGTAGCCAGGTGGCCTGGTTTTGGCTCTTCATTTTAACACTCCCCGTTTTCCTCTGTTGCAGGCAGCTGCAGGAGCAGCAACGGCAAAAGGAGTTGGAAAGGGAGCGGCTGGAACGCGACAGGCTGGAGCGCGAGAGGCTGGAGAGGGAAAGACTAGATCGAGAGAGACTGGAGCGTGAGAGGCTGGAGAAGGAGAGGCTGGAACGAGAGCGGCTAGAACAGGAGCACCTGGAGAGGGAGCGGCTGGAGAGGGAGCGGCAAGAACGAGACCGGCAGGAGCGCCTGGAGAGAGAGAGGCAAGAGCGGGAAAGGCAGGAGCAGGAGAGAGCAGAATGGGAAAGGCAAGAAAGGGAGCACCAGGACCAACTGGAAAGAGAGCAGCTGGAATGGGAAAGAGAAAGAAAACTGTCAAGCGCTGGTAAGAATGCAGTGCGTTGTTTTGAACTGTTAACGTGATGAAATTGATCAAAGTAATCATGTATTAAAATGGCTTATTTCCCGTTTTCCTGTAAACTAACTTCCAAAAATTGGAACCTTATTGCCAGCGACCAAACTTTCTGTATTTCTCAAATAGTATATGTGTAGGATGGTGTTTTTGAGCTTTCATTTAAGTGCCTTCTTTCTTTTTTCTGTTAATCTTAAGACGCAGTTTATATAAGATCAGTTAGGAAAGAAATCCTGCATTGATCACTTAAGAAGGAAGCCTAGAGTTCTGTGCTAAGAGAACTACAGATTCTCACAACTCAGTATCCCTGTCCCTTAATGCTAATCCCATTGCCAGAACTTTAAATCCTCCTCTTATCCTGGGCTCTGTTTCTGTTCTTGCCCTCTTGTTGTCCTCCCTTTCCTCTCCACCTTAGCCTCCTCTATCCTGTCCTGTAACCTTAGGCAGTTGCCTTCCACCTGCAGCTTGGGCCTTGTATGTCCCTTACCTTTCAGGACTTGGGTGAGAGGCATGTTGTGCTTGAGAAATGCTGCTTATATTGGGCAGTGTTAGTTCTCTCAATGTGGTTCCAACTATAAGCACACTAAGGATTTGATGGTCAAGGTCTCTGGCAGTTTTACCAGCCAAACTTGGTTATTGAGAGGAAACTTTGACATTGACGTCCGTCAGTTGTCTGCGTAATTGAATGTTTGGTATGAGAGTTTAATGTCAGTAGGCAGACCTCGTGCAAAGAGTCTTGCAAAAGTCTTTTAGCAAGTTGTATGGATAGTATTTTAGATGCGTCACTGTACAAAATTACTTGGGTCAAAGATTGATCTGTATTCTTCGGTTAGTTCTTCTTTGAACGCAGAGCTATGGTTTTCGTTGTTGTTGTTGTTGTAGTTGTAGTTGACTACATTGATAAATGGTTAACTTGAGAAAAACTTTCATAATCTTAGTTTGTTTCCAAAGACCAACCAATAAAATAGGAGATATAAACTGACCATTGGTGCAACAGATCCAATAAAATATGACCCAGCCAATAGTCCTTGCTATGATAGAGTAGCACAGAATGCTTAGGATGCCTGACTGTTAATATTTTTTTGTTTTACGTGATCAGAAAGTTGGGTCATCTCTTTTTGGGGAATGTGACATTATTTTTATATTCTTCCAAGGCTACATGCCTCAGAGACTTGTGTATAAATCTACAGCATAGGACTTGCTTCATTGCTGAACAGGAGTGCAGGCCGGTGTGTGTGTGTTTTCTTGAGGCCAAATGACTCAGGAAATGTGCATCACTCTTGAGTATAAAACCTAGAACTTCAGGAATGGATGCAAGTTCATTACAGCACAATGTTCTTGTTTGGAAATAACATTAACAGTAGCCCAGCTTTCCCTGGGAATGAGCGCTTTTCTTCTACGGTGTAAATGTGAGAGGAATTCAGAAGCTTTTGCTTCTGCATTTGATTAACTACAGCTTGCCATGTTGTCTGAACCTGGAGGAACTATGGTTAGTAGCAACAAGCCAACTTCATAAACTATAGTTCGTGAAGCTGGTTGGTTTTGGCTAACTTTAGTTAATCTTAATTACAGTTTAGGCTTCAGATGAGACACTGAAATGCACTTAATACAAAAATGGAAAAGGAAGCTTCTGATCTCCTCTCCTGCATTTGTTCTCGTCTGAATGAAGCTAGTGTAATAGCATATGCAGGCAATGCCTGGAGCTGTGTAAAATATTTTGTTTCTCGGTGTAATAAACATAACTTGGTTTGTGCAGATTTGCTCATAAGTCCACAAAAATTATTAGCCCACATTTTTTACTAGTATGCCTGCAAATATTTTTGATAGCCGCAAGTGGCACATCAGCACTCTAGAAGAACTGATTTCTCTTCCAATGTCCTGAAGCTAGATTCTGCCTTGCCTTGTAAACAGGAGGCAGTTCTTGCTTGACAAAGGCAAGCAGGCAAATGGCTATTTGCAATCCTGAATTCTCAGCTACTTTTTTCTACTGTATTTCCTGTTTCTAATTAATAAAATATTTGCTTGAAGAATGAACGATCTGTAAAGTGGAAATTTGTATAAGCCAGTCACTTTTGAGGAAGAATTTTCTAATTTCTCATGTTTCACATGCAGTTCTTACTTTTGGGGCATAGTTTCTACTTACTGTTGATGAAGTGTGAGCTTTCAACTGCAATCCTGTTCTCACTTACCTGGGAGCAAGTCTTGCTGAACTCTGTGACCTGGTTCAGGTACCATTTTAAATCATTGTTAAACTTAAACTATGCTTTAATGTGAACGAGCAGGGTGGCTGGCTGTATGTTGCATGCTATCCCATGCCTGTGAGTTGATTCTCTCTCAACAAACCATGAGTGGTAAGCCAAGAAGAAATTTTGTCTTTTGCTCAGGCTGCTAGTCTCATTCACATGTAATGTGAAACCAGCCTCGGGTTTGTTGAAGGTGTTGGGGAGGAGTACAGCAGGGACTTTCAAGGCCTGTGCAACAGCACACTGTTTGTTCACATTAAATCATAGTTTAACTTTAACTATGATTTAAAATAATACCTAAACCATGACAATGGTGCCTACATCTGAGCAGAAAATGCACTGGATTGCACTGTTCATATGCTGAAATTGTCATTCAGTAGTATTTTTTAAAAAAATTCTTAAGATCACTTCACTTGATTCCAACCAATTGATTTTGCTGATTACCTTTGAGAACTTACTGTGTAGTGGAGGGGTTTGGGCATTGTTGTTGTTTTTGCGTTTCCAGAACGTGCTTGTAAATTCAAATGTTGGCACAAATATATATGGCAAAATTGGAAGCATCTGTTGACAGTGTATAAATTCTCCTAACAGTAATTTACTTGTGCCTAATCCTCTGGTACTAACTATAGTCTACATTTATACATTTTGTTTGAATGCTGGTTTTGTTGCTTCATTAGCTCCCTTTTTCTCTCTCTCCTCTTTTATCCTGCCTTTGCTGCTGCTTTCCATCTTCTGTCCAGCTCCATCTTACGACAACTCCCCGTATAGTACTTCACTTCCTGAATACTCCAGTTGCCAGCCTCCTTCGGCACCACCTCCTTCATATGCTAAAGCAATGTCAGACTCTACTCCGGATTATGCTAATGTGACTTCTGCACAATCGGTTTCCTCTCCCCCTACACCACCACTAAGGCACTCTGCGTCACGTTTTGCTACATCTTTGGGCTCTGCCTTTCACCCCGTCCTTCCGCATTACGCCACAGTTCCTCGTCAAGTAAACAAAAATTCTCGGCCACCTTCACCCGTGAACCCCCCAGCCCCTTTGCCCCCTAGTACCAAGTCCACTACTTGGTCTGCTTCTAGTTTTGCACCTCTTCCCCCTTCTCCTCCTGTAATGATTAGCAGCCCCCCAGGCAAAGCCACTGGCCCAAAGCCTGTTCTCCCCATTCCAGTAACCGCTCAACTCTCCCAGTTGTCCCCATCCCCTACTGCACCCAATGGTCTTCCAGAACTGGCAAATTATCCAGCACCTTCGCCACCTACCTCTGGTCCAACGCCGCCACCTTCCTTTCAGCCTCTCTCGCTCTCTGGACCTCAAGCTTCCTCTCCAAGTTCCCCATATGCCTCGACTCCCTCATCCAAGCCTAGTGTTCTCCCTTCTCCCTCTGCAGCTCCCCCTGCCTCTGTTGAGAACTCTCTAAACTCTGTGCTGGGAGACTCCTCTGCTTCTGAGCCAGTCTTGCAGACAGCCTCTCAGCCGATTGAACCTCCTCCGTCCCAGCAGGGTAAGGTTTCTGTTACTGCTACTAATTAACTAATCAGGAATGCACTCAAAACTAATTTGCACCTGAAACTTGATTTATCCTGAAGAATTAGCATGTTGAAAAGCTGCAGTGATCTTAATACCCTCAGCAAAAGTTCAGCAGAATATCATGAGGAATTGTGAAACTTTGAAGAGCGGAGATACGTTTTTTCCGTCAAATTTAAATAGTGTATTCTGTTTTTGTTTTTGTTTTTTCATTTCTGGAAGTCCGTTGAAAGAGTTTTGCTGGGTGGTTTCTTGCTTTTTTAATCATTGGACATTAAATGAAGAATGTTGGCTGTGAATTGGGTTTTTCTCAGTTCAGTATTATTCACAAAAAGTATACGGAAAGCATAATTAGTAAGATTTAATACATCCATTTACACATACTTTAATTTGGTTTGTTTGTGTATCCAAAATAGTTTTTAAATTGCAGGTGTTGCATTGATTTAATGTGTAGCTGAAATTTCTGAGGAACCCAAAGGTAGTTACTTAATGTGATACAAATTTGGTTTATAACAAGATGAATTGATCCTTTTAATGTTTCCCTCAGTCTGGGCTAAACATTTTAAAGAGTTTGTTACTCTAAATCAGTGTTTCCCAACCTTTTTTGGGCAAAGGCACACTTGTTTCATGAAAAAAATCTCGAGGCACACCACCATTAGAAAATGTTTAAAAAATTGACTCTGTGCCTATATTGACTACATATAAAGTAACTCTCTTTAATAGGAATCAAATAAACACGGGGCGTCCGACTCGCCTCCCTCCCACGGCACACCAGCCGACGTCCCGCGGCACACTAGTGTGCCGCGGAACACCGGTTGGGAAACACTGCTCTAAATAACTCACAACTCAGGAGCAGGCAACCCTTTATTGATTTGAGGTATTCCACCACTGCAAGGACAGATGAAAATCAACTTGCATTTCATAGTAAATTTACTTCTGTAATTGTGGACCACCCTTCGTTAGGGATTTTTTCTTTAAAAAAATCTAATCTTATTTTTCATCCAGGCAGTGGGGCAAAACTTCTCATTCCATCAACATTTAAAAGTCTTCTAACTCACTAATGTATGCTGTATTAATATTTCTGGAAATAAGCACGGGCATGAGGTGCAAATGTATAAGGTATCTTGTCTTAGGTTTACTTAAATTGGTGGAATTTAGGCCTGTGTTCTTTAGACTTATAGTGGGGATAGACACATTATTGATATTGTGAACATCACCTTGAATGGAGGGTATTTTTTATTTTTCTTATATTATGTATTTTGTGTTTTTATGTTGTAAACCACCCTGTGGTCTTCAGAAGAAGGGCAGTATATAAATTCAATAAATACAAATAAAGAAGAAATGTAGTAGAACTGGAAAAGGTGCAGAATGTGGGCAAAATTATGAAGGTGATGGAGCAGCTTAGAGCTTTTTAGTTGGTAAAAAGGGGGTAGGCATAATGGAGGTGTACAAAAGGGAATAGACAAGTTTTTCTTGCTCTTTTAGTTCTAGAACCCGAGATCATCCAGTGAAGGTGAACCCTGGGAGATTAAAGACATACAAAATGAATTACTCATTCACCTAGTTTAGGCATGGGAAACTTCCTAGTACAGCTCACAGTTTCCCCCTCATTGCTGTCTCCCCAGCAAACCACACCCATCTTTCTCACATCTGACATCATCTCCCAGTACCTGCCAGTGCACACCTGGGGAATCTTAAAGTGCACTGCCAAGGGAGACTCCCCCTGTCACTACTGATCAGCAGATTGCTGGTGAGAGCAAACCAATTGGAGTTGGCTGCACTATGAATTTACTCATGGGGAACTCCCTAGCCAGCAGATTCCAGCCAGAGTTGACCAGCTGATTGGTAACTTCAAGCAGCACTTGTCTGGGCTTGAATACAGAGGTAAATGGGTCACCTGGTATCATAGTGCTGTCTGATTATTGACAGGTCGGAGTCACCCTTGGAGGGTGAGAGAACCCAGCATTTGGCCCACCAGCTGAATCCAATTCCTCACTCCTGATGCAGTGCATAGTTAAACTATGGCATTTGGTACCACATGGTGTAGTAATAGACACCAACTTGCACAGCTTTAAAGTAGGGTTCGATACATTCATGGAGGATAAAGCTATCAATGACTACTAGCATCAAGGGCTATATGCTCTCAATACCCGTTATTGGGAATCATGAGCAGGAGAGTACTGTTGTGTTCCTGTCCTGCTTATGCGCTTCCCATACGCATTTGGCCACCATGTGAACAGAATCCTGGACTAAATGTGTCCTTGATCTGATCCAGCAGGCTCTTCCTATGTCACTGGGCTTCTATGCATAGATTTTTCTTGTCTACATCATGTTTTACCTCTGTCTTTAAGGTAGGGGTCTGTTTTGTTTTTTGATAAGGTTGTGCAAAGGCCGCTCAGTATCACGTCCCTCAAAACATTCACATGAATTTTGTTTGTGGCATATCTGTTTCCTCTTAAGAAGTTTTGAGGGTAGTTTTATTTCAAGCTGAATTGTCTGTTCATTACTATTTATGTGTGCCTATTAGAATGAAGGAATATTTTTCTTTGATATTGAAACCAGCATGGGGACCATGCAGGTTTTTTTCCCCTTAATGTAGTATAGAATTGGTTTCCTGACAGTCTTCCCTTTTTGTCACAATTTTTGTTTGGTTTTTGTGTGTGTGTTTTTAATTAGGTGTTATCCAAGGACCACCTGCACCCCCACCCCCACCGCCTCTCCCACCTGGCCCTGTCCAGTCACCACCAGCAGTCCCCCCTCCCCCTGGACCCCCTCCTCCTCCCCCTCTTCCACCAGCGGGGCCGCCTCCCCCACCACCTCCCCCCCTTCCTAACCAGGTTCCTCCCCCACCTCCGGCCCCTCCTCTGCCTCCTGCGGGTTTTTCCATGGGATCGATGTATGAAGACCACCGTCCTTTAACAGGACTAGCAGCTGCTCTTGCTGGAGCCAAACTCAGAAAAGTATCGCGGGTAAGCACAGTTCCAGACATTTTAATTTTAACTTTCGAATTAAGGTCTTCATCTGCTCAGACTGTTCATAACGAATGGCTAGAATAGCGATCAACAATGTCTCTAAAATGCCTATATCTAACTTTATTAGAATTAACTATACAGCAGTACCTTGGAAGTTGTTGTTCGGAAGTCCATTCGACTTCCAAAATGTTCGGAAACCAAAGCGCGGCTTCTGATTGGCTGCAGGAAGCTCTTGCAGCCAGTTGGAAGCCGCAGAAGCCCCATCGGACGTTCAGGTTCCAAAGAACGTTCGCAAACCGGAACACTCACTTCCAGGTTGCAGCGTTCGGGAGCTAAAACATCCAAGTACCAAGGTGTTTGGGATCCAAGGTACGACTGCAATGGGATACTGTTCAGATGTAACCCAGTATTGGCCTTGCAGGTCAAATTTGATAGGTGGACAGGCTGCTGCTGTGCTTCTACTGCTTCCACAAATAAACAAAACAAGGAGCACATCTTGGAGGCTCCTCAGCCCTGGGGTATGGCTAGGCTTTCGCTTAGTCAAATTAAGCGACCTACTGGTAATTATTAAAATACTTCGAACTTTCCCCAGACTATTTAAGTCCTTTGTTGCCATCTATAAAATCTGACTCCTCATTCTAACAATATAATTTCCATGTCTTTACTCTTGGGCCTTGTCAATTTTAGAATGAAGATTCTCCTAATACCAGTGGAGGAGCAAGCTCTGCTTCGCCCAAAACAGATACTGGCCGTGGGAATGGGCCGCTCCCGCTTGGAGGAAGTGGCTTAATGGAAGAAATGAGTGCCCTGCTGGCAAGAAGGTAAGATGATAGTTTAATTTTTACATCTTTAATATGGTTCTCACTGTACAGGTTTGGCAGGTGTATTTTTCCCATCATGGGAGCAAATGGCAAAGAGCTATAAACATCTCAGTTTCTTGGTATGCGTACTGTATGATGCGCCTATGATGTGAGCACATTTTCAGTGTGCACACTTATGTTTTTGCATGTTGAGTGTCATTTGTTTCAATGAGGACAATTTTCACAAGCTGCCGAGGAGTGATAGCAAAGCCATACATTGGCAAGCAGTGTTGAGTAAGGAGTAACTGAGTTCACTTTTTGTCCCTGCTTGAAGGAGACGAATTGCTGAGAAGGGGTCATCAGAAGCAGAAACAAAGGAAGATAAAAATGTAAGTTGACAAATTAATCTGGCACAATATGCAACATACCATATAACCAAATTACAGGTAACTCACACCTTATGCTTATTTTATTTACGTGATCACAGCTTTGCACGCACCACACAGCTGCAATTGTGGGCTTACCTGGCAGCATCTCAGAGCACTTGCACCTTCTGCCTTTCTTGCTGGGCTTTGAGAAGGCAGCAGAAGGACTCTGAGACCCTGCCAGAGCTCTTAGGCCACCTTCCCACACCTGGGTAAGCAGCACTCCACCTTGCAGAGTGGGGGTTCCAGGGGTTTCTGATTTCACACGTTTTTGTGTTTATACATGGACCCTCAGAACCAAACCCTCACATAAGATGCAAACTACCTGTATTTTAATTTTTGAGATTAACTTGCCTTAATGGGGAAAACTGCTTCGGTGCTTCATATCTGCTAAAAAAAACCCCCAATAACTTTAAATGTTCCATCTGATTATGTCACCTCACTTCTGGAAATTTTGACTAGACTTGCAGGTTGATTGTATTTTTCATCTAATTTAAATAGGAAGAACCAGAGCATTCAGCTTCAAAGCCTCCTTCAACAAGCACACCTGGTAAGTTGTACAAAACTGTGACATTCACATAGCTGACACAAATTCTGTGCATTCATTGTCCTTGCTTTTAAGGTTCACTTTCCAAAATCAAGTATGTCAGTAACAACTTAAGCTCTATACCTAGAACGGATTTCTAGTTTGACAAGCAAAATAGCAATCTCTGCAGCTTTTAACTGGATGCTGTTGCTTACTGTAAATATGGATGCAACGAATTTCTTAAGATAGAAATGTTTGAATTCCTAGAATAATAGAATCGTAGTGTTGGAAGGAACCCCAAGTCTCATCCAGTCTAACCCCCTGCAATGCAGGAATCTCCGCTAAAGCATCCATGGCAGATGGCCATCGAACCTCTGCTTAAAAACCTCCAAAAAAGGAGAGCCCACCACCTCTTGTGAGTTCTTCAAGGTCAGGCATCCCCAAACTCGGCCCTCCAGATGTTTTGAGACTACAATTCCCATCATCCCTGACCACTGGTCCTGTTAGCTAGGGATGATGGGAGTTGCAATCACAAAAGATCTGGAGGGCTGAGTTTGGGGGTGCCTGTTCAAGGTGTTGTGTGTACATCAAGCGGGATTGAAGCCACCGTTTCCATCTTAACCTATCATAATGGGGCTTGTATATGGGCTCCCTTTTTTAAACTCTTCCTTTCAACCAGTTTTTTTAAAAGGGGAATATAGCATATATTTCCTTTTAAAGGACTGATTGAAAGGAAATAGGTAAATGGCAGTGAGGTAGATGATAACCAGTGATTCAGCATTGCAAAATTCTTAGCAGGAGCTTTAAAAAAAATCTCTCTGAAGTGAGAGGCCCACAGGATGATTTGTACATAGGAACAAAATGCCCTAATGGCTGGGGTCTAAATTGTCTCTGTCTGCCTGGGAAGACTTTCAGGTCACAGTGTATCACTTACTGAAAGCATTGGCTCGGCATGCTGTGGGTAAAATATAATATGGATTATTGGGAAATGGGTGGAGTACCTAAGACAGCAAGTTTTTCAATGTCACTGCTTAAATCTGTGGTACACAGCCAGGCGCAAAGTGATTGGAGCCGTACAAGTCATCTTAGCTCATAAAGATTACTCTTTTTAAAGTACTATTGTTAACAGCTCAGAGAAGGACTTCTATACAGCAGTAAACAAATGTATGTAAGTAACATCCAGTGATTTTTATCTCCTGCAGAACTAACTAGAAAGCCTTGGGAAAGAACGAGTGCAATGAATGGAAGCAAGTCACCCATTATCTCGAGGTAGTTGTCTTTTGTTTGCAGGGTACAACCCCCAACCACCCCAATGTGACTGGAACAGAGGAATTTTATTTTTAAAAATTGAATAGTAAAATGCAAACCTAAGTATTTTATGGCTATGGATAGTGTTCCGTATCAAATGAATCTTGTGCCAAGGAGTGGAAGAATCAAATACCTTTTAGCCCTTCAATTATTTGTCCTTTAAAGATTTTTGTTTGTTTGTTATAACAAAGCATGCAGTGAAAGATGAAGATCAGTAATAAAAAAGGGTGAGGTTACTTTCCTTTTTCAAGAAAGCCTGATATTGAATTATTAATTTTACATTGTCATAGCAATTTTTCCTCAGGAATTAGACAAGTAATATATTTAGAATAAAGTTATACTAAGCTTAAGTAGTAGATTGTGTATGAGTTCAGCATTAATAAGGAGTTGAAAAACGATTTCACTACAGAGTGTTTCCCCCAGGCTGAGGACAGTGAAACAATTGCTGAGATGGCTAGAGTGCTGGTGGAGAAAAATTCGTTCTGAATCGGACCAAACATCGGTTAGAGCTCAACGTCGAGCCCACCAAGTGGCGATAGCAGCAGCGAAGAACACCTTCTTCGCTGCCTCTATCGCATATGCTGAAAACAGTTCCATGAAACTCCTTCAGGTAGTTCGTAATTGAACAGAACCACCTTCTCCATTGGGGACCTATAAGGACTCCCAAGATCTCTTGCAGTGATTTCGCAAAAAAAAAAAAAAAAAAAAAATGGAGATAAAAATTACTCAAATTGGAACTAGTGATGGTGGTGAAGGTCCTGTGTGAGTGACTGGATGCGGTTGGAAGGTGGATGGCAGTTAATGGACTGACATTGAATCCCAAGAAGACATAAGTACTGTTTCGGGGGGGGCAGGTGGAGGGGACTCCCTGGTCCTGAACGGGGTAACTCTGCCCCTAAAGGCCAGGTGTGCAGCTGTGGGGTCATTTTGGACTCACATCTGTCCATGGAGGCACAGGTTAATTCTGTTTCCGGGGCAGCTGTCTACTAGCTCCATCTGGTGTGGTGGCTGAGATAATGCCTGCCTAAAGTAATACCTTTAGTGGATTCCTCCACTAGATCAAAAGCCTGTGGACTGAAGGAGCCCATTGTTCACTGATGGTGAAGTTTGGGTCCAAGCTTCACCAGCAATGAACACACAAATTTACCATGTAACCAAACATCGCATGGCCTTCCATTAGCTGTGTGTTTTTAGAAGGACAGAGAATTATTATAATTATAATTTAATATTGTTGCTGCTTTGATGACTTTATATCAAGGCAGGATATAACCTTTTATGTAAAGGAGTCCACTCAGAAGTGAAACTTCCATTTAAAATCAACAACACAACATTCTACTTTTAATGGTCAGACTGCCATTCTCCTGACATTTTTCAGTTTGAGATAAAAGACCATCTAGGTCCAGCAGAAGCAGTTTGCTCATCAGTCAAGAAAACAGAATAATTAAACTTCTTAACTACTTGGTGGTGGGGGTGGGTTGTAAAGGCATGGTAGGCAGTAGATCACTGTTCTTATAAATTGAATTTCTGGTGGAAGTAGCAGGTAGCATAGTTAACTTGAACCATGTTTGTTTGTTCTTCACAGACCAAAATCTGCATCCTCTGGGCAACCCAGTACAAATGGAGTACAGTCTGAAGGGCTAGACTATGACAGATTGAAACAGGTAAATATTTTATACTAGAACTCTAGTCCTAATTCCAGTTACCTTCTCACTATATAGAAAGGTCTGGTGACTTCTGTTTCAGTGTATCTGAAGAAGTGTGCATGCACACGAAAGCTCATACCTAGAACAACTTAGTTGGTCTTTAAGGTGCTACTGGAAGGAATTTTTTTATCTAGTCCTAATGTTGTTTATGATATTGACTTTAATTATTTCTGGTTGACAACAAACTTTATTTCTATAATTTCTCCGCCATTTGAGCAGCATGGTGTACAACATGATAGAAAGAATATAAAGTACAACAATAAAACATTTTTAAAAACCACAGATATGCTTAGTATGCAGGTCTTAAAGCAGTCTATTGAAAACAGCTACAGAAAACATCTAGATATAGCTGCCTTCAGTCACTATGAAACACTTTAATGAAAGGGTTTTAACCAGTCGTCAAACTACCAACATAGGTGGTTAAACATGCATCCCACGGACATTATTAAGCTTCTGGGCTTAATATCCTGGTTAATTAACAGACTTTAAACCAGAATTTCCAGTTTTGACCTTAATAAGGAACTCTAGTTTTAAATGAGCAGGATCTCTGAATGAATGGCAGAGGGGACATGGGCAAAGAAGCCTTAAACTGGTTTCTGGCTTCATAAATTGTGGTACGAAGTAGATAAGAATACCTCCTAATCTGACATAGAATTGCTACTTCGCTAGTTTCATTGTAAATAAACACTTCTTTTTAAGGCATTGCATCAATACTGCCCCTGTTTTACATAACATTTCCTCTGGGAAGGGGGTTTTCTGCACACAGTGAGGCAGCAAAATCACCCTCTTCTTCCTTATCCCATCACCCTTGCCTATCTTGCCACTGAGATCCCTGAGTTTCCACAAATAGATGCAACAATCAGTATGTGATCGGTTCCCAGATTTGTGTGGTGGAGGGGAATTACCGTATTTTTTGCCCTATAGGACGCACTTTTTCCCCTCCAAAAATGAAGGGGAAATCTGGGTGCGTCCTGTGGGGCGAATGCAGGCTTTCGCTGAAGCTTGGAGAGCGAGAGGGGTCGGTGCGCACCGACCCCTCTCGCTCTCCAGGCTTCAGGAAGACATCCGCAGCCTAGGCAGCCCTGCGGGAGTTCTGAAAAGCAGAGTGCCTGGCGCGCTGAAAGCAGAGTGCTTGGCGCTTCAGGAACACATCCGCAGCCTAGGCAGCCCAGCGGGAGTTCCCCGCAGGGCTCCCCACACTACGGATAGCAGCCTGCCGCCCGGCGCGAAGGGCGCCCTGAAGCAGAGCGCCCCTCGCGCCGGACAGACATCCGCAGTGTGGGGAGCCCTGCCGGAGTTCCCCACAGGGCTCCCCACGCTGCGGATAGCAGCCTGCCGCTCGGCGGGCAGGGCGCACTGAAGCAGAGCGCCCCGCGCTAGGCAGGCATCGGCCAGCCCCACAAGCTCGGGGGACAGCAGAGAGGCGCAGCGCCGCCATCCCGCTGTTCCTCGACCTGGTT
This sequence comes from Podarcis erhardii, assembly GCF_964252035.2. Lineage (NCBI taxonomy): Eukaryota > Metazoa > Chordata > Lepidosauria > Squamata > Lacertidae > Podarcis > Podarcis erhardii. The sequence continues at coordinate 92,849,199 of NC_138507.1, forward strand.
CGGTTTCCCCGACCTGGTTTTGGGGGGAAAATAAAGGAAATTTTTTTTTCTTTATTTCCCCCCCAAAAAACTAGGTGCGTCCTATGGGACAGAGCGTCCTATGGGACGAAAAATATGGTAGCTCTACATTTTGAGCTTGTGTTCACTGGGTTCTCTCTGTTCTCAAGCTCTATACAAAAGTAGGGGAAAATTATAATTTGATCTAGGTCATAGAAGCACTTCATTTTGAGTGTCGCTACTTGAAATTTAAAAGTAGGCTTGTTAAATCTTTTTCAATTTTGATGGCTTTTAAATTGCCTTGGGCAAAACTTTTGACTTTTTAATTCTGTTCTGATACTATAGGATATTTTAGATGAAATGAGGAAGGAATTAACGAAACTAAAAGAAGAGTTAATTGATGGTGAGTATTTCAACCTATGACTGGTTTTCAGGATTTTAAGAATGGGTTAGGGTTTTGAAATGGAAAATTCTCAGACCTCACATGCTTACCTTTCATTGGCACATGATCCTGACCCCCAAATGTTCCACTATCACAATTACAATGGAGGAGTATGTTTCAGTTGATCAAGAGTTTGGCTTCAGGTCCATGAGGCCTCTATCCACTCCTACCTGAATTGATATCTAGTTTGTGGGCAAGTCACTGTTTTGCCTCAACCTCCCTATCTATAAAATGGTGGTGTAAATATCTGTTAAACTGGCCTGCCTTCAAAAGGTGATGTTCGAATATAAACTTGGAATTTAAAGCAGACTGCCGATTAAAAGCTCTGGATAAATAGTAAATGTCCTTAGACCCTGCCCCACTTTATTATGTACTTAGGCTGGCTGTGGCACTTCCAGAACATTAGATTACCAGAGTATGGTTTACTGTGACAAAGCTATCCATCCAAGAATAACAATAGCTAGAGCTGGAAAACCACCAGAACCACTTGGGCTTCCCTGGACAAAGCTGGATCCAAGAAAACACCCAGGCTATGTACCTGGTTTTTCATGGGAAATATAATCCCATTTAGAGTGTGCTGTCTTATCTAATTCCCAGACCCTAGAAACACCTAGCAACAGAGCCTTCATCTTGTCAGAATTCACTTTCAGTTTATTAGTCCTTTTGGGACTACCACACTATAATGTAGCTCCCTCGGCCTGAAGACAGATGAGTGCCACAACCCCGTAGTCACCTTTGACTGGACTTAACCATCCAGGGGTCCTATACCTTTATCTTTTACCTATAGCCACATTGTCTGTACTACGTTTGAGGAAACACTGTCTTGATACAGGTTTTCTCAAATGAACAGACCACATCCTTTCTCTGTTGAGATACTGCAGAGTTTAACAGCAATTTCCCTCCTCTTTCCAAATCAGCAATCCGGCAAGAACTGAGCAAGTCGAATACAGCATAGTAGGACTTAGCCATTGTGACCACTGGTCTTGGCACAAAATCGACTACATTTTGCGAGCTGTTAGAAGAAAATGGAAAAAAATACACTTGGAAGAAGGGCAAGATTCTGAAAGCTTTCAGACATCACTTCGGTATACGATTTCCCTTTGCTGCTGTTTTCTGACTTTAAACCTGGTGGAAAATGTTATTAAGTTGCGGTAACGATTTATGCAGAAAATCCTATACCTGTCAGACGAGATCACAGTGCATTGAAATGTTTTCATATTGAGATGAAGCTGCACATTCACAATTCATTAAGACTAAAAGAGAGATAGAGAGAGAGGAGAGAGAAAAGCTTGGGAAGGCTTTTCAGAGAGGTTTTCTTAGTGAAGGATTTAGCAAGTTATACTGTTGTACAAATGTATCTCAGGTTAGTCTTCCTATCATATGGGGTGTTTCCATAAATTAAAGATCAAACATGACTTCAGTTCACAAAATAAAGAGCAGATAAGAGTATGTTGTAAAATACAAAATTGGTGAATGAGAGATCTTCTAGGATGTGATGATATATTGAGTTTTGGAATCTTATGATAGGAAGCCTCTCTAGTTAGCCTTCGTACAGTTTTGTAGGGGAAAATGCAAATGCTGTCCTGAGTATAAAGATGTAGATGCCTTCCTAAATTGTAATGCTTTACCAAATCTAAGACTTCTCCAGAAAACAAATCAATGGTCAAATGTAAATTGTTAGATTGTTAGAGACTTACCGTAGGTTTTTGAGCTTTTAAGATTTATGCATGTAGACATTTTTGTAATATAACACAACCACAGAGTTGGCTTTTTAATTTAAAACATCCTTGCATGCCACAAATATTAAGTAGCCTTTTTACAGTAAGGCCTAGTTAACGCCCAGGCAAAACTTGGGAGGTGTAGGGTTGGGGGTAGGGTGACTTTTTTTATTTAAAAGAATTTGTATTAATTACTGCACTATTTTTCCTTATATTGCATGCATGTGTAATAATAAGGAAAATGTTGTGACTTATCAGTAACCATGTTAAATAGAAGCAGATACTTAATAATTTTTTTGTATCATTTTGTTTGTATTTCAAAATTAGTAATGCTTCAGTAAGGGGTTTGGAAACCCTTAAGCGATTTTGCTTCTTTTTCTTAACTTGGTATAAAGTTAAGCATCATGATTAAACTTAGAGGTAATTTTTTAAAAAAGAGGCATACAAAAGTAGTACAGAGCAGTCTTTCCACAACAGCTACTTGAACCTGTGCATTGAGGTCAGTTTCTACTTAATTTGGGAGTGAGCATAGTGCAAGGGTTATTTATGCTGCCAATCCTTTAATCCCAGTTTAAGTGACTAGGAGCAGGTCATGAGGTCATGTACTTCTCCCCAACCTCTCCCCAACGTAAATTCCTCCTGCCCTTCTCCCCATCTCTGAATCGTGGTTAACGGTTGCATCATCACTGGCCGGAAACTTGACAAGATCATATTTTAACCAGGACTGGAAAAGCTTTTGGTGCCAGTGCTGCCTGTAACCAGGGTTAAGGAGCCGGGGGGGGGGGTGAGCGGGTCATGCCAGGAAAGGTGCACATTTTCCTACAGCTTGCTCCTGATCCTTTAACCATGCAGTGGACCTAGGTCAGGCATGGCCAAACTTGGCCCTCCAGCTGTATTGGGACTACAGCTCCCATCATCCCTAGCTAACAAGACCCAGTGGTCAGGGATGATGGGAACTGTAGTCCCAAAACAGCTGGAGGGCCAAGTTTGGCCATGCCTGACCTAGGTAGTCTAGGTCAAATATTGATGCACAAAGTCACACGATGGAAAGTCTTAAGAACAGTGGTGGCAACAACATACTCTTCAAAGATGAAATTCACTTTGTTCCATCTCCTGTTCCAGTGTCCAAACTTTTACTGAGATATCCCATACAGACTTCCAGAAAGGGATGGGGTGGGGAATCCTGCAATTTTAAATGTTGTAATTCGGCAAATAATGTGCAACAATCTATAATTCCCACTGCCTCTTAAATTCTCCATGCTATATAATAGTGCCATATTTATCTTGTGAGCTATGCTGATTTGAAAAAAATAACTTGTGGCTATGGACAGAATTACTCATTTTCTTGAATTACCCACTTTCATCCAGTTTAGTTCATAAGAAAGCTTTATTTACCATATCCTCCCAAGTGTTGGGCACCAAAGCAAATTAACAGCTGCTTATTGCTACTTAAAGTTTTCATTGAGGACATTCTCTGTTTCCCCTCTTTCTGTAAGATAGAAGTATGGCATATAAAATATGATCCAAAAATCAGTGGTTACATTTTTTTAAAGTGTTATCTGCATGCATTAGTTGAAGGCATTTTTTAAAATAACAAGGCAAACAGATGTTGCTCTCAAATTAAGAGGAGGCATTTTCATCTTTTAAAAGTAATTTCTGATTAAACAGTATAACCCTAAATGCTTACTCTTTTCAGAAATCATGTCTGATTTTGTTTGTAAAGAAAATTCAGAGATAGCCTAGCAGAATGTTAGAGGTGTAAGTGGTCCAAAGGTAAGAAAACTGAGTTACTAGATTGTGAACGAAACTGGTTAATGCACTAAACGTTTTGTGCCTTGGTCTAAAAATAACATGATTTCTGTGCAAAAGGAAAAAAAGAAACAGGTCTTTGTACTCTTTCTACGTGCATAGTTATGTGATCCTGAATTGGACCGTTCCAGGAAATCCAATTTTAGTTAAACTGTAAATTAAGGCTGTTTTAACGACAGCTATGCCATTGCTAGATAGTCCTGTAATTAAAATGAGCTACAGAGGAAGCTTAGGTTATTTTAATTACTGTTCTTTTAAAAAAAATGTTATGATGGTTCCTGTGCTTTTGTACAGTGGATGCCTTAAGCTGAATATGGTTTAGGGGATCACTTTTAATTCCAGGAAGGTATTGCTTTCCTCAACACTGTGATCTGATCTGTGATAAATCTGTCCTATTCATACACAAGTGGCTAACAAGTCAATTGCAAACAAACTGAATGTACAAATCTTAGTGCTGGTGCTGAAATCTCTTCAGAGTTGTCATGAAACAAAGTTCATTGTTCAAAAAGTTTGCAAGCATCAAGTGTCAATCAAAACTGAAGATGAAACACTAATGAATGTTGAATTTTCATGCATTTAGTTTTACCTCCTTTTGAGTTTTTCAGTTAATTCTCTGCTATTTTTACCATATTGTGTCATTTTAAAATTTCTTAAAATGCTAACTTTGTTTTGTTTGAGCAGATGAAATAAAATTGCAATATATACATGCTGCTGCTATTGTTTATGAGACTTGATGTCATAATGAGAAACTGATTCCTCCTCCTTGGCGTTACCTAGTCCTATTGTCCTAAATTCATAGCATACTAAACATGCTACCTCCACAAAGAATGTAACAAATAATGCTCATAATTCAAAACTTATGCTGAATCCAAGAAAGTGGAGCTATTTCATCTTGAAGTTGCTTTTGAGCTTTGTTTTGTCTCCATCCAGGCTCCCCATACCAATGAATGAATGAACACACACAAACACAGCACCACACTACATTATGCTACACAAAAGCAACACCATACATTTTGTCCAAACAGTTGTTTGTGCTTGTTCCTTTGTTTCATGTTTTTTAACCCATTAGTCCCCACCGCTTTTTTTCTTTGCTGACATCTTGTGTTGGATATAACACAAAAATGATTTGTGACGCTTTCTTTGTTAAGCTTCCACCCTTTCACTCAAATCACTTCTCACTGTCTAGGTAATGTCATTTATGTGATTTGACAGACTAGATCAGGCATGGCCAAACTTGGCCCTCCAGCTGACCACTGGTCCCGTTAGCTAGGGATGATGGGAGTTGTAGTCCCAAAACAGGTGGAGGGCCAAGTTTGGCCATGCCTGGCCTAGATCATAAAAAGCTCCCTGTTTAAGATAGAAAGACAAGATCAGACATTAATGAGGTCAAAGAGAAATTATGGGCTTCATTAATTAAATGGAACCAGGGAGCACTTTCCCATCAAGTAGAGAGTATGTGGGTATCTTGACAGTGAGATTAGAAAGAGGATAAGTTGCTGATATATGTAGAAAACAGAAGCAGAGGAGGAGGGACATTAAAGGCATAAACATCTGATTTGAGGCTAGAAGGGAATACTATGGATAATTGTTAAAACACTTAAGTAGGTAACCACTATGGCTTTCACTTAGGAAACAGCATTTTGAGGGCATTGGATTGTGTAAACCTAGGTTTCCCTCTGCTGACTGCTGTTGGAATTTCAACTATTTAGGCATGAGCTTAGTTTGTTAAAAGCAAGTAAAATGTGATGCTCCATATGTAGGACTTAAATACTTTATACACTCAAAAGAAATATTTGTCCAACTAAATCATACTTGGAAATAAATGGACTTATCTTACTTTGAAGAGTCTGTATGAGTAACCACTGGATATCACCTTATGCAAATAACTACACTGGGACATTTCATTTTCAAAAATTACATCCCAGTAATTCAAGCCTGCCAAGCTATCATACGTCTCCCATGAGAGAGGGGAGGGCTGTTGTCACTTGTTGGAGGGGGGGGGGAAGACACCAATCATATTAAAGCTTAGTGCACTGCATATAAATTACAACTCATTGAGTGTGTAAGTTTTGGGAGCAGATGGATACCATGTCAGCCTGATCAAAGTTCTTAAGAGCCACATACAGCAAGGTTTTGGTATGCAGCACAAGAAGCACAGTCCTTGTTCCTGCAGCTTCCCCATTAGCACTCCCACATATTGCCTCCACAATTGGTTCATTTCCCAGGATCCAGTCATTGCTCTCGAGTTTTTCATGGCATATGTCTCTCCCCACTTCTATCATTCATCCAGCTCTTCTTTGGTAGGTGGGTTCTGGCTGCTGCTGCCACCTTTGCTCGATTATGCCAGATGGTGTTGGCAGTCGCTAGCAGTCGTGTGTTGATCCACACAGCCACCATGGGAAAACACCAGATCACCAGATTTGCTTGTGCCGTAGCCGTTGTGCCCAGTAGCATTTAACATTCTTTTTTTCTTGCCATCTCTTTTAAGGCATTTCCAAGGGTGATGCTATAATCATTAGCAGCTGGTGAACAAAGCCAGCGTCATTGCTTTGATTCTTCCTTCCATTTCGGTCATGACAGGAGCAAATGCTTCATAATCACCTGCTTCTTGTAAAGGCCTTTAATGCGTTCTTCACAATAGCGGTGCCTTCTTAAAGCATTCCCTAAACCAGCTCAGCATTGAACTGAGCCTAGGCAGAATTAAATTCCTTTAACACTTTTCTTTTTTAAAAAATAATGAAATGTTGGAAGGAACATTGTAAGATTCCAGGATGATCAGTTTAAAACAGGGATGGAACACCTATGACCTCGATAAGTGTTTGCTGGTCTGCAGCTTCCATCACCCTTGAACGTGCTGGCTTAGCTTGTTGAGAGAGTCCAGCAATATCTGGAGGACTGCAGGTTTCCCTCCCTTTGTTTATGAAAAAGGGATGGACAAACCACCTGGAGAGGGACAGGAAATACTGAATTGGGCTGAGAATGGGGGGAATCACTTGGACTGGGACTGAGAGCAGGTCTGGATGGTAGGGAAGTGATTGGGCTGTGAACCCTGTGAGGATAACCGCCCACTTTTTTGTTCCCCTACCCGGAAAACTGGACAAACGCCGGCTCCCTCAGCCTGTAAAGCGAGATGAGCGCTGCAACCCCAGAGTCGTCTGTGACTGGACTTAACTGTCAGGGGTCCTTTACCTTTACCTTTATATTGGGTTGAATGGTTCATATGACCCAACCTAATAGGGCAGGCAGAAAGCCATGAGAAGGGCATTACATCTGTCAGTTCTGGGCGGTCAGGGAGGCTGAAGGAAGCAGGAGAGACATGGTGCCTCTAACTTTCCAAGGCACATTATATAAATAGAGCTGATAGGCCCCTTACTGAATACTGGATCTTGACCTTGGCTTAACCAGGCTGACAGAACAACACATGTTCCACTTTGAGAGATTCGTGCTGCCACTTAATTTCCAAGGCTCTCCATGCAAATTTCAAAAAGCAGATCTGGCTTGATAGAAAATTAACAATATTTGAAGCAAGATGAGATCAAGAAAAAGCTACAGCAAGTGCATTGTACCCAGGCACAAGGAAGGCAATAGTTATCTGACAAATTCAACCTCACGAGGCAGAAATTTCATACATGCCACATGGATCTCTCTGAAGTTGCCACTTTCAAGATCTTAATAAAACTCTCTAATTTAGAATGTAACTTTAAACAAAAGCAACCCCTCTTTTCAAGCACAAGACCTGTCTTTGCTTCATTTTCCTTCAAAGTTGAGTGTTTTCCATGCACAAACGTACCGAAACAGCAATGGTTTAAGAAATAAGCGGCCACGTGGGCTATTGCAGCCTTTGCCAATGTAGTCCAAAACACCTAGAAGGCACTGAGTTGGGGAAGGCTAGCCTAGTGGTGTTATAGACGTTCAGTGTTTTAAAATACTTAAATGACATAAAAATGGATGACTGTCTTCAGTTACTTTCCAACAATAGGAATCCCAAGTATCTGTTTTCATCCTGACAGGCAAAATCTGGGGAGAAAAGTAATGTTTTGGTTTTTCACAATCAGACACAATGCAGAAAGCACCTTGTATGGAACTTGCTTGACAGTAGGCTCTCAGTCTGAGAGCTACTGTGCTATCTACATTATGTTTAAGACTTCAAGTACCATATACCTACAAAACCAAAACAACACTTGAAAAGTAGTAAGTCCTTTCATTTAGCAACTATTTATCACTATTTGGAAGCCATAATTGCTGCTGATGGTGCTGCCTACATTGGACTGCTTACTGAGAAACTTTGCAACTTAAGTTGATAGCAGGCAAGTCAGACAAACATGAGAGTAACTTGGTGTTACGAAATTCTCTACTAGTATTAGATTCAAGTCCATTGCTTGTACTTAACATTCTTGTATTAACCTTTCATTCCCCGCTTAATTTTATATATACATTCATTTAACAGCAATAATTTCTTGCGAGTTTTGGGAAGGTGGTCTTTGGCTTGCTGTTGGCCCTTGCATTTGTAATAAAACCCGATCTAAGCTATAGTTATAATGGCACCTAACGTCTCTGTGTCGCTTAATAAAATGAACTCTAGACCTGCATGTCTTTTCCTTGGCAGCTACTGTGGTCTAACATAAATTTGTCTTAAAGTTGCAAACCACTAAGATAGGATGCTAACATAACCTAGTAAGGGGGGGGGTTAAGTAAATTAATTCAGTTTTTATATTGATAAGTACCTAATTCAAGACTTAGATTTGATAAAATGTGGTACATACAAATACATAGCTTAATTTTGTAAAAACCAGTTACAGCTCACATTGCTGAATTTTAGTGTGTGCATATAATATATATAATATACGTGGTGCATATATGTGAAGTGTATATTTCACTAATCTGTAAAATATCCATGAATTGATTTAAGTTCTGCTTTTAATATAAATTCAGTTCCAGTTGTAGCATTAACTGGGACAGGAGTTTTCTGCCAAAGTGACAAAATGGGGGAGGGGAGAGTGCAAACACAGTGTGTGTTCTCTATAAAACAAAAGTGCCTTAATCTCACATTAAAAACTGTATGAAATGCATGCTAATTTTCTGTAATCACTTCTATACCTAATGTGCATGGCATTAATATGTAAGTCTGCATAAATAATCATCATTGGAATCAGGATGCTTTCTTCTGTCCTAGTTCTTCCATCATGTCCATTCTTTTTGCTTTGCTGGTTTTCTAGATGGTTTCTTACTCTGCCACTTGGTATCTAGTTACCTTATGAAATAAAAGTTAATCTTATGTAAAAAAAAAGTGAACGTTGTATTATTTTACCCCATCCAAAGCTCTACTGAACCCTATACCTTGGCAGACTGTAAGGAGGGTGTAACCTTAAGCACAAGGAAAACCAGTTTCTGTTTGCTTGACTACTACTCTTTTCGAAGTTTTGTATCCTGTCCTCCAAATCCATTCACGTTACTGAGAGCAGCTTACAACAATCAAAATGCCACAGCCCGTGAAAACAATATAAAAACGGGCTCTGCAAACCCAGCACAGCAAAAGCTTGCTGGAAAAGGAATGTTTTTGCCAACTGACAGCAAGTGGCAAGGGCAGAGAGAGTGTCCAGTAAGAGCCCTTTCTCTCCTCCAAGCCAATTGCACATCTCCCAAAAGTCAGACCCAACAAAGGGCCACTGCGGTTGGCACCAGATTTTGGGAAGTGGACAGGATGATCTAGAACAGGATGGCCCAACTGTTCATATCAAGTGGGGCTCAAAATTCCTTCAACATGGAATCTGCGGGCTGCTTCCCAAAACTGGGAAAGTGTTAACTAGGCTTTGGGAACGGGGCTGGTGGATTCTAGGGCCCTGCCAGAGCCCTCACACCTCTGTCCCAAAGCCTAGCATCTTGCTTACCTGGGTTTTGGAAGGCAGCAGAAGGGCTGTGGGGTGGGGAGAACTCAAATCTTGCTGAGCGCTGCCAAAGAAGGCATTGGAGGCCCTGAGGCTGCATGTTGATCAAGAAAGAGGCAGTCTTAGAATCATAGAATCATAGAGTTGGAAGAGACCACAAGGGCCATCGAGTCCAACCCCCTGCCAAGCAGGAAACACCATCAGAGCACTCCTGACATATGGTTGTCTTATTCAGCCCATTTAGAGATTTTAGCTTTGAATAATTTTTATTCGTTTTCCAAACAATTTTATACAATCAACAAATTATTTTACACTCATTCTTCCATTTTTTGACTTCCCTCAGTTTCTCTGTCAATCTTTCGTAAAATTTCTATTTGTTAACGCATTTCTAAACATAATATTGCCTTTACCAACTCCTTTTCCTCTTACTCTTTTTTTTGCAGTATTTCTTACTATCTCACAGAGTCTCTTCAAAACCAACAAGCGTTGTCTGTACATCACATATATTTTTCAGATATTCTGTAAATTTCTCCCAGTCCTCGATAAACTTTTGGTCTTTCTGATATCGAATCTTCCCAGTCAATTTGTCCAATTCTGCATATTCAGTCAATTTCCTTCTCCATTCTTCCACTGTTGGAATTTCTTCCTGCTTCCATCTTTGGGCCAGAAGTATCCTTGCGGCAGTCACTGCATATTGACAGCACAGCCCATTTAGAGATTTTAAAGGTAGTTAGTAACACGTTGAATTATGCTTGGAAACGAACTGGCAAGTATAGACGTTGATGGTTCAGATGCTGGCTAACAAATCGGCTTCAGTCCAGTGCTGATACACAATTCAAATGTAGAAAAGCACTTTTGAAACAATGCCTGCAAAACTCGTGACCTGCCAAGGCAGGCGCCAGCCCAGTTGTGATGGATGGTAGTCAACCAGAATTTCTGATGTATGGATGATTCTGCTAAAACAAGGGAGTTGCTGCTGACAAGTCACAACACGTTGCTGCTTGTCGGCTAATGACTTGGGCCGCCAAGTTTGAAATATAAAAATAAATGACAGTACCATAATGTGTTTACTATAAACTGTGATCAGATATACGATAAAAGCCTCCTAAAAAGCTATTTTATTCATAAAATTTGTTTCCAGCTCCTCAGCATAACGTCCCAGGTGTGTTACAACAATATATTTTGCAATTATAAAACAAACAGTTCCAAATAGAACAGTTATGCTGCTGTTCACCATTCTTCTTCCTACTTGCAGTGTGTGCTTGTATCACATCACACATATCTCTTTTTTAAAAAAAAAATATTTTATTTGGGTTTTTAAACATAAATGCAAAAATAAAGAACAGTATAACAAATATCATAACATCTTTTCATAACATCCTTGGACTCCCTCACGCCTCCCGCTCCCATTTGCATCATTGTCAATTCTTGCCAGCAATTTATCATCTTGTTTACACTCTTGTGTCAAATTCATTTAAATATAATCTATAAATTCTCCAAAAGGTTTATAATTTTTTCTCAAATTTACTTATCATCTTAATTCTTTCTAATTTAGTGGTGCACAATTATTTATGATCTAGCATCCTTTCTTAACATTCAACCAAATTACAGTGTTTTTTTAAATAAATCTTGAATTTCTTCCAATCTTCTTCACACATCACACATATCTTTTGGTACACACCCCAAAAATGTAATCCTTCCAAAGGGGGAAATGGCATAATGATCTTATACACATTTCTCCTTTGAATCAGTTAGAATTCACTTGAAACTGTTTTTGAGTTCCTTAGTTGAACGTTCTTAACAGGTGAGTAAAAATGTAAAGTTGTGTCTTAAATTAGTAAACTGTTGTGTTATGTGCTGTACACTAAAAGAGCTTTATATGACAATTGGAACTGTACAGTGGTACCTTGCAAGACGAATGCCTCGAAAGACGAAAAACTCGCAAAACGAAAGAGTTTTTCGTTTTTTGAGTTGCTTCGCAAGACGGATTTCCCTATGGGCTTGCTTCGCAAGACGAAAACGTCTTGCAAGTTTGTTTCCTTTGTCTTGCAAGTTTGTTTCCTTTTTCTTAAAACCGTGCATTCACTTCGAGGAGCAACTCATAGCATGCGGTGTGGTAGCCTTTTTTGAGGTTTTTGAAGACTTTGGTGATTTTTGAAGCTTTTCCAAAATCCGTGCTTCGCAAGACGAAAAAATCGCAAGACGAAAAAACTTGCAGGACGAATTAATTTCGTCTTGCGAGGCACCACTGTACATAATTACATCATAAGCTGTGTGAAAAAAGGTATCATTACCCCAAGAGTGATGTAAGTGTATGGCTCTCTAGAGAAGCTATTCCACAACCCCAGCGCTGCAGTGTAATTCCTAATGCAGGGATAGCAAATGACCACTTCTTTCCTAAGGGTTTAAACCTGAAATGATCCATTCCTCTTCCACTTGGACCTTTTTAAGCGAGGTAATAGTAATAGGCCTGTTTGTATGCTCTTCAAAGAGATGGAATATCACTGGGGAAGGTCTGAATCCATTGCTACGTTAGAGCCAGTCCACACTACTAACCCATCTGGTTGCCTGTTTCCCAGTGGCATGGGAATGCACCCCATACAAGTATGTGTGAAGGTTGAACCCCCCTCTATTTTAGCTAGCCAGCCTCACTCTCAGGTTTCCCACATCATCCCTACAAAATGTTCTAGTATCTGACTTAATCTGAAATGGATGGGGATTGTTTCTTCTCCCATACACACACAGTACCCAAATGTTTGCTGAGTTTATTCTTCGGAATAAATGCTCTTAAGGCATGACCACTGAAGTCAGGAGAGGCTGTCAGTCCGTGCAACCCTAGGCATGCCTAATCAGAAATGAGTCACACCACGTTAAGTTGCTCCCTGTAAGCTTGCACAGGATTTGCATTAGTATTAAAAGCAAACATTGTTTAAGGAACATAGGCAACTCTAAGGGGAAAGTGTGCTAAACAAACGCTGCCATCCTTTGCCATGCAAAAATTGTTCTGCTTGACAGTAGTGCTAGCAAATATCTGTCCAGCCACGAAATGTTTTGCTTTGGAGGATAGAAATGGATGCATGTTTTAGTTTTGAAATTATTTTGTTTGCAAAGACTATGTGTTCATATTTGGATCATGGGTATCCTTAGTTGGGTCATCTATCCGTAACTCATTTTGATAGCTGCAGCCTATTCTGCTTGGGGAGCCTTTAAAAAAAAGGAGGACAAGAAAATACAACTTCTTTTTCACAGAGGCCTTAAAGAGTGCTCTTCTTTGGCGATCACTCGTAGCCGAGTAAGATTGTCTTCCATAAACACGGTTTTAACAATGAGTCCGTAAGTGACTGTGAAGGCCAATTCTGGATCCACACATCCTTCCACAATGGGGACATTGGTTCCCAGGCGGGAGTTGATCACGGTGTGGATTTGCCAAGCGTGCCTTCCTCATAGCACGTTTCTCTCTTGTGTCCTGAGTTTGAGTGTCTTCAAAGCCCATGACACCTTTAGTAAAGGCTGTTCTCCAGTTGGAGTGCTCACAAGCCAGTGTTTCCCAGTTGTCAGTGTTTATACTACATTTTTTTAGATTTGCCTTAGCGCTCTATCTGTAGCACAGTAGTGACATCTTGTGGGCCTTTTAGGCAGGTTCATTATTCATTTTTCAAGGTGTCTGAAGAGCAACCAGTGTTACAACAAGGATGACTTTGCGTTGGTTGAACTAGGAAGTTCTCCCTTCAACATCTTTAAAACAACTTTATTTTAATTATTTGAAAGGCATAGAGCATCTAAAATTGTCTGATAGACTGATTGCCTTAACTGAAGATGTCTTCGACTAAGTCACACCTTTGGTGTATCTAGTTCAGTATTGTCTAAAGGTAAAGGGACCCCTGACCATTAGGTCCAGTCGTGACCGACTCTGGGGTTGCGCACTCATCTCGCTCTATAGGCCGAGGGAGCCAGTGTTTGTCTGCCGACAGCTTCCGGGACATGTGGCCAGCATGACTAAGCCGCTTCTGGCGAACCAGTGCAGCACACAGAAACACCCTTTACCTTCCCACCAGAGCAGTACCTATTTATCTACTTGCACTTTGACATGCTTTCGAACTGCTAGGCTGGCAGGAGCAGGGACCGAACAACGGGCTCTCACCCCGTCGCGGGGATTCGAACCACCGACTTTCTGATCGTCAAGTCCTAGGCTCTGTGGTTTAACCCACTGCGCCACCCGCGTCAGTATTGTCTGCTGACCGCCAAAGTTTCCAACAGAGGACTTTCCCAGCTTCTCCCTGAAACTGCTGCTAGGCACTGAAACTGGGACCTCTTGCATGAAATCTTGTGCTCTGCCACTGAGCTACAAGTCCCCTCCACCATGGTACTGTATATAATTGTCATGGACTGGCTGGATGCAAAGGAGTGGGGGAAGGCACCATCTTAGGAACCCCCAAGGGAACCCCCAGGGGAAGATGGCTCAGAGCCAGGGTGGGACGACAATGATCAGAGGGAGCAGATTGGGAGGAGGAGGTGTCGGAAGCTGAAGAGGTAACAGGGTTTAGTGAGCAGGAAGAGGCTGCGGCAGAAAGTAGTGCAGAATCAGAGAGGGCCCAAGGAGCAGAGTGGAGGCAGGCTGCTGAAGAAGCCAGGGAGTCTTCCCCCTCCTGCTGTGACCAGCTGCCCTCCCCCCTGGTCTCCCAGAACACAGAGAGGAATGAAGAGGGTGGAACAACAAAATACAAGGCCGACAGAGCCTTAGGCTGCTGGGAAAGGGACCTGTGGAGAACGAGCTGTGGGAAGGCAGAGACCTTGCCTCACTGGGGCAAGACCTATTGGGAAGAGTTGCCATGATCATGTTTCTTTGAATAAAGAGTCAACTTCACAGGCACTGGTGCTTTATTGCTGGCCTGCTCCCTAACAACAATTTATGCAGCTAGTGAGCAACACCAGCGTGGATGAGCGTCTTGCAAAGCCACCCTAGAGCCACTCCTCTCCTCCCTCCCTAGCATGGCTATGCTTTGCTGAAGCAACTTAAACAGGTAGCAGTAGGAGCAGCTGCAGAAAGAATAGCAATGCCTCTCCCTGCCTGCCCTCTGAGAAGGAATTGAGACTTCAAAGTAGCTGCAAGGCGCTGTGAAATGTGGGTTTTGTTTCTTCTACCCCTCCTAGCATGCCTTGCTACAACCTGAGATTTTATTTTTTTACACTAGGTGTAGTCTAATTTATGGCATCTTCAAACCACCTCCTGCAGATCAGAGATCTGGCCCAATGACCACATTCACCCTTAGCCAACCCTCTGGTGTTGCCAGTTGTGGACAGTGACTAAAAGTGAGTCCTTTCTCACACACACACATACATACACAGAGGCAAAGGTAGGCAAACACACAGCCCTCTCCCTCAGCTGATCCATGGAGAGCGGAGGAGGAAATTTGCATCTCTACTGGGGCACTATGCTCAGCTCACTCTAGCACTGTGTCTACTTTTTCCAAAAATGCTATCATCACTTGCTTGGGGATCTTGGTGGGTCAGAAAGATTTTCAGGGTGGGGAGTTGAGTGGATCATGGCCCTGAATCAGGATTAGTCACCCCTGAGTTAGTTCGTGCCTGAATCGCACTTGACATGTTTGTTCCTTGGTGGCTTGTTTCTCATATTCATACAATTGACAATCTATCCCTATAAAGTTTAGCAGTTCGTAACGCATTTTATGCCTTGTTTGGTTCTGAAATTATTGTGGCTTATTATGAGGTCCAAAGAACTCTGCAGCTAATTCTGCATGCCCACTGGGGAATTTGGTCTTGAGTTTCCTGAACAACAGCCCCTCTGACAAGCTAAATGGCAAACCACTTTAAAACAGAGGGAGCGCTCGAAAGCAATTTGCGGCATGGCATGGAAGTTTGATGTTAAAAGAAAAAGGGGGAAATGAAAATCCCATTAGCCCCGTGACCAAGCCCTCAGATGCTCCTGAAGTAGCTATTTGGATCTCAGCCAATAAGAATTTTTTTTATGCTGACTGTTCAACATCATCTACCAGTAGGGCAACTGTGTTTTTAGAAAAGCAAGCTCTCTATAATTGTTCAGAAACTGTAGTATTTCCAAAGGTTAGGTTGAGAAACATAATTTTAGTGGTTTAACAAAGGAGAGCAGTATAACAGGCCCCCAGGCAGAAGAAGACAAAGTGGTTATTATCTGTTCTTTGGAAAATGTACTGTTTTGAATGGAGGCCCTCAAAAAAGGGTAAGTTCGAAAAAGTAAGTTTTATAGAATGATTGTGCCCTGTGCATTAAATTGTGAGGGGGTTCAGTGAAAACATACTGACAGCCCAGCAAAAATGTGTGGATTTGTGTGAAAGCCACAACCGCTTAGTAAAAACAATGCCTGATTATTTTGTTGCTGTTATGTGATGATGTGTATGTAATATGTGAGGGGAGGCAGAGCCTGTGGGAACTAAAGTGACACACATAATAAGGGTGTTTCTTCCACTTCACTGACATTATTACAATGCAGAGATTCTGCAAGGATGATAATCCATTATTAGACAAAGCTTTAAGGGAACTGGTGAGATGTCCCATAAAGGCACTGTTTTGAATATATAGTTGTGTTTTGTTCTGATGTGAACCTTGAAAGAACTTCTTTAAAGATAGACTAGAATTTTTTTTCGAAGTAAATATTGCCCAGTTATTATCTCTGTATATTGCACAGTATGTTCACATAATGTTGTTTCTTGGAACAGTACAAGGTGCCACCGGGGCTGGGAGGAGACAGATCTCTTCCAACAGTATCAACTGGGAAGAGGGTGCTTAACCCTTGCCATCCCCACCGCAAGCTCCAACACCACTTTATTGTTACTTTTACTGATAGTTTTACAGATAGTTTACAATACTATCGGAATGGCAATGGGTTAGAGGCTAACCGGGGGAGTTGAACAAGAACAGGGGTAGAGTACAGTGGGGGACGTACAATAATCCTTTTGCACAATCCTGCTGTCCAGAGCGTGGACCCTTTAAATGAGCTGTAGTGAGATAGGCCATTATTACTTGAAGCAAAATCTGCCATAACCCTTGCCTAATTTCACACAGTATTCCCTTTCAACATATGTCTGATGCATTCCAGGTGGCTAGACATTCACATAACTACACCAGCTGCTTTCCATATTGTAGTTCGGTCATCATTCTAGAAAGCTGACTTTTGGACAACCTCCAGAGATCTTTTTTAGTCTTGGACTGTGTCTGAACTGAAGCTGGTTTTGCTCACATCTTTGGCAGTGCTTTGTCTTTCATTGTTCCCTCCAGTATTTTTGTACAATTGAGTGGCAGGCAGGATTCTAATATGTGCGCCCTGTCCTACAGATGGCTTGGTATGGCCTTCATTCTCAAACCCTACCAATTAGCTTTCTCTTTTCTTTCAAAACGACAACAAAAACGTGTGCAGCTGCTGCAAGGAAAGCTTGAAGGAGTTGAACATGTTTAGCCTAGTGAAGATACAACTAAGAGACAATAGGATAGCCATCTTCAAGGACTGCCACACAGACGATGGAGCAAATTTGCTTTCGGTTCCTTCAGAGGGTAGGACCTGAACCAATGGGAATTTTGACCACCACCACCACAACAACTTATTTATTTATACCCTGCCCATCTGGCTGGGTTTCCCCAGCCACTTTGGGCGGCTCCCAACAAAATATTAAAAAATGCAATAAAACATCTAACATTAAAAACTTCCCTAAACAGCGCTGCCTTCAGATGTCTTCTAAAAGTCAGACAGTTGTTTATTTCCTTGACATCTGATGGGAAGAACTTCCTGACCGTATGAGCTGTTGAAGAGTAAAGCAGACTGTCTTGGAAGATGGTGGACTATCCTTCATCACAGAGCTTTAGAGCCGTAAGTAGAGGCTGAGGGTGGAAACTCTGACTCTCAAAGGTTGGAATTGGGTGGCTAGGTGCTCTCAAGGACTTTAAAAATGAAAGCAAAACACAACCACCCTGCCTTTCAACTCTCAAAGGGCCCCCAAGGCAGCTTACGTTAAAGCATAAAATACAATAAAAATAACAGTATAATCAGAACAGCAAGATCAACACACACAAATCCAATGACATGAAATCTATTTCCACTTTTGCTACACTCTCGCATGGTGAACTGGCATCTACAATGACAAAGGCCAACTGTTACCGCTCATTGTTCTCGTGGGCATTTTATGGTAACCTTTTCCCTTAGCATTGTTATGAGGTAACAGTTACAATGAAACTCAGAAAGAATAGCAGCTTAAAAAGCACACTCCCTTGAGCCACTGTGAACCCTAAATTAGGATATGATGGCCTTGAGGTTATTGCTCTGAGGTTATTTCCTATTTCTCAACTGTGTGGTTAGCACTGTGCTTCTTCTGCTAACATGCAGATGGTATCGGTTACATGCCAGTCTCTAATCAAATGTACCCTTGCAGTTGCTCAGAACTTGCCTGCCTCTTAAGAGTTTGTTCAGAAACATTACGTTGTGGTGAATCTCCCACTCCCCCCCCCCCTTTTTGTGACTTCAGTATTTCAAAAAGTGAAACATTGTTTTGTATTGATGATATCCCCTGGTCTGGTTTCAAAACTGTGGGGGCAAAGTTACCATACTAGGATAGGGAATCAAATTGGGTGCATTACAGTGGAACCTCGGGTTATGTACCGTCCTCCTTACAAACGCTTCAGGTAATGAGCTCCGCTAACCTGGAAGCAGATGCCCTTGGTAGCAAACTTTGCCCTGGGATGTGAGTGGAAGGCACATGGTGGCGGTGCTGTGGCAGCGGGAAGCCCCATTAGCGAAAGAGTGCCTCAGTTTAAGAACGGTTTTGGGTTAAGAACGGACCTCTGGAACGAATTAAGTTCATAACCGGAGGTACCACTGTATTGTTTTATCTTACTGGTGTAGCCTACGCACTTTATGCAACCAGTTTCCCTGTGGGGAACTTGATCACACAGCCTTGGGAACTGCTGCGCACACAGCTGCCCAAACACCTGACAGCCAGGTTTCTTATATCAGTACAAATGCAAGAATATTGGGGAGACTCTAGCTGGAAAGGGAATTTTTTGGAAATTTGAAGCAACCCTTGCCTCTCACATCTGGCTTCCAGAAAACATTAATATGGATATTGCTGTTGTAAAGAACTGTGAAGATAATGTAGAGGAGACAGTTGTCTCTAAGTGATGCTTTTGTGGGGCAGGGGTTGTGTTTGGTAGAGGCAGCATGGGAAATACAAACTCAGCTGCATCCTAGATTTCCAACTACCGGTATATCAAATAAGAGACACCATCCAAGGAAAAGGAAATGTGACTCTCCAGATGTTATTGGACTCTGTCTCACACCAGCCCTCTGCCACCATGGTCAGTGGTTGGGGATGATGGGAGCTGAAGTTCAACAATATCTTGAAGACCACAAATTCCCCTTCTATGGTACAGAAGATGTTTTTCTGAACAGAATTTGAAATTTCCTGTTCAGTTTGTAATGGTGTGCAGTACCATACAAGTCCATAAAATTTTGGCAGATGAGAAACAATAATATGGATAAAGTTATTTCCGCCCTATAGGTATAACTGGTTCTAAGAGCCTTTTCAGCTGTTTTGGACTAGAACGAGAATTTGCAGAGACTGTGATCCAATTTGCTTGCTTCGCTTGACAAAAGCCCTCCGTAGTCTTGCTGGTGCATTTTTTTAGCAATGCTGCCAAGAGATCAACAGGCTGAACTCACTGACAGGAAATGATCTAAACCACAGCAGCTCTGAGACAGATGTGTGTGTGTTACTGCAAAAGAAAAGCTCTCATTTAGCACAGCTAAAAGAAAAGAAAAGAAAAGAAAAGAAAAAGAAGAATGAAGATTTTCAGATTTTCAGATTCATCACGGAGCAAAATGGCAACAAGAAAATAACAGGGTGGAAAGTGCAGCTGCAGATCTTTCACACAAGTTCAGCTAATCTAGATGTGGGGAAAGGCTTTTCTAAATCCTGATAAGCATTTAGTGCAATTATCCAGTATTCTCTAGAGCTTAAGTCCATCTCATGGTGCTGCTTATCTTATAGGATCAAGATATGTTCATGGTTTACAGATATGTTTTGGTGAATGTCAGCTGACAATCCCACACAAATGCTGTGAATATCTGAAAAATAAAATCAGTGAATGTCGGGCCTCTTAGGTATTGCTCTCAGCATTGACTAGTGGATGTTCAACATATGGGGAATATACCTCTGGTTTTGGGAACCAATGAAACGTTTCCGAGCACAATTCAAAGTATTGGTACTGACCTTTAAAGCCCTAAACGGCCTCGGTCCAGTATACCTGAAGGAGCGTCTCCACCCCCATTGTTCTGCCCGGACGCTGAGATCCAGCGCCGAGCGCCTTCTGGCGGTTCCCTCATTGCGAGAAGCAAAGCTACAGGGAACCAGGCAGAGGGCTCTCTCGGTAGTGGCGCCCGCCCTGTGGAATGCCCTTCCAGCAGATGTCAAAGCGATAAACAACTACCTGACATTCAGAAGACATCTTAAGGCAGCCCTGTTCAGGGAAGTTTTTAACGTGTGATATTTTACTGTATTTTTGGTTTCTATGGAAGCCGCCCAGAGTGGCTGGGGAGGCCCAGCCAGATGGGCGGGGTATAAATAATAAATTATTATTATTATTATTATTATTATTATTATTATTATTATTATTATCTGTGATTGTTCAAGGTTCACCATTTTAGACATTCGCAGAATCACGTACAGACACATGTATCACAAAAGAAGTGTAAATCAACACACTAGCTTGCTTTTGTGAATATAACACAGACTCTTGAAAGCCAATGCAATAATAGTCACATTATTAAGAATGCATAATTTCTCCATCAGCTATTTTAATTGCTAATGGAAACCCACTGGTGAAGTCATCATTCAGAATGCAACAGCCTCTGAGAGTTGGCCTTAACTGTTTCCTATTTAGCAGAAGGTATACTTGGGGAGGGGCCGAATGGCAAGAGCAAAGTAGGTCAAGGATGTATCTTAGCTAGTGCTTAGAAATCCTAATCAAGTTGGTTGTCTGTGTCAGTTTAACTCTAACTGACCCTGCTGGACCTTTAAAATGCTGCTCCTGTTTTCACCAAAGCATGTCTGATTTTTCAGAGACCCCATGCCTTTTTGAGGTGAAGCCATGGGTTCTCATTTGCTTGATACCTCCCTTTTTAAAAGGCTAAATAAATTTGGTGGAAAGCACTAGTCCGTTGTGTGTTTTTTTAATTGCTGCTTTAAAAACAAAACAAAAAAGTGCACAATAAATGCTGCAATGCCCTCCAATTTTAATTTTGAAAAGAGTTTACAAAATAGGCAGCTATGACTCATCACTGTTCACAATAAATCTCCACTTAGGTCAGTGATGCTGTCAGCACTCATAATAGCAATGAGTTATATTCCTATCTGGAGGAAGAGAAGAACAGCATTCTCCCAAAGACAAAGTATAACAGCGGGGTGGTCTGAAAATGTGGGTGTTGCTTTGAGAGAAAATGTCTAAATGCCAACAAAAAGATGGTGCTTTGAGAAGGAAGTGGGGGTTCTTGGTCCAAGGCCTTGAGATTACCTTCACACACACACACCTTGCAAAAAACAAAACAAAAATCAACAACTGATGCCAAGTTCCATTATCCCCAAACCTAACTTCAGTTATTCGTTTGCTTGTGGATTCAGTTGGCTACAGGATATCTAGAGGACAACACTTCTCCGAGGTACAGCTATGGTATTCATAGAGTGGCTGCTGTTCTCCTTTACAGTGGGCAGTTGCTTATTTTAACATGCACAATAAATTGTATGCTAGTTTGTCTACTACCTTGTAAAGTGAACAGTTGGGGTATAATAAGACTTAAGTGAATAGCAACTCCGCATCTACATTATGGAAAAAAAATTGTCCGGGGCAGCCCAAACCTGCATATTATGCCCCAAATGTTCTGGGGATTAGCTGTTTCTGAATTATTTCTAGTCAAGGGAGCATTTCCTCATATGCTGGCTCAGGATACAGCATTGATGTAAAAATCTGAGGCCCGCTTCCTCAATTCTGTTAAGCACAGTCCCTCTAATTTATACAAGAGATCTATTTGGCTTGGCAGCATTTTAAGATCAGAAGAAAGCTGCAAAAGGTTTTAAAGAATGTTTAGTTTTCCTTGCTTATATCTAGACTTCATTTTGTTTTTTTTAACATTTATTATCCCAGGGCTGCAATCCTATTCACACTTTTGAGTAAATACCCATACGATCATACTGGAAAACAAGTACTGTAGTCATAGACACTGTAATGCTCAGTTGTAGCAAAAAAAAAAAAAGAAAAAAAAGAAAGAAAGAAAGAAAGAAAGAAAGAAAGAAAGAAAGAAAGAAAAGCCATTCAATTATCTCATTTGTGTTTCCCAGGTAAGTGTGCCTAGGATTACAGCCTAAGTCAAATATGAAGGTTTGTTGAATTGAACTGGTATATGCTGATTCAACCCATAGTTTAGATGCATCTCCCCACTCACTGGTGGAGGAATGGGGTGCGGTGGGTGCAGTTCACCCCAGGCATCATCCCTGAGGGGGGGTGACATCGCCACACTGCTCCCGCCCCGGACTGCTCACTGCGGGTGTCTAGCCCCGCCCCTGGGTGCACAACATGTGCGCCACTCCAGGTGCCGGAACAGCTAGCTCCGCCTCTATCCCCACTTATGTGGGGGTTTTGTTCCCTTGACCTGTCTCCTTTTGGCGCTGAAAATGCCACATATGTCTGTGGGAGGGCACATGCTGATTGCACACAAATGGCGGAGTTGTCTAACTTAAAAAACCATGAAGAATTCCGTTTTCTTAATGTGATTTTTAAATTTTTTTTAAAAGGGGCAAAATAAGGTTTATTATTTTATTGCTTTCTTCTTTTTTGCCTAAAAACTGGGGCTTTCAGCTTGAAAATAAAACATTCTGGTTCAAATAATTGCCTGTGCCACTTACCTGAACCATAATATTAAGCTGCATGCAGCCTTTTAAAATAATGAATGCAACAAATGTTATGAGAAAACCTGATTAATGATACACAGGTCTTAAGTTCTATTACCATTTTATTTTTCTCCTGAGACACTAAATAAAATACAGTGCAAGAGGGAGATACAGTGAGAGACACGGGTGGCGCTGTGGGTTAAACCACAGAGCCTAGGACTTGTCAATCAGAAGGTCGGCAGTTCGAATCCCCGCAATGGGGTGAGCTCCCGTTGCTCAGTCCCAGCTCCTGCCAACCTAGCAGTTCAAAAGCACGTCAAAGTGCAAATAGATAAATAGGTACCACTCCGGCGGGAAGGTAAATGCCGTTTCCATGCGCTGCTCTGGTTCGCCAGAAGTGGCTAGTCATGCTGGCCAAATGACCCAGAAGCTGTACGCCGGCTCCCTCGGCCAATAAAGCGAGATGAGCGCCGCAACCCCAGAGTCTGTCACGACTGGACCTAATGGTCAGGGGTCCCTTTACCTTTACCTTTACAGTGCATTGGTACAAAAATAGAAAAAAAGAAAACCCAATTGGTTATAGGTAAGATCTTTTTTCAGTTGACCAAGTATCAAACTATTTAGCAGACAGACTAGGTATTTGAATCAGCTGTATGTTCAACAGGGGGAAAGATCCTGAGACTGATATTGTTCTGATTTGACTATCAACAGAACAGTTCTAGGGGAGAACATTTTGGGATGATAATGGTGTTTTAGAGACCAATTAGTAATAGAAAGAATTCACTTGTTAACTGTGGAATTAACAGAACTGTGGAGTTCTGTGGTGACAGTTGTGCTTTGTATATACATTTTTGTTCTGCTTATCAGCTTGGGTGTTTTTTATATCAGAAATCAGTTCATTTCTGCTCTGCCATCATTATAATAATTATCCCTTCTGCCTTATTTTGAAGCCTGTTCCTGACTGAAGAAACATCTAATCTCTATTTTTTGGGGGAAACCCCTCACTTTTACCAAAGATTCCAGTTCCATAGAATCTCTTATCATTGATAGTTTGAGCTGAAAACTCTGCATAATTGCCACAGTGGCCAAGACAAGCTCAAATTTCAATGGAGAAAGTGGTAAAATCTGCAACTTGTAACAAAATTTTAATTAAAGGAGAAACTGCTTTCCTTGGCTGCCTTTTAATTAAATAGAGACAGAGATGATGTAGTAATTAGGCTAACCTGTCTGTGCAGAAAACATCCATCATTAAATTCAAATACTGCCTAAGGCACTTATGGCTGTTTTGTGAAAGGGAGGAAATACCTCAAAAAAAGGCCAAAGAGACAACTGGTGGGGTGGGGGGAGTGGGCGGGGAGGCAAATAAACTTAAATTAAAGCATTAAAATATGGGTGGAATGAATGGGGCTGAGAGAAGAATGTGTGCTTTTGTTGTGTGCACTGTGACACAAACATGTACTGCTAATGTTGTGGCTGAGGTGTTGGACATTTGTCATGGGAAATCAGTTAACATGGGCAGGAAGATGGATCCTTATACTGTTTGAAGATACCTATGTTCCTGCTCTGCATTTCTTCTGAAGTAAGTTTTGCTCAGCACCTAGCTGACTTTATGCCCTTAGATTAGAAGAAGAGGGTCTACTCCACACTTGCCACTGCTGCCATATTTAAATACTGGAACATTCATGTGAATCATAGTTAGACAACATGAATGCATAGCCGTCAACTTACAGATTTGAAAATAAGGGACCAGCAGCCTTGAAAATAAGGGACCAGCAGCATAGGCGCCGACTCCATGGGGCCTGAGGGGGCCCGAGCCCCCTCAAAAATTCGTTTGGGGGGGCTCAGCCCCCCCAATAATTTAAGAAAATTATTACCGTAAACTTCGCTCTATAACACACAGATTTTTTCTCCTAAAAAGTAAGGGGAAATGTCTGTGCGTGTTATTGAGCGAATGTGTGGTCCCTGGAGCTGACTCGCCGGAGCGCAGGGGCAAAAATAGGCAAAAATCAGGCAAAAATAAGATCGGGCGGGCGGGCGGAGGGAAGGCGGAAGCTGCTGCTTTCCTGCATTCTGCCTCAGGGTCTTACTGCCCACCGCTTCTTTGCTGCGTTTGCTCAAACTCAACAAAGAGCAGGGAATCCCCTGCCCTCCTGGCAAGCAGAGGGTTAAGGAAAGGATCGAGTCCTTCCTTCTAATTCTTTCCTAGTCACACTGCGTGCAGGCTCCAGCCCACCACCTCCTCCTCTCCGTGCTCTAGGCACTCGCAGGCAGCCGAGAAAACATGCAGGTAGGAGAGAGAGAGAGAGGGCTGGCTTGGGGGGGACTTTTGCCTTCCTTTCCTCCCCCCCACCCCGTTAAACTCCTCCCCTGCATTCTTAGCCAGCTGCTTCTCCGCACACCCCTCTTGTGCTTCTTGTCCCTTCTGTGTTTTTCCTTCCCTCCCCATTTAAAACGTGGTGACAAAGCACGGATCCACATGGATCCTCAGGATTTTTGCATTGGGTCACCCCAAATTCACCATCAGATCACATTACATGTCCATGGCTACAGTCTGTACCAAAAAAATCACGCACCCACTGTTGCCTGGGGCTGCAATGGTGCAAAAACGTGGTTACAAAGCATGGATCCACAGGATCTTTGCACTGGGTCACCCCAAATTCACCATCAGATAACATAGCATGTCCATGGCTACAGCCTGCACCAAAAAAATCACGCACCCACTGTGGCCTGGGGCCGCAATGGTGCAAAAACGTGGTTACAAAGCACGGATCCACATGGATCCTCAGGATTTTTGCATTGGGCTACTCCAAACTCACTGTCAGATATTAAAAATCTTTATAAAATAGAGAATTAAATACATACAGAATGTTAAATTTTCAGTTTCGAAATATTAGTACTAGTTTAGTACTGTATTTCTATATTACTATAGTACTGTATTAGTTATTTTCAAATACTTAAATATTTTTAGGGTGTAAGACCCAATTAAAGCCCGTTATTTACATACAGTATTACAGTATTTACATACAGTATTAGGCATACTGTATTAACTTTATTAACTGTATTAAAGCATTAACTTTGAGATATTATTTTTATTTAATGAACCCTCAGCCTTATTCAAAGTAAGCTTAAATTAGCTATTTCACTTATTAATCAAAGTGCTATTACTGTGCGACAGCAATATTTGTTTTATTCTTTTAATGATAGTTTAGGATTTATTTAAATATCATTTCAGTCTTTTCAGAGCTATATATTCACTGCTCTGTAATAGTCTATAAGCATAATTGTTACTGTAAATTAAATTAGCTTTTTACGAAAATACCGTGCGTGTTTATGTTTTGTTTCTTTTTTCAAAGCCAAAAAGTGTTTCAGGCTTGTCGAGTTTCCCGGAGTGTGGAGTTATAGAGAGTCGAGTTTTCGGGGTTCTAATGTTGATCATATGACTCTAAAATACTTTTAAAAAACTTTAAAACTCACTAATTTTCATCTAAAATTTAGAAAACTTCCTGGGGCAGGACCCAAGTCGGCGCCCCTGACCAGCAGCCAAAATAATGGACCTACAGCCTCACCTGTTCCAGGCACTCCAGTCTTCCTGTCCTCCTGCAGTCTGGTCAAACTCATGCTAGGTAGCTTCGAGAACACTGCCCAACCAACTTTCTAACCAGAGGTTCAACTGAATAGAATCTGAATCACATGCACCACAGGGCCTATGCAGCCTCAACTTAAGATGGCTCCCCGGCCTGGCTTTGCACTGCAAAGTTTGCAGCAGCACATGCAACAAAATGGCGTCCAGCATTCAAAAACCTCCTCAGCTTGTATTAACTAGCCACACACAAGGCATGCAAGCTCCACCCCCCAGTCGTTCTTAGACTTCTTATTGGGTGAGCAACACAGCCAAGCAACACAGTTGGAGCCTCCCTCCTCCCTGGCCGGCAGGGAGGGAGGGAGGGAGAGGAGCTGCTTCCTTTGAAATTTAAGGGACATCATTTAAGGGACATCCATCAATAAGGGACAGCAGCGGGACATGGCGCTGGAATAAGGGACTGTCCCTTCAAATAAGGGACACTTGACAGCTATGATGTGTAGGAGGTTGAGAACCCATCGCCTAAACTTGCAGATTCACCTGCTGTTCTGTGTCTAGGTGGGAAAGCTTTCCTAGCCCAAGAACCACAATCCCTTCTGCGCAATATTCTAGGGGCCACATGCCAGTGCTGAGTGAGGCCAGAGGCAAAAGTTGGCAGGGCAGAGCAACAAATATTAATTTTACCTTTGTACAATAGGCTAGTTTCCTCATACTTGCACTTCCCTCTCTATTTACTTATTGGATTTATATAGCACCTTTCTGCCAAGGCACCCAAGACAGTTTACAATTTTTTAATACTAAAAATAAACATTATATAAAAAGCAGTGACAGAATCCCCTCGGTTCAACTAGGAGCTGATGGCACAAGCTCCTTGTCCTGGGCTCCCCCACTTATCCCTTCCTGCAGGTCACATATACAGTGCTTTTTTCTGGGGGTACACAGAAGTACGCATACCCCTAAACATTTTGTGAATCTTTGTATTTTTGTCCATTTACTGTATTCCCCCCCCCAATTTGAACTATAAAATGGTGACTTTCTTGAGTCAAAATGAGAGTACCCCTAAACATTTTTAAAGAAAAAAAGCACTGCACATATAGCTCCCGCTGGTTGTTGGTTCTGCCAGGAGTCGTTGGTATGTGTGCTCCCTAGCCTGAGTTACCTCACTTTTGCTTTCCCTCAGGCCACACAGGTCTTTTTTAAGCAGCCCTTTTTTAAGCAGCCCTCTCTCAGGCCATTCATGGTTTTGTCCTATGCGCCATTCAGGCAAGCAAGAAGCACGGTCAGAATTCAAGGACCTATGCCAGTCAGGCAAAAACACTCAAGGAAGGTGCAAGTCAGGGCTGGTGAAGAGTGTGGCTTGGGAAACTGTGACCTGGGAAGAGTTCTGAGGCCTGGATAGAGAGGCCTGGAGGGCTGCTTTTGACGCCTCAGCCTGAGGTGTCCCATCCCTGTAGAGAAGACCAGATGAATTTTTGGAGGATGCTGACTTCAGTCATGATCTCAACACACTTCCTTCACGTATTCACTGGTGATCTGAATAGGGCTTTTTGTCTAAAGGCACGTGGAAAATGAGTCAAGAAAGGTCCCAGAGTTAAATATATATATATACCCAGCCACATATTAATCCTATCTGATATAATTTAGGTGCACACTCAATACTTGAAGGGGCCTAGTGTCGGCTGAAGTGCTGGATAGCCAATTTCCTTTGTGATCTGGTTTAAATGTTATGGGGTGCCTGAATGGAAGCTGAGTGATTACCTCGTGAAAGGAACACCCAGTCTCTGAGACACATTGAGCTTCCTATCATGAGGCCCCATGTGACATTACATACCCAAAGTTTTTTGTGCTCCAGGAAAAATGAGCAAAGACTCAATGAGCTGGGCTGCTTCCTGCACCATTCCACTCCCTTAACCTTGGTTTTTGCTTGCTGACCTTATCTGACTCTGCTTGTGGTTCCTCCTCTTATGTGATAATCTAAGGGGACTTAACTGTACCTCATAAGCACTTGGAAGGCATGCTGCTAATCTATCAACCAATAATGTAGCAGACAGAGAAAGGGCTGTCCAATCTGCTTATTTCTTGGGAATGAATTTGTTGTTGTCTTAACCTTGTTCTGGTCTCATGGAGCGAAGCAAGTCGGTTGCTGCAGAACCAAGGAGCAATGTCCTCTAACAAGGCATGAAAGCAAACACAGGCCTTTTGAGTCTCTGCCTTTCATATACGCCATCTATTTTTGGAAAGCTGGAGACTCCTAAAGGGTAAACGCTCTCACTTAAAGATATCCATTTATCCTATTTTGTGGTACACACTCTCCGCCATTGGACTGGGGAGGTAGTGTGGGAGGCACCTGGTTTCTTGGGCCTGGGGGGTCAGTGGTGTGAGTGTCCAGCTCCGGGTACATGGGCCCTGGTGCTCTGTAATCTGATTCAGTGAGCTCCTGCCTGCCTGCCAGCCAGCCTCAGATTCAGTGGTCTGATTTCCAGTATCAGTGCCAAAACCCAATCTGGCCCCTCAGCCAGTGACACTGCAGGCTCTAAAAGCAATCAAAGTCTTTCAGCCCTGAAAAATTAACGAATCTACTACGGCAGAAGCTTTCATGTACTCAAGACCATTTTGACAGGTGCATGAAGCGAAGTCTTCTTCGTGGGCTGGCATGTGAAGGAGAAAGTGATAAGGTGGGAGTTGAACAGCAATGAGATTTTAAAAATTGCAGTCAGTGATAATTAGAGCTTAAACAGATGTTAAAATGGGAACGCCTCCAACCTTTCTGAGAAGCAGATTGGTAATAACTGCTGAGATGACGTTGGTGGGGCAGGGAACCAGTCACAAGAAACAGTCATGGTAAGCACAGATATTCTAGCATTGATAGCTAATTAACCCATGTGGCACAATACAAGTCCTTTGTGCCTTGTGGAGAGAACCTAATTACTTCTTTCCTGGAATTAATTAATAACTAAATAGAAGTACAGCATAACAGGATATGCTAATATAAAATATGACAAAGGGTCATCATTTTGGAGAAGATAGTTTTGTAGAGGGAAATGGTGTACATCATCTGTGTCTACATAAGAACAGCCTGATAGATCAGGCCAATGGCCCTTCCAGTGTTCTCAGAGTGGCCAACCAGATGCCTGTGGGAAACCTGTAGTCAGGATTCGAACACAAGACCACGCTTCCATCCTGTGGTTTCCAGCAGCTTGTATTTAAATGCATCACTGCTTCTAACTGTGGAGGCAGTAAATAATAATAATAATAATAATAGTAATAGTAATAGTAATAGTAATAGTAATAGTAATAGTAATAGTAATAATTTATTATTTATACCCCGCCCATCTCGCTGAGTTTCCCCAGCCACTCTGGGTGGCTTCCAGTCGAGTGTTAAAAACAATACAGCATTAAATATTAAAAACTTCCCTAAACAGGGCTGCCTTCAGATGTCTTTTAAAGATAAGATAGCTGCTTATTTCCTTCACATCTGAAGGGAGGGCGTTCCACAGGGCGGGCACTGTAGCACCCTGCTTGTGGTTAACGCTTAGCTGGAATGAAATATTCAACGCAGCAATAGAGAAATTAAAATAGTAATTTATTTGTCAGACAAATAAATAAGAGGCTCAGTGGTACGTGGTTACCAAGCTCTGGCCTGGCCTCCTGCCATTCTGGCCAGCACTTATATTCCCTTAATCCAGCCCCCTTTGCTCCTCCTGTGGCTGCCTCTGTCCAATCAGCCTGGTTGAAATTCCTATTGGCTGTTTGCTAGAGCCAATCACAAAAGATACACCCACAAAAGATACACCCACTTCTTTGCCCTTATAAGGGAGACAAAGAGCTATATATATGACATATAAGTAATAATATATCTTACATGGAATCTTAATTACCAGCTCACCTCTTGCCCTCCTTGCCCTATTGCCTTATAAAACAAATGTTTAATCTTACATTTTTATGTTCAACAGATGTCAAGGATCTTGAGTTTCACATCAACATTGAAAGATTTCCTTCATTTAATGTTTCTAAACAAAATGCCTGACAACTATATATCAAGACTGCCCGGATGGCGTCTTCTGTCTGGCGGGGGGGGGGCTGGTGGCTGACTTAATTTCAGGATAAATACAACTCTTACAACCATATGAAATAAGAATCTAGCATTCCTTAAATCCTTTGCATAATTACATTTAAGCCAATATATTTAAGCTAATATATTTCATACATTTATCATAGGTAGCCTCTTAAAAGAATAAAGCTTCTCAAAGTGAAAAGGAAGGAACTCAATAAAACACAGCTTTTAAAAGAAGCCTCTTCAGTTTGCACCTCCCCCTTTCCCCCTCCTCTCCAGCCTCAAAATAAAATAGGAAGAAGCTTCTTCTTCTGCCAAGCCAGTTGCCTTTCCAACATTTAACACATTTTAACCGTTTTTAACTCTCTTAGTTTAAGAAACAGCTTTAGAAAAAGACTTCCCCCAAAAATGCTCTCTTTCCAGCTAAATGTTTTTCCTTCCATTTGCTCCTGGCCTTTCAACCTTAGAAAGAAGATCTGGCTCATTTTACTGGGAGGCACATTGGTATTATCTTTCCCCATTCCTAATGGTGTTTTCTCAGCCTTGGGGCAGCATATGTAATTCTCCCTTTTTATGACTTTGAGAATTGTTTTTCTACTATAAATCAATGGGGCCCTTCTTGTCTTAGGAGGAAAAACATCTTGCCAAGGTTCTTTTAGGCAGCTGGTCTTTTGCCTGGCATGAAACATTTGAAAATCCTTTTTTTAAGCTCGTTTTTAAATACAAGCCTTGATTGAAATATATAGAAGCTTTGATAAAAATGCAGGCTTATGATTAGATGCCTCATTCCCCCCTTTCAAGCTCAAGGACCTTCATCCCAAGTGTCCTTGATAGCTTGACCTTCATCATATTCCTGAGGTAAAGCTCTGTATAGGGCCATGATATGAGGTAGAGTTTCATTTGAAACCATCTTGCTAATTGTACTTCTAAAACATGAAATGATACATGGCATCATACATAAAACCAATACTACTACTGTCAAGAAAAACAAGCAAGACAATAGTATCCCTTTGAGTCCTGTGACATTAGGTAACCAATTGGTGAGCCATCCCATATCCCATCCTTCCCATGTTTGTACTGGGACATGTGCTATATTCTCCATCTTTGTGGCCAACACACGGATTGCCTCACCATTATCAGAAATGTTAAAGCAACAGGCATTCCCTGTCAAGTTCAAGACTCCACATAGGCCTCCCTGCCTGGCAAGTACATAATCCATTCCCATTTTCAGCTGCAAAATGGCGGCTCTACTTTCATCCAACTGTTGTGCAATAAGTCTCAAACTCTGGGCCGTTGCATTGGTTACAAGTTCCACTACTGCTTGCAATCGAATTATTCTGTTTAGATTATAAATAGGATCCCGTGCCCCTTGTATGAGCTCACCAGGATTCCAGGAGGCAGGATCATAATAGGCTATAATGCGCTCTGGCGGCCAATCATCAGTACCGCTCCAACTTTGGGTACTTCCTCCTGCTATATGAGAAATATCAGCATTCCTTCGTGTTCGCCTGGCCGAACTAGTGGGCATAATCCACATTGGTGGTAATACCCAACCCAAGAAACAAGTCCCACTCCATTTGGAAGGGAGTTTCTTGTATGCCCATTCTCCACATATCCACCACAACCATCGGGTCTGAGGTTTTTGGTACGGGGAATACAGAAGGCGAAATACCAAAAGGGGTAGAGAGTTCACAGTGCAGTATGTTAGATTGCCTTCTTCTGTCACAGTTATGTTCCACACCACTTTCCATGCATGAATAAAAGGAGGTGCACAGGGCAAGGCATTCCGAGTTCGATAGGTAGTACCGTGTGCCCAGGTATGACTATTCTTCTTATAATCCCAAGTATAGTGACAATGAGAAGAGCCTATCATGGGAGAATCAGCTGCATCTGATGATTTATGTACACAGAATTCCCCTTGTACAGGTATAACTCGTAATGGTTTAGTTGAGTTCCATCCGGGGAAATTCTGTATTTCAGTTTGGTGTGGCATTTCGCTTACCATACCAATAGCATCTAATGGTATCGGTAATAACGGCATACCTCCCTCTGAATCATCTGGCCCAAGAGAGCAAACAAGGCAATTGGTCCTATTTGCAACATTAGCTACCATTTCAGCTAAACCTACCCACATATTGTGGTCATGGCTGAATCCATATTTAGCCAATTTGGTCAGATTCAAGGACCCTTCCCCTTCCCAAGGGATCAGGATTAATAATAAAATCATGTTGATGTCTAGTATATGCATTCCTTCCACAAAAGATTACCTTATTATGATAGCAAATAATTATTAGCCCCAATATAATTCCCCCAGTGACAGAAATGGGGAACCACCAAGACCAAAACATATATCCCGAGGATCCCCAATGAGTAATATCTCTGATAATTGTTCCACAAGGGGGGGGCAGTCAATCAATTGTATTAGAGAATCTTTCCGTTCACAGTCGCTGGTTCAGACGCTCCTCAAGCTTCAGGCGTGCGCAGGTCAGCCAGCTTCCAGGTTGTGGCTGCAGCAGGCCGGTCGTCAAATGTTGCCCGTGACCTAGCCCGTTCCCGGTAGGGCTAGATACAGGGGTTTTTGGAGAGAGTTAGTTTTAAAGGATTAGAGGGGTCACCTTTGCACGTCCAACTGCCTTCAGACTTCTTCAAACGAGAGTGATGAATCCAGGGGGTCACCTCAGCTACCTTCACCGCTGTTGGAGTAGAGAGCAAGACGGTGTAAGGTCCACGCCACTTAGGTGCAAGTGGATCGCGTTTCCACTCTTTCACCCATACGCTATCGCCAGCCTGGAACTGATGAATCGGCTCGGCAATGCTGCACGGCGTGCGCTCGAGGGCCCACCTGTTAAGAGAAACAAAAACACGGGAGAGAGATTGCACTTGTCCCTGTGTCACATGGTCTCCTATTTGTTTAAGGTCAGCTGGAATATCCTGAACAAAGGAGGGCGGTCTCCCATACAGGAGCTCAAAAGGTGACAACTTAAGTCTTTTTGTGGGTGCACACCGAACACGAAACAGTGTTATGGGTAACACATCTACCCTTCTGAGACTTTAGACATATTAGTGGGCTTCTGGCATGCCCTGCGGATACCTTGCACAAGTGTCTGGCGGTAGGTGGTAAGTCTGGCCAGGTGAATTGCATTGTTTGGATCCCAATTAGGATCTTCCAAGGGAAAGTTATCTTGGAGATGACGGTCAATATTATAAATATTTCCCCCTCTGGCCTGCTCACGCAAATATATCTGTGCCTTTTCAATTATGTCTCTCCTTTCCTCAGTGGTGAACAGAGTATTTAGGAGCTGGCGGCAATCTGTCCAAGTAGGACTATGAGTATTTACTATTGAAGTCACCAAGTCCATCATAGCCTGAGGTTTTTCTGCAAAAGATGGGGTGTGTGTTTTCCAATTCATCAGATCTGTAGTTGTGAATGGAATATATTGCAGGGTCGAAGTTCGAGGTGGCCGTGGTCCGGGTTGCCCATTAACCAGCGCAGGCTCCTCAAGTGCATCAAATACTCTTCTAAGAGGGGCTACTACGTGATCTTTCTCTTCACTTTGCTCTAGGGGCCTCAAATCATAGGGGATGGTATCTGTCGCAAGGCGTTCTTTTAGCAGCTTTATACGCCTGGCTGTATTGCTTGCTGACCGAGCAAGGTCTCCCTGTAACTTCTGTAACATTTCTCTGGGACTTGGATGTACAGGGGTTTGGGGTGGGCAATCAGTTGTTCCACTAAAGGAGACTGTAGATGGAGGTCTATTAGGAGTCACAGGTGGAATAACCACTTCTGCTTGGGCTTTATTATAGGACTCCAATGCCTCCTGAAGATATTTAT
This sequence comes from Podarcis erhardii, assembly GCF_964252035.2. Taxonomy (NCBI): domain Eukaryota; kingdom Metazoa; phylum Chordata; class Lepidosauria; order Squamata; family Lacertidae; genus Podarcis; species Podarcis erhardii. The sequence continues at coordinate 92,883,439 of NC_138507.1, forward strand.
CATAATCTATCAAGGAATCAAACTCTGTGACTCCACTCCCATTATTCATTCCAGTTTCTTGCCTTGGGGTTACAACTGGTGGAGTGTTTGGATTAAGCTCCCTTCGATGTGGAGCATAGGGTGGAGGTGGAAGCACCTCTTCCTCTGGCCCCTCAAAAATGGGTTTGAGTTTATTTGGCAAGATTCCTTTCCTAGCTTCGGCTTTTACAGCCAATAATTTGCATCGTTTGACTTTGCATTCCCTTATCCATGGAGGATTTTTATTTAATGTGCTCAGCCAGGAATCTATATATGGAAATTGTTCTGGGCACCCTCCAGTTTCTTTGGCGATATCAGTCCAAAGTTTGCTTACTAAATTTATATCAAAGGTTCCCTGGGATGGCCATCCAGTAATTTGTTTTGGCCATTCTAGTTCACATAACGTTCTCAAGCGCTCTGGCGTCATTTTGACTCCATATGCCCCTGAGAAGGCTTTCTTAAAATTATTTAACATACACTCAAGAGGTGTATTTTCCCCCTTTGAACCCCCAACTCCCATTGTATGGCCCTGTGAAGTATCCACTCAGTCACTCACAGACGCGCTTCGTGGGTTTCCTTGCCTAGATGGAGTCGCCTCACTAGGAATCGAAGTACTGCCCACTCCACACTCAGGTCAGCTACAGATTGCTCTGTACTTTCTCACACATACAATGCGCTGGATACTTCACCACACTCTACCTCCCAATCCTTCCCTTTCCCTACACCAGATCACCATCTGATGTACCCAACCACCTAGCGTACTCAGTTTCCCCTTACTGAGACGCAGAAGTTTGATCAAGACTTCTCTTCCTCCCAATTAATTGGAGGGCCAAAAATCCCTTTGTGCACTTACCCTTGGTTGGTTCCCTGTTTCCCCCGGTCCGTCGCCGCCAGTGAGCAGGGTATCAGACAGACGAGTCTTCTGCGTTCCCCCTGGAAAAAAATTACCAGTGCGCGCTTTGGGTAAGCAGTTGTCCTCTCTCTTGTACCCTGCCCAGTAGGGCGAAGGGGCTGCGTTCCAGCAGACCACTTATCCGAGTCAGGGCACCATAAAATGTAGCACCCTGCTTGTGGTTAACGCTTAGCTGGAATGAAATATTCAACGCAGCAATAGAGAAATTAAAATAGTAATTTATTTGTCAGACAAATAAATAAGAGGCTCAGTGGTACGTGGTTACCAAGCTCTGGCCTGGCCTCCTGCCATTCTGGCCAGCACTTATATTCCCTTAATCCAGCCCCCTTTGCTCCTCCTGTGGCTGCCTCTGTCCAATCAGCCTGGTTGAAATTCCTATTGGCTGTTTGCTAGAGCCAATCACAAAAGATACACCCACAAAAGATACACCCACTTCTTTGCCCTTATAAGGGAGACAAAGAGCTATATATATGACATATAAGTAATAATATATCTTACATGGAATCTTAATTACCAGCTCACCTCTTGCCCTCCTTGCCCTATTGCCTTATAAAACAAATGTTTAATCTTACATTTTTATGTTCAACAGATGTCAAGGATCTTGAGTTTCACATCAACATTGAAAGATTTCCTTCATTTAATGTTTCTAAACAAAATGCCTGACAACTATATATCAAGACTGCCCGGATGGCGTCTTCTGTCTGGCAGGGGGGGGGCTGGTGGCTGACTTAATTTCAGGATAAATACAACTCTTACAACCATATGAAATAAGAATCTAGCATTCCTTAAATCCTTTGCATAATTACATTTAAGCCAATATATTTAAGCTAATATATTTCATACATTTATCATAGGTAGCCTCTTAAAAGAATAAAGCTTCTCAAAGTGAAAAGGAAGGAACTCAATAAAACACAGCTTTTAAAAGAAGCCTCTTCAGTTTGCACCTCCCCCTTTCCCCCTCCTCTCCAGCCTCAAAATAAAATAGGAAGAAGCTTCTTCTTCTGCCAAGCCAGTTGCCTTTCCAACATTTAACACATTTTAACCGTTTTTAACTCTCTTAGTTTAAGAAACAGCTTTAGAAAAAGACTTCCCCCAAAAATGCTCTCTTTCCAGCTAAATGTTTTTCCTTCCATTTGCTCCTGGCCTTTCAACCTTAGAAAGAAGATCTGGCTCATTTTACTGGGAGGCACATTGGTATTATCTTTCCCCATTCCTAATGGTGTTTTCTCAGCCTTGGGGCAGCATATGTAATTCTCCCTTTTTATGACTTTGAGAATTGTTTTTCTACTATAAATCAATGGGGCCCTTCTTGTCTTAGGAGGAAAAACATCTTGCCAAGGTTCTTTTAGGCAGCTGGTCTTTTGCCTGGCATGAAACATTTGAAAATCCTTTTTTTAAGCTCGTTTTTAAATACAAGCCTTGATTGAAATATATAGAAGCTTTGATAAAAATGCAGGCTTATGATTAGATGCCTCAGCACCACTACCCAGAAGGCCCTCTGCCTGGTTCCCTGTAGCCTCACTTCTCGCAGTGAGGGAACCACCAGAAGGCCCTCAGCGCTGGATCTCAGTGTCCGGGCTGAACGATGGGGGTGGAGATGCTCCTTCAGGTATACAGGACCGAGGCAGTACATAGCTATTGTGCCTAGCAGCCATCCATAGCACGCTCCTGCATGAATTTGTCTAAAATTCTTTTAGCTTTGGCTGGCTTTACTGTATTACCTAAATAAAATTTCCTGCTTCCTTGATGATCTGGCTCACTCTGCCTGTGTGTTTTAAGAATGAAGGAATGTGATATAGGCCCTGGGATGAGAAGCTAAGCAAGCAAGGATATCTGAAGAGAGAAGAAATCCGATATTGGCAGAGGAAGAGCTAGATGTGACCTTGGCTTTTTCTTGCTCTCACATCAGTTACATGAACCCTGCTGTGCAGCACATTTCCTTGCTTTTTTTTTTAAGGAAACTGCATTGATTACTGCTGGTAATCCTTTCCTCACCTGATAACTTTGTATGAGGCAAAACAGGCTTAGGATTCAAAATAGAACTTACTATGCATTAACTGCCTCTAAAAAACTTAGTAAAAAATGAAGGAGTCTTTTTTGAAAATGAGAAAAGCATTATGTTTCATGGCCAAACCTTAATACTCCTTGCTCACTCTCATCTTAAAATACCACATCCATAATACAAATGCATTCATAATGCAAAAATTGATTTGCACACCAGGCAGTGACCTGGAGCCAAGTTGATTTTTTTAAAAGGTCATTAGCATTTGTTGGTTGTGGGTGCGGCCCTTTGGATTTTGGCAGAAACAGCAGAAGCATTGTTCACCATAAGAGCCGCCCCCCTCCCTCTCTTTCTCTCAAAACACTTGACACTAATTTTTTTTTTTTTAATTCTGAGGAATGGTAATGGTCTGAAAAAAGAGGTTCATAGCAGAAGTTAAAACTTGGTGCAGACCACTTGAATTTTTTAAAGTTTGAAAGTCTTAATAAAAGAAAAAGCATTGCAGCAAGTGATTAAAGAGTGCTTAATGTTTGAGTTGCCTTAGGGAGGGAGTTTGCAATTCCCCTGCTTTTGTAGGCTAGGCTAGATGAAGAAACAACACAAATGTCTCAGAAGGACATTTAGTATTCTAAATGCTTATGTCATCTCTGTGATTTTTTTTTTTTTTTTGGCTTGAGTTCCAGAACAAGTCTTTATACCAGAAAAAGAATGTTCCTCACTCTTTTAAAATGTTCACTTTGCTAAGCTGTAGGTTCTTATAGTGATCTTTCCTACTGCAATAGAAAACCCATATCTGAAAGGATAAGAGTTTCTACAAGTGCATCACAACTTAGTGCTTAAACTCAAAGTTAGCCTGCTCATTTTGCAATGACTGAAATACTTGAAAAACTGAATTTCACATACTGATATCCAAAATACTGCACAAAACGTGTGCTGAAAAGTACTTAGGGTCTCTTCTGCGTAGTACAGGAAAGAGATCTTTCTTGTAACCCTAGCTTCAATATCCTATGGAAGAACTCGCTCGGCTGCAAAAGAGATTGAAAAAGGAAATAGCATTCTGATCAGCTTTCTGTTTCTGAAGTAATGGGAAATTATGTATGTTAAACATCTCTCCAACGCTAAGAAGAGATACAGTACTGAAGAACAAACGGGAAAGTATAGGTAAAAAAATTAACACCCTTGATGATTGGGGCAATAAGGGCACACACCTTTAAAAGGGGGGGGGTGCAGATGTTGAAAGAGGGAGGCCCTTGGAGCTTGTGAATGTTCAAAGGCCTCTTGGCAGCTGTGAACAGGAAGCCAAACAAAGAAAGTTCTACTTCAAAGCAACACCCATTTTCAAATAATATTTGAAACTTCCTTGGCTGAATCTGAGTCCCTGTTAGGCTGGGGGGCGGGGCGGGGATGTTGTGTGAGAGTGTGGGTGGGTGTGTTTGTTTTTTATACAGGGTTACTTTCAGTCATTAGTGGTGTTTCATAGTGAAAAATAAGTCTTTTATTATGAAAATCCCACAGCTTTCCCACTTATGGACTGGTTTTCTGAAATATTCAAAGCAAATCCTTAAGCCTAACCACCTATAGGCAATGTAGTTTGCTCGACTTCAGTATCCCAACAGAAGATAAAACATCTTGTGACATTGCCTTTAAAAAGCAAATGTTTACTGCTGAGCCGGAAAGCACCTCTGTATTTGATGCATATTTTCTAACTGCTCAAATATGTTGTTGTTGTTTAGTCGTTTAGTCGTGTCCGACTCTTCGTGACCCCATGGACCAGAGCACACCAGGCACTCCTGTCTTCCACTGCCTCCCACAGTTTGGTCAGACTCATGTTTGTGGCTTCGAGAACACTATCCAACGATCTCGTCCTCTGTCGTCCCCTTCTCCTTGTGCCCTCCATCTTTCCCAACATCAGGGTCTTTTCCAGGGAGTCTTCTCTTCTCATGAGGTGGCCAAAGTATTGGAGCCTCAGCTTCATGATCTATCCTTCCAGTGACCACTCAGGGCTGATTTCCTTAAGAATGGATGTGTTTGATCTTTTTGCAGTCCATGGGACTCTCAAGAGTCTCCTCCAGCACCATAATTCAAAAGCATCAATTCTTCGGCGATCAGCCTTCTTTATGGTCCAGCTCTCACTTCCATACATCACTACTGGGAAAACCATGGCTTTAACTATACGGACCTTTGTTGGCAAGGTGATGTCTCTGCTTTTTAAGATGCTGTCTAGGTTTGCCATCGCCTTTCTCCCAAGGAGCAGGCATCTTTTAATTTCGTGACTGCTGTCACCATCTGCAGTGATCATGGAGCCCAAGAAAGTAAAATCTCTCACTGCCTCCATTTCTTCCCCTTCTATTTGCCAGGAGGTGATGGGCCCAGTTGCCATGATCTTCGTTTTTTTGATGTTGAGCTTCAGACCATATTTTGCGCTCTCCTCTTTCACCCTCATTAAAAGGTTCTTTAATTCCTCTTCATTTTTTGCCATCAAGGTTGTATCATCTGCATATCTGAGGTTGTTGATATTTCTTCCGGCGATCTTCCAGCATAATGAATTCTGCATATAAGTTAAATAAGCAGGGAGACAAAATACAGCCTTGCCGTACTCCTTTCCCAATTTTGAACCAATCAGTTGTTCCATATCCAGTTCTAACTGTAGCTTCTTGTCCCACATAGAGATTTCTCAGGAGACAGATGAGGTGATCAGGCACTCCCATTTCTTTAAGAACTTGCCATAGTTTGCTGTGGTCAACACAGTCAAAGGCTTTTGCATAGTCAATGAAGCAGACGTAGATGTCTTTCTGGAACTCTCTAGCGCATGTTTGCAGTTTGGTCTCTGGTTCCTCTGCCCCTTCGAAATCCAGCTTGCACTTCTGGGAGTTCTCGGTCCACATACTGCTTAAGCCTGCCTTGTAGAATTTTAAGCATAACCTTGCTAGCGTGTGAAATGAGTGCAATTGTGCGGTAGTTGGAGCATTCTTTGGCACTGCCCTTCTTGGGGATTGGGATGTAGGCTGATCTTCTCCAATCCTCTGGCCACTGCTGAGTTTTCCAAATTTGCTCAAATATATTTTATTTCAAATGCTCCCTGATTTCACAAATATAGAATAAACTTTGGGAATAATTTTAGAAATGAATAATGCATTCCAGTACTTTGGCTTTCACCTGTCTTATTAACCCCACACTCAGACCAAGTAATTGCCGAGTTGAAGCTGATGTAGTGAGCAGCTGAACTGCAGCATCTATATTAAAAACATCTGGGAGCTGGTGCAGAGGCTCATGGAAGTCAAAGAGTGCTTATAGGAATCTTCCCAGCAGAACTTTACAAGATACAATACTGTAAAGTGTGGATAAACAGTGGTGGAGCTAGGTGCTCCAGCACCCGGAGCAGGGGGCGGGGCTAGCTGCCCGTGGAGGTGCTCCAGCGGCAGGAGCCTCTCAGGTGGGTGTGCCCCCGCCAGCGAGCCTCACTGGGGGGTACTCCACTGTTTAATTAGGCAGGCACATTAACTACTGTTTACAGTGGTATTATTTTTAATGGCATGTTTCATAGTTGTATAGCACCCTGATATTTTATATGACAAAAATAAGTGCTTTAATAAATAATAAGAGTAATTGCCTCTCTCTCAGCAGCCAGCTTGAAAGAAAGAAAGAAAGAAAGAAAGAAAGAAAGATGCAGTTGATAGAAGAATTAGGCAAAGGGGGTGGCTCCTCCCCTTTTGCTTCTGGCCCCACCCACCAGCAGCATCGGGTCCCAAAGGGGAATATAGCTGCCAACAGAAAAAAAAAAACCGCCACCTTGTCTGTGGGTGACAAGGGTTCAGTGGCGTAGTATGGGTTGTCAGCACCCGGGGCAAGGCAAGTAATTTGCGCCCCCTAACCCGTGGATTTGCGCCCCCTAACCCTAACCCCCAGGTGTTGCGCCCGGTGCGGCCAGCCCCCCCTGCACCCCCCACGCTACGCCACTGCAAGGGTTATAGAGCTACCTTTGAGATAGGACTCTGCATTTTTTTCTCTTTCTTTCTGCGTTTGTTTTTATTTAAATGAGTTTCCTTTATCTTATTGTATTATAAAAAGCTTCAATAAAATCTTTTGAAAAATAAATAGCAAAAAAACTCCACCTTTTGCTCTATAGTCTGACGGTTGTATTTAAGTTCTACTCATGAGTGGACCCGCTGAGATTAAGGGGCCTAAGTTTGTCATGCCCATGGATTACAACAGGTCTACTCTGAGTAGGACCAGTGTTGGATAGATCCCAATTGGATCTCCTTCTCCAGCAAAGGGTACTTTTAGTCATACAAAAAGCATACAGATTTCATTTCTGAAAATTGTCCCTTCATCTGTGTTTTGCCTTAAGCGTAATGTTGTTGGTGTACTTCAAAATGACAACACTTTCTTTAATCAGCAGGGGGACATAATTATTCAACCATATGCAGGAAACATCTTTGTTTTCATGCAAGGCTGCTTAGCTGCGATGCCACTGTCAGTTCAAGTTAACTCTCTTGTCTTCTTTAAAGCAAAGATTACCTCCTCAATCTCACAGCCAGGATTGCATTATTACTGTTGTGTGTACAATAATGGAGGAGAGAGGGAAAGACCTGTTGGTCTGTGTTGTTCCACAGAGCTCAGTGGGAGATGATTACCACATGTCCCACAAATGTACTGTGATTACAATATTCAATTATGATACATCTTCAATTAGCACCCAGTCCTTCATGGATTATGAAAAGTCTGAATTAATAAAATGGGGGAAAGGGTCGAACTAAACACGCCTTTAATAATGATTATGATCAGCCATGGGGCTGGCCATGACTTACAGAATCATAGGGCCCATTTCACACATAATGCTAAGCCAAATGAGGGATTAATACAAACAAGAAAATGTTTGGCTTCCTGGGGAGAAGTTTGTGGCTGCTTTGCTCTCCTGGTCCTGTCACCACATGGCTGCTCTGATCTCAGCCGTGTTTTGGCTTAGCATTCCATCTGAAGCCGAGCTTGTGGTTTATCTCACTCTGGACAAACCACGAGTGTTAAATCATAGAACAAACTTTGGCCACTGCTTGTGTTTTGTCTGGAGTGAAATAAGCAATGATCCTGAGTTCAGAAGTAGCGCTAAGCCAAATCATGGCTTAGATCACACCAGGGTGGCAGCATCAGGAGCAGAGAAGAAGCAAAGCAGCCGTAGTCTTCTCTCCATGAATCCCCGTTTGCCCATTTGTGTGAAGCCATGGTTTAGCTTAGTATTATGTGCAAACAGGATATTGGAATTGTTGGCAGGGACTGTGTAGGTCACCTGGTCCACACCCCACTTACTGTATGATCAAAATACCAGCCCCTGCTGTTTTTTAAAACATTTAATCCAGATTTCCCCTTCCTATGGAAAATCCAAATCTGTATTATGCAATAGCCCAAGAGATGGCTGCCCAACTTTTGCGTAAATAGATCCAGTGAATGAGAGCCCACCTCCTCCTAAGCCTTCTATTCCTCTGTCAAACAGCTCTTACTATTAGGAATGTTTCCTAAGATGTAGATGAAATCTTCTTATCAAGTATTTCTGGCCTAGCCTGATTTTGTGATGGCCAAAATAAACTTTTTATGTCCATACCGTCTTCCTCCCCACCATTGTTCCTCATGATCATGAAAGTATCTAAACAACTGTTTTTCTGCGTTATGCAAAAATACTGGGAGATGTTAATCTCTTCAGGTTAATGATTCATTCATGTAGTTATGTTGAATAAAAGGTAAAGGTACCCCTGCCCGTACGGGCCAGTCTTGACAGACTCTGGGGTTGTGCGCCCATCTCACTTAAGAGGCCGGGGGCCAGCGCTGTCCGGAGACACTTCCGGGTCACGTGGCCAGCGTGACAAAGCTGCATCTGGCGAGCCAGAGCCGCACACGGATACGCCGTTTACCTTCCCGCTGGTAAGCGGTCCCTATTTATCTACTTGCACCCGGAGGTGCTTTCGAACTGCTAGGTTGGCAGGCGCTGGGACCGAGCAGCGGGAGCGCACCCCGCCGCAGGGATTCGAACCGCCGGCCTTTCGATCGGCAATATTCCTGTTAAATTGCTAACAATTTTTACAGTTCATTCTAAAATACCTGTTTGTTTGTTGCTTAGATATGATTGCCTGATATAGCTGTTAGAAACATAGTTTTGCATATTAAATTATATCCAGATGGCAGATTGGATTAGAAGATGGGCACAGTGTCTTCACTTTCTCAGCTAACAATGAGAACACAGGATGAGTGAGGAGCTGATCACGAGATGGCACATAGCTGCTTTCAGTGTACAACAACAAATGGATTAAGTCCAGCTCTTAGAAGATGAGCATTACACAAGTCCTTTCAGGTCATGACGAAAGACAGTGTAAGAAAGACAGGTGTGGTAAGTCATATAGCTTTTTACAGTACTTGTATACCTTAGAGGCATGCACTCTACCAATCTAAATGAACGTTTCAAAACCCTTCGGTGAAACGTATAGAACACTTCTTTTTTTTAATGCAACAGGCTAATAAATAATCGCTTAGAATGACACAAACCACATCAAAAGCCTGAGGCTTGTCCCAGTGCAAAAAATTAAAAATTATACTGAAGAAAATGTTTAGGATTGGGCATGGACAACTTCTAATCCCCTGCCCCTGCACATTTTCCTAATGAAGATGGTTACAGTACATTGCACATAAATAGCTGAGAACTGGTTTGGTAATTCTACCTTGTGATCAGGTCAGAAGGGTTGCAGATTGTTCTCAAGAACTTGTATACCGTACGTTGCATTGTGTGTTGCAGGTGTTTTGTTACTGGGATTTTCCAGTACCTCACGACACTCAATAGTTTTGCACAACCTCTTTCAAAGGCTTTTGAAGGTCCATATATTTGTAAAATTTCTGAGCCAGTTTAAAATGGAACAATAAAACCACATCCACTTTTAAAATTAGAAACATATAACCTAATCAAAAATTGCAGTAGAACAGCAGCAACAGTGGCAAAAAAAACCCAACAACTCTCAGCTTGAGGTTTTTAAAAATAATTTTTGTTTTATAATTAACAAATACCATGAAACACATGGCACCCATGGCAGATGGTACACCTGTTGGCATGCAGAATCAAAGCTGCCAATGACTTTAAACTAAGACTCCTTAACATGATGATAGAAACTAATAAATAACCTGTGCAAATTGGAGTGCTGTGCTCTCTCCTGTTTAAATTGAAAGCCACTATATTCTGCATTAATCAAAACTTCCAAACTGTACTGAAGGACAGCCTTACGTAGAGCTTGTTACAGCAATCTACATGAGAGATTGCTATTGTATGAATGAGTGGGGCCAGGCTTGTTCAGAGAGTAAAGATCACAGTTGCCTTCATGCCCAATGTCACAAGGTGGCACATTTGGGTAGTTGTTGGCCCATCAGGAGCAGGGGTGTGCCAACTTGAATAAAATATTGGGGGGGGGGCAGGTAAGCTCCGCCCCACATCATCAATCATAAAACACAGTGCACACATCCCATTTGAATGGCAATGTCCACCAGCTTTAGGGGTGGCACCCTCAAATATTTTAAGGGGGGCGAAGGGATCTCGACCTCTAAGGGTTGGCACATATGGTCAGGAGGGTCTACCACTGACTCTGCTTCACTCCAGACCAGATCTCTCTTCCTTCCCCATTACCAGAAATCAGCCATGTGTTTGTGTATGCATGGTACACCTGAGGTTTTTGGTTAAAGAGAGCGTGCAAGCACAGTTAGAGTGGCAGGAGCACCTATAGGTCTATGAAAAAATAAAGTCTGTTGTGTGTATAGTGTTATTGTAGAGTTTAGCCACTAGGAGGCACTGGACTTCTAGCTCTGCACGTGGAGAAGGGAGCATGCACAACACTAATGCTTTGACTGGCCCCATTCATATTTGTCGATGTAGCACTAAACCATGGTTTGGTGTTATGCAAATATACAGTGCTTTGCTGTTTGTACGGAACCTGAGATACTAAATTCTATATATCGTATTTACTCAAGTCTAATGCACCCTCGAATATAATGCACCTCAATTTTCAGAACGTTGAAACCAAAAAAAGCATTTGCTGGCAAATGTAAATGTGCCATTGAATCTAATGCGTACCTTAATTTTCACAACGTAATTTGACCAAAAGAGATGAGCATTAGATTTGAGTAAATACGGTATTACTTGGGGTCACAAGCATCAAGTCTCTGGCAGTGCTAGCCTCAACTAGCTTGGACACCACAGTGGTTGGTTGTGCATGGCAATAAAGCAGCATTGCCTATGCAGGAGATGGCTTTGAAGCAGTCTCAAACCCTCTCTTTAATATAGCTGCTTATATTTCACTTGTCCATAAGTGCTCTTTTCTTTTAAATTTAGTTTTTGCTTTGCAAAGTGTCAAAAATATGTACCAAATATTACAGGCAGTTGAGGTGGCGGAAACTCATTTTTCACGTTTGTTTGTTTTTTAAGAGGATTGCAACAATTGAAAGAAAAACGAGGAGGCCTAAGAAACGCAGCAATTGCAACCCAACATTTCATAATTCTCAGTATAATGACCATCTTTAAAAGAATGCTGGCTCAAATGTCTTAAGAAAATAGTTCAGGCTCTCCAACAGTCTTTAATCTAGAAAACATACACGCACACCAGCAATTGGCCTCCTTCCTACCCATGAAATCCATAGACTTTCTCACGGGATCAGTAACTGGAGCAATGAATGGAAAGAGAAAATGCTGAACGCTTGCTGGAGTGGTAGTATAGCATGTATATCTTATCATAATACACTGGAATAGAAGGGTTGCACAAACTTCCCTTATGCAACAACAGGGTGTTGTAAATGCACAATTGCAATAGAGAAAGGGCAATTGCCACAGGCACCTAGACTGGAACATTGGAATCATATTGCTTACAGTATGATTTTGTTTTGTTTTTTTGCAGCTTGTTTACAGAATCTCAAATTCAAATTACAAATTCTAAGGCACAAGTTGGCACAAAAAAAAAAGTTTTATTGCACAAGCTGCTTGCAGCTCCAGCCACCAAGTGTGTGTTTGTTATCTACATAAGCAGCTTTTAACAATTTGGGAACGTTTCCAAGAAGGCAAGTGTACTTAAAGGCTCATCCAAAAGAGTCATGTTAGTTACATCTTTCAAATACAGTAGGTGGGATTTTTGGCCCAAGGTTTAGGCCCAACAATATATCATTGCTAAATATTTTTTAAAAGAGTTACATGCCTTTTGTTTTCATGCCATGTGTATTGTTTGACGGTCTTAGAATGTTTGCTTGTTACACAGGCTGGATGAAGGCCTTTAGAGGCACTAAGCACTGAAAAGGTTATGGTGCCACCACCATGTAATTCAAAATAAAAACAATCCTAAACCATAACATTAAATTTTATTTTTCAAAATAGTTAGATTATACATTTTTATCTGCCTTAACACACCAGTGTTAAGTTCAATAACATATTTAGGCTCTGAGCTAAGGTTAGTCAGGACTTACACTGTAAACCTATGGGTGCCCAGAATGTTTCCTGATGGGCCGCCAGAAACCAAATGGCTAGGTTGTACTCAGGTGACAAGCAAATGGAAGTAGGCTGTGGCAGCCACTCACTGAAACATCACATGTGATAAACCTGTTATGCACCCCCCCCATATGTGCTAACAAGCTTCCACAGCAGCAGTGGCTATAACAAGTTGTTTTTACATTTTGGATTTGATTGTGACAATAGCATGGGAACTGGCAGTGGGGGGAGCTTGCATGCATAAGCAGCACTTATTTCACAATAAACTCCCATTTGGAAGCATTCGTACACGGTTGCTGTCCTGACTGAATTCTGGCCTTAGGTAAGTATATGCCAGGGGTGAAACTAGGCTATTGCCATATTTCAAAAGGTGAAAATCCGGACACAAAAGTTGTTGAGCTCTTTTTTTTTGGGGGGGGGGGTTGACATATACATAGGATTGTAGCTGGTTTAATCTGCCAATATGCTGGGACTTATGCTAGCTGAATAGCCACTATTACCAATGCATTTTCAACAGGGACGGGAGGGAAAACACACACAACCTGAACATGCAAAAATGGCAGGTGTCTTGCCATCCTGCAACACCAGGTGACACCACAGCACTTCCAGACTCACTGGCACAGCCAGCAGCAAACCTTAGAAGCTCCCAAACAGAGGTTTGAACCCCCTTATGTGCCTCACGCAATCATTACAGAGCCAACCTATTTTTAGTGTCTCTTCTCTTGTTCCCTATTGCTATGTTTATGGGTTGGTTTTGTATTGCATTGATATAGCCTGTAGAATCGTTCGTCAGACTTTTGATCACCGCCTTGGAAGCTTTTGATGAAAGGCACTCAAGAAAATAAACGTGTTTCGAAATGAGGGTCACGCTCGTTCTCTCTATCATCAAAGCCATGGGGCAGAGGACAGCACTGCAGGTTAAAAAGACCATCGGCTGCTGGAATTAGAAGAGGTGTTTAAAATTTCGGACGTATCCAGTTCAGTAACAGTAAGGCACGAGTCGCAAATGGTTCTGTATATGCGAAGCTCTTCAAATTTCAGGGCGTGCGGCTTGCACCGCTTTGGACTTCCTGCATCTTTTGTTTTTCTTGGCATAAAGCGGTTCAGTGCACGGGGACTGGGTGGGCGGGTGTTGCCTGATCTGCGCTGACAGAAACGTGAGCCGATTGCTTTGCACACCCACCCAAACTCCCCGCGTGCGCGTTAAAACTATGCTTCGCCATCCTCAGTGGGAGCGGGAACTTCTGGGCGGCGTCCCCACCATCCTTGATTTCATCTGGGAACCCGCTTATCGACACGTTTGCATCTGTTCAGATGTGCAAACTGGAAGGAGAGGGGAAGAGAGCCTGCTCCCCACTCCATCACCCGGAGAGAGCCGGACGAGCAGCAGCGAGGAGCTTTGAGAGGAGGCGGGTCCTTCTGGCGCGCCGCTACAGGATTCTCAGCTCCCCGGAGTGAACTATGTCAACTGGCTGAAGCGGAGGCACAACTTGGACCGGAACTCGGGACGTTGAGCGTCGGGGCGCGAGAGGGAGGAACGCGCCACCGACTCTCAGCCAATGGGAGGCCGCCGAGACGGATTCAAACGCCGCGGCTTGGCCAATGGCGGCGCTTGGCGCCTGGCCTTTCGCGCCTCCCAGCGGGACCCGGGGGAGGGATTTGGAACGTTGCCCGCTCTCGCTCCCGTAACCGTCGCTTGAGGCGGTTGGCTCTTGCTGCCGTTGAGCTCGCCCCCTTCCTTCGCCCGCTTGCCCAGGCTTCGCGTTGCTCGGCGGAGACCTCCGTACCAGACGACGCGGCGGGGTCGCAGCGACCAGGTGAGGACGCGTTGTTTGCGGGCCGGGACACACCCCTTCGGCGCCTGTCCTGCGAGGGAGGGTACCGGGCGGTCGCCGCCTCCTTCTGCTCCCTCCCTCCCTCCCTCCTTCCTTCTCTCCCTCCGCCTCCATTTTCTGAGGCCTCGGTGCCGTCAGGCTGCAGCCTCTGCCTCCCACAGCCGTCGCTCCGCGTCCCCCCTCGGCCTTTCGCCAGGCTCTTTTGTTTCCAGAGCCGCGCGTCGCCTCTCTTTACTCCCACCCCCCGCCCCGAGTTCCACCCGTGAGGGGCCGGTAACGAACTCCTCAGACCACCTCCGGCTAAGTTTCTCCCGTGGGCCGTTTGGGGCGCCGCCGAGCCTGCGCGAGCGCGTTGTCCTCCCCTCTTTGCGGAAAGCGGATCCCGCCCCTGAGAGCCGCGGAGCGAAAAGGTCGGAGAGCATCGCAGGCACCTCGCGACACGCAGGAGGGGCCTGGAAGGGATGGCAGCAGCTCTTGAAGGCTGCGATGCTAAGCATCTTTACTAGGGGCCAGCTCCACGGAACTTGGTGGAACTTGTTTTAGAATAATATTCCCGTTGGGATGGAAGTTCACCTTTTTAAAATAATAATAGTAATGTTTATCTCCGGCTCTGACGTACGCACTCTTCTGGTTGGTAGTTTCTGGGGAGAAGTGAATAGAGGACACTTAGTTATTTCATTTATATTCCACTTTTCCTCCAAGAAGCTCAAAATATTGTGCCTGATGGTTGCGCTCCCCATTTTTAAAAAAAATAATATTTATTACTTTTAAAGCTTACAAAAAAGAAGAGGAAAAAACAAAAAAGAAAAATACAATACAATACAATATATAAACAATACAAAACACAACCTTAACACATTAAACTAAACACAATAAACAAAACAAAACAAAAACAATTTAAAAACATACATCATACCTTTTCCATATTCTATCTTTCATTCCCTTGTTTCATCAACCTCCTCTCACCTCCCTCTTTGTATTCCACTTCCATTAATTGTTTCAGCAATTCCTTTCCATCTTTCTCTATTTTCTATCATATAAATGTCTTAACATATTTTTAATCTTATTTCCATTAAAATTAGTATACTTATTTAAGCTTAACTCCTTATAGCATTTCTACTAAGGCCATAAAATTTCATTCCAACATTTTTCTATCACTCATTAATTTACAATATTTCTATATATAGACTTTAAATTTTCCAATCTTCTTCCACCATCTCCTCTCCCCAGTCTCGGACTCTACCAGTCACTTCCGTCATACAGTCCATCAACCTGGAGATCTTATGTCCGAGGCTCTTAACTCTTTTCCAAGTCCCTTCTGCAGGTCTTCTTCATATTCTTTGATGCTATAGAGCAGATCTCAGGGAAACTCCGACCTAACAATACTTTTGTTCCTTCTTGACAGGTCAGCCAAATTTCCATAGTTAAAGCTAAAATCCATGAAGTATTTCAGGACATGTTTCAAAATTCCTCCAAATCCAAAGGCCCCCAGAACTCCAGTCTCCTCCTGACCCAAGTCCATGTCCCAAAAGTCAGTTAATCCCTGCATGGGGGGATCTTTCCAGCTTTCCTTCTCCAGTCCAAGCCGGGCTTCGATCATCAAAATCTGACTTTTTCTGGATTCATTCATAAAAGGCCTCAACTTATAGTCCTCAATTTGCCTCTGTAAGGCTGAGGCTCCCACTTGTATTACTTTAGGTTCAACAACAACAACTTTCTCCTTCTCCACATTTTGTTCTGCTAAAGTAGATTCCTGCAGCAAATCCAGAATAATTTCTGTATTGATGCTCACTTTTTGTCCCAAATTAGTCACTTTTTGTCCCAAGTTATCAATTTTAGTAGCCATAACATCCGTCTTTTTGTGAAGCTGTTCCAATGAATAGCTTATCTTGCATAATGCAGTCACTAAGGCTTCTCCTGTCGACATTCTTAAATGGTCCAAGGTCAATCCTTGATTCTCACAGTTCTTATCCTGCAGCTGGAGATTCCCCAGCTCCACTCTTGTAAGTTTCAAAAGCTCCCTCTAGAGGGAAACAGTCTCCACTTGTATCAATTCTTTCAAGCACAGTTCCAAAAGTAAAGTTAGTTTCAATTTTCAGTTACTTTTCCTCCTTTTTAAACACAGAAGAGGACAATGGAAACAATATATTTCTCTTATTTAACTAACTGTCAACATACGTTTTATTCACAGTCAATGAACTCTCCCAAAACGTCAATCTACTGGCAGCCCGTTTCCAGGTTCAGAGCAGTGGTAATTTAATTTTTATCACTCTCTCCTGCAGGCTTACACGATCCAAAAATTCCCCCCTCTTCTCCTGCTTCCAAGGGGGGGGGGGTTTAATGATTTTAATCAATGGAAGTTTAATCCTTTACATAAGGCTTTCCAAGACCTTAGCTTGCAGCTTCTTTGCTTCAATCTATTTACAAAAGGGGAAGGCGGACTTCCTGTTTAAAACCTTCCCGTTTCGGTACCAAATTAAGACGTTTGTAAATCCAATTTTCCGTTCTACTCACGGGTAGTTGTTTAGAATCAAATTGTCCACAGGAAAAAGTCAGCGCTCTCCGGCAACAGCAATGCGGCTTCCCTCCGTGAAAAAAGCAGTCAATTCGAAGCACCGCGCCACTCACCCCATGTCGCTCCGGATCCCCAAAACCGGGTCTCCCCGCGAGTAGGGGAGGCGCAAAAGGTGCCAGCCGAATCCCACGTTCACAGGCTTCTCCCGCCTGTGATTTTAATGGGTCTCCGCCTTCGCCGTGGCGGTCAGACCCTGATTTCCACGGAGCAAATTCCTCCCGATCGGAGGAACTCCGCCATTGCCGGAGGCGCCAACCCGGAAGTCCTCGCGCTCCCCATTTTATTTTCAAACCTAGAAGGCTGAGACATAGTAGCCTACGGTCACCCAGTGAGCTTTATGGTTTATTGGGAATTTGCACTTCCGTCTGCAGTTTCCCAGGACAACTCACTCGGGCTTTTGATTTTTAGGTCCCCTTTGAAACCACTGCAAATGTGTGAATTTCATGTTAAATGGTTGTAAAACTGCAAATGCTGCTGGAAGGAATCCTAAGGCTGCAGTACTAAGATCATTAATTGCACTGCTGTTGAAGCTAATTAAGTGGCAACATCCAAATTTAAAACTGGCAGTACTAGGTGATCTTTGAGGTCCCTTCCAAGACTACAATTCTATGATTCTACTTCTAATTAGTATTATACAAAAGCCTGTTCCGCAGACAAATGTGTGAAAGCTTTTCATTCAGCCGTGTGTATGCACTGATATGAGGATTTGCAAGCTGTAGTAGTAACATACTAATATTAGAAATATTTTTTAAAATGATACTTTCTAGTCACCTCCCAAAGCCTTGCAGAAGGAAACATACAGCAGCTATCTCTAAGCTTGCTGCTTTTCAAATCACTTTGGAGTGATGTTAAGATCCGATTATTCTCACATCCAGTGAGGGTCTGCTGCCGGGGCACACTCTGAACCTACCCAAGTCTTAGGCTCCTGAGTGCTTTCCTTCACTACAGCTGTCATTCCATGGGATTGATATGCACTCCTTGAAGATGTCTTACGACTCCTCATGGGGCTTATGGTACATCCAAAGTCCCAATAAATACTAGCCTGCATACATCAACAGGATTTTTGCTCTTTAATTTATTTTGAAATGCATAGATTAATTTAGTGGAGATGTCAGACAAGTGCACCTGACATAGTCAACAAGGAGTACTGTTGCACAAAAATCCAGTAAAACATGGATATGCTTAGTATTTTATGCTTACAGGGCTAAATGTGTTATGTGGGAGACTTGTGCCTGTTGCATCAATCTTCGCAAGCACACCTGCAATTTAAGATCTAATTTTGTTTCATTTGTGTCGTAAATTGCTACACCAAATAACAAGCACACACTTGAGAAATTTGGTATCATTGCAACTGTTAATTAATTCAGTACAGATACTATTTGACTTGCACTGTGTTTTTCTAGAAGTAAAAATTCAATTTCTTGCTCCACGTTTATTTATTACTTTTATAAACCTCTTCACTGTATAAAGCCACTGAGGTGGTATACGCTTAAACAGAGAGGCCTCTCCCCTCTGCGCTTGAAATGCAGCTTGTTCTGTGTATTTTTACCAGGAAGTAAACCCCACTAATTTCAGTGGGCTTACATGTAAGTACGAATAGCAGTGCAGAGTTAACAGTTATGTGTTGATTAAAGGGATGGATCCTTGTTCCAACCCTTGTTTATGAGCTAACTTCTGACAAGAAAGCAAGTCATTTAATGGATTTTAAGATGTCACCCTGGGCCCAAAAATATTTTGGACCTGTCATAACCTTTTTGAAATGGGGGCGTTTCGTTGACATCAGTTCAATGAATGGAGTCAAGCTACAGTCCAATGCTAGGTTAAGCAGTCCTAAGCCTATTGACTGCAATAGGCAAAGCATAGATTGTAACCTCTGTAGCACATAGTGCTCTTGTACCAGTTTTCCCATTGTGTTTGTGTAGTTTCATATTTTTCCCGTGTGTGTGTTGAACTAATATATTTGAACAGATGGGAAAATCCTACACTCTTTTTTGCACCTGTGCAGCTTAGAACTGGAGTAAAATACTAGTACTGTGTAATGGTTGCTTTTTTAATGCCATTTTTTCTTTTTAAAAAGGGGTGTGACTATTATGCAGTGGTGACAATTACACAGTGAAATATGGTTAATACATAACCTAGGTCTCTGACCCTACCCCGCAAGCATCACATGGAGAACCCAGAGGCTTGCTGCACAAGCCCTGCCTCAGATGCATGCTCTACTGTTGCTAGTTACCAGACACTGGGCACATCCATGGGCAAGACCTTGCCATCACATTTCTCCTCTGTCACTGGCTCTCAGACCAGACCTCCTCAGCTGCCGCCGCCCTTGCTCCCTGTGCGGGGCTGCCTCATCCTCTGTGGGCTGAGGGCTGACTTGGCCAACAGGCAAGTCCCGCAGGCAGCCCTGGGCCCACAGGGAAACAGGAAGAGGCTGGGAAACAGCTGCGCCAAGAGCCATTTCATTTACAAAAGCAGGGAAATGCTGTTGAGCAAAACAAAATGTCCCACTGGCAAGGCATTTTCACCCCTGCAATGCAGGGATTGCTCTGGGGATCAATTTTAGGGCCCGAAAAAGAGGGGGTTCAACTATTGCACGGTGGTGACCATTATGCGTTGAAATACAGTAACTCTTGTTAAGTGCTCATACATTTCTTCCGTTTAGCTCATTCAGCACACAAGGGACTTTGTTTAATTTCATTAGACTCAAAGCATGATTTGACTTTTGCAACATCTATGCTAACAACTTCAATTTCCTCCACTTTCCCCCCCAGATTGAAACATGCCCAGGAGAAAGTTTGCTGATGAAGAAGTGGTAATGGGCCGGTGGCCTGGAAGTGTTCTGTATTATGAAGTACAAGTAACCAGCTATGACGACCGAACTCATCTTTACACAGTAAAATACAAAGATGGAACTGAGCTTCAGCTAAAAGAAAGCGATATGAGGGTAATTAGTCTCTAGAGTAAATAATCATAACAAGAAGGGCTCATTTGTTTGGTTACTAATGAACCCTTTGGGCTACACTTCAGTCATTAGTCCTAAATATTTGCTTCTGTGTATATTCCTGCAGTATGAGGATAAAACTGTGGGGTGGTATCCAATGCACTTGCTCCATTAGCACAAGGATTTCCATTTGTATAACAGAAGGTTCATGCTGTGTCATCCCCAAAACTACTCCAGAATTTTGGTGGAACCCTCAGAGCACGTTGGAAGGCGAAGTGGAAGTTCCAGTGTGCAGCCAAAAGTGCTTGCACTGATGGAATGAGAGCATTGAATATTACCCATGGTTTGTGAAGTTGCACTATATATCAAGCCATTCTGCTCCTTTTCCTTATTGATTTTGTATGTTTTAAGATTAGCCCATTATAAAATGCTTTGAGGGGTATTATGTGTAGTATCAACAGAATTTTCCACGTGCAGCTGTTGTACCATGGCCATGGAGTTTGTTGAACACTTGTAAAGTCATTAAACATATTGTAATGTGTGTACAGCCACAGTTTTAAAAAATTGCTGGGGGCTCAGCTTTGAAAATTTGTAGTATATCAGGCATTTAGGAAACTGGATAAATTTGTATCCTTTATGTTCAAGTAGATTCAGTAATAACTGCTCTGGTTGTATCAGTTCACATCTGACACACAATCTTAAAAATGCATATATCTCTCACATCCTGATCCCACATCTATTCAGCATCTGTGCAGAATATTTTAAAGTCCAAAATGAACTACTTTGGTATTTTAGGGTGTGTTTTAGCAACTCAAATAAAAATCATATTTATTTTCCAAACAAATGTATTTTAAATATATGTTGAATGTATGTTGAAATAAGCTGTGCTTTATTTTCAATATTGGTGCTAATGTTTGGGATTATGCAATTTCATATTTATTTATGTAGGGTTATAACCTACATAAATCACCATACATCTAGATTTCCCCCTAAGTAAGAGTAGAGCTGCACACATCAGCTTTCAAGGTTGAGCACATTTGTTATGGTTTTACAGCTACCTTGGTTTTAGACTGAGGTGGCAGTTGTGCTTTACAAATACAAATCCTAAATCTCAAGCTTGAATAGTAAGGTGCCATACTATTTCTTCATTTCACCTCTTTTCAATTTCTTGATCCACCTTCAAGCGATGTTGCCAAAAAACTGAATTAATGTAAATAATAATAATAATAATAATAATAATAATAATAATAATAATTTATTTATACCCCACCCATCTGGCTGGGTTTCCCCAGCCACTCTGGATGGCTTCCCACAAAATATTAAAATACATTAGTCTGTCAAATATTAAAAGCTTCCCTAAACTTGGAATTGGTGGTGGATTACAGGAAAAAAAAGGCGGACATTCAGCCCTTGTATATCAACGGGGAACGGGTGGAGAGGGTGGCGGAATTCAGGTTTTTGGGAGTGACTATCGATCAGGGCATGACTTGGAGCGCAAATACCACTGCTCTGGTGAAGAAGGCCCAGCAGAGAATTTATTTCCTCAGACTTTTAAAGAAGAACAATCTGAGTGAGAGACTGCTGGTGTCCTTCTACCGAGGCTCCATAGAGAGCATTCTCACATACTGTATTTGTGCCTGGTTCTCCAGCTGTACAGCTAGGAAGAGGAAGGTGCTCCAGAAGGTCATAACCACAGCCCAAAGGATTATTGGTCATCCCCTCCCATCTTTGGAAGAACTGTACGGTTCCTGTTGTCTTAGGAAAGCAAACAATATCCTGCAGGATGCATCTCACCCGGGACACAGTCTGTTTGTACTACTGCCTTCTGGCAGGAGATACAGAAACATCAAGTCAAGGACAAATAGACTGAAAAATAGTTTCTATCCAAGAGCTGTGGCCTTCTTAAATGCAGTAACTCGATAGTGTGACCTGGGAGTTTGATGGGTGTGGGTGTGGGTGTGGCTGGAATGTGGTTTGTTTGGTTGTTGTTGTTGTTTTGCTTTTGTTGTTTTTAAGGGATGGCATCCAATTTCGTTGCACTTGTGCAATGTTGCACTTGTTTAATGACAATAAAGAATCTATCTATCTATCTATCTATCTATCTATCTATCTAAACAGGGCTGCCTTCAGATGTCTTCTAAAAGTCTGGTAGTTGTTTTTCTCTTTGACATCTGGGAGGGTGTTCCACAGGACGGGTCCCACTACCGAGAAGGCCCTCTGCCTGGTTCCCTGTAACTTGGCTTCTTGCAGCGAGGGAACCGCCAGAAGGCCCTTGGTGCTGGACCTCAGTGTCTGGGCAGAACCATGGGGTTGGAGATGCTCCCTCAGGTATACTGGACCGAGGCTGTTTAGGGCTTTAAAGGTCAGCACCAACACTTTGACTTGTGCTTGGAAATGTAATGTAAACAATGAATATTTTTAAATAGAAGATTTAGAGATATTAATAACTACCTACTAGTTTGTAAAGCTAATGATGTAACTTTTTTTTTCCCCAGTCTATGTCATCTTTTCGATTTAGAAAAAGTAGCTCTTCCTCCGGTTCCCCTTCAAGACGCAGTGGTAGCAGATCTAGATCAGGCTCTAGATCTCGTTCACCTGGTCGACCAGCAAAACACAGACGTCGTTCTTCCTCTCAAAGCAGAGAACCAAAAAATGAAAAGAATATGATTGGGGAACCTAATTTGATTCCTTTGGTATTTGAGTTGATTTATTTTTATGTCTAGTCCCTTTGTCAAGCTATGTTCATATACAGCTAAACCGAAATATAGAAAATTTATGGGCAATATAGTTTGATAGTAGCTGCACTTTTTGTAGTTTGGAATCACAAAAACACATAGCAACTGTACCTTGAACAAACCAGATTTCATGCACTATTCAATTTATTCTTCCTTTGCAAAGAAAGTAGAAGGAATTGAGTACTGTCAGAATAAAGTTGGCACAGACATAAAAATGTCAAGTATATGGAGCACACCACAGGTTCCATATACTGATTTTCCACTTCTCCACTGTTTCACAAATTCCTCTTCTACTTAGATTTGGAGACTGTTAAAACTAAACCAGGTACTTCCCAAAGTTATTTGTTTTAGAATTTCATTCAAGGGTTCTATAAAACCTGGTTCTCTTGTGTGTCTGTGCTACACATCAGAAATTTATAAAGGCAATCTATGATTAGTTGTGGAATGGAAGGTTTTCTTAAAAAACTGATAATATTTACTACAATGGAAACACTCAATTCTTTTTTTTTTTAATCCAGAAACTAAATGAAAACAATACCAACCAGTATAATGGGGAGCCAGATATCACAGAAGTGAATTACTCATCTCACAACACTCTAGAGGTATGAAATAATAGTATTAAACATACTCAAATTTCCATTGTTTCTGGAAACCTTTTGGTTAGATGTTTAAAGTTAGCTGCTCTTCAGTCCTTGAGATTACAATATCTGCATTAAATGTATTGCTTGATAAAATGGATAGAATGTAGAAAAAGGATCTTGAATATTTTATAAAGAAATTTGACATGATAAAATGGATAGAATGTAGAGAAAGGATCTTGAATATGTTATAAAGAGTGTTGACAAAGGAATAGGTTGCTCTTATCCTGCTAAGAATGACTGTGTGCATTGTGTTGTAAATGTACTGATGAAAAGGAATTGTGGATTTTTTCGAGGAAGAGGCTGGACCTAGTTGGTATGAGAAGGGAGTGTATGGCAATGTAGATTAGCAGAGTGGGGATCAAAGAAATGAGGGATTTTTAGGCAGTATTACTTGAATGGAGGGATATATCCAGCAGGTGGTACAATATGATTGCAAATGACTTCCTCTCCCTTCACTATGGTATTTAGCGCCAAAGAATTGAATCTGAGCGTGCCAGAGAGCGCATCCTCGAACGCTACAATTTGCATTCAAGGAAGGAGGAGAAGAGAACAGAAGAAATGTATTCAGAAGAGAGAATTTTTGAGAAACCCAAACCTGTTGTAAAAGTATGCATGAAGACAAAGGAACTAGAGTTTGGAGGAAAAATTGGTATGGATAGTCTTGGCATACTGCAGCATTCATATAGTTTTTTTTTGCAAATTCCCAAATTCACTTTAGTGAAGGGAAGCAATTCTGTATGCACATCATTGTATATACAGAGCTGGCATTTCCATTAGAAGTCAGTTTGAGACCTCTCCTGGTAGTGGTTTCTTGAATCCCAGCATACTCAATAAATAGTTACAGTGGTTTTCATGAATTTTATTGCATCATCTTTTCCTAGTAATCATGCTTCCTGTGTGACATCAGCTACTATGCTTACATGTCATCAATATCTGGACAAGTGACTAGAATTGGGACTAGAGTGGAAGCTCAGTTGCCGAATGCTTCGGAAGTCGAAAGTTTTGGCTTTTGAACGCTGACAACCCAGAAGTGAATGCTTCCGTTTTCAAACACCTCAGAAGTTGAATGGCTTCCGAGGTGTGTTTCTCCATTTTTTCAATGGATTTTACTGACTGCCCAATGCGCCTTGGTTGTTAAACGTTTCGGAAGTTGAATGGTGTTTTCCAGAACATACTATGTTCGACAACTGAGGTTCCACTGTAGTTCCTTCCTCTTACATCTCTGTGGCTACCTGCTGCTGGCCAAGAGCCTTTCGTACCTTAAAGTTTAGACAAGATCATTTCTGTGCAATTGCTAGAAGTATACATGCAGTCTTTAATTATGTCACCCATTTAAAATTGTTCTCCATTAGGCAATGAAACCATTATATCTTAAAATAGATAACAGTCCTGGTATGTGTGTGGGGAGGGGGTGATCTTTGAGTTGCAATATTGTAACAACTGAGTAGTTTGACAACCATTTTTCTGTTGTAGTAATGCTTCATTTTGTTTCCTGTTTAACTTCTGATTCTATGTGTTTGTTTTGCAGGTGCCTTTTTGATGATTTTTCTCCTTCCTGGAACTGTATTTTACTTGTTGTTGATGTGTACTCAGAAAGACCCCAGTGTTCTGAATTTTCCTCCCTCCCTCCCAGCTTTGGAAAGTTTATGGGAGACAAGAGTGTTTGGTGTCTTTCTTCTTTGGTTCTTTCTCCAAGCTCTGTTTTACTTACTCCCAATAGGAAAGGTAAAACTTCAACTATAAATTTGTATACTGTGTTTACAAAAATGCATTCTTATTTTGTGTGTGTCACAATTTTTAAAAATATTATGGCTGTCATAAAGCAAAACCAATGAAAATGATGATTTGAGGGACTATATTTGATGAGGAGAATGATCATTGCAATTTTCAGTGTTCCTACTACATTCCTGCCAAACAAGAATGTACACAATTCTATTTTACATTATAGATTCTATATGAAACCATTGGGATGGCCTTCAGGAGATCTGGGGCACTCAGCCCTGTTTCTCTGTTACATTTGACTTAGGAGTTACCCAGGCATGCTCTAGACCCATGTCTTGATGGAGTAGTGAGCTGGATTGTGACAATCTCAATCACTGTGGTCTGCAGAGGCAGCCTTAGGAACCATGCCATGGACTGTAGATGTACATCTTACAGCGATGCTGAAAAGGGCTTTTTTACATAGTGGTTTCTTCTGCCTTATACATTGATCTGCCTGTGATGATCAAGCAGATTGATCATAGAATGTTTATGTTGACAAATGAAAATCTGTCTGCTTACCTGGGCATTTTCCTGACAATTAATACTGGCTTCTGGTTACTGTGATCAATATTTTAATTTGTTTTTTTCTGAACTGGTTTTCTTGTGATATGTTGTTTTATTGATCTGTTAATCCCCTTAGTATTTCTTTTTAAAATCAAAGGTGGTATATAAATTATTAGAATTAATACAAATACTTCATCTAGATATTTTATTTTTGTAGTTGTATGAGTGTTGTATTCTTCTATGCCAACTTTGGGATTTGTGGCATGGAAAGAGCCATGGTTAATCTATTTTTTTATAGTTTTTAAACTACAGATTATTATGCAATCAGTTTTATATCATGGGGATTATCATGTAATTGCAAGGTTTAGAATTCCCCCTTCTCTTGGCTAAGTGGCTCTGTTATTCTACAAAATGTAGAAAGGCAACAGGTTCTTTAAAAAATGATTGTTTCTCTATAATTTGCTTTACCACTCCTGAATCTAGGTGGAAAAGACTTTTTTCTTTTTCTTTTAAGATTGTAGAAGGGACCCCACTTTTGAATGGAATGAGACTGGAATACAGGATAAATGGTAATTAGGTTTTAAATTCAACATTACTTTTAAACTGGTAACCTATAATTATTGAGATTGCAATGAGAATATATGGTTCAGTTATCATGCCAAATGATGCTTTGGGTTTTCAGCTATATGGTTACAGCTGATTGTCTGCTTTTAATTTTCTGTTTGCTTAGTACTTGTCTGTAGGTATGGTAGCCTTCAGTAATGGGCAATGGCCATAACCATAGTTTGTTTTATACTTCTAGTGTAATATGTGTCTAAACGGGCTAAATTTTCATTACACATATATTGTTGTAGTCATAATACAATTTGAATTCTTGTCCTTAACATACTTAGTCTGAGTTGCTGATGAATGATATCCTTCAGGAGAGGGACAGGGAAATGTGACAGTGTTGATTCTCCTGGAATTCTCAGTGGCTCTTGATACCATTGATCATTAGATTTGGAGCAAAGTGTTGCTGATGACATCCAGCTCAATTTCATTCAGTAATAATGGAATCAGGAGAGGCCATGCATGTCTTAAACCATGCCTGGATGCAATCATGGACTAGATGTGGGCTGTAACTGAATCCTGAAAAGACAGAGTCCATGTGGATGGGTGATTCCCAGATGTGCAAATTTTGCTTTGTATTGGTTCTGGATGGGGTTGTGCTCCCTCTGAAGGAGCAAATACAGTTGTACCTTGGTTTTCAAACACCTTAGTTCTCGAATGCCCGAATGCCACAAACCCGGAAGTGACTGTTCCGGTTTATGAACTATTTTTGGAAGCCGAACATCTGACAGGGCTTCTGTGGCTTCCAATTGGCTGCAGGAGCTTCCTGCAGCCAATCAAAAGCCGCACTTTGGTTTCCAAACATTTTGGAAGTCGAACGAACTTCTGGAATGGATTCTGTTCGACTCTATAGAGTTTGGGGTGCTTGCTAGATCCATCACTAGAGACCTAGCTGACCTCAGTGGCTCAGGTCATCCATTACCATCTTGGGTTGGTGTGCCAACTACAACGGTGCCTTGACACAGGTAGCATTGCCAAGGTGTAACATGAGTAACCTAACAATTAGTCTCATACAATATGCTATATGTTGGGCTGCTAGAATGTTTAGTAGGACACTCAGTTTTGAAAGTACTGGCTGCCTATTGGCTACTAAGTCAAGCTCAAGGCTTTGCTTTTGACATTTAAAGCTCAAAACACATTGGAACCGGAATACATAGCAGGCTGTCTTCCCCAGTACAGACCTAGCCAATCTCTTAAGAACTTTCAAGGATACCCTCCTGGTCATGGCACAACCAGCACATGGCCATATGGTGACACAGTGAAAGGAAACCAGCTAGATGATAGCACCCACCTTCTGGAACGCTCCCCCCCACAATGTAATTTGTGGGACAAATACAGTAATTAAAATGTATGTCAGAGCTTTCCAAACTGTGTTGCAACACATTAATGTGCAGTGTGCAGGTGTGTTGCGGAAGCACTCTTATAAAGGGTTAGTTTCACCTCCGGTGTGCTAGTGAAACTGAATTACTGTGTCGTGAAATGATGCATGTAAAAAAAAGTGTGTCAACAACATAAAAAGTTGGAAAGCTCTGATGTGTTTAGCCAAGCTTGCCCAAGAGCTTTCTGTTTATTTTTAACGAGGGAGGGCAGGGTTGGGGGGGGCTAAGCGTTTGAAGAACTTTTATTGAATGTTGCATTGTTATTTTTCATGTAAGCAGCTTAAAGTTTTTTATTATAGTAAATGGATTATTTTTTATATAAATAAGTCCCTTTGGCTTCAGTGTAGTTAATTCCAAGGTAAATGAATACAGAAGTGCAGTCTTAGGGTTTCACATTGTGTATAAATATTGCCAAATTGGAAACAATAAATACAAAGATTTCTGGCATAAAATTTTCTATCAGAGCCCACTTTATTAAGATGATTTAATTAGGAAAATGATTTACAATGTTTATGCGCATTCACTCTCATAAATGTGTCTTTAGAGTAGTGTTTGGTTTTTTTACTTGTGTCTCACATAATCTGTGTTTTTTTTCTCTCCTTCAAGGATTCTATGCTTTTATCCTAACAGCTGCAGCTGTAGGAATTTCTCTGTATTTTGAAATGGAGTTTTCCTATATATATGACCATTTCCTACAATTTGCTGTCTGTGCTACAGTTTTTTCTGTGGTGTTAAGCATTTATCTCTATGCCCGTTCATTAAAAGCATCCGAACAAGAATTGTCACCTGGGGGGAATTCTGGTAAGTGTTCAGTTGTGAAAACATACCGTGCTTGATTTATTTTATTCTATTTTTTGTTCTTATGCATTTCTGCATGTCAAAAGTACTGTCATTACAAACTACATTAACCCCCGTTCCTCTGCTCCATAGTCTCTGTCTTGGGACTTTCAGTGAAACACTAAGAGGAATCATGCATTTAACTTCAAATGCATTTTATTTCAGAATGTTTCGTCTGATTTAATCCGCTCATGCTATTTACATAATTTGCATGTACCTTGATATAAAGCATTCTTATTGGATTGTGTGCTCCTGTAAAGTTGTAATAAATTAAACTTATAACATAGAAGAATGTATACCCACTTTTCTTTTCAGTGTATTTTAAGAATATGGGACAAGTTTGGCATAACTGTCTTGTAAGAGGTTCTAGACAGAAATTTCTGGCTGTCTTAAGTACATTAATTTCAGTGGGACTACTTTAAGTGTGACTTGGATAAAACCCAGTAACAGTACAGTAGCCAATATTATACCGTGGTCCAATTTATTTTTATTTGTAGGGAATATATTTTATGACTTTTTTATGGGACGTGAATTAAATCCTCGGATCAGAAATTTTGACCTGAAATACTTCTGTGAGTTACGACCAGGGCTAATTGGCTGGGTGAGTAAGTGTTTAAATCTATTTTTGCATCATCTTTGATTTTACAAACAAGACAACAAAGTTCTTAAAATGAAAAATGTACTGCAGGAAAAGATTGCAAAATATTGGAAATATCAACATTATGATGACACTATATTATATACTACAAACAGCTGCATTATAACGATAGCATTAGTTGTACAATGTTCACAGCTGCAAGTATCTCTCATTTTACATAGCTATTGTTTAATTTATGAGAGTTAAAATGCAAATATGGGAAGATAAATAGAAAGGTTAAAGGGAAAAGAGCACATACTAGGTCAAACTGCTTATACATGAGTAAAATTCTTCTTGTGAGCAGGAGAAAAATGCTTGAAACATTGAAAACACTGAAACTTGTGTTACTGTTTCACCAGAGTTGTAAGATAAAAGTTGATTTTAATGTGCAACTTAATTTTTTTAAGGTTGTTATTAACTTGGCAATGCTGTTGACTGAGATGAAAGTTCAACATCTGAATATGCCATCTTTGTCCATGATACTGGTTAATAGTTTCCAGCTCCTTTATGTGGTGGATGCACTTTGGAATGAGGTAATGTTTATTTTTATTTTTTGCCTCCTTTTGGAGTTTTTTTTTAAAAAAAATGTGTTGTACTTCTGCAAACCTTGTGGTTCCTCTAATCGTGCTAGTGCCTTCCTCATGTTTCTCAGCATCCCCATTTTGGTCGTGGAGAAAACCATCTCTTACTTTGATATGGCAACAAGCATATGATTGGCTCATCATCACAACAGTTGGCTGAAAATGATTGTGGGCTAGGCTGATCATGAAACATAGGAGGAAATTGTTGTATAACTTGTTCCCCTCTGTCAAGTGAAAGGGGTTGCATCTTTCTGTAGACTGCATATAGGTGGGCTTCTGGGGTCTTCCCTATGGATGCCAAAAACCAGACACCTTTCCCAGCACCTGGAGCAACCTTTAGTGGCAGGGAAGACTGCTGTGGGCATTGGGGAAGGCATTTGGCTGTGTGCTATCTGGTCTGCCATCTCAGAAGAAATGCCAGATCTTCTAGCTGTCTTGCTCTAAGGGTTGACTACAGAATGAGCCAGGCACCATGTCTGCCTGCTGGCTCTTCTTTCTCTGACAGGATGTATCAAGGATACAGCCCGCAAAGTGATTTCAATTTTGGAAGAGGGGACATATTGTACATTCTGTGGTGGCAATCTACAAGATTGGCTAACTTTCTTAGCCAAAGGGGTGAAGCACAAAATAGGTGGCTGTGCACTGGAGCAGGTTGTCTTGGGTGTGTGAGTGTGAATGAGATAATGGATGGATGAATGGGGTAAGAGCTTTTGCGTGAATGGGTGTGATGTTTATGTGTGAGAGAAGGGGAAGTAGAGTGAGAAACTAGTACTAGTTTCTCCTGTTTTGGCTCTCATCTGTCTGTCTAGATAGCTGAATTGTAAAAGGCATTGAGAGCTCATTGCTGAAAAACATTTGCTGATTTTTAGAAAAGTGTAAATTCAGTCTCTGTGTGCTTTGCTGCATATTCCACATGTACACAACCCTAACAATACAGTATAGTGAAAATATTTTGGCCATTAACAGAAATTCAGATCAGTACTCATTTAATTCTTTTAACTTTTTAGGAAGCTATTCTGACAACAATGGACATCATCCATGATGGTTTTGGGTTCATGCTAGCATTTGGAGACTTGGTGTGGGTTCCTTTTCTCTACAGCTTGCAAGCCTTCTATTTAGTGAAACATCCAAATGAACTTTCTTGGTTATCAGCTTCTGCAATTGTAGCCTTGAATAGTAAGTGGCAATTAAAATGAAATCCTGCTTTACTTAAAAGCTTTCTGGATGCTTTATGGGAATGCTTAATATATTGATTTATTTTCAGGATTTATTCAAATATTTTCAATCAGTAAGATTGAAAAATAAGCAGAAAAAATACAAAAATTACAAAATCATATACGCAGGCCCAATAAGCAACAAGTTAACAATTCTGTCATATTTTTTGTAAACAAGCAAAACTACAGTGACAAATTAAAATATCCAATTTAACCAAATACCTAAGTAAAAATCAAACACAAATCATTTATACAGGTTAAACAACCAATGATCTTAGCAATGGTTCCCACATTCTTTTTCCCTTAAGTCGCCCACTCACTCCCCATTAGTCACACAAAGAGGGTCCCACTCTGTGCCAATGGACTCTCACCCTGTAGCTTTTGACTAAGTTAACACCTTTCTCCCCCACTCTCTAACCCATTCAGACTCTCACCCTGAGTGGTATGAATTGTTGCTCACAAGCATCCACATCAAAAACCTCCCACCCATTGTCCCAGAGAAGTAACAAAGAAAAAAGACAAGAAAAAGAAGAAACAAAACAAATTCCTTCCAGTAGCACCTTAAAGACCAACTAAGTCAGTTCTTGGTATGAGCTTTCGTGTGCATGCACACTTCTTCAGATACACTGAAACAGAAGTCACCAGACCCTTCTATATAGTGAGAAGGTGGGGAGGGGTATTACTCAGAAGGGTGGTGGGAATGGGTGATTGGCAGATAGCTGTGATGAGCCTGTTGACGACTCTTAACGACTGCAATAGGTCTTACAGGAAAAAGCAAGGGGTGAAAAGGTGAAAAATGGCTTTGTCATGTATAATGAGATAAGAATCCAAGGTCTTTGTTCAGACCAGGTTTCTCCATGGTTTTAAGTTTGGTGATAAGTTGTAATTCAGCAGCTAAGTTGTAATTCTCACTATATAGAAGGGTCTGGTGACTTCTGTTTCAGTGTATCTGAAGAAGTGTGCATGCACACGAAAGCTCATACCAAGAACTGACTTAGTTGGTCTTTAAGGTGCTACTGGAAGGAATTTGTTTTGTTTTGACTATGGCAGACCAACACGGCTACCTATCTGTAACAAGAAAAAGAAGGTGCAGCAAGTTACAGCTTGTGGGCCTCAAGGTTCGCAAGGCTCCTAGGTAGAGACACACAGGTAGATTTACTGGCCTCCCATCTCTCTTATCAGCCAGCACAATTAACCTTCAGGTCTCCTGAAGGAATAATATTTCATGGTCAGTTGAGAAAGCCCTTTCCTGACCCAAACTGATGTCAACAATTCAATTAGTAAATCAAGTAATTTTTAGAGAGGGTGTTTGCCATCATTCTCTTTGAGTGCAATTGTTCAATAGCATTTCTTCAAGGTAGAGTAGCTATAAAAACTACAAATAATTCTCCATCTCTATTTCATGTTGTATAGCAGTGGCTTTCAACGTGTGCTGTGGCACCGTGGGGTGCCTAGAATGATGGTCAAGAGTACCATGGGCAACCTTCTTTCCTTCCCTCTCTCCTCTGATGCCCTCTTGTGTCTCTGCCTCCCAAGGCCTTGTGTGGCTGTTTCTTGCAGGCAAATGGTGCCTCTGGGGCTGGCCAGGGGTTCTCCAGAGCTGGAGCAGCCTCAGAGTAAGCAAGTAAATTTGTAATATCCACATCAATTGTACTCATGACTAAAAACTGGACAATAATAGATGTCTAAGAACATTGCTCTTGTCACTTGGTATTAATGTAAAATTGGAAAGACAATGGACTGTGTGCTTTTGGCAAGTTCTGCAAGGAAATAATAGTTGCTTATTCTTTCTTTTCTGAAGTTCTTGGCTATTACATTTTTCGTGGTGCGAATTCACAGAAAAACATATTTCGAAGAAATCCAAAGGATCCAAAAGTTGCCCGTAAGTACTGCTTAGGCAAATTGGTTTTCTGTCACTGCTTTCTATATATTAATATTACACAGTGTGTTCTTGTCTGCAGAGTACAAATAATATTTATTTGTATATTATTATACAGACTTGAAAGTTATTCCCACTGCAACTGGAAAAAACCTCCTGGTCTCTGGCTGGTGGGGCTTGGTGCGCCATCCAAACTACCTTGGAGATATCATCATGGCTCTGGCTTGGTCCTTACCGTGTGGTAAGATAGTAAAATGTCTTTTAGTGAAATCTTGCATGTTTTGCATGGGTGGCAGGCCATCATGTGGGTGATACTTCACCACTTATTGTCTAAGGCAGAAAACAAGAGTTGACTTCAAGGCTGCTTCCTGCCCTCACTTAAACCATTCATTCAGGGTGGAACTATTCAGCTTGGACACTGGCCTTGTGAATTTGTCTGTGTGAGAGAGTGTGCAATCCCATTGTTTAATTTGTGTTTTTACCTCTGACCTCTGTTTTTCAAATTCCTACCAGTGGTTGTTATTAACTGAAATATTAGACTTCTTAATACCTCTGGATGGGTAAGGGAGAAATTCATTTTTACAGAACATGGGATCAAAACGGGTGAGGAATCTGGCCCTCCATATATTGCTGAACTACAACTTTCATCATCCCTGACTATACGTCATGCTGTTTGCGACTGATGGGAGTTGGAGACCGATAGCATGTGGATAACCACCCCTGATCTAATTGAAAATTGTCGTAAGATGACGGCTAGGTGGGATAATACACCATAAGTATATTGTTCCGTTTGTCTTTTTGACAGTAAGTTCTTTTTTTCTTTATCAGCATAGAAAACAGAGAAAATAAATTATGACTTGCACTCACAAATATGATGTTCAAGCTTGAAATTAATCAAGAAACCGAAAGTCAATATTAAAACCCAATCATAAATTATTAATGTTAAAGTGATGAACAAAAAACCCCCTATTTACCTTTTCAGGTGAAGAGTGGAAAAAATAACTGTTTATGTGTTCTTACAGGGATCAACCACATCTTACCATATTTCTATGTCATATACTTTACTGGTTTGCTTATTCATCGAGAAGCCCGTGATGAACGTCAATGTAAGAAAAAATATGGCTTAGCATGGGAAAAATACTGTCAACGTGTACCATATCGCATATTTCCATATATCTACTGAGTATCTTCAAACTGGTGGATAATGCACCGCTTCTGCAGTCAAATCTTCATTGCAATAAACCACATACCTCATACCATTGCACTTGGTATACATTAATTCTGCTAGATTTTCTTAAAAATTGTGATCAGATAGTAAAGCTGCAGGTACCTTTACCAATAAGCTACTAAAAATAGTCTTTTCCATATATTTTTAGCCATCTCCCCATTTCAAATTACACACTTCAGTTAAGCAATAAATTAGTTGTATAGCACATTAAAAGCCTGTCAAGCAATGTATATGCTGGATAATGTTAATTATCTGTTGCGGACATAGGAAAGACCATTTTAGGGTTTAATGCTGAAGATTTGCTTGTTTTGTGTAACTTTTGTATTTTTCATTCTTTGGGCTACCTTCAGAGCCCTTGGCCAAAATGCACCAGAAAATAGTAAACGTTACAGAGTCCAATGAAGAGTGACTTCCGATGCTACAGCTTTCTAATCATAGTAGTTCTCACTCAGGTCTGTCACATAACTGGTTCTCTCAGTCTGAATCCCTAGTGGCTGTTGCAGAAGCAGGAATTGCTTCTGGGGAAGCAAATGGACAGGAGTTGCTTCTCTACCCCTTCACTCTGCAGAACAAAATCCCATTTTAAGTCTGAGCGATGGTTGTCATATGCCTCTTGAAGTTTTTACATAATGGTATTCCTTATACTATGTGCTCTAAAAAGTACATTGATTTAAGAGAATATTTTAAAATCCCTTACAGCTCATTCTTTGAGAGTGTCAGACCTCAAGAAGTGCAAGTGACAAAAAACAATGATACAGGGTGTGGCATGTGAAAAAATAGGCAGTTTTTTCAGCTATTATAAACCATTGCTTTGTACTATAGCTTTTCTTTATATTGTAACATTGAAATATTTTGTTGTACAGTGTTTTGAGTATAAGATGCAAATCTTTTTTTTACTAAAACCATTTCCAGTATTTTTGAAAAGTTTTATAAAGTATTGCTATGAAATTGAGTTGAACAATTGAAGTGCTCATTTAAATATTGCAATGACAAATGTGTTATGGAAGTATATGAAATTTATTCAAAGTTTTGTGAATTGGCATTGCTACCTCAAATGTAGGTTATTTTGCCTTTTTATACTGTTGAAAGTAGGAAAAATGCTAATTTTTCAAATTGCTATTTAAAGCAGCTTTTTAACATGATTAAAGTCAACCACTTTAATTGAACTTTTTAATAAATGTATTTTTGTATATTTGAGTTTTCATAGCAACTCATGCTATGTGGTTTTATGCTGTTTGTAGCAGAACATCTATAAAATTTTATTGAATAGTTTTTTACTGAATTGGCTATAAGGTGGAATTATTTACCTAAATGGAAGGAATAATTGCCATTTTAATATATTAAATTAGAAAGCAGGTCTGCTGAAATTTTTACAGCTGATAAAAATTATCCATTTAATAATAGCAAAGTACCCATTTTTAATTTGACTATATTTTGCATTTATGAATTTGTAGCATAGTTCTTGATAACAATTGTTTTCCGTTTAATAAAGTTAAAATGCATGATTGTGGATCACTGTAGGGCTTACTTAACGAATGCCCATATCCCCGTCTAACCAGTCCCCTTTGGAACATGAATAGCCTTGAGTGATGGGGATAACAGCACTCTTATGCCCTATGGAGATCCATATTGTACTCTGTATATTTGTATGAGCCATTTTAGTTACTGCTGTACAAGATTGTAAATTGACTGTGTGTTGTGTGGCAGAAATGATCATGACAACTTTCTTTAGCCTGCATAACATCTGTTTAGAGCAGAAAAAATCCTTATAAACATTGAGTGCTTCAAAATATCTATTGTAATTTGTTATGCAAAGAAAATTGTAGAAATACCACTATTTTCGGATAATTCTAAAATATCTTCTAAAGGAAAATGAGTAATCTTTTTATATGAGCATGTTCTCCCAGGAGTGTGGTTCCTGACTAATATAAACTGCAACGTGTCATGTTTGTTACACCTTTTTACATCTAAAATGTACTCCTTAGATTGAACTTCATAAAAAGTAACTTGCATAATTAAAATTTAATCTAGAAATGATTTTGTGCAGATGTAATTATTTACTTGGAAGAGACTTCTAACATTTTTGTTTGCCCTTTGTATAAGTAGCTCTGATTGAAGATGTATCTGTGTCCTGGGATAGTTTAAGTTCTTAAGAGTTCTAGCCGAGTTCAGGTGAATTACATGCATTCTACCCAGAAAGAGGTTGAAAAGCTACTCAGGAAATAAATAAACATAGGATCTGCCATATTCATTTGAGCCCTTCTCATACTACAGAGGTGGAAAACTCAGGGCTGCTTTGTCATGTTCACAAACCTCCCTGGTTGCATGATGGTAAATGGAGTCAGAGGTAAAAAGTGCAAAGCAATAGAAATTACTCATACTTTTTGTTCAGTAGGCATGCTACAGATTTGGATGGCTCAGTTGGGTGCTGTTAATGCCAAAGTTGCAGGTTTGATCCCCGTATGGGACAGCTGCATATGCCTGCATTGCAGGGGGTTGGATTAGATGATCCTGAGGGTCCCTTCCAACTGTACAATTCTGATTCAAGACAGTGGCAATCACTTTAATGCCCTCATTGTAAGGCTCCAGCAGCATTGGGCTGGTCACTATTAGAAACAATACTGCGGTAAGCAAGCACTAGAAGTTTATTGCTGGAGCTGAGGAAGTCCAACTTTACCACATGGCTAGCTTGACACACATCTGACTGAACACAAATAAGTTTAATTAACCTGCTACCATGCTTATATAAATAAAGAGAAGATAAATCATAATGAAAACCACAATAAATACTGTTTATTCTTAAGCATCCGTTTACCAAAACCTCAAGTGGTCCAACAGTCTGAAGAGTATCCAAGTTTAAGAGGTAATTATTTTTTAAATTTTCTCAGTCATCTAGTTGGCATAACAGTGCAACACCTCTTGTTATCCAGTGGCTGGGTGGTATAAGACTTGGTAGGTTAACTACTGTTATAAAATTAGTTGATATACCTGTAGAGGACAGTGTTCCTGATCTTTCAGGTGTCCTGTATAGTGGACATTCATAAAGTAGCCAGACTTCTTCCTCCTCTAGACAATGGGGTCTTGCATGGGAGGCCATCTTTAAAAGAGAAGTGTTGATGAATTAATAATACATATTAGCATAAAACCGATCTTTTAAATAGACTGTATATGAGAGGAATATGAAAGAGTAGCACACAAAACATACAATATACAGTATGTGCATGCAACCAATATGCGAAGCAGGAAATCACAGCACAACACAGGCAAACTTTGCGTATCTGTCTCCTCTTTTAAGGGGGAAGGGGTTTTAGATGTTAGTATGAGCCTCTACCTTCAGCACCCTTTTTCTACACAAGTAGCCTGACAATTGTTTGCACAAGCACAGCACACTGTTAATTTGTCATAGATTCAGAACAGCCAGCCAGATGCACCACAACTGCCATAAACACCAGGCACATGCAACATGGACAAAAACACTTTACAGGTTGAAACTTGGAGTCAGAATAAGGGAGTGGGTGAGAAAAGGAGTGCATGATGTAAAATGATACAATGAAATCAAATGTTTCTCATTTCAGGTATAAATATAAGATCATATAGCTGCTCCCAACTTGCAAAATTTGTATCATTAGTGTTACCTGTTGCCACCCTGAGCTTTTGTTATAACACAGAATGTACATTTTATTTAAATCACCTTTTTTGGTAAAAAATGTATGTCTGGTAGTGGATAAAATCTCTGGTGAAGCTCAGGCTCTTCCAATGTCTTTGTAGTGGGATTCCAGCAAGCACCATCTATGTATAAGCCACAAACTATAACTCCAGTTTCACACCGAGAAGATTCCTGAAAGTCAACAAAAATGATAGATGAATGTCATATGATAGGGTTTTCTTGTTTGTTTTTAGTCCACCAGACTCCATAAAACCTTCAGAATTTATGACCAGCTATTATGGTGCTGGAAGAGACTCTTGAGAGTCCCACGGACTGCAAGAAGATCAAACCTCTCCATTCTTAAGGAAATCAGCCCTGAGTGCTCACTGGAAGGACAGATCCTGAAGCTGAGGCTCCAATACTTTGGCCACCTCTTGAGAAGAGAAGACTCCCTGGAAAAGACCCTGATGTTGGGAAAGATGGAGGGCACAAGGAGAAGGGGACGACAGAGGAGGAGATGGTTGGATAGTGTTCTCGAAGCTACCAGCATGAGTTTGACCAAACTGCAGGAGGCAGTGGAAGACAGGAGTGCCTGGCGTGCTCTGGTCCATGGGGTCACAAAGAGTCGGATACGACTAAACTACAACAACATGATGATATAAATGTTTTAAGATAGGGAACTTGACCTGGCTGTCATGGTGTTATCCTGAGAGGCACCTGACCTACAGGTAGCATTGGCAGGTGGGTCAGTACTACAGTCCTACCTCGGAAGTTGAACAGAATCTGTTCTGGAAGTCCTTTCTATTTCCAAAACGTTTGGAAACCGAAGTGCAGCTTCTGATTGGCTACAGCCAATTGGATGTTTGGGTTCCAAAGACTGTTCGCATACCAGAACACTCACTTCCGGGTTTGCAGCATTCGGGAACCAAAACGTTCGAATAGCAAGGCATTTGGGATCCAAGGTATGACTGTACTATGTTGGTCAAACAAAATCACTATCAACCCAATGGAAAAGGCATTGTTATGTATCAATTTTTCATGCATTCAGGAATTAGTGAAGCAATCCTTTACAGAGGTAGAATGACCGCTATTCAGCCTCCATGACACCATCCTTCACATCTACATTCATTGGTAACCTGTAAATTACATTTTAACTGATAGGCAACACAGTATGTTGGTCTTCCTATATGATGTTAAGCATGGCTGAAGCTCAGGAGTAGTCAGTGTGATGCCCTCAAAGTGCTGCAGGACTACAATTCTCACCAGCAACATCAGGATAGCACACTGTTGGCTACCACCTCTCTTCCCCTCACCTGCATAAGGTGTTCTAGTACTTTTTAAACGGAGGCTGGCCCAACTGAATTTGAACTTAAGTAAAGTGTCTCTTGGAACGTGGGTGGTGCTGTGGATTAAACCACTGAGCCTAGGACTTGCCGATCAGAAGGTCGGTGGTTTGAATCCCCGTGACGGAGTGAGCTCCCGTTGCTTGGTCCCTGCTCCTGCCCACCTAGCAGTTCGAAAGCACGTCAAAGTGCAAGTAGATAAATAGGTACCGCTCTGGCAGGAAGGTAAACGGCGTTTCTGTGCACTGCTCTGGTTCACCAGAAGCGGCTTAGTCATGCTGGCCACATGACCTGGAAGCTTTACGCTGGCTCCCTCGGCCAATAAAGTGAGATGAGCGCCGCAACCCCCGAGTCGGTCTCAACCTTTACTTTAAAGTGTCTCTTGATGCACTAATTTTTTTTTGTGTGTGTAGAATTATTGAGTCCTGGCAGGAAGTCATTTGAGAGTTGCAGAAAGTGGTTCCTTTTTCTTTGAAAATGAAGTAACTGTGCTTCAGAAGGAAAATACTTCAGCACTGCAGAATTAGAAGGGTATTCACACCCTAACCTGCCCCTGCAACTTTCCCCCATAGGATTTTCTTCTCCATGTTGTTTCAGAAATGTGTTCCAGACACTCTTTAATAGTATCTTCCCAATATGATCAGAACATCTCACATACATTTTCTCAGTATTTTTTTTTAAAAAAAACATTGTATAAGGCCATAACAATGACTTAGATTAATCATCCAGATCAAAGGTCATTAACCATTATGCTACATGTGCTCTTATTTTCTTACCTTAAATGCTTTGTTTATTATAGCTTCTTTTGCACTGAAAAATCTAAGACTCTGATCTTCATCTTGAACAAATGGAAGAACTTTGTGGATAAAATTAAGAGAATCCACTGGCAATTCTTTCTGCCGAGCGTAATTCTGAAGAACTGCAGTAAGAAATCCTGCAGGAATAAAATACATGTATGAGTTTGTGAGCACATGTTGGAGCAAGAGGTGTGAGACTAGGCTTTAGTCAGCTTTAGTTGACTAAAAAGGAAAAATCTTTATCCACTTTTCCCTCACACTATGCATAACCTTATGCACACCTATCATGTCCTCTTACTCTTTTTCTTAAACTAAAAAGCCCCAAATGTAATCTTTCTTCATAGGGAAGTTGCTCCAAACCTTTGATCATCTTGGTCGCCTTTTTCTGAACCCTTTTCAGCATTGCAATGTTTTGTACAATTGTTTAAACATATTGTTGCACGCCACCCCAATCTGAGTGGCGCGAGACTCCAGGGGTACCAGGCCTACTTACCAGGGTCTGTGCCTGTTGGACAATAAGGCACAGAGTAGACTATGGGGTCTTTATGGTATAGGCAAGCCCCGATTTGTGCAGGGCTTGTGTAACTGCATGCTTGTGTGAAATCGTGTAACTGAAACACCCCATTCTGCCTTCGCCTCACCCTGCCCCACCCTTTTAGTGAAGTCTTTTATTACATTTCCGGGTCAGCTCTGGGCATAGGAGCCATCTCCTAGGG
Organism: Podarcis erhardii; assembly: GCF_964252035.2. Taxonomy (NCBI): domain Eukaryota; kingdom Metazoa; phylum Chordata; class Lepidosauria; order Squamata; family Lacertidae; genus Podarcis; species Podarcis erhardii. The sequence goes on from NC_138507.1 coordinate 92,923,726, forward strand.
GCCATGGGGGCTTCGGCCCCCATAGTTGAGGGGGCAGGGTCCCCACAAAAATTGATAGACGTTCCCATTCAAATGGTGTGTGTGCACTACGTCATGTGGCCGATTATATAGGGCAGAGCTTACCTGGGCTCCCACAATATTTTATTCAAGTTGGCACCTCTGGTTCTGGGTTTGGCACTGTGCATATTGGTCATGCCTAAAACGGGGTGTCAGAGCTGCCCCTAGGTCCCAGCTCACAGAGGACCAACGCCAGGCTGTCGTTATGTACAAAAGTCTTTATTGAAGTTCAGTTTCCATTTCAAAGCCGCAGCGCGTAGCTCTACGTCTTAAACCCTAGACCAGCGAAGCTCTGTCTGAGTCTCCTCCCCTTCCACACCAGTTTAAGACTCTAGCCTTGCTCCACCTCTTCCTTAGCTCCTTCCTCCTCTGGGCCCTCCTGCCCGCTGGGGTTTCACTTTTTCTGGACTCTTCTGACGCTGACTCCCCTGATTCTTGCCCCTCCCTCCGGCGGGCTTTAGGACCTGGTTCCCTATCCGGGCTACCTGCTGTGCCGCTCGCCTGTACATTTGAACTTGGCGCGCGCGCCCAGCCGGCAACCTTCCTCTTGACCGCTCCCTCGCTCTCCGATGGAGGCGTGGTCAACCCTAATTCATCTTCTCTCCCTCCTGGAGGAGACGCTGTCCCTGATACCTGGGATTCTTTCCCCCCCACTGCGCTCTGGTGGGGAAGCTGGTCCTGATCTCCAGCCGCTGCTCTGGGAGTCCCCGCTGGCCCCTTGCTTCTGGCGCGTCCCCCCTGGGACCCCCCTTGCCCTGGCCATCAGCGCCTCCCTCTGGGAATCTTCTGATTCGCTGGAGAGGCTCATGGAATCTCTCGGGCTACTGTCATCTTCTCCTACGCTGCCCTCGGATTGCTCCCCCTCGCTCTCCATCTCCTCCCTTCCCTGTGCTCCCGCTCTTGAGTCCCTGACACGGGGGTTGCCTGTATATGGTTTATTTACACATATATACAACCTGAGTTTAGGATTGGGTGTGGGGACTTCCAGTTTACATTCTAGAAGGGTCCTGTTTCTCTCATGGCTGCTATGTTGGGTTCAAACTGTCAATCCACATTGTGCTGTGACTTCCTTTTCTCCAACTTGCAAACTAATTCCCCGAAACAAAACTATTTTTCCTCTTGCTTACATGAGCCCACTGCAATTCTGAAACTCCTCCCTCCCAGCTCTCTTGTCTTTTGCTAACTGCCCAGGGTGGGGCTCCACCCCTCTGCACCCAGCAGAGAATCTTTGTCTTGTTGATGGCTTCCTGTCACCAGCCAAAATGATCCACATATGCTACCCAGCACCACAGATCAATAAAATCTGTGCCTCAGCTGGAAAGCAAATTAAGGGGGCAAGTGGCTGGGGCCTCACTGGCACTGCACTTTGCAGTGCACCAAGCCACCCTATGAGGACTTCCTTATTAAAAAAAAAAGTTTTGGAAAAAGGGGGGGACATGAAATCTGGGGCCTGGCACAAGAGATGAAAGACTCAGCCCCTGCTATGCCAACCCCTAACAATGACCTGGTAGGCAGCCACAGTTCCCCACTCCTTATCTACACACTGCTGAAAATAGTAACTGTCCATGAAATTATGTACCTTGTGGAAAGAAGAAAGCTGGAAGCCAAAAGCAGCTGGGGTGTGCCTGAGAGCTGCCATCAAAGGGGTCAAGTTCCTCACCAGGTTGCATAGTTGTTTTGGTTAGCTTCTGAAGTACCACTAAATACTGATGCCTTTAAGAATGATAAGTTTAGAAGTATATATTAATTATGGTTTTAAATGGTCAATTATACAATACAATAAATAATGACAATCTGCACTAGCCAAAGGCTTAACCACTATAAAAGTACAATCCATACACATGTAAGAGTAAATATAAGAGTGTCATCATGCAGCCCCCATTGGAGGATTTCTAGTACCACATCACAACCCTAGATTTTCATGAAGTCAGGGCTAAGAGCAAAAGGGAAGGCAGATTGCACAACAGCAGTGCCTATGGCATAGGAGCATAGGGAGGAACATGGGGGGGGGGTTAGTTTAAAATAATGGGAGAGGTCACATTAATTTGGCTGATTAACAGGCTATATTCTTGTAAATGTGTTTCTGGGCAGGGGGGTTATTGGCTTGGTTTGTTCTTGTTTTTATTATGTACTTTGTGATTTTTATTCTGTGAATCAATCACCCTGGGATCTTCAGATGGGCGGTATACAAATTCAGTAAATAAAAAAATAAATACTGTAAACTGCAAGCTGGTTCAGTCTGGTGAGACGAGCCGCAAGGCTTCAGTAGATCCCACCAATTCCTTCCAGCTGAAGGCATTAACCTGTGAAGAATGCCACCCATTATCCAAACAACGGCCTTTCCGAGGAATGAAAAATGGAATGAGAACAACAAGTATACATAACAGTAGAGGTGGTTCTTTCTCCCTTTCCACATGTGCCCATCATCCAAAAGGATGAATTGATTATTAAAGAAAAAGGCAGGTCTGGGGAAGATTCAGAAGTTACAGCACAGCTCTGAATGGAGACAGTTATTTGTGAAGCAGCAGTAGTGCCCAAGGTTTACAGAGATACAAAAGAAAAAAACTTTAGAGAGAAAGACCCAAAGAGGGGCCTCCTGCACCCCACTACTGATCCAAGAACTACGGACAAAGAATGCCAACTGACTTTTACAGGAAAAATAGAAAATATGGAAGGGAAAGGGAATGGAAGGGAGTGGCTGAGAACTTGAACAGGAGCAGTCCAAATGCCAACACTTTGCTGCAGATCCCACATACGTATCAGGTTCAAAAGAGGAATTTGCCTGCACTGGATATGTCATGTTCATAATTGGTTTCTGGATTTCTATAGTAGGTATCAGAAAATTTGCAATTCCAATGTATGTTAACCGTGGCATTTTAACTCTACTCTTGCCAAAGCCATTTCTTTATACAGTATACTTCACCAGAATCTTTACTGTTCTAATATTTTGCATTTTACCTTGATTCCATAAAGGTGATAACTTGTTTAGCCCACATGGAAAAGAAAGTCACTCGTAAAACAAGGTCATCAATCCAGGATCCCAGAGGTTTAAGTGATTTATAGGAATGTTGCTGTTACGTAATAGCAGAAAAAGCACAATATCATGTTTTTAAAATTTACAAAAATAAAATTGATCATTCATTCTTCCCACTCAGGTAAAAGAGTTGTGTAATCTCTGAGCAGATGCATGCAAAAAAACCACACACACTATACACACTATACACACTATACCTACTCAACCCCTGGCAGCTGGAAATAGTATGGAAAGAAACAACTTTATGTGATTTAAAAGGCATTGTCCACTCAAGCAGTTTTTTTTACTATGGAGGCTAGAAACCCACTTTTAAAGAGAAAAATAAAAATAGACTGCTGAGATTCTGAAGATGTTAAGAATTACTGCCAGGATTCCATTCTGGTTTTGTGAACTGCTAGGGAATCGTGGTATCAGGACTAAGGGGGATCAGCTGTCTTGGACCTGATCCTCACCAACAAAGAGGAACTGATTAACAAAGTAGAAATACTGGGAACCTTGTGATGAAGTAATCATGTCCTCAGGTTTCATGATACAGAGGCAAGGTAAAGCTGAGTGTAGTCAGACATGCATTCTGGACTTTAAGGCGGTTCTATGACTTGAAAACAGAGACTCTGTAAGTTACTAAAAAAATAAGGCTGATTCAAAAAGCTTAAGGATGTGATCTCAGAGCCTCTATCTATAATCTTGGAGAATTCTTGGATAACAGGTGAGATCCCTGCAGACAGGCAAACTGGTTTGTTTCACTTGAATAAACCATGATAACTAATACAACAACAAACCATGATTTGAGGCTAGCTAGTGAGTGTAGTTAGTTACAGTGAAACAAATCACAATCTAGGGTTGAGTTACAGATAGGTAGCCGTGTTGGTCTGCCATAGTCAAAACAAAACAAATTCCTTCCAGTAGCACCTTAAAGACTAACTAAGTCAGTTCTTGGTATGAGCTTTCGTGTGCATGCACACTTCTTCAGATCTAGGGTTGAGATATAGTATCTCCTTTCTGGTTTTCTTTGGTGGACATGCAGACTGCAATGGGGAAGCAAAGAAGGGGAAATCACATTTGGTGAGCAAAAGTCTGTTCTGCAGGTGGACAGCCACAACTGGGGCTGGAAGTAGACACATCAAAGCAGTGTTTCAGTTAAACACATTGTAAATTTTGTATGAGAAATCAGGTTGGCAAAAACGAAACTCCACAGCGCCATCTTGTGTTGTAGTGCTATAATGCACATACAACACATATAAAGTGCTTTGGGGGGGGGGGCAATGTAGCTAAGTCCATAATCTCATCCTAAAAGTTTATTTTTTGATTCACATAGAAACTGTTCACCTACCTGCCACAGTTCAGGAACTTTGTTTTTCAATACTGAATTATAAAGCTCTTCTAGTGCTGTGGTAAAGATAATATCGCCTTTGATACCTTGTTGAAGTCCATGTAATGACTGCATTATTATGGATAATAAATGATTATACCTTTTAATCTCCTGATGCAAGACAATTAGCAAAGTTGAACTCATAAAAGAACTAGGACCTACAATAGAAAATAAGACCCACTGGTTATCTCACTGATAAGTAGAGCAAGTTAGCTGCATCAAGCTGAATATTTGGGGCACTAATAAAAAGCAGAAAGCTGTCAATAATATACAAATATTATTATATTTTTTCTTAGAGAGGGGACACTATTTGGATCTTCTGCTTCCGGCATATTGGTCAGTACCAACTTACAGTATTTACTTATTTAAAACATTTTTAGGGGACCTTTCCAGACAAGTCCTCTAAAAGCAGCATACAACAAGAAACACAAAGCTAAAGAATCGCAAAATTATTATTAAAGTTTTAAAATTACAAAAACTTAAAGACAAGGAAAAAACACTGAAAAATATCAAACAGTCAACATAAAATAAGTGTCATTAACCACAGTAATAAAGCAATAAATTAACAGCATATTCAATAAAGCACATCAATTAAAAGTAGCTAGAAACATAGTTGTCAAAAGGTTTAACCAAAAGAGAAGGTGTTTGCCTACAGACACACACCCCTGAGCAAATTCTGGACTAATTCTTATGCATTTAGTTCCAAGATATTCCAGCTGTGACACAATGCCATAAATTCCTCCTGCTTCCATGTAAGAATACTCACTGCCAACACTCAGCATCAAATTGCTAATTAGGAGAAATCACCTAATCTTAGATGTTGGAGTGCTATATATTTTATCATTATTTATTGATTTTATTCCTCATTATGTATTCTCAACAATAATAAACAGACCAGAACTATATATACGTATATTCCTTCTTGCAAGATAAAGATAAAGATAAATTTAATTTTATATTATGTGAATCAAAGTTCTGACCTTTTGCAACCTTTGCAAGTGCAGCCCAAACTGAGCCTGACTTGAAGCTTTCAAATGTAACTTTTTCTTTGGGTTCAGTTTCAGGTGTCTGTCCCATAACTTCTACAGTTAGTGGTAGCCTAATTTGAATGTCAGATGCTATTTCCAATACTATTTCATCTGGAGTCTTTCTGCCACTAGAACAAACAGATAAACACCCAATGTCTTAGAGTTATCAATCATTATCAATCAAGTTAATACCCCCCTTGTTTCACTGCATGTTGCTCATTGTTCGTTGTCAAATAAATAATCCTAGGCATTCTTTGTGGGGTAGTGCACCTGATTTTGCATATTACAGTACATATGCAAAAATTGGTTAATGCTAATATTCTCATGTTTATGTTGTCAATCCCACATGTAACTCCGAGAAGGTGTTGGGAAAATGAACAACAAAAGGAAATTAGAAGAGGTGAGCAGCTGCAACGAGCGGAGTCAGTAATGGGATCTTTTCTCTTCTCTGTTCTGTGTGAGGTTAGGGGACTTAAGCATGCTTAACTCTATTAGTTTGTGGTCATATTCCAGAAACAGAAGAAGAAATCTACAAAGAGTGACCTGATGATGAGAGTGTCTGTAGTCATTGCTGGTTGAGTCCTGGCAACTGACTCAATAAATAACTGTGCTTGAGACTTTAGGTATGCTCTTTCTGCACAATGATGCATTCCAAAGAGTTCTGGAGAATCGCTCTCCGGAAGAGATCGTAGATAGGCTCTGCAGTCTTTCAAAGTATCTTTTTCAGATATGGGTTGATATACCTGCAAAACCAATGAAAAATGCTTTTCATCTACTAATGTCTTCAGCCCACATCCTCACAGGAGAACACTAGAAACCAAATAGAGCCATTGTTCAAGGTAGATCAGAATTCACCTTCAAGAATAGATCCATACAAAATAAGTTTGCTCACAAAGCTAGGGAACATTGCATCGGTAGGAATGTCAAGTATATTCTGAATGATATTTATTTCCTAGTATAGGCCTATGAACTTTCACAGGCAGGATAGAATAGAATAGAATAGAATTTTATTATTACAGTCACAGACCAGATCCAGGTCACTTACAATATCAGGAAAATCATAAAATACAACAGGAATACATTGAATTGCAATTGGGTATAACAGAGACAATTCAGATATAGCGGCAGTTTAAAAATATATTAAATCTTGATCACTAAAATATAACCTAAAATTATCATTTAAAACCTTAATCATTTTGGTAGTACAGCTTGTTCCCTAAGTTTTATGACAGTCGCACAGAATTTGGCCACCCTTAGCGTAATCTCTAGTTCCCTGTCTTCTACCAGAAGTTTTAGACATTGAAGTTCGAACCCATTTGCAGATTTTTGTATAACAGGAGTGATAAATACGGCAGCGTAACAAGACATAAGAGACAGTTTCTACCTCCATCAAGCCGCAGGGGCAGACTCATTCCACGTATGGTTTCCCCTCGAATCTGCCCTGCAATAAGGCAGATGGCAGCATGTTGCACAGGCAGGATGTATGTGCTTTGGGAGATGGTGAGGTAGGAGCTGCCACCCAAAGTGGCAAGACAAACCAGTGTTTCATTGGGGGGGGGGTGCTGCTGCACCTCCAGCCGCTTCACTGCCAGCAATAGTGCCACCACTCCCCACACCATCATGCACCCCCTCTCACAACTGGAACAGGAACCCCCCACTGCCACTTCCTGCCTCTTGCCACCAGGAACTTGGCACTCAGTACTTGCCACTGCCAGGCGCTTACTGCTGCTAGGTGCTCCTTGGCCCTGATGGCTGCAGTGGCACACTCTTCTACTTGCCCTTGGGCCACCATCTTCCTTCTGCTCACCCTCTTCAGGGCAGCCCAGGGATGAGTAGAGGAGCATTCAACCACCATCCATGAGCACACCTCTGGGGTTGAGGAGCAGGAGGCAGCAAGCAAGTGCCAGTTGCCAGGTGGGGGGGGCAGGAGGTGGGGGACAACACTGGGGGTTTTGCCTCTAGTGGAAAGATGTCCTGGGCTGTCCCTGGTTATCAACTATGTCTGAACTCAGGGAATTCACTCTAAGAGAAGAAACAAGGTTCTGAAGCCATGGTTTGAGTCTGACTGGTCATTTAAACTTTCATATGCTCTAGCCAGCCAGTGTTAGAATTCCTGCTCCATGATTGCAGTCATGGGATTTTTGTCTATCACATGACAGTGTATGTTTTGACTCCACAGAGTGGGAAGTGACAGAAACAGGATGTTTGTGTTACTGTGTTCCGTGAAGTGGGACTATTGTCCTTTGTTTTTTCTCTTTGCTGTCTGCTGCTAGAGAGAGAGGGAGCCATGTTGCAGTGCTCCGTGTGTGTTTATTTGTAAATAAACTAGATAAGCCAAAACACTGAGTTGCTGAGGTCTGTTATGCAAGCTGCGAAGACTCTGTGGATCCCTGATTGTGTCGATGTCTGTTGGCATCAGTTGCTGTGATGTTCGGGCAGAAGAAAGCTTTTGAAGCTCCCGAATGATCGACCAGGAGGAAGGGAACATGCCAGTCGGGCATGTGTCTCTGCCAGGGTCCTACTCGAGAGTAGGACAAGCTCCTGACACAGAGTTCCCTGAGTCCAGATAACAGTTTTTCCATGGCTAGTTCTGCCTTTTTCTCCTCTTGGCAGTGTATATTGAGTTCCAGTCTAGAGAGAGACAGAGGCATTAAGATGCTCGTAGGTGAGCGATGTCTCTGCAGTGCAGAGCTGTCCATGCAAAACAAGTCTTTTGGACCGAAATGTACAAAACAGCCAAAGTAAGAGTATCACATCTGGCACTTAGACCCTTTTTGACTACAGTTTTATAACAGAGAACTGTGGTTAGTTTAAAATCACAACAGAAAGTTTTTAATATCCTCCTTTTGCATGCAAAAGAGGGACACAGGTGAGAAGGGAGGGTAAAATGTGATCCTAAGTCTTGCTATGGTGCATACAGTAGTAGGAAACCACGATTTCCTGTTAGGGCTGAACCAACCCTTTATATAACAATGTACAGGTTGTTAAAGTGCTGTAAAATAATGAAAAAATAAATGGCTTCCCCTACCCAATCAGTAGTGTAAGCAAAGTCCTCCTGCAATACAGAAGGGTTATAGAAATTATCCAAAATGTTAAGAATGCACCGACGATCCCAATTATCAGTTACACGGCCTCCATATGTTACTTCGCCAGTCATATAACGCAGTGCTTCCCAAGGAATCTTCTTTTGATTCCCAAGAAGAATCTCCAGCACCTGGATTGAAATCTTGGGAAGAAAATTTGAAAAAAGGTATTTTCTATTGTAGCATTATTGCTGTGGTTATGTCTTGTCACTACATTTCCTTTTTTACAGAGACAAGCACTATGATCCAAAGAATGAAGCGACTAGCTCTGCCCCCCAGGAGAGCTTTGGACTTGCGTGTCCTGAGGTGTCACTATCTGTACCATATGATGAACTATTTTTTGAAACGGAGATGAATTTAAAGAATAATTAAAGACATAGAATGAGGGTGTATTGCTTAAAGGAAAAAATATATAAAAGCCACACAAGGCATGCCCAAACTATTATAATTTTCTGAAGTATCAGACTACATGAAGCACTTCTAGGTGTAAATGCTTCATTCACTAGTCCTTTTGCTGGTATTGTAAACAAGACATATATTTAGTGTCCTTTGTGGCTGGGTCTTGTCATAGGGGTGTGAAAGGGGTGTGCCCAAGCATTCCCTAAAGTTTTTTTTAAAAAAACTGGGGATCGTGGCAATGAGGAGAGTAAAGAGTACAACTTACAGGCAACTGGAGGTGGGGGAAGAAGAGGCAGGAGGCAAGAAGCACACAGATAAGAGATGCATTCAGATTTAAAGGTTTGGAAAAGACCTAGAATGGATTTTCTGCTTCTGCCTGTGTCTGTCTCTGGATTGTGGTGATGGAGTGACTGGCTCCAACAGCAGCGGTAAGTGGGGGGAGGAGGGGCAAATCATCTCACCACTGCTTTCAGAGACAGATACAGGCAAAAGCTGTAGATCAATATTGGCCTTTTTCTTCTGCCTGCGCCTTTCTCTTATAGCTCTGTCTCCACCTGAGCTCCGCTCGCCACCTTCTGTAGAGAGAGATCCATGGGGGTGACGGGGTGCTTTTGTAATGTGCAAGCAAGGAGGAGAAGGAGCATCATCAGATAATTACAGTGAGGTGACTGAGGAGTTTAAGCCCATAACACTAGGTGAGCGACATCTAATTCTCTAGGACAGGAAGATGTTTTCATCAATTTTGGTTAGTGCATCTGGTTCAAGATAAAAATAATCAGAAATGACTGTATCTATACACTTGGTTATCACTACAGCAGAAATTTGGTATTTTGTTTCCATTGTTTAAGCTGGTACTTAATAAGTACACATTTAGTGTTAATTTTAAAAAATAAATTTTCATTTATTTGTGAATATTGGGTATGCCTTGGCAATTCCTTGCTTCTGTATCTGCTAGATTTATGGAGGCGTAGAAGCACTACTAGGCGCAGTTTGGAAATTATGGTTATAATAGGTATTATTTTAAGATGATACTATTTACAATCATGCTTTTATTTCGGTCTGCAAGACTTCCTCTTACCTCTAAATCTGAAGAATTAAATTCATATGGAATGTTCCAGCCCAAAGCTCCATATTTCTTTCTTTCATGTACTACAGCACTGAAGAAGCACAGACTGAACAGCAACCTTTTCCATGAAGGCCCACAGGTGGTGGTGTTGAATACAGCTTCTGTTACTATTTCAGTACCGCTTACTCCAAATGTTTGAAGCAGTGTTCCCTTTAGTCCATGGGGAGGTTCTATTACAATCTTTAGAAAATATGCAGGACGGTTTATGAAAAAAACAAGCAGACTTCAGCAAAATAAATATATTACCTTCTAGTGGATCACTGAAAGATTATTGTAAATACATTTCATTACATGGAAGTCCTCTGAAAGCAGCTGGACTTTCCTTTAGCTGGATGTAATTCTGAGAGAGATATATTCAAGTCACAGTGAAATCAACAGAGTATAAATCTTCTACCAAGATGTTGGTTAATTTGCTTTTAAAGTACTCTACCTTCCCATAACCACAAGGCAGCTTATGTAACACAGCCATTCAGGTGTGCAGGCCAACTGGTTGTTTGAATTATTCACCTCAAGGCATCTGAACCATCCCCTCTAATTGAAGGGATTACTTTAAATCTTACCTTAAGGCCCTTGCGCAAGATAGGTATAGGGAAAGATGGATCTGGCGTTGAACTTAACCAGAGTCTAAACTGAGGGTCTATATTTGTCTGTGATCGAGTAAATCTGTAGATAGAACAAATTTTGTAACACCACCACTGTCTAAAAACAGACTATGAAGTTGTACTGCACGGCGTTCAATATTATTTAACAAAGAATTCATCTTTACAAGAAGTGGTATAACAACAACTGTACACATACCTACAAAAGCAGCTGTATCTCACAATCCCCTTACATATATATAATTACTACTACTTATTTTTATTATAATAAATTTATATATTGCTTATTTGCCAAAATGGCTTCGGAGTGGTTTACAAATGTAAAACCAATTATAAAAATACATCCCATTAAAAGAGTGTAACAGTTAAAACAGCATTAAAAGGGTTACAACAGGAGGATCAGGTCAAGGGATCAGGAGAATGCTTGTCTAAACAGGTTGTCTTCAAGAGCTGGCACAATGACCGCTCCCCACTTAAAAAACGGGGGGCGCCCTTTGCGTGGACGCGCGCAGCCCTGGATCTGGAGTGGCCCCATCAACATAGGCTTTGCCTTCCCTCAGGTGGGATACCTGGAGGTCCCCGCCTACCCCAGTGAGTTGTCCAATCCCACCTGGGGGAAGTGTTGCCAGGGAAACCAGGCCAGGTAGGGGGAGGGATTACCTGCCCACACAATAGAGGGTGGATCTTAATTGGTAATCCTCACTTGGCTCCAGAGCTTCTCCCACCCTACCCACCCTCAGTTAATGTCTTCTTTTGCAAGTTAACTTTTCTTCATAGGTTTTGCAGGTTAACCTGTCTCCACAGGTATGCGGGCGCTGCTACGATAAGGTCGCTGTTAAAGGGCCGGAAAGGAATTTCCCTGCATTGCCAGGTTTCGCCTTTCCCGTAGCAAAACGTCACGACTTTGGCGGTATCAGGCCTTGGGCGGAATCCTTTAGTCCATCTTCCTGTTTGCGGCCGCGATACCAGGGTTCCCCGTTAAAGGGGTTTCTGAAGGGAGGCTTTGACCGTACACCGAAAGGTCGTCATTGCTCTCCCCTGCGGCGGCGGCGTAACGGGGGCGGCTATCTCTGCTTGAACATATGTTCTCCAGAGCCGGCCCATCCCCCCCCCCACTGGATAACCCTGATGCTCCCTAGGTCCCCGGCTGGGGACTAGGGAGGGAGAATGCCCAATGCCTGAGCCAAGGTCTACCCACATTTGAAATTTAATAAAGTTGTGGCCAATTTAATCCCATAGCACGTTGTCTAGAGTCGTTATTCCACATGACGGGGGGGACCACTCGGGATCTGGGGACTCCGCCTGTCCACGCAATGTCAATATTGATGGGGCCTCTTGCATTTCAGCAGGGAGACCATTACACAAAACTGTTGCTACTCCACCAGTGAAAAAACATCTCGAATACAGTGTAGCTGAATCTCTCCACCTAGTCAAGCATCTAGTACTCCAACCTTCGACTCCGAGGGCCAGGTCACAAAAACTAACAGCATTGATTCTCTTCATACCATCACATTCTGAGGTAGGAAACTGTTTAGGAAGGCTTAAGTTTCAAGTTAAACTGCTTGCTTAACATGGGGACAGCAACAGTATTTTTGTGTGATTTTCCAAGCAACTGTGACAGTGTAAAATTTAATAGTAATGAGGGATAGAGAACATTGTAATAAGATAAACACTGACAGAATATAGTCTTCCCTATAGGGTACTGCATTCCAAATATGAAATTTTTTAACAACTGTTAACCCCTGGTGCTATTTCTCTCTATCATGTTACTCTAAAGTCAGAATCCATAAAAATGTGTTTATGAAGAGAATTAAATGCAGAATTAAAATGCTGGTAAATGTTCATGAAGTGTGCTTTTTTAAATTGTAAATTGCTTCAGAAATGTGGAGAACTGAATTTAAAAGTGGAAAAATGAGAAACTGAGAAAACAAAAATTGACAGATCCTTCCATCCCTGTGTAAGAGTAACACTTCTCAATCAGACCAGAAGTTTATCTTGTTTTGAATTCTGTTCTCACACAAACCAACCAGATAGGAAGTCAACAAGCAAGACATGAGTGCTATAGCACCTCCCACTCATATTCCCAGGAACTGGTATTCAGAGACCTACTACTTCTGATAAGGGAGGTAATATATAGCTAATTTATAGCATTTTCTTCCATGAATTTGTGCGATCTCTTTTTAAAGCCATCCATCTTAGATCCTTGAGCTAAGTGGAGAAAATTGTTCAATATAGACTACTCCCTATTAATTGAGTGATAGTCAGCACAATTCCCTAGCAGTAATTTAATTCAGCTTCGGGCCAGCTCAAAAGAACTGGTGAATAGCTGCAGAACAGGAATGAGCAACCTATGGCTGTCCAGATGTTGTTAAGACTTGGACTCCTATCAGCTTCAGCCAGCATACCCAATGGTCAGGAAAGCAGGGAGTTCAGAAAGTGGTTGAGAATGAGAAGGCAATTAATAAATCAAAGGTAATAATAATAAATAAAAAACTATATTTGATTCCTACAAGGCAAATGGTGCAGTAATGCCAGCCTAGTCTGGTCCTCACTCATCTGAACAAAACTGCATATACAAATAAATGCTAGGGGAAAACACTTACGATTCAACAATTTTGCAGAGTCTGGGCATAAATGAAGCTGCAAGATGACAGTTCTGGAGGAATACCCACTGTCCCTGCAGTATGTTTGATTTATATATCAAATCTTCAGCTTTGCTCCCTTGACCACGTCCCAGAGATATCATTTTCACATGTTGTGTACTTCCTTTTATTTCCTGGGCAAGGCGTAGAAAGAGAGCTGCAATATCTACACCTGTGTAGCATAAATAATAACTGTTTTATTTCCACATCCAGAAACCTATTATATTGGGTCAATGAAAAGGTGTGCATATACGGTAATACTTTATGTAAAATGTATGCTGCTCTACAGAAGAATGAGCAGACCTAACATAGTATTCTATATTGCATCATTAACACGATGCCACAGGAATGAAATGACTAGATGGTTTTAAAGGTGGGAAATAATTTGGCATCTCTTTTTTGTGTTTGCCTGCTATCATTTTCAGGCTGTTGTGCACAAATTTACGGTGCACACTTACTTGGAAATAATAGACCCCAGTGGGAAATATCTGTGTAAACATGAACATGATTCTGCTGTAGAAACTAAGTAGGGTAACGCAGAGGCATGGGCCATCTATAAAACAAATAAACTTTTTCCTATATACATAAAAATGTAAGGCAGTTGTCATGCTGTAGTTTGCATGGCCATCAACAGGCAGCCACACAAAATCCAGCTTGACAACAGAATAGCAGGCAGGCAAGGGAGAGAGCAAGCAAGCAGTGTGGGCAGCAGGTGGCCAAGGTGAGCTATTTAATGGAGCGGGGAGGCACTTTGGCAAACCACTATCTGAAGCACCTCTCCCTCCTTTAAATGGGCTGGGGTCTGGGGTGAACTGTGTGGGGTGCTTGGAGGGAGCTGGCAGGGGAAGTTTGGGAGAGCAGGGAGGGGTTGGGTGAGGTGTAAAGAGAGAAGAGTTTGCTCAGGTATAAAGGGAGCAGGGATTGGCCAGGTGTCAAGTAAGGTGGTTGGCAAAGGGATTGGCAGGGTTGCCAAGTGGAGCAAGCAGGGTCAGCAGCACATGGTACACTCATATAAATATAGAGAAGGGCAAAGCCATCAAACCCACCCCCTTTTACAGGACTGGCGAGGGGGTTGGATTAGATAGAAGTGACCCTCTGCCCAACTCTCCCAGTTTAGCTGGGCTCCCACCGGCCACTAAATTTGCAAGTGGGTGCAGTGTTCTGAGAGTAGGGCTGAACTGTCCCAGGATCTGCTGGATCTCTTACTGCCATAATGTGAAGGCACTGTGTCAGACTGAAGCTGGCGAAGTATTTGGGTCCAGATTTGGCCAGATTGTCCTCCCCTTCTTCCACTGCAGTCTTCGTGTGTGGCAAGCCTATGAATGTATTGGTGACCCTGCTACTCTGCAAAGCCACATTGGGGGGGGGGCATGTTAGGATTGTACCCTAATTCATAAAGCAGTTTTTGCATACTCATCCTTTATAAATGCTCACCTTGAGTATGAATGAGAATTATTGGAGTTATGGCATTAGATTCTTCTTCATATACTGCTTTCAAATTAATTCCTCCAATCTGAAGATAGTAATTCCCCAATTTCTCAGCTACAAATGCATGTACTGCACTAGTTAAGCTTTCTAACCGAAGAACTTTTATCTATAAAAATAAAATAAAATGATAATATCACTGAATTCATGAACAATATGATTTAGCAAAGTGCAGCACCTTTAAATTCCATTAAGTTCATTGTGAAAGCACAGCACATGTATCTCTCTCTCCCGTTGAAATACATGCAACTTAAATGTGCTTAACTGTGATTGGATTGCATCTGAATTCCTTAAAACTATCACTTCCTTAATTGCTGTGAGGGACTTTGTGCCCTCAAAAGCTAAAAATATTTGCAAAGAGAAGCTAAACATAAAGTGATCCCTATTGACTAGATTCCACTAACAAGTACTGCAACATATAAACATAGGAGCAACCTACAGGATCAGGCCATTGGGCCATCTAGTCTGGTATCTTGCTCTTACAGCGGTGACCAGGTGCCTGTGGGAAACCAGCAAGCAAGATCTGAACAGAATAACATTCTCCCCTCCTGTGGTTTTCAGCAACTGGTACAGTGGAACCTTGGTTGTCGAATGTCATCCATTCTGGAAGACCGTTTGACTTCCGAAACGTTCAACAGCCGAGGCGTAACTGCCAGTCAGCAAATCCCTTTTAAAAAAATGGGAGAAATGCTCCTCAGAAGCCATTCAACTTTCAAGGCGTGTTTGAAAACAGAAGCATTCACTTCCAGGTTGTTGTTGTTCGGGTTCCAAATTGTTCGGCTGATGAAGTTTTCGACAACTGAGGTTCCACTGTATTCAGAAGCATCACAAGTCTGGCCTCTAACTGTTGAGGCAGAGCGCAACCATCTTGGCTAATAGGTATCAATAGGCCTCTCCCTCATGAATTTGTTGAATCTTCTTTTAAAACCATCCAAGCTGGAGGGCAAGCTGCCTCCATAGTTTAACTACACTGTGTGAACAAGTACTTTATTTTACCTGTCTTGAAACTTCCAACATTTAGCTTCATTGGATGTTCACAAGTTCTAAAGTTACACGAGAGGGAGAAAAAACTTTTTTCTATGCACTTTCTCCATGGCATGCATAGTTTTATAAACTTATATCATGTCACATCTTACTTGACTTTTCTCTAACACTGCAATCTTTAAAAGATGAAACCTCTGCAAGGACATCTCCTAGTGTAATTGAACTTGCCCCCCTTCTCCTTCTTTGTGCACCTCCCAGATGACACTGGGGGAGACATGTGAACCCCCAGAACAGCATGTGGAAGGAGGGGGGAAACATTCTGTTGAGCAAGGAGAAATCCTTGCACTGATGGAGCATTTGCTACAGCACAATATTGAAATCCTCCCAAAAGATACCAAGTTGTATTCAATGTATCACTAAAGTGAATAATCTGTCAACACATAGATTTCTTCTTGTGTAATAAAACATTCTCCACCTCTTCTCCCCCATTCCTCCCACCAAATCTGTTCTAGAGTGTTTCAGAGGAGATTTGGGAATAGTGGGTGGGGGGTGGTGGAATAAAATCCCATTGTGCTAGCAAGAATTTAGCTGAATACTTCCCACTTGATTTTACTTACCAAAATAAGTCTTTCGAACGCAGAAAGTTTCTCCCAAGGGAAAATTAAAGGTCCACTCTCCTGATCATCACTTTCTCTCAGTACTTCTAATTTTGGGTCTGTAAGAGATTAAATAGTAATTTACAACATTACTGAAACTTTGAAACAGTTGAAACCATATAAAAATGTTCCAACAAATTTGTAACTTTTATACAGCCATATAATTGAATAACATAACTGCCAGGATAAAAGTGAAGTGTGGTAGTTCTCAAACATTTCTCTGAGCTACACTTTCAGAATAAAAATTTGGTCATACCACACCAATTTTTAAATTGGTAGGAAATACAAACAAAAAGAGACAACTCTTAGCAGTACTTGATTTATAACATAGAGTACAACTACCTTATAATATGACCATGGGACATCCAGAAAGTATAAAACAATGCAGCTACATAAAAACATGAACCATTCTCCAAATATAATTATAAACAAGCCTCTTACATATGTACCTTATGTATACAAACTCAGTGAGAGGTGTGAGCTTGCTTTAGCTGGGTAATCTCATTTATATTAGGTCTAATTTGAGACAAACAAACTCTCAAATCATCCACACAAATAAGCCTTTCTCTTCTCTGATCTTTCATATTTGTCAGCGTTGTAAATCTCTGTTCACAACAATAGAACTGTAGAATAGCTATTGCTCTTGAAGAGAGGAGTAGAAACAACTGGCTGGGAAGCCAGAGGGTCAGAGCGATGCTTGATTTCTGTCTGAATCCAAGGCAAGCAAGACCCTAATACTGTTGACTCCTCCACTGGAGGCTCAGGTTGTATATATGTGTAAATAAAGACATCACAATCTCTGATGTAACCCTATTCCAAAGGAAACATGAACCCCAGGTAAACGCCAGAAACCCCTGGAATCTCACACCACTCAAGAGATTGGGGTGGCATGCAACATTATAAAAGCCTTTTGTGGACTGGAGTCTCACTACATCAGATGCATGGATTGTGATTCTAAGTTGTCAGGTGCAAATTTCCAATGCTTTCTCATCCAAAGGAAACTAACCCCAGGAGCATTGCTTCTTCAATTTTTCATGGTTTGGGGACACAGGGAGTGTTTTCAACAATAGGTTAGAAAGGCATGCTGAAAATCAACACATAGTTTTACATCAACACTTACCTTCCCTTGGTGACACTGGTCTATAGCTTGTACTGATCAAATAATATACATTCTGACTATTTAGAAAAGCTCTCCATTGCTGAGAATTTGTTGAAAGGGAATCACACAACAGGCTGAATGCTGGCATGTGAGTGCTCATGTACCTGCATTCTTTCCACATCATGTCAGTAATCCAATGGAGTGGAGGAGTTTTCTTGAATGCACGTGAACCTAATTGAGGAATAATAATTATATTATACATTTAATTAGTGTACATATCTACTTTTGAGATTTGCAGTCCTGGAATGCCTTAGATTTAAGTTCAATGGATTTCAATCAGGCCTGTTCTCAGATAAATGGGTATAGGATTGCAGCCCTAGAGGAAGTTGTTTCTACTCAGAAATTGGCCGTACACAATATAACAGTTTTCCATTGATATTACTTTCACTTTGTTTGAACTTTTGTCAAAAACTACATCACAATAGGGAAGATTCTAACACTTGTTAAATTCAGAATTTAAGTGCAATAGTTCCTTAGTAATTCACCCCAAATTTTTATAACTATTCTTAAAATAATTATAATCACTATAAATGGAGGTGTCTGTCTACATGTGTCTCCAGACTGTCTGTATTTTGAAGGAAGGATTCATACCTGGAAATTTAGGTTTTCACAATTAAAGTGGATTAAATCACTCTATCAGCCTAGTACGACAATTTCTTTAAAAAGAAGCAGACTTTTTGGTGTTAGGATCAATGAAAGATCAATGGGGTGGGGAAACATCCACAAGCACATCAGAATGAATGCTTAATAAATACCAGATATAATCTAATCTCTATGTGAGATTTGTGCAAGGAATTAACGATAGCTCAATATATTGGAGGAGGTCCACAACTACTTTTTTGGTAGCTTGTCCTATGGTTCTCTAACTGTTGTTTTTTAGTTCATGGATGGCAGGAGTGCCAAGTATAGGGGGTCCTGGGGGCTCAAGCATCCTCAAAGTTTGTTCTGGGTGCTCAGCACCCACACCGCAGGGCCCCTGACACAACGTCTGGTGCCTCGCAAAGCACCAGAAGTCACATCTGAGGCATTGTGAAACCTCAGGTATGCTGTCCAAGGCCTTACAAGACCTCGAACCGGAACTCAGGTTCTGAGGCCATGGGGTACATGACATCATGACGTCACATCACAGTGTGTGCTGGGCACCCATAACCTGGGGCCCAAATGCTTCTTCCATCCCCACAAGTCCATGATTTCTGCATTGCAGGAGGTTGGACCAAGTGACCCTTTGGGACCTTCCATCTCTACAGTTCTACCCATTGAAGTGTCTTTACTTGAGTTTAGAAATTAGAAAAGGGCATGCCTAATTAGTACATCTTTAAAAAATGAAAAACAGATTTTTTCCCCCTTAGATTTTTCAGTTTCCATCATTGCCAAATTTCATTCTCACTTGTAGAAACAGGGGGGGGGGGGAATCTGTGTTTGTAGTGTAACAGATCTAAAGAATCTCTAATGTGAGGGAACAATGGAAATTTTAAAGATATTGCACTGGACTCAGGCTACCCGTGGGGAGAAGCATCGTGTGGGAAGTTCTATTTGAAGAAGGGGTATAAGTGGCGATTTGCCATTTTGTGCTCCCTGAAAAGGTACTCTGAAGGATTAGAGGAGCCTCCAAACATAATGGGGGCGGTGCTGGGGACTGCAGGGGAAAAAGCATATATCAATTATCTCCTATTGGGAGTTTCCACTGATGTGTCTTTTCTGCAAGTAAAAGGAGCTGTTTTAGAAATGGCAAGTCTATTTCTGAGAGGTGCCTGAGAGTACAATTTGACCTATACATTTACTGAATGTGGCCTTCTTTACCAGTAGTCTCAGAGTCCTGTGTGTCCATAATATTTGCCATTATGCTAGACTGAAGGAAGAAGTTCCACTGATTCTCTGGTATAAATCCAAGCTTGTTAGTAAATAGATTTCCATCATACTTATTTTTCATAATTGCTGTACACATCAGAAAAGCAAAGCATAGCTGATTCTCACTGAACAGAGCTGAAGAAACTCTCTGTTGAATAAGAAATTTAATAAAAACACATTATATTTTACAGATACTAGTATTAGCCAAAAATCATTTGTGTAATAAATTCAGGTACACACCTTATAAACATTTTTTGTTAATTTCTCTATTATAGCATTAATATGTCCTTGGAAATTGACTGCGATACTCTCTATTTCGTTCTCATCTTCTCTGGCGGGAAGTGTCTCTGACTGAGTCCTAAAAACTAACCGAGGCTTAAAAATTCCTGGGGCACTCAACGAAACCCCAATTTTTACTTTGAGTATGTACTCTACAGAGTCTTCAAAGATCTTATGAAACCACTCCAGGGGAAACTGATACATATAGTTGATATGAGAAAGATCTGATACTACAAAGTAGAGGATGGCGCCATGAGTTGCAATAGGAAGATAGCTTTCACGCAGTGCCTCTATTTTAACTTCTGTTGCTGCAGATGCTTCAACACGCTCAAAAATTTCTGTTGAGGTAATTTTAGATCTTTGCAAATTGTCAATAAGGTCTCCATCATCTAGAATATGTCCTACAATTTAAAGGAAGTTTACTTCATTTGTGGTGTAGAAATAAATCAAATAATGCATTATTGATTAAATATCCACTCTTCTGTAAAAAAAAAATTTTAATAAACTGGACTGTAATTGTGGATAAATCTAGTAAAAGAAACAAGGAACTTTTATGCTGCCCTTTAGTTACAGTATCTCCCAGTATGGCTAAAGTAAAATCCATAACAATAATAAGCAGGGTGAACAAAAACATCAATTAAATTAAATTTAGCAAATCAGAACAATACAACTATCAGATTAAACTGAACACAGATGCAGCGGCGTAGCGTGGGTTGTCAGCACCCGGGGCAAGGCAAGTAATTTGCGCCCCCTAACCCGGGGCAAGGCAAGTAATTTGCGCCCCTAACCCCTAACCTGCCGCCGCTGCCAGCTTCTTCTTGCTGCTGCCTGGGCTGGGGTATTTACGGTAAGGTAGCCACGGCGGCGGCGGGGGGTCTGTGTCAGGTGATCTGAGGCGAGTTGCCGCTGGCACTGCCGCCCAAACGATGCCGCTTGCCCGGAGGAGGAGGGCAGAGAGGCGAGGAAAATGCAACATGGCCCAGCTGCTGCAGCAGCAGCGGCGGGACTGTGAGGAGGGGCTGCCTGGCGCGCCCTCCGTGGCCCTGATGCGCGGGGACTGCGGCGAGTGCTGAGAGCCGCTGCCTGCCGGATGCCTTCAGCCCGGACGCGCGCACAGCTCATCGGTTCCGCGAGACATGGGGCTCTGCTACAGCCTGTGCCCGAGGCTCTTCAGCAACTCCGGAGGCGGCGAGCGCGCCCCCCAGATGTTGCGGCCGGCCCCCCCTGCACCCCCCATGCTACGCCACTGCACAGATGACAAGGCCTGGGCAAGAACAAAAGGTCCAAATTTGTTGCTAGTTACTACTGCCCTAATATCTAAAGGCAGGAGGGGTTGGAAGAGGGCCTCTGGGTTGATTTCAGTATTTGGCCAGGTTTGTGTGAGAGGTGGTCCTTTAATTACAATTAGAATGGTTTACAATTTAATTTGCACAGCAATTTATACAAGTAACTAAACAGAGCACTGTTTTAGACCCATGAGATTAGGGGTTGAGAGCTT
The DNA here is from genome assembly GCF_964252035.2 of Podarcis erhardii. Lineage (NCBI taxonomy): Eukaryota > Metazoa > Chordata > Lepidosauria > Squamata > Lacertidae > Podarcis > Podarcis erhardii. Next base: position 92,944,972 of record NC_138507.1, read on the forward strand.
CATAGATGAGTGGGAATCTGAACCAGAACATCCAAACTAACATTCTAACCTCTGCCTGACACACGGAAATCGTTGCAGATTACCTTATCCATGTCATTTCATATAAAAAACAATTCATTTAATTTGTAACTTATTTAGTTACAGGTGCCTATAATTTGTTCAAAACATATGGATGACATTTCAAGGATTTCTATACATTTTTCATTACCATCTGTTTTTTGGAGAAGCCTAAGTGACTTCTGTTCCAGTTCACGAAGTGTTATTAGGTCAGCAGATATGCTTTCTAGCAACTCACAACGCCGGTGTTCAACCTCTGGTTTCTCCTTAATTAGAACAGCAGATAAAAGCTGATCTTGCAAACCTTCAAATGTTACAGTGAAATTTATCATTGTCACAATACTGCATATTGCTGGCAGAAAATGGGGGTTGGGTTTTTGTGTTGTCAAGTATAATCTGAAACAATAATTAACAATAACATCAGGTGTGAGGCAAGTAAAGACATAGCTGAGTCAAACAAATATAGCTAATTTAAAATATAGTTAGTTTCAATTTACATAAGTAAAAAATTATATAGTGGTACCTCGGTTTAAGAACAGTCCTTAATACGAATGATTTGGTTTACGAACTCCGCAAAACCAGAAGGAGTGTCCCAGTTTGAGAACTTTACCTCGGTCTAAGAACGGAATCCAAACAGTGGAAGGGCACTGGCGGCGGGAGGCCTCATTAGGGAAAGCGTGCCTTGGTTTAAGAATGGTTTTGGTTTAAGAACAGACTTCCGGAATGGATTAAGTTCGTAAACAGAGGTACCACTGTATCACAGAAAAGAACAGTTACCTGAAGTTTTGGTTGCACTCAATTTCAGAATCTCCTATTCTAATGAAGTCTTGCCCTGATTTGTTGTAGATTTCCTTTTTTAATATTGGCTTCATATTTGAATCCAGTGTTTCACTGAAATCCTACAAAGCACAAAACCAGGTGCTTAAACCTGAAATACAGTATGTGAGGGTGTTGACATCATAACTGGATTTATCCCCTCGATCAGAAAACCCTTGCCCACCCATATTTTTCACCTTCTTAGGATGAGGGGACAGGGCAGGCTACTTTTGCCCCACAGCAGGCAGTGAGAATGAGAGGACAGGATGAAAGATGTGAACAGGGAGGTGTAGCAGCTGCAGAACAATCTGCAGTTTGCAGATCCAGGCAGAAGACATTGCGTGGACAGGCGGAGTCCCCAGATCCCGAGCGGTCCCCCCCCCCCGTCATGTGGAATAACGAGTCAAGACAACATGCTATGGGATTAAATTGGCCACAACTTTATTAAATTTCAAATGTGGGTAGACCTTGGCTCAGGCATTGGGCGTTCTCCCTCCCCAGTCCCCAGCCGGGGACCTAGGGAGCATCAGGGTTATCCAGTGTGTGTGTGGGGGGGGGGTGGGCCGGCTCTGGAGAACATATGTTCAAGCAGAGATAGCCGCCCCCGTTACGCCGCCGCCGCAGGGGAGAGCAATGACGACCTTTCGGCGTACGGTCAAAGCCTCCCTTCAGAAACCCCTTTAACGGGGAACCCTGGTATCGCCGTCACAAAGAGGAAGATGGACTAAAGGATTCCGCCCAAGGCTTGATACCGCCAAAGTTGTGACGTTTTGCTACGGGAAAGGTGAAACCTGCCAATGCAGAGAAATTCCTTTCCGGCCCTTTAACAGTGACCTTAACGTAGCAGCGCCCGTATACCTGTGAAGGAAAGTTAACCTGCAAAACCTGTGAAGAAAAGTTAACCTGCAAAATAAGACATTAACTGAGGGTGGGTAGGGTGGGAGAAGCTCTGGAGCCAAGTGAGGATTCCCAGGTAAGATCCTCCCTCTATTGTGTGGGCAGGTAATCCCTCCCCTACCTGGCCTGGTCTCCTTGGCAACGCTTCCCCCAGGTGGGATTGGACAACAGACTGAGTTAGGCGGAGACCTCCAGCTATCCCACCTGAGGGAAGACAAGCCAAGCCTATGCTGATGGAGCCGCTCCAGAACTAGGGGCTGCGCGCGTCCACGCAAAGGGCGCCCCCCCCCCCCGTTTTAAGTGGGGAGCGGTCATCCTTGTTTACGTATGACACTTCCTACTGGAGAAATGAGGCAGAATCTTCTCAATCCTTTTGCCTCTTCTCCAAGTGGAGAGGTCATCACTGTAGGCAGATTGACTGACAGAGCAAACAATTTCTCAACTACTAACCAGCCTTTCTCAACCTTGGGTCCCCAGATGTTTTGGGACTACAACTCCCATCATCCTTGACCACTGGTCCTGTGAGTTAGGGATCATGGGAATTGTAGCCCAAAACATCTGGGGACCCAAGGTTGAGAACCACTGTGCTAATCAATGGGAAGACGGAACACTAACCCTAACAGGTAAACTAAAAGGACTGTAGAGCAGACATTTATGACAACCAGAAAGAAATATTCCAGACTGACAAACCTACAACCACCTATGTAAACCAGAACCTTTTAGCCTTCAGGCAGTCAAACAGAAAAGTTCTGGGGTAGGATAGATCACCAGCCCCTGAATCACCAAGGAGTCACCAAGGGGATAACACCATCAGATTGACAAGGTCCAGGAGCCAATGAAGGACCACCAATGAAGGACCTCCAAAATTACCTTGGCCTAGAAGCAGCAGATTTTCTGGATGGTTTGATCAAGAAGACTGAAGCAAGGAAAGGCATAGAGCAAACCCTGAGGCCAATTCACCCCCAGGCAATCCACACCCCTGCCCCCAGAGATGGAAACTGAGACACAAAGGTGTCTAACTAAGCACTGTACTTGGAGGCAAACAGATCCACAACTGGCTGACCCGTCTGCCGAACTGGCTGCTGAAAAACTTAATTGCCATTCTGCCTCACTGATGGCTATGTGGCTCAACCAGTGGTTGTTAACCTCTGCCAGATGTCCCATTTTCAAGCTGAGCCCATGTCAACAGTTTGTCAGTTTCCACCATCAATGCCTTTGAATAGGATCCTTGTTGATTGGCATAGTAAATATAAGCTTGTATATAGCATTGCTCAGGAATTCTAAGACACGCCCCCCGACCAGTTTATATAACAGTTGAGTGATCAGAATCAGTGGAAGCTGAACTACCTGTAGTAGGACTGATTCACCAAGACGCATAGAGTTTTCAAGTGTTCTAAAATAATGAGCATCCGTAACACGAATTTGGCGTAGTTTACCACTCATTTGACTTATCCATTTGTACGCTTGTCTTTCTGGATCAATTAGCAAAGGATAACGTTGTCCATACATAATATGTATAGCATTTTCTGTAGAGTACTGGTCAAGTGGCAAGCCTGCATTTTGCCACTTGCGAACCTGTAAATCATCAATTTTTAATACTTAAAGACTATTATCAACAATAATATTTGTTCCACAAATGATTTGAGTGATTCTGAATAATAACAAAAGAAGTATGATCGCTTGAATAAATCCCAGAAGATAATATAAATGGCAGAGGCATACTTTGGTATTTCAAATTTCAAGGTCACACTGTGTGATACCAAAATTTGACGCCCCCCGCCTCTTGTCTTCAATTCTGTGTATGCACTATGTTATAATTGTGAAGATCAGCTTGGCATCCAATTGGGGGGGGGGGGGGCTGGTTGCACTGCCCTAAATCTACCTCTGCAAATGGGGCCTTTACCTAGTTAATTAGGTAGTGCCTCAGCCAGCAAAATTAGACTCTCTAAAAAAACACCCCACTCTCCTAAGAAGTCTTTTAATTTAAATTTCAAATAAAACCTTGGAAATGTCATTCCCTCTGCCCATGCATTATTACCTCATTTTTTTCTGTCATGCAATTTACTAGCGAATAATTTGGAGATACTAGAATATTGTTTTCTTTGCAGAGTTTCAGACAGTCATTCACTAGTTGCTGACGATATGATGCTGATAATACTCCACTATAGGCAACACACGCTGCTGAAACAAAGGCATCACCCACGATTCCCTGCAACCTTTGATCAAAATTATTAACAGATTCTTTCCAGCGTGCCTAGGATATATATAAAAAAAAATTAGGGCCAAATATCACTGAGTACTGAACAAACTAGTTTGTTTAGAAAGTATAGCACTTGCAACATAATAAACATATGACTTGTCAGTACGCAGCACATATTATAAATGATTTCGTAACAATATTTACACTTGTGTAGATATTTATGTTGGGAGTATAAGAAATAGTTTAGTGCTGTGGTATTTGTGAAAAATGCTCTCATTCTACATTTGAAGGTACATAAATAAGCAGTAATTTTTTTTAGCGATTCTTCTCAGCTTACTATTTTAGAATAGTAATGATTTTTCTTTCTCTGAAATTTATCAATAGCTCAGTGAACAATATACAGTACCTTGACACCTGAAAACAACCCTACAGTAGATGGTTAAATGCCTAACGACTTCATTACTCTTCCCCCTTTATCCTAGGGCTGTGGTGTGTGGCAATGCTGGTGGAAACAGCTAGCCTCTGATGGCAAACACAGAGTATACTTCTCCACAAGAATATGGGAGGTTATATGATATGGAAAAGGACCAACAGAAAAGACAGTCTAAGACAAGTAAACAATGAAGCCTAATTTTAATTAGAGTCAAACATTAGAGCAGAAAGAAGTAATACCATTTCATCCTTCAGAGCTGTGCTTAACACAGATGCACAGTGTAAACGGCGTGTTGTTTGATCTTTTCTAGCTGCTAGCATTTCTTGCTCAGCAATACTTTCTCCAAACCTTCTTTCTAAATTTTGCTGATGTTCTTCAATCTGAGGAGTTAGAAATTAAAGGAAAACGTACTATAGTGGCATATATTGCTGCTATAGATCATACTTTTTCTTTCTAGCTCTTTCTTTCAAAACTTACATGAGGTTCTCAGTGGGTTCCTAACAAGGTACTAGACAAGACAGCAGCTACTTGCCTTCAAGTCTGCTATAATTGGGTCTATACATTAAGACAGGTTGCTTATCTGTAACTGTTGTAACAGACACGTGCAATCATAGTTGTGGGTTCTGTGCAGAGCAATGCTGGGAGCTTTCTAATGCTAAGTGAAATAGTTTGAAGCCCATTCCCAACCCCCTGTAAGCATGAACAAAGGAGCATAGCTCCAGTCTTTCTGGTTACAGTGGGGTGGGAGAGCTGGGGGGGGGGAATCACATCTGGCAACCAATGCACCACTTTGGTTTCAGATAGTCCATGGGTAGATAAGTCTAAAAAGCCCAGGACACAAACTTTCACAGCCCTCTAGCAGCTATGGTGGCTCATTTACCAGAAGTAATTTATGTCCCGGGCTTTTTAGACTCATCTATGTACTAGGGACGTGGGCCTAGGGCTTGCTGATCGGAAGGTCAGCGGTTCAAATCCCTGAGACGGGCTGAGCTCGGTCCCAGCTCCTGCCAACCTAGCAGTTCAAAAGCATGTCAACGTGCAATTAGATAAATAGGTACCGCTCCTGCAGGAAGGTAAACGGCGTTTCCAGGCACTGCTCTGGTTTCACCAGAAGTGGCTTAGTCATGCTGGCCACATGACCCGGAAAAACTGTCTGCGGACAAACGTCAGCTCCCTTGGCCAGTAAAGCAAGATGAGCGCCGCAACCCCAGAGTCGTTCGGGACTGGACAACTGTCAGGGGTCCTTTACCTTTTCACCTATGTACTATCTGAAACCAAAGTGGCACATTGGTTGCCAGATGTGAAATACTTTGGCATTATTTTCAGCTCTCCCACCCCACTATTAGTTCCTAACAATTCACTGCAGCAGCTATAAAGGAAGCACCAGAGTAAGAGCAGGTCAAATGCAACACCTGGCACAGAGAAAGAGAATGGTGTCATGTTTCCTCACTGCAGTTCCTTCTCAAAGTCAGTGAAATGCATGGATGGGAAGAGGTAGATGGGTTGAACTAAGCACTGATAATTCAAGGAAGGGCACATGATAAAAATTCAAAAAAATCCAAAGCACCATAAGATACCATGCCTGCCTCAGATACATTTGAAGAGAGACACTATATATAAATTATTGATGGTGATTATGATTAGCAGTAGTACTGTAGCAAATTTGTAGGACGACACAGAGATCACAGAGGAGAACAAACACAACATTGTTTCCCATTCTACTTATCTGCAATTTTCTCTGCTTGTTATCAAACAAGCTGATTATTTATTATTCCTGGTTTCTACTATTTCACCCCCTATAATACATTTCAATCTTATTTTCTTAAACGTTTTGGTATCCTTGCTAAGAAAAAAGAATTTTAAGATTTATATGTAAAAAGTGAATTATTTATTTAATACCCATACGTGAACATATCATGGGCGGGGGAATGGGTCCTAGGAAAGCTGCTCTCTTCATACAATCATTATTCATACCCACACTCCAGTCTCCAGGTGGCCTTTGACTTCACTTATTTCACACCCTTTAGGGAAGACTGAACCTAGAGCAGATCATTCTAGATGCTCATTCCTAGGCTAGATGTATCTCTGGAAAATATCCCTTGTTGCCCTCTCACTCTGCTCCTGCTGAAATACTTTTAAACAAATAAGTAGACAGATTTTTGCCTCCATAAGATTTTTTAAAATAAAACAATATACCCCAAACTGAGACAGACACAAACTTTATGTTATTTAACAAGCAATTTAATTCTATAGTATATAACAAGTAGAATTCTTTTACCAGCACTAAACTTCTTTGTTTATCAGTCAATTTTTCATGTGCAAGTTTTAGTAGCTCCTCTGCTTCAGCTACCTTCAATTGTTTTGGCTCTACAAACTATATAAGAAGATATATTTATAATTCAGCTTGAAGGAAGGAATATGGCTATACAGAACTCACTGGACAAACAGAAAAAATATTTATGTACAATACGCATATGCAAATTACACATTTTGCTTCATATGATTTCATTGAAAACAAAGTTCTTTCCTCACTTTCTTATGTTTTGGCACACTTACTGATAATGTGCCATCATTACATTTCATGCTCATCTGTCCCCACCAGCTCATGATACATTGCAGACCTGACAAAATGCATAACGCAATGACTTCCTAAATTGGAGAAATTTATCTAATAGTTGCAGTGGAGACTTGGGTATGTGGGCTAGGGGATGGAGGCTCAACATAGGGATGTTTTTTCTCTGTGGCCATCCCACGTTCAGCATAAACTGTGTTATTATCTCACATGTGCTTATAAGCAAAGTTGTAATAGAATGCACCAACACACACTTCCTTACACCTAGCCGGCTAGAATAACCATAAGTAGGACTCTGGAGAAAATGTGGCTTTTGGTGTACTTATGAGAATGGCTGTGGAGGACATAAAATAATCTATCCCCAGAGCTCAGAACATGGTGTCTGTTTCTCATCACATGGTGAGGATCTATAGTTCCCAGTTATTTTTTTGAAAAAAGAAGATACTAGTAGCCCACATAGCAGAACATCCCTATTTTCATCGGAGAAATGTTGGAGGGTATGTGCGTGCATGCAAAGGCATTTCCATACTATACTTTATTCTCTTCTCCTGTACTAATACAGTGGTGCCCCGCAAGACGAATGCCTCACAAGACGGAAAACCCGCTAGACGAAAGGGTTTTCCGTTTTGGAGGTGCTTCGCAAAATGAATTTCCTATGGGCTTCGCAAGATGAAAATGTCTTGCGAGTTCCTGCGGGGGTTTTTCCCTTCCCCCCCTTTTTCTAAGCCGCTAAGCCGCTTATCAGCTGATCCGCTAAGCCGCTTATCAGCTGATCTGCTAAGCCGCTAATAGCGCTAATCCGCTAAGCGGCTAATGGGCTTGCTTCGCAAGACGAAAAAACCGCAAGACGAAGAGACTCGCGGAACGGATTCTTTTCGTCTTGCGAGGCACCACTGTAGTCTAAATTCCCCTCTGCACTGATTTGTATACATTGTAGAATATGCATATTTATACATGCAGGAGAGAAGGCAGATTGTGGCCTGTATAATTAGAAAGTTAACGTTCAAAAGGATACAGTAGTTTTGTTTTTTAACTCCTCAAATAATTTTGGCTGAAATACATTTGCAAAACTGAGCACAAATTCCTGTTTAATTAATTCTATTTAGAATACCTCCCAGCATATACAAAATGTATTTTAAAAAGTTTTTCTTATGAGGATATTATTTTAACAACTTTTTATGATTATTCAGAAACAGTAGCTGTAAAGATACCTTTTTTACAAGGTGATAGTGATCTAAAGCTAAAACCCATTGGCACATGGAGCAGCAGGCAACAGACACAAGTCCTACTTTTAAGGGGTTGAAATCAGGCATCCTTACATATTTCTTCAACTGCAGAAGCACCTAAAATGAACACAGACCAGTTGTTAAAACCAATGACTTAAAACAATAAAAGAGAGAGACTCAGCTATACAGCTGCAAATAAAACGTTTTAAGTGTGTTTTAAGTGCAATATACAATGTGACACTAGGTGGCAATGCTGAGCCTTATGGAAAATGCTTTTAAAAAATACAGTGCGTAGCAAATAGGAGCAGGGATGTCATCAAATATTATAGGATGGAGGTGAAATTGTCTAACAGCTCTGGAGGAGCTTTAAAAAGAAACAATTTCAAAAAAAATTGCCAGGACATTATTTGCTGACCAGTTTTGGTCAGTCCTGCTTTCATATTTTACCCAAATGAGTGACTACAACATTTAATTATTTAATGTATTTCTACCCTGCCTTCCTTCCTGCCAACCTAGAAGTTTGAAAGCATGTCAAAGTGCAAGTAGATAAATAGGTACCGCTCCGGCGGGAAGGTAAACGGCATTTCCGTGTGCTGCTCTGGTTCGCCAGAAGCGGCTTAGTCATGCTGGCCACATGACCAGCTGTGCACTGGCTCCCTCGGCCAATAAAGCGAGATGAGCGCCGCAACCCCAGTGTCAGTCACGACTGGACCTAATGGGCAGGAGTCCCTTTACCTTTACCCTGCCTTCCAGGGCAAGCCCCTACAAGGTAGCATACAATAAAATATTAAAACCTAAACAATGGACAAATCATGTAATGAACATAAATAGGTAAAGGTAAAGGGACCCCTGACCATGAGATCCAGTCGTGCCCGACTCTAGGGTTGCGGCGCACATCTCGCTTTATTGGCCGAGGGAGCCGGCGTACTGCTTCTGGGTCATGTGGCCAGCATGACTAAGTCGCTTCTGGCGAACCAGAGCAGCGCACGGAAACGCCGTTTACCTTCCCGCCAGAGCGGTACCTATTTATCTACTTGCACTTTGACATGCTTTCGAACTGCTAGGAAGCAGGGCAGGCACCTCTTGCACCTGAATTGTTTCAGCTGGCTATTATAGAAACAGCTGTTTTGTATTTTTTGCTGTAAACTGCCCTGAAATCTTTGGATGAAGGGTGGTATACAAATTCAATAAATAAGAATAATAGTAAAGGTAAAGGTAAAGGGACCCCTGACCATTAGGTCCAGTCGTGACCGACTCTGGGGTTGTGGCACTAATCTTGCTTTATTGGCCGAGGGAGCCGGCGTACAGCTTCTGGGTCATGTGGTCAGCATGACTAAGCCACTTCTGGCGAACCAGAGCAGTGCACGGAAATGCCATTTACCTTCCCACCGGAGCGGTACCTATTTATCTACTTGCACTGGCGTGCTTTCAAACTGCTAGGTTGACAGGAGCAGGGACCGAGCAACAGGAGCTCACCCCGTCGCGGGGATTCGAACCGCCAACCTTCTGATCGGCAAGTCCTAGGCTCTGTTGTTTAACCCACAGCGCCACTCACGTCCACTATGTAATGATCATAGTACCAGATAAAACTCATATTTGGGGAGTGAGGGAGGGGGGAATCATTACATCCAAGACCAGATAACTTAATGACTTTGACAGCTGATATGTCAACAAATATTAAGTTACTTATGCTTACCAAAATCAGGTGAATACATAAGACTACATGAACTCAGGACTGGAGAGCTAATACATCCTATTATCCCACATCATTCCACACACTGGAAACAGTGTGAGATTTGCCCCTTTGTTCCTTTATAAATATACAAAGAAGAGTGAGTATGCCATATAAGACACAGAGGAGTAGGATGCCATAATTTGTAGCACAGAACGGGGGAGTATTTTTTTGGAATACAATACCATTTCTTCAGGCCAATTTTTAAAAACAAAAGCAGACTTTTCCAGCTGTCTTGGTTCAACTGGAATTCTAGGCATGTCTTGTGTGTGTGATTTGGCTTTGTTCAGAGAATGACAGCATCAATGCAGTAATCAGGGATGGCCACAATGGTGCAAACCAGTGCTAATCCAAGAAAGGGTGTCACACACAGGAGGCTGTAACCGCTAATTGCTCTCTCAGAGCACCTATAATTCAGCTAAAACAAATCCTTTGAGTAATCCTTTAGCAAATCAAGTGTCCATTTTACATTTTTTAAATAGGTTCACATTCACCCCTTTTCAACCTGTAGAGCAAGAGCTCTTTACGAAAGTAAAACTTAAGTGGTTGTACAGGAAACTATGTTATTTTTATATATATATATAAATATTTATTAAAGTTTTTGAATACAAATGCACAAATAATAAACAACCTTACTTATATCATAACGTGGTTTCATCACTTCTTTGGACTCCCTCACGTCTCCCGCTCCCATTTACATTGTTAAAAGGTTTTTCCAAGCAAATTATCAACTTGTTTAGGATCTTATATCCACTCATTTAAATATAATCTAGCAATTCTCCAAAAAATTTATGTTTTCTTTAATCTCACTTATCATCAAATTCAAATCTAATTTAGTGGTGGCCAATTTTTTATAATCTAGCATACAGGAAACTATGTTAGTATGACTCAGGCTAACCCAGGAAATTTATGAGGTGTGCCTTTTGTTATATAATGGCATTCATATCCAGTCCAAACATTTTGTGAAAAGCCTTTTTAGTTTTATGCTGAGGTTTGCCTATCATTTCCCCCTCAAACTAGTAGCATTTATTAATTCCAATTTTTTCAGCTTTTTGAAACCACTCCAGAAGGCTGCTCCACACTACTTTAGATATGTTATCCAACTGAATAACCATGGGAGATGATTTCTCATTCTTTTGGAAGTTAAAGACTTTAACTTGATTCCTTCCATGCTTTTCTGCCACCACCACCCATACCCTTTGCCTCTGAACCAAGCTTGTTAATTTCCTCGGGATTAATGAGGAATTCTCTACTGAGAGGCCATTGTCTTTCTAAAAGGGGAAGGTTTTTCTATTCTTAAACCAGGCTAAGTGGGTTCAATGGAACCCAAATTAAAAGAGAAAAGAGGGAAACTTAAAGGAGGAGAATCACCTCAACTTTTCAGAAGTAATAGGGATCTCATTGTTACAAGAGATGACAACTTATTGTCCCAATTCATTTAGGGGCATTGAACCCCTGTCTCTCACAACAACCCATAAGTAATTGCACCTGGCTCTTGGATATAGACTTCTACCCATTTGTGAGTCTTCCACCATGTCAGTGAACATCCAACTTTGCCTCCCCAATTTACTATCAGACAGGGCAAACTTGGGATATTAACTCTAGATAGTTTCAAATTCCTGTTTTTTCCTAACTTCATTCTTTTTAGCTCTCACAAAACCAAGACAGCCAGTACTTTGCAAGAGAACTTCCCCTTTCCTGATCGTTTCTCTTTCTTTGTAGCTTAAGATGCATTCACAGAAGGTGACCCTATACTTATAGCCTTCTCATTTCCTATTTCTGAAATGGTAACTAAGTAAACAGACCAGGAGAATAAGAGAATTGCAGTATTAGTTTGAAATGTGCATTAAAATGACGTAGCTTATTGTTTAAGGTAATCTATCTGAAAATTCTTAGGTATACAATAGAAGAAACAAAAATAATATACACTGCATCCTTCTTTTACCTTTTCTGGTAAATTATCTTTGTCAAGATTAACCAATCTCTTTAGGAACCCAGGATCTGCAAGCAGTAATTTTGCTGTTGTCCAGTTAGGTTTCTTTTGAAGAAGAACACAAACTGCATTCATAACAGTAAGTACAAGTGGAGGAGGGCGAGCATACACTCTGTGCGATACAGAAGAAAAGTCAACTGAACAAAATGCACTAAATACCTTTTTTTGTCAAGAAGGCCCCCAACAACTTTAGTTAGAGCCAGACTACTGGACGGTGGCTTATCCTGCCTCATGAATATAGTGTGATTAACATACAGCAACATTTCACATGAAAAATCTTAACACTGGAAAATACTTTGGATAGTGTTCAAAATATTTATAATTTCATGTCAGAAAGGGAACTATTGTGACTAATGACTATTGAGACATAGTAACAAAAATGAAGAAACTAGAGATAATTTGCACATTTATTTACATAAGTAAAACATTTTAAAGTTGGTTGACAGCATTCTTCACTTCTTTTCCCTTAAAAGATATTTAAACCATGCCTACTTTAAATTACCACAGTAGTAGCAATGCTTACCTAAACCATAATGAATGAAGATGAACAGAAAAATGCTTTGAATGCAGCAAATATGGGGCCACTGGATTTGTTGCCTTATCCAGCATGATCTGAAAACTGTACTGATTTTTAACCAAAATCAAAAGCAGACTACAAACATGAGCAATACACTTACCTAACTTCTGCAATGTGGTTTTTGTCAAGTGCATCAAGAGCAGCGACAGCTTTTTCCAAAGTTGGCATTACAGCATTGAGCTCATCTGTTGCTTGCTATATATATATAAAAAGAAAAGTTAGACTTTGATGTTTTCTTTGACAGTGTATAGCTGTACAAATGCTGTTTTGTTTTCTATTCTCTGGGTATGTGCTCATTTTTATAATATTTGTTTCAAGCCATCTACAGCTGAAGATGGGATTTACATATCCTAGAACCTGCAAAATTTGGGATGGAATCAGAAATTGTACTGGCTCCCATAGTCAACATCAACTATGTTATATAACAGATTTTTGTTCCTGCCCCGGGAGCATTGTCATTTTATTGGAGAGCTCAGTATGTCTGTCATTTGTCAAGAAGCCTATTCCACTGCCTGTTCTGCTCATTACTGATAGCGCGGCAAATTTGCAGCCTGCAGGCTGAAAGAGATACAGGGACCATGTCATACCCTACGTCATCACACACATTTCGTACCTGGTGTAGGCAAATGTCAGTGCCCTACTTAAGAGCCAGACACCTGCTCCCCTGCCCTCTTCTCTCCACGGTAGCACCTGCCCTCTTTGGTCTCTCAGTGTGATTTATTTGGTTGCTTCAGGACTTTTGGGCCTATCTAATCTTCACTTCGTAGGTCAGGCCTTTTTGCCTACTCTACACTGAATAGCTGGTTGGGGACACTTGATAGCCTGCCATGTTGTTCCATAGGTTGATCTGGCTTTCAGGTGAGTCACATTGACGGGTGGTTAGGTACGGGCAGAGGACAGTTATGTTTCAGCCTGGTGATGCTTTTTAGGAACCTTTCAAGGGGCTGGTCTGGTCCTGAGGCTTACTCTCTGGGCACTGGGGAAAGATAGGGGCCACCCCTGAGGCCAACCTGCCTCATCTACCTGGAATCAGGCTGCAGGGTGATGGTGATGCAGTAAGGATTCCCTGCTCTTCTATATGGTATGAGCTGGGAAAGGTGGTAGGCGGAACAGCCATTTCCCCCTTCCTGCAGGCAGGGGCTGGATTGCCTAGTGGCTGCAATCTGTTAGTTTGAAGTCTTCAAGAGTTTTTCTTATGTTTAACCTTAAAATAAAGTAGCCTTAGTTCAACTCCAGCCCGTGTGTCTGTCTCTTTATTCTGCCATCTTGTCGCAAGCTGCAAATACCCAGCATGGTACAATAAAAATGAAAAACAATTGTAATATGATATACCTGGGCATATTCTTCCACAGTCTGTGTTTCTGCAGCCATAATTTCTTCATCCTGTTTAACAATAGCTCGAACTTGCTCCACAACTAATGCATCTTTGTGAAGCTTTTCCACAAGTTCCTCTATTTCCTGGTAGGAGAGATCCATTTCTCAGTCAATTAAATTTATTGCAGAATATCTTAATCAATAATTAATCTAGTATTTTGGCTGTTTTATGAACTACTCAGCAAGTCCTTAATGTGATGGCAAAGATGACATGAACAGTAAGTACATAAGGACCTTGCTGCTGGATCAGGGCAAAACATTCTTCTGTTCTAGCAGTAGTGTCAAGTCACATGCACCTGAAAGACTTGTAGGCATGGTGTGATATTGATAGCTATCTCCTGTTGCTTGTGCTACCACCTGGTAATCAAAGGAACACCACCTTTCAGCAGGACAACAACAAAGCAGATTTGAATGAAATTTTACCTTTGATTTTTTCTCTATTTGAGGACCAAGGACAAGTAACTCATTTTGCATAACTGTAATCTGTGAGGTTGCTTCTAGTATTTTGGTCAGACCAGAATGATAGCAAGTTCTAAAATTAAAAATAGTTAAAATCCAATCACAGTCTGGTCTGTTCTGTTACATATATTGAAATAGTAGTATATTATGTTTGCTTGCATGACAATAGCATTTTGCAAGGCACTGTAAATCTGTGGGCTCCCAGAGAGACTATTGTAGCAGCTTTGCTCCTCTTCGGTTCATTTTGCTGCTGCACTGAAATAGGAACAAGGTTTGATTAAATGAGAAAATTACAGATCAAGAAATAGAGAGCGCCATTCAGGACATGCAGCTGGGAAAATCACCAGGACCAGATGGACTAACTGCGAGATACTATAAAGCACTGAAGGATTGGTTAATACAACCATTGAAAGAAGTTTGCAATCAAATTTTGGAAGGGAAAAAGGCTCCCGAATCGTGGAAGGAAGCATTCATCTCACTTATACCGAAGACAGAAACTGAGAAACATCAAGTTAAGAATTACCGCCCTATATCACTCTTGAATGTGGATTATAAAATTTTTGCAGACATTTTAGCAAAAAGATTCAAAAAAGTTTTGTTAGAGGAGATTCACAGGGACCAAACTGGCTTTCTACCAGGCAGGCAATTGTCAGACAATGTGAGGAATATTATAGACATTTTAGAACTTCTGGAAACTGACATAAATAGAAAAGCTGTTTTGATTTTTGTGGATGCAGAGAAAGCCTTTGACAACATTTGTTGGAGCTTTATGAAGAGGAATCTCCAAGGGATGGGGGTAGGCAAAAACTTTGAAAATGGTATAAGTGCAATTTACTCTGAGCAAAAGGCCAAACTAATTGTAAATGGTATGGTTATGGACGAAATTCCAATAGAGAAAGGGACACGACAGGGATGCCCAATTTCCCCTCTATTGTTTATATCGGTACTGGAGGTTTTCCTAAATATGATTAGAAGAGACCAGCTGGTTAAAGGTATACAGGTCGGAACTAAACATTATAAGTTAAGAGCATTTGCAGATGATCTAGTCTTGACATTACAACAGCCAGAAACCAGTACAAAAAGAGTTTTGGAACTTATTGAAATATTTGGTCAGGTAGCAGGTTTTAAATTAAATAAACATAAGACAAAGGTGTTGGAAAAAAATCTCACGGTGGGGGAAAAAGATAGTTTTCAAAGAGAAACTGGTTTGGAAATTACTAAAAAGGTAAAATATCTGGGGGTGAATTTAACATCTAAGAATGTGAACCTATTTAAAGACAATTATGAGAAATGCTGGGCCGAAGTGAAGAAAGATTTCGATATATGGTCAAGATTGAGACTTTCCTTGTTAGGCCGAATTGCTGTTATCAAGATGAATGTATTGCCGAGATTGTTATTTCTGTTCCAGACATTGCAAATTTTAGATAAGATGGACTGTTTCAAGAAGTGGCAGAAAGATATATCTAAATTTGTCTGGCAGGGCAAAAAACCCAGAATAAAATTTAAGATTTTGACTGATGCAAAGGATAGAGGGGGCTTTGCCCTGCCGGACTTAAAACTTTATTATGAAGCAGCGGCTTTTTGCTGGCTGAAACCATGGCTACTTCTTGAGAATACAGACATTCTGGACCTGGAAGGTTATGATAATAGTTTTGGTTGGCATGCATATTTATGGTATGACAAGGTAAAGGTACATAGAAATTTTAAAAACCATATTGTTAGGAAAGCATTGTATAATGTATGGAATCGATATAAAGATTTGCTTGAAAGTAAAACCCCCAGGTGGTTGTCACCAATGGAAGCCAAGGCGGTAAAAAGACTGAACATGGATACAGAGTGGCCAAAATATTCTATAATATGATGGTGAAAAGTTGAAACTACAGAGTTTTGAGAAATTGAAACCTAAAGTTCGAGATTGGTTACATTATTTCCAGATCAATGAAACTTTTAAGCAGGACAGAAAACTAGGATTTCAGAAGGAGAGGTCAAAGTTAGAAACAGAATTGCTAGAACCCAATACCAAGAATTTGTCTAGAATGTATAATCTGCTGCTAAAATGGAATACACAGGATGAAACGGTTAAATCAGCTATGATTAAGTGGGCACAGGATATTGGTCATGATATTATGTTTGCTGACTGGGAGCAGTTATGGACCACAGGTATTAAATTTACGGCATGCAGTGCCCTGAAAGAGAACATAATGAAAATGATCTATAGGTGGTACATGACTCCAGTCAAGCTTGCAAAGATATATCATTTGCCCAATAACAATTGTTGGAAGTGCAATGAATGTGAAGGAACTTTTTATCACCTTTGGTGGACCTGCCCAAAGATTAAGGCCTACTGGGAAATGATCTATAATGAAATTAAGAAAATCCTTAAGTGGACATTTGTAAAGAAACCGGAGGCTTTTCTCCTGGGCATGGTCGGCCAATTGGTACCAAAGAAAGATAGGACCTTTTTTATGTATGCAACAACAGCAGCAAGAATCCTTTTGGCGAAGTATTGGAAGACTAAAGAATTACCTACTCTGGAAGAATGGCAGACCAAGGTGACTGAATTTATGGGATTGGCAGAGATGACCGGCAGAATTCGTGACCAGAAGAAAGAGACAGTGGAGGAGGACTGGAAAAAATTTAAAATCTATCTTAAAAATTGTTGTAAAATTTCGGAATGTTAAGATGTCAAGGGATTGGATACAAAGAATTACAGCTATAAATTGAAATTTATAAAATAGAATTTTTTTAAAGAGAATTAAATATAAAAATGGGATGAAGAATTGCTAAAAATTTTTAAAATTTGGATGCAGGGAAGGGGAGGTTTGGGGAAGTCGTGTTATGTTTATTTGTTTTTTGTTTATGTGGTAAAATCAATAAAAATTATTTTTAAAAAAAAAATGAAATAGGAACAAGGTTTGTTAAAGGTAAAGGTAAAGGTACCCCTGCCCATACGGGCCAGTCGTGTCCGACTCTAGGGTTGTGCGCCCATCTCACTTAAGAGGCCGGGGGCCAGCACTGTCCGGAGACACTTCCGGGTCACGTGGCCAGTGTGACGAAGCTGCTCTGGCGAGCCAGCACCAGCGCAGCGCACGGAAACGCCGTTTACCTTCCCGCTAGAAAGCGGTACCTATTTATCTACTTGCACTTAAGGGTGCTTTCGAACTGCTAGGTGGGCAGGAGCTGGGACCGAATGATGGGAGCTCACCCCACCGTGGGGATTCGAACCGCCGACCATACGATCGGCAAGTCCTAGGCGCTGAGGTTTTACCCACAGCGCCACCCGTGTCCCTGTTCACAGTTATAGGTCATGGTTATTGAGAAGAGGGCTCAACCACAAGTCCCAGTTAGGATGACATGCTAAACCAAACTTTGATTAAGCGCAGAATTTGCAGTAAAAAGGATCATGGAGGAACAAAGAGGCTGTGAGCTCCTCTCTGGGAGCCAGCACATTCATATGGTTTTGCCATGCCACATTTGGGCTTACTGTGTTGTGCAAACCAGATAATTGTAAATTAATCTGCATCTCCTGAGCTAACTGACAGTTATAAGCCTCTGAACTATTGGAACAGTTATGTATGCATAGGGTTATGCCGAATCTGACAATTTCTGTTTCTTTCTGTTTCTTATTTTTCCAGTCTTCAGTTATCCACATTTCTACATCACTTTGGAATTTTTTATTTAAAAGTCCTCATGAAAATTCATCAGCATTTTGGTGCATAATTCTCCAAACATATATATTTTCTATACAATGTTGCTTAATATCCATGTTTATGTACACAATTTCCCCTAATATAATGCATTTTGTATCTTATTTTCATCAGCATATGCATTTCTATGTACATTTTACTCTAGCATATACATTTTTGGGCACATTGCTTAGGTGGAGATATTGCATTGCAAAATTTGTACAGAAGCGCGGGTTTTGAAGGGTGGCTACATTTTGGTTCACATATTGTTACTGAAAGTGCAAATTAAATAGGCTTACCTTTAAACTGAGCTGACTAAATTTATTATCAATCCCTGCCTATGGATAAGGTCCATCCTAAGTCAGGGAGGCTGGATGGTCTGCCATTTCAAAGCTAAGGCTGTGTTGTATTGTTTCATACCTGTCACTCATAATTTTCTCTTTCATTGACTTCAGTATGGTTGAAAAGGTGTTTATGAACTGTAGATAACTATTGGGAGTGATGTAGTAATGCCTTTTAGTTTCCTTCAAGTACTTTTCGGTTATGATAGATACATTTTTATGAATATTAACACATATCTGAACAAGCACACTTAAGTTCTGGAAAGAAACACAAAAAGGAAAAGAATATATATTTATATCACATTTCTGTTTAAGGACATTTTCTTTGTAGTGTATTATGATAAATGATAAAACATGTATTCCTTACGTGACTGCTGTTCTGTACTTGCCTCTTTAGGTAACCAAACTAATGGGATGTGCACATAACATAACTTTGAATATTGCAGCACTCTGATTAAAGGCATTCCTGCTCCTCCCCCAGTTAATCCTATTCAAGCAAACATCAGAGATGAAGCCGGTATTCTTCTAGACAACATCGTGGATATAGACAACAAAAGAAGGGACATCTTACTTACCATTTTAATTCACCTCAAGTTATAGTTATAGATGCCCTCCATATGTTTTAGACTACAACTCCCATCATCCCTAACCATTGGTTATGCTCTTGGACTGATGATGATTGTGGTGTAAAACATCTGGAGGGCTCCACATTGACTACTCCTGCTTTAAAACCTTGTCCTGAATTTACAAAAACAGATTAGAATAATATATGCAAAGTTTGAATTTGTACCAAATGCTTATTGAAAATCAACATGACCTCACCAGTGAGAACTATAACAAAATATGAAATTACAGTTTACCACATGTTAAAATGTACAAATACGCTACCTGATTCTGAAATGTGTTGTCCTGTTTAAAGTAACTTTGTGCAACATGGCAAAGGGCTTCTTCAGGCCAAGTGTCATACCAGTCAACTGTACAGCAATTAATAGTGGCAGGATATGTCCGACAACGCTGACGGAAGGTCAGTCCGGCATAACTTGTTGTCAAAACAATATGAAGATTGCTACGTACTTTCTGAAAAAGATTTAATCATTTGTGGAAAACTTCACCCATATATATCATTTTTCAAAATTATGCATGCAGGAATGTTTAGATTGTCATATTAGTGGTCAATCAAATGCACACATGCTAATTTCCTCCCCCCCCCCCTTTTATCAAGAGAGATTCACATATATATTCCTCTTAATTTACATTAATGGTATACTATTACCTCCTATTTATTATTTATAGCTAAAAAGTCTGTCATATACTTTGAAAGTTATACCTTCCCTCCCTCAGCAGCTTAATGTTAAACAGCATGAAGAACAAGGTAGGACCCCATGGAGCTCTCAAAAACATGACGTTGAGAAGCAGTCCCCCAGCATTGCCTTTCTGGGGCCTACTTTTTAGCTAAAACTAAATGGAGCCCTCAAGTCCCATTTATTGTAGATGGTACAGAAGAATGCCACAGTCAATGGTTCAGCAAAAGCAAGAGTAATCCTTGCCTAGTTACTGACATAGATAAGGTGATCAAGGCCATTTCAGGCCTGAACCCAGATTGTAAGGGATCCAAGCAATCAGCATCAACCAAGAAAGTTGAGACACCATTACTTATTTAAGCCTCTTGCTCAGGGGTCCTCAAACTACGGTCCGCAGGCCGGATCTGGCCCGCCAGGGTCCTAAATCCTGCCTGCCCGGCCATTGCAGAACCCGTCGCGAAACTGTTGAGGAGGAGACTCAAGCAGCAGCAGCTCTGCTCAAGAAGCGATGCCTGGTTTACCTCAGCACGCGGGGACTGACTGAGCGGGCAGTTGCCCCCCAATCAAGTAAATAAATAAATAAGAAAACTTAAGTAACTGACCATTTGCTTCACAGATAACTTGGTTCTGCCCCCCCCCCCCGAACCTAAAGCCTGCTCCCCTTAACACAAATCCTGGCTACACCCATGTCCTGGACCTTGCATTAAATGTGTCAAATATAAGTGATTTTATCAGCAAAGTATTTAACAAATCAGTCACAGCAGGCCATCCTTCAGATTCAGTTGTGAAGTTTGGGAAATGGACTGGGATCTCTGTACTTCCTGAAGCCTGCATTTCCTGCCTATGGATATTATATGGCAGTATTTATCCTTCTGGTGTACTATTTTTTAAGGGAGAACTAATGATCCCTTCACTACTTAAAACAGCTCTACTGGCTGCCACTGAGTCAATGCAGTGGAAGAGCAAGATGTTTTGCCACAGAGTAGGCTCTAAAGTGTATTAAGCAAGACTCCTTCAGTCTTACAGGATGTTTGAGCTCTGGCCAATGGGAGAGGGCCCACAGAATGATTGTGCCTTCAATAATTTGTTCAATGTTTGATGCTGTCGGACAGGATCTTGTGAAGGATTCTAAATCCTCCAACCAGACCATGCATGTTCATGCACAGGATGAAGTAGAACAAGCCACCCGGACTAAGGTCCCAACAGTAGACTGCCCAGTTTCTGTTCTTTAATCTCGTAATCTTCTTCCTGAAGCTGTCATTAATGGCGATGGTTGAAACCCCCAAATAAATAACAGGGACAGCAAGTAACAAAAATGGTAAATATGAAATAAAGGGGTTGGGAAAGTAAGCCGGAACAAAAATGAAGAAGCCAAACAGCAGAAGAAAACGAAAGGCAGTTTTTCGTTTTGTTTTTTTGGAAAAGAAGGAAAGCAGTAAGAGCATCAAAGCCAGAATTGAATTAAAAGGCAAGAGAGTGGCTTTTCAGATCTTTGACAGAACCTCTGAATGAGATAGCAGGGAAATCCATTGCAGGCATCTGGAAACCAATTGGATCTATTTTTTTCAGAATGGCTATTGCATTTCCCTTCCATCTTTTTTTTTTTTTTTTGTTCCACCACTCCAACATTCATCCAGCATTTTGTGCCCACTGAGCATTTTCACTGAGTTGTTCTCAAATTCCTCCCCCTCACTTAGAAAGAAATGGGCTTCATTCCTTCCCCCATTCACTTTTTTGTGGGGAAGTACGTGTCCAATAAGCTTAGTGATACCTCAGTCACTTGTGGATGGTGATGTTTTAGCTACAAAAAGATCCACTCAGAGAATGAGTTGCATATAGGACTTCAA
Organism: Podarcis erhardii; assembly: GCF_964252035.2. Taxonomy (NCBI): domain Eukaryota; kingdom Metazoa; phylum Chordata; class Lepidosauria; order Squamata; family Lacertidae; genus Podarcis; species Podarcis erhardii. Next base: position 92,966,483 of record NC_138507.1, read on the forward strand.
AATGATACATGCAACATAAATCGAATTTTAAATACAAAACCATTTGGGTCTGGCATTGTTTCCACTAAATTAAATATGACAATAGTGCTCCGAAAGGTTTGCATACATGAAGCTGAGGTAAATGTGTTAAAACACATTCTCTCCAGTATGTTTGTACTGATATATTTAAAATGTTACCTGTAAGAAAAATGAGTAGATATCATCGATTGTGTTAGAGTACTTAGTCTTTTCAGCAACAGATACAAGTGGTACCATGATGTTATCCAGCTCATCCTTCTCAAATAAATTGGGCACTTGTCCTGATTTCAGGATACAACTCAGGTCCTCTAAAAATGCCTCCTATAAAAAAAAATGATATTAATTAGCAATCTGTTCAGGGCTAGTTAGTTTGCCAAATAACTAAGACAGCCTTCACCAACAACATGCCCTCCAGATGTTTTGGGCTACAACTCCCATCATCTCTATCTGCTGTATTGTTTTTAACACTCGATTGGGAGCCGCCCAGAGTGGCTGGGGAAACTCAGCCAGATGGGCAGGGTATAAATAATAAATTATTATTATTATTAGTAGTAGTAGTAGTAGTAGTAGTAGTAGTAGTAGTATTGTTATTATTAATACCTAGCAGAGCCATGTGGCTGCAAGAGATGGGAATTGTAGTCCAAAACATCCAGAGGTCATGCTGAAGTTTCCAAACCATCTTCAGAGTCAGCCCCATATATAATTCCCTGCATTATATGTAATCTTGTGACCAGAGGATAGACGGCAGAAGTTAGGCTATCCCTGCCCATATAGGAGTGCAGCTGGGTCACCAGCTGAAGCTGATGGGTTCAAGCCACTGAGGCCACCTGAGTTTCAAATGACAGCAATGTATCCAGAAGTACACTCAAGCTGTGCACCCACTCCTTCAGCCAAAAAAATCTCATTTCAATCAATGTTAACAGGTGTACCTACTATTAAAGCACCAATCTGAAAATTTTGGTTTCTCTTTAGTTCCCCCCTGCCTTACATTGTTTTCTATATTTCCACATCATTTTGTGATTTTTGAGGGGGGGATTCATGATAATTCATCAGCATTTTAGTATAGATTCCTAATATACACATATTTGTATTCAATTTGGTTTATCATAGAGGTTTTTGCAAAGCTATTTTCCCCAATGTATTGGATGTGTTTGTTATTTCACTATATTTCTCATATATGCATTTCTACACACACTTTGCCCCAGTATATGCATTTTTGTACACCTTACCTGGTTGGAGAATTGCATTGCAAAATTCGGAGAAATGTGAATTTTAAAGGATGGCAGTGTCTTTCCATTTGTGTATTGTTTTGGAACGTGTAAATTAGTTAGATAGGTTCACCTTTAAATTTGAACCAAATTCTATTTGTCCCCCAGCCCTAATTTTGACTAGATTGAGCCTCATTTACCCTTATCTTGTCAGTTACTGGGAAAAGTCACACATGAATTAAAATGAAAGGAGAAAAATAGATGGATGTCATCTTTGCTATATTGATACTTCCAAGCCTCATATTCCTGAATGTCCAAAGCTAGCTGTTTCATGCAGATGTTAAAATGCATGAAAAATAAGGAGTCCTTAAAGAAAACAACTCTCATAGGAAATAATGGTTCTCTCCCAGGTCCACCTTTTGAAAACTTCCTACAAGGAAAGAGTGAAACCACTGCAAAGCAATGCCCACACCCCCAATCCTAACAAGTGCTCTAGAAGGGTTCCATGAACAGTGGTATATGAAATGGATTTAGATAATGTGATATTTGACATTGTATAAGCGTACTTCCCCTGGTGCAACAGGACTTCCCTGTCCTTGCACTCTCCCTGCACGCACATACCAAAATCTGCTCTGGAGGGAGTCCCTCACAAATCATCACCTACTCAACGCTCTTAGTTAGGAATGCGAGATTAGAAAAAGGCCTCCTGTTATTTGTAACAAAGGCAGACATGGGTCAAGTGGCCACAGAGCAGAGCAAAGCATGCCAAGCACTTGGTCCAAATCCTTTTGTATCAACAAGCAAAACTCGTCCAGCACAACATGACAACACTATCTAACGGAAGAAATTGTGATGTGAGCCAAATATTCAGGTAAAGCAATATGGAAACTACCTAAATATACTATGATTAGGAAATGGACAATCATAACAAGTGTGCAATAAACTTTATGCATATATTCCAAGTCCAATACATATATTAGAAAGGATTACCTGAATAATATCAGATTCTGTGATGAGAAAAACAGTCCTCCTGCCTTCCACACCTGCCTGCTTACAAACTTCTTTCAGATCTTCTCTAAAATTTCCATAGGTGTAATTACGGGAAATAGATAGCCTGTAGAGGCTGCATGCAGATAAGTAACAGGCTAAGGATGCACAGGTTACCTTCCCAGTTCCACCATGACCAACCTGCAGGGGAGGAAAACAGTCTAACTTGAAACCAGAAAAGTTGGCTCCGTTAAATCAAACTTGTGGAAATCATAGGATCTGAGTAGGTTTTTAGGATGTGCATGGTGAATTTAGAGAAAACAAAAATAAATGGAAACCAAAGTAAATAAAAAGCCAGCAAATATTTGTCACAGCATTTGCCAAAGGCACCTTGATGAAACTAAGTAGAGCTCATCAGTGGCTGAATTAAGACATCCTGGGAATCTGATGCATATGATCTTGAGTACCTTGATGGAATAAATGTGGGGTATAAATGTAACAAAATAAATGAATAAAACAAAATAATTCAGAAGCCTCACTAGATTAAAAGTGATTTAATGCTATGTTTGTGCATAGAAATGAAGCCTTAGGCTTAGGCTATGTAATTAAACCCTCAGCAATGCAAAGTTTTCTATACTATCTATATGATCCAACCAAAGTCTATCAAATCCAGAGTTTTAATCCCACAGTGGCCAACCACGTGTGTGAGGAAGGCTCATAAGCAGGATATGAGCAAAATGGCACTCCTGTTTGTAATTCCTTGCAACTGGTATTCAAAGGTATATTGCTGCATCTCAGATACTGGAGGAAATATAATCCTTCTGCTCATAAAAGCAATGATTTAAGAGAAAAAGGAATAAAAATGCACTAGTATAAGTTTAAAGAAAATGTTTATTTTGATTTGCCATACTAATTATGAATTGAAATAAGTGTCACTGGAATTTTACATATTGTAATTAAAAATAAAACTATAAGCATTTTTTCTTACCAATGTCATGTGACTACCATCTTGTCGAAAAATTCTTGCTGCCCTTGTTATATGTTGTATTGCTTCTTTAAAAAATACTATGGAAATACCCTAAGAAAACAAGGAGCATAAATTTTAAACATGTTGCTATAGTCATACTTCTACATACAGTGGTACCTCGCAAGACGAATGCCTCGCAAAACGAAAAACGCGCAAGACGAAAGAGTTTTCCCTTTTTTTGAGTCGTTCCGCAAGACGAATTTCCCTATGGGCTTGCTTCGCAAGACGAAACGTCTTGCGAGTTCTTGCGAGTTTGTTTCCTTTTTCTTAAAGCCGCTAAGCCGTTAAAAGCCGTCAAGCCGCTAAGCCGTTAATAGCCGCTAAGCCGCTAATAGCTGTGCTTCGCAAGACGAAAAAAACCTCAAGACGAAGAGACTCGTGGAACGGATTAATTTCGTCTTGCGAGGCACCACTGTATACTTATAAGGATCTTATTCTATTCATAATTATTAAGCATCAGGCATAGGCTTATTGGACACCTGCAAAGCTCCTGGCTCTGCTCCTTCTCTTCCTTGCTGTCACTGTGGCATGCAGCAATCGCAAAACAAAAGAACCCCCCAACAAAAAAAGTATACACTTCCATGATTACACATATAACTTGCAAATTTGCCTGCACATCTAAACAAGGTAATGTGCAAGCCTCGCAACATGCAATGGCCCCAGAATAGTCTATGCAAATGAAGTGGGGATAAACATAAGTTTTCCAGATGGGGATTTAAAATACAAATCAAGTGTGCAGTGAACAGCCATTTCATGAAAATGCCTGTGCAAATGTTACCTTTGTGAAATGAATTATTCCTATTTCTAATCTGTACCTTTGCTCTCTGGTAGGGGTATTGGAGAATTATGACAAAAATGGAATTGGGAGTAGATATTGCCCATTTCTTTTATTCATCCCATGGAAATCAATAATAATCAATCCAGTGAGCAATATTCACCAGTGCTGCTTTCAGTCCATACATAACCACCATAATAATATTAATTATTAATTATTAATGTCGTTATTATTATTCTCCGCCCATCTGGCTGGGTTTTCCCACTCTGGGCAGTGTACAACACATAAAAAATTGCAAAACATTAGACATTAAAAATTTCTCGATACAGGGTTGCCTTCAGATGTCTTCTAAAAGTCAGGTGGTTGTTTATTTCCTTGACATCTGATGGGAGGGCGTTCCACAGGGTGGGCGCCACTACCGAGATGGCCCTCTGCCTGATTACGATTATCTTTTCCACCATTTTCGCTGTGTTTCATTTGCATCAAAATGAATGGTGTAGAATAATGTAATCACAATACAGTATAATGTACATAATTTCTATCATTATGTAAATTCATTAAGTTACATAATTTCATCATGGCAGACAGGGAGACAAATGTCATTTTTGGCAAAAGGCCAACTGAAGCAAAGCAGAAACAGTGCTGCATGCGATGAATACAGAGTGGAAGTAAAAAGACCTTCTTACAGCCCCCTATTCTCTGGTTACATCTGTACTCATGCAGACCCAATGGAGGTCTACAGATGGAGGAAGACTGGGAACATATGAGTACAAGCCCCATTCCTTGTTACTTATCTGCATCAGGAGTAGGAATAATACCTGAAACAGAGAAATGGATAAATGTACAAAGCAGCAGCAGCAATGGAATTGCTCCCTGTTGCCAGAATGGGGCCACCCATGATCCACCTCAATGTAACCACTTGTAGGTCTTCGGATTTACCTGAGGGCTTACTCCCTGCATTTTAATGCACTGTTCTTCTAGGACCCAAAGTAGATGTGTCTTGTTGGTGACGTTTCTATAGACTCTCTTGTGTACAGGCTGGTTTGAATCCAGAAAATCCACAAATAGGGGCGGTTCTTCCATCAACTGATCTTTTGTCCAGGGAATCTATAAAAATAGCCTAATTATTTTACACAATAATAGGCAGCAATTGTGCTTTTTACAGCATGGCTTGTGGATTCTGTATGATCCCTTCTTTGATAGCCCAGTCATTTAGTCACCTGGCCCTTACATCTGTCAAAGATTTTATACAGGCCAGTATTTCACTAATGGAAATTAGGACCTTTCTGTTCATGAAAGGTGAGGTAAGGGTTTGAGTTTACCAATAAAGCTTTTCAGACAATGGTCAACAGAATCCAGACACAATACTAAGCAATTGCATATGTGCCAGTAGGAAGGAGGAACTAGAAATTCATGTACAGAAATGAGTCTAGTTGCAAAAGCAGTGAGGCAAGCCATATCTGACAATGCAAGACACAGATATATACACAGAGGGAGGAATGGGGTTGCTTCTTAAGTTAAGGCAAGCTGCAGGCAGGAAATCCTAATCACTGATCTTTGATATAATATGTTATCAAACTCCATCAATGATATGCGTTGAGGATGCTAACAGATGCTGCCATCTTGATTCATACCATGGAAATACAATGAATACATACTGTGTTTGGGAGAAGATAACCTTGTGTGTCAGTGTATATATGTGATATAGCCATAAAACTTATTTTAGTAGAGTTCACAATGTCATAACCTGGCTAAAGTATGCAAAATCAGGTGGAAAATCAATACTCACCCCTACCTTTTCAGAAAAGAAACCAGAAGCAACAATATGCCTAGACCCTTTAGAAGGAACAGCTTGTGGGAGATTTTGCACTCAAACCTAACAATGCCAATCGACATTAGTTAGTAAATGAAGGAGTTAAGAACCACAGAGCTGTAAATTTCTAGAGCTCAACAAGGTCACATCTCCTCACCTTCAGGGAAAGAGGAAGCAATGGTTGTTTCCTGTTCTTTTCTCTCACTCTTTCCTCTTTGAACCATGTAACCATGTAACATGACATCTAAGGTTGGGACTCCAGACTCAGACCACTTGTTTGAGACTAACTTCTGTATTTTGTAGCCAAGGATACATTGCCTATGTTTCAGCCATAGTACTGAACAATGCATGAGTGAGACCTCTGATTACTTTAAGTAAAGCATTAAACTTGCTTAAGGTTGTGGTCAATTCACTCTGAGAGTAGAGGCAGGAGAGCACAATAGTGAGTGCTTAATAGTGGGGCATTTAAAGGGATAACAACCTCTATTTCCTACGCTTTGCAAACACTGTGGTTTTTTTGTTTCAAACCCTGCTAGGGCCTCTTCTGACTAGAAAATGAGTCAAGCCCTGTGCTTCTGAATTCAGGCTGTCAGCCATTTGTTCTTTTGCAGTTCCTCACACACATGTGATTTCAGGACTAACTTGGTCTTCCCCAGTTATTTCCCAACACAACTGATTCCTCATATATCTCTTCCTCTGTACCTACGTCAGGGGTAAGATCCCCCAGAAGAGTAGAGGCCATTGACTGCGCAGCAGCTATCTAATGCCAGCAGGCAAAATGAGCAGAAAAACGACTGAGGTAAAGTGTAGCCACTGCTCCACCTCGCTGCCAGCATCCAGCAGCACAAGCATAGAAAACACAGCCAGACCAAGTAAAGATGGAGAGGGACCAAGGAGATTGTGATCCTGCTTGGACCAGAGTGGTGCAGAAACATGATTCCTAGGAGTTGTTGGAGCCATGGAGGAAACCTATCAGAAAATGACTAAAATGGCATTCCTGCATTGTGGGAGAGAAGTGGGAAGCGCCAAGCTCCTGGCCCAATCACACTTAAGCAATCATCTCCAGAACCCCACAGCCCAACTAGGCTCACAGCAACACCCCCTACTTCTTCCCAGCTGTAATCAGGACAATAGGGAAGGGACACAAAAAAATGGTGGGCACAGCAGAGGGGAACCAGGGAAGACAGGCAGGCAGGCAGGCAAACAAACAAACAAACAAACAAGCAAACAAGCAAGCAAGCAAACAAACAAACAAACAAACAAACAAACAAACAAACAGGAGAACAGCACTAAACAAATACAGACACTCAGAGATGGAGAGGAACAATGAAAAAGAAAAATCACCTGCAATAAAGGCCAATTGTCTCACAAAATTTAAGGAAAAAAGAGAGACCCCACCATTCCAACTGTGGGCAGGGTAGATCTGGGGAAATGAGATAACTCCTTCCCCTGGAGAGGTTGTAAAACGCTATGAAGACCCTGCTTGTCTCCAACTAGGATGTCATTTCTAATAGGAAAATCATCTACTCTATCCGATAAAGGTTAGATATACATTTTAATACATAATAAATAAGCAAACAAAAATTTTAAAATCTACAAAAGTATTTGTTGTAAAGCACCCAATAAGCAATGTGACACACACAGAGATACACACTTACCTTGAAATAGTTATTGACCTCATTTGATAGAATTTGAAAGAAAGCTTCCCGTTCTGGAGAATCAATCAGACGATCATGGAAAACCCGGGTGCATTCATGTACAAATAGCAACAATATTGATTCTTTGGAGACAATAACAGACTTGTGAGCTTGGAGCAATCCTTCAAGTACCTGTTAACAATTTCAAAAGAAACTTATTTTGGGGGCTTGATTCACAATAATTTTTTAATTTCTTGTAAGTTCCTGTCCATTTGTATTGATTTCAGTTTTATACTATTCTATGCTACTTCATTGTTTTATTTATACTTTTTATTTTTGTAGCTGCCCTAGGAATGCTGATTGGGCATTGAAGGGCAGGGTATACATTTCAGGAATGAGTAAAATAAATAAGTCATATTTTCATTGTCAGACTGGTAGCATAAGGACCTCAGCCAGACCAACATACTGAGGAAAACTTCCATTTTACATGGCATATGAATTTGTTGTTTGTTCATTAATAACCTAATCAATACCATTAATGTATGAAGGAGCAACTGTCAGGGACTATTTACCAATCACAGCTTATTTACCAATCTCCTGCCTATATCATACCGTGTGATCGTAACCCAACCCAGTCAACCCTTCCTTAACCCACAGAAATTGTGTGTGTACTTGTGCATTTTTCAATATAAGATTAAACAGGACAAATAACATTGGAAAGGGGGGGGCGTTGTGGAGGCAGGGATAAACAGCAAAACAATATACGTACGTATATACATGGTCCCCTGATCCCACCAGACCTACTTACTGATTGAGTTACAAAAATATGTATCACACTTTTTCAACATTTCCAATTCTGTTGTCACATTTTGCCTAATTCTAACCAATATCACATCCCTCTTTTTGTTACAACTTTGCCTCACACATTCCTGGATGTGTAAGATACCTTATAGATGATCCCTGAGCTACATTTGCAAAAGTCCAGGCCAACAAATTGTAAAGCATGTTTATGATGAGTCTAAACAATCTGTCATCTTAACATACCTTAAAAAGATCCCGTAGATTAAACATGTAATGGCATTTAACTGGAGTTGGACGCACTTTATGAAGCATTCTATAGTACACAGCAATAGAGGCACATGTTAAATTATCCTTGCATTTCTGAACTTCAGCCATGAATCTCTTGATATGTAAGTATGCTCCTAGTCGCACCTACAAGAAACAAAATATGTAACTTTTAAACATTTTCCACAAAATGCTCACTTGAAATAAATAATAAATATGTTAAATCATGAAGCACCTATTTGTTTATGACTGAGATACAGTATGTGTGACTATTGTGTGCTATGATATTCAGATAAAATATCTATATTTCTGCATCATGGAATCACAGAATTGTAGAGTTGGAACGGACCCCAAGGGTCTTCTAGTCTAACCCCATGCAATGCAGAAATATCAACTAGGTCATACATGACAGACAGCCATCCAACCTCTGCTTAAACACCTCCAAGGAAGGAGAATCTATAACCTCCCGAGGGAGACTGTTCCACTGTTGTTACTGTCAGAAAGTTTTGTCATCAGCAGATGACATAATGGAGGACTGCTGCAAAATAAACTAATTGTAGTGGAACAGAAAATACCAGATGAAAGGATGAATATTTGAATGGATTATGGCACTTTCCAACATCCCTATTTATGAGGTAGATTGTAGAGGAAAACATTTATATTTCATATATATTTTTGACAGTTTTGGTTGATTTTTTAAAGAGTCGTTAAATGATTCCTGAATTACCATATTACCTGGAAAATACGTTGTAAGGATTGTAAAGAAGTTACAGGCAAAACTAATGGGCAGAAACATGACAGAAGACGAGCACTAATCTCATTACTTCCTTCACTTGGTGGTGTACAAGTGGCAACCATAGCAACATCCTGGACATTCTGTGAGGGGAAGGCAAGAAAGTAAAAGCCTGAATCAAAATATTTTAAACAAGGCCAACACAATCTCTTGTGGCTTGCCGGCATCTCACTCCTCATTCCCCCTGCAATTACTCCTTTCTGTGGAACAGTCTTCAATAAGTCAAGTTGCATTTTATTTTTGTTGCTCCCTCCTGAGTACCTTATGGGGGTACTCCACCACCTAGCTAACATTTAAGCTACTCTCACTGTGCCCATGTCTATTCTGGTTTTTTTAAAAAAAAAATTTAGGCAAGCTGTACCAGATCAACAACATCCTGTTTCCTATGGAAAAAGGTTTTCCTACCACAAGAGCAAAATCTCCTTCTGCTGCTCTGGAAGGGCACATTCCCTGAACATGTTAAGGTGTATTTCAGATGTGTATGCAGATACTTCTTCACAGAATACATAGTTAAACTGTGAAATTCTCTACTACAACAAAATGTAGTGAGGTCAGCAACATGCATGACTTTAAAAGGGGATTAAACATTATTATGGAGGATAAAGCAATTGATGACACCTAGTCAGTATTTCAGTCACTATGCCTTTGCAAATCTGTTTCTGGGGAACAGGGGTATGAAGAATGCAATGATACTCAAGTTTGTTTGTAGGCTTCCCATAGGCATCTGGTTAGCCACTGTGAGAACAGGATAATATACAAGATGAGCTTTGGTCCGATCCCTTAGTGTTCTTTTGTTCTTAATTTATCCCCAAAACATAGAATTGGAATTATCTGCATGAACTGTTTGAGGAGTAAAAATCATAATCCCTTTTTACAGCATTTATGAAACAAAGGTTTAAAAATTGAAGTATTTGATGCTTTCTTACTGCTGAAATGATGTTACATTATTTGAAATGGTTGTAATATTTAATTATAATTTAACTATAATTAAATTACGCACATAATATTATTATGGGATACTATAGGATATTAGATTATTTTTACTGTGTATTATATAAATTATTCTGTATATCTAATAAATTTAATAACTTTTAACAAGAAATAGAAATAAGGAAAATTGCATAAAGAATTTCATATTTACACAGTACCTTCCATGTAAGCTGCTCCGTGTCATAAAAACCTCCTAGATCAAGGAACTGTCTAATTAGCTCAAGTGGTGGCTGGGACCCATACTCCTCTGCTATAGGTGCATTCAGATCATCAATGAACAGTAAAACCTTAAAATACAATTATTATTGTGGATGAGACACATTATCACAAGAGATTAACAAAAGCTATTGAATGTGCCCCCCACAGCTTGCCAAATAAGTGATTGACAAAGCCTTGCCTGCTTAATATGTTGCCTGGAGTGTGTGCTTGCTCCTTTGCTACTTCCAATAGTATTTGTAACCTTTGTCCATGAGACAGAGTGGATTGCATGTTTATGTAATCTTACTAGTGGCACATCCATAATGGGGTGAGCACTGTTAGCGTGGTATTTTAACTGTGCAGTTCACCTAATAGACGTCAATATAAGTTGCGGGTGTTACTGTGAGTAAATGGAGAGAGTCATCCTTGGGAATTGTGTATATGGACATTTTTACACACAGAATTCTCATCCAGCCTATGGGTACAGAAGCATATTGCTGTATCAGAGTGACAAACAGAAGTAAAGCTATCTTTCTTTTTGTTATGTGCATCAGAAGAGAAGTTGAGGTGTGACTACAAAGAAATTTATTTCAAAAGAATTTCACCCTCAGAATCAGGTTTACTGAATTTGATTCAACAAGAATTACAGATGGAAATGAAGTCTTCTGGGAATTAGCTTATCCTTTTGACAGTATCCAACTCTCCAGTGAAACAAGCAGTAGTGTGGGAGGAGATTCGGCATTTACTACAGATAGCAGGAATTGAGCCAATTTCTCCAGAGCACTCCTTCTCCAGTATGCCATATTCTTTGTAATATCAAAAAAGGATGGCTCTTAGAATGCGGTGTTAGACACAAGGTAGTTGTTCATCAATCGGCAGAGCCTCCTTGACTCCATCCTGAATTTGCAGTAAACCAGTGATTCCCAATTCGGGCCCCTTCCCTTGCCTCCCCACCAACGATTTTTTTTTTAAATTATTTTTGCATGGTAATATCACACATTTTATGGTCTGTTTTTTCAGTATACCTGAAATTATCTGCTTATTAGGGGTGACCCCCCATTTTGTTCAAAAAAAATGCTTTGCAGAAGTAACTACTATAGAGTTATCTCCCCCCCCAAAAAAGTAGGGGGTCTGTGGCTTAGCTTTTGAAAAATATCGAGGGTCCTCAGTAATTAGCTAATTGGGAACCACTGCAGTAAACCATAAACCGATTCAAAGTCAAGAAAGAGGGAGGACAAAGAACCCCTTTCTCCTTTACTGTGCCAGTTCTCTGCCCTTGTACAATGCAACTACTCAGCTTTGGTGCTGGGAGCTAGCCTGAAAACCAAGTCTTTAGCATTATATAGTAAGAGGATGGTTTGGGGAATTTGAGAAATTAAAAAGGTTTCCTTTTCCTTTTGAAACAACCACCCAGACAATCCCAAATATGTACATGCTAAAACAAGAAGAGGAGGAAACAACATGAGAAAGAAAAACAGAGGAAAATACACGTAACCTCAAAATAAAGGCTCTCACACTTCAAAGAGTGGTATAATATGCCTGTTCTATGCCTGTTAGGGAGAGCGGATGTACAGATTTTGTTGTTGTCAATTTCTACTTGTCATTAGGCCCGAGTGATACTTGGTCTTCAACGTCACGATATATCACCAGCTAAACATTGTGATATACCGATATTTCACAATGTCTGAAATAAGGATGGAACTATGTAGAGGCACTGGCTTGGCTGTATGGTTTTTCTCACATCATTATTTTTGCATAGTGTACACACACACACACACACACACACACACCATGATTCACAATATATTGCCAGGTTAAAAATTATGAAGCCAATATCACAATACGGACTTCAAACTGATTTTGGACAATATATCAATATATCATCCAGACCTACTTGTCATATAACATATAATATAATGAATTATTCATAGTATATTTTTAATAAACTTCCCCAAAAGATCTTCACCTACTTCTTACCTGTTTAAATTGTGGAGCACCCAGGATATCTTTACTTTTTAGTATTAATTTCTGAAGAATCAAAGCCTTTGTTTGGGCAGCACTGGTATGAGCACTCAACTGCAGCGTAGAAATAATAGTACCACTTGTACATGTTTCTTCCAGATCAGGCTCTTCTCTTGGCGAGCTCAGGGTTGACACTAATAAAAAATTAACAGTTAGAACCCTACAGGATTAATAAACAGCACCTTTCTAAACTATAACAGTATGCTATTTTTATTCTATTTGCCAATGAAAAGCATTAACAGGTCAAATACATTACTTGTTAATTTTCTGACTATAAGGATATTTTCAACTTAATTCTTAATTGAGGGTTTTAACATTTTTATCTATAAAGCAACAAGATTGGATGACTTCAACAATAAAATAATTTTCCTACTACTAAACATCAATTCATCTGACTGAAGAGGTACTAGCAATCATTAATCCGAATGTTTTACATTGAAGAAGAAGAGTTTGGATTTGATATCCCGCCTTTCACTCCCCTTCAGGAGTCTCTAAGCGGCTAACAATCTCCTTTTCCCTTCCTCCCCCACAACAAACACTCTGTGAGGTGAGTGGGGCTGAGAGACTTCAAAGAAGTGTGACTGGCCCAAGGTCACCCAGCAGCTGCATGTGGAGGAGCGGAGACGCGAACCCGGTTCCCCAGATTACGAGACTACCGCTCTTAACCACTACACCACACTGGCTCTCAGTGTGGAGCTGAAAGTGAGCACAACATATACAGAATGTTTTAATACATATTTCTGCACAACATCTTAGCTTTATTTTAAGAATAAGAGAAAATCCCGAAATAACTTGTTGAATGGTAAGCCCTCCTACCATAATATCTGCCCCTGCAAACCTTCCTCCAATTAATTTACAGCTAGGGATGTGGGAAGGATTTGTTCAGCTCATATTTTAATTTGAACCTGCCGAATCTGCACTTTCCAAATCAATATGCAAACTGAAACAGTTATCATCTGAAAGTTTTACTTCTCTGGACTTCTGATGGAGGAAAATGGTGGACTGATCGTCTTCCGTCAGCAGCTTGCCAACAAAGATGATTATGTGGTGATTGATGATAGCCAGGCCGTAAATCTTGGCTATTGAATTGAGTGAACTTGGATATGATAAGAGTGAACAGGATATTTAACCTCTGATGCTCTGCAAAAGCTGTTGCCTACGTTGGGAGACTAAGAAGCTATCAGCACCTCAGAACACTGGCAAAGGTGAGTGACTAAGAGCAGAGAAACCAATATTGTGTCCAAAAGCCACGTAAGAGTTCTAATGGGCAAAACCTCCCTTTCTCTAACTATCTTCAACTATACCTGAGACAGATATATAGTGGTACCTCGGGTTAATAACTTAATTCGTTCTGGAGGTCCGTTCTTAACCTGAAACTGTTCTTAACCTGAGACACCACTTTAGCTAATGGGGCCTCCTGCTGCCGCCGTGCTGCCGGAGCACAATTTCTGCTCTCATCCTGAAGCAAAGTTATTAACCCGAGGTACTATTTCTGGGTTAGCAGAGTCTGTAACCTGAAGTGTCTATAACCCGAGGTACCACTGTAATTCACAAATTTGAAGGTTTCTCTGTCTGCCTGTAAAAATTTACTTCTGGTGAGTGAGGTACTTTCTGACTCCTGGAGAGCCGATCATAAAAGGCTGAACTAAAAATACACTCTAATTCTTTGAACCAAGAAAGTTTAAAATGGTCAAGGGCCATTCTCTGAATGCTTTATTTTTAATTCTCTGTTTTCCTAATGGAAATGTTGCACTGGAACTGAAAGTAATTTTACTACTTCATACTGACATCGTGGGAAAGGAATGTGCTTTGATAAGAGATTATGCTGTGAAGATCTTAAAGTGGAGATGGGGGACTGAATATTTTAAGGTACAGATTGAATTGCTAATAAGAGCAAGAACATTCAATATGGCAAAAAACATTCCATTGACTGTTGGCATCTTACAACAATTATTGGATGAGAAATTTAAAAAAATTAGAGCTAAGATTATTCTTAGGGCTCTGACCCAAATAATGCTGGGCTCTCAATGGGATGGGAGTGTCAGTTTTGCATTTTTTGGTACAGAAAGTATTGGTTTAAAGTGTAGAAATATTTTCTATGCTAATTGATTCAAGAAGGTTCTGGAAGCTTCTCTGTGTGATACAAGCTGGTGCAAATGATTCGTCTTGAACAGAACCATCACTCCAATTATCATCAACTTCTGCTTCTAGCAAAGAGGATGGAGAGGAAGGAAGAGGAAACCTTAGCCTCTTCTCCTTAGCTTACTTCAACTGCTCAATCAATGAGGCTGGAAAGGTTTGAGAAATGGGGGGGGGTAGAGCACCTTGAGCAGCTGGAGAAGGATCATGATGCTCTTGTCCCTGTTCCTCAGTAAAACCTATTACGGCTCAGAATCTGATAAAGCGTCAACCTGGGCCTCACCAGCAGGTAACGGTATAATCTTACCATTCGACTGAGTGGAAGGAAGCACTTTTAGGAGCTGAGGCCTGCTCTGTATTGTGAGTCTGGGACTGAGGTAAAATTATGGAAGTAAGATGCTTTTTTGGAAGGGCTGGGGGAGCAAATAAGTGGAAGGACCAAACATAAAGAGCAACAGAAAGTTTTTTGTGAAAAATCCACAATGCACAGACAAACAAACAACTGTAAAACTAAAATGACAATAAGGGAAATCGAAGGTTCAGAAACTAGTAAAAAACCTAGCTGAGTCAGGAGAGTTGGGAGGAACGTACTGTCTGCGTCTAGACAGGAGGAAAAACTGAGGGAGTCCAGCCTACTTCCTACAAGTCTTTGCTGCTGTCTAGTGTCTTGCGACAAGGTGAACACTCATTCCATTGGATACAACGCCCAGGAACTAAAATGTACTCAATAAAAGTATCGTGCAGATAAACAACAAATGCCTTCAGTTCTCCTCAACTCTCCATCAATTCCATTACCTGGTCTGAGCAGAAACCAAGCAGCTTTCCTTGCTGTATTACATAAACTAAGCTAGCAGGGGATTGAAACACTCTTGCAAGCGTTATCTGCTTGGAGGTCCCTTGGTCTTTCTAGAGCTTATCTAGATCTCTGTTTGCTCCACCACTTTCCCCTGGGAGCCCAGTCTTTAAGGCTGAATTGAAACAAATGGCAATTGGGGTTTCAGCATTGTCATTTGTTCCAATTATTGCTAAAGTGTGATTTTTCTGGGGGAAAGTGGCAGGGAAAAGGCAAAACTGCTCAGACCCGTGCCTAGAAAGGATAGAACAGGTAGAAGTGTGAACGAGCCTTAAATCTGTCCCTATTTTAGGAGCAATATGGCAACCAATCACTAAGGGAATGTCATCAACACAACCTATTTTACTTCTGCACCACAAGCAATTTCATTGCCTTATTAAATTGTGCCATTTGCTCCAAACATTATTGAAGGTGCAGCATGATATCTTTAAAAACAAAAAATCTGAACCTGAATATTGTTCTTAATTTATGTAACAATCAATGTCATCATACATATCTCTCTAGGTGAAGCGTGTGGTGTTCTCCCAGAAGAACGAAGTCCAGATCTCATCAAGCTAGGTAAAAGAACACACACCCACACAAATGAAAAATGCAAGGTGTAAATTCTAATCAGTACTGGCACAGTACTACAAAACAAATCTTAACCGGTTATTTCTAATGGGAAAGATATGCCACACAAATTGAGAAGATGGAACTTTGCCTTCCTCTTTTCCTCCCTATAGCTCCTTTGCTCTCAAATCTGCTCCAGAGCAGACTTCTATGGTGGTGGGGAGAGGCACAGGAGCTGCAGAGGGAAGAAAAGGTAAGTGAAGTCCTAAAGTAAGGTGTTAATACAGTGGTACTTAATTCGTTCCAGAGGTCCGTTCTTAACCTGAAACTGTTCTTAACATGAAGCACCACTTTAGCTAATGGGGCCTCCTGCTGCCGCCGTACCACCGGAGCACAGTTTCTGTTCTCATCCTGAAGCAAAGTTCTTAACCCGAGGTACTATTTCTGGGTTAGAGGAGTCTGTAACCTGAAGTGTATGTAACCTGAAGCGTATGTAACCCGAGGTACCACTGTAAAAGAAAGTGTCTTCATGTTGTGGGGAATATAATTCTCTCACCACAGATGGCACAACTGTATCAGTCTGGCTGGCCCCACAAACTTACAATTAGAAAGGGAGGGGAAGTTTCCAGAGCAAATGGCATAACCAGATCACAGCTCATTCCCCTACTACACAAAAAATCCCACCCCACTTTTTTCATCTTGCACTATCCAATCTGATCCTAGAGGTATTACCAAGTTAGCATGACTGAACAAACATTTTCTCTTGTTTGTGCCCTTTCCTTCTCGCCAGATTAAAAATGTATGCTATCAGAGTGCAGGAGAGAGACAGCCCCAGCATTAAACTCCCTCCCTCCTTTACTGAGGCTCTCTGTGGCACCTTTAAAATCCTGATTTCTTACCCTGTGTATTTGAGAAATAAGTGGTTATGGGAAAAATAAGTTTTAGCAAGTTTCTCACATGAAAGGTCATGTGTGGAACAGGTGTTTATGTGCCGACCACCTATCTATCCCTCCAGAATACAATCTAAAGAAAAAGAAAATAGCTGTGCCCACATGTGCTGAAAGCTGGTGGCCCACTCCACCTCTTGCATTCTTCCTCCTTCCCCGGCCCTGACAAAATGCTGAGTTGCTGCTACCACTACCAGTAACAAAGCCAGCCTGTTCTTGGGGCTCCAGCAGCTTAATAGAACTTTAAAATATACAGAAAATGTATGCAGCACATTGCGTTCAGAATATCAGTATTTTAGAGGGCAAGTAAGGATATCGACAGTTCAAAAGAGGCTTGTCCTGTCCGAACGAGGACACCTGATAGCCATTTTAAACTTCAGATGTTACCTGGTTCTTGTTGTTTCTCTGTAATAAAAGACATCTCCTAAAAGCGTTCCCATTCTTATACTTAATCCACCTTGTTTCTGAAGTTTTTGAAGCATGCTCTCAATCATGGTAGTCTTTCCACTACCAGGGTCTCCTAAATATAACAAATAGGTTGTTTTATTTATTTGTCCATAGCTTTTTCCATGGACGTGCTCAAGGCAACAAAAAGATAACAAATCACTATTAAACATTTACATAAACAGCAACAAAATCACGGAAACAGCAGAGGATACCGATCACTCACAATAAACAGCATTCAGGAACTGCCTGCAAAAACAAAAAGGTGATCTTATTGCCACCTGAGGAATGACTACAAGCAGGGAGACCCAGGTTGAAAACTCTACTCAGCCATAAAATTCATTTCAAATTGACTGTGGGGAGAGAGAACCCTACACTGCTCTGAACTTTTGGAGGAAAGCAGGGTGGAATACACCAAGGGCCTCAGTAAGTGAAGGGTATGGAGAAGCAGATTCACTCCAAGAGATATGGAAATCCATGCCAGTTTAAGGTTTAAAATTAAAAGACTTGATTAGCCCAGAAATTAACTGCAGAGGAGGTTTTGGAGTAGCACAACTGGCTCAGCAGCACTGGGTACTGCGCCACAGGGGGCGCCACAACAATGCTGGAGAACAAAGTGTGAGAGGGGACACACACAAAGAATTTTAATTTGAGAGCCCCAAATCTGCCACCGGTAATTGGCAATTGGTCTACTGCAGACAGGCTGAAACAACAGTAATCTAACACCCTTTATGAACATGTGAGGACCTGTGAATTTTTTTTAAAAAAATGTTTTAGAAAGTATGTTAAATATGAATATTCTATAAGTATCTTAGCATTTCATGATAATCTGAAAATATATAACAATTCAAATCAGGTCTGGACTTCATGGCCTCCATGACAAGCATAGGGCTGTCTCAAATTGTCATTGGTCTAACACATCAGGCTATGCCTCATCTCCAAAAGGAAACAAGAACCCTGGGACCAATGGAATCTTGCACTGCTTAGAGATTGGGGTGGCATTCGACAATACTTATTCTGTTTTACAGTACTTGAGAATCTTACCTATTATTAATACTGGATGTTTATTCAGTAAAAGAAGGCTCATTAGGAAATGGTGCCGAACTGTATCAATGTTGGGAATAAATGTAGAAAGCTCACATTTCTTTTCTTCGTCTTTTTCTGCTTTATCAGGATTTGACCTACCTGCAGTTTCTAATTTTAAAATAAAACAAAAACATTTCTTTCAATTATCTGAAATATTGTCTTGTTATCTTAAATTTAAGAAATATGAATATGATCGTCTAAATCAGCAGTGATCGAAAGGTAGATTGGGATCCAGGCTGCAGAGCACACAGCACAATCCACTTGGAGCCCTCTGTTCATATATATAGTGTTACGTATGAATTGGGCAAAAGTATATGGAACATTTTGTAGCAGGACCATAGGTGCCAACTCTATGGAGCGCTGCTCCCTTCCACCCCCCAAGATATTTAGGCCCCCTCTGCAATATTTTCTGCAAGTTGGCATCTCCCTCCCTCGGGCAACTACCTCCCCCCCAGTGGGCAGAAACTTATTGCGTGCAGGTGGAGGGTGGCGAGAGGTGAGCAGGGAGGCCTGCACCCAGTTGTGCATTGTCAGAAGAAGGTGTGCTCTACAGACATGTGGGGAGACAGAGAAGTAAGGGGGGCAGATGGGTCCCCCCAATATTTTGTTCAAGTTGGCACCTATGAATAGGACCATTAAGAACTTTATGGCAAGAGTTTATAGTAAACTCTTGATTCATGGAGATAATTTTACCATTAGAAAAATGTATTGAGGTAACCAATTTTTCAATAAATATTCTATGGGTAATATACTCAGGTGTTTATTTGATTTAAAGATATATATACTGCTTCCCTGTATGTGCAATGTGTCTTACAATGAAAAAATACTTCACAATTTTAGTGTATATCTGAGCCTTAAATTTTACTAAACAAAATGATTCTTTCAGGAACATTATACTAAAATACAACAACAACATTCTTACCCTTCTGAATAAGAAACTGTGTGCTAGGAACTAAATTTGCCCATGGTTCAAATTCTCCCGTTCGTAAATCCACAAAATAATCAAAAACAGTTTTGTTGTCAGATGGAAACTGAATATCTGAAAGTCAGGGAGGGGAGCAATATGTTACAAACAAATTAAAATGTTGTATCTGCTATGAAACATATAGCTGATATAGTTGTGTCATAGAATTGCCACAAAATGAAATGTTAGTTGGGTAAACAGTTCTATGAGCGTTAACAGGTAAGATGCATTCAGGTTTCAAACACAGTTATTCAGTCATGTTTAAACTAGTTAATCTGCAGAGTTTTGCATGTAGATGTTCCCAGGAGCAGTTACCAACATCTCCAGCTAATTTAGTTCTTTATTAAATTTATTGATTATTGTTCATTTTTTTACTAAAAAAATTAAATTTCTACCTCACCCTTCCTCCCAGAGAAACCCTGGGTGCCTGCCAAAGGTTCTCCAGTAGAAGGGCAAGGGAAGAAGCTGTTGCCACTTAGTGTTGACAATATTGGGCTAAATGGAACAATAGGCTGACTTGGGATACAGCTGCTTCATGTGTTCAACCACATGGCATTAATACTAGAAGTATTCCAGCATTGTCCAGGTAGACTAGATGTTAATTGCATTACTAATAGTCCACCTCCACATATCAGACAGTGTTCTCTGCTATGATGGCAAAGACACCTTTAGCACAGTGTATAGATGATCCATTTATACTGAATCAAAGAGCAGTAATACACAGTAACTGTAAAGATGCATTAGCAGGAGATGGTGATAATTGTTCAAATGTGAATCTTAGGCTGCACAGTGGTACCTCGGGTTAAGTACTTAATTCGTTCCGGAGGTCCGTACTTAACCTGAAACTGTTCTTAACCTGAAGCACCACATTAGCTAATGGGGCCTCCTGCTGCAGCCGCGCCGCCGGAGCAAAATTTCTGTTCTCATCCTGAAGCAAAGTTCTTAACCTGAAACACTATTTCTGGGTTAGCGGAGTCTGTAACCTGAAGCGTATGTAACCTGATGCATATGTAACCTGAAGCATATGTAACCCGAGGTACCACTGTAATCCCAACCATGTACTTAAATGTAAGCAGGCTTATAACTGCAGCTTCACCACAGTGGTCTTGGGCCATTTCCAATTCCACTATTCCATTAGTCTTTAAAGCTGAATTGAATAAATTTAGAATGTACCGTATTTTTCGCCCTATAGGACACACTTTTTCCCCTCCAAAAATGAAGGGGAAATGTGTGTGCGTCCTATGGGGCGAATACAGGCTTTTGCTGAAGCCTGGAGAGCGAGAGGCGTCGTTGCGCACCGACACCTCTCGCTCCCAGGCTCCAGGAAGCTATCCGCAAGCCTTGTGTGCCCGGGGGAACTCCCCCTGGACGCGCAAGGCTTGCGGGCGGCAGCCTGCAGCGCGGAGCACGGGGCGCCCTTTGGAGGACGCCCCGTGCTTCGCGCAGATGTCCGCAAGCCTTGCGCGCCAGAGGGAACTCCCCCCCGGCGCGCAGGGCTTGCGGGCGGCAACCGGCAGCGCAGAGCACGGGGCGCCCTTTGGAGGACGCCCCGTGCTTCGCGCAGGTGTCCGCAGCCTGCCGCCCGGTGGGCAGGGCGCTGAAGCAGAGCGCCCCGCGCGCCGGACAGACATCCGGATAGCAGGATAGCAGCCTGCCGCCCGGTGGGTGAGGCGTCCTGAAGGGGAGCGTCCTATTGGACGAAAAATACGGTATTCTATCTGATTAGTATATTGTAAAAACAGAAAAGCTTACTAGCTGGTGGTTGTCTTTCAAATATCTCACGAACAAGGTAATTGAAGTCTTGGGTTACAGTCACAAGATCATCGTGGCTGGTGTATATACCAATTAGAGTCTCACCCTCATGTTCTTCCTCTCGTTTTAGAATTCCTCCAACAGCCCAGGTAAATGCAAATATATAAAGTTTCCCCAACATTATCATCATATTATTAGGTTGCTTCTCCCAAAACCATATCTGTTCTGGCCTGGAAGTAATGAGGGGGAAAAAACCCTAATAATAATAATAATAATAATAATAATAATAATAATAAGCACAATATTTGATTTAGTAACTAGCAATGCTGTGTGCTCCTTTGAGGAAGGTCAGAATACAAAAATAGTATAGTTAAAACAACAATAGAAGAAAACAAATTAACTTTATAAAGAACATCAACTTTATAAACATCTGGGTAGGCTTGTCTAAACAATAATGTTTTTAGCAGTCACCAAAAAGAATACAGTGAAGGCGCCTGCTTGATAGCAATAGGCAAGGCATTCCAAAGTGTAGGTCCTGCCACACTAAACAGTTATGATGCATCATGCATAAAAATAAATCCAGTGTTTCCTATCTGTCTTTTGACGATATAGTTTTAAAAAACAAGGATTTCATCGCATTTTGATAATCTAGCAAGTGCACACAAGGCTCACTCACCTTTTCTTCAACACAAATGGGACTATTTCGCTGCCTACATCTGATATCCTACGAGATGCTTTCATCATTGTTGGTGGCGAAGTAATTGAGCTTCGTATTCTTCTTTCGGCTTTAATATAACAAATCACATTACGCATTTGGCCCATTCAGAAAGAAGTCCAATATAAAACTATAGCTTCAAAAAAATCATAATTTCCTTGCATTGGTGGTATAGTGGTTAGCATAGCTGCCTTCCCAAAAAATCATAATTTCCTATACAATTGATTTTACACTTTAATTACAAGAATATTTTCCACTTGGAGCCTAAACCAGCTCATCCTAAACCATTGCTGAGCTACAAATATTCACCAAGTACTAATTGTTTTCTGTGGTGTGCAAGTTGCACTTGTTTCTAAAATTATTTGACCCATCAATGCCTCAATATTCTGTGTTGAAGGAACAAGGTTTCTCCAAAAGCCTTTGATATTAAGGGCAAAGAGATATCAGTGGTCCCACAGACCACATGCTGAAAAGCAAGAATTACAGAAAGACACACAGAACACTTTCTATTACACTTCTTACACATTTATCATATCACTAAAAATTAGACTTGTAATGCATTCACTTACATGGTTGTAATGTATCCTTTTGCATCATTATTTGAAGAAATGAATCAAGAATTCTGCAGATATTCATTACAACCCCCATCTGATGTATAGGGAATGGTTGCATTTTCTTACGTTCATTCAGAAAGTTCATCCCTTTTTTTACACTTGAGTGAAACAAACTTGATAAGTACTCAATATCATTTTGTGCCAATAGTTCAGAAAAGCCTTCTAACCATGTACTGACATATGGTTCCCATCCCAGATCAACTGGATCCTACAATAAAACAAATGAACAGATTTTCAGAATTGCTTCTACATTGCTTCTACATATTTACATTCTTTATATCTAAATTCTGCTTGTGAAATATGAAACATGCACATACGTTTTCCTACTATGATACAGATCAGCTATCGGTTCTATGTGGTGGGGAAAATGTGCTATACATATTTTCTACATGGTAACAGATGTCCATGTAGAAAGTTGCAATGTCTGAAACGGCTTCCATTAAGGATGATATCTTTGGTTGGCATTGGCAAAGGATGCTAGTTTTAAAAATGCTTACTCTTTAAGTTTTTCAACTTGTACAAGGAGAAAATGCTAACATTGTTGTGCCTTTTCTTTTTTTCTTTTTCTTTATATCACTTTATTTCTTTATAATTCAAAAGTTTTCAATAAAATATTGAAAAACAGGCAAAAAAGAGAAAAATACTAAATGAACAAAACATTGTTTTATGTTTAAAGATTTTAATACAGAACATATATTGTTTCAGCAATTAGCTACTCAGGGCTGCATCAGACAAAGTAGTTCCATTAGCCCAATAATTTTTGTCTGCACAATTCAACTTCCTCTCTCTGGGTGCCCCCCCTTAGATTTAAAAGAAGCATATTATACCCAATGGGAATTCCAAGTGGGGAATCTATGATCTTGAGAGAGATCAAGGCAATTATTTAACCAGGGCATTAAAAGAAATAACAGGTCTATTGTGCTATCATCCCCCTGATCAAAATGCTCAGGGAAATACTGAGATGAAGAATGAAATCAAGGAAGTATCCAAAATACATGTTGTAATAATAGGGGAATTCAACTACCCACCCATAGATTGGATACATATGTGTTACAGTCATGACAAAGAGATAAAATTTCTCTAAACCCTAAATGATGGTAGCCTAGAATAATTGGTGCACTTCTAGTCTGCAAATGGTGCCATGAGCAGCGACTACCCCTCCTGTCTCTGCTAATTGCCCTCAGGACAACTTCACTTATTTCACTTTCCATCTTTGCTGAGAATGTTAAAAGAAAGTATGAAATATCATATGAGTAAAAATGTTATTTAAGAAACCTACCACGTAAACCATAGCACATCTACTAACAGTAGCAGGGCTGGCCTGTGAGAGGCTGTCCACTTCAAAAATCATTCTGATTGCTGGTGATAAGTAGATTCTTTCACTATTAGGAAGGCATAACACTCTGGAGTCATCTAGCACAGAATTTAAATTTTCTATCCAAACTGGGTCTACTGGCCCATCCAAGATAATCCATTGCCAGTCATTAATACTTTCACCTACAAAAGAATAAACAAATAACGTCAGAATTTGCTAGTAACATTTATAAGCAACAAGAATTAAAAAATAAAGCTAAAATCTTTGAAAATGATCATGTTATTTTAGGAAAATATATCTTGAACCTATTGTCAATTTTTCTTTGTGCTGAATATCAAACTGGAGGAGAAAAAAATCTTATATACCAGTTTTTATTATTTTATCATATACTGTATTACTTTCTCTTTATTTCACCCAAATGCTTATTAACCTGATTGCCTTGGAGGACATTTTGCATATAGGATGATGTCCTCCCTCTGGATGTAACAGGCAGGGTCTTGAAGCTTTGCCTCCTTCTCCAGAGGAAGCGGTCATCCTACCCTCCAGATCTTCCCTGCCTCAGTCGGGATAGGTCGGGTCTTTTTTCATCTCCGGTGAAAAAATCTTAGCTATGTGGTTAATGAGACTGTGAGTTTGATAATGGTTAATGAGCATAGCTGTCAACTTTTCCCTTTTCTTGCGAGGAATCCTATTTGGAATAAGGGAATTTCCCTTAAAAAAGGAAAACGTTGACAGCTATGTTAATGAGACTGTGAGTGTTGCTGGTTTTTATTTATTAGTTTCCTAGTATACCTCTTTCTCTTAAAATGGGGTGTGTCCCACTAGTGTCAACGTTTTCTGTGTGCCCTGTCGTTTCCCCTGCTTAAATTTTCTTCAGGATGAGGATGTGTGAGGGAATTCAAGGAAAGCAATTGTTCCCGTGCTTCCCCCCTTTTTATTTTGGTCCCTGGAGGGGGTAGAGATAAGAGAAGGATGGGTGGCCATTGTACAGCGGTCAGCCATTTTTTCTTAGGTCCTCCGCATTCTCTGGAGGCAGCAACATCACACAAACCAGATCAAGTGAGACTGTTGCTTCTATTATACCAGACTCTCAAAGTGTCCCTATTTTCCAGGGACAGTCTCGGATTTACAGAAGCTGTCCCAGTTTCTGCTTTGACCCCAGAATGTCTTGCTTTTCCCAAGGCGTCCCCATTTTCATCGCAGAAATGTTGGATATGTTATACCCTGTGAGGTGTGTGGGTGAATGTCATTTGCTGCTGATGGCAGGTGTCATAGTACCCTTTAGAGCAACACAATGAATCCCCCCCCCAATTAAAACAAGCTGTGAGGGAAGCTAGGCCTCAGTTGTGTCTACAAGAGTCTCTTCTTTCAGTGGTTCTTGTCCAGGGATTGAGGAGAGGTTGCTGTTTGGCAGGAACACTATTTTTCTTTCTCAGTGATTCATTGGGGCGGGCAGTCCATGGGGAGCTTGTTTGATAGTTTTCTCCTCCCCTCTTTATTAGCGGTGACTCTATGTTCCCTTTCTTAATTGCACACACACTATGATAATTATTATCTTCTACTTTTTCTTTTTTCTTTTAAAGGGACGCAGGTGGCGCTGTGGGTTAAACCACAGAGCCTAGGACTTGCCAATCAGAAGGTGGGTGGTGCGAATCCCCACGACGGGGTGAGCTCCTGTTGCGCAGTCCCTGCTCCTGTCAACCTAGCAGTTTGAAAGCACGCCAGTGCAAGTAGATAAATAGGTACCGCTCCGGTGGGAAGGTAAACGGCATTTCCGTGCACTGCTCTGGTTCGCCAGAAGTGGCTTAGTCATGCTGACCACATGACCCAGAAGCTGTACGCCGGCTCCCTCGGCCAATAAAGCAAGATTAGTGCCACAACCCCAGAGTCGGTCACGACTGGACCTAATGGTCAGGGGTCCCTTTACCTTTACCTTTACCATTATTCTTATTTATTGAATTTGTATACCACCCTTCATCCAAAGATCTCAGGGCAGTTTACAGCAAAAAATACAAAACAGCTGTTTCTATAATAGCCAGCTGAAACAATTCAGGTGCAAGAGGTGCCTGCCCTGCTTCCTATCTCCCCCCAGTGAGGCAGTCTGATGGAATAGCTGCCCTCAGATGACAGCTGAGGGAGAGGAGGCCTGGTGGGGTTGGCCTATCACAGCAGAGCAGATGGAGTGATAAACTGTTGGCCGTCTAGTTTTACATGCGAGGGATTTCATACTGCATGCTAGATGCTTGTATACAATACAGTAATGAAGCAACGAGAAATAAATATTTTGAAATCAATAGACTTATGAATAATATTATGAACAAAAGATTCAAACATGGCTCAGGGCAGTTTTCAGTAGGACTGTGGAAGTAATAATTACTCAAATATCAAGATGCTGCATAATTTGGACCCATCACTGTGGAAAGAGAGAAGAACTGTCTGTCATACTTATCATTACAGTACTTATACTGACAGTGAATATTTTCTCTTGACTGCAGTGCTTCATTTTTTAGGGATGCATCAGCAAGATTCACTGTATTCAGCTAGAAAAATAGAAATGAAACTAATTACACTGCAGATCAGTTGATAAAGGAAGTTAGGCAAGTTAAATACAGGATTAGAAAGCTTTCTTCCTAGAGAATTGGGGTAGCAAGAAACTTTTTTAATTACAAAAACAAAAAGCCTTCGGTGCCATGTTTCTGGGAGGATCCATGACTACCAAAGGCAGTTTCAACCTGAGATATACATTCAGTCTCTTAAACCTCAGCCAAATCACAATTAAACATAGAAAGTTGACTCCAGAGTTTCCATGAGTTTTCAAATGTTCTCTTGGATGATGGTGGAGATTATGATAGGGGTTACAGGGGGAAAGTGCAAAAGTGTGAAGAAGTGTGCATGCACACAAAAGCTTATACCAAGAACAAACTTAGTTGGTCTCTAAGGAGCTACTGGACAATTTTATATATATATATATATATATATATATATTTCGACTGCGTCAGACCAACACGGCTACCTACCTGAAACAAAAGTTCAAGTAAAGTAATAAAACAGTGACATAATTAGAGTTACTAAAATGCTAAACTCACAGTGTACAAGTCCTGCATTTCTGATCTTGTAGTGCTTATGTCTTTCTTTTTAGGTTTTTTTGTTGAAAGTTTAGCAAACGCTCGAACTGCTGATGATAACAGACCATCTGACCACTCCATTGTATTAGGATTTGTCTGCCCAAAAAGTTCACCAAGACTAACACACTTTGGGTTTATAACAAAGGTGTCTACCTTGCCTTTCTTTGGAGAATTCTAAGGAAGGAAAAACAGACATTTCCTTACCATAAATATCCTGTTTTGGGGATGACATTCAAAAACTCTTTAGAGTTACTCCTCCCCACCAGGAGGAGACAGGGCTGGCTTGCTATTTGATTCTTCTGTTGGACTAAACTGGAATGAGCAGAAACTTCCTCCAGAATATAGATAATTATTGAACAGCCAACCAGCATAAATGGACAGTTTTTCTGACAATCACTTGTCAAAGCAACGTTAGAGGTGGGCACCACTCAATAAATTTGTTTTCTTGATTATTATGTATTACATTTCTCTCATATGGAAGTGTGACAATGTATTTTCCTTTCATTCCTGATACCTTGAACGCTCTTATGGTGAATTATGCAAAGACAGGATGTTTGCAACAGGACGTTTGTAAAATGTTTTTATTTCATTTTGCAATACAGGTGGTGACTATTTTAGGCGCGTCCAACTGATGTGCAATCTCTGACATACAGGTCCTTTTGGACCTGAAAGAGGGCAGAATGGGGGCAGGGCGGCATGTAACAGGACGGAACAGGGCACCCTTATATGTGCTCCACTGACACAAGCATGGGCTGGGAACAAAACCTTGCTTTCTCCTGCCCTAGAGGGTAGGACTAGAATCAATGGATTCAAGTTACAAGAAAGGAGATTCTGACTAGACATTAGGAAGAACTTTCTCATAGTAAGAGCTGTTTGACCATGGAATGGTCTCCCTCGGGAAGCGGTGGACTCTTCTTCCTTGGAGGTTTGTAAGCAGAGGTTGGATGGCCATCTGTCATGGATGCTTTAGTGGAGTTTCCTGCATTGCAGGAGGTTGGACTAGATGACCCTTGGGACCCCTTCCAACTCTACAATTCTATGATTCTATAAGATGGTATATTTTAATCATTGCATACAATCACTGCTTTACTGATATTATTTTACACTTTATGTTGCTTTCCATATAACAAATACTTGCATATACTGATCCTGATATTTCTTCCATCTCCCAAGATTAATTTAGGTATAATGTGCTGTTGCTCTCTTTCATATCATTATACTTAAATCTTTTATAAACTGAAATGTGCTTACTTTTTTAGCCTCAGATCATATTTAGTCACCACCTTTTGATTCAATATGCTAAAAGGAGAGCAGGGATAGATGTGAGTGCACTTCACACTTCCTGCCCAGTTTCCTGCCCAGTTTTGCATGGTGGCTGCCAACCTGACTTTACACATGATTTTGGTGCCCTCTTAAATCAGGCCAAGGGCCATGCATGCCCAACTCTAGTTTTGGGATTGTTCTCTTAGTTTGCCAATATTTCAGATCCAACATTAATGCATATTAGAAATTAGGCATAATAGCACGTGAATAACATACTAAAGAAACAGGTTCAGAAAATAAAGAAGAGACTAAAATAAAATACCTTACCTGAAACACAGCCTCAAGTTTTGAATTGCTTTCTGTATCTACCAATGGCAAGATTACCAGGGCTTTTTCTAAAATTGTTCTGATGGTAGTTTTCCCGCCGCCTGTAGGGCCTACTAGCATTATACCAACAGAAGCCTGAAAATACAGTTTTAAATATCAGCTCTGTAACATTAAGGTTCCCTAAAATGTTTAGATTATCAGACAGAGAAATATTAAAAGCTCTTACAATGTGTATATTTTTCATACTAGGAGTATCAATCTGCTTTCCTCCTCAGTACTTTTGCTGAAATATCTACATTATCTGTGGCCCTCCAGATATGTATTTTTAGTAGTAGTAGTAATATTTATAACCCACTCTTCATTTTATATTTTAAACCAAAAGCAGGAAACAACAAAATAAATTAACAATAGAACTATACAGAAAAGAATATAAAAACAGAAAAATCATAAAAACAACCACACTAATAACATAAATAAATTTATATCTCTATCATAACCATTTCCTCTCTGTCAAGATAGGAGAGGAATGAACCACAAAGCACTCACACAAACAAGACAGAAAGACCAACTATTCTGACAGAATTCTAAGAAAATTCTTAGGCACAGCTGGGATGGAGAGATGGTTCCTCTTCCTGGTGAGGAGGTAGAAGACTGACAGTGACTCTGCCTAATTCACCAGAGAGATGAAGGTAGCCGATGGGTCCTAAGCTCATGGTGAGTTAGGGACTTCCCCTGCATGTGAAGACAATCTCCACTGCATTGTGCGGATTAGGCCAGTAGTGGGTCCAATGGTCAAGAAGGCAGTCACTGCACATGATGTAGAGAGAAATGAGAGGCAGATGGGGCTCATCAACCTGGGAAGGTAGCCCATAAAGAAGAAGGAAAACTCTGATCATAAACCTCTGCTGCCTTGTGGCTATACACATTCATGAGAAAGACTTGGGGAGTAAACTCTGAGGAAAAATTCGTCCTTGCAGGACATCTTGAGAACAACAAAATGCTAACGAGTAAACAAATCTGGAGTGGAATCCCTAAGACAGTTGGATAGTGTCTTGTACACCTCCTTCCAGAAACTCCTGCAGTCAAGCTGGTGCCAAATGTATTGCTCTGCATTCCTTTAGACCACATTAGTGAGGCTGAGAGGGGGTCTTGTTGTCTGGGCAGCCTAGGATTTCCATATACACTGCCCAGAAATGCCACTTCAGTGCTGCAAGCACAGCAAAAACAATGTGGGAGGCAGCAGTTGTGAGTTACTGGTCTCTGCTGCCACAGCAGGTGCTGTGATTCTCCAGTGGGTTGGATTCACTCTCAGAGGCATACTCCGTTGTTTCTTGAGACAGACTGATGCCAACAACAATAGCCTCCATCTTCCATAATCTTTGATCCTTGGCCACGTGGGCTGAGGGTGATGGGAGCTGAAGTCCTGAAACATCTGTAGCACCACAGCTTCTCCACTCCTGGTGCAATCTAAGTTTACTTTGAAAAACTTTGTGCAGTGTAACATACTATGTACTACTGTATCATATTAAAACATGTAAAGTGATGATTTGCAGAACTTACCATAATTTGGTTGTAAAATTGTATAACTTTCTGTATCTGATTTTCCCATGTCTGCAAACATAAATGCTGTATTGCAACAGATATTGCACTCTAAAATCAAATAAGTATATAATTAGTTAGAATTACAATACTTCAAGATTGTAAATATTAGCATAATAGCTGATATTCTAACACTATAGAAAAAGTCACCATTTTTTGTTTCTATCACCAA
Source organism: Podarcis erhardii (assembly GCF_964252035.2). Classification (NCBI taxonomy): domain Eukaryota; kingdom Metazoa; phylum Chordata; class Lepidosauria; order Squamata; family Lacertidae; genus Podarcis; species Podarcis erhardii. The sequence continues at coordinate 92,996,880 of NC_138507.1, forward strand.
CCTCCCTTACCTCAGCACACACAATGCCCTGGAAAAATACTGTGCCTGGCACATTCATAAGTATACAGAATAGATAAAGGTAAAGGGACCCCTGATGATTAGGTCTAGTCGTGACCAACTCTGGGGTTGTGGTGCTCATCTCGCTTTATTGGCCGAGGGAGCCAGTGTACAGCTTCCAGGTCATGTGGCCAGCACGACGAAGCCACTTCTGGAGAACCAGAGCAGCGCACAGAAACGCCGTTTACCTTCCCACCGGTGCAGTACCTATTTATCTACTTGCACTTTGACGTGCTTTCGAACTGCTAGATTAGCAGGAGCTGGGACCAAGCAACGGGAGCTCACCCCATCACGGGGATTCGAACTGCTGACCTTCTGATCGGCAAGTCCTAGGCTCTGTGGTTTAACCCACAGCGCCACCAGCGTCCCGTAAACAGAATAGATACTGGACCCCTAAATAGGGACTTGGTCTGTCTCTACTTCTACTCCATCCCGGCAGCTATAGCTAAAGATAATCATGCCCCATCAACCTGATGGTAACTGAAACCATTCCAGTGAAAAAGTAGTCAACATTCCAATGTTGGTCATAATATTTTTATTTACAAAAGTATTTCTATAAATGATAGAATTGCAGAGTTAGAAGGAACCATGAGGGACACCTAGTCCAACCTCCTGCAGAGCAGGAATCTTTTGCCCATTTATAGAAGGATTTCTATAAACAGAGGCCTTCACCTGAGGCCCAATGCTTAATAATTTCCCCTTGTAAATAAAACATATGCTTGCATGTTTCATTACCTGCAGTCGTCTATGCTTTACTTTTTGAACTTTCATCCCTGGGAAAAGATCTGTCAGGATGTCCTCAAACAGTGGGACATCCTCAGCAAGAAACTTGGGTAAATTAACTTCTTTCAGGACAGTAGTTATGATGAGAGTTTCTTCTGATGTAGAAAACTTTTTCTTTTTACTATTTCTATAAAATAAATCCAATAATAGTAATCATTAGGTAAGTTATTGTACAGATTTACATGCTCTTTCACAGAATCATAGAATTGTAGCGTTGGAATGGACCCCAAGGGTCTTCTAGTCCTACTCCCTGCAATGCAGGAATCTTTTCCCCGAGGCAGGTCTTGAACCCATGGCCATGAGAATAAGAGTCTCATGCTCTACCAACTGAGCTATCCCAATGACAGATGGCCATTCAACCTCTGCTTAAAAACCTCCAAGGAAGGAGAGTCCACCATCTCCCAAGGGAGATCATTCCACTGTCAAACAGATCTGTCAGAAAGCCCTTCCTGATGTTTATTTCATTAAAAAGGGGGGCTATCACTATTGAAATTTTATCCACACATGCTGCTGCATATCTTAGGCAAATATTCTTAAATATATTTATTTGAGCTTATTGCTCTCTACCCTAAAGTTCACTACAATCAAAAACACGTTACTTAAAATAGTTCATATGTGGTTGGCTCTGGCCATCAAATATCAAATGCTCAACATTGCTTCGGTCCCACAGAGGACCTCACGGTTTTCAAACAGAAACATCTTGGAGGTCCCGGGCCACAGAGAGGTTAGGCTGCCCTCAACCAGAGCCAGGGCTTTTTCGGCTGTGGCTCCGATCTGGTAGAATGCTCTGTCACAAGAGACTAGGGCCCTGCGGGGCTTGACATCCGTCCGCAGGGCCTGCAAGGCAGCTGTTCCACCAGGCCTTTGGCAAAGGCACAGCCTGACCCCTTCCTTTGGTAATTCTTCACAGAAGTGTGAAGTTAATGATTGCCATTAATTTGATTTGAACTGATTTTATAATGAATTGATTTTAGAATGCTGTATTATTTTACTGTTGTTAGCCGCTCTGAGCCCGGCTTTGGCTGGGGAGGGCGGGATATAAATAAAATTTTATTATTAATTATTATTATCATTATTATTATTATTATTATTATTATTACTACTACTACTACTACTACTAAATGCACTCACACTAAGGATTACACTAGACAAGATGCTGAACTCCATGGCTTGATTTCCTGGGTATTTTTGAAGTTCAGAGCAATATATAGTGCCCATATGCCCTTAGCCAGAGGGAAAACAAGGGCACGTGGACTTGATTTAGCGTGCAATCCTGTACTTTAGGTCCACCAGCCGAGGGGCTATGCAGGGGTTGCCAACTCTGCACCCAGTGGTACCATGGTGCCCACTATGCCTTTCACTGGTGCTTCTGGTAAGGTTCCCCAGACTCTAAGCTTCCATTTTTTTATTCTTTTAAGTAGGTACCCAGCCCTCTTAGAAAGAAGTTTTGGGGCAAAACATAAAGTTGCCTTCACGTGTCCAAAAAAGTTGACAACCCTGGGCTATAGGAACTGGCACAATTTCTAATCCCTAATGACATTGTGCCACTAGCATGACACTTGCTGTATGCATGTCAAATTCTGCCAGCAGAGTGGGAGAAAAATAGGGAGGGAATGAGGGTGTTAGCATGAATAGGATTACAGCCTAAATCACATTTATTAGAGCATAAATCTCATTGATCTCAGTTTAATTTACTCCCGAATAAATATGGGATTCTGCTGCACAACTCTACTGAGTGTCGATATCTCCTTTTCCGAAATTCTATGCACAGGACATCACAGCCTATAGCACAATAATGTTATTGCTATGCATTAGGCAATTAAAAAATCTTACTTACTGTGTTTTTAACTCTTGCCTCTTCTGACCAGCCCTTATTAACACAGTTTTTATGGCTCTCATACCAAAATCATAATGATCCTAGAAAATATAAAATGGAGCATTCTGCAAACCAGGAGGTAACAGATTGTCAAAATTTTGTAAAGCTTAGAAATGAACTCTTTTTTCCTTTTATCTCCAGATCTGGTTTATTTTTGAAAAAAGGAAGCAAAGATGGAGGGAAAAGGGAGAGTGAAGAGGAAAATAGGGGTGCAAACGATGTTGCAAAGGAGGGAGTAGTAAGAATGGGAATAGGGTTTAAGATGAAAGCAGGGACATGAAAGGGTCCTCTTTGCGGCAGCAATACCAGGGTCCCCTGTTAAAGGGGTTTCTGAAGGGAGGCTTTGACCGTACGCCGAAAGGTCGTCATTGCTCTCCCCTGCGGCGGCGGCGTAACGGGGGCGGCAATCTCTGCTTGAACATATGTTCTCCAGAGCTGGCCCTTCCACCACACACACACTGGATAACCCTGATGCTCCCTAGGTCCCCGGCTGGGGACTGGGGAGGGAGAATGCCCAATGCCTGAGCCAAGGTCTACCCACATTTGAAATTTAATAAAGTTGTGGCCAATTTAATCCCATAGCATGTTGTCTTGAGTCGTTATTCCACATGATGGGGGGGATCGCTCGGGATCTGGGGACTCCGCCTGTCCACGCAATAGGGTTTAAGATGAAAGCAGGGACATGAAAGGGTCTGAATAATAGGGGATGGTGGCTTTATCACCTGGTGGAAGGTGAAAAAAGCTCCTAATAATTATAATGTGCGGGAGAAGGAAGATGCAGGAAGTTACCATGGAGGTGGTTTGTGTGCAAAAGGAGAGGGAGAGGCACAGACATGGGGTGAAGGTGGAAACGGGTGCAAAGCAGCACTACAGAACGTAAGAGAGAAGTGGCTTCAGAAATGGGGTTGGAAAGATGTAAAATGAGATTTTGTATGGGGTATGAAAGGGAAGCTCTAAAGGGTTAAAGAGGGGGATGAAGGGGGTTGGCAAGCAGGTGTGTGTGTGTGTGTGAGAGAGAGAGAGAGAGAGAGAGAGAGAGAGAGAGAGAATGAATTACAGGTTTAAAAAGTGCACCAGGCTGAAGGAGCCATGCTGAAAAAAATGAGGAAATTCAGAGGAGGAAACTGCCACCACAGTTTTAAAGTGGGGGGAATTGGATGAAATGGAGACAGGCCAAGACTATTGAAAGGAACACAGAAAATAATTAAAAAATAAAAATTCATAATCCCAAAATGTAAACTTAAGATACAAAACTATACAGAAAGTTCTTGTATAGGCTTATTATAGTTATTCTCTTTGTAGTGCAACGGGGGTAACATCACATGTAAAACTGTCAATGAGACTCCCACTAATAGGTCCCAAGAAAAGGTTCAAGGGTTCAAAGGCTGTCTCTCTCTCTCTGTCTGTCATTATATTATACCTGGCGTGAAAGCTGCTTGCTAGAAAGATGATAAAGGTTTACTATCTTCTCTGAGAGTGATTTTGCCGACCTGAAACCTTCTGAACACAACATTATTTCAGCAATGAGTTGATAATCTGGTACCATCATTGAGACGGGGCGAAATAATGATTTTAAGTTGTCTGGGAGTTCTACACGACCTTTGTATCTTAAAAGAAAAACAAAAGTCACCAGGTCTTTTTTTGCAATTATAAACCGATAACACTCAAAAGTATTAGTTTTAATACTTCCAACAAATAAATGTTAACAGTCTGACTTTTTAAAAGCAACTATTTAGATACAGAAAAAGCTTGTGATTTATTTTGGAAAAATGTAATCATGAAAATTCATCAGCATTTTAGGGTGAAATTCTCCTAATACAGTATACACGTTTTTGCAAAGCAATTTCCTGCTGTATAATTTCATATCTTATTATTTTCCCCAATATATGCATTTCTATGGACACTTTATCCTAGTACAGTGGAAACTTGGTTGTTGAACGCTTTGGAAGTCGAACATTTTGGCTTCCAAATGCTGACAACCCGGAAGTGAATGCTTCTGTTTTTGAACACACCTCGGAAGTCGAGCTTCTGAGGCGCGTTTCTCCATTTTTTCAATGGATTTTGCCAACCGCCCATTGCGCCTCAGTTGTCGAACGTTTTGGAAGTCAAACAGTCTTCCAGAACGGATTACGTTTGACAGCCAAGGGTCCACTGTATATGAAGTTTATTATCAATTACCATACTTGGCTGGAGAACAGCATTGCAAAAACCAGAGATACTTGAATTTCAAATGGTGGCTGTGTTTCAGTTTGCACATTATTTCAGACCTGCAAATTATGCAGGTTTGCCTTTAACTGTGAACTGAATCAAATCTCCCAATGACTAGTGGAGCACATGCTTTCTATATAGAACACGTGTATGACAGGTGTGGGAAAGGGCATGGGTTGAGGTGAAACAGCCTTGCAGGCCAAATGAGGACCCGCCAGTCTTAATTAGGCATATAGGTCAGAGACTCTCCACAGCTGATGTAGAAGATCTTGGATTCATTCTTTGGTATCTCTAGGTAAGCCTGCAAAATACTCCAATTTGAAATCATGGAAAGCTGATGACAGTCAGCACTGACAGTGCTGAGATGATGAACCTTTAGTCTGAATTGGTTTTATATGCTCTGAATAAGGTAGTTCTATGTGCTCATTTCAAAATGGGGTTGCTACCTCTTTTAGTATTTTTTGAAGAACAAGTGTTAAAATCACTTACCCAGGATTCATGGTAATAAAAATTGCACAGAATGGTTTCAGTCGAACTTCTTTTCCTTCCAATAGAAATCTATGACAAACATTAGATTGGTTTTTTAAAAAATGTATTTCTGAAGTCAGAAAATTGATAGGATGATTGATAAAGTTACTATCACAGCTGAGACGGCTAGAGTGCCGGCAGAGGAAAACTCATTCTGAATTGGACTGAGCATGTGTTAAGAGCTCAGGGTTGAGCCTACCAAGTGGCGATAACAATGGCGAAGAGGACCTTCTTGACCGCCTCTATTGTATCTGCAGAAAACAGCAGCAGGAGTCTCTTTCATGTTTGCAATATAATGGAACCACCTTTGCCATTGGGGCCTGGTCATAAAAGCAAGCCGGGAAAGGCTGGGCGATGGGCTCCGCAGAATGGTGAATGCCTCCCTCTGTGAGGGAGTCTTCCCAGACCTGCTTAAAGAAGCGGCTATTAAACTGCTTCTTAGAAAGCCATCTTTGGACCCAGCCAATATGGTCCACTATGGCCCAGTCTCAAATCTTCCATTCTTGGGCAAAGTGATTGAGTGGGTAGTCACTGAACAACTCCAGGCACACCTGGAGAATGTGGAGCATTTGGATCCCTTCCAATCGGGATGCAGGCCTCATCATGGGACTGAAACTGCTTTGGTTGCGCTGGGTGATGATCTCTGGCAGGCTAGGGAGAGAGAGGTGAGAGCTGTTTCCTGGTGTTGCTGGACTGACTATGACACCATTAGCTATGACATCCTTCTGGGCTGTCTAGAGGAGTTGGGAGCTGGGGGCACTGTTGTGCAGTGGTTCTGCTTTCTCCTGGGCCGTGTTCAGAAAGTGGTGTTGGGGGATGAATGTTCAGACCCCGGGGCTCTCATTTGTAGGGTGCCTCAGGGCTCTATCCTCTTCCCAATGCTTTTCAACATCTATATGAAGCCGCTGGGAGAGATCATCGGGGAGGGGCTGGGTTGGGTGTTCACCAGTATGCAGATGGTACGCAGCTCTACTTCTCCTTCAAATTGGAACCAGTGATGGTAGGGAAGGTCCTGTGTGAGTGTCTGGAGGCAGTTGGAGGATGGATAGCAGCTAACAGATTGAGGTTGAGTCCTGACAAGACAGCAGTACTGTTTTGTGGGGATAGGGGATGGGCAGGTATGGAGGGCTCCCTGGTCCTGAATGGGGCAACTGGAGGACATTCTGTACTAGGAAACTAATCCACATTTGGAGAAAGGATTTCTAAAGGCTTCTTCCACTTCCATGGCTTGTTTTCATTACCAAAAAAATTAAAATTGGGGCAAAGTTACATACATTTGCATGTAGTTAGTAGTTTGGACGTAAGGTATTACTACTTGCAAAAGATATACCTGACAGCGCAACTATCTTTAGCTGCCTTGATTGCCTGAATCTGTGATGCAATTGCTGAAAGGACTTCTACATCAATCCTGTTGAATTCATCAAAACAACACCATGCTCCAGACTGAACTAATCCACATAATAATTTCCCCATAACCTTAAAAAAAAAATGGAGAGATTTTCATTAGGTGCTAAGTTACCAAGATGATGACTTATTTACCCTTCAGTTATTGAATGCCTTCTGCACAAATGTCTCAAAGTGATGTACAATAAAAAAGCTAGAAAACACACAAAAAACAGTTGCTATATGGAACAAAAATGACTTTAAGAGTTTCTGGAAAGAACAGATAGTGAGCACCTGTTGTATCTTAACAGGAATGCTGTTCCACATGAAGAGGAATGCTACTTATGAAAGTCAAGCAAATGAACTACCGTATTTTTTGCTCTAGAAGACTCACTTTTTCCCTCCTAAAAAGTAAGGGGAAATGTGTGTGCGTCTTATGGAGCGAATGCAGGCTGTGCAGCTATCCCAGAAGCCAGAACAGCAAGAGGGATTACTGCTTTCACTGTGCAGCGATCCCTCTTGCTGTTCTGGCTTCTGAGATTCAGAATTTTTTTTCTCTTGTTTTCCTTCTCCAAAAACTAGGTGTGTCTTGTGGTTTGGTGCATCTTATAGAGCGAAAAATACGGTAAATTTCTTCAAAAATACTAGGCAGAAGAAAGATGTTTTCTCAGGTGATGCAGTTCATTTATCAACAGGAAAATCTCACTGGTTATATATATAGATATATAGATAAATGGATAAATAGATATATACAGATATATGTAACTAAATTTCAAAACACAAAATTAATCTCAGATTGAATTGACATTCAGTTTTAAGCATCTACATTACAAATATTCACCGTTTAAAATTCTGAAAACAATTTACACAGATGTTTCATGTTACTTTTTAGCAGGGGAGATATGATTTCAGACTGCAGTGCGACATAATAATTTATTAGGTAAAAGTTTTCTAAGGTCAGAGGAAAGCTGCTGAACACTACCAAAATCTCAGGGATGCAGGGTCCCAGCAAAACAGTGAAAAATTGTTGCTTTAGTTGCACCAGCATAAGTCAATTATTGCAATACTACAAGGAAAAGAACATCCATAAGATTGGGTTTCCCAACATGATCAAAAGGCGCTATTGATATTGTTAGCAAACTTAAAAAAAAAAAAAATAGTGTTCTAAATTCTATATTAAATAAAATTGTCTACTGTACCTTATCATCCAAACCTTCAGAACAGTTAAAGACAAGACACAATTTTCCCAAGGCCTAATGAAAAAAAGCAGTTTTCAGAGTAGAAGCAATTATATTTGTTTACTCAGATAAATGAGTAATTTAACAACTGTTAAATATACAAAAATCTCAAATACCTTCAGTTTAGTTTTGCCATTTATATTTTGATATTTTACACTTTACAAATACTGTGGAAAGAGCTGTGTTTCTGAATTTAAAAGTCAAGTGCTATTTTGGAGAAGCTAAACTCTGTCATAAGAGGAAAATCACAGAAATCAGAAGCAGTAGAAGACACAAGGGAGTGGGTGAACTTTTTCTTTTTTATGTACCCCAACAGAGGAAAAGAGACGAAGAGACTGAAAAGGTACGAAAAGGAACCAAAGAAAAACAGTAAAGGAAGAGTAGAAAAAGAAAGAGGAACTTAGCTGAGTCAAGAAAACAGTGAGAGCCAGGGTAAATCAAACTGCTCCATCAAGGCAGGAAGAGAATCAGCCTACCCCCCACAATTCTTTGCTCCTGCCTGAGTTTCGTGCAAGAGGAACTACCCAATCTGAAGACTTCATCATCCACCATAATAAATTGGACCTTTGCCACTGTCAAGAAGCCCAGGACAACCCAAAATGCAGTTCTTGTTGAATTTAAAAGTTACTGTGAATCCTAGGATCCTATCACCCCTCAAAGGATGCCATCAAGGCTGTTTCTGAACAAGAGATTATCAGGTTATACACCACATGTCCCTAAGATTCCAAGGAACAAGAGGTAAAATTCTTGAAGCCTCAGGCAAAATAAGCCAAATTACACATCAACCAATGTGACCAAATAGATCCCAGACACTGGTTTTTAGAACCAAGGTGTTCCCCAAATAAGCACACCAAATTGAGTAATATGTATTTTTAAAAATAATAATCAAAATAGCAGTTTAGCATGAAAACCCATTAGCAAATAGGAATAAAAAGGTTCTAACATTTAGAAATCCAAAAGGACACTGAAAATTATAAAGCTATCTAAGCCAGCCAACATTACCAAAACTCCTTGAGGAGAAGAGTTTGTGACTATACAGCTATAAAATGTTTTGCTAATTATCAGACTGGCTACTTTTATTAGAAAAAGTGTGTGAGCAGAAGTAGATGGGAATGGGTAAGATCACATTGTACCTGAAAGACCCACAACTCTGTCTTCCCAGATGCAACTGCAGAAACATAAATCTATTATGACATATCTGGAAATATCTGTGTATAAAAGACAGTACATATTGATATCAAATGGATAGCGCTTACTTTTGAAAGATCTTTGACAGTCTCTGTTTTTCCTGTACCAGCTGGACCAGAAAGACAGCCCCCTAAATTCAACTGAAGAGCTCCAGTAACGGTTAGCCAACATCGATCTGTGAGAGGAGTAATAACCAATCTCGGAGAGCAGCCCAGATATTCAAAACCATATTCAAAAGAGGCATAACCTTGGATAACCTTACAGGGGTTGACATCATGCCATTCATAACGCAACTGCCTGAAATAAAATAATTTGTGTAACAGTTTTGTCAACAACGTAGTCCTTTTTATCAAAATTATATATGCATATAAATTGGTAACATAGCTAGTATGTATAGATTTTTCAATGTAAATAACATTCAAAGTTCAAAATTCCATTAAGAGCACAGTTCTGTCATGAGGTTAAGAAAATGGGACATCTACAAGCAAGGATTTGATTTAGGAACATAAAAGTGAATCTGCTCAGGCATGAGAACACTCTGAAGTGAGGCCTGTCTCAGCACCTCAAGACAGGGAGAAATACCTGTGCAGAACCTATCACTACAAATTTGAGATTGCACTTTTTTATTTATAGTATAGTGTTTTTAAAAACCAGATAATATATAACTAACGTGTTATCTATTTTGAGTATTGCAATATCCTTTCATCTTATCCCAAAATCCAAAAATAGAGCCCAGAATGGATATATTGATATACCTTGTCCATGCAAAATCTTCAGCGCTACAAATATCATTATCTATCAGTACAGTCATTACATCCCTACAGTGAATGATCAAAGTAACCAATGCCTCCAATGTGCTTTGCTTGTGGTAGGGAAGAATATCTGATGCTATCGCTGCTAGCTCCTCTATAAGGCTGATAAGATCATCGCGGCCTTCTTTCAACTCCATTTTTGCATGTGAACTCGACAAGCTCAGTTCACACGCACGAGAAAACATTATTTGACTCTAGAAATGAAAATATTTATTAGCAGCAAAAATTATGATTTGCTTACTTGCATTAAAATTAAATACTTGCATTAAAATTAAATATTGCACTTTATCTTACATTTCTTTTTTGATGTTATTTTTAATTTTTATCATTATTATTATCATTGAAAAACTTTGCTCTCTCCCCATTCTCTCCTATTTCTCACAGCATCAGGGAGATTTGGGAATTCTGAATGAGCAGGCTTTAAGAGAACCCAAAACTAAACCACAATCCAAAATCATGATCCAAAAACTAAACCAGATAATCCAAAATTAGAATTAAACCTTGCAATCATTTCAATAATGAGAGAGATATTTATTATCAGCTAAACACAAAATATTGTGTTGTTTTCCAGGGACACCCTGAACATTCTGTATAAATCATCTATCCCAAATTAGAAACATACATTTTTCAATGGTTCATGAAATGTTATTAGAATTCCCCCCCCCCTTTCACTATAAGGAAAGACACCGTGTAATCCCATTTAGCTTGCTATATTCTACTAATTATTGCCAAATTTATACAATTCCCATTTATAGGGAAAGGATGCTTTCCTTTGATTCCAGTCCTACTGGTACAGAATAAAGAATGTAAGCACTAAAATATGTAAAGTCATATCCCTTAGCACCAAAATCCATCCCATCAGAAATAACAGTAAACATTGTGATTTGCTCTATCACCTACAGAAACTCAAAAGCAAGAAAGGTTTATCGTGTATACACATAAATAAACTTGTGTGTGCTACTACAGAGCATTTTAAATACAGAATCTTCCAAATATGTTAAGTGACATGGCAAAGTTTTGAATGCGTCTTGTAATGTGCTTACCACAAGTAGTATCACCTGTCCTGGGTGAGTGAAAAACCATTCTTTAAATTCCATTTGATTCCATTCTGCGATTCCAACTGTTATAAATCTTAAAGTACATTAATAGTTACAATAAATTAATACATCTGTAGCAAATTCACTAGGCTGTTTTCTAGCATATTATACAGGAATGTAAGTGAGAACGGAACTAGACTTTGCAAGAGACATAAAGCTGCCATTTCTCCACTCTGCCTTATTATGTAACCTCTCTTTAGGATGTGGAGGAGGTGTGACATTGTTTCCTGGCTTTCTGGGTTAGGGAAGGGAGTTGTAACAGGCAAGGATCCCTCCTCGCCTTGATCAGCACCAATGGGGGGTGGGTGGGATATATTGTAAGCCACCTCAATAACTTCAGTTAGTAGGTGGGATATAAATATTCATAAATAAATAAATATAGATTGATACAACATGTAGTACTGTGAGATGCCCTAAGCCTGTGAGAAGGGTGTGCAGCAATGTACAATGCAATGGCATCATTGTGTTAAACTACAAATTATAAGGAGGTGAGGAAAAGAGCCATGAAGCCATGACAATTTGTTGTCTCTTGTAGTGTCTAATTACATCTTCATTTAAAAACATCGTAACTATACAAAATTGCAAAGAATAGTAATCATGAGTTCAAGTTTTGTTTTATATCATTACACTTGTGCCTATATAAAACATGGTTCAAAATCAAAAGAGAAACCAGGCGTTCCAGAATTGTGAATAAAGGATAATTTATTTTTTTGGACTACAACTCCCATCATCCCTAGCTAGCAGGACCAGTGGTTACAGATGATGGGAGCTGTAGTCCAAAAACTGCTGGAGACCCAAGTTTGGGAAACCCCTGCAGGAGATTCCCAGACCTTACCAGACACCTTACCAGACACCACGGAGATTCAAAGGAAGCAAAAGCTAAGAATCAGCCTCTCTGTTCCCCAAGCCCCAAGGGAATGTGTTTAGAAGGGCTAGGAAATACTGCTGCTCTGCCAACACCCTACTGCCAGTATATTGAAAAGAATTGTGTTAGAACTAAGCAGGCCATGACTGCAGCAACTTTCAAACCTAATTAAAAACCTAAATGTACAGTAAGAAAAAGGATGAAGTTACTTTCCTTTTATTGTAATAAATAATTTTACAAATTTATGTAACTTCTCTAACACAGATACTTACCTTCTTACCATATCATACATGGTATTTTCAACATTTCCTAGCCACAGTTCAGCAGGACCTCTAATACGAACATTCCTATGAGACAGTATTTGAAATTTCAGCACTTAATAAAAACACATCTTTTTCCCCCAACTCTTTTCCCACTCTGTCCTTAAGGGTTTTGATTTTTTTTAAACTCAACCTTTTGTTTAAAAGGGAGCCAGTAGCAGTCAGGATAGAGCCTCCTTCCAAACACCTGCATCATTGGTGCTTACAGTGCAGGCTGGTGCATTAGATTTATTAGGACACAGCCCTGCAAAGGAGACATGCAAGCAAAAATATAAAACCCCAAAATCTCAGTCACACTCCCCCCTGCACCTCTGCCCCCTTACATTCTTCTATTTGAACCAAGGGAGACTCATTTCTGTCCATCTTTTGTTTGCTGCACTCTGCAACAGCTAGACATTTATAACAGATCACTCAGATCATCTAATTAGTCATATACTTATGAATAAACAAGCTCAAAAAAGCCTACCACAACAAATTGCCTGAAATTGTATGAGTGGTATCCAACTAACTTGTCTTGTAAGTGCAAGGATTTCCAATTATGCAGTGGATCGTTTCCTCCTCTTCTTGCCCCACGTGTGCCCTGTGCCCTCCCAACATCTGTGCCAGCAGGTTAGGGGAACACTCAGAACAGATTTAGGAGGCCCATGGCAGGGAGCTCTGGTGTGTAAGTGGAAATCTTTGCAGGGATGGAACAAGTTATATGGATTATAGAATTATGGCTGCTACCTTAAAATTAAAAATAACTGTTTACCGTACTTTGGTACTAGAAGAATTTCCCCTTCAGCAGATCCGATCATTAAAACCACTGGAGGTCTCTGTTCTTGTGGGCGTATATATAACTTCCTTATATTTGCAAAACATTTCACAAGATGAGGCTGCAGCAAATATGTTAAGCAAAATAAAATAATAAATACTAAGCCTATAACTATGTGTAAAAACATTTAAAAAGTATGATGTATGTGATATTAAATATTACCTGCACAACATCATGATTTTTGCTGTCAGCTAATATTTCGATAAGTTCAGCATTGCTGAGAAAATAAAATCTTGGAAAAACCATACGTTTAACTTCAAGATAGTCCTGTCCCCAAAATTAAAAATGAGACAAAATTTGACTAAAAATTATAAAGTGAAAATGAAACTATAAAAAAGCATCCTACACTTTTCATCGTCTAGGAGCGTGTTCCTCATTTAAGTCAGTTTCCTCATTCCCACCCTCTAATCTGTTCTTTGCCATATGTTCTTTTGGATTTTGTTGAAACAGATGTGAAAAGAATATCAATATCATACAGTACATGGTGCCAGTCTGAGGCTGTGGGACTGAATGAAGAACTAGCCTTAGTCTACCCCATTAAGAAATCAGAGGTTTATTCATGCAACTATATGCATGCTCTGGCAATTTTGTGAGGTTCATGGAGGGCCTACTCACACAACTGAGACTATGGCAGCTGCTGGCAAAGCATTACCTACATTATCTCCCAATCTCGATTTCACAATTCAGCATAAACGTGTCACTGGCTGGTGAGTGGAGGGTTCAATCCTAACAGCCCTAGGGTGATGCTTTCCTTAGCAGGATGGCATTCTTGTTCAATCCTGCTGGCTACAATGTGCTACTTTGCAACCGCTTCCCTTTGTCTTTAACTACATAGCTCATCCCCCCTATCTGTTCCTGAAGGGAAATAAATCTACCTTCCCTACAGCAGAAGTCCTGGAACTCTTTACTTCAACAGACATCTCACCCCTTTTGTTTTTGAGAGGGGAGGAATCAGATGCAGTTAATCAAATTTGTTGGACTGGTCATGTTGTGTGGATGTCAGATTATCATCTTCCAAAGCAACTACTCTATTCCAAACTTAAAAATGGAAAGCGTAATGCTGGTGGTTAACAAAATAGGTTTAAAGACTGTCTTAAGGCAAATCTTTAAAAATGTAGTATAACCACCAACAACTGGGAAACACTGGCCTGTGAGCGCTCCCCTTGGAGCCTTTACCAAAGGTGTCAAGGACTGTCCTTCAAACTCCTGATCTTAGTGCAAACATTCTGGTGGCCCAAATAACAATAGCCCATAGCTCACTTCAAATAGGTCTTTTGGGGGTTGCTTCTACTGCAATTAAAAAACTTAGTATTGTTTACCTCAAGAGCCTTCTGTATTTTCTCTAAGTGTGCATTGTTGGTTTGCAGAGTTTCAAAAACTCCTACTGTGGTAGTTGCCCTAAGAGCATTTGGATTATCTTCTGTACGTTTCATGAGATCTTTCCATTTGCTATCAACTTGAGAGAAAAGATTTGATTCTTCTGGAAGCTGTCTGTTTTTAAAAAACAAATATTCTTAAAGCATAAAATGGAGAACAACGAACTTGTCTTCATGGAACAGTTACACTATCCCTATGGTCTGTATTTAAAGCACACACTTACAGAAACACTGACTTAACAGTGTGTCCCACAAGACAAAGGAGGACTCTTGGAGCAAGGACTGGATGGGGCAAAGACAAGCACCTAGCCTAGGCAGAGAGGCAAAAGGCCAGGGAACTCAGAAGAAAGGGAGGCCAGGATGATGCAACAAGGTAGATGAATGAAGCAAGATGGGAGCAGAATAAAAGGTGGGTTGTTTGGGGGCTTTTTAGGAAATAATAAACACTAGGAAAGGTACTCTCACATTAAACATACAGAGACAAACAAAACTCACAAAGAAAAGGAAACCAAAGTCCACAGACAGACAAGAAGTAGAAGCCAACTATAAGCTAAGCTGTCTAGATTAATCTCATATGAAGGCAGGAAATGAACTGAGTGAGGATGGGAAGTACATACACACTCAGCTCTGAACATTTTCTAACTTGGACACTAGGTGGTGATACAACCCATGTGATAGCCTTCCGCCCATAGTAAATCATGGTTTGTTTGGGAGTGAGCCTGAGTTCAAAGCTAATAATACTGCAAGCCAAATCATGTCTTAACTCTGGGTAGCACAGCAGCACCAGCAAGATCAGGGGAGAACACAAGTAGCAACCATTTTTGCTCTCAGTACCTACACCAGTGGTGGGGTACCTCTGACAAGTAGGACTAATTGGGCCCAGCACAGATCCAATTTTGGCCCTGACCAGGTCCACCTGTCACATACTTGAAGTTATATATGATGTCAGGTGTGGAGTAAAGAAACAATCAAATGCTTAAAGTATGCTCCCAATTGTTCATTGTTCCTCAGCAAGTGGGGCTTGGTGACAATAAGCTCCTTTGAAGCTGCTCATTTGCAGGTGTGGTTTGGATTAAAACCACACCTGCAAATGGACATTTTCCCTTTATGGGCAGCTTTACAAGTCTGCAGAGGAAAAATGGCTATCTGTGGGCACAATTTGAAGCCCAATTCAATCTGCAAATGGACAAAGCAGTTTGGCGGTTCCAAAGGAGTTTGCTGTCTGTGTAAGCATTAACAGCAAGCCCCTTTGAAGTTGTCACCTGATGCCATAAGGCAATTGACAGATGGACAGGTGGGCATTTCTGATCTAGTCTTCAGGTTGAAAAAGATTCCCTATCTCTGACTGCTACATGCTTGCTCATTCATCTTCAGCCATAGTTTCAATTAATATTATAGGTGTATTAGGTCCTACTGTAGTTCCCCACCAAACCAAAAGAGTACCAAATACATTTCAGAACATGATTTAGATTTTTTTCTGATGAACAAATTCATGTTTTATTTTAGCTTAGATATGAAATCTTAATTATTCAGTATAGGTGAGACAGTACTGCTGGACCAAATCTTACCTTTTTATTTCTGGAGCACAAAAGATTGGCTCAAGATAAATCCAATTCCTTTGACAATTCAACCATTCCTCCAGAGTACAAGAAAATAGGTTTAGTTTACGATCCCAAGCATCCACAAGACTCTACCATAAAAACAGAATAAACATAAACTGAAGCAATAGCATATAATCCTCTTTTATAAACATGGCTTAGCAAATCAAACTCACAATCAGACTCACAACATCACAAGTTGGTAACCTCATATCTTGAGGTTGGCAATGCCCTCTATAAGACTACCCTTATGCATGGTGTGGAAGCTGCAATACAGGCAAGTCCCCGTTTATGCAGGGGTTGAATTGTGATGCACTGAACGCACTGGCGGAAAGCTCATATGCCTGCTGTGCCCTACCTCACCCCCTTCCGGGACCAAAACCAAAGTGTGTGTCAGTGACCACACGCGTACCAAATGCATGCAAACTGGGAGTTCCATGTACTGCCGAATGCAGCAGCAAGGTTGCCAAGTGGTGTGGCTAGCAATGGACATGTAACATCTTGTAAAAAGAACTTCACTAGCTTCCACTTAGTTAATGGGTCAGGTTCAATGTTTTCATTTTAATGTCTTCTTCTTTGGTATCACTGGTAGCCGAGTAAGATTGTCTTCTATAAACACGGTTTTAACAATGAGTCCGTGACTGTGGAGGCCAATTCTGGACCCTCACACCCTTCCACATTGGGGACATTGGTTCCCAGGCAGGAGCTGATCACGGTGTGGATTTGCCAAGTGTGCCTTCCTCTTAGCACGTTTCTCCCTTGAGTTCCGAGTTTGAGTGTCTTCAAAGTCCATGACACCTTTGGTAAAGGCTGTTCTCCAAGGGGAGCGCTCACAGGCCAGTGTTTCCCAGTTGTTGGTGTTTATACTGCATTTTTTTTTACATTTGCCTTTAGACAAGTCTTTAAACTCTAAACTGGGCACCACAGTTCAAGAAGGACACTGACAAACTGGAACGTGTCCAGAGGAGGGCAACCAAAATGGTCAAAGGCCTGGAAACGATGCCTTATGAGGAACGGCTAAGGGAGCTGGGCATGTTTAGCCTGGAGAAGAGGAGGTTAAGGGGTGATATGATAGCCATGTTCAAATATATAAAAGGATGTCACATAGAGGAGGGAGAAAGGTTGTTTTCTGATGCTCCAGAGAAGCGACACGGAGCAATGGATCCAAACTACAAGAAAGAAGATTCCACCTAAACATTAGGAAGAACTTCCTGACAGTAAGAGCTGTTCGACAGTGGAATTTGCTGCCAAGGAGTGTGGTGGAGTCTCCTTCTTTGGAGGTCTTTAAGCAGAGGCTTGACAACCATATGTCAGGAGTGCTCTGATGGTGTTTCCTGCTTGGCAGGGGGTTGGACTCAATGGCCCTTGTGGTCTCTTCCAACTCTATGATTCTATGATTCTATGATTCTATGAAACCTCTTTTGTTGACCACCAGCACTACGCTTTCCATTTTTAAGTTCAGAATAGAGTAGTTGGTTTGGAAGATGATAATCAGGCATCCACACAACATGACCAGTCCAACGAAGTTGATGTTGAAGAATCATTGGTTCAACACTGGTGATCTTTGCTTCATCCAGTACACTGATATTAGTTCATCTGTCTTCCCAAGTGATGTGTAAGATTTTCCGGAGACACTGTTGATGGAATCTTTCGAGGAGTTGGAGATGGCGTTTGTAAGTGGTCCATATTTCACAAGCATACAGTAAGGTTGGTAAAAATAGCTTTGTAAACAAGCATTTTGGTTTCCCTGTGAATGTCCCAGTCTTCAAACACTCTGCACATCAATCGGGAGAAAGCCACACTCACAGAGCTCAGGCGATGCTGGATTTTGGCATCAATGTTGACCCTTGTGGAAAGTTAACTGCCTAGGTAGGAGAAGTCTTTGTCTTTGTCTAGCTCCTTCCCTTTGACCTTACCGCCTTGGGTGACCCTGCTGGGAGTACAAGATTCCTGACGGTTTCACTCACAAGGGTCATAGGAATGTGCAAGCCCACTCACCACGACAAGGTGATGATCCAGCAAGTGAGATATTAATGTACAAGTCCCTAAACACAGTGCTGTTTTTCTAGAAAAAGAGGTGCCTCCCTCTTTCTCTTAGAATGGCAATGGCACCCACCTGAGAGGTTCTGGAATACACTAGAAAGGTGCCAGAACTGAGTTCTGGGGAGTTCCCCCTGAAAAAAGCTCTGCCTAAACAGCTCAGGACCAGGTTACCTGAAACCATGCCTTCTTCCATATAGACCTGAGTTCACATTGCTATCGTCTTCAGAGACCCTCCTAGTTGTGCCACAAGCTGCAGGTCTGTCAACAATGAGGAAGACAGCCTTTTATGCAGTGGTACGTAAAATCCAGAAAAGCCTTCCACCCAGAAATAAGGCATGAGTCAACACTGTTACAACACATGCTGGATGTTACAACACATGCTGGAAGTTTCTTTTATTTCTCTTGGATTTTGCTGGTTCATGATGCCTACCTTTGTGGTTTTAAATTGATCTGACTACAGATTGCCTTCTGATTTTAATATTATTGTATATTTTGTATTTGTTTTGTATTTTTTACTCTTGTATACCTCTGGAAGATGCTTGCATGACAAGCAGTATATTTTTTTTAATTAATTAATTAAGAATCGTAATTATTTAAAGCATTGGTCTTCAACTGGTGGACCGCAACTCACAAGTGAGTAACAATTATATGTAAAGCGGGCCACACATGGAGTGTCATGACCATTTTTTGGAGACAGAATGCAAAAGAAATGTAAACGATAGAGGAGGAGGAAAATATAGATGAACAAATTTTATATAGATTAAAAACCATACATAATTTAAAAAATGTGAAATGGGTCTAGTAAGATTTACCTTAATTGGTCCAATGAAACAAGAACCTTTAATTGTTGAAATTGTCACTTGAGAATCTTCTAACAAAGCAATTATATCTTCAGCAGATGAAATAATCAAAGTATTTGATGTTTCAGTGTGATATTGAGATAAATGAAATTCAGTTTTGGACCAAATGTCAATTATCCTTTTCAGCATCGCTTCAAGAGTTGCTTCATTGGACGCTGTTACAGATACCTCATTTATTTCTTTTCTATACTGAAACATCTAAAAGTTTAAAAATTAGAAACATTTTTGTCTGCTGGTATTGTTAAATGAATAACTGTTATATATATTCAGAAAATGTATTCACAAAGAAAGTAATTTTCAAGATTCCCTGTTTGACTTGAGGCTAATGCAGTATCCGTATTATTACCACCTCCATGATTTCTCCTGATAAAATTTATTCGTATACCCCTATGGTACATTATACACAGTTCACCAAAAGAAGGAGAACAGGAATTCCTGTGCTCTAGATAGAATGTAATAGTAGTTTGATTCCTGTGGCTTCACAGTTATGTCCCCTGCCATGCTACTATCATTCAAATGATGGAATCACACTTGCTACGTGTGCAAAGTAAAAAGAAATTATTCAAAATGTACAACCAACACAAAATTCTGACTTTTGCACAGAAAAGTCTGGCACCTGGCCACAGCCTGAAAGTCCAGCATGGCCTCATCTTGTATCTAATTATGACAATGGCTACTTCTGAAATCAACCAAATTGTGACCTTTTTAATTCCAGAGAGTTGTGGTGTCCATTTATTCATATCCCCTTGTTAGCCAGGCTCCCTGGGGGGCGGGGACTCTGCGGCTGGGCATGCAATGACCACGTAAAGAGGCTTCATTAGAAGCCTTGGGAACATGCAGTTTCTCAAAGCTTTTTGGCTCCATTTCATATATCCAGTGACCTGAACCACATATCTAAGAAGAGACCAACTGAACTGATCCCAACAAATATGGGCAAGACAAATATGCTAGTTCTCTAGCCACTTTAAAATGAAATAGATAAATCTATTAACTGTAAAACTTGAAAAAATGCCCAAGAGACTACAAAACCTAGAGGATGGGGGGGGGTATTTTACAGCATAATAAATGGTACTTATAAATCATGCAATTACATTGAATTCCAGAATCTTATCCAGGGTCAGTCGTTTATCCCCATTAATTGTCTGCTTAACAATATTCTGTATTGTTTCCCAATGCCGCGGCTGAAGACAGGGATTCCGTAAAGCTATAATGATAGGCAAAAATTCCTTGAACTCATACAATGATTTCTTCATAGCTGGTAAAATAGTATTTTCTGGCAAGCCTTCAAAATATGAAAATATTATGGACATATCAAAACACTTTTCATAAAGAAGTTTATTTCAAAAAATATTCCTTTCTTTTGCGAGCTTTTTCTGGTCTTTTTTCATGGGTGCCTTCATATTAAAGCTATTCTAATTTCCCAAATAAAATTCTGAATTATTTTCTATTTACAAGGAATGTGGCATCCAGCAGTGCTAAGTTTAGGGGGCAGAGGGGGCTTCAGCTCCCCCAATATTTTTCAGCAGGGGGCAGCACCCCCAAATATTGAAGGGGCTGCTATCCCCCACCGCCCAAGACACCCTCCACGCACCCCAACCTCAGCCCCAACTTCCATCCAGCAGCCCAGGAGCAAGGCGGCAGCTGGGACGAACACGGGAGATTTCTGCTCCACTCGTCCCATTTGCTGCCTGGCAACCCGGGAGCCCAGGAACCAGGTGGCGGCTGGGATGAGTGCAGGCAATCTTTGCTTCACTTGTTCCAGCTGCAGCCCAGGAGCCAGGTGGGGTCTCGGACAAGCAAGCACAGAAATGGCACACACTGGGTGGTGTCACATGGTGCATCATGTGACACATCATGTTACCATGCACTCTCAATGTGGGGGGCAAGTGGGCACCCCTGGTGCCATCCATATTCTGAATTGCCTTAGGAGAGCGAGAAAAATTATCAGGGATGACTCACACCCCAGCCATCACCTCTTTAATCTTCTAGCCTCGGGCAGGAGATATAGAAGTATAATCAGCCGTACCAACAGGCTAAAAAATAGCTTCTCTCTGTGGGCTGTTAGGCTGTTGAATGGAAAATAACATAGCGCAATTGACTTGCGAGGTGGTGTGTTGTTTGATAAGCACACAGAGTGCAACGAGCCTGAGTGTTTGGGGGGGAGGCTCGTTTAATTTCATTGTACACAGGTTGTACAATGACAATAAAGGTATTATTATTATTATCATTATTACTAATATTTGATATAGTCACGACAATCAAGAAGTACATACAGTTAGGTTTATCTCTCTCACAAATAATCATTCCTTTAAAAAGCAGTCTGAAGTTTGGCACAATGAACTGACCAAGGGAGACATTTGAGCAAGCACAATATGATTTGTTCTCTTTGTTCAGAACACTGCTATGTCATCATTATCTATCTCATGTTAAAATAATCTAACACAGTGAAAACACTGGGCAATTTAGCCTTTTGTTGATAAACCTCCATAGCCGAACTAAAGCCAAAGTTGTCATTATTCCATTTCAAAACCAAGTTTTTAATATCTAAAGAAACCATTTTTATTTCAATTAATTCATAACTACTGCAATTATATATTTTTTCTTACCTTTTTCCAGAATCTGTACAATCTGCATGAATCTGTTAACATCTCTTTGAATTAAATCCACATCAAGGTTCCAGAAAATCATATGTTTCCACTTAAAGAAAAGCCTAGCCCATTCCTGCCTTGAATCCCACAACAATTTACGCAATACTAGATCACTTTCAATTTCAGAGAGCTCAACAGTTGCCCTCTGACAGTCTCCAGACTGAGCTCCATGTGACATCTTTTCCAAGGAAGCAGATTTCATCTCACTAACTGAACTGTCAAAAACAGTCTGGTAATTTGCATAGTTCATTATTTTCTCACTAATATCAGCTGCTTCTTCTATTAGGCTTTCAATAATCTCATTAGCCATCTTAGGCAAGGTTTCACTGAGGAGAAGGACAGGGTTTCGTACCTAAAACACAAAATAAATGATAAAGCAATCCCAAGAATGCGGTGGAGAGGGGGCAGCCAGGAATTTTCATACATCTTGGATAAAAATCTTAGCCAAATTGGAGGTTCACCTTGGTTTTGAGTTGGATTCTAATGAGCTGCTGAAGCTTGTTTCTAAGTCTGGTTTGGGAGAACTTTGAAAATTTTGAAGTATAATTAAAGCAGCTGTCCATCATACAGCTTCCAGATTACCATTTGCTAGAGGCAGGTCCACTTCCAAAGATTCTTCTCCATCACGTCTCTGTTTGACTTAATATATTTTACATCGGGCACGGTCTAATTTAATTAGTTTCTCATTTTACCAACACCTACCTCCGAAAACAAAAATGCAGTCAAAGCTAACAGGGAAATTAAGTGCTCCTATGCTTTGGTCTCATTCCTCTGCAACTATAAACAAGGTAAAAATGATATTTCACTAGTAACTTACTTTGTTTTTGTATTCCCTCAGTTCAGCCTGAAGATTGTCAATATATTCTGCCAATCCTTCATTGAACTTTATAACATAATCATCCTTCATTTTTTCACAAATGAGGATAGTTGACTGAAGATTCTGGAGTGTTCGCACAACAGTCTGATAGAGAGCAAGTTGCTGAAGTGGAAGAAAGATGTCATAGTCTTTTGCAATAAAGTAGAGCTCAGAAAGACTGTTATACTGAACCTTTATTTTTGGTAGTTCTTCAGAAATTTGTTGGAGATATAGCAAATGTTCAATGAATCCATCCACCGTCAGTAGTTCTTTGCTCAGCTTTGCAACTGCTGTCCTGATGACCTAAATGCAATGACATATTAATAAAACATTTGAATACCGTATTTTTCGCTCTATAACACGCACCCGACCATAATACGCACGTAGTTTTTATAGGAGGAAAATCCGTAGACATGCCACCCGTAGGCATTTCCTCCATAACACGCACAGACATTTCCCCTTACTTTCTAGGAGGAAAAAAGTGAGTGTTATGGTGCAAAAAATACGGTATATTGTTAGACTGCTGGGAAGAAAAAGGAGGAAGTGGGCAAAACCATCTTGGCTGCTGACTGGAGAAGCTGCAACCCAGAGATTGGGAAGCATGGCTGGCTACTCTGCACTCAAGCTGCCTGAAGGTATGAGAGAAACAAGGAGAGACACTCTGGAAATGTAATGGTGTGGACTCTCTTCCTCTCCATGTAGATCCAGGTGTATATAGGTGTAAAATAAGCCCTATATCTTAAAACGCTACAGCCTTCTCCATGCCCTGAATTCACTACAGAAAAATGACCCTGGGTGAGTGTCTGTACCCCCTTGAATATTGCTACCACTTGACAGAGATTGGCGTGGCATGTAACAATATATATACCCCCCACCAATATAAAAAAGATATTCTCCAGAACAGTGGTTCTCACTATGGGGCAGGACCCAGAGGTTTGTGAGTAGGGGGTGAGTGCTTCAAGAAAGGAAAGGGATTTGCAACAAGCAAATCCAAAGACACTTTCCTGGTAGCAGACAGTATATTTATCTATTGAAGCATTTATATAACCATTATATCATGAAAAATCAAGGCAATGTACACTGCTAGAACATAAACTACATTAAATAAATTAAATTAAAATGTTAAAATACAACTAATCATTAAGGTGTTCTGTCTCAAATGGTTCTGGAAGCCAATAGGCTGCAGAATATTCGTTCGTTCGTTTGTTCATTCGTTCATTCGTTCATTCATTCATTCATTCATATGAGTGTTTAGGTATAGATCTATCTAAGAAGTCGACAGTCTCAATTGGGGCATAAAGGACAGGGAATTGAGCTCTCAAAAGTAATGGATCTGACTATGACATAATTGTCTTCTCAGCATACTGAGCAGTAGTACTTTGTGCACTAGCTCTATATCGTTACTAGACTTCTGACTAGCTGTTAATACTTTCCTTTTTATTCTCACCTTTCCACTTTAGCCTGCTGCAACAAGTTGCTGAATCTCACCAACCTGCTAGGTATTACTGAGTTCAGTATGTTTATTGTGCTAGCTGAAGGCCATGACAAAAGCACAGAAACACAAGCAATTTCAAATACTAAATATAAATCAAGGCATCTACTAAAACAAACAGTCTTTTCTATGACTGGCATAGCTATTTTGCAAAATTTTGTTTTGCACTGGTGGCAGTGGATTTTTTTTTCATATAAGGCATTTATCCTAAAATTCATATAAGGCATTTATCCTAAAATTCATTTCTTGAATGAAAAACTGAAATACTTACTTCTACAAGATGTACATTCTTTGCATCCATTACTTCATAAAAGCAGCTAAGAATTATACTAATGAGAGCTTCAAAAAATGGGAGGCAATCCTTTTGAAAGTTGAAACTCTGGACCTTAAACATACAGATGTTCTTTTCAGTAACCATACATACAATCTCCTTTATATCAACGGTATAGTTTTCCAGAATGTTTCTGAACTCTGCTGTAGACATTTCTCTATTTAGTGAAAATATAGCGTCAGTTGTATTTTTTGCTTTATCAACCATATTGCAATAATTTAAAAAGTTTCTGCTGTAAGATTCTACTCGGCCCAGTGAACTACTTTGAAGTGATAGAAGGTTCAGAATCTGCAGAGTAAAACAGGAAACAGATGATAAACTTAGAAGTCAAAGGCACATTATTCTAAGCCAAAGTGTTTTAGTGATGCAGAAATGATACTGAAATGATCAAGAAAGCCCAGGTAGCTAATTCGAATGTAATGTTATTCTGAGATTCCTTAAAACTAGCTAAACTCTGGTAAAGTCCTCCTCCTTGCTGCTTGAGGAAAAGAGAGAGTATGTGAGCCCAATGCCTTCCTTGGGCTCATTGAAGCTCATACTCAGTGCTAAATCATTTAAACACAGCCAGTTAGTAATACATAACTGAAACAGCATGGTTGCAAATCTGTATTTAACTGTATTTTAGCTAGTGCACACATAATCCAATAAAATGGATCATCTATTGCTACTGGAACATTTTGGAAACCAGGTCCTCTGAGTGACTAGTAGAAAATCAAACCCCATTTGATTTTTTGTGCATATTTATTTGCATTACTAGTTGCAAATTGGCTTTATATTCACCAAATACCAATATATTTGTCAGCTGTCAGAATAAGACATATGTGGGCTGGATTTGTGGCAATATCATATTAATTCTTCTAATGCCATATCATGTCTAGAATTGAAGCAGGAAAATGGAGCTGGCAATATGATGTAGTTTCTGGGTACTGGGGGAATTCTGCCAGGTGTACAGGGAAATATTCGTTTTTAGATTAAGATAAAAAGAAAGCAATGCCCCAAGCAGGTTAAACAGATCTGACCTCCATGAGTTACATAACATTGAAAGCAACTGAGTATGAGATTGTAGGAGAAGGGTAAGAATAGGACACATTTGCCCTACTTGAGCTCCTAACTGCTTGCTGTATTCAGGAGTCAGGATTAAGGCTGCAGGAATATGCACTATGAGATTAAAACAGCGCCCTCTGCAAGCTACATAAATCAGTTTCAAGAAGAACAACTAAAGAAATTACACATTTTCCCTTTTGTCATTGTCTCCAGCAACCTCACCTCACTATCTAAGAAAGCACTCTGGTGTTTGGACATTAGTCCTTTAGCAAAGCTGGAGAAAATTTCTCCACGTCAAAACCTACTCTTTTCATTTTTCTTATAACAAAAACTTGTTACTCTAAAAACATCTGTGATCAATAAAGTTGTGGACATTTGAATCCCAAGATGTTCTGATGTCATTCTTGCTGTTTACACAGCAAGAATGGCCTCTGGCTTACTGCGCCCGCAACCAGTTTGCCTGGTACAAAATGACTGGTCTCCCCATCAACCAGAGGGTGCCTTCTGCGTGGCTGCACACAGCACCCCCTATCCTCCGGGCAGAATGCTCCTGGTTCACCTCCCCACGTCACAGCCCTTGAGGTTCCCGCCAAACTTCAGTTCAGAATGAACACCAATTGTGACAGGCGGAGGAGCCAGAAGAACAGACCAAGAAGGGGTAGTCTTCACTCCGGTCTGCTCTTTGCATATGTAAGGGGGTGGAGCCTACAATTTTAGGCCTTGGGCAGAATCCTTTAGCCCATGGGTAGGCAAACTAAGGCCCGGGGCCAGATCCGGCCCAATCACCTTCGAAATCCGGCCTGCGGATGGTACGGGAATCAGCATGTTTTTACATGAGTAGAATGTGTCCTTTTATTTAAAATGCATCTCTGAGTTATTTGTGGGGCCTGCCTGATGTTTTTACATGAGTAGATTGTGTGCTTTTATTTAAAATGCATCTCTAGGTTATTTGTGGGGCATAGGAATTAGTTCATCCCCCCCCCAAAAAAATATAGTCCAGCCCCTCACAAGGTCTAAGGGACAGTGGACCGGCCCCCTGCTGAAAAAGTTTGCTGACCCCTGTTATCTTCCCTAAATGGGGGCGGGGCGTGAAGCGGTGACACACGCCCCCCCCCCCCCCGTGGCAGCGATCCCAGGGTTCTCCGATAAAGGGGCTGTGTTGAAGGGAGTCACTGGCCATACGCTGAAAGGTTGTCAGTGCACTCCCATGTTGCAGCAAAATGGGGGCAGGCTCTCTGCTTAAACATATGTCTTCCAAAGCCAGCCCACTCCCCAGACAGGTCTGTTAACCCTGATGTGCCTCAGATCCCTGGCTGGGGACTGGGAAGGATAAACGCCCAATGCCTAAGGCAAGGTCTTCCTACATCTGAAAGTTTAAATAAAGTTGTGGCCAATTTTAACCCCACAACACGTTGTCATGCATCATTCATTTCACCCAGGTGGCTCCTGGGGTCGGGGGGGGGGGGGCGTGTCTCCACCTGACCACGCAAAGGGCTTTTAAGCGCTCCACTTTCTTTACCAGGCTCTAGGAAGGCTTCACACAGGCTCTGGGAGGATCCTATGCAACCTTCCCAGAGCCCAGTAAGCAAAGCTGAGAGCTTAAATGCTCTCTGCCTTCCATGGGCAGCAAGCCCTGCTTGGCACACCAGCTTCAGAAAAGCAGGGATGGTCACACAGGGGTAGTTCCAGGTTTGTTCTGATTATATGTGATTTTGTCTTTACACACTATCCCCTGGAACATAAAAAACATACTTTGCTTCGATAATCTGGATCTGTTCCTAGAATGAGATCACAGTTTGGCCATGTTGATAAATGCTGTCCTGGTTCAGGATCCATAGAAGGTTGCATTATTTTATGTAAAGATTGAGTTGTGAAGATCGACAGCTGGGCATCTTGAGAAAATGGCAGAACTTGATCTAATAAGAGATAATACAATAGTATTTATAAACTCAGAAACTAGCCCTGGACATGGAGTATGAATTCTTAATAAATATAAATCAGCAACCCCACCCCCCACAGATTAATCTATATTTGAAACTTGGGCTAACAACAGAAACACTTTGCAACAGTAACAGAAATATCAATTCAGATTATTTTAATAAACTCTTATGAAACAGGGAGAGAGAGATATAACTATTTTAAATAAAAAATAAAATTTTAATTTCACCAAGTTTGAAGACATCCTTTTGCGGCTTCTTGCAATTGCTTTTTGTCTTTACCATCCTCAACAATGTGGTGTCATCAGGAAACTGGACCTCACTACTCACTCTTATCTCCAGTAACTTATGAACAAGCTAAGAAAAGCACTGGTCCCAATAGAGATGTGTGGGGAACCCCACTTCCTACATTCCTTCACTGTGAGAACAGGCAGTTTATTCCTTTTCTCTGCTTCATCAGTGCAAACTATATGTTAATTAAATAGTAAAAATTATACATAGCACTGCATTGTTTGAGTGAGATTACTTACCAATAATGTTTTCTAGTGCATCCACAATTCCTTGGAACTGCATTGAAAACTCTCTTCTATTAGGAGCTAGATAAAAATCTGTAGCGAATGCTGGAGAGCTAGATAAGAAAACAATGAATTTCCTCTTTATTGGCAAAAGGTCTTCAGAAAATGTTAAATATAAAACAGCAAAGAGCTTAAAATCTAAAGTGTAGGCCTATCAGGGTGTGTGTGCAAGAGAAAGAGTCACCTAATATTAGTACTGGATTCTAATACAAATAATATTAAGGAAGTTCATAGGAAAAAAGCTCTCTGTTTTCTCCTTTCCTCACAGCATCCCCCGTACCCCATCCCATATTGTTCAAGAAGAGCCCTTCTCCGATATTCCGAAAGGGTTTTATGGAGTTCTGATCAGGTGGGTTAATAGCATCCAACCATCAGAAAAATAAGTAAGCAAAGAATACCTGAAAATAGGAAAACTTAGCTGAAATAAGAGATCAGGGAGAGCCAGGACAAAAACAATATGAGAGAAAAAACTGAGGGGACTATGCCTGCCTCCCAGAGTTCTTTGCTCTCCCGCATCCATCATGTGATGAGAGACATTACCCCAACCCACTCAGGTCACCAGCAACCATCTCAAATTGTAAAACCACTAAAATAAATATGGATCCCTTCTGCAGAGTCAGCACAATATATGATCTGTAAAACAAGACTCCTATGATTAGACATACCTTTTATATTTCAGTGGTTCCACATTGGATTTAAAAGAGTGTGTTCTACCTAATCCAGAAAGAAAAGCAAACACTTGAAAAAAAATTAAGCCATTGAAAATATCAATCTTTGAATGTCATCACTTTCCTAAAAGGAAACATTTTCTACTGAATTCTTAAAACAATCATTTCAAAACATGTTATTTGGATCCATTTAAATTGGAGTTTAATAACAGCTTTGCAATAAAAACCGGCTTGGTCCATCCTGTATGATGACCTTTGTTAGGAGAGATGGGGGAGTGTGCCCCCAGGTGCTTCCAGGTGACTTGCTCATTGAGCATTGATCTTGATTTGTTTGCAGGGAAATTAGATGGTGTTAGCTATCTAATGAACATTGATTTGGTTTTCAGGGAAGTGTCAAAACAAGCACTGTCCAACAATTTCCAGTACATTTCCCCATCACCTTTCTTATCGCAAAAAGTCTGGTCAACCATAATTTGCCAGTATGAAACAGAATCCCACCCAAATAGCAATAGCTATCTTGGTTCTTTTGAACTCTTTTGTATATTTCTGGACATAGGAGTCAACCCCTAGGAGCCAAGGTCCCTTCAGCCCCATCCTAATAATATATATATTTTTCACCAAAGCCAGACTAAATGTCTTTCCCTCTGCAGTGTTGGATGGCAGGTTGAGAGGAGTTCCCTACCAGGACAGACTTTGCTTGTGTGCTCAAGACATCAATTCCATAAAACACATTTTGTTGCATTGTGCAAAATATGAGCAGGCCAGGGCTGAACTGATACTACCCTTGCTGGTACCTTTCCCGGGAAAATCAGAGGCTCACTATGTCAGGTTCCTACTGAAAGACCGGACAAATGCTAGAACGTTAGCAGTGGCAAAGTTTTTATTGGTGGTTGCAAGAACAAATGAGCCCTATATTCTAAACAAAATGCTTGTTTAACCTGGAGGTAGGCTGTATGGATTGTGTATTGATTTGTAACGATTTGTTGGGTCTCGGGACCGTAATAAAGATTGATGATGATAATATATCTGAGGCATTGCCATTCCAATGGTTTGTGCGTGCCACATCATGTGATTGATTATGCAGTGTGGGACTTACCTCTGCCCGCCCCCCAATATTTTATTCAACTTGGCATCCTTGTTTCTGGGATCACTGTCCAGGTTGGGGGTGAGCAGTTCCACTTTGTGGTAGTTCCAGTACTACTTAATAATAATTTATAATAATACTTGGATGGCTATTTCCAGCAGAAGGTGCTAGGGGGATGTTTGGCCCCATGGAGCCTCCAATGTGGGGTGCCACTGAGGTTATTTATAACCCCTGTGCTATTTAACATCTGCATGAAACTGCTAACTGGGGTGATCCACAGCTCTATTTCTCATTTACAATGGCAAGAGTGGCAGTGGATATGCTATGCCAGTGCCTGGCTCCTGTAATGGATCAGGTGAAAGCCAATAAACTGAAACATAATCCAGATAATGAGCAGCTGTTAGTGGGTAGCATCCTACATTGGACAGGCAGGATTCACCCTGTCCTGAAGGAGCAAGTGCACAGCTTGGAGGCACTTTTGGGTTTGTTACTTTTTCTTGAGGCACAAGTGGCCTCAGCGGTGCAGTGCGCCTTGCATCCACTTTGGCTGGTGACCCAACTGCAACCCTATCTGGACAGGGGTAGCCTAACTTCTGTTGTCAACATTCTTGTAACATCTAGGTTAGAATGGTGCAATGTGCTATGCATTCATTCATTTATTTATGTTATTGAGTTTTATATGAAAAAAGTACTTTGTGTTACATCTAAAAAAAAGAGGGGGGGGGAATACAAGCTAAATATCCCATCCTCCCATGCCTTTTACCCAACCTGAAGGCATTGTTCAGATCTAAATAATAATAGTGAAGTTCATATAGCCACTAAAGTGAGGAGAATCCAAAGGTTGCTGATACCAACATAAAGGAAAATGTTGACACAACCATACATTATGGGATGTGGCAGGTACTACTTTTGAAGATGGTTGAGAAACTGCAGCTAGTGCAGAATCCAATAACCAGCTTTCTGACTGGGGCAAGACAATCTGAGCAGATAATGTCAATTCTGGCACAACTACAGTGGCTTCCAATTAATTTCTGGGCTCAATTTGAAGTGCTGCTTTTGACCTATAAAGTTTTATGCAGCTCAGGGCTGCAATACCTGCCTCTTCCTGCAGAAACGTACCTGGGAATTTCTCCATGTGCCTCTTCCTAGAAAGCTGCAGAAGACTGCAACATAAGAACAGGCCTATTTGTTTTACTCTGCTAAAGGCTTCACAGCCTTACAACCTGTATTTCCCACACATGTGGGATAGGTTTAAATTGTAATCTACAGATTTAATCCTCTATCCATCTCCTACATAAACATGGTGTGATAGCTGCAGAGCTAATGTCACTTGTCACTGGGCCCGTCCACATTTCTGCTTGTCCGATGTCTAGAAAGCACAGGTCCAAGAAGATGTTTTCCTTGCCCTGATCATTTCCCATGCTCTTCGGTGCTACATTGGAGCAAACATCAATCTGGATAAAACTCAAAGAGCAGTTTGTTCCAATTGAACACTAAAGAGTGGTTTTCCCCATGGGGAAAGCAGTAGGACAAGAGGAAGCATGGCTAAGTCCACTGACTCAACAGTTAGATCTTTGAGAGATGGTATGACTCTGAGTTGCGCATCTGTGCTCATGCACAGACTCAAAGACTCAAAATTGTAATCTCAAAGAA
Organism: Podarcis erhardii; assembly: GCF_964252035.2. Taxonomy (NCBI): domain Eukaryota; kingdom Metazoa; phylum Chordata; class Lepidosauria; order Squamata; family Lacertidae; genus Podarcis; species Podarcis erhardii. Next base: position 93,028,214 of record NC_138507.1, read on the forward strand.
CTCAGGTTACTCTTACTCAAAATGTTTTTTTCATCGCTGGATGCATTTGACTGTAGTAGCACAAAATTTTCCGATCCTTCATGTTTGCTTTGTCTGTCACTTGGAGATAATTGTTTCAAATCTTCATCTTCCAATGTTTCATTGAAAGGTACTAATGAGCTTTCTGAGAGATAATCATCATCCTCCTCCTGGATGTATTTTCGACAAAGTTCCTTTTCATAAGGAATTCTAAGCTCTATATTTATTTTAAATATTGGCACATATTCTTCCTCTCCTCTCAGTTGCCTTTTCACATCTTCCAGTATCTAAATTTGTATAAGAAAAACAAAAATGGCTTACATTTTTATTAAGTTTTCAATCATTTAAATGCAAATGGAAAATCTGCAAAGTATGAAAAATTATGTGAAAAATATTATTTAAAAAGTATTTAATTATAAAATAGAAATAATATTCAGAAAAATAATATATTAATAAGGAACAAAATTGTATAATCCACAGCATTAATATATTATAAATCTGTTTATTCTTGCTTGAATATGAGGGGTTACTGTTGAGGTAGGTCCAGAGACTACAGTTAGTGCAGAACTTGGCAGCTAGGTTGCTTGTGGGGTCAAACTACTACTAGGACACAACACTCTGTAGGATTCACACTGGTGGCAGATCTTCTCTCAGGCCAGCTTCAAATTATTATTATTATTATTATTATTATTATTATTATTATTATTAATATTATTAATATTATTAATATTATTAATTGAATTTACACAATGCCCTATACCTGGAGGTCTCAGGGCGGTTCACAGAAAATACTTTTTGGGACTAATTTCTAAAGCCCTATATACTGAAAGACCCAGTTACTTGAGAGATCACCTTATCTCTTATATGGTCTGTGGAGTGCCGCAGGGCGCAATCCTCTCCCCAATGCTTTTTAACATCTTTATGCGGCCCCTTGCCCAGATTATCCGGAGCTTTGGGATGGGCTGTCACCAATATGCTGATGACACTCAGCTCTATCTGCTGATGGATGGCCACACCGACTTGGCCCCGAACACACTGACCAGATGCTTGGAAGCTGTGGCTGGATGGTTTCGTGGGAGCCGATTGAAACTAAATCCTTCGAAGACAGAGGTCCTATGGCTGGGTCGGGATGGCATGGGGATGAGGGACCAACTCCCTTCTCTTGTGGGGGCCCAATTAGTGCCATTGCCTTCCGTTAAGAGTTTGGGTGTAATCCTTGACGCTTCCCTTTCCATGGAGGCGCAAGTTACAGCAACAGCCAAGGCAACATTTTTCCACTTTCACCGCATCAAGCAGTTGGTCCCCTACCTTTCCCACCCCGACCTGGCCACAGTGATCCATGTGACGGTCACCTCCAGGCTTGACTACTGTAATTTGCTCTACGCGGGGCTGCCCTTGAAGCTGTCCCAGAAACTCCAGCGGGTGCAGAATGCTGCAGCGAGGCTCCTCACAGGGTCCCTGCCATGGGAGCATATTCACCCAGTGCTTTTCAAGCTGCACTTGCTCCCGGTGGAGTACAGGATCAGATTTAAGGTGCTGCTTTTGACCTTTAAAGCCCTTCACGGCCTAGGATCCTCGTACCTACGGGACCGCCTCTCCCGGTATGCCCCACGGAGAGCCTCAAGGTCCATAAATAGCAACACCCTTGTGGTCCCGGGCCCTAAGGAAGTTAGATTGGCTTCAACCAGAGCCAGGGCCTTTTCAACTCTGGCTCCGGTCTGATGGAACGCTCTGCCTCACGAGACCAGGGCCCTGCAGGATCTGATTTCTTTCCGCAGGGCCTGTAAGACAGAGTTGTTCCGCCTGGCCTTTGGCTTGGAGCCAGTTTGATTCCCTCCCTCCCTCTCTTTCTTTTTTCTTTTCCTTCTCCTTCTGAGATGAGGCTACATTTTAATATTTTAATGTTTCAGTATTTTAATGTTGTATTTTTTAATTTTGTTTTTAAGTTGTAATCATTTAACTTGTTTTTATTATTACTTGTAAGCCGCTCTGAGCCCAGCCTTGGCTGGGGAGGGCGGGGTATAAATAAAAATAATAATAATAATTATTATTATTATTATTATTATTATTATTATTATCTCTTATATATCCAATAGGTCACTGCATTCTGCAGGAGTTTCTTCCTAAAGTCCCCAAAATATCAGCAGCCTGCTCCGCATTAACAACTCGTAACAGAGTTTTCAGTGTGGCATCTATGTTTCATTATGACAGGTACTCAATATATGTATTTCCCAGAAACAATGGAAAACATTTTTTATTTTGACATGTTTTTTTCAGCTGGATGAAAGAATCTCTGCTCATTTGCTCATTTGCTATTGTTCTTTAACCTAACCAGTTGTTTTCATACTGTTTTATAAAGTTTTCATGATATGTTTGTAAATCACTTTGAGACATGTAAAAGGTGATTCATAATAACAACAACAAAAATCCATTCTATATTATTATTGTTGTTCTTGTTGTTACTAACATTCTGAAATTAAGCTTCTTAATTTCTTACCACTGTGATTCTATTTCAAAAGAAACCCTTGTGCTTAGAACTTAATGAGATATAACATGGGAAAAAAATCTTAATTTTATTATACCTTAAGCATTAAAAAAAACCTAGGAAGAAACTGCCTATAGCTTCCAAATAGCGTGTCATGAGGCATGGAGAGACTATGAGAAACGTGAACCTAAAACTCATTTATTAAGTTTGCTTTAATTTCTATTGAAATAAGCTATATTAGGATGATTTTATTTTGAAAAGTGGAGCATGAATGAATTAACAATCAAACAAAGTGAGATATAAATGAATAAAAAATCTAGCAGAATGCAATCATGCATTATCTTGTAGCTACATTCAGTCCTTCATAAGGGTTAGATTAAGAGATTTTCATTGAAAACAATTTACCTTGCCTATATCACTAACAGTAATGATTTCTACTTGTGGCTCAGGCTTCTCTGAATGGCGTGATGATGCCTGCGGTATCTCAAAATAATTGGCTTGAAACATCTGTTGATGTCTATTCTCAGTATTCGATAAGCTATTTGCTCTCTCAATTGTTTTTTTATATGCCCTGCATATATGGGAAAAAAACCCTCAATTATTTTTGAACAGATATAGGACAAACTATTTCTACTAAGTAATTGCACACACTTTTATCCTGCCTTTTCCCAAAGAGCTCAGGGTAGTAGATACAGAATGATATTGGTAACTGCCTTAAAACATTAAACTACATATTAAATATATCAGAAAGATTATTTAACTATTTGTTAACTATATAATTGGTGTTTATTATAACAGTTATTTGACAACAAGCATTTGCTCCGAGAAATTCTTTTTCATAATCTTTCAAAACAGGTACCTATGCTTAATCATAAAAGAAAATGACAAAGGAATCTTATGAACAATACAATAAAGCAAAACATTTTGGACAAGTGTTTTCATCATAAACAGGCGAAAATACCATATAAGGTCCTCATTTGTCTTCAGTTTTGAAACTGTCATATTATTAGAGCCTTCAAATATCTCCAAAAGAAGGTTTAAAGCATTGTGAACCAATTTTCGAAGCAGTTCTTGAAACATTCGGTCAACAAGCTGAAGAAACCTAGAAAAGTCTTCCATTATGTGCCGCCATCCAGCTATCTCAAAGTGTTTTGATTTTTTTCTGGCATCATCTGGCAAATGCAGAAAAAGCTTTTCTGCTCCCTTCATTTCAGCTATCTATAACATTTTGGAAAAAATAATTTGGAAAAAATAATTACTATATACTGAATAACCTTTTTATAAGATAAAATATTTGCAATACTTGTTCTAAGCTACTAGTAATTTAGGATTGCTTCCAATGAAAGAATTTTCTCTGGTAATAAAAATCAGTTTTTATCTGGTGAACGTCTGGTCTTCTCATTATGTATAATTGTTAGATTGGTCGCTTCATACAAAAGCTTCTGCGTGGCATAAATTAAAACAAAACCAATTAAAACATCAGTTTACAATCAAAATACACAGGGTTCATAATAAAATAAGATGCTGCTTTAAGAACCATTTAGCTCAATCACGAATTTCAAAAACTCACCATGCAAGCTAAAGTATTCATCAACAGAATGAAACGGGAACTAAAATGAACAGATAGTCAAATAATATTAACATGTTTAAAAAGATTAAAAGGTCAGAGCTCAGCACCAATTGTAATAAGAAAATCAGCATTCTCCAAGAATGCCGATGATAACTTGAGCACCTTGCCCATTTCCCACTAGCATTTAATTGTTCAAGTCTTCTGGATTAAGAATGATTTTTTTCAGTACACTTCTATTTCATTTAAGGAGGCTGAGGCGACTCCCTCCCATAAAGAGGAGTTAAATACCTTACCATTGATACATTTACTCAGTATTATCTACACTGGCTGGCAGCAGTTCTCTATCTAGTGATGCCTGGTATTGACTCTGGGGCCCTTTTAAAAGCACAGCATGTACTTTGCCACTAAACTACAGACTTTCTCCATCTAACAATTCCATTTGCGTGGACAGTCGGAGTCCCCCCAACCCCAGACGACCCCCGAGTGGAATGATGACTCAAGACAACGTGCTATGGGATTAAAATTGGCCACAACTTTATTAAGTTTCAGGTGTAGGGAGCCCTTGGCTCAGGCATTGGGTGTTTATCCTTCCCAGTCTCCAGCCGGGGATCTGGGAGACATCACAGTTATCCAGAGCGTGTGGGGATTGGGCTGGCTCTGGAGAACATATGTTCAAGCAGAGAGCCTGCCCCCCGTTTCGCCGCCGTTGTAGGGGAGAGCAATGAAAACCTCTAGGCATATGGCCAATGCCTCCCCACTCAAAACCCCTTTAACGGGGAACCCTGGGATCACCGCCGCAAGGGGGGGGTCACCGCTTCACGCCCCCCCCCCTTTAGGAAGATAGACTAAAGGATTCCGCCCAAGGCCTGAAACTGCCAAAGTTGTGACGTTTTGCTACCGGAAGGGCAAAACCTCCCAATGCAGGAAAATTCCTTTCCGGCCCTTCAACAGCGACCCTGATGTAGCAGCACCTGCTGCTGTGTAGTACCTGTTGAGAAGTGGTTAACCTGCAAAAGAAGATTTAACTGAGGGAGGGCAGGGTGGGAGAAGCTGTGGAGAAGTGGTTAACCTGCAAAAGAAGATTTAACTGAGGGAGGGCAGGGTGGGAGAAGCTCTGGAGCCAACTGAAGCTTCGCAGGTAAGATTCACCTTCTGTTGTGTGAGCAGGGCGGTCCCTCCCCTTACCTGGCCGATCCCCTGGCAATGCCTCCCCAGGCAGGATTGGACGATTGGCTGAGGTAGGTAGAGACCTCCAGGGGAGGATGAAGCCAGCCCAAACTACCAGAAGCTGCACTGGGAGCCAGGGGGCTGTGTGCAACCATGCAAAAGGCCCCCCCATTTGATGTGGGGAGCAGTCATTCACTTAAAAAATGAATAAAATACACATTAAGACTTGAAAAATACAAAGAAACTCCAAAAGCACACCCTTTTTCTTGCTGTTAGAGAAAAAAAATAAATATATATGAAGTGATATACAATAATTAAAATATTTAGAATTAAAGTACAAAAAAGAGAACTTGCCTTTAAGAAAGAGGTCCGGATTACTTTGATTACTTTATCCTTAAAATCTTGTAGCTGAGTGAGTGCCCGTTGACTTTGTTTGTATTGTTCCTCACAAAATTCATCCAAAGTGTATGTGTGGGATATGTCTATCTAAAAAAAAAGGGGGGGGGATATATATAGAATAACCAAAAATACCCTAAAAGTAATGCAAGATCCTGTGTCCATTGAACCACCTCATTATTCCTTAAGGGCAAAAGCAAGAAATGTCATAGCATCAGCACTAAAATGCAAAAAAGAATAGTTTAAAATCTGTGAAATTCTGTTCATCTTAATGTAAACACCGCAATCAACTTTGATAGCACTCCTTTTTTTAAACCAGCTGTTCTCTGCTTAACTTCCCACAATAATGCACCACAAAACATAGCAATAAATATACAGAGCATGAGAATTGAATTAATTATCAGACTTCCAGGGGAGTGTCGTGGCTGGTTATTTGCATCTGTCAAGGCACTGTCAACACATGTAATTAAGTGTTGATTAACGAAAGCTGCTGTCTGCAAAATTGGCTTAATATTACATGTCTGTGAATCACCAAAATATCACTGGGAAGCAGGAAAGCAGGTATGGAGTCATTTATTGTAAAAAGAAAAAACACATTTAAATCTTTCAATAAATAAATATTTTATATTTAAAAATAATGTATTAGGAATTACATAGATCACCATGATATTAATCACTTTATCATATATGCAACATACTGTGAAACTGAACTGATGTAATTGTTTCAGTTGTTACAAGCCAAATCCTAGACTTAATGACCTTGAACCTGAACCAGACCTAAACCAGAACTTTAGTTAAAACTGAACATAAACCAGAACCAAACTAATACATTTGATCTGATTCTCTTGTTTCTCACACTGATAGTTCATAATGCCCTCATCATTTATCAGATGAAATCTTGAGAAATGGAAACCGTACATTAATGCATTCATTTTATTTATATTACATTTTAATTGGCTTCCAGATTTTCATTGGCTTCCACAGTAAATATTTCTGTACAAGTAATTATATTTAAAGTTATGGAAATATTTTTTCCTACACTTTTCTATCCATTGAAAATATTTTCCTCTCACCTTTATGAAATTGATAGTTTTATCTTCTGACAATTTGTGCTTCTCGGTGTTACTCACGTCCTCACACAATGCTTGAATATAAAGCAAGCATTTTTGTAATATCTCATCAGCCAGAAACAAACGTTTATACAACAGCATTCTGCCAAAAAGAAAACCAGTTCTAAGTATAAAACCCATATAGATTCTCAGTTCACAGTAATAAATGTTAAGTGACATAATAAGGATACCATGGAAATTCTCCAAAATTGTGTCTGTGCAGTGGATGAATGAATGAAGGTGTGCATAGAAAAACACACACACACACACACTAATATAACCTTTATAGAATCCCCCTTTTTGGAATTTGGAATTTATATCTCTGACTATATATGCCATCCTATTTAGGTAGACCCTGTTCATTTTCTCAATGTTACTTTTAATCCTTTAACTATTTCCTTCCATTTCTTCATTATTTCTGTATGGCTGGGGAATGACACCAGTTAATAAAAAGTTTCTGTATTTGAAATCACAAAGAGGTGTTATGTACTGAGTTGAACAGGATCCAAACTGCAGCAGTCTGATTGGTCCTAGAAGAATAGGATCCAAAATGCAGCAGTCTGATTGGTCCTAGAACAATAGGATTCAGAATGCAGCAGTCTGATTGGTCCTAGAACAATAGGATTCAGAATGCAGCAGTCTGATTGGTTGGCAGGAGCCACCCAATCCAGCTCCAGATAGAAGTGAATCCACAACCTGATTGGCCTACAGGAGAATTCCGGAATTAGCCAATCACGTGCAGCCCATTGTGTAAATAATGTATTTAAAGCAGATACTTTGAGGGGACTTCCATTCCCTCCTCACCACTATGAGCTGAATAAAGAGCATGAAATCCACTCTTGACTCAGAGTATATTTCAAGAAGGTTCTGAGGAACTCAGAAAAATGGCTGCAGTCACTGGCAGCCACAGCCCTATTGAGGATAGGATTCAGAGCCATACAGTTTCATCTGACTCTGCTTCAGTGGCCACAGCCACAATCAGATGCATCTGTTTATGATTCATGGACGAGACAAGTCTCACCCATTATTCCAAGGGCACACTAAGAAAATCCATCTAACTACATCCATCAGGGGTGTAATGTACACTTCTCTGTTCCTATCCCACCACTGTAAACCATAATGGGCCACTACACACCTTGTAAAAATCTGAACTTCTGACTTACCTAATATAGCAATAGAAAATGAAAACCACTGCACAGCTAATTTGCTAACTATATTTCAGAAATGATAGGTAATAATAATAATAATAATAATAATAATAATAATAATAATAATTTATTTCTACTCTGCCCATTTGGCTGGGTTTCCCCAGCCACTCTGGGCAGCTCCCAACAGAATATCAATAAATAATAATCAATCAATTTCCTTTATTCGACCGATAGTCAGAGATAAAACACAATACAGAATTATAAACTAAAACATCATAGGGGTACATAAATAAGGTAGGGCCACAGTACTAAACCTCTCACAGATAACCCACATCAAAGCATTCAGTTATACGTTTCTGACACTTGAGTGCCAGGAAAAGGAATTTAGCCACTGACAAAGTTGTTTTCCCAGAAGACTTATTTAGCAGATATGCTGTCTGCTTTCCTCTTTGTCGGGGACTGAGCTGGGGTAAGTATGGAGTGCTCTGTGGATTCTACCTCACCCAACGCACAATGGCATAATCTCTGGTCATATGGGACTCCTCCATATCTTCCCTTCAGAACCGCCGAGTCAAGAACATTCAGCCTAGCCGCAGTAAATAGTCTGCGGTATTCCACGTAGTGGATATCCGCCAGGTAGCGAGCTGGAGCAGCCCGATACAATAAATAATAATAATAATAAGTGATAAAACATCAAACATTAAAAACTTCCCTAAAAAGGGTTGCCTTAGTTTCACAAACTGTTTACAATAATATATTTTGTTCACACTTACTTGCTGTTCTCTATTTTTGATCTCTTAACATTGCTTTTCCAGGTGATAAAGTATTTCCTCTTTCTAGAAAGAAAAAAGTAGAGAAAGAGATCTGGAAGATTGCACAACAAAAAGATAATACAGTAGAGCAACATGTTTACTTCAATATTGTCACAAAAAGGAAATATTTAAATATTTAAATATTTAAAATCAGACCCTACTCAAAGGTCTCAACTCCAGTAGCAGCAGCATTGTGAACTTAATAGTGTAAGCAAAAGAACCCAACCCCCCCCCCCCGCCTCGGTATCTCTCCCAAGAAACTTTCAAATTCCGCAGTGAGGGAGACAGTAGATACTAGAGAGGAATAGTAGAAACAATGGGAAGAATGAATATGAGCAAATACAGTACTGACATTGGTTACTTACTGTGAATGGGCCTTGTATATTGGCATAGGGAAATGTCCGCATGGAAGATTGTGTATATTCACTCTGTGTACAGCTTGCCCCCTCCCTGTCACCTTGGCAACCCATGTCTGCCGAGGCCCCAAGATTCCTCTCTAATGTGCAATATGCATTGTCAACACGTCAACACCTTTTGTCATGTTAACACCTCCATCCCAGGTGAGGCCCTGGCTTGGAAAGGAAACTTAACCTGTATTTTTCCATTGGCCTGGAATCTTCCCTTCAATACTCCAAATATTGATTCTGACATTCATTAATTTATTGGGTTTAGGTCTCCCCTCGCAACATCCTCAGCAACATATAGGAAGAAATAATAATTCGAATAATAATAATGACACCTGGCTTGAGAGCAGTACATGTGAAAAGGATCTAGGAGTCTTGAGAGCTAGTGTGGTGTAGTGGTTAAGAGCGGTAGTCTCCTAATCTGGGGAACCGGGTTCGTGTCCCCGCTCCTCCACATGCAGCTGCTGGGTGACCTTGGGCCAGTCACACTTCTTTGAAGTCTCTCAGCCCCACTCACCTCACAGAGTGTTTGTTGTGGGGGAGGAAGGGAAAGGAGAATGTTAGCCGCTTTGAGACTCCTTAAAGGGAGTGAAAGGCGGGATATCAAATCCAAACTCTTCTTCTTCTTCTTCTTCTTGGTTGACCACAAACTTGACATGAGCCAACAGTGTGACGCGGCAGCTAAAAAAGCCTATGCAATTCTGGGCTGCATCAATAGGAGTATAGCATCTAGATCAAGGGAAGTAATAGTGCCACTGTATTCTGCTCTGGTCAGACCTCACCTGGAGTACTGTGTCCAGTTCTGGGCACCACAGTTCAAGAAGGACACTGACAAACTGGAACGTGTCCAGAGGAGGGCAACCAAAATGGTCAAAGGCCTGGAAACGATGCCTTATGAGGAACGGCTAAGGGAGCTGGGCATGTTTAGCCTGGAGAAGAGGAGGTTAAGGGGTGATATGATAGTCATGTTCAAATATATAAAAGGATGTCACATAGAGGAGGGAGAAAGGTTGTTTTCTGCTGCTCCAGAGAAGCGGACACGGAGCAATGGTTCCAAAGTACAAGAAAAAAGATTCCACCTAAACATTAGGAAGAACTTCCTGACAGTAAGAGCTGTTCGACAGTGGAATTTGCTGCCAAGGAGTGTGGTGGAGTCTCCTTCTTTGGAGGTCTTTAAGCAGAGGCTTGACAACCATATGTCAGGAGTGCTCTGATGGTGTTTCCTGCTTGGCAGGGGGTTGGACTCGATGGCCCTTGTGGTCACTTCCAACTCTATGATTCTACGGTTCTATTATTCTAATTCTGATTATATTGGGGTGGATCAAGAGATGTGCTAACAGAAGAAAATCTGGCAGTGTCATACATAGGAGCCAACTCCTAGGGGTCGTGGAGGCTTTGGTCCCCACAATATTTGAGGGGGCTGGGCCCCCACAAAGACGATGGGCATTTCCATTCAAACAGTGTGTGTGCATTGCATCATGTGATCGATTATGCAGGGTGGGGCATACCTAGGCTCCCACAATATTTTATTTAAGTTGGCACCCCTGGTGACACATGAACAGTTCTGCAAGAGTTGGTGGAAGATATTACGTAACACTGTGCAAATTACAAAGTGCCTAGGATGGGTTAATTGGGTAACAGCAGGAGAAATTGTGCAATGCTTTTTGCAGGCACACATCTTGAGACCTTGTGGAAAAGACTGTGTAACCTTGTGCAAGAGATTTGTGGTTTGAGGACCCGATCCCCACATAGTGAAATGAAGACACGAGGACACGTAATATAAGGTGAATGGCAAGAAAAGGCCACAACTTTATTAATTACAGCAAGTGAAAAGGTATTGGCTTAGGCACTGGATCATGTGACTTGACTCCAGCCACTCAGAGAGGGGTGAGTCTAAAAGGGGGTTTATTCACCAGTAGGTGGAGCCCGTTGATGCTAATCCAACTATTAGCTCTCCCCTGATGTCACCGAGGGTCGTGCCATGGCCCCCCGCCACACAGGCATCAGACAGGATCCACGACCGACTGATTCCTTTAACGGAATACCCAAAAATTGAAGGCGTAGGCGATGGCCACACCTAGCCCTTCCACACACCACAACATATTCCAATGCCTAACCTACCCACCAATACCACGAAAGTTGTGACGGTTGCTACGAGGTAGGCGAAAAAAACACAAAGCCTAATGCCAAATGGAAAAATTCCTACCAGGCCCCTTGACCAACCAGGGCGACCAACCTAAGGTCCATAGCAAGGCCAAAAGAGAAATTGAAACCCTGAGCTCTAAGGGAGTGGAGGGCGGGTGACTCGTGAGGGGACGACGAAAAGAGAGGCCGCGTGGCTGGCGCAGCAACAAGTTGAGTTGCTGTCCACGCCCCCTTCAAGCGGCCTGGTTGGCCGCCTGCCTATGGGTGTGGTGCGCCAGCCAGGTGAGTGGGCGGCAGGGGGCTAACGCCCCCTGCTTGAGGCAGGGATCAGATCCCGATCACAACCCCTCCCCTCTTTGGAAGAGGAGAGTCTTTGTGCAAACTGAAGAACAACATTCAATTCCTATTCTCCCTTCTCATGCGAAGATATTGTGTTGTAACAGAAAAAGCCCTTTTGTAAGAGGAACAGCACCCCAGGATTCAGCCTATAATGTACTGAAAATATAATACAATCTCTTACCTGAAATTAAAACATATATCGATACTTCGTAATGCGTAATAAATTTGTCTTTCACACAACCACTCGATTACTGGTATTATTTCCATTTCTTCTTTTCCACACACTGAAGTAAACTAGAAAAATGAAGCAAAACTACTTTCAGGAGTTCAAAGATTTAACTGCTTCTGCTTATTTTAAACTATGAAGTTTCTCCCTTCTTACCTCTATAGATGTGTTCTTTTATAATTAACCAACACCCTATAAACACATTACTTACCACTATTTATGGTTTTTCATCTACTTAATGAAAAAAATAAGAATGTCACACACAGGAATTCTATCATTTTGCCTGAAAACCTGACCATTGATTCTACAATTCAGAAACATTTGTTTTTAGATAATCTCACAATTATGTCACTCAACTCAGTTTGGAGATCCAGCCATCAGTACACAAGCAATTCCAATTAGACCCTTTGCTTTGGAAGGCACACTTTGTGAAGAACAGCAGATTGTCAGATTTTAAATTTATGGAATTTACTTTTTTTTTTTTACTGTGGCCCAGGTGAGCCAACATACACCAAGAATTAAGGACAAGGTGCCTCTGAAAACATAGTCAACTCAGGAAAAAAAGTCTACTCCAGATTTCCTCCCAAGCTTTATTTGTGTCAGAAACCTAATTTAGTATAGTGAGAGGATGCCTTTTAGTTGTTGATTTGTTAGAAAACAGGGAATCAGGAATTCTCATTGATGAACAGTAGGATCGCTTCTTGCGCGGGGTTATGTTGGGGGGGGGGGAATAGCCCGTAAATCACAACCTTCTGGAACTGCCTCTGCATGAGCAACCTTACATTTCGGAGCTGGCACAAGATCTTGCAGAACTGTCAGAGATCTTCGGAGATCTCGCAAGGCCTGTGAAGTCTGTGAGAGCATTTCTCAGAACCCAGTAAGCAAGGCAGAGAGATGAAAAGCAATTTTTATGCAGGCTTTTCCCTGTTGCTTACCTTGGATACATATGAAGCTGTAACAGTCCAATATTCTTTACTTTGTTTGGCCATACTTGGAGAGACTACTTGGAGGTCATATGGATCATAGTCTGCTTTAGGGTCATTTCTACTTCTTATGAGACAATATACAAAATCTCCATCATCTTTCTGTAATGCACCTTTCTGATAACAGAAAATCAAAATGAATTAATGAAGAACTTAACCAGTGTTTCTGAAACTTGGCTCCCCAGCTGCTGTTGAACTGCAACTCCTATCATCCCTGACCACTGGCCCAGCTAGTTAGAGCTGATGGGAATCTAACAGCAGTTAGGACCCAAGTTTGAGAAACACTGATTAAGCTGAGATTGTAAAGACACATAAGTCTTATTAAAATCAATGTAGCTGGACAATGTGTGAATTCACAATCTTTGGGCTTTGGAAATAAACAGAAAAGCTCCTAAGGATCTTGATAATTATTAATTATGAAGCACCAGCAATTCATAATACAAACATTAAGGTGGATAGTTCTCATTTTGAGTGCTGTTAGTCCAAAACAGACTGTAAGAAGGGTTAACCTCCAAGTACTACAAGACTTTGAAAGACTACTTAATTCAACCATTAAAGGAGGTGTGCAACGGGATTATGGAGGGGAAGAAGGCGCTGGAGTTGTGGAAAGAAGCTTTCATCACGCTTATACCAAAATCTGAATCTGAAAAGACACAACTCAAGAACTACCGTCCCATATCCCTTTTAAATGTGGATTACAAAATCTTTGCAGATATTTTAGCTAATAGACTAAAAAGTGTTAAATGAAGTGATACACAAAGATCAGGCAGGCTTTCTCCCAGGCAGACATCTGTCTGATAATACAAGGAACATTATTGACATTTTGGAGTTATTACAAATGAACATTAATACAAAAGCAGTCTTAATTTTTATTGATGCGGAGAAGGCCTTTGATAATATTTCTTGGAATTTTATGAAGAAAAATCTTAAGGGAATGGGAGTGGGACGGGGGTTTGAAAATGGTATAGAGGCAATTTACTCAGAACAAAAAGCAAAACTAATAGTTAATAATGTGGTGTCAGAAGAGTTTAGAATAGAAAAAGGAACACGACAAGGCTGCCCTATCTCCCCATTGTTATTTATTTCGGTCCTGGAGGTGCTCTTGAATATGATCAGAAGGGACCAGTGGATTAAAGGAATTCAGGTCGGAGCTAAACAATATAAACTTAAGGCTTTTGCAGATGACCTGGTTTTGACATTACAGGAGCTGGAATCTAGTACGAAAAGGGTTTTAGAATTGATTCAAGAATTTGGTCATGTGGCAGGATTTAAATTAAACAAGCAAAAAACTAAGGTTTTAGAGAAAAATTTGACAACAATGGAAAAAGAAAGGTTTCAGAAGGAGACAGATTTAATTGTGGTTAAGAAAGTGAAATACCTAGGGATCAATATGACGGCCAAAATTTGAATCTATTTAAAGATAATTATGAGAAATGTTGGTCAGAAGTTAAAAAAGATTTAGAAATTTGGTCAAAATTGAAGCTTTCTTTGTTGGGTAGAATTGCTGCTATAAAGATGAATGTATTGCCAAAAATGTTGTTTTTGTTTCAAACTTTGCAGATTGTGGACAAGATGGATTGTTTCAAGAGGTGGCAGAGAGATATATCTAAATTTGTCTGGCAGGGCAAAAAGCCCAGAATAAAATTTAAAATATTGACCGATGCTAAAGAAAGAGGAGGGTTTGCCCTGACAGACATGAAGTTGTACTATGAATCAGCAGCATTCTGCTGGTTGAAGGACTGGCTACTTCTTGAGAACACTGACATTTTGGACTTGGAAGGGTTTAACAATGCTTTTGGGTGGCATGCATATCTGTGGTATGACAAGGTTAAAGCTCATAGAGCATTTAAAAACCATATTGTCAGAAAAGCCGTGTTTAATGTCTGGACAAGATATAAAGACTTATTGGAAAGCAAGACTCCAAGGTGGTTATCACCTCTGGAAGCTAAGGCTCTGAAAAAACTCAATATGGAGGCCAACTGGCCGAAATATTGGGAGATATTAGAACAAAATGGAGACACATTGAGATTGCAGAGTTTTGAAAAACTAAAAGATAAAGTGCGAGATTGGTTACACTACTATCAAATCAGAGAGGCCTTTAATTTGGATAAAAAAATAGGCTTCCAGGTGGAAAAATCGAAATTAGAAACAGAATTGTTAGAACCTAAAACTAAGATACTTTCAAGAATGTATAACTTGCTGTTAAAATGGAACACTCAGGATGAAACGGTCAAATCAGCTATGATTAAGTGGGCACAGGATATTGGTCATAACATCATGTTTGCTGACTGGGAACAGTTATGGACCATCGGTGTGAAATTTACGGCATTAAAAGAAGAATGCCTTAAAAGAAAATATTATGAAAATGATGTATAGGTGGTACATGACCCCAGTTAAGCTTGCAAAAGTATATCATTTGCCTGATAACAAATATTGGAAATGTAAAGAAACTGAGGGAACATTCTTTCACCTTTGGTGGACGTGCCCAAAGGTCAAGGCTTTCTGGGAAATGATCTATAATGAACTGAAAAAGGTATTTAAATATACCTTTCCTAAGAAACCAGAGGCCTTCCTTCTGGGCATCGTCGGCCAATTGGTGCTAAAGAAGGATAGAACATTTTTTATGTATGCAACAACAGCAGCAAGAATACTTATCGCAAAGTATTGGAAGACACAAGATTTGCCCACCCTGGAAGAATGGCAGATGCAAGTGATAGACTATATGGAGATGGCAGAAATGACTGGCAGAATCCGAGACCTGGGAGAAGAGTCGATGGAAGAGGACTGGAAGAAATTTAAAGACTACCTGCAGAAACATTGTAAAATGTCTGAATGTTAAAATGATGTTAGATTTAAAGAGAATATGGCATCAGTGATCTAGTTAAAAGGAGTATGCAAAAATTCTTAAAAAGAAAAGGGGGGAAAAGATCAGAGTAATATTATGTCAAATTTAAACAAAATGGCACAAGGGCTTAAGCTATTAAGAATAGTTAAAATTTGATAATGAAAAGAGAAGGAAAATTGGAGACATAATAGGTTGAAATATATAACTATAAACGAGGTCTGAAAGAGGGTTAGAATTTGCTGAACTTGATTGTGTAAAGGGGAACACAAAGAAGGGAGATGTGAGGAAGTCAAGAAAGAAGGTTATATAGATAATAAGTTAAAAAATGGATTTTCTCTTGTTTATGTTTTTATTGTCTTTTTCTGTTTCTTTATGATGTACTTTTTCTTTTTGTTGTTTCTATTATATAAAATCTTAATAAATATCTTTAACAAAAAACAAAAAACAAAAAACAAAACAGACTGTAAGAAACAATAGCCTAGGAAGTAGACCTGGTGTTGTGCAAGAACAAAAGTGGTAGCTCTAAACAGGAAATCTTTTATTTAATAAGATAGGATATGGATCTTTCTTTCTTTTTTTCTTTCTTTCTGTCTATCTATAATCATTAGTCAATACTGTAGTCAATACTGCAGAACATTTAAGAAGCAAATGCAGAAGGAAGATTTAAAACATTTAATTATACCACCCAAGTCCTTAAGTTACGGTGCAATAGAAAGCTAAAGACATAATATGTAAAAGTTCTCCATCTACCAAATACTAGCTAGAGTTACCTTTCTTCCATGCCAGCCTATCTAATGATAACCAGAACCCAAGGCATCACTTCTGGTTTTTTTTGCTAGAATTTTGTGGCACAACCACAATACAGAATACATCAAATTCAAAGACAATTTTTCATTAACTTCAACAGGTTCCAAACTGAATCCTAAATACATAAATTAAACAAACCGACTTGAACTGAAAAGGTAAATACCGGCAACGTGATCTTCTGAAAATTAGCTAAATTTGCCGGTTTAGCTACAAATCCACGTCGTGGTAATGATGTCTCCCACCCAAGTCTATCTCTCAGTCTCAAAATATGAGATACTACATCATCAATAATAGGTTCTGGAAGAGAAAAGAATGTAGTGAGTATTATTTTGTGTATAAACATTATAAATTGTCAGTGCTGCCTCTAGGTCCCAGCTCACAGAGGACCAACGCTAGGCTGTGGTAATGTATAAAAGTCTTTATTGAAGTTCAGTTTCCATTTCAAAGCCACAGCATGCAGCCCTACGTCTTAACCCCTAGATCGGCGAAGTCCCGTCTGAGTCTCCTCCCCTCTGACACCAGTTTAAGATCCTAGCCCTGCTCCACCTTTTCCGCTGCTCTCTCCTCCTCTGGGTCCTCCTGCCCGCTGGGGCATTGCCCTTTCTGGACTCTTCCGACGCTGAGTCGCTTAGCTCCTCCCCCTGCCTCCGTCGGGCTTTAGGACCCGGTTCCCAATCCTCATTCTCTGCTGTCCCGCGCTCCTGTACATTTGAACTTGCCTCTCGCGCCAACCCAGTGACCATTCTCCTAACCGTTACACTACTTCTGTCACTGCTTCCCTCTTCCGGGACACTGGCCGGATCTGACCTCCCCTCCGTTGCCCGACTCTCCGACGGAGGCGTGGTCAGCCCTGCCTCGTCTTCTCTTCCTGTTGGGGAATGCACTGACCCCGATACTTGGGAACCTTCCCCCCCACTCTGCTCTGGTGGGGAAGCTGGTCCTGATTTCCAACTACTGCTCTGAGAATCCCTGCTGTCCCCTTGCTCCTGGGGCGTTCCCCCTGGGAACCCCCTACCCCTGGCCACTGGCGCCCCCTTCTGTGAATCTTCCGATTTGCTGGAGAGGCTCATGGAATCCCTCGGACCACTGTCCTCTTCTCCTACGCTCCCCTCGGATTCTTCCCCTTCGCTCTCCATTTCCCCTCTTCCCTGTGCCTCTGCTCCTGAGCCCCTGACATAAATGTTCCAAACAACCCTGTAATTTTGGTTAAAGCAGTAATAATAAATAATAATAATAATAATAATAATAATAATAATAATAATAATAATAACAACAATTCATTATTTATACCCCACCCATCTAGCTAGGGTTCCACAGCCACTCTGGGTGGCTTCCAAGAAAAGATTAAAAATACAAAGATTAAATCTTTGTATGTGTAAAAATCCACATGCCATTCTAAAATTATGACATTATAAAGTGATAGAACTATGACTACATATTAAGCTTGGTCAGTCTGTGTAAGTTATTTACAGTATGTACGCAAAGGATTCATCTAACTCAGGGATAGTCAACCTTTTTTACCTACTACCCACTAATGCGTGTTTCTTGATGGTAAAATTTCCTTACCTCCCACCAGTGCTTGATGGAAGGAGGATTCAGCTTGTGCCGTAGAACCCCCTACCGCCCACCTAGAATCCTGAAACGCCCACTAGTGGGCGGTAGGGACCAGGTTGACAACCCCTGA
Organism: Podarcis erhardii; assembly: GCF_964252035.2. Classification (NCBI taxonomy): domain Eukaryota; kingdom Metazoa; phylum Chordata; class Lepidosauria; order Squamata; family Lacertidae; genus Podarcis; species Podarcis erhardii. The sequence goes on from NC_138507.1 coordinate 93,046,352, forward strand.
TCTAACTAAATCACACTCAGAGTAGATCTACTGAAATCAATGTGTATTTAAGTTCATTAAGAGGTGTGTCTTGTTTGGCATGGGGTGGCATGGGGTGCTTCTATTACATAAACAGTAATTTCTGGTTTGAGGCAAGTCGCTTCTGCAAAACAGACATTCCCAGTTTGAAACATGCTAGTCCTTTTTAATGTGGATGCTGGCTTAAATCAAAGCAGAAATCATTATATTTAAAGACAGGTGAATTCACCCTAATTTGCATTCAATTAGCTTGAAAATTATCTGAGTTCTTCTGGGGAGGAAACAGAAGAACCCAGATTTTTCTGAACCACTCCAGGGCTCAGAAAAGTAACTCTTCCTTCCTTAACATCTTTCCTCAGACCCAAATCTTCTTGCCAACCTTCTCAAAATCCCCTGCATTTCTTCCCTGCCAAACAGTGGTTGAAGCAGGAATTCCCTCCCCCTGGAGACACAGATGACCAAAATGCTGATGAGAGGTCTTCTTTGGTGAATTCTTTTTTCCCTCTTTCAAGCTTTTGAAGGTTTTGTTTAGATGCCTTACAAAATTGTTCTGAGTTTAGGACATTTAGCATTAACTGTTTTATTACACTTTCAATTATGATGATTTTAGATGTGTTTTATTCATTCTAATGTGGGTCACTATGAGAGATTAATAGGTCCGTATAGTAAAAGCTATGGTTTTCCCAGTAGTGATCTATGGAAGTGAGAGCTGGACCATAAACAAGGCTGATCGCCGAAGAATTGATGCTGGATGAAACTCTTGAGAGTCCCATGGACTGCAAAAATATCAAATCTATCCATTCTTAGGGAAATCAGCCCTGAGTGCTCACTGGAAGGACGGATCGTGAAGCTGAGGCTCCAATACTTTGGCCACCTCATGAGAAGAGAAGACTCCATGGAAAAGATCCTGATGTTGGGAAAGATGGAGGGCACAAGGAGAAGGGGACGACAGAGGACGTGATGACTGGATAGTGTTCTCAAAGCTACCAGCATGAGTTTGACCAAACTGCGGGAGGCAGTGGAAGACAGGAGTGCCTGGTGGGCTCTGGTCCATGGGGTCACGAAGAGTCGGACACGACTAAACGACTAAACAACAACAACATGAGAGATGAAAAGTGCATGTGTCACATTTAGATGCCTTTTCAATGGATTACATTATACATAAATTACTTTGCTTAAATGCTTTATTCTGTCTGGTGTAATATTTTTTCCATTGGCTACATCACAGACAAAAATCATCCATGGACAAAACAAATGCAGAAGTACTGACTTCAAGAGTGCATGTGGCAACAGCATTTGGCTTTCAATATACACACCAGTTTTATCGTAACAGGGAGGTTTTTTCTCTCTGATAGTTTTGTGATCGTAACCAGCTTGAAATTTCATGCATGTTCTTTTATGGCAACTTAAATGGGTAGAAACAGGAAGAATTTCAGACTTTTCATTTTCACCTGGAACAGATAACCAATATAATTAATTACATAAGCACTATATTAATTAGAAGCCCAGGATATATGATTACTGAAACTCATTGCCAGTTTTCACTTAATATTCTTTGTTTTCTATAATATTCTCTATTGCTCATGAGTGAATGGCATCCATCTCTGTCAAGAGAAAATAACTTGGTAACTGCAGTAAAAGGAGCCCATGGCTGAATTTAGTCCTTCCTTTCCCAAATGTGTCTCAAATTACATCTCAATTGCAGTTTGTGTGTGCATGCATGTGTGTGTATACATAGCATGTCACACAATAACATACATTTTCAAGTGAAAATCTGATTTTCCTTATATAATCTCTGCACACTTGCATGATGTGCATAAGAAATTGGGGAGAGAAGGGGAAAATTGCAATTCTTAACCATTTCAGAATTCTTTTACTAGCTTAGCTATTTAATAACAGTCTCAGTCTCTCTATTATACCTTTACTTTCAATGGAAACATCAGTTGATACATCACTAATATAGCTGGATTCTCCCTGAAGAGGAACTAAAGAAAGTCGCTCATCATTCATATCTCCCAGTTCAGAGTATTCTATGCTCTGGTGCTGATCCCATTCAGTCAATTCAGTACATTGACCAACAACTGGTTTTATCTTTTCCTTATGTATTTTTGAGAAACTAAAAACACAAGAAGAAAAATCTGAAGATTATTCTACATGACTCTTTTAGCACATGGAAACAACTTTTACATGCCCCAGAATATGCAGTGCTTGTGTGGAAACAGTGTATTAAAACATCACATTAAGGAGCTGTTTTTAAATAAAATGAATTTTCAGCTAAAACAGAGCAGAAACAATGGCCTGTTTCTCATGTCACTTTGCAAATGAACGACATCCTGGTACACTAAGTGAGAATCGCAGCTACTTCATTCTTCACCTCCTCCTGCTGCTGTACTACCTAGAGCTGACTTAGCATTACAGTCAAACCTAAACTTGTGGTTTGGTTCACACAAACAAATCACAAGTGGGAAGCTAAGAATAAATCTTGGTTACAGCTCTTGCATTTGTTCAAAGAGAGACAAACCACGAGTCTGGATAACCACTCAGGCAAACCATGGCTTATGTTCCAGCAGTGCAGCAGCAGTGGAGGGCTGAAGCAATTTATTATGATAAAACCATGAAGAAATTGAATGCCGCCTGTCAGAGCTGCCTCTAGGTCCCAGCTCACAGAGGACCAACGCTAGGCTGTCTTAATGTACAAAAGTCTTTATTGAAGTTCAGTTTCCATTTCAAAGCCACAGCGTGCAGCCCTACGTCTTAAACCCTAGATCGGCGAAGTCCCGTCTAAGTCTCCTCCCCTCCGACACCAGTTTAAGATCCTAGCCCTGCTCCACCTTTTCCGCTGCTCTCTCCTCCTCTGGGTCCTCCTGCCCGCTGGGGCATTGCCCTTTCTGGACTCTTCCGACGCTGAGTCGCTTAGCTCCTCCCCCTGCCTCCGTCGGGCTTTAGGACCCGGTTCCCAATCCTCATTCTCTGCTGTCCCGCGCTCCTGTACATTTGAACTTGCCTCTCGCGCCAACCCAGTGACCTTTCTCCTAACCGTTACACTACTTCTGTCACTGCTTCCCTCTTCCGGGATACTGGCCGGATCTGACCTCCCCTCCGTTGTCCGACTCTCCGATGGAGGCGTGGTCAGCTCTGCCTCGTCTTCTCTCCCTGGTTGGGAATGCACTGGCCCTATACTTGGGGCTCTTCCCCCCCACTCTGCTCTGGTGGGGAAGCTGGTCCTGATTTTCAACTACTGCTCTGGGAGTCCCTGCTGCCCCCTTGCTCCTGGGGCGTTCCCCTTGGGAACCCCCTACCCCTGGCCACTGGCGCCCCCTTCTGTGAATCTTCCGATTCGCTGGAGAGGCTCATGGAATCCCTCGGGCCACTGTCATCTCCTACGCTCCCCTCGGATTCCTCCCCCTCGCTCTCCATTTCCTCCCCCTCCTGTGCCTCTGCTCCTGAGCCCCTGACACCGCCAATCTCATGTTTTCTCATAACGCTTCTGTGGCGAACAAGGAGACACTTACAGGGGAAACTGATTGGCAGAAAGTGTGCTTAATCTCCCCACCCCCTTCTAATCTCCCTTGCCAATGTCTCTTCCCCATCCATTTTAATTATTTTTCTCCCAGCCACACTCCAAAACCATCTCAGCTGAGGTGGGGGGGGGGAGAGCTGAATGGAGAAACATTTTGAGGGAATAGCAAGCACAGGAAGCAGTTCAACCTCCAATTGTCCCAACAATTTTCTCCTGTAAGTAATGCCATCATCCTCACATTCCTGTTATCACGAGAAATTCAGGTTTGGAAACATGCATTTCCCAAGATAGCTCCATCCAGTGTTTGTGTCTTTTGAAGCTTATATAAATGCGTATATTATTTAGATAAACAGATCTGTTTTCCTTAAGTAATACTTTCACTGATCACTGAAATAAATAAATAGTCTGCTACATCTATGTTTTAAGAAACAGTGCTGACCCGAGCTGAGAGTCTAAAAGACTCTTGAATCCAGGTACAGTGGTACCTCGGGTTACAGACGCTTCAGGTTACAGACTCTGCTAACCCAGAAATAGTACCTTGGGTTAAGAACTTTGCTTCAGGATGAGAACAGAAATTGTGCTCTGGCAGCGCAGCAGCAGCAGGAAGCCCCATTAACTAAAGTGGTGCTTCAGGTTAAGAACAGTTTCAGGTTAAGTACGGACCTCCGGAACGAATTAAGTACTTAACCCGAGGTACCACTGTAATGATATTTGATATAAATCTAAGAGACTAAGAGGCACTACAATGTGATGGATGGCCAGCTTACTACTAAACTCCTTCTGTGTAGATCAGCTCCCTGCTTGTGCTTTACAGAGTCACACTATCAAATCCAAAAAGAGGAGGAACAGTTAAAAAGAGGAAAAGAACAACAAGCTAAATCCTAAGCAGAACATAGACAATAGAAAGTTTACGTACACGTATGCAAAACCCATTTTGCCTTCTTCTGCTTTGACTTTGTGTTTCTTTGAGCCCTCTGCTCTGTAAACAGCTGTGCGAAGCTCAGATGGAATCGCAGATGAAACCTGGAAGGAGTGAATGTTACAAATTGGTATAAAGAGGTATGGCAGATTGCATTACAGTGATACCTCGGGTTACATACGCTTCAGGTTTCATACGCTTCAGGTTACAGACTCCACTAACCCAGAAATAGTACCTCGGGTTAAGAACTTTGCTTCAGGATGAGAACAGAAATCGTGCTCTGGTGGCGCGGTGGCAGCAGGAGGCCCCATTAACTAAAGTGGTCTTCAGGTTAAGAACAGTTTCAGGTTAAGTACGGACCTCCGGAACGAATTAAGTATTTAACCCGAGGTACCACTGTACTGGAAAAACTGATGAATAGATTGAGACTTGCATAGTGTTGCCATTTCTTGAAGAGCAAAAAAGAGGACAGCCTGAGCTGCTGCCAGCCTGAGCCAGGGAAAAAGGTGTGCAGGTGCACAGCAAGCAGAGCCACCTGAGGCAATAAATAAATAAATATAACACCGTCCCCCTATAACCTGGACATCTTCATTGAAATGTAAAAATCCCCCCAGATGGGCATGTTGCCCGCCTCAGAGGGCATGTCCAGGATTTCCCAGATGTATGGCAACCATAGACTTGCACAAGGACAAATTTTAAAAGACAATTTTACTGTAACTTGGGTAGACTGTATAAATTTTATGAGTACAACTGAATATGGCAATCTTCTGGCAACAGCTCTTTGTACTGTATGGTTGACATAACTTTCCTACCCTCCCCCCACCTTCTTTGGTGAACTAGGCTCCCCTGTGGAAAAAGGGGAATTTTATTTATTTTTATTTTATATAATCTATTTTTCATAACATCTCTTATATCACTAGGTGGTGCTGTCTTCATATGAATATTTTGAATAAAAGTTTAATTATTTATATCACTTCAATCCATCTCAAAGTAGTATATATTTTAAGATTTTGCACTATTATCTTGGGTGTGTTTCATTTTTTATATGTATCATGATTTAATATATATTGTTTGTCTTTTGCTTAGTTTGTCGCAATCTTTTATGATCTTGTATATTTTATTGACATAACACCAAGTCAGTTATTGTGTGGTTATTATTATGGAAATTTAAGTTGCTGTTTTATAGCTCTTATTTTGGAAAAGTGATGCTTGTTGTTAAACATTCAATAAAAAATATTTTTTAAAAGAAGAAGGAATCCCAGCTGGAAACAACTGGATAAGAAAAACCAGTGACAACATTACTGCGTCAGAACTGGAATGAAAGGCAATGTAGCCAACATTAAGCACAAGGGCGCCAACCTAGATCCCTGACTGTGGGTGCACAACGTGCTGCACTGCATGTCATAACTTTGCAACGCAGCATGCATGCATGTGCATGTGCACCGTAAGAAAAGCTGGGCCTGGGCCGGCACTTCCTCAGGGCCCAGTTTTTTTCACAGCACAAAATATTGTGGGTGCTGTAGCTCCTATAGATGGTGCCACTGATTATGCACTTTAGCATTACAGTGGTACCTCGGGTTAAGTACTTAATTCGTTCCAGAAGTCTGTTCTTAACCTGAAACTCTTCTTAACCTGAAGCACCACTTTAGCTAATGGGGCCTCCCGCTGCTGCCAGAGCACGATTTCTGTTCTCATCCTGAAGCAAAGTTCTTAACCCGAGGTACTATTTCTGGGTCAGCGGAGTCTGTAACCTGAAGCGTATGTAACCTGAAGCTTATGTAACCCGAGGTACCACTATATAGTCAACCATTCACTACAGTTATGCCACCTGCACTAGGATACTCATTCTCATTCAAGAGCACATTTTTTTAAAAAAAAACAAACTACATCCCTGCTCAAGATAGTATAAAGAGAAAGCACGCATCTTTATATCAGTGCTGAAATCAAGTCTCTCAGACCTACTGCACAGATAATTTTTTGAGGAGGACAGGGACGAACATAAGAATACTATGCTCATCCCAAGTCTTACTCTATTTACTTGAATGTAATGCACACCTATTTTGGCCAAATTACGTCATGAAAATTAGGGTGTGAATTAGATTTGATGGCATATTTACATTCACTAGCAAATACCTTTTTGGTTTCAAGGTTTTGAAATTTGAGGCGCGCAGTAGATTCGATGGCGCATTAGATTTGTGTAAATACTGTATAACAGCAAGTGAAGCAGAGCTGAACAAAATGTTTTCATATTAAAGGTACATCGAAACAAGGGTTTTGATGAAACAGAAAGAGATTCTGATAGTTTTCAGCTGGAAGAATATTCCAGAACCATAGTACCTCCACAGAAACATCTGACTCTCATGCTCACGATCTGAATACTGTATCATGAAAAGGCAATGAGAAAGTAGGGAAAAATTGGATCTTTAAATACCTTGAAAATTGGATCTTTAAATACCTTAATTTGGCACCAAAACGGGAAGGTTTTAAACAGGAAGTCCGCCTTCCTCTTTTGTAAATAGATTGGACCAAAGACGTTACAAGCTAAAGTCCCGGAAAGCCTTTAGCAAAGGATTAAATTTCCATCGGTTAAAATTATCAAACCCCCCCTTGGAAGCAGGAGAAGATGGGGAAAATTTTGGACCTGGCGAGCCTGCAGGAGAGAGTGAAAAATCAAATTACCACTGCTCTGAACCTGGAAACGGGCTGCCAAAAAAAAGGGACGTTTTGGGAGAGTTCATTGACTGTGAACAGAACATATTTGACAGCTAGCTGAATAAGAGAAAGATACTGTTTCCATTGTCTCCTTCTGCGTTTAAAAAGGAGGAAAAGTAACTGAAAATTGAAACTAACTTTATTGCTTGAGTTGTGCTTGAAAGGATTGATACAAGTGGAGACTGTTTCCCTCTAGAGGGAGCTTTTGAAACTGTTACAGGAGTGTAAGTGAGGAATCTCCAGCTGCAGGATAAGAAATTGTGGGAACCAGGGATTGACCTTGGACAATTTAAAAATGTTGACAGGAGAAGCCATAGTGACCGCATTATGTAAGATAAGCTATTCGCTGGAACAGCTTCATAAGAAGATAAATGATTTGACCACTAAAACTGACAACTTGGGAGAAAAAGCGATTAATTTGAGTCAAAAAGTGAGCACCAACACAGAAATTACTCAGGACTTGGTACAGGAATCTACTCTGGCAGGAGAAACTGTGGAGGAGAAGGAGAAAGATGTTGTTGTTGAACCTAAAGTAATACAAGTGGGATCTTTAGCCCCACAGAAGCAAATTGAGGACTATAAGTTGAGGCCTTTTATGATTGAATCTAGAAAAAGTCAGATTTTGAGGATCAGAGACTGGCTTGGATTGGAGAAGGAAGTTGGAAAGATCCCTCTATGCAGGTATTAATGGACTTTTGGGATATGGACTTGGGTTAGGAGGAGATTGAAGTTCTGGGGGCCTTTGGATTTGGAGGAAGCTTGAAACATGTTCTGAAATGCTTTATGGATCTTAACTTTAATTATGGAAATTTGGCTGACCTGTCGAGAAGGAACAAAAGCATTGTTACGTTGGAGTCTCCCCGAGACCTGCTCTTTAGCATTAAAGAATATGAAGAAGACCTGCAGAAGGGACTTGGAAAAGAGTTAAGAGCCTCGGACATAAGATCTCCAGGTTGATGGACTATATGGAAAAGGACTGGCAGAATCCGAGACCAGAGAGAAGAGATGGTGGAAGAAGATTGGAAAATTTAAAGTTTATTTATAGAAATACTGTAAAATTAATGAGTGATAGAAAAATGTTGGAATGAAATTTTATGGCCTTAGCAGAAATGTTATAAGGAGTTAAGCATATATAAGTATTCTAGTCTTAATGGAAAATAAGGTTAAAAATATGTTAAGATATTTACAGTATGACAGAAAATAGAGAAAGATGAAAAGGATTTGCTGAAACAATTAATAGAAGTGGAACACAAAAAGGGAGGTGAGAGGAGGTCGATGAAACAAGGGAATGAAAAATAGAGTATGGGAAAGGTGTGATGTATGTTTTTAAATTGTTTTTGTTTTTATTTTGTTCAGGGTTACGGTTAGGGATAAGGTTTTGTTTAGTTTAATGTGTTTAGTTACGTTGTGTATTGTATTGCTTTCCCCCCCCTTTTCCCCCCTCGTTTTTTCTCTCTCTTTTTCCCCCCCTATTTTGTAAGTTTTAAAAGTAATAAATATCATTTTAAAAAAAATGTGAAAAGGCAATGAGACTAAGGCCTCTGAGTTTGATCTTAGGTCCCGAAGGTTACCTGCTCCTTAACTACTTATGGCTAGAACCAGCACTATGAATTGTGTTGGAAAACAAAAAGAAAGCTAGTGAAGCCTGGTGCTCACAGGTTGGAGTTATATGCTCCAACCTGTGAGCACCAGACAAAAGTCAGTCTGCCATATTTTAGACCACTTGAATCTTGCAGTCGATATAGAAGACATTGCAGCTCATCTTCTCCAGGAAAGACTACAGCTGGAATATGAATAGTACAATTCATTACAAGTCATTATATACCATTCCACTAGATGGTCCAATCACACAAATCCATTTCAGCTTGTGCAGGGTAAACTCCAGCTTATGTCTCATCAGTTACTGTAACATCTTACATTTGGCAAGGGAACTAGCTTTGCTTTACTTACTATTAAAACACCTTAATTTTAAATGCATTGCTACTGCTTGTTTCCAGATAAGCCACTAAAAGAACATACTATAAAACACTAGAAATTAACAAGCAACTGCTACTCAGTGTACAAATTTAAAAATGATAGAATCTCACTGCCAGTGGTCTCACATCTTCCATAGAAGCTTGTTTGGGCTTAATAAACTTTCCTTCAACCATATGTGGTACTTTAGTATTCTCTGGTGTAAGCTGGAGACGAGATACCAGTGATTTTTGACGTCCTCTTTTCTTTCTATCCATCTTGGATTGGTATCTTTGGTCCTATTGCCAAGAGAGTTATCATATTATTTTTGAAATGTGGCAACCTGTTTTCAATGATATTTTTCTTTATCGCCAGAAGAAATTATACTCCCCATTTATAGTGGCAACTTAAAAAAAAACCCCAGAGGTTTTGCTTATCATAATTTTTATTAAAATATGTATCTTAGATAAGAATAACAATGACCAAGGGTGCCAGCTTGAATAAAATATGGGGGGGGGGTCTGCATAATCAATAATAAAATGCTGTGCATGCATACCCACAATTTATTGGGGGGGTGTCAGTTAGTTAAGTACTTTTATTTATTTACTTGAGTTGGGGGCACCTCCCCACCCCAACCCCTGGCTACACCCACAGCAATGCCTACCAACTTGTGGGGGGGGGGTCCAAAGGGACCTTGGCCCCTAGGAGTTGGCACTTATGTTCTTACAAGTCATTTATGCTGGTAATTTACACAGCTGTGAAACTATGAGATACCTTAAAACAAAAATATTTTTCAAATGGCCATAACTGAAAACTTACACTGAGCTTGCAGAGTATCTGTGACATATGATAAAAACTATTGTTTTGACTCAGGCTATTTACATCTCAGCCTGCCTTTAAAAGGCTAGTGCTCCATACACCCCTAACCTATTTGACCTATCTCTATACAATACCTGTACAAAATTATGGGGGGGGGGGAGGGAGCTTCAACCCTGGTGCAAGCGAACCTACATGAGAATCTATTTAAAAATACATAAAACATCTTAAGCTTTACAACATTTGGTTTTCTCATCGAGTCACATTAGGCAGGCAACCTGTCCTGTTGGGTTTCCCATTTGTTTTTGGATTTAAAAGACCTGCAAAACAGGCAGAAATTCAAAAAAGTAGAATCTGTTTTAAAATACCTCCATCTCCCTGCTGTTTTAAAAAGCTCTCCCTTACAGCTTTTAACCTTGGCTTTTGAACTGCAGAAGCAAATGTTGGTACTATATGTTTCAGCACTTTCCGAGGCTACAGAAGACCAAAGGCCTCCAAAAAGGTCGTAGGCCTGGAAAAATAGGCATAGAAATGAAGCAGCAGGAAGGAAGGAATATAGAGGTCTCTGGAGCCAGGAGAGTGAAAACCTGGCGGGGATAAAGGAAGGGAGCGGGAAGAAGGAACCAGGAACAAACAGGGGAAAAGGAAAAACGAAGGGAAAAAATCCCTTCCAAGATGGTGTTGGGTTTTTTGCTGTGCCCAGAGAAGCAGGGCAATAGCCTTGCTCCTGCGGTGAAGGCAGGAAGTAGATCTGGAGTTAGGGGGCTGTCCTGCCCCCTGATAAATTCTTCAGAAAATTAACTTTATCAAGGATCACATGCCTCCCTCAAAGGAGAAGGGAGGGGGAGAAGCCTGTAAATATTTTCCTTAATGCTTCGCCCTTCTCTCACCCCACATAACCTGAGGAAAGTCTCCCAGTCCCTCTCCTCTCACTGACCTACGAAAGATGGTGATGAGAGAAGGAAGGGGTCGTGTGTTTCCCCGGTACGGAAACAATAGATGCTCTTCGCGGCTGCTCCTTCCTTAGGAATGGCTTCGTTAATATTGAGTCTCTTTCTAGTGACCAGGCCAGTGGGCAGAAGGGCTCACCCCTGCTCTGGGAGGGACCAGCTGGCAAAACCCGCCCCACCAAGGATGAAGGAAGTGACCGTTATTCCAACGGTAGAAATAGGCCCCGCCCCCTTCTCCGTATGTGATTGGCCGCCCTACAAGGGCGTGAGTGGAATCCACTGTGGCTCCTAGACATCAGTTCCAAGAGCCAGGGAAGGAGGGGCGAGTGAAGATCAACATCAGGAACAAAGGGGGAATAAAGATAGACATTGGGATCTGCTGCCCCTATGCATCTCCACACCTGAGGCAGCTGCCTCACCTTGCCTCATGGGTGGACCAGCCCTGGTAACCTGTGACTGGCAGACCAGACTGAAAACAAATGTTGGAACAGGGACTTAGGTCTTTGAATCTAACTGCATTGCTGCTTCACATTTTTACATTAAAATATCAAAATATTACAGTTCTGAAATCACTTTTTTTAAAAAAAATTACTTAAAGAAACTTACAACCACAATCATTCAAAATATTTCAAGTTACAAGCACAATCATCAGCCAATTTATATTTATATCACTTTCTTTTCTTTTTTGGACCGTTTTTATTTTTTATTGCTCAATTTCCACGTAACAAATTATCAAACCAAATACATTATTCAACACTCCATAATTTTTCCCACCTATCTAAATGTATTCTCTTGCCCAGATCTTGTGACCACTTTATCGTTGTTTCTTTTATTACTTCATCTTTCAGTTCCCATTCAAGGAGTAGGTGGTACATTTTCAATATAATTTTTTTATTTGACTGCAGTAGTTCACTTTGCAGTTTAGAAGTTTTCTGTTCAAAACCTTTTTTTTATCTTGGTTAAACAGGTGCACTATTTGATAATATTGTAACCAACTATTGCAATAGTCCTTAATCTCTTCGTATGGTTTTAATTTTACAACCCCCTGCTCTTTCGTTAGTAATGGTTGGTATGTTGGCCATTTCTTTTCCATATTTATTCTTTTTACCACTAATACCTCTAGCAGAGACACCCACCAGGGTATCTTTGGTTCCAGTAGCCATCGATAATTTGCCCATACTTTGTATAAGGGCTTTCTGATTACGGTAAATGGTTTGAATTCACTTTTTGGGCATTTAAAAGTGCAGCCAGTCTTCATGCATGGCTATGGAACATGAGACTTCTCCGTGCAGCTGGGTTTTTTTTTGCCTGCTGAGGAGGTCTGAATGAGAGATTTAAGTAAATTAACCTTTGTTGGTATCTGAGAGGTATGGGGTATTTTTGACTGGAAATCCAAACCAGCTTCAGCCTTATCTCTGACCTGCAATATTAACAAGCGTGCCACATTGAAGAGTTGTAGTGTGCTGCACTCAGCCCAGCCTGCAATGTGGGTGTTAAAGCAACAGACAACATTGCAGGGTTGTTGTACAGTACTGTATCAGCTTCAGCCCAATGTTCAGTTGGAGTCTAACACTTCTGAACAACATTGCAGGGTTATAAACCACTTAGCACCTGACCTGCAGTACTTCGTGTGAACTACACTGCAGGGCTGTCTACCCCGAGTACAGCAATTTTTACCTTGCAATATGGACAATAAAATGCACTTACTTTGGAATGTAAGAGTTCTTACGGAATTTTAAACATTTTTAAAATAACTGAGAAAAGGCAGGAACTTTGCTAGAAACTTTTGAGTTCGCCTGGGTACATGTGTCTGGAATCACTGGTACCCAATACCACCCAAAAGTCAGTCAACATTCTACTTCCACTGTGCACTCTCAATATCCATGTTGTTTGTCAGGTTTCTCCTTTCTTTACGGTTTCCCTCCCCCTTTCTAAATATATTCTGTACTGCTGCAAACCTTGCTGTTGTTTAGTCATTTAGTCGTATCTGACTCTTCGTGACTCCATGGACCAGAGCACGCCGGGCACTCCTGTCTTCCACTGCCTCCCACAGTTTGGTTAGACTCATGTTGGTACCTTCGAGAACACTGTCCAACCGTCTCATCCTCTGTCGTCTCCTTCTCCTTGTACCCTCAATCTTTCCCAACATCAGGGTCTTTTCCAGGGAGTCTTCTCATGATGTAGCCAAAGTATTGGAGCCTCAGCTTCAGGATCTGTCCTTCCAGTGAGCACTCAGGGCTGATTTCCATAATAATGGATAGGTTTGATCTTCTTGCAGTCCATGGGATTCTCAAAAGTCTCCTCAAGCACCATAATTCAAAAGCATCAATTCTTGGCCATCAGCCTTCTTTATGGTCCAGCTCTCACTTCCTTGAGATTCCCTGAGATTCCTTGAGATTCCCCAAATCTTCCAAGACCTTCTTGCATATGGGGGCTGCTGTTTTGACTATGTCAGCATAGGAACTCTCTCCTAAAGATCAGGAATAGAATAGAATGTTATTATTTATCCCATGACTGACTGAAGAGGTGGGGGGGAAACCAAACATCCTATTTCACCCATGCCACTATAATAAACACAATATTACGGTAATTGTGTAGAAATTGCAGAATGTGCTCTCCGCATCCCCTCACAGCGATGAAAATAAGTTCAGTTGACTCATTTATGGGTTGAAAGGCCACAACTTTATTGGTGTGAATGGAAGCAGGCAAAGGGCAATTCCAGGAAATGTTCACACTTCTAGTTTCTCTCTCCAGATCTCTCTCTAGATCTTTGTAACTTGCAGTATACAAAGAAGGTGGTAGATGGTATACAAAGAAGGTGGTAAATGACTAGCCAGGTTCACAAATGAAACCATGTGTAAATTTTCTCTTAACTCCTTAATATATAGATAGTACTTACATACTAGTGACTTATAAACTGTAAAAAATGTCCATAATTAAAGTAACCTAATATTGTATATTTTTAAGGTCATCTTATCTAAACTCCCAGACTGTTGGGAATCTGTAACAGTATGAAAAAGTCAGCTCAGATCTGGTTAATCCATGCTTGGTTTATCCTCATGTGGGCATTCCAAAGATTTAAATAGTGACAAATCTTTGATTTGTTAATCTGAAATGCTTAAGTCCAAATATGAAATTTGCAGAGGCATTTATTTTAATCAAGCCTGACTGGATGAATCAGGAACAAATGTCACACTAAGGAACTATGCTCACATATGCCGTTAAAGCAAATAGGAGCCATCTTTATACGGTCAAGAGAGTGAACGCTTTTTAATATATCCCTTAAAATACAGACGGAGTTCATTCCAGTGGAGTAGTCATGTTAGTCTTTTGCAGCAAAAACTGCAATTATCAGTCTGCCTATTCAGTTTTTAATCTGCAATCATCTCAAGGAGTTGAGGCAAAAGTTTGTTACAAATAACTTTCATATAAATGACTGCTTTAAGTTAATTTAAAAAGGATAAACGTTTCTACAGATTGTATCTGTCAGCTGCTTTTTAAAAAGATTATGGGCATGATCTAGTCAAAACTAAGTACTTTTAATTTGCATGTATTTTAATGTGAAAGTTATGCACATCCTTTCTCTATGAACTCAATAAGACTTAAATGTCCTTAGTGTCTGCTGGATCATGTTGTAAACAGCTTTTCAATAGAATGTACTTGTGGAATACATGGAAAGTATAACAGAAGGGCACATTATTATGCTTTATAAAAAGAAACTAATTCAGAATGGCAGTGTGGCTTTCTAACTTTTAATAATAATCTAGAACAGTATCTGCTAAGCAGGTTATCAGGTTATCAGCAGAAAGACAAGAAACTGGAATGTACAGATACATATCATCACACTCAATCAGCTAAAATCCCACAGAGAAATCATGTGCTGCACATTCGGTCCCAGGTGATATGTGATAACTTCATCAAACCAGAAAGAAGAGGAAGGAGTTAGTCTATTGTTACCAATTTAGTTAATCCTCTTGAGGACTGGAGAACAGTAACTTCAGCTGAATAAATGTGAACATTTTCCTCATAAATGGAAGCTTTAAGACATTTTATTCACAAAGGTAGCTTCTTTAGCCACCAGTAGCAAGAGAAAGGTCATATTTAATGTACAAAGCTGTGAGTCAGGTTCTCCCATGGATGAATATAGTATTCCACTGAAGATATAAACAGTTTAACTCAGAATGGCCCAATACAAGGTTAAAGTCCTGAATTATCAGGGGTCCAATTATTATGACTAAAAAGGGAATAAAAAGCTGGAATTGCACTGCTAGTTTTCAAATAGGCTGAAGTGACAAATTTTACTGGTAATAGTACAAAATGTGAATTCCTTTTAACATCTTTTGAGCTAAAATTGGCCCATGGCCACTGAAAATCGGTCCAAATAGGATAGTCTTACTAATTTATAGCTCAAACAGAATTGCTACATGCAAGGTTAAAAGTTCACCATTAAGACTACAGATATGATTAAATGGCATGCCTTGATCTAGATATTGTTGGACTTTTAAAAAGACAGGATGTGAATCAGGATGCACATTTGAATACACATAATATTGAAATATGGTGCATTGTGACCAGACAGAATCCATATATTTAGATGTGCATTAGAATGAGCAACTGATTTACATCTGTGGTTCCTTATTCTGCCAATGGTGTATGCCCAAAGCCTTGCTTACACTCATGTATCTCATTAGCTGGGTATGCATTCAACAAGATCTTAAACTGAAGGCCTAGAATACTGGTAAATAATTTTCATTGGGAGAGGGTATTAAAAAATGTTTCACCAACATACAAAGGTATGTGAATCCCACAACTCTATTATGAAAAACCATTTTTATATGCAAAACAAAAGATAAATTAGCTACTTTTAAAATGAAAAATAATGAAATGACAACAGTTGAACATTAAGATATCAGTATTTAACTGTAATGCTATATCTGTACATTATTATTCTGCCACTAGCTTATGCCACTGCATTACAAATATGTATTCAGATTTCCCCTCTTAATATACAAGCAAAGCCTTGAAGTCATTAACATATTAATACCATAAAAATAGCACAGCACAGTCTTCTCTTCAAAGGATTATTCGTAATAAGATTTCTCTGGCCAGATTCTCACTTTCTGCTGTCACGTACTCAGCATAGAACCCAAAGCAATATATAACAGAGTGGATCTGACAGTAATAGCGTATTTCTGAACAGTTTATTCAATAGGCTCACTAGCTAGTAAAGTAATCTGAATTTTTAGTCATGGAGCCCAGTCCTTTGCATAATTAAAAGGAAGTCCTACTGAGTTCAATGGAGCTTTCACCCCAAATCCACTCTGCTTCCAGGTGGGGCAGGGTTGCGGTCGGACCGCATGGCCTCCTGCTGGTGTCGGGACATGGGGAACATCCTGTGTCATCAGGAGGTCCCAGCCACATCATTGGCCTGGCCGGCCAATCCGGCTGGCTGGGGGGCGGGGCTGGAGCTATTTAAACTCTGGTGCGAGCCAAGGAGCTTCCCCTGGCTTGCCTTTCTGGATCTCCCGCCCTCCCTCCCTCTTTTCAGGTTTCAGCATTGGCCTTGCTATGGACCTCGGTTGATCACCATTGAGGGGCCTGGTAGGAATTTTTCCATCTGGCAAACTGGCACTGGCCATTTGGTTTTTACCTACCTCGTAGCAATCGTCACAACTTTTGTTGCATCCCACCTATGAGAAGTGGGCGACCCTAGCAAAACACCTGAAGCTGCAAGAGGGTCGCATCCAGACGAGTGGAGGAAGGGCGTGCAGGCTGCCTCTTGTTCAAGTTTTGGAGGGGGGTTTTGCGTTCACGATAACGGAGAGTCAGCTGAGGGCTACGATTCTGCCACTACACCATGTTTGATCCCTCAAGTGAAGGTGTGCAGGTGGAAAGTGCTGCAAGACCCTCTGCTGCGGGTCACAGAACGGCAGTGCTGCAAAGGACGACAAAGAGAACAGGAAAGAGTGACCAAAGGTGCATCCAGGTCACCTCAACATTTAAAGTTTTTGTAAGTTTGTGCACAAAGTTTGAGCTAGTTTAATAAAAAATGGGAAGATCCACGGACAAACAGGCATATTGGGAGCCTCACAGCTATCTCTAGCTTCTATGAAAACAGATGGACAAACCTTTACTTCCCATATTCTTTGGGATCTATAATCAATACATGGTATTTAATTAGACATTTTACATACTGCTTAAATAGTCATGTCCAAGGCACCTGAACTAAATTGTACCATATGTGAGGTTCCCAATGTGTCTGTTTCGCTGTGGATCTTCCCTTTCTTTAACTAGCACATTTTTTGTGTGAGTTTGAGCGGCTGTTGATGGGAAGATCAAACCACACCTTTCTGTATCACCTCAAGCTGTTTGGCACTTTCGTCCATTACCTCTGCCCTCTTTCATTCTTGGGACCCCTTCCGGGAACCCTCTCCACAAACAGATCCTCAATCCGGGGGTCCTCATGCCAATATAGGGCCCCTATCTTGCCAACAAGCCACACCCCTTTTCTCATGGGGGTAAAACCTGGACCGCCCTCACAGCTCCAGTGCCTCAGCCTCTCCTCCTGTACACATATTCACACACTGCCCTCCTTGTCACACTCACCAGGGGGAGTGATGGGGTCAACTAGACCACAATGGACCACGCCACCTAGACATCCTGTCCCACATTCCCTAAGACACCCCCACTCCCTTCTCACACACAACCGCCTTCATGAACCAGAATACCCCAGTCTCAGAGGCAGCTCCCCATTTCTCCCCTCCCCAATCCTCTCAACCCCTACAGAACCCATGGGAGAAAGTAAGTTGGAATTTAAAGAGTGACGGGCTGTAAGCTAGAGCAGGAAAACTCACTCCACATCCAACAAACCTCTCTACCTGCGGAAGTGGTTAGATAAACAGCTAACTCGGATGGACTCCAATTTCAGATCCAAGCCACATTCACTAGCACCTCCCATAGTTTGACACGGATGGAGATTAGAGGAACTCACAATTTTCAAGAATAAAAAGCGAAACTGTTCAGCAAACAGAGCTATAATATTTCCACTGCAGAGCACGGGGAGAAAAAAACAACACTTACTGCGGATCCTCGCGGTGGACTCAGCAACCTGGACGCCCCAGCAGCAGCCTCTTCACAAACTGAGGACCAGTTGAGTCTGTAGCTATCCTCCCTGAAGAATACAAAGGGCTGAACCGGATTGCCCCAATTAGGTCCAGCTGAACCAGATTAACCCAAATTGGATCCTGGTGTGTCCTGAGAGAAGCTCCCTCCCGCATCAGACAGGAAGGGGACGCCTCAGTTTTCCAGGGGCGCCGATAAAGTGGCAGGTGACCCCTGCGAGAGCTCCGAGTGCCAGGATTGGGGCGGGGGGCGCTTTAAGTGGATGTTGTGCATACAATCCATGAAGGAGGGCCTTGCCTCCTCCCTGCAGACTGCACCCAGGTGTGTCTTTTTGGCAGCCCAAAGGGGTTCATTGAAGGTGTGTCCGCAGGGGCTTCCTTCCTCCCACGGAAGCCCGCCTAGCATCCTAGTCTTCACAGGTGAGCTGCTCAAGCAACCTAAACAGAGAAGCAAAGCCTGTTGAACTTCCTGGAATTAACTCCTGACTTACCTGGTTTAGGGTCATAGTCCAAGGTGCTACCCCAAGAGGGGAAACTTGAATCTGCAAGGCAGGATCGGAATACAACAGTTGACTCTGTGCCCAATATATCGTTTCCAATCATGCAATCAAACTTATTTATGAGTAAACTTGTCTCAGCCATATTGGGCAATGAATGGTCACTTTCAAAGGCCCCTGTCTTCCCCTTTTATGTTTGCAAATGTGGCAATGGATGTGCTAACTCGAGGTCTTGTGTCAGTAATGGACTGGACAGGAGAGGAAATAGTCACTGTCATGTCAGATGAAGATGCCAACATGGATAAATTATCTCCAGTCACTCATTAACAGGTCTTCATTTAATTTAAAAGTATAGTGTTAAATAATAATGACAAATAAAGAAGCTGCGTTCCTTATACAGTACTCAATTAACTATTTCTCCAGTTTCCTGTTACATAAACTACAGGAATCAAACAAAAGTACATAATTAGCCACAAATGTATCCATTTGAAGGGAAATGATACATGAAAGCGTTTCAGTACAGCAGACACCCCCTCCCTGCTTCCGAGATGACAACAGGTAGCTTAGTGTTGCTAGGAAACTGCAATGACAAAAAATGTCTCAATGGTGTCTACTTTCAAAATTAAAAAGGGCTGGAGAGAAACGGACAAGATAATGAATACCTAAGAAGCAAGAATGTCAAATGTACATAATTCAAAGCTCTGGATTTTTCAGTTGAACTCTTAGAGCACAGTAAGTTGTTCTTTACAAATGTAGACCTGACCACAAGGCTTGTTAACTGCCTGATTAGAAATAAACAAATTGTCAAACCTCATGCAATTAAGATTAAAAAGGCATGGATGCAGAGATTTAAAGGAGGAGACAGCTATTATAACATTTTGGGAGCTGATGTTTACTTCTTCTGGAAAATAGTCACAAAAAGACACTTTGGCAGGTGCAGTTTCTCATAAAATAGTGCCTGTCAAAAGTTTTGTTATATCCGTGGCTTTTTGAACTACCGTAAATTAAAACTCTTTCAGAAAGACTTCACCACCTCTTTCCCCACCAGCCAGGAGCATGTGTGTAAACCACTTGCTAAATGTAGATGCTCCCTCCTCTGCCGGCTGGCTTTTTCACTCATGCTACAATAGATTGCTGAATAGAAAACTTTTCCCAAGCCTGCATTGCTTGAATCAAAGCTGTGTAGGGTTAGAACAGTCCCATTCAAATACAAGTTGGGGACCTTTGTATTATTATCAGAAATGAGGCCCCAGCCATGCATTTATAATGGAACGAGTGAAAAAGCAGGCTGTTTGGAGCCAGCTTTACTACAAGCTAGAACAATGTGATTAAAACCAAGATTCCCACCCTCCCTTTTCTCGGTGTCATGTCAGCTGAGCTTGCACAACATAAGGCACATAGAACCAATTGTGCCTCCCTCTCTTGAGAAATTTCAAACACTTTCATTTATGTTCCATTTCTACCTCCTTGGAAGCAGTTGTTGGCCAGGTTGGCCCCTGACAAGGGCATAAACCCGGGTTGGGGGGGGCACAAAAATAGTGCCTCTTCAGTCTAGCTGGTTTTGACCTTTAAAGTCCTTCACGGCCTAGGACCCTCGTACCTACGGGACCGCCTCTCCCAGTATGCCCCACGGAGGACCTTAAGGTCCATAAATAGCAACACCCTAGATGTCCGGGCCCTAAGGAAGTTAGATTTGCCTCAACAAGAGCCAGGGCTTTCAACACTGGCTCCGGCCTGGTGGAACGCTCTGCCTCATGAGACCAGGGCCCTGCAGGATCTGATTTCTTTCCGCAGGGCCTGTAAGACAGAGTTGTTCTGCCCGGCCTTTGGCTTGGAGCCAATTTGATTCCCTCCCTCTCTTTTTTCTTTTCCTTCTCCTTCTGCGATGAGGCTACATTTTAATATTTTAATGTTTCAGTATTTTAATGTTGTATTTTTTAATGTTGTTTTTAAGTTGTATTTCAATCAGCTTGTTTTTATTATTGGTTGTTATCTGCCCTGAGCCCAGTCTTGGCTGGGGAGGGCAGGGTATAAATAAAATTTATTATTATTATTATTAGCTAGGAGTGGCTAGGAGCCCATCTGTGCACTCTCTAGGTGGCTCCCCCACTGCTCTTCAAGGGATGGGGGGCTGGGCGCGCCAATGCAGCTCTTTGCCAAGGGCACAAGGGAGCCTAGGTATGTCTCTGTCTGAAAAAAATATATTGGTCCTCCTTGTGTTATACTAGTATCATTGTTTTTTCCCAGGGGTCAGCAACCTTTTTCAGCCGTGGGCCAGTCCACCATCCCTCAGACCTTGTGGTGGGCCAGACTATATTTTGGGGGTGGGGGTGGGATGAACAAATTCCTATGCCCCACAAATAACCCAGAGAAACATTTTAAATAAAAGCACACATTCTACTCATGTAAAAACATGATGATTCCTGGATCGTCCGCGGGCCAGATTGAGAAGGCTGTTGGGCCACATCCGGCCCAAGGGCCTTAGGTTGCCTACCCCTGCTCTTTCCTGTTCTGGCAAGTCAATGTGAGAAGCCATGTGCTAGGCTGACTCTGTTAGTTTTGCTTACCCGTGTGGAAAGAGCTCACATTGTGGCGTTGCACAAATTTCCAGGCAGGGCAATACTGGTATAGCAACCACAGCAGAGGCTCCTTATGTTTCCCTGATGCTGCAGAAGTAATCCAAGCTCCAAAAATTTCTTAACTACCAAGTGTCACAGTGACACAGATACTAATTTTTAAGGATATTTTACATATTTTGTCGGTTAAAGAAAACCAAGCAAAACAAAAGCATGCTTTCAGTCTTTTCTCATTTCAGCTTATAGTTGCATTTCTGGTGAATGTGTAATTACAGCTTTGTTGAGAAGTATTTACTAAGATGTATTAAAGGTGTATGTTCTTAAAGAAAATGAATGTGGTCTGTATACATTAGTGATTTAAACCCACTTCTGCTGAAAATGACAAACATTCGCTGTCACTGACTAGCTGTCTACACACCTTTTATTTAAAGCCCACAACTCCCCCCCCCAAACCCCCCCCCCCAAGAATTAGTTTGTTAAGAGTGCTGGAAATTACAGCTCTGCATATTAGGACTCTGGAGATTATTTGGGGAAGGCATGTCCTTTAAATGCACTGTGTGTGTGTGGCAAGGTCTAGTCAGTGTTTTGCATGGAGACCCTTTGAATGCCACCTTGAGTTCAATAATGGAAAAAAGGCAGGCTATAAATGGACTCCATGCATACTTTTAGAAACCTGTTTTGAAGATAACATGGGAAATTCTGAAGAATTGATTGCTTTTCCAGACATCATTTGGGGAGCTGGAGCTGATGGAGTCTTTTACTCTGATGCTCAATGTTGGCAAAACCTTTTTGGTGTTTCGCACCTTTCTGACTAGTTGCAGGACCTTAGCCAGACCTAGCAGACTACATGCAGAATCCACGGAAGCAATTGGCGACTTGGCTGCAGACAGGATAGACGAAGCAGGAACCAGGAACTTGTAGTTAGGTGTTTATTATATACAGTGGACTATTTACAGGATCAGAACACAGATCTTATGCTAGCTCTCTCCGACACGACTCACAACTCCTACACTGACACAGAACTCTGAACTCACGAACTACTGAACCAACAGTTAGTAGGCCATTAATTATCACTCCCTTGAGAGAGCTTGACCAATCAGGGAGCGGTCTCCATGTCTCTGTTATCTCCAGGCAGACTTACTCCTTCAGATTGCCTTCTGGCTGTCTGCCAAACCTTAATTGACTCTGTGTGAGTAGCTGCACGTACACAGTTTCCAAACATGAACTAGCATATCTGTCCATTGCATCCTTGTATCACTGTCAGTGCAATACCACCAGCAAATGAGATAGCAGCCCATGAGGGCAGGGCCTTAATACCTGATTTAAGTACTGGAATTCTGGTAGAATATGGGCTGCAATAAGTGAAGAGGTAAATGCCTACCAGTATGCAAAAGTGTTTGTCTCTTTCAAATGAACAACTACAATCAGCCCTTGAACATCTGGAAGTATATGGCTGCATTTGTACAGGGAGAAGGAGACCTGTTATTTTCACATAGGCTTAGACCTAGCCACTCCCATTACAGTCGGTGTTTGATTTCCATCATGAGATTGTGTCAAGGTTTAAGCCCACCCTAGTGTCACTGTTCCTTGAGAACACTTGGATGTCATGTTCTGCAGCACTGCATGAACATGGCTAATCCCAAGTGTTTTTTTAGAACAGGCATGGTGGAACTTATGATCTGGCCAGTGGGTCAGACAATGAGCTCCCTCAGCATGTCATTTTCACAGGCGGTCACCAATATGTCAATCTCCTGATGTCAGCATGATGTTAGGTGACTCATTTTTCATTTGCAGTGTGTCTTGAGTTCTGGGAGCGGAAGACTTGCAGGTATAAAATACAGAGCTATTTAGGAGATATCAACTTTCAGGTAGGATTAATATCAGTGGTTGTCAACTGTGCAACATCTGTGCTGCTCACTGGATTGCGGTATAATGTCAGCGCTAACTAGGCCCAGTGCCAGCATAAAGGTTCTTTTTTATACCGATGGATGGGAATAATAATAGTTAGGTTTCCCATTTCAAAATAGATTTTGCATTACAAAGGCACGCCTGCACAAAAGCCCTTCTGTGGCAGTTAATTTTTTTAATGTTTTGATGGGTATTTGTGTGTCTCTTGCTTCTCATTTTCTTCTGCATTGCTCTTCACTCGTTTGCAGTGCATATGTGCAAATGGCAGCAACGAGGGACAATGTGCTTGTGAATATCTATTCCAGGCTGTCATTTCAGTCAGCAAACAGGCTCACAAGTAAATATCCATTTGCAGCAGCAGGCTGCAGCATCTACCTCAAGCAAATTTGCTCGCAAGTAATCATTCTAGTCTTGTTCGAATGTCAGGCTGGAATGTACTCCTGGGGAAGTAGTTCATTTTATCAAATGGCAAGCTTGAAGGGTATTAATATTTCTCTAAGAGTGTGTCTAAATTTGCAAAGGACATTATGGGGAATTAATGCTCTTTTTTCCCCTTTTCAGAAAGGATGCTATTCCAGGATAACATCCAGAACTGAAATTCCAGTTAGGGACAGCATACAGCATGTTGCATCAACTGGTTCCAATATGTCCTGGAACATTTCTGAGAGAAACAGCTAGTATGATATGACATAGTCACACAGTCCAGTCCTGTATACATAGGCTCAGTTTTCTTGTGTTCAATAAGCATTACTTTCAGAAAGTATGCCTAGGAGTGCAGGCTCTACACACCTGGAAGGAACTCAGTGGGATTTGCTTCCGAGTAGACATGCACTGGATTACACCGTTAATGTGGTACTTATCAGTGTGTTGAGTCTCTTGAAATATAGTTCATCTTAATGCAATATATGGTCCGTGTTAATTTTCTCCTGAAGAGGTTTTACTAGAAACTGAAATAAAACACCTCATTTGATCGCTAATACAGAAAGGATTAAAAGAGGCCCAAAGAAAGCATAGCAAATTCAGAATAGTAATGAACAGCTAGGGTTCATAGTGATGAAATTAAAATTATGATTGCTCTAAAAGGACTATGGATATGGATACAAATCCTCTCCGATGTAAAATGCCAGTGAAGGTTCAGCTAGCTGAGAAAATATATATTGCCTCCTTTGTCTCATGTTCCATGATAATGTACAAATACACTGGTATCTCGGGTTACAAACACCTCGAGTTACAAACGCTTCAGGTTACAGATTCCACTAACCCAGATGTAGCACCTCCGGTTAAAAACTTTACCTCAGGATGAGAACAGAAATCGGGCGGTGGCGGCAGTGGGAGGCCCCATTAGCTAAAGTGGTACCTCAGGTTAAGAACGGTTTCAGGTTAAGAACAGACCTCCGAAATGAATTAAGTTCATAACCAGAGGTACCACTGTACTATGAAAAGCTAATGTTTTCACAATTATGAAATCAGCAGCGTTGACTGTCTATCCCACTTCTTTTTCCTAGCATCTGCATCACAATAATTGTATATTGTTTATTTTGCTGAAAACTCAGGAAAGAGCTTACATTTTTTTACATTCAATAAAGAAAACACTGAATGCAGTGACTGCCATTTGAAACAGCTGTGCCATATAGTGAACTGATGCAAGGTTCAAATAAACACCACATATTTCTGAGTTTAAAATATTCTACCTTATTAGACTTGACATTTGCCTTAAAGTGCCAGCCAATGAAGTAAAACTCTTCTAAAATAAACTGACAGGGCTACTGATGACCTTGCCATCTCAAGGCATTATTTTAGCTTTGGAGTTTCATTAAAGATATAGCAGCAAATACTGACATGTGCCAGCTCTACAGAATCGACCATTTCAACATTCCTGCGGGACTAATGTGGAACAGCAGAGGAAAAGAAGTAGCTACAGCTGGCCTTAACTTAATCATGAAGAAAGATTAATGGTGTTTATATTTAAGATGCAGCTTGCTCAACATTCCTCTGACTTCACAAGTTGAGTTTGATTAACAAGCAGGTATGAGGAAGAAATTTCACTTTGTTTGCATTTTGATGAGAAGCCACCTAATTTGCAGGTTTCAAACCAATTCATAAACTGAAACACAATTACCCTTCCAAAGCCACACCTCTGCAAATTTTGCGACTCAGTTCTCCAACCGACCCATGTGCAACAACGTGCGAGGAAAGTTTGCACAAAATGCATTCATTAGTGAAAATCACGTACCAAATTGTATTATATTGCAGAAATTGCATGCAAAAATATGGATATTGGTCAAATCGGCATACAAAAATGCTCATATTAGGAGAAAGTTGCGCTGAAATGCCGATGAATTTTAATGAGGATTAAAAAAAAACAACTTTGCAGATTGCTGCAGAAATGCAGATAGTTGAATATTTAAGATTAGAAAAATAATCTGTCTGTTTACTGGACTTCATAAGTAAGAAGAAATTGTTATATATATATTTTTTTAAAATAATATTTATTAACATTTTAAAGACTGTAAAAGAAAGACAAAGAATTAAACAAAACAAAACAATACAATGCAAAAACAAAAACACCACACAACACCAACCCCCAAACATTAAATTAACAAAACCAAACAAACACAATTTAAAACACATCTAATAAGTTCAGTATCTTAACTTTCATTTACTTGTTTCAACGACCTCCTCACACCTCCCTTTTTGTATTCCACTTTAATTAACTGTTTCAGCAATTCCTTTCCATCTTCCTCTGTTTTCTGTCCTGTAATTTATCTTAGCATATTCTAACCTTATTTTTCCCTTTAATATATAATTGTCTTAACATATTTTAACTTTATTTTCCCTTTAATACTCTAATAATCTATTTGTACTTAATTCCTTGTAACATTTCTACTAAAGCCATATAGCTCCTTTCCAACATTTTTCTAACACTCATTAATTTTACAATATTTTTATAAATAGTCTTTAAACTTTTTCCAATCTTCTTCCACCGACTCTTCTCCCTGGTCCCGGATTCTGCCAGTCATATCCGCCAATTCCCTATAGTCCATCAACCTGGTGATCTTCTGTCCGATGCTCTTAACTCTTTTCCAAGTCCCTTCTGCGAGTCTTCTTCATATTTATACATGAACTTTACTTTATCTTCCACTGATCTTATTTTCATTTTCTTTCCTTCGAGGCTAAAGGGTAGATCTCGGTGAAACTCCCACCTAAAGATGATTTTATTCCTTCTCAACAGGGCAACCAAATCTCCGTAGTTAAATCTAAGATCCGAAAGGTATTTCAGGACGTCTTTCAAAATTTCCACTCTTGACTGTTGTTCTTCTAAGTTCCTCTGGTATTTCCAACAGTCTCTTATTTTGTTCTTCTCTTTTTTCCCTCCTCTTCCAAGTCCGAGAGCCCTCACAGTTTTAACCTCTTCTTGACCCAAGTCCCGGTCCCCAAAGTCATCAAATTCCTGTGTAGGGAAATCTATCAAACTTTCCTTCTCCAGTTCAGGTAGGGCTCTGATTCTCGAAATCTGATTTTCTTTAAATTCAATCATAGCAGGCATCAACTTTTGATCATCAAATTGCATCTGTAAGGCTGGGACTCTCTCTCTCCAATTGTGTTACTTTAGGTTCAATGGCAATAACTTTCTCCCTAGCCTTCTCCGCAGTTTGCCATGTCAAAGTAGATTCCTGTGTTAGTTTCTGAATAGTTTCTATACTGGTGTTCACTTTTTGTCCCAAATTGTCAATTTTGGTGGTTACCACATCCACCTTTTTGTGAAGCTGTTCCAATGAGTCACTTATCTTGCATAATACATCCACTAAGGCCTCTTCTGTCAACATTCTTAACCGATTCAAGGTCCCCAGAATCTCACAGGTTTTTATCTTGCAGCTGGAGATTCCCCCAGCTCAACTCTTGTGACAGTTTCAAAAGCTTCCTCTAGAGGGAAACAGTTCCTCTAGAGGGAAACAGTTTCTATTTGTATTAGTCCTTTTAAACTCAATTCAAACAATAAAGTTAGTTTCAATTTTCTGTTACTTTTACTCCTTTTTAAATGCAGACAGAGACCATGGAAACAATGTATTCCTCTTATTTAACTAACTGTCAGTGAACATTCTAATCACGGTCAGTCCTGTTGGCAGCCCGTTTCCAGGATCGGAGCGGTGGTATATTAACTCTGTTCGCTCTCTCCTGCAGGTATACTCAGTCCAAAACTTTCCCCCCTCTTCTCCTGCCACCAAGGGGGGTTTAGTATTTTTTACTGATGGAAATTTAGTCCTTTACAATAGGCTTTCCGAGACTTCAGCTTGCATCCTCATTGCTTCAATCTATTTACAAAAGGGGAAGGTGGACTTCCTGTTTTAGACCTCCCCGTTTCGGCACCAAATTAAGACGTTTAAAAATCCAATTCTCAGCTCTACTCACGGGTAGTTGCTTTAAGATCAAATTGTCCACAGGAAAAAGTCAGCGCTCTCCGGCAACAACTATGTGGCTTCGCTCCATGGAAGAAGCAGTCAATTCGAAGCACCGCGCCGCTCACCCCACGTCACTCCGGATCCCCGAAACCGGGTCTCCCCGTGAGTAGGGGAGGCGCAAAAGGTGCCAGCCGAATCCCACGTTCACAGGCTTCACCCGCCTGTGATTTCTAGTGGGTCTCCGCCTTCGCTGTGGCGGCCAGACCCGGATTTCCATGAGGCAAATTCCTCCCGATCAGAGGAATTCAGCCATTACCGGAGGCGCTAACCCGGAAGTCCAGTAAGAAGAAATTGTTAATGGGAGAGAAAAATCACACCACACTGCCTGCAGTTTCTTCCAGCCAGCAGTGAACAGTGAACTAGTATCTAATAATAATGATAATGATAATGATAATGATAATGATAATGATAATGATAATGATAATAATAATTTATTTGTACCCAGCCCATCGGTTGGGCGGCTTGCAACAGAGATTAAAAATACATTAAAACATCAGTCATTAAAAACTTCCCTAAACAGGGAAGTCTTCTAAACATCAGGTAGTTGTTTATTTCTTTGACATCTGATGATCTGTGGGATTCTAGGTTCAATTGTATCCATTGTCTGATGTTCCCTTCAACTAAATCTATCCTTCCAATCTAGGTGGAATCTACACACATATTAAAAATGCTCTGAAAATGCTTTTTTTAAAGCATATTTTTTAAATACATTGTATTTTCCGTAAGGCTCACCATCGCCACCTAGTGTTACATTGTATATTGCACTTAAAACACACTTAAAACGTTTTATTAGCAGCTGAGTCCCTACATTTCAAACTATAGCTACACATCAGGGTAATGTACAACTTGTGGATACTAAATCAATTTAAATCTCATGTAAGACACGAAACCAATCAGTAATATCAATTAAATTATTCACAGTAAGGCCAAGCAGACAGAATGTTAGATCCTGGGAGATTCAAATTCAAATCTCTGCTGAGCCATAAAAATTCACTGGGTAGTATAGAAGCTGATTTCAGCACTGCAATCTATTAGTAAAGGCCATCGTCTTAAATCCTACATTATTATAATCTTTTGTTCTGTGTGATGGAACAGCACTGATTAGGAACTGATACAATGCGAAAAGCTGAGCCTGCTTCTATTTGACACGTTGTTTTGAATCCATGCATTGAATAATTGCTTGCTCCTCAGGCTGAGCTTCCTGTTAAAAGAGTTATCATGGGATTATTTTAAAAAGCTTGCAGCAATATATATAAAGAAGATGAAATGAATTGTGATTATTTGTTCCTTTAAGTGTCTTTATTTAAACTGCTTTTGCCTTCCCTGAAATGGTCTCCTGTGCCCTTGCCCAGAATAAAGAGGTGATTCACAAATATGGAGGTAAATCAGGCCATTACTGTATTAACATTATTATCAGAAGATCAGCAGTGAAAATTATGAGCTGTGTGGGAGCTGGATAAGGTAGGAGTCACTGTGCAACCTCAACTGCCTCCCCTAGCCCAGTTAAGGGTGAGCTTTCCTCTGCCCCAAGCTTGAAGCAGTGTATTGGTGTGGCTGCCCCATCTGGACCCACCTTTAGGTGTGGAAGAAGGCATTCTCTTGAATCACTATCCCGCACAAGCCTCATGTTTATTTATTTATTTATTTGGTGGGTTCAGCATAACACTAAGCCACTTTTTAATAAATTATAATTTAAGGTTAAAAGGTAATGGACCCCTGGTGTGCTGGTCCAGGGGGGAAGTTACCGTGGGGCGAGGTCCAGGACCTGAGTTGAGGGTCAGCAGACAGTCCTCCACGGGCGAAGCGGGGTCCACAGCGAGAAGCCGGGCAAGGACAGGAACTCTGGGGGAACAGGACTGGATGTTGGCCGAAACAGCTCTTCAACGACGTTGCTCCCACAACCTGGGACCGGGCTGACTGGCCTTTATCTTCTCTGAGGCCAGGGGCGGTCCCGGCCCCCAGGAGACCCACCTCTCCTGGCCTTAAGCGAGCACTCCTCCTGGGAGAAACCAGTTCCCTTCGCCTCTCTGCCCTGAGCCTCTGCAGTTCAGGAGAGGCTGAAGGGTTACTGGACCCAGGGGGAGACTCACCTGCAGGCACTGAGTCCTCAACCACCTCCGGAGCCAGAGTGGATTCACCTGGTGCCTGCTCCTGAGGATCCGGCACAGGTGCAGGCGCTTCAGAATCAAGGCCCTGCCCCAGCTCAGCCGGCCCTGGAGGCGGGGACTCCTGTGCAGGCTGGGATTCCTCCGGTTCAGCCTCTGAATCGGATTCCCAGGCCATCACACCTGGACAGTTAAGTCCAGTCAAGGGTGACTATGGGGTTGTGGCGCTCATCTTGCTTTTCAGGCCGAGGGAGCTGGCGTTTGTCCACAGACAGCTTTCTGGGTCATGTGGCCAGCATCACTAAACTGATTCTGGCGCAACGGAGCACCGTGACGGAAACCAGAGCGCACAGAAACACCGTTTAAATTCCATCCCAGTGGTACCTATTTATCTATTTGCACTGGTGTGCTTTTGAACTGCCAGGTTGGCAGGAGCTGGGACAGAGCAACAGGAGCTCACCCCATCGTGGGGATTTGAACCGCCAACCTTCTGATCGGCAAGCCCAAGAGGGTTTAGACCACAGCGCCACCCGCATCCTATTTATAATCTATAATTTAATGTTGTGTGTGAACTAGGCCATTAATGTATTGTTTTCTGTGTTTGCGGGCTTGCTGCAAAGATGCACTTCTTTCTAAACCATGTCGACTACCAGGTAAGAGCATCTTAGCAAAATTTGACAAGAAGTGGTTATGCATGATGCTAAGATGGATCATTCCAGCTGCAGCTAATCCCAAAAGCCTTCTGTCATTATCACAGACCAGAATGCTTCCTTCCTTTGGCACAGATGAACAACAGAGGCATTTTTAATGCACTTGGGGCATCCTCCTTTTATGCCATGTGTGCTGAGAAAGTTTTCCAAGCCATTGAACAAGATATTTGCCTTCAGCCTTATGGATTTCAGCTGGAATGGTATTATTAGGATCCGTTGCCTTTCCGTTCATTTTATTTAATGACTTCTTTCTGTTTCAGCTACAGAAGGTTTGGGAGCCATAAGGTGATTTACATCCTGCTGGGATGATTGCTGTATAGCTTCATCACTCATGGATTTGTATTATTTAATAAATTTCTGTCCCCCTCTTCCTCTTGAAGGAGCCCAGGGCAGCAAACAATGAAACTGCAAACGAGTCCTTATTGTATTAAGTACAATTAGCCCATCTCTGTTTGTCATGGCAGTGGTTTCATCCAACTTTATAATAAGTCTAGAACCATG
Source organism: Podarcis erhardii (assembly GCF_964252035.2). Classification (NCBI taxonomy): domain Eukaryota; kingdom Metazoa; phylum Chordata; class Lepidosauria; order Squamata; family Lacertidae; genus Podarcis; species Podarcis erhardii. The sequence goes on from NC_138507.1 coordinate 93,077,118, forward strand.
GGGTTGTGGGTTATAATCTCCTTAAGGACATCATAAAGCTTCGTAATGTTTTAATTTGCTTGTATCTGCAGCTCATCAGTTTTCTCACTCCATCATATATCCATAAATACCTATGGACAGTAACCAATGCTTTTGGTAGTACTGCTGAGAAAACCCTAAACTAAGTCTCTGCATGGCAAACGCCACTTGGCAAGGGAACCACTAATAAGGTTTTCTCTTGCAGCCTGTTAACAAATGAGCAGGTTGGTATGCGATGAGGCGTTCTTTCCAATATTTGGGACCCAAGTCATTTAGGGTTTTATTTCATCATAAGACACCAACGGTCTAAACTGTTGTTGCATGGAGGGCTGGAAAATGTTGACACACATTTATGAGAACTGTAACATAGACAGATTGAATCAATTTAAAGCAGCTGGAGCCAGAAGCTATTTACAGAAACGTGGCTTATTTTCTCTGTATATTTTGCATTTCTGAAAAATCATACAGCTGCATTTGGAAAACAAAGGCCATACTTTCTAACACTGTTATTTCAGTTGAGCATTTCCTAATTTATACAAACAAAAGAAAGTCCTCTTTTGGGGGCTTGGGGTTGGAATGTGGCTTAATTTTTCATTTAATTATGGTAATCAAACTGTTGAACTCATGGCGTTGTTTGCAGCCCAATTTTATGTATGCCTTCTCAGAAGAAACACCCATTTGTTTCATTGGAACATATTTCCAAGAAAGTGTAGGTTGCATAGAATGCAGACTGAATGTGTTCCTTCCATTCCTCCTACTGAAATTTTAGTAATTGCACTAGGAATGTGAAATACTATATCCTCTGTATTAGTATTCAGTAAGTGCAATGTCTTTTGCACTATTGTCTATGGTTTAGCATTTTACAGTGTTGTATAAAATAACGCCATGGCAACCATGTTTAATAACTGTAGAGTGACAATGAATTCGAAAGTAGATAATATTGCAGTATTTGACCAGTGGCAGAAGCTGAAAAATAATTTCCATAATGGAAGATCAAATGTTATTATGCAGTCAAATGTTTTGTCTTCGGTGGGTCATGTTGAATGTTTAAAGTATATAAAACATGGCAGTGTGTGTGTGTGTGTGTGTGTGTGTGTGTGTGTTTTGAAATGCCTTATACCTCAATTATAATTGATTATGGTAGTGCTGGAGCTCTATTCAGCAGCCAATTCAAAATGTCATGAAAGAGTAACCACCACACATTCATTTTAAAATTTATTATTGTTGTGTTTTTACTGCCAAGGAAGGCAGAAGTACTGTTTCTGGGGGACAGGAAGAGGGCAGGTGTGGGGGACTCCCTGCTCTGGAATGGGGTAATTGTGCCCCTAAAGGACCAGGTGTGTAACCTGGGAGTGATTTTGGGCTCACAGCTGTCCATGAAGGCACAGGTCAACTCTGTGTCTAGGGTGGCTGTCTCTCAACTCCATCTGGTATGCCAGCTGAGACCCTGCCTGCCTGCCCACTGTCTCGCCAGGGTGGTACATGTTCCAGTTATCTCCTGCTTAGACTACTGCAATGCACTTTGAAGGTGACTCAGAAACTACAATTAATACAGAATGTGGCTGTTAGACTGGGTGCTGGAACCACATAGCACTGGTCCTAAAAGATCTACATTGGCTCCCAGTACATTTCTAAGCACAATTAAAAGTGTTGGTGCTGACCTTCAAAGCCCTAAACAGTTTTGACGCTGTATTCATGAAGGAGCGTCTCCATCCCTAGGAATTGTTCTTCATATTTGTTTGTGAAATAAGCTCTTCCATCTAAAATGGACATCCCTGGAGTATGAGCTAAGACACGTGCACAGTGGAGATAGGAAGAGAAATGAAATTTGGATTTCTTAAACCAAATGGAATACACCTAATACATTATACAAAGCAGGTCCCTCTTTAATCCTAAGGATGACTACCCCAAAGTATTCCCCCCCCCCCCCGAGGCTAAGGGCAAACTGACACACACACACACACACCCATTCCAAGTACAGATGATGACTGGACTGCCAGCTGAAGAACAGTTCAACACTGACAACTGGGCAATGTCTCCCAGTGTGCCTGAGGGCAGTTGGCTGGGTGATGTATAATAGGCCAGTGGCCCATATTGTGCTGATCTTCTACAAAGGGAAATGGCTAGGGGACTAAGAAGAATTGTGTATAAGGATGCCCCCGCCCCCATCATTCACCATCTGATGTGATTATCTCACACTGCCTAGTGGTAGGCCAGCACTGATCCTAAAAGGATGATTGATTGACTACAAGCTCCTGTAAATGTTTTTTAAAAACAACAACAACACAAAAAACAAGTCTTTTGTGATCTGCAAGGTCTTCCTTCTATCATTTGCTGTTGTTTTGCCGCTGCACATTGGTATTGTTATGAGTTCACTTGTGTTGATTACTGTGATGGGGCCTATTGCTATGGTAACAGTAGTGACTAACCTGATGGATGATCAGGGGCTTACGAGAAGGCGTATGATCTCTCCTGCCTTTGGAATGTAGTACGTCAGAATTTGGGAGACAGACGGAAAGACAGTAGTTTAAAATTGGTCATAGGGACAACGTTGGAGTCAGTGAACTGTTGAGCTAGCTAAAGATGACGCCTACATACACACCATACATCTGGAGCACATTTAAAGCACCCAGATCCCTGAGAATCATGGGAACTGCAGTTTAATCCTCACAGAGCTACTATTCACAGCTATTTTACGAAACTACAGTCCCCAGAACTCCTTGGGGGGAGGGCAGTGGTTTAAATGTGTGGTGTGTAGACAGCCAGAATGTCCTGTTCTTAGGGAACCTCATAGAGAAGAACGTTTACCTTAAATGGTTGGGTGGCATTGCGTGACAGCGCTTCTTCCCACCATGATCCGGCAAGGGACTCTCAATCAGGGGATTTTCCCAGGCTGGTGCGTTCCTAGTTTGGGCTCCACTCTGGCCTGGGAAGTGAATTAAGGGCTGCCTGCCAATTGGCCAATTGCAGACAAGCTGCTTGGGTATGTGGGTTCCACTCTGGTCTGCTTCTCAGGTTTTTAAACCTGGCTAGCCTCCACCTTAGTTTGTTTTGCCCCCCTCTCTGTCTTAGGAGTCTGATTGCTCCCAAAGTGTTCTACCTGTATTTCTTTTGAAATATAGCACATCAGTTCCCGACACAGAGCAAATGCTTCATTTTTGGTGCCACTTCTGACAAACTGTTAATTTCCCCCTTTATTGGAATAAACTTTACAATGTTCTGTGGCGACCCAGGTACGCCCGTGCTTGGTGCAATATTAATGTAAAATCTTAAGGAAAGATGCAAATCTGCAGACAGCCAGGGGCAGTTAGTGGATGTCTGCCATTGCAGTGTGATTGGCCAAGGTGACTTAGTGCTTGTCCATTGGATATTTAGCAGCAAGAACATAAAAAGAGCCCAACTGGATCAGGCCAAAGGCCCATGTAGTCCAGCCTTCTGCTCTTACAGTAGCCAACTGGATACTACTTGGAAGCATGAAAGCAGGACCTGAATGCCATAGTGCTTTCTCTACTTAGGAATTCCCAGCATATGGTCTACAGAGCCATACTGCCTGTGACAGTGGAAGTAAAACAATATGCTCTTAATATGTTTACCATGGCAAACACCAATAAAACACCAATGTATCAAGGTTGCTGCGTGAATTGACTCGTAGTTACACAGAGAATACCAATAAATCCTGCTATATTTTATTCAGATGAGATTCCAGCATAATTTCGCTGAAATCGTATTCAGTTCTGCTAGGATGAGATGGGCTAATGCCTTCACAAAATTAATGGAACTATCAAGATTTATTTGGAATATATTTATGCCTTCCATTCCCTGTGTAATATAAGCATACACAATGTAAATTATTTTACAGCCCTGATTGTGCTAATGAGTAGGATTCATAGAATCATAGAATTGGAAGCGGCCCTGAGGGTCCAATGCCCTGCAATGCAGGAATGTCAAACAAATAAAAGTGTGTGCCTCCCCTGTAAATTATAATGAATGCATATTTCCTTAACTGTTTTGTAGTTCTAAAGTGCAGATAACAGGGCATCAATTGACATTTGTCTTCTGCCTGATCTGGCCTGCCGGTCAGTTTAATCCGGCCCCTGCGGCAGTTTACTTCCTGGGGTAAAATCCTAAAAAAAACCTCAACAACTTCAATCCTAAAAAAAGGTTAACAACTTTGGCCCTTTGGTCAGCCCTTATGGCCCTTCACTTCATCAAATCTGGCCCTCTGTTGAAGCCTTTTACCTTGTCCACTGGAGCACGTACCCCCACGGGGGAGGGGAGACAGAGGAGTCAAAGAACACCAGGGTGTGGTTCATGGAGAAAGAGTTTATTCAGTTCTGCGCCGAGGCGGCCAGCGGAATCGCTTCCAAAGGCTGGCCGGCCTTACAGCAAACAGGCAAGCACTTTTATACCCTTCACATCACCCCATCCCTTGTCATCCCACCTCCTTTGTCCAGTCACATAAACCTTTTCATTTATTCCCTTATATGGCTCGCTCAATGCTCTGTTGGCATTTCCTCATTGGTTCCTGCTTCTCCCTCTTCCACGCATGCTCCCTTAAGTATGGCTCATGCAACATACTTGCATAACTTGTTTCCTCTTTCACTCTCAACCCCTTCCTGTTCTTTTCCCATAACTGCCAGGGGCATAGTCCTCACAAGGTCCCTTTTACATCCTAATATCCTTCACTATGAAAAAAGTTTGGACACCACTGGAGATACCTGAATGGACAGGGGCAAGGTTCATTTACTGCTTACATATCCTCTTATTAAAAACAAAAAACAAAAAAACCAGCACTCTAGATGAGCATATGCTATGCTATGCTGACTCTCAACCAGTTGAAGTATTGCAACATGCAGCAGTGAAAACAAAACCCAAGGAATGATCTGAAGGCATATGATGTTATCACCTTGTTGAAGGTCGGAGTCTTTCCAGTGCCTAGGTGGATGTCTGCCTGGGAAGCACATGTATGCTGCCTTCTGAAACAATAAACAAATGCAGACAAAAAATAGGGGGGGGGGAGGATTGCAGCATCAACTTCTGCATGCCGAAGGGCTCGGGTTCAATTCCTGGCATCTCCAGGAAGGGCTGGGAAAGAACCAGTCAATACTGAACAAGATGGGCCAAGTGTCTGAGGCTGCATTCATACCACATCTTATTCTTGAACCAATGGGTATTGATTACTGTTCTTTTTCCTGTGTAGTCCACAGACAGTCTAGGGCAATGGTTTTCAACATGTGCCGTGACACCCTGGGGTGCCTTGAATGTTGTTCAGGGGTGCCACGGGCAACACTGGCCTCTGTCCCTCTTTCCTTCCCTCCCTTCTCTGATGTCCTCTCGTGTCTCTGCCTCCTAAAGGCTTGCACTGTTGGTTCCAGCAGTGCTGGCTACAGGCTCCCCAGGTGAATGATGCCTCTGGGGCTGGCCAGGGCATGCTTTCCAGGCCCCTGTAGGGCAGTGTGAGAAGGCACCTCTCTTTGGGGTGGGGTGGGGGTAGCTCAGAGACCAAGGGTGGCAGCAGTGGCTGCCTGGAGGACTTCCAAGGAGAGAGAAGAAACTGAGGGAACACACCACAAGGGAGGGTGTTTGAAAAGGGGCGAGGGTCCGCCGGCTCTGCAGGCAAGGGGTGACATAACTGGGCTCCTGAGCCCCACAGGGTGCCACAGAAATAATGTAGTTGGTCAAGGGAACAGTGGACTCAAAAAAATTGAAAGCCTCTGGTCTAGGGACTCAGCTACGTTCGTAAAGAAACAGCACTTTACATGTGTTATAACACTGTGACACCAGATGGCACTGTGGAGACCCATCTCTCGCCAGTGGGATTTCCCTGTATGAAGTTTACAACACGTTTAACTGAATCACTTCTTTTATGTGTATAGTTCCAGCCTAGATCTATTGCACCTTTTTTTAATCCCAAAAAGTGGTTCTAGAGAAACTTGTTTCGAAAATAAAAGCTCATTGCAGATAATTTAACAAAAGACGATGTTGTTCTGTCCCTCTTTTGAAAGGATTGTTTACCAAGAAATCTGTGCAAAATGGAACAGACTTTATCCATTAGTCATAATGTATCCTAACAATAACAATAGGAGCCTTTTATTGTGTGTGAGTTTCCTGGTCAAAAGCAACCCAAGTGATATTCATTATGATGGTTGATAATTTCTGCTTTGTCCTTCTGATTATTATAGGACGTTCAGAAGCAGGCTGAATGCAGGTAGTATGATATTTTTGTGCCATTGTGAGAAGAAAATCAACGTTAAGTTAAAGCAAGATACAAATAAAGAAAGCTCAAGGAAGAGATTGTTTGAAAAGGAAGGGAAGTTAAATGTAATTTGAGAAAAATGTCTGAAATGATGCACTCAGGAAGTGAAAATTGAACATCTTTTTGCATTATTGCAAATAGAGTACATAGGTGGAAAATTACCTTTAAAGAAGAAATTAGATTTGGTACTATTTCTATACACCTTAGAAGGCATGCACTTCAATGTACTGAATAGAGATGCAGCTTTGCAGCGGTGGGTCTTCCATAGCGGGCGTGCAGAGGCCAGCTGCATGGGGGAAGAAGAGGGCTGGGAGTCTTCAGAACAATGGAGGGATGAGTGGAGCTGCTGGGGAAGGAGAAGGTGGAAAACTTCTTCAATGAAGCTCCTTATCTTTGAATCTGAAACTTGATGAGAGGCCATTTCCCACTCCTCAGGTAGCCTCTCATATAGAGAAGCTTTGGGGGCTGTAGGCTTCTGCTGGGGGGGCACGAGGGGGGATTTCCTCCTGTGTCCTTCTTTAGGTTTCCTTATTTTTAGGATTATCTTCGGATAACATATCTATGGTACCTGTGTTATGCCAGCAGTACTGGGACGATCCATGTGAGTAACCATTTTAGTCCAAATCTCTTTCAAGGTTAAAAACAAAATTGCTGTGTTTATAATGGCCTTTCATGTGAATAAATTGCTAAACGGACAATAAGCTTGATCACCATTTCATCCTCCTTAATGGCAATCATTTTCAAAGACACCTTCCTGGAAACAAACTTCATAGCAATTCCATTGAAAAAGTCCAATCTAGCTGTACCTGTACAAAATGAAGGGACAGTCTATTGAAGAAAATGTGTTTTTTTCCTCCCAATAAGCAGCCATTGTGGCTTTTTGCTTCTTGATAGAAAATAATGTAAATGTAAGGCAAGAACAAATGATTTGGCAGCCCAGTTGAACACCATGAAAAACCAGGTGGGTGGTATTTGGGGGGGGGGACGGGACACACACTATCCCTTACTTAGTCCTATTTTTTGTCTTTTGGAGCTCTGTGGTAAGTTACAGAATGGGATGGTCTGTCATGAAATGAATGTTAAGAGGAAAGCTGTCAGCTCAAATACACTTTTGATTTCGTATTGTCTGTCTTTTTCTTGCGCTTGGCAGTTGTACAGCAGCTGCCTCTAATTTTCTCTCCCTGGCTGCAGATGAGGGTGTACTATTAATCGACTTCTAAACCAAGCACATCCTCTCCTTTGGTATTTTCAGCAGCTACGAAGAATGGAGAGGAAATCGTGGTGAAACAGATTAGGTACCAACATTTTGTGATGATTCAAAATATATACAGGGTGGGAAAAGGTTAGCTTGGTGCCCTTTTTATCTATTGGTTCATAGTTTGTTTGTTTGTTTGTTTGTTTTTAAAAATCTCCTCAATTATCTTCCAACGATTTACATCCTCTGTGAGCTTCCATTTTAGGGACAGAAATAAACCACTGCGTAGGTACACTTAACCCAGCCAGCCAGGGGGCTAGCTTGCTTACGCATGTACCTGTAGACCAGATTATTTCTCCATACTTGAGCTCTTCATATTAGGAACTGTATTTATCCACCAAACTCATCCTTCTTCTTTCTGTCAGCAATGGACTATTCTAATGTATGCATATATAGCTTACTCTTCATCAAGTGGTGAAGTATTATGGTAAGCTATTAACTTTGCTTTTTATACTGTTCATGGTAGAGACGCGGGTGGCGCTGTGGTCTAAACCATTGAGCCTCTTGGGCTTACTGATTGGAATCTCGCTGGTTCGAATCTACGCAATGGGGTGAGCTCCCGTTGCTCTGTCCCAGCTTCTGCCAACCTAGCAGTTCGAAAGCATGCCAGTGCAAGTAGATAAATAGGTACTGCTGCAGTGGGAAGCTAAACGGCATTTCCACGTGCTCTGGCACTCATCACGGTCCTCGTGCACCAGTAGCAGTTTAGTCATGCTGGCCACATCACCCAGAAAAGCTATTTGTGGACAAATACTGTCTCCCTCAGCCTGAAAAGTGAGATGATGAACCCATAACCACCTTTGACTGGACTTCACTGTCGTAGTCTTGTGCTGTCCAGCCACGTCAGAGCTCAGTGAAGAAGAAGAAGCAGAGTTTGGATTTGATATCCCTCTTTATCACTACCTGAAGGAATCTCTAAGCAGCTAACATTCTCCTTTCTCTTCCTCCCCCACAACAAACACTCTGTGAGTGGGGGCTGAGAGACTTCAAAGAAGTGTGACTGGCCCAAGGTCACCCAGCAGCTGCATGTGGAGGAGCAGAGACGCGAACCCGGTTCACCAGATTACGAGACTACCGCTCATAACCACTACACCACACTGGCTCTGGAGAAGCCAGCCAACCAGCCGTATACAAGGTTCAGTCTAGTCCTAAGGTCAGGAGTATCTCAGTTCACATAGTCAGACGATCCAGGGGTTAGGAAAGCTGAGGGTCCAAGGTCACAAGAAGCAAGAAGCAGCAAGGTCTGGCCAGGAACGACGAATGTTGTTTCCACCAACTGACTGAGGCTGGAACCCCTGCTTAAGAAAGTTGGAGCCAGCTGGTTCTCATCAGGAGCAAGAAGGCTGACCAGCTCCTTCAGGCTGCTGCTCAGCAGGTGAAGTCGACTCCTGGCCCATGACATTCACCACCCAGGGGTCCTTTACCTTTTACCTTACTGTTCATGGTTCGTCTACAGATTTTGTTTTGTTTTCTTGGAGCAGTTAACTTCAAAAAGCCAGTTAGCAGAAAGAAATAAAAATGTATTGAGTATTCTAAGTCTGTTCTTTAGCTGAAATTCTAGAGTTGCAGATGGCATAATAAACATGTGGCTGCTGCTGTTTTCAGCTGCCATATGCTTATTGTGATGTGTGTGTGTGTGTGTGTGTGTGTGTGTGTGTGTGTGTAATGTCTAGGTTGACTGTTAGTTGTGGCTAAACACAGAGGCTACACACAACAGAAATACCTCTTACTGTACACCAGGCCTGTGAAGTGCAGAGCCTGAAAGCAATAACAAGCCAGAGAAAGAATGTGGGTTAAATATGGATACAACTTTATTGGAAACATCACATCCCCAGTTTGTTGCAGCATAAAAGGATCTGTCTGTTGGGCAGCTTGCCTGCTGGCTGACATCACTGCCCAGCTTGCCTGCTGGGATAACCAAGGGAGTCAGCAAGCTGGTAGGCCCCATGATGGTGCAGGCCAGGGCCGCCAGGCATGTGGGCCCAGAAGCAACATGGGTGCATAGTTGCCAACTTGTGTCTCTCCCCTCAACTGGGGCAGAAGCTTTCCTCCATTGCTTATGGGGATCCCCTCATAAGCAATGGATCCTACCCAGGTTCACTAGTGGAAAAGTTGTGACAGGGTGAGAAAGCCAATAAACAGCCATGCCACGGGGAAGGCAAAAATATCTCGCAGCTTACGAGCCAGTTAAGGCTGTGAGTAAAATTCCCAGGCCTGTCAACCATTGACCAAGTGCTGTCCACAGCAAGGATGGCTGCAGTCAAGGGAGGATGGATAGGGAGCCTGTGGACTGAGCACACTGCCATACTCTTGCCCCATGCCAGTCTTCAGAGACTGACCATAAGGACAGGCAGAGCATGATCACAGGTTTTGCCCCAGGGGCCCACTGAGGCCACCTATAGGCACCCAGGGGGCCCAGTTCTGTCTCTCCCCCCCCCCCATGCACACACATGTACACAAACACAAACACCACATATCTAATCTACACACACACACACGGATTTGAGGCACTTGGGGACCATTTAGGATGTTGACAATGAAATAACTGTTTGTCTCTCAGTTTCAGTACAGGAAACAGAGACAGGGAATGAATCAGAAGGGGTGCAAGATTGAAGGCGTATGACTGTTCTTCCTACAAGGAGTGCAGGTCCTTCAGATGAGTGGGAAGAGGCAGAGCCATGACTGAGAGAAAAAGGTGCCATCTTCAATACAATGCAGAGGAGAAGACTGCGGATATTTTCAGAGCAGAGGCAATAACAAAGGAGGCATCCAGAGACAAGTGAAGTGATTGTGTCATTTATAAAAGAAAACCATACAGAGTGTCATGATGGGGAGAGAGGCAAAATCTCATTAAATGCTTTATCAAATGCAAATAGAGCATCTGAATATATAAACAATATCTTAAGACAGATTGTTCAATTGTTATATAAACACATCTGAATAAATATTAAAGGAAATAAACAGCTGGGTAGTTTAGCAAATCTTGTAACTGGCTGCACTGCCATAGCATGATCTATCGCTAATTCAAAAAGCAGCGTTCATCATCTAGTACAAGAAGAGGTGAATGTAAAATGACATTTTATACATATATCTATTTCTGTTGCGAGTATGCAGTGCACTACCATTTTGACTCTCCAGGCTATCATAACATGATACACTTCTATCTAATGTTTACGTGCTTAAATGTGACATTTCCCAATGATTTGTTTCATAACGTCTGTGCGGAAAAAAGAAACAGGATTTACTCATATAGCTGATCCTTTCTGCACTTCAAAAATGGTTGCGAAACGTTTTCTTCACTTCTGCTCCGTGATTTCTGTTTCTTTGCTGCATCTGGTTGGTAGCTTGACTCCAGTAATGAGTTAATTGATGAGAAGTCCAATGCAATTGGGGGAATGGCTTTGTTTCCCTGCTGCTTCTAGTGCTGCTTAGGAATACCCTGTGGTTTCTTTCATACCGAGCTTCAAATGCGATGTTATTATACCTGACCTCATAAATGGATTGGAGAGTCCAAATCTTTACACTCTCCCACTGTTCAAAAACAAATCTCTCGGAAGTAAGAGCCATTAAAATTCCATTAGAAACAGCAGGCAATAGGTCTAGAAATCTGTAAAATTGCTCTATGAGGGATGAGTGAAAAGGGCACCATTATACTTTATTTATTTGTTTTCTGTTTGGACTGATTAACAAATCAAGTACCTCCTAAATAATTTGGAGGGATTCCATGTTTAGAAAACATCCTGTTCTGTTTATCTCTTTTGGAATAAACTTTCCATCGAAAGGGTCTAGACAGAGATTTCATAGAATCACAGAATCATAGAGGTGGAAGAGACCCCGAGGGTCATCTAGTCCAATCCCCTGCAATACAAAAATCTCAACTAAAGCATCCATGACAGGTGGCCATCCAACCTCTGCTTAAAAATCTCTAAGGAAGCTTCTGAGGGAATCTGTTCCACTGTGAAACAGCTCTTGCTTTCAGAAAGTTATTCCTGAGGTTTATAATCTCTTTTCTTGTAACTGGAAGCCATGGGTTTGGATCCTACCCTCCAGAACAGGGGAAAACAAGCTTGCTCCATCTTCCCTTTGACAGCCCTTAATATTTTTGACGATGACCATCATATCTCCTTTCCATCTCCTATCCAGGCTAAACATATCCAACTCCCTCAACTATGAGGAAGACTTGGTTTCCAGATTGTTGATCATCTTGGTTGCCCTCCTCTGCACACATTCCAGCTTGTCAATATCCTTAAAATGTGTCTCTCAGAACTGGAGACATACTCAAGGTGAAGTCTGATCAAGGCAGAATAGAGTGGTATCTTACATTTGTGCAACTGCTTTCCCCTGCTTAAGTGTAGAATCTTACATTTGTCCCCATTGAAATAAATTTTGTTAGTTTCGGCCCAGTTCTTCAGTCTGTTAAGGTCCTCTTGAATCCCAGTTTTGTCTTCTGTGGCATTAGCTACCCTTCCCAGTTTGGTGTCATCTGAAAATCTGATGAGCAGCTCCTCAATTCTTTTATCCAAGTTGTTTATAAAGATGTTGAACAACAACGGGCCCAGTACAGAACCTTGTGGCACACCACGTGTCACTATTCCCCAGGATGATAAGGAACCAATAGTGAGCACTCAGTCAACCAGCTAGAAATCCACCTAACACCACATGAAGAACATGGGGGACTTTGTCAAAAGCCTTACTGAAATCAAGATAAATTACATCCACAGCATTCCCCTGATCCAACAAGCTTGTAATTCTATTTTTAAAAAATGAGATTCATCTAGCATGACTTGTTTTTGAGAAACCTATGCTGGGTCTTAGTAATCATAGCATCCTTTTCTAAGTACTCACAGACCAACCATTTTATTATCTGTTCCAGGACCTTTCCTGGTATTGATGCAAAGCTCACCGGTTGGTATTTACCTGGGTCTTCTTTTTCTCCCTTTTTGAAGATGGGGACAACATTTGCCCGCCTGCAGTCTGCTTTCCTGTTCTCCAAGAATTCTGAAAGATTATAGATAGAAGCTCTGAGGTTACATCTACAAGCTCCTTTAGCATCATTGGGTGCAGCTCATCAGGCCCTGGAGATTTGAATTAATTTAAAGTCCTAGATGTTCCCTTACTACCTGTTTTCCTATCTTGAGCTACAGCTTCTTCTTGCATCATCTACTCTGTTATCAGCAGGTTAGGTACTGCTTTCCATTTGGGTGAAGACAGAGGCAAAACAGGTTTTGAGCAGTTCCACCTTTGTTTTGTCATCCAATAGCATTATCTGTCTTCTCCACTCAGAGAACCTACTAGTTGCTTGCTCTTCCTCTTGTTTAGGCACTGAGTCTTGAGCGCTGAGGGTGGACTGCAGGCAAGCCTTTTGATTTTATCCAGGGCCAGTGTCAGCACCTGGCATACCCAGGCAGCTGTTGGGGCCCATGTGGCCTGCTGGGCACCAGGGCTGACATACACATCCTACTGGCAGATGGGCTTACCTGGAAGTGCCACTAAGTGTGGTTAGGATGCCTGGATGTTTTCTTTTATAGATTTAGTACTGTACTATTATCTTGCCAGCCTCCCTGATTAGAAAATCAGGGGGGAAATCCTTCAACATAAGTGATACCTATAATGAGCACTATTTGTCATCATCTCAAGAACATTTTAAAATCACTAGTATAGATTCTAATCTTTCTAACACTGACCATATGATTGGCTAGCTTCAGTTTTACATTTTACCTCCACTCTCATGGTATATAAATGTTCATGCAATTAATATATCAATTAATGTTGCCATTGAACCTGGAATGTAAGAGTTCTCAAGTGAGCATTCAAATGGAAATGAGTGCACTGTTGGAAACTGCTTCTGTTGGTCTGAATTCAATTGTCTTGGTTACTTTGTAAGCAGAGATTGCTTTTTTGGTACTTCAGATATGATATTGCTTTTCAAGTGCTAAATTAGCTATGCAAAGATTCATCCAGAAATAGATTTGCAAGCATATTAACCGGCTCAGCTTAAATCAGAGAATTACCCTCATTCTGCATAAACTAAGAATTTCTTCCCATCAGTGCTGTCAAGGATGGGGAATTGCTTTGATAGTACAGTTATGAATTATCATGTTGGGATCTAGTCAGGAATCAGCTTGTGATGAGACTAGGCTTTACGTTATAATACACAGTTGGCTACTACCAAAAACAGCAGCTGATTTCATCACCTATAACCTGATATCATGATACTGTGTATTTGCTATGCCCCCTGTCAGAGGCAGTGAATGACAGAAGTGAAGAAATACACATGACATCAGGACACTGTAGTCCGGATGTTGATAGACTACAGTACCCATCAGCCCTGTCAATGGTCAGGGACAACAAAACTTGGAGGGCACCATGTTGGCAACCCTGAACTAGACATTATAGAGTGGGTGAAGGGAACGAAATATGCAGCACTATTCTCAGTGACAGCCATGCATTTACTACAATGCCTAGTTCCACAGTGTCTAGCATGGAGTGATGGTGCTGCTGCTGTTGCTACGGTTACAGCATCAGTCATTAGAAACAGATGTGGCATAATGGCTTGGGAACTCAGTGGTTTTTACAGATATTTTAAACAAAGCATTTTTAACTTGTTTGGGGGCTGCTATGGTGGAACTGCACTATTGGTTTTGAATTGCGTGTAGTATTTATTTATTCATTTGTTCACATCCATGTGTCTCAAGAGACAACGGAAGATTGCAGCATCGGGGGTAAAGTCCAACAGCTGGAGAGTTACAGCACCTGCTATGGATGTAGAGACCTATACAGGATCTACAAACTGATCTTTTTATTTAAATAAACCAAATCTAACACTAATCTAATGTCTAATCCTAATCCTAATCTAATGTTATCTGCAGCCTGTCTTGTTTTTATAAAGCCGGTCTGATCCCTCTCGATTACCGCTGCAATTACCTGTTGGATTCTGTTTGCTAGTAATTTTTTTGTATCAACATCAAAGATATAGTCACACATTTTGTGTGATCCTTATTTGATTTGGGAATAACTGTGATATAAGATTGGTTAAATATTGTTGATAAGATGCCTTTATCAGGTATCTCATCATACAACTGAAGTTTTGGTATCTGTATATGTTTGTATGCTTCCCCATTCAAATATACGTCTCAGCATCCAGTTCAAAGTATTGTACAGCCTCTGCCCACATTTGTTGTGTAAATTCCTTATCATTAAGTAGGGAGACATCGAAGTACCATTTCCCCCCTACTTTAGTCAATTTATGAAATTCACGTTTCAGTATAACTGCGTTATGATAAGATACATAACTGATGTCAATACTACAATCTTGAATTTGATGGTACAGTGAGGATGAGGTTAAAAAATAATCCAGTCTAAAGAAACTATGGTGTAGGGCTGACAGAAATGTGTAATCTCTTTTGGTTGGCCATGGTTCTATCAGATTAAATTATTGCATATATTGTCTAAGCGTTTGCCTGGCTAAAGATGTTTTCTTCCTTATTGGTGTTAAAGGTAAAGGTAAAGGTACCCCTGCCCGTACGGGCCAGTCGTGTCCGACTCTAGGGTTGTGCGCCCATCTCACTTAAGAGGCCGGGGGCCAGCGCTGTCCGGAGGCACTTCCGGGTCACGTGGCCAGCGTGACGAAGCTGCTCTGGCGAGCCAGCACCAGCACAGCACACGGAAACGCCGTTTACCTTCCCGCTATAAAGCGGTACCTATTTATCTACTTGCACTTAAGAGTGCTTTCAAACTGCTAGGTGGGCAGGAGCTGGGACCGAACGATGGGAGCTCACCCCGCCGCAGGGATTCGAACCGCCGACCATACGATCGGCAAGTCCTAGGCGCTGAGGTTTTACCCGTTATTTCTATCTAAATCAGGATCCAATGTTTCATTAAAATGTGAGGGGGATCTAGCTGTGACATGTCACCCCATTGACCGCCAGGGTTGACTTGGCGGATCTGGCTGGCTAGGCAGGTGTCCCCTCCCTCCCTTATCACTCCCAAAGCTGCGCTCTTGGTGGAAGAGGATGTCCATCCCAGATAGAAGGAGTGTACCATTATTCGGTCAAGACTATATGATAGCTGCGCTCCCCTGCTAAAACCTCCAAACAAGTCCCTGCAGGCTTGGGCAAAACAGTTCATGATACTCTGTGGAGCTTCCTCAGATTGTGCTGTCAAGTAATAATAATAATAATAATAATAATAATAATAATAATAATAATATTAATACCCCGCCCATCTGGCTGAGTTTCCCCAGCCACTCTGGGCGGCTCCCAATCGAGTGTTAAAAACAATACAGCATTAAATATTAAAAACTTCCCTAAACAGCTGCCTTCAGATGTCTTTTAAAGATAGGATAGCTGCTTATTTCCTTGACATCTGAAGGGAGGGTGTTCCACAGGTCAGACACCACTACCGAGAAGGCCCTCTGTCTGGTTCCCTGTAACCTCACTTCTCGCAATGAGGGAACTGCCAGAAGGCCCTCGGAGCTGGACCTCAGTGTCCGGGCTGAATGATGTCAAGTAAGTGTCATCTGCAAACAACATTTCTCAGATAACAACCTGCCACGCTTTTGTCTTGGCATGGAGACATGCCAGGTTGAGCAGATCCCATTCACTCCTTGAATGGAAGCGCACACTATTTTCAGTTGCGCCAAATCTCCACTTATGTACTCCTTGGCTCTGACTACCACCCTCACCCACCCCTTGCCGAAGAGCCAAAGAACCGTAAAGTGCCCTAGCCAGTACCTCCACAGTTGGCACCCTGATGCAGCTGCTTCCCTCCCCCCCCCCCCCGTGTGTGAGGCTAGGTCACTGCTTAAAGTAATAATAATAATAATAATAATAATAATAATAATAATAATTTATTATTTATACCCTGCCCATCTGGCTGAGCTTCCCCAGCTACTCTGGGCGGCTTCCCCAAAAAATATTAAAATACTGCAATACATCAAACATTAAAAGCTTCCCTAATCAGGGCTGCCTTCAGATGTTTTCTAAAAGTCTGGTAGTTGTTTTTCTCTTTGACATCTGGTGGGAGGGCATTCCACAGGGAGGGCACCACTACCGAGAAGGCCCTCTGCCTTGTTCCCTGTAACTTGGCTTCTCGCAGTGAGGGAACCGCCAGAAGGGAACCGCCAGTTCCCTTCTGGGTCATGGCATTACTAAGCATAGAGATTGGCACAGTATGTTTATAGGGCAGGGGCAACCAATATGGTGCTCTCCAGACACTGTTAGACTGCAGCTCCCATCAGCCCCAGCTAGCATGGAAGGATGGGAGTTGTAGTTCAAAGCATCTTTAGGGCTTCATGTTGGCTGCCTCTGTCATAGGGCATTCCAGAAGCATTTTAGATACTGTAGAAACAACTAAACAGAGACATGCCTACACTTCTACTTTTTGACAGAACTTTTCTAATGAAATTGCCTCTCATAGCCAGCATAGCAGGATAGATTTGCTCCAGTTTCAAAGCAAAGGATGCCATTGTATCAACCTCAGTTCAAGCCACACTGTCTGCCTACCTAACTGGATTCTGCCCCCCTTCTCACATTATGAATTTCAATAAAACTAGATAGTTCTGAATGCTGCCTGTCAGCTCAGGCTCACTTTGGATAATTACCACACAGTCAGAACTAAAATACTCCTACACAGCACACCGGTGCACATCAGATGCTCTGGAACTATGAATTGCTTTGATTGCTAATAAAACACCTTTTCTTTCATTCAAAATGCTGCAGACCTAAAGTGAACCTGAAAGAAGGCCTGCCTTCCACGCTAATAAGAACTCCCAGCTCCTTAAAGCCTAGATAATTCTATATTACAATTTTAAAGACTTATGCTGCTAAGGAAACTTTCATGGTGTGACATGCGACACACTAACCTTAAAAAAACACACTATTATTCTGAAGCTAGACAATGTTTTTGAAATGGAATATTAACATAGCTCTTAAGTTTTATGACATCTTTAAATTAATTTCATAATGCTTTTACACCTGTGGGTGCAATGTTATTATCTCAGCTTATTACAAATGGGAAACATGGGGACACATAAGGCTGAAGTAACTTGATCAAGGTATAAAGTGAAATCTATATGCTGTTACATATTCCAGAAACACTATAGAAAGGGCTACATTTCATAACAAAGACTTCCTGTAGGTGTAACATTCCCAGTCTTCTCGCCATAATCAAGAGCATAATCAAGAGCAGACCACAGGCTTGTAATCTCCTTTCCTTTCCTTCCTCCCCATCTCCTGCTGAGAGATCCCCTTCCCTTCCCCTTTGGAATTAACCAAGGTGCTGCATTACATATCAGCCAACAGTAACGTTAAGGGTGTAGTCCTAATCATACTTACCTGGGAGCAAGCCCCATTGAATTAAATATGACTTACTTCTGAGTAGCCATGGTCAGGATTGTTCTGTAACAGTGGTTAGCTTTAAACCAGTTACCAACCAGGGTTTGAGTTGGCCAAGTTAGCATTAACAACGGTGCATATGTATCGCTATGCTTTGACTTGCTCTGAAAGGGGGATGGAGAAATTCAAACACAAGAAGGGAGGAGAGAGAGAGAGAGAGAGAGAAAGAGAGAGAGAGGGTGCATGCAGTGTGTGCCCCTGCCCTGTTTCCCCTTCTCATATCAGCCACAGCTATTTGGCAGACTGAAAGGAGTTTGGTTGCAATTGGGGGGGGGCATGGAGGAGCCATCCCTATGCACGTTACTCCCCATGGAAATCACATTCCTCTCAGTCAGTTGCTTTGAGGGTTTGGGCAGAGGATGATCTCTCCCTGCTAGGTAGGAGAGGGGTTTGCCTTTCGATGCTCTGTTAGCATTAACACTGGTGCAAATGTAACGCTATACAATAAGATCTGAAAAAGGGAGTGGACATTAGGAGATTTGTAGGACAGTGCCATCAAAATGCTGATGACACCCAGGCCACTTATCCCAGGAGAACTTTGCTGTTCTATATATTGTCACTTTTCTTTTTTAGTATTTTACAATTGTCAGCTGCCTTGAGCACCTTGGCAAAAAGGCAAGAGATAAGTCCAATCAATTAGACCAACAAATGGTTCTGGTGAAATGCTGAACACCCACTCACCATGGCTTCTCCAGTCCAAATCTGATTCAGAGTTGCTACAGATAATTGAAAAGAGTTATTATGAGTGATCATAATCCTTGATTTCCCACATCACATTTAGGTGTACTGTACCCTGAACAGCTGAGGGTATTCTTCCCAAACACAATTTAGTGTGACTGCTTACAGAATGAACAAAATGAAACTTCTTGTTGCTGCATTAATACAATAAAACTAAACTAACAGGCAGGTGAAAATTGCCCTTTTTATGAGCACTGATATGAGCAAGAGATATTTAACATCCTTACGTGAGCAGAGGACTGAAGATGACAAAGTTGATGTTAATCTGCTCAAGATTAAATGCGACAAGATGTTCCTTGGCACCTAAGAAGCCATAACTATGTCCTTTCTCAAATAAATGTGTTTAGCTAGCAAGATAATTGCATTGACTCTGGAAACAAAACATTATGAAAACAAGATGTTAGCTATTTGATCATTGCAGTAGTCCTATAAATCCTATACACTGAAGCAAATTGTGTAATAGTAACAGTTTGGTGAGAGAAAATCTTTCTTTCCTTTTGCGCAGAAAGGGTGTCACACAATCTATTTTTCTGCTATTTATGTTGACAGAGCAGAATCCAAAATGCAACTTTAATTGTGCCCAAGGATTTGGGAATACCCAGTGGGATTTTGGGCTTTGGTCAACAAACACGCCCCACTCAGACATTACTCTTGCGGCGAGGTATCACCACCCACGATTCTGTGGAAAACTCTGCCCCTCCTGATTCACAGTTTACAGTTGGCCTATAAACATTTTTATTATATGAATATTTTAAGTTGATTTCTAGTTCAAATAATCTGAGATTGTTTTTTATTGACTTCACACTTGCTTTCAGTTTTCTCCAATTAACCCACACTATTGTGATCAATTATGCTAGCTGTTGAAAAACAGACACCCTTCTTTCATAAGAAATTGCCAAGGCTTGTTCTCATATTGAAGAAACTATAAAAGACAGGCCTGATTCATAAGGATGCTGATAGTAGCTGAAAGAACTCAGAAAAGTCATGCAACTTGAATTCCTGTAACTTGGCACTTAACAGGATCCATGTTTTACACTTAAGACCTGTAAAAAAAAAAGGGCGGGGGGAGGTTACAATCCAGATCCAGTCTGACATTAATTTGGTCCTGACAAACTACAAGTTGTGGCTAAGCTTTGTGGCTTGTGGTTCATCTGGGGGAGAACCATGAGGCCAGGGATTAACAAACTGCCACATCAAACCATGACTTGGCTCTGGATAGCACAGCAGCAGCTTTGAAGTAAATCCCAGTTTTCAATGGGGATTACTCCCAGGTGAATTTGCAGAGACTTGCAATCTTAGCCTGCAATTCTAACCATGTCTACTCAGATATACTTTAAGTCCTATTGAATTCTATGGGGGTGCATGGGATGTTAGGAGAGGGGTAGTTTGTTCACCTTTGGTCCCCACCCTGCACTTAGCTCTCACCTGTGGCTCCTAGAAGCTATCAGCATGCAGCAGCCAAACACCGGGAAATGGTTTCAACTGGATGGCTAAACCAGACAAGGGTAACCAGTGGGTGTCAAACCTTGGCAAGTTAGGGACTTCACCTGCATGCAAAGTCAGATACCAGTGGATTGAGCGAGCAAGGCTAATAGTGGGTACAAGGGTCAAGAAGGAGGTTTCTGCATGTGCTGTAGAGGGAAATGAGGGGGCAGATGGTGAGGCCAAGAGAGAGGAGTCTTGTCATCTGGACAGCCCAGGACCTCCATATGCACTGCCCAGCAATGTGCCCTAGAAAGGTCACTTTGGTGCTGCTAACACAGTAAAAACCAGGAGGGAGGCAGCAGTTAAGAGCCTCTGCAGCCACAGCAGGCACTGTGATTCTCCAGCAATTTGACTTCAATCCTGGAGGTGTACTCCACTGTTTCGCAAGACAGATGGATGCCAACTCAACAACCCCAGGCAAAATGACTTCTGCCTTAGTGAAGTCTCTATCTATCTATCTATCTATCTGATCAAGAATTCACACACAGAGCAGACCCAGATATGTTTAGGAAGAGAATGGGACTACAATATTGATTTGGTGAAACTGTTCACGCAGCATAGGATCGAGGAAAATAGTTTTTTTTGTAGCTATGAATTGCAGTACAATTAATAGAAATGTTAAAAGGAGGACACAGCCTGCAATAATATCAAGGTCTGTTGTATAAAGTGTACTTGCACAGCAAAATCCACAAATGTGCAATTGCCTCAAATGACAAAGTACACATGCATCTTCTTAAATGACAGTGTTTGCTGGAAACACGCATGGTCTGAGGCAAGCCAAAGTCTCACTTTTTAACCCAAAATCCAGAAAAAGAAAATTGTGGAGGCAGTCCAGGTTCTATATACTGTTCGTTGTGCAAAGTTTCTTGATTTCAGTACACGTACAAACATATCCTGCTAGTCAGGTGTTTGCCTGGGCAGATGCACATACCTATTGCTGTTGAATTTTTTGTAGCTCCTCTCTCTACTCAGCATGCAAGAGGTGAGTAGAGAGACTACAGAGAGCTAAGGAAATGCCTCCTTCTGACATACTTTTCACACTTGTCTATTACTCATTGTGCAGCAGGAAGCCATTCAAAAAGTTTTACAGTAAACACAGCTAATTGTTAGCAGGGAAAGGATTCTATTTCCTGCATCAATTTGACGTATTGGGAATCAAACCAGTCAGAACAATGACATTTTATTCATGATCAGTGCAATTACTGTGACTAAATGAAGTACAGAGTAAGGCTAGAAGAATGGGGAACAGCATTCCATTGGAGGGGCTGCTTCCAGCCTTGCAACTAAAGAAATGTATGAAAGCTGATGCAAGGCCAAGGCAGTTTGCTATTTCACTCATAATGTGAGTACATAGTCGTTAATCCAAGCTCTTTGGAAATTTGCTCAGTGTAGCACCTCAGTGGACTTGCATCTGCAAGAGAATGCAGATTAGAAGCAGCTCACAATCATTTATTTTTTTATTAGCATAAAAGTAGGAAGTGCATGACCCAGGCTAGAAATCACACCTGGGTCCCACCCTTATTTTCAGCCAGGCATAACCTGTTCCCCACCTTCCCTCCAAACCAGATGGATACACTAACAGTGCAATCCTATATGCATGTGCTCAGAAGTAAGGCCCACTGAGTTCAGCAGGGTTTACTTCCAGGGTACAAGACTGCAGCCCAACAGTGCAATTTTATGCATATCTACTCAGAAGTAAGTCCCGTTTAATTCTGTGGAGTTTATTCGAAGGTGTGTGTGTGGCATTTTGTGAGGCACTATTCAGCTATTGATCCAACCATTCACAGAAAGAGCTACTCATTCAGTGTATGTGTATCATTCACAACAACAAAATGTATTTTGAGAAAATATTGTTATTATTTTACTTCAAGCTGCCCCCAAAAGTAGATTCTGATTATTGCCTTGTTTAATAAACTTACTAGAGAAGCTACCTTACCAAGGCAATTGTTGCCATACTGCTAACTCAACTTTGCAGTGATTTACAACAGAAAGATGAAATTTTAGTCAACTGGGTGATGGTTGCATACAGCAGACTTGCCATGTGGAGGGACCTAAGGGGGACCCCATATGGTAGCTGCACCAACATTTCAGAGTTTCAAGCCAATAGTATGTACTGGGATTCAATCAATTGCTTTTTATCTTTAACCAAAGCAAAATATTCTGAATGAGCTAAGTTTCTATTGCTACCACCTCGCTGAGGTCAATGGGACGGCTTTCCAATTTCTACCTGATCCAATGGGAGTTGGCTCACCATTCACATTTAGCTGTACAGCATAATCCTATGCATGTTTATTTTGGGGATGTGACATTCGCTCCCGAGTAAGCGTGCACAGTATTGCAGATTTATGGTGGTTCTAGGTACAGGCTTAATATTGCAAACAGACCTTTAAGATACTACAAATGGGTCATTTAATCAAATTTCTCCCAGAAATCTACATTAAACAGGACAGGGGGGGATTTTTGATACTAACACAGTTATATGGATGCTGCATAAAACCTGCATGCATGAGAAGTATTGATCCCACAATAAACACTCAACTGAAACCCTTAGGCTGCAACCATATACCTACTTACCTGAGTAAGACCAACTGAACTCATTGGGGCATACTTCTGAATAAACATGCATAGGACTGTGCTGTTAGCCTATCTCCTCTTCATTGAAATCATGGGGAAAGAGTGACTTCCACCACCAGGTTATTTACTGCAGTCTCTCCTTCCTTTCAGGGCAGGCAGCAGAATCCTGTTGAGATTTTTAGCTTGGCATGCTGGCTTGGCATACTGGCCACAGCAACAGTGCAACTGAAGAAACTGCCCCTTTTTCTGACCCACCTTAATTGTATATTTTTAAATGTAAGGGTGCACATCTTGAGTAACAAATCAGATTATATTTTATGCCAAAGAATTGTGGTTCAAAAAACTAAAGTACAAAATGAAAATCTATTCCATACAGAGCACCCTTAAGCATATTAGAAGTAAGTTCCACTGAGTTCAGTGGGATTTAATCCCTAGTAAAGTGTTAGGGATTACAACTTTAAAGACAATAGCATGAAGTCTACACTCTTGGAGACACATAAAAAATATGTGTGCATAGAGGTTTTAGCGATTAAGCAGTCTACAAATTTTGTTAAATAAATAATATATATATAAGAAATGTGTGTATGTAGCAGACATACAGCAGACACATACAGCCCATATTGGCCAACCAAATTAGCACGATATCTCAGATGAAATTAGAAATCTTGTATACAAAAATTAATAATAATCACCATTTATTACTATGCTCTACGACATCTATTCAATATGCTTGTTGGGGGTGAATAGTCCCATTAACTTCAGGTTCTCTTGCACCATACACCTAAAACCACATGACAAGACTGCAGACTAAAGTAATGTGGTCCTTTTGCAGTCTGTATTGCAGAACATTCTGCCACACCATTCCTTCGTGTGTTATTAGTATTTTTCCTCCAGTAGAGGAAATATTATACTATGTAGGATGCTTGACATAATTGTGTCATCATAAAAAACGGACTAGTACTATTGACTTTACCATATCTGAATTGGTTCAGCATTGCTTGGACATGCTACTATAAATCACTGGAGGATCAACCACAAGAAAAGCCTTTAAGTGAGAATGGCTGGGTGCATAATTTGAACATGTTTCTGCCAATGTGTTCTAATTGACAAGATGCATCTTTTCTTCCTCAGTCATGTGAATTGCAAAGAGCAATTTAGCCAGGTATTTCCCAGCTTGGGTCCAGCAACTGATTATACTCTGGGAGCAGAGAATCACACATCAAAACTTCACAGCAATCTTCTTGGTCAGTTTTTGTAGGCAGCCATCTTGCTTTACAAGCCCCTCTGTGGAAAAAGGGGTAAGGAACAAATCTTCCTCCTTTTGGGAGTTGCAGTTCTATGATAAAGTAATATGACAGAATCTTTTGCTCCCGTCACATGCAGATGAAGCCATATTTAATAGTCATATTTGTTTTGTTCATGCTGGGGAATTGGAAATCCCAAAGGATGTAAAACACAGAATGGTAAGCAGGAGAAGCAGTTTGTTCAGGCATCTATTACTTTCAAATTTTTTTCAACTTCTTCTAATGATTTCCCCCCTTTTTACATCCAGTATGGTGGTTGGGTTCAAAACTTGCATTTCTTTGTGGTGCTTCATATAGCAAGCGTGACTGCAGACCAGCTTGTCTTTAATGTCTACCCTTTGTAGTTTCCAGTCTTTAACGCCTTCTTTGAATTAGGAAGTCACTAAAGAGTAGATCATGCTGTATATAAAGAGAAAAGGTACAGTATGAAAAGATCCCTTTGAATATTGCAGCACCTCATTTAGCTTCCTAACCCTTTCCCCTTATGCTGACTCCCATTTCCTTCCTTGCTCTGTATGTGAAACCTGCTCCTTTTTGGCAGCTCCATATTATATCCAAATTATGATGGATTTACAAGGAGAATGGGAAAACATGCAGGATATTTTTATTTTTACTGTTTCCCCAGTGATTTCCAAGACATGCCTGAAATTCTGCTTTGTCTGATACTAAAAAGAAACCTTTTGCAATAGTGTGTTTGATCTTTGAAATTTCTGCCGGCAATTCCCTGAAGTACGGGCAGGATTTCTATTTAAATGTTGCTGCTTTCCCCCTCCCCCGCCCTTTTCCTTGCGATGCAAGAAAAATGAAGATTAACGAGAGGGTTTTTTTTCTTTGGAAAAGAGCCATAAATAATGTAATTCTGGTCATAGCTAAACAGTGGAGTCCTTTTAAATACACACAAACTCACACCTAATTAAAGACTATTGCTTTGTAGAACACTTCTAAGGAAACACACTGGTATGCTCCAGCAGCCGCCAAATTAGACATGAGCAGACCTCTGTGTGCAGTTTTTTGTTTTTATACTTTATAAAACCCTATTTTATATTAAAACATCACAGTTGGAGCTCAGGACAACATACATGGTGTTCTGAGGTGGCATCCCAACTGACCAAACCCAGACCCAAGTTGCTTCACAAGATTGCTAAATCACGTACCTTCAGATATGTCCAAAGAGGAACGTTTCAGTAGGAGATGGGTCTGGTCTTAGCATCAAAAGGGACACCAGCCTGGTTGAGGTGGAAAATAACTTATTGTGTGGCAGGGGAGGGAAGGAACCTGTGCTCTGCAACCATTCACTCCTCCTGCTGTTTAAAAACTGATTGTGCTCTCTATTTTCTATACGTTTGGAGCAGATACTGGTACATGTTTAGAACACATGGATCTGTTGCCATCACCTCTGGTTCAGCCTCTCCGACAGGTAGCATGGTTCTTCTCTCAATCTATTAGCAATCTGGGCAGCGTTCTGCCATTCCACTTCCTGTTCCTTGAATTCGCTCCTCCTTGCATTGCCAAACACCCTCCTATGTCCCCATTTCAGAACAGTCAGCAGTTTACTTTATTCACTGTACTCTTTCCAAATTGATTTTACTTATAAACAGTCTGCGGAGGTTAATGGCAGATTATATAATCTATAAAAGGTATTGTTGCCAGAAAAGTGTTTTGCTGCTTTTATACGTGGTAGCTTTCTCCAGGTAATGAAGCATGAGCACACATCCTGATGTATTAACAGCTCACAAAAGAAGTGTGTTAAGTCTGGTGGCACACAACTAAGGTAGGGCTGCGGCAGTGCAATGGATTAAGGGGCAAAAGCAGCTTCTTAGGCTGTGTACATGTTACCATCTTAAACCCTAACTAGGTTATTCATTTTCTCAGTTTGGATCAGAGCTAGTTGGGTGAGGGAAAATGCGTCAAAATGTAGTATTTCATAAGAAGCAAGCAGGGCAGATACAGGATAGATATAGATCTATACAACATTCCCCTAACCAGTGGTGGATGCAGATTAAATGGGAGTGTGTATGCAGCCTCAGAAACACTGCTCTACCTCCTTTATGGCACTTCAAAGCTTCATTGGCTAGATCCTAAATGTGCCCAAGAAAATGAACTAATACCTTCATGAAATGGGCAAATTAAGGTCACTGCTGCCTCAGAGAAGGAGCTTTAATGCAACACATGTTCTAATGGTCTTTCATTAGCTCTTATATCTACGGCAGGGGGGGAGGAATCTCTCATTCTGAAGCATACCATCAGTTTCTATATATATATATGGAAACTGATGGTATGCTTCATATATATATATATATATATAAATAAAATCTCGAAGTACTGGAAATCCCTCGCTTACAAACACACCCTGAAAATTGCTAGCTTCCTCTTCCATTATGGTCACTTGGGTGTGCCCAGTGGTTTTACAGTACTCTGTGTGTGTCACTCTGCGATGACTCAAAAATAGGAGCAGAAATTGGTACAAGATGTACCAGGGAAGGAAGAAAATGTTAAAATGTATAGACTGCTACACAAAATAGTTACTCATTTATTGTTGCGCTACACCTTAATAGAGTATCAGAGGTTTGCACAAAGAACCCGAAAGCCTCAGCAAACAGTATTACCCTGCCTGTTCTTTGTTAAGTGTTGTTCTTAGTTGCAATAACTATAAATCTTCCCTAGCCTCTGTCCACCCACAATCACTCTACCCTCTAAAGCAGGTGTGGGGAAATCAGTGGCCCTCCAATCCACCCTCTAAGACAGGGATGTGGGCCTCCAAGATGGACAATGAGAGCTGTACTCAAATAACATCTGGAGCACCAAGATTTGCCCACCTTTCCTCTAAGGTCTTTACCAGTCTCCTTGAGGGGAGTGAGACCAAGCTTACCAGTAAAGATAGTAGAAGAAGGAGAGGAGATAGAAAGCTAGTTTACACCAGGCCTCTCTTTGGCAGTAGATCAAGGTGTCTGCATTCATTACTGCAGGAGGGTCATATGCTAGCTCCGTACTGTCTGCTGGACAGTGGAAATACCTGAAAAAGAAAAGGAAACACCTGGTGAAGGAAAAGCCTATATACAAGCCATTTGTCATGAGAAGCTAGGGCCTGTGGGATATTTAAAAGGCAGTCAAGCCAACAATTCATGTGTTGCTAGATAGGCACATGATAGGAGCTGAAGCTGACAGTTTTCCTGTAAGTTTGCTAGACAGGACTCTGTGAGAGACACGCCCCCTGTGCCCTGACACGGGGAGGGTGTAGCTATCCTGCCTGCCAGGCCACGCTCTCTTCCTCTTTCTGCTCTGCCAACAATGCAGAACCGGGGTCAGCAACCTTTTTCAGCCGTGGGCCGGTCCACTAACCCTCAGACCATGTGGTGGGCCGAACTATATTTTTTGGGGGGGAATGAACGAATTCCCAAGCCCCACAATTAACCCAGAGATGCATTTTAAGTAAGGGCACACATTCTACTCATGTAAAAATACCAGGCAGGCCCCACAAATAACCCAGAGATGCATTTTAAATAAAAAGACACATTCTACCATGTAAAAACACGCTGATTCCCGGACCGTCCACGGGCCAGATTGAGAAGGCGATTGGGCCTTAGGTTGCCTACCCCTGATGTAGAACATCTGCTAAGTCTGAGCTCCAAGCTCAGACTCCATTTTAAGCTAGACTTAAGTATATCTTCGTAATTGAACTACCATTTTAAGCCTGCCTGAACAAAGCTGCTGTATCTGTTACTCTTCAACAAGTACTCCAAGTGGGCAATTTTTTACCTTTTACAAGACTATTTGTGTGATTATTGTTCTAAAGGAGAGAAAAGGGGGAAATATCAGGAGAATCCAGTCTGCCTTCAAAGCCTCCTGGATTACTAAAACCAAAAGGCTAAAACTAGCCTATCTAAGCTTCTCTGGAAGTGACAGATGCAGCAAGGGAAACAATGAACTTCCAAACAGGAATATGACTTACCTCCAGAAGTGATAGAAAAGCAGAGGAATATTCAAGCCAAGGGTTAGCCATTCTTGAGCACACAGAAACATTATACAGAAAAGGCTATGGATCGAATATTCTGGCAATACTAGCTGGGAATAGGGAAAAGAAAACAGAAAGGATTGTTCAGGTGTTGGATATAATTCTAAGTTGTTTTTGTTTTTGTTGTTGTTTAAACCACCTTGCTAGAAAATGAGCCACACCTACAAATCTCACACTCTGCTACACCATCTGCCAAGGCCTATTTGGGTGATGAAAGACAATGATTATTGGGATCCTGAGCAAGAGAATTCCTGGAACCAGCCTACGCCTTCCTCTACTTGTACTAAGAAGTTATTTAGCCATTTGAAAAGTACCTGGGGGGGAAATCCAAGATTATCTGCTGTGCTTTGTGTGGGAGACTGACAAGTCATTGGTGTGTGCATGTGCTTGAGAATGAATAATTAGGAAGTTTTCAACATTTACAGTTTCCTATTAAATATTACTCCTTTTCTCAATAAAAAGTAATACTTTTTGAGACCTTAACAAAATTCAAAAGCAGAACTGGTATCTATAATGTAGTCGCAAAACTCTAGCATAATGTACATGGTATGCCAACTTTGCATTTATTTACTTGAGGCATTTATACCACGGCCTTTAGCAAAAAAAGACTATCAGAGGGACTTAAAATTCAGTACTAAGTATTTAGCCCACAGACAGAATATAGTGTGGGAAGTCTGTATCAGAGCCTGAGGAATAGATTTGAAGCAGAATGCATTCCATATCCTCTTCCCATGTTGTCCATGAAAGACAGAAATCAACTATTGGCCAATTGTAGTAATGGATAGTAAAAGTGAATTTGCAAATGCACTCCAACCTGCCTGTGTTGTAAGCATTTTTTCACATTTAAAATTTTCTCTGTATGCACACATTCATTCATTCTCTGTGTGTATGTTGATGGCATTTGTCTGTCTCGGAAGACAATGGAAGAGTGTACCTTTGGGGGTGAAGACAAATTGTTGGGCAGTTGCCTAATGCAGGAGAGACATGTTTTGTTGCAGCTGGAGCAGATGAAGGCATCCATTTGTGCTGCTGCAGTGTGTATGGCCACAATTAACATGTGCTATTTCCCTCACTGTCAACCCTCTCTTAACTCTGTGAAAAAACCTTGTCCGTTCTATTGATGCCTCATTAATTTCACTGTTGTGTTAAATTCAAGTATTACTATCTATACTTGCGCTGGTGCAACTATTCAGGTCAGGCCCTTTCGAAGAAGCAGAGTAGGGGAAATGCTGAAGAAAAGGTCAATGACTTGCCCTGACTTTATCAGTTTCCACCAGATACTAGGGACCAGGCATTGGTGAAAATTGGCAAGGCTACCTTATTAGTTTCACTAGATAGGAGAGATGGGGGAACATGGTAAACAAAACAGCAGTGGAGTAGACAAACAGGAAAGTTATTGATTGGATCCTTAATCCTTCCTGGTTTGTCTTTTGGTCCCAGTTTACACACTGGTCTCAGCTGCTTGACTCTGATCTCCTGGTGCAATTCTTGGCTCGTGGGTCAGCTCAGACCACTGCCTAGAGCTCAGGCCTGACAGGGCCTGATCCCTTACC
The DNA here is from genome assembly GCF_964252035.2 of Podarcis erhardii. NCBI lineage: Eukaryota > Metazoa > Chordata > Lepidosauria > Squamata > Lacertidae > Podarcis > Podarcis erhardii. The sequence goes on from NC_138507.1 coordinate 93,106,707, forward strand.
CAGTTATGTCAAGACAGATTTCCATACTTTGCAGTGCGCACAGCATTAGTTTATGTCTGAGACACAAGCACTTAGCATGAGGGAACCTGGGCTGCTGGCCAACCATTAATGTTTGGATAAACAATGTATGACCTGACTTAGCCTCACATGGAAGTGTTGTGTGTAGCAAATCCTACAGTCTGTCACAAGTGGCCTTCCAGTAGTATATTCCACACATCAGACAAATGGTGAGGCCCTAAAGAGCATTTTTAAAAGCTAATCTTCAGACTCCTCTTTCTCTTAGAGACCTCTGAAGCCTGCCTCTAAGAGCTAATTCAAACATTATACAGGCAAAAACCAATTGACACGTCAGATTGATGCTCAATCACACAAGGCGCCAAACCCAGAAGTGACTTGAAAACACCAGACTAAAAAAAGCCAGATCTATATACAGGAAAAATTTGGAATATTTAATGTGATTTGATTGGACTGTTAAAATGGAAAATTTAATAAAAAATTATTTAAATATATACAGGAAAAACCCCATTTATGTGGGTTCAATATGTGCATGACTGCATACATGGGCATCACATGCTGAACCTGGAAGTGACCTGAAAACATCACAAAATCATCACCAAAACGAGTGGGGTGCAGTGAGAGCAGAACTGGATGTTTGCAGGCTTTTAAAATTGTGTTTCAAATATAAACAATTTCACTTAAACATGCAGTGCCTTGCAACGCAACCTCAACGTAAATAGGGGGTTGCCTTTCTCACAAATAAAACTGAGCAGTGTACAAAATGATACAATTTTATGTAATCTAGCTAGAAAGCCTTTAAAATGGCCTCTAATGAAATAACTTTTCAAATTCTCTTTTCTTCCTCAAAGGGTCATCTTTTACTATTATCATGCCTACAGCATATCAGCCCACGGCAGTGGTTTAAAGGGGCAGGGATCTAATATCCCGCATTGTCAAATACTCTCTCCAAATGACTGTTTTTATTATTTTTTATAGTGTTCTTTGATACTATGATTTTATTTCCATCCTGCCATTTTCTGAAGAGTTCGGAATGAGCAATAGAATGTTAAATACAACTTAATAGGATGTCTTAATGGTGGGGGAGTCCATCTGTTGAAATTTATTGCAATCACTGCTAATACCTTTAAATGTTGGGTTACTTCATTTGATAGATGCCCACCATTTTAACGCTTTTTATCCGTGACCACAATTAATCTTTCTTGCTAAGAAGGTTGTAACTATGCAATAAAGGAAAAGGAAAGTTCAGTGGTGATAAGTTATTACCAGTGCCTGGACCCTGTACTGTGAAACTGCCATGATTTATCATCTGTGAAAGATATAACATACTGAAGATGCGCTCAACGAAAAGAAAATAGACACAATGTGATCAGAATGGTGGCAGACGCAGTACCTACAAAGCAAGTTCTTTCAAAGAAAATTTATACCAAACGAAGCCTAGGGCTGTGTCCATGCAACTCCACATTTCTTATCCATGCTAGTGGGTGATGTTAGTGGGGTATTTTCACACTGGATGTTGTTGTTCCCTCTCCTCAATTAGTAAAGGATCCCTGGATGGTTACCGTAAGTTCAGTCAAAGGTGACTATGGGGTTGCAGCGCTCATCTCGCTTTCAGGCCAAGGGAGCTGGCATTTGTCCACAGACAGCTTTCCTGGTCATGTGGCCAGCATGACTAAACCGCTTCTGACACAATGAAACACTGTGACAGAAACCAGTGATAGTCAATGGCTCTGAAGGCCACATTCAGCCCCCAGGGCCAGTGTTCCCCACCTGCCTTAGTCTATCACTTGCTCTATTACACCACACTGCCCACTCCCTGTTGGAAAAGGTGCAGAGAAGAACCAAGTCTTCTCCAAGGTGATGACTGTTGTTGTTTCACAAGGGATATACTCAAGGCAAAAGGAACACCGTGACAGAAACCAGAGTGCACGAAAACACTATTTACCTTCCCACCACAACAGTAGCTATTTATCTCCTTGAACTGGCATGCTTTCAAACTGCTAGGTTGGCAGGAACTGAGACAGAGCAAATTCAATCCGCCCGACCTTCTGATTGGCAAGCCCAAGAGGCTCAGTGGTTTAGACCACAGCATCCCTTCCCTTAATTAGTACCTCCCCGCTCACCATAAATTCTAAAAACCTGAGGTCTGTTGTGAGCATAGACACAGGTATTTGTTCAGCTGTGTGCACAGCTTTTTTTCTAAAAGATAACATTTAGAATGTTAGTCTTCTGATAAACCAGATCTGCACGAAAGAGCAGGGATTTTTTTATATTAAAAAATATGTGTATGTCACTCCAAGCCAGAAAATCTGAGGTATGGTGTGGGCATTCAAACAAGTACAGGTTTGTGTTAGGGTGCGCAACAACATTCCTACCTGAGCTGGCAGAGGCAGTCTCAAAGGCGGTCTTGGAGAAGCCACACACAGTGGTGATGGATGACTTAGTATTTACACTGAACCACTTCATCTGGTCAAGCTCAGGATTATATACACAGTACCTCAGGGTCCAACACATGTGGCACATCATAGCCATGATCTGGCGTTTGCCACTGAGCAAATCACAACGTTTTGCAGAACTGTGGAGAACTGAGTTTAGGATTGGTTCCCAGGTGAGCTCTGAACAATTAAATAGGTCAGACCAGGCATTGGCAAACTCGGCCCTCCATATGTTTTGGGACTACAACTCCCAGCATCCCTAGCTAACAGGACCAGTAGTCAGGGATGATGGGAGTTGTAGTCCCAAAACATCTGGAGGGCTGAGTTTGCCTATGCTTGAGTCAGACAGTAGTGGAGCACAAGTGGCACATATCTGGTACTGAGTATGACTGAACCCAGGTAAGAACAATCATATCTAACATATAGCAGTGGCAAATAAATCCAGCTTCTTTACCATCATTACCATCATGAGATCCCAAGAGAATGAAACCCAGCTTTCCCAATAAGGCTCAGACCCGCTTCTTGAACCAATCTTGAAGAAGGCATGTGAATGCCACCTTAAGAGTCAGCAGAAAATGAGTAATAACCTCCCTCAGACCATCTATGGACCATCAATTTCCTCAGCTATTTTTTTAGTTGGCATTTCAACTCTTTCTACTCACATATGGTAACACTGCAGGAGGACAAGCCAATTAGTGAACGACATTTTAAGTCTTCATCATCTCTTTCTGGAAAGTGAAAATGTCTACAAAATATCCCTGTGGAAATCTGTGATCTGCTGTGATTTGTTCTACATTGCTTACTAAAACAGATAATGTGAAATTTTATCCCCAGCCCATGAAAAATCCTTACAGGACAGGAAGGAACCATGATTTTCAGAGCAAGGAAATAATTGAATTTCACTTTGGGTTTCCTCTTAGAGCTGAACGACTGTTAGCTGGGGCTCATTGAGAAATATCAGCTGCTAAAGGAACACCTCTGTGAGGATAACAGCCAATTACCCTATTTAACAGCTATTAAGTGGTGCTAATTGCAAGCTCTAGACCACAAGCAGGATAGGTTTAGAGCAAGCAAGGGGAAGCAAAAGAAACCGGATGATACGAGCAAGTAGCAGCACTTTAAAAATGTGTGCACTGAATTGGAATAAGCACCCAGCTGGGATGCACATGGTGGAAGCTCCTTTCTTATGTTGTAGACCTTAAAATGCTTGGGAACATTGCATGTGCACCGTTAAAACAAACCTACAACCACCACAGCAAATAGAGACTAAAAAACAAATGTGGACCATCTTCACCTATATCAATGTTAAGAGATGGGACATCCATCCATCGAAGAAAAGAGGGACCTTTCCCCATATATGGTGGGCATGCTTAAAAGAAAACATGGCTTTCACAGACAATTCTTGGCAGCAGTTTCAAGATATCAGATCCAAGTTCCACTGGACCCTTTTCTTCAAAATGGATTATTCCAGTTAAATACTCTATGTGTGGTACAAAAATGTATTAAGTACCTACTGAATAGGGGAATAGTTGCTGGAAACATATTGCACTAGTACTCCATCATCAGCACTGATTTGTTTTTCAGACAGAATTTAAGGCACGGAACCTAATTTTTATCCATGAAGTTTATTAACTGCTGTATAGTTAAGAAAGCTTCCCACCAAGGTCCCTAAGTAACCTTTAAAATCAACGAAGTGCACTTATTTAAAATTGCACCCAGGCATTGCATTCAACTAGTATTGGTACCGGGGGGGGGTGGTACTTGGTGTCTGCCACACAGATTTTTTTTTTAAGAGATTTGCCAGAGCCAAACCGAAGCACTTTTAGAAGCGGTGTAATTTTTTTGGGGGGGGGTAAGAGGTGTTTTTTGGGAGCCTAAGCTGATTGGGAATTGGGATATTTTGCATTTGTTTTGTTTATTTTATATAGGTTTTCAAACCACTGCTATCCCTGCCACAAAGCTTTGGGATGGTCTTGGCTACATGCATAAAGAAACGCTACTGCTTTGATGGATCACAGCCACACAGAAGAACTTCAATATTACAGCACAGCATACAGCTATATTTCAGTTAAGTACTTTTCTGAGCGTGACCCACTAAACTGTGAATAGACAAGCAAATATATCTATAGCTCTATATCTATAGCTTGATAGCTCTAGCTACAGGCTCTAGCTCTACGTAATGGCTGGTGCAGTAGGGTAGAGCAACAGAGCTGCCCTTCTGACACCTGCATTAGTATGGCTTACGTGGATAGGGCAGGGCAGGTTGGTAGTAAGGTTTCAGCTGTGAAGATGCATTGGAAGGAATGCACATGGCTCTGACCTGGCCGCTACCCTGCACCACCAAGGTAAGTGGCAGCAATGAGGGTGTTGAGGGAGTGAATCCTCAGCTCCACCCCACTCCACCTGCCCTTCCCTTTCTGCCCGACTACATAACCCTCTGAATTCTCCTGGTTAACTCTCACACTTTTCTCTCCCTCCGCTCCACTTCATTGCCTTCTCTATTTGCATGAACACATATCAGCAATCCTATGTTACTCTTTCTTTCCATACAGATAATTTTGCACTGCAGCCCTATTTCTCATTCCCTCTTCTCTTTCAGTAGCACTGACCTATCAGCACCACCTCTACTGCTATTCCAGTTTGTCTGTTTATTTACCAGATAAATCTCCCTGTACCCCCATCTTTCAGATACCTTCCTCTACTTTATATTCCTCCATACCAGGCATCCCCAAACTCGGCCCTCCAGCTGTTTTGGGACTACAACTCCCATCATCCCTAGCTAACAGGACCAGTGGTGGGGGATGATGGAAACTGTAGTCCCAAAACAGTTGGAGGGCGAGTTTGGGGATGCCTGCTCCATACCAAAGTCTTTCTGCACTCATATTCTCTATTTCTACCCCCACATACACACTTCACAGCTGTTCTCTGTCCTTCACAGATATCTCAGCACTTCCATCTCTGCTACTCTCATTCTCTCTATGGTGCTCCTAGCTTACTGGACCACCTCAAAATATATTCTTAAAATATGGAGATATTAAGTGTCCAGAACAGACAAAAAGGATGGATTTTCAGTTCCATATCTGAAATCCATTCCATCTGAGTAGTCGCATTATAATTCCTTGCAAGGCAGCAAAAGAGTTACCACTAAGCTTAGCTTTAATTAATGCCTATTTCCCTGCTGAAAGTGATCTGTTTGAGACCCATCTCTTTGATGTCATGCTAAGAACTAAAGCTTGCAGATTGTGACATCTTTGCATGAACTTCGGACCAAACCAGGTTCACAAGGAGACACAACTGCCAAGTGAGTGCTATAAAACTAGATAACAGTGATGATGATTGCACTAAACTTCCCTGAAATATGTCTTTAATACTTTTTTTTAATGAGCCACAAGCTAGGTTAACTTTTCTAATGCATGTGATTTACAAGTAATTTACGTTATTTATCTCTTTAGTTGTACAGAGAATCAGTCAAATTATTTGAAAAGAAACAATTCCCATCATTATTGCGTTTTCTCTCCAAACAGCATAGGGTATAATTACATTTTTGCCAGTAAAGAACTGTCACAAATTACCACTTCACAGGAAATCACTAGCACCTTCTCGCTATTTCTTGTCAGAAAGTACTACAGGCTCTCAACAACCTCTAACCAACTTGTTGGAAATTATTATACAGTATATTGTTTTGTCATTTCTAACGGAGATGGGGCAACTCTCCTTACCAAATTCAAGGAACGTTTGAGGGCCTCCTTCTCTTCTAGGTAACCTTTTAATGGCCACATTACAATGGTGGGTGGGGCCAGAGGCAAAAGTGTTTAGAGCACAGATTTTCAACCTTTTGAGTCCATGGCTCCCATGACTGTTAAGATGTGGGTGAACATATCAGACGACACAGTGATTCTTCAGACAGCTCTTGTTTATTCACAGGCCAGAACAGAATTGAACTGAAGGGTTCAGCCAGCCTGCTTATATAGAGCTCCACTACAACGCAACAGTAACAACTTTCTGTAACTATCCAATCACTGAACATCACTTTCAATTCCTTATTTGTATATGTGGACCTGAGTGAAAACTATCTACAGTATCCCCCTGCTAGCCCAGGGTGAGAACTTCAGTACATAACAGTGACCAACTGCATTCTTTCTGCAGCACCACTGTGGGGCTCAGAAGCCCAGTTATGTCACCCCTTGCCTCCAGAGCCGGCAGACCCTCACCCCTTTTCAAACACCCTCCCTTGTGGAGTGTTCCCTCGGCATCCTCTCCTCTCCCCTCTCATTGGGAGTCCTCCGGGCAGCCACTGCTGCTCCCCCTGGTCTCTGAGTTGCTCCCCCTGCCCCAAAGAGAGGTGCCTCCTCAAACTGCCCCACAGGGCCTGGGAAGCACCTCCTGGCCAGCTCCAGAAGCACCATTCACCTGGGGAACTTGTAGCCAGAGCTGCTGCAACAAACAGCCATGTACGCCTTTGGGACGCAGCTATGCGAGAGGGCTGAGCAGGGAGGGAAGGAAAGAGGGAGAGAGGCCAGTGTTGCTCACAGCACCCCTGACCATCATTCAAGGCACCCCAGGGTGCCATGGCACACTGGTTGAAAACCACTGGTTTAGAGCAATGCATGTAATTGTTAGCTATGTACAGTAGACTAGTTTCTACACACACTCAAACATTCCTCTCTTTCCTCCATCTAGGCAAGCAGGAGGCATACATTAGAGCAGTGTTTCCCAACCTTGTGCCTCCATCTGTTTTTGAACTACAACTCCCATCATCCCTGACTAGCAAGACCAGTGGCAGGGGATGATGGGAATTGTAGTCCAAAAACAGCTGGAGGCACAAGGTTGGGAAACACTGCATTAGAGATCAAAAACACATTCCACCCAGGCAAAAAATACTCAAGGAGGGTGTGAAACAGGCCAGTATGGGGTGTAGCCTCGGGTGATTGTCAATGGCTTAATGGAGGAACTTTGAGGGCCACATTCAGCCCCCAGGGCCAGCGTTCCCTACCTGCCTTAGTCTATCACTTGCTCTATTACACCACACTGCCCACTCCCTGTTGGAAAAGGTGCAGAGAAGAACCAAGTCTTCGCCAAGAGATATACTCAAGGCAAAAGGAACCTTGATTCATACATTGTGAAGTACAATCGTATCTTGGTTCTCAAACGGAATCCGTTCCAGAAGTCCGTTCGACTTCTGAAAACGTTCAAAAACCAAGGCGTGGCTTCCAATTGGCGGCAGGAGCTTCCTGCACTCAATCAGAAGCCACTTCGGACGTTCGACTTCCAAAAAACATTTGCAAACCGCAACACTCACTTCGGGGTTTGCAGCGTTCGGGAGCCAAAACGTTTGAGTCACAAGGCATTTGAGAACCAAGGTACGGCTGTAAATACTTTTTGCTGGCAATGAGATTAATTTTTGGACATGGGAAAGGAACTGGTTGCAAGGGAAATGATAAGGAAGAAGCTTCTGTAAGCTGCTTTCTCCAAAGCCTTTATGTGTGTGGTACGGAAGCTGTACTACCCAGGACAGGATGGGGTTGTGCAGAGTTGTTAAGGCAGCAGAGAGCATTGTTGGCTGCCCACTCTCCACCTTAGAGCAGATTTATACCACAAGGTGCCAGAGGAAGGCACTGGACATAGTAAAAGATCCATCGCATCCTGGTCACTGTCTCTTTGAGCTCCTGCCATCGGGACGGAGATACAGGACGATGAAGACAAGAACGAGCCGTCTCAAGAACAGCTTCTTCTCCAGAGCGATCTTGGCCCTGAATGGGAAACCTGGACTTTGAAAGTCATCTAATCTTCCTTGCTGTATTATACTGTATTGTTTTAATTAGTGTTTTTATAGTTGTTCTGATTTTGAGTGGAGTGCCCTACCTGGGTGGATGGAGCAGCCAAGTAATTTCGTTGTCCCCGAGAGGGGGCAATGACAATAAAGATATTATTATTATTATTATTATTATTATTATTATTATTATTAGCACTTTATTTCCCTCCACCTCTCTGTCTGCGACCATTATTATTATTATACCACCCTTCATCTGAGGATCACAGGGTAGCTTACAATATAAAAACACAAGAATACATACCATTGTAACAGACAAAGACAACACCTTCCTGCCTGCCCGCAGTTTAAAAGGCCATAGATTGTTTAATTATCCAAAGGCCTGGAAGAAGAAGGTTTTTGCCTGGCACCTAAAGATATGTAATGAAGGAGCCAGGTGAGTCTCTCTGGCGAGAGCATTCCACAAGTGGGGAGCCACTGTGGAAAAGGTTGGTGCCCTCTGGGCCTCAGCCATATCATAGGGGCAGGAAGAGAGAGAACACCTCTTTTCAGTGACTCGTGCAACCTTGCAACAGGCTCTGCAGTTTACATAAACAGCAAATTGCTCCATTTCTCCTCTGACAAGTGAGGGACACTTTACAGAAATAGTCCAAAAATAAATGATTCATGAAAGAATAAAGGGGAAAGGATTTCCATGAACTAGCTAGAAGTGTATTTTTAGCCCAACAGAAATTTTGTTCTCGGTGATAAAAATGTTAGGAACAGAAACAATGCCTTAATAGAACTTGTCTTCAGGACTTGAGTTCAGAGTTCACCCAGAATCATAGGCAATCTGGAAGTGTCTCAAGGGGCATCTAGTCCAACTTTCACAATAAGCAACAAGACTTCATTCTGTCTTCTTGGTAAAAATTCAAGCTCATCTCTTTCTGACTAAGGCTGCAAATCTATGCACACTGGACTTCCGGGTTAGCGCGAACGGCTAATGGCGGATTCTCTCCGAGCTCCGGAGGGAATCGGCTCTGCTGAAGACGGGTCTTGCCGTGCCGGCGACACAGGGACCCTCAGAAACCGCAGGCGCGGAAGCCTGCGGACTTGGTGACTCGGTGGGCACCTTAAGCGCCCTCCCCGACCCACGAAGAGCCTTTTTAAAGGCTACGGAGAGGGTACGGAGAGTGGCGTGGTGCTGAGAGTAGACCGCTACTTCAGTGGAGCGAAGCCGCAAGCCATGGCCGGAGAGCGCTGACTTTCTTCCCAAAATTTGGACTGGATAACAAAGGACCCGTGAGTAGTGGAATTTGGACTTTAAAAAATTTTTATCCTTTGAATTCGGCACGACCGGGGGATGTGTTAAAGGGAAGTCCGCACCCCCTCTACTTATAGACGATTTAAAGCAAGGAACGGAGAATTAAGGCGGAATGAATACTGTTTTGATGATTTAAAAGTTTTTCACAAATTTGATAGAAGAAGATTTTGTGCTGGAGAGAAAGGGAGGAACTTTGGAACTCTGTGTGTAACCCCCCCCAAAACCCGGGAGTGTCCTGTTTGGGTGCCGGAGGAAGAAGTGAAAGGAGTTTGACAGCTGTCAAAGAAGCTGTCAAACGGGCGGACAAAGTAAAGAATTTTGTTATTTAACAACTCTCTGAATTAAAGGTGATACATTTGAACTGAGGCGATTGGAAACAAAGTACTGATAATAACAAAGTAACAGATTATTGGAAAAGGACTACTAAATAACTGAAAGCCCCCTAGGGGGAATTAGTGACATTACAATGGCTGCAGAGGGAAAATTACTGGCGGAGATAGAAAAAATGTTCTTTCTCGTGGGAATCCTGCAAGAGCAGAGTATGGCTCTGAGTAAAGTATTTATGACCTTGAATTCTGAAACAAACAACTCTGCTGAATGCACAAAGGAGACGTATGACAAAAACTCTGCAGCTGAGCAGGAAGAGATGCCTTTGGAATTGACAGAGAAGAAAGAAGGAGTGCAGACACTACAAGTGGAAAATATCAACCAGGAATCTACATTGTTAGAGTACGAGCAAGAAGACCTTTGGATTACAAACCTGCGAAAGATGAGAAAGAAGAAGAGGGAAGTCCCTGGAGTACTTGGAATATTAAAACTAAAAAGAATAAAGCAACATGATTGGGACTTTCCTCTTGAGTATGGAAAAGTAGATGATCCTTCGCAGCAAACACTTTTTAACATTCTGGATGAAAGAAAATATGATGTGACTCTGACTGAACTCCTTCGGGGTCTTAGGACCAACAAAGAGGACTACCAATATAGTTGGCAGAGAGGGACTGACAGAGAATCAGACGCCTCGGACGTGAGGAATCCGGGCTAAGAACTATTTTTTGTTTGTTTTTTGGACATTTGTTTGGGAAGGGACAGAAACCGGGGCAGGGGGGGGAGAGAGAATAGAACTATAAAATGTTATGATTTGTTTTATTTGGTCAATGTGACCTATAATTAATATAATAAAGGGAAAATTTGTGGAAGGGAAGTTAGATCGACCTTAAAAAAAAAAAAAAAGAAATTAATGATTATAAGAGAATTGGATAAGTTGAATATAGATAAACAAAAAGAATTAAATTTTTAAAAGCAATATGAATATGTTTAAGAGATTAGGTAAGAACTTGCTGAATTAATTATTGGAACTGGGATGTAAGAGGAGGGGGTGGGGGGAAGTCAATGAAAGTGGGTAAAGAAAATTAGGGTATGTAATTGTATTTGTGTGTTTTTGTCTTTGTGTGTGTGTTTGTTGTTATAAAATGTAAAAACCCAATAAAAATTATTTAAAAAAAAAAAACACAAATCTATGCACACTAACCTGAGAGTCATTCCCAATGAAATCATTGGGGCTTACTTCTGAGTAGGTTTGTATAGGGTTGCACTGTAATGGAGGCAAGATGCTTCAGCTTGCTATAATTGTTTTGGATTTATTGGATTTTATTTTTGCTTACAGCCAGGACAGGACATGTACAGTAAAGAGCAAAACTCACAGAACTTAGTTTTCAGGGAATCTCAGTTTTCATTTTAAGATAAGTAGGTTGCTAGCCCTCATGGCCCTCAAGATGAGCTTGAAAGCAATTTTTAACTGATTTACAAGCAACTGTATGCATGTCTACTCAAAAATAACTTCCATTGAGTCCAATAGGGCTTACTCCCCGGTAAGTGGGTAAAGGCAGTATCCTTAGATGTTTCTAGTTGATCAAAAAGCACCCCTATATGGGACACAGGTACTCAAACATTCTTTATCTATGCTATATTACCATGAAAATCTGATATTTTCCCCTTCTCATCAGAGTCTGAATGTCTTATTGATATGTCTGTTGTGAGGGCCATTAGCACAGAATAGGTCTGCCAACAAGAATGCAGCCTCCATATTCAGAGGCAATTTGCTTCTTATTACAAGATGATGAAGGCAAAGAGCAGTATGTTCTTTGTGTTATTACATTGTGATATGCTATTATGTTGTGAAGCACCCTGAGACCTGCGGCTATACAGATGATAATAATAATAATTTCAAAGTTTAAGAAAGCCACCATAAATTGAACACCATTCACACACTCTTTAAATGTGTAACCAAGAAGAAAACTGAAGTGAAACTAAGCAGAAATATTCTGGTTCTTTTGCTTATAGCTGAACTGTTGTGTTTTTCCCAGAGCAGTTTTTTTTAAAAAGAAAAACACACCTTTCCAACACTTAAAAAAACCAAAAACCTAAAAAACTGTCTGCTTATCTTCCTATAGCTTGCAATATGTTCTCAAGTTATTTCTAGGGCAAACAGACCCAAACAGGAAAGTATGAACTCACAATACAGGAAGAAAAATAAACAGGAAGAAAACAAGGGATATTATCTGGGCCATCATTAAGAGACTTGCTGTCAGGATTCAGGTCTCACACCTGGAACAGCAACACTCCAGGGATATGCTCTATTTTCATATTTCATTTAGCACCTGGAGGGGGGGGGGGCAAAAGATAAGTTATTTGCAGTGCTGTAGTGCTTTCACCACCAGTCTGTCTATTCTGGGATATTCAAGTAGTTGCTGGGAGACTAGAGCAAATTTCTTACAACTAGTCAGTTTGCACATTATGCTAAACCAAACCGTGGCTTAGCTGGAGCATGTAAGCACAGGATTCCGAAGAAGAGATTGCAGCCACTTTGTTCCTACTGCTGTGTGGCTTAGTGTATTTTCTGAACCCGGGTTCATGGTTTGTTTCTTCCAGACAAACCACAAGCTGCAAACAAACCTTGGTTATAGCTTGTGGTTTGCATGGAGCAAGTTAAGCATGAGACCACGGTATGGGTAAAAATTACATTGATATTTATATCATTGGCAGAGCTCTTACATGTACATTTATTTTCCTTTATAATGAACATCAGTATAATATATCCTTATATTGTTTCTGTTATAACATCAATATATTATATTACAATTTACAGTTGTATTTTAGAATAATAATAATAATAATAATATAATAATATCTTTATTGTCATTGCCCCCTCTCGGGGACAACGAAATTACTAATATGAATCCTCTTGAGGTTTAACCCTTCTTAATTATTGTTTTGTAAAATTGCTGTGAAAGAAACTTAAGATGCTTTACCGGCATTACGTTTTAAATTAGTTTTAAAAGCGTATCAAACATTTCCACTGAAGATCAACAAATGCGCTTTAGGAGTACCTGTTCTCCAGTTTCGTCTCTGCCACCAGAGTGGAAATTGCTGCATACTAGAAAGTGTAACCCTCCATCCATCATGAACACAAGGTACCATAGGATTAGGACAACTAATTCATGCAGCTAGGATTTCTAAGAATCTGACCACGCCACAAGCTTGGTATCCTTACTGCTTGGTATCCCTTTCTGGCAAATGCAGATGGCATCTAAGCAAATCCTGCACCACCTGACAAATACTACTGTCATACTGGCAGCCTGGACGCATGATGCAGCTAAGCAGGTCAAGGTCTGGTCAGTGCCTGGATGGGAACCACCTGGGAACCACATACCTGCTGCCTCAGGTTCCATGATGGAAGACAGGTGGGTTTGCAACTGAGTAAAATGAATATTAATTTCTAGTATTCTTCAGGAATCCATCTCTATTTTATATGTGTGAACTTATTATCATCCTTACAGTTTTACTTTAGTTTCTTGCAATTGATAATACAATGTGGGACATAGCTGTCAACTTTCCTTTTCTTGCGAGGAATCCTATTCGGAATAAGGGAATTTCCCTTTAAAAAAAGGAAAACGTTGACAGCTATGATGTGGGGCAATTGCCTCTTTTAGTTTTCTTGTTATAATCAAAAATATAAAACATACAAAATCAAGGTGGTTTGTTTCTTTTTAACTGCCCATGAACTTCCTTTTTTATTAAAAAAAAATTAGAACTATTTACAAGTCTTGCATGGTTAGCAGCACAGCAAGTGGCTTAAATAGAAACCCTAAATATAGCTCTCACTTTGTCTCAAGCAGAGTTTGCCAGGCCATGCTATCTGTGCCATTGTCTCATAGGACATTTAAGCCATTAAAATATGAATTGAACGATTGCCTGAAAAACCGCAGCAAAGGGTTGTTGTTGTTGTTGTTTTTAACAAGTGCTAGTAAGTCTTCACAATTCATCTCTGTTGCCTCTTGACGCGGATTTTGCTACTAATCACACTGTTGGAGGAGCCTTCTACAGGTTTCCTGTGGCCCATCCAATGAGTCAGACTCAGCAGTGTCATGATATAGAGGAGGTCTGAATGGGGAAAGCATTATCCGCTGTAAGAAAGATTGCAGGGAGTGAAAAGCCGCTAACAAGGCAGCCATCTTTGGACTCTAATGGTTGCAGGCAAAGTGCACTCACTCCATCTCTGTTACAATCACTGTCAATGGAGGGGACCCATGGTGGGCCATTTTCTGTTCCCATTATGTTTTTTGTCATGGGGTAATTCATCAAACCTAAGAATATCTCCTGCACTCTGTTCAGTAAAATTGCCAGAATGCATCTTCCTACTGCCAGGACTTCAAATAGCTTCATTTCTACTAGATGATAATCCAGGGCAGGTATAAGAGTGAAACTGGGAGCACAAGGAAAACTTGTTCCACATAGAATCACCGAATAGGGAGAGTTGGGAGGGACCGCGGGGGTCATCTAGTCCAACCCCCTGCAATGCGTGAATCTCAGCTGAAGCATCCATGACAGATGGTCATTCAACCTCTGCTTAAAACCCTCCAAGGAAGGAGAGTCTACAACCTCCCGAGAGAAACCGTTCCACCATTGAACTGCTCTTACTGTCAGAAAGTTCCTTCTGATGTTTGGTTGGAATCTCTTTTCCTGCAACTTGAAGCCATTGGTTTGAGTCCTACATTCCAGAGCAGGAGAAAACAAGCTTGCTCCATCTTCCATGTGACAGCCCTTTAGATATTGGAAGACGGCTATCATAACTCCTCTCCGTCTCCTCTTATCCAGGCTAAATATATGCAACTCCATCCACCATTCCTCATAAGAAAGCACAGGAGCATTTGTCAAAAGCACAGGATCATATCCAATATTGTGTGAATAGAAGGCAAGCTTGTCCAATGGATGTTTCCCTCCCCTCCTTCCCCCAAAAGCCTCTGCAGAGGGTGGGACAAAGCCTTTGTCTTTGAGATTAAGCAGATCAGTTTCCTGCCCAATTATTTTTAAATTTATGGTATTTTCAGTGTATTTCTAAACATATTGCGACCCCAGAGGCTTTCAAATAGGACTGGGTGCACTTTTAAATAAATATAGTTACACAGAAGTAGAACTCTCTGAAGTC
This sequence comes from Podarcis erhardii, assembly GCF_964252035.2. Taxonomy (NCBI): domain Eukaryota; kingdom Metazoa; phylum Chordata; class Lepidosauria; order Squamata; family Lacertidae; genus Podarcis; species Podarcis erhardii. The sequence continues at coordinate 93,121,715 of NC_138507.1, forward strand.
TGGAGGAATTACTTCTGAGTAAGAATACTGAGTATTAGGACCCTTCCAGACTGGTATTATAACTGCAGGTATATCCTGAAACCTGTTACTGACTCATTAGTGCAATAAAGGTGTCTTTATTCAGTTTCATTAGTTGTTCTGCGATGCGTCCCCTGAAGCTACCTCATCATTGCTATCTGAAGGGCAATAGAACAACAAAAGCAGGACACACACACCCCAAATATTTGTGATATGAAAAGTTGTGGCATTTCAGAAGGAAGTTACAGGATATGCACTGATCGGAAACTTTTGCAGGCACAAATAGTATTGAAAGTGGGATTGCCTGTGATTGCCCCATAAGAACAAACCACAATAAATGTGCAATACAAAAGACACCTGGAGGGGTCCTTACATTGCTAGTCCCGTCTAACCACACACATAAAGAGCATGGAGAACCTTGGCCTCCAAGTAAGTATCAACAGTACAGTCAGTTATGCGGGAGTTCTTGCCATCCAATGTGACTAGTCAGTAAAATTTTACAATTCCTATTCAGCCCTTTCTAAATTAAGAAGCAGGTTGACCTAAGTTAGTCAGCAGCAACAACAATGATTTACAGAGGTAATCAAGGAAGGACTATAAATTCTATTTGTGGCTTTAAGACCAGCTCAGCTGCTTATTTTCTAAGAATGTAAAACCAAAGGCCCATCTGGTCCAGCATTCTGTTGACCACAGAAGCCAAGAAGATTCCTCTGAGAACCCCACAAGCAAGACATGAAGGCAGCAACCTTCTCCCTTTGCTGATTTTTAGCAAGTGATAAGCTGCATATAGCCATCATGCTAGTCGCTAGGAATGGGCGAATATGTCAAATATATTTTCTCTCAGTTTCTCATTTTCCAGTTTTCTATTATTTTGGGGGGTTGTTTTTAAGTTCTCATGAATATTCATCAGCATTTTCATGTGAATTTCTCCAACTATACAATATTTTAAATAATAATACAATCTTTATTGTATTATTTTAAATAGTAATACAATTTATTATTTATACCCCGCCCATCTGGCTGGGCCTCCCCAGCCACTCTGGGCGGCTTCCATAGAAGCCAAAAATACAGTAAAATATCACACGTTAAAAACTTCCCTGAACAGGGCTGCCTTAAGATGTCTTCTGAATGTCAGGTAGTTGTTTATCGCTTTGACATCTGCTGGAAGGGCGTTCCACAGGGCGGGCGCCACTACCGAGAGGGCCCTCTGCCTGGTTCCCTGTAGCTTTGCTTCTCGCAATGAGGGAACTGCCAGAAGGCGCTCGGCGCTGGATCTCAGCGTCCGGGCAGAACGATGGGGGTGGAGACGCTCCTTCAGGTATACTGGACCGAGGCCATTTAGGGCTTTAAAGGTCAGCACCAACACTTTGAATTGTGCTCAGAAACGTACTGGGAGCCAATGTAGGTCTTTCAAGACCGGTGTTATATGGTCTTGGCGGCCACCCCCAGTCACCAGTCTAGCTGCCGCATTCTGGATTAGTTGTATTAGAAATGCAGTTTCCCTTAACACAATACATTTGTGTATGTTATTTTCACAAATATATGCATTTATATGTGCACTTTAATGTACACATTTTTGAATACATTACTTGACCTGAGAACAGCCTTGCAAATTTCAGATAACCGTAAATTTCGGAGGGTTGCTTTATTTCAGGTTGAATATTGTTTTAATAAGTACCTTTAAATACAAACTTAAATTGTTTTCTTCCCCTCATCCCTACTTGTAACCAGTAACAGAGCAGTGTACATTTAGGGGTCTTCCATCACAGAAAATTTGTAAACCAAACTAGTATGGTCATCAGTGACATGACTGCCATAACAATTTTCTGCATGCATTTTCTAAGTATGTCATGTAGATTGGTCCTCTACCGTGTCTACCGTGAGTACTGCCTTTCTGTTGAATTATCTTGTTTTCCTTTTTCCCTAAAGCACACATCCCAATTAAAAGCAGCATTTCCCTGAAGACCTCTGGAAAAGGGACTGTATTAACAAACAATTTAAGAGTATGAAAAGTAACCTGTTCCCTAGAGTGTGCGGTATGTGGAGGATGTAATTAACGGAAAGGTACTGCTTCTGCTGTTAGCAAGGATGCTTAGGCTCAATAAAAATTAAATACCAGTGTGGGCAAGACATCTCCAGGCAACACACATATATTAATAAAATTACCACTGTCTGTTGCTTTACATTACAAAAAATCACTAACACACTTTCAGGCAAAGATGCTAGATTTTTAATATAGAAGGAAGAGCCTTAAACAGTTGGGTAAAAGGTTGTACAGTAGTTGCTGTATAGAACATTGGTCTTCAGCTGATACCTCCTGCCCAACAACTGGATGATGTTCTACCCTAAGGTGGTTTGTGCTCTAATCATGGAGCCCAGTTGTACCAAAACCAACAGTAATAGTCCCACAAACTTTAAAAATTGTCATGGGTTGAACCAATCATTTTCACAAAAAGACCTTAAGGTGAAATCTTTCATTAGCTGAACTCTTTAAAAAAAATGAAAAAAGAAAAGTGCCTAACAGATTTTGTTTTTCATTCAAGTGAGTTATTTCAGGAGAATGCTTTAGGAAGCAGAAAATGCACACAACATACTGCACTATCCAAGGCCACACAAAGCAATATAATAATGAGGCTGCATACCTGAAGTGTGCCTTAACAATTGCATCCATCTTCCCCAACATTTTACTTTATTCATAAACTAGTTTAGTGTTCTAATTGCTCCCCAAAGCTCTGCCGCTAACCTTGAATACCCCAGAATTGCTATCCAGAGAAAGCTACTGTAAGCAGTTGTCTACCGTGAGTACTGCCTTTCTGTTGAATTATCTTGTTTTCCTTTTTCCCTAAAGCACACATCCCAATTAAAAGCAGCATTTCCCTGAAGACCTCTGGAAAAGGGACTGTATTAACAAACAATTTAAGAGTATGAAAAGTAACCTGTTCCCTAGAGTGTGCGGTATGTGGAGGATGTAATTAACGGAAAGGTACTGCTTCTGCTGTTAGCAAGGATGCTTAGGCTCAATAAAAATTAAATACCAGTGTGGGCAAGACATCTCCAGGCAACACACATATATTAATAAAATTACCACTGTCTGTTGCTTTACATTACAAAAACTGGGGCACGGCTTGGAAACTAGAAGGATGCTGACTTAGCAAGTAACACAATGAAACTATTTCCAGGACAGCAGTAGTGTTAGTATCTCGGAGCAAAGAGAAGATAGGAAGCTGCCTTATACTCAGACAGATCACTGATCCATCAAGCTCAGCACTGCCTATATAGATCAACAGTGTTTCTCCAGGGCTTCAGATAGGCCTCTTTTCTAGCCATACGCAGAAACAACAGAGTTTCACCCTGGGGCCCTTTGAATGCAAAGCTTCATTCCAAGTGCTCCCATCAGTGAGCTGTGATAGCTCGATTGGTAAGCATGAGAATCAACCTCAGGGTCGTGGGGTTGACGCCTACGTTGGGAAAAAGATTCCTGTATTGCAGGGAGTTGGGATAGATGATCCTCAGGGTCTCTTCCAACTCAATGCTTCTATGATGAGCTATTGTCCTTCCCTCGAAAACAAAGAACACAAGTAGAACAGCTGTTGTGTTTCCAGGAGCAAGTGAATAATATGTCGACGTCATGTACATTTAAGGACCTGACTGAGCCAGCCAGTTCCAGACATGAATACATAGGTGTTTAAAGGTGAGCAAACGCATATATAGGATATCCATATGTAATGAGTTTGCTGTCAGGAACACCAGTGTGAGACTATTGTTTCCCATAGCACTCAAGGTGTGGGGTTGCTGTGAGAGCCACTGTGCAGGTAACCTCACTAGAGAATTAACAGAAGATCGTTTATTGCTCAAAAAGTTACATAAAGAGAAAGCAGCAAATGCTTTTCCAAGACCCTTAAAAGAAGTGCTCAGTTTTCCCTTTCAAATGTTTGAAAATCATAATAAAAGGCTCACAATAAAAGGTATGCCATTTATCAGATTATTCTTGCATAGTTATAGAAAAAAGCGTAGGAACAAAGATTTAAGGTTGTATGTCAGGTTCCAAATGATGCCTCCTAAAGTCATCTGCTTCCTTAAAAAAATGAGGCTATTAAAGTGAAGCCAATGATGTTCTGAAAAGTTCATTTCTTTTTAGAATATTATTGACTGATTGGAAGTCCCTCCTAATTAGCTTCCTTCCTTCCTTCAAAGGTCACATCAGTTTCAATTTCCATTCTGCCATTATTGCCTCCTTGCTGGAGGAGGAACCTTAGGAAAGGTCCAGTGCTATTTCTAGCAACACCGATACGATGGCTCAGATCCCTTTGAACAGCCCAAAGCCCATAGCCGACGTGGGTTAATTCCTACCTTTCGCAAAAGAAAGCAGATTCGTTCAATATTTCTCAATCGCTCTCTCTGTCAAAGAAAAGAGAAAGAAAGGGAAGGGTGAAAGGGTACAATTTAAGACACTCATGAATCAAGGAAACTACCTCCAAATGGAGTAAACTCAACCCAAGCGGTACTGTGATGAAGAGGGAGTGCACATGTATTGGGGTTAATGCCCATGAGGTCACACAAATTATTTTGACACAATGAGGATTAACTTCTGCAATCGGGAGACTTTGGTACCCATAAAGGCTCCCTATGCAGTTGAAAACTCTGATTTTCTAGAAGTCTCAATCACATGGGGAGCTGCTTTGGACACAAAAAGCTCCCCACTGCAGTTCATCCTCATTATGCAAAGAAGCTGGTGGAATTGGTGTATCCTTGAAGACAACACTGTAACTGTGCTGACTCTTCAACTCAGTAATGGCTGAAAAGCGCTTGACTTGGGTAGAGTTTCATTAGTAATTAATTAGTGGTAATAAAATCTGTGCCCACTACTTCAAGATGTAATGTTTTGTCTAAGGAAGTCATCCCATTCATGCAAGGATATCTGCTTGCACAGTGGAACTTCCTTTTCCTTTCCTCTCCCCATGTGTGCTCTCCCAAATGTGCTCCAGAGGGTTGAAGGAATCCCCAGAACAGATTTGGGAAGTGTGTAGGGGAAGAGAGGAAGGGGACAAATAAAATGATTGGTTTATTGATTCCATTGCACATGCAGCAGTCCTTGTGCAAATGGGACGACTTCCTTGGATGCGAACCATTGTAATGCATTATCCACCAACATGATTCGGATGACACCAGGAAGCAGATTCAACCTAAGATCTAGTAAATTCGGTCACTTTAGTTAATGTCTGTGTTCATTCTTCCATCTGCCATGGTGTAGCAGAAGTTGCTTCTCTGTAGGGTAAAGTGGATCCAAATGGGCAGTGCATGATGGCAGTGAAGGCAAGGGGTGTCTGAATCAGCACTGTGTAGACACACTTTTTTTCCCTTTTATGGCCAGAGACATCCAACAAGTAACTGCTGCTTTAAGTGTAACCATGGTGATGAACATTGGCAGACCTGAGCTTTGCCCAAAAAGTTTAAGGAAGCCCTCTCTAGTCTTCCAGTTTAAGCTTGGCATTTCAGCTTGGCTAAGCAAACATTGCCACTTGCCTTGTGTGTGTGTTTTATTTATTCATTTCACTGCTCAACATGCTTCGCCGGTTTTCAAAGACGTTGGAAAAACCCCTCCGCCTTCCCTTCAGGTTCTATTTAGGTAAACATGGTTACTGTGCCTTTCACCTATGGAATATATCAGCTATTACATCAGAGACAAATTCTCTCATCTCATAAGCAAGTTTAATTTGATTTGCTACAGTGGCTATCTCCCTCTTACACTGTGAGACTTCGATCTGCTTCTCTAGGAGAAAATGGACATGAATTCCTACAGCAGTCGTGAGTGGCGAGCATACACAGTCATGCAGCTTTGGAGAGAGATAACTTCTCTGCTGTAGAGCTTGAAATCCTTAAAAGGGAAAATGATTCCCTAGGATGAGGCGCTGGCTACAGCCAGGCATCAAGGGGAATTTAAATTCTACATTCCCTCCGGAAATAACAAGGTAGTTATTAAAGGTTAACAGACTTAAGCAGCGCAGCATCTACAATCGGTCTTTTAGTCATTTACCGTATTTTTCGCTCTATAACACGCACCTGACCATAACACGCACATCGTTTTTAGAGGAGGAAAACAAGGGAAAAAACATTCTGAATGAAACAGTGGATGTATCATTTTTGTGCTTCATGCTGTGGCCACAGACATGTGATCTGATGGTGAATTTGGGGTGACCCAATGCAAAAATCCTGAGAATCCCTGTGCATCCATGCTTTTTAACCACGTTTTTGCACCATTGCAGCCCCAGGCAACAGTGGGTGCATGATTTTGGGGGGCAGGCTGTAGCCATGGACATGCTATGTGCTCTGATGGTGAATTTGGGCTGACCCAATGCAAAGATCCTGAGGATCCATGTGGATCCATGTTTTGTAACCACGTTTTTGCACCATTGCAGCCCCAGGCAACAGTGGGTGCGTGATTTTTGGGGGGCAGGCTGTAGCCATGGACATGCTATGTGATCTGATGGTGAATTTGGGGTGACCTAATGCAAAGATCCTGAGGATCCATGTAGATCCATGCTTTTTAACCACGTTTTTGCACCATTGCAGCCCCAGGCAACAGTGGGTGCGTGATTTTTTGGGGGCAGGCTGTAGCCATGGACATGCTATGTGATCTGATGGTGAATTTGGGCTGACCCAATGCAAAGATCCTGAGGATCCATGTGGATCCATGCTTTTTAACCACATTTTTGCACCATTGCAGCCCCAAGCAACAGTGGGTGCGTGATTTTTTGGGGGCAGGCTGTAGCCATGGACATGCTATGTGATCTGATGGTGAATTTGGGGTGACCCAATGCAAAGATCCTGAGGATCCATGTGGATCCATGCTTTTTAACCACATTTTAAGTGGGGAGGGAAGGAAAAACACAGAACGGACAAGGAGCACGAGAGGGGTGTGCAGAGAAGCAGCTGGCTAAGAATGCAGGAGAGGGGTATAATGGGAGGAAAGGAAGGCAAAAGTTTTCCCTCACCTACCCACCCAAGCCAGCCAGCTAGCGCGCGCTCTCTCTCTCTCTCCCTCCTGCATGTTTTCAGCAGCACGGAGCACAGCCTGGAGGGGAGGGGCTTTCCCTGCTCTTTGTTCCGTTTGAGCAAACACAGCAAGGAAACAGAGATGGGTGAGCAGTAAGACCCTGAGGCAGAATGCAGGAAAGCAGCCACTTCCTCTTTTCAGGTTTCCCTTCTCCGAGACCCGCGATTTGATTTTTTTTGCCTCCCCTCACGCCATTTGGCTCCAGGGACCACACATTCGCTCAATAACACGCACAGACATTTCCCCTTCCTTTTTAGGAGAAAAAATCTGCGTGTTATAGAAGGAAAAATACGGTAACTATGGGCCATAGGCTCACATAGCTGTTTTTCAAGCCTATCTTTTGGAGAGATGATATTCCTGAAACCTTTGGAGTTGCCACCAGTCAGTGCTGCGATAAACAGACCATAGCCTAACTTGATGTGAGGAAACTTCATATATCCACAATCTTCACCGCTTTGCCTCCATATACAGCTGTTTCAGATGTTATGGAAAATGTAGATTCCCCGCTATGTAAATAAGCCATGGCAAGTCTCAAGCTTGCATACTCCCTCCTGCTCTCCCTTCTTCTCATATGCTCCAAAGGAAATTGGAATTGCTCCAGAGGAAATTGGAAGCATCTCTTTCCACTTTTAAACCAGCATTCTCTGGTTAGGTCCCAACGTGGAGATGCGGTTTCTTTAAAATCTGTAAAAACTCACACAAGTCAGGATTAAGCCACTGTTTCTGATCCAGGCTTGTTCATTAATTCAAGTTTAAACAAAACACAATTCATTGACTCTGAACATAAAACAGGGCACTGTGGTTTGTTTAAAACTCAAGAGGATGCTTTTGATCTCCTCTTCTGGCATGCAATAGGAGAGGGAAAGAGGAGCATGTGAGGCCAAGGCTCCTTCACATAGTGAGAAACCATCCTCTAACCTCTCATTAGGCCCATTGTCAGGATTTCTGGGGATGGGGTAGTTTTGTCACGGCCATTATGGTGAAGCAATGGAGCAACAATCTCTCTATGAGCAATGCAACTAAAATGTATTTTCACTCATATAATTACCCACAGGGAGTCAACATGTCCATATGATGAGAGAGTGACCAGATGATCAACTGACCACTTTGCCACATGACAAGCTATATGTAATGCGTGTTGACTTTGCCCTTCAAAAGCACAGCTGATTTTCAGTTATGTGAGTCAACCCTTGGCATGTGCCTTTTTCCATTCCAACACCCCTCATTTCTGAATCAGAAATAATTATGTCAAGACTCACCCTGTTTACATATTAAAATAAATTTCACTTTTAGGCAATCCTGATTCAAATCCATATTTTTGTTGACAGTTTAGCATTACTATCAAAACTAATTTACTATAAAATAAAAGAACAGAACTCACCGCATGCGCTGGGTTGCACTGATCTATAGGGCTCTTGAAGTCTGTCTTTAACTCATCAAATGCGATTATCTGCAAGAGAAATTTTTCAAACACTGAAATTACATTACCCCACACCATTAATTTATCCTCTCCTACTATGGAGAAAATCCATCCTTTCAATTATAATAGATTCAATCCAGATTATCTCCAAGACAACTGACATTTGTGTCATCTGTGCATAGTCAGGCTACTTGGCGTGAATTTGTTGTACAAAAATGTGAGAATGGCAGTTGTTCGAACTTCCATATCTGAGAGATCAAAACCATGGACACCTTCCCAGGTCCCAAGTACTTTCATCCCACAGACAAACCAGAAGAGCAACTGTGTTACTCAGTAGCAGCAAAACGATCTAATGTGTGTTAGTGCCATAGAATAGGGATGGAGAGCCTGTGACCCTCCAGATGTTGTTGGACTTTAATTACCATCAGCCCTAGAAAGCATGGCCAAATATGGGAACTGTAGTCCAGCAAAAAAAAATAAACCCAAAAACTGGAGTGCCACAGGTTCCCCATTCTAGCTTCAGAGGCTAACTGGTCTGTCATGTCATTAGCTCTTGGCGATACTGAGGCATTTTTATCTTTAAAAGGCTTTTCTCATTATTTTTCTCTGTGCTTTTGTACATGAAGATTCTTACACGTAGACAAACTGGAGTAATCTATTGGGAGGTGTGTTCTGCCACCCAGATACATATTCCAAATATTAATACTCGTGTCAGCTTCCTGAAGTGTGTGTTCAGATCAATATCTATCTTTATGCAGCCACACTTACACTACCTTTTCTACATGACTATTAATCTCACTGTTCTTAACAAACAATGTGAGAATCAAATCTAGCTTCAGACAGAGAGCAAAGCTCCAAAGAATGTACCCCAGCAACCTGAGTGGACATATTACGGGCCAAAATATGTTAGGTTCTCTGGCCTCTATCCTCCACCTGGCTTTGAGGAAGACTTAGAAGGGGAGGGGGCATTGCCTAGAGAACCACCATCCTCCACTCCAAGACCTTCCAGATCGGAGGATGTGGTATTATTGACCCTTCAGACTCAGAGGACAACCCCAATGGAGTGTACACTGCTGCAGCTGTGCTTCATGACTCAGTGGCTGAAGAATCATGCACTGGCCCTTTAAGGACCACAGATAGCTCCTAAAGGGAATGAAGTTAACAGCCAGTCCAGGCCAGACAGGCCTTCATGCTGCTCAGACAACAGCTCTTCTTAGGTGAATTCCAGCCAGGATCTGTCCAGGGTCCTGACAGGCTGTGCTTTGCCTTCCTTGTCTTATTCGTTTGGGTGTATCCCTGCCCATTCAGTAAGTAACATTCCTCCAACCCAGCCTCCCCTGGAAGTCTCAAGTTGACCTAGGACAGGACGAAGTTGACAGATGATAATTGTATGTAAGGAAAATTAACCTGAACATCTCCCCCCCCCCAGTTTAAATAGGTGCTGGGGGCGGGCAAGCTGGATCAGAGCAATGGTGTTTGGTGGGGGTTTCATTCTTGCCTCCTACAGTGGTTTTGATGAAAATCATTCCCAAGGGTCTTTTAATCCCAAGAAGCTCCTGGCACTTATGTGCGCTCACTTCCAGGGGCTAATGGCAGATGGGAGAGCTTTCATTGGTATCACACGCAGCAGGTGATCCAGCTTCCCCTCATACACTCAGGCCCTGCTACCCACATCCTCACTATCATAAAAATCCACTTATCCGCACATAAAGAATTAAATAAATCTTACAGCATGCTCTGCAGATTCAGATATCTGGACAGTCAACTTTCTTACTTCCTTGTTTGCTTGTGCCTTGCTGGTCAGTAGCAGCCCTTTTCGGGCAGAAACCACAGAGTGGAGGGGGAGTGAGATCAGATGAATCAGGAAGCAGGAGAGATTGTATAAATCAGGTCCCCCCCCCCTTGTCTCTCTTTTGCTGATTGGCTGCAATCATTTTAGGAAGACACCAGGGAGGTTGGGGGAGAGATCAGACAAATCCCACATTAGAAATATTTCCATAGGAAATAATGTAAATCATGGACTCATTATGCGAACGTTCACCTAAAGAACGAATTCTGGCGAATGCATTCTGTTCATTAAATGGGCCCTAAAAATATCATTTTTAGTTTGGCCCTAACTCCTAACTTTCACAAATGCAGATACTTTGCTTTAACATTCAGTTTCTAGAATGTGCCAATAATTATGTGGGAATGTGCCAACAGCTAGCTATCTTGTTATTCCTCCTTAAGTGGACCTTCTTGGACCTACAAGTGTTAACCAATTATCATCCAATGGCTAACAGTCTCTTATGGGGCAAGGTGCTGAATATGGTGGTGAAGGTAGAGATCCAGGTTTCCTTAGAGGAAATTGAATATCTGGATGCATTTCAGTCTGTTTTCAGGCCTGGTCATGGTGCTGAAACTGCCTTGATCACCCTGGTTCATTACATTTGTCAGATATAGGGGAGCAACAAAAAGAATTTTTTTGGCGACTTTTGATACCATTGACCACAGTATCCTTCTGGAGTGGCTCAGAGAGGTTAATTCCCTTATTTGTATGATCTTTTATTTCATTTTTGTATCATGAGTATGAAAGTTGTTTTCAAAACTTGGCCAAAGCAAGTGCTTTCCTTCATTAACAGCATTTTTCCTGTTCGCTATATCTGTAGCATATTGCAAATTCTGAATCACCTAATATCCCCGTTTTTAAAGAAGTATGAGTAACATATGGGACCACACAATATGACATCTTGTTTTGCTGAGGTCATATTAAATAGTGATTCACGTTGGGCTCTTCATTCAATAATACCCTGAATCTACTGCTATTAAATTGCTTTTTTAAAAATGCAAAATAATTAAATTCTAAGTATTTTCTTATTTTATTTAAGAAAAAATTATATTTTTAAAATGCAATGCTTCCCAAAGTTGTTTACAAAAATGTACACAAGCACATCTAATACATATTTTGGTAAGTGGTTTGTCAGTCTGACTAGCTGTCTGTCTGAGCCAGTGTGGTGTAGAGCGGTAGACTCGTAATCTGGTGAACCGGGTTCGCGTTTCCGCTCCTCCACATGCAGCTGCTGGGTGACCTTGGGCTAGTCACACTTCTTTGAAGTCTCTCAGCCCCACTCACCTCACAGAGTGTTTGTTGTGGGGGAGGAAGGGAAAGGAAAATGTTAGCCGCTGAGACTCCTTCAGGTAGTGATAAAGCAGGATATCAAATCCAAACTCTTCTTCTTTATAGTTTCGGCCACCTCTTGAAATATCATCATCAAACCTGGCATGAGGGTTCCCGAGTTGGATGCTGGACAGCATTTTGAATCAAATGGACAAACTGAAATGTCACTTTCATTTGACTTTTGCCCATTTTCTGGCATAGGTTCAGACACCACTAGATATCATCACCAACCTCAGCATGAGGATTCCCAAGGTGGGGCTGGAGGACTTCAGCGCTGTTTAGATGCTGGGTGCCATTTTGACTCAAGATGGTAGACCAAAGCATTACTTTGGTGTGACTTCAATTTCCTGGCATAGGTTCTGCTACCTTGGGAGATATCAGCACCAAACTAGGCATGAGTATTATGTGGGAAAGCCACTATTGTTGACCTGGGAGTCATTGCCACCACTGTTGCAGAAGCCACCACCAGAAGGTGGTGCCACTGAGATCTCTGAAGCTGGTAATCATTTCCATCAATGATACCATGTGATAGAAAGGCAACGAAGGCTTGGCATACAGAAGCACTCATCAAGGGGGAGGAGTTAAAGTGGTTGGTATATGACAGCTGTTCTGTTACTATTGGCCATATGCAGAAAAGTTTAACTAGAAAGTGTGTGTGTGTGTGTGTGTGTATCTCCTTCGCAAGCCACATTATTAGTCTCTAGATTAAAGATGCCACGCCAAGGCAGCACAGTTTTTGAAACAGAAATAAGAATTGACGTGATTTAAACTCAGATATCATCAATAAAGAGGATTTGCTCTTATCATTTAATTCCTCCTGACAGCAGCTCAAGCGCACATGGGAAAATAAGCATTCTTTTAAAATAAGAGTCAAATGATTGCAAAAAAACAGTTCTGGGAGAAATTCGACAACTGCTGTGCTGATTGTTCTGTCAGGACAAGCATCTCAGTTTTCCAGACGGAAAGAGCATTGTTCTGGGGCTCTTCCCACCCCCCAAGACCCAAGAGTCAATTTGGGGAGTGTAGGGGGGTGAGAGGGGAAGAAGTCCCATTGCACAAGTGGAATTCTTTGCACTCATCTTCCGCTTATGGGCCTGATTAGTTGAACCCTGCCCTTTGTTTCTACTCCTGAAAGTAGATTTGAAGTAACCAGCTTAGCTGATAACGTACCTTAGCTGCAGCCTGCCAGAGATCACATCCCCTGCCTCTGACTCATTTGCTTCTTACCTACCAGTGTCAGAATTAGACCCCAGTTGCAGCCTGCCACAAAGCTAGCCTCCAGGCCTGATGACAATACAGCAATGTATTAAGTACTGTGTGGACCCTCTATTTTAATTCCATTTCCAGCTAATTGCAGGAAAACAATGCCACAGCAACACTAAAGAGCTCTGACTTGGAGGCAACCATTCTTTGCATATTTAACTATGTGATACAAAAGTTAAGTTTCATTCAGCTCCAAGTCCAAACCACCTTCGCCAACAGCTAGCAGCACATTCCAGCTGAGTGCTCAAAAGATACACTTGAAGGAAGCTTCCCATCTAAACCTTAGCTCCTGTCTACTATAGCTGTGCTGTATAAGGCGCTGCAAATCCTAGTTGCTGGTCCCCTCTTGCAAGAACTTTTTATTCTGCTCATAGAATGGGAGACTCAGGGCCAAATGAGGTGTGACATTAATTTTGTAACGGGAATTAATGTACATAGGCTTTTAGCTGTGTAAATAGCTGGGGAAGCATGACCAGCTTCAGGGCTGGGGGCTGGGCAGAGAAGGGGGGGGGTTAACTCTTTCTCTCCCTGCACTGGTCCTGGCAAAAACAAAATGAGCAGGGTTGCCCTAATGAGCCGCATTCGTGCAAGACCTGTGCAAGGGAGGTATCAGGAGAACCTGCAGAACAGTGTGCAGGGGAAGAGGATCGTTCCACCCGGCAAACTGATATGGTCTTAGCGCAACGTTGAATTTCAGCCTCTGTTATCATTAATGACCTCCCACATATGTATCTCAAGGTAATGTACAAACTATAATATTGCTTTCCTGAAGCTGCTGTCCGAATTTTAAGGACAGTTTGCATTGGCGCCAAAATGGAGGCTCCCCTTAGAAATGCAAACAGCAGCTTTGGAGGGGTGATTTTATCAACACCATAGGAGGGAAAGAAGTAAACTTTCCCTCTCCCTACCACCCCAACCTCATCCTGCCAGGCTGCTCAGGCTTCCCTATGACTTCTATTTTCATAACAAAAAAGTGCACTCTAGTTTGGCCTTAAGGGGCAAATTACATATGTCATGCAAATCCATGTAAAACAGCCTCAATGACCATTGTTTCTGAAGAAAAGCACGTTTGGAAGGGACCTTTTTAGCAAGAAAATGTGGTGAATAGACAGTGGCCACTTAACGCTTTCCACACTAGCTTTTATTCCTGCTCCAGAACTCCAACCTGCTTTTTTCATCCAAATGCTTATTCTCTTGCTTTTCACAACCCTTGGGGGTAAGCAGTGGGGAAAACTCTATGGAATGGGAGGAAAGGCTGGTGGAGAAAGGAACAAGCACCCTCCTTGTCAGCCATCATTTCACTCAAAACAGGTCCTTTCCAAAATTCATTTTTCTCTGAGAGGAAATTCATTTTTCTTTGTGCTGGCAACAAACACATTTCCATGTAATGTGCAGATTTTGCCTTGATTTATGAACATACTGACCACACGGACTTTACACCCCACTCCTTAACACCAGTTGCATATCCATGTAGAATGAGGCGCCAGATTAAGCATCCTTGTGACATACAGTTCAGTGATTCTGTAGTTCCATTACCTATTTCAACAGAACAACAATTGGGGAGGTATTTATAGATGTACATATTCTTCTAGACAATGACAGCTTTGAATACAGAAGGTATGAGATGAGCAAGAAGCTGTGCTTCATTCAATTTCCATTCCCTTGAAAAGAAATAGAAAATTGTTTGGGCTTGTTCAAGTGGCATCAACCGAGGACCTGTGTTTTAGGGACTTGTGTTTCTGGGTTCTGAGAGGAATATCTTTGTGTTGGATGTGTTGATTGTGTTATTCATATCAAAGGGTTCTGAAAGTAATGTTGTTTGCATCGCCTCTATTGTCCAGTTCGATCAATGTGATTTTGGACGGACAAAGGAACATTTAAAAAATAAAAGAATGCAAAACTAAGTGCAGAGTGGTACACTGGAAAGCCCAGAATGGATGAAAATTGATTTAACTAAAGGAATAAGATGCTAATGAATGCTTTGGAGCTAAAGTGTCTTTATATTGCAAATTATAGTTACTAAAACTAAATGGGGTAACAGGACAATGGTTATCCTATTCATCCAGTGAAGAGACAGAACGAGTTCAGTGTGGCTGCCCAACAAGGATCGCTACAAAGAAAGGCAGCTGGAAGGATAAAATATATTCCCTTTAAGACAGATTAGAGTGTATGCAGCCATGCTGATTCCATTTCCTGCAGAGACTGTCCGCAAGAGTGCCAATTACAGCTGAACAGCATAGTGAGTTTCTGTCCATTTTGGGTAAGTTTGCAGTTTGATGGCATTGGAATCCATCTGGAATTCCACGATAAAAAGGTTTCAGTCTGTGCAACAAAGGGAAAGCCAAAGCAGTGTGAAAGGGCAGAGCTAACTATGGCAAGCTGCAAGTAAATTTTATTTCTCATAGCCAACATTTCTACAGCACTTTCACTGCTAGGGCACAACACACCAAAAATTGTATTTCTCCCCAAACTATCATCATATATATTTATTCCCAGAAAGGTGACTATGTTAGCAAATACAACAAAGAGATCTGACACTTTAAAGACTAGAAATATATATGATGGCATAAGCATTTGGGGTCCAGAGTCCACTTTATCAGCTGTATCTTACAACTGATGAACTAGACTCTCATCTATAACATTCTTTGCTGTTTTCACATATGTATGGCTTTCCTTTGAGGGGTTGGGGTGAGAAATTAAGACATTCTATTCTTCATAGTTTATGGCTGAATATAGGGATATTCTGAATATGTGATCACAAAGAACAGCTTTCCTATATCTGTACTACTAGTACCTGGTTTTTGTCCATTAAGATTCATTGATTTATAAGTCTCACACTTTTTCTCATTAGGTGGGCTGTAGGGTTGTGGGTTCAAATCCCAAAGTCTTCCTACCTGTTAGAGAAAAGGTTGCATCTTTGGCAGGGTCTCTAGCTCAGTGGCAGTGTTGGTACAGTAGCAAAAATATGACACAGAAAGGAGAATTCCTGGATGCCAAGAACCAGGTTTGGGGCAAGTACTCTTCGGCAAGAGAATCTCAGCAGAGATTTAAAATCACAAAACATGGAGCAAAGTAAAGCATGGAAATATAGTCTGTTATATTTTTAAAATATGCCCTTTAAAATGAATTCCAAAGTTTCCCTCTTCCCTGAGCATAGAGAAAGACCACACGATGGGTAAGTTAAAAATGGTTTACTTACAAACTCTCTGAAGGTCTGATTCATGTGCTTTTCCATGCAGCATTCAGAAAAAGTTGTACAGGCAGTAAAACTTGGCTTAGTTACAAGTTGGTGAAATAAATTATTGGTATAGGAACTCAAGAGTGGCTTGTGAGGGCCATGTGCTCTGAGCTGGAGCAATCAGCTCAAGCTTCTTCACACACTGAATTTCTCAGATAGACTGGGCAAGAATGATAGGCCTGATTACCTAGTTCCTCCCAAGGTGAGGGGAAGTGATCTCACTAAGCCTGGCAGGACAGCTTACTCTATGGTATTAACTCCTTCATGCATTAATTAGAGTTAAGACTGTTGGTTATATGAGGCTGGTTATATCACAGGAAGTACACCTGCTTTGCACACACCACATCCCAGACTCAGTTTCCAAATAAAAAAACTCTCGTATCAGAGCTGGGAAGGAGACCAGACAGCCTCCATCAGTTATGAGTAGACAACACTGGACTAGATGGACCAATGATCATCCTCTATTTGAGGCAGTTTCACAGGTTCATCTTGTTCTAATGACAGTAACCACAGCAACAGGAAGCTACCAAACCACCCATCATCGATGCCAGGCTAAACATTTCAAGAAATATATGATTGGATTTCATGGATCTAAATAGCAGTTTGGGGGCGGGGGGCAATCAGAACTGCAGCATGCAGGGAGATGGAGCTTAGCATTTTCCCCCACACTGAAATTCTACTAAAAATCACCCTCCAAGCTCGTATGCCACAAAAGGAAAAGTGCTACTGGCACTAATTGGCAGTTCACAAATCACATTTATGCTTCCACCCATTTATGGGATTCCTTGCCCTTCAACAGGTTTATTTTGTCCAGTGCATCAGTTCATCTACAGACTGTTTACACGAACCTGATTTAATGAACTTTATTTGTGGAGAATGGAAGTTAGTAAGATTGTCAGGTCACATTCAAGATGTGTTTTGAGGTTTTATTGTTCTTTTAATACTTTGCTTGGAGCCGTCCAAAGTGGCTAGAACAACCCAGTCAGATGGGTGGTGGCTTCTTCTTCTTCTTCTTCCTCCTCCTCCAGATACTGAAGGAAATATAGCCCACAGCATTCCTGGTCACTGAATGTGCCAGCTAGGACTGACTGGAGTTGGAGCAGGGCCACAGCTCAGGTCCCAGATTCAGTCACTGACCTCACCAGGAAGGGCTAGAATGAGCTCTATCCGAAACCCTGGAGAGTCACTGCCAGTCAATGTGGATCGGGGGGAGGGTTTTTTGCAACGCATGGCCTGAGATCCACTTGTGGCCCTCAAGGCTTTTTTGGCAGCCCTTGGCAACATTTGGCGTCTCCAGCCCTTGCACTGCCTTCCCAAAGTCTATTTAGTGCTTTCCAAGTTTTGGGGAGGGAGGTGGGAGAGCTCTAGGATGCTGCCAGAGCATTGTGCCTCCTTCCCAAAGCCCTATGCCTCACTTATCTAACTTTTGGAAGGCAGTGCAAGAGTTGTGGGGGTATCAAATGTTGGCCTTAAACCACCACACCCAGACACGGTAGTGTGTGGCCCATGGGTTCCAAGTCTTCTTGCAGTCTACTTGGAAAGAAAAGTTGGGCTGCCCTAATGTAGACAGTACTGACCTAGATGGACCAATGGTCTGACTTGGCTGAAGGCAGCTTCCCATGTTCCTATGGATACAACATCTGGAAGCCACAGGTTGCCCACCCCTGCTTTAAAGCTACCAATTAAAGCCAAAGACTTGCACCCATTGGTTTCTCCATCCTGCTTCATCTTCCTTTGTCCTTTAATTTGCCTTTTCTGCCTGCCTGATACAGCAGCCAGGGAAGGGAGGCTAATGAGGACCAGAAAAGGAATGGGCAATAGAAACTATAGGTTCTTTGTTGGTAGCTTTTAAAGGGTCAAAGACAATCTCTTGATTGTGACCTGGCATATTTGAAAGGGGTGCCTAACTCAATGTGTAACTCACCCTCCCCCCCTAAAAAACAAGAACAAACCACTGGTTGATTCGAAGCTGAACTTACAGTACTATCAAATCTTAGCTTCATTTCTATTATTATTATTATTATTATTATTATTATTATTATTATTATTGAAATGCAGCAGGGATTTCATCTTCAGCCTGGGAAAGAAATAAAGCCAAGCTTTAGCCCAAGAGATAAGGAAGGCTAGCGATAAGCAAGCTTTCAACCTCAGTCTCCCTTCGGTGCCAGCCTAAGAGGGGATGTTTGATACAGCTGTAATCTCTTTCTGTGCATCAAAGTCTCAGTCCTATTGGAATTTACATAGATAGAGCAGGTGTGATGCTTAATCCTCTGAGATAGTCAGAAGTGAGCAATCACTCCATAATGTTCCACTTATCAAATCAAAATTACATAGAGCTTTATGTCCATGAATCATTTTATACAAGCAGCCAAATGGGTTCTTTTCCTGCAATTTGTTCTTTTCTTAAAGTGAGACTGAATGGTTATCACTTTGTTTAGACTGAGTGCATGGAAAGAGAGGAAGATGACACAAAAAGGAAGAGAAGATGGAAGTAGTTCTTAAAATCTGAAGGGGGAGGCAAATCTAGCGCTAGCACCCAGTGTGATATTCTAAATATCATGATATGAAAAAATAAGGAGCTTATATTTAACAGAAAGAACACTGTGAGAGGCATCATTTGCCTTCTTATTGAGTTAGTTAATATAATGCATAAATAGATACATGCTATATACTATATGTTGATGTTCAGTTCATGTTGTATCCAAAGCACAATTAGTATCAAAACAAATTGATTTCATTAATTGTCTGCAATTGATTCTGCATCCAATGTCCATTAATGCCAATTGCAGCACAAAGAGTACCTCCCCTCCTTTTAAATTATAGACTCCGTCATTCTATATTCAAAACAGTTAAGACATCTATAATATCATACATTGAGGAGACCAATAGCTACTTACCACAATGAGTGTAGAAATTGTCCCCCTAACATACAGTGGATAGATTTAGAGTTTGGCCCAACTGAGTGATAGAAGTCCCTTCACAATGAAGGGACAAAGTCTCCACACATCTATGCAATTAATTTAGCAATTTTGTGCATGTATACAGAAAATGAATTGTATGTGAGATTACAATTTGAAAGCAAATGTTCACAATGAAAGTCACATTTTTTAAAAGCTACGGAATCGAACAATATTAATTCCTAATGCAACCCAACAGGGGCAGATTAGATCCATAAACTTTAAATATTGGCAAAATTATTTTATTTAGCTGTGCATTTTGCTTTAGAGCCAGACTGTATGCAGAACTCCAGCAGCATTATACCGTAACAGAACTACAGCCAAACTCTATCAATGATCTTTTCCTCTCTCTTTTTTTAACTACCTGCCTTTAAAACCCAGCAGGCTCCCTAATCTCAGAAACAGTCATCCTTCCATTAGCCAGATGGGTAGATTAGCCCGTTCTTCAGCACAGCACTGGTTGTTTAGTTTCTTGCTGTTCTCATAAAGAACTTAACTGTTACATGCCTGGTACACTAACACTTTAGCATCCATTATATATCATAAGAAATATAAGAACTCTGCTGGATCAGACCTAAAGCCTATAGCTGGCATCCAGTTTCTTGCATCCAGTTCCTCTTGCTATCATTCCACAGTAATTGGTATTCAGAGGCCTCCTGCCTCTGTTTCTGCAGGTAGCATATAAGCATCATGACTGGTAGCTATTGATAGGCTTAACTTATCTGTGGTGGTGTAATTTAAGCATCTAAGGGTACAATCCTACGATCAATTTGTAAGCATCAGCACAGGTCAGCGTGAGGGTTTACCGGGGTGCTTACAAACTGATGTCAACTGAGGGCTATAGGATTTCACAAAAGCCCCAACACACCAGCAGCCCCAATACACTACTGCCTTGACATCCCAGATACAATGGCAGAACAATCCATTGACATAGCTGTACAATCAAGAAATAGAAGCAAAATGAACAGGGGAAACACAGTGGTGTCATAGCTGGGACAGATGAGATGGCACAGTGAAGGAGGACACTTATGCCATGTGATATACTCCCCCAGATCATTGCCATGATCCCAGCAATGGTGCAACTTTCACCAGCCCCAGCCCTTGCACAGTACAGTGGTACCTCTAGATGCGAACGGGATCCGTTCCAGAGCCCCATTCGCATCTAGAAGCAAACGTAACCAGTGATGGCATGTCTGCGCACACACGCGTCGCTTTTCGCCGCTTCTGCGCATGCGTGTGACATCATTTTGAGCGTCTATGCATGCGCAAGTGGCGAAACCCAGAAGTAACACGCTCCGTTACTTCCAGGTTGCCCTTGAGCACAACTTGAAAGCGCTCATCCTGAAGCACATTCAACCCGAGGTATGACTGTAGTTTAATGTTTTCTTGACATACACAAACTTACAAGTGCACTTGAGGCACACTAAACATGCAGACACGTGCTTCTGGTAGCTGAGGAGCTAGTAGTCCTCCTTGGGCTTGTGTTCCTATAAGCAACGGCATGACTGTGCCTACACCCCAAAAAATTAAGAACCCTCACCTGATGGTGCAAGCTCAAGCAACCTGTGACTTTGGCATGGAAGTTGTCACTGTGCCTGCCTCTTCAAGACCCTCCTGGTCTTGGGTGACAGTGAGGAAGGGGACAGAGGGCCCCATCCTTTCAGACACTGTCTCTGCCTCAGCTCCTGGAACGTCCTGTCCTTTCTCCACTGACTGCTCAGACCCCTCCTCATCCTCCAGCTCTGGCTCCTGCCCCGAGGGAAGCACAAAACCCCATAAATGGCCACCTGCTTCCCCCGGATTAGCCTCTGGCCCTGTTACCTCTTGCACCCACTCCTCAGAGCCCTGCCAGTCCCTGACGGGAATGGTGGAGAGGAATCCCATTCCTACGTCTAAGCATGATCAGGCTTTAGCTGGACTCCGATTCAGATATCCAAACAGCCAGTTTGGTGTAGTGGTTAAGAGCGATAGTCTCGTAATCTGGGGAACCGGGTTCGCATCTCCGCTCCTCCACATGCAGCTGCTGGGTGTCCTTGGGCCAGTCACACTTCTTTGAAGTCTCTCAGCTCCACTCACCTCACAGAGTGTTTGTTGTGGGGGAGGAAGGGAAAGGAGAATGTTAGCTGCTTTGAGACTCCTTCGGGTAGTGATAAAGCGGGATATCAAATCCAAACTCCTCCTCCTCTTCTTCTCTCTGTCTAACCGACTACACAGGGTGGTTGTGGGGACAGAAACTGGGGAGATTACGTACTTCACCTTGAGCTCCTTGGAGCAAAGGCAAGATGTAAATGCAACTGTGCTTGCCGAGTCCACAATACATACAAATCAAATGCCATGGCATTAAGTCCCACACAAAATGTTGTGGTAGTAGCAAGTCCCAGTTCTGAGTAATGCACCAGCAATTGTTAGATTCAGCTCTTCTTATCCCACACAGAGTGCTCAAATTGCCTGGTGCTTCCTCCCTCTATTTCCTGCTTTAAGCGCATGAAGTATCGGCAGGTAGAGTTCTGCTTATAGGAGAGGATTCTGACTTGTAATTTGCAATGAACACTGAGGCAACTAGCACAAAAGTGTTTTTCTCTAATGGCTCACTAGATGCTAAAGAGAACATGAAGGCATTTCAGATTCTGAAATGAAAGCCTTTGCCTCTACTATTGGCTACTTCAGTTAGGAAGCTCCCCACAGATGGCTTAAGCAAGCTTCAGGGCTGCCCAGCTTCTCTCCAAAGACCTCGGGGCAACATTGGGCTCCTAGTCCCTCTTGGGAGCATTTGCTGAATTTTGGGTAAGGAGCAATTAGTGTCTAAGACATAAAACTAAAAATAGATGAGAATTTTTTTTAAACCCCCACAAAAAACCTTAATATAGCCTAGCACAACCAACATTACCAGTCACTTTAGAATTCCCAAAGGGAAAAAAATCATATTTTTTCCTCCAAGAGTTGTCTAAAAATACTGGTAATTGGTGACCTATTTTCAAATTAAATGGGGGGGGGGCTACCATCACTACTTATGCGCACAGGACTGAATTGCTGGATCACAACCAGAGAATGTTTGCTGCTGTATTTTTATTAATTAATTAAATTTCAGGGTTTCAGGACTTCTAGTTTTTTTATAGAAGGGAAGGGTTGTTTTTAATATGTACAGTATACTGTATATTAAAAGCACTCTCCTGTTGTATCCATTTGCTTGAATTTAGTTTATTCTAGATGGTTTTCACAATTGAATTACATATCTGTAATTCAAATGTAAAACATAGGCTGGACAACATAATAGTTCAGCAGGGTCGTCCCCCCCACACCTCATCCTCCAGAGAACCTCCAGCAGTTTGAAAAAGAAAACACTGCACTCATCTCATTTTGTCTCTGACTAGGGTTGCCATATTTCAAAAGGTGAAAATCTGGACAGAAAAGTTGTAGGTTTTTTTGTTTTGTTTTGTTTTGTTTTGGTTGGTTGGTTTTTTGCAAAATCTCAAAAAAAGAAGGAAAAAGAAGTTTTACAGCTATTTTTAAGGAAATTTGCCAAAATCTACACTTATGGGTTCCCATACGTCCAGATTTTCCCAGACATTTCAGCGATTTCTGCCCATGCACCCTTTCCGAAAGCCAAATCCCGGCTATGTCCAGGAAATTCTGGACGTATGGCAACCCTACCCCTGACAAACAGCCCGTGCCGGGGCTTGGCATTGGCCTTTAAACTAGCAAACCCTGCCAGAGGCAACAGTGGGACAAAAGAAGCGCACATGTACAGCACTGGAAGGGAAGGTCTCTCAAATCACTTCCAGCTCTTAAAAACTATTGTATGTCTCCAGTCTTTCCTGGTTCCAATGTACTGGACCCCATACACCTCTAGTCATGGCAAATCATCACATGTTAATGTGGGGATCCACATCAACAGCCGTATCCAGCCAGTTCAATTGTCCCCTGGTAGATATCATGAAGTAGAAAGGTGCGCACACACCCATATGTGTGCTTGGCATCTGTAGGCAGATCTCCCTTCTGGATTGGAGCAATTGTCTTCATCTTCTCTGCGTAAAGAAACTGGTTAATGGCCCTGCTGGAGTGGAATCAAACTTTCTTTCCCAATAGTCTTTTTCTCTATATAGTTCAGATCGTTTGCAACTGTCCCACCTACACCCAATATGTCCCTGTTTAATATTGTCGTTTTTCTGTTATAGACACAAATTCGCTTTACATGCCAGGTAGGCATATTTCAAGGAAGAAGAAGCAAATAAGCTGTGGTTACATTCCTCAACAGGATGCGATGAAGAACCTTCTGCATGGCTGAAACACTAGCAATAACCAATCTATAGAAAGCTGGGAAACCAGGAAAATAAAGGACATTCACAGTGTAACTTTAAGCAAACAGATGGGAAAGCAGAAGAATTGGGGGAAGAGGGGGACTTTGTTCAACAGGAAAAAGCAAAAATCTCAGGATATGTATAAGCAAGAGAGCCACAGTTATCTCCAGGCATGGGCCAATTTTGTTGCCTACTCTCCTTATTACACAGCTTTGTGCTTCTGAGATAAAACAGCTTTTTTCCGGCAGTTTCCCCTATATTTGAATTTTGTTGCCCACTCCCTCATCATAAAGCTTTGTGCTGCTGTGATACAAAATGACT
Source organism: Podarcis erhardii (assembly GCF_964252035.2). NCBI lineage: Eukaryota > Metazoa > Chordata > Lepidosauria > Squamata > Lacertidae > Podarcis > Podarcis erhardii. Next base: position 93,145,441 of record NC_138507.1, read on the forward strand.
TTTTCCTTTTTAGAGGAAGCAGCATCTTTGAATTTAATATTTCAAAAATTCTATGTAACGTGATGGTAGCTTGCCCTACACTCTGTCAAGTGGCTAGCTTGCTTAATGCAGCTTGATTAAATCTTTTAGTCTGTCAAATGCCTAAGAATATCTCCTGTACAGTGATTAGCTTGTCTGCTCTACCTAAATCTCCTATCACTTACAGTGCCAGAGTCAAAATGCTTGTTTAAAAAAAGAAAAGAAAAACGGATACTGTACTAACATGATATGCCTTTGTCTGTCACTTACTCAGAAATATCACATAGTGCAGCCCCTCCAGGACAGAACCACTTCAGAAAGCTCTCCTACCTCTTTCTCTTTCAATAATCCAACAACCGCTATGAGACGAGAGATAAAGGACAAGCCAGCTATTGATGCACTTGTTTCACCATGAGCAGCTTACACAAAACTGGCGAACCCAATGTGTTGTGCACAGGGTTGTCCCCTCTTTCCTTTGAGTTAAGAAGGGGAGAAGTGAGTTGCACTCACAGCAGCAGTTGCAGAAGTAACAAGGCAAAGGTCAGTGGTACCTCCAGTTACAAACTTAATTTGTTCTGGAGGTCCGTTCTTAACCTGAAACTGTTCTTAACATGAGCCGCGCTTTCACTAATGGGGCCTCCCGCTGCCGCCATGCCACCGACGTGCAACTTCCGCTTGCATCCTGGTGCAAAGTTCACAACCAGGAGCATCTACTTCCGGGTTAGCGGAGCTCATTACCCAAAGCGTTTGTAAGGAGGATGGTACGTAACCCGAGGTTCCACTGTAGCTGCTAAAATATGGTTGCCATAAATTAGCACCCAAAGCCTCCCACTCCTACTGAAGACCCCAGCAGTGCATTCTCCCCTGGTGAAAAGGAACAAGAAAGAAGAGTTTGTGCATTTTCTGAAAAATATATATGAAAATAGCCTCAGTATAGCACACTCCACAGGCTTTTCCAAGGACGTTGTAGTTATTTCCCCTTCCCCTTCTCCTCTTTATTCCCTGCAAATAAATTATTCGGATTCCAGGTGTAGCTGATGTTGAAGACTTTGTCAGTTGATAGCCAAGATGAACTTGCCAGAAATGACAACGGGCTTCTCAGGTTACCATAACTAGATTAATCATTAACACCCACGGAATGAGTGTGTGTGTGAATAGTTCAACTCACTGCTAGTCTAGGACTCACTGCAGCCCTCAACTGGCTACCTGCTGCCACATGTGGTCCTCAGGGTGAAAAAGGTTGTCCTGCCCTGACTCAGCCTGCTTATTCAGTTCTTTACCAAAGCACCAAATAAAGATGTGCATAAAGGTGACAGCTTGGCTTTGAATGTGACACAAACTGGGATTTATTGCTCCCCCAACTGTGCTCCCACCCTCAATTACTGGGTCATACTAAGGACAATTGGTTGAAGCAGATATAGGCAAGTAATCACGTTCCACTGCTGCCCATCTGAATCCATTTTACGGGCAAGCAAAGAACTTTAGTCTTCGCAGCTGACAATCTGGCACTTTCTGCAAGTACTAAACGGGCTTTAAAATTTCATTAAGCTGGGGAAAAATATAGCAGGCAGTGGGATTTGTTGCGGAGTGTGGTCCTCTACTACTTAGTCGGCGTTCTTAACTGGATACCATATGATTGCGGAGTTAGAACAATGCCTGGGAAGTTAACATTCAAATCTTTACCGGCTGACTCACAACGCAAGAGAAGTTTGACATTTAAAATGGATAGGAGGAAATTTAACTTCACAGGATCCAAACAGCTTAGTCCAAAGGAAACAAAGTCACAAGGCGCCCACTTGTATATCACATCCATTATCAAAGAATCCTAAAGGGGCAAGCTGTTCCAAGTTATGCTATAGACTCAAAATAGAGCCTATACAGACTGAGTGCCAATTTAGTCATAATTTTCCCATTCAGAGAAAGCCTCGAATATGAGCAAACTTTGTATGATTTAGTTAAGATGCAACACTATGGCCTCAGTGTTGTAAGATTTCAGTCCCTACCTACTGGGGCCTGCGGGTGCAAAAGGAGATCTACCCTCGGAAACCTCCCCATTCATCACATTCCCTGCACTGTTGCTGGTGTTCCAATAGAGGCAATGGTGAAAATGGCGTTTAGCAGGGTAGATGATGGACAGCTTAGGACTCTCCGGATTCCAAAGCCCTTCTGTTTCTTCCAACGCATCCCAAGAACAGAGGGAAAGTACACCAGACTTAAGAGTTGGCTTACTTTGCATGACGCCCTTCACAATGCACACTCATTCAAATATAAAATGAAATACAATAATAACGGAGAAGAACAACAAGAGACAAACAAAAAGCTGGAGCCTTGCTTGCAAACAAATGTGCCCTATACAACCCTATAGACTGAAAATCTTACTGCAAGTAAATCTGCCATGCGTATTAAATATCTATCTATTATTTTTTAAAGTAACTTTTTGAGGGTAAGCAGTCTAGAAGTTAGCACATTTTCACTGTGTTCAAGACCACAAAAGCTCCAAAAAAAAAGAAGCAGCGCTAGCTTGTGTTCAAGTCACATTACACAAGTTCTCTGCAATAAAAGAGCACATGAGACTCCACAGGAAAATTCATGCTTCAGTGGTGATGAAGATACAAAGACATTTGGAACATCTGGAACTGCTTGTGAGCAGATGATGGTAACCTGCTTATGTTAAAAGATGCTTCCAAGGTGAACCACAAAAGTTTCTTAGTAATAAATTTGTTAAGTCTTTAAGGTGCCACTAGGGTCTTTGTTTTCGCCTGCAAAATAAAGCTCAAATCCTATACCTACTATACCTGATGGAACTTGCTGCTGAGCAAACATGTACAGGATACGGCACTGTAACACAGCTACCCTTATGGATATGGTTACTGATTCTTCGGCAGAGCCAATAAGAAAACATATGCTTACTATAACATGTAAAGTACAATGGTTGCACTATGGAGGTTATGCTGGACTTCACATGAGAATTTCAGTGCTTATGTATTTTTCTGCGCTATAAATATCTCTGTGTAGGAAAATGACATGCAGTCGTACCTTGGTTCTGAAACACCTTGGTACTTGTTCGTTTTGGCTCCTGAACACCGCAAACCCGGAAGTAAGTATAATATTTATTTTCGGTCATTTCAGCATTGCAATCATAACACCAACAAACAAAATTATGCCCATAAAATCCCAGACAAATAAAATTTTAGAACAAATGGTTCCTCCAACAGTCAACTGCTGTCTCAATCATAAAAAAGCATATTGGCATAGTTTTCTTCAGCAAATTATCCTCTGTGGGTAATTAATATTGCTTTCTATTTGGTTGGCATCCATCTGTCTCAGGAAACAATGGAGGAATGCGCCTTTGGAGACAGACAGTCAGGTTGTGCATCTATAGCAGTGACCAGAGGAGGAATGGCTGATGGAGGAGCAGAGAGAGAAGATATGCCATGGTGCATCTGCAGCACCAGCACCAGATGCCTCCATCTGCCCCAGCTGCAACAAAACATGTCTCTCCCATATCAGTCTCTACAGTCACAGCAGGGGCTGCAACCTACCAACAGTTTCTAGTTACCAGATTGTTGGTTGTTGCTTTCCTAATTATCTCCGGATTAAAGTTAGTTGTTTGTCTAGATTAGGAAAGCATAACTTTGCAGAGATTTGGACATGCACAACTTGAGATTCATAATTTTTTATCTCAGCAGCAATTATCCTAAAACAAAAGACAGTGGGTGCTTGTTCACTTACCTTCACTGAGGGCTCTTCCACACTTGTGTTTCTCCCATGCATTCTAGGCACAGATCCGAGGGATTTTTCAGTTGTCCTACTTCTTTTCCCAGGAAAACCCTCTGAATCATATTGAATGTAAATTTGGTTTTCTGTAGATTGATGTTTGTTCCAATTCAGCAGTAAACGGCAGGTTTTCCCAGAGAAAGTGGCAGAGTAAACGAAAAGCCTCTCAGACCTGTGGCAAGAAAACAGGGGGCAAGCACAAGTGTGGACAAGCCCTGGGTGTTGCTGTTGGTTCCTGAGAGGGAGTGGTGAGACATGGGGAGCTCAGTGTGGTGCAGGCAAATAAAGAACACATCACAAGGAGAACCCTACACCTCACCCCTCTCAGGAACCAGAAGCAACATTCACAGTCAGGAAGGCAGGTGAGCAACCCCACTTTCTCTGTGCCACCTTTCTAAACACTACTGCTTCAGACCACGGCCTGGCCATTAAAAAGAGACTTCTTTTTAACGAGTTTTACTTTCTTTCAGGCTGTCAATATGGGCTATGCAACAGTATTGTAAGGTGAATTTATATCTGGGGGATGGACGACCATACTCAAGGAATGCTAATCAACAGCTGGAAGGAAGTGATAAGTGGGATGACGCAGGACTCTGTCAAGGCCCAGTGTTCTTTATTATCTGTACAACTTGTCTTGAAAAAGGAGTAGAGAAGGTGCTTATCAAATTTGCAGGTGGCACCGAAGTGGTGACACAGCTAATAGCTTAGAAGACAGAAAACAAAGATTCTAGATCAGGGTGGTCCAACTCATGGCACGAGGGCCACATGTGGCCCTCAAGGCCTTTTTTGGCAGCCCTCAACAACATTTGATGCGCACACACCCTGCCCTTGTGCTGCCTTCCCAAAGCTGGCTAAATGAGGCTAAATGGAAGGAGGTGTGAGGGCTCTGGCAGGGTCCTAGAGTCCTCCCACCTCATCCCCAAAGCCTTGTTGGCGTTTTCCCAGCTTTAGGAAGGAGGTGGGAGGGCTCTAAGATTCTCACACCTCCTTCCCAAAGTCCAGGGGTTCACTTAGCTGGCTTTGGGAAGGCAGTGTGAGGGCTGCGAGGACATAAAATTTTGGCCTCACTCCCCCACCCCTCCTTTGCACAACAAAGCAGAACCCACGGGTTCTGTGGTGAAGTACTCTTGCGGCCCACTTGGTATGAAAAGTTGGGCAGCCCCTGTTCTAGATCATCATGACAAAATGGAGAACTGGGTCAAAACTAAAAAAGTAAATGTCAACTGAGGCAAATGTAAAGTCCTCATTTACATAAGATTCAGATGCACAAATTCAGGATGGCTAAATGTGAAATAGACTGGGAGGTTTTAGTAGGCCACAAGCTGAACATGAGAGTGGTCCTTTTTGATGTTGCTGCTTACAATGCTCTCACTCAGCCTCCCAAGAAATATCCACCAGGACATCATTTTCTGGAGGGCAGAAAAGACCTTACAAATCTAAGATCTTCCAACTTTCCACTTACAGCAGTACATGTGGTGCAGCCTTGATTACTCTTTGAAAAAAGATCTCTCTGCCCCCACACTGTCTAGGCACAACAGGTGGGGGAGCAAATTATAAATCCAATTAACTGTGAATTTATTTTCTGGTTGTAAGAATACAGGTTTTTAAGGATTAACATTTTCCTCTCCCACTTTGCAATTTTTAAAGGTAGCGGAAATTTGTGTGGGAGTGATATGCTCCTGTGTTCTTCCACTTACAGAACACAATTAATTCTTGGTGGTTTTAATGGCTATTATTCTCAAAACCCATATATGCCACTGAATTAGCACATGAAACGGAAGGATCGCTTAGACCCATGGTAACTTCACCAGGCCTTTGTGGCTGTACTGCATAGCTGATGTAAAAGGGAAGCAATTGATGATTTGTAATCAGTCCTCCATATATCCGGTATTTTGAAATGAGTTGCGCTAGCTGAAGTTGTTGTTCAAATGATTAAAAGGCTTCTGACTGCTAAGTACTAACGATTATTTGCAGAACAATAGTGCCAAAGTGGAGTAAGCTAGAAAGCTGGTAAATATACTAGCAGTGTGCATAGGCTCTGTGTAGGGGCCAAAAAATGAGGCAACTTGGGATGACTCAGGGGTCTTCCCCCTCTTCAGAGTTCAACCACAATGTCAATAAATCCCTCCAAGTCAGATCAGGGCCCCCATGAAGCCTTGTGTCATTTCTGTACTGTACTTTGAATCCATGGGTGTCAAAATTTTTGCCTCCAGAGCACTGAAGAGCTCTGAATTGTTGCTGAAGCAAAGCAGTGGAAGGTTTGTTTAAATAAATAAAAAAGTTTAAAACTTCATTTAAGTTTGTTTTTAACATCTTATGTTGCTCTGCTTTAACAAAACCCAAACATAGCTCTTTAGAACTCCCCACACAATTTTCTGGACATTGTGAGGCCTATAGGAGTAAACACAGAGCTGTTCCTGTACAGAAACAGAGCTTGTTGTGGCTTTGTGGGGGCCCTGACCTGACTATGATGGGTGCATCATACTTTGACTTGGAGGAGGGAGAGGAAACACCTTGATTTGCCTAATTATTCAGCTCACACACAGAGCCAATACATACCTCCAGTAAATGCTTCCCTGAGGAAGTTTTGTACTCCTGGTGTTGAAAGAGTTGGTGAAACGTCCTATGTTGAAAAAGCATATTAGGACCCCTCTAATCTGAATAACTATCGCCCAGTATTTAAGATCCCTTTTTAGGCAATGTATTCAAATGGGTTGTGGCAGCACACCTCCAGTGGTTTTGGGTCAAACTGATTATTTAGATCTCTTCCAGAATAACTTTTGGCCTGATTTTGGAACAGAAACTGGTTTGCTTGCGCTGGTGCAACCTTTCCCAACCTGATGCTCTCCAGATGTTTGGACTACACCTTTCTCATCAGCCCCTGCCAACATGTCAAATGGTCAGGGATGCTGGAGTTATAATCCCAAACATCTGGAGGGCACCAGGTTGGGAAAAGATGCCCTAGCTGGGAAATAGACAAGAGGACTGCATCCCTGCTGGTTCTCCTGGACTTGTCATGGTATGCTTCTGGGTCTTAACTTTAAGGGATAAGCAGTGGATCTCCTGGGGCTGATAAACTATATGTGGATTGGGGGCCCAGTACACACCCACCCTGTAATCTATTTGCAAGAACTGTTGCTTATGTACACATATAAACTTAGTCTAGCCTACCTCACAGGGCTGTTACAAAGATGAAAATGGGGAGGGGGTGATAATGTACACAACCTTGAGCTCCTGGGAGGAAAAGCAGGATACAAATAGACAATGTAATTCCTGTAAAAATAAACATACACAAAGCCAGAGAAGCCGTCCCCCTTGATATAACTGCAACATTCCACAGTCCTGATACTTTGCTGCAAAATGCCAAGAGAAGGCAAAAAGACTGCAAACACTGGAGATGTACCACATACACCACACATAATAGTTTTTTGTCAGAACTGCTCGGTCAACCCCAGACTGCTCACTGCTGATATATTGAAGAGGTGATTGGATCCAGTTTGCCCTACCTGGTTGTTCTGAGCTCAGATTCGCTGGGGGTTTTTTTATTATCAAAACCAACAGTGAAGGAGGCTGCTACCAAACAATTAAGAGAGTTTGGAAGAGAAATATGGAGTACTCTGGTTTAAATAGGGTTCTGATCTCCAGCATTTATAGGTAGGTCTTGGAATCAGTAACAGGCTCTAAAGATTTGTTAAGAAGTCTAAAGGGAAAAGAATTAGATATTGCAGCTGATATACATACGACTGGAACTCAATGGAACCATATAAATCTGTATCTGCTAAAGTGAAGGAGTGATCCCTAAAGTTGATACACAAGTGGTATCTTACCCTGAGGGAAATGACTGTATTGCACCCCAGGATGTCTCCTGCATGTTGGCGGGAATGCCAGTCGATTGGGACTTATGTAGACATGTGGTGAACATGTCTCCAAGTACAGGTTTTTTGGGTGCAAGTGTTTCAGGAAGCAACCTCCATCACGGGTCCATGGGTCTACCACTCTCCACAGCTGGCACTTTTAAATTTATATATAGGTCTTGACTTAGATTCAAAGTGTAAAGAACTATTAAGCCATTTAACTGCAACAGCAAGGTCTGTGATAGGGTTTAATGAATGAATATAGATCAATAATATCAAAGGTTAACATAAAGGTTAAGAGCTACTTATGGGCAGAAAGATACCAGGTACTTTTATATCTGTTTGATATACATTTATTAACTGTTTGGCAGCCCAGGAAAAAATAAATTTGTATAGTTAGAAAATAACCATCAATACATTTTGATGGTATCCTAAAAATGCATGTAAACAATCTAGGTAAAGTCTTTTCTGAGAGATGGAGGGAAGTGATGCAGAAGAGTCACATAGGTGAAAGTGAAGAAGACAAAGGAGATGTCAATCATGGTGATAGTGAGAGGAGGAAGGGGATGTCAGCAGGTTGAACAAGAGGGATCAGAAATATGTACAACAAAATAAAGCAATTATCTGCAACAGAGGATGCTGAAACAAGTAGAGGTGGAAGATGGGCCTTGAGTAGAGATTTTGGAAGAAGTTGGGGTACATGGAATGAAATCAAATTAGGAAGTACTGCAGAGGAAATTCAAGAAGAGGGTTATTATGATGTTCAAGTTATGCCTCACCCAGCAAGGGATGGTGGGGAGAGAGGAGAACACCTCCTCACTCCTTGATAACCCTGCCAACCCTGAGAGTCATCTTACTGGAGCAGAACTGTGGAGGAAGAAACCAGCTGGCGGTGATGACTGCAATCCAGCCAAAGAACTGAAAAACTAGCACCACTAAGGCAAGGAGTGTCAGGACTGTGATGCCGTTTCCTTCCTCCAAGATTGTTGTTGTTTTTCAGAGTGCCTCTTGCAGGGGTTGAACTGTCTCATGGTTAGGGTTCCTCCTTGGTGAGAGAAAGGAGTAGTGGGGAGGTTGATGAGGGTCTTGGATGGAAGACAGCAACCTGGGTAAAAGCTAGATTGCTGTTGGCGAGTCCATCTGATTCTCAACTAGCCTCTGCCATGACTCTTATAATCATGCTAAACTATACCTCCCCATCCTGCTGTGGCATATGTTGCTCCCATCCTGGCTGCCCTTATCACTATGGCAGAATAGATGTGAGTCAACTGGAAAGGCTAGGGCCAATGCACATACTACACACAGGGGCAAACCCAAGTCTCTCCCAGCTTTATCCGTACCTGCTTGAATCACATATTTGCAGCATTCACACTTTAGATGTACACTTAAAACATCCTACAAACAATGCAATGTGTGTACCAACAGCAATACTATAAATGCTTGCCTTAAGTATGGTAAGTAATGGTAAATCAGCATTATTATCACACATATTGCAGGTGGGGGTAGAAGTTGAGAGACAGTGGCTTAGGAACGTAGGAAGCTCTTTTCTACAGATTCCATCTGGCTCAGGACTGCCTACACTGATTGGCAGTAACTCTCCGTGGTTTTAGACTGGGGCCTCTCCAAGACCTAGCTGGGGATTGAACTCAGGGCCATCTGCATCCCAGACAGATGCTCTTCCACTGAGCTATGCCCCGTCCCAAGCTTATGGTCATTCTGTTTGCTTAAGGCCACCTAATGAGTTTATGGCGGAAGCAATATTCAGACCAGGGACTTACTAACTCATAGCTCAGTCTCTTAGCCATTACACTACACCAACTTTGATAATATCACAAAGTGTTTGCTCTTTTTAAAAAAGTATTTTAAAGTTTTGTAATTGCCTGCTATCTCTTCAAAATGAGGTAGTGGTTAAAAAAATGAGGCTAATTACTCAACTGCTGAAGAACAAGAGAGAGCACAGCACTGACTCTCCCACATTTAATTAACCATTTAACCACAATTTTCTTCCTTCAGATGTATTTATGCATTGTATTATGTTCCTTCCTCTCCATATTGGCTTGTATTATAGACATCCTAGTTAAAGTGAAGAGGGTTTTTCTCTTTTATTCTTTATTGCAAAACAGATTTGACTCAATGAGTTTCAAAGTATATAGCAATTTAAAAATTATTTGTGTTAAGAGGTTATCTGAGCTACCACTGAAAAGCACTAGTGAAAACAGTTGCATGGCAACATACTTTAAAAACAGTTTAATATCTAAGAAGTCAGCAAAGAGAACTGAAAAGAATGGTGTGCACTTTAGCTGAAGTAAAACATACTTTACTGTGCTCAATTGCAGCTCATGTGAGATTTTAAAAAATCCGTTTTGAAACATATTTTTGTTAGCTAGACACAACTGAAAATTTAGCAGTAGAAAGAAACTGAAAGGATCAATCTGATTGCATTGATTTAGGCAATCATATTTTCAGTTCCTTTCATCTTTGCTATTGATTAAGGACTACAAAGCTGTGCCTCTCAGCAGCTTCCCCGTGGCTGATTTCACATGGTGGTGTTAACCTTGAAGTGGAGATAAGAGGTACCTTTAAAAATAGGTGTCAACTAAGGCTTTTGCACTAAAGGCATTCTTTGGACTATTGAACTTGCACTGGTCCTGATCATTTCTGCTTCTTGTGCTGGGGACAGCTTTGGGACATTCCCCATTTAGGCAGTTTGAATCTGTGCCCCCAGTGCTCAAAAAAACCCTTTGGCTAGAAGACCCCTTTAAAAAGTATTTTAAAATAGTGCATTGTATTAGCAAGTGCCATACACAGAGATATGTACAACTCTTCATGTGAGAAGCAGGGACAGAGGGTACCAGAGGTCTTGCAGAATGAAGTCCAGAATGATTCCAACTGCAAATAAGGACAGGAAGTAGCACATTTGTTTTCCATTTCACACCTCTCATATTTCCTGTGAAAACTTTTTAACAAGTCCTAACTAAACAGATGATCAAATCTGAAAAAGAACAGTTTTTGAAGATGATCTATGTTTCTGCAAGAGAGATCAGCTCACACATTGGGTTGTTGTTGTTTTAAATGTACACAGTGTTTTAGAGAGGGACATGTGACTAAAGTGGAGATCAAGGCAGGTGAGTGCCTAGTGGTAAGAGCACAGCCTTCCAGAGACATACAGTTCTCTTTCAGCTTCTCCACCCCCGGTGTCTATCTCCGTGGTGCTGAGTGCCTCTTCTTTTCCTTTGCCTCCTGCTTTCATCTCCACAGATACTGTTGTGGTGGCATTTGCAAGCAGGCAGTTGTTATAGTTACTTGCTTAATTGCAAAGAAAACCTCAGTGGCTGAGGGAGTCAGAGCTCTCTTGCCCTTCAAATTCCCCGAGCTGCTTTGACAGGGGGGGTGGGAATTAAGTGGGTGTGTAAGTGTGTTTTTTATATCTTCATCTTTTAAGGGTGAAAGTGCTGAAAGATAGGTGAAAATCAGTGTCAATGCATTTTAGAAAATGTGGACAAGACAAATCTCAACTTGGGGAAAAGATGATCAGAACGTAATGCACTATTTTACATCTGAATAACACTAAAAACTTGTCAGGAAGTATTTTATTGAGAAAAATCTGTAATGGTGTTGGATAGCACTAAAACTGTAGTGTGTATGGAGCTTTGGTTCTAATTTGGACCCTTTTGCACTGCAGTCTGGAATCCCTGGACACAGGGTGTGGGAGAAATTACTTCTTGATTACAAAGATCTAATGAGCTGTCACATGGAAGATGGAGCAAGCTTGTTTTCTTCTGCTCTGGAGGGTAGAACCCAAACCAATGGCTTCAGCTTATGAGAAAGGAGATTCTGACTCACAATCAGGAAGAAGTTTCTGACAGTAAGAGCTATTTGATAGTGGAATGGACTCCCTAGGGAGGTGGTGGGGTCTCTTTCCTTGGAGGTTTTTAAGCAGAGTTTGGATGGCCATCTGTCGTAGATGCTTTAGTTGAGATTCCTGCATTGCAGGGAGTTGGGCTAGATGACGCTTGAAGTCGCTTCCAACTCTACATTTCTACAATTCTATCTCATACATACAATCCTCCTAACAGACTGTGTTCCTAATGGCATAGAATGCAGTCTATACATAGCAGCGGCAGCAAACTTCTGTCTGGCATGATATGGGCATTTCACTGACACATGTTGCTGTGGATATCTAATAACAACAAAGATGTACATTCAGGATCTAGTAGGCATGGACTATTTCATCCAGCCCAGACACCAAAGCTTTGCATAACTACTATATCTGTATTTACTGCTGTAAATAAAAATACATTAAAATGTAAAATATGAGTATATTCTTCTCTAGGTTGAGTCAAAGACAAACACTAGTCAATCTTCTACACGAATATCAATATTTGATTGTCCTGCTTTTGCCAACCAAACCAACAACAGCTCATACTTATCAGAATCTTCTACCTTTGTCAAAATTCTCTTAACACAGGTACCCAGGTTTCTTGAGGCATAGTGTCTGACAACCAGGACACAATAAACTCTTATATGAAAGAATACACAGGTCCTAAGCAGAATGTATTAACTACCAATATGTTCTCTGTGTATCATAGGGGCAGCTAGCATGGTGCCCTCCAAATGTTGCTGGACTCAGCTCCCATCAGCCCCAGCAAGCATGACCAACTAGCAAGGGTGCAGTCCAACATGTCAAGGGCCCCCCGAACATGTCGATCTACCCTGATCTAGCACACAAGAAGGAAAATAGCAAGCAGACCACTACCAAATCAAGAAAATATCTGAACACCCCCATTAAAAGAAACCTAGAATAAGTACGGAATGCCATGGTTTCCTCACTAACACAAACATGCACTTTCTCACTCCATAAACTCAATGACAAGCATTTTCGTGTAAGCCACTTACCAAATGGAACCAGAATTTCCCATAAAATTGAATCATGTGAATATATAAAGAGATTTCACTTAAGCCAGGGTTCATCAAAACATAGCACCAGAACCTTACTTAAATGCAGTGGCACAATCCTGTAAATGTGAACAACACTTGACCATATATGGAAATATCAACACCAACTGACCATGTGCAGATTGCCTCATGAGTCAATAACTACAATCCATATCAATGCAATTAGAGAGGCATTGTGGGGTCACATTTCAGACCAATAACTAAACAAAATAACATTGTCCATGTTGTTTTATTAACCCCAATGGATATTACTTTGCTTCTGTTGTTGTTCAGTGATTCATTCAGTACTGCAAATGACAGCAATGTGCCAGGCAATCATGGGACAGACTTCCATTCACTATGGTGAATGTGATGACATCCTCTGCTGATCAGGAGAAGCCAATAGCCTTCCTTGGAGCTGTAGGAGTAGGCTGGGATCACCTCAACACATATGCAGTGATTCCATCCCCCTCCCCAGCTTCAAGGTAGGAAGGAAGGCCAGAGGACTTATTTTATCTATCTATCTATCTATCTATCTATCTATCTATCTATTTGTTCGTACATTCATTGCAACATTTATAAGCCACACTTTCCTTCTCAAGCAGGTATGTTCAAAGTAGCTAACAAAAACAACTTTGGGATTTGTGTTGCCAATGAAGCAGCTAAATCAATAACCTGGCTATTCTTTCCTGCACCAAACAGAGGGGAGCAGGGGACTGCCCTTTAAGAGGTGCAATGCAAGGTTAATGACCAGGGGAGACTTCCATAGTTCCAGTTACAGATAGGTAGCCGTGTTGGTCTGCCATAGTCAAAACAAAACAAATTCCTTCCAGTAGCACCTTAAAGACCAACTAAGTCAGTTCTTGGTATGAGCTTTCGTGTGCATGCACGAATTCCAGTCGGGATTCAGGCCTCATCATGGGACTGAAACTGCCTTGGTCGCACTGGTTGATGATCTCCGGCGGGCTAGGGACAAAGGTGAGAGCTGTTTCCTAGTTCTGCTGGATCTCTCAGCGGCGTTTGATACCATCGACCATGACATCCTTCTGGACCGTCTTGAGGGGCTGGGAGCTGGGGGCACTGTCATACAGTGGTTCCGCTCCTTCCTCCTGGGCCGTGTTCAGAAAGTGGTGGTGGGGGATGAGTGTTCAGACCCCTGGCCGCTCACTTGTGGGGTGCCTCAGGGTTCTGTCCTCTCCCCCATGCTTTTCAACATCTACATGCAGCCGCTGGGAGCGATCATCAGGAGGTTTGGGCTGGGTGTTCATCAGTATGCAGATGATACCCAGCTCTACCTCTCTTTTAAATCAGAACCAGTGAAGGCGGTAAAGGTCCTGTGTGAGTGTCTGGAGGCGGTTGGAGGATGGATGGCGGCTAACAGATTGAGGTTGAATCCTGACAAGACAGAAGTACTGTTTTTGGGGGACAGGAGGCGGGCAGGTGTGGAGGATTCCCTGGTCCTGAATGCGGTAACTGTGCCCCTGAAGGACCAGGTGCGCAGCCTGGGAGTCATTTTGGACTCACAGCTGTCCATGGAGGCACAGGTCAAATCTGTATCCAGGGCAGCTGTTTACCAGCTCCATCTGGTACGTAGGCTGAGACCCTATCTGCCTGCGGACTGTCTCGCCAGAGTGGTACATGCTCTGGTTATCTCCCGCTTGGACTACTGCAATGCGCTCTACGTGGGGCTACCTTTGAAGGTGACCCGGAAACTACAACTAATACAGAATGCGGCAGCTAGACTGGTGACTGGGAGCGGCCGCCGAGACCATATAACACCGGTCTTGAAAGACCTACATTGGCTCCCAGTACGTTTCCGAGCACAATTCAAAGTGTTGGTGCTGACCTTTAAAGCCCTAAATGGCCTCGGTCCAGTATATCTGAAGGAGCGTCTCCTCCCCCATCGTTCTGCCCGGACACTGAGGTCCAGCTCCGAGGGCCTTCTGGCGGTTCCCTCACTGCGAGAGGCCAAGTTGCAGGGAACCAGGCAGAGGGCCTTCTCGGTGGTGGCGCCCGCCCTGTGGAATGCCCTCCCATCGGATGTCAAGGCGATGGACAACTACCTGACATTCAGAAGACATCTGAAGGCAGCCCTGTTCAGGGAAGTTTTTAATATGTGACATTTTAGTGTATTTTTTATCTCTGTTGGAGGCCGCCCAGAGTGGCTGGGGAGACCCAGCCAGATGGGCGGGGTACAAATAATAAATTATTATTATTATTATTATTATTATTATTCAGATACACAGTGTATCTGAAGAATACAGTGTATCTGTAACCAGTGTATCTGAAGAAGTGTGCATGCACACGAAAGCTCATACCAAGAACTGACTTAGTTGGTCTTTAAGGTGCTACTGGAAGGAATTTGTTTTGTTTTGACCAGGGGAGAGTAAGGGCTTAACAGCCACATCTTCGGCTACCAATACCAGCCAAACCTGTAGAGCTCTGTATGAATGACTAATGTACTAAGTGTATTGAGAGAAATATATATTTAGAAGTGCTATTTTTAAAAAGCATCTCATCTTATTTATGATAAATAGCTGTTTAAATAGGAGATTCTGATGGGCAAGAATTTCTGATGACCTATCAAAAACAGTACTTCCATCAAATGTTGATACCTGTGTCTTTAGATAACAGACTCTGAGGGCCCAACCTGACAAGACTTTAGAGTTCTGTGATTCGATCTTCCATCTCTTTTTAATTTATTCCAAAAGAAGCCAGGGGGGATTAGATCAGGATGACAGTGTTGAGGGATGGGACTTAATCCTCCTGCCCATCATTTTGCTCATCTAAATTCCCCCCTCCAGCTGATACTTCCCTCATTAGGGCTGCTGTTGAAAGAAATTAAAAGAGACAAGAGATGCAATTATGGATCTCCAAGGACTCATCTACTTCATCCCTTATAGGCAAGAGGATATTCTGAAGGCCTGGACCTCAAGGACAGCATCCTATCAAAAGGTGGCATCTATGCATCTGTGCTTTCAGGTAGAAGATTCCCAAGAGCAAATTTCTGATTACCTGACCATCAAGAACAACATGTTATGAATATGTACATAGCTATGTTTTCAGATGGTGGATAAGGGTTTCTGATGTCCTGGTTGTCAAAACAAGCACCCTAACAAATTTGGGTCCTTACATTCAGGAAATATTATGCATCCCCACCCCTGGATTTGAGATGGTGGTACTCATCTAAGTGAATCTGCTTGATAAAGATAACTATTTCCCAAAACATTTTTTTAAAATCTAATTTAACTACCCATGAATCAGCTATATAAAAAGATGGTTTTCCAGATGGAGGAGCAGGCTGAAAACCAGTCTGAACAAAACATACCTTGTCTAATTTTGTTTTGTTACCCATTGAACACTTATATCTAGTTTTTCTGAATCTTGTCTAGCGTATCCATTTGACTATAGCACACTCAGGCACAGAGATGGAGCTGCAGGTGATATCAAGTGAAGATTGCTAATGAATACTACTAGTATCTGATGCTTAGTACAACAAGAGGAAAGCCCAAGTTGTGGGTGGAAATTTCAAGGAGGAGGAATGTAGCATTTATTATTTCTATGTTCATATCTGACCCTTCTTCCAAGGAACATGGATAACATAAGCAACTCTCTTCTTTTCCCCATATTATCATCACATATACCCTGTGAAATATGATAGGCTGAGAGATAGTGGATTGCCCAAGGTCACCTTGTGAACTTCATGGCTTAGTGGGGATTTGAACCAGATCTTCACAGTCCTAGTCCCTAACTACACCACAATGGCTCTCCTGACTTGATCATTATAAAATCCTATCAGTAAGGCAATTTGACAAGTTGTTTCCCCAACCCTCCCTCCACACACCTCCTTTCAAATGTGTGACATATTTTGTGGACTGCTCCTGATTTTCTACCAAGTAGCTGAGTAACTTCTCTGGCAAAACAAAATAAAAAAATTCCTTCATACTGAATTCCTTCCAGTAGCACCTTAAAGACCAACTAAGTTAGTTCTTGGTATGAGCTTTCGTGTGCATGCACACTTCTTCAGATACATGTTCTCTGGCAAAGTACAGTATACAACTTTTTAGCCATTGGGAAAAGCCGAACTCGTGAGGCAGGGGCTGAAAATAAACCTGATAAATGTGTCGTTCACAAATAAGATCACTTAATTTGTCTACACCTGATTAGTGACTGTAAGTCTTCAGATTCAAAGAATGAAGGTGGGGTGCAACAAGGTTACACCTGGTAGCCACACCGACACACGTTTGCCACATTCCCTGTCAGCCGTACTTCTAGCACCAGTGTGAAGGACGTGCATATACATACAGGTAGCTGCATACGGGTCCTCTCCATACAAATCAGAATTGTTACTGGCCAGGATTCCCATTCATGTATGATATCTATGGGCATATATCTGTGCAAATGCAAGTCGCCTTCATGCTGACTCAATGAACACCCATTAGGGCAAGGGTTATTATTATATTTATTTATATCCCGCCTTTTTCCTGGATCTGGACCCAGTGGTCCGTGAGCATCATTCAGGTGGTCTATGGCATGTCTGCATTAAATATTCACATTGACTTTAACTGTATTTTAATTGCTTCTTTTATTTCTTATATTGTATATCATTCAGTATCTAGCATAGCACATTACAATTGCTACAGCAGGCAGAAAAATCATTAAGTGGTCCACCAAGACCATCACCAATGTTCAAGTGGTCTGGGGGTGGGGGACATGCTTGGGTACCGCACTTCATTTGGGGATGCAGCTAGCCTGTGTAATTCCACTACCCCTTGCATCCAGTCACTGGACATAGGGGGCAGGGGCTTCTGTACACCCTTGACAACCAGCATCTGGATGTGTCAGTTGTCTCCACTGAAAAGCATTGCCCACGAGGTGATGTTAAAAGCTGTAGCCTTTGCTCTCCCAGTCATGGATATGCATGTCTTGCACAAACCAGCCTTCCTCTGGAAATTTTACAACTTCCATCGCCCCTGGCCATCGGCAACATTGGCCGGGGCTGACGGGAGATGGGATTTCCAGATGTTGGAAGGCACCAGGTTGAGACAAGTGTGAACTATCTATGAGGAACAAGAATAAGGCTTGCACGTGCTGCATACCTTCAAAACTCAACTGGAGCACATTTTCGTCCCTCGAAGAACTCTGGGCACTGTAGTTCGCTAAGGGTTGCTGGGAACTGAGACTGTGCAAAGGGTAAACCGCAATGCCCTGAATTCTTTGAGGGGAAGAATTCATAGCTGTCAACGTTTCCCTTTTTTTTAAGGGAAATTCCCTTATTCAGAATAGGATTCCTCGCAAGAAAAGGGGAAAGTTGACAGCTATGGAAGAATTTGCTTCGAATGTAAGGTTGTTTAAAGAGAAGAGGTGACTGGAAATGTTGGGAAGTAGAATTTGTGTGTGTGTGTGAGAGAGAGAGAGAGAGGAGGAGGAGGAGGAGGATTTGCGAGAAAGAGCTACTCACGTGCCAAATAGCGAAGAAGATGAGGGCCGCACACAGGACCAAGGAGAGCATGTAGCAAAAGGCAGCAAACGTGAAGGCCATGGCGGGAGCAAGAGGAGCCTGGTGGGACTGGCGCGCATGCACTCAGCCCGGGCAGGAAGGCACCTCCTCAGCAACTCGAGGCGGGAAGAGCTCCTTCCTCTCGGGAGGCCGCCACAAGCTCACTTCAGAAAACTCCCACCCTACGCGGGAAACCAGCCCCTCCGCAGGCATCCAGGAGGGGAGCAGCTTTGGAAGCCTTCAGGACGGCCCCTCTGACTGGGAAAAGCTCGCTCGCCGGCTCCCGGGAAGGCGGAGAGCGCAAGTGCCCCGTTCTCTCTCACACAAACTCGAGTCAAAGTGGGCTAGGCGGAAAAGTCATTCCGGATGAAGAGAAGGTGCCGAAAAAAGGAGGTCCGGCAAGCGGCGCGCACCCCGGGGATCCCAAGCCCAAGTTCCTGGCGCACCTCGGAAAGTGCCATGGTTAGTGGAGGCGGATTTCTTCGGAGCTCCGGGTTTCGCTGCGCCCATAAAAGAAAGGATCTGGACAGAAAGGGAGCGGGATGGAAGCCTCCCTCGATCTTGGTTCTCGCGCTAAAGAGATGGGTTTTTCTTTCTCTCTCTCTCTCTCTCTCTCTCTCTCTCTTTCTGCCTGGAAGCGGCTCTGTGGCGGGGAGGCAACGCGCCTGGGGCTCCTTCGCTTCTTCTCCTCCTTCAGCAGGAGTTCCTTTGTTCCTCAGACCCGCGGCGAAGATTCAGTCGCATCCCCGCCGCCTTCTCTCCATAGTCGACGGGGGGGAAGAGCCCTCCTTCCCTTAGCCGGCTGCAGCAGCAGCTGCTTGTCTTGAAGGGGGGAATAAAGAGAGTCCACCTGCTGCTGCTTCTGGATACAAGGATCTTGGACTCTTCTCTCACAAGCACACACTCATACATACGGATCTCGCTCCTGCCTCGCACCTCCAGCAGCCCAAACGAGCCGGCGAGGAGGGGACTTTCTGCGGGCTCCTCCCGCATCGCAGCTTCCTCCTCGCCTTCCCCCTCCAACTTGTGCACGCACGCACACACACACACACACACACACACACACACACACGCACTCCCGAGTTGTCGAAAGCCCCGAGGAAACCACGTGGCCGCCCAGGCAAGTCCTCTTTCTGGTCGCCACCCGGTGCCCCACTGCTGGTCTATGCCCAGCTGACCTCGTGGTAGTGGTGGTGGTGGTGGGCAGTGCCAAATCGCCTTCGCCGTCCATACAGCTGTGGCTGAAAACCCCACATTTCCCACCCGCGCAACTCACCCCAGACTTCTTTTGAGAAAGGGGCATGGGGGGGGGGACTTCAAGCCCCATGAGAACACCGAGAGAAAATCTGTGGTCCTGCAAATGTTGTTGGACTATAGTTCTCACCATCCACGACCACTGGCCACGCCGGCAGGGGCTGGGGGGAGTTGGGGGGATGTGGCAGCTCAGCGGTTCTGCTTTGCCTGCAAAAGCCCCAGATTCAATCCTAGCATCTCCAAGTAGAACTAGGAAAGACTCCATGTCTCAAATCTGGGAGAGTTGCTGCCAGTCAGTGTAGACAATACTGAGCTAGGTGGTGCAATGGCCTCATTCAGTATAAGGTAGCTTTTATCTGGAGGGCTAAAGGTTGCCCCATCTCCCCTCCATTGCAAACTGCTGGAACAGGGGGAATCGGGAAAGGCAACTAGATGATGTGGCAGAGATTTAAGGTAGTAAATGATGCGCAGTTGTGAACAAGGAGAATTACTTCTCTCCAGCTACCCAGAACTGTCAGGCTACACTGCAAATGGAAAAACTTATTTATACCCATGACTGTGTGCACTGGAGCCTACAACCTGGGAGAGAGGAAAAGCTGACAAATCAGCTAAATTAGGCTGCGTGCACATTACTGCTTACTCCAACACACTACAGTGGTACCTCGGGTTACAGACACTTCAGGTTACAGACTCCGCTAACCCAGAAACCTTGGGTTAAGAACTTTGCTTCAGGATGAGAACAGAAATCGTGCAGTGGCAGCGGGAGACCCCATTAGCTAAAGTGGTACCTCAGGTTAAGAACAGTTTTAGGTTAAAAATGGACCTCCAGAACGAATTAAGTTCTTAACCTGAGGTATGATTGTACCACCATTGGCGTCTGAAACCAAATACAGTACACACGACATTAGCCACAATCCACAGGTATCCCGCAGCTTCTTGAGAAATGCTCTTTCCCTTAAACTAGCTTCCAGATGTTTAGAAAATGGAAGCGATGGTCAATGTGAGGTGCGTACATTTCAGGCAGCTGTTGTATATGTGCAGAGGACAACTTCAGTGAATTGGAGGTCAGTGAGGGGAAACAAATCAGGTAATGGGCATCTGGGGAAGGCATCCTCACCCCCTCTCTGGTGTCAACAGCAACATAAAAAGGAACTTGGAAGAACAATAAGAACATATATTTAGAGAAGATTGGAAAACATTTATTGAATATATGGGAAATCACTGTGTACGCTGAAAATGCTGGCAGCATTAAGATAAATTCAACAGTGTAAATAAGTTATGATGGATGTAATAATGGAATACTGAATGGTATAGTTTCTGTAAAATATGCAGGGATTTATGATATATAAAATGAACCATGGAAAGAGAAGAAGGGAAGTCATTGATATCTTAAGGATGTAAAAATGACTACTTTAAATTGTAAAACAGAAAATTTAATTAAAATTATATATATGAAATGCGACTTGAAACACAGCAGCGGGGAGCTGGGACGCCCTTGCTGCATTTCAATACCCTAAGGTGTACATGGCCTTAGCCCCTGATTGACCCTTAATTTCCTGTGGTCCTCCCCACAGCAAAGTGGTTGTCTTTATTTTTCCAGCCTGCCTCTGCTGAACAGCACTTTATCCTCCATGACAGCTTTATCTCTTACGGACTTCCATTACTGACCAAGAGGGCTCTCTCTAGGCCTGGGGTGAAAATTATTAGATCAGACCAAATTTAAAATGTAGGGGTTTTTTTACTAATAGTTTTGAAAAAGTTAGTGTAATATTTATAGGGGATATATACAGTTAGTGTAATATTTATAGGGGAGGAAACAGATTTCAGAAGAGCTTAATAGATAGCCATAACAGCTTTTAGGAAAATAACATATGTTGGGGAATGCACCCATCTAAACCTTATTTATTATGTTAATGTAATCATTACTGATATATGTCTACCATTTCTCTACTTTAGCCAAGACATAACATACAGGAAGCTGCCTTATGCTGAGACAGACCATTGGGCCATCCATCCCAGTCTTTCCTATCCTTACCTGGAAATGCATGGGATCAAACCTGGGACTTTGCATGCAAAGCGGGTGCTCAGTTACTAAGCTCTGACTCTCCCCAAAATACTCCCCCCCAAACCTAGCAATAAAGTTCTGGCAATAAAGCCATTCCTTTCTTTCAGTTCACTGACAGCTCTGCTTCCAGC
The DNA here is from genome assembly GCF_964252035.2 of Podarcis erhardii. Classification (NCBI taxonomy): domain Eukaryota; kingdom Metazoa; phylum Chordata; class Lepidosauria; order Squamata; family Lacertidae; genus Podarcis; species Podarcis erhardii. The sequence continues at coordinate 93,166,975 of NC_138507.1, forward strand.
CTTCTTGCTTCTTGTTTTAGTTCACTTTTGTAACTTCCTTCTTCTGATTTGTATATCTCTCTTTCCTCTGCTTGCTCTGCTTCACCTGCATACACTATTTTAACTCACCCATCCAATGTTCTAGCCAACCAGAAGTGCAGGAGTGTGCAAGTCAGTGACTGAACACTGTTAGTGGGGGGAAAAGAAACAGGAAATTGGGGACAAGTAACTAGATTTCCAAACCCCTCCCTTGCATTTCAGTTTCCTGGGTTGACCTTTCTGAATTCCCAGCAAAAACAGCCACCGAACAGAAGGCCACCATTTTGTTCCTAAAAGCAAACACAAAATGGCCGGACAGAGTTATGCTTTACACGTCAGGCATAGGCAAACTCGGCCCTCCAGATGTTTTGGGACTGCAATTCCCATCATCCCTGACTACTGGTCCTGTTAGCTAGGGATCATGGGAGTTGTAGTCCCAAAACACCAGGAGGGCCGAGTTTGCCTATGCCTGCTTTACGTTATTGACCTGTGAACTGCAGAGGACTACATTGCAGTAGGGATGTGATGATGGACCAACCAGCATAAATGTCTTTGCTAAAAAAAAGACGAAAAATCATATCCGTTAACTGCTCACAATACTATTAGAATTATTGCAGACCCTTAAGATGGTCATCCCTATTCCGTGGGTGGCACTGTGGTCCAAATCACAGGCCCTCTTGGGCTTGCTGATCAGAAGGTCGGCAGTTTGAATCCCTGTAGCGGAGTGAGCTCCCATTGCTCTGTCCCAGCTCCTGCCAACCTAGCAGTTCAAAAGCATTCCAGTGCAAGTAGATAAATAGGTACTGCTGTGGCAGGAAGGTAAATGGCGTTTCCGTGCACTCTGGGTTCCGTCACAGTGTTTTGTTGTGCCAGAAGCAGTTTTGTTGAAAAGAAGACAAACTTAACATCCCCCTCACCCTGTTTTTCCCCAACCTGAAGGCATAGTTCAAATGTAGAAAATAATAGCAAATTTCATACAAGCACTGAAGTGGAAAGAGACTGAAAGCTGCTAATATCAATATAAAGGAAAATGTCAACCCAACCATATATTATGGAATATGGCAGGCACAGTTTGTCCTGTAGTCTTTGTTCGTGTGCTAGATGAATGGCCACCAGTCTGCTACAAAAGTCTCTCAGTTTTTGAACTTTACAGTTTCTAGCTATCAATAATCTTGCTGCCAGTAACCAATTAAATGCTTGTAAAATAAGCCTTGGTTGTCCCCGCTGAATATACCCAACAATTCTTGTATTATTATTATTATTATTATTATTATTATTATTCCTCTTTTATTTGAAAGTTGAAATACCCAACAATGCTTTTAAAAAAAATATTAAAGATTTTCATGAAGCACAAAGAACGTGCAATGTCTCTCATTTTTTTTCTTAATCAGGTTATAATATTTTGGTTACGTTCAAAGTAAAATGTAAAGCAATATGATATCCAAAGGCAGGAGTGGAGGGTGGGAGGTAAACTCTTGTCGTTTTGTCAACTTGGTACGTACGTGGGTTTTTTATGTCAGTGTCAATTGTGTAGGTTCTCTTTCTGTATATTTATTGGTTTACATTGACAATGAGAGATATTTTTAAATAGGTTTTCCCAGTATTTTTGTTATTTCTGCAAGTATCCAATAAGTATCTGATTCCTATTTCTTTACCCCCAACCTTTCATAAGTTGATGTACTTTTGTCAGAGTCAACATGTTCTTGAGTCAACGTCCTTCAAAACTGAACAAGGTCCAGAGATATAACTAATCATTTTCCATGTCCAGGATATGTTTGCAATGCTTGTGTTTCCTGCAGCAGAAATGGGACTTTTTAGTGAGCCACTGCTGAAATTTAAAATTCTTGCTGCTCTGCTCAAATAGGACTACTATAGTGCCCAGCAACCTACTGGCGGCTACTGCCACCCATTGCTGCATGCCTTGGTTTTCTTCTCCCTCACCAGCAGAGTTCAGTGGCTGAATGTGCTTTACTGTGCTAGACTGCAGGGACACCTTCCATGGCTGAGTACCATCAGTGACCTCACAATACAACTGAAGACACTTCAAGTCCTTAAAAAAACACCCACTTCTCTTCCAAGTCATCTCCTCAGTTGTTGTTATTATTATTTTATTTGTTACCCTGCCCATCTGACTGGGTTGCCAACAAAATATTAAAACACAATAAAACCATAAAAAACCAACCATAAAAAACTTTCCTGAACAGGACAACCTTCAGATGTTTTCTAAAGTCATGCCATGTATCTCTGTTACATCTGCTGGGAGGTTGTCCCACAGGGCGGGTTAAGTCCAGTCAAAGGCGACTATGGGGTTGCGCCGCTCGTTTTCAGGACGAGGGAGCCAGCCGGTGTTTGTCCACAGACAGCTTTCCAGGTCCTGTGGCCAGCATGACTAAACCGCTTTTGGTGCAATGGAACACCATGATGGAAACCAGAGCGCACGGAAACACCGTTTACCTTCCTGCCACAGCAGTACCTATTTATCTACTTGCACTGACGTGCTTTCAAACTGCTAGGTTGGCAGGAGCTGGGACAGAGCAACGGGAGCTCACTCCATTGCGGGGATTCAAACCACCGACCTTCTGATCGGCAAGCCCAAGAGGCTTAGTGGTTTAGATCACAGCGCCACCCACGTACAGGGCCAAGGCTATTTAGGGCTTTATAGGTCATTTATTGCCTTGGCTCTGGCTTGTAGTCTGATCTTGCCTGATCTTCAACCCATCTGTGATCAGGTCTCCTTCCACTGACAAGTCCCCCCCCCCCCGCCCGGCTTATCTGTACCAGAATCAGATCGCCGTTGTAGCCTGGTGCAAAGCTAAGCTCCAAATCTGACCACAACCTTACCAAGATCTGCACTCCAGACCTTTATCTGCAGAGGTGTGTTTTTTTTTAAATGAAGTTTATTTTTTTATGTATCTTAATTTTAATTTAAGGAATGTTTTTATGCCACCTTTCAGTGACAAGATTATTTCTAAGGTACATTCCATAAAACAGGTATTCCTTTAAAAAGCTCAACAATTTTTGGATTGTCCTGGTTTTTACTTTTTGAAATATGACAACCCTAATAAAAGGCATACTTGCAAATAATATATTTTTTAGTTCATATGAGGAAGTTTTATTTTTAGTAGGTATGCTGCTGCTTTTTCTCTTCTTTTCTTACTTTATGGGGATGACAGTATTTTTTAAAAAAAAAATCCAGCAGCAAGGCTAAAAAATTAATAAACTAGCCTGAAATTATTTGCTAGAAGCAGTGCTATTAATGATCATTCAGTACAACACATTAACTAGATTTCATTAACTGGAGCAAAACAATTGCAAATTATAATAGGCTTCACAGTTATGCTGGAATGTGGTGAATACAGTAACATTATTTGGTCTGTTTGCCTTTTTACATCCGAAAGCCCTTTCTTCCTACAAATGTGGAAATTAAATTATTTCTCAATAACCCAGTAGATTTTAGACTGCAAAACAATATCTTTGAAGAAACAGTCACTGTCATTTGTACAGTATTGTATTACATTTCCTCCAACACCTGAATGTTTATCATCCACATTAATATGGATGGGGGGGGGGGACAGCAGATGGTTTGTGGATAATCTGTAAAAAAAACATTTTGTTCTGAAGCAGCTCTACAATAAGAATACACAGAACGTGGATGAGAAGTCTGCAGCACTGTAGTGCAAATTGATTCTTAAAGTGTTTTTGCTATTCATATTTGTTTCCTTTCTCCACACAATAATGTCCTTGCAATGGTACATAATTTCTTTTTTAAAAAAACCCCAAAGCATTTCTAAGCACTGGCTGTATCTACAGCTACTTCCACCTAATCGGACATATTATGTTAAACTAAGGTAATGATGCCATGGCAGAATTGTAGACTGATATCCTAGCACAAATGTTGAGATAAAAGAAGCAGCTGCCAACCACCACTATGGTTTATGCCAGCATGCACAGGTATACATGGTGAACGATGGAACCTGAACTGATTTTAGGTTGGACCACTACTTTCCCTGTCTAAGCTGAAGACTAGCACCAGAAAATTAATTTCAAATGTTCAGGTACAATGAAAGATGAGGGTCATTAGATAAATGGCATGGGGCCAGGTTAGTATTAGGAGTATCATCTTCCCCCCTATGAGTCTGCCTGCCCACTACATTCATCATCTGAGGCAGGTGTGGGGAACCTGTGGCCCTCCAGATGTTGCTCAAATACAACTCCCATCAGCCCCAGCAAGCATAGCCAATGGCCAGGGATGATGGGAGTTTTAGTTCCAACATCTGGAGGGCCAAAAGTTCCTCACACTTGATCTGAGACCTTGCGGCATTTTCCTCTGCCTTGAGAGCAGGCATAGGCAAACTTGGCCCTCCAGATGCTTTGGAACTACAACTCCCATCATCCCTAGCTAACAGGACCAGTGGTCAGGGATGATGGGAGTTGTAGTCCCAAAACATCTGGAGGGCCAAGTTTGGGGATGTCTGCTTGAGAGGCTCAGATGTCCCAGACATGTTGACAAGGTCTTTGTCATTCTGGGGCAATGAAGGCATTCCTCTATTATCAGGAGTTTAGGTTCTTTTAACAATTCTCTCGTTGTTGTGGTTTGTTGTACTGCTGCTTTCTCTCTCAGGTTTTTTATTTGCTTGCTTGCTTACTTACAATATTTATAAAGAGTTCTAAGGATGACTTGTGAGAAGAAATTTAAGATTCAGTAACTACTATAACGAGCGTGGAAAAAAAGATCAGCACATAAAAACAGTCACAGAAAACAAAAGCAGCTGAAAGCAAAAACAGATGGAAAGGCCTGCAAAATGAAAAAGTGCCAGGCAAACCTCTTTGAAGAGGGCATTTGACAACTGGGGGCCCACCACTTAAAAGGCCCTCTGTCCTGTAGCCATCTATCACAGCTCATGTACCAGAGCCTCGGAAGAAGATCTCAAAGTCGAGGTAGGTTGATATGGAGAGAGATGGTCTTTCAGGCACCCTGACCTCAAGTCATGAAGAACCTTAAAGGTCAAAACCAACACCTTGAACTGGGTCTGGAAATGGTTCCGTGAAGGTAGCAAAGAACTGGCATGATATGTTTACATCATCCAGTCCCTATTAGCAGCATTACAGCCATATTCTGAACTAAGTGAAGATTCTGGACCATCTTCAAAGGCAGCCCCACATGCAACACAATTCAGTAGCCCCCCAAAAGGAAGTTACTAGATGCATGGGTAACAGAAGTAGTTGAATAGTGGGTAGACATAGCAGACGACACAGCGATTCTTCAAAGCATCTCTTTATTTGTAAGCTGGAACAGAACTGAACAGCAAATAGCTCAGCTGGCCTGCTTTTATAGGCAGCCGGCTGTCAACATTGTAGCAACAACAACCCAGGGTTTCCCGCCTAAAGTAAGTGACGTGGACCTGAGTGAAAACTATATACATGATACTCCTGGTGGGCAGGGTGAGAACTTCAATACATAACACCCCTCCCCACCGAGATAAGGCATTAGTTACAATCATAGTGGTTACATTACATACAGCAATACCCTTATTGGTTTCAGTAAGGCACATAAGCATATTAATTGACCCTATTCACGAAACAGCTTTACATGTGCAGTTTGTCCAGTGAACATAGTCTTTTAAATACGGGCTACTGGCCTTGCGGATTTCCTGGGCAGCCTCTGAGGCCACGGCCTCCTCAATGGCTTTCTGCAGCATGAGGTCTGGCTTGGCGAGGAGATGCCGTTGCAGATAGATGTCCCGGACCCTGCAGACGATTCGATCCATCAGGGCATCGTCTAAGTCTCAGAACTCGCAGTGCATTGCAGCCTGTTGAAGGCGGTGGTGTAGTTGTTAATTCACCCTCTGCCTGGTTCCAGCGGTAGAACGCATGGCGGGCAACAATCTTGGATGGTTTTGGCACGTAGTGGTTGCGGAGCTTCTCTTGAATTGTGTCCCACAGCTCTGCCTGGACTGCTAGAGGCGCAACCGATTATGGGCCGTCGCAAACACTTCGGGGCCACAAAGGCTGAGGACAGGCCCTGCTTCTGCTCTACAGACCCTCTTATCAGCTCATTTGCTTGGAGGTAGCAGTTGAACCGAGCGAGGTAGGAGTCCCATGATTCAGAGGCTGGGGCAAACAGCGGTAGAGGCACGAGTGAAGCCATGGTTCTGATGCCGACGTGGAGGGCGATGGATGGAACACAGTGCTCTAGCCAGAACGGTCAGCTCTGAATTGGTTCTGCTCCGTGATTTCGCTCAGTGTTTCAGCTCTGTGATTCAGCTCATCTCAGAGGGTGGCCGTGTCTGGCTGTGCTCTGATGTCCCTCAATCCCACCTTCGTCGCCCAGTGTTGAATAGTGGGTAGACATAGCAGACGACACAGCGATTCTTCAAAGCATCTCTTTATTTGTAAGCTAGAACAGAACTGAACAGCAAATAGCTCAGCTGGCCTGCTTTTATAGGCAGCCGGCTGTCAACATTGTAGCAACAACAACCCAGGGTTTCCCACCTAAAGTAACTGACGTGGACCTGAGTGAAAACTATATACATGATACTCCTGGTGGGCAGGGTGAGAACTTCAATACATAACAGAAGCAAAGCTCTCTCTTTTCAGACAGCGGCACCGATCTCCATTATTAATTGTCATGTTACATGCACCCCATATCTAGAACCCAGATGCTAAATTGCAGCAGACAGGAGGCCAGCCTGCAGCCCCCCCCCCTCCTCCAGAAAGGTATCAAAGCGGCACATAGAGTAAGATGCTGGGGCCATCTCAATAATTCCTGGCACCTTACACCGCTACTCATTTTTTAACCCATGCATAGTACTCACATAGAGAGTCAGTATGAAGGAGACATCAGCAACCAAACTGGGCAATCAATACACAACTGATTGGTTTGACCTGGTTGTCCACGTCACTCAAACAACACATATTCTTGGGACTTTGCTTCCGGTTATCCAAGGAATATCCAATGTTGTATCTATAGTTGTGCTGCTATTGCACAGGCCAGGAATAGTCTACATGATACCTCCAGATGTTGTTAGACTCCCTGACAATTGGCCGTGCTTGGTGGGGCTGATCTGGAGGGCACCAGGTTGGCTAACCGCTCAGTTAACCAAGAGGATAACACAAGGGTCCTTCAAATCAATTACTCTGGTTTTGAGCATTTTTTTCTGCTTGTGAGAGCAGTCATGAGCTGTTGCATATGTAATAGCACTGAATCACTTACATATAACAATTACAAATACATTTATTCAGAAAATCCACAAGTTGCAGCTTTGATGCACATATGGCATTACCAATCTTTGTTGTTGGATGAAAAGGTTAGATTTCAAAAACATGGCTTTTGCTTTTGCATATTCTTCTGCATTTAATTAAGCATTGTTCTAAATTGGTGTAAACAGCTTGAAATAAAAACTGTCTAGTTTTCACCTTGCAGAAAGAAGAAAAACAGACAAAAGCTGTAGTCTTCAAATCTCTTGTCTTAGAATAACTGGTTCGTCTTCAGCACATTATTCTGCCTAATGTTGATCTGTGGTGTCGCCTGGAATGTAATTTGTACAAGGACTAAAATTACATTTTTAAAAGGAAAAAAATGAGAGGGTTTGAGTTTTCTGTTTTGCTTTTTTTCGAAGTACATTAAAGACCAGGTGAGTCAAAAGCTATTTTAGTGACACCACTCAAAACTACCTACATTAGAGAATTATAATAAATAAATTCAGACTTTCTCTGAAAATCAAAAGGGGCTAAAATAAAGACTTACTGTGAGTATTATATTATAAAGAAGTAAGCCACCTGTTCTCTACATCCAATGTGGGTTTCCCCATTTTATTTTTATTTTATTTTGAAAATAGATCTTGTCAGGATGTTCTCATAATTAAGATTACCCTGCTTTTTATAGACTAGTTCCTACTTTCATGACAGAACCTTGGCTGGCCCATGGGCATCCATGGTGAGAGGCGGGGCACGGGGGACAGTTGCCCCCTGCCCATGAACTATAATCCCCAGATTCCCGGCTTTCTTTTCTTTTTAAAGGGTAAGTTCATAGATTCGGGAGATCCTGAGATATGAGGCAAATGTACAGGGACTAGGTAAAGGTAAAGGGACCCCTGACCATTAGGTCCAGTCATGACCGACTCTGGGGTTGCGGCGCTCATCTCGCTTTATTGGCCGAGGGAGCCGGAGTACAGCTTCCGGGTCATGTGGCCAGCATGACTAAGCCGCTTCTGGCGAACCAGAGCAGAGCACGGAAACACTGTTTACCTTCCTGCCGAAGCGGTACCTATTTATCTACTTGCACTTTGACATGCTTTCGAACTGCTAGGTTGGCAGGAGCATGTACAGGGACTATTATTCTCTTTATTTTTATTCTTAGAATCTAGCCTGCTCCCCACTTCCAGGGTTTTGCTTTGCCTTCCCCTGAAAAAGTCCTGCAGATGCCCAAACACTGGCTGAAGACATTTTGCTGCCTGAGGTGACGTTCTATGTACAGAAGCCAGTGAAAACGGCAATTGAATCTTACTGCAATAATGGCAATGAGATCATGTCTTCCACTACATCTGAACACAGTAGTTTGTCTTGGAGTGATGGGCTGGCTGCATGGCACACAAGCTGTGTCCTCCAACAGATGGCTACAACTAGGGAGCTGAGAAGGAGCAGCCAGAGGACTGCTGCCACTGTCCCACAGCATCTGCCACCTGAGGCTGTCACCTCACTCTGCCTAATAGAAGGGCCAGCCCTGGACACAGCAGCCATAGGTGTGTAATCATTTCTTAAGCCGTTCTCCTCCAGTACAGTGGTATATCGGGTTAAGAACTTAATTCGTTCTGGAGGTCTGTTCTTAACCTGAAACTGTTCTTAACCTGAAGCACCACTTTAGCTAATGGGGCCTCCTGCTGACGCCGCGACGCCACTGCACAATTTCTGTTCTCATCCTGAAGCAAAGTTCTTAACCCGAGGTAATATTTCTGGGTTAGCGGAGTCTGTAACCTGAAGCGTATGTAACCTGAAGCGTATGTAACCCGGAGTACCACTGTATTAAATAGTTTCCTGAAGCCATCATACCACTCAGAATTCTCAAGGAAGTGTTGATTGGGAGATAGGTGAAATGTAATTTCTGGAGAAATGGAAGTACTAAATAAAATCATAATTATTCATTACCTAAATGAAGATAATGATACTTGTCAACCTGAGAAACATGAATAGTCAATAAAATGCCACTGCTTGCAGAAATGTCACAGACACATATAGATGTGGTGATTTGAATTGCATACTCCCTAGAGCCGCATAATGATAGCCTTTCCACTGTCTTGACTATTTAGAATGAAGTTCTACTGACCCAGCTACTGCTTAGCATTACTACTATGGGATGTGAGTGGCGCTGAGCCTCTTGGGCTTGCAGATCAGAAGGTCAACGGTTTGGATCCCTGCGACAGGGTGAGCTCCCATTGCTCTGTCCCAGCCTAGCAGTTCGAAAGCATGCTAGTACAAGTAGATAAATAGGTAGTGGGAAGGTAAACGGTGTTTCCATCTGCTCTGGTTTCCATCACGGTGTTCCATTGCACCAGAAGCAATTTAGTCATGCTGGCCACATGTTATGACCCTCCAGATGTTGTTGGACTGCTCCCAGCCAGCACATGTAATGGATGATAGGAGATGGAGACCCAAGACATCTCAAAGGCCACAGTCAATAGGCCAACCCAGGGGGACTCGTTGCCTCCGCTCCCATCCCTCTTTGCATCTGACTCATGCACCCTGATAGAAGCACCCAATCCACTTGCATACCCTGAGGGCTTCATTAACTAAAAAACCCAAAATTTGGGATCTCATCCAAACAGGTGCCAAAGCTGTGTAATAGTTTTGTAACAGCCCCAAACCTGAATAACTGATACATCAAACCAGGGGTCGTTGTTAACACCCCCAAACCCATCATGCTCTGATTCACTCCAAACTGGTGCCAAGGTTTTGCAGTAGTTTTGCAACCTTTTTGTAGCGAAACCCCTGCAGTTGAGATACGACATAGTAATAACATAGCACAAACTAGTGGGGAAGACACACGAGGCAATTCTACTTTGCAGCAAATATTTATCCTTCCTTTGCTTATGTGGGGTACTCCATCCTGACATGGCCAATTGTTGGAGTGGAGTTTGGTGTTTGTGTCTTGAGTCTCAAGCAGTACCGGATTACCGAACAGGCAGCGTAGGTACTGGCCTAAGGGCCCCACACCTTTGAGGAGCCCACAACAACGAATCAAAATAATATTTATTTTATCTTGAAAGAAAAAAATACAATCAAGCTTTCTTAGTTTTAGGAGATAATTTCTGAGCCCCTCACACCAAGATTTTAAGGGACAAGCTATCTCCTTGCTAACAATTCTGTGCCAGATGCTAGCCACTTGCAACCATCGCCCCACTCCCTGATCTGGCCAGAGCACTGTGGGGGTAGGGGCAGCAGGAGGCCCTATACCATAAGGGAATCCCAGCACAGCTGGCTCTTGCAACTTGGAAAAGAACACGGTCACAATATTGGCCCTGCCTGCTCTCAGTGGAACAGGGCACACAAAGGGAATGATAGAATTATGCAGTTGGAAGGGAACTTGGATGTCATCTAGGTAAAGCCACTAGTCCAACAGTAGAACATCTGCTTTGGATTCAGAAGATCCCAGAAACAATCCCCAACATCTCCAGTTAGGGCTGGGAGATTCTCCTGCATGGAACCCTGGAGAGCTGCTGCCAGTCTGAATGGAGCTGTGTCACCACTGCGGTATGCACCCATTTATGCCCACAGACATGCCCCATGTCCCTGCACATGCCAGGCCTCACCTTTCTCCCAATTCCTAGTAAATGTTCCCAGCAGAATTTAAACTCAGATTTCTAGGTTCTTCTGCATTCGGTGGCCCATAACAACTTCCTGAGCATCAAATGGGAAAACAATCGAGCACAACTCCGTGTCTGCTACTCTTCAGCACATTACATTCATGTAACCAATAATTATTAATTGCTATTAGTTGTTAAGAACTGTGATGGAACAAAACATTTCTGCCTCAACTACTTCGACTTTTGCTTATGTGTCAGTTCCTGCTGTTGTTACATAAAAATTTTCTAGTTTTTTCATTTGTACTGTTTGACATAACAGTTGGAACAAAGATAGCATTTAATAAAGGAGGGATCAATTGTACAGTATGTCTGGTCCTTTTAAACAACAGAAGATGTACCAGACTGGAAAGGAAAGCTTATAGAATTCTCCTACAATAGTAGCAGGTGCTTCACTAGGTATTTAAGGACTCAGGGTGCAGGACCATGAAATAAATTTGCATTAAATTTGCACATGATGATTTATATGCATAGCCACAAATACTGCGTTCTATCCAACACTGCTGTTCCGACACAAGAGACTTCCGCTTGCACAACAGAACAGTCCTCTTCTGTGCCCTGAAGCCACCTGTGCACCTTCAAATTCTGCTCCAGAGGATTGGGAGACCCTCTAGAGGAGATATTTATGGAATGGGGCAAGAAGAGGTAGTGGAAGTCCCACTGCATTAGTAGATATATCATCCCTGAAAATGGAGTGGTGGTGGGGAGCCCACAACCCAACATTTTAATTTGAGGGGGAAACCCTGGCCAAGAGTATGTCATTCAAAAGTTTGGGTATATGTACAGGAATGACTAATTTTGTAATTGCTCAAGCAATTGTCAGAATCTGTTGTTGTTGGGTTTTTTTGTATAGTAAAAGCTGAAGTACCTGAAGTAGAAAATGCAAAATCTCAATTTTCTGCTTTCAAAGGGAGTCGAAACAAATGAATCCCCAGCTGCTAGGCTGCAATGACTAAATTATTTCAATTTGTTGCTGACATAATGCCATGATCAATTTTGATTTCCAAAGAGAACTAGCATCTACAATTCCCTGTGAAAGTGGTACAGAAAAAGAAGCCAGGAAATGGTGAATTGGAACAAGTTTATTTGGAATTAAACCCAAGGACTGTTTTGGACATATTTTCATGGGACTTTTGTCTCTATACTCTTAAATACCATGGTTATCCACTAAAAGAAACTGAGGTGCAATCCTGTGCACCTGTGTTCAATACAGCTTACTCACTATTAAAAATTTTGTAGGATTGCAATCTTACCCAGCTGCAATCCTGTACACACTTACCTGAACGCAATAGTGTCAATAATAATAATAATAATAATTTATTTACACCCTGCCCATCTGGCTGGGCTTCTCCAGCCACTCTGGGCAGCTCCCAACAGAATTAATGACAATAAATAATTAAAAAGTGATAAAACATCAGACATTAAAAGCTGCCCTAAACAGGGCTGCCTTCAGATGTCTTCTAAAAGTCAGATAGTTGTTTATTTCCTTGACATCTGATGGGAGGGTGTTCTACAGGGCAGGTGCCACTACCGAGAAGGTCCTCTGCCTGATTCCCTGTAACCTCATTTCTCGCAGTGAGGGAACCGTCAGAAGGCCCTCGGCACTGGACCTCAGTGTCCGGGCCAAACGATGAGGGTGGAGACACTCCTTCAGGTATACTGAGCCATATACGATTAGACAGATACAGGATTGTACTTAAAACCTAACTACACATTACGTTAATAAAATTATTAACAAGGCCATGGTTTTTTAAAAAGTACCAGATATAGGGGAAGCATTAGCCATCAGCACTGTAGCATGTGGGATGGAGAACTTTCCTCCTCAGATTTGATGCCAATAAAAATCCGCCTCGCCCCATAATTAAAATGGGAAGCAATTCCCATTGGTACTAGTGGCAGTTTGGGAAGGTAGCTTAAATCTCTCTTCCCCAAATGTTGTGTTGTTGATGAGTACTCTCCCCACCACCCGACCTAGTATTTCACTTTTTAAAATATGTAATTATCACATCATTAACATAATGTGTAGTTCAGTCAGTTATTTTTTAATAAATTTTAGTTGATGAATTAATAGTCTGCAAAATTTTGCATTACAATTGCACAGCATAAAACTGTAAAAAGCAAATTTGCTGTGTTTTTTAGAATATGAAAGTATCTCTGCATCTTAGAATAGCTGTCCCGCCTTCTCTCACAAACCAGAGGGAATGTCTCTTTTAAGATTGTCCTTGCTATCTGCAGGTTTCATTAAAGAGTATCAGTAAATGTGCAACTCTAAGTGGGGTCATCATGCGAAAGGCTGGGCTGGATGAATCCCATGCCGGAATTAAGATCGCTGGAAGAAATATCAACAACCTCAGATATGCAGATGACACAACCTTGAAGGCAGAAAGTGAGGAGGAATTAAAGAACCTTTTAATGAGGGTGAAAGAAGAGAGCGCAAAATATGGCCTGAAGCTCAACATCAAAAAAACGAAGATCATGGCCACTGGGCCCATCACCTCCTGGCAAATAGAAGGGGAAGAAATGGAGGCAGAGAGAGATTTTACTTTTTTGGGCTCCATGATCACTGCAGATGGTGACAGCAGTCACAAAATTAAAAGATGCTTCTTGGGAGAAAAGTGATGACAAACCTAGACAGCATCTTTTTGATCACTGCGATTCGGCCTAACAAGGAAAGCTTCAAATTCGACCATATTTCTAAATCTTTCTTTACCTCTGTCCAGCATTTGTCATAGTTATCTTTAAATAAGTTCACATTTTTAGATGTCATATTAATCCCCAAATATTTTACTTTCTTTGCCACCATTAACCCAGTTTCATTTTGAAAACTCTCTCTTTCAGCATTTGTTAAATTTTTTTCCAAAACTTTAGTTTTTTGTTTATTCAACTTGAATCCTGCCACCCGACCAAAGACTTGAATTAACTCTAAAACTCTTTTTGTACTAGTGTCTGGCTCTTGTAAAGTCAGTACTAAATCATCTGCAAATGCCTTCAGTTTATAATGTTTGGCTCCGACCTGAACTCCTTTTACCAGCTGGTCCCCCCTAATCATATTCAACAAAACCTCCAGGACTGATATAAAAAGTAATGGGGATATTGGGCACCCCTGCCGTGTCCCTTTTTCTATAGGAAATTGCCTAGAATGTTATTTTTGTTTCAGACATTACAAATTGTGGACAAACTAGACTGTTTCAAGAAGTGGCAGAAAGATATATCTAAATTTGTCTGGCAGGGCAAAAAGCCCAGAATAAAATTTAAGATACTTACTGATGCAAAAGAAAGAGGGGGGTTTGCCCTGCCGGACTTAAGACTGTACTATGAATCAGCAGCTTTCTGCTGGTTGAAAGATTGGCTACTTCTTGAGAATGCAGACATTCTGGACTTGGAAGGATTTGACAACAGGTTTGGCTGGCATGCATATATATGGTATGACAAGGTTAAAGTTCACAAGGGTTTCAAAAACCATATTGTTTGGAAAGCACTATACAATGTTTGGATTCGATATAAGGATTTGTTGGAAAATAAAACTCCTAGGTGGTTATCACCTATGGAGGCTAAGGAGGTGAAGAAACTTAATACAGAATCCAAATGGTCAAAATATTCTGAAATTTTAGAACAAGAAAGTGGTGAATTTAAATTACAGAGTTTTGAGAAAATAAAGCCTAAGGTACGAGACTGGCTCCATTATTATCAAATAATGGAGACTTTTAAACAAGACAGGAAAATTGGCTTCCAGGTGGAGAAATCGAAATTAGAAACAGAATTGTTAGAACCCAATACTAAGAATCTATCAAGAATGTATAATCTGTTGCTGAGGTGGAATACAATAGATGAGACAGTTAAGTCAGCTATGATTAAATGGGCACAAGACCTAGGTCATGAAATCATGTTTGCTGACTGGGAACAGTTATGGACCACCGGTATTAAATTTACGGCATGTAATGCCTTAAGAGAAAACATTATGAAAATGATTTATAGGTGGTACATGACCCCAGTCAAGCTTGCGAAGATTTATCATCTGCCCAACAATAAATGTTGGAAATGTAATGAGACTGAAGGTACCTTCTTTCACCTTTGGTGGACCTGCCCAAAGATTAAAGCCTTTTGGGAAATGATTTATAATGAAATTAAGAGGGTACTTAAATGTACATTTCACAAGAAACCAGAGGCATTTCTCTTGGGCATGGTCGGTCAATTGGTGTCAAGGAAGGACAAGACTTTTTTTATGTACGCCACTACAGCAGCAAGGATTCTTCTAGCAAAGTATTGGAAGACACAAGAACTACCCACACTGGAAGAATGGCAGACGAAAGTGATTGATTTTATGGGACTGGCAGAAATGACTGGCAGAATCCGTGACCAAGAGAAGGAGACGGTAGAGGAAGACTGGAAGAAGTTTAAAGTATATCTTAAGGACTGTTATAAAATTGAGGAGTGCTAAAATGTCAAGGGGAAGGAAGATGCAGAATTGCAGCTGAAACTGTTTGATGATTTAAGGTGAAATTGAGAAAGATAATAAGTTTTAATTTAATTGGCAAAAAGGGTTGTTGAAAAAATGTAAAACAAGGATGCAAAAAGGGTGAGGTATGGGGAAGTCCGAGAAAGGAGGGTTATGAAAATGAGGTTAAGAAATGATATTTTGTGTGTTTGTTTGTTTCTGTTGATGTATCTATGTTGTTGTTGTTTTGTTTTAAAATTGGAAAATTAATAAAAATTATTATATATATAAAAAAAACCTAGACAGCATCTTAAAAAGCAGAGACATCACCTTGCCAACAAAGGTCCGTATAGTTAAAGCCATGGTTTTCCCAGTAGTGATGTATGGAAGTGAGAGCTGGGCCATCAAGAAGGCTGATCGCCGAAGAATTGATGCTTTTGAATTATGGTACTGGAGGAGACTCTTGAGAGTCCCATGGACTGCAAGAAGATCAAACGTATCCATTCTTAAGGAAATCAGCCCTGAGTGCCCACTGGAAGGACAGATCGTGAAGCTGAGGCTCTAATACTTTGGCCACCTCATGAGAAGAGAAGACTCCCTGGAAAAGACCCTGATGTTGGGAAAGATGGAGGGCACAAGGAGAAGGGGACGACAGAGGACGAGATGGTTGGACAGTGTTCTCGAAGCTACAAACATGAGTCTGACCAAACTGCGGGAGGCAGTGGAAGACAGGAGTCCCTGGCGTGCTCTGGTCCATGGGGTCACGAAGAGTCGGACACGACTAAACGACTAAACAACAACAACAACAACAAGCGGGGTTTGGAGGAGTGAAATGACAGACAGTTCACCAATTCTAAAGTCTGTTGTTTGGTGTCAGCAGGCCAGAAAGTGTGGAACAAGACTTTTCCATCCCCCAGCAGCTCATTATTATTATTCCCCCTCAATTGAAACCGATGGGAAGCAAATTACCTAAACCAGCTCTAGGGTGGCATAGATAGTGAACCCAATTTTGGGGCCTCTCGGGGTTACAGTGTTGCAGATATTAATATTGTGCAGTTTGAAGTGACTGGATGCATGAAAACTGACTCCTTTTGGAAATGAAGCATTGCCCAGGCCCATAAAAATATTATTCAAATTTTACTAGCAAAACTCTTCAAAACAAAACAGAAACATTAACCGACATATCCAAAATATCCATCCAATGTCTTCTGTTGTCCAGCACAGGCTCAGCATCTTACAAAATATGAAATAATTCCAACAGACCTAGAAGCAGAGGTCTGTCTCTTCCCACAGCATCCATTTTAGCCTGGACTTGTTTTCTGTCTCTCAGTCAGACAGACAGTGTCATTTACATGTCCTTACTTCACAGAACCTTGTGAGACAAAAGACACAAAGGCAACTCCCTTCAAAATGGAGATTTGCAACCCAATTTCTTCATCACATGATCTAAGGTTGCAACACTCACATGTTAGCTACCAGAGAACAACTAGTTAATTATCAATTCAGCAAGAGCTCAGAGTGCTCTCCTTAGCTTTAATATAGCCCCATGGAAAATCTCCATATTAAATCTTCAGCAGTATATTGCCATTTTTCATTTTAAACCTTCATTAATGCACATACATTTTCCATTTCTGTCTCAATTAAATTTATTATACTTAACACACAGGTGGGCTTTGGATCCAGTGGATTCAATGCCACATCTCTCTGACTTCTCCAACTGTTCTAGTCTTAACAGTGGTGATCTCACCATGGAGTTTTCTGCTGGAGTAGTAGGGACATCTGTGGTGGACATGGTCCTCCTGCCAGCAGAATTACTCTGCACAGGTGGGAAAGGATCTCTGCCCCTATATCCAAGAGATCTAGGATTTCTGTCTATGTGCATAAAAATAATTGAAAACCTGATGCCTAGTTAATAGAAGTAGGCTTTTAATCAAGCGTTCCCCAACCTGGGTGCTCTCATCTGTCCCAACCAGCATGGCCAATGGTCAGGATTGATGGAAATTAGACTCCAAAACATCTGGAGAGCACCAGGTTGGGAAAGGGTGTTTTAGTCAATGAAAATGTTTTGCAGCTATTTTCATAAGTGTTCCTTATGTTCATATTTATGACCTCACCAATGGTGCAGCAATGCTAACACATTTGCAAAGCTATATGGTTCTATATGGTTTCAAATTGAATGGGGGACCACATCTTGAGATTCCTGCATTGCAGGGGTCTGGACTAGATTACCCTTGAGGTCCCTACCAACTCTACAGTTCTACGATTCTATGATAGCAGGACTAACACCATCAGTAAACAGATTTTACTTGCAGAAGTTATATTCATGAAAGATGCATGTTCAGACCTCGTAAGAGTTTTCCCCATTTCAGATATATATATATTTATCTTTAACGTTTTAATCTTAAAACAGATTATGGGGAACATTTTGGGAACTTTATTTAAAACAGCTGCATATTTAAAAGCAGCTTGTTGATTTCATCGAGAATTGGTTAAGACATATAAGACATTTACACAAATCTGCACTATTTGTAGGAGGAAAATAATAAAGGAAGACAGAACTTAACCTAAATTAGGATTTTATTATTTTCTATAAATTTCTTTAAATCTGTCAAGATATTGGGGGTCTTCTACGAAGCCTTGTCCACAAATGTTGGTTCAGTCAGGAGATTAGACATTTTTCTCTCTGCTAGTTGTTAGCACTCTCATTAATTGCACCTGTGTTATCTTGCCTGTGCCAGGAATTCAAGGCTGAAGATGGCCAATCTGCTAATTGGGGAAAAATCCACAGCTGTGGAGTCACACATACATACACCCTAACTCTCAGCTCTAGAAAGTTACAGCTTAGACATCTTCCGATTGGCTGGGGAAATTCCAGTTGGTTACTAAGCAAAAGAGTATGTTACTCATATGCCCAGTATGAGCTGCCTTACCTGTGTCTTTACCTTCCTGACTAATACCAGCGTTACATCTCTATGGGGTCATGGATTTGCTGGTAATGTGCTAAACAAGGTTAACTTTATTTTGTTGTTGTTGTTGCTTTGTGATTTCCCAAATGGTCCTATATTCGGAACAGTGTTTCTTTCCTTGTTTTTCCTGGTTGGTAGACCGGTTTTACGCTATGCAGCTATTTTAATTACATATTATTTATACTATATATATACCTCTTCATTTTGAGGTGTTTATTTGAATTTAACCTGGGTTCTAAGCCAGTTCCTTGGACCTCTGGGGTCACGGTGGCTGTGTAATTTAGCTTCTTTTGCCTGGGGTCCCTGAAGAGTGGTTCTTTAGCTCTTGTTCCTTGGAGTCCACACTACAGTACAGCCTGAGATATCCTGCTTCAGGCTGCGTGGACTAAACAGGAATGATGGCAGTTTACTACCAGGCAGGATTGGTTTTACTCCCTGGGTGCACCATCAGAACCACCAAGAAAACACTGGCCTGGTCAGGTTTGATGGACAAATCCAGTTTCATAATCTTTAGACCTCAAATATCTGAAAGATAGGTTCCATCAGCTTAAACACCTGTTAATTTCCTCCTATTATTTAAACAAAGAAGATTGAATGTTGAGATTATTTTTTTTAGTTAAATGTTCATATTTTCCTCCCAGTTTATCTGCTTAAACTGCAGTGTGTTTTTTTTACAAAGGAAATTTGCAGATATCTGTTCCAAGAACCCAAGCAACCATACTTTTGCCATTCAGCATTTTCTTTAAACTATAGTTGCTTTTTTAAAAAAAGAAATAATTTCAGAAGAATTATGCAGATTTGGTGCCCCCTGCTGTCCTTTTTAACTATGGGAACATTGACTAACAGAAAAGGTGCACTAAAGATTTCTAACTGCACAGAACAACCCGTTGAAAATCTTAGGAAACATTTGGCACGTAGGAATAAATTGCCACAAATTATCACTGCTTTGCCATCTTTTGCTGTCTTCGTGCCTGCTCCTCCAGGTCCATTAAAAAATTGTCCCTTCAAAAGAAAAATCCAAATGCTTCGAATTAGGACTACCTATAGTTAGGTTTAGGGGACGCGGGTGGCGCTGTGGGTTAAACCAGAGACTAGGACTTGCCGATCAGAAGGTCGGCGGTTCGAATCCCCGTGACGGGGTGAGCTCCTGTTGCTCGGTCCCTGCTCCTGCCAACCTAGCAGTTCGAAAGCACGTCAAAGTGCAAGTAGATAAATAGGTACTGCTCCAGTGGGAAGGTAAACAGCGTTTCCGTGTGCCAGAAGCGGCTTAGTCATGCTGGCCACATGACCTGGAAGCTGTATGCCGGCTCCCTCAGCCAATAAAGCGAGATGAGCGCCGCAACCCCAGAGTCGGCCACGACTGGACCTAATGGTCAGAGGTCCCTTTACTTTTACCTTTATTGTTAGGTTTACACATGCTCAGTGCTATTTTTCTAGAAAAAGAGGTGCCGGAACTCACCATGAACACCTGCCTTGTTCTCTTATAAAGGCTATGGGGCCCACCTGAAAGGTGTCAGAACTCAGTTATTTTCTGCTAGGGCCCAAAAGTTATGGATTGGGAAATAAAATGTTGGACTTGACTGAATCTTTGAACTAACTCAGTGAATGAAAAACTCTCTCAATCCCAACCTTGACCCACATGCATTCATTTGAAAGTCTGCATAGGAAGTAGAGGTGTACACATGTATAGGTACCTAGGGAACGATCTATGCAATAAAAAGCAGGGGATCTGATTCCATGTACTGCATAGAGTCCTATAGGGTGCAGACTTCCAAAAGAATACATGTACTCTAGGGCAGTGTTTCCCAACCTTGTGCCTCCAGCTGTTTTTGGACTACAATTCCCATCATCCCTTGCCACTGGTCTTGCTAGTCAGGGATGATGGGAGTTGTAGTTCAAAAACAGCTGGAAGCACAAGGTTGGGAAACACTGCTCTAGGGGGCAGGGATAGTGTATGTGATCCCACATGTTCATTCAATTTGGATACAATGGAACTGGAGGCCCTTGACTGTCTTCGGGTCCAGTATTGGACCACTTCAATCGGATACTCCCAGCCGATGTGGACAGACTCCTCCAAGCTGGAAAGTCCACCACTTGCCCTCTTGACCTGTGCCCGTCCTGGCTGATTAGAGCGTGCCCAGACGAGGTGCGGGTCCCCCTGGGTGATATCATCAATTTGTTCCTTGGCACGGGACATTGCCTGGGGAGCTGAAGGAGGCAGTGGTGCCTCTCTTAAAAAAACATCATTAGATCCTTTAGAGCTATCCAATTACCACCCAGTTTCGAACCTTTCGTACCTGGGTAAGGTGATTGAGAGAGTGGTTGCTGAACAGCTTGGTGGATTCCTGGATGAAACATCAGCTTTGGATCCATTCTAGTTCGGCTTCCGTCTTGGTTATGGGACCAAGACGGCTCTGGTCACCCTAACAGATGATCTCTGTAGACAGCTAGATCGAGGCGGGTCAGGGCTGCTGATCCTTTTAGACCTGTCAGCAGCCTTTGACACGGTCGATCATGAATTTCTGGACAACCGCCTTGCCGATGTGGGGATTCAGGGCACAGTCCTACAATGGCTGCACTCTTTCCTTTCTAGTCGGGGACAGAGGGTGATGTTAGGGCAGGAGCTCTCGTCACACCACTCCTTGGTGTGCGGAGTGCTGCAGGGTGCAATTCTCTCCTCGATGCTTTTTAACATCTTTATGCACCCCCTCACCCAGCTTGTCCAGAGTTTTGATTTGGTCTGCCATCAGTACACTGATGACACCCAACTCTATCTGCTGATGGACGGCCATCCTGACTCACCCCCCCCCCCATTGATCAGATGTTTGGAAGCTGTGGCTGGATGGTTGCGTGGGAGCTGGTTGAAACTAAATCCTTCGAAGACAAAGGTTCTTTGGCTGGGTTGGGATGATATGGGGTTGTGGGGCCAATGCCCATCTCTTGTGGGGGCGCAATTAGTGCCAGCGCCTTCTGACAAGAGTTTGGGTGTAATCGACGCCTCCCTTTCTATGGAGGCACAGGTTGCAGCTACAACAAAGGTGCCATTTTCCCATCTCCGCTGTGCTAAGCAGTTGGTCCCTTACCTCTCTTGCCCTGATCTCGCCACTGTGATCCACCGGACAGTCACCTCCAGGCTTGATTATTGTAACTCACTCTATGTGGGGCTGCCCTTGAAGCTGACGCAGAAACTCCAGCAGGTGCAGAATGCCGCGGTGAGACTCCTTACGGGGCTTCGCCCCGGGATCACATTCATACAGTGCTATATCAGCTGCACTGGCTCCTGGTGCAGTACAGGATCAGGTTTGAGGTGCTGGTTTTAACCTTTAAAGCCCTATATGGCCTAGGACCCTCGTACCTATGGGACTGCCTCTCCTGGTATGCCCCACGGAGGACCTTACAGTCTGCAAATAATAACAGCTTGGGGATCCCAGGCCCCAGGGAGATTAGGCGGGGGCCTGGTGGAACGCTCTGCCACAAGAGATCAGGGCCCTGCAGGATTTGACATCTTTCCACAGGGCCTGCAAGATGGAGTTGATCGCTAGGCCTTTGGTCAGGGCTCAGCCTGACTCCCCTTCTTTTTGTATAAGAACTAGTATAAAAGAGGCCTCCCAGCATTCTCACAGGCCCATATAAGAACAGTGTAAACAGTTGGGCCTGATGAACATTTACTGTTTCCAACCCTAATCCTGTGGAAAGCCATCTAATTAGATTTAAATTTGATCCTGACTTGTTTTTAGGAGGTAATTTAATTATTGTTTGATTTTATACTGATGTTACCGGTATATATTTGCTGTTAGCCACGGATGTGAGCCCGGTTTCTGCTAAGGAGGGCGGGATACAAATAAAAGTTGTTTATTGTTACTGTTGTTGTTATTATTAATAATAATAACTTCTGAAAGGGAATAAATTATATGGGGTGTGGTTGGGAAGAGTCCCCGGGGCCAAACAGAGGATCTGAGGTTCTCCACTCCTGATATATAGGATTACAATGTAGTGTGTTCTCTTGCACAAGTAATATTAACACAAATGCTTTGATGTATACAGTATATGCTAAAACACATGTATTATTTCACTACCACAAAATCAGTTAAGTTTTATGGAAAGCAAAAAGATTATCTTTCCAATAGTCATATATATATAAGCAGTGCTTTTTTCTGCGGGGATGCAGGGGTACGCATACCCCTAAAAAAATTGTGAATCTTTGCACTTTTGTCCATTTACTGTATTTATTTTTCCCAATTTGAAGTATAAAATGGTGGTTTTCTTGAGTCAAAGTGAGAGTACCCCTAAACATTTTTCTTAAAGCACTGTATATAAGACAGAGAATCTTCAAACTTTTTAAAATATATATATATAATTCAAATCATACTTCCAAAAGTGGAAATTTCTGAATTAGGCATTTTCTGCGAAAGACCACTAGGTGTCATAATTTCCAACAGTACATTCTACACATTATTAAGATTTTACCAACTCTCACAGCTTTAAAAGAGGTGCTTTTAGCTTCTCTTTTGTGAATGACCAATATATAGTTTATTGTGTGAATGAGACTAACTTTTGATCTAGTGAAGATGTCGGTCTGGAAAATAGATTTACACAGTGGAGAACGCAAAGGAGAAAATCTGCAACTGACACATATTGCATGGCAAGGAATTAAGTAATACTGCGGGTCTCAAGTTTTATGATCAATTAAGCATTGTTGTTTAGTCGTTTAGTTGTGTCCGACTCTTCGTGACCCCATGAACCAGAGCACGCCAGGCACTCCTGTCTTCCACTGCCTCCCACAGTTTGGTCAGACTCGTGTTTGTAGCTTCGAGAACACTGTCCAACCATCTCGTCCTCTGTCGTCTCCTTCTCCTTGTGCCCTCCATCTTTCCCAACATCAGGGTCTTTTCCAGGGAGTCTTCTCTTCTCATGAGGTGGCCAAAGTATTGGAGCCTCAGCTTCAGGATCTGTCCTTCCAGTGAGCACTCAGGGCTGATTTCCTTCAGAATGGATACGTTTGATCTTCTTGCAGACCATGGGACTCTCAAGAGTCTCCTCCAGCACCATAATTCAAAAGCATCAGTTAAGCGTAGATGAAGTCAAATAATGAAGAAAGAAAAAAAACAATCAGCAGATTAGCACCTCCCTTTCATGTCATGTGCTAGCAATTGACAAGGTAACCCTACTTAAAAGCTAAGGGTTGTATTTTAGCTGTCTGAAGATCTTACTGTAAAGTACAATGTGTCTTACAAGTTGAACTTCCACAGGCAGAAGGACCACTGAGTTCAATGGTTCTCACTCCCATGTAACTATGCAAAGGATTGCAGTCATACTAATCCTAATAAATTGGATATTGTACTATGTACTCATGGGGTGTGTGTGTTTATTTTTATTTTCACTTTTTAATACAAATTTATCGGCTAATAGATTGGGAAATTTAGCCAAATATCATAGTAAACCACAACAAAATCCCTAAATTCCTGTACCTATAATTACATTAAATACTACTAAAGAACACAATGAAGATCAATGGACAAACGTACTGGAGTTAATTTCAAAACATAGAACATAATCTGTTAGGAATTATAAAACAATTGTATGCAGAAAATGATAAAAATAGGAATGTCTATTGATGATATCCTATATTTGTCTATTTATTCAAGGTACTACCAATAAACACTCCTCCAGAGAAACGAAAGAGCTGACAAAAAATGTAAATCTATGAGTACACACAGGAAAGAAATCCAGAAGAGGAACAAGCTAAAGGGAACAAGGACACAAATGCTAGAGAACACATAAAAGAGGCCTCCATGTGATTCCCTTCTGCCGTAAAGAGCAAACTATCAGATCAAGATCCACGCAGATCTCTACACCCACCCACCCTTCACCTGGTCTTCACAATTCGGGCTGAAAGATAATGAGAGATGTAACCAAGAGAAGCATTAGGCTTCTGGAAGGGGAAATGCTAGTGTGCGAAGGGTGTGTGAATGTATGGAGCGATCTGCATGGATCTCGATCTGACGGTTCACTACTCCTTGTTGTAGGGAGTCACATGTATAATAGTATGTTTTGGGACTTCAGGTGGTCTTTGATGTCCTTCAGGTGAGCTTTGGGATGCATGGCTTTCCTCCATCTCCACTTCGCAGGATTCCTCTCGAATGACAAGTTCTTCCGCATGGCTTTCCTCCATCTCCACTGCGCAGGATTCCTCTCGAATTTCAAGATCTTCCGCATGGCTTTCCTCCATCTCCACTGCGCAGGATTCCTCTCGAATTTCAAGATCTTCCACATGGCTTTCCTCCATCTCCACTGCGCAGGCTTTCTCTCAAATTTCAAGATCTTCCACATGGCTTTCCTCCATCTCCACTGCACAGGATTCCTCTCAAATTTCAAGATCTTCCGCAAGACTTTCCACCATCTCAACTGCGGAGGATTTCTCTTGAATCACCAGATCCAGCAGGGAACCCCACTTCGAACAAGTAGTTAGACTCTCGCTTTTTACCGCACTTCCTGGGGTAATCACCACTATAGTTTCTATTTGATATGTATCTGTTGTGGTGGTCCTGATGCAACATCTCTCCATCCCAACCAATGCTGCACTCAGCAGCTGGAAACCTGCAGTGATATAGCCTAGATAAATAGAAGGTCCAATATGCTGCTCGCTGGGAATTTGAGGCAATTCAAAAGTTTGTGGGAAGACAAACAACAACAACCTTTTTATTCGACCGTCAGTCAGAAAAAAAATACAAATACATTTGTCAATACACAATTAAAAACATCCAGGAAGATTTTAGAGCTTAGCCAACACTAAAAGGGCTAAACAGATAGCCCCATGTCAATACAGTCAATTATGATCTTGCGACGCTTAAAGGCTAAAAAAAGAAATTTGGCCACCAAGAAAGGTATAGCTCTAGTGACATTATTCAGCAAGTGTAAAACCTGGTTTTCTCCGGGTAGGAAGCTGAGTTGACATAGGAGTGGGTCTATAAAGTTTTGTCTAAGCTCTGCATAAGAAGGGCAGGTTAAGAGAATGTGTTCGGTGGACTCAACCACACCAATAGCACAATGACAGGTTCTCTGGGCGTATGGTACTCCCCTGTACCTTCCCCACAATATCGCAGAGTCAAGGACGTTTAAATCTAGCCGCTGTAAGAAGTCTGCGGTATTCCACATAGTGGATTTCTGCAAGGTAAGGGGCTGGTATGGTCCGATAAATCTGGTCCCCCAGGAACATCCCTGGTTTTACCTGGGCTATGTCCTCTTGTCTGGCAATGTCACTCAGTCTCCGGGCGATCACATCTCTAGCTTGATTGTACGTCATAGACTCAAAGTAAAGGTGAGACAATCCACAGGATTGAACCTCGTTAATGACCTCCCTTTCCCACGATGATTGAAAATCATCCCTCAATATCAAGGGGGCAGTACCCACTGGTTTAAAACAAAGCTTGAGCCATAGCCAGAGCTTTGTCTTCAAGGCCACGTACCGTAGAGCTTGCCAGCCGACCTCTAATCTCATGACCGCACCGGCTATCGAGGGGGGAATCCTAAGGATGGCTCTAAGGAATCGCGTTTGGATAGAATCCAGTTTCAAAAAATCCCTACGGGAACCTAAAGAGATGCCCACCAAAAGAAGGGGGAGGATTTTCATTTGAAAGAGTCTCAAAGCTAACTTCACTGATTGGGCCTGATTCTTAGCATATAGAGATCTAATCTGAATGGCTGCTTTAGATGCATTAGTTGTTATATAGTCTCTATGGGCCAGAAAGGACCTATTTGACCGTATTACTTGTCCCAGATATTTAAAGCAGTTAACCTGCTCTAGGGGAATCCCGTTCATTGACCATCAATGGAGTCTCGGTCGGGCAGAGAAGACCATGATCTTGGTCTTAGCGTAGTTGGGTTGGAGCTCATGCTGAACACAGTATTCATGTAGAGCTTGCAACATTCTCCTCAGTCCAATAGAGGATCTGGCAAGAAGTGCGGCGTCATCCGCGTACAGAAGAACATTCAGAGATCGGCCTGCTAATTTGGGGGGGTGGAATGCATCATTGGCCATGTGAGTCACCAGTGAGTTAATGTAAAAACTAAACAATGCTGGGGCCAGTAGACAACCCTGTCTTACCCCTCTAGTGGTGGTAACAGGGTTGGAGACTAGGCCTTTATTGTCTAGCCTGATTCTCAAAGAGGTGTTTGTATGGAGGCTGATAATCAGATGAAGGAGACGACGATCGATCTTTGTAGCAGCCAATTTTGTCCATAGCTGCTTTCTAGAAATTCGATCAAATGCCTGCTTAAGGTCAATAAAAGCCACATGAAGGACCTTTGGGGCTTTGCCGGCATACTTTTCCGCCAGGTGATTCAAGGTTAATATTTGGTCTGTGGTAGATCTTCCAGGGCGAAAGCCCGCCTGTTCATCGGCAATGATATTAGTTACAGATAGGTAGCCGTGTTGGTCTGCCATAGTCAAAACAAAATAAAAAAATTCTTTCCAGTAGCACCTTAAAGACCAACTAAGTTAGTTCTAGGTATGAGCTTCCGTGTGCATGCACACTAAGATTTTTTTTATTTTGTTTGGCAATGATATTGTCGTCCTCCATCCATTTCAATATTTTGTTTAGCAGGTACCTCGAGTAAATCTTCCCAATGACATTTAGCAAGCTGATTGGCCTAAAGTTGCTCGGCTCTGTACGTGGGCCTTTCTTATGTATTAATACAATCAACGCAGAGCTCCAGCTTGAGGGAAATTTTGCTGTTTTGTTTACATGCGTGTAAAGTGCTGCTAGAAGTGGGATCCACCAATCTTTATTTGCTTTGAAGGCATCAATAGATATGAGGTCATCACCGGGGGCCTTGCCTGCTTTAAATCGGTCTATGAGCGTTTCAACTTCAGGACATGTAACTGGGTCCCAATCGGGCAGTGCTTCCGGCTCCACCGTATCTCTGCAGGCATCGTGGGCTGCATACAGATCGGCGAAATATCTTTCCCAGGTGTCCGCTGAGATATGGGGTTCTATTCTTGCAAGCGGCCTACCCAGGTATCTGGAAATTAACTGCCAAAAAGAGGCTGGATTTCTATTCTCTGCAGCTATCAAAAGGTTGTTCCAATTGTTTCTTTCTGCTTCAAGCTTCTTTTCCTTTAATAGGGCTTTGTAACTTCTCTTGAGGGTGATAAGACGGTTATTGGGCATGGGGTCATTTGATGCTCTGTATGCCAACCATTCATTATACAGATGATTCTTGAAGTTTTTGCACTCCTCATCGAACCATTTTTTGTGAAGAGACTGTTTACCATACTTTGCGGGGAACCGAGCTACTGTTGGTTTTAGAAGGTCTACTAAATCGTCATATATTGGTAGAGGCTCGTCCGCCTGCATAAGGGAAGCCCTTTTTACTTGAAGCTGATCAGACCAGAGAAGTTCGTTCAGCTGCTGGGCCGAGTTGGGGGTCCATTTAAGGGCTGTAGGTCTTATCTCCAGACAATCATTTGATAGATGCACAAAGGAGTGTCTATCAAGTTCGTCAGCCAGAGTCAAGGAAATTTCTAGAGGGAAGTGATCACTCTCCAATCTTGTAGCCACCTTAAAGCTGGATATTTTGGGGGTAAGGTCGGGAGATATCCATACAAAATCAATAGTGGAAGCACGCGAACCTGACCAATAGGTAAATTCGGCAGGGTAGTCCGAACTGACTGCCCCATTTAGTAAAAGGAAATTGAGGGCCAGCAAGGTTTGCCTGCATTTGAAACCTGCGTAAGTGGCTATGTTATCTTTGAATTTCCTTGGTAAAAGATCTGTGGTCATAAGAGGTGAAGAAGGGTACTTGTTAAATTTAGAGAATAAGATTTGGTCAGTATGTGACAGGCGTCCATTAAAGTCTCCCGCCAACAGAAAAGTGGCTTATTATGGGAAGACAATTTCCCCATTTTGCAAGACAGCAGACATGTTCCATATCACAGAAATCAGGACAAGTATCCCTGCAAGTGAGTTCAGGAGAGCTCCAAGCCTAAAAAAGGTTAAGACAAAATCCTTATGTTTTCTGGGCTTGAACATATTGTACAAGGCAAATGATATTAATCCTAGGGCCGCTGAATTCATAATGGAAGCTAATGCCATTAAGTCCTGAGCAATAAAAATTTCCCTTGGGAGGGTTGGATATTGCTCACTGAGATCTTCACAATGCCAAAGAGATTTGGCGTTGTTAAAAGGGTCTTTCCAAAAACAGACATCCCAGATTCCAATCCAGACGTTTCCAGAGCCGATTCCCTTGATGTTTTCCACACGCCACACTCTCCAGTTGACACTGACTGTTGAGGTATTGCACATCAGCAAGGCCAAAATACTCATCAAGAATGCACATAACTGGAGGCAAGAAACTAAGCTCAGCCATCTCACCACCAGGGAGCCTTCTTTCACTCGCAAGGGGTGTTTGGAGAGGAGAGGACCCCGGTAGACATTGGTAGACATTGTGAAATGCGTTCCTCAGCTAGAGTCTAGCGTGCCAGGAACAGGGCAGGTATTTGCTAGATGCTCCTGAGCCTCAAGAAGACTGAGCTGCTGGCCACTGAACTGACGTTTGCCTGAACAGCTGGCCACAGCAGCAACTGCTCTGCAGAATTCTTAGGTCAGCTACAGTCCAGTTAGAATCCTGACAACAACACAAATCATAACTCCAGGGTACTGGTCATTTGGAACATCAGGAAAGTGGAAAATGGGAGGGAACCCAGTTCCCTTCTTTCCCAATGCAGAGTATCTTTTCCAGGACACTTTGCAGTTAAAATACATTCTTCCCGATGTCAGATTCAGAGCAGTTCCAGTAGTAAAAATGGTGATGTGTGTATCTCAGTACAGATTTGTTTGATGGTCCTGAATGCATTTGATAAAGGATCTCCATGTACAAGAAAGGCTAATAGCATGAGGCCCTGAACAATAAAAAATTCCTTTGCAAAATTATTGAAGACTCCTTAAAAACCAATCATTCTTCTTCCCCATCTCATCTTGTTTGGACATTATAGTAAGGGAGAAGATCTTAGCTCTTTGCCTTTGCACTAGGACCAAATGAAATTTGTGCCATGGGACCCCCATCACTCACACCAATACAGGCAACACCATTTTCAGAACCTAGGTGTTCATGATTTAAAATTGCTTTTCTAAGACACTTCAGTCAAAATATTTGTGTTGCTTTCTTTCTGTTCCTTTCTGTGTTGATGTTCCAAATGTGAGCCGCTCAGCTGCATGCAGTTTCTACTGAAGCGTGTGTGTGTCATTAACATTTGGCCAAGAAATGGGCCTAAATCCATCTGTATAAATATAAGTAGAGTTAACAGGGAAGCTCAAGCATTAAGGATAATGCTAGTCCAAACCTCAAACTGCCCACAAAGTAAGCTTATGTGAGCAGTATCTGTTTTATTTTTTTTATTTCATAAAAAATTATATACTACTTGATTGTTTTTTAAAAAACCTAGTTAGGGATATACGTTAACAGTGGTTCCGCTCCTTCCTCCTGGGCCGTGTTCAGAAAGTGGTGGTGGGGGATGAGTGTTCAGACCCCTGGGCTCTCACTTGTGGGGTGCTTCAGGGTTCTGCCCTCTCCCCCATGCTTTTCAACATCTACATGCAGCTGCTGGGAGAGATCAACAGGGGGTTTGGGCTGGGTGTTCATCAGTATGCGGATGATACCCAGCTCTACCTCTCTCTCAAATCAGAACCAGTGAAGGCAGTGAAGGTCCTGTGTGAGTGTCTAGAGGCGGTTGGAGGATGGATGGCGGATAACAGATTGAGGCTGAATCCTGACAAGACAGAAGTACTGTTTTGGGGGGACAGGAGGAGGACATGTGTGGGGGATTCCCTGGTCCTGAATGGGGTAACTGTGCCCCTGAAGGACCAGGTGCGCAGCCTGGGAGTCATTTTGGACTCACAGCTGTCCATGGAGGCGCAGGTTAATTCTGTGTCCAGGGCAGCTGTTTACCAGCTCCATCTGATACGCAGGCTGAGACCCTATCTGCCCGTGGACTGTCTCGCCAGAGTGGTGCATGCTCTAGTTATCTCTCGCTTGGACTACTGCAATGCGCTCTATGTGGGGCTACAATTGAAGGTGACCCGGAAACGACAACTAATCCAGAATGCAGCAGCTAGACTGATGACTGGGAGTGGCTGCCGAGACCTACACTGGCTCCCAGTACGTTTCTGAGCACAATTCAAAGTGTTGGTGCTGACCTTTAAAGCCCTAAACGGCCTCGGTCCAGTATACCTGAAGGAGCGTCTCCACCTGCATCGTTCGGCCTGGACACTGAGGTCCAGCACCGAGGGCCTTCTGGCGGTTCCCTCACTGCAAGAAGCCAAGTTACAGGGAACCAGGCAGAAGGCCTTCTCGGTAGTGGCACCCGCCCTGTGGAACGCCCTTCCACCAGATGTCAAAGAGAAAAACAACTACCAGACTTTTAGAAGACATCTGATGGCAGCCCTGTTTAGGGCAGCTTTTAATATTTAATAGGTATTGCATTTTAGTGTTCTGTTGGAAGCCGCCCAGAGTGGCTGGGGAAACCCAGCCAGATGGGCGGGGTACAAATATTATTATTATTATTATTATTATTATTATTATTATTATTATTATTACCTCCGTATTGTAAAGTGTAGGAAAAGGATGGGTTTCCTCTCCCCCTTAGGGTATTCCCATATATATGTGTGTATGTCAGATATAGATATAGATATAGATATAGATATAGATATAGATATAGATATAGATATAGATATAGATATATAGAGTGTGTGTGTGCAGTGCCGGATTTACATATAAGCTAAACAATCTATAGCTTAGGGCCTCACTCTCTTGGGGGCCCCCAAAAAATTTAAAGGGAAAAAAATTGGATGTACGTTTCCAAAATATAAGATAAAAAACAAATAAAATAAAACCTACAATTATTATTTAATCTTATAGCAAGTTTCTAAAGACTAGATTATGAGTCTTTGTAAATTGTGTTTCTAAAGGAACTTTTGTTATTGCCAAATGCCAGTGTGTTTGCATTATTAAGTTTGTTATGAATAAAAAATCATTTTAAATTAGACCTTAATAATTATTTCACTATTAATATACTTCTTCTTAATTGTATTTCACTACTAATATACTTCTTAACTGCACTTCAGTTCAACAATTACTTTGATAAAATACATATTTTGATATGTGCAAATGGCTTTAGATACCTATTAGGTCCATAAATTACCATATAGGATATATTCAGTACAAAAAAGTGACAATTTGTTGTTGACAAAGGACAGCTAGACCTATAAAGGGCCCCATTACCTTCAGTAGCTTAGGGCCACATCAAACCTAAATCTAGCCCTCTGTGTGTGTCTGTGTATGACCTTGGGCTTCCCCCAAGTCTGCTGACACATTCCCCTTTGTGCATGGTTAGTGCCACTCTTTGGCTACATAAGCAACAGCACTCAAAGTACACCAAACCAGAGCAAATGATACACAGCAGATGTGCTTGGTGCAATACACCCACGTTTCTGAATATAACCCTGGAGAGTTCAGTGCTAACATTAATGGACTCTCGTTTTCAGTCATGTGAATGTTCTCTCAGATTTATTTTTTCTCCAGAAAAGTCCAGAAGGTCAGAGATATATCAGTGAATGTTGCCTATCACCAAAATAAGATCACCCACATCCATTGATGTATTACAGTATTTTATTATTTTTTTTGGAAGCCACCCAGAGTGGCTGGGGAAGCCCAGCCAGATGGGCGGGGTATAAATAGTAAATAGTAAATAGTAAAAAGTAAATTATTATTATTATTATTATTATTATTATTATTATTATTATTATCAGTGTACATCCTATAAGCAGTAC
This sequence comes from Podarcis erhardii, assembly GCF_964252035.2. Taxonomy (NCBI): domain Eukaryota; kingdom Metazoa; phylum Chordata; class Lepidosauria; order Squamata; family Lacertidae; genus Podarcis; species Podarcis erhardii. The sequence continues at coordinate 93,199,076 of NC_138507.1, forward strand.
CATGCATGAGGAATGCCAATATTCACAAAAGATGGTCAACATTAACATGTGTTGATAGACGACAATGGTTAGGTTGAGAGGGGGTCGTCGTCTGGGTATCCCAGGACCTCTATACACATTGCCCAGGCTTGAGACCCTGGGAGGTCACTTTGGTGCCACTAACAGACTGGTTTGATTTCACCCCTGGAGGCACACTCCATTCTCTTTTGAGACAGACAGGTGCCAACAACAACAATAATTTCTTAAACTAAACTTCCACTGCCACTTGTTCATCACTGGATGCTGATTTTCAATCTATTTTGGAAAGAGGCTGGTTTTTAAGGTTACATATGATCAATTTGAACCAAAGCATTACCATCCTGAGCACCATTTTGTAATGCATATTCAGTATAACGACACACAGCAAATGCACAATAAGATGGTAGTGGATGGATAATGAAGTTGAGCTGGAGGCTTTTGTCAGTGGCAATGTGTCATGATTCTCAGGGCTGTTTCTCCTGCTGACATGTTTCTAACTCCACTGCATTTATAATTTTCTGCTCCTGCTTTCATCCTTCTATTATTTCCTTTGTATCCCCTCCCCCCTTCAACAGCACCATCCATTTCTTATGACAGGCATCAAATCTATAGTCAATTACAGTGGTACCTCAGGTTAAGTACTTAATTTGTTCCGGAGGTCCATACTTAACCTGAAACTGTTCTTAACCTGCAGCACCACTTTAGCTAATGGGGCCTCCTGCTGCTGCTGCGCCGCCAGAGCACGATTTCTGTTCTCATCCTGAAGCAAAGTTCTTTCTGGGTTAGGTCTGTAACCTGAAGCGTATGTAACCTGAAGCGTATGTAACCTGAGGTACCACTGTATATCAGTGTTTGAAAAAGAAAAAGGTTCTGACCTCCTTTTTACTCCTTTGCCTAGTCCTCAGACCTTAGTTGGCACAAAAGAGTCTTTCAGAAAGAGTATTCTTGCAGAGTATTGCTGCTTTTATTCTTAAAATGTCTTCTTCAACCATGACCGACAGCTTTTACACACACCAAATGCAACCAGCTTTCAACCAACCCACACCAAACACTAACATTGACCACTCTATATATACAGGTACAATATGGTGAAAGGTTGCATGAGTCATTGTAGGCCGCTGACTCATGCTGACTTAGTTCTTTTAGTGTTAAAGAAACAGCGGCCAATTTTTAGCTGTGACAAATTATTTTAAAAATTATAAAAATAAAATATATAGTAATAAATAGGTTAGGCTAACAGACAGTGACAGGTCCAAAATCACCAAGTGCTCTTCATGGGTGAATGGACATTTGAACCCTGGCCTCCCAGGCCCTAGTCCAACACTCTGATGCATCAAACAAGAGTACAGTTGTACCTTGGAAATCAAACGGAATCTGTTCTGGAAGTCCGTTCAACTTCCAAAACGTTTGGAAACCAAAGTGTGTGTGAGTGTGTGTGTGTGAGTGAGAGAGAGAGGGAGAAATTAGAATCAAACCTATGGAGCTTCCTAGTTCTTCTCATTTCTACTGTGTACCATTTTTAACTTAACTTTTACCTATTTTGAAAATTAGCTATATGGTACTCAGGGCTTTTTTTTTCATCTGGAACTCATGGGAACTCAGTTTCAGTACCTCTCGGGGGGGGGGGGGCACCATTGTCATTCTAAAAGAACAAGGGAGGCGTTCATGGTGAATTCCAGCACCTCTTGTTCTAGAAAAATAGCCCTGATGGTACTGTAATCATAGAAACCAAAAAAGTTGTTCTCAATTGATGCTTATCAGACAAAACTTCCAGATGATTTACAATTGTATTTTCTATATGAATCCAGGAAACCATGACAATCCCAGTTCATATGCGAATAAAAATTTAAAGGAGTGCCAGGATGCACTGTAATGCCAGGGCAGGCTACTCAGGTTATAATTGGATCTAATTAACACCTTACATGTTGCAGCATTAACAACTAGTTTGTGCATCATACCAAAGAGTGAGGCACACTTTCCTGTCTTTAAAATTAAATCTTTTTTTTTTAAAGTGTCTTTGATGATTGCTATTCTAAGCAACAGGTCTGATCCAATATTGGTATATGTGAGTAACAAACATTAACTGAAACTAGTTTTGAAAGGAAAGCTGTAGTGTAACACACAGAGAGAGAGAGAGAGAGAGTGCACGCAAGAGCATTTCACTGACAAAACCACAATATTTGAAGATTTTAAAAAATATATTGGAAAGAATTCTAACCCTAAACATTTCTGTTTAAGAGGTTAAATTCCTCAAACAGATTCAGTTACAGATTGACTATATTTGAAAGTAGTGGAATGTGACTAGGAATACAGAGATATGTTCTTAAAAGGTAAAGGGACCCCTGACCATTAGGTCCAGTCGTGGCCGACTCTGGGGTTGCGGCGCTCATCTTGCTTTATTGGCCAAGGGAGCCGCGTACAGCTTCCGGGTCATGTGGCCAGCATGACTAAGCAGCTTCTGGAGAACCAGAGCAGCGCACGGAAATGCTGTTTACCTTCCCACCGAAGCGGTACCTATTTATCTACTTGCACTTTGATGTGCTTTTGAACTGCTAGGTTGGCAGGAGCAGGGACCAAGCAATGGGAGCTCACCCCATCGCGGGATTTGAACCGCCAACCTTCTGATCAGCAAGCCCTAGTCTCTGTGGTTTAACCCACAGCGCCACCCGCTGTTCTTACCCAGTGACTAAAACAGAAAAGAAGGTGCTCACCCCTGTTTTAGAGAAACTGTGAACATCTTCCTTATTGAAAGTTATGTGATCAAGTACAATAAAGTCCTTTCTTCTGGTCACATCTCTACAAATCTTGAAAGAGCATATTTTTATGCTGCAGTGAGGAAAAAATTGTGTCATTCTCAGCACATTTGCCACATTCAACTTACTTTTTAGTCACTCACTGGCCTGAAGTGATAGTGCAACTTTAACCTTGCCACACCCCTAAAAGAAGGGAAGACGCTCTGATAATGAAGGAGGGATGGGACAACAGCCAGGAAAGAGTCAATATTACATTCCGTATGCACCAGTCACTCAAAATGTTTTCCTCTCTAGTGAGATACACATTTTTGCATGAAAAACTGAAAAGTGGAGAAGTATCAGCATTTGACTGTGTGAACACATGAAACTGCAGATAAAGTCAGAAGATGCAGGGTCTTCCCCACCATCAACCACAATAAATATCCCTCTAATATTTTATGAAGAAAATGGATTAGGTTAATTTAGCAGGACATAAATGGTATAGTAACAAATGTGTATTTAACAACAACGGGCACAGTAATCCCCTTCATCATCATCATCATAATAATAATAATAATAATAATTTATTATTTATACCCCGCCCATCTGGCTGAGTTTCCCCAGCCACTCTGGGCGGCTCCCAATCAGTATTAAAAACAATACAGCATTACATATTAAAAACATCCCTGAACAGGGCTGCCTTAAGATGTCTTCTGAACGTCAGGTAATTCTTTATCTCTTTGACATCTGATGGGAGGGCGTTCCACAGGGCGGGCGCCACTACCGAGAAGGCCCTCTGTCTGGTTCCCTGTAGCCTCACTTCTCGCAATGAGGGAACCGCCAGAAGGCCCTCGGCGCTGGATCTCAGTGTCCGGGCTGAACGATGGGGGTGGAGACGCTCCTTCAGGTATACAGGACCGAGGCCGTTTAGGGCTTTAAAGGTCAGCACCAACACTTTGAATCGTGCTCGGAAACGTACTGGGAGCCAATGCAGATCTCTCAGAACCGGTGTTATGTGGTCCCAGCGGCCACTCCCAGTCACCAGTCTAGCTGCCGCATTCTGGATTAATTGCAGTTTCCGGGTCACCTTCAAAGGTAGCCCCACGTAGAGCGCATTGCAGTAGTCCAAGCGTGAGATAACTAGAGCATGCACCACTCTGGCGAGACAGTCCGTGGGGAGGTAGGGTCTTAGCCTGCGTACCAGGTGGAGCTGGTAGACAGCTGCCCTGGACATAGAGTTAATCTGCGCCTCCATGGACAGCTGTGAGTCCAAAATGACTCCCAGGCTGCGCACCTGGTCCTTCAGGGGCACAGTTACCCCATTCAGGACCAGGGAATCCTCCACACCTGCCCGCCTCCTGTCCCCCAAAAACAGTACTTCTGTCTTGTCAGGATTCAACCTCAATCTGTTAGCCGCCATCCAACCTCCAACCGCCTCCAGGCACTCACACAGGACCTTCACCGCCTTCACTGGTTCTGATTTAAAGGAGAGGTAGAGCTGGGTGTCATCTGCATACTGATGAACACCCAGTCCAAACCCCCTGATGATCTCTCCCAGCGGCTTCATATAGATATTAAAAAGCATGGGGGAGAGGACAGAACCCTGAGGCACCCCACAAGTGAGAGCCCAGGGGTCTGAACACTCACCCCCCCCACCACCTTCTGGACACGGCCCAGGAGGAAGGAGCGGAACCACTGTATAACAGTGCCCCCAGCTCCCAGCCCCTCTAGACGGTCCAGAAGGATGTTATGGTCGATGGTGTCAAAGGCCGCTGAGAGATCCAGCAGAACTAGGAAACAGCTCTCACCTTTGTCCCTAGCCCGCCGGAGATCATCAACCAGCGCGACCAAGGCAGTTTCAGTCCCATGGTGAGGCCTGAATCCCGATTGGAAGGGATCCAAATGGTCCGTTTCCTCCAGGCGTGCTTGGAGTTGTTCAGCAACCACCCGCTCAATCACCTTGCCCAAGAATGGCAGATTTGAGACTGGGCGATAGTTGGCCAAATTGGCCGGGTCTAAAGATGTTTTTTTAAGAAGCGGTTTAATGACCGCCTCTTTCAGCGGGTCTGGGAAGGCTCCCTCACAGAGGGAAGCATTCACCACCCCGCAGATCCCATCGCCCAGCCCTTCCCGGCTCGCTTTTATCAGCCAGGATGGGCAAGGATCAAAGAGACAGGTGGTCGGTTTCACTCGTCCAAGCAGCCTGTCCACATCCTCGGAGGTAACAGACTGGAATTGATCCCATGTAACAGGACCAGACAGAACTCTAGCACTCTCCCGCCCTGGCCCTGCTCCCACGGTGGAGTCTACCTCCTTCTGAATCTGAGCGATTTTATCTGCAAAAACTTTGCAAAAGCATTGCAGGAGATCTTGGGGTCCCTACCAGGCCCCGGTGGTACAGGTGGTTCTGATAGATTGCGAACCACCTGAAAAAGTCTCCTGCTGCTGTTTTCTGCAGATGCAATGGAGGCGGTGAAGAAGGCCCTCTTCGCCGTCGCCATTGCCACTTGGTAGGCTCGACGTTGAGCTCTAACCCGTGTCCGGTCTGATTCAGAATGAGTTTTCCGCCACCGGCGCTCTAGCCGTCTCAACGATTGTTTCATCACCCTCAGCTCCGGGGAAAACCACGGGGCTGTCCGGGCTCCATGCAATCGGAGAGGGCGCTTCGGAGCCAGACAGTCAATAGCCCTGGTTAACTCCGCATTCCAGCGGGCCACCAGGGAATCAGCTGAAAGGCCATCAACTTGGGATAAAGCATCCCCTACCACTCTCTGGAAGCCAATTGGATCCATTAAGTGGTGGGGGCGGACCATCCGAATCGGTCCCACCTCCCTGCGGAGGGGAAGGGTTGCGGAGAAGTCCAGTTGCACCAGGAAGTGATCTGACCATGGCACTTCTTTTGTTTCGCTTTTAGTTAATATCAGATCACCAGCATCCGTAGAGGTAAACACCAAGTCTAAGGCATGTCCGTGGCTATGAGTTGGGCCAGACTTATTCAGGGACAGCCCCATGGAGGCCATGCTTTCCACGAAGTCCCGAGCGGCCCCTTGTAAGGTCGTGTCGGCATGGATGTTAAAATCCCCCAGGACAACCAAGCTAGGTGTCTCCAGGAGCATATCCGCCACGACCTGAAGCAGCTCGGGCAGGGAATCCTTGGTGCAGCGGGGAGGTCGGTACACCAATAGGAATCCTGTACTGCCCCTATTGCCCAACTTCCAGAACATGCACTCAGAAAACTGGGTCTTCCCAATAGGACGCCTGGTGCAGACTAATGACTTCCTAAAAATCACTGCAACCCCCCCTCCCCGCCCACATGACCTGGGTTGCTGTGCGTAGGAGAAACCTGGTGGGCAAGCAGCGGCAAGGACAGGCCCATCTGCTTCATCCAACCAAGTCTCTGTTACACATGCCAGATCAAATCCTCCATCCATGATCAAGTCATGGATGGCAGTGGTCTTATGAATCATTGACCTGGCATTGCACAGCAACACTTTCAGATCATGTGGGTATCCCTTGCTGATTCTAGTATCCATCCGGTCAGGACCAGACCCGGAGGCAGGAATAGTCCTCAGACAACGACTAAACCTGCCTCCTCTGTAATGACATGGTCTGGTCTTAGCGTAACTCCTCCTCCTACCCGTGATCACTGAGATCGGTTGTCCCAGTGCATTCCCCCCTGTGGAACATGCCCCAGCCATTTTGTGGGCTGGGGCCCACTCCCCGGCAGCCCTGACCCCTCCCCCTAAGAACAAAATAACAACTTATACAAACAAACAAAACCAATAAAACAATACAAACAAAAAAATGTAAAAATTACAAGAACATCAAAATAAAAAAATAATTCCCCAAACCCAACCAAACTTCCATCCCACCCCCACCCCCCACATACAAAAAATCCAAAAGAAATTTTTTAAAAACATTTTAAAAACACTCTGTGCCCCTCCTGCAGTAACACTGTCCTAGTGAGGCCTGTCAGGCCCCGCCCTGGGCCAGGTGGTAAGTGGCAAGAGCAGGGCCCTCAAGCACTCACTCAGGGGAGTCCTCCTGGGCAGCAGGCAGCAAGCAGCACGCAGTCCTTGTGAGGCTTCAGGCCCCGCCCCAGGCCAGATGGTAAGTGGCAAGAGCAGGGCCCTCAAGCACTCACTCAGGGGAGTCCTCCTGGGCAGCAGGCAGCAAGCAGTGAGGAGTTGTGGCATGCTTTAGCTAAACAATGTTTCAATATTAACCCTTCTACTGTACTTTACATTTTTATCTCTGTTTGATAGTTGTGAGTGAAGTGCTCTACCAGTGCAATCTAAAGATATATACTGAGGTAAATACCATTAGAATTGCAGCCTAAATGTCTGCTGTTACCTGAAGGGGGAGGGGAAGTTGCTGCTTCATAGCATTTATGGGTGGTCTAGAAATTAAATCAATAATATTTTAATAATAATAAATTTAATATATGATAAATTTTAATAAATAAGAACTTTAACAAATAATAATGCTGTGTCTTGAGTTATTATTTTTGTTTGTCATTGTGGTACGTATTTATGTGTTTTTCTGTTGTAAACCACACTCTGATCTTTGGATGAAGGGTGGTATAGAAATTTGATAAATAATAATAATAATTTATAGTGAGAGACCATAGGCATTTTGAATGTAATTATTGTTCATTATGTATATACATTGGCTGTTCATTGTTACTAAGTGACATTACACAACAATATAATGGCAGGAAGTGAGAAATAGCATTGTATTCATGGTACTATTTAGGTAGGATGCTTGGATAATTACATTTTATAAATTGGAATTAGGCATGGCACAAGGCCAACACCCATGCCTTGTAAAAAGTACCATAGGATTTTTGTTGAGAAGGAGTAGCATAAATGTATTCTGATGTCTCTTCCAAAAAGATGGTAACTAAACAAGACTCACCTGGTGCAGTTGGGAGGTCAGCATCATTTAGAGAAGCTTCATATCTGAATTACCAGTCACCAGCATTATCAGGCCAAAGACCATAAAGATTATTGTGACACCTTCAAGACTTAAAAACAAATTTATTACGGCACAAGTTTTTGTGAACTGGAGTCCATATAATTAGATGCATGAATTGTTACCCTGAGTTACATAGGTATAGTTGTAGTTAGGGGATGGCAAGGGTTAGTTACAAGATGCCTAATGGAAAGGCAGACCCAGTTGTAGTTGGGTCCTTTCGAGACAGTTTTTAGCACTATCAATAAGCAGTTGTTATTCATTCACTGTGTGGATTTCTGCAAAACCAGTAAGATCCATACATCAAGCTGCAATATTTCTCCATACGTCAAGGAACAATATTTTGTCACTGAGAAAAACACAACTCCTGCCCACAGTATATCCTTTTGTGATTGTTAGTGCTACGTGGAATATATTGGCATGAGAACCACAAGCATCTACTGGATTTTGACTGGGCTGTCATAGGGTTTACTCCCTCCCTCAATGTTCTGTTGCCCTTGAAATACTTTTCATTTTAATGCATTTTAAAACATTTAGTATTTTTAATGGAAGGCAGTACTAAAGCTAACACCTGCTCTTAAGGGGGGGGGGGAAGTACACACACACACACACATATATATATAGTTATTATGTATATTTTGTTATTCAAAGGCTATAGACAACTGCCCTCTAACACCAGAGCCCCATTTTTCCCCATTAAATGGGAAATGCTGTAATTCCTGCAGAAAGGCAGGGCTTGCCACTCCTACTCTATTGTGTGGGGATATAATATTGAAGTTCTACCTCAGGGTAGGGGCACAAAAACAAGGGGGAGGGATATTTTCTTAGTCTGAAAACACTTTATACAAATATGTTTGCGTTTCTTACAAACACCTGTTACTTTGATGTTAAAGTATCTATCATCCACTGCTTTTTTTCCCCTTAAAAATGTTTAGGGGTAACTCTCATTTTCCTACTCATATTGTAATTCTGCCCCTCAGTGAGGCCAAACTCAGATTCACAAAATGTTTAGGGGTATGTGTACCCCTGCATCCCCCCAGAAAAAAGCACTGGATCTACCTACCTACACATACATATATATATATATACATAGAAGCCAGAAAGGGAAGAAACCCACTCAGAACTGAAACAACAACTTCCAGGACAGTAGCCCTATTAGTCTTGCGGAGCCTTAAAGACGAACACATCAGCCACAAGACTCTTTTGCTGTTTCCAATACAAAGATTCAACTCACTCCCCCCCCCCAAAAAAAAGAAGTAATTGGTAACTATAGAACAATGTTTTCGGAGCACATCAACATGCTAGTTCCCGTTTATGTGTGCCATTTCAGAGCACGGGGAAACGAGGGTGTGTGTATATATTTACATATACCTCCAGCCTTGCCCTATATGGGCATATGAGATAAGCAAGGTGGAAGCATAACAAGCCAGCCAGCCTCACGCAAACAGTCAGGTGCGGTGACAAAGCGCCCACCTCAGCCACCCCGAGCAGGGTCTGTGCCCGCCCAGCGGGTGGTGCTGTGGAGGCCAGCCGGAGCCCCTCACGCCACTGGCCCTAGGCTGCCCCCTCTGCACTCTGCACCCCCAGAGCCTACCCCAGGCGGCGGCGGAAGTGAGTGTAGGGGGCAGTATAGGAATTTCCTGTGACGTCCCGGCCCGGACTCCATTAGGCTGCAGCTAGGCAGAGAAGCCACAAACCCAGCGGGCTAGTGGAGAGGAGTGGGCCGGGCGCCTGGGGCTGCCAGGCGGTGGGCTTCGGGCAGCGTTAGCTGGAGGGACCCTAGAGCGGGCGGAGGCGGCCGCTGCTGTCTGAGGGGCCTCGAGGAAGAGGGACCAGGGCTCCCCCCCACCCCGCTCCTCACCCCCGCCACCTCCCCCACCCCACTCCCACCCCCGCCTCCCCTTCCTCACTCCCCCCCCCCCGGCTTCCCACCACGGCCGCTCTCGGCGAGGAAACTCTGGCCTCCGCTTCCTCCTCCTCCGACTCGGACACCGGCGGAGCCTCCCCGCCACCGCGGAAGAAAGCGCGGGCCTCCCCGGCGGCGGCGGCGGCGGAGGGAGCAGGAGAGCCCGGGGCTTCCGCGGGCAGAGCAGGCCTCACCTCGTCCCCGTCCCCCTCGCTCTCCGCCGGGCTCGCCCCCCCTGCTGCCAACCCCCTCAGAGCCAGCGGCGGCAGCAGCAGCAGCAGCAGCAGCAGCAGCGCCATGCAGGCCAACGGGGCAGGAGGGGGTCAGCAGCAACAGCAGCAGCAACAACAACAGCCGCCGCCGCCGCCGCCGCCGCCGTCATCGTCGCAGGGTCCCGAGCTGGGCTGCCTCAGCGCCCAAAACGGCGAGGCCTCTTCGGGCTCGAGCGCCGGGGAGCAGCTCGCTCACGCCAACGGGCTTCTGCCGTCGGCCAACAACAACAACGGCGGGGGTGGCGGCGGCGGCGGCGGGCCGAGTGTCAACAACGGGGTTTCGGCCCCCGGGGGGTCCGCCGTCGAGATGGGGGGAGGCAGCGGCGTCGGGGTCGGCGGCAGCGCCCTGAAGAAGAAGAAGCGGCTCTCGCAGTCCGACGAGGACGTGATCCGGCTCATCGGGCAGCACCTCCACGGGCTGGGCCTCAAGTAAGTGGGGCAAGCTGAGGACGACAGTCTCCATTAATGCCCTTCCCAACTCAGCGCTATGTGGGGCGCGGAGTCTTCCGTGGGGTGCGGAAGTGGGCCCGAAATTTCACACACACCCACACCCCCCGTTTTGGCTGACCCCATCTCCAGAAACCTCTGTTTTGGCTTTGGCTTTCTCGTTGTTGTTTGTGCTTTCTCCCCCTTTTGAGTCACTGCGAGGCTCACGTTTGAGGGAGACCCAGCTCTTGGGGTGGGGTCGGGGGTATTGCTCTTGTAAAATGCCTTTTTATTTTTTATTTCCATCCAAATCTTTGAGAGGGGGGAGGAGGATACAAAATAGACGAGGGTTTGTGCTGATGAGAATAATGGCCATGGCCGACTTGTTTATTTTAGGGCACATTATATGCCCAAGGGAGAGAATCCAACACTTTTGTGTGGCTGCCTTGGCCCATATTTATGCCAAGGATGGGCACTTTTTGTCACAGATTATTCTGTCGCAGTTTAATATCAAAGAGAGAGATGGGGGGAGAGGAGATAAATCCAGGGAATGAAGGGATGAAGGCAGTGAAACTCTGGGGCCTATTTTTTCAGGCCTAGTCCTGTGTGGACTTCCTACTCGGAGAACAGGTAGATTCTTCTGTCAACTATGACAGTATGAAGGCCCAAGAACATAGTAATAAAGGTGAATTGGTGCAAAGATGGTACAGATAAAATAGCATTTTCAACACAACAGTGTACGGAAATCTCTTTGTCTATAGTCTTAAAACAAGTATGTTGAGTTAAAAAAGCAAACCAGTATATCAAAATACTTATGTTTGTACAGTCTCTGTCGTTGGCTAGGTGTTAAAATGAACAGTACGTTTAAAATGTAATTTGGATATAACTATGTCTAATGTAGTCTTTGAATATACTCTGTGTATAAGTTCTTCAGAACATTAATGTCAAATGTGTTGACTCTTCTGTTGCTTGCAGCACTGCAGTACTTTGAGCTGAGTAATAGGCATGCAGCTGGGGTGGGGGAGGGTGAAAAGCAAATAAATGCAGGACATCAGCAGTTGGATTAACAAAACAAACCTAACAATAGTACAATATAATAGCAGCTAGAGAATATTGAGGTGTGGACGTGTAGGAATATGTACTATAGGAAAATTATGGCCCCTTGTATGCCAAGAGCTTGTGTTATTGTAGGAATGGATTGGTTTTAATTAACTCTGTGCTTGAAACAAGCACACCACTGAAATAGGGCAAGTTTACAGCAGCAGGTGACAACTCGTGACTGTTCATAGACTACACCATAGTAAATGCGCTATTTTTAGTTTAAAATGTGAAGGGGAGGGTTGTAGGTTATAGAATAGTCTATTTTATTAAGATCCCAGCCTAATGGACAACTGACTTGAAGGCAGATGATATATTGGTAGGGAATAACACTGTGTTCGCTGCATCAACAAAATTCCAGTTGCTATAGGTAGTTCTAATCACGTTATAATCTAATGTAAATGTTTGTGTTTTCATATGAATAACATGTTAAAACAGTGTGTTTTTATGGAGCCATGTTATTCTTGATCATCAAAATAGCTGAGGAAAAATAACTTTGTATTTGTGAAGTTTATACTCCATATGTAACTTGTGGATCTGAGGGCACAAGTTTGTTTGCTGGAATTCATTAGAACACATTCCAGCATCTTATTTTTCTTAAGGTGGAACATTTTTTAAAAAACAATATTTTGGATTTATGGCTACATGGATGGCTTCACTGTAAGAATAAGATTGGTCAGCTTTTTTTTAAAATACTGTACCTCTCTCCTGCAGCCAGACTGTTGATCTTCTAATGCAAGAGTCAGGATGTCGTTTAGAACATCCTTCTGCTACCAAATTCCGCAATCATGTCATGGAAGGAGAATGGGATAAGGTAATGGAAGAGGCATGCAACTGCCTAATTATCACTAGAACTGCAATCCTATACACAGTTACTTGAGAGTAAATCCATTGAACTTAGTGAGATTTAACTTTGAATAAGCTTCCATAGGTCTGAGTTGCAGATTTGTTGGTTGGTGCTGTTCATAATCCTTGGTTTATCTCTCTTTTTTCTCTCCCTTTCTATTTTAAAAACTGCTACTTGTAGGCTGAGAACGACCTGAATGAACTCAAGCCTTTAGTGCACTCTCCTCATGCAATTGTGGTAAGAGAGATTCTTGAATTGTTTTATATAGTTTAGTTTATTTGTAGTAATACTATGCCTCCCCCTCCCCCCAGATTTGTGTTGGGGTACACATGTGTCTTAATAAAATAAGTATATACACCAGCCTACCTGATATTTGTAATGAAAAGCCTAAAAAATTTAAAGTGTCATGTCTCTCTCATGTCATGAGTGTATTTGAACATCCTGCAGCAGTGTGGGCATAGATATATAAGTATCTCTTGTTAGTCACTGATGAGAAATGTGTACATTTTTGTGCTCAACTCTTTAATCTGTTCTTGAGTGAAATTGTTCTGGGTATGCCTTTCAGGGGATGATATATGGTCTCTGTGAAGTGGCATATTTGAATAAACGTTAGTGAAATGCAATGACTGACAGCAAACAGTACTCTTTTCAGTTGACTTTTGCATTTATGTAGCTGTCTAGAACTTGGGTCATTCTCTGTAGTTTTCTGTTTAATTAAAACAAGACAGTCTTCTGATCATTTCATTGAGATGATATAGCTCAAATTTATACACTGGAACTAAAACAATTATGTGCGTACACACACAAAATAAGGGAGACAATGTATTGTGTTTACGGGAAGCATGAAATACTCTCTTAACCACTCCTATCACCCAAACTCTTTTGTACTGAGGGTTGCATGCATCTAAGTCATACTCTGAGTAGACCCATCAAATAAATTGAAATTACTAATGTAAGTACTTTGATTTCAGGGGCTTTCCTCAGAGTATGGTTCAGTTGGATACAACCCTGATTTTTTCCCCCCATACATTCAGCTGCCCTGTCATTATAGTGGTGCATTTTTCCTCTTATTCAAGTGGAAAATACAGCGTTACTACAAAAGTGACTATGAAAACAGTGAGGAATTGGTTGATGTTGGTTTAGCTTTCTTCTGGTTGATTTATTTGTTGTCAAAAGGATATTTTCCTGTTCTCTCTTCCCTTCCCCCATCAGACAGGAAATGAAGTATGGAAAAACAGATGTTTTGTTAAACTTCAGTTGCTGCCTGAAAGTATTTGTATCTTGTTCTTTTTAATCAAATCAAAGTCTAATCATGCATAAACTTTTCCTCTCCGACAAGTAGAACTGTGTTACTTTAAGAATGAACAGCTGATAATATGATAGCACTTAGATAATATAACCAAACAGAACAAACAAATGCTATAAAGTGCAAGAGTTGTGTGGGAATAAATAATGTAACTGAGGTGAATATAAATTGAGGTAAAATCTTGTGCTTTTATTGAGCACATTGCATAGAAGTGGACTGGCATTCTTTTGAGTATTACATTTATTGGAGCAAGGAGTGTTTTCACCATTCATACATCAAAAAAGCAATTTTGGGAAAATGTATTGAAATAATTGGGAGAGACTGGTATTTCCATTTTTGTACAAATGTAGATAAGATGAATAAGAAATACAATACATTCTCTGACAATACATTTTTATTTTTTTAATTAAAAGACCTGTACTGTAGTACCTTTGTCCCCTTCAGATTTCTGAGAATAAAATTTATCCTTAAATCTTATTCAGAACATTTCACAATAAATGTGAGTATTTTTCCTAGAAAATAGGTGTTTGCCTTTATATTTTGAACTGGTTTCTCATTAGAACACACAACAGAAAGACATTTAATTTATTGGAATTTCAACTGATGCCTCTGGTGATATTTTATGGGTCATTGTGGGGGGGGGGGGAATCCATAGGTGTTAAGACGAGAGAGAGAGAGAGAAGAGAAGGGGTAGAATACTTCTCACCTTAGGTGTTTATGTTTGTAATAGAAGACCCAAAAGATATACATGACTAAGTCTTTATATTTGGATTATATTTTGGTCAATCCAATTTAAAACTATGTATCTGCTAGATGCAGGCAACAGGGGTGAAACTGCTAAAGTAGCCGTTTTAGCAAATGCTGCAGTTAGACAACGTTATGGTCTTTTTTGATAATATCTAGTATATTGCTTTCATGATGGCACATTTTGATTTTACATTGTGCCATCACTTTTCCTTTTGTATACAACTTCTGTGTTGCTTATTTGTTCTGACAGCTAAGCCTTCACAATAAATTGAAATATGAAATAACTATGAGAAGCATATAACTTACAAATGGGAGAGATGCTCCAGGTACCTCAAAACGTTGATAAAAGAATCTATGAATTTGGAATGTGTTTTCAAGCTGGACCTTTCTTTGAACAGTCCTACTATATAATTGCTGGTGAATCAAAATAAGAATTAATATGGGAAGATGTATAGTAAACTTTATTTTAAAAGTAGTATTTAGGAGCTGTATTTTTTTCTTCCTATATTAAATTTGTACACACCTCATCTAGAAGACTATAGATTATATATTTGCAAAATATAAAAGAAAAATGAATGATGAAGTACTAACTCCTGCAAGCAAAGTTAGCATCAGAGCCTGTGTGTGTGCGCGTGCGTGCGTGCGTGCACGTGCGGGCACATGCATACATGCTACATGTATACACTCACAATACTGGGTGATAGTAGATCATCAGGAAAGGGATCCTAAATTAGAGAAATTACAGAGAAATCCCCTGTATATGCAAACAAATCTGATAATAAGCAAAAAGGTATCATGATTAATAGCTTGTGTTTCTGTTGACCTTTCAAGCTAACAATCTCACGTGAGATTGGGAAAAATTTATATTGCAGTTATTTTGGGTCAAACTGCTTAGGGCTCTGCAGCCTGATTCTGTGGGTGGTTCTTTAGAAATAAGTCCTGTTGAGTTCAATAGAACTTTCTCAAAGTAAGTGCATGTAGGACAGCAGCCTTAAATGTTTAGTAAATTCTGCCAGAAGTTACTAGGATTTACTTCATATGTTCCACTTTTTAGGTTGATGCCAAAAATGTGTGAATGTATTATACAGTGGAGTTCAAACATACAGGTACATTTGTTGGGGCTCTAAAGGCCAACATAGATATTATTATTAATAATAATATTTATTACCCTCCCTTCACTAGTAGGCCCCTAGGCAGGTTGCAGTTTAAAATTTTAACAGCTATCCAGGCTGTAGACTTAAGTGACCAAGGGAGACTGAATTGTTGTCAGTGAAGTGTGTCTCCCCTTCTTCTCCACACCGCCTCATTTGTACTATCTGCCAACGGTGGTCATTACAGCTTTGTGTAGATTCTTTTTCATTTGGCTTGCTAACATCCAGTATCATGAAGAGAGCCATCCCAGAGCAGGCAATCAGGCCAACATCCTATTTCTAACAGTTGCCTGCCAGAACTCCCTGGACAGTATAATAGTGAGACATGAATACAGCAGTCGCCCTCCTGCTAAACATTCAAAGTATCTGGTATTCAGATGTATACTACTGTGTGTGTGTGTGTGTGTGTGTGTGTGTGTGTGTTTTCAGTCATGGCCAACAGAGCAATAAGATTGCAGGATTTGAGTGGGGTGCCCATGAATTGGCTCATGTTCATAACCTGTGACATCGTGTATTCAAATCAATTTGCCCAGTTACCTTGCAGCAGGCCACTTGGAAAGCTTCTAAGGGGATAACTAATAGTCCTTTCACCTTCTTACATGTTCTTATAAAAACGAAAAGAAAATGGAACACTTGAGCAGCATCACAGCACTAATCAGACCCCATAGTCATGTCAGCAGTGATCACTTGGTATCAAAGGCTACAGAAAGGACTAACAAGATTGATGGGGTTCCATTTCTCCTCTTGATCTCTAAGCAAAGCAGTGCTTATCATTCACTCTAGTGTTTGTCATACCCAGGCTGAATGGTGGATTGGGAGAGACTCCAGAAAAAATGATAGCTCTTTCCATTGTCTTTTTGGATTAGCTGAGTGACCACTTGTTCAACAAATGACTTTGAAAAGCAAGACTGCAGAGAGGGCAATACATGGATCAAGAATCTAGAATTAATCAGCTAGGATGATCATGGGTCTATATATAGTCACCTATATATATGCCCCAGTACATCTTCTAGTGATAGAAAATATTATCTGAAGTTTAATAACTTCCTCTGTTTCTCTGAATAGTTATTTTAATATTTTGTTTTAAATTCTATATTGCTGTTGGAAACAGGATTAATCCAATAAGTAGACCATTGAAATTATTGACTCAGACTAACGGGTCTATTCTGAGTATGACTTACTTGGATGCTACTTGATGGATATGGCATGGCAGAAAAGGGGTAAAATAGCCATCTGTGTTCATCATTTTCAATGTTGTATTAAGTATCGTATATTATTTAGCATATATGCCCCTGAGGTTGATCATTGCTATCTGTGGATTTAACATGGATAACTACTACTTGCCCAAAGCCACCTCATGAGTCCATGCCTGATTTGGATATTCAGTTATACTACTTTGATACAAATCTATTAATTGGATTACAATAACAAAATAGAAAATGCATCATTCTTATATTAAGATGTTACTGATACAATATTGATAATATCTTAATTCTATTCCAATCCACCATTAATAATCTTTCAGATATAATTTAATAATTATCGTAAATTAAATAATTTCTTCTGAAAGACATTGTACTTTATTGTGTAAAAAACTAATAAACTTGTAATCAATGCTGAACAGTCTCCAAGTGTATATAGGGTATAGTGTGTTTCAGGGATGTAGGAGACTAGTTCCAAGCCAAATTTAGGTGGCGACAAAAGTCCTGTGCTGCTTGCTCATTTACACATTATTGTAGCGGCTATTCTTAATGTTCTATAGTCTTCGAGTGTGAAGTGAAGTGAACTACACTAGAAGAGAGGTCACTGGGACAGCCACAGGTTTCTGACCCTTGACATATGCTGCTTCCTGTGCATGGTGACAGTATTGGGAGAGATTCTGTAATGGGTGTGCCTCCAAATGCAATGGCATATTAGGTTGGATTACCCTCATTCTTTCCAGACTTTTTACTTCCTTGATGAATGGCTATAATTATAATGGGTATTGGGGAGGCATGCACTCTCATACCTCACCTGCCATCAGATTTTGAAATGGGAATATTATTAGCTGTTTCCACTTCCCCCAGGTTATTGTTATTTGAGGGCCTGCAATAAGAGCACCAATTTCTGTTTTATTGCTGAAATCTTCATGAGAGTTTGAGTTTTGTATTCCTGTTTTGAAGTTGAGCTTTGGATGTGGGAGGTTTTTGTCTTAATTTTTCTGTGTGCTGTGGGATAAAGCCTACATTTTAAAATTCCTTATTCTAGAAAGGGTAACATCTTGAGGGTCAACATGGTACCCTTCAGATGTTGGTGTATTGCAGTCTCCATCTTCCCTGACGATTGGCCATGCTATTCTGAACTGATGGCCTCTAATAACATCTGGAGAGCACCACACTGGCTACCCCTGCTGTAGAAGGTTAGTTAGCACATGTGGACTAAAGGGGACCTGTGTTGTCCTTGTTTGCATTTCATTTGTTTCAGCCTTGATTTGACACTTGGTCATGGATGCTTTAGTTGAGATTCCTGCATTGCAGGGGGTTGGAGTAGATGACCCCTAGAGTCCCTTCCAACTTGGTAATTCTATGTAACTATTCACAGGCTGAAGTGTGGTGTAGTGGTTAAGAGCGATGTTCTCGTAATCTGGGGAACCAGGTTCGCGTCTCCGCTCCTCCACATGCAGCTGCTGGGTGACCTTGGGCCAGTCACACTTCTTTGAAGTCTCTCAGCCCCACTCACCTCACAGAGTGTTTGTTGTGGGGGAGGAAGGGAAAGGAGAATGTTAGCCGCTTTGAAACTCCTTAAAGGGAGTGAAAGGCGGGATATCAAATCCAAACTCTTCTTCTCCTTTTTAGAGACTAAAGTTGTAATTGCCAAGAGATAATTTTAAAAGTATGCGTACCATTTGGCACATACTTCTTTCTGATTTATGCTTACAGAACAAGTTTTAAAAATTCCCTGGGAACCTATAGGCATCTTTAGGCCCTGACAGCACGCTATTCAGTGTACACAAGGCTTTAAAAATGGTTGATATGTATCCATATTTTAAAAATTATTAGTTTCTCAATTATTAGGGAACCATAGGCAATTTACAGAATTCAGTGATATATCTAACTAAAGGCAGGGCAAATAAAACATAACCATATTAAATAATACCCAGTCTGGAATGGTAATCATATTTCTGTAGATGGTATGGGGAGAGGTACCTGTAAATCTGTAACTAAACTATTTGAAATAAAATCCCAGGAAAATACAGTGGTACCTCGGGATGCGAACGGGATCCGTTCCGGAGCCACGTTCGCATCCTGAATAGAACGTAAGACATGACGGCGTGCGTGGGTCGCGTTTTGCCACTTCCACGCATGCACGTGATGTCATTTTGAGCGTCTGTGCATGCGCGAGCGGTGAAACCCGGAAGTAATGCACTCCGTTACTTCTGGGTTGCCACGGAGCGCAACCTGAAAGCGCTCAACCTGAAGCACATTCAACCTGAGGTATGACTGTACTGTATCTCTGGGGCCAGCTGAAGGATGCATGGAAAGGCGGCTGCTGCACTACTGCACACATCAGCTGTTAGGAGGGGAGCCTGAGGAGCCTAAACAAAGCCCTGCTGCATTTCCAGTTTCTTCGAGGTTTCCTCTGCCCTCATTGATGTCCTGCACCAGGCTCCAGGGAGGGTCTCCTTGCGAGCCACGAGGACTTTCCGCCTCTCTCCCACCATTTCCAGGTTTGAATCAGATTATTTATTTCCCAGTGCCGTGTGTCTATGATGCAGTTGCGTGTGAGTTGATCATGTGTAAATGGGAGAGCACCTGTATTCAATTTTGTATAATCACTTCTGAATTCACACAAGTGCATGTATATTGTGTATGTGGAATCATTTTAACCAGCTTAATCAAGGATGTTTAATTTTTGAAGAGAGACTCTACTGTTCTGGAATGAAGGGTGGAGCTCTTTCTGCCAGCAAAGGAAATGGGGGAGAGGATACAGTTAGTGACAACTGTATCATTCCAGTTTGAAGAACCAGAACAAATGCCCTTCGACTCACACAGGAGTCAGTCAGAGGTAGGGAGTTGTAGAGTGAGCTGTGTGATGACATTAGCCACTGGCTGTCACTTTGGAATGCAACCATATGAGGCCTTCCCATGAGTCAGCTGATGAATTTGAATTTATATAATGAAATCAAGTTTCTCTTTCCTCATAGAAATTCAGATACAGTCATACCTTGGGTTACAGATGCTTCAGGTTGCTTTTTTTGGGGGGGTTCGGACCCGCCAAAACCTGGAAGCACCGGGTTACTTCCAGGTTTTGGCAGTCGCGCATGTGCAGACGCGCCGAATCACAACCCATGTGTGCACAGACGCACCGCTGCGGGTTGCGAACGTGCATCCCGCACAGATCACGTTCACAACCCGAGCATCCACTGTATTTCCTGACTTAACATATACACAAATGGCTTGCTTTATACATATGTTTGTAACTAAACACTTTTATATGGTCACAAAGCCAAATTCAAAACTTCTGTTTGCATAATTGCCATGACTTTTTCACCACTGGAATATTAATGATTCCTTGCCTTGTACAAAGAGTCTTAAGGAGAAGAAGAAATAATACAATTCAAAAATACATGAACAATTAACAAAGTAATAAACTAAAACACTGCAAATGAACATAATTTGCCATTAATTTGATTTGAATTAATTTTATAATGAAATGATTCTAGAATGTTGTATTATTTTATTGTTGTTAGCTGCCCTGAGCCCGGCTTCGGCTGGGGAGGGCGGGATATAAATAAAAAAATATTATTATTTATTATTATTATATGATGGTTTTCAGTACAGTGATAAAAACCCCACCTTCAAAAACATGTACTAAATAATTCCTTTTCAATAATGGCAATATTTGTTAAGAATCAAATATTTAGAATAAAAGATGTTAATGTCGGCACCTGGTTTGTCTCTTTGGGGGGTTAGCACTTGCCACTCTCTGAATGTCTGTGGGAAGGTGCACTCTGAGAAAGGCCTCTGAAGCTGACCTCTGAGTCTGGGTAGCTCATATGAGATGAGGTGTTCAGTAAAGTATTGGGGTCTCAAGCAGTGTAAGGCTTTGAAGGTTAAAGCCAACCTTTTACATCGGTCCTGGGAATGTATTTGGAGCCAGTACACATGGTCCAGAATTTATTACTGCCCAGAGACAGGAGATCAATAGTGGAATTAAAAGATTTCTGTTTGGCTTACTCTCAGGACATGCAAGGATACGAAGCAAAAACATTCACTGGCAGATCAGGTATCTGGATTTTTTAAAAAATAAGGACTGCCAGTAGCTAGGGAGTGCAATGTTGTTTCCATGTGTTGGGAAGCAAACTATACTAGACCTTGGCTGGTGCTACAGCTGTGATCTCATTAAAGAAATCTTAGTTAATTTTAAGTGTTGATTGAGCAATTAATTAAATCTGCATATGAGAAAAAAACACAATAGTTCTAAAGCAGGTGCATTTTTTTAAGGCGATGCACACATTTTATGTAGCAATAATATTTTTTTAAAAAATTAAAAATCAGATTTTTAAACAATTGCTAACCAGGACACTTTTTAGTCTATCAAAATCTGCCTGTCAATTTCTCCTACTGATTGAAACAATAAATGTTGCAACTCTTCATTAATCTAAAAATATTCATGGTTCATAGCTTGTACAATGATAAAATCCATTGTATATGACTTTTTGTGTTAAAACTGACTTCTGATTTGTTCTCTTTCATACAAGAGGGTTATGGGTGTAATTTTTAGCAATTAATCAGTGTGAAGGTGCCTTACGTTTGCATATAAAATCTTTCCTTCTAATCAATTTTATTTGTTTTCCTTTTTAAAAAAGAATTCTATCTTACCTCCTGCACTTCATTTGTCTATGTATTCTCTAACTTCAAACTTTGTGGTTAGAATCCTAGCAGCCTATACTGTTTCCTCATTTTGTGACTTTCTCCCCCCTCCCCATTGCACCCTCCGCTGTCCTGAGTTTGAATCGCATATCGGGCCTTGTCTCAGTCTTGGACTTTGCTCCCTTGTGTTGTGCTGCTGTGCCCCCATTTCCACCTTGATAAATGAGATCATTTGTACATGTCGCTGCAATAATTGCACATTCCTCCCCTGTTTACTTTGTACTTGTTTTAATTGTGACATTCCTCCACTTCCTTCCCTTTCTTCTGTAGTTTATTTAGTAAAAAAAAGTCACAGTCAAAACAAGTACTGGTTACATTGAAATCATAAAATAAAACCACAGAACAAGCAATGACAAGATAACAAAACAGCAAAGAACAGCAGTCCACAATCTGTTGTCTCTTTCGTGGTGTTCTGAAATGCTAGGGGTGTGCAAAAATTAGATATTACACATTTCAGTGAGTATCTTAAAGGAAAGGATATCTGCTTGGATCAAATTTGACTTTATGGAGGCAGGAATAGTATCTTGAAAAATTACTTCAATATTATAAAAGGATGATAGGAGACTGGGTGTAAGGTAAAGGGAGATGCAGTGTGTGTGTGTTCTCTCTCTCTCTCTCTCTCTCTCTCTCTCTCACACACACACACACACACACACACACACACACACACACACCCAAGCCTACCTGTGATTTATCAGTGGTAGAAAGCAAGCCTGGGCTGTTGAAGGGGACATTTTTAGTGAATATTCTAAAATGGGGTGTCAAGCCTGTCTGGTTGTCATACTTAGACACCTCTAAACATGAAAGATACTCCTCTTGATACCAGACATAAGGAGGCTGGTTATTTGTGTACATTCTCTGTGGCTATTTACATTTCCAAGATTGAGCTTTGACATTGAAATAGGATCTAATGCTATGGATCCTGATTCAGAGTATGTATACCCTTATTTTTGTCCATGTGACTGAAATAATTAGTTCAGTTTTAAGGGAAGAAGTAGTTTGGAGTTTGAGAGTCTGCATGATGGTGGTTCTTGAAGTGGGTGTTCCCTTTCATTTTAAAGGTGTGTATATTTGATTTTCAGCAATATGGCAT
Organism: Podarcis erhardii; assembly: GCF_964252035.2. NCBI lineage: Eukaryota > Metazoa > Chordata > Lepidosauria > Squamata > Lacertidae > Podarcis > Podarcis erhardii. Next base: position 93,221,558 of record NC_138507.1, read on the forward strand.
ATGTAAAGTAAAAGGTAAAGGTACCCCTGCCCGTACGGGCCAGTCTTGCCAGACTCTAGGGTTGTGCGCTCATCTCACTCTATAGGCCGGGAGCCAGCGCTGTCCGCAGACACTTCTGGGTCACGTGGCCAGCGTGACAAGCTGCATCTGGCGAGCCAGCGCAGCACACGGAATGCCGTTTACCTTCCCGCTGGTAAGCGGTCCCTATTTATCTACTTGCACCCGGAGGTACTTTCGAACTGCTAGGTTGGCAGGCGCTGGGACCGAACGACGGGAGCGCACCCCGTCGCGGGAATTCAAACTGCCGACTATGCGATCGGCAAGTCCTAGGCACTGAGGTTTTACCCACAGCGCCACCCGCGTCCCTACGGCATATGTATGTTAGCCTAAATGCCCATACATTCAAGAACCTATGCCATATGCTATGGTTTAACTTGTACATGAGAAGTTTAACTCTTTATATCACCAGCTGTTCCATGAACAGAAGGAACCCTTCTGTCTTTAGAATAAACTGATTCTGTATTTTTCTCACTGTGATACACATAAGACATAAAGCAAACAGTGGGATGTTTTGTTTTTAATGTAAAGGTTATGTGTCTGGTGATGTTAACACAACAAAGTATGTAAGGTGGAGCCTTTTTGTTTTTACTGATTCAGGAACTAAACAAAACTCTTGCATAAAGTTCTGCAGTTTCATCATCAAGGGCCATAGTGTAAACAATGTGGGAGTTGAAAGGCAAATGATCATAAGTTTATGGGCTGCCAAAGTAAGGATGACATTAGTTAGCATTGATCAAATATGCAATTGTCTTTAATCTGGGGTCATTATGATTCTTGCAGGTTTGAAGTAAAAACTGAGGTCACCATTTCATTTTAAAAATAATTAGTTGCTAGTAGGATACAATTGGTGGCTTTGTAAATAGAAAGAATAATAGCAAATTACATTGTTGGCTTAATAATTAAATTCTGCTTTGTTTCATTAAATTATTGAAATACTGATAATTCCTTTTTATGTTAGTATATCATAAAAATAAGCATGCAATCTTCCTGTGAGTATGTCACAATCACTTGACAATCTGAAGGATTTAGGGAAGTTTTTAATGACTGATGTTTTAATGTATTTTTAATCTTTTGTTGGAAGCCACCCAGAGTGGCTGGGGAAACCCATCCAGATGGGCGAGGTAGAAATAAATTGTTGTTGTTGTTGTTGTTGTTGTTGTTGTTGTTGTTGTTATTGGCGAGGTAGAAATAAATTATTATTATTATTATTATTATTATTATTACTACTACTACTACTACTACAACAACAATAGGGGAGCAGACCTACAGGAAGACTATCTCCTGTCAATCAGGATATGAAATTGTAGGCCATGCACTGTGGGAGACAGGCATGTGACCATTACCCAGGGTGAGAGCCTGGGAGAGTGGAGGTTTGGCTTCGTGGGTTCCCCCTGAGAGCCAAAGAGAGATGGTGAAATTACTGTCTTTCATAGAATCAGGCCTTTGACCATTTTGGTTGCCCTCCTCTGGACACGTTCCAGTTTGTCAGTGTCCTTCTTGAACTGTGGTGCCCAGAACTGGACACAGTACTCCAGGTGAGGTCTGACCAGAGCAGAATACAGTGGCACTATTACTTCCCTTGATCTAGATGCTATACTCCTATTGATGCAGCCCAGAATTGCATTGGCTTTTTTAGCTGCCGCGTCACACTGTTGGCTCATGTCAAGTTTGTGGTCAACCAAGACTCCTAGATCCTTTTCACATGTACTGCTCTCAAGCCAGGTGTCACCCATCTTGTATTTGTGCCTCTCATTTTTTTTGCCCAAGTGCAATACCTTACATTTCTCCCTGCTAAAATTCATCCTGTTTGCCCTGGCCCAGCTCTCCAATCTGTCAAGGTCGTTTTGAAGTGTGATCCTGTCCTCTGGGGTGTTAGCCACCCCTCCCAGTTTGGTGTCATCTGCAAATTTGATCAGGATGCCCTTGAGTCCATCATCCAAGTTGTTGATAAAGATGTTGAATAAGACCGGGCCCAAGACAGAACCCTGTGGCACCCCACTAGTCACTCTTCTCCAGGATGAAGAGGAACCATTGATGAGCACCCTTTGGGTTCGGTCAGTCAGTCAGTTACAAATCCACTGAGTGGTAGCATAGTCAAGTCTGCCTTTTACCAGCTTCTTTACAAGAATATCATGGGGCACCTTGTCAAATGCCTTGCTGAAATCAAGGTAGGCTACATCCACTGCGTTCCCTTCATCTACCAGGGTTGTAATTCTGTCAAAAAATGAGATCAGGTTAGTCTGACATGACTTGTTTTTCAGAAATCCATGCTGACTATTGGTGATCACAGTATTCCTTTCACTTAACAGTAGAATATGCCTTCAGCTGGGCCTTTGTTTATTACCTGTAGCCCTAACCTCAAAGCTGCATAGTGTGATATTGGATGGTAGTGCTAGAAGGTGTTGGGGGGGGGGGGAGGTAATAGGGAGTTACAAAGATATTGTCCCAGTTTCAGAAATGGTGTTTGGCAGGGGAAGGTATAGTTGTAGTGGAGTGGCTGACCACATTCTGGGATGGAGACCTAGGAGTTTGGTTTGTAGAGCCTTCTGGTGTGGTGGTGCTGTTCTTATATGCCAGGTCCATCATTAATAAGGCCATGTTCATCCACAACTTGATCATGGATAATCAAGGGATGGCTTGAATGCATTACCAAGACTTGGGTCATGGCCAACAAGCTCCCCCATTCAATTCAGCTATGCTCTCCTGGGTACTCAGTACAGCAGCACGATAGACCTGAGGATTGAGGAAGGTGTTGCTATTGTTCATAGAAGCACGATTTCCTTTACCAGAAAACATCTTTATCTTGAGATAGGCTTAAAGGGTATGTACTTAGTGTTGGGCCAGAGCAGGGGTCAGCAACCTTTTTCAGCCATGGGCCGGTCCACTGTCCCTCAGACCTTGTGGGGGGCTGGACTGTATTTTGGAGGGGGGGAAATGAACAAATTCCTATGCCCGACAAATAACCCAGAGATGCATTTTAAATAAAAGCACACATTCTACTCATGTAAAAACATGCTGATTCCCGGGCTGGATTGAGAAGGCGATGGGGCCACATCCGGCCCCTGGGCCTTAGGTTGCCTACCCCTGGGCCAGAGAGACAGACTGGGGATGTTGCTGATCTGTCAACCAGTGGCATCCCAAAACAAGGTGATCTGTGGTATGATGGTGTTGGTGGATTTCAGGACAATAGTCCTGCATAACTTTAGTATCCATTCAGAGGTGGCTGTTGGACTGGCTCAGATCTTCAAAGCCTTCATGACAACCATGGGGCTGTCTCAAATACTCATTAGTCAAACTCATTGGGAAAGGCACACCCTTGATGTAGTCTTTACCCCACATGATATGAGGGCTGAACTGGAGATAGTTTGTTTATCACATACAGCTTTATGGCGGTCCATAGACCCAAAGATAGTGGGGAGCAGTGCACTCCCTTGCAATGCATTTCACCAGCTAATGATGAAGCCTGGAATAGTAGTGGCAAATTCCTCCGTTAGGGTGGTGGGCCCATTTGGATGGCCCTCCCTTAGAGATGGATGGAACTTGATGGGTTCCAGCAGAGAAAACTGGTGATCCTGTTGGAGCCCTGGTCTTGCTATGAAATCACGAGATAAAATGGGTGGTTAACAGGATCATTCACGTACCTACTTTGACCAACTGGCTGCACGTTTTGAGGATAAAGTCGCTCAACTTCAGAGTGACCTTGACTGTGCAGTTATTGCAGTTCCAGATGAAGTATCCAGTAGCACTGTCAGTGATGTGTTGTGGGATTGGTTTCAGCTTATGCAGTCGGATGACATGGATAAAGTGCTTGCAGCTATACACCTGACCCCTGTGCCTTTTTGACCCCTGTCCCACCTGGCTTATTAAACCTAGCAGAGGAAGTTTGACTGCTTGGGTCCAGAGCATGGTTAATACTTCGTTGCATATAAGGAAGTGTTGCCTTTTGCCTTAAAAGAGGCAGTGGTACAGCCTCTCCTAAAGGAACCAGCCCTGGATCCCTTGGACTGGAAGAACTATCAACTAGTTGCAAATAACCCTTTCTTGGGGAATATAGTTGCGAGAGTTGTGGTGGGGCAGCATCTCCATGGCTTTCAGTACCATTGATTATAGTATCCTCATGGACCAGCTCTATGGATTGGGAATCGGGGGCACTGTGTCACAGTGATTCTGGTCCAACCTATGGGACCAGGTCCAGAGAGTAGTACTGGGAGAGTGCTTTTTGATCCCCAGGTACACTAATATATACATGAAGCTGCTGGGAGCAGTCAAAAGTTTTGGGGCAAGGTGCTTTTCATTGCACTGATGATACCTGGCTCTGTTTCTCCAAAACATCTGAATCAAGAGAGGCTGTGTCTGGTACCTGGATGCTATGGTGGTATAGATGACAAAAAATATGCTGAGCTTGTATCCTTGTAAGACAGACAATGTGAGTGAGTGGGTCCCATGTCCGGAAAATGTATTATATTTGTTACGTCACTTTTCTCACAGGGGGAACCAACGCAACTTAAATGGGATTACACTCCTCTGAAGGAACAGGTATGCAGTTTGGGAGTGGTTCTGGATCCAGCTACTAGGTCAATTTCAAAGCATTACCATCAGTATATAATGCCCTTAACAGTTTGGGACCAGTTTACTTGCCTAACCCATATATGCACTCATCTCTTCAGTCTGCAGAACTGGCAGTGTTAACTGGTGCCACATAATACTGATTCCACACTTAGAAAAAATTGATCTTTTAGTATGATAGCACTTAGCATTTGGAGTTCCCTCTCTATTGACATCAGGCAGACGCCTTCACTATAGTCTTTTTGGTGCCTGCTTAAAAAATAAAAACCATTCTTGTTTAGGCAGGCCCATCCAGACATGTAGAAGTTACATTTTTTTCTAACTACTATTGATTTTTATAATCTTCTGAATGTTTTAAAATACCTGTTCCTAACTGTTTTCTATTTTGATGTTTCATTGTATATGTTTTTGTAAACCACTTAGAGATTTTCTTACAATCTAATGATGTATAAATTTCTTTAAATAATGGAAGTTTGAATAAAAAGAACAAGAAACTGTAAGGAATTGTTTCCAACAACTTAAAACACAAACAGATATTCAAAAATTGATGCTTATCACTCCTGGTATCAAAGCCTAAGTATACGTAACAGAATAAACTCCTTTGTCCCTCATGCCTCATGTTCCCCACTCCTTGCCCCTGGGTCAAAAGTATAATTCAACAGTTCTTCTGAGCTGAGACTTTTTTGGGGCATGGGGGAGGACATTGTTTGCCACCAGGTGAGAGACAGGCACAATACATTGCCATGCCATGCTACGAATAATATACTACTGCCACTTGAGCTTTGGATAATCTGTGCCAAATATTTTTCTCCTTCCTTCCCCCTTACCTTAAATTCATGAATTTGTTATGTCGGTCATCGCTATCAATGAGAGGTCCAATTTTTAAAATATATGAAGGTAACATTGCCACTGAAGGTGCATATATTTTCCATGGACATGCCTGCTAAGTGAGTTCTGAATGTAGAGAGTAGATAATCTTTGCTTTCCATGAAGACCAAAATATATACATCAAGTTAAGCCTGGTCTGTGTTTTGTTTTGCAGACAAGCAATGTTTGCTTTTGCATATAATATATTTGGAGGTCCTACATGCCCTGTATAAATCTAGTTTCTGGGCAGATCCCTACTGGGCTGGTGTTCTGTAGTGTCATTGTACCTAGAGTGATATCAGGGGGCAGGATTCCCATCCCTAGCTTAATAGGATTGTTTGAGACTACAGGTACTTGGTATAGGAAACTGGAGGAAGATTGAGAAGATAATTTGGGGTTCCATCAAGTGTGTATTCTTGCAGCTTGATGACTTATAATAAACAGCACAAATCAGTATGTCTTGCAAATGCTAAAAGGCTGTTCAAAGCATTCCTATGTCATGAGAGCAAATGTATTGAAAAGGCAAATTGGAATGGTGTATACTCCCTTGTTTAGGCTCAAATGTTTTCTGAAATTTCAGTCATCCTTTTCTCCCCACCTGACCTGCTGCTTTCTGTCATGTCAGAGGATGAAGTTTTTGCTGCTGCAGCAAAAGTACCTAGAGTATCTTGAGGATGGTAAGGTTCTGGAGGCACTTCAAGTTCTGCGTTGTGAGTTGACACCACTGAAATACAACACAGAGCGCATTCACATTCTCAGTGGGTAAGTACTTAGGGTTGCAATCACATGTTTACTCAAGAGTAAATCCCATTGAACTAAATAACTTTTGACTTGAATTGCATAAGATTCTACTACCTGTTTTACACCAGTGCTAGTGTTTTCTGGGATTCCTGAAGCAGAGGCATGCCAAAAGGATATGATTCTACATTGTTGAATATATCTCAATAGTAAACGTATTATCCAAGCATTGATCCTTGCATAACCGAAATGGCATCACCCACATACAAGAGGCTGAGAGGAACGTCCATATTTGCAGAAGTGTCAAAGAAACTTATTTTCTCTAAACGAAAGGTGAAACTTTCAAACAGCTCTCTGAGGACTGAGCATGCTCAGTCTGCACAAAATGCTAATTGATGAGGTGAAAGAAACAGAAAACTGGGGCGGGATGGGGAGCATGTCATGAACTGTGTATTTGCAGTGTTTTGTTGCAGGTTCCACTAGTCTTTATTAAAGTAAACATCCACCTGGGAAAACTCCTATAGAAAGAAGACATTCCTGGATGCCTCCTTACAGAACTCTCACATTATTTCTAAATTAAATGTGAAATTAATATATTCTTACTAAATAGAATTGCATTTTTACTTAGTAAAAATCTTTATAATCATTTGCATTCTGAGATTTTAATGTGCTTTTATCTTCACATCCTGACATTTCTCAAGGAGATTCAAGGGGAAAATGTGTGTACAAGAACACAGACTGATCAGTTGTGTAGACAGAACATCTGAACTGATCAGTTACTGATTGGTGCTGGAAGTTGAACTCCGTGGGATTTTTTCATTGATCTATATAAGGGAAGTCCTGTCAAACAGTTTTTAAAAGCAGTTTCAGGAACATGCCTTTGAATTCTCATGGCTCTGCTTCCTTCCCACCAACTGCATACTTGAGCAGCGTCTTTAATTAGATATGCTAAATTCCTTTAAAAAAATATATATTAGAGCTTTACTAAACAGTGAAAGCAGAAGTTTAAGCCATATAGACTTAACATAAAATCTGGTGTTAATAGCTTTTCTGCTAAGTCCATCTCCTTTTTTCTTGCTCCAGAGAAGAATAAATGTGCTCTTTTGGTTCAAATGCTGTTGCAGTTGGGGAAGGTCAATATTTCCGAAATATGTAATCTCATGTGTTTCTCTTTTATATACAAACAGATATCTGATGTGTAGTCATGCAGAAGACCTGCGTGCAAAAGCAGAATGGGAAGGGAAAGGCACAACTTCCAGATCTAGACTTTTGGACAAACTCCAGAGTAAGAAAAAACTTAGTTTCCACTGGGCATACAATGTTTGCACATCTGTTTATCTAGTATATTTCACTCTAAATCTTCCTTCCCTAACTGGGTGCCCGTCATATGTGTTGGATCCTGGCTGAGGTTGATGGGATTTGTAGGTCAAAACATAGGAAGGGTAGTAGGTTAGGGAGACCTACTTTTAAGGGGGAAATTTATGAAGGGGGAGATGCAATGGTTAAAAATTGTTAGCTGTAATTAGGATAGCATAATTCTGCATAATGGTGACTTAAGTGTCTCATAAAATCAAAGTATAATGTACTCTGCTATTATCTGTGTTTTACTTCCATATCGATGACACCTAATAAGATACCATGGCGCTGTGTGTTAGAGTTTAGGAACTGACTTGTAGTAGCTAGCATTTTCTTAATAATTTTATTGGCATTTAAACAATCTTGTGCTTCTTTGCAACAGCAAAGGTTGAGTTAAGGTCAATGTGAGAGGATTTTATTAATGTCCCAAAGTTATGGGTAATTTTTAGCTTAAATTAGATCTGATACTGGCCTGTATGTGAATACCAGATTTCTTACATGCTGTTTCTTATAAGATTGCTCTGAAATACTCTCTTTAATTTTTTGAAGCTTACCTACCACCATCAGTGATGCTCCCCCCAAGGCGTCTGCAGAATTTACTGCGTCAGGCTGTGGAACTACAACGGGACCGGTGCCTCTATCACAATACCAAACTAGATAATAATCTAGATTCTGTATCACTGCTGATAGACCATGTTTGCAGTAGGTAAGAGAACTGCTCCATTTTAATGAGAATGGAAATATCTTTTAATGTAACAACATTCCTTTAAATAATTTTTACTCTCTTATGAAGGCTTTAAAGAGCAATTTTCTTAGGCAGCTGACTTGTTAAGAATGTTGTATTTTTGCAATGTTAGGGGGTGTTTGGAACGTTTGTGTAAGTCCTTGATCAATTTAGAAACATGTTAACAATATGAACAGAGAAGTAGTCTTTATATAGCAGTAAATCTAAATGTAAGGATCCTAAAATAATCAAAATATTTTCAAATCTCTGGCAGTTTTTTCAGTTTCAGAACTTACTGCTGATGGTCTTGGCTTCAGTCCTAATTGCAATCCTAAGCACATCTATTCAGAAGTAAGCTCTGTTCAGTTCAGCAGGGCTTACTTAATGATAAGTGTGCATGGGATTCAATATATTTGGTAGCTTGGACTGCCATTCTACACAGTTATTGTGTTAAATCCCACTGAATTCTGAGATCTAAGCAGACTAGTTATGTGCAGGATTGCAATAATAGGTTCCAGTATCAGACTGAATGATAGCCTTTAATGATATCAGCTCAGCCCTGTGGAACACCCTGTCAATAGACATTCAATCAGCTCCCTTCTGTTCCAACTTTTAAATGCCCCTTCTGTTCCAACTTTTAAATGCCTGCTGAAAAACTTTTCTATTTTTCCAGGCCTATGAAGGCAATTAAGAATGCACCCACACACACCCACACACCACACAATGGCCTATTGATGCTTGTTTTTAACTTGTTATGATATTATTGTTTGGTTTTATATTGATGTAAACTGCTGTGAAAATTTTTATAACACAGCAGTATGTTGTGTTTTTTTAAACAAACAAACAAACAAACAAACAAACAAACAAACAAACAATTTAGGATTTGTTGCTTGTCCCTTACATCCTTGGTTCTTACTTTTTAAGAATCCTTTCCCTCAATTCCTAAAAATCACCATAAAATATTGGGTAGCAATTCCTAACTAGCATTCAAATGCCCAGTCAGGGTTGGGGCCTTGTTTGCAATGCCATGAGCCAAAGAGCTCCTTTTAGACATATACAAGAGTTTGGTGTCAAGCAGACCCTCATGTGATATTGCAAACTGCTTTTGAAAGTCTAATCAATTTAGCGTCCAGTTTGCTTTGCACCACTGGAGGCTGCTGTTTGACCCAAAGGCTCTTTAAATGCATGCAGCTAGCTGCATGTTTATTTGCTTCATGACTGATACCTGGTCATCATGCAAATAGGAGCCAGCATGACAGCTTCAAAAACTAAGGTGCTATAGCAACAAGAAGTTTCATATTGTATATTTGTAAAATCCTACTATCGAATCCATGCTTTATTGGGATATGTATTAGCGCAAGTAAAATGACTATGATTCTACTATATAATCCTTTCTTTGTTTGTATTTTTAGGAAACAGTTCCCATGTTACACACAGCAGATACTTACAGAACACTGTAATGAAGTGTGGTTCTGTAAATTCTCAAATGACGGCACTAAACTAGCAACAGGATCTAAGGATACAACTGTTATTATATGGCAGGTTGATCCAGTAAGTTTGTAAATTTGTGCACCAGAATCTTCTGACACACAAGCATAAAATTTGGCACATCACTCCTTAGTCATTAAGCTTTAATTTTTAGTGCATTACTTTATTTCCTAAATGCCTTGGTGTATTTCTGTTTGCATCAGTTTTGTGTTTTAGGCTATGTTCTGCTCAGTTGTTCAACCAATACTGTGATTAGTTTCCTGGAGCGGGTTGTATTGGAAATAAAGCCTGTTTAGAATAGGAGATACCTATCTCAGTCAGTCTGTTGTAATCTTAAAAGTCAGTAAGTGTCTTGCATGGTGAGACTTTGTCAATGGTCTTGGATAGATGTGTTGTTCTTCCCCGTAATGTAGCTCCTTTTGTGTCTTCTGAAATTCTCCTAAAATGTCAATATTCCCTTTTTACTTTGTCTCTGCTTTTTGCACTCTGTATAACTTAATTGATGAAGCCTGTTGATGAATGGTTATTTGACTGAAATGTTGGATAGTGTTGCTGGACTCAGACTCCCATCATCTCTAACTATTGGCCATGCTGGCTGGAGCTGATGGAAGTTGAGTCCAGCAACATCTGAAGCAGTGTTTCCCAAACTTGGGCCTCGAGCTGCTTTTGGATTACATTTCCCATCATCCCTGACCTCTAGTCCTGATGGGAGTTGTAGTCCAAAAATAGCTGGAGACCCAAGTTTGGGAAACCCTGATCTGAAGGATTCTCCGCCACTGGACTAAATAGTAGCTCCTTCCAAAATCTGAATTACATTACCTAGACTGAAATCTATGCATACCAGACCAAGAATCCATCAGATTTCTTTTTGTTTTCAACAGTGACTAGTTAGGTGCCTTTAGGAAGCCCACAAGCAATGCAAGAAGATAATACCTTCTTCTGTTGTTACTTTTCAGTAACTGGTACAAAGAGGTATACCACCTCTGAATCTGAGGCTGCATGTAGCCTTTGTGACTATTGGTAGACAAATTAATAGAATATATATCTTTAACTCCCTTTTAAAGCTACCTAAGTTAGAGGCCACCACAATCACTGTATTGTCGCTTGCCTCTAAAGTAATCATGCATAGAATAAAGGTAAAGGTAAAGGTACCCCTGCCCGTACAGGCCAGTCTTGCCAGACTCTAGGGTTGTGCGCTCATCTCACTCTAGAGGCCGGGAGCCAGCGCTGTCCGAAGACACTTCCGGGTCACGTGGCCAGCGTGACGAAGCTGCTCTGGCGAGCCAGCGCAGCACACGGAAACGCCGTTTAACTTCCTGCTGATAAGCAGTCCCTATTTATCTACTTGCACTTGGGGGTGCTTTCGAACTGCTAGGTTGGCAGGCGCTGGGACCGAACGACGGGAGCGCACCCCGCCGCGGGGATTCGAACCACCGACCATGCGATCGGCAAGTCCTAGGCACTGAGGTTTTACCCACAGCGCCACCCGCGTCCCTCATGCATAGAATGGCATTGTACAATTCCAGTCCTGATAGTCTCTGTGGGCTTGGCTGACGCCGCCTGGTCCGTCTTTGGGGAGTGGGGGGCAAGCGAGCGGGGTAGCTTGCCTGTACCCAAAGCCAGCGCCAGGAGCCTCAGAAAGGTGCTCCGAGGTCCCTGCTGCTTGCGCACAACCAGCAGGGACATGGGGGCTTGCTCAGCTGGGGGCAGGAGCCTCTCCAATGCAGCTGGCCCCAGCCTGCGAGACGCTGGAGTGAAAGCGACTCAGCTCCCGCTGCTGACAGCTGAGGCAGTTTCACCCCGCGCCTTGCCGGTTGGTGCCAGTGCATCTTGTTTCAACATTGTGGTTTATCGCCAAACTGCGCTGCTTGGCTAGTGATACATCACAGTATTGAAAACCTAACATCACCCAGCCCTAGAACATACAAAAACTAGGCAAAAATCTTTGAGGAGCAAAAGGTGCAAACGGTTATTATGCCCAAGGTTTACATTTGCTAGCCCATAGCCTTCCTTTCACTAGTACTTCTGCTTATCGCCCTAATGTCTATCTGTGTTTGAAAGTATTTTGCTTTTCATTAGTTGGTTTCCAAGAATGTTGTTAAACCAGAATGGGGAGGCGGTTCTGTGTTGCTTTGTATGGCTTCCTGTGTACCTCCTTTCTTGGTTTGCCCTGGTACAGCCTTTCCTACACTTCTGTCAAGTAGGCAGAAAATGAGTGTGTGTCTTCCTTGAGGTAAGGTGGAACTGGTAAACAAGCCCTTGGTATGTTGGTTTCCTAAACTGTTTTGGGAGGAGGCAGCGAGAGATTAGGCATCAAAGACAACTGCTTAAAACTGCAGGTAGATCTCAGAAACAACCCAGATAGCCATTGTTGCAATATTTTCTTTTTTAAAGGATACACACCAGCTAAAACTGCTCAAGACACTGGAAGGCCATGCATATGGTGTTTCCTACATTGCTTGGAGTCCAGATGACAACTACCTTGTTGCCTGTGGTCCAGATGACTGCTCTGAGCTTTGGCTCTGGAATGTACAAGTAAGGGTTATTAATATGAAGTTCGTTGATAGAGTGTCTTAATCAATAGTGTTGTCACAGGAACCATAATTGAAGTATTGATATTATCGAAGGGGAGCCCCTGCTATTCTTGGAGATGAAAATCTGTTTAAAACATGGTTATCTATATAGAATAGATTATTGATTTCTATTCATTATTACCAGCAGTATTCCAATGATGCCATCAGTTACTATGTATGTGTATATATCCTATATACGTAACAATGTAAGGCTGTTGTCACGTTGCAGTTCATGTGGCTCAAGTATAAGAGTGTGAGCAGGGGTGGCAGCCTCCACTGTATGTATGTATGTATGTATGTTTATTTTAGTGTCTCTATTCTTTATTTGTAAGCTGCCCTGAATTATGAAGCAGGTTAAAAATTTAAGTAAATGTTAAAAATTTGCTTTCTTAAGCAAATTTTTCATTGGCTTTACTTTATACTTCTTCACCTACAGACAGGGGAGCTGAGGACAAAGATGAGTCAGTCTCATGAAGATAGTTTAACAAGTGTGGCCTGGAATCCAGATGGAAAACGTTTTGTGACTGGAGGGCAGCGTGGACAGTTCTATCAGTGTGTAAGTACTGTTTTTACAATGCAAAGTGCCATCAGTTTCTTGTAGACTTTGCACTTAATGCTGTCTCTGTGGTTCTATGTTCTGCGTGGGTAGCTGTGTATAGCTGTACTAGAATATATTTTGTAAGGGTTTCTTTTCACAGTAAAAAGCCTCGCAAGTATAACCTGTTGTAGAAACCAACCATTTGGAATTTGCTGAGTGTTTTTCTTCCTGTGAAATGCTAAGCCTATTTATCTGAAGCAAAAATAAAGCCTCTTTGAAAAGATCCCCTTCTTGCTCATGTGTGGTGCCATCGTTTATTAGGTTTTGGTAAGACATAGGAAACAAGAAAGGATCCTTCTGCAAAGTAAAAAAAAAAAAAAAAAGGCAAAAGAAAAATTCAGGGAAAGATCTGTACCCCTGTTGTTATGCTGGACTAGATGGAGAGATTGAAACTAGTGTGTTGGAAGTCTACCGCACTGCCTAAAAAAAAGGGAAGTTTTTAGATGAAGATACAGTGGTACCTTGGATTTTGAATGTAATCCGTTCCAGAAGACTGGAGTTCCAAAACGTTCGAAAAATAAATACGGAAGCTACGTGGCATGTACAACTTCCGAGGCGTGTTCGAAAACCGAAGCGTTTCGGCATTCGAAAACCGAAATGTTTGTCAACAGAGACGTTTGAAAACTGAGGTACCACTGTATATAGAAAACCAAGTTAGCGGTCAAATTGTTAAGGGGCTCTGAAGTCTGCCAGATATGGACTACAGGTTCACCACCTTTGTCTTGGAATATATTTTCCCTTGTCTGCAGCACATACTTACATACTGCTAACTGCTTTTATAACCCAAATTTTTCATGTTACACTTTGCTTTAAATGAAGACAGCCTTTCTCATTATTTCACTCCATGCATTTCCTGTCTAGGATTTAGATGGTAATCTCCTTGACTCCTGGGAAGGAGTGAGAGTGCAATGCCTGTGGTGCTTGAGTGACGGGAAGACTGTGTTGGCATCAGACACACACCAGCGAATTCGGGGCTATAACTTTGAGGACCTTACAGACAGAAACATGTAACTAACTCTTCTTCATGTTGTGCTACATAAACAGATCATTGTACACTTTGTCAAATACTGAAACTGAGTTGAGATGCCTTAAAATTCCATATGGTGTCTTGTTCATACACCTGCTTTAAAACTGGGCTCCCCCCCCCTTTTTTTTTTTTAGGCCCTAAATAGGCAAACGGTGTAGATGTGATTGGGCCTTATGTGTCTGCAAGGCTCCGTAAAATGAGACCAGTTAAATTGGGTAGAAATGCTAATTTTGAATACAAAGTCATGACTCTCATCTTCTGTGTTCTGTTATTTTTCAGAGTACAAGAAGATCATCCAATTATGTCTTTTACGATTTCGAAAAATGGCCGGTTAGCTTTGTTAAACGTAGCAACTCAGGTAAGTGGTCCAGTTGGCCTTTCGCTTTATGCCTTTCATACTCAAAAATGAGAAGGAAAGTCCTGCCTACATTTTCCATTGCATTGCCATGGAAACTGTACAAGCACATGTTCTCACCCCCTTTCCTCACAGATTTTAAAGTCTATTTTTCTGGGAGGCAGAAGGGAAATAAGTGCCCATTAGCGCTGCATATCACAACCTCCGTATCCTCCTGAAGCCGCTTGTGTAAATGGGAAGTTGCTTGTACACACTGCATCTCTTTCCCACTTGAGCTTCAGGGGCCTTTTCTGAAGGTCCCTCAATGCCAGGCAGAGGCTGTCTGGAGGTGCAGGCAATCTGCAGTGAAGAGGAGTAGGCAAGAAATCTCTGTTGAGCAAATGACCCTCTGCTCGTGTAACTTTGGGGTATAAACCATTGTTTGTGCACATAAAATGGATTGCTTTTTCTGTTCTGAATTTGTTTGTGTGATGTTACATTACCTCCACCCTTCCTTTGTTCTCAGGGAGTTCATTTATGGGACTTGCAAGACAGAGTTTTAGTGAGAAAGTACCAAGGTGTTACACAAGGTTTTTACACGATTCACTCATGTTTTGGAGGCCATAATGAAGACTTCATCGCTAGTGGCAGTGAAGGTAACTCTTGCTTTTAAGATCTGTTTCTGTGTGTTATATATATTTCAAAGACATTCTTCCAACATAGGGGAATGATGTAGTATTCTACTTAACAAGTAAGGTAAATATGCTAGCAACAATTCACACAAACATCAGAAGAGTCTTGCTGGATCAGACCAAAGGCCTATCTAATCCAGTTCTCACAGTGACCAAGCTGATCCATATAAAAAGTTATTTCCATAAAAATGATTTGTTTGCTGAAAGAAGAAAAATCATCTAGTAGCACAGGAGGTTGAATGTACGAGGCTATTGTTTATGGCAACAGCTGTAGTCTTGGTAGAATGAGCGTGGTGTACAGGGATACAATTTTTATTTGACGTAGGCTTGTTTTTCCAAAGGTAGGTGTGCTTATGTAAATCCAGATGAGTTCTGACATCTCAAGGATAATTACTAATTACAGTGAGAGAAACAAGTTTCATATCCTGTAGCAGACCTAGTAACTTTGGCTATCAGCAACCTGACTGTAATCTTAGCGTTTTCTATTGTTGGTTCTGTGAGTGGCCTGTTTGACAGCTTTTCTAGGCATTAAGGAGCTTACTCTCTGTGAGGGTAATAGTGTGGTGGTATATACAGTGTGGACAACAGTACTCCTGTCCTGTAGCTTATAGAAACTTTAGGAGAAGGTGGTTTTGGTCTGACTAGGAGGTCAGTTCTAGTTGGGCTCTGCAATAAAGTATTTTGAAACAGTGTTTCTTCTTTACCGCTAACTGGTGAATTTTTCACCTGAGAACAGCCTGTTTATTGATGCCTTGTATCTTAACTGTATTGCCATTGTATGTATTTGTGCCACTCCTATTGCATGCATTAATCCCCTTCCCCTTCCAGATAATTTCTGGCCCCAGGAATGTCTAATCAACTGTATTAACTCCCTGGTATATCAGTTTTTCAGTACACCACACAGGATTGCATAAACAAATCACTTAGTTACAGCCTACTGTTTGTTTGACATGAATGTGAATTTAATTTATCCAGGTCAACTTAGAAAAGCTTTTTATTTTTTTCATTTTCAGTGTCTAAAAACTACCCAGCTGTAGTTGAAGCTGATGGCACCTAATTTAGATTCCGACTGCCTGAGGCTGTTGCCTCTTTGCACTGAATTGTTGCAAATATGGCTGCTGTGAAAGTCTCTATGTACAAAAAAAGTAACAGATTTAAATGTCATAAGCTCTTAAGTGTAAAGGTATGTTCTCAGCTAGGTAGGCTTTCCACCTACCAGCCCCAAACATCAAAGGGTCTTCCCTGGGAGTAAAATTCACATCTAACTTGTGTGCACATAAACATCCATAAAGTAGAGGGGAAATATCTTTCTATGAGCAAGTGCTGTGTGTTGCAGCCTTACAGTGAATGTGTGATGACTTGAAGCTTATACAGTATAGTTTGAAATTGGTAGGTTAAAAATGGAAATTCGTACAAGTAGGAGTCTTTGATACCATTTAGATGTCATGGTAATTTGATTTTTTTTAATGATACAGACAGCACTTCTATAAAATACTTTAGCAAGTAGGTCACAGCATGATTTGTAGGGGTTGGGAAATAAGTGAATACTTTTGGAAATGGACTGTCATATTTTAGTTTTCAAACATTGTAGTTTAACTTCTAAAACTTTTAAAATAACTCTTGTAGTACCTGATGTTCTTCATGTAATTGCTTCTGCCTTATCAAGTATTTAACTCCAAGTCAAGTTTGCTTCTATGGAATATTAATATTTAGCAGAATTCTCTCTTTTTGGTAGTCATTGTGACTTGTGGTTTTTCAGTAGTGCAGAGAGTTGTACATCTGATCTGCAGCCATCTCTGTATAATCTACAGTTTATTTGGGTGCAGTCAGTACAGCAATCGGTGCAAGAATGGCACAAAGTTGTCTCATGTCACATTGCTCCTGTTCAGATTGTACACTTTTTATGTGGATATGTTGTTCTATAACAATACACCCATGGATGTTTTTGGAGCCTTTGAAATGGAGTTTGTTGCCTTCATTGATAGAATTTTTCGGATAGGATAAGATACTTAAAAGCAACTCTGTGGTTGTTGCTCCTCCCTCTCCCTTACCTGTACATTTGGAAAGATGAAGACTGGGCCCTGCAGTTTGCCCCCTTCCTTCTCTGTTCTTAGGCAAAAGTTAATCAGTGAATAAAGAGTTTCCTGCAGTTAATCGAATACAGAGTTTTCATAGCCCTACATATTGAACCGGTTACAGAAAGGGATTTTAATATCCAGTTATAGATGGGATCCCACATTGAAATAGCTCTGTTCTTTTTGGAAGTTGCCCATACCACCTGTAGAGGTGGAGGGGGGACAGAAAGAATATGGAGGAAGTGTGAGAAACCAAAGCTTGATTCTAGTCTTGATGCATGTAGAAGGCTAGGGTAAGGAGTTAACACCCAAACCACTCGCATTCTTACCTGGATAATATGAAGCCTACTTAAAGCTGTATTATGTTCCAGTTACCTACAAATATTTTCAACTTGCAGAGAAGATCAGTGCTTGTTGTTAGTTTAAATACAGGATTCTAAATGCCATAAAAGAAGATTCTTGAAGCTGTTGGATGCATTACTGAGCAGATATCAGTTCTTGGACATAACATGGAATTTTAACATGGAAACAGTTAATACATGGATAAGTGCCAGAACATGTTTTAAATTTTGGGATGCTTCATGTTTCTTCCCTCCTGTCTCATCTTAGATCACAAAGTATATATTTGGCACAAACGTAGCGAGCTGCCAATTGCGGAGCTGACGGGGCACACACGCACAGTCAACTGTGTGAGCTGGAACCCACAGATTCCATCCATGATGGCCAGCGCCTCTGACGATGGCACTGTTAGAATATGGGGACCAGCACCTTTTGTAGACAACCAGGATATTGAAGGTAAATCAAATCTAATTTTTATGGAAGAGGAATTTGGTAAGCTGCACTTACTTACTTGTGATCAGGTAACTCACAACCGATGCACATTTAATTTGTGTGCATTCAGCTTTACACACTTGGCAAAATAATAAAAATGGTCAAAACAAAATAAAAAAATTCCTTCCAGTAGCACCTTAAAGACCAACTGAGTTAGTTCTAGGTATGAGCTTTCGTGTGCATGCACACTTCTTCAGATACCTGAAGAAGTGTGCATGCACACGAAAGCTCATACCTAGAACTAACTCAGTTGGTCTTTAAGGTGCTACTGGAAGGAATTTTTTTATTTTGTTTTGACCATGACAGACCAACACGGCTACCTATCTGTAACTAATAAAAATGGGGCAGGAAAGAGATTGTGGGTTGGGGTTGGGGAAGCAGTGTTGGCAATCCCACTCCACTCACCATGGAACCAAATGTGTTTTGACTATATGTGGTTTATTTTGGGATTTTTTTAAATTTATATCCCACCTTTCCTTTAAGGAGCTCAAGGCGGCATAAATAGTATTCTTTGCTCCCCCGCCCCTCTCAAGCTTTTGGTCCTTACAATAGATCTGTAAGATAGGATAGGCTGGAAGTTAAAGACAGGCTGGAGTCACCCAGCATGTTTAATTGTTTAGAGTGGATTTGAACCAGGGTCTCCCCAGCCTTGGTTCAGAATTAAGCTGTACACCACAGTGTATGAGGAATTGGCTGCCTCAATTATTATTATTGTAAATAGTTAGGACTGGGTAAAGGGGACTTTAGTCAAATTCACATCATACTGTGTATTAGTCCCTATTTTGAAGAGTCTGCTACCTTGTGAAACTCCAAAAAGTTTGGAACAGGGTGGTAGTACCTGTTGGCTTGAACTATAACCTCTCACAAGATGCCTAAGGACTGGGAAGAAGTTAAGTTAAGGGACAAGGAGCACAAAGACAAGAATGATAAGTGAGGTGCAATATAGCCCAGGGAACCAAGAAAGAAACCTCAAGGAAGAGTAGGTAGAGAATGAGACTTGAGAGTAAATGACAGAGGAGATAAGTTACTGCAGTATGGTGTGGAGTTTCTGCATTTTATCTGTAAGCTGCCTTGAGTACAGGTCTGGAAAAAATGTGGGATATTACTACTACTACTACTAATAATAATAATATTGGGTCACACACATAATGAATTTTATTATCTCCTCTCCCTGTGCCCCCTAAAAAGTCTCTTGAGAGTCAAAGGAAGCAACTTGAACAATATGGATTGCAGCGTTAGTGGAAGGGCTGCACACAGAGGCAGGGGATTGCCAAAAATCAGATGGAGACACCTTGTGTGAACCGTTAGAAGCTGCAGCAAGCTATTTTAATGTTACTGAACCTGGTAGTTAAATTTATTTTAGTTGGCATGAAATGAAAAGAAATCTGGACCCTAGCAAACCAGAATAAAGATCAATTGAAACTGATGATGTAGCTGTTTCTTTGCTTTGAAATGAAAGGGTATCTTGCTCATTTTGTTAATTGAAGCTGTATCTGTTACATGAGGAGAGAGCTTCAATAGCTGAGACAAACCTGAGCTTCAATTCTTCACCTGGAACCTTTTACTGCCAGTGGTTCTGCAGGTTTTGAATTAATTCCAGTTGATATCTCTGAAATGCAAAAGTCCTATCTGGGTATTAGCCCAAGCCAGGACTAATTTTTCCATTGCTCTGTCAAGATGCCCTTCTTTCGCAAAGCTGGGGCAGCATAAAAAGAGATACCATCATATGTGAAAACTAGACTGTAGTAAACAAGTTCTTAGCAAACAGGCTTTTGGTAGATGTATACACATTCTAATATGCAAGGCTGTAGAAGTTTTTGTGTCTATAGGTGTAACCCAATACATTGCACCATGGTGTGAGCAAAAACAATGTTATTTTCTTAACCATGTATCAAAATTTTAATTGAGCTTCCAGTCTGCAAAACATTTTCCATTCTTTTAGAAATGCTTGCTTTATTCTGCTTTAGAATACATTTCCTGAAGTTGCTGGCAAAGTAATCTTAGGAAAAATTAAAGCCCCATGTACCAGTTCTTATTCCTTCCATCTCAGTATCTAAAATGGGTTTTACTACAACTTTTCTCAACCTCTTAATTACTTTATGACACTGTTAAATGTGTGTTCTGGCAGCTGTCTGCTCCTGCAGGGGAAGTTTCAACTCAATCAAGGAAGTCTCTTTTGCACAAAAAGCCCCTCTTCCCACTGGCCCTGTATTAGAAATGACTTCTGTAGCTCCCAGAGTGAAGCAAGCTGTTTAAAAGCCCCTGCTGGACTCTCAGAACTAGTACGATGGCGACTGTAGCTGCTCAGTTGGGTTGGGTTGCCCTAAATGAGTTTGTGTGTATGTCTTTTGTAAATCTGAAGATACATGTGTATATCGTGGCTGAGGTGAACTATGATTTTAAAGATATTTCTTATTTTTTCTTTTCTTTTTACATTCCATCTCCCTCTCCCCCGCCCTTAGAGGAATGCAGTAGCATGGATAGTTGATGGTGAATTTGGAGCAGACGACTTCTGTTTAACTTAAATTTAGTCGTATTTTAAATGGCTTGGGATTTGGTGCAAACAAACATGATTGATAGCTGGACAGACATGCTCGTCATGAAAAAAAAGAACCATTTCTGAAGCCCAACTGGGGCCAAACATTTTACCACCTTGCTTCATAGTAAACAGTTGAGATGAAGCACGTCGTTAGAACGTTGTTGGACACCATGTTGAAGTAACCCCCCATCGGTTGTGAAGAACTGTGCTACATTCAGGCTAACCATTGAACTCCGTATATACATTTTCCCTTCTGCCATTTTGTCAGGCAGACTACTGTTATTGTTGCTCTTCTTCTGTGTAATGAAGTTTAAATGCTTGTTTGGAAACCTTTTATTTAACAGTTTAGAAGGCTTGATAGAAAGAGTGCTTTAGTCTGAAGAGTACATGTTGGATAGGAAAGTCTTTCCTTCTCTTCTTTCTCTGAGTCTCTCCGCCTTATTTAGCTTGAGATCTTTGCAGCTTGGTTCATGGATTCTAAGCCTTGCCCGTTGCACAGTATATCTAAACCCAGATGTTTAAACCAGTGAATGACATGAAAAGCACTCTTCAGTATCACACTTGACAAAAGTTTTTGTACTTTTCACCTAGCTTGTTGCCCTGTAAGTGGGTTAACAGCACAATCTTCTTTTTTAAGAAAGAAAAATAAATAATTTATAGCATTAAAATGACTTCATTTGTATACATTTGGAATTGAAACCAGCTTAAAAAGTGTCATCTACAAGTAAATGCAGTATAATAGGTGCTCCTCTGGAGTGTTGTGTAAGACCATTTGGCTGGCAACAGTTTTACACAGGCTATATAAAGTATTATTTTAAAAGGAAACTTTGTTTACCAACATAAAAGAATTTGAGAACTTTCAGAACCGCCAACTAAACCATTACAATGTAATTTCTGAAATTTAATAAATGAAAATTCTAAATTGGCCTTAATGTGCAATGGTTCTTATTTAAAACATAGTAAAGACCTAAAATGAGAATAGTACTTTATAGCATTATCTTAAAAATAAATAAATCGGTGAGTTGACTGTCTGCTGTGAATTAAATACATACCTTGTACAAACTTTCCAGATCATTTTTTCTCCAGGAACTATTTCTGAGTAGGTGCTGTTAACTATCTTTGTGCAGAGGATACATACTAAAACTCAGAGAACTAACCAGTTGTTTGACATAGTTAGTTGGTTTCAGAATTTCTCTTATAGTTAAAGGGTGAAAATGCACTTAGGGCCATCCTTAAGTTTAAAAAGAACAGAAAAGAAAGCAACTCATAATAAAAGAACAGTTAACACATCCTTGTAGTACCAGCTAAAATAGAAGCTACAGGTGGAAAAAGGTCTTAACATTAGGAAAGACACAGGACTAGAAGGAAATTTGCTCCCTTGTGCATGTTTTTTTTTTTTTTTTAGGCACAGATTCTGTGATAAGGAATATGAGTTATTGCCATTGCACTTGGCATGTATCCCTTAACTCAGACTTGCAACAGTTTTCCTTCAGAGCCTTCTAATTTGATCAGAGATTCATGATTGAATTTCTTTAAATACCTCCAGACTGGAACAAGTGGTATTCCAATCAATGTAGTAATTCAGTTGTTTAAGTTTGATTGTCTCTGAATAAGCACACAACACTATTACAATTATCCAGTTCGCTTAAAATATATGTGCAGACCAGGTTTACAGAGAAATCTTTAAACAACAGAATGCCGCTGCCTTGCATTCTCATGGATTTAGGAGCAGCAAAGAAATTTACATCCAGTCTTTAATACATTTAAGCTGTTCTGTTGCAGCTTTTTATATGTAATTTTACCTTACATTTATTACAATTGTCCATTGACATGTATTCTGTTCATTTGACATTAAGGTTTGTTTTTGTAATTGGAACATTTTTGTAGTCTTCCCTCTGAGCCTGTATAAAATCTTACTTTTGCAGATACCCTCATTCTGAATCTTTAAAAATTCACAGCTGTATTACTGATATGGTGCTGGTGGTACTGCTTGCAAACTCAAAACTACCCTAGGAGATTGGAAGGGAAATTGGAAGTGAATTATGAAGTGTGCACTAAAATCAGTTTGATTTGGTGCTACTAGATTTCTATAGGTTATTCAATCTGATGCTTGTAGTTAAGACTTCCTGCAAGGACGCTGTTGTGGTGAAAAAAAAAATGGACCAATTTGTTTCCTTTTCTTTGAAACGCATAACACCAGCAGGAAACCAAATTAAGAGCAAAATTAAATGGACATACTACTGCTTATGCTTCCTCACCTCTTATGAAAGAGTTCTTGGATTTTTTTTAAATAAAAAAGCACTTGAGTGTGGAGCTGAACGAGAAGCATGTGTTTTGAGAATGCCATTTCTAAATTCAGTTGCATAATACAGACCATGCAACTTTAAGAGAAAGCTCTTCAGATTGAGGTGGTTTTAATTTCTGCTTCTTGGCATACAACTGAACCAAATAAAGTCAAGATCTGTCTGGAAGCAAACTTTTAACTGCAATAACAATGCTAGGATTTCTTGTGAGTCATCTTAAATAGCTGAGCAGCCTAAATTGACTGATATGTAGATTGAAAAGCACGTCAGCATTTCAGATAAAAAAAGAACCCTAGAGTGTCACTGTTGTTAGGGGAGAAGTCAAGGAATAGGCTTATCTCAACATTCTTTTTTATATATGACGAAGGCATTTCTACTCTAGGCTAGAGCAATCACTGATTACTGGCCATATCTTACCATGAGCAGAAGGCAATGAGTGGGAAAGAGGATACAGTAGTTTGCATTTTGCCTTAGGTTTTGTACCCATCAACTCCAAAATATGCACACTGGCTATAAATCACTACAGTATCTTGCCACAGTGCTTCTCAGATCAGGTAAGTGATTTTAAAAGTAGGAGCACAAAAGAAGAAACAGTTTTTACATAGCCCTTAAAATCGCCTTGTAAATGTGTGGCTTAGTTCCCTCATTTAAGTTTTTAGTTTTAAAATTAGGGGATCATAATACAAGTTTTGATATGAAGTCACCAGTGAAAGCTACCCAACTTTTGCCAATAGTCTCATTCTGGCTTCCGAGCAGATACTGTTGAATGTAATTTAATACTAGGTGTTTAGTGCCATCTTAATTAAAAAAATAAATTCCCACCCCAAAGGGAAAAATGGCTTTAAGTTAAAATGTTTTCTTAAACCAGTCCTGTGCTGGCAAAAGAGACATTGGGAGAGTTCTTGTAATTTTTATTTTTATTTTAGTTAACAGCAGAAGAATGTCTAGTTTCTAATTTTGGGGTAGGATCAGAAGGGGAAGAGAACCAATTTTCAGTAAAACTTGGTGCCCTTTGTCAATACCCCCAAAGCACATGTTGCCTCAATTTGATGCATTTCAAATGAACTGTTAAAACTGGAGTATCAATCCTATATATGGTTAAAATGTATATTGCATTGGCTTGAGTCCATTTTCAGCTGCCATAGAACAAACCGCTCATTTGACAATTAGTAGAATTTTGGAAACACTTTGACACTTTTTGAACAGGGTGGACTTGACTTGTGCAGTGTTGTTTGCAGTAGCTGCTCTAGTTGCTGGAACACAAACTAGAACCCCATTTCCTGTTTGCTGACTTTGGATGATCCGGATTCAGCAAAGTGTGTGTGTGCGTGTGGTATGAATGTGTGTGCGTGAAACACAAACTGTCATGGAACCAACTGTTCTAGGTACATGTCCTGTTTTACTGCATACTTTAAGTCATGTTGTGTGTATGTGAAGTGTCCTCTAACTTTAAGATTTTGGTTAATACCAATATATTTTTATAAATTTGAAATTCAGTGTGCTCCATCTTTTAAGTGTTTCATTGTTAGGATAAATGTACTAGATTTAATTCTTAACACTTCTCGGCACAGATGGAAAAAGTTGTCGGCTCCTTGAAAATGTATGAGGAAGAAACGGATCCTCAAAGCATGTGTGTACTTACAAACCAAGCTGTAGAGATCAAGAAAAGAACTTTTATTCTCAAATTTCTAAATTGTCAAGATTTATATGGAGTTGTGGTGGAACTAGTTAACACTTAGAGCTTTTGGTATGTAATGACTATTTGCTATGGACTGATATTAAATGTTTCAAAGGATTGCGTTCTTAAACTTTCTGGATTTTTGTTACTCTTGAATTATATTAAGTAGTTTAAAGTTTCTTTACTATATTACATTAAAACATAAGAACTTTGGGTCTCCATATTTATTTTCACTTGTTTTACTAATTATTTACAGAACACCTTATTTTATAAATATGTAGTATATTAAACATATCTTTTAAAATGTTCATTCAGACTACATTAATTACTGGTTTTTGTTTTTATTGGGGTTTTAAAAAAAATACACTTTTCCATGTCGGTGCACAGCACTTAACAAATATTTGTATTCCCTTTCTTTCCAATTCAATAAACAGAATGAATAACTGGACTTGAACAGTTCTTAGCTTTCTAAGCTTCAGTGCTATTTCTGGCCAACCCTGGTATATCCCATGAGCATTTGTGGTCCTTTTATGCAGGAGCAGCAGGCCCCGGGCTTTAGGCTATGATAGTTAATCCTCCAGTGCTACTCTTGCTCATTACATAAGAGCAAGTTTACAAGAGTGATCCACAGAGCAGAAAAACAGCTTAGCAGCTATCCGTTATGGCTTGACAGCCATTCCTTCTTTATAACCACAGATGGGACTCAAGGCCAGGCTGTTTATGCACAGGGCTATATTCAGCTTGGAGGATCATACGTTGTGCTGGGCTGCATTATAAACTAAATGACCCCCACAGCTGGTATATGTGTACAGTCAAACCTCGGTTTTCGAACGTCTCGGCTGTCAAATATTTCAGAAGCCGAATGCCGAAAACCTGGAAGTGAATGCTTCCGTTTTCAAATGCACCTCGGAAGTTGAACTGCTATCATCAGATGTCAAAGAGATAAACTACTACCTGACATTTAGAAGACATCTGAAGGCAGCCCTGTTTAGGGAAGTTTTTAATGATTGATGTTTTAATGTGTTTTTAATCTCTGTTGGAAGCGACCCAGAGTGGCTGGGGAAACCCAGCCAGATGGGCGGGGTACAAATAATAATAATAATTCCGAGGTGCATTTTTCATTTTTTCCCATTGACTTTGCAGCCAGCCCTTTCTCGGTTTTTTAATGTTTCAGAAGTTGAACCGACTTCTAGAATGGATTACGTTTGAATACTAAGGTTCCACTCTATATATTTTCCCCAGACTGCCTCTCTGTACCCTGGAGTGACACTCGAAGGGTGGCCACTAGTATATAGTAAAGGTTGCTTCAGCTGCAACAACTTGCACCTCTTACAGGGATACTCTTGCATCAAGTACGGATAGAGCAAGCTACTGAAGGATATGTGCGCCTCCCTTGACCTTTTTTTAAGTTGCACCAAAGGAAGGTAGATATTTCCATGCATTTTCGAAGAATAAGTGTGCCTAGCTCTCTAGAAACTACTTTAACCTCTAACTACACTATAGACTAACCTATACAGTGGTACCTTGGGTTACATATGCTTCAGGTTACATACGCTTCAGGTTAGACTCCGCTAACCCAGAAATAGTGCTTCAGGTTAAGAACTTTGCTTCAGGATGAGAACAGAAATCATGCTCCGGCGGCAGCAGGAGGCCCCATTAGCTAAAGTTAGCTTCAGGTTAAGAACAGTTTCAGGTTAAGAACGGACCTCCGGAACAAATTAAGTACTTAACCCGAGGTACCACTGTATATGCCACCTGTGTGCTATGTGACCAGTAGCAGAAGGGGAGCAATATGTACCAAGCCAGTTAGTGAAACTATTGCGAGAGCAGTTGAGGGAACCACCTGCAGAACAAGACAAAAATGTGTTTTGCTCTGTCTTCTAATAGGAGGAAAAATTATACCTGATTCTAAACCAAGGAAAATCAGACGCAGGATAGGGAGTAAACTCCATCTCTATAGCAAGCCAGATAACAATGCAATTAACAGTTTAGGTGGAGAATAGCTCCTAAAGGTGCATAATCCATTTTAAAAACTAATCTAAAAAAATTAAGTGGTTTAGGCTAGAGTGGTGTTGAAATGAGCCAAACAGACTGATGTAAGCCCTTAAGGCATATTTAAAGTAGGTAAGGATTGTGAGATGTGTTTTCTTAGAAGTAGCCCTTAATTACCAAGAAACAGCTTCAACTGCAGAAGCCTGATGAAAGAGGACACTTCCTGCTCCTATTAGTGATCAGATTAAAATACCATCCGTGAATGAGCCGAGACTGCCTGATCCTGTAGCATTTCATGAAGCTACCTTGACATGAGTCACAATAAGCCATCATGACCAAACCAACAGCAGCTTTGGGCATGAGGAAGATGGATTGAGCTAATTAATCCTCTCCTTTACACCCTTCCAACAAGGTTATTAGTATCTCTAAAAGGGAAGATTCACACAGAAAACCAGGAGAAAAGGGTTGAATTTATCCTACCATAGGGAACTCCTACTATGTCAAGGGCAACTACAGTAGAAATGTTGACAAAAAGCTGTTAAGTATTCTAGTCTTTGATTGATAGCCAACTTTATTAGGCTTCAGGTCTTCTCTTTTATCCTGCTACCCTGTGTCTTTTGGCCAGATGCATTTAGAAATAGCTCCAGTATTTCAGATGCAGTTTCACAGCCTCAATATAGAAATACATCCCCTGAGAGCCAGTGTGGTGTAGTGGTTAAGAGTGGTGGAGTCGTAATCTGGGGAACTGGGTTCGATTCCCCGCTCCTCCACATGCAGCTGCTGGGTGACCTTGGGCCAGTCACACTTCTTTGAAGTCTCTCAGCCCCACTCACCTCACAGAGTGTTTGTTGTGGGGGAGGAAGGGAAAAGGAGATTGTTAGCCGCTTAGAGACTCCTTAGGGTAGTGATAAAGCGGGATATCAAATCCAAACTCTTCTTAAAAAAAAAAAGAAAGAAAAGAAAGACATCCCCTATGACCCACAGCAGTTTGTTAATGTACTGGTGGAAATTTGATTTTACAGGGAACTACTCCAGGGCCCCCCAGATGGGGTAAGAGCAAAAACAATGCAGGTGTTTAGAGGCCACTCCATATCCCATATAGGTAGCATCAAATGTAGTTCTTGGGTTGAAATGGTTTATGTCACAGTAATATCTTGGGATTAGCCAAGCTCTAATGGTCTTTATCAACAGCACTTCAACACTACCACAGCTCATACAAAAACTACCATTTATTATGGTATAAGTTTTCACTCCATCGGATGCATTAAGTCCGTGGTGGCCAGACTTGGCTCTCCAGCTGTTTTGGGACTACAACTCCCATCATCCCTAGCTAAAAGGACCAGCGGTCAGGGAAGATGGGAATTGTAGTTCCAAAACAGCTGGAGGGCCAAGTTTGGCCATCACTGCATTAAGTGTGTGTGGATACACAAACGAGTGAGGAAGTGAAAGATTTTAAAAAGCTAGGTCCAAGGGAAATAATATTCAGTAAAATACAGGAAGTGATGGTTATGTACTTGTAACAGTGGTAATTCACAAAACAATTCTTGATGGTGACATCCTGGCATTGGTGCCATCATCTGACTCCATTCATTGGCTAGCTGGCATTCTTGAGAAAAATATGAACTGGATATAATAGGAAAATCGACTGAAGAAGGGACAAATCAACGGTTCGAGAAACTCAGTATGTTGGTTTTTAAAATATTTTTTATGTTAAAAAATACAGCAAAAATATTTTTTGTTCAAAGAGGAAAAAATATACTGCATGACGACACTGGTCTAGGTTTACTTGAAAGCTGTGAGTGACAACTCAGAATTTGGCAACTGTAACACTTCGACTTCGACTTCAGTCATTTATCAGCGCCAAGATCATACTGCAGAAAGAAGGAAAACATATTAAAGGTACAATTTTAAATATCTGAAGAAGTGTGCATGCACACGAAAGCTCATACCAAGAACTGACTTAGTTGGTCTTTAAGGTGCTACTGGAAGGAATTTGTTCAATTTTAAATAGATAACCTTACACGCACACCCTGCAACTTGCATCTTTATTATGCTAGAAACATTGGCAAAGTTGTTTCCATTTGGTTCATTTGCATAGTCCGGTCTTACTGAAGAACTAGGCATTGTGATGCAAACTGGTAGCATATGTGATTGTACATAGCTAGCCGTTACTACAGCAAGTCTCTTTTAGTCCAGGATATCCTCAAGTTTAAAGCTGCTTGATAATCAAGGCTTTATAAGGCATGTCTAGTGCTAGACAAATTCCAGAGTTTACAAGGTATGTATAATGCATAGCTGGTGTGGCATGTAGGACTGCCTCTCAAACAGGTCTGTCTTGTCAATAGTTCACCACCCTCAGTTTCAAAAGGATTTAGCTCTTAAGCCTTCAAATAAAGAAAGGCAAGGACCACTTTCATCATCGGTTGTAACATCCCCAGAACAGATGGGCCAATGATTTCCATCTCTGGGACTCTCAAAGAAAATCCTTATAACAAACATGTCCAGAAACCCAACCTCACAGCCTGAAATGATCTGAAAGGTGTGAACACTACATAGTGTTACTTCCCATCTATGAGCACATGGCATTTATTCCAAAAACCATTCCACACATGCAGAATAACCACCTTGGAACAGGGCCTATATTCTAGGGCAGGAATGGGACACTTTTGCCATATATATATATATGACAACATCAAAATATATGACAATTTACATATATGGAATCTTCTATATATGGAATCTTCTGAAGGTGCGCCCTGAATGCAGACATTTAAACAGAAACAAGGAACTGCTCAAAAACTGAGCCTGCAGTACTGTATACAGGACAATATGACAAACACTGTATACTACAGACTTTCAACTTATTAAACACTAATTCCCTCTTCCCAGAGAACTTTGGGAACTACTTCTGATGCGGCAGGAAAGAGAGTAAGGATCTCTTAGCAGATAAGACCCAGCTAAACTACAATTCCTAGGATGTTTTTGTATAAAGCCACAAGAGTGAAAAGAAATATCCAGCTGGATGAACAAAACATACCGCATCCAAACAGAAAGTGTAAGTTAAGAGTGGACTCGCACCTCATTGCACAGTGTGAGTGTCGCCACAAATAAACTTCGCCCACAGAGAGGCTCTCAAAGAAAAAGCCAGCAGTGATGGAAATCTTTGTGATAACCAGTCACCATACAACAAACATGACCAGGTGAATACATTGATTGATTTGTATAAAAATAAAGAGCTATTAATAGCTAAGGAAGCGCAAAGGAACCATGCCCTTGTTTACTTGCCTTTTTACACAAGAACCACAAGATCAATTTAAGTTGTGACAACCTCTGCTGTTGCTTTGTGAGGATTATGTGTCAGCAGTAAAATTTGGGGATGTGTTTTCAAAAGCAATGCAAGGTGCCTTTCTGGTTTGTTTTACATTAGATATATCCAGGTCTTGAATCTCTTTCCTGGATGAGCTGTAGTGTGATATCCCAGAGGGTCACGTGATGTGCTGGGCTCCCAGTCTAAACCTAAACCCAGTTACAAACAGTGTCAGTCAGATATTCCCAAATACCCTCACAAAAACACATGAGCATAGGCACATGCAGCAAAACTGAAATGCAACTAGTATTTTTTTTTTACAAAAAGAAAGAAATGGGAGTGTGGGGTTTGAGGAGAGAGGAAGAACTAGCATTTGGTCACTATTACGAATAGTGAATGTAGCAGAAAGCTTAAACAGCACAGCAGATAGATGAACCCTATTAAGTTCAGAGCTGGTGTGGCATCAGGTATTTTAAATATGCTGCTGGCCTTCTTTCCAAGTTGTAAGACTTGAGACTCACCTGTAAAGATACATGAAAAAACAAAGGAGATGAAAGCCAAGCTTAATCATGGCTTCCTTCATGTGCGATTTCAGCTGCCCTCGATTATGGATCTCTGTGGGGTCAAATACTCCCATGTTTCCACTAGGAACCATAATGTACCTGAAAAGGATTAAGGAAAAAATGTTGTAATGCCAACAGCACTCCAGCACAGAGGAGACACAATTCAAGCTCAGTGTGCTAATAGAAAGGACCAAAATATATCAAAGCATGAAGAAGGGTCTAGGTAAGCAGAGCAGCGGCAAAATAAGTTTTGGAGCAGATTTTGTAGAAAAAACTGGATTGATGGCTGGTGGAAAAGCAGGGTTTGTCCCAGAGAGAATACGTAATGTGATGGGAGGCAGATAATCAGAGGGCTCAAACAGGAGAGCAAAACGAAAAAGGGACAGAGAACATGGAAACCTGAATACTTGCGGGGGGAGATGGAAGCAGTGCAACTGGAAAGAAGGAGGGCATATGGAGACTGAGACTGTGCAAAGGGGGACAGTTGTGGAGAAAGCGTTTGCACAATATTAGTTTCAGTAGACAAAGAAATGCTTATATTGTCAACCATTTCAAAATATGGTACAAATTCATTTTCTGGAGAACCCTGGGAACTCCCCCAATCTGGAAAACTGGAATACTGCAAATGCAGGGTTACATATTTACTTGGAACATGGAGGAATTTAGTTAGGAGCTTAGGAACATGACCAGTTGAAAGCTGTCTCTCCACTGTGTGCATTGAAACCATGCTATTTAATTTGGATGCTACTTCAGCTACTTGACCCTTGCAAAGAATTGCTCATGCTCAGAACCTACTCATGTGAACAGCATTATCTGAGAGACTTCTGTGAGATCACAGTGTCCCCCTCGGCAATTAGAAAAAACAAAACATGGCAAGTTGTCCTGTTTACAGAGAGAAGGGCTATGATCTTTCGTAAATCACCTTTTTTTGACTTTATACTATTCACGGGAGTAGATCCACACAAGCAATTTATGTGTGAGGGAGAGCTGGCTGAAATGTTCTCTGACCCAAATTGTAGACCATATAATGGATCTGCAATCCACTTGTCAATATCAACTGTACAATGCAAGCAGCTTTCTACTGGGAAGGGGGATGGGAAAGGGAACCAAATGAATGCTTACTTTCTTGTGATCAGCACATACAAACCTGCATCAATGTACAAAATAGGTTCACAGACAGTAAAAAAACCCCAGCTTTGATATGGTAAATGTACTTCAGAAACCACTTTCACATTTAGCTTCTCTACTGGAAGCACAGGCAAGTTACTCATTTCGACATCAAAAAGGTCAAGTGGTTTTCTTTTAAAGAGAAATTAATTAACAACCGAGCACCTACAGCAATGCCTACAAGACTTATTTGGATATATTTTATTTTGAGGAGACATGAATAATTGTTTAAATCAGCATAAGTCCACAAAAGCTAATGAAGCTATTTAAAATTCAACAATAAAAGTATGAATACAGCAAAGGAGTAGTTACAGAAAATAAAAATATTGCAGGCAAAGACAGATCAAAAGGCTTGGAAAAACAAAAAGGTCTTGCTCTGGCAGCAAAACAACCATATAGGTGTCAGATGAGTCTCTTTGAGGAAGGTAATTCACAGCCAGGGGCAACCACTGAAAATGCCCTCTGTCCTGTGGCCACCAACCACACATCATCCAGGGCACTTTTGAGAAGGGCATTTAAGATGATCAAGTGGAAGAAGATCAAAAGCAACACCTGGAATTCTGCTCCAAAACAGCTATGTCAAGGATGGGAAACCTCTTGTCTTCTAGATGCTATGACTACAACTCCTATTGTCCCTGTCCATTGTCTGGGATGACTGGGGCTGTTGGGAGCTTTGAGTCCAATAACAACTCAAGGGCCACAGATTCCCCATCTCCCATCTACTATGTTAATTTCCCTCTAATGTTTCATACACACATAGAAGTCATCAAGAGGAACATGAATGTTTGACCTAATGTGCTAAGTTTTTTGTGTTTTTTTAAATTTATTTAAGATTTTCTTGGTTTACGAAAGTATATGCATTGTCTCTTTTCAGGTTGCAGAATCTTTTTCACATCTGAAGTGAGACATTAGTGTTGTGTACAGAATAAAGTTGAGGAAGAAGAGGAGGGGGAGGGGAGGGTGGAAATATTTGGTATATGTGTGGGGTTTTTATGTCCGTGTCACTTGGGTAGGTTCTCTTTCTATTTGTTTATTATATTTCCTTGGTAGCGAGAGGTTAGGAGGGGCAGGGCATGGTTGGTTGTCTTTAGTTGGCGGCAAACAAATCTCACTGCAGCCAACTATGGAAAACCAACCATGTGCTAAATTCACCACAATATTAGAGGAAAAACAGCTGCTCAGGCCTTATAAATAGTTACTCTACCAGCAGTGGTGTCAACTGTTATCAGCAGCACTTGGCAGAGCACCACAGCTATTGGAATTAGTGGCTCAGTATGTGTATCACTTAGGACATTATTACATAATGCCAATAATAATGGAAGAACACAAGGGGAAAGCAATTATACAAACCAATAGATTATTTCGCAGTAGATAGTGCCCACAGTAGCAATGATGGGGGAGGTATAGAATTTTATGTAATAGAAAAAATTCCCACCACATATTTTCCTGTAAAATAAACTTTCCATCCATCATGAGGGAGGCAGGCACAAACAACAACAGGGCCTGCTTCAACCCAAGGATCTTTTTATTTGGACTGGAATAAAGAAGCTCCAAGATGCAGTTAGTGAGCTTTCCGCCCCCCCCCCTCAAATGCCCTCAAGGAGGGAAGTCTCATCAGTCCTCAGGAAAAGCAAAACACCTCGACAGATTTAAAAGTTAAGAGAGTAGAGAAAGCAACACTGATGTTCAAGCCATTCCCGCTGAGGATGGTGAATTTCATAAATTGTGGAACTAGACAGACTAAAGGAGGAACAGCATGATGGGCATCAAGTCAATAACAGTATTCCACATCTGAAATACATTTTAAATAAGTGGTAACAGCTATAAAGACCCACAAACAACCCCACTGGCCCTTACCTATATATATTCCAGGTTGCTACAGGTAAATTGAGGAGGAAGATGAACCAGTGCAGTGAAATAAGCATTAATACAGTGACAATGGTATGGCCAATCAATTCAGGGATCACCCACTGGAAAAGAGAAATTTTTAGAAAAATAAAAGACATACTCTGTGGGAGTGTACAAGCAAATGGGATAAAAGTACACTGTCAACACTATTATCAGTCTGCCAACTGATCACAGAACTGGCACAATTCACATGACTCCAAGTACTTAAAAAAACAAAAAACAAAAACACCACAATGCCATCAAAGTGTCCAAACTTCTTTTCAGGATCTAGCCGTGCACTTCGGAGGCAGCATTGAGAAAAGTACTGCAGACAGAAGCAGTTGGGTCTATTTGGGAACATATCCAAGTCCAGAGTTGTGTGCAGGATTTGTAAAAAAAAAAGGGCATAATTTAGCATTCCAAGGATCTTAATCTTATTTTTTATGTTTCTAAGCCTTCTGGCTGAGCTCAGGCTTCAACACGTAGCCTGTCGCTTATCTTCCAACATTTCTCCAATGAAAATAGGGATATTCTAAGGAAAAGCCGGAAATTCCAGGATCAGTTCAGAAACTGCGACAGCTTCTGTAAATCTGGGACTCTCCCTGGAAAACAGGGGCACTTGGAGGATCTACTGTTGAGATTTCAGAAGCAGAAGGGAGAAGTGTGCCCAGGCTCTGAGACATCTATATCACCTTGCAAGTGGGCGCTCTTCTTTCTTTCTCTTTCTTTCTTTCTGTTTCTCACTCTCTCTCTCCCACACAAAAGCAAACATTGGCATGATTTTTTTCTGCTGAAACCCCTATTTTTGAGCTCAAACAGTAACATTCCACTTGCACTAGCATTACTACTATGTTCCTTTCTACTTACTTATGCACCTGAATAGCCTGCTAGGCTCCCTCTACAGCAGGGGTAGGCAAACTAAGGCCCGGGGACCAGATCCGGCCCAATCGCCTTCTAAATCCGGCCTGTGGATGGTCTGGGAATCAGCGTGTTTTTACACAAGTAGAATGTGTGCTTTTATTTAAAATGCATCTCTGGGTTATTTGTGGGGCATAGGAATTCGCTCATTATTTTTTTCAAAATCTAGTCCGGCTCCCCACAAGGTCTGAGGGACAGTGGACCAGCCCCCTACGGAAAAAGTTTGCTAACCCCTGCTCTACAGGAACAAATTCTAAATGCTTGCCTTTAACTTCAAGACTAAATTTCTAGTGAGGACTCCACAGAGGGAAGAGTACTTTCCAAAAGGGCAGGGCTGCATGTGTTCTGTTCTTAAATTCTTAAGACACAGTAATCCAAACTGTGCCATAAAAAAGATGACGTTGAGAACACACATATCTTTGCTATTTGTTAGCAATGGATACTAGTCCTCGGCAAATCGTTGATCCTTTAAAGCCATCAATGTGAAGCCATCTGACTGCAGAACTAATGCAACTTAACAGGAAACAAACTGTAAAGGGAGTGGATTGGAAGAGCAGAGGAGAAACCAGGTGGGAAAGGGGACTGAGCCATGGGATGCAAGCAGTGACAATACTACAAGGGGAGAGCAAGGAGGAAAAACACAGGAATGGGCTAGAGAGGCATACTTTGCAGGAAGTTGCAAATGGCCAGGTTTGGGCAAGGAAAAGGAAATGGCCTGCAAAGGACAAGAAGGTAGCAGAATGCGGGTATACAAGATGAGCTATGGAACACAGGAAGCCTTATACTGAGTCAGAGCACTGATCCAACTAGCTCAGTATTGTCAGCATAATACCCTCCAGGTCTTCAGACAGGAGTTCTTCCCAGCCCTTCCTGGAGATGTCAGGGACTGAATCTGGGACCTTTAGCAAACAAGGCATGTGATTCCCCCCAGAGTCATGGCTCTTGCTTTCCCAAAGCCAGGAAACACAAGGAGAAAAATACTGGAGTCATGAGTGTGGTGGAGGAATTTGAGCAACGCAGGTTCTGAGGATCAGGGGAGATCCAAAAGGCCCATTAACTGAACAACCCACATGTTGACACCAGGTCCCAAAGTTAGTTAGTGGGACGGGAAGAGGATTCCTTTTCCCTCACAAAGGCAAAATACTATTAGCATAGTGCTGGGGAAATCCCTGCATCAAAAGTACTACCAGAGGAATGCATCTAGATCTAAGTGGGTGAATTTTCAAATAAGCAAAAGGCAGAAAACTATCCACACATGAAGGACTCATCCATTTCTTAGTTATTCCATTGTAAGTCAGAATAGGGATTCAAGATGACCTAAACAGGAGAACTGGGCCCAAACGTAATAATAATAATAATTATTATTATTATTATTATTATTATTATTATTATTATTATTATTATTATTTATACCCTGCCCATCTGGCTGAGTTTCCCCAGGCACTCTGGGTGGCTTATAGCATATCTAAAAACAAAATAAAAACATCAAACATTAAAAACCTCCTGCCTTCAGATGTCTTTTAAAAGTTTCAATAGGGACAAATGTCAGGTTCTACACTTAGGCAGGAAGAATCAGGTGTACAAATATAAGATGGGGGACACCTGTCTTGTAGGTACAGTGGTAACTCTGGTTACGAACTTAATTCATTCCAGAGGTCTGTTCTTAATCTGAAACTGTTCTTAACCTGAGGTACCACTTTAGTTAATGGGGCCTCCCGCCACCGGCATGCGATTTCTGTTCTCATCCTGAGGTAAAGTTCTTAATCTGAGGTACTACTTCCGGGTTAGCAGAGTCTGTAACCCAAAGTGTTTGTAACCCGAGGTACCACTTTATAGATGTAAAAAGGATCTAGAGGTCGTTGCAGACCACTAACTGAACGTGAGTCAACAGTGTGATGCAACAACAACAAAAAGCTAATGCAGAAGTATAGTGTCCAGATCAAGGGAAGTAACAGTACTATTCTGCCTTGGTCAGACCACATCTGGAATACTGTGTCCAGTTCTGGGCACCACAGTTTAAGTAAGATATTGACAAGCTGGAACAAAGGAGGGCAACCAAGATGATCAAAGGTCTGAAAATCAAACCCTATGAGGAATGGTTGACAGTAAAATATATTTGACAGTGGAACTCACTCTATCGGTAGATAACGTTACATAATCCTGATTATTTCATATTAATAAGATGACCCCCCCACACCACTTCTAAATCTAATTTCAGAATCTCATCACTTTAAAAAGAGAAAAGGAAAAAAACTTACTTTATTTAGTTTTGAGCAGCAAGATCTAGCATTAATGTAGTCACATTCCAAATCTGATAATGTAATTATCTGAAGGTCAAGATAAGGAATTACTATGATTTGGGAAGCACTCTACCCTGTGACACAAGAGCCATAAATGCCTTGCACCACTCCTGAGTATTACAACAGAGTTAAACAGTTCATATAAACATCTGACTGCAAGGGATTCTACTAATGTAACAAAGGTTACAGAACAAGCAGAACGTTCACAAGCAAGAGGCTATTTCAGAAGATTAGTAACATTGATTAGTAACAGCAGAATTCACAACCCTGCTGTTACGCTGATAGACTTAACAACATCAGTGCACACAGCCAAGCCCCAAGATACAACATACTTGGCATCCTAGGTAGTGCAAGCCCCAGCATCCACACAACCACCGTGACTGGCCAAAGCAATCATAATAATTATAAGGCAGAAGCAGAGAACCTAAGGTGCCAACCTAAGCGCGCACACCCAAGACTAAGCGCAGGCTTCCCTGGCCATTATTGCAATTACTGTGTTGGGTCACAGCAGCTTCAGCAATAGCTGAACAGTGGCTTGGCCACAAAGGGTTCCACTTGAGAGCCAGTGTGGTGTAATGGTTAAGAGCGGTAATCTCGTAATCTGGGGATCCGGGTTCGCGTCTCCGCTCCTCCACATGCAGCTGCTGGGTGACCTTGGGCCAGTCACACTTCTCTGAAGTCTCTCAGCCCCACTCACCTCACAGAGTGTTTGTTGTGGGGGAGGAAGGGAAAGGAGAATGTTAGCCGCTTTGAAACTCCTTAAAGGGAGTGAAAGGCGGGATATCAAATCCAAACTCTTCTTCTTCTTCACCACTTATAGCTGGAATCTGCAGGAGCCTGACAGGTTTTCTAAACTGTTTTTATATAAGGAACTGTTTTTTACACTTTTAAAACTTTCCTTGTTTCGTGGTTTTAACTGTTTTCTTTGTTTTATAATTGTAAATTGTAACCTGCCCTGGAACCATATGCTAAATGGCAAGAAAGCAAATTAATTAAAGAAAATAGTTGCATCTTCATTGCAGAGCTATAGATAATCTACAGCTATAGATGTATCTACAGCTGGCTTCGCAAATGGTGTAAACAGGAACCGTTTGAATTCTTAGATCACGGACTGCAGTTTCTTGAAGATGGACTTCTGGCAAGCGATGGGCTGCACCTCACAACGGTTGGGAGGAATGTTTTTGCCAAAAATCTCAGAAACCTCATCAGGAGGGCTTTAAACTGACTAATGTGGGGGAGGGAGACAGTGCTCCTGAAGGTAGGAGTCTATCAATTGATGAAGATGATCATCCAAATGTCATAGACCAAATGGAGCAAACAGCACGCAGACCTAGTGGTGGGAGGAAAAAATCCTTAAATAAGAGACACGGGGGAATGATTAATGGACTTCAATGTCTGTACACTAACGCGCAAAGCATGGGAAATAAACAAGATGAGCTTGAGCTCTTGGTACAGCAAACTAAATATGACATAATAGGCATCACTGAAACCTGGTGGGATAAGTCCCACGATTGGAATGTAATAATGAAGGGATACAATCTATTTCAGAGAAACAGACCAGACAAGAAAGGAGGAGGAGTGGCGTCATATGTCAGGGATGTGTATACCTGTGAAGAGATCCAAGATTTAGAACCTCAAAGCCAAAGTGAGAGCATTTGGGTCAAAATTAGGGGAAAGAAGAATAACAGTGACCTCATTGTGGGAGTTTACTATAGATCCCCAAGCCAAACGGAGGACATAGATGATGCCTTCCTGGAACAGATGGCCAAGCATGCAAAAGGAAGGGAGATAGTAGTAATGGGGGACTTCAATTACCCGGATATTTGTTGGATGTCAAACTCAGCCAAGAGCATAAGGTCAAACAGATTCCTCACTGGCCTTGCAGACAACTTCATTGTCCAAAAAGTGGGAGAAGCAACAAGAGGAACAGCCATTTTAGATCTGGTCCTAACCAATGTTGATGACCTGGTTAGTGGAGTAGAAGTGGAAGGATCATTAGGCGCGAGTGATCATGCTCTTCTGAAGTTTACTATTCAGCGGAAAGGAGCAGCCAAGCATACTAGGACTCAATTTCTTGACTTTAAAAAAGTCGACTTCATAAAACTTAGGGAAGTACTGGGTGAGATCCCATGGACAGTAATACTAAAAGGAAAGGGAGTTCATGATGGCTGGGAGTTTGTTAAGAGGGAGATAGTAAAAGCACAACTTCAGGCAATACCAATGAGATGGAAACATGGAAGGTGCCTAAAGAAGCCAGGGTGGCTATCTAAAGAACTTTTAACTGAGTTAAGATTAAAAAAGGATGTGTACAAAAAATGGAAAAGGGGGGAAACCACCAAAGAGGAATTCAAACAAATAGCCAGCACGTGTAGACACAAAGTCAGAAAAGCTAAAGCACAGAATGAACTCAGGCTTGCTAGAGAGGTTAAAAGCAACAAAAAAGGCTTTTATGGGTATGTTCGTAGCAAAAGGAAGAACAAAGAAACAGTGGGGTCCCTCAGAGGAGAAGATGGTGAAATGCAAACAGGGGACACAAAAAGGGCTGAACTCCTCAATGCCTTCTTTGCCTCAGCCTTCTCCGATAAAGAAAACAATGCCTGACCTGAAGAATTTGGAGCAAATGATTCAGCAGAGGAAACACAGCCCAGAATAACTAAGGAGATAGTACAAGAATACTTGGCTAGTTTAGATGTATTCAAGTCTCCAGGGCCAGATGAACTGCATCCAAGAGTATTAAAAGAACTGGCAGATGTGATCTCAGAACCACTGGCAGTCATCTTTGAGAATTCCTGGAGAACAGGCGAAGTCCCGGCAGACTGGAGGAGGGCAAATGTTGTCCCTATTTTCAAAAAGGGGAAAAGAGAGGACCCAAATAATTACCGCCCAGTCAGTCTGACATCAATACCAGGGAAGATTCTGGAGCAGATCATTAAGCAAACAGTCTGTGAGCACCTAGAAAGGAATGCTGTGATCACCAATAGTCAGCATGGATTTCTGAAAAATAAGTCATGTCAGACTAACCTGATCTCGTTTTTTGACAGAATTACAAGCCTGGTAAATGAAGGGAACGCAGTGGGTGTAGCCTACCTTGATTTCAGCAAGGCATTTGACAAGGCGCCCCATGATATTCTTGTAAAGAAGCTGGTAAAATGCGGTCTTGACTACGCTACCACTCAGTGGATTTGTAACTGGCTGACTGACCAAACCCAAAGGGTGCTCATCAATGGTTCCTCTTCATCCTGGAGAAGAGTGACTAGTGGGGTGCCACAGGGTTCTGTCTTGGGCCCGGTCTTATTCAACATCTTTATCAACGACTTGGATGATGGACTCAAGGGCATCCTGATCAAATTTGCAGATGACACCAAACTGGGAGGGGTGGCTAACACCCCAGAGGACAGGATCACACTTCAAAACGACCTTGAAAGATTAGAGAACTGGACCAAAACAAACAAGATGAATTTTAACAGGGAGAAATGTAAAGTATTGCACTTGGGCAAAAAAAATGAGAGGCACAAATACAAGATGGGTGACACCTGGCTTGAGAGCAGTACATGTGAAAAGGATCTAGGAGTCTTGGTTGACCACAAACTTGACATGAGCCAACAGTGTGACGCGGCAGCTAAAAAAGCCAATGCAATTCTGGGCTGCATCAATAGGAGTATAGCATCTAGATCAAGGGAAGTAATAGTGCCACTGTATTCTGCTCTGGTCAGACCTCACCTGGAGTACTGTGTCCAGTTCTGGGCACCACAGTTCAAGAAGGACACTGACAAACTGGAACGTGTCCAGAGGAGGGCAACCAAAATGGTCAAAGGCCTGGAAACGATGCCTTATGAGGAATGGCTAAGGGAGCTGGGCATGTTTAGCCTGGAGAAGAGGAGGTTAAGGGGTGATATGATAGCCATGTTCAAATATATAAAAGGATGTCACATAGAGGAGGGAGAAAGGTTGTTTTCTGCTGCTCCAGAGAAGCGGACATGGAGCAATGGATCCAAACTACAAGAAAGAAGATTCCACCTAAACATTAGGAAGAACTTCCTGACAGTAAGAGCTGTTCGACAGTGGAATTGGCTGCCAAGGAGTGTGGTGGAGTCTCCTTCTTTGGAGGTCTTTAAGCAGAGGCTTGACAACCATATGTCAGGAGTGCTCTGATGGTGTTTCCTGCTTGGCAGGGGGTTGGACTCGATGGCCCTTGTGGTCTCTTTCAACTCTATGATTCTATGATTCTATAACACCTCTCTATCAGCTTGGGTTCATTCCTGTTAGTGTACAACTATTGTATATATTGAACATTTACGGCAGAATAGCTGCTGTAACAAAAGCATACAACCACACACTGGTCACATTCATATGCTGCAGGAAACCATGGGATTGTATTCAACTAAGTTTACTTAGAGTAGAACCACTGAGATTAATGGACCCATCTCAGTCATATCAATTTTATTGAGTCTACTCTGAGTAAAACTTAGTTGAATACAACCCATGGTTTCCCTTTATGTGAATGAGCTACAATGAGACTTACACATTCCTCCCTCTCTTCCCTTCCATCCCCTTTTGTGCACTGGAAACTGTTGTTGAAATTCAGAAGCAAAACCTTCAGATCCCCTGCCTGGAGGCACGCAAAGGGAACAGAGGGCAGGGTGAGCTGACAGGAAACTATGGTTTCTTGTCACAAGGCCAGCGTGGCATCATGCTGAACCCATGACAGATACACCTTCTTTGTGCTGTTACAATAAATTTTTGAGCTAGAAATTTAGACCATACTACAGGTTGTGACCTACAGAAGTAAGAGCTAAGTATGCCACTTAAAACACTGAATTTAACTGAAGCAAGGCATAATTATACTGACATGTTCAGTGCTCCATAATGCCTTACTTATAATGCATGCATGAAAATGAAGCAATTTTAGTTAGGAAATACTAGTCATGTAGTCAACCATGTAGCATAGCAACATCTTCAGCAGCATCAATATATTTAAGAAAAAACTCAGCATATCACACAATTCTTAACTAAAATGCTTGAACATTTTCTTAGAAAATGAGAGATATCTAAATGTTAATCTTAGGAGCAGGCACACTTAAGGTACTTTGGCCTTCAGAAAAAATCTGAAGGCTATGTTTAAGGCCTTTGTAACCTAAGAAGTCATAAAACAACCATGGAAGTATTCTTGCAACAGTCTGAATGATAAAACAAAGGGCACATATACCTGGAAGTAAGCTCCCATTCATGAGACTAAATAAGTTCCTATTCATGAAATTTACTTCCAAGTATACACATCTAGGACTAGGGTGGCAACCCAAGTATAAGCAGGCACTCCAGCAGAACTCTCAAATATCTCGTACAGCTAAAATGCCATGATAACAATAACAGTTTTCAATATTTTATATATTTGTAAGTTGCGAGTTCTAGGCAAAATTTAACCTATCCATATAAAAGAATCCGCAAAAAGCACTGCCTGAGCGCCATACTACAATTTACAGAGCTACAATAAAACAGGGTTTTTACAGAGTTAGGAAGACTGCGTGTGCATTTAAATTTCTGCTGGAAATGCTGCCATATTACCTCCATGTCTCCTTGGCCATCACCATGGCTGGTACCATAGCTTAGCAAAACTGGGTGGCTGCCAGGTCCCAGCAGTGGTGCCTTCTAGTCTAGGCTCTCCATGGGCAATGGGCCCAAAGGGGTAAGAGGCCAGCACTAATGTCCCATTTGCCTGGGCCAGGATACCAACCCTGACTGAAGGTGCAAGGGTCCGCAGATTCATTCCTTTTTACCCCTCGTTAGCCAAACCTCCATTTCCTCTCGCCCCAAACACCTGAAGGCAGCGTTTAAAACATTCGCACCCCACTTTTCTTCCCCTTAAACATATTCTCGAGGCCGCTCCCCAAAAGCCCCTCGCTGCCTCCCCACGGTCTCCTTCCCAGGAGCCCCTTCTTTCTTCGTTCTCCCGCAGCAGCACCTTCACGGCTCCCACGGCCGACGGTCACCGACGCCCCCCGCCTCCCAGAGCCCCTTCGCCGCCCCAACGGTCCTTCCCAGCCCGCCCGCCCACAGACCACGGAGGGCTGCCGCGCCCGCTCGAGCCTCCCTCTTCCCAGGCCGCCTGCCAAAAAAGAGAGACCGGAGGATACGAAATAAACGGAGAGGAAGATCAGGGCGCAGCAGTCAATGAGCGAAAAAATGAACACCACCGACTCCATCCCGCCACTGACAGTGCCGCCTCCGGCGCGAGCCCCACCAGCCACCGTATATCGCCACACCCCTCGCGTCCCTTCGCAGCCACCGTACAGCTCCCGCTCCCTGCGGCTTTGCCGCATTGCACGCTGGGAATTGTAGTCTATCCAGTCGCTCAATAGCGGTGTGGCAAACGTGAGGTGCTCGAGATTTATTTATTTTTGGGACTGCAACTCCCATCATCCCTGACTGTTGACGACGGTGACTAGGAATGATGGGAATTGGAGTCCAACGGCATCAGGCGGGCTGCGTCGTCGTCCCCCCACACGACCAAGGGATACGAAATGCTTCCGTAAAGAGAGAGCTGAAGCTAGAAAGTATCATAGGCACCGGGAGTGGAAGGGTTGGAACGGGGGGCTTGAATCAGGAATGAGACGCCAATTTGGGCCTTCATGAGTCGGGTGGGTGTTAGGCGTCTAAAGCAGTGCCTGCACGGGGATCCCAACCCGCCTCTTGGCTCTGCCTTTCCCTTTCCCGAGGGGGTCGTCGTGCCTCAAGGCGAGGCCGATTTCCGGGGTCTTCAAGGAGTCTGAAGCGGAGGGAGGCGGAGCTCCCGCTTCGTTGGAGGGGTGGAATTCGGCGGCGGTGGCGGAGCTGCCATGCGGATTCGCGGAGGAAGCAGCCCCGCAGGGGATCCTCGGCTGAAGCATCGGATTAAGCAGGTAGCGCTTCGTTTCTCTCCCTTGGTCCTTCACTTATGGGGTGGACTCCCCATAAGCTGAGCCGCCTGGGCTTTCTTTTTGCACCCTGGGCAAGGAAAAGCGTGCCTCT
This sequence comes from Podarcis erhardii, assembly GCF_964252035.2. Taxonomy (NCBI): domain Eukaryota; kingdom Metazoa; phylum Chordata; class Lepidosauria; order Squamata; family Lacertidae; genus Podarcis; species Podarcis erhardii. The sequence goes on from NC_138507.1 coordinate 93,265,146, forward strand.
GAGCCTACTTAGACTGCTTTTGCCGCACTACGCCAACCCAGCAGCCGTAGCTAGGTCTGGCACATCCAGCACTGGGCGATCAAGTCCGTACGTTTTTGTTCTGCAGACCAAGTTGATTTTTTGATATATTTTTTACCTTGAACTGAATTAATATACAGTTGCGGGATAAATTTAAAGCCCCATCCTTACCATCTTCGGTTTGGAAATAAGTCCCAATGTGTCTGGCGGGATTGATTTGCGAGTGTATTTTGGAGTCATGCAACCTAGGCGTGTTTATCATGTCTGCCGAGTTCAGTGGATTTTTAATCACATTGAACATCCTCCTCCTATGAAATCAGGGGGCATATTGCTATACCTGCAGTGAAACAGGTAGGCATGTCCTTGTCAGATAGCATAGGATTGGGCTGTTGGTCTTTAGTGTGAGATGGACGAGTTAAATGTTGATGGTAGAAGGTATTGTGCTATGCTTTTAGCCCATGGGCTTCCAAATGGTTGAGCTGAGAAGGAGTGAATAGATAAATCCATTGCTTCTCTTCACATATCACAATTCACATTTTTAAAAAGCGGTGCTAGAACCTGTATACAATGAGCAATTGTTTATTTGATGTTTGTCTAAAAACTAAAAAACCACAATTGAATTTCATAAACCTATCACGTATGCAAATACTAAAGGTATTTTTATATAAAAATTTTATCAATTACAGTACCTGAAGAGTAACAAATGTGGCAAGTATGTTGACATTGGAGTTTTAGCTGCTGAGCTACAGAAAACATACAGGTAAGATACTGAATTCTTACACTTGCTTGATGATAAACACAAGGACCAGGCTTATACATAACTATAAAGTGTGGTTTAGTATTATGTACATGAGCCTCAGGGACTCACATGCTTCTCCTTTCCCTGCTCCTATTTGCAGTGATGCCAGTGGAGGAGCAGAGAATGGGGATTGGAAGCTTTTGTTTCCATTTTCAAATAACCACAGTAGTTAAGTTTGTCTAATCACCATTTGCCCAGCCTCAGTGTTAGGGAAATAAGCCAACTTCAAGTCATGGCTTATTATCCTGGCTTTTTCTCTAAACCATGGGTAGGCAAACTAAGGCCCGGGGGCCAGATCCAGCCCAATCGTCTTCTAAATCCGGCCCGTGGACGGTCCGAGAATCAGTGTGTTTTTACATGAGTAGAATGTGCCCTTTTATTTAAAATGCATCTCTGGGTTATTTGTGGGGCATAGGAATTTGTTCATTCCCCCCCCCCCAAAAAAATATAGTCTGCCCCCCCAAGGTCTGAGGGACAGTGGACCAGCCCCCTGCTGAAAAAGTAAGCTGACCCCTGGTCTAAAATATAGTTAACACTAACAATGACGGATTGGATCCTAAAATTCCTAGGCACTCTGATGTGTCCTAATGAATAGCAGAATCCCAGAAGTGTATATTTGTAGTGAATGTAGTAATAAAACACGCAGAGTTAAAGGTCCATCAGTAAAAGAAAAACTTATTAAAGGCAAATAATAATAATAATAATAAATTTTATTTATACCCCGCCCTCCCCAGCCGAAGCTGGGCTCAGGGCGGCTAACAACAATCAAAATATTCCAATATTCTAAAAACCTTTCATTATAAAAATTAATTAAAATCAAATTGATGGCAACCATTAAGCAAAATTCTGTGCAGATTGCCAGAGGAGGTGGTCTGCGCCCTGACCAAAGGCCTGGTGGAACAGCTCAGTCTTACAGGCCCTGCGGAAAGATGTCAGGTCCCGCAGGGCGCTAGTCTCTTGTGACAGAGCGTTCCATCAGATTGGAGCCGCGGCCGAGAAAGCCCTGGCTCTAGTTGAGGCCAGCCTAACCTCTCTGTGGCCTGGGATCTTCAGGATGCTTTTATTTGCAGACCGTAAGTTCTTCTGTGGGACATACCAGGAGAGGCGGTCCCGTAGGTACGAGTGTCCTAGGCCGTATAGGGCTTTAAAGGTTAAAACCAGCACCTTAAACCTGATCCTGTACTCCACCGGGAGCCAGTGCAGCTAGTATAGTACCAGCTGAATATGATCTCGGAGCGAAGACCCCATAAGGAGTCTCGCCGCGGCATTCTGCACCCTCTGGAGTTTCTGGGTCAGTCTCAAGGGCAGCCCCACGTAGAGCGAGTTACAATAATCCAGTCTGGAGGTGAGCGTCGCGTGGATCACAGTGGCTAGGTCAGGGCGAGAGAGATAAGGAGCCAACTGCTTAGCTTGGCGGAGATGAAAAAATGCCGCCTTTGTTATAGCTGTAATCTGCGCCTCCATAGAGAGGGAGGTATCGAAGATTACACCCAAACTCTTAACGGACGATGCTGGCACTAATTGCACCCCCGCAAGAGATGGGAGTTGCCCCCTCAATCCCATATCGCCCCGTCCCAGCCAGAGGACCTCTGTCTTCGAAGGATTTAACTTCAACCGGCTCCCACGTAACCATCCAGCCACAGCTTCCAGACATCTGGTCAGTGTGGGGGGGGCCGAGTCAGGATGGCCATCCATCAACAGATAGAGTTGGGTGTCATCGGCATACTGATGGCAACCCAGCCCAAAACTCCGGACAAGCTGGGCGAGGGGGCGCATAAAGATGTTAAAAAGCATCCGGGAGAGTATCGCACCCTGTGGCACTCCACACACCAAGGAGTGGCGCGATGACAATTCCCCCCCAACCGCACCCTCTGTCCCCGTCCAGAGAGAAACGAGTGCAGCCATTGAAGGACTGTGCCCTGGATCCCCACGTCGGCAAGGCAAAAAGGCTTCGTTACCAAAAAAAACTTAAGAGAAAAAACTGCAAACACGTGAGGTACAAACGAAAGTAACAGAGAGGATGACCAGCTCGCTGAGCGCACAAATTTATCTCTCCTGGCTCAGTGTGACCTTGAGATAGTCAAAACAATATTTGCAACAGAAATGAATATTCTAGAATGAACTAGAATCTTCCAGCATTTTCCAGTTTCTGCCATCAAAGACTTTAGCCAGGACAAACAATAGTTCCAGTTTTGGAAAAATAATTAATTTCCATTAGCTGGAAAAATAACAGAAAATGTTCCAGTCACCTTTTCAGGACTGTGCTGGAAGAAGAGAGCTCAGGAATCACCCAGGCTTAGGGCCCATTTACATATCCTCCCTCTGCCAACAAGTTACTTATGCTCTGCAGCATGGATAACTTATACTGGACATAAATGCTGGATTGGGGTTAAGGAAAAGGTGAACCAACCTCTATCTCATAAGGAGAACCTTACACCTGTGCATGGTTCTGTTGAGTCTAAAGGGCCTCTGTCAGGGAACTGACATCAGAGCGAGAGGCGGAGGCAGGGCTCCAGAGCGATGCCGGAGAGGGGACCAGCAGGGGGGAAGGAATTCAGCGTAACACCAGTAGAGAAGAGAGGGAGATGGAGGAATTGGAGACAGGTCTCCAAGACTCTTCACCAGAGACTAGTGGAGAGAGCGCTGACACGCCCCTGCCTTCCCCTTACTTGCGCAGACGAGTTCCGCGCAGGGAAAGTAGGAGGAGACTTGGCGTCAAACAGCTCTTATGCTGGAAGAGGTTCAAGAAACGCCCACTGACGGATTCTGCGAGTGACTGACCGGTCACGGAGTGTGAGCTGTCAGCCAAGGCATGGTTGGCCAGGCAATCTAACTAAAACTGAAGGCAACTTACGCACAAGTAACCCCCTTACAACCATTACAGCCTCCCATGATAGAACCCATGGCAGACTGAAGAATGATATGTTATTTGATAATAATAATAATAATAATTTTTATTTATACCCTGCCCTCCCCAGCCAAGGCCGGGCTCAGAGCGGCTTACAAGCAATAATAAAAACAAGTTGAATGTATACAACTTAAGAACAAAATTAAAATACAACATTAAAATATTGAAACATTAAAATATTAAAATGTAGCCTCATCGCAGGAGCAGAAGGAAAGGATAAAAGAAAGAGAGGGAGGGAATCAAATTGGCTCCAAGCCAAAGGCCAGGCGGAACAACTCTGTCTTACAGGCCCTACGGAAAGAAATCAGATCCTGGTGTCTCATGAGGCAGAGCGTTCTACCAGGCCGGAGCCAGAGTTGAAAAGGCCCTGGCCCTGGTTGAAGCCAATCTAATTTCCTTAGGGCCCGGGACCAGTAGGGTGTTGCTATTTATGGACCTTGAGGCTCTCCGTGGGGCATACCGGGAGAGGCGGTCCCGTAAGTACGAGGGTCCTAGGCCGTGAAGGGCTTTAAAGGTCAAAAGCAGCACCTTAAATCTGACCCTGTACTCCACCGGGAGCCAGTGCAGTTTGAAAAGCACTGGGTGAATATGCTCCCATGGCAGAGACCCTGTGAGGAGCCTCGCTGCAGCATTCTGCACCCACTGGAGTTTCTGGGACAGCTTCAAGGGCAGCCCCGCGTAGAGCGAATTACAGTAGTCAAGCCTGGAGATGACCGTCGCATGGATAACTGTGGCCAGGTCGGGAATGTACAGTTGAGTCACAACTTACGTGGGGGTTATGATCTGGGGTTAGCTTGTAAAGCAAAAATTGTGTATAGTCAAAATACACTCTCCCTGCACATCCAAACTCTCCTGAGGTAAGTGCAATGGCGGGTGAGATTGCTTACGTTCCCCGCTTCCTTTCTGGCCAAACTGTAAAACTGAATTCATGCAAGTTAAGTACACATGAATTGCAAGTCAATTGTAATTTGGAAAGCAGGCCACTTTTGTTAAATATTGGTCCCAATATTTCCCTGTGTTTGACCTGAATAACTCAGGATAAGGCTAATTTTCTTCTTATAACGGTTAAATTATGTGTCTTTGCTGGAAATGCAATATGTGCAGAAGAAGGCCTTCACTGAGACTAATGTATAAAATTGATTTCCAGTGCTGATTATGGACGAAGAAAAAGAAATGCCTTTAGAATACAGGTAGAGAAAGGTGAGTCTTTTTTTAATATTGAATTTGAAGTGAAAATTCAGTCCTCGGTAATGGGCTGGATGAGAGCCAAGAAACTGAAGCTCAATCTAGAGAAGACTGAGACACTGCTGTTGGGTTGTTCCCTAGACTAGATGGATGGGAGGTTGCTTGCTCTTGAAGGGGTTACACTTCCTCTGAAGAAGAGGGTACATAGCTTGGGGGTACTTCTAGATCAGTGTTTCCCAACCTTTTTTGGGCAAAGGCACACTTGTTTCATGAAAAAAATCTCGAGGCACACCACCATTAGAAAATGTTTAAAAAATTAACTCTGTGCCTATATTGACTATATATAAAGTAATTCTCTTTAATAGGAATCAAATAAACACAAATAAAGTATTTTATAATTACTTTATTATGAAATAGTAAGTAAACAGAAATATGAAAAATTATAAAATACTTTATTCAGTGCGCCTTTTGTCCCTCTCCTCGAAATGCTCCAACTCAATGTTCCTCCGCGGGCTGGCCATTGGAGAGCCATGTCGCCCACACCGCAGCCCAATACAATATGAACCCTCCCCTCGCAAGCAGCAACCCCTCCACACTCCCCACCTTAAGCCTCCACACGCGCCCTGCCCAAAGAGATGCCCGCCCGCGCGTGAGGGGATCCTTTACCTCAGCATCCCGCCAAAAAAAAAAAAAAAAGAGGGCGAGAGACTGCGGTCCCTCAGAGGCTGGGCGTTAGGAAGAAGCAGCCGCCTTCATCCAAGCAGGAGCAGCAGCAGCTGTAGCTGTAGTAGCACCAAGCTGTGCCGGGGACTCCGTGCCCATGAGGGGAGGGAGGGGAGACAGAGGAGAGGCAGCAGGTCGCCCTCTTAAGTCACGCGCGTGCAGGCACCACCACGCATCCCTCACGCCCTCTCGCAGAGCCCCTGCTCAGCACCTCCCGCCTCGGGGACGCCCGTCATGAGCCGCTGAGAGGCCGCCAAGCCTCCAGGCTGCTCCCATTCAGCCTTAGGCGCGTGCGCACCTCGGGAAAAGCAGTGCTGGGAGGCGGAGAGAGAGAGAGAGAGGACGCCGCTGGCCGCGTCCCACCCTCAGTCAGTCGGCTCGGAGCTACTGAGGAGAGGGAGGTGGGGACGACGGCGCGTCTGTTCCGCTCGGAACTAGTGTGCCGCGGAACACCGGTTGGGAAACACTGTTCTAGATCCTTTGCTGTTGCTTGAGGCTCAGGTGACCTCACTGTCCATCAGCTTCAACTGCACCCATATCTGGACAGGAATAGCTTAACTTCTGTCTATGGTCCAGTAACCTCTAGGTTATGTTAGAATTCTGCTCCATGATTGCAGTCATGGGATGTTTGTCTTTCACATGATGGTATATGTTTTGACTCCACAGAGTGGGAAGTGACAGAGACAGGATGTTTGTGTTACTGTGTTCCATGAAGTGGGACTATTGTCCTTTGTTCTTTTTCCCTTTGCTGTCTGATGCTAGAGAGAGAGGGAGCCATGTTGCAGTGCTCCGTGTGTGTTTATATGTAAATAAAGTAGATTAGCCAAAATGCTGAGTTGCTGAGGTCTGTCACGCAAGATGTGCAAACTCTGCGGATCCCTAAGTGTGCCGGTGTCGGTTGGCATCGGTCGCTGTGATGTTCGGGCTGAAGAAAGCTTTTGAAGCTCCCGAACGATCGACCAGGAGGGAGGGAACATGCCAGTTGGGCATGTGTCTTTGCCAGGGTCCTACTCGAGTCCTGACAGGTTATACGTAGTGCTGCCTCTGAAGATGAAGTTGGAAACTTCAGCTGGTGCAGAATTCAGTGGCCAGGTTGTTTACCAGGGCAAGACTGTTTGAGCATATTACATTGACCCTGTCCTGACTGCACTGGCTGCTGTTTTGTTTCTGGGCCCAATTCAAAGTGCTGGTTTTGAGATCTAAAATGGCTCAGGACCTCAATACCTCATACACTGCCTTTCCCCATATGAACTGACCCAGAACCTGAGATCATAATCTGAGGATCTTCTTCATATGCCTCCATGAGACGTCAGGAGGGTGGCAACACAAGAATGGACATTTTCTGTGGTGGCTCTCCATTTGTGGAATGCTCTCCCCAGTGAGCCTCTCCTAGTGCCTTCATGGCATATCTTTAGGTGACAAGAGAAAAGGTTTCTCTATAACCAGGCCTTTGGCTTATTCTATGGCCTTTTAAATGTGTTTGGGGGGGTTTATTGGTTTGTTTTTTATTTATTATATATTTTGTTTTCTTATTCTGTATTTTTATGTTGTGAACCGTCCTGTGATCTTCAAGTGAAGAGTGTTATACAAATATAATAAATAATTATAATAAAAAATCATTGCATCAAAGGTAGTTGTGGGTAATCCAAAGTATCTTAAGATTCTGCCTGCTCCTCATCAAAATGGATCTAGGCCTGATTCACTGTGATTTGTGGGTCCTAGGTAGGTCTAACACTTACTTAGACTATGGTCTTATTCAGGAGCTTTGAATTCATTGAGACTTAATTAAAAGCAAATAGGATTGTGCTGTTCAAATTGTTTATTCTTTTTGGTTTCACTATTGCCAAACGAGATTATGGGGTTCTCTTCTTTCATCTATGTTTTTTAATTTTCTTCAACAGTTTTTGGGATAATCAATGATGAGCTGAAGTCTGAAGATTTAGCTGCTCTAGAGGATGAACATTTGGCGAAGAAAGCAAGACACAAAGGGGTGGAAGAGTAAGTTGAAATTACTTAATTCCAAGAGTTAAGAACTTTTTATAAAGCCATGGAAATTAATTGGACCAGGTCAGATGTAACACTGCATGATCTCGGAACCATAGTCGGGCAATTCTCTCCTGCAGAGCAGATACTAACCCCTCTTTCTGTTTCCGAGCAAACTATGGGTAGTATTACAAATCATGTAGGAAACAGAATAGGGACGCGGGTGGCGCTGTGGGTTAAACCACAGAGCCTAGGACTTTCCAATCAGAAGGTCGGCGGTTGGAATCCCCGCGACGGGGTGAGCTCCCGTTGCTCGGTCCCTGCTCCTGACAACCTAGCAGTTTGAAAGCACGTCAAAGTGCAAGTAGATAAATAGGTACCACTCTGGCGGGCGTTTCCGTGTGCTGCTCTGGTTCGCCAGAAGCGGCTTAGTCATGCTGGCCACATGACCCGGAAGCTGTACGCTGGATCCCCCAGCCAATAAAGCGAGATGAGCGCCGCAACCCCAGAGTCAGTCACAACTGGACCTAATGGTCAGGGGTCCCTTTACCCTTTATCTTAGGAAATGGAATGCTGGACTAGATAGACCTTTGGTTTGATCTAGCAGGGCTCCTATGACAGGGATTATGGTAGTTACCATCCAACAGCATGTGAAAGGCCACAGGGTCTCTGTCTTAAAGAATAATGTCAAACTTATTGTTGTTAAAACATCCTTTCTTTCTCCTAAGTGATTCAGAAAGCTGCATGGATACTTCGGACACTGACACAGGACTCCCAGTAAGTGTGTCTGTCTTGGACTGTTTTCTGATGAAGTGTATCTGTTACTATGTGTTCTAAGAATAGTTTATAGTTCTGAAACCAAGTGTATGCAATGGATATAGATGAAAAGCCTTCAATCAGTAGTGGCCAGCCTTCTCTTCAAACCTACGTGAGATTCAGCCATGTATCTGAAGAAGTGTGTGTGCACACGAAAGCTTATACCAAGAACAAACTTAGTTGGTCTCTAAGGTGCTTCTGGACAATTTTTTTATGTATTTCAACTACGTGAGATGGACAGCGCCACTCCTGGTACAGTGCATGATCATACATACATAGCTCCTGCCATCTAGTGGCTTGGGCTGGTTTGCCTCTTATCTATTGAAGCAGGAGACCTGGTTTTGCCATAATCCAAACAATAACGCTCCTGTCAGGGTGTGCCACATACTGCTGCTTGTGTGACTTGTGACACTCACATTGCAAATTTATGTTGGAAAGGTGTGCGAAAGCAAGCCTTAAAGAGAATGGCATCACAGAGAGCCAGAAAAATTATAATCCAGAACATTAGAAATATATGAATTAGAGAAATGTTATAATGGACTTCCTGAGTGATAAAACTAGGGTGGGAGGTCTGGGAGGGCGCTTGCAAGAAATATCCTACAGAAGGAGGAAAAGCTGGATACTATTTGGGGCGAGAGTGCGGATGTCAGATATTTTGAATGATTACTTTATATATAATTGGCAGATAGAGAAGCGGACCTTCTTTTTCTATTTCTTATTATTTTTATTATTTTCCTCTTGCCTTTTTCTTCTTTCTAGACTTTCTTTTTCTCCTTATTCTTTTTCTTCTATTTTTTCTTTGTTAAGATATTTAATGTTTTAGTTTGGGGGGAGATATTTGATAATGTTCTCTGTTTTTCTTTATGTTCTAATAAAATTTATTTTAAGAAAGGTGGGTGAAAGTCAACTACATATATGCTTGTCCCAAGTCTGCCTTCACCTGGGCAGAAATAAGAAGTGCATGTGTGACTAAAATGTATAAGTGTTATTTGTGAAGTCAGTTACTTGCTGGGGAACTCTTGCCTATCTGTATAGGCAAGAAGACAAGGGGTTGGTTACAGATCTGGTATATTTATAATGTACCGTTCAGTATTTTATGCATAATGTATTCTGTAGCTAAGCACACTAGGAAAAATAACTATGGTTTAAAAAAAATCATAACCTTCCGTTGATTCTTTTATAAATATATATTATATTTTTCAGCCCTCAAATCACATGAATTCATCTTTGTTGACCTTATACCGGAAAGGAAATCCAGATTCTCTTCCGGCATCTCCCAAGAGTTCGCAGACAATGTCCAGCACTCCTTCACAGAAGCCTGGATCGAATAGGCTTCCCACTCAAGCACCATCTGATACCAGGATCTCAGAAGGTGGCTGGTTTATTGATAAAACCCCAGACAGGAAAGAGGAAAACTTCTTTATCGACCTTTGTGCAGAAGAAAGCGACGGTTCTAAACAGATGGTTGAGGTAATGTCTTGACATTAGTGAGAATTTCTTCCCTCTTTCCTGTCCCATCACGAAAACTTAGGGTCAATAACAATAAAGCATACATCTAAAACGTACTATAAAAATTGTTTTAGGAAACTACGTTATTACAGAAACTAAAACTCCTAAACTAGTATCACCTTCACCAGCTAAAGGCAGTTCTAATGTTGTTGTTGTTTTTAGCCCATTTCAGATGTTTTCAAAAACACATGGGAATGAAAAATTATTTTACAGTTCAGTGGCTCTTGGAGATCAGTGAACATGCTCAGTCATTGGTTTATTTTTAAAAGAATGTTCTGTATTTCTGCATACCACAAGATTCATCTGAGCGCGGGGATTTTTCCCATTTGTTTCTCAGTGGCCTTGTTTTGGTTCCATTTGTGTTCTCCTGAGTTTGCAGTGAGAGGGAATATCCTCACCAAAACTGAGACCATTTACACATCTTGTTGCATTGTATGATGATGATGCATAGCTTTGAGTAACAAGTTCCTTGTTATGTTTTGTCATAGTGTTGGCACAAACGCTGTTCTTTGTTTTGAGCCTTGCCTTAGTATATGGCTGGCTGCACATCTAGAAAACATCATTGTTTAACTGTTGACACACGTTCCGACTTTCTTGGCCTTAATCCCTCTGTTGGCACATGTAAAATGCACCCCAAGGCTATGGGGGGGGGGGGAACCATATAACTTTTTTTGTGTCTGCCTCCCACAACTCACATGTTCCAGGTAGTCCTCAGCCTAGATGAGATGTGGTCATGTGGTGGTTCAGGGTCCCTCTTCCTTCATCCAATGGAAAATCAGTGTTTTTATTCTTACATCTCTTCTGCTCAATTCTCATCCTATTTCAATGACTGAGAGAATTAATCAAAAAAACAAAACAAAAACCAACCATGCACATCAGGTTCTGGGGAGTTAACGGGCTTTTTGCAAAATGTTGTTTAAGGTTATTAGTTGCTCATTATATCTACAGCTGCTTAGCCCAGAACCTGTTCTTCTCAAGTTGCTTGAGAAAGCAGCACATAACGTGTAAAACAATATATTGTCTATTTTATGACAAATTATAATGTTATCGGGGTCGATAGGACCACACAGGTTTCCAGACACCCTTATCTAGCTTGCATTGTTTAAACATCCCCCCCCCCTTAGAGCCTTCCTTGTGACGCACTAAGACTGGGTTTGTCTAATCACATCATTTTGTGTAAAACTTTCTAATCTAGTCACTGACACCCCAACTGTTTACAGACAATCAGTAGCCTCACTTTGGCAGGTAGCCAGACTTAAGAGCAGCTCTCAGGGCCTTTCAGTGACTCACCTCACGAGTTACTAGGACTCACAAGTTCCTTGAGCTTGTGACTTTGAGCCTGCAAGACAAGTACGCTTAAATGACCGTGTCTTGGCTTTCCCCCCTGCAAGGTTAAGCTTATACACTCTTAACATACCAGCCAGACCCACAAGGTATGGCATAACAGTTTGGCTGTGCTGCGATTCCAAAGAAGAGAGAGAAACAGAGAGAGAAAGGGATAGATAGAAAGAGAGAGAAAGGGAAGGAAGCTTCCCAACATCTAAGCCAAACAGAGAGCTGGTAAGTTAATCATCACTTTGCCACCCACCGGGAAATAGCTAATAAAAGATTGACTGCAGTTGGCATGTTATAAAACAAACCAGAAATGCCTTGCTCACAAATCCAGAATGATCGGAGGCAGTTTTTATAGTTTTTAAGAATGTTTGGCACTTGAAATGAAGTAGATCAAGCAAATCAAGAGAAAGGGAAGGTTTGTGAAACCTGCAAGCAGGATTGGAGCCCAAGAGCACCCCCCCCCCTCCTGTAGTTAAGCAGCTGGTCTTCAGAAGCATTACTGCTTCCAATTGTGGAGGCAGAACATCGCCATCCTGGCCAATAGCCTTTCAGAGCCCTCTTCTCCCTGAATTTGTTTGATCCTCTTTTGAAGCCATCTAGGTTGGTGGTGGTCGCTGCCTTCCATGGGAGCGAGCATCACAGTTTCACCATGCACTGCAGGAAGAAGTGCTTTTACCTCTCCTGAATTTTCCAACTTTCATTTTCCCTGGATGCCTGGGCGGTTTCTTGTGTTATGAGGGAGGGTGAGAAAAATATATATCTCCGTGCACTTTCTCCATACCATGCCTAATTGTATCAACTTCTATCATGTCTCCACTTACTCACCTTGTCTCTAAACTTAAAAGTCCCAAATGCAGCATCCTTTCTTCATAGGGGAGTCCCTTTCACCATTTGAGTTGCCCTTTTCTGAACCTTCACCAACTCTACAATAACCTTTTGGAGCCGAGGCAGTCACAGGAACATTATGCTTAAGTAAAAGTATTATCTGCCCTCATCATGCAGTTGTGTAATGTGGTTGTACGTAGGCTATTTGTGTTATGTAGCATGTGCTGAGATGTGTTGTTACCAGCAATCCACAACTCTTCATATTGCACTTCATATTGTGCAGCTATTGGTGCAATCCAAACCGTGTCTTATCGGAAGTAAGTCGTACTGAATTCAATTGGGCTTTCTTCCCAGGGGTTAAGATTGCAGCCCATTAAATGTATCTTGATGGTACTATATTATTAAAAACGGGGGAATTAGTCAGACCCAAACTACTGCTTGTGTCATTTTTTGTCTCTGTCGGGGTAACCCACATGACTTGTGTGCAGCTATATTTTTTGCTAGAAAAGGGAAAGTCTAAATGAATACGTTTTTTAAAGCTTGCAAATGATGTCATACTTAATAACTTCCACTGGGCATTTTATTGGCATTTCCTTCTTGGGGTACATTTGGCTCCAGTACCAGTTCATTTTTCTATTGATTGAGTTTAAAGGCTTTTAAAACAATTTTTACTGCTTTTGGTGTGGCTTACTGGATAAAGAATGTCAGCAGACTAAATAGAAAAATCTTATTTGTACTCTAGGATTCAAAAGACATTTCCTTTCTGGAGAAACCCAAGAGAAAGAGAAGTAAAAGGAGGAACGAATCTCAGGAAGTAGATGAAGAAATAGAATCTGCTTTGAGAAAACAGAAGAGTAAGAGACATTGCACTAAAGAATATTTAAACAAAGAAACAAGAAAGCCACTGCTTATTCCTCGGGCTCTTTTGTAAATGAAATACCTTGTTCTGTCCAATCTTTTTTTTAATTCACCCCCCCCCCAAGTGCTTTCCTTGTAGTTGATAAGAATATCTTGCACATTGTGTTCTTTCTGTCCTAGTAATATCTCCACCTTTCCTTACAGTTAAACAGAAAGCGTTCGAGCTGAGAACTTCTTCTGTGAAGTTTGAGGATATAGGAGGCAATGATGACACTCTGAAGGTTAGAATTAACTAAACTCTCTGGGCAGGATTCAACTAATGAGTGCCATCAGTGGAAGCCCTGCACAAAGACAGTGCTCTCCCTCAACCCTGCACTTCGCGAAAATGGCTTTGAGTGGCTCAGGAGAAACCCACAGGGTAGGAGGAGGGGCTGTTGTGACTGGCAAGTTGAAAAGCTTGCCATAACAAAACAGTCACCTTAGCTCAACATTGAATTCCTCCCTCTGACCAGATAAAAGTTGTCAAGAAAATCACTTATACAGTGAAAGAGATGATCATCTACATCAGTGTTTCCCAACCAGTGTTCCGCGGCACACTAGTGTGCCGCGAGATGTTGCCTGCTGTGCCGCGGGAAAAATTTAAAAATTGAAAGATTTTTTTTTTAAAGTCAAATTTTCGATTGGGGCGCCGTCACTAGATGACCCCTGGGGTTCCCTCCCTCCCTCCCGCTCTGCGCCTCCCTCCTCCTCCTCCTCCTCCTCCTCCTCTGGGGAGGCCCTTCCTGGCTCTCGGCCAAGGCTTGGCGGCTGCCACTCACTCACTCGCTCGCCCACCCGTCCCTCCATCCCTGCACCCGGCCTCTCCTCCTGTCCCCGGCGCGGGGGCTGCCGGGATCCGTAGTCCCCTCGCCCTTGGGCTCCGTGCCCGCGCGGGGTGCGCGAACTACGTTTCCCAGCGTGGCCTGGCGGGCCGGGCGTTTTATTTGAAGCGCTCTTCTCCCAGCCATGGAATGAGCGCAGCGGCGGCAGCCGGGCGGGCAGGGGCTCTTCCACGCAGACCCCGCACAGCCTGCCTGCGCCCTCCGGAGATCGGGCGGCAGGATGGAGCCCGGGGATCCCCGCGGAGGCGGAGCGGCGGAGGCGGAGGCTGCCCCCCAGGTAGGGCTGCGTCGGGGTTTTTTTATTTTTGCAATGCTGCATCCGCGCCGGAGGGGACGCATCGGACCGCGGGGAGACCCCTTGGCGGGCGTGCAAGGCAATGCATGCGTGCAGGCATTGCATGGAGTGCAGTGCAATGCAATGGCAACGCGGCGCCCTGCATGCATGCATGCAACTTTCACCGGCGCTCCGGACTTGGCAGGTGAGGGGGGTGCCCAGTGGGCGGCAGAGAGAGCCGGGAGGGCGAAGGGGAGCCGCGGGGGGAGCACCGGTGCTCCCCGAGCCGAGCCCGGGGGGAAACTTCGGCGTCGTTGCGCCGGGTGTTGGAAGCGGAGGCTGGCGGGGGCCCCTCACCTGCAAAACCTGGTCACCTCTCATATATTTCGTGCATTGCATTCATCGCCCGCTTTCTCCTCCAAGGAGCTCCCGGGGGCGCGCGTGGTTCTCCCCGTGTTATCCTCGCAACAACAGCCCTGCGAGGTGGGTCAGGCGAGTGGCCCAAAGGAGCACCCAGGGATTGTCCTGGCCAGGTGGGGTGATTTGAACCCTGCTCTCTGCCCGGTCTTCGTCCTCATTTAGCCCCCACATGTGCATGACTGTGCATGACTGAGGTTTCCCCCCCTCGTCTTGGCTATGGTGTGAGTCTGTGCTGTTAATTAATGGGGTTCTGCCTTCGGAGAAGATGAGCCAGCCCTCAAGGAGGTGATTATGTAATTTGCTAGCAATTCATGTCCCTCCAGGCGTGACGCTGCGCGCTGACGTCACGGGGCTGTAATGGTGGTGTGCCTCGAGATTTTTTTCATGAAACAAGTGTGCCTTTGCCCAAAAAAGGTTGGGAAACACTGATCTACATAATGCTGAGGGTTGTTTCATGCAGCATTATTTAGGTGCAAGGCTATTTTTAAAAGCTGTAATCCACAAAACCTGAATCAGTGCTTTGCCTCACAGTAAAAGAAATTAAAACTCTATTCTGAGCTAACGCCAGTTTAGCTGTAAAAAACTAAATTATACTTGCTTTATTGCATGATTCTGCTTTTGCTAGCAGTAGGAGGGTAAACTGAAGCACTAGCCTTAGATACCTTAGGAATGCTATGATTGCGCCAGGCATTGTTCACAGACTTTCAAGCATATCTTCAACCTTCAGGGTTCAAAACTTCCGTGTCTTAAAATGAAAGGTGCGCTCTGACCCAAGTGCTATCTCTGTGCTTGTGATAAAGACACATAGTGCTGTTAATAACATTTGCAAAGATGAGATAATGCAGAATTTACTTATTTGCAGCGGTCGGAATCCATTCACTGGTTGGGTGTGATCTCATATGGTGACAGGGCAGGAGAACACAGAATTCTGGGAGGATGTGAAAACTGTTAACTGTTACAAAAAGTAAGATAGGACCATTTTTTCCCCATTTTCACTGTAGGAAGTTTGCAAGATGCTGATACATATCTGTCATCCTGAAGTATACAACTATTTAGGAGCTGTTCCACCACGAGGATTTCTCTTGCATGGACCACCAGGGTGTGGGAAGACGTTATTAGCTCAGGCAATCGCTGGGGTGAGACTATTGGTGTATACTTTTTCTTTCTCTGCCTTCAAACCTCAGGTGTATTTGTATTTTTAATGCAGGCAGAGATGGTTTTAAGCATGTCTAATATGTATGTGACTGCATGCATGTACATCACACCAAACCTGGAAGTGACCCAAAAAATCACAAAAATGTCACAAAAGGGGCTGGGGCGGAATGGGGTGCTTGCAGGTATTTTCAGTGGTGTTTCAAATATGCGTGGTTTCACTTAAAAACATGGTGCTTTGGAACATAAACACATAAATGGGAAGTTGCCTGTACACAAGTACTTCTGCTAGTTCTTGCATTCAAGATCTTACAGAATACCGTATTTTTCGCCCCATAGGGTGCACCAGCCCATAGGGAGCACCTAGGTTTTTTTGGGGGGGGGGATAAAGAAAAAAAATTATTTCCCCCCCAGGCACGGGGCTGGAGTGGGGGAAGCCCGAGCTTCCCCTGACCCCAGCCCCCAGAACAGGCTGCTATCCGCAAGCCTAGGGAGCCCGCGGGAAGTCGCGCCGGTCTCCCCAGGCTTGCGGATATCTGCCCGAAGGCTTCGGGATGCAGGCATCTCTCTTCGGGATGCAGGGAACTCCGCAAACCAGGTCAGGGAACAGTGGGATGGCGGCGCTCTGCCTCCCCGTTGTCCCCCGAGCTTGTGGGGCTGGCCAATATCTGCACGAAGCTCGGGGCGCGCTGCACAGCGCGCCCCGGGCTTCAGGATGCAGGCTGCTATCCGCAAGCCTTGGGAGCCCGACGGGAACTCCCGCGGAGCTCCCAAGGCTTGCGGATGTCTTCCTGAAGCCTGGAGAGCGAGAGGGGTCCGTGCGCACTGACCCCTCTCGCTCTCCAGGCTTCAGCAAAAGCCTGCATTCGCCCCATAGGACGCACACACATTTCCCCTTCATTTTTGGAGGGGGAAAAGTGCATCCTATAGGGCGAAAAATACGGTACATTGCAAAGTAATAGCTGGTGAAGCTCAAAACCTGCATTAAAAAAACAAATCTCCATACAGCATTTCTGTAGCATCTTGAATGACAGTGCTAGTGGAAGCACTGTGAACAACACTGTAAAATGTTGAAGCTGTATGGGCTCTTCCTGCTTTGTATTTCATGGTGCCCAGTACTTTTTTGAATAGAGGGGAAATAATTTTGATACACAAGTTCTCTCTTCTCTTCCTGCAGGCCAGGCCTCCCAGGAGGTCATTGGGCAGCAATCTAGGGTCTCCTAAATGGTTGCCTTTCCTTGTCTTTTAAATGGTACTTTACAAGGGAGTAGTACACCCTGGATAACTGCAAAATCTCATGACACTGTTATCTGTGAAAGTCTTTTTGTGCATTGCCCATTGAATCAAGGTGTGATATTACTCTCCCTTCCACCGTTCAGCCCTCCACGGTAGAGGCCTCTGTAAAATGCCTGAGCCTTGGCAAGTGTCTTTTCTACAATAATCTTGTTTTGTGTTCATTTGTGTTTGTTTGTTTTTCTAGGAGCTTGAACTGCCAATACTCAAAGTAGCTGCTACTGAGATTGTGTCGGGAGTGTCTGGTGAATCGGAACAGAAGCTAAGGGAACTGTTTGAGCAAGCTGTGGTAAGACCAGCAGAAAAGAGTCTTAAAGCCTTTTATTAATTCACTTGACTCTGAATCATTTCTACACACAAATTTAAAAGTGGAGAAAGGTGCATCCTCATCTAACATCCTGACAGGAAGGCAAATTTCCATGTATCAGAATACTAACTGTGGGTTGGCTGTAAAATTGTCCCACTTATTTTTGTAAAAAATAATATATAGCTGAAATGCAACCTCTTTATGTTGTTGTTTAGTCATTTAGTCGTGTCCGATTCTTTGTGACCCCATTGACCAGAGCACACCAGGTACTCCTGTCTTCCACTGCCTCCCGCAGTTTGGTCAAACTCATGCTGGTAGCTTCGGGAACACTGTCCAACCATCTCGTCCTCTGTCGTCCCCTTCTCCGTGTGCCCTCAGTCTTTCCCAACATCAGGGTCTTTTCCAGGCAGTCTTCTCTTCTCATGAGGTGGCCTCATGCTGGTGCCTCAGCTTCAGGATCTGTCCTTCCAGTGAGCACTCAGGGCTGATTTCCTTCAGAATGGATAGGTTTGATCTTCTTGCAGTCCATGGGACTCTCAAGAGTCTCCTCCAGCACCATAATTCAAAAGCATAAATTCTTTGGCGATCAGCCTTCTTTATGGTCCAGCTCTCACTTCCATACATCACTACTGGGAAAACCATAGCTTTAAGTGTACAGATCACTGCCTTGGATCACTGCCTTGCCGTGGTGAAGGGGCTTGAATAACTCAGAGAAGCTATGAGCTATGCCGTGCAGGGCCACCCAAGATGGACAGGTCATAGTGGAGAGTTTTGACCAAACGTGATCCACCTGGAGGAAGAACCGACAAGCCACTCCAGTATCCTTGCCAAGAAAACTCTATGGACAAAGACAACAGGCATATAAAAAACCTCTTTATAGCTTCTATTAAAAATCTCCACTCAATAGAATCAAAACCTTTTTCTGCATTAGAATTAAAACCCAAATACTGCCTTTGCTGCCAAGTGTAGTTTTTCTAACATTTCATGATGGTTGTCTTCCAGCTATAAATTTTGTTCAGTATGGTCTCTAAGAAACTTATTTGCTAAATAATATTGCTGCCAAAATCAAATGATCTGCATTCAGCAGGCATGTAGATCTTTATGATTCTAGTTTCTCCAGGTTCTTTTCTACTTTGAATTAGGATGTGTCTGTTTCTTTATATAGTCTGTTATGCAAAAGGTTTTAGAGGAAGTTGTTTTAATGTGTGTCATATTCTAGCTCTGACAGTACAATAACTTCTTTTGAAACTATTCAGACAATACACAGTGCTTATGAGTTTGAAGGTCACTTTCTCTTTAGTTTAATGCTGGACATTTTGTATTGTCCAAACATAGTGGTGTGTTTTGGTAATTGGAATCAACTTCCTTTTATTGACTCGACCCACAGTCAAGCAGCTCTAAAAGTGGTGCATATGGCAGTTTAGCATTGCACTGCCATGTTCCTTATTAAAACCTGTATTTTCCTGCAAAGGAGAAAAGCTATTTTGGTTTTGAATAGTAGTTTTTTCTCCATATAGTAGTAGTAGAAATAAAATGATGGCTTATGAATAGACACAGAAAAGGGTGCAGTCCAAATCCATTAACGCAGTGGGGGGGGGTTGGGGGGGGATATTGGATTTGACCAATACTGCATCTTTCATTTTTGTATTAGTGCTGCTGTTAGTCCATGCAAAAGGGGGGAAACTGTTTATTGAATGGATTTGGTAAAAATTAAAATAAGGAAGCACCTGCAATTATTAATTGTGGCTCAATGTGTTGGGGAAGCAGAAGGTGCAAGGGGACATTATTTTGATAACTCTCATTCATTCTGTCACACCCCGACTCTCTTTTCATGTGTGTATGTCCCGTTCAATTTTATTACGCTTATACCTTTGGTAGATACCCTATGCAGACCTCTTTCCAGCACAGAGCACTTGCTAATATATATCCGATTGGGTGAAAAGTTTTGTTTTAACTTTTAACAGTTGGTACCTTGCTGTTCTTTCAACAAGTATTTATTTGAAATTATAAAACAAAAAAATCATAATATGCTGAGCTACTTAATCATTTTCTGTGTTTGTGCTGATTTCTTTTTTTATCATTATTATTTCTAGGCCAATGCTCCATGCATCCTCTTCATAGATGAAATTGATGCTATCACACCCAAGAGAGAAGTTGCCTCAAAGGACATGGAGCGGAGAATTGTAGCGCAGCTTCTGACTTGCATGGATGGTCAGGGCTTTTTTATTCTAGTAAAAGTGCTCTATCAAACCTGCTTTTTAAATTGGATCTTGCTCTTTAGGTGAAATTTCAGCTGAATATCATGTCAGCTGCAGATTTCCAAGTACCAAATCAGCAAATTACAGAGGGGTAATTTGTGATAATCTTTACCGAAAGCACAAAAAAGTGGGGTGTGTATCTTGTGGCACCTTAAAGACTAATTGATCTGACGTGGCAGGAGCTTTCAAGGGCCGGAACTCACTTTGCCAGATGCATTAGATACTTTCAGATGACAACCATGTTTATACATGCTGATGGGTCCAGTGTTGAACCTCTAACCTTCCACATGTTGAAGGACTCTAAATTCAATGAGCCACAACCAGCATGATAAGACATGCTGGGAGCAACATCTGTATACCTGGTATAGATAAAAAAATGTTCCAGAAGACCACAATGTCAAGCAATGCAAAAGGCAAGAGTTGGGTGTGTCACGGTATTATGCAGAGAGCACAGATGAGTACAGAATCCAATGAACTGAATGCACAAGGTCTAGTCAGCCTGGTAATGACTTTCAAAAGAGCAACTCAGTAGGAGGTGTTACAACCAATCAGCATTTCTGAGTAAATTAACACTATCGTTGCTATTCTGAAGGGTCATTTAGCATACACAAAAACTGGTTAAATTTGTCACAAAACTCCCTCCTTTATATTCTTCTCCCGCTCCAATTGTAACTGTGTGTCCTCTTGACAAGTGAGACCGCAAAAATGTATGCAGTAATAAAATTTGTTAATCTCTAAACTGTTGCGGGTGGCGCTGTGGGTTAAACCACAGAGCCTAGGACTTGCCGATCAGAAGGTCGGCTGTTCGAATCCCTGTGACGGGGTGAGCTCCCGTTGCTCGGTCCCTGCTCCTGCCAACCTAGCAGTTCCAAAGCATGTCAAAGTGCAAGTAGATAAATAGGTACCACTCCAGTGGGAAGGTAAATGGCATTTCTGTGCACAGCTCTGATTCTCCAGAAGCGGCTTAGACATGCTGGCCACATGACCCAGAAGCTCCCTCGGCCAATAAAGCGAGATGAGCGCCACAACCCCAGAGTCGGTCACAACTGGACCTAATGGTCAGGGGTCCCTTTACCTTTACATTTAAGCTGTTGCAAGACCCTTTCTGATAAGTAGGTGTTGTAACATCAATAGTGCAGAGACAATTGCTCCACCCATGTACTACATCAAGGTACAGAAGGCAAATTAAAACACACCACAACATGGACAGATACTATTCCTGTCAACTTGGATGTGTGACTAGCAGGTCAGCCCTTGTTAAGCTTGGTTGGGCCTTGAACTTGCCACACCAAGACACTTGAGAAAAGGGAGATGGGACCCACCCCACCCCACCCCTTTACCTCTGTTGTAAATCCAGCCCAATGCCTTCAGTACCTGTCCAAACGGTTGTGATGAATTATAGAAAGCTATAACAACCCAACAAATGCTGTTGCCTCTCATCCAAGTACTAACCAGGCCTGACCCTGCTCAGCTTCCGAGATCAGACGAGATCGGGCATGTTCAGGGTAGTATGGCCGTAGACTTAGTATGGCCGTAGACTGGGAAATGATATATAATGAGTTGAAAAAGGTATTTAAGTATACCTTCACTAAGAAACCAGAGGACTTCCTCCTGGGTATTGTCGGCCAGAAGGTGTTAAAGAAGGACCGAACATTTTTTATGTATGCAATAACGGCAGCAAGGATACTCATCGCCAAGAACTGGAAAACTCAAGATCTACCCACACTGGAAGAGTGGCAGATGCAGCTGATAGACAATATGCAACTGGCCGAGATGACTGGCAGAATCCGAGACCTGGGAGAAGAAAGGATTGAAGAAGATTGGAAGAAATTTAAGACTTATTTACAAAAATATTGTAATTTGGTTGAATGTTAAGAAGGATGCTTGATCATAAATAACTGGCCACCACTAAATTAGACTGGAATTTGATGATAAGTCAGATTAAGGAAAACATAAACCTTTTGGAGAATTGTTAGATTATATTTAAATGATTGGATATAAGATTGCAAACAAGTTGATAATTTGCTTGAAAAACTTTCCAACGATGTAAGTGGGAGCAGAAGACGTGAGGAAGTCCAAAGAAGTTATGAAATTATGTTACGATATAACCAATGTTGTTTATTATCTGTGCATTTCTTTTATAAAAAAAACCTTAATAAATATTTATATATATATAAAAAAAACAAATGCTGTTGCTACGGGAAGGGCAAAAGGCCTACTTCTTAAAGGCAACTGGGAGAGCATAAAATTCCTTCCCAGCCTTGGCAAGTGACGTTTGTCCATAGCAAGATCATGAGCAAAACTGCAACATGACAACTGGTAGAAGGCGAGTCGGTGTAAGTGCTAGTGGGACCCTAAATTTATAGCTTGGGCAGGGGACAGAAGGAAGTGGTTCTCACGCCACCTTGCATTGAGGCCCTGTTCCCCAGAAGCTGACTGGTGTAGCCAGGAAGCAGGATTGAATTCTCTGTGCATCTGTTGATTGGCAGGGAGTTCATTCCTGATCAGAAAGGGTTTTGCACTGAAATCCCGGCTAAAGGTCTCGCAGCCCCATTTCATTTTAATGGAAACTGATTTCTGCTCCTGGAGCAAGGTGAGCAAGCTTGGATCTCTTGCCCATCACCTGCTTTTGGGAGATGCATGCCTTACTGCCCGCCAGGTGCTTCAAAGTCCCGGTGTTTGGACTTTTAAATGCCAATCCTGATGGAGATCTAGCATGCTGAGTTTCCTTACTGTTTTATGTGTTCTTCTCTCCTAGCTCAGTATTATCACTGCCAAAGAGCTATAGCAGACATGCTGCGCAGTCCCAGCATTCCCTGTAGCATCATCGCTCGTAAAAGTTGGTGGTACACACCCGAGTTGTGTACTGAGGGTATATAGCACAAATAATGCTTTCCTAACAGCAAAGCGTACTTTCCTTTGCCAGTTCCCTGTGAGTTTACTGTTTTTCCTTCATCTTTCAGACTTGAATAATCTGGCTACTGCTGCTCAGGTCCTAGTAATTGGGGCAACCAACAGACCAGACTCACTGGACCCAGCTCTGCGACGTGCAGGAAGATTTGATCGAGAGATTTGTTTGGGGATTCCGGGTGAAGCAGCCAGAGAGAAGTGTGTGAGCTTTGCTTTTAAAGTTGTTGTTTTTTTAAAAAATGTTCAGTTTATGGCTTGCTAGCTCTTGAATCCAAAAGTTTCTCTTAAACTTTTAACTAAAAAAAAGCAAATATAGCTGCTGCTTCTGTTGTAGTACAGGAAAAAGTCTGTGTCAGATTTTTCCCTGTAGCATAGACGTCCCAATTCAGACATTTGGCCAATAAAGCAATAATACGGAAAGAGTAGCATGGCTTGTTTAGGATTTTTTGAGGAGTCGATGCCTTCATGCTATGTTTTCTCATAGATTTATTTATTTTCTATTCAGATGCTTTGGTTTTGGTTCACCTATTACAGGAGTGAGCAGATTAAGGGCTTGTGGGATCTACTTCGCTTTTTACTAGGACCTCGAGACTCACCCTGGCGCAAAAGAGAATAGAATTAAAGAACTCTGAGCCCAGGAAACTTGCTTTGAGTAACAGACTAAAAATCTATTCAGCAATCTAATTTGGGACACTGGAGCGGGAGGGAGAACATTAATTTTGTTACTGGTATTGTTTAAAGTTTAAGCAATGAAAAAATGGATCATTCCTGTGGATCTTCTGCAAATCATGCAGAAATCCACCAAAGTTTAATAAATTATAAATATCTCTGCCCCTTCCATAAGCTCTGGGACAAATAATTCAGTAACTTATGATTTTCTTTCTTTCTTTCTTTCTTTCTTTCTTTCTTTCTTTCTTTCGTAAACTGTAGTAACTTCTTCCTTTTTCTTCCCTTTGCCAGAATTCTGAAGACATTGTGTCGAAAACTTAGATTGCAGGAATCTTTTGACTTTGGTCATTTGGCTCATTTGACCCCAGGCTACGTCGGTGCTGATCTCATGGCACTGTGCCGTGAAGCCGCAATGTGCACTGTGAATAGAGTTCTCATTAAGCTGGAGATGGAGCAGCACAAAGTCCTGAGAAGTAACGAAAGGTCATCTGGACAAGACATGGAAAAGGATACTGAAGAGCTTGTAAGACAGGTTACCAAAGAGCCAGATCTTCCCACTATGGTATGTATTTTCTTTGTATCCTTCCCCTGTATCCTACTATAACTCTTCCTTAACTTTTAATATTTCCCACTTGGTATATGCATTAGTATTTCCTTCATTGGGGCAAACTTTGCTAAAGCCTGACAATGGTCTATTAGGAGATGCATGTGGTCCTCCATATGTTGCTGAACTACAATTCCCATCAGCCCTAGCCAGCATGGCCAAAGGTTAAGGTTGCTAGGAGTTGTAGTCCAACAATGTTTGGTGGGCCAAAGGTTTCACAGCCCTGAACTATAAACTCACAAAGTAGCAAGCAAACTTTTGAGTTCTCCAGAACTCATTTTTGGACTGGATATTCAGTAAAATGATGAGGGAAAACCAGATATACTTCCCTGAGTTCGTTGGAACAAGCGTGGGATTAAAATGTAGTAATTATAATAGTTTAAAAAAAACTCCTTTCACCCTCTCCTTGTAGTGTACAATTTTCAGAGCTGGTGGGATCAGTTGATGATAAATAAACTTTTATTTACTTATTTACTTCTTTTATTTACTTATTTAGGAAGAATTTATGAACCACTTGATTCTTAAAAAAACCTAAGCAGTAATAGTAATCAATAATATAAAAATAAAATTATGTACATTTATTTTTAGAAGAATAAAGATGTGTTAAATTGAAGGGCAAGAATTAATAAATGGCAAAACCTAAAAGTACAAAGAGCAGTGCAAATATGTTCAATTAAAGAGATTTTTTTCCTTTTTTAGAAAAGAGCCTTAGCTTCTAAGGGTCATGCATAAGCAAAAAAACAAAAACAGAACCATAAACCTTTATTGCACTAGCCAAAGGCCATGGCATCTTCCAAACAAGGGGAAGAAAACACCAGTAGCTACGCATGCAGTAAAACCATGATCAAATCCACCAGAATTCCTTATTACGCAGAATAAAAAGTAATTCTCAAAGAAATGTGCAGATTAGAGCTTGGAGTCTCCTTCATAAGCCAATAAGACATGAATCTCTGGCATTCTCTTGGAATACATAAACACATTAATGGAATGCAAGACAGTGAAGTGCCTACTAAAGTTAATTAGTGCTTCTCTTGAACTCAATTGTTCCTGCAATATTTCACTACAAAAGGATGCTGTTAAGTGACAGTAGTCTTTGGCCAGTTTCAAGTATGTTGTAATCAAACTCCTGCCTTCATTGTTATTTATCCATGCATGATTAAACTTTAGGGGATTCTCCCTCTAACCTGTTCTTGTATTTCCTGCTACTCCTGATCTTTCTTCTCTAGGATGAATTGCAGAGGCTACTCCAGTTGCTAAAGGAACCAGACCCCCTTAGGGAAGATCAGCTGCAAAAGCTATGCATTGAGTTGAATGATTTCATTGTTGCGCTCTCTTCAGTGCAACCCTCTGCCAAGAGAGAAGGCTTTGTTACAGTCCCCGATGTGACGTGGGCGGATGTGGGCGCCCTGGAGGATATTCGGGAGGAGCTCACCATGGCAATACTGGTAGGGGCTGGACGCTGCTACAGAGTCCTGTTGATGCACACGAGGCTGAAATAGCTTCTGGAGGTTAAGCTGTGCCATTCTGCCAGGGCATTTTTGTGGGTTTTTTGCTTGAAAGAATATGCGAGGAAATGAGATGCATTCTTGGCCTATCGAGTTTGCAGGAAGCAAGAAATGGTGTAGTGGTTTCACTTGGAAATGGAGGCTTATTGACTAAAGTGCGACATTATAATTAGTCGGCAGCTTCCTTTTCCAGACAAGTCAGAATGTAGTTTGAGGAAACAGTAAGAGGAAGCAGTACATAGAAAGGAGACATTGCAGTTCCAAGTAATTCTTTCTGTCGGACTCCAGCACCAATGAGTTTTGGCCAGGCCTAGCTAATGGTCCGAGAGATAGGAGGCATAGTCCTGCAGCAGTTGGAGGGCCACAGGTTCCCCCAGCACTTGTCTCTAGTATAGTCCTCTTGGGGACTGAACTGTTTCTTTTTTAAAAGGAGAAACAAGTGCTATAAAGAGTAACTGCAGTGTGCAGACAGCTGTTACCAGAGATTTGGATGGAGGGAAATACAGACACACCCTGAGTTGGTGATGCATAAAAACAAACAAGTCCTTTTTTAATTTAAGCTTGAGACGTGTAGGTGTAACACTGGCTCCCTATATCCCATGGTTTACAAATTGGGCGCCAGGCTCGGGAATAATAATAATAATAATAATAACAACAACAACTCAATATTTATACCCCACCATCTGGCTGGGTTTCCCCAGCCACTCTGGGCGGCTTCCAACAAAACACTAAAATACAATACCCTATTAAACATTAAAAGCTTCCCTAAACAGGGCTGCCTTCAGATGTCTTCTAAAAGTTTGGTAGTTATTTTTCTCTTTGACATCTGGTGGGAGGGCGTTCCACAGGGCGGGTGCCACTACCGAGAAGGCCCTCTGCCTGGTTCCCTGTAACTTGGCTTCTTGCAGTGAGGGAACCGCCAGAAGGCCCTCGGTGCTGGACCTCAGTGTCCGGGCCGAACGATGCAGGTGGAGACGCTCCTTCAGGTATACTGGACCGAAGCCGTTTAGGGCTTTAAAGGTCAGCACCAACACTTTGAATTGTGCTCAGAAACGTACTGGGAGCCAGTGTAGGTCTCGGCAGCCACTCCCAGTCATCAGTCTAGCTGCTGCATTCTGGATTAGTTGTCGTTTCCGGGTCACCTTCAATTGTAGCCCCACATAGAGCGCATTGCAGTAGAGCAAGTGAGAGATAACTAGAGCATGCACCACTCTGGCGAGACAGTCTGTGGGCAGGTAGGGTCTCAGCCTGCGTACCAGATGGAGCTGATAAACAGCTGCCCTGGACACAGAATTTACCTGCACCTCCATGGACAGATGTGAGTCCAGAATGACTCCCAGGCTGTGCACCTGGTCCTTCAGGGGCACAGTTACCTCATTCAGGACCAGGGAGTGCCATGTTGCCCCACACCAGAGAACCAGCAGCTGCTGGGAGCTTGCTTCTCTTCCTAATAAAAATCCCAGCAAAACTGACAGCTTAATTTTCTTCTTTTGGAATAGCCTGTTTGCTGTGGTTTTTATAAGACCTTCCGTATCCCCACTCAGGCTTCCTATCTATCTGAGTGTTTGTGTCTTGTGTTGTGCTTCTGTCAACTATTGGTATAGGCTGCCCTGCCTTAGAGAGGGCCTTTTGAGAGCTATACATATTATGTAAGTTTTGAAACCCCTTTCATATTGAGTGGCCGCCTCCAAAGGCTACAGTCGAGTTGGGAAGCAGGACCATTCCAGAAAGTTCTATTTGGCTCTTCCTCTCTCTCGACTGTTTTTATCCCAGCTGATCATTTTTATAAGGACTGCTATTAAATTAGTGTCAGAGTATATATTTTTTCTGCAGATTTTAAGCCTGTGGATAGGGACTGTCTTATGAATGCCACCCTGGAAGCATTTGTCAGCTAAATAGCTGGGTATAGAAGTTTTTAAAAAGCGGACAAAAAGGCCTAGACAGGGCTGGAGCAGAGTCTACTTCACCCAAGTTGCCTCAGCACTTGCTGCCACCTCCCCTTGTCCTTGACATGTTGTATGCTGAAGATAGACCTCTTTGAGACCCAAGAGAATTTTTTTTAACACCCACCCTCTTGTGACTGTATTTCTTTAAAACTGCCTTTAATGTCGTCTTTTAAATTGTTACCTACCCTGGGACCTTATGGCAAAGGGATGTTGAGTATGATGGTGCTACTACTATTATTACTAATAATTGAGCTGATTAATTCCACCCACGCCTTGGCCATCTTTGCAAGCATTCTTTATTGATAATGTCAGAGCCAGACGCCTCTCCCCTACCCCCAGCCATGTAAATGAGGATACCAGAGTTTACGCTGTTGTTTGGGTTGAGCGCAAGGAGTCAGCAACAGAACCCGGGCTTCCTTGCTGCTCGGCATTCCACCATGCCATCTCTGGAGCAGCCGCATGTTTGTGGCCTGGTAGTTGGCTGCTTGTATGTGCAGGAGTAGTTATGCATGCTGTGTTGACTTACGCTGGTTTGATGGTGCTGGGACCCAGCAGCAAAAGTGGGGGAGGTTGACTTTTCCAAGACTTCCTTCCAAGCAATATTCCTTTCCTTTGAAGAC
Source organism: Podarcis erhardii (assembly GCF_964252035.2). Taxonomy (NCBI): domain Eukaryota; kingdom Metazoa; phylum Chordata; class Lepidosauria; order Squamata; family Lacertidae; genus Podarcis; species Podarcis erhardii. The sequence continues at coordinate 93,292,944 of NC_138507.1, forward strand.
ACAGCACGATCATTTGCAGGCCTTGGTGGATACTGCTTCTTATCAGTTGTCACTATGCTTGAGAAGACAGCAAGTGCTGTGAACACAAGTTATCTTTAAGCTCTTTTGGACAACTTTAGCAGGTTGTTTCTTTTTTCATGTAGGGCAGGAGTGGAGAATCTTTTTGGCCCAGCAGGCCAGATCTTTCTCTCCCACACCCATGGGCAAGCTTTGACAGCTGGGCAGAACCATCTACCTGCCAATCATCTAAGGTCATAATGTGGGGGGAAATAGTGACCAAGCAGGATAGAACCCCTGGACAATCAGCTAATGAGCTGCGGGGGGATCGAGTCAATCATACTTTCTGCCATATTGAACCTGCCCATCAGCTGACATCACCTGCCCATTGCGGTGATATCACCTTATTGTCAGGTGGGCGTGGCTTCAGAAAATCGGAACTCTGGTGGACCAGGATTGGTCCGAGGTTCCCCAGCCCTGATGTCCTGTTGAGACTTTTCAGAATCTTTCATCTGTACCAAAGGTGTGTCTCCCTCGGGAGGTTGTGGAGGGTTTTAAGCAGAGGGTTTTAAGCAGAGGTTGGATGGCCGTCTGTCATGGTTGCTTCAGCTGAGATTCCTGCATTGCAGGGGGTTGGACTAGATGACCCTTGCGGTCCCTTCCATTTTCACCTACCAACAACTCTTGTTACAGGCACCCGTGCGGAATCCTGAGCAATTCAGAGCCCTTGGCCTCTCGGCTCCAGCTGGTGTGCTGCTTGCTGGCCCTCCTGGTTGCGGCAAAACGCTACTTGCTAAGGTAACGTTGATATCATCATAGTAACAGCTTGTACTAAGGGATATGGAATCACATTAAATGGGTGTCTCACATCTGGAGCTCCACTGTGTGTCTTGCGTCCGAACCAGCTTGGGCCTTTTGAGTATGCTTTGGACTTGTGGGTCTCTCCTGAAGATCATTTTGCACTTGTTTCTGTGCTGCAGGTGTAAAGCAACCAGGCATTGCTACGAAGTAGTTGTGTGAAGTACTCCTACAAGATGCACTGGTGGCCCCTAATTTATGTGACTTGGAAAGGGTATTGCCAGGCTTCAGGGACTTGGCGTCCTCCTACCCTTTGGCAGTAGATAAGCAGAACAAAGCGAGAGGAGTGTCTTACCAGTTAGACATTTTAATGTTCATAGCGAGAGAACAAAGAATCCATCTCTAGGAATGAAGGTGTTCACCCAATTAAGGATCCCACCCACTTCCCCCCTTGTCACTTCTGTGTCTTGCAACCTGATCTTGCAGCCACTGTGCTTTCTGTGCTGCCGCCTTATCTGCTCTCCTTGATCTTGGACTGAGCAGATGGATGCTTTCCAGCAAAAGGGAGTCTGTTAACTCTCTCTCTCCCAGTTCTTCTCCTAGCTGTTCACCACCCAGTTCTTCCCAACTTCGGTCTTCTGAACTATGTCCCTCTGCAAGCCACTATTCCAAATCTATACTGTCCTCCTCCTGGGAAGATTCAGGATCCTGAGCAGGGGGAGGCTCCCTCCATTCCTCCTTAGTTCAGCCCTCCTCAGCACAATCCCTGACATGTATTGAGTAAATTCATGGAGGATAGGGGTCTCAGAGGATATTGGTCCTGATGGTTAGAAGGGAAACCCCCATTCTTCCCATTTCCTCTAGATGTTTTGGACTGCAGCATAGCCAAGTAGCCAGGGATGGCACTTGGTTGTATCAGGTCTCACCATTTTTAACCAGCTCGGTCTGCAGAGCTTTCGGTCATGTAAGTGGTTTGCTGCTCCTCTTTCTGAATTGTGTTACTCATTTTCTTTGTAGGGAGATGATAGTTCAGGGAAAGGACTCTGGCTCCATGACAAGAGTACATGCTTGTATGGAGAAGATCCCAGGTTCAGCCCCTTACATTCCCCTCCTATAGGGCTGGGGTAGATTCCTGGAAGCCACTGCCATCATTGTTAATAACACTGAGCTAGATGGACAAATGTTCTGATTCTGTATAAGGGAGCACCCTGTATTCCTGGGTTATATTTTTGTGTGTTTTTAATGTTTGGTGTATTGTTAGATGCCTGAAGGGTCTTCATGGATGCAAAGTGAGGGCAAAATATGTTGATAAAATTAGTATATGCATCTCTTTATTTCCTTGCCTCTTCCCCAGGCTGTGGCAAATGAGTCTGGACTGAATTTCATATCCGTGAAAGGCCCTGAACTGTTGAATATGGTAAGTTCTGTTTGTTGGGCTCAGTTGTCACTGATTTGGGGTTTGCAGGGAACGTGAAATGTTTTGATGCTCAGCCCAAATTGACTTTACCAAATCCATACTATTAGAATGCGTTTTTACAGTGGTCTGTTAGAGCTGCTGGCCTGCAAGTGAAATGACAAGTTGAATTTGGTAGTTTAATTCTAGCCTAATTCTGTGCACCTCTAATGGTTTAGGGTGAGAGGATGCTTTCAGCATGCACTCTGGTTAGAGAGGGCTTGCTTGAAGCTCACAAAAGTTAAAATCTTAAGCGTCCTTCCCCAGCCTTGTGTTTCAGATGTTTTGAACTGCAACTTCCATCAGCTGTAGCTGGCATGGCTAAGATGACTGAAGCTGAGGGAAATTACAGCTCAAAATATCTAGAGGGCACCAGGTTGGAGAATACTGATCTTGAGGGTAAAGCAGTATCTGAACAAGTCCTTTTGACAAGCCTGTCCAAATGATTGGGCATATGATACTTATCTTAAAGATCTTACAGTGATTTCCCCTCCTTGCTCTGTCCTTTTCCAGTATGTGGGGGAAAGCGAACGTGCTGTACGTCAGGTTTTCCAGCGTGCAAGGAATTCAGCGCCTTGTGTCATATTCTTTGACGAAGTTGATGCTTTGTGTCCCCGGAGATCAGACCATGAGGTGAGCCTAAAAACACTTCCACCAATAGCTTAGATCCACGGGAGGACTGGGGGAATATGTAAATAGGTGTCTTTTATCAGATTTATTTGCTTTCACAATAATCCTATGAACTGGCTGTTATTCCTAGAAAAGAAATTAAGTAACCTGCTCAAACCGCCATAATTACTTTCTGGCACAGTCGAGGCCTCAGGCCACATCACCTAAACCTAAACCAACCTGCACACTGATTCATTTATCCCCTGCTTTAAAGTTGTTAAATTTTTAAATAGCAGCCACTTCCTTTATTTTCTCCTTGCCAAAGTAACATCCCAATGCAAATCCTATGGGAACCAAAGTTCCGGCCCAGTGGTCTCACACAAGATGCAAAATATTCACCATAGTTAGTGACTGGAAGGCCTAAAAGTGTGATCCCGACCTGAGGACCTCAACCAAAGACGCTCTTGTTTATAAGACTTGCCAGGTTCTCTGTCACATTGCAACTCTTTGCACCTGGAAGACAGCAGACCTCCAGGACAACCCTTAACCTCTACAAACTGCTGCCCTTGTGCCCCTCAGTCAGGAGTCATCTACCACCACCCCATCTCTTTTTCTCTGGGAAGTGGCAGGAATCATTCCATACATGGTACCTTCCACAGCCATCTCGGTGTATTCTGAGGTCTGCAACTGCTTTAAAGTTGTTAAATTTTTAAATAGCAGCCACTTCCTTTATTTTCTCCTTGCCAAAGTAACATCCCAATGCAAATCCTATGGGAACCAAAGTTCCGGCCCAGTGGTCTCGCACAAGATGCAAAATATTCACCATAGTTAGTGACTGGAAGGTCTAAAAGTGTGATCCCGACCTGAGGACCTCAACCAAAGACGCTCTTGTTTATAAGACTTGCCAGGTTCTCTGTCACATTGCAACTCTTTGCACCTGGAAGACAGCAGACCTCCAGGACAACCCTTAACCTCTACAAACTGCTGCCCTTGTGCCCCTCAGTCAGGAGTCATCTACCACCATCTACCACCACCACCCATGTCATCTACCACCACCCCATCTCTTTTTCTCTGGGAAGTGGCAGGAATCATTCCATACATGGTACCTTCCACAGCCATCTCGGTGTATTCTGAGGTCTGCAACTGCTTAGCACATTCAATCTCAAAGCAGGCTAACTTTAACCCACTGGTTTTGAAGCTCTGTTGTGTAAACTAACCATAGTTACTGTAAACCAGATAAAAACAGCAATCTGCATTTAAGAGAAACAAAAAGGCTCATTTGTGAGGGGATGGGCTAGCAATTCATTAGTTTACCTGGACAAACAAGAGCTTAAACTAGTGCTTAGTATTTTTTACTCCATCTTTCACTTGAAACAGCTCCCAGAACGTGTTACAGGTACCAGTAATAATATTAACAAGGCTATGGAAATGCTGGATGACCCTAGAACGTGGATGGTGGACTGCATCCTTAGGACCTCTCCACTTCCAAGTTTGACAAAAGGGTGGGGCCACCCCTTTATGACACCGTGACTATCTCAGTTCCTCTCAGCTGGTCAGCAGTGTGAGTCAGCTAAGATGCGCTGTCAGCATCAATCAGTTTCTTTTTAACATCTTTTTGTCATCTTTTCAATTCACTGCATAGTCGGGTGCCAGTGTCCGTGTAGTGAACCAGTTGCTAACAGAGATGGATGGCCTGGAATCTCGTCGTCAGGTTTTCATCATGGCAGCCACCAACAGGCCAGGTAAGAATGGTTAAAACAGTTGTAGCTCCACCTTAGGTTGTCTGTTCTGCCACATGTACACGTGTCTGAAATCAGCAGCTTAAGTACGGCATATGTTAATTGTGTTGTTGTTTTTATTTTGAATATATATATATATATATATATATATATATATATATAGTGATTTTTATGTTGATCTTGTTCTGTGAGCTGCTCTGAGACCTCCATGTATAGGGCAGTATATAGATTCAATAAATAAGAATAAGAATAAAGTATGTGGTTTATACACACAATCACAGGGAAATTGTGTCTGTAAAGCAGCAGTTATTTTAGGGATTTGAGAAGCAACACACTGTGTGCATTTGAATTTTGGTGCCTCTACTTAAGAAGCTGGGATCTGAGCTATGGTCAACAGCTTTGGAACAAAGCCAGCAGCTTAATATTGTGACTTGTTCCGAAACCATTAACCATAGTTTCCCAGCGTGGATGAAATGTGAAACCATAGTTAATGGGATGTTCCCTGGGTTGTTTGCTGGCTCACATAAAAAGACTGCCTGTGCAGCCAGGAGGAAGGACTGGAGATTGCTTGACGTACCCATGGCCTCTCGGGTTGCTGGTCTACCTGATGAGCTCTCTGAGGTGAGATGTCTCTAGGGAAGCTGTCCTAGGTTGTCGTCTCAAACCCAGATAATAGTCTGAGGGCAAGATGATTTTATCTTTTCCCTCCTCTTCGATAGTCTGCGCCGTTTCTTGCTGGTTCATTTGCTGAACAGAGGCAAGTTTTCTCAAAAGCCTGATGGTCTTTTCCAGTTGACCCTGCTTTGCCAGAGAGGTGCAGGTCGTCTTCTTATTCCACAAAGAACTATAAAAATGAAGTCAGCTCAAAGCAGAAATTCAATGATCTGACTAAATATAAAGAAAGTAATTTCATAGCTTATGCAGGTTTAACCTGGCAGCAGTGGCAAGGGAGCAACTCAGTGGCTATACCTACAGCCTGTCTGCTGTGATTAACTCATGTGACCCAGTCAAGAAACCAGGCTGTTCAAGGTCACAATATTCCCTAATATAAAATCTACCCTTTCCTCTTTTTGTTGGTGCAGAACAACCGTTCCTAAATGGAATTAAATCAATTAAAATCCTCATGGGCATAAAAGGTGAAGGTAGGGGAGCAAACAAGTCCAAGGTTCACCATGAGTCTTATACCCTGGAGGGAATTGTTTCCTGTTACAACAGAACCGGGCCACTGTGTTTATGCCATATTAATCTTTACCAAGCGGAGGACTCCTTTCAACATCTAGGCGGAAATGAGTGGTCAGCCACCTGTGTCCTTCTTTTGACTTCAGGATGCTGAGTCATCAAATGTCTGCTACTAATCTAGAGTCCTTTTTTTTTAGAGTTAACTGTGCCAGCTACCTAAAATAAACACACCACTTGCTTCTGGGTAATCAACATAATATGTGCATAAACCCAAAATTTCACAGTAAAGAAGAGCTATGTAGTTGTGGTAAATGATGGCATTCCTTCTTTCTGGAGAGAAGGCACTTTGAGAAATGTAGTTTTCTGTTCTCAAAAGCTTCCTGTGGTCTGCCTTCTGGGTGTGTCTTCCTTGTGTGCTTCCAGTTTTGAATCCAGAGTCTAAATAGGATTTTACCGTTTCTCTATCAGATATTCTAGATCCAGCTATTTTGCGCCCTGGAAGACTGGATAAAACACTCTACGTCGGTTTGCCACCACCTTTGGATCGCCTTGCCATTCTAAAGACTATTACAAAAGTAAGTGTGTGTGTGTTTTTAAAGTAATTTTCCCTAGAGCTTTACCTTACTCAGAATAGTTAAACGTAAACTGAATGCATAAGAATAGCATTGTTCAACTGCTAAAAAAAGAAATAAATATTTTACGCTCCTTAGTCTAATTTCCAATATCGACTGCTCCTTAATCAATAATGCATAATCTGGTACAAGATTATGACATTCTTCATCTCATAACGTACAGATGGGGAACCTATGATGAACCACAGTTCCCACTTATCCCTGACTATTGCCCATGTTGGCTTAGGCTGCTAGGAGTTTGAATCCAACAACGTCTGGAGGGTCACAGGTTCCCAAGAGATGCATTGCAAAAGCAGCACCATATCTCCCCCACCCCCCACCCCCCGCCAATACATTTCATACCAGTTTGGAACAAATTTGTTTTCTAAACCTCCATTGATGCATCTCAGCTGGTTGGATTCCCTCCTGCTGCCTCCTGTTCCTCAGCCCTTCATGGCTAACCAGCTCACATCTGATCAGAACACACTTTTGGCAAACCATATTTGGTATGCCACCTGGCAAAGTGACCAGTGCCCTCTTTGCTTTCCTTTTTTTTTAAAGGCATGCTTATGCTAGGAGGTAGTACTGTGAGCCCAGATAGGCAACCATCAAGGTATCTTTGGAAATGATATAAATAATAAAAAAATCTCTGTCGTAAACTTTCGCAAAATAGAGCTTCTCTCCCTTTTTCCTTTTTTTACACACACAGTTTCGTTTGATGTTATATTCCATATCTATAATCCAATTTCTTCCATCCTCACTTGTTCAAATATGAGTTAACATTAAGAGGAGGGTTGCTGAATGTCTTCTACAGGCCCATGCAGTTACCATATTTTTCGCCCCATAGGACGCACCAGCCCATAAGGCGCACCTAGTTTTTTGGGGGGGAAATAAAGGGGGGGGGAATTATTTCCTCCGCAGCCCCCAGAACAGGCAGCTCTCCGCAAGCGGTGGGAGCCCAGCTTGCGGAGAGCTGCGCAAAGCCTGGAGAGCGAAAGGGGTCGGTGTGCACCGACCCCTCTTGCTCTCCAGGCTTCAGCGAAAGCCTGCATTCACCCCATAGGACGCACACACGTTTCCCCTTCATTTTTGGAGGGGAAAAGGTGCGTCCTATAGGGCGAAAAATACGGTATTTGAAATGTTTGGATTAGACGGTCCTTTTAATTATTATTTTTTGTGCTGTTTTTAATCATTTTAATGGTTTTTATATTGCTGTACACCACTCTGTTATTTTATGAGGGGGCAGTAGGCAAATCCTTTTATAGATAATTATCTAGAAAAGTTATGCATGTTGACATGGAAGGATGCACCTCCTGCTGGGAAACATCATCCCAGTTTCCCCCCACAAACTTCCGCTGAAGGATTTAGCCCTGTTTAGCTCTGAAACTCTTTCAGCCTAACCTGCTTTACAAGGTTGCTGGGTAGATAAAATGGGTGGTGGAAAGATGGGGTTAAAAGATGATGAAACAACTCCTGGGAAAAATGGCAGTATAGCGCTGCCAGGCATGAATGGAACACCTTGCCCTTGTTGCTATAACTTGGAGAGAGGTGAAGAACATCACCATTTGAAATTTATTTAAATTCAGTTAGCTATTGTGAAATGAAATGTTTGATCTGCAGTCTTGCATCACATGCTGATGTGTAAGAATGCGAGGCTAAAGGACTCCAGTAAATACTGTCTGTTGGAGTACTTTCAAGTACAGTCATACCTCAGGTTGAATACGCTTTGAATTGAGCGCGTTTGAGTTGCGCTCCGCAGAAACTGGGAAGTAATGGAGCACGTTACTTCCGGGTTTCGCCGCATGCGCAGACGCTCAGAATGATGTCACGTGCATACACAGAAGCGGCAAAAAGCGACACGCGTGTGCGCAGACGTGCCATCACTAGTTACGTTTGCTTCTAGAAGCAAACGGAGCTCCGGAACGGATCCCGTTCATATCTAGAGGTACCACTGTAGTAAATTGTGGATTAAAAAAGGTAAAGGTAAAGGACCCCTGACAGTTAAGTCGAGTCGCAAACGACTCATCTCGCTTTACTGGCCGAGGGAGCTGACGTTTGTCCGCAGACAGTTTTTCCGGCTCACGTGGCCAGTATGACTAAGCCGCTTCTGGCGAAACCAGAGCAGCTCACAGAAACACCGTTTACCTTCCCGCCGGAGCGGTACCTATTTATCTACTTGCACTTTGACGTGCTTTTGAACTGCTAGGTTGGCAGGAGCAGGGACCGAGCAATGGGAGCTCACCCCATCGCGGGGATTCGAACCGCTGACCTTCCACATGGTTCTGCTCTCGATTTTATCCTCATAATAACCCTCAGAGACTGAATTCAGTGGATTTCACAGCTACTAATGGTTAAGCTTGAGTTTTCATAGCATGTCCAAATGGAGCAAATTACTTCATGTGGCCATATTATCTCAACAGTTTGTGATCCAGACTCCTCTGATCACTTCTTCTGTGGAAACTTGAAGAAAACAAATCTCTGATGCAATTTGTACTTGTGTGCAGGAACATTATGTGTTGTGCTAGCAACCCTATTAATTGCTTTTCTGTTCAAAATGCTCTCACGTCGTAAGTGAAAAATGATTAAACACCACTTTGCAAGTAACTGAATTTGTTTAAACACAATGTGCACATATTTGTCGCTTTCAGAGCTGACACAATGAGTGTGTTTTGTGCGTTCTGTATCTGAGTACAGAATGGTGTTTTTTAAAGCAGGTTTTGGTTCTAGGACTGAGCCAACTTTGGCCTAGAGCCAAACTTAGACTGGTAGAAATTAATGAAATGTTTTCCTGGAAAAAAGTGAAGGGATTGGGTTAATGAATGTGGGTGCTGCTCTTTAGCTCAGGTTGTGTTAAGGAAATTAGCAAAACTGCATACAAAGCTGGTTCTGTGCAAGATTGGAAGAAGACAATGCTTGTCTTGCTGTAAATGGAATAAAGCGTGTTTTGGCTTGTTCCTACATATCTAAATGCAGGATTGAAATTTAGTCACTGAAAAATGTTTCACAGGCAGGCAATTTGCCAAACAATTTCTCAAGCTGCCTTTCTGATGCATAAGTATATAAGTAGTTGGTGCCTGGCTGGTAGAACTTGTTTGTGGACTGCCAAATTTTTCCTTCCTTGTTGAAAGTCTGGTGATTGTATTCTTCCCAATGCTGTTAGGATTTTTAGCTGTTGCCTAAGCCAGTGCCCTTTATGTCTGCAAATTTAGATATGTCATGCATGTTGACAGAGGGCTCTTTGATGCAGCAGTCGCTTCCTTCAGTGGGAAGGGAGACAAACTTTTTCCCCAGTTCATACTACCCACTCCAGAACCACATGCCACATTGTTCCACAAGTGTCCCACCCCCACCCCCCTGGATTCAGGGTCTGAAGAGGATGAAGGATTTGCAAAACTTGCCTTCCTCCCTGTTACACAGCTTGATGGTGTGCCTTTCATCAGCAGAAAAACACTGCTGAATAAAATCCCATGCTTTCTCTGTTTTATGTGGAAACAACCAAGCAATGTTTCACATAGTTCTCTCTTTAGTCATGCCGTTTGGTACTAGTGTTTGTATTTTTTAAAACAACATTATAGACGTGTTAACTTCTTTGGGAGGCTTTTGATTCAGTGTTTTTCCTGTTGTATATTTCTTCTTTAAAAGTATTTTAAATCCTTGAGGACAGTGAGTAATTTAAGAACCTCATAAAGCCCTGGTGGCAAATAACAACATCTTGCTGGCATCGAATCAAGAAACCCAGGTTAAGAAAATGTGAGTGCCCCAAGCCAGCCATGGGTGTTCCTGAGAAGCTTACTGAATAGTTTGTGTGATTGATTAGTAGCTTGGAGGGAGGACTTGGGAAAGCTACGCCCTCCTTGACAGTTTGGTTTCTCCATTTGGCTCTTGGGAATCTTGCCAGGCCACACCCTTTTGCATCCTCCTTGTGTTTTTCCCCAGGTGTGATCATGCCTCTTTCTTGCCTGGGTGGAGGAGCATGGGATTGTGTGTCGAGACTAGCCTACCGTACAAACACAAAATGCACATTCATTTCTCTCTGCACTGTTCATGCTGCCCCCACCAACCACCTGCCGTATCCACCCCTGTCCCCAGAATGGAATAATGCAGTCCTTGGGCTGAAAAATGTACCCCATCCCTGCTGTAGGATGAAACGATTGCTCCGTGGGTGGTTGCAGTTGATGTCTCTAAACATTTCCCCGCTTGTCACCTTTTATAGGATGGAACCCGACCTCCGCTTGACACTGATGTGGACCTTGAACAAATTGCTCATAATCCCTGCTGTGATAGTTATACGTAAGTAAATTTCTCTTTTTTATCTTCCATTGCCACTTGTAGGTAGTGTTGGTCCTTCTGTGATACCGCCTTATCAGTAGTAGAAAATAAACACATCACTCCAAATCCTCATCTTCTTGCCTTTTTATCTCCATTAACACATCTGCCTAGACTAATGTTCCAGATTTCTTTGACCTTTCCGGTTTATGACACTGAAATGCATTAGGTTCTGCATAGCAAAAACCTCTGTGCCTAGTTTACGTTTATTTTCAAAGCAAGTGTACTTCTGTAAAATGTGTCAAGGAGGCTTGCAGCATATGCTTACAGAATCTAAATTAACACATGTTAATCCCAGTTTGCCCCCAAAATATATAAAAAGAGCACATCTCAGACTAACCGGCACACCTTGCTGAATGGAAATAATTTTATTTAAATGTCTGTTCAGTGACATTTTAATGCCCATATTCGTTCCGCTTCTGCTGTTACAACTCTCCTTTGGGATAAAAAATGTGCCCTAAAATGACTCATTGGCTTTTTGTTGTTTGTTTTTATAGGGGAGCAGATCTTTCAGCTCTAGTGCGGGAGGCTTCTGTCTGTGCCCTGAAAGAGGAGATGGCAGTGCTGAATGCCACAGACAGGAAAGGTAAGGAAGAGGATATTAAACAGAATAACTTGAAGAGAGAGCAAGTTGAAAGATTTTCTTTCTTCTTTTTGGGGGACATAATTTATTTTTGAAACTTTTCATCATACAATACAATACAAGACAAACTAAATAAAATAATCTAACCAAAAGAGAAAGAGAACGGTAGATTTTAACCCTTGTCTCACAAAGAAGCTCTCCCCTTTTGGCAGCTCCATTACTGTCACTGTGTTTACTATTATGAGAGGGAGTGATAATATAGAACTCTGAATCCGGAATAACCTCTACATGCCGACTCTTTTGGGATTCCCGTCTATACTGACTGACCAACTATGCTGAAGGGGCTAGCTGGGAGAGCAACTCGATCCATTTGACTCTATCCTTGTCTATACAGAAAGGCTGCTTCACACACAAGCAGCTGTAACAATTATTTCAAGTGGCAGTGTACGATCGAGCAGCAAATATTCTCCGTCCTTTCCTCTGCATGTGGTTAGAAGCTTTGTGAAATGAGACTGTGAGACACATCACAGCAATATCATTGTAGCCTTTGTTCACTGACTTTGTAGAGAAGCCAAGAATCAATGGCAGCTGTTGCTCTCACCTAAATACTTTGCTTATACCAGGAGTTTCCTCTCAAAATAATATGACGATCTCAGGTTAAGGTTGCTTTAGAATATTTAAGCAGATTTAAGATTTTTAAATTGGCAATCTTCAAAATTTTAAAACTACCATTTAGATTAGGTTAGTGAACTATCAGGAAGCAGGTGGGAGGAATTTCTTTCCTTATTTTTGATTGGTGCTTGCGCAGAAATGGACTATTTTACAAGTCCCAGCTTCCCTCTGTGATTTGGCAGAGTTTGATGAGGAACAGCCAGTTACAACTAATTTGTTTTAGTTTGGAATGTTCTACTACTCATGGAGCTTGTTCTGTTGTACCTTCCAAATGTTTTGCAAGAGAAGGCATGCGATGGAGATGGTAGCTGGAAAAGCTGAATTGATTAGATAAATCAATAAGGATCCGTTAATTGTTTTGACTCTTGGAGCCTTGTCTGGACTTCGGCAATGATTAGCTGACAGAGGCTATTGTTGGTGAGAAGTTCTAGGCTCGGCAGCCTCTAGCCCAGTAGCAAAAAAAGGAGAGCAATGCAAGATTGAAAAACCAAATGCCCCTCAGTGGACACCAAAGCCCTGGTTCACACATTTTAGCTGAGGGTGGTGCTGAAATAGCATGGCGAAGCTGAGTGATGCTTTCTGTCGCATTACCCTGGTAAATTAGAGGTGCAGAACTCAAGCCAAAAGGTTTGTGCTTTGATCTCCCTGTGGCCCGTGAAGTTGACAGTTCAGAGAAAATCCTTGCATACAGCAACGTACACAGAGTTTGTGGCTGGATGCATGGCTCCAGAGATGTAGACCATTAGTTAGTTTCATAAACGTTTCAAGGCAGTAGGTTTACAAAACTGTTCTTCCTGTTGGCAGAATACTGGAGTTGGACCAGTCTTCATTTTAAAAACCTATTTCTAAAGAAGACCTGGGTGGGCCAATTTACTTGGTGTTAGATACCAACGATACATCATTTTCATATAATTTTCTCTTCAACCATAACATGCTGTAAATTTTACATCCAAATTCCACAATTGTTCCCATGCTTCCTTATCTATATAATGACCGATATTTATCGCCCGTTGTCTTTGTCCATGGAGTTTTCTTGGCAGTGGCTTGCCAGTTTCTCCTCCAGGTGGATCATGTTTGGTCAAAACTCCCCACTATGACCTGTTCATCTTGGGTGCCCTGCTCGGCATAGTTCATAGCTTCTCTGAGTTATTCAAGCCCCTTCGCCACGGCAAGGCAGCGATCCATGAAGGGGTAAAAGCTATGGTTTTCCCAGTAGTGATGTATGGAAGTGAAAGCTGGACCATAAAGAAGGCTGATCGCCGAAGAATTGATGCTTTTGAATTATGGTGCTGGAGGAGACTCTTGAGAGTCCCATGGACTGCAAGAAGATCAAACCTATCCATTCTTAAGGAAATCAGCCCTGAGTGCTCCCTGGAAGGACTGATCGTGAAGCTGAGACTCCCTGATGTTGGGAAAGATGGAGGGCACAAGAAGAAGGGGACGACAGAGGACGAGATGGTTGGACAGTGTTCTTGAGGCTACCAGCATGAGTTTGAGCAGAATGCGGGAGGCAGTGGAAGACAGAAGTGCCTGGCGTGCTCTGGTCCATGGGGTCACAAAGAGACGGACACAACTAAACGATTAAACAACAACAATCTATCGCCCAATTTATCATTGTGGGAATCAGTCTCTGGGGAAGCTGTCCTAGGTTATCTTCTCAAATCCAGCTAATAGTCTGAGGGCAAGCTGATCTATCTTCCCCCTCCTCCTTGATAGTCTGCACTGTTTCTTGCTGGTTCATTTGCTGAACAGAGGCAAGTTCTCTCATGAGCCTGATGGTCTTTTCCAGTTGACCCCTGCTTTGCCAGAGAGGCGTGGGTCGCCTTCTTATTCCACGAAGAACCGTAAAAATGATGTCAGATTTTGGGTGGGCTTCAACACTGCACTAAGGAGATTGTTCCTTTGGGCAAGCATTTTTCCTCACCTGGTGGGACAGTCTCCCCCTCCTCCCCGAATGCTTTTCTGGGGGTTCTCCGGACCCTCCTGAGTAGATATGGGGGAGCCATGGGGTAAAGGGCAAGAATCCCATTGTGCTAGTAGGAGCCCTTATTCTAGCTCCCGTCAGAGGAGCAGGGTAGTTGAATCCAGCCCTTTGTTTATAAAAATTTGTGTAATCTCTTCCTACTGTTGAGAATAGGAAATTTAGGAGCCTTTTTATCCATTTGAGCAGAGCACTTGGAAGTGCCTAGAAGGCAAGTAGTGGGAAGCTCAATCTCTGGGCAATCTTCATTGTTAAGGGTGTTCGATGCTTTCATTATCCTCTTCCCAAAACTTATTTTATTAATAGCCTTAAGTTTCATTTCATTACAGTTCATTATGTATACTGTGGAAGCATATTAACCTTCTCCTGTTGCACTGTATTGTTTGCAGGAGAAATCAAGATTGCCAGAAAACACTTTGAAGCAGCTTTCAAGAAAGTTAAATCTTCTGTATCGAGAAAGGTGAGAGGTGCTCTAGGCCAGCTGGTGACTTAAGCTGGGAGTGGCACAGAATGCTAAGGAACGTGCAAAGGAATATTAGGCAACCAATTTCCCCTTCACTCTTGCCCAAACAAGTCTGATCTGGGGGAAAACCACGCATCTGCCTTGGTGTTAGTGGGAGGGAACCTTACTGGCACATGGAGAAGGCAGGCTCTGGACACTGCCTCCTCAGCGGCTGGGATCTTTAAAAAGCCAGTAAATTAGCCACTTTGCCTTTCCCTAGGTTTCTTTTGTAAATGCTGAAACACAATCTTTGGCACTAGGTAAAAGTTTTCCTTATGGTACAGTCGGCTCAAAAGCCTTTCTGAATGAGTTTGTTTCTGTTTTTCCTCCTTTCACCGGCATCCTTAGGACCAAATAATGTATGAAGAGCTGCGCAAGTCACTGAGCAGGTGATAGCTGGATCATCCCCAACACCCAACATGTTGCTTAACCTGAGGACCTCTCCCAGTGGACTGTTTTCCAGAAGCATCTTCATGGCTTGGATTTAACCTTGGTTTTGCTTGCTTCCACATTGCTGGACTCCGTTTCTGAGAGAAGTTCTATCACATTGTATAGTAATTAACATTTGTCCACAACCTTTCAAACTGGTCTCCAGGATATGGCCAGAAGATACATGATGTGGCCATCTGGCTGAAACTAAGCAACCCTGGATCTGGTCAGAAACCCATATATGCCATGGATTCTGTGATGGAAGAAAGTGCAAGATGTAAATGTTGTTTTAAAAATACGCTGTCAGCTGTCATGGGCTTCTCCCCATCACTCTTCAGACGTTAAATTTTTCTTTCCGCTATGAGACATTTGATTAATCTTGTTAGTGTCCTGCCTGTAAACTGAACACTGCCTGTAATACACAAAGAAGCAATAGCAAGTCAACCTACCACATCAAGCCTAGCCCAGATAGCAGGGATGGGGGACCTGTGATGCTCTAGATGGTGGGACTGTAGTTTCCATCAGCCCCAGAGAGCATGGCCAGTTTTCAGGAATGATGGAAGTTGTAATCCGACATTGGGCTGCAGGGTGGGCACAAGTTCCCTATCCCCATCTTATCCCACAGACAGGAAAACAGCCAGGCAGGTAATAGGAGTAATGTTACCATGGGGGTAGTTACTCTGCCACCTACTACGCCTTTCCATAAAAAAGTGGGCAGCAGGGCCCAGCTGAGGAGAGGGGAAATTGTGCTGTTGGGCAAGCAGAAATGCTTTCACTGGCAGAAAAATATCCTTAAAACTACATTGAAAACTTAAGGAAAAACAGCTTTTTCTCTGTGGGGAAGCTTCACATTATTTAAAGAAGTCTGCTTGTTTGCTTTAAAAATACCACATTCTTTCCCATACTAGTTTTATGTGTATGACTTAAAACAAGGGAATATTAGAAAAAATTGGGTGCAGTGGGCTGAAGACTAAAGCCAAGCGTCTGTAGGATCTGTCATTTGATCCACCCATGACCAATCCAGACAATGCAAAGGAGATCCTCACAGCAGTGTACAGGGACTTTTAGATAGCAACCATTAATCAGCTGCATAGGTGTCCTAAGAACATGGCTTTTTATTGCAGAATCCTCTGCTTCCCACACATAGAAAGCACACAGACTTTGCTTTTCCATGTGGACTGGTGTGAAAGTCAGATATGATTGGATTTTTTAAAAATGCATTTGTTTTCAAGCATCAGCAAAACAGTAAAACAAAAAAAGGAACTCAAGAATAAATAATACAGAGCTTGTATTACAGAGAAACAGCCATCTGTAATGTGTTCCTCAAAGAGGTTCAGTGTTCAGCTTAGGATGTATTTCCATAGATTACTGGGTGTTAAGGAATGCATCCATATTCCAATGTATTTGTGTACATAATAAAGCACATTTCATAAAAACTGCTCCCTTCTACGTTGTTTTAACTTTATGCTTAGGTTTTTTTCATGACTGCTATATTCCATACTTCCCAACGTTACTTGTCCTCACATCCTTCCATACTTCCCAACGTTATTTGTCCTCACATCCTTCCAGTTTCTGGTATAATGGCCAGTGGAGAGCCAATGGTTTCCCACATGTCTTTAGGGATTTGATTCCCCCTGACCAGGTATCCAAGTGGTTGTGTTCTGGTGTCCGTATCTTGGTTTGGGATGCCAGGATGGGAATAGGATTCTATTGGCTTACCATCCACCCCAGTAAGCAATTCTCCCTGCCCGAATTTATAGAGGCAATCACAGCTGTGGATTGAAGGAGTCCAAAGTGGGTTGTTCTCGGTGACAAAACATGCATGCCATGGTGGTCTTGTCTGCTGTGGCTCAGCAGTTTATGGCCTCCAAGCCAACCAAGGACGTCTCTCTGATTTTATCTTGGCCAGCACATGTATTGGGGTACACACTGGGCTTTAGGCCACATCTTCTGTTTTGAAATAGTGATTTGGTTGTGGAAGCCATATGTGACACTTGTCACGGACAGATTATAAATTTAACCTGCAAGAGTAAAGGACCTGATTCAGTACTCTCCTCAAAAGCGGACGAAATCTGAATTGCAGGTGGTGTTTCGGGAATTTCCTACAGGACTGGCTGGCAATCCTGCTGGAGCTCTAATTATTGTCTGGAATGAGGCAGGGAGCCAAGCTGGCCCCACAACAGCTCCTAAGCATTTGGCACATTGTCAGAGCCATTGTCAGTTGCTTAGTACTTGGAGGAGTGGGTAGCAATAAATTGATAAAGTCAATGTGACTGAACATATAAAAGCCCATTGGTGGTCTTCATGTAGCGATGAAATCTTACTTCACACCACCACCAGTGGTGTGAAGTGGAGCTCCTGGGTTTTTAAAAAAAACATTTTTAAAATTAATAATAATAATCCAATATGAGCCACATTGATACAATACAAAATCATAATACAATTTTAAAAGGCAATTATTCTATTCCAGTTCCATAGAAACAGTATGCCATATGGTCCTGTTTGACAGATAATTTTCAGCTTGTGCAACACAAGGATGTGGTTAACCTGCTTCC
Source organism: Podarcis erhardii (assembly GCF_964252035.2). NCBI lineage: Eukaryota > Metazoa > Chordata > Lepidosauria > Squamata > Lacertidae > Podarcis > Podarcis erhardii. The sequence continues at coordinate 93,310,378 of NC_138507.1, forward strand.
TTGATTGAGATCAGCTAACAAAGGAGCTTCTCTTGCCATTTTAAATTGCCTTATTTTAAAATAATCTCATGAGCATCTCAATACTCTGCTAACCAAAAGCGAGCATGGACAGTAGCCTAAAATACTGGTTTCTCTTTTAATTTTTGACAGCACATCTTGCTAATCTAGTTTCTGTTTAAAGGTGTGATCTTAAAGTGTAAGGATGCGGGCTTGGACTTCCGGTCGGCGCCAGCGTTTGATGGCGGTCCTAGCCTCGAGCTCCGAGGCAGGACTGCTCCGTAAGTTCGGGTCTTACCCGCTACGGCAAGCGGGGGACCCCTAAAATCACAGGCGCTGAAGCCTGTGAGCAAGGAGATTCGGTGGGCACCTTTGCGCCCCCCCGGCATCGTGAAAGAGCCTTTTTAAAGGCTCCGGAGCGGCATCGGGGTGAGCGCGGTGCTGAGGATCGCTACCCAGCTTACGGAGTGAAGCCGCGTCGCCATTAACGGAGAGCGCCGATTTCTTTCTGAAACTAACGATTGGCAACAACAATACCCGTGAGTAAGAACGCAAAATTAAAACGGGACTTAAAAATCCAGAAGATTTGGCTGAAAACGGGAAGGTAAAAATTAAGGAAGTCAGCCTCCCGGATCTGCATGATTAACGGAGCAATGAAAAGACCGAGCTGTGTTTAAATGGACTTTCTTTTTAACTCTTACTAGACCAGACATCGAAAGGATCTCCCCCCTGTAGTGCAGGGGAAGGGGGGGAGAAAACAGAATTAATTTAACCTGCAATAGAAAGGGATAAGGAATAAAAAACCTCTGCTGCCGACACCTCTGGTCAGGCTGCCGGAGCAGCGATCGCCTGAAAAAGGAACTGTCAAGTGAGCTGTCAAAGGACAGTGGTTATAAAATAAGACTTATTTGAAACATATTAACGGGACTTTGGTGGATTACAATTTTAACAGTAAAGTGCTACAAATTAAAGACTCTTAGTGGGACTTTTGCCTCTGGACTTTCTGTTTCTTTGTTGTGGGTGACTTTGGACGGTTACAATTTCCCCCTCTAGAGGGCTTTAGTTGCATTACGGTGTATCCAGCGGGACTTTCCACTTGCAACTTTCCTGTGTGAATGACCTTGAGTTATGAGCAACCCGCCAGAAGAGATTTCAACAAGAAGTAAAACAAAGCAAGCTCAAAAACAAGCTCAAAAAAGAGGCTCTTTATCAGGAGCAGCAGCTGCACAAGAAAAAATAACAGCAGCATCAATGGAGTCAATGACACAGGCTCTGCTCAAAATAAATCAGTCACTAGAAGTACTCACCAAGCAATCTGCAGAACTTACTAAACAGTCTACAGAGAACTCTAAGAAACTGACGGAGTTGACAAGAAGATTAGACCTGAACACAACAACAATTTCATCTAACACAGATTCTATAAACCGTTTGGTTCAAGAGTCTACGGAAACAAGGAGAATAGCTGAGAGTGCTAGGTCTACTGCCGAAGAAACCAAAGGAAAGTTTGCGCCTATTGCAAAAAAAGTACATGAACATGATACAGCATTAGCCCTATTAGAACTGGAAAGGAAAAGCAAGAACCTGAAATTAAGACTGGTTCCAGAAGAGGAAGAGGACAAGCTTGGGGAATTCCTCACAGATAAATTTCAAGATTTTTGGAATGATGAGCTAGATGGAGAAGAAGATGAATTTGTGATAACCTCAGCCTTTCGGATTGGCAGGAAGCAAGGGAAGAAGCCAAGAGATTGTTTAATTACCTTGGGATCAAAGGAACAAAGAGACAAAATACTGAACCTACATTTCCAGAAGGCCTTGGTCATTAAAAATTCTCGGATCCAGATTTTCAAGGATATTCCTAAATATTTTTTGGAGGTTAGATCTCAATTTAAAGAATTAGTTGATCTACTTAAACAGAATAATATCCCATTCAGGTGGGAATTTCCACAAGGGCTGTCCTTTAACTTTAAAGGGAAGAAAATTAAAATAAAATCAAACCAGGATAAAGAACTCTTTTTGGAAAGAAATCAAGAGGATCTTCAGAAAGGAACTGTTAGTGAGGGGGAAGTACCGGACATTTCAAATCTATCATTTGGACTGAACCGAGCACCGACCGAGGAGGAACAACAACTTGGTGCAGTCGGTGGAAGAGCTACCCAATAACAAAAATGTCTCTGCAACTCTACAGCTGGAATTGTAATGGTTTGAACCACCCTCGAAAAAGGGGCCAAGTATTTCATCTATTAAAGAAAGAACATCTAGATGTAATCTGCCTACAAGAAACCCACATTGCCAGGATACATAGAAAACTTTTAATAAACAAGAGATTAGGACAAGAATTTATTTCATCAGATAGAGTTAAGAAAAGAGGAGTTGTGATTTATGTTAAGGAAAAATTTGAACCAAAACTGATTTTTAAGGATGACCAAGGAAGATACCTGGCAGTGGAAATTCAAATTTATGGAGAAAAGATGTTGATTGTTGGAGTTTATGCACCAAACGAGGGGAAGGCTGAATTTTTCAAGAAGTTGCACGAGACTTTAATGGACTTCTTGGATTTTAAAATCATAATGATGGGTGATATGAATGGAGTCGTCTCCACAAACATGGACAAGGCCCAAAGACAAACAATATCTAATGAAGGAAGACTACCAAAGACTTTCTTTGAATTGACTGACACTATGGACCTGATTGACATTTGGAGAACTAGGAACCCTCTGGAAAGGGAGGGGACCTTTTTCTCTGAAGCAAAAATGACATGGACTAGAATTGATCAAATATGGACTTCTAGTAATCTGGCATCGAAGGTTAAAAAAATAGAAATCTGCCCAAAGACCTGTTCTGACCACAATGCTGTCAAGATGGAAATGAAACTGACAACAGCTGGAACCTTTAGATGGAGAATGAATGACACCCTCTTTGGAGATGAGGAAATTTGTAAAAAGGCCCAAAAAACACTTAAAGACTACTTCGAGATTAACATGAGATCAGACACCGAAAAAAGAGTTATTTGGGATGCAAGTAAAGCCGTGATGCGTGGCTTCCTAATACAACAGAATTCAATAAAGAGGAAAAAACAGAATGAGAAGAAAGAGAAAATTTGGAACCTAATAAAAGAAGGGGAGAAGAAATTGAGATCTAAGCCTAAATCTCATGAGATATTAAGAGAAATAAAATTCTATCAAACACAATATATGGAATTGATGAATCAGGAAACAGAATGGAAAATTAAACAAATGAGACAAAAGACTTTTGAGTCCGCAGATAAATGTGGGAAGCTACTGTCTTGGCAACTGAAAAAGAGGCAAAAATTGAATACAGTGACATCACTTGAAGTAGATGGGAAGTTTATTAATAAACCAAATGAGATAAGCAATTGTTTTCAAAGTTTCTTCAAGAAATTATACAAACAAGGGCCAAAAAACGAACAGGAGATAGAAGAATTTATCGGAAAATACGGCCTACCAAAAATCTCTGAAAATAATAGAAGGAGTTTGAATGAGAAAATTACAGATCAAGAAATAGAGAGCGCCATTCAGGATATGCAGCTGGGAAAATCACCAGGACCAGATGGACTAACCGCGAGATATTATAAAGTACTGAAGGATTGGTTAATACAACCATTGAAAGAAGTCTGCAATCAAATTTTGGAAGGGAAAAAGGCTCCCGAATCGTGGAAGGAAGCATTCATTTCACTTATACCGAAGACAGAAACTGAGAAACATCAAGTTAAGAATTATCGCCCTATATCACTTTTGAATGTGGATTATAAAATTTTTGCAGACATTTTAGCAAAAAGATTCAAAAAAGTGTTGTTAGAGGAGATTCACAGGGACCAAACAGGCTTTCTACCAGGCAGGCAATTGTCAGATAATGTGAGGAATATTATAGATATTCTGGAACTTCTGGAAACTGACATAAATAGAAAAGCTGTTTTGATTTTTGTGGATGCAGAGAAAGCCTTTGACAATATTTGTTGGAGCTTTATGAAGAGGAATCTCCAAGGGATGGGGGTAGGCAAGAACTTTGAAAATGGTATAAGTGCAATTTACTCTGAGCAAAAGGCCAAACTAATTGTAAATGGTATGGTTATGGACGAAATTCCAATAGAGAAAGGGACACGACAGGGATGCCCAATCTCTCCTCTATTGTTTATATCGGTACTGGAGGTCTTCCTAAATATGATTAGAAGAGACCAGCTGGTTAAAGGTATACAGGTCGGAACTAAACATTATAAGTTAAGAGCATTTGCAGATGATCTAGTTTTGACATTACAACAGCCAGAAACCAGTACAAAAAGAGTTTTGGAACTTATTGAAATATTTGGTCAGGTAGCAGGTTTTAAATTAAATAAACATAAGACAAAGGTGTTGGAAAAAAATCTTACGGTGGGGGAAAAAGACAGTTTTCAAAGAGAAACTGGTTTGGAAATTACTAAAAAGGTAAAATATCTGGGGGTGAATTTAACATCTAAGAATGTGAACCTATTTAAAGATAATTATGAGAAATGTTGGGCTGAAGTGAAGAAAGATTTTGATATATGGTCAAGATTGAGACTTTCCTTGTTAGGCCGAATTGCTGTTATCAAGATGAATGTATTGCCGAGATTGTTGTTTCTGTTCCAGACATTGCAAATTCTAGATAAGATGGACTGTTTCAAGAAGTGGCAGAAAGACATATCTAAATTTGTCTGGCAGGGCAAAAAACCCAGAATAAAATTTAAGATTCTAACTGATGCAAAGGATAGAGGGGGCTTTGCCCTGCCGGACTTAAAACTTTACTATGAAGCAGCAGCTTTCTGCTGGCTGAAACCATGGCTACTTCTTGAGAATACAGACATTCTAGACCTGGAAGGTTATGATAATAACTTTGGTTGGCATGCATATTTATGGTACGATAAGGTAAAGGTACATAGAAATTTTAAAAACCATATTGTTAGGAAAGCATTATATAATGTATGGAATCGATATAAAGATTTGTTTGAAAGTAAAACCCCTAGGTGGTTGTCACCAATGGAAGCCAAGGCGGTAAAAAGACTGAACATGGATACAGATTGGCCAAAATATTGTGAAATTATAGAATATGATGGTGAAAAGTTGAAACTACAGAGTTTCGAGAAATTGAAACCTAAAGTCCGAGATTGGTTACATTATTTCCAGATCAATGAAACTTTTAAGCAGGACAGAAAACTAGGATTTCAGAAGGAGAGGTCAAAGTTAGAAACAGAATTGCTAGAACCCAATACTAAGAATTTGTCTAGAATGTATAATCTGCTGCTAAAATGGAATACACAGGATGAAACGGTTAAATCAGCTATGATTAAGTGGGCACAGGATATTGGTCATGATATTATGTTTGCTGACTGGGAGCAGTTATGGACCACAGGTATTAAATTTACGGCATGCAGTGCCCTGAAAGAGAACATAATGAAAATGATCTATAGGTGGTACATGACCCCAGTCAAGCTTGCAAAGATATATCATTTGCCCAATAACAATTGTTGGAAGTGTAATGAATGTGAAGGAACTTTTTATCACCTTTGGTGGACCTGCCCAAAGATTAAGGCCTACTGGGAAATGATCTATAACGAAATTAAGAAAATCCTTAAGTGGACATTTGTAAAGAAACCGGAGGCTTTTCTCCTGGGCATGGTCGGCCAATTGTTACCAAAGAAAGATAGGACCTTTTTTATGTATGCAACAACAGCAGCAAGAATCCTTTTGGCGAAGTATTGGAAGACTAAAGAATTACCTACTCTGGAAGAATGGCAGACCAAGGTGACTGAATTTATGGGACTGGCAGAGATGACCGGCAGAATCCGTGACCAGAGGAAAGAGACAGTGGAGGAGGACTGGAAAAAATTTAAAATCTATCTTAAAAATTGTTGTAAAATTTCGGAATGTTAAGATGTCAAGGGATTGGATACAAAGAATTACAGCTATAAATTGAAATTTATAAAATAGAATTTTTTTTAAAGAGAATTAAATATAAAAATGGGATGAAGAATTGCTAAAAATTTTAAAATATGGATGCAGTGAAGGGGAGGTTCGGGGAAGTCGTGTTATGTTTATTTGTTTTTTGTTTATGTTGTAAAATCAATAAAAATTATTTATAAAAAAAAAAAAAAAAAAGGATGCGGGCTTAAGGCCTCCTTTCTCACATTCATTGAGAAACCTTATTGACACTAGGCCTTTATTAGCAATTATTCAAGAGCAGATTTACAAAACAATACCAAAAAGACTGCCGCGTTAAAGTCTTGGGGCCAAAATGAATTGTGATGCCTACTTTATTATTTCAACCTTGATCTCAAGAACATTGCACACATTTGTTAAATAAACTTCATTAATAACATCTTTATTCAAGTGTCCAAGAATGGTTTTTGAACAACTTTATTGTATTCCTTTGTAGGAGGTATTTTACATTCACACAGTCAGTGTTCTATACCTTTTATAAACTTGCTACCTGCTGTCAACATCTGACACTCCAGCTCTTGCCCCAGCTAAGAGAGCACAAGATGGTTACCGGGACACACGTAGGCTCTACTATTCTGTTTCTAAACTTCAGGAGATCTAGTCTGTTTCCAAAGAAGCATCAATTTGATGGCAGAGTGTAGCTCTTATGTACAGATGCATAAAAAAAGGAATGCAGATGTTTTCTGGGAAATGGGCCTGCTGCAGGAGATCATATCCATGGCAATCATATCCACGTGTTTTGAAATTACACAAACACTAGCCTTATTCACCGGGTATATACTATACAGCAACAGTTGTAAATCCATCAATTAGGTTAGCACTTGGATTGGCCAATCTAGGAGGAGTTGTAGCCAGCCATTTTGGTCAGCTACTACACTAATTAAAACAATTCTAGGGTATTAAAAGAAGTTAATTTGGAAGGTTTGTCAGCAAAAGTTAGTGTCCTGGGCAGCAAGTGTAAAAAACTGAACAAGTACATATGCTGCATGTAAGATAAAATGCTTACAAAAACAATCCAATGTTCAAGTCAACAGCTACTAAAACACATCATGAAACATAGTTATATGGCAAAAGAACATGAGAACGTTTAGTTCTAGAGATCCTGTTCTAGATTGTACTCATATACTCATAGTTCAAACTGGTCAAGATACAAAGCAAATTCATCTCGATCAAACAAAACGTTCCACCAGCTACTAGGCTGTCTTTGGTGTTTACGGCAGTGGGGGTTTTTCACTCCAGTATCACTTCACCTTTTAAATGCCTTTTCACTCGCGAATAGGGGCTGATAGTGTCATCCATCACAAAGTCATAAAGCACTTTTGCCCAGGAGTTATATTGTGGCAGATGATCATAGTATTCAGAGGCCATTTTCTTCAGCTATAATAAAAGAAAGGAAGAAAGTTTGTCAACAGAATATTAAATAGCCAGTGTTGTGGTGAGTAATCTCATCTCAGAATTAGGAACTAATTGTATGTATGTCTACGCACAGAACTACAACATCTGCTCCCTTATATCCTGGCCTGATCACTGAAATCTTCGATGCTTCCCCATGGCTCAGATGCACAGCCCGTTCTTAGCCATGCATTTAGTATAGTGGGCCCAAGCCTGGGAATTACACCCCAACTGAGATTATTGTTCCATTTTCTGTGGATTGTTTTTAATTGCACTGTTTAGAAATGCAAATGCCTAAGCGGTATATAAATGTTTTAAAGTAAAATAAACACAATATTTTGAATTGTAAAATGATTATTCCTCTTGAACTTTAAAAGGTCTAAATTAGGGATTGGGATCCTGTGGCCTTCTGGATGTTACTGCAACTCCCATCATCCCTAATCATTAGCCATGCTTGCTGAGGCAGATATGAATTGCACTCCAACATCTAGGGGACATATCACCTGTATCGGGAAGTGTGCCAGTCATACAAGTAAATACCCAGCATTCACTCAGTATGCAACTTCCTAATCAGACAACAGGTACACAAAGGATGCTGCCTCTGAGGAGGAACAGGGCACTGACAGCCACTTGACCCTGTTTTCTAGAAACAATGGCTTAGGTCGAAGGTAAGTTCATGGGATGCAGATTTTCTACCCACTCTTCCACACACCCTAAAAGCCTCTTCAGGTCTGAACTATGAATATATGAGTACAATCTAGAACGGGATCTCTGGAACATTGTCATACTCCGTTGGCATAGCTAGTTAATGTTTTATAATGTGTTTTAGAAGCTGTTAACTTGCACATTGGTCAGGAATGCCTCTTGAACAATGTGGAATGGAAAACATTCTCTACAGAGATGAAGCAATGCTAATTGGTATGTGCAGGAGCTACAATTGTTACCTTTTTAATGTCTGATGTTTTAGTATGTTTTTCTACAGGGTGAGTCCTTTAAAAGAGGCCCCGTGGATACAGAGTGCACATGTTCCACAGGGCCTCTTTTAAAAGACTCACCCTGTATATACTGTAAACCGCCCAGAGTGGCTGGGGAAACCCAGCCAGATGGGTAGGGTATAAATAATAGTAGATCCCTAAAGCTCCACAAAGATGAAGCTCTATTGAATTGAAGGCAACTTTCTTGCAGAAGTCTACAAAAAACAATGGCAACCCAGGACTGAATTGTGGCAATTAGCAAGGAAAACAATTAGTTTACTCCACATAGAAGCAAATTTAAAATTTGGAGACATAGAGTGTAGTCTTAATATATATCCCCACCTACATCAGCAAATCACAGCACAGAAGTGGAATAATATCAATCCATTCAATTATAAGGGAGTTGCTTCACTCCAGCAAAGTAGCTAGTTGGACACTATAATGTACTCACCAGTGGAAGATTTTTTCCAGGAACATTAGGGAAGTCATGGTGTTCATTATGGTAGCCAACATTGAAAGTAAGCTTATTAAGTGGACCATAGTAGGAATATGTTTCATGTCCCTTTAAAAACATGTAATGTTCGGCTATGAAGTGTCCTGAAATAGGGTGGAAGCCTAACCCAAGCAGAGATCCTGTTATCAGGTAGACAAGTGCTTTTACTCCAAAGACATAGTATACCATAACATCGAAGAGAAATTGAATTGACAAATTCATTATTTCAAGTCGAGAGACTGGTTTGGGATTAATAAAAAGAGGCCGAATAACAAAGAGGAAGTGCTGAAAAATAACCCAAAGGAACTTTCGAAAACGGGTACAGAAAAACCATCCTTCAATGGGAAGAGGAATGTCCACATCAACTCCTTCACCGCCAAGATAACGATGGTGATCCATGTGATATCTCTTGAAGGATACAGAGTATGGGATGCCAAATACAAGATTGGCAAACATTCCAAACCATCGATTCCACAGAGGTTTACAATTGCCAAAGGCACTGTTGTGGGCAATCTCATGAATAGCCAGAGTCATGGAATGATCAAGACAACTGCCAAACACATATGACCAAAATATAACCCATTTCCACTCCAAATCTTTAACTAGGTAAAGAGCAACTAGCTGTGCAAGCACCATCAGTGTAACTATCCAGATCAAGTTGTAGTTTGGTTTCATCAAAGTTTTTATTTCTGGGTGTTTACCTGTTGGGAGAAAAAGAGAGATAAAGTTTCAAATAACTGCTGTCAATAGACCATGATCTTTGAAGATCATGCCACAATCATTTGGATTCTACTTTCTATACAAGCCTATATACATGTTAAAAGTTTGAATATATACAGGATGCTTTAGTACAACTCTGCAGTCTAATGTAAAATCCACATTAATGAAGTACAGGCACAACAACAGCATCAATGCCATAATGGTTCAGGCAAAGTTAGGGGATGGAATCAGCCTTAGTTGCCCTGACAGAGGTCCGTATTTGGGAGAAAGACAAGGGGAATGCAACCCTGTTAATCTTGCAGTGACTTTTGATACGATCAGCCATGCTGTTCTCTTGGATCATCTTCATGAGCTGGGGCACAATTCCACATTGGTTTCACTCATTACAGAGCCAGATTCAGAGAATGGCATTAGGAGATTATAGGTGTGACCACCACAAGCCATTGTGTCACAGGACAATTTTTGTCCCCAGTACTATTTAAGATCTACATTAAGCTATTGGGAATGGTCATTAAGAGTATGCTGATGACATGCAGTTCTATTTCTCAGTTACAACCAAATCAGAAGAGGTTTTGATATTTTTGGACGGTGGTGGGCTGAGTGACCAACCAACTGAAATTGAATTTGTGGGTAAGTTGCTTCCAGGTATGGGATCTTGAGAAACTACCAGTTCTGGAGAGAATTGCACACCCTCTGAAAGAAGAGGTAGATAGTTTGGGATGCTCTTAGATTCATCTGTCAGTGGAGACTCAGGTAGCCTCCATGACACGAAGAAGTTACACTAATTATGCCCTTTCCTGGAAAAGGACAGCTTGATCACCACTCATAACTTAATTACAGTAACATGATCTGTGTGAGGCTCTTTTTGAGACAGGTCCAGAAGGCAGTAAATACACAGTCAGTTAAGTTACATGCTGACATCTACTTCACTAAGGAGCTATATGCAAGAACAGGTATTTTTAAAATATAGTTTTGAGACTGTAACCAAGATGCGACTTATTGTAGGAACTGAACATGGAAGAAAGGGTTAATATCCTTCATGGGCATAAATCAACCCATAAGCCAAGATGTGTATGGTCAGACAAGCCAGTTGCTATGGCTATGGCAATGGCGTAGCACTGTCTATATAAATGATTAAGGCATGTCAGCTTATTAGTCAGTCAGTGAGTCTGTGAGTCAGTCTGTGTTACGGTATGTCTTGAATGGCTGGAGCAGCAGAAATACTTCTTACTTGTATCTGTAAAGCCTGCAAACTGTATGTATAGATCAACATCCAGAACTGTATTACTGAGGCCTTATCATTTGTAGCAGTGAACTATTTGGGGCCTTATGCTGCCAGTGGTGACTGGAACAGTGTGTGGGCAATTTCCGCTAACATGTCTTTGTGATAAAATTATTTACTCCTGTCCATTGAGATTTTAATAATTCAGATCAAGAGTAGTAGCACTGAAATCCATGCTATCTATTCCCATGATTTCACTAAGCTCCATTTCCAGCAAGTTGCCTTTGATTAAGAACATGAACAAATATGGCATCAGATATGCAGACTTCCCACAGACCTAACTTTTACATGAAAGTCAGCATGGTCGACTAAGCAGACACAGAAAGCCGTGCCAATCCCAAGGTGATCTGCTTTAATATAGTTTGAGGTCATTCAATTCTTAACTTTTCTCTGGGCAGATTCAATTAAACAGTTGCAGTAGCGTGAGCCAGTAACAAATCCTACTAATGCTATACATCTCTCCTCCCTCTCCTACCCATTTGCCTCCCCCAAATTGGCTCTGGGGGTCAGAAGAACCACAGGAGGAAGAAAGGGGAAATAGCACATTTTGCTTGCCTGATGGAACTAACAGAGCAATCTCCTTAGTGCTACTCTGAATTCCGCCCATGGGGGGATCCAAATTTCATGAAGAATAGACCCATTGAAATTAATGGACCGTAGTCATGTTCGTTAATAGGTCCACTCTTAATAAAAAGTAGTTGACTACCACCCTATGTCTAGCAAGAAGTATACCGTGATGCAGGCAACCTAGAGATTCTCTATCCAGCACTAGAAAAATAAAATCAAGATGCTGGATAGAATAAACCGAGTTTGTATACTCAGTTGCTTATTAGGTTTGTACATCAGGTTTCTGAATTTATTTTGAGACGAATAAAATGGAAAGAGACATGTGTAATTGGGAATGGCATTTGTCAGCATAAAACTTGATCATTGCCTCCTACTGATGCTTCTCAGCAGCCACAAGGACTAGAAGCGTGCTCTTAACTAGAAGCTCAGGGCCATTCCGCTCTTCTAGCACCTCACCTACTCACTAAGAGCATCAAACATTTTAGCATGTGAAAAAAAGATGCCTCTAGGATCAACTTGAAAGCTGAGCTTCCAAATACAGCTACAGGGTTTCCCCACACTTCCACTTCACCAAGAAACTGGTGGTGGCTGGGCAACTTCAACCACTCAGCCAAATTCTGTCGCTCATAAGATAAAATGACACCTTGCATTGCAGGGGCTTGGGCTAGATTATCCTTGGCGACCCCTTCTAACTCTCCAATCCTATGAGTCTATGATACTACACCTGTGGCAGCTTGTTGGCACACCATTTTGAAGTGTGCCCAACACACCAGCCTACATCCGTCCCTTGCTTCAGAGAGATCCTACTGGAAAGCTAGTTGCTGACCAGGGAACTACGAGCCATAGGAGCCAACTCCTAGGGGCTGAGAGGCGGTCCCTTTGCCCCCCCCCCAATAAAATATTTGAGAGTCCGTCCTCCCAAGTTGACAACAAACCCTAACTATTGAATTCTTTTGCCCCATCTTTTTGTGCCTGCCAAATAGCCGTGTCATGCTTTTGATATTTTATTCTCTTGTTAATTATGCTGCTTTAAATGTGCATTTTATATTTGACTTCACTTAGCAATGGTTTTTTTAAAAATGTTTTTTGTTAACTTAGTTTGTGTTAAATATGTATTCTGTAGTTGACCTCCTTTGTAATGTTTATTTTGAAATCTTTAAGATAATATTTTAGTTTTTTGTTAATTATATTGCTTTGGCTGTATATTCCATATTTGATTTTCCTCAGATTGTCTTATTGATGTTTTAATATTCCGTAAACCGCTTTGAGATTTTTCTTAAAAATATAAAACCATATAGATATGAAAGAAGAAGAAGAAGAAGAAGAAGAAGAAGAAGAAGAAGAAGAAGAAGAAGTTGTTGTTGTTGTTGTTGTTGTTGTTGATGGACACTGCCATTCAAATAGTGTGCCCTATGCACAGCTGTCAACTTTTCCCTTTTCTTGCGAGGAATCCTATTCGGAATAAGGGAATTCCCCTTTTTAAAAAAAGGGAAACGTTGACAGCTATGGCCCTATGTGGGCGAGCCTCTCCCCCTCCCCCCCAAAAAATATTTTATTCAAGTTGGCACTCTTACTAAGAGCCCCGCTGTATGACCCAGTAAAAGCAAACGTCGCCCCTTCCCCCCTCAGCAGGGAGGGGATGTTACTTCAGCCATTTTGTCCAGGGTACACTGGCAGAGCTTATGGTCGGAGAGAGGGGACTCGAGAGCGCCTTCGCCAAGCGAGGCATCGTGTGGGGCGAGACCCTCAAAGGGAAGCGGGGAGGGCCTGAGGGCGCGCGCTTACTCAGGATCTCCTTGCGCCGGTCCGCGTGCGGCTGGTCCGTATAAACCCACTCGAAATCCTCTCGAGCCACAGCGTTGCCCATGGCTCTTTCCTCGCCGGCGGCGCCGTTTCCACACACTCGCGCCCGCCGCTGCTCGCCAGGTAGGGAAGGATGGTTTCCCGCCCACCGACCCCACTTCCCAAAAACCATTGGCTACAGGGAACGGTGACGTCACAGAAGCCTATTAGCGGCCCTGCCTGGAGGCAATGGGAGTTTTAAGATGTGCCCGCTTCTTGCCCTCGTCGCTTTGCCTATCATTTTTCTGCCTCCCCGGCAAAAATGTTGGAGTGGCTTCATTTCGAAAGAGTTTACATTTTTGAGCTGCATAATATTAGGTGTCTTTTCTTGTAGTTTTTATTAAATTTTACAGTTTTATATTCAAAATGAAACATCATTATCACACAAAGCATATATGAATCCAAATCCCCCACCCCCTCCCGTGACTTACCTCACACTGTTAGGTGTCTTTTCAATTATTAGGTGTTAAATTACGTTAGCAGTATTCACAATTTTATATATATATATATATATATATATATATATATATATATATATTAATTAGAAATTGCAACATAACATTTTATCAAAAATACATCATCATTTTTCCCCTCCCCCCTCCCCAAAAAGGAAAAACCCACCCACCCCAGACTTCCCTCAGCTCCTCTCTGGTTTCTCAGCACGTTATTCTCTGCATATTATAAAGTTGTAAAAATCCTTAATTAATCTATCAATATGTTACCAATAATTTTTTTTGTATGTTTATTCAAAACTTGCCAAGGAGTCCAGTTCATTTTGTTGTTTCTTTAAGTACTTTGTAAAAGGTTCCCCTTCTTTAAAATCACAGTTGTCCTTATCACGTAGTTTGTGTGTCAATTTCACCAATTCCGCGTAGTCCATCAGTTTCTTTTGCCACAATTCTTTGGTCGGGATTTCCTCATTCTTCCATCCTGGTGCTATTAAGACTCTTGCTGTTGTCGCATACATAAATATATTTTTGAATTTCCTTGGTAGGTCTTTTCCTACAATCCCTAACAAAAATGCTTCAGGTTTTTTTACAAATGTTAATTGGAACATTTTCTTCAGCTCGTTGTATATCATTCCCCCCCCCAAAAAAATTAATCTTACTACAGTCCCACCACATAGGGTAAAAAGTCCTTTCTATTTCCTTGCATTTCCAGCATATATTTGAAGCAGTTTTATACATCCTTCCTATCTGCACTAGAGTTATATACCATCTATACGTCATTTTCATGTAATTTTCTTTCAGCAAAGAACAATCTGTAAATTTTAAATCGGTTTTCCACAACCTTTCCCAGTCTTCCAACATAATATTATGACCTATATCTTGTGCCCAGCAGTATTCACAATTATGCCATACCATGAATTGTCATTAACATGGTACTGTACAAATTGTAATTAGTAATATTATTTATAATGGCGATGTAGGGTTGAAGAAGCATGGAGAGAGGGTGCTGGTTCAGTCAGAAAAGTGGGAGCACATGACGAGAGGCCTGGCTGAGTTTCAGAGGACAGTGACCCTTGCTTTTACTTCTTCCCTGCCTCAGTTTTCATACTTCCAAAAGTCTTCTCCACACTTAAGAACTGCTCCTCACCTTTCCTTTTGCATAGCTGCCTCATTTTCGCTGCTTCAGCACTACTCAGGTTGCATGCACAAAAAAGTAAACATTTCCTACAAGAGACACAAAACTTTTGATTCCTGAATATGCTAAAGGTATCCAATATTAGAAGTGCTGGGGAAGGCAGCGGTATTTTTTATTTTTATTTTATTCACGGGTTTTTATGAGTATGGGCTTGGGACCTTCTCTTGTCATGTGGCTTTGAAGATGAGCTCTGAAGGAAGTGTGTCCTTGGGACTGACTTATCTTGCAACTGCAGCATTGAGTTATCAGAAACCTTGAATCAGCGCAATTCATCTAGCCCAATTCTGCACATGCTTACTTATACATAAGTTCCACTGAAAGCAATGGGGCTTCCAAGTAAGCGTGCACAAAATCAGAGCCCCTGGTCAGTGAACTTTGTGAGGATTTTTGAAGAATATATTCCTATATTGCAACAAAGCAGATTGATATAGAGTACAGTGGTACCTCGGGTTAAAAACATAATTCGTTCTGGAGGTCTGTTCTTAACCTGAAACTGTTCTTAACCTGAAGCACCACTTTAGCTAATGGGGCCTCCTGATGCCGCTGCGCCGCCGCTGCACGATTTCTGTTCTCATCCTGAAGCAAAGTTCTTAACCTGAGGTACAATTGCTGGGTTAGTGGAGTCTGTAGCCTAAAGCGTATGTAACCTGAAGCGTATGTAACCTGAGGTACCACTGTACAGGAATACACTTGCTATCCTTTTTCCTGTGCCAGAGGTGCTGGGGCAGCATGAAGATGGGTACTATTATTAAGGGAAGGACACAGAAAGAGCTGCATTGAGGGTATGAGCAGAGGTGGATTCAGTAGGCAGAGAGCCTGGGGGCAGGCTCTACTGTCCTAATACCTCTCTCACCATTCAACTTGACTATCCCTATTCTTCTCTTGACCTCCCCTGCCCGCCGCCACACCACATTCCTCTATTTGCTTTTTCCAAGTTCTGCCAATTCTTCATGGCCTTTTTAAATTCTATTGTAATATAAGCCCATTAGCTGTTCCATACATCTTTCATTTTCACTAACTGCAGATGTAAGCATAAAGCTTTGGATTGAGAGTAAAAGCCCATGTCTAGGCTTCCATATGCATTAAGCATTTACTTTTCTACCTCAACATAACTTGTATTATTCATACCTTGCTGGTAAAGCTTGGCTCTGTTGCCTGTGTAAAATGCATTCAGCAAAAAAGAGACGGTAATAGATCACAAGTGTGACCTGCATCAAAATTCTGTAGTGTATACTCATAGCTAGCTCATCAACCATGTCTTCTCCCAGGATACTAAAAACAAGTATTAGGGAAATGTCTGGCTCATGGGCATAATCACACCTGCCAGGCCTCCCCATTTAACATCTCTCCATTTGCAGGGGAAAAAACAGTATGGAAGCAGCTGGAGGGACTGCTTCATGATTTCAATTTTCTCTATACCCCTTGGCACGGGGACATTCCCAGGGGAACTGAAGAGTGGTGTGCCCGCTCTTAAAGAAAACTTCACTAGATCCTTTAGACCTATCCAATTACCGCCCAGTTTCAAACCTTCCATATCTGGGTAAGGTGATTGAGAGAACGGTTGCTGAACAGCTTGGTAGGTTTCTGGAGGAAATCAGCTTTAGATCCATTTCAGTCTGGGTTCCGTCCTGGGTTTGGGACCGAGACAGCTCTGGTTGCCCTAACAGATGATCTCCGTAGACAAGTGGATCGAGGCGGGTCAGGGCTGCTGATCCTTTTAGATTTGTCAGCAGCCTTTGACATGGTCGATCATGATCTTCTGGACCACCGCCTCGCCGTGGGGATACAGGGCATAGCCCGTAAATGGCTGTGCTCTTTTATCTCTGGTCGGGGACAGAGGGTGGCACTAGGGAGGGAGATGTCGTCGCGCCACTCCTTGGTGTGTGGAGTGCCGCAAGGCGCAATCCTCTCCCCGATGCTTTTTAACATCTTTATGCGCCCCCTTGCCCAGATTGTCCGGAGCTTTGGGCTGTGCTGTCACCAATATGCTGATGACACTCAGCTCTATCTGCTGATGGATGGCCACACCGACTCAGCCCCGGACACACTGACCAGATGCTTGGAAGCTGTGGCTGGATGGTTTCGTGGGAGCCGATTTAAACTAAATCCTTCAAAGACAGAGGTCCTGTGGCTGGGTTGGGATGGCATGGGGATGAGGGACCAACTCCCTTCTCTTGCAGGGGCCCAATTAGTGCCATTGCCTTCCATTAAGAGTTTGGGTGTAATCCTTGACGCATCCCTTTCCATGGAGGCGCAGGTTACAGCAACAGCCAAGGCGACATTTTCCCACTTTCGCCGCATCAAGCAGTTGGTCCCCTACCTTTTCCACCCCGACCTGACCACAGTGATCCATGTGACGGTCACCTCCAGGCTTGACTACTGTAATTCGCTCTACGTGGGGCTGCCCTTGAAGCTGACCCAGAAACTCCAGCGGGTGCAGAATGCTGCAGCGAGGCTCCTCACGGGGTCCCTGCCATGGGAGCATATTCACCCAGTGCTTTTCCAGCTGCACTGGCTCCCGGTGGAGTACAGGGTCAGATTTAAGGTGCTGGTTTTGACCTTTAAAGCCCTTCATGGCCTAGGACCCTCGTACCTACGGGACCACCTCTCCTGGTATGCCCCACAGAGAGCCTCAAGGTCCATAAATAGCAAAACCCTAGTGGTCCCGAGCACTAAGGAAGTTAGATTAGCTTCAGCCAGAGCCAGGGCCTTTTCAACACTGGCCCCCGGCCTAGTGGAATGCTCTGCCTCATGAGACCAGGGCCCTGCAGGATCTGATTTCTTTCCGCAGGGCCTGTAAGACAGAGTTGTTCTGCCTGGCCTTTGGCTTGGAGCCAATTTGATTCCCTCCCCCCCTTTCTTTTTCCTTTCTCCTCCTGTGATGAGGCTGTATTTTAATATTTTAATGTTTCAATATTTTAATGTTGTATTTTAATCTTGTTTTTAAGTTGTATTCATTCAACTTGTTTTTATTATTGCTTGTTAGCCGCCCTGAGCCCGGCCTTGGCTGGGGAGGGCGGGGTATAAATAAAAATAGAGTATGCAATTAATCTGAACAAGATTAACCTGTATTCTTAATGCAGGGTAGCAAATATGATGTAACAGGCATTGCTGAAACTTGGTGGGATGAGACTCATGGGGAGGACCCAAGCAAATTGTTTCAAGTCCAACAACTTTATATAGTAAACCGCCCTGTGGATGGGTAATATTATTGTTGTTATTATTAACTAATTAAATTTATATAACAACAGCAACTGACTAGTCAGGTTGACTTTTGATACCAGGAAAGGTCCTAGAACAGATAATTAAGCAGTTGGTCTGTGGACACTTAGAAAAGGATGCTGTGGTTACTAAGAGCCAGCATGTGTTTCTCTAAAACAAGTCACATGTGCAGATTGTATCCAGGCATGCTGTTGAAATTCAATTTCTGCTTGAAATACATCACGAGCTCCAACTTCCTCTTTAATCCAGACGACTTTCAACTGCTGCTGCAGATGAGGAACGGCCAGTTGCAACTGCAGCTTGTAGTACAATCTGGAAGGTACAGCATTATGTTTCTCTGGTAGGCTACAAGAGTAGGCGCTTGATGAAGTTGATAGTTGGGAAAACAAGAGTCCCATTAGATCAGTGGGTTGACATCTGTTAACTGCTTTAGATTTCCATTGTACATTATGACTGAAACAACTGCTCCACAATTGACTCCTGGGAAGCAGTGTAGTTCTCACATTAACAGCAGAAGAGGTAGTAACCTAGTTTAGACTGCACCTCTTTAGACTCCAGATGAGGATTCATGTTATTCCAACAAAAGCAAGAGTAACCTTCTGGCCTGGATCTCTCTCTGCCATTCTAGTTTTCTATGTGTAGGAATCTGGGGACTGGGGGAGCAGCGAGGAGCTCGTTTGCAGTCTGAAGCACAAATGAGCCACAGGTTTACTGGCTTGCTTCCTTTTTCTGGGAAATGTGCCAAACTAAAGAGAAATAGTGACAACTAAAGGGAAAATAGCTGTTTCCTCTGTGGGGATAATTTTGAAGAAGCTTGCATGTTTGCTTTAAAAAATTGCCTCGCAAGACGGAAAACCCGCTAGACGAAAGGGTTTTCCGTTTTGGAGGTGCTTCGCAAAAGGAATTTCCTATGGGCTTGCTTCGCAAGACGAAAATGTATTGCGAGTTCCTGCGGTTTTTCCCCCTCCCCCCCTTTTTCTAAGCTGCTAAGCCGCTTATCAGCTGATCTGCTAAGCCGCTTATCAGCTGATCCGCTAAGCCACTAAGCCGCTTAACAGCTGATCCGCTAAGCCGCTTATCAGCTGATCCGCTAAGCCACTAAGCCGCTTAACAGCTGATCCGCTAAGCCGCTAATGGGCTTGCTTCGCAAGACAAAAAAACCGCAAGACGAAGAGACTCGCGGAACGGATTCTTTTCGTCTTGCGAGGCACCACTGTATGACTAAAACAAAGGGAGGCTAGGTAATCTTGGGTGAAAGAGCTGAAGCAAGACTCAAACCAAGCCCCCGCAAAATCTGTACTTTAATCCACCAGTAATGAATGACCTTGACAATGAAAAGATCCTCACTGCAGTGCACCAAATTTATTGCTGCATGCAAGGATCTGTAGGTGTAAGGCATTAATTAAGTTGCATAAATGTGCTGTCTATATCACTGACATAGCTTTAAAAACATTGCATAATCATGAGAAAATCCTCTGCTTCCCAGAGATAAGGAAGCAGATAGAATTTGCTTTCCTCAAGAACATTCCACACATTTGTTAAACTTCACTAATATCATCTTTATTCAAGTGCCCAACAGTTTGGTTTTTTTAAAAAAACAAAACAGCTTTCATATACTCCTTTGTAGGAGGTACTTGCATTCTCACAGTCAATGTTTTATACCTTTTATAAACTTGCTACCTGCTGTCAACAACCGACACTCCAGCTCTTGCCCAGCTAAGAGAGCACAAGATGGTTACCGCGACACACGTAGGCTCTACTATTCTGTTTCTAAACTTCAGGAGATCTAGTCTGTTTGCAAAGAAGCATCAGTTTGAAGGCAGGACATAGCTCTTTTGTACAGATGCAGAAAAGAGGGAATGTAGAGCTATACTCAGGGAAATGGGCCTGCTGCAGGAAATGATAATTTAGCTTAATGAAATGTAGGGCATAGGCAGTCAAAAGTTGGCATTCATATCCCTATTTTGAAGTTACATGAACACTAGCATGATTTAATGGATATAAACTTTATAGCAGCAACTGTAAATCCATCAGTTAGATTAGCACTTGGATTGGCCAAGACATACATCAATTTAGAAGGAGTTGCAGCCAGCCATTTTTTCCAGCATCTACACTAACTAAAACAATTCTGCAATTTAATTTGGAAATTAATGTTTTGTCAGCAAAACATTGAAGAGCCAAAGTTTTGGCAGCAAGTACAAAATAACCAAGATACACCACTGGTACATTAATGGCCTGAAGAACAATCCAATGTTCGAGTGAGTAGCAACTGAAACACATTATGTAACATTAATACTAGCATTGTGCATACAGCAAGTTATATTTTAAACTTCAATTATACAAAATAAAGCAAATAGTTTGGAATGTTCTATTTCCAGCAATATTTTAATTCAGAGATCTTGTTCTAGATTGTAATCGATATATATTCATAGTCCAGACTAGGTTAGGATACAAAGCAAATACATCCTGATCAAACGAAACCTTTGTACCAGCTTCCATGAGTCTATGTCCTTGGAGGCGGCAGAGGAATTTTTTTTTCACTCCAATTTCACTTCACCTTTTAAATGCCTTTTCATGCGTGAATAAGGGCTGATAGTGTCATCCATCACAAAATCATAAAGCACTTTTGCCCAGGAGTTATACTGTGGCAGATGATCATAGTATTCAGGGGCCATTTTCTTCAGCTGCAATTAAAAAAACCCAGTGTTATTCAGAAAAAAGTT
This sequence comes from Podarcis erhardii, assembly GCF_964252035.2. Classification (NCBI taxonomy): domain Eukaryota; kingdom Metazoa; phylum Chordata; class Lepidosauria; order Squamata; family Lacertidae; genus Podarcis; species Podarcis erhardii. The sequence goes on from NC_138507.1 coordinate 93,331,203, forward strand.
TTGTCAGCTGGACATTAAATAGCCAGTTTTGGAAGCAGTAACCCCACCTCATTTTAACATACCAAGCACATGACTCTACCCACAGAACTACGCTGCCTGATCCCTTATATCCTTGCTTGACCTCTGCAATCTTTGGAGAAGTCCCTGTTGGAGGTCCCTTGTAGCTCAGATGTACAACTAGTAACTACTCGAAGCCACGATTTCAGCATGATGGGTGCAAAGCTGTGGAACTCCATGCCAACTGAGATTAGACAGGTAGTCTTTCCTGCTGAACTGCCAGCCCACAACTAAGACTTCCTTGTTCCTTCACACATTTACTGTAGTATTAGGTTTTATGATACCTTGTATTCTTTCATTGTCCCATTTTCTATGGCTTGTTTTTATGTACAGTGGTGCCCCACAAGACGAACGCCTCGCAAGACGGAAAACCCACTAGACGGAAGGGTTTTCCGTTTTGGAGGCGCTTCGCAAAACAAATTTCCCTATGGGCTTGCTTCACAAGATGAAAACATCTTGCGAGTTCCTGCGGGTTTTTTTTCCTTTCCCCCCCCCTTTTCCTAAGCCGCTAAGCCGCTTATCAGATGATCCGCTGATAAGCCGCTTAACAGCTGATCGCTAAAAGCCGCTAAACTGCTAATAGCGCTAATCCGCTAGGCTGTCAATGGGCTTGCTTCGCAAGACGAAAAAACCGCTATACGAAGAGCCTCACGGAACGGATTAATTTCGTCTTGCGAGGCACCACTGTACACCACTTAGGAACATAAATGATATATTAACATAAATTAGATAAAAACAATATTGTGAATTTAAAATAAACATTCCTCTTCAACTTTAATAGATCTAAAGCAGGGATTGGGAGCCTTCCAGATGTTACTACAACTTCCAGTGGCCTTCCACAGTTCCCATCATCCCTAGTCACTGGTCATGCCTGCAGAGGCAGAATGGAAATTGCAACCTCACAAATGCAGGGGGCCAGCAGTTTTCCACTTTTGAGCCAATCACTTGACAGTGCTTTTTATCCCTAAAGCACAACAAAGACAAACAACTCTCTACTGAAAATGACTAATATACCCAAAATAGGAGGGTTTTAAAAAAAACTTTTAAAAAACCTGCACAGACAGAATGCAGCTTTAGTGCGCTGGTCATACATGCAATATTCAACATTCATTCACTGCATAACTTCCTAGTCAGGTAGCAGGTACAAAAAGTATCTTTCCTTTGAAGAGGAGCAGGTTAAACAAAAACTAAGGCCGTTTTGTAGAAGTAACAGGTTATGTTTCAAGGTCAGCTTTGGGGCTGTGCAAAGGAGTCAACATTAATAGTCTATCCAACTGTGTCTGAGCTTTAAGCATTAGGAGCAACGACCACATCTCTGCAGCTAAACAACCTCCATAAATGTCTTACTAGCTGAATATACCGTATATCAGTGGTCTGAAGTAATAAGATATTCTAGTTGACACAAAGTATTGTGCTTAGCCTATTGCTATGATTCTAAATACTGGTCTGAAAATATGCTTTGGATAAAGATAAACCACTTTAATCAACATTTACAGCCTTAATATATTTGCCAACCTACATCAGCAAATCACCACACTGTGGTGGAATACCAGCAATCCATTCATTTAAAATGGAGTAGCTTAACTCCAGGAAAGTAACTAGTTCTAAATGCACACTATAATGTACTCACCAGTGGAAGGTTTTTCCCAGGAACATTAGGGAAGTCATGGTGTTCATTATGGTAGCCAACGTTGAATGTAAGTTTATTAAGTGGACCGTAGTAGGAATATGTTTCATATCCCTTTAAAAACATGTAATGTTCGGCTATAAAGTGTCCTGAAATAGGGTGCAAGCCTAACCCAAGCAGAGCTGCTGTTATCAGGTAGACAAGTGATTTTACTCCAAAGACATAGTATACCATAACATCAAAGAGAAATTGAATTGACAAATTCATTATTTCAAGTCGAGAGATTGGTTTGGGATTAATAAAAAGAGGCCGAATAGCATAGAATATGGGCTGGAGAATAATCCAAAAGAATTTTCGAAAACGGGTACAGAAAAACCATCCTTCAATGGGAAGAGGAATGTCCACATCAACTCCTTCACCGCCAAGATAACGATGGTGATCCATGTGATATCTCTTGAAGGATACAGAGTATGGGATGCCAAGTGCGAGATTGGCAAACATTCCAAGCCATCGGTTCCACAGAGGTTTACAATTGCCAAAGGCACTGTTGTGGGCAATTTCATGAATAGCCAGAGTCATGGAATGATCAAGACAACTGCCAAACACATATGACCAAAATATAACCCATTTCCACTCCAAATCTTTAACTAGGTAAAGAGCAACTAGCTGTGCAAGCAACATCAGTGTAGCTATCCAGATCAAGTTGTAGTCTGGTTTCATCAAAGTTTTTATTTCTGGATGTTTACCTGTTAGGGGAAAAAGAGAAAGTTTCAATAACTGCTGTCAATAGACAAATACTTTTTGAAGATCATACCACAATTGAGTCTTATAATTGGATTCTATACATATTAAAGTTTGAATACATACAGGATGCTTTAGTACAACTCTGCAGTCTACTGTAAAAACCACATGAATGAAGTACAGGCACAACAACAGCATCACTGCCATAATGCTTCAGGCCTAGTTTGGGGATGGAATCAGCCTTAGTTGCCCTGACAGAGGAGATGGACAGGGGAGTGCAACCCTGTTGATCTCTCAGTGGCTTTTGATACAATCGACCATGTTGTACTCTTGGATCTTCTTCATGAGCTGGGGCACAATTTCACATTGGCTCCACTCATTACAGAGCAGGATTCAGAGAATGGCATTAGGGGATTATATGTGTGTCCACCACAAGCAGTTGTGTCACAGGACAGTATTTTGTCCCCAATACTATTTAGTATCTACATGAAGTTATTGGGAGTGGACTTTATGAGTATGTTGAAGACATCAGTTGCTGTGGCAGGAGTCAGGTCAACAACTCCCACTAGCATAGGAAGGCTTTTCTCTCCTCCCTCCAAACTGTTTGGGGAGGGGGATTCAGGAGAGCCCACAGAACAGCACACAGGGGGAGGAGTAGGGAGATTGTTTCATCACGCAAGCAAAAAAGAGGCTTACACTAACAAGAGCAATCTCCTCAGCACCAACTTAAATTCCACACTCTAGGTGGCACTCAAACTAAGTTTCCTGAATAGTAGACCCATTGAAGTTGATGGACCTAGCTTAGTTGTGTTCATTAATTTTGATAGGTCCACTGTGGGTAAAATGTAGTTGAAGCCACCCTCTGTGTCTAACAGAGGGTCTTCAGTGATACAAGCAACCCAGAGGCTCTCTATTCTGCACAAGAAAAAAATATTGATTCTGTAGAAGACGAATTCACATAGCAGAACTGGATGGTCCAAAGTGGCTTTTATGGCAGCCCTCAGCAACATTTTACTCTCTTCCTCCCCCCCTCCCCACTTTCCCAAAACAAGGTAAGCAAGGTGCAGGGCTTTGGGAAGGAGACATAAGGGCTCTTGCAGGGTCCTTGAGCCCTCCTGTCCCACCTCCTTCCCAAAGCCTAGTTAGCACTTTTTAAGCTTTTGGAAAGAGGTTGGAGGGCTCTAGGACCCCGCCAGAGCCTTGTGCCTCCTTCCCAAAGCCCAGTGCCTCCCTTAGCCAGCTTTGGGAAGGCAGCGTGCGGCCCACTGGTTCCATGTCAAAGTACTCCTACTTGGTATAAAAAATTGGACTGCCCTGCTACTAAAATAAACTGGTTTATGTTTGCATACACAGTGGCATAATAGGTTTGTACACCAGGAGTCTGATCTTTTTTCGAGACAAAGGAAATAGAAAGAGACATGTGCACTTGTGAATAGCATTTTTAGTGTATAATTTGATCGCTGTCTCCTACTGATGCTTCTCAGGAACCAAAAGGGCTAGAAGCATGCTGTTTAACTAATAACACTCAGGGCCACCGCACTCTCCTAGCTTCTCGCTTGCTAACCAAGAGTATCAAACACCTTAGCATGTGAATGAAACCTCTACAATCAACCTAAAACCTGAGCTTCCAAATACATGGACAGGGTCTCCCACACTTTTCCTCCCTCAAGAAACTGAGATGGTTGAGCAACTTCACTCACTTGGCTAAATCCAGCTACAGAATGCCAGTGGCAAAAGTAAAGTGACCCCTCTTGCAACCTGTTGGCAGACCATTTTAAATTGTGTCTGCAAACTAGACTACAGCCATCCATTCCTTCATAGAGAGACAGCCTACTGAAAAGCTAGTAGCTGACCAAGAAATTAAACCCACACTCTATTATACAGTAAAAGCAGACGTTGTCCTTTCCAAGCCCTTCAGCGCGGGAGTATATTTTAGTCATTTTGTCCAGGGTACACTTTGAGCACATCACTGAGGGCAGCACTAACAGCAGGGTATGAACAAATTCCTTCCAGTAGCACCTTAAAGACCAACTGAGTTAGTTCTAGGTATGAGCTTTCGTGTGCATGCACACTTCTTCAGATACACTGAAACAGAAGTCACCGGACCTTTCTATATAGTGAGAAGGTGGGGAGGGGTATTACTCAGAAGGGTGGTGGGAATGGGTGATTGGCAGATAGCTGCGATGAGCCTGTTGACGACTCTTAACGACTGCAATAGGTCTAACAGGAAAAAGCAAGGGGTGAGAAGGTGAAAAATGGCTTTGTCATGTATAATGAGATAAGAATGTCATGTATAATGAGATTACCCTTCTGAGTAATACCCCTCCCCACCTTCTCACTATATAGAAAGGTCCGGTGACTTCTGTTTCAGTGTATCTGAAGAAGTGTGCATGCACACGAAAGCTCATACCTAGAACTAACTCAGTTGGTCTTTAAGGTGCTACTGGAAGGAATTTTTTTATTTTGTTTTGACCATGGCAGACCAACACGGCTACCTATCTGTAGCAGGGTATGAAGAACAACTTCTCCCTTTCTTTTATCTTCTCTCACAACCCACAGAATGTTTGGACATTCCAAGTTACTACCACATTTGCCATGGCAATATCTAGGTCTAGTAGGCATACCCAGTCCTACACATCAAAAGTCCACCTTAGAATGTTCCCTGGAAACAGGAAACAGATGAGAGCTCCAAAAGTAAGAATCAAAGATGGGGAGCCGGGGAGTGTCCTCCGCCGGTAGGAAATTTGAAAACCACCATCATCAGCATTTATTCCGATTTATATACAGTGGTACCTCGGGTTAAGTACTTAATTCATTCCGGAGGTCCGTTCTTAACCTGAAACTGTTCTTAACCTGAAGCACCACTTTAGCTAATGGGGCCTCCTACTGCTGCTGCTGCGCCGCTGCTCCACGATTTCTGTTCCCATCCTGAAGCAAAGTTCTTAACCCGAGGTACTATTTCTGGGTTAGCGGAGTCTGTAACCTGAAGCGTATGCAACCCAAAGTACCACTGTACCTCTTTTTATCTAAAGATCCCATCAGACTTCATGTTGGCAAAAGCACTGCACCCTGCGAAAACCATTTCAAAGCCTGTTTGGCTACCACCAAGCACCAGCTGGGCATGGCGAAGTTCTCAGTTAACCAAGGTCGCTTTGAACCACCTCCCCGAATATTATGCGCAGGCAGATTTCGAAACTGAAAAGAGAAAAAGCGGCGTGTGGGGGGGGGACAAGGGAAAGGAAAGCAGCAACGTGCTTGTAGCGGGTGGCCGGCCCCAGGCCTTCGGATGTGACGCAGTGCGTCTCTCCAGATGTTGGCAGCTCGCTCCCCTCCAACCCTGGGAACTCCTCTCCCCATCACCCAAGACCCAAAGGAGGGAGCGCCGTCGGCCGGGTGGGGAACTCCGCCGAGAAAGCGAAAGTCGGGGCTTCCTCCGCCCAAGACAAGAGGCGTCGGTGCGGGGCGTCAAGGGCGGAGGCCGGGAGCAAGACCGGGAGGCGTCTGCCTGCCACGCCCGGCCTCCTCGGGAGCCAAGGAACGGGCAGAAGGAGGACTCGAGCGCCTTCGCCCAAAAAAGGCATCGCAGCGAAAAAGGGGCGAGAGAGGAAGACGAGACCAAAAGGGGAGCGGCGGCGAAAGTGCGCACTTACTGAGGATCTCCTTGCGCCGGTCCGCGTGCGGCTGGTCCGTATAAACCCACTCGAAATCCTCCCGAGCCACGGTGTTCCCCATGGCTCTCCCGCGGACCCAGCCCCGTCGCCTCTCCTCGGCCTGCTACGTCCGACCCCTCCAGACGCCTCTGCCAACAATCCGCTGCTCGGCCGCCGCGGCTGCTGCTGCTGCTGCTTCTCATCTAGAAGAGGAGGAGGAGGAGGAGGAGGAGCTCCCGCCCCTCCCGCCGGTACCAGGTCCCCCTTAGCACAAGCTCATTGGCTGCCGTGAGCGGCGACGTCACGGAAGCAGATTAGCAGCCGCGTCTGGAGGAGGAGGAGGCGGGGTGCGGGGGGGGGGCAGTTAGAATTGAGGTTTTCGAATATGGGCTTCGCCCTCCTTCTTTGTGCGCGTTTCTCTCCCCCTGTTCAAACGCCGTGGCGGCTTCCTTCAAGGGAAGCCCCTTTATGTGAACCACGCTAGCCTTGATTATAACACGACGCTGTGAACTGCCGCTGACATTTATTGGAATTTATACTCGCGTCACGATAATAGTACGTTATTAACTTGGTGAAGTGAAGTAGGGCTGAGGGAGCAAGTGACGCGGGGGAGGAAGGCTGTCGTTTCAGTCACGAAAGTCGGTTAGTTCCCTGAAGGGTTAGGAGCGAGAGACAAGAGGAGGCCCGGCTGAGTTTCAGAAGACAGCCGGCCACGTCTGCTCGGTCCTCTTTCCTGCCTCCGTTGCCAAACTTCTTTCACCACCAGAAAACAACTCCGCACTTTGGAGAACTGCTCCTCAACATTTCTCTCGGCGTCTTCAATGGCGCCCCTAAAGGTTTCGCGCTGCTAAGCCACAGGTTCAGCTTGGGACCTTCTCTTGCCCTATATGGCTTCGAAAGTCAGCCCCGAAGGGAAACTCCCCCGGGGAAGGACTTCTTGTCTCGCAGCTGCAGGATCAGAAGCCGCTGCTGGGTGCAGTTAATCTCTATCTCAATTCTGGGCATGCCTACCTTACAAGTAAAGTGTGCACCATTTTTCAGTATTTAGGGGTCCAAATCGCCAAGAAACTTAACGAACTTGTTGTTTTTTATCTTGTTTTTTTATCTCGTGAAATACCCCTGGGATCTGCAGATGAAGAGCAGTATACAAATTTAATTAAACACACACACACACACACGGTAAGTAATTTTTGATTATGTAGCCCGATGTGAAAGGCAGAACCTGGGTATAATGGATAGGCTGATTGATGGCCATCAAAATGAGAGTATTACCAAAACTTCTGTTTTTATTTCAGGTATTAGCTGTATGGATAATAGAAGGGTAGTTAACAGATGTGGCAGGCTCAAATCCATGCATGTATTTTTGGCACTAAAATTCTGCAAATTTAGAAGACGTTGTACAGGCTTCCTGGAGAGGGAGGATGTGGGGTACCTCATTTAGAGCAGTGTTTTGCAGCCAATAAAATTAAGTACATTATCCCCTTTTATTGAATCCGATACCAGAAACAGTGGGTAAATCTATACTAGAAGCAATGGGTCCGAGCATGGGTGTAGGCAAGGTAGGACAGGGAGGGGCCTAAATAATAATAATAAAAAAAATACATAGCTGAGGTTCTGCCCCCCTAACAAAAATCCTGGCTACACCCATGTGTCTGAGATTTTAGAACATGTGCCAATTAAGGTTCATCCCTTTTGGAAACAGACTCCACTCTTTAGAGTGGATTCATAACCCTTTTACTAAGACTATTTCATGGCTAGAAGTCCAGTAGAAGTATTAAGGCCAGATCAGTCTCCCCTACTGCCCCTAACATGCCATGCTTTGTTCTTAGGAAGATTTCCTGTACAGGATGTTAAAGCCTGACACTCAAAAGGCATTTATTGCTTACAGGACTTTTCTGTCAAACAGAATAATGACTATGGAAGATTTGAGAAACCAGTTAGAACCTATAACAGGGGTCAGCAACCTTTTTCAGCCCTGGGCCAGTCCACTGTCCCTCAGACCATGTGGTGGGTCGGACTATATTTTGAAAAGGAAAAAAAAGAACAAATTCCTATGCCCCACAAATAATCCAGAGATGCATTTTAAATAAAAGGACACATTCTACTCATGTAAAAACATGCTGATTCCCAGACCATCCACGGGCCGGATTTAGAAGGCGATTAGCCCATGGGCCTTAGGTTGCCTACCCCTGACCTATAACGTGCACTTGGATACTGCAGGCTCAACTTTAATATTTTATTTTATCCCCAGCGCTCTTAGAGGCTGCTGTACATCAACTTGCAGCATTTGAAAAGGAGTGGTAAGAGGACTGGTTTCTAACATTTATAGGTGGCTCTTTAAATCCGATAAGGAGTAAAATGATTTGCTACATATACTGTGGGGGAAAGAGCTAGTTAGACAAATAGAAATAAATGACTGGAATGCTTTGTGGTTAAAGCCACCGTATAAAACAACATCTGCTACTACTAGGGAGCTGTAGGTGAAATACTGCATAATTTGTACTCCACACCAAGGAAGGTAGAGGTAAAGGGACCACTGACAGTTAAGTCCAGTCGTGAATGACTCTGGGGTTGCACCGCTCCTCTCGCTTAACAAGCCAAGGGGGCTTGTTTGTCCACTTCCACAGACAGTTTTTCCAGGTCATGTGGCCAGCATGACTAAGCCACTTCTGGTGAAGCCAGAGCAGCGCACGGAAACACCGTTTACCTTCCCGCTGGAGCGGTACCGAACAACAGGAGCTTACCCCGCCGCGGGACTTCGAACCGCCGGCCTTCCAATCGGCAAGTCCAAGCAGCACAGTGGTTTAAACCACAGCACCACCCGCGTCCCATTAGATAAACCCTAATGCTTATCCTATATGTTGGAGAGATTGTGGTATGGTTGGTACATACTTCCATATGTGATGGATTGTCCCCTGGCATAAGTGTTTTGGGAGTTGGTATGCCAAGAGATTTGTGTGATTACTGGTCAATGGATACATCCATCTCCAGCATTCATGATGTTCAATATGTTTGTGGATAGAAATTTAGATCGTAATCATAAAGAATTGTTGAGTCGTTTACCCTCGACTGCAGAAGCAGTTGTAGCTCAGAACTGGAAGACACATCACAATGTAAATATTGACCAGTGGTGCAGCCTGTTATGTTATGTTAACTTACCTTTCACATCTGTTTTGTTTTGCTTTATCTTTAATTTGTATTTTCAAAAGCTTTGTCTCACTTGTAAATGTCTAAAAGAAAAATAAAGGCATATCTCACATGAACACTCCCATCCTACACATATTTTCTTGGAAGTTCTATTGAGTCTGTTGAAATTTTAAATTCTCTTCGGTACTCCAGTTTTATCTATCCCTGACAGACAGAAGTAAGCCTGCTGAAAATTGCTTAGAGAAATAGGCGATAATTAAGAAAAAGCAGTGTAATTATTTTAAGTAATACAGGGTTCCAGCAATGGAGGGGGGCAGAGGAATGGAAGGAGCTACTTGTCTAGGGATGCATTTGCTCTCCTTCGCATGCACACAATTTTTCTACAGGAACTTTTCAAGGTACAGGAACCTTGAACATGCTTGCATCTGGTTACATAAGCAGGGCTGGCCAAAACAACTGAGGCCCCCAATCAGCTCTACCACACAATCTGAAAGTTTCACTTCAGCAGTCTTGGTGTCATTACAACGGGCCCTGCATAGCCTCATGGATTGCATGCTGCTTCTTGAGTGTGCCTAAAAACATTGCTACTCCAAGCCACTGTTTGGTTTTTTTGTACAGTCAAACCAGTCCCTCTAGGCACAGAGCAATTAACTTGGACTACCTGTTCAAAATGTTAAACGTGGCATGTACCTGTGTTTTGATGGAATTCTGAGACAGCATGCATTGTGCTGTAATGTTCTAGAATGAGGGAGAAACAGTACTGTTTATAAAAGGCTGGTTGTGTGCCTTTCTCGAAGTCGCTTCACACAGAGAGAGATGACATCTGTAAAGAAAACCAAAAGCACCTTGAACGTGCTATGTCACATGTAACAAGTACATGTGTCCACTTACTTATCAGTGCACACAATTGAACACTTGTGTGTTCTTCACACCTGATGAAGTATATGGAGATTTCCTAGAAGAATGTGGTATCTGCATAGAACAGACTTGCACATCCAGGATGAAACACAGGCCCTGTATATTTGGGGCTCAAAAACCTATTTCGGCTGCATGCCTCGGATAGCAAAACTTGAGGCATTGGCTTGGGCACATCAGAAGCTGAGCAGGTCTGGAATCATTGCAAGTGATGTGCTGTTCATTTCCCCTGAAATAAATATGCCACACAATCCATCTCTGCTAACGTAAAGCTGTACACATAGGAATCACACCAAACATATAAGGGCTTAACCATTTATAGAAGTCCCCCCTTCTCTCCCCCTTCCTCTTGTCTCCCCCAACTTTATACTGTATACAGTAGTAAAATCTCACATTTAATATAACTTATCTGCAGAAAGAACTTTATGATCTGAAAATGGAGACAATGTATGTACTTTTTCACCCAAGAAAACCTTTAAAAAACACAATTTGGGGAAAAAGGGGGGTAAAAAAGTCCTGCTTACTTCAGTTTGGCTCAAATAAACCTATCTTTTTCTAGTTTGTGCCAGAATCCTATTAAAAAAATTAAGAGCCCTTACTTAAAATAAGGGGCACTTAATAAGTAACTGCTGCATGATATATTGCCCCCACCTCTTATTTCACTTCATCCAATCAAGGTATGGCCTGGAAGAAATCTTACCAGTCCTAAGTAAACAAACTGAGCAAATAACAGTGACAGCTATGCAGGTAGAAAGCAAAGAGGCATGATGACTATCCGCTGCAGAAGCTTTGAGAGGTTGCTGAGCAAAGCCTTCAGGGACATGATAGCCCTGTCTCACTCACAGGTTGATTGCTCCTTGGTTATCACAAAAAATGTGGGCCTCAGGGAAGGGCTGGAGGAAATGATCCATTAAAAGAGACCTATTCCATGGGGGACACACACGGATATCCACTTGTATATTGTAGGGAGTGGAGGAAGGGCTCCTAGTACCCTGTGAGTCAGTTGATCATGGGAGACATAGATATGTGAAATTTGTGCAGACCACATGGCAACTTGCCTGCCTGGTGCAAAGACAGCAGATGGCACATGCCAGCCTCATTTGCTTATGACATGAAGCCAAACTATGGCTTAGCACAAATGAACAAACATGGACTTCCAGAAGGAAGCTCACAGCTACTTTGCTCCTCTTTCTGTCCTCCTGCTGCTACACTGCTGTAAGCAAAGCCATGGTTTGGCTTAGTGTTATGTCCAAAGGCAAGATCATGGTTTATCTTCCCCAGGTAAAGCATGAGCAACAAGTCATGAACAAACCTTGGCTACAGCTCATGGCTTGTCTGGAACAAAATAAACCATGAGCCCTGGGTTCAGATGCAACACTAAGCAAACTAGGGCTAAGCTCACAGCAGCCATGTAAGACTAACACTTGTAAACAATAAAAAATAATAACAGAATATGTAACCTAGAACATGCAAGTTACATTGCAAATGATGAGGGATAGCCATGTATTTCAGATACACAGTCCATTGGAAGGCAAACACAGCTTAGGCAAATACATAAAAATGTGCAACCTTGAAAAAAATATTACCCAGAAACAAAAGATTTGCAAAAAACCCTTCCAACCCTATTTTTGTTGGGGTTTATTCTTAAAATTCCTTTTCCTGTATTCTTTCTCTGCATTTGTTATTCTCATAATAAGTGAAAATAAGATTACTGTTAACATATTTGTTAATTCAGAGAAGCTACAGTTTCAGAACTATACTTTCTTTGAAGAAAATTAATTCTAACAGAGCAGATAGGAAAATTCATAAATTATTTTTTCCAATGAATCTAGGAGGTAGGCAACTAAAATATGTCTTTCTTCTCTGCTGCAGACTATCTATATTCTGCACCTTCTCTATTTAACAATCTGCAAAAGAAAAAGTCAGCGCTACAAAACCATTCTTTCCGATTTCCTGTTATTTGAGTTTTCAGAAAATCACTCGTTAAAATAGACACTGTACTAATGTATTTGTTATTCTAGCAGAACTGATTGCTCTGGATATTATATAGCAGTATTTTTAGGGACCAAGTATCACTGTGATGAATAGAATACACTTTACTCCAAATATTTAGGAATATTTTGCAGTGAATGCATGCTTCACCATGTTAAATGTACACCTATGGAATAGTATCTTTAATAATTGTGATGATTATTCGCTATGTGACAGCTCTGGAGAATTCCTTTGTGAAAATATTTAACAGCTTATATACCACCGTCCAGAACTCTAGTTCTCTTAGAGGTCAGTTTTCCCCAGCAGTGTAGGTTTCAGTGGTGCACTGTTCCATCCACCCGGTCATTGAATTAGGGATAAGGAAGGGTTGGAAATGAAGTTTAGTACTGGAATTTATCTTAGTGATTAATGCATAGGTGAATAGATATGTACCATTTTAAATATAGTTTGGTTTTGCAATGGTTTTAAAAGTGTGTATGTAGGTACATTCAATTTTGAAATGATTTTCTTCTTTCCATATTGCATTAATTATGTTCCACAAGTGGCATGTCCCAGACACTGCTCTTAGGATCAATTGTAGGAACATAGGAAGGTGCCTTATACAGAATCAGACCACTCATCCACCTAACTCAGTATTGTCTTCAGCCTTTCAGACATGAGTTTCTCTCAGCCCTACCTAGAGCTGGTGCGAATTGAACTTGAGGGCTTCTGCATACAGAGCATATGCTCTACCACTGAGTTGAGAACCTTCCCATATTGTAAAAAAAAAAAAAAAGTTTAAGAGTCCAGTGATGTTTGAGGTTCAGTAGGTTTTCTGCTAGAGGCTGACCCTGGATACTCATCTGTAAGGCCCTCAGCTACTCAACTGAGCCCAAACTTCCCTCAAAATACTTGCTGCCGCCGCCTATTGACATATAGAGAGCAGTGGGTCTCTCTCTGTAGCCCTACTCAAGTGTATCTACACAGGTCAGATGGGGTGAGATATAGTTACCCTGGAATCCACCCAAACTGCAACATGGACTGTTAAAAACACAAACAGGTATTTTCTTAAGAAATGTTACATCCAGATTAAGTAGGGTAAAGGTAAAGGACCCCTGGATGGTTAATTCCAGTCAAAGGCAACTATGGGTTGCGATGCTCATCTCACTTTCAGGCCGAAGGAGTCGGTGTTTGTACACAGACAGCTTTTCGGGTCCTGTGGCCAGCATGACTAAACCACTTCTGGTGCAATGGAACACCATGACGGAAACCAGAACACACAGAAAGGCCATTTACCTTCCTGCCGCAGTGGTACCTGTTTATCTATTTGCACTGGCATGCTTTCAAACTGCTAGGTTGGCAGGAGCTGGGACAAAGCAATGGGAGCTCACCCTGTTGTGGGGATTCAAACTACCGACCTTCTGATCGGCAAGCCCAAGAAGCTCAGTGGTTTAGACCACAGTGCCACCCACAAACTCCTTCCCTACAGGGTTCTTAGCTTCCTGACCTAACCAGACTGATTATCCTAATCCTTCTTAATGGACTTTAACTATGTGTCATACTTGTTGTTTTTCCCTTCAGCCTTTCTCTGGTTCCCACATCAACCGTCCATTCAAGTTTCTCATTTCTTTGCCTATATCTCATTTTAACTCCACCCAACATTCCATCCGGCTTCCCTGCTGTACATCTCTATTCCATTCACTCTTCTGTTGCAATGAGGCGCTAAGATTTTGCTAAGATCTGTTCCTAAATCTTGTCTTCTTTTCCTTACTGTCACACAATATTTTTTTAAAAAACAACCTTATAAACTGCCCTGGAATCAATTCTATGGAAGAGGCCGGAGCATGCCTAGGTACTTAAAAATACTCCAGCACATATTTGCTTGAAGTTTGGATGTTCTAATTTAGGGAAACTAATATAGTGGCCTATGAATGTTTTTCTTCATTTGTTTTCAAAGGGGCAGAGGGAGTAGAAAACCCAGGGCTCAGCCACATGTACCACTCCTTCACAATGTTCCTGGGAACAGGAGTGGTGCAAAATATTGTGCCGGCTTCATTGGATAGCTTTAGCATACTCAGGAATTGAGTGTTTTGTGTCACTTTTGTAGGAAATGCATACTTTTTTGCGCATGCTGCAATCTCAATTTTTTTTGAGTTTCCACCACCCCACTCCAATATTTCCATTTGATACGGAAGGGGGGGCATGTCTTCTTCACCTTCTTCTTCGCTACAATATATCAATTTATTTCCAATTGTCAATGTGAAAAGGGACTAAAATCTATAAAATTCATAGAAAATCAACGTGCCAATTTGCTCAATTTCTCTAGGACTCCATCACACCTCCCCTGTCCTCCATAATCCCTCAAGCAAGGTGTCAAGACCCTAATCCTGTCAAATCACTCTGCCAAGCCTTTCCTCCGGGCAATGCCAGGTGGCAGACTATACATATTTGGACCATTGTCTTCTCATCACCGGTACTCAGGAAGTGTTTATCTGCGCATATCTCCAACTCTGCATATTCCCCCTCCCTCCTCCATATGTTAATCCGTGTAACCCAACCTCTTCTTAATGTATTCGTGATGTAATCTGTGTAACCCAACCTCTTCTTAATGTATTCATGATGTAACTGGGATGTATTTTGCACTGTATTCTGGGACATGGAGGGAAGTTTCAAAAGTTTATGTCACCCCTTTCTCACTGTTCAATCTCGTCTTGAACCTGTTGCGCAATAAACTTGGATCTTCTGCAGCTTGCTCCTGTCTCCGGCTGAGCTCATTTTCCTCCGCAGGGACCTGCGGACTTATAGTCCGACGAGCTGGGTGGCAGAGCAGCCTCGCACTCAGATTTTACCGTAACACATTCTTTCTGCCGCCTGCTTACTCCACCCTCCCCAACTGTGTTCTATGTTTTTAGCTGTTCTTATTTTTATCTGTAATCTGCCTGTCATGGGAAAAAGTGGAGTATTAACAACAACAACAACAACAACAACAACAACAACAACAACAACAACAACAACAACAACATGATGTGTGGAGAAACAATGGTCTCAGACTTTCCTATAGAAGGGCCAACCATGCTTGAGAATGGTATGTGTTCTAAATAAAACAGGTCAGGTCTAAACTTAAATCTCTTAACTTTGCAGTGTTTATTGCCTGCTGCCAATTTTTAACTACTATTCAAATAGTTGGAACAAGTCTGATTATATCAGTGGATTATCTTGTTTCAAACACATCACATGGTGGTGGGGGGTGGGAGAGAGCTTTGGTTCCATCCCTTCAAGA
The DNA here is from genome assembly GCF_964252035.2 of Podarcis erhardii. Taxonomy (NCBI): domain Eukaryota; kingdom Metazoa; phylum Chordata; class Lepidosauria; order Squamata; family Lacertidae; genus Podarcis; species Podarcis erhardii. Next base: position 93,346,591 of record NC_138507.1, read on the forward strand.
TTTGCCTCATGAGTAAGGCTGAACCTTTCGATCCCCTGAAGGGGATGTGAGGAAACAGGAAAACACAAAACAGTAATCCCTAGACATTTCTTGCACCAGAAACGGTAATCTGAGAAAGACCTAATGGTCAAATAGGAACAATCACTTTCTTTGCTGCTTTCTTTATAAGCACAGGGAGGAAATGAGAAATAATACATACTGTGGAATGATGTTGCTGGCATACATGTTAGATCATTATATTTTTTGTTGGCTCCGTCTGTCTCAGGGGACAATGGAGTGTGCCTCCAGGGGTGAAGTCAAACCACTGCATTAGCAGCACCAAAGTGACCTCCCAGGGGCGCAAGCCTAGGAAGTGTGCATGAAGGTCCTGGGCTGCCCAGATGACCAGACCACCCATTCAGCCTCACTAATGTGGACCAAAGGAAAGCAGAGCAATACATATGGCACCAGCTTGGCTTTAGGAGTTGCCAAAAGAAGGTGTACAAGGCACCACTCAACCATTTTAGGGACTCCATTCCGGATCTGTGAAGGATTTACTCCTTAACCTTTTCTTCTTCCTAAAATATCCCATAAGGCAGCAAATGTTTAGGATCAGTTTTGCTTTTCCTAGATGGACTACCTTCCCAGGTTGACGAAGCCCGTCTGCCCTTCACTCCCCTCTACAACGGGTGCAGAAACCACCTTCTTGACTGTTGGACCCGCTATTGGTCTTGTCTGCTCAATCCTCTGGAGCCTGTCTTCGCATGCAGGGAAGTCCCTAACTCACCTAACCCAGGTGAGAGCTGAGTGCAGGGTGGGGACCAAAGGTGAACAAACTACCCCAGAAGGAGCATGGCATGTCCCCCATCAGAGATACTACCCCTCCCCTAACACACCATACACTCCATTATAATAGAAATGTGATTTAATCATCTAGGAATGGCTAAAGTATTTAATCATCTAGGAATGGCTAAAGGAAATGTACTGGCTTGCTGGCAAATAATAACTTGTCACACAAGGAAGTGAGGCAACCTATGGAACAACATCTACTAGGTAAAAAAATTGAGCTAGGTAAAAATTCTGCCCAAAATCAAACCTGACTGTAACTTAAAACCCATCTCCTTGTATTTGCCCCAAGTATATCTGTTCCTATTAACACACAAAATTAAAGCAAAACAGTTAGCATATTGATTAGTATCCCTTCCTATTCACAGCCAATTCAAAAAGCACGTATCTGTGCTAGTTAAATGACATGACTTCCAATGGACTAGACATGTCTGTCAGTTGCAGCAAAAGCATCATTATCTTGTGGCATATGCCATGAAATAGCATCTGATGTATTGAGCTCTAGTCCACAAAAGTTTTAAAGCCTTGCTGTAGCTGTTTTTTGAGTTAAACTCTGCATTTTTAAGAGTTACCACCCTGTCAGGTAACCAACACTGCTGATCTCAAGAGGTTTCTGCATGTCCTAAATTGTAGGAAAAACAAACTTGCCTAAAGAGGCCTGAATGTTTACACTAAGTAGATGGGCAATATTCCATCTTTCACCAGAGTTGCGTATATGGTCATCTAGATGAAAAGTCCTTTATCTAAAAATTCCAGAGGCTACAGACAGATAAAAAGAACAAACAGTCTTGTAGCACCTTGAAGGCTAAGGCAGCAATTCTATGCACGCTAACTAGTGAGAAGCTCCCATTGAGCTCAGTGGAACTTGCTTCTGAGTAAATTTGCATGTGTCATACCAGATTTGTTGTGACAGAGAAATTACTGATTATAGCAGAAAGAGATGAATGTGCTGAGACTGAGGACATAATGATATCAAGTTTAAGGGTTGATTTTCTGTGATCCTTAAATTCTCAAGAAAACAGTCTACTGTTACAATGTGGAAGCTTCTTTTCTGGGTATCATAACAAAGCAAGAACTGTATCCTTTTTCGCATGAAACATTACAGCATGGGTAGGCAAACTAAGGCCCAGGGGCCAGATCCAGCGCAATCGCCTTCTAAATCTGGCCCGTGGACGGTCCGGAAATCAGTGTGTTTTTACATGAGTAGAATGTGCCCTTTTATTTAAAATGCATCTCTGGGTTATTTGTGGGGCATCAGAATTTGTTCATATACTTTTTTCAAAGTATAGTCTGCCCCCCCACAAGGTCTGAGGGACAGTGGACTGGCCCCCTGCTGAAAAGGTTTGCTGACCCCTGCATTACAGTATTGGCGTCTTTATCTACTAAAATGTCTTATTTATCCTGTCCTGTTGCATTTATGAACCAGATGTTTAAAGAGTGGTAGAAAAGTAGAAATTCCCTACCTTTTCCATGTATGCTTAAAACCAGTGTATTTGGTGAATGGGGGAACGCTATTGGCGGGGAAGAACCTAAAATACATCAGACGGGAATAACTTTCATGGGTTTTTGATCCAGGCCAGAGTGCTCTAAATACACTGCCACAGCCTCTCGAGAATAATGTGTCCCCTGACTCGAAACATCTTAGTCAATTAACTGGAACTTTTCCAAAGCAATCTTAAGCATGTTTACTCAGAGATCAAGCTCTCAAAGTTTAGTGGGGCTTACTCTCTATGAAGCATGTTTAACATTCCAGCCTTCATCACTTAAATCTGCACACATTTCAATGCAAGTAGAACAATAGTTCTCAAGATGAAAGCATGCTTTGTTTTTCCATTATTCGTGCATCTGTCACAGCAGATACCACCTTAGTAGAAGCATTCCCACTGTATGAAAGAGAAGCAGAAATATTTATCCTTAGATGATGCCTGCCTACCATATGAAAGCTAAAAAAAGTTTACAGTATCTTTTTTTTACTGAAATTACTGAAAATCAGAAGAGTTTATTGAGGAAGCTCATATATTGGTCTACACCAGGGGTCTGCAACCTTTAAGACAAAAAGAGCCACTTGGACCCGTTTCCGAAGGAAAAAAAACTGGGAGCCGCAAAACCATTGCGACATTTAAAACAAATATATCTCCGGAGCCGCAATCTGACAGCAGGCGGGAAGGTGACGTCGGGACGGTGCGTGACTAACACACGCACCGCCCCCATGCGACGTCACAGCCAGTACAGCGCCCACCACAGTGGGGAGTGTCAGGGCGCACAATGCACCTCCTCCCCTCGCTAGTATCCGCCCCGGAGCCGCGGCAAAGGTGTAAAAGAGCCACATGCGGCTCCGGAGCTGCGGGTTGCTGACCCCTGATCTACACCTATCAAAATATTTGGGAAGAGAGAGCTGGGTTGTCAAATTCAAACAGATGTTTGGAACTGGATTTGGCACTTATGACCACAACAGACAGTACAAAGTTGAAATAAATTTGTTTTCCCCTCTTGGCATCTAGTTTACAAGATTCTGTATATCTATGATGTAAATGGTGTGGGGGGTGTATTTAAAAAGCAAAAAAATTTATAAAACACATCCCTTCATATTTGTTCACAGGCCAGTGGTTTGTTTTATGCCATGTTATCATTTTTTCTGCCTCCCTTCTCTTTCTATTGGTCTTTCTTATGAACGTGTTAAGTTTTCTTCAGGCTGTGTATACACCATACATTTAAAGCTCCAAGAATCCTGGGAACTCACAAAGCTATAATTCCCAGCACAATTAACAAACTACAGCTCCCAGGATTCTTGGGGGGTGGGGAATATTTTTTAAATATATGGTTTGTATGCAGTCTCTCTCAGCCAGACTGATGTTGTCTTTTACAAGCAACCTATCTTTCCAAGGCAGCATTTCCTGCAAACAAGGACACGCACAAGGCGCGCCATACAGAATTACTACATGCAGATAACAGACAGCTAATTCTAGATTTTAACTTTATGAATATTTTTGGCATGCATCAGTTTCATGAAAATATGCAAAATGTGAACTTCACATGCACATGTAATACCATGTATCTGTAGATACGGTTTTATTGCTTTCTAGAAATTATGTTATTCCTTTTAGAAATTGGATTTAGTGTTTTCTCCTGTTTTTATCTTGTATACCACTTTGATGACCTCTGGCTGTAACTTATGACACATTTCTGAATAGCCATCCATACTGAACATATGCATTGCATATTCAGTCTTGATCTCTAGCATAAGAAGAGTTTGGATTTGATATCCCGCTTTATCACTACCCGAAGGAGTCTCAAAGCGGCTAACATTCTCCTTTTCCTTCCTCCCCCACAACAAACACTCTGTGAGGTGAGTGAGGCTGAGAGACTTCAGAGAGAAGTGTGACTGGCCCAAGGTCACCCAGCAGCTGCATGTGGAGAAGTGGGGAAGCGGACCTGGTTCACCAGATTACGAGACTACCGCTCTTAACCACTACACCACACTGGCTGGGGTGGGGTACACTTTTTCTGTAATCTGCCAGGGGCTGAATACCAGCAGTGGCCAGGACATGTTTAGGGAAGCTTTTAATGTTTGATGTATTACAGTATTTTATTATTTTTTTGGAAGCTGCCCAGAGTGGCTAGGGAAGCCCAGCCAGATGGGCGAGGTATAAATAATAAATTATTATTATTATTATTTCTTTCTCTCTGCACCCTCATGCGCGCGCGCACACACACACACACACACACACACTTACCTCTTCCACCCTGTTCTTCAGATTGCCAGGAGAGGGACAGGCCACTCTTAACCAATTCCTTTTCTTCCATCTCCTTCCATTGTCAGGTTTCCTCCCCCTCCTACCCTCCTCTTCTTTTGGGCTCCCAACACCTACATGAAATGTGACCAAGGGTTGTCCACATCTACTTTAGCATCACTAAGGACCTGCTCTTGGTATAAAATCTTTTTAAAAGAATAGGGATTTCATTTGTCTGGGTTTGAAACTGAAGGAGGCCATGTTCCTCAGGAAAAGAAGGGAGAGTCACATGATACGGAAAACACATTTTGATTACCTGCTGCCGGTAATTTAGATTGCAATAACCAAAGTCTGTGCTCTGAAGTGTTTACAATGTTATTACATATCCATATAGGCACTCCATATATTTATGATGCTAAAGAGGCCACTGCATATGCACTGAACTGTACTGCTCTCTCTAGTGTTGCCAGCATTTGCCATAGAAGTATGTCAAGAAATGGTGGTCAGCTTAAAACACCCCCCCCCCCAGACTATTGCAGCAGGCTTGCTGAACTAAGTATATAATTCTGGTGGTCTAATTTTCATTACCTTGTCGCAATCTCATTGAAAGGCTGATTTTTACCTAGATTCTAAACTGCTATGGGCTTTGAAAGGTATTATCAAGAATCAGGTTCTCCTGTATTTTCCGCCTCCCTGTGAACATCAGGTCCAGCTGGGCGCATCACTCCTTCAAATGACAAACCTAGCAGGGAGCCATGAGGGGCACAGCCTCCTCCACCGTAACACCAGACCTCTGGCATATTATCTCCAGGGAAGTCTATCTGGTCTCACTGCCGTGTCTCTTTTGCCACCTGGCTAAAACACAAGATAGTAAGCTTCCAGAAAAAGCTAGCAGGAATGGGTTGTATTCAAAGTAGCAGTAAGGGAATAATCTGTTAGTGCAAGGATTTCTGCTTTCTCATTGGAATGTTCTCCCCCCACCCCACCCACGTGCCCCCTATACTTTCTAGGGTGTTCCCTCAACCCTCTAGAGCAGATTTGGGGAGGGTGCATGGTGCACGTGGGGAATTCTGTTGCACAAGCATAAATCCTTGCACTAATGAGTTAAAATGCAAATACAAGCAAGTACATTCATACCTTGGTTGACGAACACCTTAGCAGTCGAAAGTTCTGGCTCCCGAACGCCGCAAACCCAGAAGTGAGTGTTCCGGTTTGTGAATGTTATTTTGGAAGCTGAACGTCTTTGGAAGCTGAACGTTGAAGCTCCTGCAGCCAATTGGAAACTGCATCTTTGAAGTAAAATGCTATGGAAGTCAAACGGACCTCTGGAAAGCATTCTGTTCAGCTTCCAAGGTACGACAGTACTGTATTTTTCTGCCTATAAGGCGGCCACATGTATAAGATGACCCCTATTTTTTTGAACCCTTAATTAAGAAAGTCCTTGGTATGCCTCCCTCCCCCCTCAGTTTGATTCCCTGGCACCATATTTGTATAGATTAACTATCCCAAAATACAGACGTGCCTTCACACTGGCCAGATTACATGTGATGCCCTCTGCCGTACTGGAGGGCAGATACCAAAAGATTCCAACTGAGAAACGACTCTGCCCATGTGGAGATGGCAATCTGGAAACAGTGGCTCATGTTCTCCTGTCCTTTCCGCTTTATAAAGATCTGAGGAATGACATCATCACCCCACTCTTACTTACCATCCCAGGCCGGCCACATTGTTCTTTCTTTTATCAGATGAAAATGATCAGACAACAGCAAAGGTTGCTAGGTTTATCGAGGGTGCAATGAGATTAACGGCCACTATCTGAATGATAATCTTGGTCATCTGATTGTCCTTCTTACCTACTGTCTTTTTAATTGTATATATTGCTTGTTTTATGTTGCTATGGCCGTTGGCTAATGCGAATAAAGTTTATCTAATTAAGAAAGTGGGCCAGAGCCTGAGTCCAAACCTGAGCCCAAGCCCCTGTGCCTTCACTATCCATGTATAAGATGACCCCAAATTTCTTACCAAAAATATATATATAATAAAAAACATAGTCTTATACATGGAAAATTACACTACCTACATGACTCCTCAACTTATGCAGAGAGAATTGTACTCTAGAAATTTGAATGCTTTTTCCAGCTTCCATTTCAACAATACTTTCAATCATTCACTGAAGAGATGGGCGTTATTGCAAAACAGCTGTAAAATTTGTGAGTAGAGATTGTACAGATGCTTTCTAAACCTGGGCAGGTATTAACTTCAGTTAGCAAAGCAGTTTTCCAGATTACTGAGGACAGCAGAATTTAACAGGGACAAACCTGACCAGGAAATACAGTTGCTCTGCAGAATACTGCTGTGGTTACCCAAGAGTAATATGTTTCTGGAGGAATATGGGGCGTTTCTGACATGATGGTCTTTCAGTAGTATCTGTAAAGAGGACCAATTTGGGTCAAGCAAATGACAGAAGTTCCTTCCCATGCCATAATCATGAGAATGAACCACTTTCACAATTGTGATTCTTTCTTGAAGATGTTTGTGTGGCACACACCTCCCTGGTAGCTCATGAATAGGGTGTTATTCTGAAAATACCTGGTTGAGGGCCTAGCATGTAGATAGGCAGACTGCAGTGTTAATGTCAGTATATTGTGCTATATACTTATGTGGTTCTACACAGACAGGTGCAGAGAATCCTATTTATCCTGCTTCTCAGGCATTGCAAACCAAGGATATTGGATTGGATAGTGAAAGAAATTAAATGCACCTCACAGTAATTGCTGAGAAGACTACCATTTGTGTTCCCACTCTGGAATACATCCGCAGTAGTTATTTCTAATGATCAATCATGCTGATGTTGTACAACAGAGCTCCTCAAAAATAAGAAACTTTCAAGTGAATGTTTTAAAATTCATATATTATCCTTGAGACAGTTGAATATATGCCCACTGCTAAGACACAAGAGTCTGCTCCCATTTAAAAGGGGGGACGGGGACACAAACAGTAAAAAGGCCTTAAGATAGCAAAAACAATATAATTAAAAAATCAAAACTCCAAACTCTGGACATCAATTTGTAATATATTGTTTTATGGGGGGGGGGATCTACTCCAAATTATGAATTAATGGACTTTGATTAACATTTAAGAAAAAGCCCAGAACAGTCTTTAGGAAAGCTTTGTGTTTTATCTTTAACTTGACAAATGAAAATGAATAAGCAGCTTCCATTTTAAACCAAGGTACTTCAACGTAATGTCTAAGTTACAAGTGGCCTTTTGAACTACCACTCAAATTCAATTTTCTATTCTCATTTCAAATTCAGTCTTGTGGAAATATGTCCATTCGGCAACAGCAGATTAAGAGAAAAATGTAACAGTCGAGCAACAGTGATATCGTTTGGTAACAGCAAATTAAAAACCATGGACAGCAAGACTTGTTGGGTGCTTAAAAAAAATACAACCGGGGAGAAATTCACTGTACATTACAACTTTGAGGCTGTTGAAGTGACAAATCCAGACTGCACAGTGCAAGACATGCATTTCCAGTTACAAATTCGAAATGGAAGGAGTGCAAAAGAAATTAAAGCTTTTTTTTGTCTGAAATCAATTTACTTTTTATGATAAGGAACACAGTATTAGACAGTTATTTCAATGTAACAGTAAGGTCTTTCTCTCAACATAAACTTTTTAGAATTTGAACCATGCCTTAGGAAGCCTGTGTAATACGAAGAACAAATCGTTTTTATCCAATGTTTTAATAGTCTTTGAACCGCTGAATCAGCATCAGTAGTGTATAATCAGAAACTCACAGGCTAAAGGAATCAGCCTTTAGATAAAAGAGTACCTGCTATCTATAGGCAAGCAGAAGCAGCAAAATAGTCTGGCTTATATACTCTTGACAAAAGTAAGATAAAATGACCTCGCAAGAAAAGAAACAGCTGTGCTGAAAGCAAATGCAAAGTCATGGCTAAGGAACCAAGAAATTGCTGTACAAAAGGTGACAGAGGCCAACGATTTAATTGCAACTCCAGGCAAATGCTTTACCAAGCTGACTAAGCAATGCATGCGTCTCTCCATGCAAAGATAAAAATATGGCTCCAAATGCTTAGGAGGAGGGTATGCATTTGTGAAATCTAAACTGAAGTCCCTTGCCTGTTAAGTTTTACAAAAATATATATAGCCAATACTGTAAGCTTCAGAAGTCATATTTACTTGTTATGTTGACTCCCACATTTATAAGCTACTTTTCAGACATTCTAAACCTGGTCACTTGCAACAAAAAAGTCAACCTCCCCCCGCCAAAACCCCCCCCCGAGATTTTCAAAAAGTGGTTCTTCCAAGTGAAGAGAACATCTGCTGTTTATCCACTTTTAATCTTCTAGCCAATTAAGCCTGGGTTTATTTAGTATACTCATTTACAGGAACAGATGCATAAAGATAAGTTTCACTTTAATAGTCATCTGCACAGAAAAGGAAAATTAACTTTTCAGAACGTGATAGAGCAGGTCTGGTTAGTACAAATCTATGGCAAGTTATAATGATTCTGTGCCGTAGGCCCACTCAAACAGAAGCAGGGTAGGTTTGGGAAGAAACATCTCAGCAATGAGAGAAAGTTGTTCAAGTCTATGGTGTTCTGAAGAACCAGCAGCCTAAATGACACCATGCTCTGAATAGCGGTATCCAGACCAGACAACCTGCTTGGGCTACTAAAGCAGTACATCCTCCTGGAGGTGTCATTTATTCCAAAGTTATTTATTATTTCGAAGGCGTTTAGACTTCCTAAGCGCACCTATTGATTCGACAGCCTTCTTCCTTTTCCTAGGAGTCTCCTCGCTTGGTGCTGACCCTGAGGAATTTCCCACTGCGCTTTCCATAACCTCTCGCAGTTTACGTTCGAGCTCAGCCAGTCGGGCATTCTGCTCACCTATGATCTGGGTTTGCTCAAGCAGTTTCTGATCTTGGTCTTGCAGCTGCTTCTGTTGCTCTTGCACTTTGGTGCGAAGCTCCGATATTTCGCGCCTTAGCACAGTCACGCCTGCACCATTGGTTTTCACTTGCTGCTGGAGTTTGGTGACCTCCTGCCTCGATGGGTTTTGTTTGGAGAAGAGCTGCATTGTTGTTAAGGCTGCAGAAGGACCTGGAACTGCAGGAAGAGAAAATTTACATTTCCCCCCGTCTCATTTCAGATTTTGACATGCACTCACGTCTTATGCCTTCAAAACAGAGCATCAAGGTTTGCAATGTGAATGCGAACAAGCAAATCTATAACTATTCCCCAGCATAGAAACAAAATTTAATGCATGTGCATATGCACATGCATATTCACAGATTTTTACATTCCTGCTTAACAGGTAAAGAGGAAAGTGCTGTTCAGAGACACTCCTACTCTGGGTTGCAGCAAGCAGAACAGGTTGCCCTTCAAGTGAGCACACCCCTTAAATATTGTTTCAATGTTACGTTACCAACTGTATACAGTGGTACCTCGAGTTAAATACTTAATTCGTTCCGGAGGTCCGTTCTTAACCTGAAACTGTTCTTATCCTGAAGCACCACTTTAGCTAATGGGGCCTCCCGCTGCCGTCACGCTGCCGAAGCACAATTTCTGTTCTCATTCTGAAGCAAAGTTCTTAACCCGAGGTACTATTTCTGGGTTAGCGGAGTCCGTAACCTGAAGCGTATGTAACCTGAAGCGTATGTAACCTGAGGTACCGCTGTATTCTGCCCTTAAATATTACTCCAGGTTTGTTGGAGGCCTTTTACATTTTAGCCCAACTATTTCAGGAGCTCCTTGTGGTAAACAAAAAAGCCGTGTTAACAGATGTTGGTTGCATGGGTCTCTCTTATGAAATCAGCATTCATGGGAAACAGTCACTTCAGTAATCAGGACCCACATAATCAGCCCCCAGCAATATGGTTGTTATGTCATTGAATGTTGCCCAAGCCTTGCAGTAATTGTTTCCAGTAAAGTACCTGAATAACATTCTTAAGAACTAACCTCATGCTTCCAGACCTCCCTATAAGCAAAGTAAAATTTAGTGCTGGAAAGTGAGATACGGCTGCTGCCCTCTAAAGGTTGACTCTAAGTATAAAGAGTGAATTATTTGGGCAAAAAGTAAACACTGCTTTGTTTTAGGATTCAAGTTTGGTTTTACTGGCCAAAGTTGTATACAAAATAGAAGACTGTAGGAAGCAAATCGTATATAGAACAGAAGGAAGGATGGATATAGAGGAAGCAAAGCCAAGTTGATTTATATTCAATATCTGTTTTGATAGCTAAAAATCTCTTTGCATTTTACATTAAATAAATATTTGTGATTTGGTAATTAAAAAGGGACTTTGAACAGGTACAGAGTGAGTGAGGCTATCCTAAGACTTTAAAGAATTTTAACAGCTCTAGTTTGGTAAGAATCGTGGGGGTTAAGAAAAAAGTTTCTTATTAATTTACACTACTGTACACTTTTCTATTTTAATTATTGGTGTATTGTTAGAAGAGTTCTATATTATCAGTTATTCTGTTTGTATTATGTTCTGTTGCTACTATATATTGGGAAGGCTATTGTATTGTATATTCAGTGCTTTTTTTATAGAAAAAAAAGTGCTGGTACTCAGCCATGAAGTTGTTACAGTAAGTGCTACACTTTTAATGGGGGAGGGAGGTGCACCAGTACTGCATACTCTTGAGCACCCCCAGAAAAAACACTGGGTATATTAATTTTACATCATTCAGTAATTAGAGTCTATTATCAACCCCAAATCCAAACCTAAAGAGGATGAGAGCTAAAGGCCTCTATTGCAAAGCTGGAATTCCAGATAATAAACTAGCAAAAAACAGAGCTTGACAAGACATTACACTGCACTAGAGTTTTTGCTTTAAGGGAGAAAATTAGCGCACAAGAAATAATTACCGGTACCTCCTACTGCCTAATCGTACGATCACACCAGGACAGTATTCTAGAAAGTAATTTAATTTCTGACTGTAGCAGTATCAACCTATCATTAAGGGAGAGCAGGAAAGGTGTGCTCCACCCACCAAATCAAAAAGTGTAAATTACCATCATAATTTAGGTCATGGCGCTGCCTTTTCTAATGCAATGTTAAGGAAAAATTAGGCAACAATAATAATAGTAAAAATAATATATTATCATTATTATCACCATCATCATCCCAACCCATCTGGCTGGGTTGCCCCAGCCACTCTGGGCATGCTTCCAACACATATAAACACACTTACTGGGATGGAATGGGAATACAGCATGATGGCAGTGAGGATACAGTGGTGCAGGCTCACTGGCAGAACCAATCTGGTGCTTCCAGCCGTGCATACATCAATATGAAGTTACTTTCAGTAGTACAAAAGATATTAATACAGTGGTGCCCCGCAAGACGAATGCCTCGCAAGACGGAAAACCCGCTAGACGAAAGGGTTTTCCGTTTTGGAGGTGCTTCGCAAAACGAATTTCCTATGGGCTTGCTTCGCAAGACAAAAATGTCTTGCGAGTTCCTGCGGGTTTTCCCCCCTCCCCCCCTTTTTTCTAAGCCGCTAAGCCGCTTATCAGCTGATCCGCTAAGCTGCTTATCAGCTGATCCGCTAAGCCGCTAATAGCGCTAATAGGGTTGCTTCGCAAGACGAAAAAACCGCAAGACGAAGAGACTCGCGGAACGGATTCTTTTCGTCTTGCGAGGCACCACTGTATAAGCAAGATAACCAAAGAAGGAAGGTTCTTCCTTTTAGAAGCCATTGGACTGGATCCAAAGGACACCTCTGTTCACAGAAGGGCCTTCAATCCTGTGGAGAGTTCTAGGTACAGAAGTGGGTGCAGTGGGTGGGGGGAGAGATCTCCACCTATACTCCCTTGCGGCTGCTGCAAACCACTTCCCACCCTATTCCAAAGGAAGCAGAGCAGATTTGTGGGGAATATAGAGTTGGGGTGGGGAAAATTATCATCCTTCCCCCTTCCATGCACATTAACTGGAAGCACACTTTCCACTAGCAGAATGCTTCTCACTTTTTCTCTGGATCCTTCAAATAGTTTCTATTTTAAAACGTTATGTTCTGTTTTAATATAGTAATGGAACACCCTTTTTTAATGATAACATTCAGAGGAGACAAAAATCACAAGAAAGTGGAAGTACTATAGCTTCCCACTGGCTGCATAATGTACAAAGACTCAGAGCATACATCAGGTACCTGGAGCTGCCGCTATAAGCCGTCCTGATACATCTGATCCAGGCAATTTTCTTTTTAGAATTGGAACAATCTTCTCATCAAAATATTCCATTGCCATCGATGAAATGTCCCTTAACTCCTGAAGGACTTCGTGGGCTCTCTGGGGAGCTTTGGTAGAGTTTACATACCTTAACACACGATAAATTTCATCAATTACCTAAAACAAACGAGAAAAGTTGAGACATGGCGACTGGCAAAAGCTAAGAGTAGCATATACTTTAATAATGTCTAATTTCCACAGTGACTTAAAATTATTTTAAAAGTAATTGAAAGGTACTTGAAATTATCTTGAGAACAACTTATGAGTCATTTACCGTTTTATTTACAAGCAATGCAATTCACATTTTAATCAATGTTTTATAAATAGTTTCAGCTAGTACATTTACATACCATATGATCAAAGCCCTAATAAGTTGTTAAGCCAATCCGTTATTAACAAAGGAACAGCATTTAGATAAGAACCATCTGAGATAAGCCTACAGAAGGTTCTGAATTTCCATCAGTGGCTCCTCAAAGCAAAGTTTAGCCCTAATGACTTATTCCATCACACTTTAATGCAGCCATCTTTTGGACTTTACCTTCCCAGGTATAAAGCAGCAGAGGTTAGAATCCACATACTTCATGAAGGTCATATTTAGCAGGGACAGCCTTGTTTCTACAGCAGCAAGAATGTCTGCATGGCGAGCTAGCGAGTGATTTCTCCGTTCCGATTCCCGTCTACAAAGACACATCCAAGACAGTGAGAAACACAGCAGAGATCTGCAGGACAGGTGGAGCAATATAGTCTGGAAGTTTACCAGATTCTGTCACCAAAAATGATGTGTGCTTTAAGAAGCCGTTCCATTTTTTTCCATTCTAGTTCAAAATAATAATGTTTATGACTCAATCTGCTTTTATATAGATCCAACAATTTTCGTATTACAGTGGTGCCCCGCAAGACGAATGCCTCGCAAGACGAATAACTTGCTAGACGAAAGAGTTTTCCGTCTTTTGAGGTGCTTCGCAAGACGAATTTCCCTATGGGCTTGTTCTTGCGAGTTTTTTTCCTTTCCCCCCCTTTTTCTAAGCCGCTAAGCCGCTAATAGCTACTAAGCCGCTAATAGCGCTAATCCGCTAATAGCCGTGCTTCGCAAGACGAAAAAAACGCAAGACGAAGAGACTCGCAGAACGAATTAATTTCGTCTTGCGAGGCACCACTGTATTTTCCAAGTAATTTTCAGACATGGGTGAAACTAAAGAGCCTTGAGTTTCCTTGAAAAGTAGATGGAGTACTTTAAAAATAAATACATGAGGAAAATGCATTGCTAGAACATCGCTCATAGCCCTCCTTTGCCCACCACCATTGCCACACTTGCATGAGTCCAAGAAGAATTCCAACAGCAGTTTGATATTTCACACTATAGCATAAGAACTGGATACAGGTGACATTGCGTATGCTATCAGTTCAGCACCTAATGCGAAGATACCAGAAGCTGTTGCTAATTTAATTCAACAGTAATATCCTTCTCTTTTTCCCACACACACCCTGCTGCAAGGCCCATTTCCACCTGGCCTAGTGGGCAGCCCCAGACTCCCAGGAGCTTCTTTTAACTGTTCAGGGTGAGTCTGGGCCCTGCCCCCTTTGCCATGTGGAAATGGACCTTGCAGTACCCACGGCAGCAGCAATGTCCCTCCAGCCTCCCGTGTCAGACCTATGTTATAGCCCAGGGATGGGTTAGGGATGGCAGGGGTCAGCAAATGTTTTCAGCAGGGGGCCAGTCCACTGTCCCTCAGACCTTGTGGGGGGGCAGACTATATGGGGGGGGAATGATCCAAGAGCACCATGAACCCTGGTGGCTGCTTACCTGTCTTGCGAGTGGCAGAGGCAGGAGGGATGATGAGCGGCGCGCAAAAGGGCTCCGGAGAGGGGCTGCTTAAAATGGTGGCCACTCAAGCACTGCTGCTGCTGGCACCAACAAAGCCCAGTCCCCTTCCTCCTCTAGGCAGGGCGGGGACAAGCCAGGAGGAGGGAGGGAGGAGGCGCCGCCACCACCACCGAGGGAGGGAGAGGGAAAGAATGTGCACGCTGGTGATCCACACGGCGATTCCCAGACCGTCTGCGGGCCAGATCCAGAAGGCAACTGGGTCTGATCCGGCCCACAGGCCTCAGTTTGCCTACCCATGGGTTAGGGATTGATTGTTTCTCTCTCCAAGCCAAATTTGGCAGTTGGGCGGGACATCGCCTGACATTATGAGACCCATTTTTGCCCACATGGCTTGAAATCAAAAGGCACAGGTAAGGGCACAGCCCACAAAGCGCTGACTGATCAGCTGATCTTGGGAAGCCCCATGCACAATGCTTTGCGGGTGCTGCCAGTGAGTGTCTGCAAAGACATGTTCAACTTAGCCATGTTTTACAGTAATATGTGATGTCGAGTGTAGGGCAGGTGGATGTTGCTTGGCTAAAATAGCCTTGCAGGTCAAAGGGGGAGGCTTGGCACACCTAATTAGGCCCACAGACTGGAGGTTCCCCACAGAAGTTCTAACTTTCTGATCCCAAATGGGACCCTCAGGCAGTTTACAAATGTACTAAAAAATGCTAGACCTTGTATATGAAGATAATGTATTAGAATAAAGCACAGAGATAAGACAGTAAAGAACTCAAAGTTGTTTACGAACCTGAGAGCCCTGCAAAACAAGAGAGTTTAACCAGCTTTTTGAATGCTATGGGATTTGAGCTGGAGTTTTCCTGGGGAGAGAGAGTACCATATAGAAGGTGTTACCATTCAGGAAATGCTGAACTTGGGAGGTGATTTCCTTGACCTTAAATGGCTGTGGCTTCCATAGAAGGGCCTCAAGTTGTACATTTGAGAAGCTAGTGCTTCAACATTTCTCTGTAAGTGCCTCCGTTTAAAATCAGTTCTACCTCTGGCAGTGCTGAGAAGCCCAAAAACCACCATACAGAACGATAACCTGCATTAAATATCGTACATAAACCAGGATATAGAGCGATGTGGAAGGCACAGTCTTCTATACAGGGGCTTTTCAATTCCCATATGTAGCCCTGCTCTCTATTATTTTTAAAATTTACACACACACACCCCCTTCAGTGGCCAGTGGGTATATGCAAACAAAACTCACTATCCTATTCCAGTGTGTGCCATGCAATTTATAATCCCACTGACCTACAGCAGGGGTAACTAACACGATGCCCGCGAGATGTTTTGACTACAACTCCCAAGCAGTCTTCGCCAGTACAGCCAAGGGTCAGGTAATTATACTTCAAAACATCTGGAGGGTCCCAGGATGGTGAAAGATGACTTACAGTATTACTATAGGATATCACTGATAGCGCCTGTCCTCTCCAAAGGCAAGACAGGCAGTGACACTCAAGCAAAATGAGAGCCTAGGGCCAAGCAGAGGGGGAAAAGTCAACCCAAACAGAAAATCATTCAAGGTACAGATTGTTCTGCTGTAGTGCTAAGGTGCACAAACAGGACTGGTAGCTCATTCTTCATGCTATATGCAGAACCTTGACTACTGTCACAAATCCATCAGGCACAAGCAGGATATATTCTTTAAATATTTGTTTCACAACCGGTTGCAAAGCAGCTTTCCTTATATAATCTTCTTGCAAATACAGATTTTTAAGGAGTATTACTTCTGACCTTGTGGTAAGCACATACCTTGGGAGCTGTGCTTTAACCTGTTTCTGGCACAAGTTGTGGTATCTTTCCACTTTCAGAAATCCCTGATTCAGCATTCTCTGGCAGACCAAGTCCATTCGCTTACAAACCTACATTGAAAATACAAAAACAAAACTCAAGGTGTCTTCTTTAGTAGTTAATAAGCTGTGAGGCCCTTTTATGATTAACCAGTTTGTCTTAAGGCTACACAGCACAATTTGAAATGGGGCCGCTTCCAAAGATTACAAAACCGTCACTTTGCCCGTTCCAAATAATTTGTTCCAAAGCTCCAACTCCAGAACTTGTTTACCGCTCACATGGTGTGGATGTTGATGTCTTAACAAAAAAAATCCATGCTTTCTGGTGCATGAATAAATTCTCAAGTGGTGTAACACTCTTCTTAAATGGATTCTTTTAAAATTGTAACATTCACTTCAATTCCATTTATTATATCTTTATTCCACTCTTTCATCTGCCGAAGGAGCTCATAATCAAAAAGAAGCTGAGGCACATGCTCAGGTTTACAGACTAAAAGGTAAGTCACACAAAAGGAAAAGGTGTGGAGGGAAAAGAGAATAGCAAAAGATCAAAAACAATGCCACAACAAGGTAGAAAGTTGTAAAGGTGCAAGTAGCTGCTGCTACTGCTGTGAGTAGATTGTCTCGCCAGAGTAGTGCATGCTCTGGTTATCTCCCGCTTGGACTACTGCAACGTGCTCTACGTGGGGCTACCTTTCAAGGTGATTCTGAAATTGCAATTAATCCAGAATGCAGCAGCTAGACTGGTGACTGGGAGTGGCTGCCGGGACAATACAACACCGGTCCTACATTGGCTCCCAATACGTTTCCGAGCACAATTCAAAGTGTTGGTGCTGACCTTTAAAGCCCTAAACGGCCTCGGTCCTGTATACCTGAAGGAGCATCTCCTCCCCCATTGTTCAGCCCAGACACGGAGGACCAGCTCCGAGGGCCTTCTGGCAGTTCCCTCACTGTGAGAAGTGAGGTTACAGGGAACCAGGCAGAGGGCCTTCTCGGTAGTGGCGCCTGCCCTGTGGAACGCCCTCCCATCAGATGTCAAGGAAATAAACTGCTATCTGACTTTTAGAAGACACCTGAAAGCAACCCTGTTTAGGGAAGTTTTTAATTTTGGAAGTTTTATTCTGTTTTTAGTCTTCTGTTGGGAGCCACCCAGAGCGGCTAAGGAAACCCAGCCAGATTGGTGGGGTAAAATAAATAAATAAATACATAATCAATCAATCTGGCATTTCTATTCAGATGGGGCACAGTTCTTGCCTGAACAGAGATGGCCAGGTACCTGGCAACCCGGCTGATGACAAAGGCCAGTGTCCCCTTTCACTTTATTCTGCCCTCCCAAGACAACCATCAGTTGGAGCAGACACAGTTCTGGCTGGCAAGAAGGGGACAGGAAGGTACTGGTATATTTTCTTTAGATGTTCCTTCTTTGGTCAATGATGAGGGCCAGGGAAGACACAAGATCTACCCACCCTGGAAGAGTGGCAGATGAAGGTGATGGACTATATGGAATTAGCGGAAATGACTGGCAGAATCCGAGACCTGGGAGAAGAGTTGGTGGAAGAAGATTGGAAGAAATTTAAAGATTATTTGCAGAAACACTGTAAAATTAATGAATGTTAAAATGATGTTGGACTGAAAATAAGTGGTACTAGCAACAAAAGTTAAAAAGAGTATGCAAAAATGAATTAAAAATTTGGTGAAATTATAGGGTTACAATATGTTAAGATTTAGAGTTAAGATAAATGAAAGAGGATAAGGATTTGCTGATTTGAATACTTTAATGGGAATACAAAAAGGGGAGGTGTGAGGAAGTCAAAGAAACAAGTTAATGAGTTCAAAATTATAAAAAATGGATTTGTTTTAACTTTCTATTTTCCATTTTTCCATTTTTCTTGTTTTTTGTATCTTGTATTTTTGTTTGAGAGTTTCTTCTGTTTCTTGTTTTATTACGCATTTTTGTATTTTTGATTTTGTAAAATTTCAATAAATATTATAAAAAAAAAACAATGATGAGGGCTAGGCCAGTTTGCCCACTGCCATGGGGGGGGGGGCAATTATCCTTGTTCCTTTGGCCATTGGCAAAGGACACAGTCGGCTTCCTCTCTGAACACTGGAGTTGCTTGCACAAAAACTATTTCTAAGCTTTCAGTGATACAAAGCTACTGAACAACACACCTACTGGGCATGAACCGGGTGGCAGCTGAAGATTTGTTTTCTTTTAGATTTTAAGAAGAATGCAGAGAAACTGGAGAAGTTTATGAAGAAAGCAGAGATGACTAAAGGTTTATAAACACCATACACATGAGGCAAGACTGAAGAAACAGGTTCTGTTTATCCCAAAGAAAAGCTGAAAATACACACCCATACCAGAAAAATTCAGGAAAGATCTTGAGGAAGACAGGAGGGGGAGAAACAACCATCAAAGGAGAGCAAGAAGACCAAAGTCATTTGGCTCTCCTCTCTCAGACATTTAAAACAAGGAGATTTTGTGAACCACTCTGAGAACTTTGGATTAAGGGTGGTATATAAATTAAATATATATATATATATTATGAAGTCTAACACAGATTGACCTGGCCTTCCAAAGAGACACCAAGTAAGAGTTATAATCAGAAGCAATATACATATATTATTAAAATCACTTCTAGCCCATCTTTCTTTGTGCAGTTTTGTAGCACAAACAATAAAATGCAGTAAAACCCAAAATATGTTCATAGTTGTGTTATCAAGTAAGTTGCTGAAGGAAGTTATTTATTATTACTTATTACTGGCCAGGTAACTTCCATCTTTTGAAAAAGAAGCAAGGTTCTGAAAGGTAACACAGGAAGAATGTGAACTCGTGGGGTGGTTGGTTTAAAAGGCTGCTCTGCTCTGCACTCAATATACACTACAGAAAGGCTTTATTTTTATCTGCATTATTAAATATATTTTCATCTACGTTTCAGCAAAAGAAACTTCTTTGTTTTTTACCTGAAACTAACAATATATCCTTGAAAACAGTTACAGCATCTTTCTCTGAAAGTTATACTCGAGCACAAGAAGTTTATAACGTTATGTGCCAATGTAACGTATTCTACAAATCAGGGAAGTTTCTTAATTTATACTGTAAAGTCTCTGATCTTGGAACCTCGGTTAAATTGTAGCATGCCGATCTAAGCTTTCCCCGACATAAAAGAGATTGAAAGTAGATTACAAGCCAAATGAACAACTTGATGTAATGCTTTGCGTGTTGGAAAAACACTGGGTTCATACAGCACCTAGGTGCCTAGAAAACATACAGTTCGTGACATGTATAAATGTTTGGCATATTCCCATCTCCCCTGGACAAGCATCTCTGAAACAACTGTATTGGCTTCTACAAATGTGGTTTGACATCTATGAATCAGAAATAATTTCCAATGTTGCTGCAACACAAAAGCCATAGCTGTCAACTTTTCCCTTTTCTTGCGAGGAATAAGGGAATTTCTATTCGGAATAAGGGAATTTCCCTTGAAAAAGGGAAAACGTTGACAGCTATGACAAAAGCACACACAAAAGCAAAAGAGAGAAAAACCCAGCACTGCCCATGTCATAATTTAATGTGAATCTTCTCCACCCACTAACTTTAAGTAGAGTTCCTTGATCTACACATTAGGCAATGATATGCGTACCCTGACACCTAGTGGCAAAGCAGAATACTACAACCTCAGTCAAAATCTACCTGGGAACATAGAAACAAAACCGGTTCTGTTCACTAATGCTATAGAATTCCACACATAAGCAGTATGTGTAGGGATGAATAAAGGGGCAGCTAGGTTTGCAGACTGACACCCACATATTCAGGGAGTTAAATCCTACACAACAAAGGATCTCCAAAAGGCTGTATCCCAACTCAAACGATAAAATGGTGGATGTGACTCATGTAAAAGGCAAAAGACTCCTTGACGGTTAAGTCCAGTCAAACTTGACTATGGGGTGCAGCACTCATCTCACTTCAGGCCAAGGGAGCCAGCGTTTGCCCGCAGACAGCTTTTCTGGGTCATGTGGCCAGCATGACTAAACTGCTTCTGGTGCAACGGGACTCCGTGACAAGCGCCAGAGTGCATGGAAACACCATTTACCTTCCCGCCGCAGCGGTACCTATTTATCTACTCAGCTCAGACATGCAATTTTGGGTGTTTCGGCAGCGGGGGAACAAGATTCATAGTTCACTCTTTAGTATATTCAAGATCAAACCACTAAAACAAAAGGATATAGTTTAACAGCATTTGTGGAAGTTACTTAAATTTTTCAGCCTAATATTATTACTGAGAAAAAAAACACACATGGTCTAAAATTGGGGGATCCCTGAAAAGTGCCCTTACTAAAGCTACACAAAATATTTTGGGGTCACAGCATGTCTCCCAAAAGATGCCAGTTCAGAATGCTGCAATGGAGGTGCGAGGAGTCAAAGCCAATGTCAGAAACTATTAGGAAAGATACTGAATATAAAACAGCAAAAAACTTTAATGACACTTCTATGTGAAATGTGATGCACCCATATTTGAAATATTATATGCAGCTGCATCATAGAAAAGGTATTCCAGAACTAGAAAAACTACACAGGGCCTACCAAAATAACCAGAGTAATAGGATGTTCCCTATTAATTCCAGAACAGCAGAATATGTAATTTGTTAAGGCACAAACAACCAATTCATTGCAGTATGAATTTTAAAGTTACACCCTACTTCATCAAACACGTGAAGTGGCCCACACACCTGATGAAGTAGGCCTTTGACAATACCTTTCAGTCAAAGAAAGCACTTCACCTTATGAACTTGCGGAGTTAAGCACCACAGAACGTTATGATGGCACCGGCAAAGGCCACTTTTCAAGAAGGACTGAATCAATCAAGGATAGATACTGATTATAATAGCTTGAAAATGGAACCTAAATGATAGTATGCTTCCAATTACCATTTGTTGAAATAGGCTTCCACAGAGTAATGGACCAACTGAATGCTGAAGGCAGAATGTTGAGTTAGGCAGATCTTTGATCAGACACAGAAGAATAATGCAGTTTAGAGAACAACTGTAGTTAAGTGGTATATAAATGGTTTAAATAGCCCTGGAATCTTTTTATACCATTATGCTACCCAATTCTTTTACATTTAAGAAATCTTTTCACTTCCCCCTCCCCATTGACTCTTCCTCATTTACCTTCCTTCCCTTTGCTCCAATGTTTCACTTGATTGCTTACTTAATTACTGCCTCTGCATTTATACAGCTGCTCTATAACAGGAGTTCTCTAAGTGGCTCACAAAACAAAACAAAACAAAACAAAACAAAACAAAACAAAACAAAACAAAACAAAACAAAACAACACATGCACTTTAAAATGAAATTCAGAATAAAATTGCAACAAATTCCTTTACAAAAATCAAAACAATTAAAACATAACTTTGTATGCCTAGTCTCTGATCAGATGGTAAACCTACAAGGAGGGTCTGGTCTAGTTTAATGAAGATTTTTGCACAATATCTAATGGGTTTAGATCTTTAAATTACAATAAAGCTAATTCCCCAAATCCAAGTCTATTGTTGTACAAGCACAATATGGCACTGCTGTAATTTTGAGAGAGGCTGAATCAAGTGATGTCAAGCGTGTGTCCAAAGTCTACCCCCACATCAAGTTTAAGACAAATCCCCTTCTTGTTCCACTGCCTTCCTATCTCCAGTCCCTGCTGCATGAATGACTAGTTTTGAGAGAACATAGATGAAATTCTTATCTAATATCCAACTGACGCCACTATCTCAAAAAGGCCCAACTTGCCATGTTTGGAAATTTCACAGTCAATAAACCTAAAAAGCAATCAAAGCTGTGAAAAAAAGAGTGAGTGTTTTTCTTACTAGTGCCAGATAGAAGCACCCCCCAAAAAATAAGTTTAGCCAAGTTTTTACACTGGGGGGGGGGGCTGTAAAAGAAAACGAGCTAAGAAAACCAGTTTAAAAGAGATGAAGATTGTGATCTCCCCCTCCACCCCAGAAAAAGCTCTCAAGAACAGAGCTGTCCTCTACTAAAGACAATGATCAATTTACGCGCGTGCTTTGGGGTAACACAAAAGTGGCTGGAAAAGGGCAGCACAGGCTTATGAGGTCTCCACCATCCCGTGCGATGACCTGGAATGCAATCCCCGTGCAAATTGGGGGTTGCCTGTACTAAGTGTAAGTCAGAAGAACATCTAAGAACATAAGAACCTGGCTGGGACAGGCCAATGGCCCATCTAGTCCCATCATTCCATTCACACACTGACCCACTAGATACCGGTGGGAAACCAGCAAGCATGATTCACACATAAGTGCTCTCTCTCTTCCTGTGGTTTCCAGAAACCAGTATTCAGAAGTATTGCTGCCTCCAAATGTGGCGGCAGAGCAAAGCCATCATGGCTACGAAGATGTGCCTGGACACTTGAGAAACTTTCTGGAATAGCCTCGTGCACAAGAACAGAAAGCATGAATAACAACTGGTGCACATAAGCATTGGTCAACTGTGGCATTGGGAGTGGGGACAAGATTGTACTCTTCATTAGCTAGTATAAAGCTGAAAAAATAGCTGCCAGGAGATCCTATAACCTCAAGAAACAGAGAATTATGGACGTCTATTCTTTGTGGCAAACACTATTTCATGAACACCTGAATGCAGTCTCCAGGTAGCCCTAGATTCACTGCCGTACTTAGAAAACCACCCTGGTATGTGGGCATCTCAAAGGCTACTCTAGCATTCAGTGCAATGTGGTTGCCTTTTGTCTGGAAGGTTTGGCTGTTCAAAGTACAGCAGTCAACTTCCAAAGATGGTTGAGACACTAAGTACTTATGCTACTACCTGCACTTCTTTTTGTCTTTTGAAGTCCATTCAACTGGCTTGTTTTGCACCATGAGGCCCTGACTTTCACCTTCCAAGTATTTCTGGTTATAATCCTTATGCTCCACTGAACACTTTTCAAGGGGACAGAAGAAGCTAAACTAGACTGTTGGCTCAGCGACAAGCCAAGGCAGCAGCTCTCAGGAACCATACAGCAAACCAGCGAGCAACTTGGCCAGCTACATGTACAACTTTAGTAGTGTCTATGCAGGTGCTCCCTTCTTTCTGAGTGCCACTGGTTATGAGCAATTGCTACCCACCCCAGACAACTGGAGTTCTGCCAGCCACCAAATTCTGGCTTGCTTTGAAGCCATTAAGGTTTCCACACAATTGGAATCTACGATTATCTACAGCTTTCTGGTTCGTTTCCCTGTTTGTGTGAAGGGGCTGTGTATAGGTGCAGGAAGCTCATCCACACTGCATTTTAAACTAGTTGGGTCTCTCATATCTTTGTCAGGATATAGTTAGTGATGTTACACTGCAGGAGCAGGAGGTGGAGAATCTAAATTACATGCCGAGGTGATGAATTCCACAACCTGTATAAATTACGCAAGTCTGTATGATCTCTTATATTTTGCAGAATTGTTTGTTCTGCTTCCACTAGTCACTTGAGGCAAATGGTGGAAAGAAGCTTTGCAAGGCATTGAAGAGGCAGCACCCGACTCCTGAGAATCACCTCCAATGATCCTTTTGGCTTCTGCTGCTTAGCCAAGATTTATCTACACTTTCAAACGCAACTTTGCAGCCATAAGCAACAAAAACTGGCCTTGGGGAGATTCTCTTTTTTTAAAAGAATCCTTAGGTTAGAATGTTAGGTAAGCTAGATTCTAGAGCTTTCCTGCAATTCTACGCAAGTGCTGAGTAACTCACAGCCTTGACGTTTCTTTAAAAATGTAAGAAGATCCCTGCAGGAGCTGGTTTCAGTGCCTCCTGCAGTGGTATTTACGGTAAATCTTTCTGAAGGGCTTCAGAGATGCAGCCCCTGCCCCCATGCATTCCTTCGGATCAGGATACCTCACTGTGCTGGGAAGTATAGTAATTATAAATATCTGAAAATCAGTAACAAGAAGCATAGTCAAGTTGATGCCATCTGGATGCTATCAAACAGAAGTGTTTTGAGCATGTACACTGAAATAATGTATTAATCCCTGTTACTCTAAACTAGCAGGCTTGTATTTATAGTTATTTATTTAATGGATTTATACTCTGCTCTTTGAAAAAGGACTCCACAGAGCAGCGTACAATATTTCAAAGTACAAATCCATAACACAAAAATGTTTTTTAAGAAATAGCAACAATAAACATCAGTATAAAATAACAATAGCTTATGCAAAACCCAGTTAACTACCCTCATTTATATTCCCAATCAGACGCAGATACCAAGTCATTCAGTGCTTCAAAGCACTTTGAATTTGGCCTGGAAACTCACTGATAATCATTGCAACTGACACAATACTTGGATAACACCTCCAGATTTTTGGCCCCTGCCAAGAACCAGGCAATCACATTCTGTACTAGTTCAAAGTTTCTAGACTTTCTTCAAAGGCACATTACAGTAGCCCAATCTTAATGAGACAAGGGCATGGAGAACTAATATGAGATCTGACTTTCATCTTGTCTGGATCAAGCTACAGCTTGTTCTTTCTCATCCATTTTTCGACAGCCTCCAAGCACCAGCTTAAAAATACCTCGGCATGGCTGGGGTGAGCAGATACAGTCAAGAGTCAGCTGCATACTGATCAGCACAGGATGTAAACACGGGGCCAAATAGTGTCAAATTCATGATCGCCTCTGCTTCCATTATCTTGGTTGAAGCTACTGGTACTGAACAGAATATGGTGTCTGGAATCACCCACCCATTATCCAGTTTCTCTCCTTTGCTCTTCCAGAGCAGTCCTGGGGTTCACAAATGAATAACAACCTAGTACCCAGTGTGTGTACCAGTACATTGAACGCCTCCAAAAGGGATGTGCCATGGAGGTTGTTGCTCAAATCCCACAAATTGAAAGCACCTTGTGCACTATGGATGTTAGCACACCACTATAAAGTGAAAGAAAACAACAGGGCAATTAAACAAGGCATCTTAAGCACATACAAATACTCCAATATTTTCAAGGTGCATTTTTATATATGAGAAAGGGGTGGCTGGGATCAGAAGTTTAGTAATTTTCCGTTCTGTTTCTTTGTACTCATCACCTGTTTCATAAGCCTATTGTTGCACATGTTGTTAATATTAAGGTTAAAATCAGAACAAGGAAAACACATAAGAACTACTGCTCATGTTCTACCATGTATTCATCTGTCTGTTGAGAAGCTGCCTGAAATTGGTAGTAGAACACTTTCCCAATAATTGGATATTTGCTTGTTTAGTTGCTTAATTTTTTCTGCTTAACTTGCTCTGTCAGTAATTCCTCACATCTGCATATGTTTCAGAATCACCAGATGGAGAATTGTTACACGATAGGAGGATTATCTTAACTGCGATAGAAGATGGGAGCCCAGAATGATTATCTCCATTCAATCTTTGTAACGAAGAGCATGGTCTGAACTCTTTGGGCAAAATACTGCTGAGTGGGCAGCATCATGGCGAACAGCAAAATCAAGTTGCATATAAGGCAGTAGGGCTTTGTGCTGCATGAGCCCAAGGCACCTAGAACAAAACCTAAGACTGTCCTTCCATCTGTCTCACTTCTGAGCAGGGCAGCTTAGTTACTCTCATACATATCCTTCAAATAATCAATTCCCCCTTGCACTGGAGGGACACTGTGCTTCAAAAACACTCAAATAAATATAAGCACAACTGTTTTTGCCACTTCTATTAGACAGAGAGGAGTAAACTGCACAAGGCGCTCCCAAGCTGCACTATGGGAACACGGCATAGGGCCATCTCTGCTCCAACAAACAAATGGGACAAGTACAGTGGTACCTTGGTTCACAAATGGCTTAGTTGTCGAAGAAATCAGCTCCCAAATGCCGCAAACCCGGAAGTGTTCTGGTTTGTGAACGTTTTTCGGAAGCCAAACATCCGACGCAGCTTCTGCTTGAGTGCAGGAAGTTCCTGCAGCCAACTGGAAGCTGCGCCTTGCTTTTCAAACGGTTTCGGGAGTCGAACAGACTCCTGGAAAGGATTAAGTTTGAGAACCAAGGTATCACTGTACTGGAAAAGGAAACAAGTTGGGCAACTGTAGGATACTGAACCTTTTAGACAGCTAGTATGGGTTTATCAGATTTGCATTATATACCATGAATACGATCAACTGTATATGATTAATTCCACTCTTCAAGCCACTGAAGCAAGAAGGAATCTTACTTGGACCTTTCCCGTCAATTGCTATGCACTGTGAAGCAGATAGAATGTTTGGCTGCTTAGCTACATCAGTTTGATGCCTACGTAAACACATCAGCTGAGAAAAGAGAGGGTTTGGTGTTTGCTTCACAATATCAACTAGAAATTCACTGTTACTTTCTTATAATGCATTAATATTTAACCCAAGCTAGTTTTTCACAGCACAGTGATGAAGTGGCCAACGCAACTGTCTTTTGTAGTAGCCAGTGCTTTTTTCTAAAAAAAATGTTTGGGGGAATACTCTCATTTCCCTATTCATATTGAAATACTGCCCCTCAATGAGGCCAAACTTCACAAAATGTTTAGGGGTATGTGTACCCCCAGAAAAAAAAAGCACTGGTAGCAGCTTCTGTTTAGCAAGGAATCTCAGCTACACCAATTCTAATAATATTTAAGATAAATTAAGAATGCCATTCTAAACTCACTTACCTGTGAGTACAGTCCAATGAACAGAATGAGACTAGCTTCTGAGCACTTATGTGTAAAACTGGGCTGCATGTTAGATGGCAACCACCCTCAAAGATCAAAGGAATATGAGGCAAAAGCAATAATGCATATTTCCCCTTCTAATTCAACGTTCTAACCCAGGCATTGGCAAACTCGGCCCTCCAGATGTTTTGGGACTACAATTCCCATCATTCCTGACCACTGGTCCTGTTAGCTAGGGATCATGGGAGTTGTAGTCCCAAAACAGCTGGAGGGCCAAGTTTGCCTATGCCTGTTCTAAGCAAAGATGTTTGTCATGGTATTACACACATCTATCTAATTTTCCCCCCCCCCCCAAGGGCTGTAATGCTGTTTGATGAAGAGGTAACAGAAAATGAAAACTGAAAGGTGGAAAAACCTGTCAAAGCTTTACAAGTTAGTCAATTTGCTTACTGCCTTGACCATAGGTTGCACATACCAACAAGAGAAATAAAGCAAACAAAATTCTGTTCATAGTCATATTTATTTTCAAAAAGTGTCAAATATCTCAGGCATCAGGAATCAAAATAAGCTCTCCTTTAAGCAGTCAATGACATTGTTCATCACAAAAGGTGTCTTGTAATCCAATGTATATCTGCTCTGAAGGAGTAGGCACTCCCAAGGCTGAGTGCCTTAGACTGCAATCCTATGCAATTGCACATTACCTGGGGGAAAGCTGCACTGATGAATATGCAATTTACTTCCAAGTAAATACACAAAGGATTGTACTGCTGTGGAGAAAAAGCCATACTCTTGCAGAGAAACCTACAGAGACAGCATTCACAGGCACATACATGGGGATCCATTAAAATTAAAAATTAACATTGGACACTGGTGTAGACTATATCAAAACATGGACCTGATCTCAAAAAGCATCAATTTAGAGGGGTTTTTTTCAATAATGCTTTAAGATTTTTTATATAGAGAAAGTCTGACAATAGTAAAGCTTTCACTCCACATCTAGAAACTAGTTTAGGGAGAATATAAACCTTAGATTATTAAACATCTGCTTTACGATACTGAAATTCTAAAGCTACTGAATGCATCCAAACTGTGCCTTTATCAGAACAGAACTAAAACAGATGCAGTAGATACTCTTCTTATTTCACAAATTCCCTCCCTCCCATGTGACTATTGCCACATGGATTTTCTGCCTTTAGATGAACGTGAGATCTTCTGAGAATGGCTCCTAGCAGTATGCACTTGCCCCCAACTCTATGGAATTACAACGAGATACATTAAATAATTACCAAAAGAAAGAAAGAAAGAAAAGCATTCCATTCACTAGAAAGCACTATAGAAATGATACACAGGCCCAAAGCATAGATTATGTACCGCAGTCTCTTTTGCATGGTAGAGGAAATTAACTCTACACGATCAACCTCATTGGAAGAGTCCCATCGCCCATGCTATATAAAGAGATGGTCTGCAATGGAAACGCTGTCAAGGGGAAAAAAGTCAAAATACAAGGAAGCGGGGTGGGTAAGGGGGGTGAATGTTGAGTATGAACAGGGTTCTAGTGAGATACAATGACGATCCGATTTACGGAGACCTTCACCCCCCCCCCAGCGTCGTACCACCGATTCCCAATCTTTCCCGAAAAAGGCGCAGCAGGCGAATAGAGCTCTGCCGCAAAGGGGCTGCAACCTGCGGCCATCATCCTTGGCCCTCCCCCGTTAAACCTCTGGCTGGATCCCTTTCCCTCCCTCCCCCCCCCCAAAAAAGAGCGGGCGATTTCTTCAAGGTGGGCAGGAGGGGCGGGGAGAGAGGATTTCCAAAGGAAAGGGAATCCAGAGGTCATCCAGTGCGACCACGCCGGTCTTTCCCAAATCAAGTGGGGAAAGGGATAAGCCGGGGAAGGAGGCGTGGAGTTGGGATCCCCGAACCGAATCAAAAAACCAAGTGGAAACGCTTGCCAATCCGGAGGGGAGGGGTGGGGTGGGGGGAAAACGGCAAAGCGAACGGATGCGAAGTGTCGCGCCCCCGAATCCCCCTCCCCAGGCCAAGGCAGGGGTCCGAGGCGTCGCTTCTTCCTTCCCCACCCCACCCCACCCCCGGTCCGGCGCCTCCCTCTCCCCCCACGGCGCGGCCCCTCACCAGGCGGAGCTGGCTGGTCTCGTCGTAGGACAGGAAGCCCAGGATGCCCTCGATGGCCACGATGGGCAGCCCCACCAGCGTGTTGCTCTGCGGGAGCTGCTCGAGGGGCTGCGCTTCGCCGCCGCCGCCGCCGCCGCGGGGCTGGGGCAGAGGCGGCGGCGAGAGCCGCGCCGAGTCCATGGCGCCTCCTTCCCCCTCCGACAGGAGCCGCTCGGCCGCCGCCACCACCGCCATCTTGGGGCCTATTCCCCTTCCTCGGCTCCGGGAGGGGGCACTTCCTGTGGCGACGTCCCCGCCTCCTTCGCCGGCAAGGGCGCTTTAAAGAGGCCGCTTCCCTCGGTGTCTCTGGGAGGGTGTCGGCCGGGTCCTCCTCGGAGGGCTCCCGCTGTCTTCGAGTCGAAGAAACAGAGAACTGAAGAGTTGGAAGGGGACCCCGAGGGTCATTTAGTCCAACCCGCCCCTGCAGTGCAGCAATCTCAGCTAAAGCACCCATGACAGATGGCCACACACACATATACACCCCTTCTCCCTGAAAACTCACGCATGTGTGAACCACACCAACTCCTATAAACAGCCATAATAAGCAACCCCGAGTCCTGCTGATCTCAAAAAGCATTCAGCAGCAAAACAGCAATGTAGAGGTATTCCCCCCCCGAAAAAAAATAATGCTTAGAGGTTGGTGTGGTTCACACATGCATGTGGGTGACCATGGTCTTAGCCAGTGCTTTTTTTCTGGGGGGATGCAGGAGTATGCATACCCCTAATCATTTTGTGAAATAGTAGTAGTAGTAATAATTAATAATAATAATAATAATAATAATAATAATAATAATAATAATAATAAATTTATTATTTATATCCCGCCCCCCAGCCATACTGGGCAGCTTCTAGCAAAATATAAAAATACAATAATAACCTAAGTTTGGCCTCATTGAGGGGCAGTATTTCAATATGAGTAGGAAAATTAGAGTACCCCTAAACATTTTTAAAAGAAAAATGGCACTGGGCAGCTGCCCCCCTTTTGAATAAATAAATAAAAATGCTTAACTCACTGAGGTTCTTCCCCCCCCCCCCAACATAAAGCCTGGCTACACCCATGTGGGTGACAGCTTGATTTTGCCACACACAGAGCCTCTGCTCACTTGGAGACTGGGGCTGTGAACTGGCCCCACTGAGAAAATAGGTTGCCTGTGAGGTGATAGGAACCTATGTGGCCCATTCACACATGCAAGCCATCCTGTAATGTACACCAAGTGATGGATGTGCATGTGTGGCCTTAGCACCACCCTGCCACTAGAGGGGAGGGGAGGCAAACCTGGAGGCTTCAGGCCAGCCCTGGGGGTTTGGCAACCCTAGCAAAGAGAGAAACTGGGGTAGCTCCCTCAAACTTAAAGAGTTTGACTTCTGTACTGGAGGTGAAGGGAAGATTGGCAGGAACCTTGGCAGGACATGGTGGGCACCATGTTGGCAAAGGCAGATGGAGGCAATATTGAGGTAGGTATCCTAACAACCTGATAGGGTGTGAGGCAATGTCATGTGCTCTTGGCATAAGGCCTCAAATTTACCATAACTCCTCAGCATAGGAATGGGAGCCGAAAGGATCTCAGACTATACTGTAAATATGTGGGGCAGAGAGGAAGGAGGGGAATGGAGGAAAGCACATCTCCCCCTCCCACAAGCCTTTCTCTTGAGTGGGGGGTGGGGTGAGGCAAGCTTCAAACCCAGGCCTTTGTGACTCATCAAGGCTCACTGAGCCCCCACATTGCATTCTTCTTCTTCTTCTTCTTCTTCATCTATGCCACTCTTCATCCAAAGATCACAGAGCGGTTTATAATATGAAAACACAAAAATGCATGCCATAATACAAACAAAAACAATACCCCCCACAGTATTACAGTTGGACCAAGAGCTAAACAAGCACAGGTTGAGAGATAGCTCAGACTGTATAGCATGAGACTTTTAATCTCGGGGTTGTGGGTTTGAGCCCCATATTGGGTGAGATTCCTGCACTGCAGATGACCCTTAGATGACCCTTGTGGTCCCTTTCCCACAAATCTATGATTCCTGCTCCTCTGCTGCCCAGTGCCTACTGCCATGCATTTTGGGCTCTTGTACCCACAGAGTTACACTAGCAGAGTGCAATTATAACACTTAGCTGGTATGGCCTGGCGCTGGTATATCTTTGGAACTTGTCACCACAAGGGTATTTGTTTATTTTTAGGTGTCTTTATTCTAAAGACTTTTTAAATTTCCACCCAAGCTTTCCTTGATCTGTATGATTGGACCCTGTTTTTATTCATTTGAATCCCCTGAAATCCTGTTTTGGTTGGTTTTAACATGCTTTTATACTACTGTTTTACTGGTTTTATGTTGTATTTCTGTTTTAAGTACATTGTTGATTTTTTATATTGTATACTCTAGAGATTTTTAAAAAAATTAATTGGTTTATAAATTGTTTTAAATAAAATACATGAATAAAAGATCACATTGATTACTCTTGAAGGAAACACCTTTCTAGACCCAGCAGGCATACAGTGGTACCTCAGGTTACAGCCGCTTCAGGTTACAGACACTTCAGGTTACAGACTCCGCTGACCCAGAAATAGTACCTCGGGTTAAGAACTTTGCTTCAGGATGAGAACAGAAATCATGTGGCAGTGGCGTGGCATCAGTGGGAGGCCCCATTAGCTAAAGTGGTACCTCAGGTTAAGAATAGTTTCAGGTTAAGAATGGACCTCCAGAACAAATTAAGTTCTTAACCCGAGGTACCACTGTATTACAATTAAAAGAGAACTTTTCGCATCCTAGACATCCTAAAAAGTTTATGTGGGACAGAAAGTGTTTCAGTGACAGAATTGGAGGTTGTTTTTACAGCCATATAGGTGTAATAGGCACAGGTGCCTTGAGAGCAAGACTCGGCCAACCTAAGTAGATAGAATGGAATCAACCCTAATTTCCCTTCTGTGTCTCCAGCTTCTCAACCTCATTCTGCCTCCTTCGTGACTCCCAACCAGTTTCCCAGAAGGAATACAGACCTTCACATGAAAGAGATTCCTCTCCTCTTCCCATGCATACTTACTTGGGAGTAAGCTCTACTGAATACAGTGGCACTTACTCCTGAGTCAACGTGCCACTGAAATGCTCCATGAAATCACAAACTGACTGAGTCTCAGTATGTAAGATGGACCAAGAATGAAAGTTGGACTTCTACTGTATTCCCACTTAACCGCATCAAACTTACCTTCTGATGTTATAAGTATAGGATTGCTCCACGGAAAACCATGTGCAGGGCAAGCCTAAGGATAGTTACTCAGAATTAAGTTTCAATTAGCTTTCTCCTAAATAAGCATTCGTAGGATTGCTAGCTGCATTAGCCCCACAAAAGACTTGAAGACTAAAGTGGATTCAATACAATTATGTGCCAGTTCAGATGACTTGTGGCTCAAGACCCATGTGAAAAACAACAACAGTGTTTGCACGGGCTGTTTATGAATAAATAGGCGGCAATGAATAAACAGGAATAAATAGGTGGCAATTCTAGTGAGGGGGGAAAAACAGGATGCTCTATTTGTATGGGCTGCTGAATAAATGAATAAAGAGGTGGCACTGAAAACCACCTATTAGTGGTTTACGATGTTCCTACTCTTGAGAGGCTGTCTCTTCTGTTGCAATGCCTTCATAGTTGCATAACACTTTAGGCTCACACTCCCTTTTGCTAGGGTGGCGGTGCAGTAAACAGGTTCTTCCTGGGAATTCAAGCATCCAGCTAGCAAATGTGGTACTCAGAAAGGTGACGGATGATTTGACGACTGGTGCGTGATGCAACTTGGCAAAAGAGCTTCTGTACTCCAGATTACTAACAATGGACAGTGTGCATCCTGCCGAGATGACAGATAGTATGCTGGTGAGTATCTTAAGGGAGACCTGTTTAAGTAACCAACTCTGTCTAAGTATACCTGGCTTTGGTCTTATGCTCTTAGACAATAACATAAATTGAATATTTATTATATTTTATAATATACTCAAAGTTTAATCAATAAGCCAAATATATGACATTATGCTGTGAGGCCTACATCACATACAGTGCTACCTCGGGTTAAGTACTTAATTCGTTCCAGAGGTCCGTTCTTAACCTGAAACTGTTCTTAACCTGAAGCACCACTTTAGCTAATGGGGCCTCCTGCTGCTGCGCCGCCGGAGCACGATTTCTGTTCTCATCCTGAAGCAAAGTTCTTAACCTGAAGCACTATATCTGGGTTAGCGAAGTCTGTAACCTGAAGCATATGTAACCTGAAGCGTATGTAACCCGAGGTACCACTGTACTTGAAACATCTGGGAGTTTCCTAGCATGGCAAATACAGTATACTTAATCTTTTTGCTTTTCCTTCTTTGCCCTTCTCTTTAAAAATTCACCACAGGCCAGAACATAGAAAGCTAAAAGTCAGACCTTTGTTGTATCTAGCTCAGTATTGCTGACACTGGCTGAAAAGCCCTAAAACAGGGCTGAAAAGTTTGTATCTGCGACAAATGGGTTGTACCTTACAGCCATGTCAAGGTAGGACAGGTTGCAGGACACTTTGTTACTTATTGCAACCTAGAACTGCCAGCATCTGTGCATTTTTAACTCTTTGCTAGAGTTTTTGTCACAGCATCTTAGATTAAATTGACACTTGCCCCCCACACCACCACTGGTGACATATTGAGCCAGACCCAGATAAAGAAGCAGGAGCCTAGGAAATGACAAATTAGTTATCTTCTTCTCTCCTATACAGCTATAGGGAAAATACTTCCAGACAGAGCTGCATTAGGCAAAGGTTAGCAATGTGGTACCCATGGGTGAAAGGGAAGCCATGAGAGATTCCTCTGCCGCTCATTAAACTTTTGAGTGCCTCCCCCCTGCTGCCAACTTGGTCATGAGGTGATGAGAGCGTTTACCCTTTTCTCTTTGGAAAGTATGTAGAGGTTAAGGAGGAAGTTGGGAAGTTTCTCCTGTCTTTTTCAGCTTTATTTGCTTTTCAAGACTCGGATTAATTGATAAAGCAAAATGGTTCTCTCTCTCTCTCTCTCTCTCTCTCTCTCTGTCTTTCTCTGGGGGGGGGGAGGGGCAGGGGGCACTGATCCAAGAGAAAGGTGAGACAATTGACCTTGAGCAATCAAAAATCCAAGTGTACTGAGGGGCCTAAAAACTTTGGCAACCTTTACCTTTGTCATAAGAATTTAAGGTCTCAAATATAAAAATGTATATTAAATATAAATGTCTATATAAATGAAATTAAATGTTCATACATTTACAAGGCAAACACATAAGTATATAAACCACACGTCTGAAATAGTACAGGAGAGCAATCCTGAAACCATTTTGACTCTCCCAAATTGATCTCAAATGTTTCTCTGCAAGGAGGAAGAAAATGGGAAAGCCTCTCCATTGTCTTTTGCTTACCTGCATTTAGGGCATATTTGTGTATGAATTGGGTGGGCCTGTGACCTGGATTCAGGAATTAAAGTATTTACCATCACAAAAGAATGGCCAGGCTGCCCAAGTAAAGCAATCAGTGACCACCTCAGGTATCCTGGGAGGCAGGATTTCTGTTGTAGACCACCTCCTTCTGTGATGTACGTATGATGTTTTTGGGGGTGGTCTTGAGCTACAGGGTGGGCAATTTCAAAAGTCTATGTAAGTGCTTGCACACCATTGTTCTGGGTTCCTCCTCCCTCCTGCATGTGGTGAGTGAGGACCCTGTTGCAACAGTTTAATAAAGTTCAGGCTTACAAGCTGCTTTGCTTCTCAATATTCTCTGGTTGGCCTCTGTTATTTTCTCCTACCGATAGGGAACCCACGTAAGGACTCTAGATGGGCTCTTGGATACCCCATAAGGGAAAAGGAGCAGGTTTTTTCTACATCACCCTAGACATTCTTTATTGCATAAAGAAACAGGTTGCCTTTGAGAATATGCAGAGTGCTTGCCCGCCCCCAGGAACCCATGTTTGAAAAGCAGATCTCATGCCAAGTTAGCCACATGTAGTTGAGAAAATATGGCAAGTCCGCCATGTGTTCGCAGTATAACAATAATAAATTGCAAAGAACAGCTCAAATTATCTCCTACTAATTTTAAATACTTATAACTCTCTAATGTACAGGCATCAAATACTAAACAATAAAAGGCAAAGACTTCTGACAGATATTATATTACTGTCAGCCAGAAAAAGATTTTGGGAGGATCCACTGCTTAGCATCATAATTAGCTAGACAGCTAAGCTACCTGTTAATTTTGTGGCAATGTCTTCTTAGACTCGGGAAGTCACTGGAAATAATGGGCGAACCCACTAATTAAACATAGGATGTTAATGGTTGCTCACAATGCCCAAAATTGCCACAACACAATTGCATGAAGTATGTTAACATGTGACTTGCATGTTTGTTACATGTTCACCATCTTTACAGTGCTTAAACATCATCAAGTAGTAGTTGTGTGTTCCCAAATGTTTTGAAAGGCACACTTGACCTGTGGCTCTCTGGGAAAGCTGTTGTCCAACAACTACAGATATATAAACACACATATTGACTGTGCAGACTCTTCTTGAGAAAAAGCGGTCACTTCCAGGTGACCTGTTTATTGAGCACTCATCCTGATTTGTTTGTGGGGAGGCTATATGACATTGCAGCATTACAGCAAGCAATAATTCTCTCACCCTGATCAGTGCAATTTCCCATCACTTTCCTTATCACAAAAACTCCACAAGAGTGCTATATCAACCTTAATTGTGCAATCTTAATTTGCTGATTGAATCCCACCCAAAAATAATGATAGTTTGGAAGCTCCCAATAAATAAATAGGAGGAATCTGACCCATCCTTCAGGAAGGAGGAGGATAGGAAAATATTTTGAGACTCAGCTGTTGTTCAGATTAACATTACCACAGAATATGTCTCGATAGCTGTGGGACTGCTTACAGCATCAAAAAGACTCTCCTTTTTTAACCAGCTTTAAGTATTATTTAATTTTTATTTAATCAAAGGTTTTTACAGAACTTTATTAGTGCTTTTCCACACCAGAGTTTACTGTTTGGACTACTCCGATTAAATGGGAATGCAAAGGATGTTACCCTTAAACAACACAAATCCAGATGCTTTCCTCTTGTAAAATTGGGTCTACCTGATTTGGGAGTAATCTGATACACTGGGGGAAATATGCAGCAAAGTAAAGTGTGGAAATATAGGCTATTTAGACTTTTAAAGTATCCCCTTCTAAGTTACTTTCAAAGTTCCTCACACATTTGTGTGGTAAATTAAAAAGAGACCACATGTTTGGTAAGTTAAAAATGGTTTACTAGCAAACTCTTCAAAGGTCAGATTCAAGTGCTTTCCCATACAGCAGCAAGAAAAGATATATAGTATGACTTAGGTAGGGATGCGGGTGGCGCTGTGGGTAAAACCTCAGCGCCTAGGACTTTCCGATCACATGGTCGGCGGTTCGCTCCCGTCGTTCAGTCCCAGTGCCTGCCAACCTAGCAGTTCGAAAGCACCCCCGGGTGCAAGTAGATAAATAGGGACCGCTTACCAGCGGGAAGGTAAACGGCGTTCCATGTGCTGCGCTGGCTCGCCAGATGCAGCTTGTCACACTGGCCACGTGACCCGGAAGTGTCTCCGGACAGCGCTGGCTCCCGGCCTATAGAGTGAGATGAGCGCACAACCCTAAAGTCTGTCAAGATACGGGCAGGGGTACCTTTACCTTTACCTTTATGACTTAGGTTCCAGAAGTGGTTGTCCTAAATCATTTGTATATAAAGCTTGGAGCATCCAGTTTAGAATTCCTTACTTGTAGGGTTCACATGGTGGAATGAAAGAACAAAGGCCTGATAATCCTTTTTCCCAAGGTGAGGAGGAGGGCCTTGCTAAGCCTGGCAGGACAGCTTACTCTATGTTCTTAACCACTTCATGCATTAATTAGAGTTAAGTATATTGGTTATATGTGAATTTGTTGTTGTTTAGTCGTTTAGTCGTGTCCGACTCTTCGTGACCCCATGGACCAGAGCACGCCAGGCACTCCTGTCTTCCACTGCCTCCCGCAGTTTGGTCAGACTATATGTGAATAGATATCTTCATATAATCCATCATATTATTTGGGGCTGGATTTCTAGGTCAGTCAGTGATAATAGCTTTTAAATAGGCCAGAGCGGTAGCATCTCTTATACCAGGGGTCAGCAACCCGCGGCTCCGGAGCCGCATGTGGCTCTTTTACACCTTTGCCGTGGCTCCGGGGCGGATACTAGCGAGGGAAGGAGGCGCATTGTGCGCCCCAACACTCCCCACTGTGGAGGGCACTGTACTGGCTGTGACGTCGCATGGGGGCGGTGCATGCGTTAGTCACGCACCGTCCTGACGTCACCTTCCCGCCCACCCGCCCACTACATTGTAAGGGGCATGTACGCTGGTCACTGTTTTGCAGGGGAGTGAAGAACACGCACATAAAAAAAGGTAGCTTGTTAATTTAACATTTATTTCTATGAGGAGGAGTAATTCTGAGGGGTCAAACAAAGAAATAATAAAAAAGTGACAAAAAAGTTATTTTTATAATGACGAGTTTTGCGGCTCCCAGTTGTTTCTTCTTCGGAAACGGGTCCAAGTGGCTCTTTTTGTCTTAAAGGTTGCAGACCCCTGTCTTATACTGTACATTGCGTATAGATTTCAAAGAATATATAAGCAATAATGTTTTAATATTGTACTGGGGACAGGGCAAACACCAGCCTGCAAATTGAATTAACACAATCAGAATGGAGAACTCAGACTCAAATCTTACAGGGTTGGCTTCAGAACTGAGGGTTTTTTTGGACAAAGTGCTCTCTAGGGAGCCCCCTTCTCTACCAGAAGGTGTACTTGGTAGCAATGGGTGACAGCAGCAAAGTAGCAAAGTGTACTTCTAGCAACAGCACTAGGTGACTGGGTCTAATCACCATTTCAGTTTTCCACAATGCTCTCAAAGCTCTGTTGTTCCAGGGCATTGTGGGAAATTTAAATGGCAGGTGGTCTGAGTCACTTGGCACTACTTGCAGCATTAGACCAAGAAAAGGGCCCAGGGAAAAATCAGCAGGGGCCCTGACCGGGCCCTGGGGCCTTGGCAGCCGCCCAAGAATGCCAGGTGCTGCTGCCTGCTCTGAAATCCCATCTGAATGATGTTTGTGCATGATGTCATCCCTACATATGAAAACAATTATTAGGTAAACATTTATAATAATAGTAATTAGAACCAGCTAAATTACATCAAGGGTGGGTGTGTGTGGTGCTAAACAGGAAAGGTCTAGAGTGTGAGAAAATACGGCCAACCCACTTCTGATAAGGAGGATGCATGATCCGATCTCCTAGTATTTTGTTTAAATTAAAAAAGGCACAGGGGCATGGGCACTGAATTGGATCAGAGCAGTGGTACTGGGGAATGGGATACTTAACTCCTCCTGATCTATTTGCAGGTGGGGCAAAAGGCAGGAGAGATAGGATTGGCATATTTCAAAAAGTGAAAATCTGGACAAAAAAGTTGTTGAGCTTTTTGGGGGGAGGGCAAAGCCCTAGGAGAGATAAATAAAAACAATATTCAGCTGCACTCGTTAACTCTCGCTGCTTTCAATGGAGGGCAGCATGAGAGCTCAGCTATTCCTCTAAAATAAAATTGTCTTAAAATTGGGTGATCATGCCTTGTGTCATTGAGCAATTAATTGCTCAGCCCCTTTGGCGCATTTATGCTGATGAAATAATCAGCTTCTAATCTGTTTACAGGACATTGCGATTTGCTCTGGGCAAGCCATAGCCTGATTGGCTAGAACACTCTTTACTGTACATTCTAGGCTGTATTGTCCAGGATTTTGCTAGGAAATCAGGGAAACTGGGACTCCTTTACTGAATTGTTCTGCTCCTATAACGGCCTTGATCCTTGCTTCATTCTTTCTACCCAGCATGGAGACAACTTCTAGGGTCAAGGGGGCTTCCCCCCCCCACAAAATATTTGAGGGGGCTGCCCCCCCAGTTGATGGGCATTGCCATTCAAATGGTGTGTGCACACCATGTCATGTACACAATATTATATGGGGCAGGGCTTATCTGAGCCCCCCCCCAATATTTTATTAAAGCTGGCACCCCAGTTTTCTCCCAGCCCCATTTAATGCAAATTAAGGGAAAGAGCAATTAAGCTGTAATGTGACTTTCAGACACCTGTTAACCTTGATAGCTTTCCTTCTAAGACACTTCAGCACTAACCATACACATGCAATTTGACATGCGGAGATAATCATACACTATGCCACTCACTATTAACTAACTTTCCTTCGTCTTTCTTCCCCAACTCAAAAGGCTACTTTTGATTTTTAAAGTCCTAAATAGCCTGGAACCACAATATTCAATCACCTTCTTGCATTTGAGTATACCTGGATGCCTAGATCATCTTCAGAAGTCTTTTTAAGTGTTGCTGTGGAACAACAAGTGTGTGAGAGAGGCAGGCATATAGGATAGGATCTTATCTCTTGCCTGATGCCTTTCTCATATGAGGTGATTTTACTGAGGCTACTTGGCTGCAAAATATTGATGCTGTTGATCTTACTTATTTTTGATGAATTGTCTATCTTCCTTTTATCTGTGGCTGTTTTATGTATTTTTAAAATGTTGTTTTTTTATTATGCCTGGTGTTTTAACTTCAAGTCGCTCTGTTGATTTATGGTGAATGGAAAGGCAGGCTACAAATATTTTTAATTAACAAACCAAACATCCTCTTCTCACTAAAAGACGTTGTCAGGGGTTCAGGAGCAGAGGCACAGGGAAGATGGGAGATGGAGAGCGAGGGCGAGGAATCAGAGGGCAGTGTAGGAGGAGACAGTGGTCCGAGGGATTCCATAAGCCTCTCCAGCGAATCGGAAGATTCACAGAAGGGAGCGCCAGTGGCCAGGGGTAGGGGGGTCCCAAGGGGAACGCCCCAGGAGCAAGGGGGGAGCAGGGACTCCCAGAGTAGTAGTTGGAGATCAGGACCAGCTTCCCCACCAGAGCAGAGTGGGGGGGAAGGGTCCCAGGCATCGGGACCAGTACTTCCCCCACCAGGGAGAGAAGACGAGGCAGAGCTGACCACGCCTTCCTCGGAGAGTCGTACAACGGAGGGGAGGTCAGATCCGGCCAGTGTCACGGAAGAGGGAAGCAGTGATAGAAGCAGTGTAACGGTTAGGAGAAAGGTCACTGGGTTGGCGTGAGAAGCAAGTTCAAATGTACAGGAGCGCGGGACAGCAGAGAGTGAGGATTGGGAACCGGGTCCTAAAGCACGCCGGAGGCAAGGGGAGGAGCTAAGCGACTCAGCGTCGGAAGAGTCCAGGAAGGGCAATGCCCCAGCGGGCAGGAGGACCCAGAGGAGGAGAGAGCAGCGCAGAAGGTGGAGCAGGGCTAGGATCTTAAACTGGTGCGGAAGGGGAAGTGATTCAGATAGGACTTCGCCGATCTAGAGTCTAGACGTAGGGTTGCACGCTCTGGCTTTAAAATGGGAATTATACTTCAATAAAGACTTTTGTACATAATATCAGCCTGGCGTTGGTCCTCTGTGAGCTGGGACCTAGAGGCAGCCCTGACAGACGTTAACAAAGCAACAAGTGTCCTCAGTGTTGTATTGATTCTCCATGCTGGAAACTTCAGAAATGCACTTGAAGTATCAGTACAAACCACTAGGGAGCATTTGTGGTTTTGTGAAGCTTGAGGAAGAGGAATGTGGATTGTTGTGCCTGTAACATTTAATTTACATCACAGGCAAATGCAGCAAGCTGGAGACCAAAGGATGAAGCAGGGGCTTTGCAGATGGAAACAGCAAGGAACCCTGTGGCCCTGTATACTAACAGATTTATTGTGGCATAAGCTTTGGTTACACTCAGCTAACAGAACAGAATGCTCCAGAATTTTAGAGCTATTTAGCTGGATGGGACTTACTCCCAAATGAGTGTGTATAATTATTACAGCCCAACTGATGTTAATGCAATTATAGCTTGCTGAGTTTCAAGTATATGTGGGGCTTGTGAACTTTGCAGAATGTAAGTACAGATTGAACACGCACATATATGTGCTTTCTCTTACAAATCAAATGACAAAGTTTTGAAGGACATTAAATAGTAACCATTTGACTATAGTCAAAACAAAACAAATTCCTTCCAGTAGCACCTGGAATTTGTTTTGTTTTGACTATGGCAGACCAACACGGCTACCTATCTGTAACTGGAACATTTGACTATAGCATTTGATGACTGCTCTGCAGCAACAAACTACAGAACTTTCAAAAACTTTCAATACCTTTTTAGAGATACTGTACTATAGGATACTTAATTTCAACTAAGCTGCCCTGTGAAATGTTCCTATTCTAAACTAAGACAGGTAAACAGTTTCAGAAATGTTTGTTACAGACTAAAAATTACATGGTTGTCCACCTTGACGGAGAAGTCAATGCTGCTTTCAAAACGTTTTATTTGATTATTGTTGTTATTAGAAAAAAAGGTTGCAATTTTGAAGTACAAGAAAATTTGAGTGTTGTTTATGTAACACAAATGAAAGAGTTAATTGTAGTGTTTTGACTGTTCCAGGCGTTGCTAAGATACGCTCTTGGGGTTTAGCCAATGAAAAGCACCACAGATGACATAATGGTGTTGCTTCATGTTTCCGCTGTCTTGCCAAGTCAAAAATTGCTGGAGATTTGACAGGCTACAGTTCTCTGGGAAGCTCGGTTTTCATTGCTGTTGCAATTGCTGAGAGCAATTGCTTTTAAAACTTCCGTTCTTTCCTAACCTCCTCTCGTCTTCTCTGGAAATATAACCTTCCTTGATAATGCAGCAAGTTCTAGTCACCTTTCAAGCAGCTGTGGTCATCTGATTGCTTTTCTATGTGACCAGAATACTTTTCAGCTGGTGAAGAGCTATATAGAAATTTATTCTTCTAGTTAGGAACTGAGAACGGACCATGCATTCAGGTATATTGCATAAATAGATAAAATTAAAAATCACGCAGCATTGAGAATATTGTGCTACAATTGCTGCAGCAGCCAGAAAAATCAAGTGGTTTGCCAAAACCTGACGTCCCACAAAAACCCTCAGCATTTTTCAAGTGGCCCATGGGGGGGGGGAATGGTTGGGAAATCACGGGCAACAGTTCTCCAGGATTTCAGAGAGGAGCCTTTCCTGGTCATACCTGAGATGCTGGGGCCTTTTGCCTGCAAATAAGTTGCTCTGCCACTGAAGTACGGGCCTTTTCCTCTTCATTCTGCCATTACCCCTAGGCAGAAATAATTCCTACAACCATAACAGGCACACATAACATTTGACTGCTCATGTTGTGTTATATTTCTTGGAAGAAGAAGAAGAAGAAGAGTTTGGATTTGATATCCCGCCTTTTACTCCCTTTTAAGGAGTCTCAAAGCGGCTAACATTCTCCTTTCCCTTCCTCCCTCACAACAAATACTCTGTGAGGTTAGTGGGGCTAAGAGACTTCAAAGAAGTGTGACTAGCCCAAGGTCACCCAGCAGCTGCAGGTGGAGGAGCGGAGACGCGAACCTGGTTCCCCAGATTACGAGACTACCGCTCTTAACCACTACACCACACTGGAAAGCGCTCCTGTATGTCTTCTTCCTCTTCTGAAAATGCTCTAAGCACTGCTATTTTTCTAGAAAAGAGGTGCCATAACTTACCATGAACACCTGCCTCGTTCTCTTAGAATAGCAATGGCTCCCAGCTGAGAGGTGCCGGAACAGAGTTCCAGTGAGTGCCTGCTGAAAAAAGACCCTGGCTCTAAGACTTAAGGCATAAATCCAGCAGCATGTTGTGATGGTGGTCATAGTTGATAAAGCTTTTTGAACTGGATGATTGAGGCTGGTTTTCTCACATGTGAATGGCGGGTTTGAACCAGATCAAACTCTCACATGTTTATCTCCTCGTTCTGACACTTGCACCCGTCCCATTGCAAGGTGCATGCTGTTAGGAACATGGAGATTCAGCTCTGTGTGAAGTAATGTACAAGTAGGTACTCACTGTTCTAAGAAGATACATTTGCACATCATACTAAGCTGGGATTGGTTTCTACCTGCCTGTTCCTGTTACCGTATTCTCAATAAAGCCTGCACAGTACCCGTTTCCTTGTTTCAGGGCATGTTTTTGAGCAGCAGAGAGAATAAAAGCCTGAGTCTGATCATAGCTGGAAACTAGAATTTGTTGTAAACATTGAGAAAGTTATTCTTTAGGGGGGAAATTTGATTTAGGGTGAAAGGGATTTAAAAAATAATATGACTGCATAGCTTCTACAAAAAGAGCAGACTTACTTTTCTCAGGCCTTTTAATTATTCATTCAAAATCTGAATTATTCTCAAATTATATAACTATATTTTGGTAATAGATGGCAGCCCTACTTATCTCCTCCCCCCCCCCCCCCCCGGCATTCTGAATTTCAGGTTTATTCACACTTTGGGACCTTATTTTAAATCTGTGCCATCTGGTTCTTTGCCAGTCTGGATTATATGCCGCCCCTATTTAGTCTGCAAATGGAAAACGTTCAAAAAAATATTACTGATATGGTAAATTAGCATTTGTGTGCATGATAAAGCTCTTGGATAACTGTTATCATGCCTCACCTATACTGCACTTCCTTACTTCCTACTCTCTCTCTCTCACACACACTCACACACACAAGCATGGTTTGTATGGTTATTCTCACTATTGCAGCTCTCCACTTTTCAAAATCATTATCTGAGAGAAACTCGGGAAACTAGGTGAAAAGAGACTGAGGTAAAGGCTAAGAGATATTCTGATGCCAAGAAATCCACCAGAGGCATTTTGTTTTTCCTTTCCCCGTCTCTGACTGCTTTTTGCCTTTGCTATTCATGTGGTTTTTCTGTTTTTTAATTAAGCTCCCAATGCAGTCATGACAGTGGTGAAAGCAAACAGGAACAGACAGGCATGCAAAACATTATGGGAGGCTGGAAAAAGATAGCCCACATTCATCACTAAATTTAAGAGTACTATCTATGACATTGGGACGCGGGTGGCGCTGTGGGTAAAACCTCAGTGCCTAGGACTTGGTCGGCGGTTCGAATCCCTGCGGCGGGGTGAGCTCCCGTCTTTCGGTCCCAGCTCCTGCCCACCTAGCAGTTCGAAAGCACGCCTAAGTGCAAGTAGATAAATAGGTACCGCATTATAGCGGGAAGGTAAATGGTGTTTCTGTGCTCTGTGCTGGTGCTGGCTCGCCAGAGCAGCTTCGTCACGCTGGCCACGTGACCTGGAGGTGTCTCCGGACAGCGCTGGCCCCCGGCCTCTTAAGTGAGATGGGCGCACAACCCTAGAGTCGGACACGACTGGCCCGTACGGGCAGGGGTACCTTTACCTTTACCTTTTTATCTATGACATGAGAGTTCCAGTAGAAGATATTATCTGCATTTGCATCCCTGTAAACTATTCTGCCTGCCTACTCACACAACTGCAACACTTCAACTTATTCCCTGAGGGCTCTTTACTGCACCTCTTGAAGAGTGCTGCTAAATAACCATATCATCGATTACACTAATGGTTACACTAATGTTTAAATAAGG
Source organism: Podarcis erhardii (assembly GCF_964252035.2). NCBI lineage: Eukaryota > Metazoa > Chordata > Lepidosauria > Squamata > Lacertidae > Podarcis > Podarcis erhardii. The sequence goes on from NC_138507.1 coordinate 93,391,426, forward strand.
TATTAACATTATTAGCTGTTCGAACAACTGCATCACACATCTCACTTCAAATTGTGTGCAAAGCACTTTGAGGATAAAATCACTTGTATCTGCCTGCACCTTGACTGTGCTGTTGTAGCAGATGTGTCCAGAACGTTGCCCAGTCCTGTTACTTTGGATGAGCTTCAGTTAGTAAGGCTTGAGGATGGGGACAAGGTGTTTGGTTTGACCACCTGTGCTCTTGCCCCTTGCTCATGGCTGATAAAAAACTTGCAGGGAGGGGATAGGTGGCTGGGTCTGGATACGTGATTTGATGCCTCCCTTGTAAGAGGTGGTAGTGGTCCCTGCTTGCTTGAAGGAGCTAGTGATAAGACCACTCCTTAAGAAACCATTTGCCAACAGAGCAAATAGCCCCAAATGGCTAGTGAAGCAACTCCATGCTACAGGGGCATGCCAGACAAAGTCAAATATCACAAACATTAAAATGCAAACAGAAAACCTGAGCCATTCCCTAGTCTTAACTGGTAGAACTAAGTTCCCAGGTAAGTGGTTATAGAGTTGCATACCTCCAGTTACCTGGGTATAAGCCCCACTGAGCATAATGGGACTTACTTCAATGTAGATAGAGTTTTTTGTGTGTGATGGTGGCCACTGGTGTGGAATACTGTCACCCTTATTTTGCTGCCCATGAGATCCATTTAGTGCTGGCATCTATGGCACTTTTACCAAGATGCAAGTACTGGTACCTCATTTTTAGCAACAACAAAAAAGCACTGAGAAAAAGAGAATAATACACATCAAACAATCAACCCGAACACATGTTTATTGAGGGGGAAAAGAAAGACACAAAAGTTGTAGAAAGCAGCCATGTAAGTTCTGATACATGAAACTAAATAAAGAAAAGGAGGGGGGGAGGACTGTGACAATATTTATAGAGCATTTTGCTTAAGCATACAATATAGGCTTTTAGCTCAACAGTGCCCAACCCTTCATTTTGATATAGGTGGGATGGTACATTTGTGTCAACATTTCTCAGTCAAACATTACAAGTGCGAGAATAATTGTGATTATTACATAATCCTGGTGTTACAATGCAAAGGTCACTGTCCTAGGATTTTTACAGTCTCTTCCAGTACCACCCTGTTAATGTTGACTGAAAAGTGAGTCCCATTTAATTCAATGGGACATATTTCTAAATAAATATGTATAATAGGATTCTAGTCAATTGCATCTTTGTTCATAGTTTCTTAGGAGATGGAGTAGACTGTAATGTATGTTTACAGACTTTAAAAGTCCACCTGCCCGTTACATATTGCATTGTATACAATGAATATATTGTTTTTGAATGCAAGGAATGTGTGCCATAAGAACATAAGAAGAGCCTGTTGGATCAGGCTAATGGCCTACCCAGTCCAGCATCTTGTTTTCAGAGTGGTCAACCAGACACCTGTGAGAAACCAGCAAGCAGGATTCAAGCACAAGAGTGCTCTCCCCTCTTGTGGTTTCCCTCAGCTGTTATTCAGAAGCATTACTGACTCCAACTGGGTAGGCAGAGCACAGCCATCCTGGCTCGCAACCATCAATAGCTTTGTCCGATTCCCATTTAAAGCCATCTAGGTAGACATCACTGCCTCCTGTGGGAGCGAGTTCCATAGACAAACAAAAATCTATATCCTAGCTCACTTTAGTATAAAAATGGTCTACTCCAGTGGTTCCCAATGAGCCAAGTACTGCAGTGCAGACCCCCTGATTTCAAAAGCCAAGTCATGGACCCCCAACTTTGCAAAATGTTGATATCTCTGTGGTAGTTTTGGTTATGCAAATAGAGTCAGACCACCATACCCTCCAACATGCCCCAGAGCAAAACTGGGATGTGCATCTTCCGGGCCATGCTCCTATGTGAGAGCACTGCACCCAAAAATGCGATTATTATTTTTTTGCACCACTGTTTTGGGGCGCTTTGTTTTCACGTGAGCATGGCCCCTCCAAAACAGAATGTCCCGAATAGTTGACGGGTACGTGCCGCAGTGCCATGGACCTCCTGGGTGTGTTACACAGACCCCCTGGGGCCTGTGGACCACCAATTGCTAACCACTGTTCCGACTCAAATTATACCTAAAAGTGGGGGAGGAGCGCAGAATTACAAAAATAAAGCGCAAACAACCCGAAGCAAAACAAGGGGAGGGGCCGAAAATACACAATTTGCCTACGGGGGACCACCACTCGTTCACGTGAAATCGGATCTGCGCGACCCACATGCGCGCACGAATGCCCTAATAATGTGAGCGCACAGCCACAACTTGTGGTTGGCGAGATGCTTTGGGCGGAATTCTCCCTTAGCATTTTGCAGCGCGTTTTCTGGCTCGGAAGAAGTTCCGAGCGCATGAAGAAAATCTTGCTGCTGCAATTGCTCAAGAGGCAGCAGACCCCTTCTCAGCGAGTCCCCCCTGGGAAAAGGCGGCGGGATGTGCTGCCGCTTCCCCCAGAATGGCGGGAACTTCTCCTCTTGACCCCGGGCGCCAATTCCCCTCAACCTCGCTCGCGTCTGGGGCAGGCGGGCGGCGGTGACGGCGGCGCGCGGAGCTCTCGGCTTCTCGGGAGCCCAGCCTGCTTAGGGGGTGGGACTCGGGCGGGGCCGGGGCTCGCTTGCTCCTCCCTGCCGGGCCGGCGGGGGATAGTTTCGGAGCGGGCTCGAGGGCGGCGGTCGCTTGGTCTGAGGGGAGGCTGGAGCGGGGCTCCGGGAGACCAAGCTCGGGACCAAGCGGGTCTAAAGGAGGCGCAGGCCGGGCGAGTTGCGGACCCGGAGGGAGCTCGCTGGTGGGCGCGGGCCGGGCTGCCTCTCGCAACAGGTCCCTAGGCAAACAAGGGCAGGCCGCTCCGCCTCCCCAGGCCCCAGCCATTGGTCTCCTCCTCGGTCACCGAGGGGGAGGAAGCGGCACCCGTCGCCTCAATGCGGTTCGGGGCCAAAATGATGCCGGTAAGTGCGCCAGCTTGCAAGAGAAGGGGCGCAGGGCGGGGGGGGGGGAAGAGACTTTCCTCCGGCGGGGCGAGGTCGCTAGATCCCGGAGGGGGGATCGGGCTGGTGGTGCCTTGGCCTCTGCCTGCGTCCAGAGAGCTGGTCTTTCTCTGGTGCAACGCAGGCGGCGATTGCTGCCGCCGCCGCCGCTTCCCGGTCCAACTTCCAATGGAGGAAAAGTTGGGAAACGCGGCTTAGGATGGGGAATATTAAAAAGTTACACGCGGCGGCGGGGGGATCTTTAGCGCTCCGTCCCCGTCCCGTCCCCCCCCAAACTGGGTATGTGGCGGGGAGGGAGGGAAGGATCTGGCCAGCTGCTCTCGAGGGATCGATCTAAGATGGGGCAGCTCAGTCCGGACTCGGGGGAGACGCGGGAGGATCAGCAAATGGAGCTGCTGTTCCTGCTCCTCGCAGCGAAACGCGTCGAGAAAATGGAGAGCTGCCCTCCCAGTGCCTTCGTGGAGCGGGGCGGGGGGGGGGGGAGAGAGAGAGAGAGAGAAAGAAAGAAAGAAAGAAAGAAGCTCAGGCGCTACACTTTTTTCTCCCCCTCTGGTCTGCCAAATTCGTGTAACGTTTCCCCTTCCAGAAACCCTGACCAGTTTCGATTGCTTCCTTATTAGAAAGACGCAGACTTAACTAATACCCAGTAGTTCCTGCTTCTCCCTGTGGTCAGTTCAAGTCCAAGGAAATGGAGGATTATAAGCACAAGTTGTGCAGGTAAAAGGGCTATTAGGTTAATAGTTCAAAAGCACTACAGACGGTTGGTTGTATGTATGTACCACGTTCGAGGTGTGTTTGGTAGGAAACCCCGATTTATTGAATGGGAGAAAGCAGGAACCCAAAAAAGTCTGCCTATTTAAAGTAGGTTAGTTATTTCAGGGAAGTAATTAAATCAAAAGGCTTTCTACTCTCCAGTATAACAAGAACTAAGCCACTATTTCAGTCAGAAGCTTCTTCATTCTTTTTGTAGAAATTGTGCATCAATAAAGTCAGATGGTTTATTGATTTCTCAGGTAAATCCCATCCCATCATTCAAAAATGATACTTTCTCAAGGGTTGCTTATGTTTCTTTTACCAGTTTTATATTTCTTATAAAATAAAATGACTAATTCAAAAAACATTTCAGAATATTGGGAAGATGACAGTTCCTAAGAATCATTTAGGACTACTTTGTGCTTTATGACATTGTATATGAAAAATGCTGTTGGTGGAGAAATACATGAAACCTGAGTATCATGTACTTTGGTAATTGTACATACATAGATAAGGATACATACAGGTCCACAATCCATAGGTACAAAGCAAATCCCATTCATATAAGATTTTGTGGGTAACACTGAAATGCTTTCTGCATTAAAAAAATATTGTGTCATGTGTCTGATGCCTCTTAAGGCACAACTGAGATAGGAGAAAATAATAGCACTTCATATCCTTCTGTATAGCTCAAAAAAGCAAGAATTTATTTGCCATGTGTTGTGTTAGCTAGCCACTTTGAAATTATGTTAGAGCTGCGGAAGTAGGGTTGGATATTTCTGCTGCAGATGGAAAGTGCGTACACATATGTATCTCCCATGTTTTCTCTCTGTATTTGTCAAAGAATATATTTTATGTAAACCACTTACAGGTTTTGATGATTAAGTGTACATAAATCCTGTTAATCATTTCAAAGCAACAATGCTTTATTTATCAACTGTTCATAGATAATCACTATTGTTTCATTACACAAGGTATGTGTTAGTTGTAAATATGAAGTTTTCTGTGGGGGAGGGAATTGAATTTTTGTAGCACTCATTTAGGTTTGTTGGTGGAACTTTTCCATTCCTGTCTTGAATATTCTGAGGAAAATGACATAACTGGCTAACTTCTAAGGCCTGCCTCATTTTGAGAATGTTTTGTGTGTGTCGGTGGGTTAAGAGGTAGCTCATATTGATTTTTAAAACATTGGCAGTTGTAAGTATCAGCAAAGTTATTGCTGACCCTGCAGCATTACCTGAAATTCTGTGGACAAGGGATCACCCCCTTGTCTTTCCTTCTAGAGTCTAGACCCTATTTTAATAATCTGGCAAAGTCCTTGTTCCTTGAAGATCACTGGGTTGCGTTCAATATACCATGTGCAGTGTCAGGAAGATTTTTTTTTTCCAAATTGCTGCAGTTGACTAACATAGTAATTGGGAAAAATCATGGAACTTGCCTAGGAGCACCTTTACTAACCAACCTCTTACTTCTAATAGAACTTGTCCCCAGTAATTTAATATATTAGCCTATATAAACACTCTCCTGTTCCCACAACCAGAATAAATGAAGACAGGTGCAAGTGTAAATTTTTCCCAATTTCAGTTATTGGCCTAGTTCACATGTTATGCAAGCCAGAGTTAATAGTTTATCATGAATGAAGAAATGATTCCTTCTTTGCTTCTCCTGTAGCAGGAATAACAAACCACAAATCCTGGCATACATTTGAATTAGAGATCCCTTTGTTTCACTAACATATGGATCGGTAAGCCAATAACAAACCTTGACATCCCATTTTGGTCTTTTTAGAGCAAAACAAACCACGAACCCTGGTTCAGACTGTAACACTAAGCCAGGAATCATGATTTGTTGCTCCTGTTCGCTGTAGGGGAAGAACAAAGTCGGTGACATCTACATGTTCATAATAAGCCAGCTGCTGTGACTTGCAAATGTTGCAAATGTTATTTATAGAGTAACAGTTCTATTCCCTTTTACTAATTGGTGAGAATGGAAGTAAAGAGGTAATAACAAAAAGTATGTTACTTCTTAGGTATCACTGGAGGGATCTCCAGACATATAATACTTTGCTTTTGTTTTGTTCTTACTGTGATTTCTTTTTTGTTAGTTGGTTCCGTTCCCATAAGTGTAGCGACTGTAACTGCTTTGATGGCCTGATGATGTTTCCCTCAACCCGTAGTTATGAGTTTGTGGGTGCCAGACCATTACAATCCCTGGACCCAACAAGTGTCATAATTTAATTAAGGCTTGAGAAGAGCTAGACACTTCTAATCCCTGGACTAACAAGTGTTAAAAGCTAATTAAACCAGCCTAAGCTATGTTGAGGTGATTGCTCAGGGTGATAGGCCATAAAGAGAACAGAGGATCAGAGGACTCTGTGCCAGATGGCAAAGGGCTGGGGTTGCTCCCTCAGCAAATGAAGCCAGAGTTTAGAGTAGAGAGTTAGAAGTAATGTGAGCTAGAAGAAGAGTTTGGATTTGCTATTCCGCCTTTCACTCCCCTTAAGGAGTCTCAAAGAACACTGTGAGGTGAGTGAGGCTGAGAGACTTCAGAGAGAAGTGTGACTAGCCCAAGGTCACCCAGCAGCTGCATGTGGAGGAGCGGGGAAGTGAACCCGGTTCACCAGATTACGAGTCCATCGCTCTTAACCACAACACTACGCTGGCTAGGGGATAGAGTGAGCAAACAGCAGGCAGAGCCTGATGCTTGATGTTTGTCTGAATCCAAGGCTGATCCTGTTGGGAGAAGCAAGACCCTTTTGGGTTGTTACTGCTGGGAACCCCAGGTAAAGCACTTGGAACCCCTGGAATCCTGCACTGCTCAGTGATTTGGGATGGTATGCAACAATATTTATATCCCAGTTTTCCTCCCAGCAGCTCAGAGATGTGTGTGTGGTTTTCGTCCTCTTGAGGTAGGTTCCTGAGAGTGAGTTTCTGGCTCAAGGTTACCACTGGTCATTGTGACTAAGCAGAGATTTGGTCTTGGTTTGCATGGGGAAAACCACATTGGTTTTCTTTTATAAATATAGGTTTGTTGATTTCCAGTATATGACAACAGTTATAAAAAATAAAATCATAACAAAATGTACCCCCTTTCCTCATCCAGGATGGATCAGTCTAGTTAAGATTCCCAAAGTCCAGTCTATGATTTGGGTGGTTGTCATTCTTCAGGGTGATCAGTAAAGTATTTTATAAAAGGATGCCATATTTCAACAAAATCGTCTACATCATTTGCATTATTCAATGCATGTAATCTCTTTGCTATTTTTTTCTGACATATAAAAGGACCATACATTCTGTTTCTAATGAGAAACTCACAGGTGTTCCAATCCTCTCCAATTTTGCCCAGTAATCTGAATGCTGCTATTAAAAGCAAAGTACCGTATTTTTCGCCCTATAGGATGCACTTTTCCCCTCCAAAAATGAAGGGGAAATCTGGGTGCGTCCTATGGGGAGAATGCAGGCTTTCGCTGAAGCTTGGAGAGCGAGAGGGGTCGGTGCGCCCTGACTCCTCTCGCTCTCCAGGCTTCAGGAAGACACCCGCAGCCTAGGCAGCCCTGCGGGAGTTCCTGCAGGGCTGTCTAGGCTGCGGATAGCAGCCTGCTTCCCGGAGCGCCCGGCGCGCTGAAAGCAGAGTGCCCGGCGCTTTGGGAACACACCCGCAGCATAGGCAGCCCTGCAGGAGTTCCCGCAGGGCTGTCTAGGCTGCGGATAGCAGCCTGCCGCCCGCGCGAGGGGCGCCCTGAAGCAGAGCGCCCCTCGCGCCGGGCAGACACCCGCAGCGTGGGGAGCCCTGCAGGAGTTCCCCGCAGGGCTCCCCACACTGCGGATAGTAGCCTGCCGCCCGGTGGGCAGGGTGCGCTGAAGCAGAGCGCCCCTCGCGCCGGGCAGACATCCGCAGTGTGGGGAGCCCTGCGGGGAACTCCTGCAGGGCTCCCCACACCGCGGATAGCAGCCTGCCGCCCGGCGGGCAGGGCACGCTGAAGCAGAGCGCCCCGCATGCCGGGCAGACATCGGCCAGCCCCACAAGCTTGGGGGACAGCAGGGAGGCGCAGCGCCGCCATCCCACTGTTCCTCGACCTGGTTCGGTTTCCCCGACCTGGTTTTGGGGGGGAAATAAAGGAATTTCCCCCCCCCCTTTATTTCCCCCTCAAAAAACTAGGTGCGTCCTATGGGACGGAGCGTCCTATGGGACGAAAAATACGGTAATTAGGTATTTATTACAAAGGTTTGGATTGTCCTTATTTAAAAATGGTTAACAATCCCAAACTTGGGGTATATTCCACATGTTGAGCTGTAACATAGCTTGTTTATGTAAAAAGCCTCTGCCATAACGGTTTTATATGCTCACACACCCACCACATGTGAAATGTTGTACCTATATCATTGCAGTCTTTTCAGCACAAGTGGTGAGATGATTTTATCTATATAGCTACACTTCAGAAATTGCTTTTTTTGTAGAAATTGATGTTCAAATATTTTCACTGATCCTTTTAAATGATTATTATCCCCTTGCTACTTCTCACTAAGGAAATATGTAGTTAATCTGTTATAATTATCTGCATCCTTCTGTTTTGTAGAGGGCAAGGCCAATACTTTGTTAAACTAACTAGTGGTCAGCAAAGGACAGGCAGTAGAAATTAAACAGTCCTGCTCCAACAAGTGATATTGTGAATCCTTTCTCAAGGTTTGACGTACTGCCTATAGTGATGAGAGTTAAAACTCACCGTTCCATGTACTTTAGATATGTGGGAGTGTGACTGCTGCACAGCAGTAGTGAGGGGCTAAAATGCTTTTTTAGAAGCATAGCATTTAGTTGCATAATAAGTTTTCCTTTATCTATTTTTATGGAATCACTCACGTTACATTTAAGCATAGGCAGATGATAGAATTGACGCGTACAATTGCAAAATCTGCAGGCAAGCGTATATTTAAAGGGAGCTGCATGTTACAAAGTCCGTATAGGGCACATGGGAAGCTGCCCTATAGACCTTTGGTCCAACTAGCTCACTATTGTCTATATGGAGTGACAGCAACTCTCTAGGGTTTCAAACCTGGGTTTCTGTGAGCCATACTGGAGATCATGGGCATTGAACCCTCAAAGTGGATGCTCTTCCACTGAACTATGGCCCTTCTCCATGTGCTGTGGTGGCACATGGTGTTTTTTTTAAAAAAGGACATGTGTCCACTTCAAATGCTAATTGGACGCCATGCACACTGCTTGAAAGTCCTTACTTGGCTCTTCCCCTTTGGGCCACACTGCATCGCAAGCAGAAAACCATAATTTTGACTTCTTGTATCATAAACAAATCATGAGCCCAGCTTTGAATGACAGCCCAAAGTTTATTGTTTGCTGTTCACGGTGTGACCAGGAGGGGCAGTGGAGCCCGTTGTGGACCTCTCAACATGTACCAGCATGCTCATGTTCACCTTAAACTACAGTAAACATAAGCTATATTTTTAACTTAGGGGTAGGAAACCATTTTTTCATGGTGGGTCAGATCAAAAAGTGGTCAAGGTTGCACACCAATCAGTCATCTGATGTCTATGATATCAGGTGTATCAAATCACACCTGAAAACAGAGTACCTTTGGTCATAGTTTTAAACAGGGTCACATGTGAGGCAGGACTGCAAAGGAACAATTGGGACTGCATGGCTTAAGACTTTTCCTTTCCAACTGCAGTTTGCATTTGATGCTATTTAATTTTGGAGCCAAATTCAATCCCTGCTGCTTTTAGCAAGGACTTGATCCACTCAGGTACTCTCATTGGTCTTTTAGTGGCAGCTGTGGAGAGTAGGGGTGAGAAGGAAAGCTCAATTGAATGTTTGGACTTCTGTGTAATGGTTGATGCAAGACATTGTTTGTTACTACTTTCTGCAGATTGGATTATTGATAATCTGCCCACCTGTCAAATTTAGGCCAGTTGCTTGGGGGAGATAATGTGTTGGTCTTTTGGTCAGATCCAGTTCCCTCCTCTTTCTTGTGTTTGAAAGTAAGTTCAGTTGAAATAAATGGGATTTGCTTCTTAGTAAATGGCCACCCAAGAGCGCTTTTATTTGTTTTTTGAATGGTGGACCCCTGACCCAACATGGTGCTTGAAAAATGGCTGTTTAAATTGTGGGGAATCTAAAGCTGTGTTTTGCATACTCAAAACTAATAATAAAAAAATAACCCTACTGGGCTAGCACAAGCCTTTGCCTGTGTCTAGAATAGCTCTTTGGGGATCCTGCCAGTATATTTACAATTTAAGTGCCAAAATCTTATTTATGGTCATAGTAGCAGATGGGAAACCTAGGAGGAACAGAACTGTTTTGACATGAATGCTGGCATTAGAGCATAGATTTGGTCCCCATATTGTAGTGCAAGAATATTTTTATGCTGTCATAAATTTAATAAATGATAATAAAAGTGGCACTAATATATATATATATATAGAGAGAGAGAGAGAGAGAGAGAGAAAGCAATTAGATTCTGGATTACATCCTAAATGCACATTTTTCTGTTGTATAAATCCCAAACTGCTGAAATTGTGAAGGTGGTGGTTCCTAGGGTATGTTCCTTCTCAGCATGCTTTGAAGCAAAGGCTGGGAAAACTGGAAAATAAGTGTACAATACAGTCCTATGCAGGTATAGGATTGCAGCCTTATGTATGAACGGTTTCTTCCTCCACCTGTTTCTTTTCTCCTTTTTGAGGCATCATTGTGTAATATTTCATAGGATTCTGATTGCTTCTGAGTACTGCATTTGTATCACTAGATACAGGTTTCCTGTACTGTGTTAATGCACTGTATGTGTAATGTTGCTAGCTAAGTAGCTATCTAGCATCTAATTTCATATTGTTCTTTTTTGCTGTGTAGGTGCAAAACTAAATGCTACCGTTGTCTGTGCTTTAAGGCATGAGTTCTGGAGCTGTCAGCTTTTCATTGAGTCAAAGTGTCTGTTGTGTTGAACAGACTTCGGTTTTTAATACAGTAAATCGCTCTTAGTTTTGGTTTTTTAGTTACCTGCTTACTCTAGAGCATTCCCCTATCTACTTGCCTCTTTTGAGAAGTCTGCTTGGGAGTGGGTGACCTTAAAAAATTTAAATTTGTAGTATGTTATTGTAGAAAGATCAGGTGATATTAATGTTGCCTCTAGGTCATTATGGGCATACTGACCAGATGGTGGATTACTGTATAGGGTTCTTTGGTCTAGCCTAGTGTAACAGGGCTCGTATGTTCTTAATGCCACTTGCTTCAGAATTTTTATGTTGAGTATTCTAGGAAAGGCATGACCTTGAAGTGTTTTAAAAGCTGTGAGTGGACACTATTTTCTCATTGAAAAATAGCAGGAAATAGATTTGCAGATTCTTTTAATTGGGTACCTTAAACTGAGTAGATGCCAAATTCAGAAGCAGGCTTTATAGGTGCAGGTTTCCTCTCCTCCTTTCTGAATAAGGCCACAACATGGATATATATATATACACAAAAGGCAATACAATACAAAGGCATTGCAATAGTGGATATTTCATTTTCATTCCTTTTCTGAATGACCTTTAGCATGGAAGTTTCCGCATTAAGTTTAATTAAGTACATTTAATTGATGTTTTTTATTGAGCTAGCTATCATTTGTTTGCCCCTCTGAGCTTCTTTAGGAGGAAGGTTGGGTTATAAGTTAAATTAATAATTTTTTAAAATGCCAATATTTGATTTAAAAAATTGTAAAGTCACCTTTGAGCAGACCTTCCAGTGTGTCAGACAAAATAACGATAAAAAATTAAATTAAAATCCCAGATAACAGTAAAAGCAACCTTAAAAGCAGCATTTAAAGCACAATAGCTTTCCTGGCAAGTGACTGCCAGTACAGTACAGACTCTCATCAGTAGAGCTGAATTCTCTCCCCCCCCCCCTCTAATGTGCAGCACTCATGGAGCCTCATTTTTACATGGGTACATGCTATTCAAGTGACTGCTATTATGTTGTTTTGTCTGTGAAATTGCTACTGCAGAGTGTGGAGTTTGCAGCAGGGTATAACTGTGTAGTTATGATACCCCATGGGTTCACAATTCTTTATTTAAATTTCCTACCTGGCAATGATCAAGAAGGATTGCATATATAAACAGGCCCTTGATGTTAGAAAGGTAGTGTAGCTTCTGTGTTTGTCATAACACCTGTTGTGCTGTTGTTGGTTCTGCTTAAATGTTTGAGTAGAGAGGGATTCCTTTAAAACAATAGTACAGATCAATGCTGTGTGGTTGGAAAAGATTTGTTCTGGTTTCTCTCTACAAAGATAACTTTTTTGTTTCTCATCTCTTGGGATGCAGCTCACCTAGGAAGAATAGAGGCTTCATGTAATGAACCCCGCTTACTTATGCTTACAGACATCATGGCTTCTGCACTGAGTGCCTCCATCTGAAAGTGTAATTTGGTACTACTAACATTGGAGCCAGCCCTTGGTTGAAGAACGTTGAATTTCCTTTTTATAGCATTGTATGCATGTTTACTTCCAACAATTGAGTTTTTCATACAATAGCATCCCTCAGAGCCTCTCTCTGAATACAATTTTGCTGGAGTCCAGCCACCCACTGGCTTCACATAACAGCATTTCTAACTCTGATGGGAGCGGCACCACAGTGGAACTATAGGATTTATTTTTAAGCAAAGTTGCAGCACAAAGCTTGCTTGTGCTTCTGACGTAAGTAATGAGAAACTAAACAATGGAAGCTTAAGGTGTTGCTGTATTCACAACTCTATTTTGCAGAGATGTCATTTTGATAGGGTTAAACTTTAACAAGTTGTGCAAACCTAACATAGTAGAGGGGACAATCTTATTTCCTTCGGTATGTTGGTGCATTAGCAAAGCTACATCTTTATTGAAAAAATGGTGCTTTTGCTGACTTCATTCTGTTTGAAAACAGTATTGATTTTTGAATGCTGACAGTGTGCATTTTTGACAGCATATCAAATATAGAGGTGAGTATGGTGTCTGCTCTGAATACAATCAAAAGGACTGAATCTTTTGTGAAGTTGGTTTGTGTTTGTGTGCATGCGTGTGTGTGAGAGATGTGGGTCCATGAAATGTGGCATAAACAATACAGTCCAAATTTTGGTGACCAGTCTAATTAAATCTATCAAGTTCTAGGAAATGTGACTTCCTTTGATACGGATAATGTTGTCCCTGAAAAGGCAAAACAGGGATAGCCAACATTGTGCCCTTCAGATATTATTAACCTTCAACACCTATCATTGCTTACCTTGCTGGATGGGGTTGAATGGATTTAGGAGCCTAACAGAATATCTGGAGAGCACCACATTGATTGAAGTATGAAGATCTGGAGAGAAATTAAATAGAAACTTGGCTACTGCAAGGTGATTGAATGGGTGGTGGGTGCCGAACTCCATACATTCCTGGATGAATTGGTATTTAGACTCAGTTTAGTTGGCTTCTGATCCAGTTTTAGAACCAAAACAACTTTGATGGACAACCTGTGCTGGGTGGGGGGAGAATGTGACCCAGCTGGTTCTCATGCATATATCAAAGGTTTTTTATACCAGTTACTGCGGTATCCAGTTGGACAGACTCTGAAGTTGAGGGTTCTCTCCAGTCAAAACTCCTTCTGATGTTTCAGAAGGTGGTACTGGGCAGCTATTGTTTGGCACCATGTATTTATATTCTTGGTTCTGTCTTGAATATTGTTTAATATTTACATCATCTTTCTCCATCCTAGTGTCCTTCTGACATTTTGGATTGTAAATTCCATTATTGACTAATGGCTGTATTGGCCATTTCTGGCTAGAGCTAATCCAACCACATCTGGAGGGCACCAGCTTGGGGAATGCTGTACTGTATTACCCTCTGGGGGAGATCTTTTGGAGTAAGGCTCTTTCTCCTTTTCATCAAATCCAGATGAGGGAAAAGATGTTCTGAATAGATGTCTAGAGTCAGTAGTTGGTTGGATGAGGACCAAAAAACAAACTCAGTTCAGCTAAGATAGAAGCACTGTTGCCTGGTGATACCTGGCCAGGATATAGGGTTTGGACGGTGTTGCAGAAGCCCTAAAGTAATGGTGGCTAATCTGTGGCTCTCTGGATGTTGTTGGACTATAACTTGCATCAGCCTTAGCTAGCGTGGCGAGTCCTTAGGGATGATGCAAGTTGTTACCAGCAACATCAAGGGTTAATTCAGGTAAGTATTTCCCAGCTGACAGCTTTTGAGAGCCTGCATGAAATAGCAGAAAGAACTTGCAGGTGAGGTGACATCCACATTGCTATAGCAACTTCATTAGCAGGGATAGGTTTTCTAAGTAGAAAAGATTTCTCAGGAAATTTTCTGTCTTGGAAGTTGTGAGTGTGAGGTGTGACCACATTTTCCTGTTTTGTGGTCTCACTTTAAAAAACAGTATGAACACATTTCTGCGGAGATGAGGTTTATGGTTTGTGGCTCAGTATATGGGAACTGATGATTATTCATAAGTGGGGCTGATTGTGAGCGTCTTAACATGGCAAAAATAAAAATGCTCATAGGCCTATTTGCACTTAGTTTTTCTCTCAGTTTCCCACTCTTAAAAGACAAAGTTTCTCAAAGCATTTTGGGTGCATGTGTTGTTCTTCTGGATTTCAGAATTATTTCTTACTGTCAGAGAGAAACTTGACACCTTTCATAATGCAAGCGATGGAGATCATGATGCCTCAGAGTTGCAAAAGGTCAAGCGTTTTAGGTTCTCTTATGGGACAAATAAAGAGGAAAACACTCCCGTCTTATTCAGTCCCAGAATAATGCTGCATTTCCTACTGTACTCCACCTACTTTGCATCATAACTTCCTTTCTCATATTTGTGGCTAAATGCCAGAGCTGCACAAACTGAATATTATTTGCAGTTGCTCACAAGGCAGGAACATGTGCTGACCGCCACCGATAGATATAGGTAAATCTACTTTTCTTTTACTGTTGAGCAGTGAGCAATTTATCTCTGAAATAATACAAGATAGCAATGTATTAAATGGGTGAAATAATTTTTAGTAGGTTGGTTTTAGTGTTACTTGGTCTTTAAGCACAGAGAAATTCAGGCATGCTAAGACTGAACAGTTGAATACGTGAGTAATTGGCCTTGAAAGGTGTGTGATTGCATTTTTGCTTGAATTGCAGCAGAGTTAGGTCCCCCCCCCCCAGTTCTTCTGGTTTCATTTGAAAGCAGCATTTACATATTAGTATGGAATGCTATGTATTAGATTAAAAACCTTCCGTTGTACAGACTGCCTTTTGTCATTCAGAAAGTTGTAGTCAAACAAAGAAACATTTCAGTTGATTTCTTTGTGGTCTGCCTGTGAAGATGTTACACCTCTGCTTTCTGAGATCTGGTAAACCGTTGAAATGAACAATACTTGGAAACTAGAGTTTTAAATGGGTTTCTGGTTTGGGAAAAACTCCAGCACTGTTTTGCCGTTGAAGTGCATCTATATAATTTTTGTAACAGCTTAATTGCTAGGTTTTTATTGTTTCCTCCTACTCAGCTTAAAATAACTTCTGTTCTCATTGGAAAATATGAATTAAGAAGCCCTTTATGGCTTCTAAAAAATGGTTATTGCCTATGTAATTCTTTCTGGGATGCAGGTGTGCAGTTATGCTGTATGAAGAAGAGCAGCTGTATAGAATTGAATGTTGATAGTCATAGAGTACATTAGACTGGCTTTATGTGATGTAGCTCTTTTTGCGTAGATACCGTAATCTTTACAGGGCCTTTAAAAACACTGCAGTTAAAAAACAGTTATTGGTGGCTTAAACATATGTATCAGAAGTGTAGTTTTGTACCACTGAAGTTCAGATTAATGAAAGATATATATACCATTTTGTTAGAGCTTTGAATACAGCAGCTTCACGAAAGGTCACCTATACAGATGCTGTTTTTTTGCATAGGAAATGGACATGTAAATGTCTCTTGTGCTACCTCATGTATACTCCATCCTTGACATGTTGTGAACTTGAGAAGTAAGCCTTGTGGCTATTTTTTTTGTCCTATTTGTGAAGGGGACGGTACCCTTTAGAAATGTCTTTTGTGGTGCATTCCCTGAACTAACATTCTTCAATTCTATGCCTTTAAAAAAAAACGTACAGCTGTGTCACTGCAAAAGGAAAACAGGTTCTCAGTTTTGAAGGTAATACTTTCTATGCACTCTTTGTTTAAGGCGTAAGGTGAAAGAAGCGTTTTCATCTTCCATCTGCATTTATGTATTTTTAAAATCCAAGTTAAGCCCTTCTTTGCCTGACCATAGCACATTAAAGTCTTTTTGTTTTTGTTCTCATTTAGAAGAAATGGGATAAGACAGGTCTGTCCTCCTTTCCTACATAGTTTGGAGTTAACTTGACATTTTTGTGAGTTGTAGATCTTCAAGCCCGAAACAAGGTGACTCAAATGGTTTTGAAAACTTGATACAAATAAGCATATAAATCAAATTCTAAGTGATTAACATAATTGAATAAGATAGAAGACTTGAAGATTGCCCGTATTGTGCGTGTGTGCCGCTGACTAAAAGGGGAGTCTACACATGAGTGTTGTTGAACAAGGTTGGGGAGACCCGAGTTCAAATCCCTACTTGGTGACTTTGGCTCAGTCACCAACTCTCAACCCAACCCACCACACCAGACTGCTTGTGAGGATGGAGAGAACCCATTATGCCTCCAGAGCTCCTTGGAGGAAGGATGAAATAAAATCTGCGATGGCTAACAACGAACATGTTTGTGATTAACAGGGTGAATACAGTTTCCTTCTTACCATTTTGTATTCATATTCCTGACATGAGGAGCTACAGCTAATCTGTTTCTTTTGAACATCCAGATAATTGTAGAAAGGATTTTGAAATTAAGTTGATTTTTTTTTTAGGGCATAGCAGTACTTAGAAATAAAAATATGGCACACAGAATTGTAAAAGGTGACAATTTCATCATATGTGAGAAGGTTAAACATTACTTTCTACCATAAGATTTGTGTAGTAAAGCTATATTTACAATAAGCAAGCTGGCAACAGTGTTGGGGAACCTGGCATTTCAAAGAACCCTTAGCATAGCTTTAGCACTGAATAGTTCAAAGAAGAAATACATTTAATGCAGGCTGTCTCTCATTATAACTTACCGCTTCAAATCCCCACTCGTTTTCCCTGTTTCACCTTCTTCTTCCGGCTGCAGGGTGTGTTGGAGCTCTGCCCTACAGCGAATAATATGATGTAGAGATGTTCAAGGTATATAATTGGCATGTGAGCAGGCAGGTGTTTGATGAAGGAAGGTGCAGAAAAGTTTTTGAATTACAATTGGGTAACAGATGACGTGAGAACAAGAGAAGGTGTAACTTGCATCTATGCAGTTACACAGGAATGATATCCCATCCACATACTAATTTTCAAAGTTACAAACTCATGTTGCCCCCCCCCCCAAACCCCCAGTTGTTTCCCTTTCTGACACTGGTAGGTTCTCTGTTCAGCAAGAATCATCAACCTCCTTTGATGCACTGGAAGGAACCTGCATTCCCAATGGTTAGCTGGTTTTTCTTTTCTAGAATCATGGTCAACTAGTAATGCAGCTCTTGGTGAATTTTATCAGTACTTTACGGCACACAGTTTTGCATATTGAAAACATAATTGCATATGAAAAATGACAAGGTGCATTGAGTCAAAGTTTGTTTTTGGCGATGTAACGAGAAGGAGGATTTTGTGCCTTCTGTTTCAAGTGTCTGCAACTAAGAACTCTAGAAAGCAGCAACAATGCGGTATGTTGGTTAAAATTATACAGTGGTGCCCCGCAAGACGAATGCCTCGCAAGACGAAAAACCCGCTAGACGAAAGGGTTTTCCGTTTTTTGAGGGGCTTCGCAAGACGAATTTCCCTATGGGCTTGCTTCGCAAGACGAAAATGTCTTGCGAGTCTTGCGAGTTTTTTCCCTTTCCCCCCCTTTTTTCTAAGTCGCTAATAGCCGCTAAGCCGCTAATAGCCGCTAAGCCGCTAATAGCCGCTAAGCCGCTAATAGCGCTAAGCCGCTAAGCCGCTAATAGGGATGCTTCGCAAGACGAAAAAACCACTAGACGAAGAGACTCGCGGAACGGATTATTTTCGTCTTGCGAGGCACCACTGTATTTTGTATATCTGTATCAAGATATATTAGGAATTTGGATGCTCGTAACTACTATGAGCTCAGAGCTACTAGTATAACATCAGCTGATTTGTGAACTCACTTGATAGCCTTAAGCTAATCTTGAGCTCCTTCCACGCCATCTGCTATAGGGTGGCAATACTGCCTCACCTTACAGAGCTGTTGAAAGTATTATTAAGATATGGGAAACACTTTGATGTCTTAAGAAAAAGTGGTGCGTAAATATAAAGTTATTGCTTTAAGAGATGAGGTCTTGTTTTGATTTAGCAGCTCAGTTCAGACAACATGCTAAACCTTGGATTGAACGTGTAAATATTTAAACAGACACCTGTGGTTTAGAGCTGTGTGTCTGGTCGTCGCTCCATTCAGTGTGCTGGTCTTTGGAGGCAGAACAATGGCCACCTTGCCTATAGTTTGTCAAGTCACACATCATGTCAACCCATATGTAGCACACACGGTGGTTTCTAATTCCTGTATGCTACCCAGTCACAAGCCGTGGTTTGATGTGATGTCTAACCAAACCTGAACGTTAACAAGTTTTAAAAGTTATTTTTAAATGACAGGGAAATGCGTGTTCTCATGTACCTAATCTGCGTAACTCAGTGTGCTGTCACATAATTTGAAGTGTGTGTTGGAATCGAGCGTCTGGCTTGGAACTCTGGCTTTGATTTTATATCTCTTAAACATTTTTGCTGATAGACCTATAAATGAAATATTAATTAGTGGGATGATAGTAACTCCTGTTGAAGATATTTTGCTGCTAGAAAAATTAAGTTTGGCAGCTATTGCAGATATCAAAGTTCAAGGTACCTCCAGGAAGCAAATAAACGGATTAATTATTTAGTCATCAGTTATATCATAGTTGCCTGCAATTTGCCTAGCCTAAACTACAGCTGAAAGCACCTTTAGTGAATACTGGACATACCATTTAACCTGAAGAAGCGGCCAGCTGCAGAGTTAATGAATTTATTCAGGGATCACTTTGCCATTTCTTAAAACAGAGCTAGGGTAAGACCTACCACAACTTAACCTTCAATGCCTAAATTAAGAGAACGGTTAGCTCAAATAGATTTCAGAGTTAATCTAATGACCACTACTTAAATTGCAATGTAGTATATAAAAATGACTTAGAAAATGAATTATTTTGAAACAAAGTGAAGAAGGTTATGACATTATTTTAAGATTCATGGTTACAGATTTCGGGCAGGGGTGGGGCTAGATAACATTGGCTCTTTCAACACATAATATTCTGTGCTTCCAGAGTGACTTTCTAATTAACATGGATTTTGTTCCTTTTGTAAGCTTGTTAATTTTGGAGTGATAATGGGCCATGTGATGGTGAAATCCAGATGCTTAGCACCTCTTTAGGGGATTGCAAAGTTTTGTATATAGCACTAGGTGGTTGGGGATTCATATAGCAAGATACCACCTGTTTAAATGTATTACTTTAAATAGCAACAAGTTTTTATCTGGTTATTTGAACTTAATCTCTGGAGTTGTGTGATGTTGCTTTTGGCTGAGTTGGGTCATACAAATAATATATATATTTATAAATTAAGCAAGTATGTTCTAGGAAATGGCTCTGTGCCTTATCCAAAGCTGCATTCATCTGAGCTGTAAGGATTTTTTTTTTTCAGGAGTTGGCGCCTTTCAAGCTGTTTGTACTTTTACATACAAGAGCATGATCCTTTATGCTGTATTTTGTTTTTAATATTCGGTTGGGAGCCGCCCAGAGTGGCTGGGGAAACCCAGCCAGAAGGGCGGTGTGTGTGTGTGTGTGTGTGTGTGTGTGTGTGTGTACAGTGGGACCTTGGGTTACATATGCTTCAGGTTACATACACTTCAGGTTACAGCCTCTGCTAACCTAGAAATAGTGCTTCAGGTTAAGAACTTTGCTTCAGGAGGAGAACCAAAATTGTGCTCCGGCGGCGCGGCAGCAGCAGGAGGCCCCATTAGCTAAAGTGGTGCTTCAGGTTAAGAACAGTTTCAGGTTAAGTACGGACCTCCGGAACGAATTAAGTACTTAACCCGAGGTACGTGTGTGTGTGTGTGTGTGTGTGTGTGTGTGTGTGTATGTATATGTATATATATATAAATTTTTGGATGAAGCATGCAAACCGCCCCAGACTTCTCCTTTTGTCTGGATAATTCTACAGTGGTACCTCGGGTTACAGATGCTTCAGGTTACAGACGCTTCGGGTTACAGACTCCGCTAACACAGAAATAGTACTTCGGGTTAAGAACTTTGCTTCAGGATGAGAACAGAAATCGTGCGACGGTGGTGCAGTGGCAGCGGGAGGCCCCGTTACCTAAAGTGGTACCTCAGGTTAAGAACAGTTTCAGGTTAAGGACGGACCTCCAGAATGAATTAAGTTCGTAACCCGAGGTACCACTGTATGTCTTTATCCTCTGTAGCCAATTGCTATTCAGTGTTGCTTTATATAGAGAAATAATTGAAGCAGTATATTTGGGCTCCATTCCAGTCAGGTTGTCACATAGAAGAAAACTAAAGAGCTAACATTGAGGTTTCTGCTTCTAGAAACTTACATCAGTGAGAACCAGAGATAAAATACATTTAGGATTTATGGGACTCTGATCTGCTCTCTTCCAGATGTTTCTTACTGTGTACCTCAGTAACAACGAGCAACATTTCACTGAAGTGCCAATCAC
This sequence comes from Podarcis erhardii, assembly GCF_964252035.2. Classification (NCBI taxonomy): domain Eukaryota; kingdom Metazoa; phylum Chordata; class Lepidosauria; order Squamata; family Lacertidae; genus Podarcis; species Podarcis erhardii. The sequence goes on from NC_138507.1 coordinate 93,411,957, forward strand.
CCCAGAAACGACCTGCAGAGATGTAGTGGATTTGTGTAAAGAGCCTGGTGAGACTGAATGCCACCTGGCTGAAGTGTGGTGCGGCTCAGGTAAGTGAAACGTGCCAATTGTAACCTGCCAGGCATTTAGATAAGTGTCTCTCTAGTTTCTTTTAGCACCAGGATTAATTGAACTTTTAATTAAGGGATTACATGAGTTCATATAATGATTTGCATTGTGCAGCTTTGTTTTTAATATTAGTTGCTTTCATGTTACTGTAAAATGAAAAGCAGACTATTACAGTGGCAGCAGCAAACATTTGTCCTCAGATCAGTTGCTCCTCTCCCAGCTGGTCTTGGACTGAAATTACAGGCTTTTGTTTCACAGTCTATAAGAGGTCTTTGGCTTGTGCCAAAAGGCTTAGCCTCTGTCAAGGCATGCCCTTACATGGTACCCAGAGTAGTGAGAAAGAAAACCTCTCTGAGGATCCACAGGTGGAAACGGCCTCCAATGCAGCCTCCACCTCCCCATAGGGCTGATCAACACTTTTTTTTTGTCCACCTGTATGCTTTCTTGATATTTTATAGCTTAACAAAGCTAATATAGTAGGAGGGCCAGAGGTGTAGCGCTCTGGCAAAGCTGGTGACTTGTGAGTTCTTCACACAAGACACAAAAGTGGGTTCCCCCACATCTTTAAGGTAAATGTAAAATCTGTCTTGGCTAGAATGTATATTGACTTTGAAATTGGCTCTTTTAATTGGCACAAGAGAGGCTGAGATGTGCATTGGGCATTCCACTCTGTGCCAGGGGTGGGAAACATCTTCTGGCCAGTGGGCTGTATGCTGACCTTGCAAGCCACTTCGGCAGATGGGTGAGGCTTCCAGCCTGTCAGTTACTTGATGTCATTATGATGATGGTTGGCAACTTCAAAAGATGTTTGCTGTCATCGCCAATTAGCACTAAAAGCAACCCTTTTTGAAGGTGTGATTGGAGTTGACAGATGATTGGAGCTGACATCTTGCCTTCCAAAAAGCCTGCTGTGCCCAACTGTAGGTATGAATGGATTCAAGGAACAATCTGGAGGGCACTTTAAGCTCCCAGCTGCTCTCCTGCAGCTGCCTCCTTCCTTGGCTTCAAATACAACATCAGGTCAGGTGGGCATAGTTTGGTGGAAATGGCCTCACCTGACAAATGAGGATCCATGGCAGGCGTGATTTGGCCTACGGGCTGGAGGTTCCCCATGGCTTGCTCTGTAGGTTCTGTAAAACTAGGCCCTGCTGTTTCCACAAAATTATTGTGAATAAACAAACGATATGAAGAATTATTATGCAAGCATTTATCTAGCAAAATGCTTTTTAGAAATCTCAGAAGAGAATTGGGGATTTTCACTTTGAAAGTGGGCACTTAAATTCTGGACATGGCCCCTGAAATTAATGTGGAATACCACATTTATTCATGGGTGAAGGAACAGCAACAATTTTGGAATTGCTATAGGAGAAGAAGCTTCATGCTGAAGCTAAGCATGGTAGATAAAGTGAAGTTAAAATGTACAACCCATGTATTGAAATTTTTGAAACCAATCCTAATTATATGTACGACAATGATGATTCACAAAGCTACTGAAATCATGGAAGCCTCTTGTGTAAGCTTGGTGGGTATGTACTACCTGGTATTCTTTGTATCAAGTTGTAGGCTGCTACCCAGCTCTTCTCACTTTTCCTACCTAGTATCTTTAGACAATGGTTCTTTGTCACGTTGAACAGTGATGGCTGTTTGAAAAGATTGGCATTGGTCTTAACTATGTTGTGTTGACATGCTTTACCTAGGTCAACTTGCCACAAGGGTGCAACAGAACAGGTTGTGACATTAGTACATCAGTTATTTTGCATTGTCCAAAACACTGATTCCCTGGTACCGTTACTCATCAGATTAGTTTTTTAATAGTTTCCTGGCTTTGCCTGACCCATAAGATTGCACCCTGATTATTTGTCTGAATCCTCAGATTTTCTGTTCTATTCACTTTATATGATTTTATATTGCTGTTTTAGATTGCGTATTATTATTATTGACCTGTTTGCCACCCTGGACTTCTTCAGGAAGAAAGGCATGACATAAATTCAACTAATAGTGAGCTTGCTTTTTAGATTGTACATTAGAGATTTTACCCCTGCTATGTTTAATACAATGTATGTGGAAATATGTTGCAGATGTTTGAAGTATTAAGCTGTAAATACACACTGAACACACGTGTAGGTTTGCCAATATACTTATAAATTCTAGAAACAAATTTTGTATCATACAACCTTATTGATAAGAGCAAACTTGAGACTTTCTCCAATGCTGATTACAGTGGTGCCTCGCAAGACGAAAAGAATCCGTTCCGCGATTCTCTTCGTCTAGCGGTTTTTTCGTCTTGCGAAGCAAGCCCATTGACAGCTTAGCGGATTAGCGCTATTAGCGGTCTAGCGGCTTTTAGCCGCTAGACTGTTAAGCGGCTGTTAACAGCTTATCAGCTGTTAAGCGGCTTATCAGCGGAACAGCTGATTAGCGGCTTAGGAAAGGGGGGAAAAAAGCGAAAAAAACTGCGGGAACTCGCAAGATTTTTTCATCTTGCGAAGCAACCCCATAGAGAAATTCGTTTAGCGAAGCGCCTCCAAAACGGAAAACCCTTTCGTCTAGCGGGTTTTCCGTCTTGCGAGGCGTTCGTCTTGCGGGGCACCACTGTATATTTAATTGGATTGAGGAGGATTTGTCTGTGTAACAAAAGCCTTTAGTCAAAATTTTGCTGATTGCAGCTAGAGTAGTGTAGGTCTGAAGATGGAAGGGCTCTCAGTCCCCATATAGACGGGACTGGCTATTGAAATCTTGAATTAGCAGAAAATGATGAATTGGCTACTCTGGTTTATTAGAGGTATTTTCCACAGTACAAAATTTTCTGAGAGGTGACTGTTTTGTGAAATAGAGTAATATGAATTTTAGAAGTATTATATTTGAAAGAATTTGAGTTATGTAGCTTTGTATTTATGAATAAACGAGCTTAAAAAAAATTAAGAGTTTTTTTTTTAAAAAAAATAATGCAGCAGAACTCTCAGCTCTTTGATAAGCCTGTCCTTTTATATTGACTGCTGGTTCCATGGTAAAGCTGGTCTACTTGTTGGCAGTTTATTGTCTGTAAATGGGGCTGTCCTTCAGTGTATCAGCCAGCCAGCCATACTACATGATACCTTATTCCTCCAAATTTCCCCCCTACAGTCATTATTCTGTGGCCACAGAGCACACTTGGTTCTCATTGGTTTATATTTGTGTTTCTTCCTAGCATTTTCCCCTTAAAATTGTACTTTTGCAGACTTTGGGGTTTCCCCAAGCCTACTGGTACCACTTCTATGTGAAGGATGTTTGGCTGTATAAGTAGCAGCATTCACAGAAATAGTAGAAGTGATTATTCATTAGCAACATTTATTTATAAAAATACTTACCGTAATATCATTAAAAATATCAATGCAGTGTACAGCAATATATATAAAAATGCTGTACACTGCTTTGAGATAGATAGATAGATAGATAGATAGATAGATAGATAGATATAAACACCAGAATGAGTTAACGTATTGAGAATCCTAGCCAAAAAAAGGGCATTTCCTTAACTTTTAGTTAATTTTTACTAGAATATTGTCTAAACCTACCATAAACAAATCGGCTTAGCCTCATCCAGACCCTGCTTATTCTAAATGATAGCAATACTTTCCTTTGTGATTTACAAGATGAGCTGTTTAGCTGTCTAGACAAATAACCACGGTAGCTGCTTTTTCTGTAACAGTGACCTACTTGCTTATACTGTAAAACTAATCAGCTTTGACAGTAACCCCAGAAAATTTCCTTCTTAGGTTGGTTCAACATGGCTGCAGTTTTTTTCCTCCTTAAAGAAAACCTTTTTGGTTTTTTTTTAAATTAAGCTAAGAACCTGTTGGATATCATGAAAACCCTACACATCTTGTAGGAAAGTTTATGAGAACCCAGTTGAACTACTGGGATATAAAAAAGGCTTACATGCAGGGGTAGGGTGTGGTGTCCTAATGTCATTAATCATTTGTACACTTCCATCTTTATCCTTGAATGAAGACAAACATTATTGTCTCACTAAACCAGCAATTGCCTATCATTATCACCAGTTTTTACCATAATCACTTCTGTGTTCCAGTTACAGATAGGTAGCCGTGTTGGTCTGCCATAGTCAAAACAAAACAAATTCCTTCCAGTAGCACCTTAAAGACCAACTAAGTCAGTTCTTGGTATGAGCTTTCGTGTGCATGCACACGAAAGCTCATACCAAGAACTGACTTAGTTGGTCTTTAAGGTGCTACTGGAAGGAATTTGTTTTGTTTTCACTTCTGTGTTCATTACCTTTTGTTTTTGCGTCTTGTCCCTATAGAGCATTCAGTAAAATTGGAAGCTTGCTGTTATTAGGTATTTGGGTGCTACCATGATAAAAGTACAGTGGTACCCCGCAAGACGAATACCTCGCAAGACGGAAAACCCGCAAGACGAAAGGGTTTTCCGTTTGCGAGTTGCTTCGCAAGACGAATTTCCCTATGGGCTTGCTTCGCAAGAAGAAAGCCCATAGGGAAATCTCCGGTGACCTCTTTTAAATGCTGGCGGTGGGGAGCAAAGCCTTCCCCCCCCCTCCGGCCTTCAGAAGAGGTCCAGGAAGGCCGGCGGGGGCCGAAAGGCTTTGCTCCCCACCGCCAGCATTTTAAAAGCGGTCCGGGATAGCAGGGAAGCGCTTCCCGCTATCCCGGACGGCTTTTGAAGGCAGGCGGGGGGGAGCAAAGACTTTCGCCCCCCGTCGGCCTTCAGAAGAGGTCCTGGACCTCTTCTGAAGGCTGGCGGGGGGTGAAAGTCTTTGCTCCCCCCCGCCTGCCTTCCCAGGGGCTTTAAAATCGCCCCGGGACAGTGGAGAAGTCCGCTGTCCGGGGCGATCTTAAAATGCTGGCGGGCGGCAGCGAAGCCTTCGCTGCCGCCCGCCAGCATTTTAAAAAACCCTGGGACAGCGGAGAAGTCCTCTGCTGTCCCGGGGTTTTTTTAAAATGCTGGGGGTGGGAAGAAAAGCCCTTGTCCCCCCCCAGCCTTCAGAAGAGGTCGGGGGACAGACTGTCCCCCGACCTGGTCTGAAGGCGGTTTCCATAGGAACGCATTGATTGATTTTCAATGCATTCCTATGGGAAACCGTGCTTCGCAAGACGAAAAACTCGCAAGACGAAAAAACTTGCGGAACGAATTAATTTCGTCTTGCGAGGCACCACTGTATAGGTTTTTTTATCTTGCCTGTAATTTAGATAGAATATGGTGGGAAGATTTTTTTTTTTTTAAAGTTTCAGCCAGGGGTGCCAGCAGGGCATTATTTTCTAAATAAGTGCTGTATTTCTTTTCATCTAAAAAGTTCCTCCCTTCTAAAATAACAATTAAAAAGACTTCCTTTTTAAATTTATGTAACTAAATAGAGCTGTACAGTTGTACCTTGGTTGACAAACGACTTGTGACTTGGAACGTTTTGGCTCCAGAACACCGCAAACCCGGAAGTGATTGTTTTGGTTTGCGAATGTTCTTTGGAACCCGAACGTCCGTCATGTCTTCCAATTGGCTGCAGGAAGCTCCTGCAGCCAATCAGAAGGCACACCTTGGTTTACAAACATTTTGGAATTCGAATGGACTTCCGGAACGGATTCCGTTCGACTTCTGAGGTATTAGGATTGTGTGACAGACATGTTATCAAAAAAATATTGACTGGATCCTAGTGAAGTAGTACTACAGCTCATGGTCAACTTGGCAGCTTAAGCCAGAGTTAAACAAAGCCAAAGTTTCCTTCCATACCAGATGAAGCAACATGTAATGTGTACAAAGCTTAATGAATTGACACCATGGTACCATCCATTAGATTTACTCAAACCTGTCCCCTGAACTGAGACAATGGATATTCCTGTCACTGTTGCTCCATTAGGGCTCCATGCGGTAGGATTCAGTTGCATAGGGGGATAGGAAGTTGCATTATGCAGAGTGTGACCATTAATCCATCTAACTCTGTATTGCCTACACTGACTGGCAGTTGCTCTCCAGGATTTCTGACACAATTCCTTCCCAGCCCTACCTGGAGATGCTTGAGTTTGAACCTTGGACCTTCTGCACGTAAAACTGGTGTTCTGTTTTTTCCTGCACTGCAATGGGTAACGAGGAATTTCTAAACTGGAAATGCTAAGCTTCTGTTTAGGGTTCAGCAATGAGAAATGGAAGCCTTGTGCAACATGTTTGCAGTGTTCACTTGTACCCTACTTTCAGCCTGAAACTGGACTTCAAGGCAGAAATGTTCAAGACAGATTTGAACTGAAAAGGCTGTTTCTATAAGTTTAAGGTCAAATTGGGGGGGAAAGAAATCTGTACACAGCTCTCCATAAGCTGGACCTTTTTCTCTCCAAACACTTTCTGTTACCTGAAGTTCATTGCTAAATGGGTGCATAGAAAGCATAGCAGAGGCATATTCTTTTAAGAGTATTTTGCTTAATCCTTTAAGTCTGCTCCAGCTTTGTGTCTGTAACATGAACATTTTTAAGCAAGATGCACTGAGTTGATGATAAGTGTACACAAATAATTAAGCTACATGAAAAAATAGCACCCTGAGAATTCAAGAGGATGAGATATTAAAACAGAATACAGTGGTACCTCTAGTTAGGAACTTAATTCATTCCGGGGTCCGTTCTTAACCTGAAACTGTTCTTAACTAGAGGCGTGCTTGCTGCCACTGCGCCACCATCACACAATTTCCGTTCTCATCCTGGGGCAAAGTTCTCAACTTGAGGTAACTCTTCCAGGTTAGCAGAGTTTGTAACCTGAAGCGTTTGTAACCTGAGGTGTTTGTAACTCGAGGTACCACAGTATGCTGACATATTTGGCACATGGGCGCATTTGCAAACCGCAGAAGCTGCCATCACACTCACTGCAACAAAGCACACACCACATCCTATTTTCTGCAGTTAGAATGCTTCTTTAAAGCCAGATTTCAGCAGAAGGTGAGGCATCTGCGTCTGCATGTGTACCCAGAGCTGCTACACTGGCGACTTCTGAGATGTGTCTTGCCCATGTGTGTTGCTGTATTTCTTGGTAAAAGGGACATAGCTGTTCTCTATCAAGTTCTCTGGTTTGTTAGGAAAGCATTTCCCTGTTCTCCTTCCACCCTTTTAAAGACTGCTTTCCCGTGATTCAAAAGGGACATAACTCAGTGTGGATGAACTCTGCAACTTTTGAATAGGAGGCTGTGATGGATACACTGCAAATACACCTTTAGTTCATCACATAAAATATCCTATGGAGGCAGGTTTTGTTTATTACCTTACTACTGAAAGTGAGAGAATATAGTGAGAACTTGCTCTGTATCTTTCAGAGCGCCCTGTAGCTGACAACGAGCGCATGTTGGATCTTCTGCAGCGTCATGGAGTCCAGAGAAATGAAGTTAGGTTCTTTCTTCGCCATGAGCGGTCTCCTAATCGAGAAGCTGGTGAGTGTTAATTCTACTTTTTTGAGTGCAAGCCCAGTGTGAAACTTTGGAGAGGGTGCAGTGGCTCTTCATGCAAGTTCCTTTAACCTAAATTAGGGGTGGGGAACTGGGTTTGACTGGCGTGCAGGCTCCTGAACCTCCATAGGTCCTTTTGAGAGGTGGGACATGACACGAGACGAAGCATTTGCCATCATGGTTTGAAATCACACTGACCGGGCAAATACCCAAGGCTTTGCTGATGCTACTAATGGGTGTTGCTTGCAAACCTGCTTTCGACAGGGAGTTATGTAATTACCTACCTCACACCCGACATAGTTAGGACCTCTCTTGGCCTTAATTAGGCCTACTGGCTGTAGACTCCCCACTGGTGGCTTAGATGTATTGGACACCCAGCTGTGTGGAAGGCGGAAGTGCAGCAGAATATAAAGCTCCCAGGATTGTGTGATGAAAATCTCCTTTAGAGGCACATTAATGCTTTTGCCAGCTGAATAAATGTAGCATTCCATACTTGCTTCTTGTTGAATTCAGTGATGCAGTGACTTCAGAAACCACAATTTCTTTTTCTTAATTCATGTCTATTCTTCATGTTCTTTACTGATTAATCAGGAAGCCCCTTCGGCTGGTTTGGTTGGCTAGGACATGTGTTTGACTTTTTGTCACAATTGCAAGCTAACTATGGTGCAATGAAGCTAAAGGATCCTTGTTTCACAGACCAGTCCCTTAATTGTGCCTTAAATGTTGAGTTCATGCAAACCATTTATTTGGCCTGCTGCTATTTTTTAAATATATATAACTTGTCCACTTTAATTTTCATGAAAAAGGTACCTCTTGTTTCTCTTCTCTTGTCCCCTGCATATCTGACAAGGTTAATACATTTATTGCACAGGCAGCATTTTGTATGGCAGGGCTGCTGCTGTTGTGCTTACATTGATTTTCAAGTGTTGTTGGATGACTTTGTACCAAGTCTGAAACTGCAAACCTGCTTGTTTCTTCATTTCCTCCTCCCAACCTTGTAGAGAGGTAGTTTATATTAAAAGCATTCTTCTTTTTTAAAAAACTACTTACCTTCTCCCCCCTCCCCCTCCACTTCATACTTAAAAGGGAGCGGACCAAGAGTGCAAGATCCAGGCTTGAAGAGAAATGGTGTAAAAATGCCCGGTGAGCGGAGAATAGAGAATGGAGTAAGTATTGAGCATAAAACTACTTAAATGCAATCAAGGAAATAATTTCCTTTTGGTTTACAAATTTATTTTTTCTCCAAAACACCTAATGATGAAATTAGAAATATTTATACGACTTCCACGGTCAGTTCTTATATTAGTTAATAGGTTCAATCACAGAATACTACCCGGTCTCTGAAGGGATTTCACTTTGTGATGAGATCTCTCTGTATTTTGTTACTATTTTTTGAAGAAAAGCATGTAAATTCTCCTTATGTGAAGTCTAGATTGAGGAATCTCAAACTGGCTGCAAAAAGCAGGAGGCGGGGAGCCCTCTTGCCAGTTAGAAATATGTGACCAGTCTGCTCTGTATTTGTTTGGGGGGGGGCAACCTCAGCAGAACAGGCTGAGTGTTTTGCCCAAGGTTTCATGTTCCAAGCCTCCCAAGAAGTTATGTGGGAACCAGTTGCTTTAATAGCCACTGTGTAGTATAAAGTGTGAGGCTTCCTGACATTACTGGTATCAATTCAACCTTTTCAAAAGCCCACAGAGGTCACCAATCCTCAAAGTATTTACTAGTCTGTCAAGAAGTCAGTAGCTTGCATTTCCATGCTGGCCACGAAGAAAAGAAGCTAGCTCCTTCACAACCAGCATGGAAATTCAAGCTCCTGGGCTCTTAACAGGTAAAAAGAAAAAAAAGGGTGCCTTCTGACATTGGGAGCTGGCAGGGATGTGATGACCTGTCCCTCCTCTACCTGCCTGCACTCTCATTTTCATGGTATTCATGGTCACAAAGTTGTTTATGGCTACCTGGCAAATTGTATCTTGGGAATTGAGAAAATGGTCCTTAATTTTAAAAAGTTAGAAGTTTAACATATTTAGACTATGTGAGAGGGGTGGGATAGACATGTGTCAAAAAGAGGTTCAAAGATTCTCTCAAGGCAAATCTTAAAAAAAAGTAGTATAAATACCGACAATTGGAGAACAGCCTTTACCAAAGGTGTCATGGGTTTTGAAGATGCCTGAACTCAGGACGAAAGGGAGAAACACACTAAGATGAAGGCACACTTGGCAAATCCTCACCATGATCAACTCCTGTCCGGAAACCTATGTCTCCACTGTGGAAGGACGTGTGGATCCAGAATCAGCCTTCACAGTCACTTAGGGACTCATTGTTAAAACCGTGCTTATGGAAGACAATATTCCTTGGCAAAGAAGAAGAAGAGACATGTGCCCAGTATAATGATGTTCTTCGAACCTTTGCTGGATAGGTTTTTCTTGATGCTCACCATGTTTGGGATCTGAAAAAATTGTCTTTCACACTCCAAAATCAGTTCCTATGTGTTTGTGTTGTGTCATTGCCTGAACATTGCCTACAGCATGTGGCTTGACTCTGTTGTTGGGGTTGTGCACCTGCTTCTGACTTGTGGTGCTCTGTGGATCAGGATTGAGCAAATTGATGTCTGGATTCTATTAGTTTGAGTTGGAGGTTGAACATAGATGACCCCTGTGTACCTTCTGGTTTGGTGATTGTCCAGAATGCACTGGAACAAAAGTATGCTAGTAGCCTGTTTATATCTTCTTCAGTAGTCCTTGCTTTTTACCTTCCACCATGTCTCCAAAATGGTACAGCAATCAGGCCTTTAATTCTGAAGCCAGATGGGCAATGTACTATATAGACTTCAGCACAACAGTATGCTTATACCAAACTCTTACATATATATATATATTTAATTACCGAAGGTCAATGCTCCTCGGATGGATATGACTCTAGGTGAATTGCAGGAAATGGCATCACGTCAACAGCAACAAATAGAGGCCCAACAGCAAATGCTGGCTAACAAGGTTTGTTGAAATAAGTTTTCCCCCCTGTAAAAATTACCTATGAATAAAAAAGTATGAGAAAAGCAGCTTCTAAAAAATGTGAATTTTGTAAAGCGCTAAATATTAAAAGTGGCATCCTTGGATTTCTTCAAACAGACTGTTTTGGGGGCAAACAAGTTAGTTACTGTGGACTGAGAGCTGTGCCTTAATTTGGCCATGACCACCTTCAGTGCCAAATGTTATGTGTTCTTTTTGAATATATCATATATGTGTTAGGAAATCCTGTGGTTTCCTGAAAAGTTGCTAGAGTTCTGAACTGGGAAGATCGGTTATTGAAGGCATGCGTTTCTAAAAGAGGGTTTGCTCACCAAATTGAGGGCCAAATAAAATGTTGCTGGGGAATTTAAGTTGAAGACCTAAGCTCTTTTTAAAAAGAGAATTGCAGTGTTTTTGTCTCCAGCCTTTTCCTTGGAAGCCATTTTTAATGGTATAAATTGCTGTGGCTGGAGGAAAATATGGAAACCCTAAACTATTTGTTTAGCTTTGTACACTCATCTTCCTTTGTACACTCATCTTCCTACACGGCTACCTATCTGTAAAAGCTACTGGAAGGAATTTTTTTATTTTGTTTTGACCATGGCAGACCAACACGGCTACCTATCTGTAACTCATCTTCCTTTAGTTTAGTTGGGTTTTTAAATATTTTTAGTAATTATGTGAACTGCAGTGCTTATTATTGTAATGCACAATGCATAAGGTGAAGTAGGTTTTCTCTGCTCTAGAAATCATATGTCATTAGTATAACACCATTAAGTAGCTTAATCACAATGAGCATAATGCTTGTTCTGTTGACTTGTAGGAGCAGCGGTTAAAATTTCTGAAACAGCAGGACCAGCGGCAGCAACAACAAGCTGCAGAGCAGGAAAAGCTCAAAAGATTAAAAGAAATTGCTGAGAATCAGGAAGCCAAGTTGAAGAAAGTGAGAGCTCTCAAAGGTCACGTGGAACAAAAACGGCTCAGTAATGGGAAGCTAGGTGAGTTGCTAGAGGTTTTTTGGATAACTGGTTTATAGCGTCTGTTTCAAGTTAGTGTTCAGATGTTCCTACATAGAATTGTTTAGATATTGGCTGTATTCTCATATAATGTTGGGTCATGGTTTATTCAACAATTGAGTTGTCTCACAGACAAGCAAACAAGCCATGGCATGTTTCTCCAAAGCATGGTTTGTTTTCCAGCTACTCTTGCCTCATGCCTCTGTAGCTTGGTGGGTATCTAGAGTGGGGTGGGCAAACAAACCATGGTTAAGCAAGGCTTTGTATTGAGGCATAATGCTAAAACACAGTTAAAACAAGCCATGGTTTTTAAACCAACAACAAACTTTCAGTGTGGCAGACCTTGCCTTGTAGAACTGCCTACCTCTAGAGGTTTGGCCTGCCTATCTTTAGACATCATCTGAAAACTCTTGTCTAGACAGTTCAGTGTGATTTCCACATTTTAACCAACCAGTATCCACTGATGTTTTCTCGGTGTTTTTAAATGACATTTTTATTGATACTTTGACTGATTTTATTATATTTGTATGTAGTAAGCCACCTTGATAAAATTTTTGAAAGTGAAGATGATAAATATTTCAATAAACAGACAAATAATATTGATACTGATGTTCTCCCTTGCTTTGATATGGTACATTTTGCAAGTGTATCTTCCCAACTCTGATAAAAAAATTCCTTCCAGTAGCACCTTAAAGACCAACTGAGTTAGTTCTAGGTATGAGCTTTCGTGTGCATGCACACTTCTTCAGATACTTCTTCAGATGCATGCACACGAAAGCTCATACCTAGAACTAACTCAGTTGGTCTTTAAGGTGCTACTGGAAGGAATTTTTTTATTTTGTTTTGACCATGGCAGACCAACACGGCTACCTATCTGTTCCCAACTCTGAATTTTTCTTGTTCCTCCCCAGGCTGTTTCAATGCAGCAAAAAGTGTACTGTAAATGAATTCAGAGGCATACAGTTCAATATCATTTTATAGCTCCCTTACCTAGCAGAAAATTGCTTCAATTCAAACTCTGTGTGGCACTACCTTCTTCAGATCCTAGAACAAAATCTTTCAAATTTGTTCAGGGCTTAAATAATGCACATCTACCTGTCTTCTCCCCCGCTAACCCACAAAAGAGTGAAAAATTTTTTTGATGAAAAAATAGTGTCCAGAAGACCTTTCTTCTGATAAATAAACTATATAAATTCTGAAGCTGATAACTTGATAGCTTGATCAGCTGTCTAGCTTCTGATTGGTGTAACCTTCTTTGAGCTTCTGGTCATATCTTCCCCATTAGCAGCTGCCTTGGAAGCAGCCAACATTTGGTCATCTCTCAGCAACAGCCATTGTGTTCTGTCTTCTTCCTCTGCAGTGGAGGAGATTGAGCAGATGAACAGCTTGTTCCAGCAAAAACAACGAGAGCTGGTACTGGCTGTGTCAAAGGTAGAGGAACTTACTAGGCAGTTGGAGATGCTGAAGAATGGCCGGATTGATGGTTACCATGACAACCAGTCAGCTGTTGCTGAGCTTGACCGACTGTACAAGGAGCTTCAGGTAACTGCAAGACTGCTCTACAGACCTGGAGTAAGGGAGGCGGGCAGGTCACACATTGCCTTGCGAAGGAATTTGCTTTCACCTCTTGTCTCTGACAAAGCCAGAATTGTCCAACCTGCTTAACAGTCAGCATAGTTTGTGTCTTCTGTATTATTCTCAGTGTCGATTATTGTCTACCTGACGCACTTGTGTACAGAAGCAAAGCCCACCCAGAACTTCCATGCGGGCTCCTACCCTTTCAGAACTTTTTTTTTTTAATATAAAAAAATAGTTTCGTGCATCACGGCAACCACCCTGGAAGTTATTTATTTTGCATTCCTAATTTCCCCTCCTGAATGCATTCAGCTGAGGAACAAACTGAACCAGGAGCAGAATGCCAAGCTGCAGCAACAGAGGGACTCTTTAAACAAACGCAACTCAGAGGTGGCAGTTATGGATAAGCGTGTTAATGAGCTGAGGGAACGGCTGTGGAAGAAGAAGGCTGCGCTGCAGCAAAAGGAGAATGTCCCGGTGAGTGCCAGGCACCCCCCCAACCCCCACAAAAACACTACTCTTAACACTGAAGTATTTGCCGAGAAGTATTTGGTGAGAAGTTGCTGAGAAGCTTTGTGTCTGCCATATCCCTAACATTTTCATTGTAGCATGAAAACCGCTTTAAATAATACATTAGCATTAACCTATTTAGTCCTTTATAAAGGGAAGAGCGGTTCCCACACCTTTAGTGCTTTCTTTCCACGAAAGAAAATATATTGTGTATACAGAGCCTATAGTGTGTGTGTGTGTGTGTGTGTGTGTGTGTGTGTGTGTGTGTTCCTGGCCGGGGGGGGGGGGGAGATTCCCCAAAAGATGGATTGTATGGATTGCTTAATTATTTCTTAAATCTTGATGCATCTTGTGTAGGTGTCTCCAGATGGGAATCAGCCACAGCCAGTGGTATCTACTCCAAGCAGAGTGGCAGCTGTTGGTCCTTACATCCAGTCTTCCACCATGCCACGCATTGCCTCAAGGAATGAACTTTTAGTCAAACCAGTCTACCCTGATGGGACTTCAGCCTTGCAAGCCCCTGATGGTCCATTGAAAACGCAGACTCTCCCAAACATGAGAGCTGGGATTCTTTCACAAGTGAAAGCTCCTGGAGGTAACTATATATATATATATCATTATTATTTTCTTCCGGTTTTTATTAATGCAAAGTGTGCTGGTGTTTCCTGTTGTCGCCTGGTCCATATTTTTTTAATCCTTCTGATGCAGAACTTGCTAAGTATAGCATTTAGCCATCTATGTTTAATTTAGCTGTTTGAAAGGAACATTTTTCTTGAAGTAACTAATCTTTTCTCTCTCTGTTTCCTCTAATCACCTTAACTAGGTGAGGGGCAGTGCATTCTATATGGTATTTTCAAGAATAAATGAAATCATAAATGCTAAACAGTGATCATTTAGACATATATTCAAAACACTCACTGCTCAACAAGATTTTTTTAATCTCAGCATTAGTTCCATTTATATCATATGGCAATATCCCATGTTTCTGGCATTAGTGTTTAAGCATAATCCTGAAAATAAGGATTTTATTGGATAATGCTGTATTTGTAAATTGTAAATATTAGAAGCAAGTTGGTTATCCAGAAGAAGAGGCACTGTATAGTTAATTCTGCTTTGTATGGTATTCTTGTTTTGTCTTCAGTGAGCAAGAGTGTTTATGGATTTCAATCTTGCTATTAGAAACACTTTGAGAACCTATTTTTTGTGAAGTGCTTATGAAAGTTGTACAAAATACTCATGTCCCAATATGTACAACTGTTAAAAGAAGACTGTACATGTCTTTGAAATCTTATTTTTGGTGAGCTTGAGCTGATTGGTGTTTTATCCTAGTTTTAAAGTTACATATTTTAATTATAGCATAGAAATAGGATGCATTAATTTTAAATTGTGCATTCTCTCCCTGCCTCTCTCTCAGTAGTCCATTTGCTCAAGCTGTGCTAAGTGTTCTGTGAAAACTGCCTTGTTATTAAGCCTGTGAGATTTGTGAATGTTAGGCTTGCGTTAGGGGAGATTTAATTCACATTCCTCTCTATCTATGAATTCATGTGAGTGGTCTTCAGTGAATTAAGCCTGTTTTAGCGTTCTCTACCTGCAAGAAAAAGGAATTACGACTTTCACTTAGTTATTGTTACAAGGATGATAGATAGCTACTGAGTGTTGTAACGCAATGCATTTTTGTATAAAGGCTACAGCTGCTGCTCCAGAAATTAAGAGATCATATGGAGGCGCCAGATTTGTTGATAGCCGATTATAAATATCAGTTATCAACAGAGTTCTTGTTATGAATTTGTACTGATTTTTAAAAGCAAGTTGTGCTTACCAATACGTAAACCGAGTTTCTGTTTCCGTAAGTGAATTCCTTTTTCTGGGTACTTGTGGGCAGTATCCCTACAAGCTGTGTAATGCTACCAGACCTCACAATCAGTGTAGTCCTTGGTGTTTTCACAGTTCTTTGGATATTGGAAATAATCCCCTGATTGTACACCACCGTGCCTCAATTGCTTCTAATAACGATACTCCTTTCAACAGCAGAGCCCAGTTAACACCAGAGAATCCTGATTTGTCATAATCAGCTAAGCTCAGTCTATATCTTTTGTATCTGGAACATAAATGTGATTCTTCTGTTCTTGAACTAGCATTATTTATTTTCCTTTACTGTCACTGTTTCTGGGGAAAATGCTAACTCAAATTGTGCTAATAATTTAATACTGTAACCGTAATTAACAAATGGGCAAAAGCTAATAGGTCCAGTGAAACATGTCTCCAGCCACACCTATTTCTGACTCCTTGAGTGCTTTTGCCTGGGTAGAATGGGTCATTGATATGTGATAATGCCTCTCGCTTGCCTGGATGAAGAGATAATGTGCATGTATGTGTAGTGTGCCTTGTATTCTGGAGAAGGGGTCCCGTCCCCCCATTTTCCTTCTCCTTATTTTCTCTGTTTCCTTTTACTCCAGGTACTACACCTGCTGGTTCAAAACCTCCACTCGCTATCAGTGACTGGAATAATGCGAGCGCTGGCCATGTTATCAGCCAAGGACTAACTTCCATGGTGACCAAAGCCAACAGTAGCAACGAAGTGCAAGGTAGGTCCGTTTTTATGGGTGTTTCTGCCTCTTTCCAAATTAAGCAGAGTATATCTTTGTAACCCTAATGTTACATAGTGTACTTTAGAGATGATTAACTGCCTGTCACAAAGGTTATTTGCTCTTATTCTGGGTTGGGGTGGCTTCTCTCTCCCAGAATTTTGCTGGTGTGTTTAGTCCAGGGGTCAGCAAACTTTTTCAGCAGGGGGCTGGTCCACTGTCCCTCAGACCTTGTGGGGGGCCAGACTATATTTCGAAAAATAAATAAATAAATAAATAAATAAATAAATTCATATGCCCCGCAAATAACCCAGAGATGCATTTTAAATAAAAGCACACATTCTACTCATGTAAAAACACACTGATTCCTGGACTGTCCGCAGGCCAGATTTAGAAGGCAATTGGGCCAGATCCGGCCCCTGGGCCTTAGTTCGCCTACCCATGAGTCAGCTCAGATGCTTCTCTTCATTTCAGTAGCTCAGGTGGTGGAATGGTTAACCTAATTTCCTAATGGAGCTGTGACAGTTCTCTGTTGATCCCTCTTCAGCTTAATGTTTTGACCCTTAAAGTTGTAACAGGGCTGCTTGCACAGATGGCACTGGCTTCCAACTGGTCTGCTTTATTCGTGGCTGATATTATTATATGACACACACCTGGTCCATTTCTTATGAGAAGACAAGTGTTACTTCATGCAGAATCTTTTTAGCTGAGAAGTGTGCTTTTTTTTAAAAAAAAAAAGGTTTTAGTTTTTTCAAAAGTATTACAAATGCTTACTTCAAATCTAACCTTCCTTTTGTCTTTTTAGTTGGTGAGGGAGATGTTCCTCTTAGAGAAAGGGAGAAAAAAGTACGCCCCTTTTCCATGTTTGATTCTGTTGACTCCAATGGAGCTGTTGGAGTGCCTACAACAGGTACACTGAGAAAAAACCAGAGCAGTGAAGACCTTCTGCGAGACGGCCAGGTATTTGGACGTATAGTGCCTTTTGAGTTGCAATGTGCTCTCCAAGCATGCTTGAGAAGCCTCTAAATCCATGTGCTACTGTGAACAGCGGTCATGAATTTATGCTAAACGTCTCAGTCTCTTGTTAGCTAGTATGATCTGCTGGGCATAATTAAAAACTTGATTTTAGATGAGCCAAAGATTCAGTGGCGTTTTTTGGCATATAATAACCACTCCCTTCTGTTCTCAACCTGTAAAAACTAGGATTGATAACAACAACAAAAAAGGCTCCTTTACAGGCTGGCGGTTCCTTACATGATTGAGAAGGGAAATTGTACCACCTGTCTACAGGGGCAAGGGAGGGAAAGGAAATATTTAAAAGAAGATTGTAGAAATATGAGAGAACCCCAGTAGTGCAGTTAGGTAATTTTAGTCTCTGGACTTAATAGTCTTCACCGGGTATATCACTTTTTATGGCAACGTGCATTTATTTTAATTAACAAATACCCCATAACACAGTTCTCCAGGCAGTGTGTTATCTGACCTGCTTCAAAATGAAGCATGTCATTTGAGGGGGTTGCTCCTGTTTTGTTTTGTTTTACTGTTCATTAAGGCCCTGGACATTTGCTAAAAGATCTTCCCTGATGGCGATTTGGTGCATCTCATTTTAGTCTTTGGGTGGAGCCGATGTCAGATGCTGCCTCTTACATATCTGCTACCAACTTCAGAACTGAGAAATAATTGGAAAGTTATCAAAAGTTATATTGGAAATGGGAAAGTTATACTGTGAAAGTGTACCTCCTTAAGCTATACAATTCATGTTCAGGATTAGAAGTTGGTAATCTTAATAATTATTCATAAAGGAAACAGTTTATAAGAAGTAAATAAGGAGGCCAGATACAGAAAGGAAGTCTTTTATTTTGTTGTTTGTATTGTTGTATGTTATGTTCACGTTTAACGAAGGTGGATTTGTGTATTGGGGGTGGGGGGCTTGTGTTGTAAATAAAATTCCAATAAAAATTTAAAAATAAAAAGGAGGTAGTAATAACTTGGCGTAAGCAAAGGTAAAGTTAGTCCTGACAGTTAGGTCCAGTCTCAGACGACTCTGGGGTTGTGCGCTCATTTCGCTCTATAGGCCGAGGGAGCTGGCGTTTGTCCGCAGACAGTTTCCAGGTCATGTGGCCAGCATGACTAAGCCACTTCTAGCATGACTAAGCCGCTTCTGGCGAAGCCAGAGCAGCGCACGGAAATGCCGTTTACCTTCCCGCCAGAGCGGTACCTATTTATCTACTTGCACTTGACGTGCTTTCGAACTGCTAGGTGGGCAGGAGCTGGGACCAAACAACGGGAGCTCACCCTGTCGCGGGGATTCGAACCGCCGACCTCCTGATCGGCAGGCCCTAGGCTCAGTGGTTTAGACCAGTGTTTCCCAACCTTGTGCCTCCAGGTGTTTTTGAACTACAACTCCCATCATCCCTGACTAGCAAGACCAGTGGCAAGGGATGATGGGAATTGTAGTCCAAAAACACCTGGAGGCACAAGGTTGGGAAACACTGGTTTAGACCACAGCGCCACCCATGCAAACTCGTGTGTCTTTGATTTGCTGTTCTACAGCAGTTTGGCTTCTCCTTTGACCCCATCACTCTTAGAATAGATTTTCTATTTTCCTGACAATTGTTTTCTCTTACAGACTGGCACTAAAAATGTGGCAAAAGTGCCGCCACCTGTTCCCACCAAACCAAAACAGATAAACTTACCTTACTTTGGCCAAGCTGGTCAGCTGCCTTCTCCAGATGTTAAGCCTGATGGTAATATCCAGAAGCTGCCTCTGACAATTGCTGCTGCAGGAAACAAGCAGAAGCCACCAACCCAGCTAACTCCACCAGCATCTCAGCAGGCCCAGCAAAAGATCTGTGTGTCTCCAAGTGGCCTTCCTGCTAATCCGGACCTGACTCTTCTCAAGCAAGAGAGTCCTCCTGCGGCAGCTGTGAGGCCTTTCACCCCTCAGCCAGCGAAAGAGGCTCCCCCGCCACCTTTCCGAAAGCCGCAGACGGTTGCCGCAAGTTCAATCTATAGCATGTACACAAAGCAGCAGACTCCTGGGAAGAACTTCCAACAGGCAGTGCAGAGTGCACTGACAAGGGCACAGACCAGAGGACCCCATTTTCCAAGTGGTGAGCATTTGGTTTCACTTTGCTTTTCCAAAGCATGTCCTGCATTACCGAGGAAACTTAGATTCTCTAAAGGGGTGTTGGGCGGGGGGGGGGGGGAGAGGAAGAGGCCACAGGATGAGAAGTCACTGCGAACCCAAGTGAGAATTCAGAGAGCCAGTATGTCTTTAAATAACCTGTTCAAGTTACACCAGTTTGCTCATATTTTCGGTGGGATCTAGAACAAGTTAGTGGTGCTTAAGCTCCTGGGAAGATCAGTATGGAAAGCTAGTAAAGTGGTAACGTAACATTTCCTTCCTGAAGGGTTTATTCCCCCTCCCCAATAACTCTACAAATAAAATGTCCAAATTAAACTTATAATGTACGGCGCTTTCATATATGTTCATTCTGCTACAATGAAGTAATCAGTATTGATGTGTTGCTTTTCATTTCATATTGATTACACAATATAAAATAAAAAATGTCATTCCCTCTTAATACTCAAGTGGGGGTGGTTTGTTTGTTTGTTTGTTTGTTTGAAAGATGTGTGCTGTCAGGTGCAGATCTGAGTGACCCCCGTTTCTCCTAGAACTCTGCCGTGTAGCTCAGTGGGGGAGAAATAACTGCCCTTCCTACGCTTGTATTGCTCAGATTCAGGGATTCCTGCCTTTTGAGCCTCTGTCAAAGAGCATTCTATAGTACTCTGTAGTGTTCTATAGTGTTACATTGCTTCTCTTTAGGCCTAACACGACTCCAGCTGGAATTGGAACACTGTTGCCCAGTGCTAGGTTTAGGACTGACCAAATACAGTGGTGCCTCGCAAGACGAAATTAATTCGTTCCGCAAGTTTTTTCGTCTTGCGAGTTTTTCGTCTTGCGAAGCACGGTTTCCCATAGGAATGCATTGAAAATCAATCAATGCGTTCCTATGGAAACCGCCTTCAGACCAGGTCCGGGGACAGTCTGTCCCCCGACCTCTTCTGAAGGCTGGGGGGGGGGGAACAAGGGCTTTTCTTCCCACCCCCAGCATTTTAAAAAACCCCGGGACAGCAGAGGACTTCTCCGCTGTCCCGGGGTTTTTTAAAATGCTGGCGGGCGGCAGCGAAGGTTTTGCTGCCGCCCGGCAGCATTTTAAGATCGCCCCGGACAGCGGACTTCTCCGCTGTCCCGGGGCGATTTTAAAGCCCCCGGGAAGGCAGGCGGGGGGGGGGAGCAAAGACTTTCGCCCCCCGCCAGCCTTCAGAAGAGGTCCAGGACCTCTTCTGAAGGCCGGCGAGGTGCGAAAGTCTTTGCTCCCCCCCCCCGCCTGCCTTCAAAAGCCGTCCGGGATAGCGGGAAGCGCTTCCCTGCTATCCCGGACCGCTTTTAAAATGCTGGCGGTGGGGAGCAAAGCCTTTCGGCCCCCGCCGGACTTCCTGGACCTCTTCTGAAGGCCGGGGGGGGGGGAAGGCTTTGCTCCCCACCGCCAGCATTTAAAAGAGGTCCCCGGAGATTTCCCTATGGGCTTTCTTCTTGCGAAGCAAGCCCATAGGGAAATTCGTCTTGCGAAGCGCCTCAAAAAATGGAAAACCCTTTCGTCTAGCGGGTTTTCCGTCTTGCGAGGCATTCGTCTTGCGGGGCACCACTGTAGTGATACCTCAGAGTACAACACTTAGGCTGGGAGAGCACCATATTTTTGTTGCAGGTCCCCTACTTCTACATGCTTTTAATCATATTTATATGAAAAAATTTTTGGTCATATTAGCAATTTTGATACAAACACGCTGGATTTGTGTTGATAAGTCTCATGTTGAAAAGTCTCACCTGTGTAAAGTTTGTGCTCGTAGGTTTTGCATTTCCCTGTTCTTGCTGCCAAACTATTTACGGCTTCCTTTTTCTGATTTGTTCCTCAGTGTATGGAAAGCCAGTTATTGCTGGAGCCGGTCCCCCAAATCAACAGCAGCAGGCTGAGAATATTTATTCAACTACTCAAGGCAAGCCAGGCAGTCCAGAACCTGAAATGGAGACTACAGCTTCAGCCAGTGAAAATAATGAAACGGAGCGTATTCCTCGTCCACTCAGCCCAACAAAGCTGTTGCCTTTCTTGTCAAATCCTTACAGAAATCAAAGTGATGCAGATCTGGAAGCCCTTAGGAAGAAGCTATCCAACGCCCCAAGACCACTGAAGAAGCGTAGTTCTATTACTGAGCCAGAGGGTCCTAATGGCCCCAATATTCAAAAGCTCTTGTACCAGAGAACAACTCTGGCTGCTATGGAGACTATCTCTGCCCCATCCTACCCATCGAAGCAAACTTCCGTAGCTGCCGCTGAAAACTCAGCGGAAATCCCAAACCCTTATTTAAGCACAGAAGTGGCCAAAGAGTTAGTTCCTCCTTCACCTGAGCCAACTATTGCAGAAGAGGCAGAAACGCCAAATGCCGACCAGAATGCAGGGCCTCTTCCTCCGTCAGGCCTAGAGAGCGTTCCTGAGGGGATTTCTGACGACGTCGCCCTCGCTCCGCCTGAAATGGAAGAACCGAATCTGGACGTTCCCTTGCCCATAGACATGTACATGGAGGAGTACCCGCCCTACCCACCGCCTCCCTACCCTTCAGGAGAACCAGAGAGTTTGGGAGAGGACTCGTTCAGCATGCAACCTCCCGAAGTCACGGGGCAGTTCTCTTTGCCACCTGTAAGTAAAAACAGTTCGTCTTGGTTGTTTTAGGCACTTAACACTGAGGTGGTATATTGTGATGCTTCTCTGTAGACCAGGTGACGCAGGTCTGATGATTGCCCACCACACATTGCCGTGATGCATTATCTTTTAATTTCATTTGGTGGAAGCCCTGTTCCAACTCAAGTAAGGGAAAGATGTGCCTCGCTGTGTCCAGTGAATTGCTGTTCTTATTGCAGAACAAGTTTTAATTGTGATTCTTCGATACACCCACGGTAGAAGCCGCTTTATGTAGCATCTCCTCTTGAAGCAGGTGTTAGGTTAATAATATTGGATATCCTCAGTGATGTTTCTGGGTCATCTTGTTGGAAATGCAAGCTACTAGGGAATAGTAAAGGTGAGAACCCGGAAGCATGCAAATGAGCTTCTTCATTCCTGCCCCTTTTCTTGCCAGCTTGCACATGGCAAGTCAGTTTGCTCCCTCAGAACCTTATTTGCTCCTGCATCCCACAATTATTTTTGCCACCTCTGTCTCTTTGGCTGAATATTTGACTATGTTCTGTTTGAGATTCGTTCTGGTATAGTCTTGTTAATGGCGTCCCTTCGTGTGTTACAAGAAGGTTGAAGCACAAAAATTTGTCATAGACCATTAGTTTGGAATGGGACACGGCTGGTGCTGTGGGTTAAGCCACTTTGCCTAGGACTTGCTGATCAGAAGGTCGGAGGTTTGAATCCCCGCAGCGGGTTGAGCTCCCGTTGCTCGGTCCCTGCTCCTTCCCACCTAGCAGTTCAAAAGCACGTCAAAGTGCAAGTAGATAAGTAGGTACCACTCCGGTGGGAAGGTAAACAACATTTCTGTGCGCTGCTCTGGCTCGCCAGAAGCGGCTTAGTCATGCTGGCTACGTGACCCGGAAGCTGTACGCCGGCTCCCTCGGGCATTAAAACGAGATGAGTGCCGCAACCCCAGAGTCGGTCACGACTGGACCTAATGGTCAGGGGTCCCTTTACGTTTTATTTGTTTGGAATAGAGGGGAAAGATCTCCAAATTCCTTGCTACACAGTTTTCATAGTCTAGGCTAGTTTGTTACCAGGGCCTGGACATACTGGACATTAATAATGCACTCCCAGAACGTGTTTTGCTTTGTGCCAGTTTTGAGTTGGTTGCCTGTGCAACTAATATCTTGTGAAAGGAGGCATGGGTTGTTGGAATTCTAGCCATTAGGATGTTTCAAAGTTTGGCATTCTGTTGATTCTAGAGTAGTTGAAGAGAAGACGACATTGTGAGTCACGTCCTCCTCCCTTTTCACTATGCGCTGATGTCAGATTTGTAATGTATTCAGGTGGCACATGCAGTGCTCATTGGCAGCTGTTGCCCCACCCTTTTCACACAATGTGCCTTTGTCACATATCCTGTCTCTGTGCGCTGTGCTCATACACAAGTCTCCGTTTCTTCTTTTTTACCCCACTTGGCATCTCCCACACTTTTGGGCCAGCTTCAACATTCATTCCTCCCACAGTTTTTGCCCTGCTGCTTTAAATCATCTAGCATGTTTTGGGACTGGATATAACTGCCCCTTGGAACTGCTATTTGAGCTGTGCCAGCATTATGTTAATAAGTAACCCCAGTCTAGCAACGTTGGTATTGACTGGTATTAATTGTGTACACACCCACCCACCCACCCACCCACCCACACACCCACACCAGTTTTTGCAAGAAAGTAGATTCTGCAAAGAAGAGAAGAGTCACCCTCCTCTCTCCTGTGGTGTGAATTGAACAAAAATAAACATGGTTCTTTTTTATCCTGACATTTAATAAAATTTACATATGCCTCTGAATAGTGTTTATTGCTGCTTCTCAACCAGCTGGGGATATCTGGTTACGAAATAAGTACTGAACACAGAAATCCTGAGTCCCTTCCAACTTTTTGGTTCTGTGATAGCGTGGCAGGATCTGAGCTGTATTTCAAGCAGCCAGGTCCCAATGGGCACAGGGTCTAAATCAGGGGTCAGCAAACTTTTTCAGCAGGGGGCCGGTCCACTGTCCCTCAGACCTTGTGGGAGGCTGGACTATATTTTGAAAAAAAAAAATGAATGAATTCCTATGCCCCACAAATAACCCAGAGATGCATTTTAAATAAAAGGACACATTCTACTCATGTAAAAACACGCTGATTCCCGGACCATCTGTGGGACGGATTTAGAAGGCGATTGGGCCGGATCCAGCCCCCGGGCCTTAGGTTGCCAACCCATCGTCTAAATGGATCCCTTGACTCTTCCCTTTCCACCTCAAACCACAGTCATTCTTCTTGGCCCCACCCCTTCAGACTAAAAGACATTTTGATGAATATGGCAAACTCCCTGTGGCCAAAGAAAAACATACATGGTAACTTTTTATTTGGCTTTGTTTGATTGTGTCTTTATCCCTCTGCTTCTTCTCGGCACCCTTTGTACCTTGCTTCTGCTTTCCTCATTCCAGCCATAATCTGGCATATATCGGTTAGTAGAGCATGAGACTCCTCATCTCAGGGTTGTGGGTTCAAGCCCCACATTGGGCAAAAGATTCCTTCATTTGCAGGGGGTTGGACTAGATGACCCTCATGGTCCCTTCCAGGTCTACAATTCTATGATTATGGCAGCGACTCCCTATTGTTCACATTGCTGTGCTTCTCCCTTTCTCGAAACCGCTTGGACGTGGTTTACTGATAACAATGGTTACATTTGGGAAATATTTCCGAGGGTGGAGTATGCAAACTTCTTTTTATCCAATTGAGGCGTTTCTTTTTATCAAATTGAGATTTTCAGCACAATACTACTATTGTTTATTGTAAATCAAAGCTTTTAGATTCCCAAGGAGATGGAATTGTGCTAATTGTATCAGTTTTTAATCATTTTGCATTTTTTTTCCCATTGCAAAAAGCTCCTACAAACTACTTTGCCGTCTTTTCCTCTCCAGGGCAAGAGGACCAATTTGCGCAAAGTTGGCTCAGACAGGATTGCCCATGGAATGCGAGTGAAATTCAACCCCCTTGCTTTGCTTCTTGATTCCTCTCTTGAAGGAGAATTTGACCTTGTTCAGCGGATCATCTACGAGGTATGAATTCCATGTTTCCCCATATTGAGGGCTAAAGCTGCATGAATTCTTGGTTGCAGCCATTCAAGAAACGGTATAGGAGAGCTCCACGTTTGAACACTTTCAGATGGTAGTAGAGTTACACCAACAAACTGGGGTGTATGAAAAGGCACTGGGATTAATGGAAATCTTAAACTTAGCACCCAGTGTCTCTCTTTCTCTCTCTACAGGTTGAAGATCCCAGCTTGCCCAATGATGAGGGCATCACTGCACTTCACAATGCTGTGTGTGCTGGCCATACAGAGATCGTGAAATTCCTTGTCCAGTTTGGTGTCAACGTAAATGCTGCAGATAGTGATGGATGGTAAGGACAATTTTTGGCTTCTTAACAGAGCATTCCAACCTGACGGTTCTTACGCTGTTCAGGTTAGCGTTCAGATATGACAATCCCACTAATATTGCTGCTTTTCTTGTGTTTTCTGTTCCGTTTCCTGGAGGGGAGGAGTGGGTACCAGTCGGACAGAATAGTTGGTGGTCTGAACAGCTCTGGAATGAAGCTCTGGGTCAGACTTTTGTCTTCTGTCTAAACCAGTGTTTCCCCAACCCTTGGGTCTCCAGCTGTTTTTTCAGGCTGCAATTCCCATCATCCCTGACTGCTGGTCTTGCTAGCCAGGGCTGATGGGAGTTGTAGTCCACAAACAGCTGGAGACCCAAGGTTGGGGAAACACTGAAGGGATGTTTGGGATTATAGATGGCAAAAGTGTCTCTTCAAGTTGAAATTGGATATTATAGAATGAATGCGTGAAAGTGGGTGCCTATTTTGGACATTCGAAGTAGTTGTTGGTAAGAGGAAGTGATGAAGCTTATTGGTGGAGGATCTGTATTGTGTGCTGAAGGTTCAAGGCTCAATCTCTTGCATCTCCAGGTAGGGCTGAGAGAGAGAGCCATATTTGAAGCCCTGGAGAGCCTCTGCCTGTCAACATATATAACACTGAGCTGTCCTAAGAATCAGGAATTTCTCCCCCGCCACCAAGCTTTAATTTCCCTATTTTTCACATTTTGATAGTCAAAGGCAGTCAGAACATTCTGTCACTTTTGCTTCCTCCTTGCAATCCCCAGGACCCCACTGCACTGTGCGGCATCTTGCAATAACGTCCAAGTGTGCAAATTCTTAGTGGAATCGGGTGCTGCTGTTTTTGCCACAACCTACAGTGACCTGCAGACTGCGGCAGACAAGTGTGAAGAAATGGAAGAAGGCTACACGCAGTGCTCCCAGTTTCTTTATGGTATGTACTAGTGTGGCGTTCCAGTTAAGACTGTTGGATTAGAACTGCGGAGACCAGGGTTCAAATCTATACTCAGCTGTGGAGTTGACTGGCTTAGGGAAGGTCAAGATAAACAGAGGGATCTTCCTACTGTTGGTGAAAGCACTCCAAAGTAGGTGCATGGCTTTTTTCTTTTTTCTTATGTAGAACGTTCCATAATACTGGACATCACAACAGAAAAGTCCTTTCTCCAGATTCCCACTAATCTGGAATTGCTTTTATGTGGTTTTCCTCCATGGGTTTAGAAGCCAAAGAATAAGGATTGCTTCTGTTCCAATTTGTGGATCCATCAAGCATGTCAAGTCCCTGGCCTCTAGTAATGTAGTTTACCAAATATAACCTTAGTTGGTTAAAAACAAAACAAAACATTATTTGGTCCTCTTTTGTTTTCTCATAACTTCTCCATGGACAACAATTATTGGTCTCTTCTTTATTTTTTTAAGGTTACTACGTTTACTTTGGACAGTTTTTGGACACAATTTTTTACTTTGTAGAAGCAATAGCAACACAGATGGTGTGCTAATTGTTGCTGTTTTAGGAAGTCTTTTCACATGCTTTCCAGATAGATTCCCCCCCCCTCCGCACTTCGTGTTTCTTTCTAGTTAGTGTATTGCTCCATTAATTGGTTGGGAACTCCCTACAGCCTTTTGGAAAAGCTCTATTAGGTTTACAACTAGCACAAAGATTAGAATGGTCTTACCTCTGTTTACAGTTAATGGAAAGACCACAGCAAACTGCAGTTCCCATTAAAAAAGGTACCCCTGCCCGTACGGGCCAGTCTTGACAGACTCTAGGGTTGTGCGCTCATCTCACTCTAGAGGCTGGGAGCCAGCGCTGTCCGCAGACACTTCCGGGTCACGTGGCCAGCGTGACGAAGCTGCTCTGGCGAACCGGCACCAGAGCAGCACACGGAAACGCCGTTTACCTTCCTGCTATAAAGCGTTACCTATTTATCTACTTGCACTTAAGGGTGCTTTCGAACTGCTAGGTGGGCAGGAGCTGGGACCGAACGACGGGAGCTCACCCCGCCGCGGGGATTCGAACCACCGACCATGCGATCGGCAAGTCCTAGGCGCTGAGGTTTTACCCACAGTGCCACCCGCGTCCCTATTGGACGCAGTTCCCATATTGGAGTATTAAAATGAAGAAATGTTTTGTTACGAATCAGTTGCTTAGTACTCTCTTTCTGCATTGCAGGAGTGCAAGAGAAAATGGGAATAATGAACAAAGGAGTTGTGTATGCTCTCTGGGATTATGAAGCTCAGAACGATGACGAACTGTCCATGAAAGGAGGAGACTGCATGATGGTTCTTCGCC
This sequence comes from Podarcis erhardii, assembly GCF_964252035.2. NCBI lineage: Eukaryota > Metazoa > Chordata > Lepidosauria > Squamata > Lacertidae > Podarcis > Podarcis erhardii. The sequence continues at coordinate 93,439,638 of NC_138507.1, forward strand.
GGGAAGATGAAGAAGAAATAGAGTGGTGGTGGGCACAGCTAAACGACAAAGAAGGATATGTGCCACGTAATTTACTTGGGGTAAGTAAAAATTAGCATCAGAACCATTGCAAAGCAATGTAACCATTACTTTGTAACCATTACTTGCACCATTTGGCTTTATAACTTGTCTGCCTCTGTTTGTATCCACATAATAACCCTGTGAAGTAGGTTAGGATGTATCCCATAATGGCAGCAACACACTTGAATTATGATCTTCCAAGCTTCAGGACTTCAATACTGATGGACTCTTGATATCTTTTCACTAGGGTGTTATAGGCTGAGGGTATACTTCTCAATCTTTTTGAGCAAATGTCTGTTTCTTCTTGTGGTGCAAAAGTGCTCTGTAATTAGCCAGTAAAAGAAACAGGGCTTTTGGAAGGCTTCCTAGTCATGTGATCTTACCTAGAAAGTTTCCTTCCTGCTTCTTCTGCTTAAATCTTGGAATGCTTGCAGATTGAGGAGAGTTTTGCTTGTGTGTTTATACAGGGTTTTTTGTTTCTTTAAAAAAGTGGCTTCCTTGTATTTTCTAATCATTTTGAGGCTAAGTAAGAGTTTCATAACAAGTTACAAGCCATTCTTTACAGGGAGAACTGTGTTTCGAGTTCTTTTCTTTTCTTCCCTTTTCTTTCTTTTCTTCAATTTGCTGCCCTTGCAGCAACGTGGCAAATCTCTTTGGACTATATTTTCCATTTATATCATTCTGTGCCTCCACAATACAGTAAAACAGTAGCAGATGGACTTTGGCATCACTTTATTTCTAAGTCCTCTCTTTGTTAATCTTTTTATACATGTCTAGTATCTCTGGTCTGGCAGATAATCCGCCAGTGCTGGTAGGGTCTTAACTTGTCTTGGTTTCAGCTGATTGGTATTTGATTCCTGGCGGTGCTACATCCTCAAAACAGATAATTCATGTGTTCACAAACCTGAACATTTTCAAAAGCCAGCTTTGAAGGATTGGAATCCTTGTTCTTTCAAAATCAGCTTTATAAACTGAATCTCTTCTCATCCTTGTATTTGTCAGAAATATTGCTCTGCTGGTGCTTATCTGTGCTTAAAATGACTTTCACCAAACGTATCTTTAGAACTCTTGAGAACAGTCTTCAAACACAATTTCCCCCCCTTCAAACAACTCTTTCCAATATTGTGCAGATAACATGTTAGTATTTTTATTAAATATTTTGACATTCTTGTTTTTCCAACCCATAGTCCTCCCTGGTTAAGCCTTTTGCCTCATTACTGATTGATAATTTAATAATTCAGTATGCCCTTTTCACATCAGACAGTGATCATCTACTTTTAGCGTTGACTGTCACATCAAGAGTTAGAAATTATCCTGTAATGCTGTTTTTTGAGGTTATTGCTAGATTAGGGAAGCAAACACTCCATAAAGCATCGTAATAATGAATTATGGCTGCTGGATGAAGGCCATTGAAGTAGGGGGTGTATTTATAGCAGTGTTGCCCCTGGGCAGAAGAGACCTGCTGCTCCCACCATTTTTTTCCATGCCAAGACAGGTGAGGGAGGAGGCTCAGGTGAGGGAAGGTTTGCTGCCTCCTGATTCTGTGACTGTCTCTTCAGTAGCTGCTGCCCAGGCATCTTGCTCACATCCAAGCCAGTCTACCAGCCACCCCTGCACTGCTGGTTGCAGCCTTTTTCTCTCCCCGGTTCAGGGCAAGGAAGGAGATCCTACCACCCTAGACTCTATCTATTCTAATGGTGGCAGTGGGGCGACTCAAAGTAAAATAAACCAAACATGGCAAGGAGACTGGAGCTCACATGTCAACCTGCCCAGACTGGAGCCCTGTTGCATGCTCATTGGCCAGAAAAACACCGCCAACCAGCCAATCGGATGGGGATTCTGCTCACCATCATCACCACCACCACCTCCTTCTCCCCATACAGTTTTATTCCCTTTTCTGTGCCAGTAAAAAAAGCAAAGTCCTCTTGCACCATCTGAAAGGAGGCTACTAATCCCCACAGTGCCCCAGAATGCTTGCTGCTGCCTGTCCCCATTGGCTGCCCTGGGGAGCTGCCCAGTTTGCCCTCCTGTTAATACATCTCTGCATAGCAGCACTGCTGTTTTTTGTGCTATAGCAATAGACCAAAACAAAGTAAGGCACAAGGAACCCCTGCAAAAAACCAAACAAGCTTTAAAATAAGAAATGGGTTATGCCCATTTTAATGCACTGTCTACTAAAGCAGTGGTTGACAGCTGAAAGTGGCCTGCAAATGAGTCTCTTGCTGTTGTATCAGTTTATGCTTCTAGAATGTTTGTCCAGGGCTAAAAGTCTCAAAATACTTCGCTTAAGCTCTCTGCAGATAAGTGGAAGTGTCAGGCTGTACCAATCGTGTGTTTTTTTAAAATGAGCACGCTGCCGCTAAGTTTTCGGGTCTTACAGTTAGCACGTGATCTGCTCTTAGAGGGCTTGCCAGCCAAGCTACTTGTCCATCACAGCATTAAGGTGTGGGATTTTGCTCTGAGATCACAATACATTTGCTACTCCCAGCCCAACTGTGTAACATTTTGGTTCCTGCCGTAGAGCTCCAAGATACTAAACTAGTTTGGTATTTGAATGTCCGCTTTGCTTTAGTGCTTCCACTCACTGTTGAGCATTCTTAGTGAAATGCTCTAGCCATTTTCATGAAATGGTTGATATTCTTGAGATGTTGAGTGACATTCACTTCAAGATACTTAGCCAACAGGAGGATAGCAGTTTTATTGTATCTTCTTGGGATTTCTCATAACTACTTTCCCATTTGATGCTGATACGCATTTCCGGAGTCCAGGTAAGCATGCCCTACAATCAGAGCAACTTAATAGAAATGCCTGGAAATGCCCTTCTCTGCAAATGGAGGGTAAAAGGTAATTGCAGCTAATTGGTTTTGCCTGTGGCGTTTCTCCTGTGATTTCAGCAGACCTCAGCTCCTGAGGAAGAAACTTTTTTTCTGCATGGAGAATATGCGGGAAGCAAAGGAGATGTGGTTTCTTAAATTTCCCTTTGGGCTTGTGTCAAAGACATCAGCTTTCACCTTTTACAAAAACCTGTCACAAGGCAAAAACATACTCCAGACTCCCAGATTCTCTGCAGATGAAGTGCTTAGCTCCTAAGGCAACCCAAAATTGTGCACTTCTGAGTGTGGTCAAGGAGTCTGTCCCATGTACCAAGGACCAAAACAGGGGGGTAAGCAGCCAATTTTGGGCAGTATCTAACTTACACATCCTGTCAGCACAAGGATTTGCGCTTCTGCAATGTACCCTTCCCCTCTGTTTTAGGGGTTTCTCCAACTGTACGGAGCAGATTTGGGGCGGCATGCATGTGGGAAATTTGGCTGTACAAATGTAAATCTGTGTGCTGATGGGACATGTTATTTGGATACTGTTCATTGTTGTTAGTATGGACTGTTCAACCCCACTTGGATCAGTTGGCTCCAAGGTGGTCCAAATGAAATAAAAGGGACTGTGTGCAAGAGAACTTGATGTACAGTGGTACCTCGGACTAAGTACTTAATTTGTTCCGGAGGTCCATTCTTAACCTGAAACTGTTCTTAACCTGAAGCACCACTTTAGCTAATGGGGCCTCCTGCTGCCGCCGTGCCGTCGGAGCACGACTTCTGTTCTCATCCTGAAGCAAAGTTCTTAACCCGAGGTAATATTTCTGGGTTAGCAGAGTCTGTAACCTGAAGCGTATGCAACCCGAGGTACCACTGTATAACTATTTATTGCATCATCAGTACTCATAGTGCTTTGCAGAGTACAAGAAGGCAGATCTCTGCCCAGAGCACAGGGTCAAGAAGAAGAAGAGTGCATAAGCAAGAAAAGGGTATGCAGTTTCCCACTAGCAGAGCACCTCTTGCCTTGAGGTGGTTTAATAAAGAATTTTTTCAAGGGAAGGGCAAGCCCTGCTATGTAAAGAGGCTGGTCAGATCAAGGCATGACACATGGCAAACTAACACCCACTTCCCTGCAAAGAATAAGAAAGTGGGCAAAGACCAAGGTGGCCGTGGGAGAATGCATGTTGCCTCCCCTTGTACCTGCCACCCTGTTCCATTCAGAGCAGTTTCAAAAGTCAGTACGGCAACTTTTTTGGTATGCAGCCCTGCAGCAAAGAGGATTTCCCTCTCCCTCCTCCTGTGGAGGAATATAAATAGCCAGGAGTGCTGCCAAGCCCAGCTGCCTCCTTCTTTTCTCTGTCACTAAAGAAGGTGGTTGAGAGGTAGCAGGTCTAAGATGTAGACATGGTTGCCAAGGGCTGCCCAAAAAGGCCTCATGGGCCACATGCAGCCCTTGAGTTGTGTGTTGGGCCACCCTGATATGAAGCATTGCTTCTGCTATTCATACCCACTTGGCTGCGGCTAGCAATTGATGCAGGCCTGTAGGATGTGAAGGTTCCCTGGAGTTGGCAGCAATTTTAAAAAAGTGAATTGGTAGATCAGTAGGAATTGCTATGGCGACGTATGTGTTTTTACAAAATATAAATTGCACAGTAAAATAGGCACAGATCCTGCTGATCTATTCCTTTTCATACAGGTAACTCACGAGTTAACGTGCATTTAACTTGTATGCATTCATCTTTATATGCTTGGCAATGAGAAATAAAAAGGGGCTGGGAAGTGTTTGTGGCGGGAAAGACTTTGGCAATCCCACCCACCATTGAGCTCCATGTGTTTTGACTCTATGTGATGTTGGCTTTATGCGCTATCCCTGGAATGTAACCCCAGCATAAGTTGAGAGTCACCTGTATCCAGGATTTGTTAAGCACGTCTTACGTACCTTGAATTGCTTATTTTATTCTCTTTCTCCCTCCCCAGCTCTACCCAAGGATTAAGCCAAGGCAAAGAAGCTTGGCGTGAAAATATTTTGAACCGATTTTATGAAGTACCAGCCGCAGGACGAGTTTATCCTTCTTACGGAAGAGAATGCATTCTTTGTGGGTTTGCACCAATCTTGGGAGACATTTCTATTTACAGTGCGATATGAAAGCAATACTGAGTGTGCTTTGAAAACAGATGAAGGATAGAGTGCATTCACAAGCGGCGGAAGACATTCCCCAATCTGGAATGTGACTTTCAAGCAAATGGATTTAGCTCCATTTAGGTAAACTAAGCCCTATTGGTCAGTCGCTGCCCTTTTTGCCTCTGCAGGTGGCTCCCCCCCCCCTAATGCTAATGTACCAGCAAGAACCAATCATTGCTCATCTAGACAGTTGTTCTCTTGCTCCTCTGGTTCCCTTCTCTAAAAAAGGGCCCAGTGCAAGTTAACCAAGCTTTTCGTACAGAAACAAATAATGAACATTCTGCTTACGGAATGTATTTTAGTAGCCGAGTTAATGGTGTGAAAATGACATAATGCATCTTAATAAATAAGGAACCTAAATTCAGTTTTGAGCAATAACTTTCAAGGGCAGTAGCATTTTAGGATTTCCAAAGTATTTGAAATGTGTTATACTGCAAGTAATGTAGTTTCTATAGTGTTTTTTAAAAATAAATCTTGTCTGTGTTTTGTAACTTGAGCGTTCGATATAGAAAACCTGTGTACTCTACATCTCACAAATTTTGTTATAACTATCTTTTTATTCTTAACTGTGATTAAATTTTTGCTTCAGAAATACCAATTTGTCTGGTGTCAGCTTTCAACACTCGGCTTCACAAGGCTTCTGTCATTGAGTTGCCCTCCATGTGCTGACAGGGGCACATGAAAGAGAGACTACAGTTCGTGACTCCTTTATATAGTCAGCATTCTGTGGTTATTAGGTTTGGAAGATGTTCTCTCTGACCTGCAATTTCTATAAATTGCACTGCGCCTCGTATCTAAGCCATGTTGGTTTATCCCAAATTGATTAGTTTACACTGCTAACATTGAGATTTTTAAAAATACGTTTACAAAGAAAACCCCTTGTATCAAAATTGTTTACTTGTATTGGCAATAACCTGCCTGCTTGAATGATGATCTTCCAAGCTTCAGGACTCGATAACTACAATATTGATGGCCTCTTGATATTCACTAGGGTGTTATATAGGCTGTGAGGGTATTGTGCTGACTCCTCAGTCTTGTTTAGCAAACTTCTACTTCTTCTTGGTGTTCAAAAGTGCTCAGTTAATTACCCAGTAAAAGAAACCAGGTTTTTGGAAGGCTTCCTAGTCATATGATCTTACCCAGAAAGTTTTCTTCCTGCTGCTTCTGCTTAAATCTTGGCATGCCTGCAGATTGAGGAGAGATCTGCTGTGCGTGTACATTGCATTTTTAAAGTGAGTTTCTCTTCTGGAGCACAAATTACTTTAGAAATTATTTGATTTACAAATTGGAAAACCAAAAACGTTCTTGCATGTCTTTTCAAAACTGATTGTGGCGTGTTAACAATTTTGTTAGCGGAACAACACATTGGATTAACAGCAAATTGAACAGGTCAGCTGCCCTCTGTAAATCCATACCTTGGATATGGCCTTTGCCTTGGTATGTGATGTGTGAACCCTCTAGCATTTGTAAGAACGCTATCAAATCTTGAAAATATCATGTGCCATACTTTTCTGAAATGGCTCATTTATCACTGTCTACACATTACAGCAGTAGACACCTTGATGCTATGTAATCCTAAGGAATTTACACAATTCTCAGCAGTTTAAATGTTGCTAGTGGACTTTATAATTACCTTTTAAAATTCCTATGTATTAGGGGAATGTAAGCATCTTTCAGTCAATAGTTCATTTAGTTGTAGTATGCATAAGGGAAGCATACATTTTATTATGATGATTTTCTGAATGGCTGCTGATATGGATCCAACTGGTAGCAAATTTGCTCATGGTGATCAAGTGCAGACTTCTTGATTTCATTAAAGCTATGAAGATGTCCTGCTGATCAAACCAAGAATATTGTTACTTCACTTAAGAACCATCATTCCACATTTTCTTTTTTAAAAAAGTTTGGGATTTAAATATCATCTGGTGAAAACTAAAGGTTGGTATAATGCATGTAATATTTGGCACGAAACTGATTTTAGTTGATTAGTTCAAGTAGCATTCTTAAATACTGTACTTGGGCTTGGAAAGTGAAGTTGATGGTGTAAGTTTATTGCTCAGCATCTTGAGGATGCATCTTCAGATGTTTAGGTTCTTATAATTCTGAATAATTGTAGGCTGAATGACGAATGCTCCATGTTGCCATTTAAAAGAAGACCGCTACTCATCAGCTTTCATTTAAAACTAACTTCTTGAAATTAGCAAACTTAAGCAAATTAGCTCAAGCAAATAAAATAGAATTACATAAAAAGTTAAAAGCTTGTATACAGAAGCTACCAAGGTAAGTAACTTCCACGGTGTGCTCATTTTGCTTTTTCAGTATTCTTCTCTTGCTTAGCAGCTTCATTCATAAATATAAGATATGCAATAGCTTTTTTCTTTTAGCGCTCCATTTTGGTCTTGGATTGATGTTCACGTTCCTAGGAGAATCTTCAGCTGAGCCTCATGGCTTCTCATATGATAGTAAAACACACCCACTATGGGACAGAAAGAAAAACATGTTACAAACAAGTGTCCCTCCGCCCTCTTGGAATATATTCCGTGAAGCTAGACCAAATTTAGTATGTGTTTCGTAAAAGGAAGTTATCTATCCGCAAAAAGCACTTGAGGCTAAAGAGGAAGTGAAATTCACTCTATAGAAGAAGTTGTTGGCAGCTTCGCTTCTGAGAATGAAAGAATGAAAGAAAAGAATGAACACTAATCCCTCTTGGTGTTTTATTCCTATGTAATGAGGACTGCTAACTTTACAATATATCAGATGACACTGGCTGTGGTGTTATCCTGCCAAAAGGCTACATGTTGCTCAGTTCACACACAGTTTTGGAATTGTTAGCCTGCTCCCAGATATAGTGGATAATGAAAAATATATCAGGAGTAGGAAATGTACTACTGCACCCCTAAAATGATTAATAAATGAGCTGCAAATCTGCCAGCATATGAGAGACTTCTGCCATTTGGTTGCTTGTTCAGACACAGAGAAAGCTTTAAATTTGGCTTGGGCAGCTCTGCAATGGACTCAGTAATTTTATGTATCTGGTCCATGTATGTTCACATGCTGCTTCCATATGATCAAAGGGAAAACGCAAGATGGAGAACGTTTGCATGTAAGCTATATACTGCTGTTTCTGCCTGTGTGAGTCGGCTGAAATCCCGGATTGTTTTTCCCTTGGTGCATCTGCAGAAGTACAAACAGGAAGCGCTTGTAAAAGCCAGTTCACGTGCTTTTGTCTTCAGAGATGCAGGGGCACCATTTTTCATCTGCCACATTATATGTTTCAGGAGGAAGTACATATAAAGCAGCAGTACACAAATTCCACCAGTGTACTTATTCTACATACATCTGACCAAGGGTGATGGTGTGTTAGTGCCTCATACATCACTTCAAACCTGCAAGGGTGTTCTGTATGCAAAACGAGGTTGAAGGAGTGTGTACCCTGGCCCAAGGCTCATTGGTGCCTGTTCATGCCCCTGATTATATTGAACCAGCAGTTCAATAGTTGCAGGAAAATCTTAAACCTTGTGCAAAATCTACTGCCCTGTGCTTTTGAGAACACAAACATCACTTTCTTTCCAAGTGATCATTAGCTCTGGGTGAAAATGTGTTCCTCTCTGCTGGATGTTCCTGGAAATTTGGTAAAAAAGAAAGAAAAAGTATCTAGTGTCTAGCCTGTATGCCAAATACTGTACATATCTAGATTGCAAATTGCAAACAAAAACTTTGCAGTTCTTCCTCTGAAGTGACTCTAGCCTCTGCTAGAATTGTGCTTTTGGATCTTGATAGGAGGGATAACTTACAGTGACAAGATTCATCTGTATCGTTCCTGTTTTCTCAGTATCCAGTTTCTTAAATATCTCTGCATAGAGAGGAGAGAGAAAGAAGAGCAGAGTATTAATAACAAAGTGGAGGCTTCCCGGAAAAGACAAAGCAGCAGTGAAAGGTTTCAGCATGAGAAATAAGGGTGAAAGCTGCAAGTTCATCATCATCATCATCATCATCATCATCATCATAAAGACTTAAATTATTTCATACTAAAAAGCATTCATTGTCAAAGGATCACAATATATACTTGAAGGCTGACTACTGTAGCTTTGCATTTTTCTTTTTTTTAATGAAGAGCCATATGGTTTTTAGTGAAGGATTTGATTATTATTTTTTTGCTTTTCTTGTTCCTACCATTGGCATATGGATTATTTCATCTTGAACTCGTTCTCACACCTTAAGATGCAGTTAAATTGTCTGAGCAGTCCATTCATCTGGCTTCCCTGCAGTGAGAAGGGTAATGATGGTCCCTCCCTTCCTGCTTGTGCCTCTGCACTACAGCAAACAACTGGGAACATAATTTGGCCATGTGGAAGAAGACCACCTTCTTTCCACGCCAACAGCCCCCCTCCCAAAAGCCAGCCATGTGGCTGGAAGAAGCTGCAGTGTGGCCTCCTCCCATGTGGGCCCATATCATCTGTCATTACTGAAGCCATGCTGGGCAAGCATTTATTCTATATATTTTTTCATTGCTAATGTTTTTGTTAAATCACTTTGAGACGTTTCATAGGAAGTGACTCATAATGGAAGAAAATAAAATAAGTGCCTTGTGTGCTGCCAAAAATACATTCAGAAGGTGACTAATTTAGCTTTTCCTGCAGGGGAGTGTTGTAATGGCAGACATTACAACAGCATCATAGAGCTGCCAGCACAGGTGAGGTGTTTTGTTTTGTTTTGTTTGGGCAGCCACTGCTTTGCCAATGGTATTTGAACTACACCTTCAACCTGCATGTATAAGTTGATATGGGAAGAGCTCAATCTTGCACTAGGACTGTGAAAAAAATGTCTAAGCTGCTTGACATGGACTCTGCACTGAATGAAATTGCAGCCAACCTGATGTGTGCTACTATATGTAACGTACAAAAACCTTATTGCACCCATAAGAAGCATTATGCCATCAGGCATAGATTATTATTAAACACGTACAGCGCTATACAGATATTTAAAGATAGAACTGTCCACAGGCTCAAAGTGAATAGACTACAGCGAAGGAAGAAGAAACCACAGGAACTTGCTGTGTAGAAACACAGGACAACCCCCCCCCCGAACCTCTGGAAATACAGTAAGTTTTTTTAAAAAAAAATCCATAACATGGTTTTAGGATGGAGATCTTAATATAAATGGATGCTGCGGCTGTGAGATACTCACTGAACAAAGTTTCCAGTCGAATCAGGCATCGAACGAAATTGTCGAAATCGATTATCAGCTGCTCATCAGCAAAACGAGCCACAATGACTTGGTGCAATTGGCAATCCAGCTTAAAACCTACAGCACAAGGAAGCAGAATCTCATTGGCACAGGTGCATTCTCGGGTAGTGTGACCAAACACATGGTAGGGGTTGCCAACCATTTTGTATTTTAGAAAACCCTGATCAAATAAGCATAAGGTTTGTGCACTGGAAGCTACATATCTTAGCTGGTTCTTGTTGGTTTTTAAATTGGCTATGCTGTCTCCAGGATGATGAGCAGAAATGTGTGCCTGCTCCCTGAATAAGGCCAATTTTCTGTTAATAAGCCTATCACTGTATAAAGCCCAAGCTGCCTTTGTTTGAGATGACTGTACAAGAAGGAAAACATGACTCATGATTTGTTAGCCTGCCTCTTATACAAACAAGCAAGCAGGCACACCCCAGCAGAAATGGTTTGGTTTCTTTCATGTGACAATAATAGCATTTTAGCACACCGTGTGTCCCTCTATGCACAGGTTGCAAGAAAAAAGAAATTGGATAAAATTGCTAGAAATTGGTGATTCGGAGCTTTAATCTGAACTCAAGCTGGATTTGAGTTTGTTGGAATCTCTGCTAACTTCTCTCTCTTACATAAGGATGTCGGCAAACTGGATTTTAAAAGGGCAATATCGAGCTGTCAGAGATGCGCAAGGGAAACCGTTTCAATTCTCAGGAACTTGGCAACGTCTTTGAAGATTTTTCTATTACGGTTACATGTTTGGTATTATCTTAGTCATACTGTTGCTTAATGTAAGTTTGTTATGGCCTTTGGATAGAACAATAAACTTATGAACTTTACTGTAACTGTATAAGAGCTACCTGCTGCTTCTAAGGCTTTCCGCATCTCATAGGAGTTCATGGTTCCAGAGCGATCAACATCCATGTCCCTATAAATTTTCTGCAGAACACAAAACCCAGAGTTAGAGGCCTGACAGCACTTCAAAGCAGAGCAATCTTTCTACAAAACAATCTCTGTGCTTCGCAATGATGCCATAAAATGCTCCTTCCATTGCTTTAATCTATTTCCATTTTTGCGGGCGTTTTTCTGGGATGAATTTAAAGAGCTATGCCTGTCTTTCTTAAAGTTACTCTTGCGCTCCATAAACGTGACCTAATAATAGTGTCATAACTGAGCACTGCTACTGCTAATGGTGCATTTATACACCCTGATCGCAGTAACCACTACAAGGCCACTGTTCATACATATCTGCGCTAACAGGTCCCACTTCCAGAGTCTTAGATGCCAAAGTATGTTTTAGGTAACAAGTCTCCCACACGTCTTCATTTAAAGATGTCTTCTTACCTGGTATTTCTGAATCTTTGTCCAAAGTACATTAAATTCCTTCAGTCCCAGCTTACCGCTACCATCAGTCTGTTTTTAGTTAGGGATATTTTGATTTCACAAAGCAAACCTAATTACTCCCCCCCCTTTTTTTTTAAACAGTGGTTATTTTTGAAAATCAGAGTAGATAACAATGCCAGTCCCATTCTAGATTCCTTTTCCTATGTACTGGTAAACTCCCTGATGTATTTTTACATGTTTAAAAAGCAACCAGCATCAAAACTTGATTAGAACTCCAAATTTCCTGACACCTACCAGATTATCAGGCGTGTTGTGAATACCCAGGTTGCCTCCATGGCAGAGAGTGTTTATGATCGGCTTCAGCTGGTGAGTCAACGGTGCAGTTTCCTGGACAAGGATAGCTTTGCCACTGTGACTCACAGGTGGGTAACCTCATGCTTATAAAATACTGCAATGTGCTCTGTGTGGGGCTTCCCTTATAGCTGGTTCAGAGGCTGCAGCTGGAGCAGAATGCCATGGGCACAGTAGTGTCCCTTAGTTGGTACATACCACACCAGTACTGAGGGACCTGTACTGGCTGCTTATTAGTTACTGAGCCAGTTTTAAGGCATTCTAGCTTTCATATGAAGCCCTAAGCTACTCTGGGCTCAGGTTGCCCAGCGAGGACATTGGCCTCAACAAATGGAACTCTTGCCACAGTATGATTATTGACTTATGGTGATATGGCAGTGGGCTTTTTCACTAGCAGCACCAGTGACATGGAACGCATTCCCTGTTGAAATGTAAGAGGCTCTTTTGTATTGGCATCCTGCCTTTGAAGGTGTGTACATTTACAGAGGGACATCTCTGTCATTATTTCTCAACCAGAGTCTCCTGCTTTTATCACTTTATTGTTTTAATGGCACTGTCTTATTGTGTATAAGGCTATTTATATTTTAACAGTTTGTATATCTTTTGTTATATATACATACATATAGAAAGAAAGAACCTATTTTGGCATGTAGCAGTATATAAATTAATAACTGATTATGACACTATGTATACGGACTACTTCATATCAACGCGACACCTAGGTCAATATTGTCTCTTCTGACCAGCAGTGCATCTTCAAGGTATCAGCTGAAGGTATTATGTTAACTCTGGTACAAGTGTATTGCCTGCATGCAAAACTCGTGTCCCAGCACTGATCCATATAAAGCCCCTTCAGATATTAGATATCTGCTAAAATGCTGCAGTTGTGAATGAATCAGATTCTCTCCCCTCCCCTAATAAAGCATTTCCGATTCTCTCCCTTAGGTGGGTGGGAACATGTATCTCATAACTACAAGGTGTTTCATCAAATCAAAGGGAATGTTGACAAAGTATGTCACAGTTAGGTCTTAAAAAACCAAAAACCACTCCCTTCCCTTTTATGTTGGCCCTGTAAGCAGAAAGCCTGTAGTTTTGGAAGAAGGATACATCTAATAGATCAACCATTATTTTGCATGTTTCAATGCTGAAGCCATCTGATTTAATATCTTGGCCTGCAAAGAAAAACAACACACTTATTACACACAAACAATGTACTCTTTCTGTTTTCAGCATTCACGTTTGATTTTGTGGGGAACTGTGGATGTTCACAGGACTGCGAGAGAAGAACTTACGTTTTGCCATGACTTTTTTCAGAATGTTGCACAATTCAAAAGCGGAGATCTCAGCATCCTGTGGGCAATGAAGGAACAACCACAATGGCTTACTTTAAATGATCACCTCTACTTTCACTGTGAATCAGCATGTTTTCCCAGATCTAGTTCTGCATTTTTGAATTCTGGCTCTTGGAGATGGTACATTTTGTAAAAAAGCCACGGGCCCCCAACCTGATGGAAAACTAAGCTACTCACCTCTCCAGCTAATTGCCTAAATAGTTTCTTAAAACTGGGTTCAATTTCATCTTCTGTGAGTTCTTTCTAGAAAAATGAATGGCAGGGGAAACATCAGCAGAGGTCTCTGACCCAGTAACCGTCAAATATTTAAGCAAACAGATTCCTCTTCTAGGGCTATATTAAATATATACATAGATATGTGTATATATACATATCCTTTTGCTAGGGCAACGAATTAAAATTTAATTTTCACTCTCAATGACTGGTTCGAATTCTGTTCAGATTGAATAATGCATAAACCCTCCAGAGAATCTCAGGTTGCTTTTTTTCATACCGCAGCGTTAAAGATGACAAACTGTTCAAGATAAGAAACCCATTTTACTATTTGCAATGAAGTACAGAAAAGCATATCAAATCCAATGTCAGAAATGTGTGCATAGAGGGCAATGTTCCAGTATGGTTTTTTTTAAAAAAGATGTTGTTAACATTTTAACCTCAGTACTGAAAAATAAAAGTATAAGAATGAAGCCCTAATTGTGATAAAATGTACGGACAGCCTCAATAATGGAGGGAGAGGACCAAAGCTGTTGGTACATTAAACCTGTGAATCAGGACTGGCAACACAGTGTGTATCTCTCTGTGTAGGCAGGATTAACCCTTTCTCCCAGCTCTGCTGTTCTAGCCAAAAACAGACATTGCACCCCACCGGCAACCCTGCAGACCTGGGTTTCTTTGTAAGTTAGCAAGCTCCAAAATTCAGGGCCCTCAACAGCAACAACTGTCTTCTATGAGTCAATAGGTTAATGATGGCATAATCACTCCTAAAAGCTTTGTGCATCTTCTACAATCACTCAGAAAGCCCCCCCCCCAGCAACCCTGGAAAGCAAGCGCATGTTCTCTCTTTTGCCTGTAGCACTTTGCCGGCAGCAAAAACAAGTTTTCATATTAGGCAGCATACCTCTTCAATATTGGCTTCAATTTCATCATCAACAACTCTAAAAATGAGCAGAGGAATGGCTGTTAGTTTTATTTCATGCAAGCAGACTTAGATTGACATTTGAACTTCTAAAGAAGGGTTGGGGGGAATCTAGGAGTTGGAATTCAGCAACATCCAGAGACCCATAGTTTTCCTACCCTATTCTAAAGGTTCCCTGGGTATTTAATATTTGGAAAAGTTTCTCTATGTAGCTGCTACAGGTTTTGTAACATTCAGGTATACCCAAATGAAGCAGATCATTGGAAACTTAGGGGTCACTTTTTGTGCACATTACACAGAATTAATTTTTTTGAGTGAGGGCCTAAGGCAGAGGCAAGGAATCTGTGGCCCACCAGAGATTTGCTGAACTACAACTCCCATCATTCCTCACCACTGGCTATGCTGGCTGGGGCTGATGGGAGTTTGAGGCCAACAACATCTGGGAAGGCCTCATCCCTGGCCTAGGTGGGCAGTAGGTATTTTACCTTCAACTTCACTGAGTAGCATTTTAAGTGAAATCATTTACAATGTGCACACCTCTTCTCGGCACTCACAGCGATGGGAAGGGGAAGGGGAAAGCGAATGGGGTGATGGAGGGTTGTGAAGGCAACAACACGCACCAAACTTTCCATGAGTTCCTGATGCATTGAAGTAGGCCCAAGAGGCAAGAAAAACAACTTGAGAGTTACCCACAGACTAAATGCATATAACACAGCCACTCTTATGACTTGTCTGGACAGATGTTTGAAAAAACCCTAAGACTACTTACATTATACTGAAAGACAAAAGGATGGATGTAGCACCAAAATCTTATGCTGTGCAACTATGATAAAACATGGTTTTAAGGTTCTTTCACATATGCCTGTGGATTTGTAGCCCTCTGTTCCCAGAAACATGGTCTGATGAAAGAGAGGGCGTACTAGGGAGCTTACTCCAAATCACACACTCACACGGTGGGTGCAAGTTCTGCCTCTCTCTGTTTAACATTATTCAGGAGTAATTATATACCACTCAAAATAATTATGGGTGGTTTATAGAAAACCCTCACTAATTTCCTGTAATGGCAGATAAAAAATTAGGATGTCTCAATAGTCCTTGAAACCTGACTGGTTAGGCCACATGGAACGAAGGATTAAGTATACCTTACTAGGTTGGAACGCGGGTGGCACTGTGGGTTAAACCACACAGCCTAAACCACACTGCCGATCAGAAGGTCGGCAGTTCTAATCCCTGCAATGGGGTGAGCTCCCATTGCTCAGTCCCTGCTCCTGCCAACCTAGCAGTTCGAAAGCACATCAAAGCGCAAGTAGATAAATAGGTACCGGCGGGAAGGTAAACCGCATTTCTGTGCGCTGCTCTGGTTCGCCAGAAGCGGCTTAGTCATGCTGGCCACATGACCCGGAAGCTGTACGCCAGCTCCCTCAGCCAATAAAGTGAGATGAGCGCCGCAACTCCAGAGTCGGTCACGACTGGACCTAATGGTGAGGGGTCCCTTTACATTACTAGGTTGTTCAAGTCCTTTGGTCCAGCCTTTCCCAATCTGCTGCTCTCCAGATGTTGTCGGACTACAACTCCCATTAACCATTGGCCATGCTGGCTGGGATTGACTGGCGTTGTAGTCCGAAACACCTGGGGAGTACCAATCTGGGGGGAAAACACCATCACACAACAGCCCTCTTTCCTTTTCACCAGATAGACTGTCTAATTGAATGGGATGCACAACATGATCCTGAAGCAATATGGTTCCTCCAGTGCTTTGAGATTCATAAAACCATTCAAGATAGGGAGAAACAAAGAAAAATAGAGTAGAGGCAGTGACATACTGTGAATCTGCATTCTTTTCTGAGAAGACTCGGAGGCAGAAATCCCCGTTCTTGTTGGGTTCAAAAGTGGATGGCACAATGATGTACTCTCCTGGGGGAAGCTTGAACCGATTTAACACCTCTCGGAGGTTGATGAATGTGTTTGATCGTTCTCTCGCTCGGTTCGTTAGAAAGTAGTTTTTGCTCAGGTGGACATTTGTTTGGCTGGAAGACTTCATTGGAGAAAACAAAAAAAGCAACAGTATTATTCCAGTTCAGAATGTAACTGAAGAAGGGCCATGAGGACACTACACAGTTCTAAACAGCTGAGTTAATGATTACAAATATAAGAATGTTACATGGGAAGAGAAATACATTGAAGCATAGAAAATGAGTTCTATTGGCTTGAAAAGAACCTTCAGCTCAGCCAGAAAGAGGTGTCCATCAGAACACCTGCCACAGATCAAAAGCCATGTGGGTGGAGCAGGGATGGTAGTGGGCGGGGTAAATTGAGAGCAAACCATACAACTGGAACCAGACATCAGAATTGAGATAAAGTTGAGATGAGGTATCACAGAAGGATTAAAAGGTGCTGGAGGAAAATTTGCATTTTAAGGGCTTTAGAGTCCAGGGAAAGAAAAGCAGACCTTTGGCAAATAAAGTCAACACATGGCTGTAAAATTCTATGTGCTTACATGGCCCATGGTGAAAGACAAAACTTGCATGTTAAACAACATACATTTCTGGAAGTTTAAACATCTGGTTTAAAATAGTTCTTTAAATGCTGATTGGAAGTTCCCCATCCTCAGGACATTCTTAGACCAGGAACACACGTTCCATTGCACAGAAGTTGCACATACCTGTGGAGGTACCTGTGGGAAAGCAAGAAGAAAAAAAAGGTGTAGATTAAATCAACAACACTCAACAATGCTTCATTTGCCACTTCTGCACAACTCCTTTAACTGGGAAAATCTTTGCCTGCTCTTGCCCTTGTAAATGTTGCAAGTATGTATTATTCTAGAATCTAGATCAGCCTTTCCCAACATCTGTACCCTCCAGATGTTTTGGGCTCCAACTCCCATCATCCCTGACCAGTGACTATGCAACAGGCGCTGATGAGAGAGTTTTAGTCCAAAACATCTGGAAGGTAACAGGTTGGAGAATGCTGGCCCAGGTATTATCATTCAACAAGACAACCCATTTTTCTATTAAAACAAAATAAAAAAATTCCTTCCAGTAGCACCTTAAAGACCAACTGAGTTAGTTCTAGGTATGAGCTTTCGTGTGCATGCACACTTCTTCAGATACACAGTGTGTATCTGAAGAAGTGTGCATGCACACGAAAGCTCATACCTAGAACTAACTCAGTTGGTCTTTAAGGTGCTACTGGAAGGAATTTTTTTATTTTGTTTTGACCATGGCAGACCAACACGGCTACCTATCTGTAACATTTTTCTATTAGTAGTCTTCAACATCTATGACCTTCCTAAAGGGCTGCAGTAGACCAGATAATGTTCGTCTGTTTTTGACTTTGGGGCTGATTCATGCATGAATGTTAATCGCTTGATGCCCTTCTGCCACAGGTGTGATCCATCTCCACCGAAAAAGCATTTCGAATCGGATGGTGTTCATGTTTTAGCTGCCATGTCTATGATGGCTAATGCAGAAATGCAAAGTGTCACTTGATGCTACACACAAATAAGTGACGAAAGTGCATTTGGTGAACCATTTTTTAATGGTAAAGGGAGATTTGTGTTTTGTCAATAAGCCACCATCAATCTATGGATTATGCAACCCATGCACTATGCATTTCTGAACATATCAGCTTTGACCCTGAAAAGTAAGGACTCCCTCTCAGTTTGCAAAGAAGAAAGGAAAGCGGCAACAAGCAGCTTGCCTCATAGATGGCAAATCCAATGGTGTGCATATCCTCCCCCATCTTCCGCTGCTTCCGACGGTGTTTCTGAATCAGGCCGACAAGGAAGGTGCAGCCTCTCTCAGGGTCATCGGGATCTTCATCTTCTTGCTCAAGTTTGATCAAATATTGCGGATTCATCCAGAATGTATCTGATGAAAGAAGGGAGGTTACTTGAAACCATATTCAGCTTACAGCGACTCAGCTTGTGCTGATGGCACAAAGCCGTCTTCCTGGTTTGGGAAGATACAGCCCCTTCCACTTCAGATTTCCACGCTCATTTTAAGGATGTTAAACATGTAGTTCTTTAAAGAAGCTTCAGAATTATTTTCACATGGGGTGCAGCTGCTTGTAGCTCCTTTTTTGAATCTCTGCATTCCAGTAAAGGTCAGGTTCCAGAATCGGTGGACCATTTTTGACAGTATGTGACAGGCCTATTTTCCCACAAAGGTCAGTGGTATCAAAACTCCTGGTAGTTGATATTGCAGACTGAATGGGAGGCATTGTGCAGAGACCTCACTTACTTTGGCCAAACAGACTTTGACTAAACTGAAGAGGATGTTTTGCAAAGTAAAGCTTGTAGATTCACAGACTTTGTAGGCCTTTCTAGGTGATTTTTGAAAAAATTACCATGCCATGCAGCTTTCATATAAATTTTCTTTCGAATAGGATCTTAAACATTGAGATCCAGGATTATTCCCTCTCCCCCAATCAAGCTGTTTTCACCATGCCAACTCACTATGCTCAATAAATCTGCCTTCTACCTCTGCAACCTCCGCTGCTCTCTGGGGAAACAAAGCTTTCTGTTTTCCTTCATGACTCCTCAAAACACAGATTCCATTTTCCACTGCCTCCCCTCTGCTGTTTATAGAGCAGTTGCTGTGGCTTGGGTGTGCTGCTCATCCCTGGGCCAAGACCAAGTTGAAATCCAGACACATATAAAAACTGTTCTGAAAATGCTTCTTAAAAACAGAATGAATTCTCCATAAGGCTCACCATTGCCATCTAGTGTCACATTGTACATTGCACTTAAAACACACTTAAAACGTTTTATTTGCAGCTGTATAGCTGAGTCCCAAGAGGGCAGTGGTGATGGTGGGGGTTCAGAAGCTTTGTGGGTACCCGAGTGAACATGTGCCTAAACCCTGAAGTCTTGGTGTAGAAGGGCTCTATATAATTTTGTTTGGATGTTGTTAGGAAATTCCAGAAAAAAACTACAATCGGTGTGGACTACAACGCCCATCAGCCCCGACTACTGGCTGTGCTGGTTGTGAGTGATAGGAACTGGAATACAGCATCTGGATGGCACCAGGCTGGCTACTTCTATGCCAAAGAGCGACTTACCAGGGTAATTTCTGCATCCGCCAGCGGTGGATCCTCTCCTCCAGTTCCCATCCAACAAATTCAGGCTCCACTTCTTGAACTTGTCACTGGCCAGTGTATCTGGAGTCAAGTTGCAGATCTCAAGGCGGGAGTAATGCCTCAGGAAATCACTAAACGACATCCTATCGGATAGTGGCAGGGAAAAAAAAACAACCTACTAAGAAAAGACGATCCCAATATGCTTATTCCCATCAATTGTATTATAGGATTGGAGGATGGCTCAGCTGGTAAGAATGTGAGACTGTTAATCTCAGGGTTGTGGGTTCGAGTTCCACCTTGGGCAAAAGATTCCTGCACTGCAGCAGACTGGACTAGATAAGCCTCTTGGTCCCTTCCAACTCTACAACTCTATGATTCTACCAAATCAATTGCCCCCAGAACAATCTCTGGACAACATGATGGCAAGCTCCATTGGCAAGCTGCAACATCAGTTGGCTATTATGCCTTTAGGATAAGAAATGCTTTTTTTAAAAAAAGATCACCCACTTGAAATCTTTCTCCTACAGACCATTTACTCAAGTTTGAAAAACTCTGAATTTTCCACCAGCCATCAAGGTGTTTTAGGTATTATTATTCATTTTTATTATATGGGAAACAAAACTAAATATAGCAAAGCAAACAGAATGTTTTGGGTGTTCTATACTAGGTCTGTGTGTATTCCAATCAGAACTGGTTCCAGAGATCCATTTACAATTTGATGGCTGCAAGTATGTCAGCTTTCAGTACACTAGAATAGTATTCATAATGTCTTCCCCTCCATTTGGAAAGTTAGGGAAGGGCTGTAGTTCAATTGCTGGAATCTCCAGGTGGGGCAGGGGCATCCTGGACAGCTGTTGCCGGTCAGTCGGTGGAGAAAATATTGAGCGAGATGAATTCCATGTAAAGCTGCTTCATTATGTTTCATCCTTACCAAAATTCTCCATCTTCATGTCTCTGCGTGAGCCTCTCTCTCACTTTAGGATCAACTCCGTTCCAGCTTGGACAGCTAAAAACATAAAGCCAGAGTTATCTGAAGTTTAATGTCCATCTTTAAAGCAGCAGGTGGCCTCTCCAGAATTCCTCACCTTCCCCGCAACCACCGCTAATGCACGCTGGGACAGATGCAGCAGCATTTAAAGCAAGAAAAGCATAACTTACATGCAGAGGGAATGCACTTAACTGAAGCAGGGAAAGATTCCCGAAAGGCTCATTAAAGTGCTAGAAAATGCATCTGTGATCTAGGTCTTACAGTTGCCAGACTGCTTTCAAGAAGTCACTGCGGTGACACTGCTTTAGAGTTTGGCAACCTGTAATGTGAAACGTTACTGTCAGAGCTGCCCGAAGTCCCAGCTCACAGAGGACCAACGCCAGGTCGTTGTTATATACAAAAGTCTTTATTGAAGTTCAGTCTCTATTTCAAAACCGTGGCGCGCAGCTCTACGTCTTAAACCCTAGACCGCCGAAGCTCCGTCTGAATCTCCTCCCCTCTGACACCAGTTTAAGACTCTAGACCTGCTCCACCTCTTCCTCTGCTCTCTCCTCCTCTGGGTCCTCCTGTCCGCTGGGGCATTCCCCTTTCTGGACTCTTCTGACGCTGAGTCCCCTGACTCCTCCCCCTGCCTCCGGCGGGCTTTAGGACCTGGTTCCCAATCCGGGTTCTCTGCTGTCCCGCGCGCCTGTACATTTGAACTTGGCTCTCGCGCCAACCCAGTGACCTTCCTCCTGACCGTTACACTGCTTCTGTCACTACTTCCCTCTTCCGGGAGGCTAGCTGGACCTGGCCTCCCCTCCGTTCCCTGACTCTCCGATGGAGGCATGGTCAGCCCTGACTCATCTTCTCTCCCTGCTGGGGGAGACGCTGGCCCCGAGCTCTGGGACTCTTCCCCCCCACTACGCTCTGGTGGGGAAGCTGGTCCTGATCTCCAACTGCTGCTCTGGGAGTCCCCGCTGGCCCCTTGCTTCTGGAGTGTCCCCTTTTGGACCCCCCTTGCCCTGGCCACCGGCGCCCCCTTCTGTGAATCTTCTGATTCGCTGGAGAGGCTCATGGAATCTCTCGGGCCACTGTCATCTTCTCCTACGCTGCCCTCAGATTCTTCCCCTTCGCTCTCCATTTCCTCTCTTCCCTGTGCCTCTGCTCCTGAGCCCCTGACAGTTACGCCAAAATGTGGTTTATTGGAAATGCACAGCTCTGGCCTCTAGGCTTGAAACTCACTTGTCGTTCCATTTTCCAGTCCATTCTACTTCCCCCCAGGGGTTCCGGATTCTGATCAATTTCTGCAGGCTGCCTCGGAAATTCACCTGGCAGGATTAGAAAAATGTTAAGTTCACTATCAGACGGAAACTTGGCAAAGAAATCAGGTGCTCTCCATTTTCTTTAGGCCGAGAAACCAGCTGCTTATATTGAATAGCCTGCACTGTTGCCAGGTTATTATTGTTTGTTAAATGTCTTTTGCATCAAGACTTGTTATTTCCTGTGGAATATGGGGTGTGTTTTTTTGTCCAACCAATAGTCACATCATGCAAAAAAAAAAAAAAAGCAGCAATGGTTTTCCCAAACTCTTCCATGTTATTCTCTGGCCATCTTGCCTTCGCCTTCAGCATTGACTTCTGAACTCCCAATGAAACTGCAGCAACAGCAATGTAAGCGACTCGCTGTACAATCTTGTGTGAACTTACTCAAACATAAGTGGCACTCAGGTCAGTGGGGTTTGCTTCCAGGTATGTGGGAGTAAGCCCCATTGAATTCAACAATTACGTTTGTGTAGACATGTACAGGATTGCACGGTTAGCTGCCCTTCATACTTCCTCTTCCACAATGGCAGGGGAGCTGCTTCCCCGGGGCATAATCTCATTTGCTTGGCGGATGTGGGAATATTCCAATTGGAATATTGTGTAGGTCTTTTTCACCCAATGGGCTGTGTGAAGTGCGGCAACACAGAAAATCTAATATACTATGTATAGGAATGTCCATTATATGAATCCAAAGAAATATGACATGATAGGTTAGGTAAATGATAAAAAATGTGAGCTGTGGTGGAAGGGAGGGGCACTTTAACCCTTTTGCCCCCCCCAATGGCCCTGATCTTAAGCAGCCCCCTCCACATTGGCTATTTTGATTGGAACTGGCACTAATGGGAGCCTTCTTCCCAGTGGAAATACTAAGTGTGTGTGTCTGATTCCCAAAGCCCCTCTGTGTGTCATGGATCCACGCTGGCTTCCTCACCCCCCCAACTACCTATTTTTAATTAATTTTTTAAAAAACAGCTCTGTAGTGCCAAACTGCATAACACACATTGCATCAAATTTGCCTTAATAGAGCTTAGCTCACAGCACTGCTATGAGGATGAATTGGGTGGGGAACAGATTGCAAAGACCTATGCATCATATGCACTATGGCAGCAGAATAGCAGTATCAAGGGCAGCCGCAGTGCTTGGCTAGTGGCCTGGAATAAAAGAAGCCCCTTGGAACATCCTGGAGAGGCTTCAGAGGCAGAATTCAGTTCCCTTCTCAATCAGAGCAGCATATTCCCCCTGACTGTTGATACTGGGAAATGCTGAAGCCAAAGCATCCAAGGCCAGCTGCAATCAGAAGTCTGCCAACTGCTCATTATCATACCCGCCTTTTGTACAGCCTGCCAGGGAGTCAGCTTTAGACAACATTTTAATCAGAAGGGCAGGGATGCTTCCAGCATAATCACTCTGGGTGTCTTCCAAAGATCAGTGAAGTTATTAGAGAGAGAGAGAGGGCTGAGATTATTATATATTATCTCCCTTTCCCCTTTCTCATTCTACCATACCTGCTATCCATCATAAATTTAACCCTTTCCAAACTGTGATCTGTCTTTTACAGCAGGCCATTGAGCTGGCAGAGAGAGGTGGTGAACAATGAATTTCAGTGCCTGGCTCTGCACCACTTTGCGTTGGGATAAGTGCAGGTGATGACATGGGGTGCTCCTAGCTGGTGGGGCAACAGTTAAATGCACTAGAAGCCTCCAGGGTAACACGAGTGCAGGAGCTGTCTAAAAGCCCTTTGCAAAAGTGCTTTTTGAAGCAAGCAGTCCTGCATGTCTCCTCTAAGTGGGTGGGGCTGGGGAAGAGCAGGCACCTCTCCCACCTCAGTTTAAAGGATAAGCATAGTGCTGTTCAAAGAGTGCTTTTGCAATGAACTTTAACAGCTGCTCAGATTATGTGCAGATTAAATCCTGCTGCTTTGGTTGCCTAATCCTGTTCCCTTCTGCAGGATTAAACAGTCTCCTTCCACCTACCAGTGATATCAGCTGGTGGATGAGTGTGGTTTGGGTGAAATGGCCTCATGGACCAAGCTGGACCTCTTGGTGGGCATGGACTGAAGATTCCCCATCTTGGCTATAAGATGTACCCTGTGATGCAGCCAGGGGGAAACACAGTTCCCCACTATGCTTGCGTGCACCTCGTATATTATGTGATTTCCCGGAAAAACGAAACTTAAGCACATTGTGGGTTCACTAACTGGCAACATGTGATACAGCTCACAGTAAATATTTCTTAGCATTTCAAGAGGGCTAATAAGGCAAAATTTGGCTGGTGGGAGACTTCATAGCCACAAGAGGGCAGTACATTCAAACATTTCACAGATAATATCTCAGATGCATAGGAAATAATACTGGCCCAAAATGCTATCATATCCTTAGTGCACTACATTTTGCCATTTCCCAAGATGGAGAGCTTACCTCTTCTGCACCTGTAACGGAGTATGCATGCCCTTTGACCAGCTTCTGTGTGGTGACAGCCTCCGTCTCAGCAGCGCTTGTGATCTGCAAACACACACGGAAATATCACCGCTCCTGTGGTGACACAATTCCTCACTGAAGCACCAGTGCCATGTTGAATGCTACAGCGGCAATTGCTCCTTCAGGGGGCTCGACAGCTCCATGAGCTCCTCTCGTTTTTCCCTTCATACTCTGCACCCTGGTCTTTGACAAGAGGAATTGGCGAATACGAACCAGCACTGCCCCATGCCCTAAATTGTTGACTTCTGCTTGTAGCAGCTGAGGTGCTGGGGCTTGCCAAATTTCTCACTGCCTCTGAGAAACAGTTGATTGCATTCTCACTCTATGAAGACTCTCTTCCATCTCGTATAAACAGTATTATTGTATGCATCTTTGGCTCTCAGGCCTATTTACAGTTCAAACCTTAAGAATGGGCAACCTGACAAAACAACGCCATTTTGAATGCAATTTCTTTAAAAAATTGC
This sequence comes from Podarcis erhardii, assembly GCF_964252035.2. Classification (NCBI taxonomy): domain Eukaryota; kingdom Metazoa; phylum Chordata; class Lepidosauria; order Squamata; family Lacertidae; genus Podarcis; species Podarcis erhardii. The sequence goes on from NC_138507.1 coordinate 93,464,413, forward strand.
TCTCCTAGTTGCATACATGTTTAATGCAAATTTCTTAATATACACATTTTTCCCCAGGCAATTTCCTCCTTCTGTATGCTGCTTTTCACTAGTACATGCATTTGTACGCAGCTTCTCCTTATGCACACACTCCTGCCCATATTTTGTGCTGCATCACAGTATTTGGAGAAGTGTGGATTTTTAAGGATAGATGAGTTTTCATGTATTGTTCTTCTGGGAAGTGCAAATTAAAGTCGGTTCACTCTGGTACAGTTAGGGTTTACAGATCACAGAGAATGAATCAGGGCATCAGAATCTGGGGGATGTGGGGAGAGGGAATGCAGTTTTGTCCTCAGATGGAATAAGTTTTCTTGTGAAGGCTGAGAATGAGAAGCCAGCAGAGGCAGGCATTTCTGGGAACTATATTTTAGTATTATTTAATTTTTGACTGGGCTGTTTGCCCTGCTTTGTGCTACTATGAAAGTGAATTCTAAACAACTTGCCCCTCCTTCTCTGAAAAATAACAAAAATAGCACCCCCACATCCCTGGGAGCTACTTGCCGCCTGTTACCATACTGATAATACTTAGCCTTTGCTGTGTGTCTTGCAAATATATTTTATCTATTAAAGATTTGCATTCTTGGCCTTGAGTTCCTGTCCTTGGGTCTTATTACACTGTCTTTTTATTTTATCTTGAAACCAAGGGATTATAGTCAAGCCCCCTTAAGCCTCAGGCAGAAGCTCCTTCCTGGAGTGATAGCCTTTTGTTTACAGAAATACTGTTTACATTACCAAGCCTTTGCCCACCTGAATACTTATCCAAACTGGCCCTTTTCCAGCAAGGCTTTCTCAGTTTTGAGCCTGAAATGCATGCAACCTCTAAGACCGGTTTCTGCAGCTGTAAGACAAAGGGGGCTTTGCACCACTCATGTCTGGCCATCTGCTATCTGATGCTTTGGTTTGCAGATTTGAAAGAACTAGATCTGCCACAATCCAGAAATTTTGAAGCCAGAGTAGTGTTAGGGATAGAATGTTGGACGTGGAAAATACTGGACCCCATTACGTTTGTTTAAAAAAGAGCTATCTAAAGTATCTAACTGTTGGAGATGCAACCGGAATAATGCTTCTCTAAAACAAATGTTTTTTCATTGTCCTGTATTGAAAGATTTTTGGCAGAAGGTAACTGAAACGTGGCTCCCTTCTACGATTGGATTGAAGACCTATACAAACTCACAACCTATGAACAACTTGCATATAAATGCAGACTTGCCATGGACAAATTCAATGACATTTGGAATCCATTCTTACAAATACTGTAATAGGTTAAGATCTGGTGAAGTACAATAACAAGTTTGTAAAGTCAAAACAAAATTAAAAAATTCCTTCCAGTAGCACCTTAAAGACCAACTAAGTTAGTTCTTGGTATGAGCTTTCGTGTGCATGCACACTTCTTCAGATACACGAAAAGACACACGAAAGCTCATACCAAGAACTAACTTAGTTGGTCTTTAAGGTGCTACTGGAAGGAATTTTTTAATTTTGTTTTGACTATGGCAGACCAACACGGCTACCTACCTGTAACTCAAGTTTGTAAAGTATAAAGTTTCCGGATTCCCCCCCCCCTTTACTTTCCCTTCTACACGGGTGCTGTTTCTCTTTTTCTCTCTTTTATTTACGTCTCACCATGTTTAGTGCACATATAATTTTGTACTTTTCAACTTTCAGTAAAGATGTCTGGGGGGGAAAAAGAAAGAATGCTGGGCGTGGGCTAGAGAAAACTAGTTGGTTTTGCAGCCAGGGTGAAATGACATGTGAAGGCAGATGCCCTGTGGTTTTTGAAAGATCGCCCCATAATCACTCACAGAAGGGTGAGCGATTTAAAGCACAAAGCAGATTTATGGGTAAGGTGGCGCAGATCCCTGCCCTGCCTGCCGCTCCCCACTCCACAGCCTGTGCCCCGTCATCAGGCTGTTTTCTTCAGGGCTTCAGTAATGGAAGCAAATTTGGCCATGAGGAAAAAGCTGCTGGGGCAGAGGAGCAACAGGAAGCAAAAGCAGGAAGAGGGTGGCAAGAGTTTAGCACTCCCCATACTTGCACTATAGATTCAATCCCTCACCCTCCACTTTAAAGGTTATTGAGAAGACAGATCAGATCCAAAAAAAAGCTCACCAGATGATTGAAGGCTAGCTATCATCTCTCAGCCTAACTTACTTCATTAGGGGCAGGGTGGAGCATCCCAAAATGTAGATGACGATTATGGTTCCTTGGCATTATCCCTTAAGTTATTATTGCATGTGGGAGTTCTGATTCACATTCACAGCTCTCTCGCCTGCAAATGCTTCTTCATTCATTACAATGCTGGAAACAACTTATAGGGATGCATGTTCAGAGTTAATAACTGCACTGAAGTGAGTGAGGAAACCTAATTCCACAGGAGAGCAATGTACATGCAACATAACATGCCTCAGTGATGAGGAATCACTGGCTTCTAGATGTTGCTGGACTACAACTCCCATCATCCCTGACCATTATCTATGCTTGCCATGACTGATGGGAGCTGGAGTCCAACAACATCTGGAGGGAGGGGCAGGTTCCCCATCCCTGGTGTACACGGAACTTGGAATCAGATATGTTGTCTGCAGCTACATGGTGGAGGTCTCCAAAGAGACCCTTCTTTTCTTAGAGTCACACATTTGGGGATTTATTTCAGACAGGGAAATTAAAGGTGTGTGCAGGTATATTCTTAAAAAGGATAGCCAGAGCAGTCTTATTTATTTTTTATTCTTTTAAAAAGCAATCTGATTTAGAAGCGTCTAATGAAGTGGAACCCTAGTCCATGAAAGCTTGTGCCCTACTAGAATTTGTTAGCATTTCAGATGCCACAAGACCCTTTGTGTACTGAGGCAGGACTTTCGGGACCCAGCAAAGAATTGCTCAAACGCAACTATGAGGTGAAAATACACCCAGCCACTGAAGAGCAGCAACAGCTGCCTTTGCGCTGCTCAGCTGTTGCAAAGAGATGTTAACATACACAATGGAAGAGGTAAGGAGAATTCTTCTTTTGGGGCCCTTTTCTGCCCTAAAGTCTCATTCAAATTAACACCAGCCATTCTTATAGGAGGGGAAGGGCTCAGGATTTTCCAGTCCCTGTGCACTACCTGGAGGTTTGGAATTCTGTACTACCTCACAGTCCCCTAACTAAAGCAACCTTCCAGTTGCTGCATGCACAAAAGAACGTGGGACAGCTGGAAAGAAAACAACACTAACTCACATCAATAGAGCATCCCAGGAGAGAGCCCTTCTGAAGAGCCTTCTGGATGATTTTGAACAGGTTCGGCGGTGGCTTTTGCAGCTCGTACCACTCTGCAATTCCTCCAGTGAAGTCCTCAAAGCCCTCAGTGGTGCTTCCTCCAGAGAGAGCCTCATACGATCCATTCACCCTGTGTAAGAGGCAAACACGACATTTCAACTTTCTTTTCTCGGCCTTTGAAATTAAAGTGTAGCATAGCTAAAGCCTCACAATTGGGTGTCTGCACTACTACTTCTTTTTCATTCACGAAAAGCCCAAGGTCAACATGGGATACATCAAAATGTTTGACACACAGATCTGATCATGTACCTTAGCTATATGTATATTAAATAATTACAGTGGTGCCTCGCAAGACGAAATTAATTCGTTCCGCAAGTCTCTTCGTCTTGCGAGTTTTTCGTCTTGCGATGCACGGTTTTCCATAGGAATGCATTGAAAATCAATTAATGCGTTCCTATGGAAACCGCCTTCCCCCGACCTCTTCTGGCGGCATTTTAAAATCGCCCGGGACAGCGGAGGACTTCTCCGCTGTCCGGGCGATTTAAAAGCCCCTGGGAAGGCAAGCAGGGGGGACGAAGCCTGGGCGCTCCTTGCGGAGAGTTGCCAGCGCGCCCAGGCTTCGCGGCCCCACCGCCCGGCTTCGGGACATCGTTCCGATGCCAGGCGGCGGGGGAGGCTTTCTCGCCCCGCCGCCCGGCATCGGGACGATGCCCCGAAGCCGGGCGGCGGGGGGAGACTTTCCCGCCCCGCCGCCCGGCTTCGGGACATCGTTCCGATGCCGGGCGGCGGGGGGAGACTTTCTCGCCTCGCCGCCCGGCATCGGGGCATCGTTCCGATGCCGGGCGGCGGGGGGAGACTTTCCCGCCCCGCCGCCCGGCATCGGGACATCGTTCCGATGCCGGGCGGCGGGGGGAGACTTTCCCGCCCCGCCGCCCGGCTTCGGGACATCGTTCCGATGCCGGGCGGCGGGGGGAGACTTTCCCGCCCCGCCGCCCGGCTTCGGGACGATGCCCCGAAGCCGGGCGGCGGGGGGAGGCGTTCCTGTCCCGCCGCCCGGCATCGGGACGATGCCCCAAAGCCGGGCGGCAGGGGGAGGCGTTCCTGCCCCGAAGCCGGGCGGCGGGGGGAGGCTTTCCCGCCCCGCCGCCCGGCTTCGGGACATCGTTCCGATGCCGGGCGGCGGGGGGAGGCGTTCCCGCCTCGCCGCCCGGCATCGGGGCATCCTTCCGAAGCCCGGCGGCGGGAGGACGTGTCCCCGCCCCGCCGCCAGGCTTCGGAGGAGGTCCGAGGACAGCGGGGAAGACGAGCTGCGCTTCCCCACTGTCCCGGAGATTTCCCTATGGGCTGTCGTCTTGCGAAGCAAGCCCATAGGGAAATTCGTCTTGCGAAGCGCCTCCAAAACGGAAAACCCTTTCGTCTAGCGGGTTTTCCGTCTTGCGAGGCGTTCGTCTTGCGGGGCACCACTGTACACTATTAATCCATATGGACTAGGGCCCCTGATGCTACAAAGAGGAACGATCCCTTCCTAATGCAAACCATTGTGATTCCAGTGTAGTCAACACACTTGATAAAGTGAAAGGTGTGGCAAGAGAAGGCTTGGCCTGAACCGAGTCCCAAGGGCCAGGCAGAGGGGCTTGGGGTGCTCAGCCCCTGGGCCTGAGGTTCCCTACCTCTGATGCTGTGCTTTACTTACTTGGCATAAGCCTTCTCCAGCAGAGCGCTCCAGAACTCACTTCTTTGGGCAGAATGAACAAAGAGGAGCTCTCCATCTTTGGTAGGTAGCTTGTCATCAACAACAACATCCACCCACTCTCCATACTGCCAGAACTGAAAACAAATCATCATCATCATCATCATCATCATCATCATGTGTTAGAAGGCATGCTCTTGACCACAGCTGAAAACAGCTTGGGACCAGGTTAGCTGAAGGAGCTTCGCCCCTTACACAATGGTCCAGACCTCAAGATAAGTTTCAGCAACGCTTCTCTGGGTGCCCTCAGTGAGGAAAGGGACTTCTTGGCGATGGCAGCTAAGTTATGGGATGCCCTCTGCATTTCACTTAAGTTTTGAGAAAGAGCTTTTTGAAGCTCTAAAAGCTTGCCACCTTATCTGCAGTGTAAGAATAGGTTAAATATATTCTAATAAAATATATAACCAATACCAGCCCCTTTCCTCAACCAGGTGCCTTCCAGATCTTGTTGGACTATAACTCCCATCATCCATGATCACTGGCCATGTTTGCTGGGGAGTCAGACCCCAACATTAACCTGAGGGCACCAGGCTGAGGAAGGGTGACTGATACCACTCTGAATGCTATTCATCCCAGAAAAATCCCTATAGCTCAGGTGTACAAAAAGGAACTTGAAGCAGGAGAGCATTACCTCCAGATAAGCATGCAGCTTTAAAGTTGTTTAAGGCAAAAGAATCAATCACTGCCTTGAGCAACATTCAAAGGGTAATTTCACACCTGATTCTGCAGAAACCAAATTCCTGAAGCTTCCCTACCCTCCATTGCATGCATACCAGGGTATCAGTTGATCTGGCAAATACAGTGCTAATAAAGCAGCATAACCCTTCCAGGGAAAAGGCAGAAATCAGTATCTGTGGTACCTGGAAGTGGAATATTCCTGCATATCTGTCTTTGAAGCTTTGATCGCTGGGCACAACTCTAGCCAAAACTTCTTCATTCAACGTGAGAGAAGCAATGGCTGCCAGGAGCCAACAGTCTCCTGTGAAAGCAAAACAAAAGTATTTCCCATTAGTCTCCATGCTCCTAAATAAATAAAGGGGGGTGGGGGAGAAGCAAAAGTAAGGCACTTTAAGTCCTATTGATCTTACCAGGAGAGATTAACATAAGAGCAGGACAGAGTACTGTACTTCTATACTCTAATTATGGTGGCATGGGTGGGTGTGGAGCATGTATTGTGCTGTTGTGGTGATGTGAGGAGGGCAATTTTTAATTACCTGCTCCCCTTAAAATCAACTGGGGAGTTGATCTGCAACAGGTCCAGGTGTCAAGTTGCACCACCAACAGGGACACGGGCATGGTCTTGGAAGACCAGTGATATTTGGCATAGAATAGTTGGGAAGCCTTCCTTAAAAAATTGGGAACAGTAATAAGCTTTTCCCAAGACGGATGAATACAGAATTACCAGCATGTTTGGACTTTCACATGTTTTTAAAGAGCTGATTTCAGTCTCTGCAGAATCTTGCTTTGAGAATTCTGGATTAATCTGATCCATCTAAATGATATTAACAAACAAGGTCCTCCCCAACACGTGTGGAAATTCACTGATGCCCCTCTGTTCCAGCAGACTTTTCCATCTTTTATAGTTTTGCCACCTGTGAGTCAGAGAAGCTCTGTAGACTGGCTCTGCCTTCCAGAATCGGATGGTTAGCTGCTAACCAGTGCTGCTGGATGAGAGCCAATGTACACTCGCCTCCTCACCTTTGGTGCCTCCAGCGGCACTGCAGTTTACCAAACACATGAACAAAACACAAATTACTGAATAAAGAAGTCAATGGAAGGGAAGGGGGAAATAACTTCAGCATTTTCAAACTGAATAAACAGAACTCTACTGTCAAGATCAACTGTCTGTGATGACTGTTCAATGCTAATGAACTCTACTGGCGCATCAAAGCATCTTGAGATCTCTTATCATCCAAAGGCTAGATAGGTCCTGAGAATCTTTGCCGTAAGCCAGTGAAGATCTTGATTTTGCAACTGTAGAGTGGCTGTGCTTGCATCATGCACTCCTTCTCTTTAGTAACTGCTCATCAACAGTGATGCTTGGCAAGTAAAAAGGTAAAGGTAAAGGTAAAGGTAAAGTATCCCGGACGGTTAAGTCCAGTCAAAGGTGACTATGGGGTTGTGGCGCTCATCTCGCTTTCAGGCCGAGGGAGCCGGCGTTTGCCCACAGACAGCTTTCCGGGTCATGTGGCCAGCATGACTAAACCGCTTCTGGAACAATGGAACACCATAACAAAAGCCAGAACACACGGAAACGCCATTTACTTTCCTGCCCCAGCAGTATCTAGTTACAGTGGTACCTCAGGTTAAGAACTTAATTTGTTCTGGAGGTCTGTTCTTAACCTGAAACTGTTCTTAACCTGAAGCACCACTTTAGCTAATGGGGCCTCCGGCTGCTGCCACACGATTTCTGTTCTCATCATGAAGCAAAGTTCTTAACCTGAGATAATATTTCTGGGTTAGTCTGTAACCTGAAGCGTATGTAACCTGAGGTACCACTGTATCTACTTGCACTGGCGTGCTTTCAAACTGCTAGGTTGGCATGAGCTGGGACAGAGCAATGGGAGCTCACTCCGTTGCAGAGATTCAAACCGTCAACCTTCTGATCAGCAAGCCCAAGAGACTCAGTGGTTTAGACCACAGTGCCACTCATGTCCCTGCTTGGGCAGGTACTTAGCAGCAGACATACAGAAAATGACAATTACGAAAACAGGCTGGGCCCCTTTGAACAAAGAGGTGCCTCTCATGGAAACCCAAGAGAGCTACCCAGAAAGAGTTGCAACTTCTATTTAAGGCTCATTCTTGTGACATTTTTGGATTTCTCGTAATAGTACATGGTGGGAAAGTGCTTCGTTTTTAACAAAGCTGATTTGGATCCCAAACAAGAGGTGAACCAGACATACCAGAAACCAGAATGAACTGATAGATACAGATCCGAACAAAAAATTGTGGAAAGTGCATCAATTAGTGCACAGTTTCTGACAAGTGTGTCCCCCTATATAAGCTACCGTATCTTCTTAAAAAGTTGATGGTTTTGCCTCTGTTCTCCTGCATGCTGCTTTGGCACAAGAATTTCCTTCCCTTCTATAGTGGTTTCACTTACTGTGAGATTTCCAGAAGAAAATCTTCGGGTTATGGTAAAAAAAAAAAAAAAAAAAAAGGAGATACATGAGAAATGGGCAGTAAAAGATGCACTTGAAAAAGAATACATAATCAGCAGAAGCAATTGGGAAAGCTCAACTGCTTCAATCTGTGCACATATTAAACTGTTCCACCTCAAAGCCCACAGCAGGATAGGGTGAGCATGAATATATGTATTGCAAGCAGTGATGATGGTGCTGTCAACAGCACCTCCCCAGCTGAAAATATTAGAACTGTACACTGCTCTAGTGAGTAAAATAGGAGATCCTCATGGCACAACAACACAGTATTGTAGAAAAATGCATACATGAATTTTTACAATGTAAATGCGGTTTTAATTTCTGGGGAAGATATATCTGCTACTGAAATCAGAGGGGAAACACTAGCCTATTTATAGGTCATTGCTGTGATACTATAGCAACATCCTTTGGAAAAAAAACCCCATAAATATTGAGCATGCTTCCTCTATGCAAAAACCATTCTGCTAAAATGACTCACTGTGCGCAGCGAGCTTTCCAGTAATATGCAAATATGCAACAATACAAGATACACATAAACATAAAAAATACTAGAACCTGAGAAAACTCATCTAAAAATTCCTAAAAGATTAATTAATTAATTCAAAGGAAGGGCTTTTTTAAACCCACAAAGCTTTATAAATTTTACAGTGCAGTAAGTTTGCTAGAGTCTGTAATGTTCAGTGGCCCAATTTCGACATCACATTAAGTCACAGTTAAAAACAAGCTATTGTTTTATGTGTAATCGAACCACGCCGGTGTATGCTGCTGAAAACTTCTCACTCTGCTCCAGCTATGCCACTGGGTAACATGTCTGGCTTGTTGTGACATCCAAATCTGGACTCGTGAATCTTTTCCTGTGTATGGATGTCACAACAAACTGCACTTTCTTGCTTTTTGGCAGCACACATATAGCAGCAATGTGCATACTGCATACTCAGATTAAACTACACAGTTTGCTTCAAACTAAGGTTTAATGTTTGCTTTAAACTATGGTTTAATGTGATGTGCAAACCAGGTCATTATGTACCGTAAGTCTCAAATTAGCATGGACCGCCTGTTTTGCACACTCACTGCAAGCCATACAATCTGAAGAATATAATGAATGCTACATTCTTCTTAGTTAAAACAAGCTTCATTTTTAAAAGGGAGAAAGGTGTTGTAAGTGTTAAATGACTGATTGCTACACCTAACTTTCTCTCCATGTCACAATGCCAGAGTGCCTTTCATCTGGACAGGGATAGCCTAACTACTGTTGTCTATGCTCTGGTAACCTCAAGGTTAGGTTACTGCAATGTGTAGGGCTGCTTCTGAAGACGGTTTGGAAACTTCAGCTGGTGCAGAATTCAGTGGCCAGGCTGCTCACCGGAGCCAAACGGTTTGTGCATATTGCACCGATCCTGGTCCGACTGCACTGGCTACCAGTTAGTTTCCGGGTCCAATTCAAAGTGCTGGTTTTGACCTATAAAGCCTTAAACAGCTCAGAATTTGCCAACCAGTGCCACAATGCACACTACTTTGAAAATGGCAGGTTAGAGGAAAGTTGCAGACTGGTGAATGACACAGTTTCTTCACACACGAATCTGCTTAATCCCTGAAGTTTCTAAGTGGTGTACATAAAAATTACAAAAAGTGGATAAAATCAAATAAAGTTAATAATAATAGAGACAGAAAACTTCCTTAAAATGCTTGTTGGAATAGTAAGGTCTTGCTGCGACTACTTGAGGTGCGTGACAACATGAAATCCAGAACAAAGGTGCAGTATGGCTCTGCGTCCAAGAAAAATGCAACATTAAATAGGGTTTAAGGTGTAGTTTGTGACACTGCAAGGGCAAAAAGAAAGGAAACCTTACAAAAGAACATCGTAGTTTGCGGCTATGAAGTAATGCCAATGTCATGGTTTTATTTGTCCCTGGATTCAGCCTGTTGAAATCAATGCATACCTGCCCTGAAGCACAAACAACATTCTTTTCTTGGAATGAAGTGCAATTTGCATGAAGGATGAAAAAAAGGAGTCTCTTATCTGGAAGTTAAAGTCAAATGCCACAAGCCAGCGTTATCTCATGGATACGGAGCGCACACAACACTCTGGAGGGAAAATGATTCAGGAAGAGGCTAAACTGTGTTGGAACTGAAGGGTGCTAAAATCAGAATTCTGATGCAATGATAAAAGAACCCAAGGTGGAGTAAGATGTGGTGGTAGTCTGATCTTTGTCTAATCACACAACAAAGAGAAAATATGATGCTTTACATGGCTGAGAGGAAGCTACGTTTCCCTCTGAAAGGTGAAGATAAAAATAGCCTGGTTTAGTTTGAGGCCGACATGATGAAAAGCAGGTTTAAAATAAAGTAAATATATCTAAAACAAGGTAGGCATCATGTTAAGAGTGCTTCAACAGGAAGTTAAGCGAAGTCTCCGTCTTACCTAAAGCTCCTTGGCAGATATCAGTTCTGGTGGCACCTCCAACAATAAACTGAGGATTGGAACACAACTCCTGGCAAAGCAAGTAGTAAGAAGAAATATGTAAGAAAATAAATTTATTTAAAGTTATGGACATTCCAGGCTGATCTCCAGTAGCAACCCTGGTATCTGTACATGCATGTCTATGGAGTGTTGGGATTATGTTTCCCATCAGCTGCAATCCTGCACATGGTTAGGCTGGCTAAATCTCTTTGAAGTCATTGGGGTCTAAGCAGACCAGCTATGTACATGACTAAAATCCAAAAGAGGCACTAAGTCAGCAATATAATGAAAAGCCAAAACCTCTAAAATATTTGTTCTAGACAATGTTCTAACCACTTCAGAATCTCGGAGGCAGACATCCAAAAAGGAGTTCTTAGTGGCAATTTGTGCTATTACCCTAACCCATGGTCTCCCAAACTTGGGTCTTTGGACTACAACTTCCATCATCCCTAGCTAGCAAGACCAAAGGTCAGGGAAGATGGAAACTATAGTCCAAAAACAGCGGGAGACCCAAGTTTGGGAAAACCTGCCCTAATCCCTTTCTCTAGTTCAGAATTGTGGGCAACTTTTTGATGCACTCAGAGACAGAAACAGTACGGAAGATATTTCTTACCTTTTGATCTGGTAACTGTTGGGAGCCAAAGTGGGGCGAGTAAGCCCCAATGAACACATTGAGACTTGCTTTGGAGTAAAAACCGATAGGGTTGTGCTGTGCTGATACTTTCTGAGGTTTCCCTCTCTACATGGACGTTAATATATTCCTTACTTCTGGTTTAATATGACTGATGCTATTTTTCTGTCAATTTTGTTAACGGTTAAACTCAAGGAGATTTTCTTCTGGATTTACTAAGCTGAAATCTGAGATTCTCTGCCCTTATGCAAAGCATGCAGCCATGGAAACATCATCCTTGAATACACAGAGGCCTCCACTTTCCTCAGCTGACTTCTCCTTCTTCAAAGAGCATAATGCTAAGACTTATGGAGGTCTGGTTGGCTCGTACCCTCAAGGAAAAATATTTATTTTCATGTGTTCCTAGTGCTGCTTAAAAGCTGCTGGACATGTTGAGCAAGAAAATCCCCTTTATTCAAAAGAAAACCACATAGCCTCTGAAACACAGAGGGGTCTTTCTTCACAGTATGTTTTGGTACAGAGCAGTTTGCAACTATACACACCTTCATGAGATAACATCACCTAAAGCAGGGTTTCCCAAACTTGAGTCTCCAGCTGTTGTGAGATTACAACTCCCATCATCCCCTGTGGTCAGGGATGATGGGATTTGTACTCCAAAAACAGCTGGAGACCCAAGTTTGGGAAACCCTGATCTAAAGTGGCAGCTAATATCCATTTGTTCATACACACAGATGGGCATGTTTTCAAATTAGTGCTGAATTGTGTTCTCTGTTCCCCTCCCCTCAATTAGTGCTTCCACAGACCTTAGTCTTATTTAAAAATAAAAAAACCCCTAGTCTTCCAAAAGGGAGGGGATGGAAACTGGTGTGTTGATATACTGATATATAGAGGATATACTGAAATACAGAGGATATATATCAGTATATAGAGGTGGCTAAGCTACTGCACCACTTCCAATTTTACCTACTTCATCCATAGAGAAGTTAAACATGGTGATGGGGAGTGGCACACCCCTGCAACGTCAGTAGGCCTGCCCCAATAGAAGATGACCTGAGAAAAAACACTCTCAGTGTAAAAAGGTGTTGTGCCAAGAATGCGCTTGAGAAGTACATTCTTGGCACGAAACAGATTGTAACTGTTCCAGCAGAATGTACTTTAGACTGACAAGTAGTGTGGGGCAGGGATGAAACAGAGTGATGTCATGTGTACAGCACCCGCCAAAAAAGAGCCTGAATGCACATCATCACGCAGTGTGAATGCGCCACAAATTATAAGCAAAATTTGCTCTTTCAGCATTGTAAATAAAGGATGCAAGCATGTAAATAATTGCATTCAAATCTGACTCTGAAAAGTACAGGCACTAGATGGATAGAAGGCAGATGCATCAATAAATGCATCTATGGAAGTGAATGGCTGCCAAGATAAGAAAAGGACAGGCAAGGAAATGAAGGGTGGAGAGGTGACTTAAACACAGAGTTCGAAGCCATCAAACCCAGCCTCTTGCTGGAAATCCACTCATGTAGCATCCCCGATCAGTGGGCATCCAGCTACTGCTTACAAACTTTTAATGAAGGACTATCGTCCACCTTTTGAAGCCTAGTATATGGCCTAATATAAAAGGAAAGCAGGAGGAAGTGAAACAACAGGTGAGGGCATACAATCTATTGTCCCTCCTGAAAACATAAAACAGGAATATTTCACAATGTAGGGTTGGGTGTGGTGCACAGGGTGGGTACAGTGCATGAATAGGACTGCTGAATGAGCATAAGAATGTAAAAAGAGCCTGCTGGATCAGGCCAAAGGCCCATCAAGGCTAGCATCCCGTTTTCACAGTAGCCAACTAGATGCCTGCAATAAACCTGCAAGCAGGAAATGAACACAAAAGTACTCTCCCCCCTGCAGTTTCCAGCTTCCATTCAGAAGCATTGCTAGCCATCACGGCTAGTTGACAATGTAAAACTACTTTGCGAGGTTACTGCTAAATGAGAATCCAGGATTTGCGTACACTTGGGCATATTCACCAAAAGCAGCCTCCCCAGTCAGTGGCTGTCTCTGCTTCAGCCATAACATTTAGAAGACCTCATCACAATACCATGGGTAGGCAAACTAAGGCCCGGATCCAGCCCAATCGCCTTCTAAATCCATCCCGCGGATGGTCTAGGAATCAGCGTGTTTTTACATGAGTAGAATGTGTGCTTTTATTATTTGTGGGGAGTAGGAATTCATTATTATTTTTTCCCAAAATATAGTCTGGCCCCCCACAAGGTCTGAGGGACAGTGGACCGGCTCCCTGCTGAAAAAGTTTGCTGACCCCTATACTATGGATAATGACTGCATACAGGCATCCTATGGAGCTGCAGAGACTCTCAACATGAACAATGTGGCATCCCCATGGCAAGTGAAAGATGTATTTTGGCCTTATGAACAGGAGTATGATTATGAGTGTGGTTCATGAAGCATAGGGCAAAAAAGGTAAGCGTGAAAGCATCCATGATTTGAGTAAAGATGGAACTTTGGCGTTCTAACTACCATTTATCCATTTCACCTCATTTCACCTGTGCCTTGGTATTTTCAGACTTGGCATACTTCCTAAATGCCTACAACCTTCCTAGCCCACATGAGATAGAGGGCTCATGGCCTGCTTGGAGGTGTTATTCCCATAGGCAACTGGTTGGTCACTGTAACCACAGGATATTGGATTAGCTAGGCCCTTGGTCTGATCCAGGAGGGCTCTTACGTTCACACGAAACAAAGATAGTCAGTGAGCTTAAACAATCCAAACTAGATTTTTGAATCCTCCATATTAGTCTCTCAGAAATCCTCTTAATTACCACTGTGTTTGGATTGATGGGCGCTTCCTCTCACAGAATATGGGAACTTCTTTCCCTGTAGAAAGCGACAAGTGCATTTTGATATTGCCTCTGTGCCTTAAATACACTTGCTGCAGTGTGTAGATGAATCCCCATGAAAGAAAGTGGTACTTCTGAGTAAACAGGCCTAGGATCCCACTAGCTTACAGGAAATTATATTGTATCTGGAGAAGTTTGCATGCACCTGAAAGCTTATACCCAGAACAAACTTAGTTGGTCTCTAAGATGCTACTGGACAATTTATTATTTTTTCTCGACTGTGTCAGACCAACAGGGCTACCTACCTGAATCAGGAAATTATATATTAGCTCTGTAACATCCTACGGGAACTAGTATTCCTATCAGGCATTAGTTTGTATAGAAGCAAACGGACATGCTGCCAATCTCAGTCCCACCCTACTCTGCCTCCCTATACAAAGGAAACATTTTTTCTAACTTACTCATAACTTCTGCTGCATACACAACAAGCACACCATCCTACGCTGCATCAACTAAACCACAATGATCACCACCTCCCATGCTCCCTACAACCAACCCAAATTAGAATCCCTACTTCTAGTATAAAAATGCATTGAAATGATAAGCACAAGCAAACTCTGTTGGCACTCTAGTAAATATCCTAAATGGATGCATACCCAATTGGCAAAAGGATGACTACGAGACTTGGAGTGATCCTGAGTAACAGAAGTTGATCTTTTCTTTTCCTCCCTTCCACTGTGAAGGGGTGGGCCGATTCCAAGAGTACAGTGGTACCTCGGGTTAAGTACTTAATTCGTTCCGGAGGTCTGTTCTTAACCTGAAACTGTTCTTAACCTGAAGCACCACATTAGCTAATGGGGCGTCCTGCTGCTGCCGCAGCCCAATTTCTGTTCTTATCCTGAAGCAAAGTTCTTAACCTGAAGCACTATTTCTGGCTTAGTGGAGTGTGTAACCTGAAGCGTATGTAACCCGAGGTACCACTGTATATGCAATGCAAGGGATCCCATGGGATCTTTAATTTAGGAATCCGGGCCTTCTGAACAGAAAGTTCCACCCACAGTCCCAGTTGCTAGTTACACTCAAACTCCCAAAGAACTAAATTCAGGTTCAATTCCCCGCCCCCGTTTCCACCTCTCTTATTCTCTCTCCCCAAACCGAATGGAGAATCCCGTTCTCCAAACCGCCTCGAAACTATTTCCCTCTTTAACTTAAGTCTTTGTTATGTACTGAGTTGAATAGGACCCAAAATGCAGCAGTCTGATTGGTCCTAGAGCAACACTTCGCCCCCATCCCACCAAGGGTCCCGCGTGAACACGCGACGCGAGCACGTCTGAACGCCTACCGTCGGCCTCTTCCACACGATGCCCCTCGTTTTGTAGGAGTTCGGTCCCAGCTCCTTGTAGCCCAGGGAAGAGGCGGCCGCGGGGAAGGAGGGGTCCTGGAAGAGCTTCCCCGCCTCGAGGCACTCGTCCCGCAGCGCGTGGAAGTCCTGGTTTAAGTACTTCACGGCCTTGGCATTGGAGCCTAAGCCTCGGGCGACCTCCCTGTCTTTTGCTAATTTAGCTGCGAGACCAGACATGATGGCTGTTCCCTTTTGTTGCCGCCGCCGCCGCCGCCGCCGCCGCCGCCAACTCCGGAGCTGGACATAAAAATGCGAATCTCCTCCACGCAAATGACGGCGGCGAAGCGGGCTGCCGATGATTCATGCAACGAGAGGAAAACTCTCATCACTGCGCTCGGGGTGTGGCCGGGTCGGCCTTCGAGATCCAGGCGGTGCAAGCGGGCCTGTCGCCCACCAGTTCTCGCTCCAGCCGAGGGCCGCTGGAGGCGAAAGGGGCAGCATTTCCCGCGCTTTTTTATTACTATTGCAAAGAGAAGAGCAAATGTCCTGCCCGGGGAGGGGGGGGGGAGGGGACTGACGCCTTTCCACACACAAAGCTGTTTTGCCGAATTGTCACACGCGCCGTTATAAGGGCACGCGCCTTATGAACTTTTAGCATTTCACCGATGAATATGGAAAGACTCTCAACAGCTGCCTTATTCTCACATTCTCCCCATCTCTTTGATTACTGGAGTTGCTGCGCGCCTCGAGTGGAAACGAGTGCGCGCGCGCGCGCGCGCTCCCAAGCAATCAAGCAACACCTCCCGCAACTTCCCTCTGTCTTTCTCCTACCCTCGCCAATTGCTGGATCCTTGCGAAAATTATTATGACTGAATAATTGCCTAGGAAATCCTGAAACCTGAAGCGTGCTTGCTTGACAGTTAGGTCCATTGGGGAGGCAAAGCAAGTAGTTCTGACTTCAACAGAGAGAGAAAGTTTGGAATGGAATTCTTCTCATTCTGAAGTTTAACTCATGGGACCAAGTTTGCCCTTCAGGCGGAAATCCAGTTTTCCCCTTCTGTGTTCATACAGAGACACAATGTGCTGCCACTGGTCTTTAATTATTTATTTCCCCAGTATTTGGCATGTCAATTTTCAGGACTGAGACCTCCCTAGACAACTCACAGAAACAAGACAATTCCACCGCGATTGCAATTTTAAAAAACACAATTTAAAAACTGTGTAGAACAGCTTCGCCATTCCACACTATTTCTCTGTTAATTTATCTTAGCACGGCAAACCTATCAGAAGTAAATCCCACTAAGTTCAATGGGCCTTTCTCCTACTATGTGGCAAGTACACACAAGAGCCTCATAACGCCTCCTGAGGGCTATTGAGGTCAACATGGCACTGGATATTTACTGGATAATGCAGAGGACTCTTGTTTAAAGAGACTTATTAAATCTTACTGGACCTCTGGATCCAGGATTCTTGGGCAGGAAAGATATAGGTACTTTAAATGCATGGTGTGTATGTGGGTTCAGTCTTTGATGAGGGACTTCATCAAAAGGTTTTTAGAAAGAAGTTCAAGGATCCCAAGGAATGGTTTGAAGGCACACAAGACCATCACCTTGTTGAAGCTAAGCAGATCTGCTTAGTACAAGCCTGGTGACTGCCTAGGAACCACATATATGCACAATAAAAGAAATACGGGACATAAATGTAAATAAATAAATAATGAAATTAGTAGGAGATCAACCCTATTTGGTCACTCTCAGATGACTCCAAAGTGTTGGTGAGGCAAGGCCTCCTCAGCAAGATTTATTCATTCTGTGTTTAATAATTATTACTTTAATTATGCTTTCCAGAGAGGCAGTTGCAAAAGCGTTTGTTACCCCCTCTCCCCACTTCCTATTATTATTATTTATTAAATTTATATACCACAATTCACCTGAAGATCACAGGGTGGGCTACAATATAAAAACACAAAAATGCATAACATAGTAACAAACAAAAACAATATCACTGCCCCACAGTTTAAAAGGCCATAGATTGTTTAATTAGCCAAAGGCCTGGGAGAAGTGGCATGTTTTTGCCTGGTGCCTAAAGATATGTAATAAAGGCACCAGGCAAGCCTCTCTGGGGACAGCATTTCATATTAAAAAAACCAAAAACTCCATATTTTAAAAATTCGAATAAGTATCTACATAACTACTGTGGTAGCCTCCTATGAGAGGTCTGTACCACCTCTGCTTAGCCTGCTAATGTTTGAACTGGCTTTAAATATTAAAATTGGGAGCTTCGGGAAAGGGCTGGAGGGGAGGGAAGCTTTAAAACAATCTACCCTAACCTCTTCCCCTTCACTTTTCTGAGTGACATCCACTTTTCCCTGCATAAAAGCTGTCATGCACAGGCCCAGTTTTGAAGCATGGTATGTAGGCTAATTACTGGCGAACTCAATATAACACATCAGAATGTCAAACCTTGTAAATAAAAAAGCATAACTAAACAAACAAAATGTAAAATATTTTCTAAAAGCAGGAATGTAGGAAATTGCCTGAGAGCATACCTACCATTTACTTTTTCTCAGGCACACAAATTCCCACCAAGCCTAATTATTTTGTTTTGTTTTCTTTCTTCTCACTTCCTTTGATTTCAGCTGTTCCAAGTGTCCCTGCATACCAGCAAAAATCCCTATGTTAATCACCGTCCCAGTGCTGTCCCATGGAGATGTTAGGGTTATCTTGTTAATGGTTTGTTGTTGTGAGTTGCTGGAGCTGTCATTCTGCAGGTTTCTGCCTACTCCCTCAGATCTCTAAA
Source organism: Podarcis erhardii (assembly GCF_964252035.2). NCBI lineage: Eukaryota > Metazoa > Chordata > Lepidosauria > Squamata > Lacertidae > Podarcis > Podarcis erhardii. The sequence continues at coordinate 93,482,695 of NC_138507.1, forward strand.
GGTTAAATATTTGAGACTGCAATCCTAGGCCCCATGGGTAGCAGATATGGTGCCCTCCATGATCTCCTTTGCTGGACTATCATTCTCTTAACTCCTGACAATTGGTCGTGCTGCCTGGGGCTGATGGGAGCTGCAGTTAAAGCACACCTGGAGAGTGCTACATTACCTAGCTCTGCTATGCCTGGTAGTAAGCGTTCCTGAACTCAATATGGGGCATATTTCTGCGTGGACATGTACAGGATTGCATTATGGGTGAGTGCATGAAGAGTGTCATCATATGCCTCATTCATTAGGTTGCACTGGACCGAGTTGCATCTGGGTGGGGTCAGGAACTTCCCTTTGCTGTTTTGTTATTAAGGAAAACAATAACATTATTGTCTAGCTTCCTGACCGGCATATCCTCTAAGTCTAAGCAACCTGAGGGCAATCTGTGACCTGCATGCAGTCCTCAAAAGCTTTTTGTGTGTCTCACACAGGTGCCCATCGCCCTCTACTGACAAATCCCATTCCTGCCAAATCTTGCTGTCTCCCCAACATGTGAAGCCTGCTGCTCCAGCCTTGCCCAGAAGCTGTTTGATAGACTAGGAGGAATGAAACTGTGATGGGGAGGATGATGTAAGGGGAGCAGTTAACCAACCACGTGCATGCATGAATACCCCCAACTCACCACTAGCTTCAACCACACTCAGTGGGCACACAGCACCCAATTGCCTGCCCACCCACAGTGACATGTGCTCCTTGAGGGCAAAAAGATTGCCCACCCCTACTTTGAGCTTTGGAGGCTGAGTATATTGTGACTCTATAATGCATGTGTGCAAATCCACCTTTTGCAGACATTAATGTTTCATGGGATTCACCACCTGCCATTTCATACACTGCAGAAGGTGAGGTTTGTCTAATTTTTAAAGCCTTCTAAGTTGGTGGCTATCACTGCCTCTTGTGGGAGTTCCCTAGATGAACAGCGTTTCATGAAGGAGCACTTTATGTCTGTCCTGAGTTTTCCAACATTCAGCTTCATACGATGTCTATGGGTTCCAATGTTATGCCATACATAATTTTATAAACTTCTGTTGTGACACCTCTTGCTTGCCTTTTCTCTAAACTAAAAAACCTCAAACACTGCAATCTTTCCCCACAGAGGAGTGGCTCCATCATCACGATCATTTTGGTTGCCCTTTTCCGAACCCTTTCCCACTCTACAATATCCTTTTTGAGGTGAGGCAACCAGAACTGCACAGAGTATTCTAAGTGCAGTCACTGCATAGATTTTTATAATGGCATTATGATATCAGCAGTTTTACTTTTATTTCCAAATATGTTTTATTTTCAAGCCCTTTCCAAATCATTGGTCCATGTACCTCAGTTCTGTCTGGGTGTCCTCCAGGTTTCTGGACCATAACCATTCTTGATTATTGGTTATTCTGGCTGGAGCTGATGGGAGTTGTAGTCCAAAGGCCTATGAAGGGGACCTCCTCTTCTCACTCCCACCAGAATCTTCCACCAGACATTTCCATATAATGTTTAAGGAAGTTTAAGAAGGTTGTACAGGCTAGGTTGTTTGTTTTGCATCTAAATCCTGTGCAGCTTTCCTAGACTAGAGGCTTTTCTGACATTAGAAAGAAGGCAGAAGTGTTTGTGCAGGAAAGTGACAGTGCTTGTTTGTGATGTCCAAAGCTTTTCTATGACTTGGCCCAGCTAGCCTCTTCCGCTCAGTTGCAGAATTAGGATTTCTCAAACCAGCAATTCCAAAGGAAATACAGTACAGAGTTACGATGCTGGGCTTTTATTTGATGACAACTCACTCTGTGAAGCCATGAGAATCAGATCTCTTTTTCATTATTTCAGTCCCCCACTCTCCTCTTCATAAAAACTGCAGTTTCTCATCTGCCTGTAGTGCTATTCTGCAGCTTCTTTCCGCTGCTCTGGAACAGCCAGGCCCACTGTTTGGGTAAAACCTGGCAGCTGAAATTGCCAGGAATGTTGCAATCACATGGAAAAAATGACTTGGAAGAACCTCATGAGCACAAAAAATAACACTGGAATTCTGTGACCCCTCCCGTCTCTCCCACTTCACCGAGTTTGGCTCAAACTGCCAGAGGGTGTGGGCAAAACACCCTCCACAGCTGCAGGGTTCAGTCTTGTTAGTAAAGCTGCAAAGCAGTTCTGCAAACACATTAAGAGAACCGGGCAAGCACTACAAACAGAGCACTCTCTCTCTCTCTCCCTCCCTCTCTCTCTCTCTCTCTCTGTAAAACCTGGTAGTAATATCAGTGATGAATTTCAAATCCCTCCAGACCTTCTCCCCCAAATCTAACAGAAGCGGATCCAAAAAGTCGCTGCTGGATGATTTATTTCTTTCCACTTATGAATCACTCCCTGTGAAACACCTCAAAGTTATTTAACAATAACAACATCGACAATGAAAACAATGTCATATATAATGAATACAATTTCATGTATGAAAATAATTTCAAACTCTTGGAATTGTAGCTCTGTGAGGGGAGAAGGGATCTTCTAACAACTCTCAGCATCCTTTACAAACGACAGTTCCCAGGATTCGGGGGGGGGGGGAGAAGCCATGATTGTTTTAAACAGTAAAATAGTGCCTTAACCAGTGCTTTTTTCTGGGGGGACTCAGGGCTACGCATACTCCTAAACATTTTGTGAATCTTTGTGTTTTTGTCCATTTACTGTATTTATTTTTCCTCATTTGAACTATAAAATGGTGATTTTCTTGAGTCAAAATGAGAGTACCCCTAAACATTTTTTATAAGGGAAAAAAAGCACTGGCTTTGACTATGGTAAAGGTAAAGGTACCCCTGACTTTTAGGTCTAGTCGTGAACGACTCTGGGGTTGCGGCGCTCATCTGGCTTTACTGGCCGAGGGAGCCGGCGTTTGTCCCAGCCAGCATGGCCAATGGTTAATGGGAGTTGTAGTCCGACAACATCTGGAGAGCACCAGATTGGGAAAGGCTGGACCAAAGGACTTGAACAACCTAGTAAGGTAAAGGGACCCCTGACCATTAGGTCCAGTCGTGACCGACTCTGGAGTTGCGGCGCTCATCTCACTTTATTGGCTGAAGGAGCTGGCGTACAGCTTCCGGGTCATGTGGCCAGCATGACTAAGCTGCTTCTGGCAAACCAGAGCAGCACATGGAAACACTGTTTACCTTCCCGCCGGAGCGGTACCTATTTATCTACTCACACTTTGACGTGCTTTCAAACTGCTAGGTGGGCAGGAGCAGGGACAACAGGAGCTCACCCCGTCACGGGGATTCAAACCACCGACCTTCTGATCAGTGGTTTAGACCACAGCGCCACCCGCGTCCCTATTAACTGTATAGTAAAGGTAAAGGGAGCCCTGACCATTAGGTCCAGTCATGTCTGACTCTGAGGTTGCGGCACTCATCTCGCTTTATTGGCCGAGGGAGCCAGTGTCCAGCTTCCGGGTCATGTGACCAGCATGACTAAGCCGCTTCTGGCGAACCAGAGCAGTGCACGGAAACGCCGTTTACCTTCCTGCTGGAGCGGTACCTATTTATGTACTTGCACTTTGACGTGCTTTTGAACTGCTAGGTGGGCAGGGAAGACTAAAGCATAATTTGCTGATACAGCCAGCCCTACTATGTACAGGGTAAGGTGACTTGTTTCAGGTGGTACCATGAGGGGAGCAGGAGAACATAAAGGTAGGAAATGGTTGTTGGCATCCGTCTGTCTCTAGAGACAATGCGGTACACCTCCTGGGGTGAAGTCAAACCTCCAGAGAATCACAGCGCCTGCTGTGGCTGCAGAGCCCAGTAACTCGTAACTGCCTCTTCCCACAGTGTTTTTGCTGTGTTAGCAGCACCAAATTGCCTCTCTGGGGTGCAAGCCTGGGCAGTGTGTATGGAGGTCCTGAGCTGATCAGACAAGTTCAGCCTCAGAAATATGGTCAAAAGGACAACAGAGCAATGCATTTGGCACAAGATTGGCTGCAGGAGTTTCTGGAAGGAGGCATACAAGACGCCATCCAATCATCTATTTGTGTAGTGTTTACTTCTTAGCCTTCCCTTCTCCTGAAAATGTCCCACAAGGCAGCGGGCACAGATTTTTCCTCAGGGTTTACTCCTGAAGCCTTTCTCATGAATGAGTATATAATGCATTCAAAAATACATACACTGGGGAAACATTTGCATGAAAATGTTGATATTACTGAAAATAACATACAAAAATGTATTAGGGAAAATTTCCTACGAGCGTGTATAATAAGAGAGTTTTGCATTAAAATGCTGACAAATTTTCAATAGGACTTAAAAAAAAATGCAATCAGGTGTATGTTGGTGGGGGGTGGGGGAGATATACAACACAATGAAACAAAACTACTAGAATATAATTAAATGAAAGAACAGAAATACCCAAGGTCAAAGAGAGAGAGTTACAAAATACCTTTTCCTGTAATAGCCCTTTACTATCCATTATGCAAGTACTTTTTTTTTATTTACAATTTGCTTTGGGCTGAGAATGAATACATAAAACTGGTGTTCATGATTGCAATGAAACACGTACAGGCAACTCACAATTTACGCGTGTCCGATTGATGTGCGATTGCACTCACATGCATGGCGCAGAACCCAGAAGTGGCCTGAAAATGTCAATAAAATGTCACTAAAAGGGTGGAACGGGGCAGAATGCTTTACGTATGCCCCACCAAAGCACGTGGGCTTACGCAATGTAACTCCCGCACAAAATGAGGATTGCTTGTATAGCTGCTCTAAGTTAAGATTTGCATCTTCGTTGGTTTCCCATAACCCCTCATCCTTCTACTTTTCACCATTCCTCGTGTTTCTGCATTGAAACCAAAAGGAAGCAGTTGATTTGAATGCAAGCCAGATTTCAGCCAGGCCTATTTTCTTCCATATCTAATGCCTCATGTTTTTGCAAAACTCTTTCCTTATTTTGATCATTTCCTAAAGCATCGTTTCTGTCCGCTCTTGTCATGTTGCACAGCCAGACTCCTGAGTGCTGCAAGCAAAGTGCAGAAGAGATGCTCTTGAAGCCTGGACATGCTAATCCGTTTGCTCCAGTCCCCTTTGTTCATCCTTAAACCGCAAGCTGCTAATTTGCTGCCATCTCGCTTCTCAGTGTGCCTGCTCTGCTGAAGACACTTCCTTCAGTTCTGTGATGTTCTGCTCCCAGAAACTGCTGAAGCACAACTGCTGCCAATTTAATATTATGTTGCACTGACAGGAAATTTAAACCAATTGTTTGCATAGTTGTTGCTGAGTCGGGAAGTCCTTGGAGCCAACCTTGGCTCCTTCTCCTGCACAGAGTGCTTTTGAATATTCCATGCTGCATAAACAAATGTTTAAGAGCCATCTGTCCTTCATTTATACAGGGTGTGCCCATATGGATCAGTCTGATATCAGCAGCGTGCTGGTGAATAGCTGCCCCCACCTAGCCATCCATACTGTTGTGCAATTGGTTATCCACTATCCCTGGTCTTCTAGGGAAGGGGTAGAGAATCTGTAGCCCTCCAGATGTTGTTGGACTCCAGAACCCATCAGCTTCGGCCATCACAGCCAATTATTGGGAATGATGGGATTTGTAGTCCAACAACTTCTAGAGCAGCCTTTCTTAGCTTTGGTTCCCCAGATGTTATTGGACTACAACACCCATCATCCCTAGATAGCAGGACCAGTGATAATAGATAATGGGGGTTCTAATCTAACAACATATGGCTGAGAAAGACTGTTTTCTACAGGGTCACAGGTTTGCCACTCCTGTTCTAGGGGGCATAGCTGAAGGGGGCATGTGGATCCCATATAGCTTTGATTCACATTGCACAAAAGGCCTATCATGTGCTACTATTATGAATCAAAATTATTGTTTAGAAAGGCCCAGAGAAAATATAACTTCTGGGAAGAAAAGAATCAGGAGGCTCACTTCCAGTCCAGTGCTGTTGTGGATTACCCTGTTGGGTTATACTAAGGGCAGGGGTACTGCCCTCTCTTCTTCTTTTTTTGTGAGGGGGAAGAATTATTGTGGGTGCTCCTGGGAGATAGCAGGAAACTCCAGGAGTAGGGAGCATGCCATTTTGTTCCACCTTTATTGGGAATCTCAGATGAGATACTCACACAATGGAAGTTTCTCCCAGTACAGTCACGACATGGAAGCCGGGAAAGGTTCAGATAGTTTACTGCTGCAGAAGATAAGGCTCAGTAAAACAGTTCTGGACATAGATATTTACAGCTTGTAGACTTTTGCAGATACAGCTACATACAAGTACAAAGTACCACTGTTGCTCTAAATAAGTTTAGCAACTCAAGACATAGCACTGGGCAGGTAACACTGATGGGCTAACCTACTAACCAACAGACAGACAAACTGAAGACTCACAGACACTACTGAGATGACATGCATTAATCACAGATACAGTCAGGTCACTGGGCTGTTACCATAGCAACTGGCTTGGCTGATGATGCACCTGTGATTAGCTCATCCATGGGGTGATTTACGCTCATGAAGGAAGTTACAGTATCCCCTTATCAGGCCCAGTTATTCCAACAACCTTTTACTGCTATCTTAAATTGGGGGGGGGGGGGGGCAACAGCAGAAGTGAAAGTGCTGCTGCTACCTAGAAATACAGAGAACATGACCGTCTTTGCTGTATTTCTGTATTTTGGATCTGCTAGTAGTTATTATGGTTCCCATATGCTACTTGTTTCATTTATATTATCTAATTGTTTTCTTCTGCTTTAAAATGTTAATTTTTTATGTGTGTGTGTTTATATTACAAACTGCTCAGATATTTCTTATAAATATGGAGCAGTTTATAAGTTACTTAAATAAAGAAAATCATTTTAAAAAGGGTGGTGTTATTATTATTAAAAATGTTGTTGTTTTAAATTTTCTGTCCTGTCCTTCCTTCTAAAAACAGTGACAGATAACAAAATGGTAAAAATGCAATTAAAATAAAATAAAAGGGTGGCATTCAACTAAGTTTTGCTTAGAGTAGACCATTGACATTAATGGCATGTTCATTAATTTCAGTGCATCCGTTCTGAGTAAAATGTAGTTGAATACCACCCAAAATGTCTAAACAGAGTCCCACACCCTGTCAGTTAATAACGTCAAGGCTGAAGTAGAGCCCATATTAAAACTGAGCTGAAGGTTCAGTCGATACACATTTAAGCCTTTGTCATGGGAGGAGTTACAGCTCATAGCTCCGGCTGGCAATTAGTTTTGATAGCAAGTCAGCTTGAGTAGGACACTGCAGGATTGGCCAAGCTCTCCCCAAATTGCATTCTGGCAAATTCAGCCAGTATTCTCATGCCCCCCATCCTCATTTTCCTCTCTGCCTTCTGCATTGCTTGGAGTGCTTTCGGGGGGGAGCGAGAGACAGGAAGATGCAAGCAGGTGATGGAGGAAGCCTGACCCACCTCATGACTTGAAAGGTTAAACTTGACAGTCATTAACTGAGCCTTAATTCCCCTGACAACTCTTAATGAACATGAAAATTTCAATCCCTTGTCACAGATATATGACCAAGCAGATCATCCACCCTTGATTGGGAATTAATTATCTCCTTCAAGCACTCCCTGTTGCCTCTAGGTGGTGCTTGTGCATCAATTTTCGCTTTTAATTGTTACTATTAGCAACAGTCCTTGAGAATACAGGTCAGAAGCAGTGAAGCTAAGGATCACGTCACATACGAACATTGGGCTTGCACACAGATAAAACTCCATGTACGGGAAATTGTGTACACCGCCACTTGTGAATAGAATTTTAAGTATATAACTTGCTACAAATAATGGCTAGGAGGCCGCTGTGTGCATTTGAGAAGCATTGTGCCTTTAGAGGCCTTCCAAATAACAGCTTTCTTTCTCAAAATGAAATAACACAAAGAGAAAATTCAGTTAAAGACTCTTTTCTGAATGTATTGATCTAGGCAGGATGTTCTGACCTGTGTCTTTGGAAAGCAGGGGGAAATGAAAGCAAGGACTTAAACGAGAGCCTAGAGGAAAGTAAACACTGAGTGCTGGACTTTGACTTGGATTCAAATCCCCACTCAGACATAAAGCTTTCTGGGTAATCTTGGATGATTCACTCTCTCAAGATGGGCCAGCCCAATACATTTTGGCACCTGAGGTAAACCGCAAAGCGGTATCCCCACACACTATGGAAGAAGGAATGAGTGAAGGTCAACACTAGGAACAAGCATGGAATAAAGATCTACATCAGGAACAAGCATGGGTGGGTTGAAGTGGGAATTAAAGACTGTTGTAGGGCATAAAGGGGCCTGCTCTGAATCATGCTTAGAAGGTGAAGAGCCCAGGAGACCCCACCTGCCATTTCCTCCCTAGGACTGGGAGGAGACCAGCAGTGCCTCCTATTTGCCAAGAGGCCACTAGAGGCAGCATTGTGGGTGCTGCTTGAAGAAGCAGCAGCTTCTGGCCTCCAAGGAGCTCACCACAGCTGTTGTAGCCCTGTGAATTCTGCCGCCTGAGGTGGTTGCCTCACCTTGCCTCACAGGTGGGCCAGCCCTGCTCTCAAACTAACACCACAGGGTGGTTGTAAGGAGAAGGATGGATGACCTTTGGCCCTCCAGATGTTGTGGTTGGACTACAGTTCCCATCCTCTGGAGCGGATAGAAGTTGACGTCCAACAATGTACGGAGGGCCACAGTTTCCTCATCTCTGCTGCAAGGTTAATCTTGGGTGGAGGGTATAGAGAGGAAATCTTGCACAATGCCCCAAGTTCCTTGGAAGACAGGCAGGATAGATGTAGACAGGGAAGGAGAGTAGGGGCATATAGGATGTAAACTGGGTGTGCTTTTGTAGACAAGATTCTATCCACTTCATCTGAAGCCTGAAACAAACTGAAAAGACAGCTGGTTAAGACACAGAGGTACCCTGGCTGATAAAGTATGTTGAAAAGACAAGATCTCTGTCATTCCAACCCACATGGAAGTGAAAAATTCACCTCTTTCAGAAGCCTTTTTCCTTGGAAGCAGTGCCTTGGTGCAGTATTTACACTTCTTTACAGCCTACGTTCTTACAGCCTGCTTAAACTTCATTGGAAATGACAAATCTCCCTGCTTTCGACCAGTAACAGGCCTGTGATTTGCAGAGGATTTGATCACTGTGCTCATGTTTTGAGCCTGTAGGTGTGGGGAGAGAAAATGAGCTTTTAATGGTGGGAAACTTCCCCATGAGATAAGGAAACACGACAAAATCCAATAAAGCTCACAGAGACTATAAAAGCAATATAAACAGCAAGGAGTGGGCGTATGGTTTGGAGTGGGTAGTCCGCTTAGGCAGTGCTCAGAGTAATAATGTCTTTGTGCTCATAATGACAGAAACCATAACAAATTGGGATTATTAGGATCCCTTCAGAAGTTATGGAAAACACATGGGGGAGGGGAACCATGAACTCAGTGCTCCTGGTTGCTGGTCAAGTAGGAGGAAAATACACTCTGAGGAAACCTCTAATGCTGCAGTCCTACACCTCATGGATGTTGTTGAACTCCAGCTTCTGTTATCTTCAACCATTGGCCATGCTGCCTGGAACTTATGGGAGCTAGGATTCCTCCAAACCAGTGTTTCATTTTTGCAGGTACATTTAGTGGTGGATTTATACTGGACTGTCCATTCATCACCATTTTATTAGTTGTTCTGCAATGCTTCCCCAATTACGAGGTGGAGGGGCATGTTTGTGCTAGAGTGCATCAAAACCATGATGAGTGTGTGTTTGTGTGTGTGTGTGTGCGCGCGCGTGCACGCACACACACACACACACACACACACTTGTATTATGGAAAGTTAGAGGATTTAAGTAGCAAACTACAGGTTATGCACTGATTGAAAATGAAGCAGCCTGTCTGCCCTGAATCTTTTACAGGCACAAACAGCATTGCAAGCTGGATTGTGTATACCATCGTGAGCACAAATCAGCATGCATGCACAATAAAAAGGATATATGGAGGGGTCCTTGTTGTCCAACATTGGGTGGGTCACAGGTGCCCCATCTCTGCTGAGTAAGTCTCATTGAACTTAACGGACAGGATGGTACTGTATGGAATTAAGTAACTAAGATCCTTCCCCCAACCACCACCATCAACAAGGCCACCACAACATCTTCTTGCAACTGCCACTTTCATCAGTCTCTGGGCTGCTCAAAGGGAGAGCAGATTTTTCCCAGAAGGCTGCTCTGTCTACTGAAGGCCCCATGCATGCTTTTAAAGAAATCTGGACTTTCTTTTCTTTTCTTTTTTAAAGGTAAAGGTCCATTTGCAATTGAGTGCCCATACCAAAGACCTTGTTTTGAGAGCACTTCCTTCGAAAACTGAGGTTTGGGGCTTTGATAGTTCTATTGTTCTGTATGTTGTATAACTGGCAACGGTAGCAATTCAACAAATTGCAGGGAAAAGCTAATTGTGTGAATCATTTCTCAAGAGCATTATAGGATCATAATGCCAAGGTTGACTGTCTGAGAATTCAATTTCACAGACTTATTTCCTGCTTTTAACTTCAATCGTTAAGTGTGTTTTCCTAACAACACAGGATTTAGTTGAAGGTGAGTCTGAACAAGGTACATTTGGGTGTTTCAACAAGAGACTCAACCTTTGCAGGTTATTTGCTTCTCTCTGAGATGCAGTCCTGGAGATAAATATCCCAAGTCTTTGGGAGTGGGAGAGATTGTTTCTGTTCCCATAAGGGCTGGGTGGAAAACTTAGACCAGGGAAGCCAACGTGTTGTCCTCCAGATGCAGCTAGTCTTCAACTCCCAGCAGCTGTAGCCAGCTTGGCTAGGGGTCACAGATCTGAAAGGTGCTATGTTGACTATCCCTTAGATCTTCTCCTTTAGACAATGATCATCTAAAACCCTTAATGATTTAGGTTATCCAAAGGACAGCCTTTATCCATGCCAGCCTACCAATATTTTGAGTTCAGCTCTGGTTGTGTGCTGCCCACTGATGTGATCAATTAGGTTGGCAAGTATGAATGACAGGGCCTTCTTAGCACTGACTCCACGCTTGTAGAATTCTGTTCCAACTGAGGTATATGCAGCCTCATCACTACAGGCCTTCAGACAGACTCTAAATGCACATCTGTTTATAACCATTTTTTTAAAGAAGTTATTGTGTTGCTGATCTGAATTGGTGCTAAAATAGTTTAAATTATCTGATTTAATTCTACTATTTCAGATTCCCTGAATGGGTGGACAAACTACCCCAAAGGAGCATGACATGTCCCCCACCAGAGGTACTACCTCTCCCTTAACACCCCTAATGCCCCAAGGATGTGTCAGACATGACTAAACCAGGTGAGGGTAGCCTATGGGTCTCAAACCCTTGGAGGGTTAGGGACTTCCCCTGCATGCAAAGACAGGCTCTGGCAGATGAAGCCAGTAGTAGGCTGAATGGTAAAGAAGGCGGTTTCTGCACGTGCTGTAGAGGGAAGTGAGGGGCAGGTGGGGCTCATCAGCCTGGGAAGGTAGCCCATGATCTAGGAGAAGGAAAACTCTGATCCTAAACCTCTGCTGCTTTGCAGGATATCTTTGGGAGAATAGAAGGCTAAGGAGTAAACCCTACACAAATCCAGCATGGAGTCCCTAAGATGGTTGAATGGTGTCTTGTGTGCCTCCTTCTGGCAACTCCTGCAGCTAAACTGGTGCGAAACATATTGCTCTGCTTTCCTTTGGACCACATCAGCAAGGCAGATGGGGGCGGGTCTTGTCATTTGGGCAGCCCATACACACTGCCCAGGCTTGCACCTTATTCTCCATGAATTGGTCTGATCTTCTTCTAAAGCCACCCAGGTTTGCCACCGTAACTCCTTCTTTGAGTGAGAACATTCCACAGTTTAACTATGTGCGAAGGAGCACTTTCTATGGGCTGTCCTGAATTGTCCAGCAAGCTTTACTCCCCTTCACCTTGTCTGGCTTGTTTCCCTACCTGCAAAAGTCTCAGTTCTCCTATACACATCTTAAAATTCAACAGTTGACTAGAAAGCTAGTATCTGCTCCTCATACAAAGGGAGGATACTGAATAAATGCTACAGCCACTGGAATATTCCCTTTCTCTGCCTTTCGCTTCCATTGTCTTGACCCTTTCCCTCTTGTGTACATATTTACCTTTGAATGTTTCCTCCTTCTTTGAGGGTGTTGCACAGCGTAATGTGCTTGCTCATTCCACTCTCACCTGGCCACACTTCCCACCTTGCATTTAGGCTTTAAGACCTGCTGTGTCCTTCTGCCTCGCTATGGCAAACGTGGCGATTAAATTGGCCAGGGAGAAGGAAGCCCTGAAAGGCCTGGGCTCCAACCAGAATGCCGTGAAATACTTAAAACAGGATTTTGAAGCTCTGAAGAGGCAGTGCTTACAGTCTGGCATTCTCTTCAAAGACGAGGAATTCCCCGCCTGCCCTTCTGTTCTTGGCTACAGGGATCTGGGGCCTTATTCACCCAAAACTCAGGGCATTATCTGGAAACGACCTCCGGTAAGATTTTTACATTGTGTTCATAATCAGTCAGGTTCAGATAACATTTCATTCATCCAAGTGTCATCTTCAGACTCACAAGGATTGTAATAGTATGCAAAAAAGCAAAGGTACCGGCCTGCAAGAAGAAATCCAAATTATTATATACTCATTTTACTTTGAACCCTAGATATAGTTTGTTTTAATGCTTCTCTAGTGGCCATCACCTTGATCTTGCAGATGTAAACAAGAATAGAAATGCTGAAGTTTCTTCTCCAATGGTTTGTCCTTTCGGGACTGATAAGATCAACCAGAGCATCTAAAATCAGGGATGCTTTTGGAGTGGCAATATCTGGATTAAGGGACATTTAACATATTGCATGGAAATATAGTGGGTGAAAATTAGAGCCATTTATTATGTTCTTGAGAATGTGGTGGTCTGGAATAAGGGACATCTGGCAACATTCAGTGTTGAGAATGCCTGGAAACATATTCTTTGGGGATTTCCTTCTGCCAATTTCTGAGGTTTTAATAAGCTTAAACTTCGCTGTGCTATTAGAGATACTGTTTCAAAGGCACATTGATGGCACATTAACTGTCAAAACGGGGAGGGAAAACCTTTCTCTGTGTGTATCATTTTTGCAGGTTTTTAGATGTAATTCCATTCTGCTCTGTTTCTGCATTAGTCTTCAAATCCTCTGAAAATACTGTTTAAATATGTATTTAATGCATTTCCCCCTTCTTAAATTAGTATTTTCTCTCAAAATATTTATCCCCATTTTCTTTCAAAACATGTATTTAGACTGCAATCCTTTACCTATTTTATTGAGAGTAAATCCCATTGAACTCAGTGAGGCATCTTTCTGAGTGGGCTTATCATCTTGTCCCGCTGATTTCTCCCACCTCCAGGGAAAGCCATACATTAGCACTCAGAGCAAATGACAATCGGTTTTTTTTTTGTGGATTGCCATCTGTTAAAGAGCTGGTTTTCCCCGGGAAAGGAGTGGCGCAAGGGGGAAACAGCTTAGACCCGAACTTTCTAGGCACAGTGCAAGCTTAAGTGTGGACAAGCCCTGTATCACAACTACTGAGAACTGCACCCCAACATTGGGAGGAATGCAAAATCTGGTGGACAGCAAAGTTCTGATCCCATTAGTCCACGAGCTGCAGATCAGGTCATTTTGTTTGCGCATTTGCAAGACCGCATACTATTCCTATTTCAAAGCCAAATTGCAAAAGAAATGAAAGTAGCTTAAAAAAACCAAACTCTGTTTAATAATACAGTGGTACCTCAGGTTACATACGCTTCAGCTTACATACGCTTCAGGTTACATATGCTTCAGGTTACAGACTCCATTAACCCAGAAATAGTGCTTCAGGTTAAGAACTTTGCTTCAGGATGAGAACAGAAATCGTGCTCTGGCGGCGCAGCAGCAGCAGGAGGCCCCATTAGCTAAAGTGGTGCTTCGGTTAAGAACAATTTCAGGTTAAGTACGGATCTCCGGAACGAATTAAGTACTTAACCTGAGGTACCACTGTAGTTACCTTTTTTTTTTTTTTGCCAAGTACATTCCCCCCCAATGTTCTTTTCAATCGCTTTCCTTTGACTTCAATTTCATTGTCTTTTCCTTCTCTTGACTCTCTCGCACAGTTTCGAAGATCACATAACCATAGGAAGCTGCCTTTTACTGAGTCAGACCATCGATCCATCTTGCTCAGTATATACTAACTGGCAGTACTACATTTCAGATGAAGGAGAGTCACTGTTCTTCCTGGACCAATGCTGAGAATTGGGCCTGGGAACTTTTGCATGCAAAGCCACCGAGCCCTTCTTCTAAGTTTCTTTATGTGTGCATGGCAATGTGAAATGTCATGAGGTCTGGCTAAAAGCCATTCCTAATCTTCTCTTTCGTTTTGGAAGCATTTTCAGGTAGTGCAGAGGTCTCTTGTCAACAGCAGGGTGGATGGAATGGGGTGTGTGTCTTCAGTTGCCTTCATAAAGTTTACTGTTCAGTGAAATTGCATATGCAGTTTTTACTACATTTTTTAATGAAACAATCAAGGAACAAACACCTCCTTAGAAAGGCTTTTACTCTCCAGGCACTTAAGAAAGATTTGAATGCAATGTGAATGAAGAACAGAACAATAAAAAACATGCGACTGTTTCTCAGGAAGGCAGTTGCAGATTATTTTCAGTATTGTTGTGTGCCTCCCCAATCTCTGAGCTGTATGGGGTTCCAAGCATTTATCCAGGCTTCGTGATTCCTTCTGGAAATGAGGCACAGTGGAAATGGGGGTGTCTTTGTGATACATAGGTTATTTACACATATATACAACCTGAGCCTACGATGGAGGGGTTCACGGCATGAACACCCCAAGACGGTCTTGTTTTTCTCAGAGCTGCAGCCCTGCAGATGATGCTGACCACTGGGCAGTTATCAGCGTAATCAGTATTCTTATGCTGGTTCTTACTGTGTTATGTTGTATTTTAACTACAGTGGTACCTCGGGTTACATATGCTTCAGGTTACAGACGCTTCAGGTTACAGACTCCGCTAACCCAGAAATATTGCTTCAGGTTAAGAACTTTGCTTCAGGATAAGAACAGAATTTGGGCTCCAGCAGCGTGGCAGCAGCAGGAGGCCCCATTAGCTAAAGTGGTGCTTCAGGTTAAGAACAGCTTCAGGTTAAGAACGGACCTCCGGAACGAATTAAGTACTTAACCTGAGGTACCACTGTACTATTGTTCTTAACTGCTTTGTTCTTACTACTTTGTATTTTATAACAATTTTTTTTTAATCACAAGCTGCCTTGAATCTCAACTTGGGATATAAATACCGTATTTTTTGACCCATAGGACGCACTTTTTCCCCACCAAAAATGAAGGGGAAATCTGGGTGCGTCCTATGGGGCGAATGCAGGCTTTCGCTGAAGCTTGGAGAGCGAGAGGGGTCGGTGCGCACCGACCGCTCTTGCTCTCCAGGCTTCAGGAAGACATCCGCAGCCTAGGCAGCCCTGCAGGAGGTCCCGCAGGGCTGTCTAGGCTGTGGATAGCAGCCTGCTTCACAGAGCGTTGGGCGCCCTGAAAGCAGAGCGCCCGGCGCTTCGGGAGCACATCCGCAGCCTGGGCAGCCCTGCAGGAGGTCTGGCAGGGATGTCTAGGCTGCAGATAGCAGCCTGCTTCCCGGAGCATCGGGCGCCCTGAAAACAGAGCGCCCGGCGCTTCGGGAACACATCCGCAGCCTAGGCAGCCCTGTGGGAGTTCTCCGCAGGGCTCCCCACGCTGCGGATAGCAGCCTGCCACCCGGCGGGCGGGCGGGGCACCCTGAAGCAGAGTGCCCCCCGGGCCGGACAGACATCTGCAGCGTGGGGAGCCCTGCAGGAGTTCCCCGCAGGGCTCCCCACGCTGCGGATAGCAGCCTGCCGCCTGAGGCAGACATCGGCCAGCCCCACAAGCACCGTTCCTCGACCTGGTTCGGTTTCCCCGACCTGCTTTGGGGGGGGGGGGGAAATAAAGGAAAAAATTTTTTCCTTTATTTCCCCCCCAAAAAACTAGGTGCGTCCTATGGGACGGAGCGTCCTATGGGACGAAAAATACGGTACATTAAAATAAACGAAAAAAATTGTAAAAACAATTAAAGATATCTCAAAGCAGCTACAGATTTTTTAAAAACCACATTCTTTCACCCAGCAATCTTGGATACTGTCAGGGGTTCAGGAGCAGAGACACAGGAGAAGGAGCAAATGGAGAGTGAGGAGGAGGAATCCGAGGGGGGTGTAGGCAGTGACAGTGGTCAGAGAGATTCCACGAGTCTCTCCAGCGAATCGGAAGATTCACAGAGAGGAGCGCCGATGGCCAGGGCAAGGGGGGTGCCAAGGGGGAAACCCCAGAAGGAAGGGGCCAGCGGGGACTCCCTGAGCAGCAGTTGGAAATCAGGACCAGCGTCCCCACCAGAGCGTAGTGGGGGGGAGGAGTCCCAGGCATCGGGACCAGTCTTCTCACCACCAGAGGGAGGAGATGAGTCAGGATTGGCCACGCCTCCATCGGAGAGCGGGGAAACGGTCAAGAGGAAAGTCACCGGCTGGGCGCGCGCGCCAAGTTCAAATGTACAGGCGAGCGGCACAGCAGGTAGCCCGGATAGGGAGCCAGGTCCTAAAGCCCGCCGGAAGGAAGGGCAAGACTCAGGGGGGTCAGCGTCAGAAGAGTCCAGGAGGGAGGAAACCCCAGGGGGCAGAAGGACCCAGAGGAGGAAGGAACAGCGCAGGAGGTGGAGCCGGGCTAGGATCTTAAACTGGTGCGGAAGGGGTAGTGACTCAGAGGGGACTTCGCCGGTCTAGGGCCAAGACGTAGGGCTGCACGCTCTGGGGTTTGAAATGGAAACTAAACTTCAATAAAGACTCTTGTACATTACATCAACCGGGCGTTGGTCCTCTGTGAGCTGGGACCTAGAGGCAGCTCTGACAGATACCATATGAATAGTATAAAGCAATGCTGATATTTTGACAATTCTGGGTGGTAATATGATTATTATTACCATATTGGCCTGAATATAAGCTGCACCCACAAATAAGCCACACCTTTAAAATTTGGCGGCTTGGGGGAGGCTTCGGAGCTGCAGATGGGACGGGCACCATTGCCCCACAATCCTGGGCTGCTCTTTGGGGCAGGGGAGCTGCATTGCTTTGCTGGTGGCCTCCCCACCTTTACCCCTTCATTCCGGCGGCTTGGGGGAGATTTGGGAATGGCGGGTGGGCTGGGCGCCGTTACCCCGTGCTTCTGGGCTGCTTCCTCAGGTGTAAGATCACGAATATAAGCCACACTTTAACTTTTCACGATTGGAATTTGGAAAAAAGAACTGCAGCTTATATTTGGGCCAATACAGTGGTACCTCAGGTTACAGACACTTCAGGTTACAGATGCTTCAGGTTACAGACTCCGCTAACCCAGAAAAAGTACCTCAGGTTAAGAACTTTGCTTCAGGATGAGAACAGAAATCATGCAACAGCGGTGTGGTGGCAGAAGGAGGCCCCATTAGCTAAAGTGGTGCTTCAGGTTAAGAACAGTTTCAGGTTCCGGAACGAATTAAGTTCTTAACCCGAGGTACCACTGTACAGTATTATTAAAATTTATGTACCACCCTTCATCTGAAGATCACAGGCCGGTTTACAGCATAAAGATACAAAATGAAAACACAAAATACCTCTCATAATAATAACAGCAACTCATCTCAAGATCTGATAGTGTGACTCAGAGAGTCTTCCAGTTATAGCTACATGGGAAATGAAAACTTCTCTCTCAAAAGCTGTGACACCTTGGCTTCTCCCCATTCCAAGAACAATCTACCACCTGCCGTCTTTCACCTACATTTAGAACAGCATGCCATATGCCTGGATCAGAGCCAGTGTGGTGTAGTGGTTAAGAGCGGTAGTCTCGTAATCTGGGGAACCGGGTTCGCGTCTCCGCTCCTCCACATGCAGCTGCTGGGTGACCTTGGGCTAGTCACACTTCTCTGAAGTCTCTCAGCCCCACTCACCTCACAGAGTGTTTGTTGTGGGGGAGAAAGGGAAAGGAGAATGTTAGCTGCTTTGAGACTCCTTAAAGGGAGTGAAAGGCGGGATATCAAATCCAAACTCTTCTTCTTCTTCATCAAGAGGAAGTTTCTTTCTTTTCCTTTTCCTTTTAACAAACTCCTTTGGAGTGTCTGTGTGGATTTGACAGGAATTTCAACAGGCTGTTCGTGTTTGATTTTAGACCTGCTGCTTTATATCCGCTCCTAAACATTTAGGTTTTTATGCAGCTTTTAGTGGTGCTGTTGGTAGTTTGTTCAATGGATTGCATTTTTATTGATTGTTTTGTGTTTTTAATTTTGTACATTGCTTCAAACTATTCCAGAAAAAAGAATACAGTGGTACCTCAGGTTAAGTACTTAATTCATTCCGGAGGTCTGTTCTTAACCTGAAACTGTTCTTAACCTGAAGCAGCACTTTAGCTAATGGGGCCTCCTGCTGCTGCCGCGCCGCCGGAGCACAATTTCTGTTCTCATCCTAAAGCAAAGTTCTTAACCCGAGGTACTCTTTCTGGGTTAGCGGAGTCTGTAACCTGAAGCGTATGTAGCCCGAGGTACTACTGTAGTGGTGCTGACAGTCCTGGGAGCGAGGACCTTCAGAATTGTAGTGCAGAGAAATACTCATTATTTTGCAACACTGCTGAGGATTCCAAATTTCAGTTTCGATATCATTTTTTAGAATAAGACAGAATGGCACATCGAAAGAAATATTTTCATGAGCCCTTTGTTTCTTAGAAAGTAAAATAATGAGAACTTACGCACCTGCCTACAATTATGTGAACCATTATGCTGAATAGACAAAGAATGCAAGCTTATGCATGTTTCCTCAAATGTAATACCCACTGTGTACAGTGGAGCTGACTCCTAGGTAAGTATGCATAGAATTGCAATTTTAAGAATGTGTGCTGATCATTATTTTTAACCTCAACAAATCAACCAGAGCTTAATTTTTCAATTATCTTGATGTTTTAAGTGGTGTCATCAATGATGCTCTGGTCTTTTTGTTAGAGTGGCTCAGCTGAATTCCTGATCTGGAACTTACTTAGAAATAATTGAGCTTTCCACCCCAATAATGAATCTGAAAGCATTACTGCAGAACAGTCTTAAAACTAGTTACAATTAAATATTACAAAGTAACAAAGTAACACATTGCACTCAAGTAGCAAGCAATCAGTTCAGTCCAAGAACTTCTGTCTTTGAATCCAGATTCCATTAGGTTGGAAGCTCCTTCTCCCAACCAACATGCTATAGAAGCCAACTTCTAGGGGTTGTGGGGACTTCAGCCCCCACAATAAAATATTTGAGGGGGCCAGGCCCCCACAAAGTTGATGTGCATTGCCATTCAAATAGTGTGTGTGTCATGTGATCGCTTATGCAGAGCGGGTACCTGTGCCCCCACAATATTTTATTCCAGTTGGTACCCATGCAACACGCTGATTAGGTAGGTTCACATTTAAATGCAAAACCAGAATGGAATTTCTCCCCCAATCTTAGCAGAGGTAATTGTGATAACCATTTAGTGCATTTGAGCAGCACTGAATTTGTAGGAAGAGCTCAGTTTCAGTGGAAATCTGCAGGTGACGAAGATGCTAAAACATCACAAGTTAGGTACAGGATTTTGAGAAATGGTGTGCATGCAAATGTAATATTTAATTCATTTTTGTTTTCAGGAGCTAGTCCCCAACCCTCAGTTCATTGTGGGAGGAGCCACTCGTACAGATATTTGTCAAGGGGAACTGGGTAAGTAACTGAATAGCACTCCCCCTTGCTGTCTTCTGTGGTGTTAGGGGAAGGAGGGAACCATCACAAACACCAAACCATACATGTTTTAATTAGATGTACAAAGGTGAGTGCAAAGAAGCAGCTCCAGATAAGTCGAGCAAATAAATATCAAAGAAGCAATATGAATCTAGGATGTAAAACATGTCACTTGAACCCGAACTTTATTGCTTCTTTTGCACATGCCCCCCAATGACTAGTTTAGGAAGCTGAGGCAGGTTTCACCCTCATTTTCATCTTCTGTCTCAGGTTTTTTCTTTTTTCATTCATTCAAAACTAGCACGCCCTGTCTAATTTAGAGGAATAAGAGACAGGCTGTCTCTAAGGGTTTCTTTCATTAAACTCTGTCTCTTTGTCAATAACAAAAATTAGTGGAAATATCAGCCTGGCCACTCTCAAGAGAACTTGAAAGACTCAGGATGCTTTCCATATATTGTACTAACAACCTGCTTTTTATTATTATAATAATAATAAAAAAAAACCAGAACACACCAGGAAAAGAAAGCTTAGCCTTAAAAGCTTTGCCTTAAATGCAGAATCACATCCATAATCTTTCAGAATAACATGGTTTAAAGTGGATCTTCAAAGGCTGTTTGCCTCTGTACACATAGGTTAATACTCCTGCTAAAGCTTTCAAATGCCAAGGGCCCTTTTAAAAAACATTATTTTACAGCGCATGCCATTTAAAATAAGTTTAAATTTCTGTATCCTTGCCACATGTACTTGTTGAATGCCTTAAAGTGTAACAAATCAGCAAGCCCATTTGAAACACAGGGCAAGTTCCTTATGGCGGTGACAGAAATGAGACGTTTCCATAATTTGACAGCAACAAAAGCATTAATAGGTTCATATGCTACAATGTCCAATTCTCCCATTGAATCTGATTCTTCCAGGAGACTGCTGGCTTTTGGCAGCTATCGCATCTCTCACATTGGATCAAGAAATTTTAAGCCGAGTTGTTCCCAAAGATCAGAGCTTCCAGAAGAACTATGCTGGGATTTTTCACTTCCAGGTATCTCTTCCATATTATTTATAGAGTAGGAGATACTTAAGCAAAAGTAGTCAACAATGTAAAACCAGAATCATGTCCTGGAAAAGGCAGAAGGACTTTGCCCATCATGTGTTTGCATACTTTTCTGTGTGTATAGTATAGGCAAGATATAAACCAAGCAGAAACTGTTTCTTCTCTCCAACCTCAGCCAGATATTCCAGCTCTCTATATGACTTCACTCAGCAAACTTAAACATTATTTGTACAAGAAAAGATAAAGCATTGTGTAAAAAGTGGCTAGCTATGCCTCATGATTTTATATGTTGAATCCAGCTTGAAGCGCCTTTGATGGCCTGATATTCAATACGTGAGCTTTCCCTCTCCCCCCCTTTCTTTTGTCAGTTCTGGCAGTACGGAGAGTGGGTGGACGTTGTTGTGGATGACCGGCTCCCCACCAAAAACGGGCAGCTCCTTTTCCTGCACTCTGAAGAAGGCAGTGAGTTCTGGAGTGCCCTGTTGGAGAAGGCCTATGCCAAGTAAGCAAATGATTCTTAGATGTTGCTCAATGGAGGCAGCTGTCATGAGGCCTATCAGTCACAGTCTACCTTCTGCACAGTGCCTAATGCTACCAGTGAATTTTTCACTGGGTGAAATATAGGGCTGTAGTCAACAGTGTTGCTCAGCTGATGGTAAGGTTTTCATCACCTGAATGTCAGTTTTCATTTCTTAATGCAGAAAGTATTGATTTGATGTGTAGAGATCTTTCCTGTTCTAATTAATTCAAGAAGTTTCCAGAAGCTTCTCTGTGTGAAAGGAACTAGCAGAAAGGTTCATGATGTTTGGGTTATACCTTCAGAGAAGCTGGCTTAAACTGGTTCTGTTATCTCTTCTGTCAAGGTCATGCTGACTATAATAAGAGGCCAGAGGAGCCTGGGTTTCACTTTCTCTTTCTATCTCTCTTCCTTCTGGTGTGGTGTTCTGCACATAGCGTTAAGGTTTAGTCTTATTATAAGTTATTGTAAGTTTAAGTTAAGACTGTTGGAACTGGATTTCTTATGAACGTATTGGATTCGTGACCATTATGCTCATTTGCCTTCAGTAGCTCTGGATGAAATACAACTGCCTCTGGTCTATTTTTGGGGAGTCCTGCAAAATGTTTAAGTTTTTACTCTGCTAACTATACATTGGAATCTGCTCTGGATCAATATTGAGTAGAATTCCATGACATTGTATAGGTAGGGAAGCTATTTCTATTCCCCATCCCTCTGCAATCCCTGTGTCCCCTCTAAATCTGCCCTGAGGGATCCCTTCACCCCCTGCGGCAGATTTAGGGAATGTGGTGGGAGGCAGAGAAATTGTGTTATTTAATCTGTATGACGTGTGCATGTGTGGAGATTGCCCTCAAGCTTTTTTCTACACTGTAGGTTAGTAATGGGCAAGGCTGTTAGTTTTGGCTTGTTTTAGGATCTCATTTTTCCAGTCCTAAATGCAGTTTGCTCCATTTCCACATACATTGCAAGTTCGTTGTTGTTGTTTTTGACCCAGTTTGCATTAATATTTCGAAACACATTTCTCCTAATATACACAAAATTTGCCTAGGATATGGGTTTTTGCAATGAATGTTCATCTAATAGAATTCATTTTTGCGTGTTATCTCCTTTCATGTACACATTTTTTTTGCACAGTTCCCCCCACTAATGTGCACATTCTTGTACACATATTTTGATTGGAGAGCCGCATTTCAAAATTTAGAGAAGTGCAAAGTTTCAAAAACAGAGAAGTGTGGATAGACAAATTTCTTCACCATCCATACTGCAGGCTGAATGGCTCATATGAGGCTCTCGCTGGAGGATCTACTGTAGAAGGTTTTGAAGATTTCACTGGTGGCATCTCTGAATCATATGATCTGAGAAAAGCTCCATCCGACCTGTATCAAATCATCCAGAAGGCCCTGCAAGCCGGTTCGCTGCTGGGTTGCTCCATTGATGTGAGTTACTGGCATCATCATCATCATTTTTCTGTGCTCCAACCTATGTTGTGGTGAAGTGACAGAACGCTAGCAGCAGATATTTGTGTTAGGAACTTGGAACAGCAATTGTCCCACTTTAGGGAAGCAGCATTGAGTCCTACAGCTAGAAAAATGCACTTGGTGTTTTGACAAAAGTTGCATCCACACTTGGTCTTTAGTCAGGGGTTTGGAAAACAAGTCCCATGAGGAGAGAATGTTTAGCATGGAGATGACTGATGGGCTCACATAGAAGAGGACAAAGACTTGTTCTCTCTGTTCCTGGGTTGGTGAGGGGGCAGCAGTCAGGACTAGGTCTAAAGAGTTTAAGTTATAGGATGGTAGAGCCTGGCTGAATATGAGAAGAAATCTATCGATGGAAATAGAAGTTTGATAATGGAACCAATTATCTAAAGGGGCAGTGGGTTTTCCCTCGCTGGAGGCATTCAAGCAAAGGCCAGACAGACATCTCTTGTAGATGTTCCAGCATGTACATTTCATTTCCTGCACTGAGCAGGAAGTGGGACTAGATAGCCTACAAGCCCCCTTACAACTCTATGATTCAGAAGGAGCTCACCAGGTGGAGTCAGTGTGCTAGCTTCCTGGCTGGTGGGCTAGTGTTGCTTACTGGGAAAGCCAAATGCACTAGTGGGGCACGTGTGTTTGCACTGTGCAACCTCCACAGCTCCTTGCCCCTCCTGGTAAGCAGCAGAGACCCACCTCCTGGGAAGTTAGCAAAGTAGCTCTGCCCGACCCCAGTGAATCACTTCTAGGATTTTAAACCACCGTGTTGTGTTTTTAAAATAATTTTATATGCCCTAGATAACCAGTGCAGCTGAAACAGAAGCAATCACAAGTCTGAAGCTGGTCAAAGGTCATGCTTATTCTGTTACTGGAGTGGAAGAGGTAAAAATATAGTGTGTGCGTGTGTGTGTGTGTGTGTGTGGCTCTGTGTGAGAGCTTTAACAAACTGAACTGTCATGAAATTAATACTGTTGCACAGCACCCCAAGTGTCTGAGCAGTGCAAGGTTCCAGGGTATTTGTTTCCTTTTGGAAAATGAGGCACAGTGGAGACTGAGGTATCTTTATGATATATGGTTTATTTACACATATATACAACCTGAGTCTAGGATGGAGGAGTTCACTCCAAGAGGTCTTACTCCTTCCATAGATCCAAAACAGACACCAGCTATGGCTCTCTGCCTGGCTGCAGCTTTTCTCCAGCTTCTGGCTCATATAACTCCTCACTCTAACCTCTCTAAGCTCTGGGCTTATCTTCTAACTAACTCTGAGAGGAGTCTTAATTGCTCCATCCCCCAGGCTATAACCTCACGAGGAATTTAGCTTTGCTCAATTAGCTTTCAACACTTGTTGATTCCAGGGGATTAGCATTGTCTAGCACACAGCTGAAGCCACACACAGATTGGGCTTAATCTGGCACCCAAATCTTAACATACCAATAACTGATTAATTCTAACCTTTGGTTGATCTGGAGGTTATAGTGGTCTGGCACTCACAAACTCCTAACAATACTAAATGGCACAAGTAGTTTGTGAAAGTGCACTCCTTTTAACCCTCCCTCTAAAAAACTTACAGCACACTTTAAGACTGAAGTTTGCAAAGCGGTTTCAAAAACATAACATAACAATAAAACCCATAACTTATCTGTAGAAAGGCAATGAAGGTGAAAAACCAGCATTTTAGGGCTGATGTTTTGGACAAAACTTCCATCTACTCAATGGATGAGCTGGCTACATTTAAAAACAGCCGGTTAATGGAACAGGTTTCTGGGGACTGTGTGGAAGTCCCTGGAGGTTTTTCAGAGGGGGATTATAAAGTCCTGATGTTCTGTTTGTGGTGCTTCCCACAGGTTAACTACCGCAGCCGTCCGGAGAAATTAGTCAGGTTGAGAAATCCATGGGGCGAAGTGGAGTGGACTGGGGCCTGGAGTGATAAGTATATTATTATCAATATATATCAGTATTCACTGTTGCTATCAGTGCGCAAGTGATATGCAGTTGATTCTGTTTCCCCCTTTTGCATTATGCATCCTTTGCACTGAATGGAGTAGAATAATGTAAATACAATGTAACACAGCAGACAGTGAGATGAATAATGAATTTTGGGGCAGAAGATGAACTGCGGCAGAATGGAAACAGTGCCGGTTGAGACAAACACAGGATGAAATGGAAAGCAATGCTTTCTTACATCCTTAGTCCCAGGTCATCTTCAGATTGTCACACCCCCACCCCAACCCCAATGCTTGTACATTAACTCCTGAAATGCCATTTATTCATCTACATCAGTGATGGGGAATCTGCGGCTGTCCAGATCTTGTTGGATTCAAACCCCCATCAGTCCCAGATGTTGTGGCTAGTTCTTATAGATTATAGGAGTTTGGGTCTGGAGGGCCACAAGTTCCCTATCCTTGATTTATTTATTTTTTGAATACGTACCCCACCCTTCTCCTAGGAGTTCAGGAGATTATCCCACGTTAGTTCCATAGCAGCTCCATGAGGTAAATTAGAATGAGATATGGTGGTTGATCCAGTCACTCTGAGGGCTTCAAGGCAGGGATTTGAACCCAAGTCTCCTTAGCACAATTAGCACACACTAGCTGAATTCTGTCCTCCACCTGTAAGATTCACACATTCTATAAGCATTTGTAATGTGGGCATCTGACTGGGAAGATGTTCGTGTTGATTTTTTGAACGTTGCCCTGGAAATGAGATGGGAAAAAAGGAGCTATCAATCTCTTTTACATTGTCACTGGCTCTGCTGTATAACATATGAAGTTCCTCTAAAATTACATCTGGCAAAGTTAATATATCAAATGACAGCCGAAAGGAAGAAAGTAATATTAATAGTTAGGAGGGCTATCTATTAACTCACACCCATGGCTTTTCATGCCTGGATAGTAGAGCAGAAACATATAGGAAAAAGAGTATTTCTAAGAGGATTCTTAAGCCCGGCTGAACATGGGGCCGAGCTAGACACAACGGCTAGCTACACCTTTGCATTTTACGCACATACTGAAATCATAGCTGTCAACTTTTACCTTTTCTTGCGAGGAATCCTATTCGGAATAAGGGAATTTCCCTTAAAAAAAGGGAGAAGTTGACCGCTATGACTGGAATAAATGTAAGCACCAGGTAAAGGGTGGGGGGTGGGGGCTGATAATTATCAGGATTATTGGAAGAGTTTAACCCTTGCAGTGATCCCAATGAAAATTGTTCCCCTGGAGCCACTTGTGTTGAGATGTCACCCTATTTTATATTCTAAAAAATCTGCACATTAAATGCAGTTCTATACATGTGCATTTCTATATATGTATACTCAGAAGTTAGCCCCATTGAATTCAATAGGGCTTTCTTCCTGGTAGGCATATACAGTATAGGATTGCACTCTTAACACCATATGCTTATTTATTTGAATGACTGATGGATTGATTTGTATACTGCTCTTGCTCCCGTCATCCATCATTACAAAATATTTCATACCACCATTAAAAATCTAAACACAAACTTCCAGAGCTACAGTCTTAACATTTCCATCTGTTGGGTCCCTGGGGACTTAACTCCCAAAGGCCTGGGCAGATCAATAGGTCTTTAACTGGCATCTAAAGGCCAGCAGTGAGCAGGAGAAGACTTATTTCTCCAGGGAGAGAGTTCCAGAGGTCAGCACACCTGGCAAAGAAACAGTTCCTACTCTGAAACAGAATTAACTGTACGTTAAACCATCTCTGGAAGTTTATTTTTATTATTTACAGAAATTTAAAACGTTTTCATTTGAGAGGCATGTGATCAGGATCTCCCTAGAGCAGTGGAGATTCCAAGAATGTTTCTTTTCTTTTCAGCAGAGCATTCCTTGTATCCCCAGAGTAAATAAGGAATTGTCTCTGCTTTATCCCCAACTCCAGATTTAATTTACTACTGTATCTCATGAATAATGCCATTATCAGTAGATAAATAATCATATAAAAAACAGCCAAACAGCAGGCACATAAACAAGGATTAGATTTCAGGTATTATACTCACATCAAAAAGGGCTCAGTTTTAAAAATAAATCGTACAATAAAAATGATTTAAGTCAGAAATTATAAAACGTTTAACACTTCTTTTCTATCACTTTATGTGACTTTTAATCCAGCAGTGTGGAATCTGTGGTTCTCTAGATGTTGTGAGATTCTAACTCCCATCAGCTCCATCCAGCATAGTCGATGGCGAGGATCGATGGGAGTTGTAGCCAGTGTTTTTTTCCTGGCAGTCTTCTTTCTTCTTTGGCGATCACTTGTAGCCAAGTAAGATTGTCTTCCATAAACACAGTTTTAACAGTGAGTCAGTAAGTGACTGTGAAGGCCGATTCTGCATCCATACGTGCTTCCACAGTGGGGACAAAGGTTTCTCGCAGGATGTGGATTTGCCAAGCATGCCTTCCTCTTAGCGTGTTTCTCCCTTTTGTCCTGAGTTTGAGTGTCTTCAAAGCCCATGACACCTTTGGTAAAGGCTGTTCTCCAGTTGGAGCGCTCTCAGGCCAGTGTTTCCCAGTTGTTGGTATTTATACTACGTTTTATTTAGATTTGCCTTGAGAGACTGTTTAAACCTCTTTTGTTGACCACCAGCATTACGCTCTCCATTTTCTGGCAGTACTCACTGGTACACAGTACTGGCACCCTCCCCCCCTCCCGCAGCTGTGATGGGCCCCATCCAGTTTTCCCATGGCTACAACGGGCCCTGTCTGGCCTTCTTGCAGCCATGGCAGCCCTCCCAGCCTCGGTCCCTCAGGGCTCAGAGATAGGACTGCGTTCATACACATATGCAACTATTTCATGCTTAATTTGTACTGGCAAAATGTTTGGTTTGTAATGCTCTCCTATCCCTGCAGTGCTCCACAATGGAATTATATTGACCCCAAGCAGAAAGCAGCTCTGGATAAGCAGGCAGATGATGGTGAATTTTGGTAAGAACCTTTCAATCAATAGCAGAATGTAGATAAACATGCTGCAGTGTGAGGGTGACACTAGATGTGATGTTAAATGCATCACTTGTGCTGTGTCATTTGCCTTCTAATTGCTAACAGCAGATGAAGGAAGGCCAGATTTTTGTCAGGACTGTGGCACATAAGGAGCGAGGTTTTCATGTGTTCCCTCCTCGCATATTTCTAATGAAAATCTCCCCCTTGCAATAATAATTTATAATAATAATAATTTATTATTTATACCCTGCCCATCTGGCTGGGCTTCCCCAGCCACTCTGGGCGGCTTCCAACAAAATATTAAAATACCGTAATACGTCAATGATGCCTTGTGGCGACAATTGGCTAATAGCAGTTGTGGTGGTGAAGATTTTTGTTGGACTTGCATCGGGGGGGAAATGGGATGAACACCCACAACACACTCCTGGCAAAAAACCTCATAGGAGCATAAGAAGCTGAGTCAGACAACTGCAGCTTAGTGGTAAGATAAAAACACTCTGCATGTGTTCAGAGACTGCTATGCAACATCTTCCTTCACTGGCAGCAGAAATATATGTGTGGAGTAGACCAGGCTATTAGGCTGCTGTTCTTTACAGTCATTTGGCAGTGCAGTTGGCTCTTCTCTGTCATGACAACTGTTGGTAAGAGAGGGACTTTTATCATTTATTGCCCTGGGATCCCTAGCAACTTAGACCTGGCCCTTGAAATGTAATGTGGGAATGGCAAGTCCTAGACTCTAATTTGGTATGAGCTAAGGATAGCATGACTGACTGGACGCAAGAAGACTAATCACTGAGAATTTGTAGGCCTTCCATTATTGATGGGGATTCCTAGAAGTTTCACAGCTTTGTAACGCCAAATAATTCTCTTGTGCTATTGCTGCCTGCTGTCTCGGTAGAAGATAAATCAATGGCAAGTGGATAATGGCTTTCTTCCAGACTCACTAAGCACTCTCATATGCTATGCTCCTATGGCAGGATGTCATTCTCAGATTTTCAAAGGAACTTCACAAGGCTTGAGATCTGCAACCTGACTCCTGACACCCTGACAAGCAACCATGTCCACAAATGGGGTATGACTTTGTTCAACGGAAACTGGAGACGGGGCTCCACAGCCGGTGGGTGCCAAAATTACCCAGGTAATGTCACCGTGGAGAAGCCAATCATTAGCCATAGCTATGATGGGGAAGCTTTTGTACTGGAGGACTGCCTGTAAAATATTTCAGTGGTCTCACTATTTGAGCCAATGGGGGCAATTGTAGATCAGGCTCTTTCCCAAGTGCCTGTTGGAAGTGCAACAGCAGGGATTGTTCAGTTTGGAATTTAAGAGTTACAGTGGTGCCTCGCAAGGCGAAATTAATCCGTTCCGTGAGGCTCTTTGTATAGCGGTTTTTTCGTCTTGCGAAGCAAGCCCATTGACAGCTTAGCGGATTAGCGCTATTAGCGGTTTAGCAGCTTTTAGCGATCAGCTGTTAAGCGGCTTATCAGCGGATCAGCTGATAAGCGGCTTAGCGGCTTAGGAAAAGGGGGGAAAAAGGAAGAAAAAACCCGCAGGAACTCGCAAGACATTTTCGTCTTGCGAAGCAAGCCCATAGGGAAATTCGTTTTGCGAAGCGCCTCCAAAACGGAAAACCCTTTCGTCTAGCGGGTTTTCCGTCTTGCGAGGCGTTCGTCTTGCGGGGTACCACTGTATTTCTGTTGTCAGTGAGTCAGCTAACCGAGGTGATGGTGGTGGAGGAGGTGTTGCGTAGCAACCAGGCAGATTGGCATGATCTCTAGTGAGGTAGCACCTGCTGTGTAGTTCTGAGGGAGCTTTCCTCTGTATGTTTAGTTGTATGTCTCCCTGCTATGTACAAGGCCTGATGGGAGAAAGACAAAAGCTCTCTGATCTTGTCTTCTCAAATTATACACTGTTTTCGTTCAGTTTCCCTCAGCAAAATGCTGTCTGGGTTTCTTGCATTGTGGCGGATATAGGTTAGATTCAAACTGAGCTGTGATGCATGATGCACACATTTCCATCTGGTCAAAGTACAAGAGGTGGGACATTGCTGCTGTGCCGTTCTACATCCTGTGGCAGTGCTGCCGTTTTTGAAGATTGGGATGGAGCATGGCAGAGCATCTGCAAGGGTGGGGGTTGCACCCAGGTGGCGGCAGGCACACCTATACCTGCCACTGCTGACTTGCTGCTCCTCATTGCTCACTGCTGCTCTGCTCCACTCCATCCTAGTCTTGCTGAGAACAAATATTGCTGCTGCTGGGAAAACAGCACGGCAGGAACATCAAAATTCAAGTGTTAAACTCTACTTCGCAGTGTTCATGTTAGTATTTTTATTGCTTTTCATTTTTGTTTTCATACATTACTGTTGTGTGTCTGTGTGTGTTTTAAGTTCTAGTTATACATCTCATTCATTTTTCAGTATGGCACAACTGTGATAAAAAGGACCAAACTGCAATATTTACCATAAAATTGCATATATTAATAGTCTAGAAATAACTTTTGTTTTCATGTGTCGAATGCTAAATTAATTCCTAAACCCATTGCTGTTTGGGGCTCCAGCCTGAATATGTAATTAAAACGAATAGCAGTATGGCGTGCGTTAATTAAGCATTTAAAAAAATGTCTTCAAGTGGGAAAACATTTTTCTGCAGAATTGAAAAAAAACACGTGATTTTACTTGTAAGAGCCATTCCTTGGTAGGTTCAGTGCTGTAATCTGGGTATAATAATGAAAGCATTCAAACTCAAACATTACAGATCACGAACAGTTGTTTGAATAGAAGCGATGCCACATTTCACTGTGGGCTGGTGTCAGTGGAATGCCGCTTTGAAATGGTTTGGGAAAGAGCTGAAGAGAAGAGAAAAATATCAGCATGTTATAAAATCTCTCTTAACTGGGAAATTAATGGGTTCAGACATATTCAGACACCAACCATAACACAAACATGCCATAGTGGGCCTTAGGAGCACCACTCCCCCCACTTCACATTATTTTGCTGCTTTTTCTCCTTTCATTTTTGGAAACAAAACATCTTTTTCTGTTTTGTCTAAATGCAGGAAACGATTTGTGCAGACCATAGTTAAGAAACTGGGATACCCTGGTTTGATACCCTGTTTCGTTACCTAACAATGGTTTGCACAAACCACAATCTTCTCCATGTGGACAAGACAGGAAACAGGTTTGTTTTAAACTGTGAGTGAAGGTTTCACCTTTCTTCCCCTCATATGTGAAGAAGGGAAGGCTGCACAATCCCAAGCCCCACCACGGTGTGTTTTCTTATCACAACAAGGTTATGGTTTGCTGTTATGTCTGAATGCAGTCTGTTCTCATTATATCACAGGGTATGTGTCATTCCGAGTTTTTGGGTCACCAATCAAACCCAGTCATTTCTCAGTCTCAGTTATTTCTAGAGACACTGAGGTTTTAGAGAAGAAAGTGAGAAAGAAAGGTGGCCACCTTAAAAAGTGGGAGTGAAAGAGACCCGGGATGCAATTTTGGGATAATTTTATTGATAGGATACATCTTCCTTAACATTTTGGTCTAAGATATGGGGAAGGGCCATAATTCATTAGAATTAAGCTTAGTACCTGTCAGGGGTTCAGGGAGAGAGACGCAGAGTGAGGGGGAAGGATTCCAGACTGACGAGGAAGAGGATGACAATGACCCAAGATTGTCCATGAGTCCGTCCAGTGAATCGGAGGACTCCCAAAAGGGAGCCCCTCTGGTCAAGCCAAGGGGAGCTAGAGGGGGAAGCAGTCAGGAGCAGGGAAACGAAAGGGGAAGCCCCAGTGGGAGTTGGAGAGCGAGACCGGCTGCTCCGCTGGAACGGAGTGAGGGGGGAGGAGTGACCAGTGTGTCAGAAGGAGCAGAACAGGAAGCAGAGAGGGGAAGGAGATCAGGGCAAAACGTCCTGCCGGAAGGGGAGGAAAGTAGTATTGAGGGCAGTGTAACTGTCGAAAGGAAGGTCAGGAGCAACGTACGCGTGCCAAGTTCAAAATGGGAGGCGTGCGGAAATGAAGAGAGTCCTGGGGAGGAGCCTGGTCCCAAAGCCCGAAGGAGGGGGGAGGAAGCGGCAGAGGATTCAGCCTCTGGAGAGTCCCGAAGGGAGAGAACACAGGGGGGCAGAAAGACCCTGCGGAAAAGGAAAGAGAGAAAGAGGTGGACCAGTACAAGCCTCTTAAACTGGTGTCGAGGCGGGAGTGACTCAGAGGGGACTTCAGCGGTCTAAGGGTAACAGATGTAGGGTCACGGACCTCGGATGTAAAGCTACTAATGTTCTTCAATAAAAGCTTTTGTACATAAGCTGGAGTGGACTTTGGTCTCTTGTGAGCTGCGGCTCCCACGACCTGCCTCCGAGGGCCGGGAGGGGGGAAGGGGGGGCTTCGAGGGGGGGATGGATGTCAGGGGTTCAGGGAGAGAGACGCAGAGTGAGGGGGAAGGATTCCAGACTGACGAGGAAGAGGATGACAATGACCCAAGATTGTCCATGAGTCCGTCCAGTGAATCGGAGGACTCCCAAAAGGGAGCCCCTCTGGTCAAGCCAAGGGGAGCTAGAGGGGGAAGCAGTCAGGAGCAGGGAAATGAAGGGGGAAGCCCCAGTGGGAGTTGGAGAGCGAGACCGGCTGCTCCGCTGGAACGGAGTGAGGGGGGAGGAGTGACCAGTGTGTCAGAAGGAGCAGAACAGGAAGCAGAGAGGGGAAGGAGATCAGGGCAAAATGTCCTGCCGGAAGGGGAGGAAAGTAGTATTGAGGGCAGTGTAACTGTCGAAAGGAAGGTCAGGAGCAACGTACGCGCGCCAAGTTCAAAATGGGAGGCGCGCGGAAATGAAGAGAGTCCTGGGGAGGAGCCTGGTCCCAAAGCCCGAAGGAGGGGGGAGGAGGCGGCAGAGGATTCAGCCTCTGGAGAGTCCCGAAGGGAGAGAACACAGGGGGGCAGAAAGACCCTGCGGAAAAGGAAAGAGAGAAAGAGGTGGACCAGTACAAGCCTCTTAAACTGGTGTCGAGGCGGGAGTGACTCAGAGGGGACTTCAGCGGTCTAAGGGTAACAGACGTAGGGTCACGGACCTCGGATGTAAAGCTACTAATGTTCTTCAATAAAAGCTTTTGTACATAAGCTGGAGTGGACTTTGGTCTCTTGTCAGCTGGGACCACGGGTGACTCTGACAGCACCTTTTAAGTCATTGTGTACTTAAAAGTAGTATGGGACCATGCAGAAGCATCAATGTAATGGCCTGAATATACTTGCAACTGAATAACTCATAACTGGGTTTTTAAATTTTAAAATATTCATTTTCAAGCCAAACCTGAGAGTTGTATCTTATATGAAATGGCCCAGTAACAGTCTCCTGAGGATAAATAACGGGTTTGTGTTAATGACTGCAGTCTCTTTGAGCTGGTCACCGCTCCCCTGAGGGAATGTCTCTTAGTAGCTTGATTCATTATAACTGCAATAAATATATAGCATACTTGGGCAGGGGTGGCGAAGGAAGCATAGAATATATAAACATAATGGGAAAGCCAGGCTGGAAGCCAAAGTACAGTTCATTCTTAAGGACAATTCCCTGCAGCTCAACCTGGTTGCATTAGCAGCAAAGAAACCCCTCTCTCGTTTCTCTGGTGATTCTTACATATATTTCTACCTTTGCCTTTACAGCAACATACTGGACCAACCCCCAGTTTAAAATTAGGCTGGATGAGCCAGATGACGACCACACAGGAAGTGGGAGTGAACCATGTTGCAGCATCCTGGTGGGCTTGATGCAGAAGAACCGTAGGAGGCAGAAGAGGATGGGGGAAGGGCTGCTCAGTATTGGCTACTCCCTTTATCAGGTATATTACTCATTGCTCCTTGATACTTTCTGCCCTGCTCCACTTTCCATCAACCTCAGACAGCATGGCCTGTGACTAGGTGAATGGGAGATGGAGTCCATCAACAGCTGGTGTGCCATCAGTTCTCCACACCTGCCTGAGTGCCGATCAATAACAGCATTGCTTCTCTCTGTGCATTTATTCTGTGGCGCCACAAAATAGCGGTGGAACACATGCTGTGCTCAAACAAGGTTCCAGATTCAACCCACAGTAGCTGGTTGGAAATACTGCTCCTGGTCTGAATAAATAGCATTCAGCTACCTGGATAGATGCCTTGCCATAAAGCAGCTTTCTGCATTCAGCAAGATTCTTCAGAGTTCCGTCCTGAAAGCTCAGCTGTGAAATACCTTGAAAAGGCTCAAATCTTGTGAATGCAAAGCCAAAGCAGGCTGATGTACATGAATCCATCCCTGGTGGGGGAGACTAGTGCAGTGCACAACCAGACTGTATAACAACGATTCTCTTAAGATGCTCTGAAATTGGCATTGGCCTCAGATTACCAAACCAGGCAAAAATGACGGAATGTTTAAGTTGGAGCAGAGATATTGCTGAGAAAGGTTCATCTTTGGCTGAGTGTGCAGGAAAGAGTGGTCACCAGGCATAACAGACCAGCTGTTCAAATCCATTAAATATTCTTTTGGTTGACTTTTCATCCAGCTGCTTGTGAAAAATATAGAGCCACCATCTTTCACCAGGCCTTTATGTCTCTTGCAGGTGCCAAAAGAGGTACATAAACTGTGCTGGAAATATGCATCCTCCAAAATAAAAAGATCATCTACTGCTTCTTGAAGGCTGATGTGCCCCAAACTGACAATTGCCCTGCTGACATATGAGGGACATTTGGTTTCTAAGGGCGTATGCTGACTATTTTTGGAAGGAAGGAAAGAAAACTTTTAACTTAAGGGCTTATTTGCGGGGAAAGTGGTCCTAAGATGGCAGTTCAGAGGTGTTTAATGTGCTTTTCATCTCCCATTACATTGCTTCTTTGAAAGGAGGCTTTCCTGAATGTCAGATTTGTTGGTTCAGCACACCACACCTCAAGCATATGTGGACTGACCACGGGGGAGGGTTATATGTAACCCAAATAATTGCTCATAAAGGATTTATTTATTTAAGTTTGCTGGGTGTAGGGCAGGGGGAGAAAAGAACACTTTAAAAAAAATTTAAAAACAATTTAAAAACAAATAAATCGTGTGGTACAGAAATAGGGATTGGGAGAGAATTTCCACATTTTATCAGAATATTAGAAGTCAAGGTCACCCAATTAAATTGACTTGTCCTAGATCCAGGATGGATAAAAGAAGTACTTCCCACAACACACTTATGATGCTTAACTGCTGCAAGTGATGGCTATGAGTTTAGAACAGGCATAGGCAAACTCGGCCCTTCAGATGTTTTGGGACTACAGATCCCATCATTTCTGACCACTGGTCCTGTTAGCTAGGGATGATGGGAGTTGTAGTCCCAAAACATCTGGAGGGCTGAGTTTGCCTATGCCTGGTTTAGACAAAGAAAATAAAAAAGGAGGAGGCCTATCAGTGGCTATTAGCCATGGTGGTTGAATAGAACCCCCCCCCCCGCGCCATTTCCCCTAAGTCAGTATACCTCCAGATACCAGTTGCTGGAGGCAACCCCCCTCCCCCCCCCCGAGGGCTATTGCTTTTATTTTCTGTGCTTGTGTGCTTCTTGAAGGCACCTGGTTGGCCATTGTCAGAAACAGGATGTTAGGCTAGGTAGACATTTGGTCTGGTCCAGCAAGGAACTTCTTTCGAAGTGGTGGTTGTATAAAACCATGCATGCCACGCTGCTGCTGCTGCTGCTGCTGCTACTGCTACTGCTACTGCTACTGCTACTGCTACTGCTACTGCTACGTGTGTGTGTGTGTGTGTGTGTGTGTGTGTGTGTGTTTAGAAGTAGTAGTGCTTCCCCACACTTCCAAGTTTGCTACTGTATTGCACAAACCACATCGCAGGAAGAGAAGCTTAGAGCTAAGTGAGCAAGTTAAGGGAAAGGTGACAGCCTCCTGTTGGAACCCAGATGCTCTAAACAAATTAAGCTGTTGCTTTCCACAACAATGCCTAAGAATCACAGCAATGCATATTGTAAAGATATTCTAGGCTATAATTCTGCATCAGACCAGCATGGGAAGTTGCACCTGATTCCAGTTGCTAATGTATGTTTGCTGTTTGACATTTCTAGTTAAGAGATATATGCTATCAGTAAACAATGGAGTACACCCTGTTTCAAACAAACTCCACCTTGCCTTAATGAGTCACATTTTGAAATGCAAGCTCACGCTGCAAAGGCACTGTTTAAACATTTATTGTTTTGCTTTTGTGCTTTTGTTCAATTTAAGGCACCCAATTTCCTCTTATAACTCATGCAGAGCTTTGGAACAGATTTGTATTATCAGTTATAATATAAAGATGCTTGTATGTTGCAAGCTCGGATAGTAGATTAGCATTTGGTGGAAGGTGCAGAAGAAAATGAGCTGTGGAAAAGCTGCTTTCTTGAGATTTATACAGGCTGAAGGTCCGTCTACACTCTGTGGAAAGCACCTCATGCTTTTGATAAACTTAAGATGCTAACTCATCAGTTTGTAGGGAAAACGTTGTAGGAACAAGATTATGGAGATGGCAGGGGGATGGCAAGAGACTGGTGAAGAAGAGATTAAATCTCATTTAGAGAGCAACTGTGTGCCACATGCTAGTTATGGCTGTCTCAAAACAGCATAGAATCATAGAATCATAGAATCATAGAGTTGGAAGAGACCACAAGGGCCATTGAGTCCAACCCCCTGCCAAGCAGGAAACACCATCAGAGCACTCCTGACATATGGTTGTCAAGCCTCTGCTTAAAGACCTCCAAAGAAGGAGACTCCACCACACTCCTTGGCAGCAGATTCCACTGTCGAACAGCTCTTACTGTCAGGAAGTTCTTCCTAATGTTTAGGTGGAATCTTTTTTCTTGTAGTTTGGAACCATTGCTCCGTGTCCGCTTCTCTGGAGCAGCAGAAAACAACCTTTCTCCCTCCTCTATGTGACATCCTTTTATATATTTGAACATGGCTATCATATCACCCCTTAACCTCCTCTTCTCCAGGCTAAACATGCCCAGCTCCCTTAGCCGTTCTTCATAAGGCATCGTTTCCAGGCCTTTGACCATTTTGGTTGGCCTCCTCTGGACATGTTCCAGTTTGTCAGTGTCCTTCTTGAACTGTGGTGCCCAGAACTGGACACAGTACTCCAGGTGAGGTCTGACCAGAGCAGAATACAGTGGCACTATTACTTCCCTTGATCTAGATGCAATACTCCTATTGATGCAGCCCAGAATTGCATTGGCTTTTTTAGCTGCTGCGTCACACTGTTGGCTCATGTCAAGTTTGTGGTCAACCAAGACTCCTAGATCCTTTTCACATGTACTGCTCTCAAGCCAGGTGTCACCCATCTTGTATTTGTGCCTCTAATTTTTTTGCCCAAGTGCAATACTTTACATTTCTCCCTATTAAAATTCATCTTGTTTGTTTTGGCCCAGTTCTCTAATCTGTCAAGGTCGTTTTGAAGTGTGATCCTGTCCTCTGGGGTGTTAGCCAGCCCTCCCAGTTTGGTGTCATCTGCAAATTTGATCAGGATGCCCTTGAGTCCATCATCCAAATCGTTGATAAAGATGTTGAATAAGACCGGGCCCAAGAGAGAACCCTGTGGCACCCCACTAGTCACTCTTCTCCAGGATGAAGAGGAACCATTGATGAGCACCCTTTGGGTTCGGTCAGTCAGCCAGTTACAAATCCACTGAGTGGTAGCATAGTCAAGACCGCATTTTACCAGCTTCTTTACAAGAATATCATGGGGCACCTTGTCAAATGCCTTGCTGAAATCAAGGTAGGCTACATCCACTGCGTTCCCTTCATCTACCAGGCTTGTAATTCTGTCAAAAAACGAGATCAGGTTAGTCTGACATGACTTATTTTTCAGAAATCCATGCTGACTATTGGTGATCACAGCATTCCTTTCTAGGTGCTCACAGACTGTTTGCTTAATGATCTGCTCCAGAATCTTCCCTGGTATTGATGTCAGACTGACTGGGCGGTAATTATTTGGGTCCTCTCTTTTCCCCTTTTTGAAAATAGGGACAACATTTGCCCTCCTCCAGTCTGCCGGGACTTCGCCTGTTCTCCAGGAATTCTCAAAGATGACTGCCAGTGGTTCTGAGATCACATCTGCCAGTTCTTTTAATACTCTTGGATGCAGCTCATCTGGCCCTGGAGACTTGAATACATCTAAACTAGCCAAGTATTCTTGTACTATCTCCTTAGTTATTCTGGGCTGTGTTTCCTCAGCTGAATCATTTGCTCCAAATTCTTCAGGTCAGGCATTGTTTTCTTTATCGGAGAAGGCTGAGGCAAAGAAGGCATTGAGGAGTTCAGCCCTTTTTGTGTCCCCTGTTTGCATTTCACCATCTTCTCCTCTGAGTGACCCCACTGTTTCTTTGTTCTTCCTTTTGCTACGAACATACCCATAAAAGCCTTTTTTGTTGCTTTTAACCTCTCTAGCAAGCCTGAGTTCATTCTGTGCTTTAGCTTTTCTGACTTTGTGTCTACACGTGCTGGCTATTTGTTTGAATTCCTCTTTGGTGGTTTCCCAGTTATTTGAAACACTTAACTTAGGCTGTGTGTACATCATAAATGAAAAGTGTATTTAAAGCACACAGCTTCCTTCAAAGAATCCTGGGTGTAGTTTAACCCTCATAGAGCTACAATTCCCAGCACCCTCAACAAACAACAGTTCCCAGGATTATTTGGGGGAAGCCACATGCTGTAAAGGGATGCGGGTGGCGCTGTGGGTTAAACCACAGAGCCTAGGACTTGCCGATTGGAAGGTCGGCGGTTCGAATCCCCGTGACGGGGTGAGCTCCCGTTGCTCGGTCCCTGCTCCTGCCAACCTAGCAGTTTGAAAGCATATCAAAGTGCAAGTAGATAAATAGGTACCGCTCCGGCGGGAAGGTAAACGGCGTTTCCGTGCGCTGCTCTGGTTCCCCAGAAGTGGCTTAGTCATGCTGGCCACATGACCCGGAAGCTGTATGCCGGCTCCCTCGGCAATAAAGCGAGATGAGCACCGCAACCCCAGCGTTGGCCACGACTGGACCTAATTGTCAGGGGTCCCTTTACCTTTGCCTTTACATGCTGTAAATGCCCTGCTGGATCACATCAGAGACTTATCTAGTTCAGTATCCTGTTCTCACAATGGCCAGTCAGATGCCTATGGGAAGCCCATAAGCAGGATATGAACACAGCAGCAGCATCTTCCTTGTGTTCCCTGGTAACTGGCATGATGAGCCCTAAATACCTCTAGAACTTGAGGCAATATATAGTCATCCCAGTTAGTGGCCATTGATAGACTTCTCCTCCACTAATTTGTCTAATTTATCGGTTTGTTTTAGTGTTTGTTTTATGCATTTTGTGTTCTCATTTAGTATTATGTTGCAGACCACCCCGTAATTTTTGGATGAAGGGCGGTATATAAAATTTAATAATAACGTAAACAAATAACAAATGAATAATCCTGTTTTGCTGTTGGCGGCCATCGCAACATCCTAGCAGGTGAACCTAGGTGGCCAGCAAGGAATATGTGCAGGACAAAGTTGAGAGGAGACCCAGTATGTTGACTGGGGAAAGGATACCTGGTTTATGCTCCCACTTGGATGGAATTGCTTCTTGTGTCCTATGTCTTGCTAGCTGTTTTATCCTGATTTTTCATTCTCACTGTTCTCACTAGCTGGGAAATCAAACTGATGTTCATCTAAGCAGAGATTTCTTCTTGACGAACCGACCTGTCGCTCGCACCGACACATACGTCAACTTGCGTGAAGTCTCAAACCGCTTCCACCTAGCTCAGGGAGAATACCTCATTGTACCTTCTACATTTGAGCCTTTCAAAGATGGAGACTTCTGCCTTAGAGTCTTCACGGAGAAACAGGCTAAAGCTCAGTATGTATCTTGTACCCCAATGTTCCAAAAGCCATTGTCCTTTTGCACTCAGTGCATCAAAGCTGTGGCTTGATCAGGTGTCTAATCAGGCTTATAGCTCATGACCTCCCCCTTTTTTTGCTCTCTAAGTTCTCATTAGGGAGTAATGACTATTCAACCATATTCCATTATGCCTCTGCTGGCATAGTGACTGAAGTGATATAATAAAAGACGAATGAAAGGATAGTTGGGGTGGATCTTGGAGTTTGGTGAAGAAAACTTTAATTTATATGCATAGACATTTTGCTTGTTTGTTTGTTTGCTGCCCTTGACCATAAGGTCCAGGGTGGATTACAGCATTAAACACCACATTAAGAACATTTAAAACAACTTGCAATCATAACAACAAACAGGTTACAAGAAAAGTGGTGGTGGTGAGAACACCTCCACTCACTGATTTCCCCATTCCTTTTTAAATCCCCTTTCCTTCACCAGAACCTATTTAGCATGCTTTTCTTTGGACGACAATCAAATATTCAATTAGTTTGAAAATGTTCCTTTTATGGACCAGGGTAGAAGTTAAGTCCATGTCAGATGGAAACAGCAAAAGCAAGTGTACACAATTTGGTTCTGGAGTATTAAGGTGAATGAACCATTTTGTCCCTAGCAGATAAAGGATCTTGCATGGTTACCTTAAGGCTGGGATAGCCAGTGCGGTCCCCTTCAGATATTATTAGAATTCCATGAGTCTGTGTCTAATGATAATGGATGATGGGAGTTGTAGTCCAGCAATGTCTGGAGGGTGCTATGTGGGCTAGCCATCATCTGCTCCCATACAGACAATCTCAGGCTTTAAGGTCTGCCTCAGGCCCACCACTCTATATACCTTCATCTTGGATCATCAGGCAAGTAAGCATGAGTGTCAGGGCCTTCTCAGTGGTGGTACTGCACCTCTGGAGTAACCTTCCACTGGAGATGCATCGGAATATCTCTTTACTGTTTTTTTAGAGAGACACCAAAAACATTTCTGTTTCAACAGGGATTTAATGTTTGATCGTGTTACTGTTTTAAACTGTTCTTAAAACAAACAAAACTATTGTAAGATTGTTATCATTTTAAGTTGCGGCATTTTAAAGCTTTTATCTTAGTAGTTTGATTTTACTTAATTGTATTGGGTTGCAATTTATTTTAATGGGCCCATTCTAAGCATGCCTAACCAAGATTCAGCACACTGAAATTTTTGATGTAAGCTATTTCTGAGTGTTTCTATGATAAGAAGAACAGGATATTTAATTATATTCTTCTTCTTCTTATTTTTTCCTCACAGGGAAATGGGTGATACTGTGACTGCAAATCCATATGAGGTAAGCAAATCAAGTGGGGTCAAATTCACAGATTCAGCTTTGGGATACAGAGCCTTATTACTGCAAAAGCTGAGGACCTCTTTGTTGTAGCCCAGAAAGTGTTGTATGCTAAAGAAAATAGTTCTTTCTTTGCATCCATAAGGCTTAATTCACTGACTTCTTTGCACAACTCGTTTCTGGAGAAGCAAAATTCTGCACCATAAAGCCTAAGATCAATCACAATGTTTGACAAACGTAGCAGAGATGACAGACTTCCGCTTAGCAAAAGCAACCTTTTAAGTTTCTGCGCTTACTGAGCCAGCTTCTCAGGTTTCAGTTCCTTTCAGAGCTTATTTTGACTCAGGAGCCCTTTGGAGGAAGCCTCAGACCTCGGTGTAAAATGTAACATTATTCATGATTTCTTTTAGCCTCATGTTGCAGGCAAGGACATAGACAGCGAGTTCAAGAGCCTGTTTCAAAAACTTTCTGGGGAGGTAAGAGGGTTTCTGTGCTATGATAAATATTCAGAATTAGGCAAATGCTTCAAAGATTTCCCAGTGCATTGGCTGCTTCTTTTTACTAACACAGTTGGCAGTAGACTCCTGGAGAGCCGCTTTTCTCGTTCTCAGTCTTTTTATTCCTGCACCATGTTCACCATCACTTGATGGGGGAACTGACAGAGAGGAAACTGGTCCTTTAAGCATACCCCTCCCCAGGAAAGAGGAAGGACCTGAGAGAGGTGTTCTGGGCTGAGAAGCACAAAAGGCCTCATTTGAACTTTAGACGTCATTGGACCAAATTGGCCGCTTGGAGCTCTCTCAGGTCCTGAAGTCTGATCTTATCTGTCCCCTGGCAACTTAATATGCTCCTGCTCAAGAACAGGACAATGAGGAAACAGCGCCTTGTAGACCCCAATTGCCTTCTTTTTAGCCTATTCTACATATCAATGTGCCACAGAGGAAAATCGGGATGCGGGTCTTTTGGGGCCGCACTCCTACACGAGTCATGTGATTCACGGAAGAATGTGACCCTCCCCCAAAACCCCACATGTCTTTCAGAGCCGTGCTCTTGTGGCACCCAGGTGACTTCCGCGATAGCACAGTTCCCCCCAAAAGGCATCTTTTGGGGCTGCGCTCTTTCAGGAGCCAAAACAGGACATCTTGGAATCCAGGCAAAGGGCAGAGGGCCTTTTTGGTAGTGGCACCTGTCCTGTCAAGGAAATAAACAACTATTTGACTTTTAGAAGACATCTGAAGGCAGCCCTGATTATGGAAGTTTTTAATGTTTAATGTTTTATTGTGTTTTTAATATCCTGTTGAAAGCCACCCCAAGTGGCTGGGGATGCCCAGGGTATAAGTATTATTATTATTATTATTATTATTATTATTATTATTATTATTCCAGGATGTCCCACTTAAAGTAGGACAGTTGATAGACATGATTCTAAACACTGCCCTCCAAATCCAGTAGCTGTAACGTGCATATAGGACATCACTGTGGATACCAATCTACAGTAAGCCAGGGCCTTGTCCCATTTACTTCTATGGGAGAGAGAGCCCTTCCCTGGAATGGGAGTGTGCTTATGGAGCTATTCTGACATTTGAAGAGAATAGGGTTACCAGCCCTATATACAAGGGATGCGGAACTTGTGGTCCTCCAGATGTTGCTAGATTCTGACCCCCATCCGCTCCAGACAGCATGGTCACTGGCCAAAGATGATGGGATTTATAGTCCAGCAACATTTGGAGTGCCACAAGTTCACCATCTCTACTATATACTATGCACCAGCTTCATTGTGTAGTTACATTCCTTATCAACAGTGTGAGCATCCCTTTGTCTTCTTAGAGCTCTGTTTACTTCTTGTGGAAGCCTTTGTCCCTGGCCTTTTATCATTAACTAACACACCCAACAGCTATCATCCACTAAAAATAAATTTAAATTGAATTTGGAGAGCTGGGGCAGAGAAGTCTCTCTTGGTTTTTGTTTGACATTAGATCTAGGATAGAGGCTAGATTTAGCCAGAAGGTAAGGGTTTGGTTGCCACGGTTGTTAAATCTTGGATTTGACTCCTTTTCTGCAGAACAGTGAAATGACTGCTGATGAACTTCAGACTGTTCTGAACAGAGTTGTGTCAAAGAGTAAGTTGCAGTCACTGCTTCATAATTGTGAGGGGAGACTCAAATACACACTCAAATACGTATATCCAGAATTATATTCAAAACCAGTCTGAATAATTCCTAACCGTAGCTGCCATTATGCTTTTCTTAAATTGCTTGTTATTGTTGCAACTGATTGCTATACAACTTTCAGAATGATAGCTATATTATTTTGCGTAATAAAGCCAGAAATACAAAATAAAAATAAAAATGCATATTTCTGCAGTTCCTCAGAGTATGCATGAGAATTTTGCATTTATTTAAGTTCATTTCTACTACGAATTCCAGGGTTGTAGTGTGGGTTTAGGTGAAGCATTGATCCAGCTTAGATTAGTTTGTGCATGTTTATATTTTCTTTTTGAAAATGTTTTAAATAAAGTTGTTGTTTT
Organism: Podarcis erhardii; assembly: GCF_964252035.2. NCBI lineage: Eukaryota > Metazoa > Chordata > Lepidosauria > Squamata > Lacertidae > Podarcis > Podarcis erhardii. Next base: position 93,526,184 of record NC_138507.1, read on the forward strand.
TTTGGGGGGGGGGCACCACAAAGAGAACTGATTTCCCACAGAATCAGCTCTTGCCTTGTAATCACATCTTTCTGCTGATGTTCTTGTGAAATAGCACTAGAATCTTCCCTCTGTGAGATGTTCAGCTGTCTTCAAAATGATCTAGCATATTTTTCCTTAACTGCAAAGGCTAACCATGCACAAAGATAACTCCCTAGTGTTTCCAGGGAATGCAGATAAATATTTGTCTAACATATTTTTTGCCTTTTTCATTGTATAGGAAGAGACATTAACAGTGATGGATTCAGCATAAACACCTGCAGGGAGATGATCAGCCTCTTAGATGTATCCTTTAAATGTCACTCTTCTCTACTGGATTTCCCTTGTGAACCTTTTGACTAGATAAGGCAGGGCTTAACGTGTCTCATTTTCCTGGCACATCTGTCTTCACTTGCTGTAGGCATAAAGTGCAGAGTGTCGATCTAAACAGCTTAGTATAGCAAGGTTATTAACCCTTTGTTTCTGGTTGCGTGCTTGGTTTCCCATTGTATTGTGTTCAAGTTCTGCTGGGATGTATGAGAATTTGTCAACGATCCCTGCCTGGATTTAGCCGTGGTTGTGTTGTTATGAACCACCTGGCTGCGATTCTAGTCCGATCATCAGATCATAGGTTGCTCTCCTTTTATACACAAGGAAGGTGTACAATGAGATTTGGAGAGCTGTGGGGAGAGTGGGCCAAATGGTTAAACCGGCCCCTCCTATCCACATGGCTCGGCAAATATGGAGGAAATAAAAGCTGGAGGAACTGCCAATCTTCACAGCATGCCCTTTTCTCATAGGAGAGTAATTAACAATGCAAATGATTTAACATGCTAGAATGAATTTAATATAGCTGTGTAGCCAGGTGGCTGGCAGAGAGCCACAGGGAGGGTTGGTAGAGAAGACAAGCTGTAATCTAGAGGGATGAGCTGTGCTGCTTCAGCAGAAAGTCTGCATAGGGAAAATAATGGTCGAACTGGACTCAGGTGCACCCCTAGGGCCTTCAGAACCGTGCACTTAGAAAGAAGCCTTTGGTATCTCAGTCTCCACACCTACATGATGGCTGAAGTCCTCTGTTCTATTTTATTTGTCTTCTTCTGTGCTGGTCTACACTTGCAGCTGAATGTGGGGAAAGGGAGTAAAGACAGGAAAATAGACTCATCCCACTTCAAGTTGCAGATGGGAGAAAAGCAGTGCTCCTTTCCTTCCTCAAAACAAACAAACAAATGCCACAGAAACCTCCAAAGTAGGAAACTGGCATGGCAGAGAGAGGGGCCTGTTCTATTCCATGTGGCAGCCTCTGCAATGCAGGGGTTCTGACCCCAGACAAAAGTTAAGGTTTCAGCACAAGAACAAGGTGAGGCAAAGTGGGGTAAGGTCTAGGTCAGGCAGTGCAGTGAAATTTTTCATAGGGGAGTAGTTAGGGCCAGATGTGCCAGCTTGTGAGGGCACATGGGGGTGAAGGCTTCCACCAGGATTTCCTGATGTTGCATGCGTGAGCATCGCGCCTCCTTCCCTAAGCTGTACAGAAGCTTCCTGGGCTTTGGGAAGAAGGCACTAGGCTTTAATACTTTAATACTTTAATAATGACTGCACACCACCGAGGTCAGGTGTGGTGAACCACTAGTCTTCCAGATGTTTCTGAACCACAAAGTTTCCCACATCTGGTTTAGATTTTGGTGAGGCAAGATGAGGCCAGAATTTAGCGGTGCCATATCTAGTTCAGGCTGGAGAGTCCATAAGATCAGAACTTGAATGTTGTTGCCTATTTCAGGCTCAAAATGAGGTTTAAAGAGGAGCTGCTGCTCTAGCTCCACCTTCAGTGAAAGGAGCCTCCTCACTCAAGGGGTCCAGCCTATTTTACAGTCATCACTCTCATAGAGTGAGGGGCAAATTGAGCTTCTGAGTGTGAGTTCTCAGAGTCAGAGGTGGGCAGCATGACCTTCTTCAGCCAGAGAGCCAGTGTGGTGTAGTGGTTAAGAGCGGTGGGCTTGTAATCTGGTGAACTGGTTTCGCGTCTCCTCTCCTCCACATGCAGCTGCTGGGTGACCTTGGGCTAGTCACACTGAAGTCTGAAGTCTCTCAGCCCCACTAACCTTGCAGAGTGTTTGTTGTGGGGGAGGAAGGGAAAGGAGAATGTTAGACTCTTTCGGGTAGTGATAAAGCGGGATATCAAATCCAAACTCTTCTTCTCTTCTACCATGGAATCCTCTTGTGTTAGGGCTTCCAGGTTGGTATAAGCATCAGGCTCTGACTCTGAAGGCAGTTCCCTCTCCTACTCTGAATCCCTAGCCTGACCCTCCAAAGATGAGGATTCTTGCATTAGCATCATGATAGGGTCACCAAGGGGTCCCCCCAGGGAGTTTTCTCATTCAGAAATAGGTAACCTCCACCTACAGCCTCAAGTGGTATGGTTTATTCTGCACTAGGGTTTCTACTACATCAGTCAATGCCTGTGGAGACCAAGCCTCAATCTCTCCTTTTGTCAAGCCCTTCCCCTCCTCAATCCCTTCTCACTCCTTACACTCTGCACAAACAGCCTATTGTCTTCTCCTTCATATTTTTCTCTGGCCTTCATTTCATTCCGTTCTGCCTGCATCTCTCCCATTATCTGTTCAGCTAGCCATGAACTCTCTCCACTTTCAAATCTCTCTTTAAATTTCTTTCATGCCAGAGACAGAGAGTGGATTTTAATAACTACTGAAAGTGGTTAAGATGATGGGGGACCTTTTGCCCTCTGGTTTGAAAACACATTTCTTTGTCGCTCGTGGTCTTCTCTGGAACAACACAAGTACCTCTCACTAGACCAAATAATGGGGTGACTGTACACACCAAAGTCAAACATGCTTTTCTTGTACATTTTCTCTATATTTGGAAACAGTAATTCAAGAAGCAAATAAAATCTTTCCTCAGGCACCTTGGCCTCACTTTACCTGCTCTTCCACTGTCTCTGACCCCCCCCCATCTCTGTTTGATGTACATTATAACCCTCTGGCCACAGATCAGATCATGCCCCTAGCAGAACTGTCTTGTGGGTAAGAAGGACCATGGGCAGTTGTATGGATAAAGGTAAAGGTAAAGGGACCCCTGACCATTAGGTCCAGTTGTGACCGACTCTGGGGTTGTGGCGCTCATCTCGCTTTATTGGCCGAGGGAGCTGGCGTACAGCTTCCGGGTCATGTGGCCAGCATGACTAAGCCACTTCTGGGGAACCAGAGCAGCGCACGGAAACGCCGTTTACCTTCCTGCCGGAGCGGTACCTATTTATCTACTTGCACTTTGATGTGCTTTCGAACTGCTAGGTTGGCAGGAGCAGGGACCAAGCAACGGGAGCTCACCCCGTTGCAAGGATTCGAACCACCGACCTTCTGATTGGCAAGTCCTAGGTTCTGTGGTTTAACCCACAGTGCCACCCGCGTCCCGTTGTATGGATACCTCATCTCTAAACAGAGAAAACTAGCTTCATGGCTAGGTTGTGAGAATGAGCATGGGGACCACAAAGTTCTTTGCGCAATTAAAGAGCTGTAGACTTAAGAAACATTTCTCTGGAGTAATGGAGTGCTTCATCACTTACCTCTGCTGCCAGCTTCCCTTCGCTCATTGTGAAGTGAGGCAAAAGCCTGCTTTTAGCAAGATGGCTGTGAGGTCAGTTCTTTGCTCTAATGATGGTTCTAAGAGGCAATGGGTCATTTGCTGGCTTCTGTGATGCCAGAACTGGACACAATGTTTTGCTTATTATGCCAGATCGTTCAATGCCATTTCTTTCAGCAAAAAGGGAAAAGAGAGATGATGTGCTTGGGACAGACCTGCCACTTCTGTCTAGAAGGTCACGGATACCAGATGCAACTCAGCTTTGCTGCAATCACTGGGGTCTGGATTGTACCTATGTAGCCAGCTCCAGTGCAAGCTGACTCATAAATAAGCACACATGCAGAACTGGCACCTTTTTACAAGTGCCATATCATGTTCATTTTGTACTTGCAAGGAATTGATCTCTCAGTGTGACAGCACAAAAGCTCTGGAACTCCCTGCAGGTCGCTATCTTGTTTTCAGCACCTGCAAAACTTTTTTTTATTTAAGCAAGTCTGAGTAGATGTACAATTTTGACAGGCATTTTAATGTGCAGGTTTATTTTATTATGTGTTTTGGGGTGGAGAAAGTCTGGCCCATCGGATATAGTTAGTCTCCAACTCCCATCAGCCCCAGCAAACATAATTAGGCAGAAAGAGAGTTGGGAGTTGAACAGCATCTGAAGGGCTGCAGCTTCCTCATCTCTGGTTTTACTTACATTTTGATTTATTTATTTTTTTGGATGTTGATTTAATCAGTATTTTAAATGTCTATTTTATACAAACCACTTGGAGGTCTTGACGATTAAGTGGCATATAAATATTTTGTTAAATATAAATAAATAAATAAATGTCTTACTCACGGGTAAGTGTGCATATAATCACAGCCTAACAGTGGAGGACTTGGACTTTAAAATTTCAGCGCTGCCTTGTGTGGTGCCAAAATTTGGTGTCCAACCCCACCTTCAGTTGTTCATCATTGTTGTGGTACCCCCTGCTGTGCCCTCTCAGCTGAACCGGTCACACTCCCTATAATCCGCCTCTGAGCCCAATTTGTATTTCAGCAGTTAATGTCCCAGTAAATATTCTGGGAGCACCTGATATTGTGGCAATGTTAAAGTTAAGAAGGTGTGGTCCTTATCTGTGCTTTGATGGGATAACAGGAGGAGTTGCGGAGGAGTTGCTGATAAGTCATTGTGTTCTTTCTAAAGGAAGAATGCAGCAGAATTGTAGCAAATGGAACTTAGGCTGTTTGAAATGTGTGCAGGTTTTTAAAACAAAAGTATTTCCTAAAAAGGACTTCAAGCAGGTGGCTACTTCTTGTAGTCCAAAGCATGATCTATGTGGCCCTACGAAAATATAATAAATCACTCTGTAAAAGAGAGCGCAGGAATCTTCATCATACCCTTATCTAAGCAAACCGAAAACAGCAGGTGTGCCTCCTCTGGGTGGGTTGAAAGTGCAGGTTCATGCATCAGGTAAAGTGGCATATTTTAATGAGTCATTCATTTTTATCTAGGCCAGAAGTCCTTACTGGCTAAGGGGGGGGGGGAAGAGTTATTTGCTTCCACAGATTAGACCTTAACTTTCTGCAGAACCATGGAACTGGTACGTTGGATCTTTTGGAATTCAAGATACTTTGGATGAAGATTCAGAAATATCTGGTAAAACAGCTCTTTTCTAAATGTATTCTTTCTCTTTGATCCATAAATGGATGAGAAATGGAGCCCTGAATGCCAGGAATACAGTTGTTGGGGTTTTTTTTTGGGGGGGGATGTATGCAATGTACATGTAATGGTCCCAAGGATAGGAAATAGTCTTGTATCCCATGGACAGCTAATGATGTGGGTGGTGCTGTGGGTTAAACCACAGAGCCTAGGGCTTGCCGATCAGAAGGTTCAAATCCCTGCAACGGGGTGAGCTCCCGTTGTTCGGTCCCAGCTCCTGCCCACCTAGCAGTTCGAAAGCACGCCAGTGCAAGTAGATAAATAGGTAAGCGGGAAGGTAAATTGTGTTTCTGTGCGCTGCTCTGGTTCGCCAGAAGCGGCTTAGTCATGCTGGCCACATGACCTGGAAGCTCCCTTGGCCAATAAAGTGAGATGAGCGCAGCAACCCCAGAGTCGGTCACGACTGGACCTTTACCCTTTACCTTTTACCCATGGACAGCTACCCATATTTTTAAATGCCTCCTCCCTAATTAAGATACTAGCATGGGCATCCACTGGCATTTTTATGGGTGTTTTCATGTGAAAAATGAAAAACACTAAAAGCATAGAGCAGGCTAGTTTCTCGTAAAGAGTGAGAAGAATCGGCTCTGTACATTTTGCCTTGTATCTCAGGTTCTACAAATGCTAAAAAGCTAAAGGTCACACCCGCACTATACATTTAAAACATGACTAAGGATTCATGGGGTATCTTGGGAATTGTAGTTTGTTAAAGATGCTGGGAATTGTAGCTGTGTGAGTTTAGCACCCTTAATGAACTACAGTCATGTGACCCGATTTCTTTTTTTAAATGGAAGCTGGGAGTCATGGGAATAACAATAATATTAATAATTTTATTTGTACCCTGCCCATCTGACTGGGTTGCCCCAGCCACTTTGAGCAGCTTCCAACATATATAAAACATAACAAAATCCTCCCTATACAGGACTGCCTTCAAGTGTCTTCTAAAGACTGTATAGTTACATATCTCCTTGATGGGAAGGCATTCCACAGAACGGGTGCCACTACCGAGAAGGCCCCCTGCCTGGTTCTCTGTGTCTGCAGGCTATCTCACTTGTCAGAGGCAGATTGCCTCTGAAAAGCAGTTGCTGGCCAACAAAAGTAGGGGAAATGCTGTTGCCTCTGGGTTCGAAATGCACGCTTCCTTCCCCTAGGCCTCTGATTGGTCACTCTGAGAAGAGGATACTGGACTCAATTAGGCCTTGGGCCTAATTCCTCACATCCTTAATAACTGAGAGTAGGATGGGAGAATGCTAAATGTCTTCCCACTGTTAGTTTGGCACCTGCCACACACATGAAAATGACATGAAAATTATGCTACTTATATGCAACTATATTTCTTATCGGGCCCTCGGTACTCAACATTTTGATTACTTTTGCAATAGTGGATGAAAGTGTGAAAGAACAACTGTGGCAGAACTTCCTACTGAGTTACAGGCCAGAATAGCTTCTAATTACACAGCTAGAGCTGGATAAGAAGCCATTTGGCACCGAGAACTGTCTGTTGTTCTTTTAAAGTATTAATCTCAATAGAGTTTTATATTACAGCCTTTGCCAGAGGAAGGGGGTTATTTCTCAAAGGCCCGTTTGCCATGTGGGTGGGCAAGTTGCCAGCCCTGTGGGAGCCATTTCCCAGGGCACACAGCTTGCCATTAGTTAATTGAATTCCTCCCTCTCCTTCAGTCATTAACGCTTTCAGAGAGAGGAGGCTCCCTTGCCAGGCATGAGCAGCAGTGAATATCCTAGCCAAACTGATAGGTCTTCTAAAATTAGCCTAAAATGACAACCAACAGCCTTCCCTATTTCTTTGGCTTAGGAAATCTATAAGAAAGTGGATACTGACTTTTCCGGGACCATAGATGCACATGAAATGAGAAATGCTCTCACGGAAGCAGGTCAGTATCCAAAATGTAGAGATGCGGGAGAGATCCAACTTTTTTTTGAATTGGAACAAGAAGCCACCTAATGTGCATTTCTTGAATCAATATATGGTGCAGAAAACAGTTCTCCTGTGAACTTTGCACTTCTCTGAATTTTGCAATGCAGTCGTCGAACCAATCACTGGGTACAAAATGCATATTTTCAGGGAAAATGTGCATAAATATGCATACCTTAATGAAAACAACATAGAAAGGTGTATTATATTAGGGGAAATTGCTTACAGTCATACCTCGGGTTACAGACGCTTCAGGTTGCGTTTTTTCGGGTTACGGACCGCCGAAACCTGGAAGTACCGAACGGGTTACTTCCGGGTTTCAGCGGTCACACATGCACAGAAGCGCCAAATCGCAACCTGCGCGTGCGCAGACACACCGCTGCGGATTGTGAACTTGCATCCCGCATGGATCACGTTCGCAACCCAAGTGTCCACTGTATTAGTCAAAACTATATACAAGAATGCAGTAGCACCCAGGGTGGGGCAAGTTTTCCACCCCCTGGTGGGCTGGGCAGCTGAGGTGTGGGTGCACCTCAGCCTCCTTGCCCATTGCCCCCATCTATCTGCCCACTACTCCAACCCACCTGCCACTGTTCCTCAGCTGCCAGGGCACTGTGTGTGTCATGGGGCCCCCTGATTGCTCTCCCTCAAAAATGTGTGCCTGGGGCCACCCCCCTGCCCCGCATACTACGACTCTGCAAGTAGGTGTATATGCGGAGAAATTTGCATTAACATGCATTTCCATGATTTTGTTTTTTTAAAGACTCAAATAGGGGAATTTGGAGAAATAAATTTAAGATGGGAAACAGAAAAATTGAAAGTGACTGATTTGTCCATCCCTACTGTGTGCCAGTGGTCTTTTGTGTGACCTCTAAGGTACCCAATCCTCCATGTCAAGGAATCTTTTACATCTGCCATAGAGCCCAAGTGTATTGCAAATTATTCTGGGACATGTCCTTAGATGCCCATTCATATGAGGCACAGACTGGGCTTGTTGGGCCTCATAATTACCCTGCTTGAATTGAGAATATGACTCAGAACATCCCCAGCAGCAGACTCATGCAGCTGTGCTTCGACAGAGATGGCGGACAGCGTGCTGGTGACGGCGAGTCTATATTACAGGGAAACTTTCAGGAATTAGGGCCTTGCAACAAAATGTTGCCACATGGAATGCTTCTGTTTGGCACTTCTGACACTCCATTCCACCCCCATTCTTTTCCTTGATTCTCTCTCCAGCCACTGGTCACCTTTCTATGCACCCTGCGCATGCTCAGCCCTCATTGGACCCCACTTGGGATATTTCCCCTCCATTTCTGGGTTTTTGGAAGGGGGAGAAGACATGCAGGTGCCAATCCCAGCTATGTTAAAATTTTTCTCTATTGATCTCTATGGGCATCTCTCATTTAAGTCCCTGAGGACATATGAAAATGTGAACCATTGCATGGCCTATCTAAACAGCGGCATAGCTGTCCCTACCTTTTTTATGTCCAGCTGTTTCTTCCTCCATCCTCTTTTCCCAGCCACGACATTGCCAGCGCAAAGACTGCAGTGGTTTCTGCAGGGGTGAGAAGGAGGCATCAGATCACCCTCTCCAAGTTTGTACTTCTCCCTGTGCCCTTGGAGAGGAAAATTCCATGTTTCATGTGACAGCTGGGCATCCTCCCAGGGCCCATAGTGGGACCAGTGTCTCTTCTCATGCAGCTCATATGCATCAGCTTCACTTGGCTCCAATCCTCCCTTCTCCCCTCTCAATACCCTCTGCAAACCGAGGATAATATTTCAAGCATTTGATGAAGTGGACTGTAGTCTACAAACGCTTATGCTACAAAGCATCTATTAATCTTTAAAGTGCCACAAGGATCTTTGTTGTTTCTATAGGGGGTGGATGGGGATCATCTGGTCTTTTTTGGGGGGGGGCAGATTATCGCCACAATATGGGGAATTGCTGACTTTCCAGCAAATGTGTTCCTCCATTCTGGTCAGCAAACTGTGGCTTCAGCCTCGGCTTAAATGAAGCTTTAAGAAATGGATAGGAAGTATATCCTGTGCATGAAACTGACTCCCTGCAATGGATTTCGTTTGGCTGGAACCCCAGGAGTGCATTAAGGCTTCACTAATTAGGTGCTTCTCTTCTGAATATAGGTCAAGGGAATTCCCATGAATTGGCATTAAAATGTGTCATTTCAGAAAACATTATGAGGGAGTGTTAGGTCTTGAGAACAATGGGGACTGGAAAGGAAAACATAATAATAGACCAACAAACCTGCCAGGATGGAATAGCTAATAATACTTCATCACTGTCTGTCTGCAGCTGTTTTGTTGTTGTTTGTTGTTATTCATTTCATCTCTATACTGCTTTATATTTTAAAGAAAAAGATCTCAAAGCGGTTTACAACACATCAAAACATTGTATAAAACAATCCAGAATGAAACAAATGCAAGCTTTAAGGAAAATATTTCAGTTCCTTCTCCAAGTGACATTTTGCTTTTGCCACATTTATTTACCTACTTAATTTATATAGCTGCCCCATAGCAGAAGTACTATAAACCGCACAAAACAGGTGCAATGAAACAGCGGTGTAGATCAACACCAAACATTGTGTTACTCATGCCTGGCTTTCCTTTCCACATAGGCTTCACTCTTAACAACAAAATCCAGCACAGTATAGCTCTCCGTTATGCTGGCAGCAAGATGACCATTGACTTTGATGGCTTCGTGGCCTGCATGATTCGCCTAGAGACTCTCTTCAGTAAGTCTTCCTGAAGTAAAAGGAGGTAGAGTGATAGAAAATACTCTGGAGTGTCTCCCTTACCACCACCCCGGCTTTTCTCTAACAAGCAAAAGAGCTATCCCTATTTTTAACCTGAGCACAAACAACTGTGTGTCAAGGAAAAAGGGACCCAAATGTCTGTAATTTGCCAAATTAGATAAGTAACCAACTACTCCCAAGCTAGTGTAAGATCCCAAAGCTTGTCAGACTCTGCTTTTGACAAAACAAATACAGGGACTCAGATGCAGAAGACATTCTATCCCCCACAAGGTCTAATAGGATCTGCCAAAGGGATTGATTTGCAAACCTCACCCAGTGTGTGACTGCCATCTTGTTATGCAGAGAATGGTGTAGCTGCCCAAATATGCCAGTTTAGATGCTTTCCAGACAAGGATTGCACAAGAATATACAATGACCAGATCATCTTAATTGCATTCCTCCCCATGCCCCATCTAGTGTCTCTGCTACAGGGAAACCACTTTTCCAATCTCATTTTCATTCAAGATAGTGCAGGTGCTCCATTGTGAATGGAATAGGCAATGTGACTGTGAGACTCCATAGGCATCTGCTGGATGCTATCTGTGACATCCCCAGTGAGCAGCAGCTCAATTCTTCCAACTTTCATGCCTTTGCTGTTTTGCCATTTTATAAGTATTTAAAATACTTTTTAAAAAGCACAAAAAACCAGTCTTTGGAAGCTGAGCAGTCGCTTATATACCACCACAGCTGGAAGTACTAAGTCAACCCTTTAAAGTTACCAACACAATAGGAAGATGTCTGATACCAGACCACTGGCCCATCTAGCTTAGTGTTGTCTACACTGACTGGCAGTGGACCTCCAGGGTTTCAGGTGGGACATTTTCTCAGCCATACCTGAGGATAGTAGAGATTCAGTCTGGGATCTGGAACAAAGCAAACCCTTTGTCTCACAGCTGATAAAACTGAAGTAACCTGATTTGAAGAAGCCAGGTTCTTGGAATTGTGCCTCATCCCCAGGCTTTGTAGTTCTCATGTACCAAATGCTACTGTTTAACTATAACACCTGCTCTTTTTTTGCCACTCAGAAATGTTTCAGATGCTAGACAAGGATAAGCACGGAGTTGTCCAGCTCTCTCTGGCTGAGGTAATGATGATTGAATTAAGCTTCTGCACAGTTGCATTATGACAGATTGGTGGTAATAAGATGCCCGAATAAAATCACCACTGCTTTTAAATCACACCTATTTATTATTATTTCTAGTAGTACTGATGCAGCTAGGATACCTGTTAAAACCACAGCTCGGCATGTTAAGATGGAGAGCACATCTTAGTGGATAAGCTCACACATTATAATTCACTGACTGGAATATATTTGGATGCATGAGGTAGAATCCTGGGTAGTCTTTAGCCCCAGTAGATAGTAAGATCAAGGTGGCAATAAAGAGCCAAGTTCTAGCCCTTTTAACCATGCATTCATCTTCTTTCTGCTTTGGGAGCAATGTGTGCTCTCATTGCCACTCAACTGACAGGCACTAGCAGCACACATCCAAATGCTTTGTACTAATGAAGCAAGCCTCATTGAAGGGACGCTTCCACCACCAGCCAGCTGATTGGAGCTGGGAGTGCACCTTCAGTGGAGGTCATTGTAACAACCCACCAGCTGATTGGCAGTCACACCAATCCCTTTGAAAGTGGATGGGTTACATGACGTCAGGTGATTGACAGGGGGTCTGTCCCACCCACCTGGCAAAGTTGGGCTGTACTGGTCAGCTCCATCTGCTAGCTCAAAGATAGGGAATCTTCTTCTGCATTCCTTTGGGGATAATTTGCGAGGGCTTCTGTTTGGGCAGGCCCTAAACCATAAATGGACAGAACAACTATTTTCTTCCGTTTTTTCGTCTCTCCCTTTTCCTTTCCACCCAACGGGTTGCCAGAGTTGGGACATTCTTGCCAGAGCCCAGAACTGATTGTTTCCAAGAGTTTTCTCCTCTTATCCTTCCATTGCTTGATCTGTTCCAGCTTCTCCATCTCCTGCCCTCCTTTCTCTCTCCAGTTCCCCCTTTCCTGGCTTGAAATGAGGTCAAAGGCTGCAGGTTGCCCACACCTGTACTGGCCTAGGACCCTCGTACCCACGGGACCGCCTCTCCCGGTATGCCCCACGGAGGACCTTAAGGTCCATAAATAGCAACACCTTAGATGTCCCGGGCCCTAAGGAAGTTAGATTAGCTTCAACCAGAGCCAGGGCCTTTTCAACACTGGTGGAATGCTCTGTCTCATGAGACCAGGGCCCTGCGGGATCTGATTTCTTTCTGCAGGGCCTGTAAGACAGAGTTGTTCTGGCCTTTGGCTTAGAATCAATTTGATCCCCCCCCTTCTTTTTTCCTTTCTCTTCCTGTGAAGAAGCTGCATTTTAATGTTTTAATGTTGTAATTTAATCTTGTTTTTTAAGTTGTATTTTAATCAACTTGTTTTTATTATTGGTTGTTAGCCCCCCTGCGCCTGGTCTTGGCTGGGGAGGGCAGGATATAAATAAATTATTATTATTATTGTTATTGTTGTTATTATTATTATTATTATTATTATTATTATTATACAAGCCAGGTGCTGTAAACAAGGATGAGTAGGTGAGCAATGGTCGCAGCAACAGCGATGAGAGTCTGGAATGGGATTCTCTGGCTTCAGCAGCTGACAAAACCCAAAACTGGAGGCCTTCATAAGCTTCAGCATGAATTTCTGCTTTCTTCTGAGCAAAAATGGCTAGAATTGGGCGCCGAGTTTTTAAAGCCAAAAACAACAATGCTGTCAGAGCTAGTATTGTCAAATTCATCAGGAAAACGTAGGCTATATATGGACAGCAATCCATTTTGTCACATAGGGAGCAGGATATAAATATATTTCTGTTATGATCACTCTGTGTTCATCTTTGTTATCCACCTTCAAAGGGAATGAGACAAAACAACTGAAAACGTGCATGAGGGAAGCAGTTCTTGCCCAGAATGAGGTGAAAATAAGTGACCTGATAGGTCTTAGCAATGATGTAGATGTTATGAGTGATGATTCTTTTTTTTTTATTATTTTGGCTAGAATACAAAAGATGTCAGGGCCTGCTGTAGTCAGAGAAAGGAACCTTGCTGTGAAACTATAATGAAAGCCACATCCATCAGAGATGTTAGAAGCATTCAGTTTTATTTAATGGCATTTGGGAAGCAGACTCTGACCTACCTTTTCTTCTGTCAGCCAGCAAGAAATTCGATGTGTTTTCATGCGATATGTCTCCTACCCAGCTCCCAATCTAGTGGGATTATTCACCCTAGGTGAAATGCCAACAACTGTCACTGTTCTGTAGCTCAGAAATTTCCAGGCTTGCTAATCTATTTTGGACCCTCACTGCCACTGCCACCCCGTTCCTGTAATTTCCTGGGTCTGTGGGTGTGCAGAAGGTTGATTCTGGCCAGAAAAATGTAGAATGAGGCTTTGGGTGATCCTTCCAAGTGCCGTGCATCTGGTGTGGCAGGGCATGCGCACCACACACTTCAAGTGAGTAACATGAAGCCTGGGGGAATTGTGGAAAAGATCTAAGCTACACTGGCAGGAGGCTGAATCACATGGGTCTCTAGGTACCACGCCTCCCAATATGGACTCAACTGCTCAGATGATCATAGGAACGTAAGAAGTTCCCATATATCAAACCAGACCTGTTCCATCTAGCTCAATATTGTCTCCATTGACTGATGGCAGTTTCCCCATGGTTTTGGACAGAGGGATTTACATGCCCTACCTGGAGATCCTAGGGATTGAACTTGGGCCCTTCTGTATGCAAAGCATTCTGTTCTAATGGAGGCTGATTCATCGGGGCAAATGGGGAAATGCCTCCCCACCTCAGTTTGCCTGTAGCCAGCCCACACCTGCCTGCCTTCTTACTTAAAACCAGTCTAGGGCAGGGCTGGATTAAGGTTTGATGAGGCCCTAAACTACTGAAGGTAATGTCTAGCTGTCCTTTGTCAACAACAAATTGTCATTGTTTTTTGTGTTGAATATATGCTATATGGTAATTTTAGGGAGCAGGCTAGCAGGCAGGGTCCATTACTTACATCATAGGAGCCTACACAACACAAAACACTGTTGTTTTATGTAGGTTTTATTTTATTTGTTTTTTATCTTATATTTTGAAAATCTGCATCCAGGTTTTTTCCTTTAATTTTTTTGGGGGCCCCCAAGAGAGTGGGGCCCTAAGCTATAGCTTGTTTAGCTTATACGTAAATCTGGCACTGGTCTAGGGGCTGGCACTGGGTGTCAGCTTCTTCTTCCTTAGTCTGAGTTTTGCCATTACTGAACTCAGTAGGGAGGAAGACGGAGTAAAAACCAGAATTAGTTGGCTGTGCTTGTCATTGGCTCTTACTCCACCTGCTGTTGTCTCCCTGCCTTACACATCACCACCAGTCTCGATGGCCACCAGTGAGTATTCATCTGCTTTGTTCCTGAGCGATGACCTTTCCACAGATTAAGTGGTACAGCCAAAATGGTTCCCTTCAGAATCAGGACTACTGACTCTTGTTTGCAGACTCTTAGATCCCATGAAGCAGCAGCAGCAGCAGCAGCTCTACCAAGATGGAACCAAAGAAAACTTTGGGGAAGCTTTGAGCATGTCCAAACAGATGCCCTAAGTAAGTTCTAACAGTTATGTTCTCTCTTTCTCTCCCAGTGGCTGTGCTGCACATTGGTTTAAGACGGCATTTTGCAAGTCATTTGAGAGCTCCACAACTAGCACTTCTGCAGATAAGCTCCTACAAAGCAGTTGAAAGATATGAAGAAAGAAATCAATTTCTGCGCCTGGCAATACTTTTTAACGTAAACAGGTCATTCAGAAAAATAAACACATCTATTTGGAAACAATGACTTGCTATCATTCCCTCTGTTTCTGATGTTCAGATTGTGGGTGCCGTTGCTTAGGTAGCCAAAATGGCAGCACCCTCACACAAGAGGGAGTTAGCCTAATGAACAGAAGGGCTGACTTACGATAAGTAACTGAATACATGCACATGACCTATTTAAGGAACCCCTATCATAAGACCCGAGTCTGAAATTACCTTACTTCCCCACAGCTTGAGAAAGTTTGTAGAAGTAAAAAGAATCTTTTGGGGATAAGCTCTAATTCCGCCCACCCCCCCAAAAACCCACACATCTCAATGAGGATTGAGTATATGCAACACATCAGGCTCTAACTTTTGGGCTGCAGGTCCCATTTGAAACGAAAGTATCATCATATTGTAGGATTCTCAAGCTTCAAAACAGTGATTTGATTCCAAATACATAGCATAGAAGGAAGTAAACAAATGTGAGTTCAGTCAGGCTCCTTTCTTTCTGTCAGAACAGTCAGAAACTTGCATCTTGCAAGGCTCTTCTTTACAGTTCATGCATTCCATACTTTTGTTTGTAGGTTCTGATATTACAACTGACCCCTTTTTGAGACATGACTCTTCATGTTTTCAAAAGGTGAAAAAATGCAGCATCTATATCAAGCAGCTCTGTGACACGCCATAGAGACAAAGGCCAAAAGCAAAATGGGGCAGTGAGAGATGAACTTGCAGTTCATGCAAGGCAGGAGATGGCTGGAGAAAAACTCTGCAGAAAAAAACCCCAGACATTCAGGAGGGACTGACAAACAATGGCCAGATGGTGGTCTGCTTCTTGGCACCAGCACCCTCAGAAGCAACAGACACCAAGTCTTGGAGCTTTGAACAGCCAACAAACTCTGGACAAGTGTGTGGTCTCCAGCTCCATACAGCAAAATCATTTTGCTTCCTAGAGTGCCCTCTAGCCTGTTAGTCCAGTAGAAGGACTGAGATGGACCAGCTCAACCTCATATTGGGGTCTTCTGCAATCCTGACCAGAATCAAGGAACAGATCCATCCTATGCACCACATATGGATAGCTCCTTTTAGAACAGGAAATTAAAAGTTATATATGGAAGTATTGCACTGTAGGAAGGATGCATGACTTGACTGTCCCAGCTTCACTTCTCCTTCTCAGTTGATTAAAAAATTGCTGCAAGTTCACATTGTTTGTTTCCTTCATTTGTTGAGGAATGAGGACATTGTCATGCCTCCTTTCATCATAAATATTTCAGGGCACTATGCACATCAAATTTCCTTAACAACATAAAGTGCAATAAAATACAATCAGCACAAAAGCATCAATCACAGGGAAATAATAAAACTGATACACCATTTGGATCAGATTCTCAAGCTTTCGTTTAGTTATTGGACTTTGGTTCAACATTATTGCTAACCCATTAAACAGCCTGGTGCGCTCTGTTTTACTTACATATTCACAATCTTACATTCTCAATCATCCCTTTGCTCCCTTGTCACCTTCCATCTTAAAAATAAATATGACTGAAAAACCCAATCAGGATGCGGTGGATCTTCCTCAAAGGGGCTGTGCAATCAGCTTGTTTGATTTGTGGCTGTTGTATTTGGGTAAGGATGACGTAACGGGAAAGATGATAAAATGTGACAGCAAATCTGCAAGCAAATATGGGCTGGTGCAATTTAATCAAAATAAATGAGAACTTGTTCAATGCGAATCTGATAATTAAATGCGGAGGAGGCGGTGCAAGAACAAGCACAGGCAGTTTAATCATACATCAACATTGCTGACAGGTCAGGACAATGCACACCTCCAGCACACCTGAGAGTGGCAAAGCTAGCTTAGGAGGCCAAGCTATGCAGCACAAACAACTCTGTCCTCCACACCTTACCAACACCCCCATCACCTGCCTCCTGGTGCAGCTGCCTCACTTTGCCTAATGCACACATGCACACAGGGTACGCTGTAAACGGTGATATCAGAAGGAAATGAGACAGAATCTACCTGATTTGTGCTTCCTCAAACAATAAGTGATCCAAAACATAGCTAACCTTCAAAATTTCCTCTTCTCTAAATTTGCAATGCAGTTTTCCAACCAAATACAGTAATGCTTACAAAAATGCATATATCAGGGGAAAGTGTGCATAAAGGCGATTTTGGTGAAAATAACACACAGAAATACATTGTATTTCATATGAAAATATAGATATTAGGCAAGATTGCATACAAATATTTGTAGAAACTAGGGTGATGACTGCTCTTTCCAGGAACTCTTCTCATTGGGAGACTTTTGTGGGTGTGCTGAGAGTTTGTTTGGACCCTGGGTAAGAATCTAGAGGCTGAGAGGGAGGGTGTGTCAGAAGGAAAATGAATTGACACTGATTTTTATATACTGTATTAGTAATTGTGTTTTAATGTAACATATTTATATGCTGTGTCTTTTTGTAATATTTTAGGTTGTTGCTTCTTTTTCGTACACTGCTTAGAGATGTTTTTTAACATATTAAAAGGTATAGAAATTAAATAATCCACAATCAATCTATCCAATCTGCAGCCTGATGCTGACTGACTCAAGCTATTGACCTTCAGGTTACTCCCTGCCTGTCTGGCTGTGTGTGCCTTGGATAAACAGTTTTGCCTGATTAAGAGAGGACACTGGCATACGTCTGAGTTGGATTTCATGATGACTGGGTAATAATCGCACTGCCCCAAGCACCTTATCATTGTTACCGCCACAAAGCAGGTATACAGTAGTACCTTGGGTTACAGATGCTTCAGGTTACAGACGCTTCAGGTTACAGACTCCGCTAACCCAGAAATAGTATCTTGGGTTAAGAACTTTGCTTCAGGATAAGAACAGAAATCGTGCTCCGGCAGCGCAGCGGCAGCGGGAGGCCCCATTAGCTAAAGTGGTACCTCAGGTTAAGAATAGTTTCAGGTTAAGAACAGACCTCCAGAATGAATTAAGTTCTTAACCCGAGGCACCACTGTACAGGGTTAATGGGACTAAGTGTCTGTTTTAGGTTGAGAAAACCGCAACGCCTTCACAACTTAAATCCAGGCATGTGTCATCAGCGGATGAGAGGAGCTCAACTCCAAAGGGGCCTGCAATTCCCCGATCAAGCCCTGTTTACCCCAGGAGTCTAATGATCTCCTTCCAGCTTTGCGCCAGCTCCAGGAATTTCCTTGCCTCCCTCCCCCAACTCTGTAGCATAGTGAGCCACCAGTAGGCAGTTCCACATTCTTTTTCTCCCTACACCTGTTGTTTGTAAAAGCTTATTCTCAGTCATGAAGGCAGCTCATAGCAGGTCTGAGAAGAGTCAAGCACATGCAAAATGGATGTTCCTATCCCTTTTCTCTTCATCAGGCAAGATATCCTAATTGCATTATTGCTTACATCCATCTCAGTAGCATCCTCTCCCCCCACCTATTGCGGCAGAGCAGCATGTTGTACTCCATCGTCCTTTATCTTTGGAAGACAGGCCCTTCTGGAGGAAGTACGGCTCCTTTTGTTTGTGCTTTGAGCACAGAACTCAGGTAGTTTGTGTCAGACAGCCGCTGAAAAGCAAGGACTCTTCATGGCATCTGTTTTCCCTTTCCTCTCGAGGCTGCATCTGCGAGAAGCTGATTGAGGCTGTCGTGCGTCTCTTCATCACACTACGAGCTGAAGAAGTCGGTGCTCATCAATCCCTCTTCTCTTTATAGTATTCATAACTTGCTCCCCCAAATGCCCTGCAAGCCACTTCAACACGACACCCAACAGAATGGGGCAAGCTTGGGTGAAGGAGTCAAGGATCTCCTAGGCCAGAGGTGGGGAACTTTAAGCCTGAGGGCCAAATGTGGTTGTAGAAACCTCTGCTGTTTGCATATCTGAAACGTGGCCTACTGTACAAAGGTAAGAAGCACATCCATTGCCCAACCCACTTTTGCCTCTGGCGACGCTCACCACTCCAGCCTTCAGTGAGAGCTGGACCATAAAGAAGGCTGATTGGCGAAGAATTGATGCTTTTGAATTATGGTGCTGGAGGAGACTCTTGAGAGTCCCATGGACTGCAGGAAGAACAAACCTATCCATTCTTTTTTATTTTTTTTTAAAAAAATGAATATTTATTAGCATTTTCAATAACAACACAAAAACAAAAATAAACAAAAAATGACAAAAATACAAAAATACAAAAGTACAAAACTTAAAAACAATTAAAAACACATAAAATTTCAATTGCTTATTTTCTTTTAACTTGCTTCTCAGACCTCCTCACACCTCCCCTTCTTGTATTCCAATTCAAATTATTAGCTCAGCAAATCCTTTTTACTTATTTTTCAACTTTAACTTGATAATTTATTTTAACATGTTATTATTTTATTTTTTCTCTTTCATCGATTTCCTCAATTTATTTTTACAAACCTTATTTTCATTTAATTTAGATCGTTTTAAAGACCAGTTTTAACTTATCCAAACTTAAACATCAATACTTATACATCAGTACTCATTCTTAAACATTTTCCATAAAGTCGACCAAAATTCCCTTCCACGACTTTCCCAATTTTCATACGAATAACAAAACAGAATAAAAACAAAACAAGTTACAATTATATACCCTTTGAATTCCCAAACTCCACCCACCCCCTTCCCGGTTCCAGTCCCCAGCAAGTGTCCATCAGTCTCAATATACTATTAGCCTGGAGATCTCACGTCCGAGGCTCTTAAATCTCTCTCAGTTCCGCTCTGCTGGCCTCTTTGATAGTCCTCAATGTTGAACCCCAAATTTCGGAGATGCTCCGGCCCAACAGGATCCATGTTTCTTCCAGCCAGACCTCCATACTTAAAAGTAAAGCCTATGGGGTATTCCAACTCTTGCTTCATACTCCTTTCCAGTCCAAATGTCCCCAAAGCTCCAACTTCCACCTTAATCAAATTTATAATCCTTCGGTCTTCAGATCTCCACATAAGGAGATCTCTCAATTTTTCACTCTCCAATTCAGGCCAGACTTTCCACATCAAGTTTTTATTTTCCTTTGCTGCCATCATGTCAGGCCTCAAATTACAGCTCTCCTTTGACATCTGCAGAATTACAGCCCCTCCTTCCTTCTCTTCAGGGGCAACATATGTCTCCTTTTCCATGTTCTCAAAGCTCTCAAGTTTCTCTATTTGTCCAATTGAATAGGCTTCCTGTTTCAAATCCTTATCAAATTCAACAATGTTATTTACTGTTATGTCCAGAGTTGTAACATTTATAGCCAAAACATCGATTTGGCCTTGTAACTTTCCCAAGAGAACAAATGCTCTATCCAATTCAGCCTGAATTTTCCCTCCTCCAGCCATTCTTGTAATGTCCCTAAACCCCCTCTAGAGGGATTTTGGTTCCTTAATGTTCCTTTCAGCTTAAATCCAAAAAACAAGTTAGTTTGTATCAACCCTTCCTTATTTTCAACAAATTGTAACAAATATAGCCAGCAGAAGCAACAGAAACAAAGTTCTCTTTTTCCGTCTTGACAGCTAACTTGACAGCTGTCAAACTCTTCAATACTTCGTCAACAGGCTCTCTCGTGGGACACTCCCGGGTCCGGGGGTGTGTGTGGAACTTCAGCTCCCAAAATAATTCTTCATCCTCCAGTAAAATTTCTTATAAAATGCCAAAATTTCCATAAAATGCCAACAGTGTCCTTCAGCTCTCTATATTGGACAAACAGGCCAGACCTTACGCCAAAGAATAAACGGACATAAATCGGACATCAGGAATCACAAGACAGAGAAACCAGTAGGAGAACACTTCAATCTCCCAGGACATTCTATACAAGATCTCAAAGTAGCTGTTTTACTACAAAGGAATTTCAGAAATAGACTGGAAAGAGAAGCTGCTGAATTACAACTTATCACCAAACTTAAAACCATGGAGAAACCTGGTCTGAACAAAGACCTTGGATTCTTATCTCATTATACATGACAAAGCCATTTTTCACCTTTTCACCCCTTGCTTTTTCCTGTAAGACCTATTGCAGTCGTTAAGAGTCGTCAACAGGCTCATCACAGCTATCTGCCAATCACCCATTCCCACCACCCTTCTGAGTAATACCCCTCCCCACCTTCTCACTATATAGAAGGGTCTGGAAACTTCTGTTTCAGTGTATCTGAAGAAGTGTGCATGCACACGAAAGCTCATACCAAGAACTGACTTAGTTGGTCTTTAAGGTGCTACTGGAAGGAATTTGTTTTGTTTTGACTATGGCAGACCAACACGGCTACCTATCTGTAACTAAAATTTCTTATAATACCAAGCCGTGAAATTAAAGTCTTTTACAAGAAAGAAAAAAAGGATTCTCTCGACCTTAGTTAGCAGGTCCTTTGCTTTAAATTATTTACAAAGAGGGGGGGCAGACTTCCTTTTTAAACCTTACCCGCTCGTGCCTAATTCATCAAAATTTCCTTAAAATTCCAATTTCCGTACTACTCACGGGTTGTTGCTTTAGAGTCCAATTGTTCAAAGAAAAAAGTCAGCGCTCTCCGACAATGGTGTTGCGGCTTCACTCCGCAGAAGAAGCAGTCTACTCTCAGCACCGCGCCGCACCCTGTCCCCGTTCCGGAGCCTTTAAAAAGGCTCCTTCGCAGCTTGGGGGGGGGGCGCAAATGGTGGCCGCCGAGTCACCACGCTCACAGGCATCTGCGCCTGTGATTTTTAAGGGTCCCCGCGTTGCCGCCGCGGCAAGACCTGATCCTGCGGAGCCGGTTCCCTCCGGAGCTCAGAGGGAACCCGCCATTAGTCGATGGCGCTAACCCGGAAGTGCCCAAACCTATCCATTCTTAAGGAAATCAGCCCTGAGTGCTCACTGGAAGGACAGATCCTGAAGCTGAGGCTCCAATACTTTGGCCACCTCATGAGAAGAGAAGACTCCCTGGAAAAGACCCTGATGCTGGGAAAGATGGAGGGCACAAGGAGAAGGGGACGACAGAGAACGAGATGGTTGGATAGTGTTCTCAAAGCCTCCAGCATGAGTTTGACCAAACTGCGGGAGGCAGTGGAAGACAGGAGTGCCTGGCATGCTCTGGTCCATGGGGTCACGAAGAGTCGGACACGACTAAACGACTAAACAACAACAACACCCACCACTGGCATGTGGCTCCCAGAAGGTTGCCTTTGAGGACTCCACCTCTTGATCCTTCTTCTAGGATTGGGCAGGGAGCTACCAGCCAGGGGATTCCGCTGGGCTCCCAAGGTCTTCCTACAGCCCATACTCTACTCATTATTATGCCACTTATGGCAACTTAGCCAATACAAGATGGCCTCTGTTTTCTGTTGCTCCAGAGGGTGGGACTGAACCCATTGGTTCAAATTACAAGACGGGATTTCGACTAAGCCATTGTAGGAACTTCCTGGTGGTACAACCATTGATAGTAAAACCAAACTGCTTTGTAAGAGAGTGGACTCTCCTTCCCTAGAGGTTTAAAAGCAGAGGTTGGCTGGCCACCAGCCTGGGATGCTATAGCTGCCAATTTCCTGCAATGGCAGGAAGTTGGACTAGACCTTTGAGGTACCTCCCAACCGTATGATTGTAAGGTAAACAGCATGATCAACAAAGGCTTTAGCATTAAGTTCTTCCTTGGTGACCTCAGTTGCTCTCCCTCAGTGGTAGTGTTAGCTCTCTGTTGTCATTTCCTTAGTGGGATTTTAAGAGCCCTGGGTCTCCATGTTGCTGCATCACAAAGGAGTGAATCAGAAGGCAGAACCAATGTGGCAGGCCTTCCTTTCAGCCTTACTTCATTCAAAATAATGGTTAGTCGTGGCTCAAGAAGTACGTGAGAATTTGGCCTAATTTTCAAGGATATATAATAGCTAGGTATTCCTTTCAATTTCTGTTTGATTCTTCTCTTCAGTATCTCTTTGCTAGCTTCTCATTGGTTCAGTCAAACATAATACAGGATTATCTGCTTGAGTGAGGTCTTCTGACTGTTGCATGCCTCACTAAAGCACATAATTATACATTGTCAAAAACTAAGGCATGATTCTGGGATTGCACAAATGTTGCACTGGCATTACAAGCAGAAAAACCAGCATGACTGTTTAGGATAAGGGATTATCCTAGGGATAAAAGAGTTGGTGATGAGATACAAGGTTAACTCGCCATGCTGTGGTAAGGCCTTAAAACACACACACACACACACACACACACACACACACACACACACACACACATCTTTAGAGTCCACTGTTTTGGTTCATTATTGTGTAGTCCATATGCCAGCAGTACTCTTAAACTGCTAATCTGATTCTTCAATGTGTATGTAGCCCTGTCCAAAACTTCACCCCCTGAGGAATCAGGTTAGCAGTTTGAGAGCACTCCTGAGTAGCTATAGCCCGGAGTATTCTTGCTCATCTTAGACTGATGCTACCTGTGCCCTTTCCTGGAGAAAGCAAATCTGGCCACTGTCACTCATACCTTAGATCAGGGGTCAGCAACCTTTTCCAGCCATGGGCTGGTCCACTGTCCCTCAGACAATGTGGTGGGCCGGACTATATTTTGGGAAAAAAAATGAACAAATTCATGTGCCCCACAAATAACCCAGAGATGCATTTTAAATAAAAGCACACGTTCTACTCATATAAAAACACCAGGCAGGCCCCACAAATAACCCAGAGATGCATTTTAAATCAAAGGATACATTCTACTCATGTAAAAACACGCTGATTCCGGGACCGTCTGCAGGCCGGATTGAGAAGGCGATTGGGCTGGATCCAGCCCCCGGGCCTTAGGTTGCCTACCCCTGCCTTAGATACACCCAGAGTGAATTACTGCAATGCATTCTTCATGGGCCTCCATTTCAAATGTTTTGAAAATGCTTGAAAATTCAGCTGGGGCAAAATGAAGCTATGAGAGTTCTAACCAGATTAAGTCTTTTAGATCACTTGACCACTGCTGCACCAACTTAGTTGGTTTATGTTCGTTTCTAAGTCCATATCAAATTGTTGGTTATTACCTTCAAAGCCATAAATTAGCCACCTCTAACCTGGTGTCCTCCTGATGTTTTGGAGTTCAACTTTGGTAAACAAGTCCCCATCCCTTGTGTAGAGGAAGCTGCAGCCCGTCGTGGCTTCCTGTAGTATGTTTCTGTAGTGCACATTGGGTGGATAAATGCTTCTACCTCCCACACTAATGGGTATCTGTTCTGCGTTTGATGTATACCTGCTAAATCTGTAATGTGTGAAGCATCTCTGCCCCATCTTGATGTCCTTTGAAATTGTAGTTATGACACAACAACTAGAGGGCAAATCAGCCAGAGAGAGATCTCTCTCCCCACTCTGCTTGCTTTACTTATTCCATTTTCAAGAATTAATTCCTTATCTGCAGCAATTGGAGAGAATAGGGTGGTACATTGGCAACAGAGCTGTTCGTGGGGGATTAAAGATATGGCAACAAGCTGTGCACAGTGTTGCTCACAGCACATTCCCTTTTGGTTATTATTTAATTACACATAATACTTGCATTCTACTTCTTTGCAGCTCTTAATTTTCAGGGGAGCCAAGCAAGAGTGATTAGAATTAAAGCTTGGGGATTATTCAGGCGAGAGTGTTATGCTGTGCTTTTATTTAGCTTTACATAATTGTGCACCAGCCCTGAAGCCACTTACTGAATTTTTACACATGCCCTCACTAGAGGGCGGTGATAACAATTTGGTTCAACCAAGTGGACCAGCTGTTATGCTGTATGTCTTGTAGGGTGAATACAAGCACAGGCCCCTTCAGATATTGCACTGTTCATGAGGTGACACATTTTGGCTGCTCAGAGAGAATCAAAGTGTCAATGCAAATGGAGGAGATTGATGAGGAAATATCTGTTTTAGAAGGAACTGGACTAGAGTAGATTAAGCCAAGAAAAGGAGATGAAAAGAGAAGAACTTGAGGAAATGATAAAGTACCAGCTTTCACTTTAATTTGTAAACACCATCCATCAAAGTATCTTTGAGCAGGTGTCCCAGGGAGATGTGCCCAAGAAAGAGAACATGGGCACACCATTTAAATTAATAGCGTGAATTCAGGAAGCCTGAATATTTAATTAAGCAGTTGCTTTCCTAAAATGCAGTTTTCAAAAGCAGCTGGTTTCCTTGGGCATTAACTCTTGCCTTCCTTGCTGAATTGTTAGAATTCGGCTAAAATTCTAGCCATGTTTATGCCAAAAAATGTCCCAGGTAAGTGGGGATAGGTAAATTGGGATATGCATGCATGATAACTCACCTCTAGGATAAAAAAGTAAAACAATAACAATAGCATCTTAGTTTGCTTTCCTCATTTTTCATCAGTGGCACTAGTGCTATTTTTCTACAAAAAAGGTGCCAAAACTCACCACGAACACCTCCCTTGTTCTCTTATAATGGCAACTAGTGATTCTAGTTGGTGACCACTGCTACATCGAAGGCAGCAATCCTCTACACACATTCCGGGAAGCAAACTCCATTTTACAGAGGAGCATAAGAACCTAAGAGGAGCCTGCTGGATCAGTCCAATGGCCCATCTAGACCAGCATCCTGGTCTCACAGCAGCTAACCAGATGCCTGCAAGCTGGACATGAGCACAACAGCATCCTGCTCACCTGTGATTCTCAGCAATTGGGATTCAGAAGCAGGATGTCTCTGACAGTGGCAGCAATACACGGCCATGATGGATGCAGCCATTGATAGTTTTGTCCTTCACGAATTCGTCTAATCCTCTTTTAAAGCAACCCAAGCTGGTTCCATCACTGCCTTCTGTGGGAGTGAGTTCCATACTTGAATGATAGGCAGTGTGAGGAAGTGCACCGATCTTTTCTTCTGAATATACCTTACATAGCATAGGATTGGGTTTCTCGTTTAGTTAAACACTGACAAACCATTTCTTAACAAAAGTTTCTGAAGGAATACACAAGCAAATGACAAGAAACAAAATCTGTGGTAGAAATGAACGTATGCAGAGCAATTTAAAAACATGCCTTTAGAAAACATTAAATTACACCAATTCAGTATATTTTACAATATACTGAATTGGTGTAATTTAATGTTTTCAAGGCATGCTTTTAAATTGCTCTGTATTTATACCATAGATTTTGTTTTCTGGTATTTTACAGCCGAGTCTTACTTCAGGGAAGGCACACTTGAAAATGTAAGCTTTCAGTAGCATCCTAAAAGCAAGAATGATAGGCATGTGCCCATTTTCAATAAGAAAATGACTCCAGAGAGCTGATTCTACTGACTATAAAGGCATAGGATTGGGGTTTAGCAGTGCAATCCTATATGTGCATAGTGAGAAGTTAGTCCCATCATAAGTCCCAGTTAAGTGAGGATAGGCCTTGAATTACTAATCCTATTGATGAAGGCTATTTTTATTTTTCAAGAAGAGCTGCATCTTGGCTATATACCTTCTCAGGAATTCATAGGTCTGATCCAAACTCACATGCATTCCTGCTGCTTTGCGTCCAACCGATGCTGCCAAGAATAGATTGTGAGGTTGGAAAGCAATTCTCAGTTGAGTGCATGTCTTGCATTCTTGGATATCTGCTGCATCAAAGTGCAAAATGAGAAGTGGTAACTGATGGCAGGGGTGGGGGGAGGGAGTGAAGGAGATGGCAGACAAGATTGCATTGTAGTATGACTTCAGCATCTACTCCCTAAATGTTCTATTAATTGATTTCCTTAATTATACCACAATGCCCTTGCTAATTACAAGGAAAATCACTCTAGTCTATTAAAAGGTCTTTATCTGCGATATGTATTACCACATACCTTTTAGTAGTAGATATTGCTGGCTCTATCCTAATACCATCCACACTGTGGTTTTTCAAAATTCTATCTGTAAAGATATGTGGATGGAAAACTTGATTCAAGCAGTGCTGCTATGAATAGCAGCAGTGACGCAGACACCTTCCTCTATATGCCTAGAACTGGCCCAAGCCAGCCCAAGCTAAAGTCTAGTCCGATATTAATTTTAATGCGTATTATGTATACTTCCATGAACTTTCCTAGGCAAGAGCCTACAGAGTGGATGGTTAATCCCAGGGTGATTCCTTGCAGCAAATCCCAACTTTTGCCCACGTGTTTATAGAATGCACAAAGCATTGCCCTTAGGCGTATCCTGTTGGGTTACCCTGGAATAAATTTTGATGTTTCAAAGTTTCCTCTGTCTGATCACTTGTTTTTCATAAGCACCTTTTTTCAATCAAGCTCCCTTTCAAAATGGTTGACTCCATGATTCTGCTTTAGCATCCATCACAATGTAGCTGCTGCCCATTTAGAGATGCCTGGATGGTCTAATCCAATGCTTATTTTTCTGGGAGTACTTAAGGGTATGCAGTACCGGCATCTTTTTTTCCTAGAAGAAAAGCACTGGTCTCATTTGAGTTTTTGATTTCCTGGTTTTCTTTGGCATTCATCTGTGTACTGCATGGTTAGTTAATCAGCAATTTTAAATCGTGCATATTTAAATGAATGAACATATACAAATGAGGAACACCCTGGGGCAGTTGGAGAGGAGGCCATTCATTTTTCCATTTTGGAAATTTCAAGCCACTTAAATTCATCTCTGCTTTGATAATATCAAGGTAAGATAATGGAATTGCCATGCAGCACTGGGTGCTACTGACTATGGCAAGCAGAACTAATTTTCTTGAATCCCAATATTCAGTGCAGCCCAGTTACAGCTCAGTTAATATTAAATCATCCAGATCTTGCTGTCTGGAGAAAAAAGCCTAATTGGTGTTGAGAAGAGTAAATATAGAATGAAAGATACAGAGGCTCAGTTCAGACATTTGCCCTAACTACACTTTAGAACTGAGAACTGAAATGTACAAACCATAGTTTAGAACTTCTAGTCTACTTCCATTTTCATCTGCTTGGCACTCTAGCTGCTAGAGACACAGCAACAGCCTTATGTTTATAATAATAACTATAATAGTAGTAATAATTTCTCGCAATACAGATATGATGCCAAATCAGTCACCACGAACTGGTTTGCAGGCCTGGTTCAAAGCTGTTGTTTGTGATTCCAGTTTGGTGACCAATCATGAAACATGGCCTGGCAATACAGGCATCACACTGAACCATACGTAAGATTCCTTAACCATTGTTTGGTGTGAAACTATGGTCTTTTAGCTGCTTTAGACATCACAGTAAACCATAGTTCATCATGACAAACATGAACCACATTGAACCTCAAGCTCAATGAGTTTCCCCCTCTCTATGCTACATCCAGACCTTTAATCTTAACTGGTTTGTTGAAACAGTACAGCTTCATAGGCCATGGTTTGAAGTTGGCATGTTCCAGTAAATCATAGTTAGGTTTAATCACAGTTTAGTGCCATACATAAACCAAGACAACTTAAACATGGTTTACTGGAACACCAGCCTCAAACCATAGGTTATGAAGTTGACTCATTTCAACAAACCATAGTTAAGATAAATTGCAACTTGACTGGTTTCAAACATACTGTAATGCTAAACTGCAGTTAGTTAAAAACAGAAGCCAAAGCTTCCAATCATCTCATTGTGGCTGTGCCAGAAGGTCTGTGTGTGGCGGTAAGTGGGGGAGCACATGAACTCAAGGCTCATTCACACAATAATAAACCAATATCATTGCATCAGAGTGCAGTTTGTTACTTGCCTTGGGCATCTTTCTGCACAGGAAAGGGAGAATATAGAACAATATTAACAGTCACCCAGTGAAATTTCCAGCCCCCTCCCCTGCATAGTATTCCTATATTAGCATAATATATTAGCATAATATTCCTATATTAGCAAGGCTCTCATTTGTCTCTGTTCTGATTATCCAAACACCTCGACTATCTCCAAGCCGTTTGTATAAAGGATATTGCACTAGAGGATCATTACAGATTACACATCTGTTGCTGTCTAAAATCTCCTCCTCTGGCATGACGTTTTCTGCAATAAAATTTAATTGTTTGGGAAATGGTCTAAATTTGAAGAGCTAATGCCTAGTCCTGATGTATGCTTGCATACAGTTGGGATCGCTAAAATACGTTTTCTGATATCATCAAGGGATCAGTCATAGCCAATATAGCAAGCACCCTTTCTTAATCTAGTGCCCTCCAGACATTGTTGAACTACATCTTCCATCAGCCCCAGGCAGCATGGCTGGTGGTCGGGGATGATGAGAATTGTAGTCTAACAGCACCACATTGGCTACCCCTTTCCTAGAGGCTCTACAGCAAAAGAGCAATACCTGAGTCAGTGCTGCTGAAGCTTAACTGGCTGAGTTGTTAACATGTTATTTGTGTACAGTGGTATCTCGGGTTACATACGCTTCAGGTTACATACGCTTCAGGTTACAGACTCTGCTAACCCAGAAATACTACCTCGGGTTAAGAACTTTGCTTCAGGATGAGAACAGAAATCATGCAGCGGTGCTGCAGTGGCAGCAGGAAGCCCCATTAGCTAAAGTGGTGCTTCAGGTTAAGAACAGTTTCAGGTTAAGAACAGATCTCCAGAACGAATTAAGTTCTTAACCCGAGGTACCACTGTAGTTACATATATATTCCATCCCTCCTTGAAGGAACACAGGGTGGACAAACAATTCTCTTCACCTTCTTTAGTCCTCACAACTACCCTGTGAGGTTGGCTGAGGAAGACTGATTGGCCCAGGTTTATCCACTGAGCTTCATAACTGAGACGGGATTTAAACCCTAGCCTCCCTGGTCTTAGTCTGGCGCAGTAGCCATTGTACCACACTGGTTTTAATGTTAGGTAGTTTGTTGTGTCTCCATTTAGTAATCCTCTTGTCTCCACCACTGCTGCCTGATCTAAAGGAAAGACCATAGCACCAAAAAAGGGGGGAAGTATATAAGTATTCCAAACTGAAATAGATTTCCAGGGCAAAGCTTGGGAGCAGGAAAGGACGCTAGCAATGTGATGATATGGCTCACATTATTTCTACCTCTTCAAATGGTGAAGAGTCTTTCTTGAAGGCTTTTCTTCCGACATGCCCTCAGAGTGTCCGGCTCAGCAAGGTTCCTTCTATTTAAGCGCAAAGCCTCCTGATGATAATGATGCCTAAAGCCTTTGGCTTGTTCAAACACTACCAGAGTAATTTTTCTTCTGCTAGAGAGAAATGCCTTAAAACTTCTGAGGTGAATAGATAGATAGATAGATGGTGTGTGTGTGTGTGTGTGAGAGAGAGAGAGAGAGAGAGAGAGAGAGAGAGAGAATGAATGAGTGTGCTGTGTTTAACAAAAAGGTCCTCTGGGATTTCATCGTATGCTGCAGTCTTAGTGCAGAAGACGGAAATGTGTGCTTGAGCCAGGCTTGAGGGAGCACTTGGCAAAAGTACCAACTGGTGCCCTCGGTCCTTGGAATGAACTAGTTCAGAAATCCCAGGACTACACCTGGAATCTGTTCCTGTAACTGCCCTTCCCACAGCTTCAAAATCTGCTCCAGAGGGTGGAAT
Organism: Podarcis erhardii; assembly: GCF_964252035.2. Lineage (NCBI taxonomy): Eukaryota > Metazoa > Chordata > Lepidosauria > Squamata > Lacertidae > Podarcis > Podarcis erhardii. The sequence goes on from NC_138507.1 coordinate 93,556,469, forward strand.
GGGAACTTCCATTGTATAAACTATTATCTGTTTCATGAATGGAACTGCAGCATTAGCCACAACCCACTGTGGCTCATCTGTTGCATTATAGTGTTGTTTTTGTATTATAGCGATGTTCTCCCATTTTCCAGATATGACTTCTTCTTTATTTTTACTAGTTCTTTAAAAACATTTCCCATTGTGGACTCACAAGCACTACTGTGCCTGTAATTAGGAGCTTATGTCTCTAATTTCTTCCTCCTCATTAAGAGCCCTCAGCTGGTCAGCTTTTAGTTTCTTCCATTTTTCTTTTCTTTTGAATTTGTGAAATAATGCTAACTGGATAAATAAAAAGGCGGCAATTAAAGCTGTCACACATGCTTCCCCCTGTAGGGTTTAGAAGCAAAATCTAATTGCCTTCTCGTGAGAGTCAGAGGTGTCTTTGTTGAATGGGACTTAATTCTAAGTAAACTTTATAGAGGCATCATTCCTTACCACGGCTTTGAGCACCGCTGGATAATACAGCAATGAAACGAACTCTACGGCCACTTGACTGCATACCACATGGAACCTCTTCCCCCTCACCTTTGCAGTTCCAGGAAATTGATGACAAACTAAAGAGCTCTTTTCCAAGACACTTTAGGTCTTGGTGAATGTGAATGCTAACTGGCTTATGCAGCTGGACCGGGGGATGGGACTGTATCGAACTGTATTTCACAAATTCAAAAGAAATAGTGGCTGCTGAAATTAAACCCCTATTAATACTGTACACAGCTGGGAATGAGTGACTATGCCCTGACCTTTGATCATCAGGAGGATTCCCCTCTCCACCCGCCACTGTACGTGCCTGAAATCATGTAAGCCAAAGAGCTGGGTGTGGAGTTTGTGTGGAGAATATTAATACGCATACATACATGCGCATGGCATACACAGGCTTGCAATGTAACTACAGCCCTCTTCTGCATCACACCCTCAGGCAGCGTAAAATTAATGGACCTGCCATCTAGTGAGATAACACAACACTGATCATTTACAATTCTACTAAATAAGCCATTTTGGAAATTTAATTATACAGCCTTCTAGTAAGATTAGCTCTGGTGCATTCTCTTTAACTCAGATTATCATGTCAGGGTGGGGCATATTTCATCAGGAGATCTTTTATTTAGTTTCCCCCAATTTTTGTCCTACCTTTTGTCTGTAAGTTCTAGGTGGCATACAGTAAAATCACTCTGATCATAACACTTCATTTAAGAATAATTGTCAATTATTAAAACAATGGCTAAGACTTTTCAGCTAACTTAAAGTATGCTTGTCAGAATAATTTGTAATAATTTATAATCATCTGTTTTTATAAAGTTTTATATGAGTATCGGAAAGAGAAAGAGAAAGAGAGAGAGGGGGAAAGAAAAAGAAAGAAAGAAAGAAAGAAAGAAAGAGAGAGAGAGTTGTGTCTGCCCTGATGTTGATACTTTCAAGGCCTTTGTTTTCACAATATCTATGCATCTAGACACCTGCATGCATGAACCCAATGTTCCATTTATCCAGTCTATCGATCCATATGGGAAGATCCATGGGTCCGGGTGTCTGTGGGTAGGCTCTGTGTATTTATTTATTAAAAGGACTGTGAACTTGCCTTTGCTTATATAATTCCCTCAGTTGGTCGGTATGTAAGGCTCCTGAACATGTGGAGATCAGTGTGTGTGTGATCAGAAGGAGTCTTGACCACGGCCCTCCCTTCAACATCTACTCTTTCTGCATGGATGAATGGGGCAGTCTTCTAGATGTCTCTGAAGATAGTAGAGGAAAAAGTGACCACTACACTACCGTTCATAAAGTTCTGGGCCTCTTAGTCACACTCCATGAGATCATTAGGGACATAGGATGCTGAGTGAGACCACAGGTCCATCTAGCTCAGTATTTCAGAGAAGCTTCTCTCGTAGCCCTACATGAAGATGCTGGGGATAGAACCTGGAACCCTCTGCATGTTCTGTCACTGAGCTATTGCCCTTCCCCTGAGAATAAAGAAAGGGTTGTATTTTCCCAGAAGCCCCTTACATGAGCTTGTGTAACACATCATACTGGACCTTCAAGATCACTTAGCGAAACCTGCAAGAGCTGGGGATGTATGCATTCCTTTATGTGGCACGCAATGAAATGGACTTTTAAAATATTTCCTTTCTGCATCACCATGACAGCGTTCTTGGTTGATGTTAAAGGTGGTTGCAGTGATGGAATAAAGATGCTCTGTGGTATTTGGTGCTGAGCTGTTATGGCTTCGCAAGTCAAGGCCAACACCTCAGAATGTCTCCAGAAAGCAACGTGATGCCATTAGGCCAACAGCATGCCACAGTTCCTTCTTCATCTGCAAGGTTTTTGAGGGGCAGACCAATAGTAAAGTATAGCTTTTATCCATACTCACCTAACTTAGCTCAGTTCAGCAGCCTTGTTTCTTGTTCTTGACTCGCCTTGTGTCTCTTCCTTCTCAGTGACATGGCAATATTGTATATAGCATCAAAACAATCCATTGCAACTGCTTTCTGGGCTACGCAATTGTGTAAAGTTGTGGCTGGTCAGCAATGTCCATCATCTCTGACCATTGGCCATGCTGACTCAAGGCTTGATGGGGTTGTAGTCTAACAATGCCTGGAGGACAATAGGTTGTGGAAGGTCTGCTTTAGTTGCTGATTACAGGATTGTATTTCTCTCTGCCCCCAGGCTATATATAGTATGCAAGTGTGGAGAGTAATGCTGCTCTATTGAAGTTGCTGCTTCAAGGTTTTCTGCACACTGCACAGGACACCTTGTAGCTGTTAAAAACCGGAGCGGGAAATACCTTAAGGGCTTCAGCTTCCATTCTTCACTTTCCTTTAAGAGAAGGAAACATTTTTTCTTTAGGGGTTTTCGTTGGAAATTTGATGTGCCTCACCGAGACTTGCTTCTTGTTACTTTTAATTTTTCAAAATACAAGTGCAGGAGGGTTAAGAAAGAAATTAATTCCACTTCTCAAAACAGGGAATGCTCTTTAGGCAAGGCTGTTCTTGCAGAGCTCCTTTTCAAATTCGAGAAATTGACAAATTTGTCCATCTCTACCTCCAGACATCTGTGTAGCTTTCCAAAATACTATTCACTGCACAATAACATCCTTAGATCTTTTCATTTTGAAATTAAGCATATTAATTCATCACTTCTTAAATAAAATCCTAAGCCAATTTAAAATCCTAAGCTAAGTTAAACTTTATAAGGGCTGCGATTTGGAAAACTGTTAAAAGGACATGCAATGAAATTCAACCAAGGGGAAGTGAGGAAGTCACTTAACAATGTTAATAAGTAGTGTAATTTTTAATAAGGGTATGATTTATGTTTGCTTGTTTTATGTGTTTGTTTGTTTATAATTTTGTGAAAAACAATAAAAAAATTGAAAATTCTATTCACTGCATTTCCACAAGAGTCCACATAACCAAGTCCACATAAAAATGTGTACCTGTTTCTCATGCACATTTGACCAGATATACATACCTTTGTACGCGGTTTTGCCAAATGTATGCATTTTTGCAAGCAATCCTTCCAAATGTAATAAATTTGTATATGTTATTCTCACTAATTTGAACATCTTTGTGTATATTTAATTCATGTGGCTTCGTAGACTAGGTTCGCCTCTAGTCTCTGGATAGCTAACTGCTATGCTGTCTTCATAAAGTGAGTGGCAAAATAAGAAGATTCCAAGGAAGAGTTTAAGATTACCCTGGCTTGCCTCACTGAGGCAAATGTTAGACTGTCAAATAAGTTCTACAAGGAAACATTGAACATTATCTTCAGTGTAAACAAGTTAGTGCAATGGACCATGGTGTTTTTCAAAAAATGGATGTAGAATTTTCAGTCATCTTAGGAAAACATGGCTGTAAGGGAGAAGATGTTAAAGTTTTTGAAGCTTCTTAAATCTGCTACTTGCCTTGCAGAAACAGGGTGTGTGTTTCTCCTTAAACCTTGAGGGATATGCATAGAACAAACACTTCCACCTCAACCTGACTATTTGGATATAGGTGGGAAATGTTGGTTGCAGATGCCTCTTTCTTGTCAGCTTATCTGTTTACGAGAGAGGTGGGGAACCAGATGTGAGACTCCAATTCACCTCAGTCCCCCTCACCCAACATGGCCAATGGCTGGGGATAATGGGAGTTGGAGTCCAACAACATCTCAAGGGCCACAGGGTTCCCACCTCAGGTCTAATACATTTAATCCAAACACTTTATTTAATATGCTACAGTTCTAAAAACTCTCCAATTAGCTTGCTGTAAGGCATTTTGGGAGACTATTAACTCTTAGAGACTATGTGGTCAAAATTAGTGTCTGAACTAACAATCTGCAATGCTTTACACCACATATAACAATTCTAGAAGGCAAGGTCACAAATGCCTAGAGATTTGGGGTTTGTTCCTGTTTGTAAGATTTATTTTTTAACTTAAGGATTATCTTCAGGGATGAGGCCAAAGCTCATCTAAACCAGCATTCTGTTCCAACAGTAACTGACCAGTTGCTGTGATGTTAACATATGAGGGTGCTGGAGGTGAAATAGCTGAACAGGTTACCCAATCAGAACCGAGGGGGTGGAGTCAGAGGGACTATAAAACCAGCTGGGGGGGGCGAAGGGAGGAGTTTGTTGGGAGTTGGGTGGTTGGTTGGAGTGGGAGTGAATTGGGATAGAGTCTGTGGGTAGGTTGAGTTAGTGTAGCGAAATAAGCTGAGTCAGGAACAGTTAGGGGCTAGGAAGACAAATAAATATCTGAAGAGGTGGTTTAGTGAGTGAGAGCAGGTAGTGGAAGTTATAGGTCTGGATAGGCACCCCATGATTGTAATTGACCAATACTGTTTATGAAACCACATGCTTGTTAAACTGCAATAAATAAAGAGAAGTTTATGTTCCAATTTAACCCTGACTGGACTCAGTATTGTACCAGGTAGGACCTGGGTGGTGGCAACGAGAAATAAAGTGGTGGCACAGGGATCAATAGACGGTGAAACGTCCGGGGACCCAGTGTGATCGCCACAGTTGCCTCTCAGAAGAGGGTCATGAGACCCCTGTTTCTGGCCTTCACCTGTTTTTCAGAGGTATCCTCCTTCAGACTGTGGATGCTCCATTTAGCTATCAAACCTAATAGCCATTGATAGAAAACATGCCAAGAACTGCCTTGCTGGATGAGGGTCCAACTACTCCAACATTCTGTCTTGAATAATAGCCAAGCGAATGTCTCTAGATGACCACTTCCTCTTTGTCTCCCTGCCCCCAGCAACTTGTAAACATGGGGGGAAAATGTGTTTTTATATTGTGGTGCCTACTCCGGTTGAATCAGCATACTGAGATTTATGTCTGCAATGCTCTGGTATTAAAATAAGGAAATTTATGACCAAAGAACTTGTCCTACCGAGGGCAATGATCTTTGCTGCTGGGTAATACATAATCTTGATGCTGCTGGACAGCAACTTCTAGTGAGGCAGTCTCTTTGGAACCTGAGGGCTTGAGCTTAAAATAAAGGGCTCAAGTGATGGAATGAAGACAGTTGCGCCTGGAAGAAAGGAACATAGTGGGAGCCTGAGAGTTACATAATGATCTGAGGAAATGTAGGGCATGTCGAAACTCTTCAGTGGATGAGTTTAGCTTCACTTTCAGGGTCTAATTGACCTGGGCTAGGAAGGAATTTCTCCCCTGGGATTTCTGCCCATAAACTTTCTTTGTAGCAAGATTTGTAGATCGATCTCTCTGTCTTTGAACCAATGTGCCTCACGGCAACGCAGGACCCAGGGGCATCTTACCCATAGACGTTAGTGGCGCGGGGCACCAGGGCGCCAGATTTTGGAGGGCGCCACAGGCTGAGTGTCCGGGAAGGAGAGTCAGGGCATGCTCCCTGCCCCGCTCTGGGGCAGCCCACTCCTTTCCTCTCAGCTGCCCATCAGAGTGAGCTGCGTTGGGCTCAGGGAAGCCCCTTTGTGTCCCCTCCCGCCAGGGCTGCCAGGGCGCCTGGTGGGTGCAATTGGGGGTGGGCATGTCTTTCCTGCCCCTCTCTGGCCGGGCTGCTTCCTGCACACCACCCTGCGGAGTCTACGAGCGGAGCAGCGAAGTGCCCTGTGCAATCCTGGCGCCAAGTGAAGATGGCACAGCCGGTGAGCCACCTGATCTGCTTGCTGGCCCTCCTGTCATGCGCACTTCCCTGGACTGGGGCAGGTAAGGGGCGCTGGGCATTTAGAGGGAGGTGCCGGGCTGAAGTCCCTCCCCTTAAAAAAGGTCGACAACTCTGGGAAATACGGGGGGGGGGGCGCACCAAAGAGATATTTGCACCCTGTGCCGGATATGCTTAAGACGGCCCTGGCAGTACCTAGCCAGCATTGGGGGCAGAATATGTCTCTGAATAGCAGTTGCTGAGAATCGCAACTGGGGAGAATGTCGATGTGCTCAGGTTCTGCTTGCAGGCATGTGGTTGGCCACTGCGAGAACAGGATGCCAGACAAGATGGACCTTTGTTCTGATCCAGCAGGGTTCTTCTTATGTTCTCAACTTTCTTTGCATGCAAAGCCTCAGCATGAACCTCCCAAAGTTCCACACTTCAAACTAACTGAAGTGGTGAATGATATGCTCAGATAGCACATGCACATCAGTGGGACTTAAAATTGCTTAATTTTGATTAATAATCGTTAGATTGTGTATGTCCTCTTTAATGCCTTTTCCATCTTTCTCTCTCTCTTTCTCTTTGAGTTCTATATATAATTTTTATTAAGTTTTCTGTTTTACAATTTAAAATACTCATTTTACACCCTTAAGATATCAAAAACTTCCCTTCTCTTTCCATGGTTCATTTTACATATCATAAATCCCTGCATATTTCACAAAAACTATACCATTCAGTATTCCATTATTGCTCCATCAAAACTTGTTTACACTGCTGAATTTATCCTAATGCTGCCAACGGTTTCAGCTGTATTCAGTAAACGTTTTCCAATCTTCTTTAAACGTATGTTCTTCTTGTTCTCTTATTCTATATGTTAAGTCTGCAAGTTGTGCATATTCTGTCAACTTAAGCTGCCATTCTTCTTTTGTTGGCACCTTGCTCGTTTTCCATTTTTGGGCTCTCTTTCTAGAGTTCTATGTGCTTGCATCAGCCTATCATCTATATTATGACTATATCTTTCTCACTTTAGTTCTCCCTTAGCTGATGGTACTGCAGAATGGAAGATGGCAGGATCCCCAAGGACGTGCTCTATAAGCACCAGATCAATTGGCAGACCAACTCTGCAGCACAAAGATTTCCGCAATTGTGACATGAAGGCTAGCAGACCTGCCATGTGGGAATCCCTTGCAGATGACCACAGTCAGGTCATGCATCTATAGCAGTGACCAGAGAAGAAATGATGGTTGGGAGGAGTGCAGAGAGAAGAAATGCCATGGTGCATCTGCAACAGCACAACTAGACGCCTTCATCTGGCCCAACTGCAACAAAACATGTCTCTACAGCCACAGCAAGAACTGTAACCTCACCTCCAAAGGCTCCTCAGTTGTCTCCTGAGACAGACGGATGCCAGTTTCAGGCCTTTTGAGCAATCTGAATATGTTATGTACTGAAGTTCTCACCCTGGACCAGCAGGGGATACTGTGGATAGTTTTCACTCAGGTCCACATATGCAAATAAGGGATTGAAAGTGACGTTCAGTGATTGGATAGTTACAGAAAGTGGTTGCTGTTGCGTTGTAGTGGAGCTCTATATAAGCAGGCTGGCTGAACCCTTCAGTTCAGTTCTGTTCTGGCCTGTGAATGAACAAGAGCTGTTTGAAGAATCGCTGTGTCGTCTGATATGTTCACCCACAACTTAACAGCATATATCTCAGTACTTAAGACAATGGTACTTTTCTGGCCCATTACTGAATATTGCCCATAATTTTATTTTGTTATTTTGTCAGCAATTGTTTTCCGGTTTCTGTTCCCACTCCTTGATGCTAGCTAGCAAAACTTGCTGGTTGGAAATGTTGGGGTGTCTTTTTTCAGTGCCGTAACAGTTGTGCTCTAGGAACAACTGGCTTTCTTCAGACTGAGCAATCAGACCTCTGCTAGCTTTACTCTGAGCTAATTAAATCATTTCCTGGAAGAATTCCCAGCCCAGCTGATCACCTCCAGAGCGTGTTTAAATACTGCGCTTGTTGCTGTTGAGATGATGCGTGAAATCTCCATCTTGAGGCTTCTCACCAAACACATCTTGCAAAAAAGAGAACATGTAAGACACTGGGCAAAACAATATGGAGATGTGATCCCTTACCTCCTCTCCCACACTCTGAATTAAAATTCTGACTCATTTCATTTGGAGGCATACTTCCAGGTACTTGGATATAGCATCTGAAAAATAGATCCCATTGAAAGCAATTATTTCACAGTTACTTTGCTGTAAACATTGGTAGGATTGGGCTGCAGGAGCCCAATTGATGGGATGCAGAACAATTACATTTCAGTTATAATGCATAATAATAATAATAATAATAATAATAATAATAATAATTTATTTATACCCTGCCCATCTGGCTGAGTTTCCCCAGCCACTCTGGGTGGCTTCCAAAAAAAGGATTAAAAATGCATTACAACATCAGTCATTAAAAACTTCTCTAAACAGGGCTGCCTTCATAAAGAGTTTTGGTGGGAGAAGTATATGGTCTCTGGGCCCATGTTCTCTATCTAAAGTTAAAGGTACAGTAGAAATCTTGTTGCTGCCCTGCTCTGATGGATCTGAAATAATTGTGCTGTATGTAAGCTATGTGTATCCTGAGATGAGCCCATGATGCTCTTCCACCTTTCTTGAAAACAAGCGCAGCACACATTATTCTGTCTGCATGACTGAAAGTACAGCATTATCACAAGGTCTTCCATAGTGAATCACATCTTCCCATTGGGAAAATTATTCTTGTATTTCTGATTTGGGCTAAATGAGAAAATTTCCAGACACAATTGCTCACTGTATACAAAACTGTACTGGCTCTAGTTTTGAGCTATGTCTGCCTGTGTGACTCCTGGGGTTGCCTTTGGAAGTAGACAAATATAATTAGGTTAGTTTTACGTTTTTAACACCTGATGCAGGGTGCTAAGACCTCATAGGATCAGGCTGACAGTGTGGAACAGAAGCCTGAAATTAGCCATCCTATTAGTTAAAACTTTCTTCTGGAACTTAGACTTGAGTTCATGTGAAGCCCAACAAATTAGTCTTGCCTCTGTTTGTGCTGTGATTAGGGAAAATGTCCACTCTGGCCCATTTATCTTCTCCTCTGGTGTCCGTGATGTGTTCATGCTACTTGAATGCAAAAGATTTCTATATTCATTTTGTCATACTTGTCAACCTTTGCCCGGGGAGACCTGATCTATGGCAAAGGCCTACAATAATGAGATTCCTGGCTGTTGGCATCTAAAATCATTATGATTCAGCACCACCGGCTCAGTGAAGCTTTATGGAGACTGAACGCTACTTCATTACACAAGTGTGAAGTAAAAATCTGTGACTGACTGATGTGGCTTCTTCCCGTAATGGAAAGAAATTAAAACATCATTGCACCGTCCTCTGCTATACTCCGCTAGTTGCCAAGCTGGGAAATTTGGAGCTTTGCTAATAGGGGGTAGAATTCTTCCCCTCCAATTTTCTTCAGGGTAAGGGATGGTCACTCTGTCATGCTGTGGTGTAGCACTGGACCTCACCAAGGCAGCAGCAGAAAAGACCCTCACCTTTGCCACAGCCAAATGTGGGTTTGTGAATTCACCACGCAGGTGGTGCTGTGGTCTAAACCACTGAGCCTCTTGGGCTTGCTGAACGGAAGGTTGGCGGTTCGAATTCCCATGACGGGGTGAGCTCCTGTTGTTCTGTCCCAGCTCCTGCCAACCTAGCAGTTCGAAAGCACGCCAGTACAAGTAGATAAATAGGTACCACTGTGGCGGGAAGGTAAACGGTGTTTCTGTGCACTCTGGTTTCCATCACAGTGTTCTGTTGCACTAGAAACAGTTTAGTCATGATGGCTAAATGACCCGGAAAGCTGTCTATGGACAAACCCTGGCTCCCTTGGCCTGGAAGCGAGATGAGTGCCACAACCCCACAGTCACCTTTGACTGTACTTAACCATCCAGGGGTATTTTACCTTTTACCTTTTTTACCTTTTGTGAATAACAAATAGGACCTCTGTAGATTACCTTCATAAACTAGCAGCTGGTCCAGTCCTTCCTTAAGGCAAACTAAGGCAACTGCCTCAGGCAGTGGGGGTGGTAACGCTGTAGGATTGAGCCCGCGCTGCCTTGACCTGCCAGCCAACCCACTTACCCCTTGCTGTCACCGTCTGCTCAGCTCTTGTGCCCTTCCTTAGAGTGAGACTATCAGGGAGAGACAGCCTGGGAGAAGGCATGCCGTGTTGCCCCTTTCCAACAGTAGTAGAAATCAAAGAAAGCAAGAGTGGCGTAGGTCCTCTCCTGGGCCACCTTGCCCAGAATGCCTTGCTTTGGTCTTACATTCTCAGGGTGAAACAGGGGGAAAAGGAAGCGACTGCCAGCTCTGCTGCTACATTAGCAGCAGCTAAACACTTCAACCAGGGAGAAAGGAAAAGCAGTGGTAGAGCCTTCCACCTTGGGCAAATCGGTTTACCATGGAGAAAACAGGCCATCATATGCTCTGGCCCTAACCATATACCGTACTTTTCTGTGTATTAGACGAGGGTTTTTTTACTCCAAAATACAGTGGTACCTCTGGTTGCGAACAGGATCCATTCCGGAGGCCCGTTCACAACATGAAAAGCCTGCAACCTGAAGCGCCATATCTGTGCAGGTGTACAGCGCGATTTAGCGCTACTGCACATGCGTGAGCAGTGAAACCTGGAAGTAACCCTTTCAGGTACTTCCAGGTCGCCACGGGAAGCAACCTGAAAAAACGTAACATGAAGCAAATGTCACATGAGATATGACTGTAAAGTAAAAAATGGGGGTGGGGTGTCGCCTTATACATGGGTAGTGCAGAGGCGGGACGGGCGATTGGTTTCATCCGTGAGCAGGATCTAGCAATTGGGTGGGTGAATGGTGTCTGCTGCAAGGGCTGCTTTGTATTGGCTGCTACTTTGTGTGTTAAAATCCCAATACCTCCCCCAATAAATAAAGACACCATTGACACGGAATTTAGTTTCAAGTTATTGGCATAATTTTGGCCACAACTTTATTGATTACCGATTGTGAGCAGGTTGCTTAGGCATTGGTTCCCGACTAGCTGCATCTGACCTTGGCAGGGCAGCACTGACGCCTGGACCCCGGCAGACGTCAGTAAGGGAAAACATCCTGGGGGAGCATTGGACCATGTTCAGGCTCGAGCTCACCGCAAATGCTCCCAGGGACTCTGGAGTGGCCCTAACCCCTGGAAGGGGATCGGACAAAAGCAAGGCGAGCCCCTCGATTCCTTTAACAGAATACCCTTTGCACATGGGAGGGGCAGGTGCTCCAACCTCCCCCCCCCACCTTGAACCAATGCCTAACCACCAAACCTTACAAAGTTGTGACGATTTGCTACGCAGCAGGCGAAACCCAAGTGGCACTGACCAATCAGCCAAATGGGAAAATCCCTACCGGGCCCCTGTCCCAAGAACAGAGGACCCACGACAGTATAGCAAGGTCATAATGAACCCTAAATATAGGGAGGGTGGGTGGGTGATCCGGTGCACAAGGCGAAAAAGAGGAAGCTCAACGCAACGTGCAGCGGTATATATGGGTCCCTCGGTTAATGTATGAAACGATCCCATTGGCCAGATTTACCCCAGCAACTGAGGGACCACCAATCGGGTTATTGGGGCTATCCAATCGCTCCCACCCACAACAGCAGTGAGGTCAGTCTTGATGATCACATGCTGTCTTGGAAGAGATCATGATTTGGGTGGATTATTTGTAGATGAGGCAAGGACTGCTTTGGATTGGCTGCCACTCGGCAATTTGGCTTGCGTCACGTGCTATTGTTAGCATTTTCCAGCTGGGTGAGTGATATTCGGTTCAGCATCCCCCCGAAAAATTACTCAACAACTCTGTGCCATCTCCCCCCATTTTCTTCAATTTGAGCCCCCCAAAATAGGGGGCATCTTATACACAGGGGTATCTTATAGACGAAAAAGTACGGTATGTATTTAAAGGTCATAGCTAGCATCTGGGATGGGGAAACAGGAAACCACTGTTTCAGTAATAAGGTCTGCGTCACCTGTCCCCAGTCAATAAGATGGCTATTGCAGTTTGAAGAAGCTGAAGGTTCTGGGCCTTTTGCACAGGCAGCCCCACATAGAGCGCATTGCAGCAGTCCAGTTGTGATGTAACAAGGCAATGTGTCACCGGAGCCAGTTCCTCACAGCAGTCCTAGGGAAAAAATAATTAATATTGCCTTATCACAGTGAACTACAGGGATGGGGTGGGGGCAGATATTTGCTTTAGGCCATCCCATAACTTAGTGATGGAGCATGAGACTCTTGGCTCTGGGACTCTTGGCTGCAGGTCTACCATGCTTGTTCTGGGCTCATACTAACATTTGTGCTGATTTTTTGTTCCACCAGGTAGATTCATCTCTCTTCCATCACAGGACAAAGAAGCAACGGCAGATCTTATTTGAGCAGCTTGGAATGTATATTTCCTAAGTTTAAAATAGTTTTTTTTTTCTACATGGGATTGTGGCGGAATTGGGTTGAAAAAAAACTTTGAAAATAGTTAAGAACTAAAAGAATGCATTGATTAATGGACTGATTGCAGATGAAATGTAGAGCTGCCATTAATCAGATCCAGCCATCTGGCCTCTCACTGCCAGCACCAGGAAGCAGCAGGTTCGTCAGTGATGTGAAGAGCCCCATATATCCCTCCCTGTCGACAGATACGTCTGCCAAAAGATAACTGTGTGGCTGAATCTGATTGGTTCTCTGGGACAAGGAGAGATGCCAGGAACTGAGGAGAAATGCAAAGGAAAATTGCCAGAGTGATTCTCTTCCATGCAGCTGAGGCCGGTCCATTTGGGCGAATGGGGCACTGACCCCCCAAATTGTCTGCCCTCAGCTCACACCCCCTGCTGCCTACCTTACTCTTATAAACAACCCAGGGGGCAGAAGAAGAAGAAGAAGAAGAGTTTAGATTTGATATCCCGCTTTATCACTACCCTAAGGAGTCTCAAAGCGGCTAACATTCTCCTTTCCCTTCCTCCCCCACAACAAACACTCTGTGAGGTGAGTGGGGCTGAGAGACTTCAGAGAAGTGTGACTGGTCCAAGGTCACCCAGCAGCTGCATGTGGAGGAGTGGGGAATCCAACCCGGTTCACCAGATTACGAGTCCACCACTCTAACCACTACACCACACTGGCTCTCCAATGGCAGCAATGCTGGTCAGTATCCTTAGTCTCAGTGTTGCCCTTGCAGAACTCAGCAGAGAGGAGGATGGAGAGAGGAGACTAAACTAGAATTACTTGGCTCTTTCTCAACAGTCACTGTGACCTAATCACTCAGGACTGATAACAACAATCATTTCTTATTTCTTTCTCACTCTTCTACTTTGGTGCTCGAAACAGCTTACAACAAACATATAAAACCAAATCAGTGATTAGAAAATGCAAAGTGAAAAGCCGGAATAATCAACAGCAGTTATCTAGAACACCAAAGACAGCTAATAATAGCTAGTGTAAAAATAAATAAATAGCTAAAGTCATCAGTTAATATATATATGTTAAAAGCCTATAGAAATAAAAGAGTTAGCCACTTCTGGCAGGGGGAAAAAAAAAGACACTCAAAGAGTGACCTGCTACATTTAGAATAGAAGGATGTTGCAAAATGGTAGCAAAGTAAAAGAAAAAAGATAAAGGATTCCTTGAAAGTTAAGTCCAGTTACAGGTGACTATGGGGTGTGGCGCTCATCTCGCTTTTCAGGCCAAGGGAGCCAGTGTTTGTTCACCGACAGCTTTCCAGGTCATGTGGCCAGCATGACTAAACTGTTGCTGGCGCATGGAGGATGTGATGAGTTCCAGAGTACATGGAAACACCATTTACCTTCCCGCTGCAGTAGTACCTATTTATCTACTCACACTGGCATGCTTTAAACCGCTAGGTTGCCAGAAGCTGGGACACAGCAACTGGAGTTCACCCTGTTGCATGGACCACAGCGCCACCCACATCCCTAAAATAGTGGCACCACTACAGAAAAGACTGTTTCCTGTGCTCACCTATCAAACATCTCAAGCTGCCACTAAGAGCAGGATCGCTGCAGCCAATCTTAATGTCTAGACAGGTCTATATGGGAGTAAGCAGTCCCTAAGGCAATCAGATCTGAGGCCATTTCATACTGTAAAGAATGAGTAACCTGTGTTACTGTCATGTGGTCTGATCTGACTCTGCAACTTTGGGGCAATATTTATCACAGATTGCCTGTAACTCTTTGTTCAAGCTCAATGCACAATAGGACACCAGGATCTCCTTCATGTGCCTAACCTCCCTCTAGTTGGAAGTAACGCTTGGAAAAGAGCTTACATGTGCAGAGAGCACACTGTAAAGGTAAAGGGACCCCTGACCATTAGGTCCAGTCGTGGCCGACTCTGGGGTTGCGGCGCTCATCTCGCTTTATTGGCCGAGGGAGCCGGCGTACAGCTTCCGGGTCATGTGGCCAGCATGACTAAGCTGCTTCTGGCAAACCAGAGCAGCACAGGGAAATGCCATTTAACCTTCCCGCTGGAGCAGTACCTATTTATCTACTTGCACTTTGACGTGCTTTCAAACTGCTAGGTTGTCAGGAGCAGGGACCGAGCAACGGGAGCTCACCCCGTTGCAGGGATTTGAACCGCCAACCTTCTGATCGGCAAGTCCTAGGCTCTGTGGTTTAACCCATAGAGAGCACACTGAGATGATGCCAAATTTGTGCAAAGCAAATTCAAGGTGTGCAGAAAGCATGACTTAGGCATCTGTGCTACAGGCTCTAGCACATAGGACACCTTGAGGATGAGTGAAGCCCAGGAGGGGGGCAAAATCCTGACCCTTCACTGCATGTGCATGTAGCAGTGCCAGGAACCTTTTTTAATTTGTTTGAACACTTTATGAAAATTCTTGCTCTCGGTCACTATTGCAATGCATCGAAGAGCAGCTTTTCAGTGGCAACAGAACTGGGCTTTGTGCCTGCCTGCCATCTGTAAAATGGAGAGTGGTACTGACTTAGCTAATGGCTGGATGATGCTTGTAAGATGCTTAAGAGCAAGTTGTTATGCAAATGCTGATATCATGCTGCAGCAAAAATTGAAACCAGCCGCGCCACAGGAAGGGGAGCACTGCACATCCCTTTTATGACCTTGACCAATTCTGTCGCTCCTAGAACAGATTCTTCAAAGGGGAGTGAAACCTCCACTGGTCCTCAGGGGGTCGTATGCTTCCCCCTAAATATTCACAATGAGGCTTCTGCTAATCTCAGATGTGAAAATGAATCCATGTGTCTCTTTAATAACATTGCCCGGTGGGGAGGGAGGAGCCAGAGGACAGCTGCTGGAGCACATAATTCATACTTGTGTGTTTTGTTTTGCTTTTACATTCTATGCTCCTTCCCCTCACATTTATCTTAAGTAAATCACTGCTATAGTACATTTCTTTTCTATCTGCACAGCAAAGCTCATCCCTAGATTTATTGATGAAAGGAACCTCCAATGGCATGCCTAAGATAGGGCACTCTTGCCAGGGGTTCCTCAGACACCAGCAAGCTCACAGCCAGACTGTGCTTAGGCAGAAACACTGTGTGCACAAACCTGCACATACTTTTGTTATGGTTTTAGTCAGTGCTTTTTTCTGGGGGGATGCAGTGGTACACATACCCCTAAACATTTTGTGAATCTAAGTTTGTCCTCATTGAGGGGCATTATTTCACTATGAGTAGGGAAATGAGAGTATCTCTAAACATTTTTGTAGGGGAAAAAGCACTGGTTTTAGTTATTTGATTTGAAATGTTGCATGCACAAACCTGCACATACTTTTGTTATGGTTTTTAGTTACGTGTGTCAGAGAAGAATACACAATAATATAATATATTTTGGAATCCCTATGTCTATACAGAAACAGGATGTACAACCATCTTGAAGCCTGCAAAATCAGACTGCTACCCACCAGAAGCAGCTTTCTGCTTCCTAAGAAGTTCTCCTTTATTCAAAACAAATTATTTCCATCTATCTAACAAAATTTGCCTACAACCGGGCATATTCATTCTGTCTCTGAGCACTTTGTTTGCTGTATTAAAAAAACCTGATCCTCATCCCTGCTGCTCAGAGAACTGCTTCCTTTGCTTTCTTCTCATAAGTTTCTTTTCCTATACAATAGGACTGACAATTAAGTTAAGCTTTCTCGTCACTGAACTTGCCAGATCAAAGCAAAACTATGCTGGAAGACAACTCAGCCCCTGTAAAAATTCGGCCATGTAGCTTAGATGATCTACAATCTTTGCAAGAACTCTAATCCTGTGCAGATTACTGAAGGTGATTGAAGCAACAGCAGCAGCAGCAACAACAACACAGAGAGAGTTTTCCAGCTTGCAGTCTTAAAATGTTGCACTATTTAATTATTTCATATACTGTATATCACTTAATACCAAAATAGGCTCTACATGGTTTTGAAGCATCACAGTACTGCTACAAGGAGTGATCTGGATGAATGTAGACACTGATATATTTATTTTGGCTTTCCTGGTGTCACTTGCAGCCTCCTATATGAACCTTCCCAGATACCTACTTCATTTTAGGAAATCCTTCTCCAGATGCTACAGTTCCTGAGAACTGGTGCACTTCTAGATCATTGCTATTTTGGGGTGGGATTCAATCACATACTGGCAACTCATGGCAACACATGGCCATGGTTTGATCCCTCCTGGGGACTGGGGGAGATGGTTCTCACTGAGATTTCTCTATCTCCTTGCTAGAAAAGCTGTAATTTGGAACATCGTGTGTTCAATTTCTAGGCATAATGAAGGCCAGATTTTGCCACAAAACCTACTGCTGTGCTAGAAATCCTATACAGGCTGTACTAGAAAGGTCTGGACAAAAGCTATTCTGATCCTCAGGAATGGCCCAAGACGTTTTGGCACCTGAAATGGGGTGAGGGAATGTCTACATCAGGATCAATGGGAGAAGAAAGATTGACATCAGGATTTGCTGTCCTGGTGAATTCTGCCACGAGGCAGTCACCTCACCTTGTCTCATGGGTGAGCTGGCCCTGCTGGTCCTCCCAATGTGGAAGGAATTTTAATCCAACATTTTAGAACATGCTTAAAAATAGGGCTTTTTTCAGCTGGAACTTGCTGGAATTCAGTTCTGGCACCTCTCTGGTGGGTGCCATAGCCACTTTAAGAGTACAAGGGAGGTGTTTGTGACGAGCTCCAGCACCTCTTCTCCTAGGAAAATAGCACTGCTTAAAAATATATGTTTCCAGGTGAAACAGGATATTTATTTTTTTGTAAATAAATGGGTTTAAATGGTGCCGTAAAACTATATGTCCTTTCTGATCCCCCCACTCCCATTGCTAAGAACCAGAACAATTCTTAAAGGTTTTATGTGCAATGGTACTAGTCTCAATGTGAGTTTTTTTGGGGGAAAGCTAATACATGTGAATAAATTTACATCACTCACCATTGTGCTCTGTTTCTCCTGAAATCTTTTCAAATGCTAATCTTTGATTTTGTAATCCATACCTTTTGGCTATAAAGGAATAAAGGTAGTTCATTGGCATGTCATACCATTTCGAAGCAGATATGGAAAGGAATTAATTACTGAGGCTCAGTAGTTATGAAAAAAGTAAAAAGGGCGGGGGGATGGATGATTTAATGAAGTTATTCCTCTGATTTACATTCATGGGTACTCTGCATGCAGAAAATATAAGATACAGAAAATTAAAATAGAGTGTGGTACAATAATTACCAGTGTTGCCATTCTGCCTGAGGAGTTTGCACTAAAGTACTTTAGTTTTCCAAATAAATCAAACTGCCAGAGGATAAATTTATCTTCTATATTAAGATGATTTATAAAGCTTTTGAAGGCTGTTGATCTTCCTTTTAGTGAAAGACTACACCATGATTTAAACTATGTAGTCTAGATCAGCCTTGTCCAACCTGGAGCTCCCCAGTGCTTTGACTACAATTCCCATCAGTCACAGCACCTGATGGGAGCTGTATTCTGAAACATCTGAAGGTCACCAGGTTGGAGAAGCTGAATACCTTAAATAAAATGATCTACAGTCAATCTTCTAGGCCTATATTTTCATTAAAATTATTTTGTAGTACAGGTCATGGTTACCAATGTGGTTTCCTCCAGATTCTGCACTAAAGTTCCCATGATTTCATCTTTGGCCATGCTAAGCTGGGCTGCTGGGAGTTGCACTTCAACAACAGCTGGATGACACCATGTTCACAACCCCTGGCCTAGATCTTGCCACCCACCATCCAAACATCTAAACCACAACGTGCTGTTTGAGATTCGGAACCAAACTTTGGATAACTAGATTTCTAGAAATACAGTATTTTGGATGTTCTGTGTTATAGCATATTAATTGTTTGGGGGGAGGGGGAACAGTTTTGAGGCTTCCGGTCCCGCCTGCCTTAAAGGAGGCAGCCACCATGACAGAGGGGGATCGTCGGTGAACAAAAAACAAGGATGACAGAGGGTAAATCATCCTTATAAAGGATGGAATGGGCTGCATTCGCAGTTCATCTTGGTACTTGACTCTTGCTCTGGCATGGAATGTGGGAGGCAGGGAGGCGCTGAGTGCAAAAGCACTTCGCCTGGCAAAAACCCTCCTACGCTGCCATTAAGAAGCAGAGGTTCTCTATTTAATTAGGTCTTTAATTGGCTTTAAAGAACTGTTGTGCGATGGGAAAGGGATGCAACAACATACTACGGAATATACCAGCTACATGGATCAAAGGTTTGAATTGAGATAAGATTTTCTTTGATGTGAGAGTCAGCTGGGGAGAGGGATGCCTACGGTTTGTTTATTCTAAGCTTCTTCTATATATTTATGATTCGGCAACCTTCTCTGGACTGTAAAAAGATATTTACAAGTGAGGAAGGCATGTTGGAGTAATAGTGATATTAACAAGCAAAAATGGAAACTACATGTGATCTGAAATGAAGAAAGGAGGGGGAGGGGAAGCTCAAGTATGACTGTGCTGAAAAGACAGAGTAATTCCCCTCACCCCCATTTAAAAACAACAAACAAGGAAAAAGAGACTGAGATTTGTGTGTGCCTCTGGTGGAAGGTAATCTAAGATAAAGTTTAAGTTGGGCCATAAATCTCTTGTTGGAAGGAAAAGAATTAGGGGGCTGTGATAAGAACACTGCAGAGATTCTGGGAGTTCTTAAGGAGTATTAAATCTTCAGTGCATTCAAAAACTGCCCACCTTTTCCTAGGCTGAGGGGAAAATGGCGAAGATCTGCAACATGTTTTAGTAATGAGACGGAATGGTTTCTAGCAGACTGTCGCCTGTTCAGAGACATCGAAGCAATGGATGGAGAGATAAGACCTCTGAGAAACTTCGAGATTCAGTTCCTCTCCAAGCCACGATGGGAGAAAACAACAGCTAGGAAGTGAAAGAGACAACACCATGTATGGACAGAAGGAATCTCCATGGATATAACAGTTTTCACACACAGGGCAGAATACAGATAATAGTTTGAGTTCCTCACTTGAATCTTTATAAATTTATATATTATAACATCATGAATGGAAATCATTACTTATGTAGCTGTTGGACTAAGGGATTATTATTATAACTGAAATGTAACTGACCTTAATTAAGGTTATGGAACACAGTGATATAAGATTGGAAATGCACCCAAACTATCATACCACTTTAACTAAAATGTATTAATTGGAAGTTGATTGGCACTTTGATAATTGTATAATTTGGGAATTAATTGTTATTGTTATAATTTGGCTATTATTTTGGGGTATATTGGAAAAGTAATAAAAAATATAACAAAGAAAAAATGTTTTGAGAAATGCAAATTTTTGAACTTAAAATCAAATATGTGGAGGATTTATAGACGGAAAAGTAAAATTCTACAACATTGGCCAAGAACGCATCCCAAAGTATGTTACTGCATATTCCAGGATTTGCCAAATTATTATTCAGTGTGGAGCAATTTGTCACAGCCCTAGCCTCAGGCTCATCTGTTCAAAGAAAACAATTTGCTTTGTGTTGCAAGCACACACAGTCCTATGAGGAGACATATAAAAGTGAAAAGAAAAATTGGCTTAATTTTGTTTCCTTCTTCTGTGATTGAATTCTTTCATTTAAAAGAAGATTCCATTTTCAGTGTAATATAAATATTTCACTCCTGACCACTAATTGTGAAGGGAAAGAATGGGCCTTTTATAAAAAGAAATGAACTGCATAGCAAGAGAAGCCTCTTTTTGACAGTAATATGAAGCATTTCAGATAGGACTGGAGGGACTTGCTTTTATGCTAGAAAGCCCAGGGAACTTGTGAATTTCTCTTCTTAAAAGACCGACACTTTGAGAAACATTGGAAAGGGCTGATTTCATGCCTATGGAGGTTCAAGTGAAATGTGTCTCTTTCCTCCTTAATGGACATGACATGATGAAATACTCTTCTATTTTATAATAGTAATAATAATAATAATAATAATAATAATAATAATAATAATAATAATAATTTATTTATATCCTTCCTTCCCTAGCTGAAGCCGGGCTCAGAGAGGCTAACAATAGTAAAATAATACCGCATTCTAAAATTAATTCATTATAAAATCAGTTCAAATCAAATTAATGGCAACCATTGGGCTGGAGTTCTGTGAGGATTACCAAAGGCTGTGCCCTGGCCAAAGGCCTGGTGGAACAGCTACGTCTTGCGGGCCCTGTGGAAAGATGTCAAGTCCCGCAAGGCCCTAGTCTCTTGTGGCAGAGCGTTCCACCAGATTGGAGCCACAGCTGAAAAAGCCCTGGCTCTGGTTGAGGCCAGCCTAACCTCTCTGTGGCCTGGGCCTCCAAGATGTGTTTGTTTGAAGACCATAAGGTCCTCCGTGGGACATACCAAGAGAGGCAGTCCCATAGGTATGAGGGTCCTAGGCTGTATAGGGCTTTAAAGGTTAAAACCAGCCCCTTAAACCTGATCCTGTACTCCACCAGGTGCCAGTGCAGCTGGTATAGCACTGGGTGAATGTGATCCCACAGTGAGGACCCCGTAAGGAATCTCACCGCAGCATTCTGCACCTGCTGGAGTTTCTGGGTCAGTCTCAAGGGCAGTCCCACGTAGAGTGAGTTAGAATAATACAGTCTGGAGGTGACCGTTGCATGGATCACAGTGGCAAGGTCAGGGCGAGAGAGTTGGGTCTTATGTTGGGTCTCAGGTCTGAGCACCAAAATCTACTCCCTAAACAAATCCAGAGGTTCACTCCCTTCTGTCCTTTTTGCCACTTCTGGTGTCCCTTTTGTTTTCTTCATTTTGGAAGATTTCTATGGCATGTTTCAATCCCCAAAGTGGCTTCCAGATTCTAAGGTCAGTGCTGCATAGTGCTTTATGCCTCCGATTACGCTGTGCATGCATTTGCATGCGCTACTGGAGAAAACAAATTATGCATGGAAACAAAACACCGCAAAGCTCTCCACACCTGCACAGATCAGTTTCAAACATGGGCCTGTAGAATCTCTTGAAAAGCACTGAGAACCTCAAGGTCCTTGAGGTATTAAATAAGAATTTGAGAGAGCTGCCAGAAATTAGAGGTATAAAGATTGGTGTAAAAGAGTAAAAATTAAAAGCCTTTGCAGATGATTTGGTCTTAACAGCAGAAGATCCACAATCTAGTATAAGAAGCACTGGTGAAAAATGATGAATTTGGGCAAGTAGCAGGATTCAAGCTTAATAAAATAAAACTAAAATGCTAGTAAATAATATGATTAGAGAAGAGACAGATGAATTGAAAATCACTGAGAACGAAAGAAGGATGGTTGATGAAGGCATCAGTAAAAAAGGGCTGGGTTCCTAAATGTTGAATTAGCCCTGAATACTCACAAAGTTGTCATTAGAGACGCAAATACAAATAGTAGCTCTTGTGCTCCGCACTACCAGTTAACACTTTCTCACTTATAAGGTAAGAAAGCTAGGCACTGAATTTCAGCTAAAGAATTTGCCTAAAAGCCTGGCATATATCTATACCCCAAAATATTTCATACACATGGAAGTGTTTGATGGCTTCTCCAGGTGTTACCTCTCTGTAGTCTTGAAATCACCATACTCACCATACACCTTACGTGAAATATGATTGATTATGGCTATGGATCAGTTTCCACACTGCCTGCCTGTGCAGGCTGGCAGTGCATGGATTTTACTTGTAGTGGCATTTTTCAGGCTGCTGAGAACCCTCAGCAAGCTCAGTGGAGAGCTCAAACAATGTGTGGCTTCTGGACATTTCAATGGTCAGCATAGTGCACATGTCTGCACATAGCACCTGTGTCTGGAAGTCTGCAAGCGGCAGCTATCATATACTGGGCAATTGTGACAAATGGGCCTATACTGGTCAGTGAGCAAGACGCAGTTCTTGAGACATGAGAGACCATTGTTATAGGGAAACAATGGTTTGGGTTGAGGAATTGCCTATAATGCCTTAGTTTAATTTTTGAGAGAATGAAGAATTGAGAGAAAAAAGCAATAACTGGAAATAATAATAATAATAATAATAATTTATTATTTATACCCCGCCCATCTGGCTGAGTTTCCCCAGCCACTCTGGGCGGCTCCCAATCAGTATTAAAAACAATACAGCATTACATATTAAAAACATCCCTGAACAGGGCTGCCTTAAGATGTCTTCTGAACGTCAGGTAATTCTTTATCTCTTTGACATCTGATGGGAGGGCGTTCCACAGGGCGGGCGCCACTACCGAGAAGGAAACAAGTTGGGCTGAGAAAAATGAAGAAACATGGTGGCCAAACATTGTGGGCATTGTTATTTTAATTGCAAACATAGACACTTAAAAAAAATGCAGGACAGATCTTCCAAAAAAAAAATCACATTTAATAATAACAATAATGAAATATACCCGGAGTCGCATAGTGATTTCATGCTCTTTATTGCAGCTTGTCAAAACAGTTAATGAATTTCCCCCCAAACCACTGGCTTTATATACATTATTTATACAATAGGTCTCGTGTGACTGGCTGCTTCTGCTTCCCTCCTGGAGCCTGATTGGACTGCTTCTGCAGGCCAATCAGGTTGTTGCATTCCAGGCTCCTACCTGCCTATTGTTCTAGGATCCAAGCTCAGTACATAACAAATACTTTCACCTCAAAAGTTAAAGATTTGATATTTTAGATGATATTCCCCCCGCCTTTTTTATTGACTTAAGAAAATTATACAGACAGCAAAACGAAGAAGCCTAAATTAACATTGCCTTCTACCGATAAGAAATAATAATAACTATTACAGTAATGAAAAGACTAAAAATACATTTACTTCCCCTTTTGAACTTCTATTCTGGTTACAATATATTAGTATTCTATAAGAATCTATTATATCCTTTGCTGTCCCATATATTATTTTATTGGGAGATATTTTAGATGATATTATTTGGAAAACAATGTGTTCAGATGGGGCTGAAGATAAATTCATTTTGCATAATACCGTATTTCTCTCTCTCAACACTCTGAACTTAGTAACCAATTTCAGAAAGTGTGAGCAGGAAAAGCAGCATGCAAGTGAAAGGCACCGTATCCTATTTTATATCATCTGAAATACAATATCCCCTATGACTTCTGCCTTGCCCTAGAAACTTTAATCATAAACTCATACATGTTGCTCATGGCTTTCTTGTTCAGATAGGTGTTAAAAATCAATACAGAATACCAAAGAGCTTAATTATTGCTCAAGGAATCTGTTTTTCCTCCTCTGAGACTATATAAGAAGAAAGTATTGGGCAACTATTCTTAGATATAATGTAGAGCACTGCTTGAAATTGGTAAAAATGAGGCTTCATTGTTGAGTGCACTGTGAACATTTTCTGCAGGAAATAGGGGCCCAAAGAGAGATTTTCATTTACTTACCTAAGTAAGGTTTCATTTTTTGCTCTTTCCAGAAGCATCCGGTTTGCCACTTTGGGGGTGCTAAATAATATGGTCTTTTGGTCTGGGCTAGCAGGCTCTTTTGTGTTCTTATAACACATCTACAGTATGTATATAATGCTTTAAATAGTAACCTGAGCAAAAACACAAGTCAAGGAGTGTACAGTCTAAATTTTGATGGGGAAGAAGTAGACAACGGAGACAATTGGTGGATGGAGGCCATGCATGCAAGCAATGCTTTGTGTTCTTATGCTTTGTTTTTGTTGTTTTGAGTGTGGTGGAGCTGCTTGATCAGGGAGACACAAGGAACAAATCCACAATGCCGAATGGGTGATCTTGGGCCAGTCACCTTTCCTCACCTTCACCTAACTCATATGGGATGGAGCAGAAAATTCTGTACAGCCCCTTGATGTCCTTGGAGGAATTGTAGAATAGAAACGTAAAGAAGGATTAAACCAAACACTTGAAGGAGAGGTACATTCTGAAATTATACACTATAGTTTTGCTCTCAGACTGCAGAACAGAACAGAACAAGGGAAGCACACTTTGACCACATCTATGACCCAGAACTTTCAAGAACTGGCACATAAATTTGCCTGCACTCCTGAAATCATCCATACCCCTGCAGGAACGGGAATGGACACCGTGACAGTTGAAAAAGCATGAGAGTGGACCACAGAAAACACTGGAATGTAGTTTGGATGCTCTGTGCAAAATGAGCGAACCAGAGGAAAGGGCAAGTGTCAAAGCAAACTAGGATATCTTTGATGGTGCTAGGCTTGATATATCAGTTGGCTTGGTATAAGCCAGCTTTATATGTTTGCAGAATACTTTTTTAAAAAACAGTTTCCCGAAGCTGATTTTGGCATCAACATATTTGAAACCAGCTTTTAAAAGTCAAATAATAATTTATATAGGTCACATTAGCCGAAGGGATGCGCAGGGTCAATCAGAGTTCTTCCTCTGCCTGCAGCCTTTTTAATAACGCTTAATTAGCAGTAATTGGTAAAACTATAATAACTACATTTTACACTTGTGCTTGGAAGATCTGTTATGATTGTGCTCTTGCCTGTAAGTGATAATGAATCCCCCTTCCTGATTTCATTCCTTTGATTCAACAAGCAAAAAGAAGGCAGAATACATATCCATTGTACAAGCAACACTATCTTCAGCCCGGGAGATGACACCGCTAAAAGCACTGTCTGCAAAACTTCATTTCTTTTATCCATTTGTACCCTGCTTTCCCCATGACTGCAAGGCAGCTTACGAGGACACTGCATAAAAATAGTCCAGAGTATCTGTGGGAAACCAGGGGCAGGATTCAGTTAATGAATCCCATCAGTGGAAACCCTGCACAAGACTTTGGCTTTCACAACAGGGCTCCCTGCCCCCCCGCCCCTATGTCCCCCATGGCCCCTGAAATTAGCTTGGGGGTCAGAACCCCCAAACAGTACAAGGGGGAAGAAAGGGGGTTGTTCTGCCTGAAAAACTAAACACCTGCCCTGATGGAATGATCGCCATAGCAGGCCGTTGCGTTGAATTGCTTCCCTGGTTGGAGAAGGCAATCTTCATCTCTATACATGCTCTCATTTGGATTTTGTTCCACTCTGTTATCCTAACCTATTTGAGTGAATCTGACTCTAGATCTAAAAACTGGTAAAAGTCCCACAGCACAAGTCAACTGCCTACAATTTTGAATCCCTTGCAGTGGTATTATCCTCGTGGAACTGTGTGACTTGTTTGGAGAGATAAATATTCCTGAAGTCCTTCCAGTTGTGGAAACTACAATCATGGCCTTGAAACATTTCTGAGGCGTTACCAATGTGGCAGGGAAATGGATATGCATTCACTCCCCCCTTGCTGCTTTCAGCTAGCCTCTCTGTAAAGCAGTTTAAAATAAAGGAAAATAAAGACTGTCATGCTACCCTCAGGTGAACCTGAAATACATTTTTGAGCAACTTGGAGTTAGAAGGAGATACAGATGGAACAAATACAGAAAAACCTTCTTCAAAGGCAACCTGCAGCTTGCATCAGGCATGCAGAATCCCAGATCATCTATCTTTGATAGCACTTTCCTAGCAGAGTCTCATTCTGAGGTTGTAGTTCCAGAGCAAAAGAGCCAGAGGGGTGCAAAAAGAGGCTAAGGCTGGAATGTTGCTCACCCTGCACGAATGTGTTTGAGCCAAACCCCCTTTCTCGATGAATATGGTTGCATGCCACCCCAATCTCTGAGCAGTGCAAGGTTCCAGGTGTTTACTCAGGGTCACTGTGTTTCTCTGAGAAATTATGAACTCCAATATTGGGGAGTGGGGTACTCACACATGCTTGTGCAATCTCTTAGGTCCAAGCTACATGTAGTGCAGTTGTTTATTTTTGTAATGCTATAGTGCAGTATGTGCGTGGGGGGATGACCTTAGGCCTATGGGACAAAGATGTCCCTCCAGGCCACTCTGTCTGGACCTTGTGGAAATCCCCAGGCCACAGTACCTCCATAGTCACACCCTCTGTCCCTGAGTCACACCTCTCACCAGCATTGCTTCACACCCCCATTGAACGTTAATTTGCCTGGCTAGAATGTGTTTTTAAACTCTAATAATGACTTGTGCTTATCTTGATGATGATAGAGAAAGGTGTGCGTGCACATAAACAAACCTACTGTACAAAAGTAAAATTTATATCCATTGCTCTGTTTGTTTTTGTTTCTGGCCTTGCCCACTACTAGAATGTAGGCCCCAGAAGGTTGTCTTGAAGGGGATGCAGCCCTCATGCTAAAAAATGTTCCCCACTCCTACTGTGGTGTGTCTAACAGTGCCGTGGGTGGATGGTTGTTGTTGGACTCTTGCTATTGGACTCTTGTCAGTCCCAGAGAGCATGGCCAACGATAGAAGTTGCAGCATCTGGAGGGCTGCAGCTGCACCCTTCACTGCACGTTCCCTTTTTCACAACGTCTGAAGAGTTCGCACCAGAATGTAATTGAGTATCAGCTGACATTTCAGGAAATATCAACACCTTCAACTTGAGAGATACAGCTGGTGCTGCTAGTGGTAATTGTATTATCCTTCTGCAACTTGGCAGACTTGCTGTGGCTTGGCAGTGACTGATCTATTATGGGAGCATATTGATCTAAGCTGGACAGTTTAGCTGGATGCTGCACAAATGAAATGCCCATTCCATGGAATAAGTCTTTGGAAGTTGTGGTCAGTGTTTCCCACCACAGCTGTGAGAACATGTGGCACACAAACTGCATACATTCTTGGTTGGGCATGTGTAGGAAAAACTATATTGTGTTGGCTGTGTTCACAAATAGAGTTAGGAAGACAAACAAGTAAATATGACTTCTCTTATGACATTTTCAAACACCAGGAGCACATCTCATCCCTGAGATCTGATCCTGAGACTAGCAATGGCTACAATCAGGGTATATGTAATAATGTTGTTGACACTTAATCATTTGAAACAAGCTCTGTACATTTTGGAGAGACTTAAAAACAGGAGATGGGTCATCTACAATATATTTTGGAAAGTGATTTGCCTGTTAGTTATGCACTTGGACACCTCTTAAGATATTGTAACCAAATTTTGTATGATGGTTCACAAGAACAAGGAGCAGGTTTTCCTTTATGTTTGGATACAACTGGACAGCATTTTGAATCAAGATGGCAGGCTGAACCTTTCAAAATAGCACTGCTTGTTTTGTTTCTTAGAATCCCTGAGCAATGCCAGGTACAAGGCTGTTAACAGCTCATAATTCAGTGGTGAAACACATAATTTACTTACAACAGGTCACAGGTTCAATCCCTGCCATTTCCAGTAGGGTCTAGAAAGATTCCTGCCTGGAACGCTCAGTCAGATAATTGAATTTTAATTTTACTGAGCTTTGAAGTTTTTGTTTTGTTTTGCTTCTTTTAACAAATTGCCCATGCAGGCCACATAACTGCAATGCTATTATCACTGCATGGCTAATCTCTTACAGTTACATGAGCAACGTGCTTGATTTCCTTTGCTGTGGATGCCATGTTGATTTGTGAATGACATTTGCCTACTCGTTGAAACCACACATTTTAATTACAAACCTAAAATTGTAAAGCAATTAATAAACTTAATAAACATAGCTTGGAAACCAAGCACTTCAGAATGAATAGGGTATGATTAACATGCAATAAATCTTATTACTAAAGCTGCTCACAAGGAGGACCGGCCTGATGTCAATGTGTTCTCAGGAGCCAAAACACTATGGTCGAGCCAAATTTCCACAAACCCTCCTAGTGACAAATTAATCTGCCACCTGCCACATCTGGGAGATTCAGTCCCTAAATCAGTCCTTGTGTTAATTACCGCTAACTATACAAGGCCCGTGGCTTGACGAACACTTTTGGGGGTCAGGGGATGGGGCTTGTAGGTTTGCAAATGGAGCTGGTTTTGTTTATGAAATTGCACTTTGTTTCCACGGAGCCAAACCAGCGTTTTTATTATGTTCAACTACTGTATATTTATGGGCGGTGGGGTTTTTCTTAGACGTAGCAGCCGACCACAGGCCAAAATCTCTGAACTTCCAACCGCGGGCGCGCGAGCCTAGATATACTATGCCGAAGCAAAGGTTGCAAACAGCGCCCCCAGCGGCCCCCTCCTGCAAATTGAAAATGGAGGCGAAATCGCATCCAGTTTACAATGTTAAAGCAAGTTATTAAATGCCAACCGCCTCCTTCGGCTTCCTTCTCCACCTCTCCGGGTGTCAGTTTTGGAAAATGGCC
Source organism: Podarcis erhardii (assembly GCF_964252035.2). Taxonomy (NCBI): domain Eukaryota; kingdom Metazoa; phylum Chordata; class Lepidosauria; order Squamata; family Lacertidae; genus Podarcis; species Podarcis erhardii. The sequence goes on from NC_138507.1 coordinate 93,585,291, forward strand.
GCCACTTCAACAGAGAGAGCTGCCACCTAGGAGTTAGCTGCATGCCCCTTTAGTGTCGGTGGCGATCCATAAGGGATCGCGACCCACGTGCCCCTCGCCCCCAAGCACCCCCCTCGCGCTTCGGCTCCAAAGGCGCGTTTCCCCTTCCTGAAGGGCGGGAGGGGAGCCCGGCAGCCCAGGCGCCTCCTTCTCCGAAATGCTCGCCGCTCTTGCAGCAGTCCCAGAGCAGGCTTGGTGACAGCCTCGGGGGCCACCGTAGTACCGAGGATGGCTTCCACAGTTGCTGCCACCGCCTCCTCCTTCTCGCACTCCTCCGCTCGCCGTTCGTCCCCGGGAAAACGCAGCAAGGGCCGCCCGCTCCGCGCGCCAGCCGGAGGGCCCCCCTCCCGGGAGCAGCAGCAGCAGCAGCAGCAGCAGCGTGGCAGGCGGCTCGTGCACTAAAGCAGGTGCACGCTCAGCCTCCTCGTTGGCAGCAGCTGCGGCAGCCGGCGCCTCGCGGGTGTTTCTCTGCTCTTGCCTCCTTCTCCCTCGCTCCCCTCCTCCTCCTCCTCCCCCCCCCTGCAGACAGGTAGGATGAGCGCGAGCAGCGGCGCGCGCCGTGAGTCTCTCTCCGTCCTCCTCCGCTAGCAACTGAGGGGAGTGCGGACTCGGAGGCAGCAGCGGCGGCGGCGGCGAAGGGTCGCGTGCCCTGCAGCGGTAGAGCTTGGCTAGGGGGGAAGGCAGCAAAGAGGCTCCCTCATGCAGGCGGGCAGCTCTCAGGTAAGGAAAGGGCGCACTGCGCCGCGGACGGGGGGGGGGGAGGGAAAGCCGAGAGGGGCTGGTGGCCACCGAGGGAGGGTTGCGGCGCTGGGGGAAGGAAGGTGAGAGAACTTCGCAGCTCGCTCTCTCCCTTTCGGCATCTGGCCCAAAAACCGCGCGGGGGACTCCGGCGCGCGCCTCCCAAAGTGACCGGGAGCTCCCGAGAAGGGGCGGGCGGGCGGGTCGGTCAGAGGAAGACCCCCAGCGGCGGGACTTTAGAAGGGAATGGAGCCGAGGAACGGCGTATTCGTCGCCGGCGAGGGACCGGGGTGAGGGGAGAAGGGAGGGGACGGGAGTTCCCGCCGCCGGAGCGGGGCTTTTTTCTGGGTTCGGCTAAGGTGACGTTGGTAGGAGGGGGTGGCCCCCCGGCGCCAAACCTGGGGAGGGCAGGCCGGTTCTTGCATGCGAAAGCACCACTGCCATCCTGCCGCCAGGGAGCGCGCGGCGGACGGGCGACCCGGCGTGGGATAGGTTTTCCTTGTTTTGCAGGCGGAGGGCCCGAAAGTGCCTGAGTGAGGGGCGCCTCCTCCGGGGGGCGGGGGGCGGGAAGGTGTGCGGAGGGAACTGCCCGTGTGCTGCTGAAGCAAAGCTGCCTGTTCCTGTCGTTGCAGACCGTTGCAATCCCGATGCCCTTTGCGGATGAAAGATGTATCATGGAATGAACCCGAGCAGCGGGGATCCGTTCCTAGAGAAGCGGCGGCGGCAGGAGCAGCCACGGCCGCCGCCCCCCCCACCAGCTCCACCGCCCCCGCTGCTTCAGCGCTCGCAGTCCAGACTCTCCCTGGTGGTCCTGTGGTTCCAGCTGGCTCTGTGCTTTGGCCCCGCGCAGATCACAGGCGGTGAGTGAGCGGCGAACTCATGTGACAGGCAGAACCGGGAGGGAGGGAGGGAGCGAGCGAGCGAGGCTGGCAAGCTGCTGACGGGCAGGTTCCCCCTTCACGTAGGAGGAGACAGCTCCGGCTATTGATCTCCTATGCACAAATGCTAAAAAGGGGGGACATTATCATTCCACGGTCTTGCCCGGCTGCTTCTCAAACCAGCCAATTCAAAAAAGGGGGAAAACCCAGCCATCCCAGCTTGAAGGCAAAGTGGCCACCCCCCTCCCCTCATTGCAAATGCTCAGGGGAATGACCTCTTAAATGACTGCTTCCTACTGAAATTGAGGATTGCTTGTAAAGAGTAGAAGAATCCGATTCTTCCTCTAAAGATGCTTCTGTCACCCTAGATACATGGAAGGACCTTCTCCCAGCCCGCTCAAACACAGAAGGTTCTTCTTCAGGAAAGCACATAGTCATCAATCTGTTCATGCTCTACTTCATGCTAAAGGGAGAACCACTGTGTTCCGCCTTCCAAGAAAAAGAGATATTAATCAGAAGAAGTCCAAGCACCCTTGCACTCCCAAATGTAGACGAGGAAAGGCTGCACACAGATGCTCAGTGGGGAAAAGACTTCCTTTCCGCCCTGATTAAAAAAAATAAATCCTCCTACAGTGATATGAGGCATCCACTCACATGGTTAGAAATCCCCCTGGGATACACCAGGCATATATAAACAATGATCTGAACAAATCAGTTCTTAAATATTGGGGAGTCTTGCACCCCCCTCTTCAGAGTAACAGGCTGAGGTAAAACAATAGCTATTTGGGATCAGCATTTGGAGGCTGATCCAATACAGCCAGAAACCCCACGCCCAGTGGCTAACCCTGAGTCAAGACTGGCAGCGAGGGATTGGTATAGCAGCGAGACTTCTTATGTAGCCAGAAAGGGCCAGTGAGATGAGGTGAAGATCTTAGTCCACCAACCCCAACTGGCTTTTCACAGTGATCCTTCTATGAAACTATGAGCTGTCCAAAGTACTAACTGAGCTAAATGCTGCTGTTAGAGCAAATTTGCATGTGTCATTTTTGCAAATCCCCTCCCCACCCCCGCTCTTCTAAAGAGAAATTTGTCTTCTTTTCAACTTTTGGGGCCAGCACCAGAAGAAAGTCCTTGCAGTGCTTTCGGATGAGTACTGTTCCATTTAGGGATAATACTGGAAACTTTCAGATCTTTGTTTATTCCATCAACTTTGAAAACTCTTTAGTTAGGATTTAAGGTTTTGGTTATTATTTCCAAACCAGCACTTAGCCTGTTTGTTTCTCCCTAATATTCTATGATTGTGATGTGTTTGGAGCAAGACAAACTTATTACCACCAGTTCAAATAGGCTCTCCAGTTAATGCTGGACTGCAGCTTCAGCTGTCCCTGACTGTTAGCTATGCTGGCTGGGGCTGATGGGAGTTGGTGTCCAACAACATCTGGGGAGCCTACATCCTTGGTTTATGTAAAAGTGCTGTGTCCAGATGTGGCCATCAAATCCCTCACATTTACTGAAGGGAAGTCTGTATGTGAAATAACTGCTTGGATTTCTCATGTAGAGGTGGTTAAAAATGAGATGCCTTTCAAGGTTAGGTGCCAAGCTGGGAATCAAATAGTATGTAATGCCTCTTGGTTTTAACTGGTTTTTGGTGGCCGTGAAGACGGTCATCATTGGTATGCACTCAGCTTAAGTTTGTATCTGTGGTCAGATGTTTTGTGCTATGCTTTTGTGTGTGTGTTTACTAGGTTGGAGCTGCTTAATAGAGATCCCATGGGAATGATCCAGGCACAATTCAACATAGGATTTAAGCTCATTGAAACCAATGGGTTTATACACATTTAACTCTGCTAACTCTGTTTAACTCTCTCTGCCTGAGAGTTTGCAGGAAGCTGTATGGGTACTTTGGCAGGAGATCCAAGGACACAAACAAGCTGATGTTTAAAAAATAAATAAATGAGGGTGTCTCATATAGAAAATAAAAACTAGAGGGATATACTAATGTTTTGAAGTGCTGTGAAATGTGTGATAGTGTCACTCAGTTTTCTGTGGGCCAGCCAATGGCAGACAAACGAGGCAGCTCTTTCTGCAGATAAGGCTTTCCACAAAACCTGGCAGTGCAGGCTTGTGCATGCAATTCCCATATTTTCCCCATTTATCAGATTTCAGTAGGTACTACCTGACCTAGGCACTATGGCATGATGTTAAGTGCTGTGCCAGATGGCCAAGATTTGAAACAGCTTTGTAACCACTGATGTTTTTACATATTTTCATCCCACTGTGGGCATTGCTTAATTACAAGAAAGCATCATTACTGCTGCCAGATTGCATTGTTTCTTTTGGTTTTGTTGAGGCTGCAGTCTTTCTTACCCAGGGCATCTCTCCTGTGCTTGCAATATTCAAACCAGAAAATGGAGTTCATTTTTTTAAAAAAAAACTTACCCCCAGGTTGTAATGACTGCCTTTGCAGGTGAACCATGGCAGCTATCCTTCTGACCTTTGTCAGGATTCATGCCCTGAGAATGAGTGAATTTCCCTGCTAATTTTAATCTAATTCTGCCACCAAATGAAATAGTTATAAATACTTCCTTATAAAAAAGAACATGCAAGGTTGATGTTACCCACAATAAAAGTCCCTGGACCTATATGTTTGTAAATTGGCAGGCTTTATCCACTCTGGAGGGGCTAGTGTGCAATTTCATCAAGTTATTTCAGAAGGAATAAAAGTTAAAAATCTTTTTTTTTTTAAATTCCAATGGTGAATATGTAACAAACAGAGATAAATGGAGTAAATTTGGGTAGTCCCTGAGCAGAATCAGGCAGCCTGCAAAGCTTGAGGTTGGTTGTTTTCTCAAGTGCCAAATTGGGATCTGAACTGAATCTTGCGGTCATTGCGCCCCCTCAACATCTGTACTAATATAAGTGTTCTCTAGGTCTAATGGTATTAAAGTGTAGGTTTAATGGTATTAAAGTGTACATAATAAAGCTAAATGTGAATAACTGAGCTTTTATAGAAATAAGCCTAGTTCAATTCAGTTTTATTGCTGTCAGCCACAGGCCTCCATAGAATAGATGGAGAAAAGTACATAATTAACTCAATACGAAGTCAATACAATGCAAACCTTAAAAACAATTGTAGCAGACATTTAACAGCAAGACACTAATATATATATATATATATTTTCTGCCAAAGAGCAAAATAAAATATCAATAAAACAAATACAATCTGCACAAGATATTATTCCTGCAGAGAACAGAAACAGATTCATTTTTTAAAATGAAAGAATTGTGTTGAAAGCTGACCTCTCTCTCTACTCTAAAATGCTGAGAATAAAGTAAGCAATGGCAAACTGTTCCATGTAATAATGAAGTGCCTGGCTGTTTTAATGTTTTGTTCTGTAATGGATTCAATTAATGGTTGCCTGAGGACAGAATTTAACTTCTAAACTCCTTTTATTTTATATCTTCCTGCTCTGAAGGCTCTGTTGACAGCAAGGCTCTGCTGTTTTACCCCAAATCAATATAACATGCAAACGTTTTCTTTTTCTTGTCAGTAACTCTGTAAAGAATAATTCCGCTTCCATATTATTTTTGCTCCCAAAAACACAAACCTGAAAAGGATGCAGAATAAATTTATTTCCATAAGTAAATCTAAATGAAAAGCACCTAGGAAAGTTATACAGTACATTCTTTCCAGATCTTTATGTTCAGCCAGTGATACACTATTAAGGGTAACACATGATGTTTGCCTTGCTTCAGCAATAAATGAGGCAGTTGGTGTGTCTGTGCCTTGCTTGTGGAACTCTTTGTCCTTTAATATTAAGCATTCACCATCAATACGGTAGTTTGTTTCAAACACCTGCTTAAGACTCTTCTGTTTACACAGATCTTTTCTGGTGCATTGCTCAGCAATCGGCTATTGTGTATCCCTGTCTAGATGTTGACTAAGCATTTTTATCCTATTTTATGGATGTGATGTTCACCGCTGATATACTTTGTTTATTGTGCAGTATATAAGCCTACATTCCAGACCAGATTCAAAGTGCTTACCCTTGCGTTTAAAGCTCTGAATAACCAGGTTCCTAAGTATCTGAGAGAATGCCTTCAACCACACAGACCTGCCTGCGCCTTGAGATCTTGGAGAAGTACATAGTGTACTAGGGACTCAGGGAAGGGCCTTTTTGAAGGTGACTGTGTTTTGTAATTCACTCTCTGCTGACATGTTCCTGGCCTCTTCATTACACTGTTGTAGAAAACGAGTCAAGATATACCTCTTTCCGTATTTTCTTTTTGGAGGAGGGGTGGGGTGAAAAAATTATAGATTCAGAGTAATTGAATGCTGCTGTCTTTCTTCCCTGTGTTGGGACTTAATATAATTGTTTTTATTATATTTCGTTGTAGGCTATTGTATATTTTTCTTGATGTAAACCAGGGTCTACTGGTGAAGGATGTAATTGTTGTTTAGTCATGTCCGACTCTTCGTGACCCCCTGGACCAGAGCATGCCAGGCACTTCTGTCTTCCACTGCCTCCCGCAGTTTGGTCAAACTCATGCTCGTAGCTTCGAGAACACTATCCAACCATCTCGTCCTCTGTCATCTCCTTCTCCTTGTGCCCTCCATCTTTCCCAACATCAGGGTCTTTTCCAGGGAGTCTTCTCTTCTCATGAGGTGGCCAAAGTACTGGAGCCTCAGCTTCAGGATCTGTCCTTCCAGTGAGCACTCAGGGCTGATTTCCTTAAGAATGGATAGGTTTGATCTTCTTGCAGTCCATGGGACTGTAATACAGAACACTTAAATACATGGGGGGAGGGGAGGATTAAGAAAGTGATAAAACTTGTTACCTATCTCTGATAGGAAAACTATTAAGGGAATTTTAATTTGTGTTTGTGGTGAATAACATACTTTGTTCGGTGCAACTGTTAATGTATTTTGTTCTGTCTATGAAACACTGGAGCGATGGAACTTGCCAACTGACATGGGAAAGTTTAACGCTGAAGAAACCACACAGACCATTTCTTCTAATAATCATGCCAATCTGAAATTATCTATGTTACTTTTCAATGTGTTTAGAGAGCCTGTTGCCTAATTTGTCCATAAATGATTCACAGCTACACCTACACTCATAATAAAACAGCACATTTTATTGGGGAAGTTTGATGGTGGTGGATATGTTAATAAGTTACATATAAACTTGGACTTCTAAAAGAAAAGTATAGAGCTTATAAAACTCTGGATTTTCACATTTAAGTTCCTTATTGGACTTTGCCACCTATGCTCAGTTAAGAACATTGCAAAACTTAGTAGCAACAGCTTCTTAAGGCATAATGTAGTCCAAGTTGAGCATTTTCTCCCTGTCATGCCTCCACTGGAGGAATCCTTTTCAGAGGATGACCTAGAGCAGGCATAGGCAAACTCGGCCCTCCAGATGTTTTGGGACTACAACTCCCATCATCCCTAGCTAACAGGACCAGTGGTCAGGGATGATGGGAGTTGTAGTCACTAAACATCTGGAGGGCCGAGTTTGCCTATGCTTGACCTAGAGCTTCCCAAAGGAAACATCAAAATGCAGCATCCCTCATCAAAGGACCGTGAGGCAGAGCAGAAGGATTCAGGGCCATCAGGGTCACAGTAACCTAACTACCTCAAGACACAGAATATGAGGTGGAAACAGAGTGGCCACTAAGTCCTAAGGAGCACTCCGTCAGTCAGAAAGCTTGCCAGAGGAAGAAGGATCCCTTGGGACTCATGAGTTAGCTATTCCTTAGAAGTAATGGGTGCCACGCCCCCGCAGGCAGTGTGCCATGCCCCCAGGACGCACGCCATACCCCTGCAGGCGGCGCGCCACGCCCCCGGGATGTGCACCTGCTGAAACCCATGTCATATTGTCTTATTTTATATGGAATGACCTGGCACATTACATGGATATTTCCCCCCAGAAATAGGCATGTATATAAATCTTTCCCACCTAAGCACAGCAAAGACATGCAGGTTTGCTCCTGTGACTTAAATGTATAATTAGGAAAACCGATTTAAGCTTGCACACCAGAGAGAAAATTCAGACATATTAATGTTAGGTTTCTCCCACCCCCTGCAAACTCCAACTCCAACAACTAATTGAATCAAGTTCTGATCTCTGGAGTTCTGAATGAATACTACTTAATTGAACCAATAGATTAATTTTTCTTTATGGGAAATGGTTTATATGAAATGGGTTGCACTTGTACAGGACTAGTTGTGTGAGATGGCTCTTCAAAGTGCATCCCAGCCTCAAACAGGGTTGTTTCTAAGGTAGGAGTGGACCCGTTGAAAGTAATGTACATAGGCTTGTCATATCCATTAATTTCAATGTCTACTCTGAGTAGGTTGCTCCTTTTTTTTTTTTTGCAATCTTCAGTAAGCCTCTATTTCTTTAAAATACAGATAGGTAGCCGTGTTGGTCTGCCATAGTCAAAACAAAACAAATTCCTTCCAGTAGCACCTTAAAGACCAACTAAGTCAGTTCTTGGTATGAGCTTTCGTGTGCATGCACTTTTCGTGTATCTGAAGAAGTGTGCATGCACACGAAAGCTCATACCAAGAACTGACTTAGTTGGTCTTTAAGGTGCTACTGGAAGGAATTTGTTTTGTTTTTTCTTTAAAATGTTTTATTAATTGTACACCAAATGGTCCCAAGGTGGATTGCAAAAATTCTCACAATTAAAGCAAGTGAATTTTGCATAGTACTACTACTACTACTACTACTACTACTACTACTACTACTAATAATAATAATAAATCATGAAAGTAACCAATGGCAAAGTTAACAACACAGCGGCAATGCACAGCAATGCAGTCCTGTGTTTATGGAGCTTTGCCAAGTTGACCTGTGCTATGTATGGAAAGCTGAGAAATGAAATTGACAAGATGTTCTTGTGCTCGTGGGAGACATGTCCTGCATTGCAGAAGGGGGTGTGGAGTTTCCCTAATAATAATAATTAATAAGAATAAGAATAAGAATAATAATAATAATAATAATAATAATAATAATAATAATAATAATTTAATAAAGAAACCAGAAGGCCTGAAATATCTCTGGAGTTGCTGCAAAGGAGATAATTCTGCTGACGCTTGCTATTTCAGTTTAATGAGTCTCATGGCAAATGTTTGTGCACTCAAGCTAATTTTTATTTTAAAGCCCTTAAAAAGGTATACCAAATAATGTGAGATGGAAAGGTGGTGTGGGGAAGAGAGATTGTGCTACTTCTCGTGGGCACTGTCCGAGGTACCCAATTAACTTGTGGAAAAATTGCAGTCCACTTAAAATTTAACAATTGCAAAGAAAGCAGTGAGCATGTTTCTGCCACCAGACTATTGTGGTTTGGGTGCTGGCATCATGCGACTTTCCTGCAACAAAAGTGCCAGTTTGAGGAAAAAGCACCTGCATCTTCTGCAGCAAGTGCACTGGCTTCAGAAGAGAGAGCACAATTTAGGTCCTCATCTAAACTGCATTTATATCCCATCTTTTTCTTCAGGGAACTAAAGGTGGCATACAATGTTTTCGTCCTCATTTAATCCCCATAACAAGTGTAGGTTAGGCTGAGAGGCAGTGACTGGCCCAAGGTCACCCAGTGAGCTTCAGGCCTAACTAAGTGAGGATTTGAACCCTGGTCTTCCAGGCCCTACAATAACCACTGCACCACACTGGCTAATACCGTAGATCAAAACAATATGTGTAAGGATCTTCAATACAGAGCCATAGTGTGTTGTGACAGAGGACTGGTGCTTCTGCAAAGGGCCATGAACAATGAGACAACAAGGCAGAGTTTAGAGTACTCCTATATGTGGTTTGTTCAAAAAATAAGAACCTAGAAAGAACTGGGAAGAAGTTGGTTAAATCTACAGAGGAGTTAATATACTGGGAACATAAGAATGTAGGAAATTGCCTTATACTGGCCTATCTAGTTCAGTATTGTCTGCACTGACTGGCAGTGGCTCTTTGGGATTTCAGACAAGGGTCTCTCCCAGCCCAACGTGGAGATGTGCGGAGCTGATGGTCTACCACTGTGTCACAGGCACCCTAACAGCAGCATAAGAAAGCTAAGAAAGGGAAATATAATGTCAAATAGGACATAAGAAGGTGATAGGCACACAGGAATCTAAAGCAGGGTAAAGGAGAACAAAACGAAAGCATCAGCATGCTTAAATTGTCGTGGATAACTACTTGGAAAGTTGGGAGAGACAAAAACAGAAACAGGGAGGGAGGGGAGTTCAGAGTTGGAATAGCTTTCTGAAAATGAATGGGGTAGAGAGAGACACTCCCCCAGGTTTCTGCTGGGAACCAGGTTTCCTTTGCACTGGAGAGACCAGGGTTACATGGGCTGCACTTTTATATTCATCATGGCTTTTCAATGTGTACTTGTGCTCCCCTACCCATTGTGACTAGTCCTGTGCTAGCTTACCCTTCCAGACAAAATGGAAGCTTTTTGAGGAAAGGTGGCTCTAACAATGGCAGGGAAAGATGCTTCCTTAGCAACAAAGGGCTATGCATTTTCTCTCTCCCCACCCCCACTAAAATTATTGTCCGGAATGGCAATCATTGATGCACAGTTGGCCAGTGCAGACAAAAAGCTTTGTTCATGTGTTGATTTCAAGTCTTATTGCCCAGCTGGTGCTGACACACTCATCGTTGTACTATTTTGCATGTCAGTACACAACTGCACTTGGAGGTGGCATGGCTCCTGTCCAGTGTGCTGGCCAGGGGCTACTGCCCATAAATTGCTAGGAACCAGTGGATGACAAAATGCGAGGACAGCAACTGGTACCATTGGGTTTGGCCTGAGTGATGTTGACAGTTTGATGATTGGGGTTTGTAGTGGAGCTAAATCCACCAGTTAATGAAATGAGGCATTAACTCAGAATAAAGAAGTAGGATCACACTATTTTTGTCTACTTATTGGCATGCAGCGTATGAAGCAATGTGTTAGATGCCAATATAAAACATTCTCGTAACACTAATAATTAGTATTCAAGCAGCATAAGTACTTATGAAAGAGACAGACATTTTTCTCTGCATCACATCACACAAACAATGCTGCAATATTTTAAGACCCTGTGTGCACAATGTAAAACTGAAAAGACTCAGCCCCCTCCAAAAGACAAATAAATAATGTAGTAATTAGGGGTGTTTTGGTTTGGGTTTTTTTGCTAGCATAGCTTGAAATTCTAAGTGCCCTTTACGAACAGCATAATTGGGACTAATTTGCTTATTAACCTTAACCACAACAACCTGGGAACCAAATGACAAGGGAGGCAAAAGAATGGCTTATCATTGTAGGCGAAATGTGCATGTGGGTGAAGTCTACAAAGTCACTTCCGCTCTTCTTGTTCTGTGGGCAGTGTTGCACTATATAAGGTAATTCAGCGGAATAAACTTCTTTGCAGATGACTAAAAACACCTGCTTATGGGGCATGTGGGGACAGGGAAAGGTATGCCAAATGGCACTTAATTGTAGGGAAAGGTCTGGCTAAAGAGAAACACCAAAAGGAGAAATGGAAGCAATCTGTTGAGAGACACCCCTCTCTATGCTAGGCTTGAAGCAACTTGCAGAAATGTTTGAGCCTGAAGTCCATTATGGTCTCCTGGTGGCATCTCAAGTGGACACCCTTTGTACACCCTTCCCAAAATTTTACCATTGTTTAAACTGAGGGTTGGTTGTTGTTTTTTTGCAAGGGGTGATTATTTGGAGGAAATGTCCTATTTTTGTGGGGAGAGTGTTTCTGCTTCTTTGTGTTTTATTTGCAGTGTCTATATGTATTTTGCCTGTTTGCTGGAGGGTTCTGGACATCATACTTTTTAAATTATTCTGTGAAATGTGTGTTTTGTGGTGCCCACAACAGTTTCTTCAGTTTCAAAATGTGCCTCTAGGCCCCAAAACACTGGGGACCGTGGATGCACACTCTGTATGTGGGACAAAAAATAGTTCACTGAAAGGAGAAGGAGGTGAATACTGATGGTACAGAAAGACTTGGGGTAAGATAGATGTGAGCTGGAACTGGAAGTACAGTAAGCAATAGGGAAACTGGCAACACAGGAGAGCAAGTGGATGCAAAATAGCTACCTATTACCCTCCACTGCTCTGTTTTGGCTTGCATTAGAACTCCATTGTGGATTCTCTCTCGTCTTCTGGCTGCAAAAGGAAAAAACAAGGAGGAGTGCATGAGCAGGGGTTCACTGTGTTTTTGATCTAGGGTGTGAAGGATCATCCATAGCTGTTGCTGGTATCTGTGTGCACTCTCTCTTAAAGGAGGATCAGTAATGGCACAAGCAGGTAGGTGGCAGTAGAAGAACAAGTGAGCAGGCTAATGAGTCTTGCAATGTGATTTCCAAGAGCTATGGGTAGATTCCTTGCCCCAGGAGAGCATAGTCATGCCTTCTAGCTCATGACTGATGAGCATCTAGCTCACGACTGATGGGAGGGGTGGCTAACACCCCAGAGGACAGGATCACACTTCAAAACGACCTTGACAGATTAGAGAACTGGGCCAAAACAAACAAGATGAATTTTAATAGGGAGAAATGTAAAGTATTGCACTTGGGCAAAAAAAATGAGAGGCACAAATACAAGATGGGTGACACCTGGCTTGAGAGCAGTACATGTGAAAAGGATCTAGGAGTCTTGGTTGACCACAAACTTGACATGAGCCAACAGTGTGACGCGGCAGCTAAAAAAGCCAATGCAATTCTGGGCTGCATCAATAGGAGTATTGCATCTAGATCAAGGGAAGTAATAGTGCCACTGTATTCTGCTCTGGTCAGACCTCACCTGGAGTACTGTGTCCAGTTCTGGGCACCACAGTTCAAGAAGGACACTGACAAACTGGAACGTGTCCAGAGGAGGGCAACCAAAATGCTCAAAGGCCTGGAAACGATGCCTTATGAAGAACGGCTAAGGGAGCTGGGCATGTTTAGCCTGGAGAAGAGGAGGTTAAGGGGTGATATGATAGCCATGTTCAAATATATAAAAGGATGTCACATAGAGGAGGGAGAAAGGTTGTTTTCTGCTGCTCCAGAGAAGCGGACATGGAGCAATGGATCCAAACTACAAGAAAGAAGATTTCACCTAAACATTAGGAAGAACTTCCTGACAGTAAGAGCTGTTCGACAGTGGAATTTGCTGCCAAGGTGTGTGGTGGAGTCTCCTTCTTTGGAGGTCTTTAAGCAGAGGCTTGACAACCATATGTCAGGAGTGCTCTGATGGTGTTTCCTGCTTGGCAGGGGGTTGGACTCGATGGCCCTTGTGGTCTCTTCCAACTATGATTCTATGATTCTATGACATCATAGGGAGTTGACCTTGTTTTCAAGCATGTTTGCTGTGGTGACCTGATATTTGGGCTTGTGCTACATTGGGGTGGGCAATATGGTGTCCTTGGGATGTTGCTGGGCTACAACTCCCATCAATTAGCCGTTGAGCATGACCAGTTGGAGCTGGAAGTTCAACAACATCTGGAGGGTGCCACGGCAGCTTTCCCTGTGTTACACGGTATGGGATAATCCAGTTGTGTATACATTGGGGTGGTTTTCTTCTTCCTTGATTTGGTTCAGCCACTGACTGAAGAGGTTAATTAATCCACCTATGAACATGTTGGAGACTGTAATGGATGATGTATTTCAACAGCTGCTAGTCACAGCGACTGTATGAGCTCCCCAGGTTCAGAAGCAGCATGTGGCTGAATAGCAGTTGATGAGAAATGAGAGTTGGGATGGCTATTGCTATCTTATTCTGCTCTTGTGTTTCACAGAGGCATCTGGTTAGCTACAGGAAAAAAATTGGATGCCGGGCTGGATGATCCAGCAGGGCTGTAGTTATGCGCTTAATGAATTGGCCAATTTTTCAAGGACAGCTAGTCTTGTGAATGGGGTCAGAGTTGGCATTTTAGCTTGAGTTTGAATGGATTTGAAAAGCAAACCTTTCCCTCCCCACTTCAGTCTTGTTGAAATTCCTAAAGTTCCTTTGTAGTAGGCCAGGACTCACCTGTGAATTACTGAAGCATCATGGCTGCTCTGCTGCCAGAAGTTTGTGTCATCCCAGCACTTTGAATCATATGCAAGACCGAGAAGCTCAGAATTTATTATTATTGGCAGCCCAGTTGGGTTCTCCTCACCCCCTGCTGTGGGAGTGCATATGAATAAAATTATATTCTAATTTATTATCACATTACAAGAGACACTTTAAATAATTTCCTTGATGCTTTCAATAGCAGGTATGCATGGCAGCAGACTCTAGTGTATAGAATCTTCCGCATATACTTGTATATACAGCCTTTTGGAGAAAACATTGCATATAAGTGGTTGTCTTAAGGGAGGCCCAGCAAATTTAACTAGATTTTTATTTAATTTTTTATGACCATTCAAATACCAATAGATAAGTAGGTCCCCCCACTTGTTGTTATCCTGTCTACTACCATCACAAGCTTTCAACTAAACTGTCAATCAACTTATATAGCAGGAGATAAAAAGAGAGGTGAGAAGTGCTACAGACATGAATATACAGGAATCTGCATGTCAAGTAGCCCCAGGAACTGTGACCAAATATTGTTAAAATCTACTCTTAATACACCTGTTAAATTCTACCCACTCTTGGCAGTCAAGTTAATATAAGAATAAATCTTGGCATGAGGAATATTTTCATTCCTTCATAAACATAACAAAAATTGAGGGCTATTCCCCAAACAACATGCAAAATAAACAACTAACTTAGTTGTACCTCCAAGCTGAAAAAGCAGTACCAAGATCAACAAGTCTGCCTTTTGGATGTGAATTTAAAGTAATATGCCAAGACAGAATAAGCGAAGGAGGGGAGAGACATCTGCTTAAAGGTGTTCTAAATGTACAGAGTTTTCTTTTCCTTTTGGCAATGAGAGAGATTTTTCAGGGTCATCATTTTCTAAAGGGTTTATTTGTATTTCAGACAAGACTAAAATTATAATACTAACGCAGCCAAGCTTTTGGGTTTTACTGCATCTAAATATATAATGCTTTTTTTAAAAAAAGTAGGACAGATTAAATGATGCATTCCAGTCATCTGGTTCCTGTTCTTACTGATTGTTTATAGTTCACAGGGCAGTGGCGGCGGCGATGCCCCGTGTCTAAATTCTAACATGTTTTCTGAGCAAAAGTTTTGATACCTTTAATCTGGGCTTGAAATGCTCCTGATCATTTCATGCCGAGCCACATACTTAATGGATGTAGATACTTAATGATAGAACCATGACAAAATAATAGTAAAAAGAAATAGCATTTTTTTGTGTTTGCTTATAAAGGTTTTATATGCATGCTGTCCCCACCCCCTAAAAATTGAAAACAGCAGAAGAGATTTGGAACACAAGAAGGCTAATAAATTGCACACACTTTTAAAGGGCAGAGTCGTGTCTTATTTCCTCCAAAGCTTGGCTTGTTATCCAGCTGCTCTTTCATCTGGAGTGGAGTGGCCAAACAAATCACAGTTAAATATGGCTGCTGGGTGCAGACATGGTGCCAAAACAAGCCATGGGTCATAGGCCAACAACAAACATGGCTTCACATCATAGTTAGTTATTGGAAAACAAACCATGATTGGTCTTCAGGGCTGGGTTTGAACATCGAAGCAAGCCGCACTTATGATTTAGTGCTATATGTGAACCAGGCCAATGTTTCGTTCTGTTAACCATTTTTTATGTTGTCTGTGTGTCCATTTATCCACTTGTGTACAGACTAGTCTATCCTGACATATTGGGAACCACCCCAGAATCATCATTATGTAAGGCAGCGTATTTGACCCACAGAAATGGTGTTATGGCATTGCTGGCAGATTGTGGTTTGTATCACTCTAGAAAATGTGTGTGAAGCTTCTGAAGGTGTTGTCCCAGTAGATATGGGGGACAGGTGTGGTTTTCCCAGTGAAGCAGAGCCACAAAGAAAGCATCCTTTCAGGAATGCCACTGTGCTTACCAGGATGGGAAGGAACAATGTGGTAGGAAGGTTGGCATAGTGTGAGTACAGCAGCAAGAGTACCAGATTGACTCAGCCACTGCGTCATGACAACCACCCCACTCCCTCACCTCTCTCCTTCCTGGTAGGCACCAAACTAGCCACTTCTGATGGAGACAGAATTGTCACCATAGCTGGTTGTTGTGGTTTTTTAATTGGGTCTGTGTTGTGATCATAGAAGTCTATATACATACAAAAGGCATCTGGAAAAGGCCAATACCATTGGGTGTCGGGCTAGAGACCTCTGTTTTAGAAAGTAGTGGGCAAAACAATAAATAAGAGATCTTGTAGAGGATGAGGACTGGGGAAAGTGCAATGTGTGAATTAGAAACTTCACTTTTAAGAGAGCAAGTGCTGGTATTAGGACATTTCACTGAATGCTTTCCTTCTGTCTGTCTCAACTTAACTCAGCCTTGTAATGGCTGATAACCTAAATCAGTGCTGACCTTGGCATTTGAAGAAGACGACAGCAACCTATTCTTGAAAGTTTCTCCTGCAGAAACTGTTTGGCATTCTTCAACATTGACTATGGCAATCTTATTTTCAAGCAAAGACAGTGTCTGTAAACAATAGCTGGGTATAGTGTTTGTTCTTCAGCTCTGCTGCTTAAAACCCTAGCGTACTGTGCATTAGGGCACCTCATCTTTCATATTTTTAAAAATAGAGCTAATGATATAACATTTTGCTCTGTATTCACATGGTATTCTGTCTTGTGGCTGTGCATATATTTGCTCCTTGTCCTGCAGCATAAATCTCTGTTGATGCACACCTGTTTATTGTTTTTAAACTTGTACATCCACACTTCTTCTTGTCCCACTGCTTTCCCCCAGGGAAAGCCAGTCTTTAGCACTCAATCGGAGCAAATAACAATTCGGATTTCCTCCGGATTGATGGTTGTTCCAATTCAGCACTAAAGAGCAGGTTTTCCCTGAGAAAGAAGTGGGGCAAGGGGAAACCCACTCAGACCAATGCTTTCTAGGCATGGTACAAGCAGAAGTGTGACAAGTCCTGATTGTGGGCACACATCTTTTACATACATGAGCTTTTCAAAGATTGGAAGTGGCAGCTTCAATTGCATCAGCACTGGGAGGCAAAGCTGAGGCAATCCAACAACAACAGTGCTATTCTGAAGCCTCCTCGGCATGGAGGAACCCTGCCTAATAGTGAGTGTTACAGTGATTCAGCAGCTAAATATTCCAGGGTCTGTGAGTGTACTTTGTTGCCTCCTTCCTGCCTCAGTGTAGTAGGTCTGCTTTGTTGTTGTTGTTTGTAGTTTAGCCTCAAGGAAAAGCAATATTGTGGGAGTTGAACTTGCATAAACTCTCTGCAGAAGGATCACAATATCATCTAATTGCAGAGGAGCTCAGAAGTGATATTTGAGATCATATTTCACATCGAATACATCCCACAATAATGTAAATTGTGGATTATTTACTGGATAAAATAATTTTAGAATTTGTGGAGTGGTGGTAGGTTTCTTTAGGCTATCAATTGTATTAATATTTAATTCCTCTGCTATGTATCTAATCTATAGGATTTGTAGGATGTTGCATTAGATATAGCTTTGGCATGCATGCATGCCAATTTGTCCATCTGTTCTTTCATCCCCACAGCGCAAAACTAGCATGGCATTTACTCATAATCTCTTCTGTTTTAGTACCTTATTTTCTGAGCTGCAGTGAAACATTGACATTATGAAAGTGCTTCAGTGATTGTATGTGGGGGACACTGTGTTTGTGTGTGAAGTCCATTCAAAGAGCTGTAATTTTAAAGTTCTTGAGTAAAACTTATCTTATAAATAAACTGTAATGTTGGCAGGAAAAGGAAAAGTGAAGTGTTCGTTTTGGATCTTTTAAAGAGATGGTTCAAATTTAAAACTCCTCATTGTACAGAAGGGCACACCCATGCCAAATGGCTAGAGACACAGGAAGCTGCTGAAAACTATATCAGACTAGTTGTCCATTTAGCCCAATATTTTCTACTCATGCTGGCAGCAGTTCACCAAGGTCTCAAACAGAGGTATTTTCCCATTAACCTTTTAATTGGAGATTGAACTTGGGACCTTGTAAATGTGACATGTGTGCCCTCCCTCTTAGGTTCAGGTCTTCCTCTGTTATGACTCTGACCCTGAGCAGCAGCCAGGACTCTGAATCGGCTGGTTTAGGAAGATAAGTGGTGCTCATTTCAGGTCCTAGCACTGATCTGGAGCTTGTCAGCTAAGAGCTTATTGAACTGAAACCCCTAGAGAAAGTACCCTGAGCCATATTCCTCTGAGGAAATGGTCCCCCTTTGTACTCATTAGTGCCTATTTATTGCTGCCCAGTGACTAGCTCAGACAACTTAACAAGGCAGGAGCAGATTGAGAAGTGACAGAGTTCTACTCTCTAGGCTAGAAGACTATTCCTTTAAGACTCCCCTCTGTTCAAGAAGGAAGTGGAGCTTGAGAGTCTCTCATCTGTGAAGATCCGGTTGAAACCAATTGTCTGCTTGGAGCTGTCCAAGGTCCTGCAACTACTACCAGGTCCTACCTGCCCGTTCTAAGGTACACTTAGGCATCCATTGTCTATGGGCTCCTGCTCATGTTCAAAACAGGATACCCTTGTAATTCTTGGCCTGGCTTTCAATAGCCTTTTAAAACGATTACAAGGCAGTTGAATTACACAAAAATCTCATGGCACATACAACTTTCTGTCATGTCTGATAGATTATAATCAAAGAGTTGGTGTTGGGGAGGCAGATGAAGCAAATGGATGCTTATGTTGTACTGCTCAATATACTGCTTATTTATTATGTTGGTTCTTAGCTTATTCCAAAATAATATATCCGGGGATATCTCATGGAGATGTCTGTATGCTATATGCTATATTCATATTGGGCAAGTCCTTTATATTGACTGAGAAGAGACAAGTTACTCTGTACCCTTGGGAAATCTCTAGAGATATCTTAACAGTGAAAAAGAATGGATTATTTAACTATTAACCTTCTCACAGTGTCTACTGGAACAGTGAATAATCTAATGGCATGGGTGCACACACAGACACAAGAAATTTATTTTTGAATTAGATGAATAAGTTTTGCTATTTGCTCTTTCCCCGTGTTGATTGGAGTTGTCCCAGGAGGACTACATAGCAAGGCTCTTACCTGCCTTGCCCAGTGCAATCCTTTGTCCCCAACAAGAGCCTCAAGAATCCTGGACCCTCATATCTTAACAGAGTTTTTTGTTTTTTTTAGCCCAGATTCCTTTTAAAGTGGGTCATGTTTTATCATACTTAGGCCAGGGGGGTTCATGGATATTTTGTCATGATTGTAATCATTCAAAAGTTCTGTCATTAAGATTAAGAGGAAATCCTTAATTCTCAAAAGATTTAAGTTTAATGGACAAATAGTACTTGGAAATAACAGAGTTAACGAAGTCTAAGCATTTCTAAGTTCTGCTATGCAGCAAGGCCATCTGTATAGCAGGCCCCACAGACTGAGCACAGGTAGAGAGCAACTGTATTAAAGAAAGTGCTTGCAGAGGAAATAGCTTAAGAAGCCAGCTTTGATGTGCTTGCACTCTGTGCAGCAAGGTGAGAGCTAAACTGCTCTTTGTATTTACAACAAGGGTCTGTGGTGACTGCCAGTCTATTTTCTTCACCAGAAGAGAATGTTAAAGGACACCGAGAGTGCATATACATACATCAGCGTATGACCGTAATGTTTGCTCATCTGTAACCACATCCATGCAATACTTTGCTACTATTGTAAGTGATGCTCCATGGTGGTGGTGCATGTAGTGCTCATGGTCTGTTTTGATACAGTGCAAGGTTGATGGTAAATTAACCATGCAAATTATTCAAGCAACAAGATGCAAAGGGCAAGTAATGAATCCTTATGACACACACAGACACACACAGACACACACACACACAAACACACACACACACAAACACACACACACACACACACACAATAAATAGGAAGTGTGTGCTAAGAACGTATTGTTTGTGGCTGCAGATTCTCCCCAGTATTTCTTGTTGGTTAGCTCAGTCTCAGGGTCATGAGCCCCATGTTGGGTGAAATATTCCTGCATGGCAGGGAGTTGGACTATGATTATGGTGGCCACTTCCAACGCTTCTGTGATTTTAAAAATGATTCTCCCCAAAAAATAAAAAAAATGTTTCCTATTTAGATATCCATCTAATGACCATCTCATTAGTCAAAAGCAGGCCCATACTTCCCATTGAAATACTTATAAGTTTATGTTGATTAAAATGGTTCTTCATTTTAAAACTTTTTCCTGTTTTTTGTGCACCACAAATAAAATATGTGCAGTGTGCATAGGAATTTGTTCATATTTTTTTCAAACTATAGTCCGGCCCCCAATAGTGTCTGAGGGACAGCGAACTGGCCCCCTGTTTAAAAAGTTTGAGGACCCCTGCCATATATAAGGAAACTGTCATGTTTCAGTGCAAAATATGGGGTCCAATTTCCCTAAATAAATAATTGGACTCTCTAGTCTTTGCACTTGGGGTATGACCTTGAGTGACAGGTTTCAGCTCATGGCATGTATTCAATGGTAGTGTTAAAACATACTGAAAATAAGAATGACCTCCTCCTTCAGGGAGTGGTTCAAGCAGCCAACTGATCACACAAGCTAGCAATTGAAAAGCAACACTAAGGAGACTTAAAAGCTTATCTCTTTATGTTTTGATGTTCCAGTGCTGGATGTTTTAAGTTTGCATGCAATGAGTTCAGATAGGGGAGATATTGGCTTATTGCTACATAAAGAGCATTCAGCAGAAAAGCATACTTTTGTAAAAGGCTGGCGACTTTAAATTATAAGCAAACCAAGAAATCAGGTTAAATGTTTTATAATGTCATGTTTGCCCATAATCCCTTTTAACTTCTCTCAGAGTAATTACATCCAATTCTGGTGTAATTACTCTGGAGGAATTCAGATGTAATTACTTTGCCATCTTATCTGTGCCAACTTCAGTGCTTACTACTTTGTGTTCATTTTTTACGTGTCGTCTTTTGTTTTGTGTCTGCCTTGCGCCAGGAGTGATGCAGTGAACAAGCTAACGGCAGAAAGGGGCATTCTTTACCATTCAACTGTTTGCCCAGGGTCAACAAATGTATACTTTATGGTCGCCCCCACCCTAGATGACCAGACAAGGGGCAAAATGCATGCCTGAATTATAGATGCCTGTTGGAATTATTTGCAACACTGCAATACCAAAATGGGAATTTAAGAAGAAGAAGAAGAAGAAGAAGAAGAAGAAGAAGAAGAAGAAGAAGAAGAGTTTGCATTTGATATCCCGCTTTATCACTACCCGAAGGAGTCTCAAAGCGGCTAACATTCTCCTTTCCCTTCCTCCCCCACAACAAACACTCTGTGAGGTGAGTGGGGCTGAGAGACTTCAAAGAAGTGTGACTGGCCCAAGGTCACCCAGCAGCTGCATGTGGAGGAGTGGAGACGCAAACCCGGTTCCCCAGATTACGAATCTAGCGCTCTTAACCACTACACCACACTGGCTCTCAGTAACCGATCTTATGCTAAATATAGTGCAGGGCAGAAAGAATTATGGAAGGTTGATAAAAATTACATCTGGATTTAGTAATGGAAATATTCCTACAGAAATTTGAAACTCCAGAGCATAGTAGATTGGCATTTAAATACATAGCAGGCAGCTATGTGGATTATCCTTAATCCTGATATTTAACCATGCTGGCATCACCTTTGGCTTGTTTGTATTTAGGGGTCTATACTATCTAAGCTTCATAGACAAACTAACTTAGCATGACTAGGAGGCTGAAGGTAATGCACAGGCCAGCAACCAGCCATTTAAGACTGGACACAAGTGAGACTGTTTGTTCCAGAGAAATGCAAGTATTCAAGGGAAATTGGTTCAGGGCAATGCAACCTCTCAAACTTCAAGTGCAGCTTGCACTCAGGAACCAACCAGGTGGATACGTCAGCTTGTGTATAGGCTCACTGATTTTGCAGCTAATGTGGGTTCTGGTACCTAGCAGTCAAAACTGATACAATAAACCAGAAACAGATTTACTGCCTCTTCTGCTTCTTTGAGAACTGAGTCCTAGTCTATATCAAAGGGAGATCAGCTGGATGATGGACCAGTTCTAAGATTGACATATCTCTATTGAAAGCCGCAGAACTTTACTGAGCCCTATATTGATGTTCTGTCCTGGGCTGAAAGGTCCTGCACCCCCCGAAGCCTTGCTTCTCAGCTCAGCTCAATGCATAATGCAAGAATACATAGGGGAGTGTGGGGTTTGGATAATTGATGAGTAGATCTCCTGGAAGGCTTGAGCTGTTCACTCAAGGAAAGGAATGGAGAAGAAATTCGTTTGGTTTGTTAACCTACCTAATTTGCACTTCCTGAACCAATGGATTAACCAAAACAAAGGTATCATTTTGAAATCCACACTTCTTAAAATTCTCCAATCTAGAACAGATAAGGAAATGGGGAGAAGTATTGGAAAAACGAGAGGAAATGAAATTGAGAGATTTGTCTAACTCTAATCCAGTGGACGGCATTACTGATTTCAGTATCTGGATTTGATAGCATTTTGTCTTTCATGAACTCCTTCTCTAATAGAACTACACCTTTCCCTCAAGACATGTGAGTTCCTAGTTCCTCTGGATCATGGGCAGACATCGCTGTATCTATAAAATAGTATAGTACCACCAATGGGAAGTGTAGGTGGGGTTTACAGGGAAGGAATATGCTGCTATTTCAGTTACATGTACTTAGGCCTGGTCCCAGGCTTGGCTACCATAAGACAGCCTTTGCCAATCTAATGCCCTTCATATGTTTTGGACAACAACTCCCATAAGCCACAGTCAACAAAGGCTGCAGTAGGGCATGGGAACAGGCACAAACATAATAAATATATATTTACATTGCAACAACAAAGAAATTGTATCTACACATACTTAGCAGCAATTTTCCTTTAGAAAAGCATACATTCTTAAAAAGTGATCTAAATTTAATATAGTTGCTGCAGAGACAAACTCAGTGGCTTGCTGATCAGTTTAAAGTGGTCAAGTGTGTTGATCCTAATTATGAGAAATTTTAGCTGTTGAAGAAGAAACATTTTAATGTGTCTTTATTTTTGCTTTAGTCACTGACTTGAGCAAATAGCATAGTAAGTTTCCTTTTACCAAAAACCTCTGTTAAAGTCAAATGTATTCTGAATTAGCAAGTGCTTTCATGTTTGGCTGCAATCCTTATTTTCTCCCTGTCACTTAAATGATTGATCTTTCTATCAGACTCCATGGATTCTCTGTTGTGATTCCACCAATCATTAGTGCCTTAGTGCCTAATGCAGATAGATAGATTAGATATATAGATAATGGAGGGAATCTGTGATGGCCGAGAGTTCAGAATCAGAATAAAATATCTGGGTTAGGGGTAGAAGAATGTCACATGGCAGAAAAAGTGATGGCACCCAGGAATCTGTAGAATGCACAAAAGGTATCTACCTTTCCATGGATTTTCAGTGGATTTTGCTTTTTTTGCATCATGAGTTATGGATCTTACAAATGGAGGAGTTCAGGCAAGATAAGATTGCATGAGAGGTGTTTTTTCTGGTTTCCCTCTCCCACCTTCAACCCTCTGAGGCCCTGAACCTCCAGAACAGTGTGGGAGGTGGCACCAAGGATAGCAGGAGTCTGTTTTCCCACCTATGTGAGCATCCAGTTCTTATAACAAGAGCCTCTGCTGCATCTGGCACACTCCTGCAAACTGAAGGGGTCTGTCTAATCATGGAACAACAGATCTGTAGCCAACCCATAGATTTTAACTTTTTCAGTCCCTGGAAGTTGTATGGAAGGGAGTCGCCAAAAGGGATGCAGTACATAGTTCCTTCTGATATTGCCAATCTTTTTGCAACCTGCTAAAAATAGTTTGCTGAAAACATAGTATCTGGCTGTGTTCATGCATTTGCCCCTTTCAGTTTGTACAGTTCCATTGTGACTGTGCTGTGGTGGTTGGGTTGCATAAATTAATTCACAATAAGAGAAATGTGGTCATTTGAATCCCCTTAATTTGCGGCAAACTGTCATTTCAAAATCCTGCTACTCTTGCCTTTTTTTTTTTAACTTGGCATATGAAAGTCATTATCTCTAGAGCTGAAAAATTGCCTGTGACTGGTTGCCCAGGTCTTATAGCTTCTTTGCTATTACCTAATAATTTGTTTCGCTCTGTTTTCACAGTATTGTTTGTGTAGGGCTGTCAGAAAATCATTTGATTTTGGCTTACAAAAGTTTGTTGTTGCCGCCTAGGAATTGGAAACTTAAGCTACATTAATTAGCAACAAAAAACTGTTACTTCTAAAACACGTACGGTCTGCCATATTCTTATGCCTCTCCTTTGTGAAAGGTTCCCTTAGCTTGTGCCCTGGATATGTTATTTGTTAAAAACTATGCCACCTTTCATAATACCAGATTTCAGGATGATGGAAAGTGTAATACACACTCCGCAACAAAACACAAGACAACAGAAGATAAAACCAGCAGACAAAACCTTACAAAAGACTAAAAGTACAATTATATGCATGCCTATATGAAAAGAAGACAGGTACGGGCTCATCAAGGGGACGTGGGTGGCACTGTGGGTTAAACCACAGAGCCAGGACTTGCTGATCAGAAGGTTGGCGGTTTGAATCCCTGCAACGGGGTGAGCTCCCATTGCTCAGTCCCTGCTCCTGCCAACCTAGCAGTTCGAAAGCACGTCAAAGTGCAAGTAGATAAATAGGTACCGCTCTGGTGGAAAGTTAAACGGCGTTTCCATGCGCTGCTCTGGTTCGCCAGAAGCGGCTTAGTCATGCTGGCCGCATGACCCGGAAGCTGTACGCCGGCTCCTTTGGCCAATAAAAGGAGATGAGCGCCACAACCCCAGAGTTGGTCACGACTGGACCTAATGGCCAGGGGTCCCTTTACCTTTTATGGGTTCATCAACTTCCTTTTCTACTGTGAGTTGTAGGTTGGAGAGGCTTTTCTTTTGTCTCACCACTTTCCCCAGGAAAACCCACTGTTTACCACTGAATCAATCAAGTTTTCTGGGGATTAACGTTTGTTCTGATTCAGCAGTAAACAGTGGGTGATTTCCTGGGGAAAGTGGTGAGACAAAAAACCCCCCTGTTGGACACATGCATAGAAAACATGGGACACACAGAAGTAAACATAGCACAAACAGAAATGTGGACAAATCATAAGTGTATATAGGACTGCAGCCTAAAACTTGTTATAGTAAATCAATACAGTACTTTACCGTGTTTGGGTAAATAAAAATGCATTTGCCTGACAGTTAAATGATAGCAGCCCCAAACCTGCTTGATTAAATCAATAAAATAGTTTAAAATGCCTGGGTTAACAAAAGCATCTTTGCCTGGAGGCTGGGCGAGACATTCCATAATCAGAACATAGCTGCTGAGAAAGCTGTCTCCTGTGTAGGTGATCTTCATGCTTCATATGAAGGAAGTACATAGAGAAGGCTCTTGGGAGAAGTTCTTAAAGAACAGGCAAATTCATACAGATGCTTCTTCAGTTATTTGGGTCCCAAGTTGCTCAGGGTTTAGTATCACCAGAAATTGTGCCTGAAATGGCCAATGAAACTATGATGACGATGATTCACAACATCAAATTACAACATAAAAGCACAAAAATACAAGATTAAAAACAAGAACAACAACAACAAAAAAAAAACCACACAAACCAATAGCGGTCCTCCCCGCCCATATAGATGAACCATATATGAATGAATCAGGCTGGTTTGTTGGGACCATTTTGGGATGATTTTGAAGCATTCATGGATAACACTATCAATTAGATTTCATTCTGGAGCCTATTAGTTGGTGCCACGCTCTGTACTTCCCCCAATTTCTTCGTCTACTTTTTATTGATGGGTAGGGGATTCTTTGAGCCAAACCGATGGGGATCTGTGCACTTTTCTACATAGACAATAGGTTGGTAAGCCAGCTTTATCTCCCCTTTGCATTATAAATGAACTGTAATGTTTTCCCAGCATTTGGACAAGGCATTGAGAGTAGCAAGAGATTTGAATTTGCCTGGAGTAAACAAGCAAAGAAAATACATTTCCCCTGGCCAGCAAAAACTGGCTGCCCTGAAGTTCCTTCTTCATCTTAACTGGCACAATCAATTTGTAATAATGGTCCCTTTAAACACAAGATCCAGAGTGTTAGAAAAAGGGGATGTGCTGGAACAGCTATGACAGAATTCTGACTTGCCTGCGAAGCTCATTGTGAGATCTGCTCAGATTCTGCATTTAAAGCTAAGATCTGCTTCAAATGTGATGAATTCTCCTGTATGGAAAGCATTTCCATGTAGAAAAGAATAATGAAATGTGTGCATTTTGTTGCACAAAACTGCAATAGGTAGCAATGATTAACTGCGGCTTCCTAGTAGCTTTTCTTTTACTGCTGTACACCACCCTGTTTCTGCAGTATAAATGGCAGCATATTAATACTTTTGTAAGTATACTAAATAAATAAATGTGAGTAAGCACAGCCAAAGGGGGAATGTGTGTGCCTGTGATTGATAGATGTGACACATTTCCATGCATTTTTTTTATTTTTACTCAGAAATGTCTGCATAGGAAATGCATAAGATTTCATCTTGTTCTAGGTCTCTGGGAGAGAGGACTCTTAATATCAGTCCCACTGCCACCTTTGTCCTTCAAGAACTAGGCACTGAAGCTCCTCCTTTAGCATTCAGTCCTTTGCAGACTAGATTAATTAAGTCATAACCAGACCCTGCTGCCCCAATCCTTGGCCAGACATGACTACAATTCATTGTGATGAGCTCTAATTATGTGTCCTCTTCCTTCCACTTTGGATGGAGGGATGCATGCTTTTAACTGGGATTCAAAAAGTGCACATCCATTCTGTCCTAATTCTGAGAATTTTTCAGCCTGCAAACCACAGACAGGGTGATTCATTGTGTAGCAGAGAATTGATAATGTAGAATTTCAGTAATGTGGTCATTTCGTTGTGACAAGAATAGTTCATTATCTCAAGAGAGATCCTGGATTCTTTTCTGTTTCCTCTCTTTCTGTTTTGTCAATCACGGAAGCAAGCAGGAGGTTTCTCTATTACCTGTTCTTAAAAATTTTGCCAAGGAAAGAAGACTGCAGTAGGATATGTCTTATATCTATGATAGCACATTTATTTTGTGCATTTCTTAATGAACCAGAATAATTATAGTGTGCAGTATTTTGAAGAGTACAATATTATGTCTGTTGGGTTTTAAAAATAAACACACACACACACACACACACACACACAGTCCCAGAACCCTGCAGCCCGTCTTTTTCCATAGAGAAGGTTAGCACATGGAGGGAAGAGAAAGAGCTGAAGCTTCCCCAAGAGGTTCTCTTGATATCAGCTTTGTCATTTTGGTGCCAGAAAAAGACCTTTTTAATTTGCACAGCATGTGCTGTTAACTTTCCTTGATTCCTTGATTGTGGTTTCACCAGTTCTACTGAAATATATGGCTTTCTTTTAAATGTTGGTTTTATTCCTACAGTATTAGATATATATTTACTGAGCACCTGATGGGTTTTTACTAAAGGGTGATAAAGAAAGGCTTTGGAGTTGGGAGAAATAAACAAAACCGAGAGACGTTTCTTGGGCACAGGTTGTTCCTGCTCTCAGTTCAGATGCTTGGTTTCATTTTGGTCATTCCATCTCAGAGGAGTGTTTAGCTGAAAAGAAAAGCTCTAGCACATCTCCAAAGAGCAACTATAAAGGTTGGGGCAAGATTTCTCATGTGACTAATGAAAGGGGGCTTGCCAGAAGTATAGAAAACAAGGAGCAGCATAAATCAAATGGATGTTATTGTAATATAAAACCAGATGAAAACCTTTAGAAATTTAAATGACAGCAAAGATAAATTTGATGGAAACTAGGAACTCTGCACAAATCAAAATTGTAGTGTTATAAGAAATATTACTGAAGCAAAAAAGTAAATAATATCATGCTTAGATGGCAAGGAATGAAGGCAGAATACCTGGTTTGGGGCCTCTTAGTACTCTCAATAAACCTTGAAGTGAGGCACAGGCACAATGCTGATCTTGTGGATTTGTTTGACACCTTGCTAGCAACTGAAGCCAAATAGTAATGGTCTCTTTGCTGAGCACTGGGAACTTGTGTGGCTTTTTCTGAATGAGCCCAGAGTGGTAGCATCCTCTGTTGCATGCCCAGAAATCTCACAAACTGAATCCAGTATCTGCCAAGACTGTATTTTCAGTTACCTGCAAATGTAACTAGGGATACAGAAAAAGTGGAATTCTTGTTAGCTGCTCTAAAACTGGTATACTACTTCCTGGAAGTCTCCCACAATTTGAGCACCAGCATTTTCAAGCAATGCGAAGTCCCCCTCGCATCCTTGAACTACCTGATTGCTCCTTTAAAAATAAATAAATAAATCACCTTTTCATATTGCCTTTCAAGACATGTTGCTGCCTGAGGCAAAGAACAAGACAGCAACACTCACCCTCCAGTTTTCTTGGACTGGTAGCTTAATCTTACTTGAACACTGGTGGCTGTCTCCACTGCAGCTGAGAGCAGATGGGTAGTTTAGAGGGTACAGTGCAGGCACATGGTGCCCACAACTGTGGGCATCAACAGCTCCCCATCAGTCCTCACCCCTGCACTTGTGTACCTGAGACAGCCATCTCATTCTGCCTAATGTAAGGACTGGCCTTGCACGTGTAGCTTAGTTCACACTAACATATGCCTGCATGGGGGAATTGACAATGATTTGGGACTGCTTTCATGTAGAGAACATGACTACATGGACTTGCTGTATAATGAATTATAAAACAGGGTTTGCAGTGAAGGTAATCCAAAATCTTGAAAAGGTCAGGTAGCTGCCTCGCAGGATGTTAGCTGCAAAAAGGTACTACAGGAGGTCCTGTCCTTGTTAAGTTGTCAGTTCTTTCTGATTATTCAGAAACAACAAGAAGACCTGAGTATGTTGAATCTGACCCAAACCATAATTTGCTTGTGGAAAGATATTCTTAATGTGGGATGATGCAGAATTTCTGGAAGTTCTCGTAGATATGCAAAATTGCTATTATGCCCAAAACAAAAAGAGAACAGTGAATTATGTATAACGGAGCTTTATAATAGTTACACTTTAATGCTGTAACTTCAAGTGACACCTGTGTTTGATTCTAGAGCCTTGAAGAAACCAGGCCCACTATTGAATGGAGTAAGTGCCATTTAATTACTTTGCGTTTTCTTTAATGTATACTTGTGCTATTGGCCTAGAAATAAAAACACATGAGTGGGGTCCATCTAAGCAGCCCCATCAGCTGAAGCCATACACAAAGACTATTGCAATGGGACTTCCTCTCCCTCTCCCTCTCCCTCTCCCTCTCCCTCTCCCTCTACCTCTACCTCTACCTCTCCTTCTCCCACACTGCCTGCAAATTGGATTTGGGGGTTGAGAGCCCTGAGACCAGAGCATGCTGGGGGGAGGAGAAGGGGGGAACCTTTCGTCTGGCTAGCAGGAATGCTTACACAGAATAAATGATTAGAATAGTGTGATGTTGAATTCCAACACACACACACAAAACCACAAACACACACTTCATTTCTGATGCTGCTTTGCTACATTTCCTAAGGGATACATGTGCAGTATAAAATTATTCAGACTAATGAATGGCAATAGTAATTAATTTTACCCCCTCCAGACTGCTCCAAAATGTGACAGATAAACTACAAGTGCTTCAGCACCATAGTACTTCAAATGAACGCTAAATGCATTTTCTAAAATCAACACCCAGAAGTAACAATGCTGTTGATGTTATAATTCTGTTTCTTTCTTCATTAATTTTTAAGTTACATTTATTTTTATTGGTGGCATAACCAATAAAACTCATTTCGAGACTTGCAGGCCTGTTCCCTCCTGTCTGAAATTTTAAAAATTCCCTTGAGGGGAGGAAGTAGTATACACATACAGTAAACCATTTTTGACAGTTATAGCAATCTTTTCATAGGGAAACAAAAGTTATGCTAGTAAGAGCTAAATGCTCTGAAAGAAGTTTTGGCAGATTTGCTTTGTAATTTTTTTGCCTTTTGTTTAAGAACTAAATCCAGGGAATTGCTGAATAGTACATAACACCTATTTAACAAGCAATCATAAATTATGCAGTTGGCCTTGTCATGTTGTTTTCCTTTAAATGGCTGGAAGCATTAAAATCTGCCTTGTGTATATGAATAGCTCAATCCAAATCTCAGTTTTGAGTACTGCTGCTGCCTGGAGTCATTTTCCATCTTTTTATTCAAACTAAATGTTGTTGTTTATATACAATTTTTGATTTCTAGAAATACACCAAGGTGGTTCACAAACAAATACAAGCCAATAGAAAAATAAGTAGTGTGAAACCAATTATAAAAATGTTGCTACTCATAAAACTATTTTAGGGTTGCCATATTTCAAAAAGTAAAAACCAGGACACCCCAAAAATTGTTGAGCTTTTATTTGTTGTTATTGTTTAGTTGTCTTAGTCGTGTTCGACTCTCCGTGACCCCATGAACCAGAGCATGCCTTGGAAACTCTCACTTTCTTCTCAAAGCTTCTCCTTTTTTTTATGTCCATGGAGTTTTCTTGGCAAAATACTGGAGTGGTTTGCTAGTTCCTTCTCTACATGGATCACATTTAGTCTAAACTCTCAGCTATGACCTGTCCGTCTTGGGTGGCCCTGCATGGCATAGCTCATAGCTTCTTGGGGTTATTCAAGCCCCTTTGCCACAACAAGGCAGTGATCCATGAAGGGGGAGCTTTTATAGGAAAGCCCAAAAATTGAGCTTTTTTAAGACAAACCCCAAAGTTACAAAAAAAAAGTACAAGAAAACACAATTTTTCAGTTTACTTGCTGAAAATCTAGGAAAAGCTGTCATGGACTTCACTTCCACCTTTGAAATCCCAGTAATGTCTGGAAAATCCCAGGCATATGGCAGCCCTATTTCATAAAAAAGAAAAGAAATTCTGATGCCCTCCAGATACTGTTGGACTACAACTTCCATTATTCCCCAGCTGACATGGCCAATGGTCAATGAGGGTGGGAGTTTTAGTTCCACAGCTACATGGAGGGTATAATGTTGGTTACTTCTGATGTATCTAGTTATTAAGCCATCACCAAACAGAAATTTAACAATATATGAAAGTAACATAAGGTAACATCAACAGAAGTTAACTCAGAGCCAATTAAATTACAGTATAAACTTAAAATGCTGACTATCTCTGGCAGTTCACAACATACCCCTTTAAAAAAGAAATGGTCCTCTTGTAACAAATATTAAAATATAATTGAATAAAATAAAATAAAACATCACAAATCTGAATAAAGTTATATAAAACCTAAGTGAATAAGGGCATGAAGCAAACTTTGAATTCTGAATCTCCCAGTCAAGACACAGCATTCTTTATTAAGACTTTTCTCCTCCCATCAGTTACTACAGTTGTACAAAAAATGTGCAGTTTCCACAGTTGTATATTTATCTTGCCCACCAGAAGATTAATTACTGAGTCATGGTCAGACCTCACCTCCCCATCTCTCCCTACAATATGACCCAAGTATTGCCTTTGCAACACATTATATAAAGGACGGCATATGTACAAGGTGTCTTCAGTTGTGGGTAAATATAAAGTGGTCGGTTTTGGAAGCTAGATATGTTGTATCAGGGATGATATGCCTGATGGCTTATAGGGGGGTGTTGATTAAAGAGCCGCAACATCCATGGTCATTATGGTGGTATATTCTGGCAAACTGTCAATGTGCTGTAGTTTCATCAGGAAATCAGTAGTGTTCCACAAGTAACTCGGAGTATTGGTGGCATGTGGTCCAAAAATGGAGTTAATATAACCAGACGGTGATAACATGAATACACATCAATAGTTGCTGGCTTCTTTATTTTGGGTAGTAGATCCCCTGGCCAAGGCTCTCTGGATGTGTCAGTATAGGATTGCTTCGGCATATCTTTAGCAAATTCCTTCATCAGGATATGTGATTCTTTCTGGTCTTCTTCACTAGAAGCCTGTAAAATATGGCTGTGTTCTAGTCTGCTGCTGGATCCCATGGAGAAGGCAGCAAGGCAGGTCAGGAGTTGCAGGACCATGGATAGCTCTGAGTGAGCAATTTGCTCCTGCAGAGGTTGAGAGCCGTCTGAGGGCTCTTAAACCTCAGCCTCCAGACAACCTCCGCCTGGCTGAGAACTTCAGTTTCTTAAAGGGCCAACTCTCTGGGCCTGAAATTGAGCACTCCTCTGTTCCCTAGCTCTCCCTCCTGGTGTGTGTCCTGCTCTGCTGGACTAGTGTGGTACTGAGAGAGGCATTTGCTTCCTCAAGCTCAGCAGAAGGCACCTGTGAGGATCGTGATCTGGCCCCAAAGAACCTGATGGTAAAGGAGGTTATTCTGGGGGATCCTCTCGAACAGTCTCAGGCACAGTGATCTGATCTGCAGCAGCTGGTTGTGAGCCCTGAACTGGGTCTGTTATCTTACATGTCACAACAAATATGGTGCTGGATAATTGCCTCTCAGTCTTTTGTAATGTATTCCAACTTTTTCATGATGACAACAGCTTCTCCTTTTCCAGACTCTTTCATTAAGATGTCAGGACTGTTTCAGAGGCTGTGGATGACATCGCATTCTGCTCTCCTGTGATTGTGTGGCAAATGATGCCGTTTGTTGATTGCCTCAGCTTGGGCTGATGCAGAGTGACTGGCTCAAGGTCACCCTGTAAGCTTCTCAGCTGAGGCAGGAATCTAAGCCCAGGTCCTATTTGACACTCATTCTGATGCATGGCTCTGGGGGCTCACAGTTTCTGACTCCCTGGCTAAGGGAGATGCCAGCTCCTTCCTTAAACCTCCTGAGCCTTTTTTCCTTTCTTGCTGGAGTGGTGGCAGGATTAAAAGAAGCCACTGGCATTCTATTCAATGGCTCTTGCCTACATTTCTCTAATAATAGCCGACACCAAGCTTTGCAGCCTTATTCTTATTCCTTTGTTTCTCTTTGTTTATTCCCTGTTATTCACACTACCCTATAAACAGCCCTGTAGTTGTCCCAATCTTGCTGGATGGCTCATCCCACCTCAGTCTTGGTTTTCCTAACCGTAATATAGCCAAGGCTATCCTCCTTGTGCTTGCTAATGCCAGACCCATCCCAGAAAGTCATCTGACAAAAGAGGTAAGCAAGCTGCATCTTAAACAAGGTTATTGTATGCCTGCATCTTAAACAGGAAACAGTAGGTAACTGAAGCCCCTAAGGAATAGGTGTGGAAGACACACACACACACACATGTGCAATTGCAGAAGTTGCTTCTCTGATTAAATGGTAAGTGTGGCATTCAGTACCTAAGGAAAAGCTTGCTAATCTGTGCACGTCTGTCCTTTTTCTTGTCATAGCTGTAAGTGGGCACTTCAGCTAATGTCCCTAATGAGGGAGAAAACCACCCAGAGGCAGAGAGCTCTGCATCTGCATGCTTAAAAGAAGGGGCTCTTAGTGCTTGCGATTGTTCAGGAGGCTCTAATGGCTTCTTTCTCTTTTAGTGTGACACACGGCACATTTGTGCCCCTTCTGCTGTAGTCCCTCTGCAGCATTTTTTTCCAAGTTGATCTGAGGTAACCCTGCAGCTGCAGTGTACACTGAGTGAATATGAGAAGCATGAGCAGAAGATCATGTCCTGCTGTCAGCAGCAAAGCCTATGCTTCCTGACACAGCAGAGCAACAGAGAAAAAAGGCCAGGTGAATTTGGAAGCCCAAGAAATAAAATTGAATTGGTTTCAGAGAAAACTTGCTTGTGAAAAGTAGGTTCAACCAAGGCGAACCCTTGGCAAGTAGAAAGATGGATAGTGCTCAGATCTACACAATTTTGTTCTCAAGGATGACAGAATTGCTTTGGATACATGTCTTTGCTTCCCATCTTTTTTTGAAAATGAGGATTGTCTCTTGGGGCTCTGACTATGACATCATAGCAGTCTCACAATTCCTCTGTAGTCAGTCTCTAGAGACTTAAAGCTAATGTTACTCAACCCTCAAGCTTCTCTTCTCTGTTTGGGCTGTCAAAAAAAGTGAGTTTCACTCTTGATAAAGCCTTCACAAATATTTTTTACCACAAACACACTTAAATGTAGTCACCTTGTGTCTATATCTCATACATTGAGATAAATATTATTTTTATATGTATTTGGATAAAATACATATTTAGATCTGCATTTTCATACAGATTTTTAAAAACATTCACAGAGTAATATGGACATGGGATGGAACGGATTAATGAATGAATGAATGTGAAAATGACAAACACAGACATTCATGAGAAAGTTACTGGTGTGGACTGTACTCCCCCACCTTGTCTAACTTTAAGCTATTATTTTCCTGGGAAATGATATATAATGAACTGAAAAAGGTATTTAAATATACCTTCACTAAGAAACCAGAGGCCTTCCTTCTGGGCATTGTCGGCCAGAAGGTGCTAAAGAAGGATCGAACATTTTTTATGTATGCAACAACGGCAGCAAGGATACTCATTGCTAAAAATTGGAAGACTCAAGATCTACCCACGCTGGAAGAGTGGCAGATGCAGCTGATGGACTATATGCAACTGGCCGAGATGACTGGCAGAATCCGAGACCTGGGAGAAGAGAGGATTGAGGAAGATTGGAAGAAATTTAAGATGTACTTACAAAAATATTGTAATTTGGTTGAATGTTAAGAAGGATGCTAGATTATAAAAAAAAATTGGCCACCACTAAATTAGATTTGAATTTGATGATAAGTGAGATTAAAGAAAACATAATTTTTTTTATTTATTTTTTTGGAGAATTGCTAGATTATATTTAAATCAGTGGACATAAGATCGTAAACAAGTCAATAATTTGCTTGGAAAAACCTTTTAACGATGTAAATGGGAGCGGGAGACGTGAGGGAGTCCAAAGAAATGATGAAACTACGTTGTGATAAAAATAAGATTGTTTATTATTTGGTATTTGTTTTCAAAAATCTTAATAAAAATTTTTATATATATATATATAAAAAAAAGCTATTATTTTCCATCCTTTGCTGGGAGGGAAATGCTGTCAAGATGCTGCTGTGTGGCTGCTGGATCTGATATAGTCTTTGGACATTGTTCAACTGTCGCTTTTTGTGGTTACATAGGGGTGGCACTGTGTTCTAAACTACTGAGCCTAGGGCTTGCCAATCGGAAGGTCAGTGGTTCAAATCCATGTGATGGGGTGAGCTCCCATTGCTCTGTCCCAGCTCCTGCCAACCTAGCAGTTTGAAAGCACGTCAAAATACAAGTAGATAAATAGGTACCGCTCCAGCAGGAAGGTAAATGGTGATTCTGTGTGCTGCTTTGGTTTCACCAGAAGCGACTTAGTCATGCTGGCCATATGACCTGGAAAAACTGTCTGCAGACAAACGTCGGCTCCCTTGGCCAGTAAAGCGAGATGAGCGCCGCAACCCCAGAGTCGTTCACGACTGGATTTAACTGTCAAGGGTCCTTTACCTTTACCTTTTAGGGAAGAAAACTACTGCTCTTATTTAATTTTGCTGATTTTATATTTATTATCCTTAAGGGTTTTTGACATTACTTTTAACCTCTTTAGATTACAAGCATTATAGCAGTAGATAAACAAACAGCAACCCAGTTCTAAGTTTATAATATTGTGAGGGCTTTTACAGTTGATATTGTGGGTTTTTATTCTGTTGGTAGGTCATGGGCTGTTCTGTACAGCAACAAGAAGGGTTCCAGAAAATAGAATAAAACTTGTATTATTTCTTTATCAGTTTACAGAGAAATGGATTCAGACCTGGTTCTAAAGCAATTCTTGCCTAGCTGGATATAACCTTCCCTGCAAGATAAGGCTTTTCAGCTGGAACCAGCTCAATTAGTTTTCATGCTTACAACATTTCCATGGTTCTTTTCAAAGGCTTATCTCTGAAAATTCTCTTGGCTGGTTTAAAAATGTTCTATAGTGACCAGGGCAACAGATGTCAAGGCCTTTACACTAACACTGGAGTTAATTTAATATGTTTAATGTGAAAGAGCTGCTCAAACTTTAACTCTTCTGAATTTGCTGATGAGCAATAGCAGGAGGCTTTTGAATAGTCAGTGAAAAGCGCTAAATGTCATAACATTATATAAACTGATTACTGGGAGCACATTTTTTCTGTTATGATAGAAAGAAGGTTATTGAGATGGTAAAAATGTGCTATTAAATAAAATGGAAGCCTGATATCTTGATACTATCATCATTCCAGGATATCTTTAGTAATAGGACGCCTGATATGTTGAAAAATTCTATCTTTCATCACACATGATAACTAGCTGCACCAGATAAATGCAGTAAGCAGTATGGGTGGGAAGCTAGTTTCTAGTCCTCTATTTCACACCCAATGCTTCACATTATATTTTTCCTATGTAGTGGTAATCTCTGCGTACAGATAAGAGTATCTCATATATTCTGAAGTGCATCATTAGTGTTATTTTCACCAGTGCCGGTCCTACCCTTAGGCAGAGGGAGGTATCTGATTTTGGGTCTTATGAAAGGGCAGTCCATTTGCGACCATTTATTATTTTTTTGTTTTCACCCCCAGGGAAAAGTTATTCTTCCCCAGATGCCAGAATAATTTGGTCAGCTGTGGGTACTATGCACCTTGATTTGCAGGTGAGAGGGGACCATTTGCTTGTCTACTTGAGGCGGCATAATATCTTGGGCTGGCCTGCTTTCATAGCAAGTATGTGGGTGTGTCATTCTTGCAAAATGGCCCTCGGTGTACACTGGATCAGGTGCTTATGCTTTCACTGTGGGAGGCGTATCTAGGGTGGAATTTTGAAAAGAATACAAGACCTTCAGACCCTTTATGTAAAAGCTAGCAAAGTAGCTAGGAATTCCATTTGGTGAGTGAGTGGACTGGTGGGGGAATGATAGAATCATATGGTTTCTGTTCTGGCTGTGAATGAAGGAAACATCCCTCAGCTCTTCCCTTTTCCACCAGCCTATTTGGTAGAGGGATTTTTTCTATATCACTATCTTGGTAAGATGCTATTATAGGGGAGAGAGCTTCCTCTTCTTTGAGGCCAGCATAAAAATACAGGCTACTAACCTCTGAGTGGGCTAGGGTTTGGGTCCCCCCCCCCAGGTTAGTAACTTTTCTGAGATTATTTACAAAGCTGCTTTAAAGAGGCATCTGTTTGTGTTTTTCTCTGGATTAAGTTGGAGCAAAATGCACAAATCCTTTGGGTGCCTCATTTGAAATTTAAATATGCACCAAGTTAGATTGTTTAAGAATTTCCAGGAGTGTAGTCATGCTACTTATGCACCACAAGTACTAATACATTTATTAGGGCATAAGCTTTCAGTGACTAGAGTCTGCTTCATCAGATACACAAAGTGTTATTTTGAGTTGGCAGGTTGGTCAACCGCATGGTTGTAGAGTGATAGGCAAATTGTAAGCAGTCATGTTAGAAGCAAAAAGTACAGATACTGATAATTTTATATTAAAACTTAAAATATTGAGGGGGGGGGGTAAACCAAAGTGACTACTCACAATGTTGTATTCTGCTAGAAGCACACTATCTCTTTCCTGAGCAGACTTTTAAGAATTGCAGCAGCCCTTTTTATGTTACATTTCTTTAATGTAGTGCATGTTTAGTGGCCTTTAAGGGTTTGTTATGATAACAGACTTTAACGTTGGGACTACTTAGCAGCTTTAAAAGCATTTATATTTACATTTTATCTATGTTTTTTTGGTGAATTGCCTAACAGAACAGGGAGGCTTTATGTTTCAGAGGGAGAAAGAGGAGGAAGAAACACCCACGAGTGGATAACCTATCCAGGCAGTCTTAATGATACCTCCCCTTTTCTTTCCATTTAAAAATGTATTTCAAGATTGCTGCAGGCATCTTTCTCTTCTGAATAGTAACTGGCCTTGCTAATACTGTTTCTTGGCAAGCTGAGGTTCTTTGAGTTTTAACTACTTTGTAAACTGTAAAAATATCTGTGTAAATATTGCCTTTATTCAAGTTCTATGAAGTCCAGCATGGTCATATTTCACATTTTGTTCAGAGGAGTCTACATATGAAAAACATTACAACATATACTTACACAGCTATATGTTATTGGGCACTTCTTCCTAAGGCTGACCTTTATATAAATGTGACACTATCTGCATTAATAAACTGTGACCTTGGATTATGAATTCACAAATAGGCTCTATCCCAGGGGTGGGGAACCTGTGGCTCTTCAAATGATGTTGGATTCCAGTTTTATACACCAGAGAATTTATGTGCCTAGGGCTAGGAAACATTATATCCTCATCCTGGTTAAAGTTAATTGTTTCAGCATCATTTGCACTTGGGGACAGTGGGGAACCGATGTTCCTCTCTAAGCTGTTAGCCTGGTGTGGTGGTGGGATTTTCTGTTGTTGTTGATACTTGTACCATGCAATACAGACTTTTGGGGGGGCGGTGTCTGGGAGAAAATTGTTCTCTGTGTTGAGCCACTATGATATTTTTCTCCCTTGGTGTCTCTTGATGCTTAATGTTCAGAAAATAGTGAGCCCCCGAGATACATCTCATTCAAAATCAAAGCATTAAAAGTCAGAAGTTGGTAGCTTTCAAACTTTCCAGGTCTCTTCCCCACTGGCATTAATTGCCCTCCTGCTGTGCCAGTTGTGAAGCTGTTTAACATTCAGCACCTGCTTAGTCTGTCTGTCTCATTTTCTGGGGGTTTATTCATTTCCTGTAAAACTTCTTTGTAAACCTCCACTGTGTATGTTGATATAAGCTTCATAAAGCAGTCGTCACCTTATACTTTACAAAAGGTCGTCCCTTGGAAATTCATCTTAACATGTAAGTGGAAAACAAATCCTGGCACTGAATCATGTTGCTGACCCTACCACACTACAGATATTACTCCCCTGATTGGTCTGCCACATACCGGTATCTTGCTTCCCTTTCCTTCTCACACGTAGTGCAGCTGCCTCATCTCTGAATCTAGAATTATAGAGTTGGAAGGGACTCTGAGAGTCATCTAGCCCAATTCTTGCATTCTTGCAATGCAAGAATCTCAACTAGATCATAATAGAATCATAGAATTGTCAGCTTTAAAGGCAGTGGTCAGAGAGCCTACTGCAGAGGTATGTAGTTTCAGGCATTGATGGGTCAATCTTGGAGGCAAAACACATGCATCACACAATGCGCTGCAATCAGCTCCTTTTTGAAGTGCAAGAATCACAGGGATTTCGTCTCCGTCACAACATTATATTTTGTGCATGAAGTACGGGCCCACATGCAGGTCTTCTGACCTTTTTAGTTAAACAATTGAATTGCCAGTTTAACAATAGACAGGTTGGTAGCTGTGTCAATTGGCCCTATCTGCTCCTTTAACTGATTTTTCCTCCTACAAAGGAGATCGTTTTTCCTTTTTCTGGGCAGCAGTAAGAAAGATCAGTTTGAGAAGGGCTCTTCTTTTCTCTGGTTGAGAGTAAAAATGCAATTGGTTGTAAGCCTTCTAAGAAGCTGCTGTAACTCCAGCTGTCTTGCCTTGATATAGTTGTTCCTTACCTCCAGAGTTTAACATGTCAACATACTGTTTTTATGGTTGTTTTTCTCACTTTCCTAATATTACATTAGGTTTCACAAATACAATTTTTTCTTGTTTGCTTTTTCTTTCTTCAAAAACTCAGCCTGCCAGAGTCTGGAGTATTTCCAGCCCAGGTTTTAAATAAAGCTCAGGTAGCTGTAGAAACTAGGCTCTGAGACAGCTTAGCAGAGAGATCTCTAGTGAGCTGAGGATGGTGCCACATTTGCCCTAATGGACCAGCTTCCATTGCAGCTTGGTAGAAGTCAGGCAAAAATCTGCTGTTGACAGGAAACCAAAACTGTATTGTAGAACAAAACACTTGGTTGAAATCAGGGTACCAGGATAAGTATGTAGGTAACAGTGTCTTCAGGATCCTATATGATGATAATTGCTGCTACTCTCAGATGTACATGGGAAGTCCACAAGCATTGCACTTTGCTACCTCTGCTGTTTGGGGGGGGTGTACATGTGTGCAAAGGTGGGGAGACTTCTAAAATGTAACTTTGGTGTTAAAAGTGATGTGGCAGAAGACAAAAAGTTAGGTCAGAATGGGGGTGAGTGCAGTAGAAACATGGAGTTGAAAACCTGGAAAAGAGTTCAAGGGAGGGGTTATTGAGGTCAGGGGTTCAATGTCTGTGGGTGAGAAAAAGCCGTTGAAAGGCAGTCAGCAAAGAGAGGAATCAGAGGGAAAGTTGTTGCAGCGAAAGAGCATATTTTTCCATAAGAGCCTCAGCCTGCTCATGTTTTAAGATCATTGAGGGACGCTCCTTTTTCTCTCCCACCAAAAGCTGAGGTTCATTTGTTGGAAACTCAAGAGAAATACCTTTTTGGTAGCTGCATCTACAGGCAACTTACCACAGAAGACCCACCTAACCTCTTCTCTAATGAGCTTCCACCAACAAGGAGAGATAGTCTTATTCAGACAGGGCTTTGATTGAGTTTGTTACAGCCAGTGTAAATGTGTTGCAATTTACAGATAGGTAGCCGTGTTGGTCTGCCATAGTCAAAACAAAACAAATTCCTTCCAGTAGCACCTTAAAGACCAACTAAGTCAGTTCTTGGTATGAGCTTTCGTGTGCATGCACACTTCTTCAGATACACTGAAACAGAAGTTTCCAGACCCTTCTATATAGGGTCAAACCTGGTCTGAACAAAGACCTTGGATTCTTATCTCATTATACATGACAAAGCCATTTTTCACCTTTTCACCCCTTGCTTTTTCCTGTAAGACCTATTGCAGTCGTTAAGAGTCGTCAACAGGCTCATCACAGCTATCTGCCAATCACCCATTCCCACCACCCTTCTGAGTAATACCCCTCCCCACCTTCTCACTATATAGAAGGGTCTGGAAACTTCTGTTTCAGTGTATCTGAAGAAGTGTGCATGCACACGAAAGCTCATACCAAGAACTGACTTAGTTGGTCTTTAAGGTGCTACTGGAAGGAATTTGTTTTGTGTTGCAATTTGTTAAACTGGCTGTTGCCTCCATTAGTTTCATTGATGCATTTTATTTGCTTTTAAAAAAACCCTGTTAATCTGTATTTTACTGCTGTTGATTGCCTTGAATACCATTTTTGAAAAGATGTAATTTTAGCAAACAAAGGCTGGAAGCTGGGAATGGGATTAAAATGGCCTGGCAGTGGAGAGGATTGTATATTGGCAAAACAAAGTTAACACATAGAGTAACCTGGGAATTAGCAGCGGTATTTTATTGCAGACCCCACTTGTCAGTTTATGAAACTAATATGACTGTAATATTGCCTTGGAATCTCACTTTGGCAGATGTTGGAGAAGGGAAGAACACTGTCTACATTTCTGACCAAACATAAAATATTTTGCCTCTTTGTTGACGTAGGTTTTGATGAGCTCCATGCCTGTGCTGATCCTGGATTCCCTGAATATGGATATAAGATGCCTGGCGCAGGTGTTTTCTTTGAAAGTTCAGTAGTCCGGTTCCATTGCCAAGAAGGATACAGGCTTAAGGGCCCATCCAAAAAGCTTTGTGAGAGACATTTCAACGGCTCCCTAAGCTGGAAGCCAAGCGAGAAACCCGTGTGCCTCCAAGAAGGTAAGTCTATTTACTGCCGACAAACTTTGTTTGTGAAAACTCCATATTTCTATCATATCTGTGCTTCCAGCTCACAGGATCATGCTCATTTTTTCTTTCTTTCTGAGAAGACTTTTTACAATAAATGGAAACTGGAGACCTAGCTGAATCCAGGCACTAAATGCAGTATCATTTTCATTCTGACCAGTAGTATTCCAGGTTATCCTGGGTTCCCCAGGCAAAACCTTCAATTCCTCTTGAGCAAACAATCATTAGAGTTAAAATATTTATAAAGAATGTTGTGTGCTGACAAATTTGGTACATTCTTATCCCTGTGTGTTTGGTGGACTCTGAATTGGGGCAGAAGATTCAGGAGTCTCTTGATACATCTTAATGAACAGATGAAAAGTTCATCTGATGTTATTAGTTGTATTTAATTACTATTCTGACAAATGAATGCTCTTTGTAAAATTTTAATGTTATGCTTTACTGGGCATTATGGTTAAATTTATAATGATGATAAGGGTATGTGTTAAATGGAGTATTAAATCAGTTATGTATTGCAGGGGATGTTGTAAATTATTCATTTGGGTTCAGAAAAGAATGGCAGCCAGATTATAAAATGCAGTAATAACGCAATTTTACTTCTATATTTAGGAACACATCTGTGGGAATAAAAGAACTTGTTTTCTTTTGTATGTAATTAGTTCAATTTTCTTATGTTCATTTTCTGTTTCAGACATATTTGACAATTTTTGCTGGTCTAACTCTGGCTCTTGCCAGCAGCAGTTTTGGAAAAAAATCTTTTCCGTGGAAAAGCTTCACCATTTATTAAACAACATGCACTAAAACTCCAGCTCTTTGATTTATTGGGTGCTTGTCAGTGATAATGTTGTGATCAAGAAATTATAAAATATGGGCTGTCTTTAGTGTGTTTGTGCATGAATGTGCAAACATGGATAAACACACCACTAAAAATGTTCAGATACCATTTTGCTGGAAGAATCAGCTTGCTATGTATTTTAATAGTGTGGATCAAGCACTTGTCATGAGCAATACAGTGGTGCCTCGCAAGACGAAATTAATTCGTTCTGCGAGTTTTTTCGTCTAGCGAATTTTTCGTCTTGCGAAGCACGAAATCCCATAGGAATGCATTGAAAATCAATTAATGCGTTCCTATGGTCAAAAAAAGTCCAAACAAAGCCAAATTTGGTACAAAAAGAGTTTATTAACTGCTCTTTAAAGTCACACATACTGTAAAGAGCATTTCAAAAACTGAAGGAACAATAAATTAAGTTTCTAAACATGACAGAAAAACATTTAAAAATCAACAAAGTGTACAGTACATTTTCTACGACTCTGGGGGACCACTCGAAGAAGGTTCCTCTTCCACTCTTTGCTTCTTGCTGAAGAACCTGTCCATGGTCTGCTGCTTCATCTGCCTTTTTAGCACCTCCCTGAAAGGCGACATGACCCTCGTATCAAAAGTGTTCTCAAGGTCATGTGCCACGTGCTTGTCAGGGTGCTGCTGCTGTGCAAAAGCCTGCACATCCTTCCACTTCATGCAAATGTCCCTCAGTTCTTTGGAGGACAGCCGTTCCTCAGTTGCTTCCTCCTCTTCCAGCGAGGCCTGCTCCTGCGCAGCCTCTGCCTGCAGTTCGACCAGCACCTGGGTGGTCAGCTCGTGGTTGTGCTCCTCCACCAGCTCGCTGACATCCTCCTCTGTGACCTCCAGGCCCATGGTCCTCCCCAAGGCAACAATGTCCTGCACCAGTGTTGACTCTGGTGCATCAGAGTCACTTGGTGCCACACAGTCCGGCCACAGGCTGCGCCAAGCGCAATTCAAATTTCTCTGGCTGATCCCGTTCCAGGCCGTGTTGACCATCTTCAAGCAGGTGACGATGTCGAAGTGGTCCTTCCAGAATTCCCGCAGGGTGATGGTGGTGCAATCAGACACCTCGAAGCATCGCCTGAAAAGCTCCTTGGTGTAGAGTTTTTTGAAATTGGCGATGAGCTGCTGATCCATCGGCTGGAGCAGTGGCGTGGTGTTAGGCAGCAGGAACATGATGTTGATGAAGCTGAACTCCTCCAACAAGTCCAACTCAAGGCCTTTAGGATGAGCAGGAGCATTGTCCATCAGAAGCAAAGCCTTCAGCGGCAGGTCGTTGTCCAGCAGGTACTGTTTGACAGCAGGGCCAAAAGCAAGATTGACCCAGTCCACAAACAGTACACGTGTGACCCAAGCCTTACTGTTGGATCGCCACATGACACTCAGCTGCTCCTTGTCGATCTTGTGTCTCTTGAAGGCCCGTGGGTTCTCCGAGTGGTACACCAGCAGGGGCTTGATCTTCAGGTTGCCGCTTGTGTTGGCACAGAAGAGCAGGGTCAGACGGTCCTTCATGGGCTTGTGGCCAGGCAACTTGGCCTCCTCCTGTGTGATGAAAGTCCTTTTGGGCATCCTCTTCCAAAACAGCCCGGTCTCGTCGCAGTTGAAGACCTGCTGTGGAACGTAGCCCTCCGTCTTCACAACCTCCAGGAACTCCGCTGCAAAGTCTTCAGCCGCAGGAACATCAGAACTGGCAGCCTCTCCATGCCTGACCACGCTGTGGATTCCAGATCTTGTCTTGAACCGGTCAAATTAACCTCTGCTTGCCTTGAAGACTTCGGCTCGCCTGAGGTTCCTGGCTGTTCCCGGACGAGGTCTGCGTGCAAGGCCTTGGCCTTCTCACAAATGATGGCCTCTTCTAACCAGATGAGCAGCAACTTCTCCACCTCCTCCAGAACAGCTGGGCGGTTCTTCACGATCCTGGTGACTCTCTTGGCTGCATCAGTCGCAAGGATCTTCTCCCTCATCTTCAGGATGGTCCCGATGGTCGATGGATTCCTCCCGTACTCCCTGGCGAGATCTGTCACACGCATTCCACCGTCGTGCTTCCGGATGATCTCCTTCTTCATTTCCAGCGTCACCTTCTCCTTCTTCCTCTCGCCGGCCTCTGCAGCAGCAGTCTTCTTGGGTCCCATGGCAGCACACTCCTACCTTCGTAAACTCACACACACACACACACAAAAAATCTGTGCTTCACATCCAAAAAATTCAAAAGCACCCAGCCACCCACCACACAGAAATTCAAACCCAGAACCAAGTCCTTGAATTCCAAACACTCCAACCCAAAATCCAAACCCCCCCCAAAAAAAGTTTTTAAAGTTTAACTTACCAAATGGATGCAAAATAAGTTTTGGAAAAGCTTCAAAAATCACCAAAGTCTTCAAAAACCTCAAATGGCTGCAAAAGAAGTTTTGGAAAAGCTTCAAAAATCACCAAAGTCTTCAAAAGCCTCAACTGTTCCCCCAGCCACCCACCCACCACACAGAAATTGCAAACCCCTCCCCAACTGTTGCAAACCCCTCCCCAACTGTTCCCCCAGCCACCCACCACACAGAAATTCAAACCCAGACTTTTTTTAAAAAAACAACAACAACATGG
Organism: Podarcis erhardii; assembly: GCF_964252035.2. Taxonomy (NCBI): domain Eukaryota; kingdom Metazoa; phylum Chordata; class Lepidosauria; order Squamata; family Lacertidae; genus Podarcis; species Podarcis erhardii. The sequence continues at coordinate 93,630,103 of NC_138507.1, forward strand.
CCCAATGGTCACAGAAAATCATAAAAATAAAAAAAAACCCACACAAGCTCCCAGATTCTTGCAACCCTCCAACACCAAGTCCTTGAATTCCAAACACCCCAACCCAAAATCCAAAAACCTCCCAAAAAGTTTTAAAAGTTTAACTTACCAAATGGATGCAAAAGAAGTTTTGGAAAAGCTTCAAAAATAACCAAAGTCCTCAAAAACCTAAAAAAGGCTACCAAACCGCGTGCTATGAGTTGCTCCTTGAAGTCAAGTCGCAACTGCACCTCTTCAAGCAATGCACCCTGGGTATTAACGGTTTTAAGAAAAAGGAAACAAACTTGCAAGACGTTTTCGTCTTGCGAAGCAAGCCCATAGGGAAATTTGTCTTGCGAAGCACCTCAAAAAACGGAAAACTCTTTCGTCTAGCGAGTTTTTTATCTTGCGAGGCATTCGTCTTGCGGGGCACCACTGTACATGCATTTGCAGCAAATTAGATCAACTGAACATTGGGGGTGGGCATGGGGCAAAGAGGTGGGGAACCTGTTTTTCCTCCTCTGTGACACTTCAAGTATTGTCATGTTTTAAGTCTCCTCCTTGTGTTGCAGCTGCCAACAAGGTGGTATTGGCCCAACTGGAGGTGTGAAATGTTTATTTCATAAGTTGCCATTGGATAAAGCAAAATTGGCATAGATATTTTGGACATTTGTGATGGTTCAAAAGAGGGGAATGACAAGGTCCTGTCATCAGTAGCATGGAGTCCCAAACAATAGTGTATTATGAGAATAGTGAAATCATGAGGAGCATTAGCTCTTCAAAGAAGTCTGTCAGAATCAGAAGCCTTCCTAGTTTCTATCAGCTGAATAATGTGTAGAACCCAATGATTTTGGGATTGCAGGTTGTTCTATTTTCTTTGGGCCATGATCATTAGCTCATGGCAGTGACACTATATTTGAGATTCTTTGCCACACTTTACACTTTATCTATCTTGCTTCAGGTTAGCAAGCTTTGTGTGCATACTAAGTTTGTTTTCCACATTATTACATTTTGAAGGCAGAAACAAAAAGGTATAAATTTGAAGCCTCTAGGACAACAGAATCAAATTTTCTTAGGCCTAGAATACAATTTTTCTTTAGGATGATGGTTGTGCATTTTATGCTGTGGTAGTAATCTCATGAAAGGTATTTATTTATGTTTTGCTTTGCACTTGTGCACTGTTCTTCGTCCATGCCCACACACCTTTGTAGACAATGGCACTGGAAGTCATATAGTATCAAGGTGGCTGGGGGCGGGGGCGGCAAATGATGTATCCGCATATTCACAATGTAAGATTGCATATTACAGCCTTGTAATTATCTACCGGTTATTTTTAACAAGTTAAAAAACCCCTGCTTCCAGCCTTCTAGGCACCTAGATGTGGCCCCACTTACTCTCAGTGTGAGCATGTGCTGCCCCCTCCTGGCCTCCCACCAATGCTCTGATGTGATCTGGAATCCTGTCAATGAGGAAACGTAAACATTTGCTAATTTGCAGCGCCAAAAAGATTGAACCACATCCTCTGCCCCGACTGATAAGACAGATTTGTATATCATATTGGTGGCAAAACCCACAGCAGCATTTTAAAACAATCTGATATAATAATAATAATAATAATAATAATAATAATAATAATAATAATATTTATACCCCGCCCATCTCTCTGGGTTTCCCCAGCCACTCTGGGTGGCTTTCAACAGAATATTAAAATACAATAGTCTATTAAACATTAAAAGCTTCCCTAAACAGGGCTGCCTTCAGACGTCTTCTAAAAGTCTGGTAGTTGTTTTTCTCTTTGACATCTGGTGGGAGGGCATTCCACAGGGTGGGTGCCACTACTGGGAAGGCCCTCTGCCTGGTTCCCTGTAACTTGGCTTCTCACAGCGAGGGAACCGTCAGAAGGCCCTCGGCACTGGACCTCAGTGTCTGGGCAGAACAATGAGGGTGGAGACGCTCCTTCAGGTATACGGGACCGAGGCCGTTTAGGGCTTTAAAGGTCAGCACCAACACTTTGAATTGTGCTCGGAAACGTACTGGGAGCCAGTGTAGGTCTTTCAAGACTGGTGTTATGTGGTCTCGGTGGACACTCCCAATCACCAGTCTAGCTGCTGCATTCTGGATTAGTTGTAGTTGTCTGGATTAGATAACACATACAGGTCACAAGGTCTTAATATTGGCTTGTAAATTTTTGATCAAACCATATCCTGGGTTTGTTGGTAGAAGAATACATAAAAAACAAGTTGAGTTGCATTGATAGATTGCTAATAGATTTTAACGCTAACTATCAACCAAGGTATCTATACCAGTTATATCAGGAATAAACACTTCTGAGCTTAACTCCTCCTTTTAGGAATAATCCTGCAGTACATTTTCAGGGTGTCTGGGTGTTAGGGGAGGGGCATTACTTTTGGCGGGGGTCACATTGTACTTCTTCTGGGGTAGTTTGTACACCTTTGGTCCCCATCCTGCACTCAGTTCTCTGTGGCTCTTAGAAGCTGTCAGCATGCAGCAGCAGCCACACTTTGGGAAATTGCTTTGACTGGCCAGCTAAAGCCGATGGGTCTCAATCCCTCGGTGAGTTAGGGACTTTCCCCTGCATGTGAAAACGCAGCCTCCAAAATGTATTGGACCAACCCATGTCAATCTACCCTTGGGATGATTGTGTGACTGTTCCATTATTCTTTTAAAAGTTAGATTTTCTTCTGTCGGGGAGTGGGGGGCAGAGTATGGAATGAGCATAGGGGAAACATCAGTACGTCATATAGATGCCCTGTAAAAAGTGAGTGAACAAAGTGTGGAAACTGTGCACTAAATGTCTATTGTGGAAACAGTTCTGGTACTTGATATGTCAAGACTGGGTGGGACAACATTAGCTCTGCTACAATCCTTTCGGTATACAAGGAACCCATTCTAGAAGACAATTGCACTGCACAAGCTCAGAATCATTGTGTTTTTTTAACGTTCTTAGCCAGAGAAAAATACTCCCAGAAAAGGAACTCAGTTTGTTATGCTGTTTCATATTACAAACTGGAGCCTAAACCAGGCAAATAGGTGATTTGACAACATAGCAAACTAACATATGCTACTGCTTTTCAGGACACAAACTTGGCTATGCTCCTGTTAAGACTAAAAGAAGCTGGGGGTTTATACTGCTTCTGTTCACTGACAGAAAAGCACACCTTTCTGAGCAGTTTCAAATGTAGAGGGGATAGGAGGTACAAGCATCTGTGTTGTGTAAATAGTTCAAGTGTGATCAATCTACAGGGAAACAGAAAACACAATATATTTGCACTTACTACTCTCACAGCACTCATGTCCTGACTCAACTTATTATTTAGAGGGAGCAGAATTTGAATGTTTGGCTTTGCTTATGCCTCTCCTCTTCACTAGCCCTATACATTGTGATGCTCTCTTTGCTGTTGCTTCCTCCCCCTTCTCTGGTTTTTGTGTGTATGCATGTTATGGAACACAAGTAACTTGCATGAGGCAGCAGAGGATGGCTGAGTGGGCATATGAATGATGCACACAGACCTATTATTCCCTAACAACCCTTGTGTTACTTACGTCCATAAGTGGGAGAAGGGGGGGACAAACAGGGCTCTGTGCATGGCCACCATGGCCACAGTGGACTAGGTCATGTGCAAAATGTAATGTGCAAAGTACCTCTCAGGCTCGTTAATGTTGGATGTCTTAGTGCTATATTTCTGTCATAACAGAATATTACACTTGGGGATTTCAGAGCTTGCATTTTTCTGTTTATCTTTGTTAAAAGGTAAGCACCACATTGATCTGCTAAAGCTGGGTTTGTTTTGTTTTGCTTCTTGCATATCTTAAGGCACAGATATCATAGTTAAAAGAAATAGTCTAGAGAAAAGCATGTTAATATTCATTTCCATTGCCGCTTAGAGATTGTGTTTTGGGCTTTCAACAGTGTGTTTACTGAGAAAATAGAGGGGCTAAGCATCTTTTCAGCAAATGAGGAGTTTTAAATTTTCTGTTTTAACTTTGAGCTGTTCCATATAGAATATGTATTTACTTACCCCAGTTGCTAAAGTGGGAGCTAGTAGTTACAGGGTTTCCCCCCCAAATATTTTAGAGTCTTGGGTAAAAAACAAACTGTACAGTTTCATCCTTTGTACATAAGTGTTCAGCAGACTTTCCTCCTTGAACAAGTCTCCTCTGGCTGAAGCTTTGAAGTTGGTTTAATAGCAGAAGCTATTTGCAGGGATGGCAGTCCACTAACAGCTCAGTGAAAGAAGCAATGTTTCTGGCCAGCATCCACACAATTAGAATGGTGCAATCTACAAGCCATCATCTGAAATAAATGAGAGTGAAGTCATTGTATAACAGGATCAATGTTTCTTGCTTTTGAAAATGAAAATCTCATATTTCACCTCAGTTATGTTCCGTGTCTATTTGTGGAACAGCAAGACTCAAGACAACAGCAAGCCACAAGTCAATGATGTATTCATTGATGTTTTTGCTCACAGTTGGTCTGTATATGTCACTCTTGAGATCAAAGATGCTGTGCTTTCTTCCGCTCTTAGTTTTGCTTCTTTGGTCTTGTGCCCCCTCCCCACTGCTTGCTGTTGATAGAGTCCATGCCCTATATCCTCCCCACACTGCCTAATGCAGTGGGGTAGAGTGCTGGCATTGTGCGTGAGGAAATTGTGCTTCACAGTTTCCACTTGCCTAAGAAGACCGCTGAGTGGCCTTGGGCAAATTGTGTTACCTCTCAGTCTAAATAACCTTACTTGACTATTGTAGTTCTCAAAGGCTGATTTGGAGAAAGGAATGCAATAGAAATGTAACGTATAAAAAGAAATTGATAAAAAAAACAGGCACAGTTCAGTAAGAGCCGACATAGAACACCTAGTATCCTTTATAACACTTGACATGCTGCAAGCCCTTCTTAAGTGGTTGTGTTATTATCTACTGTATTTTAAAATATTTAAAAATATTAGAGTACAAGCAAGTGTGGCTCTGCAACAAAATGCTGCTGTGTACTCCTGGTGTGTATGTGTCACCTGAGCCTAGGGAGGTTGAAAAAAAGTTAGCAGAAAAGATCTTTGCTCTAGCTCGGTTTTCTTTCTGAAGAAAAAAAAATTGATTTGTTTTTAAGAGTTCTGGAACATTTCAAAGGACCAGCCCTCATGCAAGTCAATGGAACCTGAGGCTTATGTGTGCTTGATTTGGCCTAGGAAGAAGTCTGAGGGGGAGCAGTTTAAATAAATTGACCTTTTTGCCACCTGAAAAGTATGGGGGATTCTAAACTGGGAATCCCAACCAAACTCAGCCTCAGCATTGACCTGCACAGTGGAACAGGATTCTCACACCCACAATTTAGTATTGATTTGTTCCGTTTATAGACAGCTCTGTACTATGATTGCAAGGCAGTTCGCAATAAATCAATGAAACTATAAAATGCAAATCCGTACAAACAGCACTCAGTACAATACCAAAATAAATTAATAAATCCATAAAATTTGTAACTGATTATTTCAGCAGACCGCTCACGTCACCCAGCACAAACCAAACATCAGCATATCACAGATTTTCCTTGGTTTCCCAAAAAGGGAATTAGGAGGTTAACCAGAGTGCTGTTGGATGCAGTGCTGGGGGCTGCTGCTGAGATGGGAATCTGTGAAAATTGCCCTCCCCGCCCCTTTTCCAGCTAAGAATGCAGGAGCCTCTGCTGCTATTAATCAACTGATACATACACTCTTTATGACTAATCTATAGGATAGATATAGAGCTGAGGTGGGGGGTTGAGCTCCTGACCTTAAATGTCCTTTGGTGCTGCAGCTTGTAATAGACTCTTGTGCAAATCACAAAGGGGGGAAAAGGGAATGAGTAAACTAATCCATAGTAATGTGGAGCAGAAGGAAACTAAAGTATAAATATGCAAACACTCCTTTTAATGCCACTTGTGATGCAAAGAAGTAAATAGGGATTTGAAATAATCTGATGCTGTGGAGGCGCTCTGAGGTTTGAAGATGACTGAGGATGGGGATGGATGTGACTGACGCATTATAAATTTATACATCATTTAAAAATACATTTCATAAAAGGGAAGACATATTACTAGCTTTCAGTTAGTCTAATACTGTAGCAGATAAGTTTGGTATGTGAGCAGTGCTTTTTTTCAGCCGGAGTGCAGTTCCAGCACCTCTCAGGTAGGCACCATGGCTGCCAGTGCTCCCCCCGGTAAATAATAATAATAATAATAATAATAATAATAATAATAATAATAATAATAATTGATTTTAAACTCTTCTTCATATTATACCTCCAGTTGTTGTTTTTCTACTCTTTATAGTAATATTGTTGATGGAGTGGTTGTATTTTTATTTTGCTGTAAAGGTAGTTCAACTATACATACAATTTTAAAGATTGTTGAGAACTTGTCTATAATGCACAGGATATAATATCCTATAATAGTCTTGATGCTAATGGAAGTGTGGTGTTAAATCAGCTTAGGCACAAAAGTTTGCAGATTCTTCTAAGAATAACTGCTATTGTGGGTTGACTTTGTGTAAGAGTGTTTTCACATAGCTGGTCAACTTTTGACGTTTAAGTTAATAATATATAATTTCTTTATGAAGCCACAGATTGCCTTGCACCTGTTGTTGAAGATGCAGAGGTTCATAACAAGACATACGGGACTGGAGATAAATTAATAATCAGCTGTCATGAAGGATTCCAGATCCGTTACCCTGATTTAGACAACATGGTTTCAGTGTGTCAAGACGATGGAACATGGGATAATCTGCCCATTTGTCAAGGTTTAGTACACCAAAACATCCTCTTTTATAGACCTTACGCCTTGTCTCGGTGTAACTTGCCTATTTATCTTTCTAATTTCTACTTTCTTTTACTGCTGAAAGAGATAATGGGTACCTATAGTTCTTAGTACAGTAATACAGTACCTTTTGCCAAATGACTTTTTTTCAATGAACATGGGCAAAAAACATATTTGCATACCACTTGGTTTAGTACAAAGGTAGGGAACCTCAGCCCAGCACTCTGGCCACTCTGCCCAGTCTTCAGGACTCTGCCCAGGCCATGCTCAGTCCCAAGGCCTTACCTCTCTCCCTACACACTGTACTGGGCAGTCCTCAAATACTCTTGCCCGGCTGCAAGGTGTCCTTGAACTGTTGCAGTGTCTGCTTGCCTGGATGGAGGATGCAGGGAGCAGGGCAGTGTGTGGATAGAAACCTCTGGCTTTTGAGTGGCTGAAATGTAGCTTTACTATACAAAGGAAAAGTAACATCCATTACTTTGTCCATTTATGTCTCTGGCCACATCCACTTTTATGCATAGCTGTCAACTTTTCCCTTTTCTTGCGAGGAATCCTACTCAGAATAAGGGAATTTCCCTTAAAAAAGGGGAAACGTTGACAGCTATTCTTTCATGTCTGGCACCAACCACAGGTGGGAAAAAGATTTTAGGATGACCACTTGCACATCACCACAGAAGATAAAATGCCCACCTGAAGAGTGGATGGAAGATGTTAGATTTTTATAAAGTTTGCATATGCCTACTGTGTACTGAATAACTTTTCTGCATATATATTTAGAGAATAGTTTTAGCTACATTTTAGTTGCCCCTGTTGCTAGACAGGGAAAACTTTATTTTCAGGTGTGGACTGCTTTATTTTAGGTTTTTAAACTTTTTAAAAAAGGTTTCAGTTTTTACTTAGTGGAGTTATGCAGTGCCTATTATGCCTTCCTGCCATAAGTGAAAATGAGCAGATATATTTTATTTTTAAAGTCTTGGGGAGCAGGTAAGGAAAAAGTGAGCCCTAAGGGATGCTCCCATTCTCTCCTTCAGTGTGAGGGAAGCAACCTCTTGTTCTTTTCCTAGAAGGGAGAGGTGTTTGTATTTTTGTTTATAAAATTTAGTTATAGACTGCCTTTTTAGGCATAGCCCACTCAAGGCACCCTATGTATCATAAAAACACAATGCAGTTTTAAAACACAGCTATATAATTAAAATGGCAACTGTACAAACTTTTTTAAACACAGGTCGATTAAAAATAAATAGCTCTGCAGATTCTCGCTGCTAAAGAGCTATACTTCTTAAAGTAGCTTTCTTTTTAAGCTTATAAAATAAAGACTTAAAAGAGGGGGGAAAGCTGCTTGAAATAAACCCTCCTATAAATTTGAGAAGTTGAGGCAATCTCCATTTCCACGGGAAGAGTGCTCCATAAACTGGGGCAACCACAAATAAGGCCTTCTCTCCCATGGCACTGACCAAGGAAGCAAGATGAGCAAATATTCATGCTTGGGAAAGACCCATTTGGGTGTAAGTCCTTCCAATAACTTGGTCCCCAATTGTACTTTAGGTCAAAACCTTCACTTTCAGTTGGTCCTGGAAACACAAAGCTGATGAAGAACAGGTTTTACATACTCTGATCACCAACACCAAGGTGGCAGCATTCCTTTGCAGTTAAGTTTCTGTACTTTAAATGTCCAGAAAAAGAAAGTTGCATATTTCTGAAGCGGCCTGCAAGAATGCCTTAGTGTCAGTTATAAGCATCTGCACAGTCAGGGTGGTGGTAAGAATGTATTCTTGGTGTCTAGGAAAATTTTGTAGCATAAGGAGGAGAGGCGGTTTCTGAGGTAAATCTGGAGCTTGTATCATTCTGTGGAATTGGATGCCAGTGCAGATAGATGTCTGACATTCCCGTCCATGTCAGGTGGGGATCTGCCATGCCATGTTAGCTAAAGTTTCCAAGCAGGGCAAATTACAATAAATGGGCTACGCTTGGCTGCGGGGGCACAAATTGCACTATGACTAGATGCAAAATAATAGACAAGGCCATAGTGCCTTTTGACACTGTAAGCAAACTTAAACCAAGTGTACTTCTCAAAACAGATAATATAGTGTTATGTGTGTTTAATGGCAAAGTCACAAAAGTCACAGAATTAAGTACCTATTTGGTATGTTCCCATAGGGTTGTATTGGAGTAATTTCTACTCATAGTAGATCCACTGAAATGAATTGACTGAAGTTAGTTTTGTCTATTAACTTCAATGGAGATACTTTGACTATGATGGCTAACACTGGGTGCAACCTATAAGTTCCTATTTGAAATATCCTCATTGGGGATCCTTTGTTGCTAGCTAAAAATATGTTGGTGTATAGCTGTAAGAGTACATTAAATTTATTATATTAAATGAAGCTCAGAATAGGAGGCCCACAAAATGCACATGGTGCTCATTGAGATCGTTTTACAAATCTTTGAGCCTGTTTTGATTGATGGAGAAAGTAAGAATAAAGTTTGGTGTCCACTACAAAGCTCTCCTTTCAAGCAGCATCCATTTGCTTGCCTAAATATTTTTGCAGCTAGTGGGTAACTGTGGAAGCTTCTTAGTGTGGATGTTCAGACCCATTGCAACTAGTTGGAACTAGCCAATATTCCTTTCTTAACTGCATGCACCGATTACAATATATATAAGATGCTGAGTATCACACCTTTGAAGTGAACAAGCAATTGTTTGGATAAGTAGCGGTCTAAAAATGAAGGATTGCATGTGAAAAATAATAATTATTGAACTATAAACTGAAGGGGAGGGGCAGAATGTAGAAAAAGAGAAAATACTGCCATTTTTAATTAATCCTATGCTGATTTTGCAGACATTATATTATAATTTGCTACAGCTGTACACTAAACAATTAGGAGTAGTGATCTGGCACATTGCGGGGTGAATCTGAGAGTCGAATCAGATGAGCAGGAGTAACATTCGCTGTGGGGAGAGAAGGGAATATATATTTTAGCCTGATAGCTGTAATTGGGATGTTTAAAAAATAAGCGTCTCATAATAAGATACCTCCTTCTTCTTAATTTGCAGGTTGCCTGAGGCCATTGGTTCTTCCTCATAGTTATATTAACATATCTGAGTTCGAGTCCTCCTTCCCAATAGGAACTATGATATATTTTCAGTGCTTTCCTGGATATAAACTAGAGGGGACAGAGTTCCTTGAGTGCATGTATAACCTTATCTGGTCAGATAGCCCACCTAGGTGCCTTGATGTGGAAGGTAAAACATCTTATATCTTTTTAAAATATTTATTACTTGTCAGATAATATCTGGTATATTTTTTACTTCATTTAATGACTTTCCACTTCACCTTTCTCTAGACCCAAACTTAGATGTTCTATTCACACAATTAACTATTATGTGGAAGGTTTTTTTAAAAAATAAATTGCAGGTGTTGGGGTGGGGTATCCAAAAGTGGGCCCAGTCTGACATGGGAGGAAAAAAGCCCCTTAACCCTCTCCCTGCTGCTGCAGTGCCAATTCAGGTCACCCCCCCCCATGCCTTCTATTTGCAGCAGCGGGAGGCCCCATTAGCTAAAGTGGTGCTTCAGGTTAAGTACAGTTTCAGATTAAGAACGGACCTCCGGAACGAATTAAGTACTTAACCCGAGGTACCACTGTATTTTCATTCTGAAGTGGTACAATTCCAAGGGGACTGGACACCACTTGATTCTTCTGAATATGACTCCCGCCCCGGGTTAACTATCCTGAATGTATTTATTGTCTCTATTCCCCCCACCCTGCCCGCATTTGTTCTCACCTGTTTTTTTATCAAAATGTGTGCCCTCTCACATTCTTTGCAGTGCCTCATTGAAAACATGCCCATGAGAACAGGCTGCTTCTGCTTTTCCTCTGTCCTTCGGTCTTTCCACCAATTGGCATTTCTTGACAAGTCCAGCAAATATGAGTCCTTGTCTGAATAGTAATAACATTAATGTAGTTTATTCTGAGGTACAAACAAATGCCCTTAAAATACACTGGTTTTTTTGAAATTTAAATGTGAATGTATAAAAAAGAATGCTTCCATTTAAACTTTGCTGAGAATATGTCCTCCTTAGTCATGGCATCTGAAATAGTACTCCTGGTTTCCAGGATCATTTCTCAAGCCTATTCCAAGAATTTGTAGTGCATTATCTACTTCCTAACCTTCCAGTACATAGGCCAATGGGAGGGGTGTGTGTGTAGAGATTGCATATCACTTCCAATCATTCAACAATTTCATACATCTAAGTTTCTTCAAAACCCTGGATGAAACAGTATCTGATCCTGGTGAATCATTGCTGTTGGACCTATTGATTTGCTCTGAAACCTTTTTCTGCAGGAACTTCTATTAGTGATAGTGTTCAGCACAACTAACCAACTGAAAAGAATTGCCCTATGTAGGTGCTCACTTTTGTGTGAAGATGGAGGGATCATGTTCATTGGCACTGTGTTGAACTGTATCACCTTCAGTCCTATAGAATGAGCACGACAGTCTTACATTGTAATATTTTGGCAATATGTCTTCAGTGTTGCTTTTCCTTGGTTTGTTGTCCTTCAGTTGTCCAAAGCCCCCATTGATTCTCTCACATCTTTCCTTCCTCTTCTTTCATAACTGTATTTTATTGGTTTTCAGAGAGTTTACAAAAAGCAAACAGTATAAACAACTCTGGAGTTCTACAGATAATGATAATACTAGTAGTAAAAAAAACTTGTCTTAAACTTATGCATTGTCGAATAGAAAAATGAGTACCTGTGACTGATTTTCTGTGTCCCAGTTGACAAGCTTCGCCAAAAGATTTGAGCAAGCAGGGTGTGGAAATTAAAACTCTATTGATACTTCTTTCTAACTTAATACCCATGCAGTTTATTCTTGTTTGTGCACATAATACTAAGTTACAGTTTAGTGTGCTGTACAAACAACACAACTGTGAAATTTGTTCAGTGCCCCTGCTTGGCTTCTAAAAACGAATTGTGCGTCTGTGATAGAGGGGTGGGGTTGTTCTTTTCCTTTAGCCCCTGGCTCCAGAAATTACATTTGTTATTTCCTTGTTATGTTCCTAAATATGGACAGATGGGGGAAAGTTGCTTCCTGTGGTTAATGGTGAGAAGGGAGGATACAGGCAGCAGGTTTAAATTGGAAGATGGATCAATTAAGGTTTTAATAACCAGGAAGAATTGTCTATAAAGAATGGTTTGGCAGAGGAACAAATATTCATGTGAACATGTAGATTTTCAACACTGGAGGCTTTTAAAAAAGGATAATTAGATGATCTGTCAGGAATGATTTGGATATAATTGGTATTGCTGAAGGTCAGGAAATTGGTTTAGTTGGCCTTTACCGTGTCAATTTTTATCTTCATCTGTGCATTAACACTGGTGCAAATATTTATGGAATTACACCTGTATTGTATTGTTGCTTGTAGCTTGTATATACATACACAAATGTTCAGTATTAACAGATAAGTGCAAAGTATTTTGTATGTGGAATAAAAACACTAGAGATAAGAAGAATTTTCAAAATCTGCCTAGTTTATGTAGGATTCTTTCTTACTCTATAATAACATGTTTGCAAGGTTTGCGGTTTTCTTCTTTCGGAGACAGTTTTTCGCATTTCAACTGGTAATAAACCTAAATAAAATAATACTGTGTTAGTGTCGCATGAATAAAATGAAATTATATTATCAATCTTTGAAGGCTGTCATATCTGTGCATATAAACACCTGATTTGGTTGCCCCCCCATCCACTCCATTATGGCATCCTGGAAAGCATATTACTGCTGAAATAATAGAAGTGTTTTGAAATATGCCATACTGTAGTAAGTTTGCAAACACATTTTTTCCCCCATCTGTGGACATTGTAGGCTTGTGTAGGCAGGGGGCAGAGGCTGCAAAGTGACTCATTCCTGTTGCATATCCTTCTCCCCCTCCCCACCTCTCCATTGCTGAATGTTTATAATCTTGAAGCCATGCACACAATACAGTGCTAAGAGAACAAAATATTGGCTTGTTATCTGCGTCTCCTTTTTATGGCTTCTATTCCAGTTTGATAATAGGGTTGTCAAACTAAATCACTACTTTATTCCTACTGTCACCTGTGTGTTCTGTGTAGAAACCCCTTGGTACAGTTTCTAGTTAATCAAATCTCTAAGCATCTTTTTTTTTTTTTTAAGCTGCATTTTCTTCCCCAAAGTGTTGCAACATATATCTTTTGAAAAATCCATTTCTCCTCCTCCCTGGACTATCAAATTGTGCTAAAGGGTTAGGCAATAAGAGAGAAGAGCTGGTTACTCCCTGAGGCCTGCCTTTTAATATTGAACTTACATTTTACGTAAGGATAAGCATGCTTGCTTTTTGTCATGGAGGGAGAGCTGTATTACCGTTTTGTATCTTGGACCATATTGATTGATTGAGCACGAGGTCAGTGGATAAATCTCCTTTGCTTTATTCCCACTAAAGGTTTTGTACGTATTAGAACATGGGTAGGCAAACTAAGACCCAGGGCCCAGATCCAGTCCAATTGCCTTCTAAATCCAGCTCGCGGGCGGTCTAGGAATCAGCGTGTTTTTACATGAATAAAATGTGTCCTTTTATTTAAAATGCATCTCTAGGTTATTTGTGGGGCCTGCCTGGTGTTTTTACATGAGTAGAATTTGTACTTTTATTTAAAATGTATCTGTGGGTTATTTGTGGGGCATAGGAATTTGTTCATTCTTTTTTCAAAATATAGTCCGCCCCCCATAAGGTCTGAGGGACAGTGGACTGACCCTTCTTGAAAAAGTTTGCTGACCCCTGTATTAGAAGCTATACTGTCAGTCAAAGCTTCAAACTCAGCTAACACAGAGATTTAAAAGTCAATATTATGCCGTTTATAGTTACTTTTGAATGATACTCAGATTATTTCATTTTCCAGACTGCTGCTGCTGCTGTTACTACAGTGGTACCTTGGGTTAAGTACTTAATTCATTCCAGAGGTCCGTTCTTAACCTGAAACTATTCTCAACCTGAATCACCACTTTAGGTAATGGGGCCTCCTGCTGCCGCTGCTCCGCTAGAACATGATTTTTGTTCTCATCCTGAAGCAAAGTTCTTAACCTGAAGCACTATTTCTGGATTAGCGGAGTCTGTAACCTGAAGTGTATGTAACCCAAGATACCGCTGTACTTTATTTATTGCCTTATACTATGGGATCTGAAGGCAATTTATATCATAGAACAGAAAACATAAGAATTGGTTCAATTAAATAAAACAACAAACTAAAAGTGATCATATATAAATCCAAAGCAATTTTAAACCTCCAACTGCCATTACAGATATTTGTATAATTAGCATTTTTTAAAAAAAACAGCTATTAAAAGAGCCATCAGGCCATGTAACATAAAAATTAACAGTAGGTGGTGGTTGCCTGAATTTACTCAGTTTGGAGGTTATGATGGGGAGCGTGCCTGTCATGATCACCCACTTGGATAAATAATTGTTCTCAAGCTTCCCTGCACCAACCCCATTTTACAGCTTTCTCTGTAGTTTTAGGTGTGTGGTTTGGTTTTTAATTATATTAAATGTTGCAAATGCTAGCAGTAAATAAGGCACAAAATCTAGTCAGATTAGCCTTCTCCCAGTCAGAGGTTTGAGAGACTAATCTTGGTACTTTGAAATCTCTATGGAAAGCTGAAGGGGAAATGTCTACTGTCCTTATATAACTTGTCTGTCAACATTAGCAATAGATCCCCTAATAAACTTTGATGCGATATCTTTCCTTTCTATTTCCTTTCCCCTTCATGCCCATTCTTTGAGAGAAATAGTGAGCCCCATCTAAGTCTATATTTCAACAGGGTTTATGATTTTTCTCACATAAATGTTGACAACATTGCTGTAAAAGAATAGTTTAGTACTGTATCTTTTGCTGCAGGATGTTTGCTTATTTTTAGAAGATTGGATTAAGTTCCACTTTATTTGGTATTACTGGATAAATTACATTATTGTTGTTTCAATGCCTACACAGGAATCTGCATTTCTTCTAACTCCCAAAGCCTCAACATTTTGGACTACTCTGCTGCTTACAAAGCCCATGGACCTAGAGAAACATAGATACCTAATTAAACAAAGTTATATGGCACGGAAAATTATTGTTACATGCCACCCCAGTCTCCATAGCAGGGTGAGATTCCAGGGAGTCCAGGGGCTTCCTCAGAGTTATAAATGATGTCCTTTGGAAATTTCTGGGTCCAGAGGGTAAAAGGTCTGTCACCCACAAATTCACAACAGTATACAAGTATAGCAACAAGTCTCTCTCTCTCTCTCTCTCTCTCTCTCTCTCTCTCTCTCTCTCTCTTTGTGTGTGTGTGTAGGGAGTACTGACATCACATTTAGACTTGGTAGAGATTACTGAATCTGCCTTATTCATCTTATTTATTCAGCTCACACACAACCAGTACAGACTCTTATACCTCTATACAGTTGGTTAGTACTTCGTCAAATAACAGAAAAGACCATGGCAGTAGTTTAGATTTTGCTACTGTTCTTATGTTTGTGCTAGAGGTAACTAAATATGGCAATGCAGTCATATCAATTCTTTAATTAGGGATGTTGTATTTCTTAGGACAGTCTGTGGAATAATATCACTCTCCCACTCAGAGCATCAGTCTCACATGCAAGGATATTCCAACTTGCCTTGGCTCACCTGAATGAGTATTCAGATGCAAATCTTGTACCCAGGTTGCTTGGAATATAAATTGAGATTTATTTATTTTTAATAAATATTTATTAAAGTTTTTAAATATAAATGCACAAATAATAAACAATCTTACTTCTGTCACAAACATAATTTCATCACTTCTTTGGACTCCCTCGCGTCTCCCGCTCCCATTTACATCGTTAAAAGTTTTTTCCAAACATATTATCAACTTGTTTACAATCTCGTGTCCACTCATTCAAATATAATCTAGCACTTCTTCCAAAAAATTTTATATTTTCTTTAGTCTCACTTATCATCAAATTTAAATCTAATTTAGTGGTGGCCAATTTTTTATAATCTAGCATCCTTCTTAACATTCAACCAAATTACAATGTTTTTGTAGATACATCTTGAATTTCTTCCAGTCTTCCTCCATCTTCTCTTCTCCCAGAACACGGATTCTGCCAGTCATCTCGGCCAGTTGCATATAGTCCATCAGCTGCATCTGCCACTCTTCCAGTGTGGGTAGATCTTGAGTTTTCCAGTTTTTTGCGATGAGTATCCTTGCTGCCGTTGTTGCATACATAAAGAATGTTCGGTCCTTCTTTAACACCTTCTGGCCGACAATACCCAGAAGGAAGGCCTCTGGTTTCTTAGTGAAGGTATACTTAAATACCTTTTTCAGCTCATTATATATCATTTCCCAGAAGACCTTCACCTTAGGGCATGTCCACCAGAGGTGAAAGAATGTTCCTTCATTTTCTTTACATTTCCAACATTTATTATCAGACGAATGGTATATTTTGGCAAGTTTAACTGGGGTCATGTACCATCTATATATCATTTTCATTACATTTTCCTTCAGAGCATTACATGCGGTGAAGTTCAGCCCAGTGGTCCACAACCTTTCCCAGTCCTCAAACATAATGTTATGCCCAATGTCTTGTGCCCACTTTATCATAGCCGATTTAACCATTTCGTCTTGTGTATTCCATTTTAACAGCAAGTTATACATTCTAGATAGTACCTTAGTCTTTGGTTCTAACAATTCTGTTTCTAACTTCGATTTCTCCACCTGGAACCCTAACTTTTTGTCATTTTTAAAAACTTCTTTAATCTGAGCATAGTGTAACCAGTCTCGCACCTTATCCTTCATTTTCTCCAAACTCTGCAATTTCCAATTGTCTCCATCTTTTTCTAATATTTCCCAATATTTTGGCCATTTGGCCTCCATATTGGGTCTTTTTCGGGCCTTAGCTTCCAGAGGTGAAAGCCACCTTGGAGTTTTATTTTCCAATAAGTCTTTATATTTTGTCCAGACGTTAAACACTGCTTTCCTGACAATATGGTTCTTAAAGGCCTTATTGATCTTAACTTTGTCATACCATAAGTATGCATGCCAACCAAAAGCATTGTTAAAACCTTCCAGGTCCAGTACGTCAGTGTCTTCGAGAAGTAGCCAGTCTTTTAGCCAGCAGAAAGCTGCGGCTTCATAGTATAAATTGAGATTTTAAACTGAGATTCCCATTTCATGGCTCTGGTAGCACTTTTTAATACAGAGATGTACAATTTTTTTTTAATTGTTCTGCTTTATTTCTTAATGAATAACAGGAATGGAACTGTAAACTTGATAAACCAGAATGAAGAATAAAATTCTGTATTAACTGCTGGATGCATCTGTCAGGAAGGCAAGATTCCCTCTGTTTGGGATAATAGGTTAGGCAGGACTTATTTTGAAAAGCATTCTATAATTTCCAGAGTATTTTGAATAGCAGTTTTCCAGTGCATTGTAATACAGCAGCTAATCTGGATTTGAGAGGAATGTAATGCCTTTTTATTCAAAGGCTCTAAAGCATTTTTGAAGGGTGATAAACCTCACGAAAGGAAGCAAAGGTTTAAGCAGCAAGGGCTACTGTGCATTTCCTCGGCTAATAAAATAGATTATCTGGTTGGTTCTAAACCCATGCAGGCGGATCTCTTGCCGAACTTGAATTGCTTTTTCTGCTGCCATCTGCTTCTTTTGTACAGTGGAAAGATGCTTTTGGATCACAATGCCTGGTAAAATCAGAATGAAGACCAAAAGTGGCCCATTATCTCCTAGATACCTTCTCAAGAAGACAAAAAATATACATCCCTTTTTAATGGGTAATAGATTAGGCAAGTACCCTACAGTCTGTGAGACAGTAATATCAGTGGTGGTTTTTTCATAAGAACAACAAGGGCACTAGCTCACCAGCAGCAGTCAGTCTCCCGCTTCCCTCCAGAGGAGGGGTCAGCAACCTTTTTCAGCCATGGGCCGGTCCACCATCCCTCAGACCATGTGGTGGGCCGGACTATATTTTTTTGGGGGAAATGAACGAATTCCTATGCCCCACAAATGACCCAGAGATGCATTTTAAATAAAAGCATACATTCTACTCATGTAAAAACATGCTGATTCCTGGACCCTCCGTGGGCCAGATTGAGAAGGCAATTAGGTTGCCTACCCCTGCTCCAGAGCTTAAACTCTCCCCTTCTTCCATGTCATGATCACTCTCTGCATGTCTTTCTGCTTTCTGTTGCTTGACCTGGCACTGCCCCAGTACTCTCTAGGGAAAGGGAAGGATGTACTGAATTTCAGAAAAAATAGTGTTGTGATTCTTTCCTTGACGCTGGAAACACCTAGCCAGTCAGGATGACACAGTTATTTCCTTCCCACAACAGATCCACAGGAAGCTCTTCAAAAATATATCCACCTATCTTATTCTGATTGTGGCCTAGGACCGTTCTTAACCTGAAACTGTTCTTAACCTGAAGCACCACTTTAGCTAATGGGACCTCCTCCTGCTGCCGCGCCGCCGGAACACGATTTCTGTTCTCATCCTGAAGCAAAGTTCTTAACCTGAGGTACTATTTCTGGGTTAGTGGAGTCTGTAACCTGAAGCGTATGTAACCCGAGGTTGTTGTTGTTGTTTAGTCGTGTCCGACTCTTCGTGACCCCCTGGACCAGAGCACGCCAGGCACTCCTGTCTTCCACTGCCTCCCGCAGTTTGGTCAGACTCATGTTTGTAGCTTCAAGTACACTGTCCAACCATCTCGTCCTCTGTCGTCCTCTTCTCCTTGTGCCCTCCATCTTTCCCAGCATCAGGGTCTTTTCCAGGGAGTCTTCTCTTCTCATGAGGTGGCCAAAGTCTTGGAGTCTCAGCTTCAGGATCTGTCCTTCCAGTGAGCACTCAGGGCTGATTTCCTTCTTGCAGTCCATGGGGCTCTCAAGAGTCTCCTCCAGCACCAGAATTCAAAAGCATCAATTCTTCGGCGATCAGCCTTCTTTATGGTCCAGCTCTCACTTCCATACATCACTACTGGGAAAACCATGGCTTTAACTATATGGACCTTTGTTGGTAAACCGGAGGTACCACTGTATAATAATAAACGCTACTAATGAGCTCAGGGTTTTTGCAGGTTATGTAGCCAAAACAGGGCTAGGTTTGTAGAAGTTGAAAAATGCTTATGAATACAGCCTAAGGGGCAGCCCCCTCCCCCTGCTGCAAAAAAACAACAACAAACAAACCTCAGCCCAATGGAGGATTCACTCCCCAAGGAAGCAGTGATGGCCACAAACTTAGATGGCTTAAAAGGCTCAGACCAACTCATGGAAGATAGCTATATTCTATCTCCACTGGGAATCATGAGAGGGCTTACCGCTGTGGCAACAGGATGCTGGTCTAGAAGGACCATTGGCCCAATCCAGTAGGCTCATCTTGCATTCTTGTGACTGAGCATGCTCAGTGTCAGGGTGAATCAGAAGACTCAAGTGAGGGTGGAAATAAGTATTATGAAAGAAAGCATAGCTGACTAGAGCTCTGGGCAGAAGCACTCTGCACAGCAGGGCCCACTTCATTTGGTTAGGCTAGAAGTTTTGTAATGCACAGGACTATCTCAAAGGCATCGCCTAACTGGCTCTTTCTATTCTGAATTAATAGTCTGCAAAAGATTGGTCTTAACGCTAATAATGTTGAATGAAGCAGTAATGTTTTTAGTGGCTTTGACAGATGATGACTTCTTTTGAAAAGGCCTGTGCGAGCCTGCAGGTTATCAATTAAAATATCAGTATCTCAGTTTGTGAGCTTACCGTAAATATAACAATGCGTCTCTTAGTGCACACACAGATTTTTTGGAAAGCAAGAGACTGAATTTGCCTGCATTAGCATAAAATTAATTACTTAGTGAATGGAAAGCCTTTATTCCCATGGGTGTAACTACAATAAGAACAAAGTACAATTTGAATCAAGGATAACTTGGTTATTTTCAAACCTGCTCCATTATTCTTTCATCTGTGGTCCTTACTTGGGGGGGGGGGAGAGCAGCAGGCAAGAGGTTGTTGTTGTTTTTTATAATAATAATAATAATAATAATAATAATAATAATAATAATAATAGAGAAATAGCATTTGCCTTACCTGTTTAAAATGTATATATTTTTATTTGTGTCTGTTTCCAATGCATTCTAGGTCCAAAATACACACCTATCCTCTTTTCTCCAAAAGATAACAACACGCTAGCTAACATAATTGTTGCTTTTCATTACCACAGATAGAGAGTATTGTTCTTTCCACTCTAGTGTGTGCCTTGACTCTCCTCTTGTAGTCTTCTGAAGACATTTGGCTTTACAGTTGATCTGTGCTAGTAGGACTTCATTGGGAGGTGATTGTGGGAGCTCATCCCTGCACACTGCTGTTCTATAATCAAATATCTAGAAATGGTAATTCCTAATAGACAAACGAGCCCGTGTGGCATTGTTCATTTTACTTCCACTCTATTGTTTTTGGTTCCTTAATATTGTTGTTGTTTTTTTAAGTTGTTGTGTTTTTTTTTTGAAAAAGATTTTCTTGTGTTACAAAACAAAAAAATAAGGAAAAGTATGTTTAGTGTCTTCACTTTCAGTTCATGGAGTCTTTTTCGCAGTTTGGGTAATGCATTGGGCCTTTCTGAATGTCAGAAGAGGCAGCAGGTGGCATTGCTGCAGGCTTGAAATTTTGCTTCTTTAAAGTAGTTAATCTCTCTGGTGGAAAATCTTTTCATGTTGCTTGGCGTTGGATCACTGCTCTGTATTGACACATCTCTGACAGCCTGTTATCTATGCCAGACCCTTGCAAATCAACACTATTGCAAAGATGTTTAGATAGAGAAGCAGAGAAGTGGCTAGGGACAGCAGGTAATAGAGTGTCCCCTAATCAGCTAAGATTATTCTTGTCAGAGAGGTTTGCTTGTTGAGAGAGCTTATCAGCAGTTTCTTTCCCTTGGTTCCTTCCCATTTAGAGCCGTTGTTTTAAGCCAAACAAGGAAAGCGTTTCAGACCTTCCTAATGAATCATCTTGCATTCCCTTAGGTTGAGTCCAGCTTGGAAAAGATGTAGAATATTGCTTTCTGTGTGAATTATGTGCTCTAGTTTCCAGATATTATAATTTATAAAGCTTTGCCTAGTGAAAATGCAAACAAAGCCATGTCTCCAGGGCATGCAGAATAGAAAGTGTTGCACATTACATTCAGGCTCTTCTGAAGGTTCGTTTAATGTCTTGTTGTGCTTTTTTGGGTAGGTGGGGTAGGGAATTACTTTTGAAATACATTATTCATGTAAGTAGATGCATAGGGAGAAGTTACTGAATTGTGATTTCTGTGGGAAATCTACTGTTGTGAATTGATGCGTGCATTATTTATATCTATGCAGTAGGTCTTTACTGCATAATAGAGGCATGAAATCCAAACACAGCAGCCGTTGGAAGGAAACAGTGAACAAATTTGCTCTTTCCTGGAAAGGAGCCGAGCCTGACCCTTTTTAGGTAACCCAAATCTATCTCCAGTGCACTAGGCACCTGCTGCTGTTTAATAATAAATTAATATTCTGCAGGTTCAGCTATTGAAATGAAAATGCTGGTAGCAGGAATTCAGCATGCAGAGCTTGTGACACAAAGGGGGTTGTTCTGTTAACTATTTTGGCTTGAGGTAGTGGATTTGCTTTCTAGTCTCTAAAGATCCATTACACAAATGATGCTAAGCCCCCCCCCCAAAAAAGGTTCTTTTGAGTCTGTGTATATGGTTAATGAGGGACACGGGTGGCGCTGTTAATGAGGGACGCAGGTGGCGCTGTGGGTAAAACCTCAGCGCCTAGAACTTGCTGATCGCATGGACGGCGGTTCGAATCCCCGCGGCGGGGGGCGCTCCCGTCGTTCGGTCCCAGCACCTGCCAACCTAGCAGTTCGAAAGCACTCCTGGGTGCAAGTAGATAAATAGGGACCGCTTACCAGCGGGAAGGTAAACAGCGTTTCCGTGTGCTGCGCTGGCTCGCCAGATGCAGCTTGTCACGCTGGCCACGTGACCCGGAAGTGTCTGCGGACAGCGCTGGCTCCTGGCCTATAGAGTGAGATGAGCGGACAACCCTAGAGTCTGTCAAGACTGGCCCGTACGGGCAGGGGTACCTTTACCTTTTACCTATATGGTTAATGCAGCATATAACATTGGCAACAGGTGATTCTTAAATTGTAAAAGGAAAGGCACCAGGGCTGAATTCAGCCCATTAGTTTTATCCTCTTGCCTGGAAGCCCTAATCTAAGTGAGAGTGGTTGTGGTTACCTTTTATTTAGCAATGAGTAAATGGAGAGTTTCTGGAGTCTGTGTGGATATGGTATGGAGCTAAATTATCCAGTGCTTTCTAAACAGCTGCAAAACTGCTCCTAATGTTGCATGTACAACTATATTTAGTAAAAATACTATGAATTCAAATAACTGTATCTGTAAAATAGGAATGCCAGTTACCTGCCTTACTTGATGTATTAGTGAATGTTTATATAATACTCTGCACACCAAAATGCCAATTTAGACACCTGTTGCTTGCTTCTTTTCTTTGTAAAACAACCTTCATAAAATAAATGAAATGCTAATGTATTGGAGCAATGTGTAAATGGTGATGCATTGATGGCCATCCCTTCACATTTAATTGTGGTGAAATATAAAACTGTTGATGTTTCTTTTCATATGTACCTTTTTGGTCAGTCCTTAACATCTGTTGCAGGTGTATAGTACAATTCATTGAAAGTTAGGTTTCCTTAACAAATCAGAAATCAGTGGGATGAGTATTTTGCTGTGCACTTCATCGATTTCGTCAATTTCAATGAGCTTTACATATGCCTACCTTGTGCTGGATAGCACTCAGCATTCATCCCCTCCTGGTGGTATTAGGAAGTGCTTCTGTATTTTGAACTTTTCTTTCTTTATGAGGTTCCAAGGAAGCATTTAATGTTTGGTGTATGTATATCTGCACCACAGACAAATAGCAAGTTCAAGTACGGATAGAAACATTTATCGAAACCAATAAACTAATTGAACTACTATTCCCCTTCCTCCACCTGAAATAATTATTTGTGTACTTGTAGCTTTCTGTAGTCTTTAAGAGCTGGAGGTGATAAACCTCTGTTGCCTGAACTACTTTAGAGATGTCAAGGCTGAATGCCTAGGTAGTCCTATTCTATTAAAAAAAAAACACCCTCATTTTATTTACTTACTTATTTATGAAAATATTTATAGACTGCCCACTCATATAAATTTTCAAGCTTGTGCCAAATCATATACATAGGTGCAATAAAGCACAAGATACCACAAAACCATTTCAAAATAATCACTATAATGACTGGGAGAATAGAGGTAGAAATTGCTCTGTAGTCTGCTGGGTTGTGTCTTGTTAATTTTATTGCCTTGGTATGAAAATTATAATTGCCAATGCACAGGGCTCAGGCCTGTAGTTTGCTAATATATTGGTTTGTAAATGGCATAAATAAAGGGATGTGCACAAGCTTGTTTGTGTATTGAGATTGCATGCAATCAGATGTCAAGGAAATAAGCAACTATCTTAATTTTAAAAGACATCTGAAGGCAGCCCTGTTTAGGGAAGTTTTTAATGTTTAATGCTGTACTGTGTTTTTAATATTCGGTTGGGAGCTGTCCAGAGTGGCTGGGGAAACACAGCCAGATGGGCGGGGTATAAATTCTGATTCTGATTATCATCCAACATTGCATTCAGTTTATATTTATTGATGTCGGTCATGCAATGTTATACCTCACTCATCCTCACATATGTTTGGTCTTTTTGTGTCCAAGTTTGTCCACTACCTCCTATGGTGACTCATGGAGATTACATTTGCCACCCGCGGCCTTGCGAGCATTACAACCATGGGACTGTGGTTGAGTTCTATTGTGATCCTGGCTACACTCTCACCAATGATTACAAATATATCACCTGCCAGTATGGAGAATGGTTTCCGTCATATCAAGTATACTGTGTCAAAACAGGTAATAAACAACAACTTGAGAACCTGACCTGTACATGAAAGTTTAGACCAGGGTAGTCAACCTTTTTATACCTACCGCCCACTAATGCATCTTTCTTGATTGTAAAATTTCCTTACCTCCCACCAGTGCTCGATGGAAGGAGGATTCAGCTTGTGCTGTAGAACCTCCTACCGCCCACCTAGAATCCTGAAACGCCCACTAGTGGGCAGTAGGGACCAGGTTGATAACCCCTGGTTTAGACAGTAAACATTCAGGCAAATAGAAGTGGAAAGGTGGGGTCCCCTATTTAACAGTGCGCAATCTTACCAATGTAACATTTATTTTGGCTTTGGTTCTTGTTATGTTGATGTGTTTATATGCAGATAATTTTTAAAGGACATATTATATATACACAGTACTCCAGGTGTGGTCTGACCAAGGCAGAATAGAACACAACTATTACTTCCCTTGATTGGCACACTATACTTCTATTGATGCAACCCAGATTAGCATTGCCTTTGTTGTTTTTTTGCTCTTGCATCACACTGTTGACTCATGTTAAGCTGGTGATATACTAAGACCCCTAGACCCTTTTCACATGTTCCACTGGCAATCCAAGTGTCCCCCATCTTATATGGGCTGGTTCTTCCTGCCTGAATGTAGAACCTGACATTTATCACTATTGAAATTCATTTTGTTAGTTTGGGCCCAGTTCTCCAATCTCTTAAGGTCATACTGAATCCCTATTCTGTTTTCTGAGGCATTAGTTACCCCTCCCAGTTTTGTGTCATCTGCATGATTGTAAAGTATTTGGGCCCTGATCCTTTATGGCTCTAATGAAAAGTAAGTATTAAACCATTATTACCTAACATGACACTTCTTCATTATCGTTTGTGCCACAGAACAAACTTGGCCAAACACACAGGAAACTCTCCTGACAACATGGAAGATTGTGGCATTCACTGCTACCAGTGTTCTTCTGGTGCTTCTGTTAGTTATCCTTGCCAGAATGTTCCAGACCAAATTTAAGGCACGCTTTCTTCCAAGGTTAGTAACGCTTTTCTCTTATGTTCTCCTCCTTCCCCTTCTCCCAGTAGTTGGCAGTGTGGTACTGTATTTAATCCTTACTTGATTTTACTGCACTATATTCTTTTTTAATAAATATTGCGAACCACTCTCTTATATGTATCATCAAGGGTGGTAAACGAAAGCCCTGAATGAACAAGCAAATCAATAATGTCCTTTCAACCCTCTTATCTTAAACTAGGGTGGCTGCCAGCGGTGGCTCCCTGTTTGTGGAATGCTCTCCCCAGGGAAATTCTCCTGGCACCATCATTATGTATCTGTAGGCAAAAACCTTCATCTATAACCAGGCCTTTGGCCTTTAACTATCTGTGACCTTTTAGAAGTGGGTGGGATGTTTTTAAAGTATTTCTCTTTCCTCTTGGTTTTAATGTATTCATGTGGGATTTGTTGTCTATTTGTTTAGTTGCAGGTCGCTTTGGGTTGCCCTGGGCAAAATAAAGCAACTGACAAATTTAATAAAAGTAAATAAAGTTGCTATTCGCAATTGATGTGTCCGTCGCCTTAATGCGCAATACAGATGCAGTATGCCATGAAAGTTAGCTGAGATTTTCTCACTGCCAACCTTGGATTTCCCAGCCTAACTTGTGATTCTGGGAATCTTAATGTAGGCTGATGTTCACAGTGTGGAATGAGGAATAAGAGAGTTCCTTATCTTTGCCACCCAGCTGCTTGCTTTCCTTCTCCCACCTCTTCCCCGGTTTGCTGGAGCTATTTAGCTTATTGTGACAAATTGCACATGGCTATCGGTCTGAACAGATACCTGGGCATATTTGAAGTAAATATTAATGATGCATTGCCTCGATTTCAGGTTATTAAAAACTTTCTAAGTGGCAAACCTCATATGTTGCTGGAAGATGATATTCTGCCATTCACACTCTCTCACACACACACTCACGCACACTCTTTCTCTCCTTCCAATGTAGAGGAGCTCAGGAGAATTGCAGCAGTGGCCCTGACTTCGTGGTGGTGGATGGTGTTCCTGTGATGCTACCTTCCTACGATGAAGCTGTGAGCAGTGGATTGAATGCCTTGGCACCTGGATGTGTGTCCCCTGCTGGACAGGGGTATGTTTTACAGGCTGATGATCAGAACCCTCCAGCTTATCCGGGGCCAGATGACTTGGGCAGGTTGCCAGCGGAATTTGATACCTGTGACAGCATTTCAGGCTCTTCGGAACTTCTTCAAAGTTTGTACACATCTTCTGTGTGTCAAGTGGGAGCACATCCTATCTCAGAGAGAACTGATGCTATCAATAGCACCACCGGGGAAGTAGCATCAACCAGCCCAAGCATTGACATTGCAGATGGTAATTTTGATTTTTGAACATTATGTGAGCTTGTTTTAGTGTCAGAGGTTTTTCCCCCCATATGAAGAAGCCATGAGATTGTGCTTTGGAGAAGGAACCTATCTGCATATTGGGTCTTTCTTTCTGTTCCAGCCTATGTCTCTTTTGCTTCTGACTTTTTTAAAAAAAAAAAACCACAACAACAGCAGCAGCAAATTCTTTACAACTCAAAGTTTCACCACCACCTTGCATCAGATTCTACCAAGGATTTGTGCCTAAAAATTCCTTTTTGGCAGGAGAGGGTTAACGCGTCCCCCACTGCAAACGACTGAACATTTGCTGGAGGTCAGCTTAGCTAGTTTTCTTGGGTACATGGCACATCTTTAAAAACATGTGGAGTTATAGTCTGGGCCTGGAGTATGAGAGTAGCCCAAAATGCCCTGTTTCATCAGCCTATGCCCTAGTTCTTTTTTTCTTGGTGTTTCTTTCTTTTTTTTTATAGTAATGAGCGCACACACTACATTACAGTAAAATTCAACATGGTATCTACCTAGTCTTTTGTTACTCTGTCTGAAAGACCAATCCAATTACCTTGTTGTAATATTGATTTTTCTCAACATCCAGCTGTGTATTTCAATGAGCTATGTATAGTTTACTGTGGTTTGTGTAATGCTCAAAGTCAGAGTCAGTGGCAAACTGGTGTTAGCGGCTGATTTTCATGGTCACCTACTCTAATGAAGACATACGCTAAGTCATCTTTTATGCTGAGAGCAAATAATAGTAGTAATGATAATAATTTCATTATTTATACCTCGCCCATCTGGCTGGGTTTCCCCAGCTAGTAAGATCACGCTTAGGATCCAACATTATTGAATAGGTTCCACGGCCAATGTGATTTTTGGCCATCTTTAAAATTTGGCTTGCCGAAGGTTTCATGGCCTCTTATTCCTCTGCATGTTGAACTGTTTCATGAAACATACTAATTAAATGACTCCAAATTAGTCATGAATGTGTGCCAGGCTTCAAGCACACAAGCTGAACGGGGGAGGGTGGGCGGGAATTGAATCTTCATTTAATTCTCATTCTGAAAACTAGCCTGGCCTAAGAAAGAATAATCAGAGGACTACTTCACTGCACAGCCACCTGCAAAGTGCTTTGAACAATTAGTCTGATTTGTATGCAGCCATGTAGCATACTTTGTAATTGCACCAGGTCGCTATGTAGTAAAGTAAAAGGAAAAAAATGGGTTGTCTGGCTCCATGCATAAAGTGCCTTAACCTCTTAGCAACAGCGGCCCTGTTAATGGCATGTTATAGCAAAATAACATTTCAGGTCCTCCCTTCACAGAGTTCACTATTAAAACCCAATTAACTCTTTCTTTTATTTTCTAGAAATTCCATTGATGGATGAAGACCCTTAATCTGCACAAATCTTGATCATTACCTGCTCACACCTCTTGGGGGGGGGGCGTAAAAGAATCATGCACATATGTATACAAACATACCTATATATCTATATAAATCTCTATATAAAGACTGACTAAATATCGGGGGAGGGCATTTTCGGTTTTTATAAATCTTCCACATTATGATGTCACCAGATTTTTTTGTGCACATATCTTAATCAACTTTGGGGGTTGAGAGCATCAGCTATTCAACGGCAGCTTTACAAAAATGAATCCTGAGGATTTGATGAGACTAGTCACTGCAAAAGAACTATAGATTTATGGAATAGTGATGAGTGTATCTGCATCGCAGGAAGTCTTAACTGCTCTTTAGAAACACCAGTGAAAGTGGTTTGTGGCACAGGTACAAACTGCCTAAAGAAAGCATGTCAGATGATGTAAATTTTGCTTTATTGAAGCTGCTAAATATTTATGATGGACCACAATTTACAAAGGAATCCTAATTTATGGGGTGCGGGGAAATAAACAGTGTTGAAATTAAAATTGGGAAAAGGTCATTCCTGAATGGTCTGTTTTAACCATGCTTGTAGAGAGAAACTCTTGTGGTGATGTCATTTAAAGAGGCGGCTGCAGCAACAAAGCACCTGAGTTCAAGAAAGAACTTATTCTGGGTAAACGTATAATAAAAGGAAAGAAGAGGCTTGAGTCATGATCTAAAGGTTTTGTTTTTTGTTTTTAAAAAAAGATCTAAAATAGAAGTATTTATGAAACATCATCACAATTGCATTTCATTTGACTTGTTTTTTCTCATGAATGTTCCAAGTTCTAAACAAAAGTAGCAAAGCTACGCTTAGGCAAATGTTGAAATAGTAGTGTCTCACACCCATATTTAATGAGGCCACTGAGAAACAAGAGGAAGGCAATGGTATTGGTTGAACCCCAACTCAAAGAGGAAGTCTCTGCTTAAATAGGTCAGTGAGGAATGAGCATGCTCAGTGGCATCTAATCGTGGGATGTTGAATGTCTGCTGAAAAAGGAAAAGAGGAAACTGGTGAGGTGGGTGGGAGGGAGGGAGGTTAATTGGCCTGTTCGAGCTACTTACAAGGAGGAACATCCTGGAGGAAGACCAGGCTGGCTCTGTTGTGAGATATCAGTATTACTAGTTACTAGTGCTTTCACACCTAAGCTGAGGTTTGTACTAATAACTTTATAGATCTATACTACACATGGTATGATCAGGAACGGTTATAGTTCAGTGACAGAGCACATGTTCTGCATGCAGAAAGAAGGGTTGGGAAAGACTGAAACTCTGGAGCTAGGTGGATCAGTTGTCTGATTTGGTATAAGACAGCTTCCTATTTTTCTTCCTTTTTTTCATTAACACAAAATGCCAGACTGTATACAGTGGTACCTCGGTCTACGAACAGCTCTGTTAATGAACTATTTGGTGAACAAACTCTGCAAAACCGGAAGTAGGTGTTCCGGTTAGTGAACTTTGCCCTGGAAGCCGAAGGGAATCAGAACGGTGGAAGGACACCAGTGGTGGGAGGCCTCGGTAGGGAAAGTGCGCCTCGGTTTAAGAATGGACTTCCGGAACAAATTAAGTTTGTAAACTGAGGTACCACAGTATCTGGAATTTTCTACAACTTCTTCCTTACTCCCAATCCAGATCACAACTGTGTCGATTAACCTTTTTCTTTTGTTCCATGGCCTTGATTGTTGTTGCTGTTCTTTTGACATAAAAGGGAAGCATGGATATCATTTCAGGGAGGGAAAGGGCAGATTTCTCCTCCCCACTCAATACATCTAAGCTGTTACTTCAGCTACTGTTAAATCCAGCTCATTTAGGCTTCCTAGCTCCACATGCTCAAGTATTTGAAGATAAGTACAAAAATTATCTTCCATAATACAATGGCATTCATTTTACTTATTTAAAATATCTCTTAACCACACTTCTTCAAAAGATTCTAGCGATGGAATGCAAAAGTGTGACTAATTCACACAGTACTGCAACATAAATACAGCTTAAAATGAACAAACACATGGAACAAAATGCAACCCCCCCCCAAAAAATAGGTTTTTGCTCTGGATTTTCTGCTTTCTAAAATGCTTGTGCAGATAGGAAGATATTTGCATGGTGCACCTGTATCTTGACCTCTGACAATAACAATTTGTATATATCTAGACAAACAGTTAAATAAGACAATTTTGGATGCTTCCCAAATGTGTGCACTTTTTACTTCTCTAGTGCATGTAATTTCTGAGAAGAATTTTCTCTTTAAAAAATATATATATATTAACTTTCCAACAATTTAAACACTACAAACAACAAAAAGAAAAAAAAGGGAAAAAAAGAAAATAATAATAATACAATACAAGTTCCCTCTCTTCCCAGAGGGTTCTTCATTCTCCAAATGTCAACTAAGTCCATATTTTCAGTCATGTCAAAAAAGGTTTTTGGTAGTCTACCATCTTTGGTGACTACCTGTCTCTGTGCCTTGTCCATATTTGTAGACACCACTCCATTCATATCTCCCATCAAAATCATATTATAGTCCATGTAATCCATCAGAGTCTCATGTAGCTTCTTAAAGAACTCCAATTTTCCTTCATTTGGTGCATAAATACCTACAATTAGGAATTTCTCTCCTTGTGATTGAATTTCAATTGCAACAAATCTTCCTTGGTCATCTTTAAATATGAATTTCGGTGATAGGCTCTCCTTTGCATAAAGGACCACTCCTCTTTTTTTAACTTTATCTGATGAGATAAATTCTTGGCCCAATCTTTTATTACTCAATATCTTCCTGTGTAGCCTTATCACATGTGTTTCTTGTAAACAAATCAAGTCCAAATGTTCTTTTTTCAATAAATGAAAGACTCTCCGCCTTTTTTCTGGGGAATTTAATCCATTCACATTCCAGCTCGAAACCTGCAACGCCATCATGTAATTACGCTGATATTCCTCCAACTGCACCCAATGCTTGCTCTTCTTCTGTTGGTGGTGGTGGTGACACGTTCACTGGGAGATCCAATCCAAAGGATAATGCTGATATATCCAATATTCCCCTATTTGGTGATCTTCTATCCGATGCTCTTTGCTCTAGTCCTCTATCTGGTGATCTTCTATCCAATGCTCTTGGCTCTTTTCCAAGTCCCTTCTGCAGATCTTCTTCGTATTTATACAAAAAGTTTACTTTATCTTCTACTGATCTTATTTTTATTTTCCTTCCTTTGAAACTGAAGGATAGACCTTGGGGAAACTCCCACCTAAAGATGATTTTATTCCTTCTCAGCAGGGCAACTATATCTCCGTAGTTAGGCCGAAGATCCAAAAGATATTTCGGGACGTCTTTAAAAATCTCCACTCTTGACTGTTGTACTTCTAGGTTCTTCTGGTAGTGCCAACCCAAAATTCTATCTCTCTCTTCTTTAGTTCGAAGGGTGATCAAGCAGTCTCTTATTCTATTCTTCTCTTTTTCCCCTCCTCTTCCCAGTCTGAAGGCCCTCACAATTCTAAACTCTTCTTGACCCAAGTCCAAGTCCCAAAAGTCAGCAAATTCCTGTGTAAGAAAGTCTAGCAAACTTTCCTTCTCCAATTCAGGTAGGGCTCTGATCCTCAGATTCGTCTGTTTTTCTTTAAGTTCAATCATAGCAAGCGTCAACTTATGATCATCACGTTGCCTCTGTAGGGCTGGGACTCTCTCTCCAGTTGTGTTACTTTACATTCAGCAGCAACGGCTTTCTCCCTAGCTTCCTCTGCAGTCTGCCGTATCAAAGTAGATTCCTGTATCAATTTCTGAATGGTTTCTGTATTGGTATTCACCTTTCGTCCCAAATTATTTATACTTTCTGTATTTAAATCAATTTTAGAAGTTGCAGCATCCACTTTCTTGTTAAGCTGTTCCAGTGAATCATTTATCTTATTTAATGCAACCGCTAAGGCCTCTTCTGTCGACATTCCTCTTAGTTTCGAATGTACTGGTACAGAAGCAGCAGAAGAAGAAGCAGAAGAAGCTTCTTCTGCTTCTTCTGAGAAGAATTTTCTCGATAGCTTGATACTGGTTGGTTTAGGAAACAATACCTTTTCCCAACCGTACAAGCATTGCAGATTACAAATGCTATTGACATACTAGCTACAACTTGCCATTATATAGCCTCACAGTAAAGCACAGAGAAAATGCAACTAGGTTGCTTTCAGATTTTAAATCATGACTTTAAAAAAAGTCCAGGAGGAGTATCACCTTTACTACCAATCCAGGTATATATGGTTCATTTTTCTATAGTAGAAGAAAGAGCTCGTTGTAAATGCTCTTAAAGATCCTGAACCACTTCTTATTTTCAGTCTTAAGTGTATAATCATCCACATACACAATGAAAATGCTCTGAAGAGTCCACTTGTGTAGGTACGCAGTGATAAAAAAGATGAACACTATAGGGAAATGGGAAGGAGGGATTCTGTAGGTTGGCAGTGCAGCTATTGTGCCTTATATTTTTATTTTACGGCTCATGATAATGAAAATAAGTAATGCTTGAAATAAGACAAAGCTTCCTGGAAATGTATTTGCAAGCAGGGGTATTTGAGTCAATTGCAATTGTCTGAAAGCAACGGCTGCTCAAGAACCATGCACTGAACAGTGTAAACAGCCTTGGGAAACTGTCATGTAACAAACAGCATGTATTTTTGTCAATGTTCTATGGCTGCTGAGTAGTATCCAGATATTCCCAGAGTTTATTGTGGGACTTAGAGAAAAGTGTTGCTGTAATGTATCAAAAATCTTCCATTCATTTTGCCTTCATGTCTGTTGATTTTGAGGAATGTTGGAGATAAAAACCTCATGAGAGTCCCATTTCAGGTGGATAATTCATAAGCATTGCTCCCAATTAATGGGGCCATCCCTCTCCTGTGCTACATCATGAACTCTTGCTATATCCATCCCCACTTGGTCCTCTGTTGCTGGTCCTGAGGCTAAGGAAAGTTCAGCACTTAAGCCCCACCTCCCAATTATAACTAGAAAAATCCAAAAGATACGGTATAAATTCAAGTAAATGTATTTGCGGCGGCATTTCATCCATGGAAGTTATTGTCTCTACGCAACTCATCGTCCAATCCTATACATGTTTAATCAGGAGTAAATCCTGCTGAGTTTAATGAGAATTAACTCCCAGTAAGGGAGTTTACAAATCTGATCTTGGACATTTTAGATAAAATAGTTTCTTAAATGTGGCAACAACAGTTTGTAGATAGTTCATCTGAACCTGTCTCATGACTGAATGGATCAGATCTGTCTCAGGCTGCTGGCGAAGAGCACCTGAGGTGAAGTGGGAAAATATCAGGTAAGAGTTGTTTTTTGTTTAATACATCTCCTTAAGCCATTAAACCATCACCATTTTAGGCAACTAGAGTCTGCAGGGCACAGAAGTAGATATCAAAGTCTTCAATGGCCACATGTGCTACCCTTTTGAACTTATCCTGCTGATTCATTTTGTGGTTACTGAATCCTCAGGTATTGCAATAAAACAGTCAAGTGATGCCTCTGATGCTTAAAACACTGACCTTTTAAAAAATGTAACTCTACTGCAGGAAGGGAACAAAGGCTTTGGGGCATGATATATGTTATAGACAGCTATTTTGTAATGGAGAACTCCTAAAACTGGTTCTAGGAAATATTTTTAAAAGCTTTACATAGCAACCCCACACTCACATTGTGCTCATAGACTTGAGATTCAAGATGATCTTAACGGTTTGGAGAACTGGGCTCGCACCAACAAAATAAATTTTAATAGGGACAAATGTTAGGTTTTACACTTCGGCCGGAAGAACCAGCTGCACAAATATAAGATGAGGGACACTCAGATTGCCAGTAGTATATGTGAAAAATACCTAGGGGTCTTAGTAGACCACAAGTTTAACATGAGTCAACAGTGTGATAAAAAAGGTTAACTCTATTATAGGCTGCATCAACAGACATACAGTGTCCCAATCCAAGGAAGTAATAGTACCACTCTATTCTGCCTTGGTCAGAGCACACCTGGAGAACTGTGTCCAGTTGAGGGCACCACAAGTTAAGAAGGATGTTGACAAGCTGGAACGTGTGGAGAGGAGGATGACCATGATGATCAAAGGGTCTGGAAACCAAGCCTTATGATGAATGGTTGAGGGAGCTGGGTTTGTTTGGCCTGGGAAAGAGGAGACTGAGAGGAGATACGATAGCCACTTTCAAATACCTAAAGGGCTGTCACATGGAAGATGGAGCACGCTTGTTTTCTCCTGCTCCAGGAGGTAGGGCCCAAGCCAATGTCTTCAAGTTACAGGAAAGGAGATTCTGACTAAACATCAGGAAGAACTTTCTGACAGGAAGAGCTGTTCCATGAGAGGTAGAAGTTTTTAAGCAAGGGTTGAATGGCCATTTGTCATGTATGATCTAGTTGAGATTACTATATTGCAAGGGGGTAGGCTAGATGATCCTCAGGATCCCTTCCAAGACTACAATTCTATGATCTTGTACTGATGGACTGGCTCTACAATAAAGATCCCCAGGTTACAGAGTACAGCCAGCATGGTGTGGTGGTTAAGAGCGGTGGACTCGTAATCTGGTGAACCGGGTTCGCTTCCCCGCTCCTCCACATGCAGCTGCTGGGTGACCTTGAGCTGCTGGGTGACACTTCTCTGAAGTCTCTCAGCCTCACTCACCTCACAGAGTGTTTGTTGTGGGGGAGGAAGAGAAGGGAAAGGAGATTGTTAGCTGCTTTGAGACTCCTTAAGGGGAGTGAAAGGTGGCATATCAAGTCCAAACTCCTCCTCCCCCTCTTCCTCCTCCCCCTCTTCTTCAGCATGGCCAAGGCAATTAAACATCTCTAACATTTTTTTAAAAAAATTATTAAGAGTCCAGATCATTTTATGAATAACACTGGCTCCATTTCTTTGCTTACCATTCTCTGTTGTGAAAACTCCATTTGCTATACCGACTACTGAGCTGTTCAAAGAAGTAACTTTCCATTATTTGATGCACCTGCATGAATATTTTGTCTATCAATGTGCAAAATTATTGCTGAACTGCCAGCTCAACAACAACCAACTACATTAAGCTAATGCATCAAAATCTGTCGAAATTCATTTTGGAGTGCTCTCTGCTATCCGCCCTGGAATTGGGGGCAAGATGCTGCCTCTATGCTGAAGCTTTGCTGTTTCTGACCTACCCAGGCATATAAGGCCCCCTATACCATGTTTGTGTGTTCCTTTGCGTAGTCTCTCTCTCTCTCTCTCTCTCTCTCTCTCTCTCTCTCTCTCTCTCACACACACACACACACACACACACTTGCTTCTGAATTATCTAAGTGCATAAGCCCCTGTTTGCCATTTTTGTGTGGTTTCTCATCCTCATTCTCTCTCTCTTTCTCATTATGGTCTTTGGGATGCTTCCAGCTTTCATGTATTTCTTGTCCTCTCCAGTATGACAATATTGTGACTGTCTTGCAGTGATTTGATGCCTTGTATTTCCCCCTGCTAATTACATTTTCTATGCCTGTGTTGTCATTGTCTGCCTGACAACCAGGGGTGTTAAGCAAAAACAGGTTCCCCGTGACGCTTTTATCTTCCCTCTGCTGACATGGGCATGCTGTCATTCAACAGTTTGCAAGGTCTGTACATGGGACATTAAAGTGGTTTGGAAATATGATCCCTTGGGGGCTCAAATGCATCAGACTCTGGAGAGAGAGAGAGAGAGAGAGAGAGAGACCTCTGCATTGGCTTAATACTGTAATAGAAATGGCTGATGTGATATCTTCTGCAGTCTAAGCCAGTTAATGTGATTAGCTTTCTTTAGCACTACTATACCCTGCACTTCATAATCTGCATTTCATGGAAAGCAGCTAGGAATACATTAATGATAACTGTAGACTGATTTGATGCACTTGTCTTCACCTGGTGCTGAATAGATGAAACCTCGCAGCAGATGCCAGGAGCAATTCCTTTGTCAGCAGCTAACTGAGAATCCTTTGGATTTGCTTATCTCTGGAGGCTATTTCTTATATGAGGCATGCCAGTTAGAGGAGGGCTCCTGTAAATCACTCCCACACTGGAAACATACTGTGGAAAGTGGGCCCGCTTCACCTTTGTGTCGCCCAGCTGCTTGCGGGTGCTATTGAAAGCATCAACTTGTGAGAGTGAGCACTGAGCTACTTAAACCCTACTCAACCAGACTTGCATGCGTCATCAACAAAACATGCCCACACGTTAGATTGGTGTGGGGAAATCTTGGCAATGTAATGACACCAGTTTGTTTTGTGGTCAACTTGACCTCGAGAGAATTTCCCCAGAAAGGGATAATGCTCAGGAAAGACCATCTATCATCTGAGTTGGATTTGGCTGGGATGCTAAACCAGGACCTTCTGTGGCCACAATCAATGCTCTAGAGCACGCTGGCCAAAGAGGTCTAGCTGACCCAAACACCCCACTCTTTTTAGCCTTCCATTGCTGCATGTAGGCATTTGACCTGTTGCATTTTTAACTTTAACCTGTGAATTTAAAATCAGCAAACAAAAACTTAAGAGACAGGCATCATTTATGAATTTATTATATTGTTATATTTTGTTTTGAGGCCCTTCAAGTAACAATTTTGTGAGTGGCTCACAAACCTAAAAGTGGTAAAATACAAGTAAAGTAAGAATAACATAAAATTACATATCTCTGCTTCTCTATTTGCTAGTAAGTAGCTTGCAAAAGATTTCTCTGCCTGCATTTCTTTCTTTCTTTCTTTCTTTCTTTCTTTCTTTCTTTCTTTCTTTCTTTTTCTTTCTTTCTTTCTTTCTTTCTTTCTTTCTTTCTTTCTTTCTTTCTTTCTCTCTCTCTTTCTTTCTTCTCTCTCTCTCTCTCACTAACACACACACACACACACACACACACACACACACACACAGTCTTACCATACAATATATACTGTTCAGGAGGGCTCCCCATCTCTCTGAAAGGGGTTTTTTTTTTTTTTTTTTGTCGGGCTGTAAAGAGCAAGAGAAAACTAGAAAGATCACTTGTGTGGGCTGCCTCTCATTCACACAACCATTGGATACAGTTCAAACTGGGGCGTCATGTATGCTCATGCTATGGAAGGTAGGTGAGAATGTTTTAGGGAAGAACGTTGGCAGCAATAGGCTCTAGCTGTAGCAGTTTGCACCAGTATGCACTAATATCTTACACTGGTGCATGTTTTGCACATAACACCTGCCAGTGCCAACCCAATCCTGCTTGGTTTGAGCATGATCACTTCCCTTCCTCAGAATCTTCAGAAAGAGCTGTTTCCTTCCTCCATTCAAAGGTGTGTTCTGGAAAAATGAACATTAGCCTGTTTAACAG
The DNA here is from genome assembly GCF_964252035.2 of Podarcis erhardii. NCBI lineage: Eukaryota > Metazoa > Chordata > Lepidosauria > Squamata > Lacertidae > Podarcis > Podarcis erhardii. The sequence goes on from NC_138507.1 coordinate 93,667,028, forward strand.
CAGCTTGTAGGAAGGTGTGGCAAGCAGCCCTTCTTGGATGTCAGCCCTTCTTCCATGTCTCACTGCCAAAACAGTAAATTCAGTGGCATTGTCTTGACAAACAGACTGATAGGTTCATCAGCTTATCTATCAACTAAGCAGAACACTGCACAAAAGCACCATATAGGAGTGTTGACAGTCTCAAATATTTCCTGTCCCTGTGTTAATTTTATTTAAAGCATTTCGGTACCACTCTGCATCAAGAATACCAGGATCGCTCACAATATCACCAAGGCAGCTCATCAGTTATACCAGGGTGGTAACAGAATTATATTAGATTGCACTTGTTACATCTAACATCTCCATGAGTTAATTAATATTTTGTTTGTTAACTTTGCTGCATTAAACATGCATTCTGTAGCTGACCTTTGTAATGTTCTGTTTTGAAATCTTTTAATATTTCAGTTTCCTGTTAATTATGTTGCTCTGGGTGTATACTTTATATTTGACTTTCTTTAGCAAGGTTATATTCTGGATTGTTTTAGTGGATATTTTAATTTTAATGTAGGTTGTGAAGCGCTTTGATTTTTTTCTGAAAAATATAAAGCAGTATAAAAATGAAATGAGGAAGAAGAAGATGAAGAAGAAGAATCATAGAATCATAGAGTTGGAAGAGACCACAAGGGCCATCAAGTCCAACCCCCTGCCAAGAAGAAGAAGAAAGGAGCCACTTTGGGTGGCCAACTCCTAAATATCTAAACAGCTGCATTCTATTTTTTTAAATGAAGCATTATAAATTCTTCAAAACTATAGATTCGCAGATATTGAGTGCTTGTTCCACTATAGCACTTGTGTCTATCGCTTATGAACTATGTTCTAACACTAAATTTTTAATTTGCTGCCAGCACAGCATAGTTGGTGATTCATCTATCCTTTCAGTCTGTTCAGTCTGAGATAAGATCTGTGAGGGTTTTTTTCCCCTTCCAGGCAAATAAATATTATTTAGAAGTGGTGGTCTGATTTCAGCACGACAGCACCATATATCCTTCATATGAGGCAGAGAGTCAGACTTCCCCTAATTGTTTGTGACATTAATTAAACATGTTTACACTGGTTAAATACATAATTTAATTCCATAAATTATGAAAATCTGCCTTCCTTTCTTCTGTCACATGGGGCACTTACAGGAGTAAACACTGTTCTAGAGCTGAAGTAAAATACCAGTCGGAGATTTTAAGTCATGGGGGACAGAGTGCAGGATGGGAGCTGTGGTTGAGTCATGAAACATATTTTGCATGCATGAAGCCTCAAGTAAAAATCCCTCACATATCTAGTTAGCAGATATATGTTGGATGAAAGCCTGGGACCAGGGGAAACCTTTGCTTCAGAGTTCAAGGAAAGCTGTTACAAATTATTGCTGATAGTACTTTGCCCTGACATAGTATAAGGCAGCTCCTTGTATCATTAGCATCCTGAGTAAAATCATCTCTCTCTCTCCCCCACCTCTCTCCCTCCCTCTCTCTCTCAATGCCTAAAGCATGTCTGTGGTATTCAAGTGTTTTAGTTTATCCCTCCCCTGTTATGAATGCATCATATCTCAGTATACCAGTTGCTGGAAATTGCAGGCGGGCAGAAAACTGTGGTTCTCGTGTCCTGCTTGCAGGCTTTCCACAAGCATCTGGTCAGCCACTGTGAGAACAGGATGTGGGACTAGATGGGCCATTGGCCTGATCCAGCAGGGCTCTTCTAAATGCTGACCTAGCCATACCTCCCCTTCCCTGGCAAATTGCTTGGAACAACCTTAGATGTTCGGGTAATGTGACGACTCTTTAGGTAAAGGGTAAAGGGACCCCTGACCGTTAGGTCCAGTCGTGGCCAACTCTGGGGTTGTAGCGCTCATCTCGCTTTGCTGGCCAAGGGAGCCGGCGTACAGCTTCCGGGTCATGTGGCCAGCATGACTAAGCCGCTTCTGGTGAACCAGAGCAGCACAGAGAAACACCGTTTACCTTCCCGCCATAGTGGTACCTATTTATCTACTTGCACTTTGACGTGCTTTCAAACTGCTAGGTGGGCAGAGCAACGGGAGCTCACCCTGTCGCGGGGATTCGAACCGCTGACCTTCTGATCGGCAAGTCCTAGGCTCTGTGGTTTAACCCACAGCGCCACCCACATCCATTTACAGGGATACAGGGACTCTTTACAGGGAGCTAATATGGCCAGAGGTGTTTACTTCAAGGTGGAGATCTGGCATGCTGGAAATGTGAAATCCATCAGCTTGAGAAAGTGAGTCCTCCTTGACTGATGGGTATGGGGGTGAGAGAGAGAGAACAAAATAAGCAGCAGCTTGAGAGAGAGAGGCTGTGCACACATTTCCATTTACTCAGGCTCCAATGTGCTCTCACCACTGGTGTTTGAAGCCCAACACACATGATGCTAGTCATAAACCCATATGTATTCTGTAGCTTCTTGAGATATACTCCCATGTCATGTATTTTCCCTCAAGCCAGCTTCCATTTACTTTGAAAACGCAAGCCATGGTTATCCTGAGTTGTGTACACTTCAGACAGCTGCTGTCTATTGAATTGGAGCTGGGGGGGGGGAGGGTTGCAGGTAAACAAATCAGATAAAACACATTGGGTGAAGACATCCTCAGCACCCCACAGAATATACAGCAATGTAACAATTTGACTTGATATGGCGTGGGGAGAAACAAGCTCATTGTGTTACGAGCCACTAATGTGATAGCAGTAATGGGAATGGGATCCAATACTGTGCTGGCTGAGTTAGAATGTTACACAAAAATGTGTGTGTGTGTGTTACTGTCACTGTCTGTATAACAGGAACAGGGGAAGATAGTGTGGTCTGCTTCAGGCTTGAAGGAATTTCTGTCCCTCAGATGACTTGTGCTGTGTGGATCTGGCCTGCTGTGCTGGCCTTAAAAAGGTATTTGTAACCTGAAGTGAAAAGTCGAAAGGCTCCTTTTCCTAGCTAATATTTAACTAGTACAATGAGCTAGAGTTTGTATGTATGGTGTTTCCTGAGGAATCTGTCCGCTGAAGTTACCGTTTCATGTTGAAGGTGTCAGGAAAGGAAAAGAGACGAAAATGCCCAAGTCCCAAGTTCAGTACTGTCACTGGGGGCTCAGGTGGCCTGGATGGCCTGGATGGCTAAGAACAGCTACAGCTGGTTCATCAGCTCTGGTCCCTTTTGCACACCTGTACACACACACACACACACACACACACACACACACACACACACACCACACTCTATCCAGGCAAGCAAGAGATGTTATCACAAGTTAAGGACACATTCCAGCCAGATCAATGCACTCCTGGAGGGCTTGCAGTCCCATGAAGGATGTGGCCTGGGGAAGAGTCCCAAGGTGCAGAAAGGGAGGCCTGGAGGACATGAGGTAACCCACTCTTGGTTTAGAGCAGGGTTTCCCAAACTTGGGTCTCCAGCTGGTTTTGGACTACAACTCCCATCATCCCTAGCTAGCAGGACCAGTAGTCAGGAATGATGGGAATTGTAGTCCAACAGCAACTGGAGACCCAAGTTTGGGAAACCCTGGTTTAGAGGAAAGAGAAAGGTGACAGTTTGCCCAAGAAAATTACAGTGGTCCCTTCGATTAAGTACTTAATTTGTTCCGGAGGTCCGTTCTTAACCTGAAGCACCACTTTAGCTAATGCGGCCTCCCGCTGCTGCCAGCCACAATTTCTGTTCTCATCCTGAAGCAAAGTTCTTAACCCGAGGTACTATTTCTGGGTTAGCGGAGTCTGTAACCTGAAGCATCTGTAACCCGAGGTACCACTATATGACAATCTACCAAGGGTCAAACTGAAAAGCAGCACGCTTCAAGCTAAATATGAGGAAATAACTTCCTCAGTAATAGTTTGGGGATTTTGTAACAAGATAACCAGTTCCACAAAACGTTGAGCACCTGAGCCTGGGGGTTTGTCTTAGGGGAATAAATGAGGATGTAGAAATAGTTAACAACAGAATGGGCAGAATTTCCCCCCTCGTATAATACCAGGATTCTGGGGAATAAAACCTATATAAACCCAATAAACCCAATAAAACCTATCTGAGTTAAGGCAGGACAAACAAAAAGTACTTCCCTACAAAATACATCATTAACATTTTTAATTGATTTGCTAGCTTTGATAGTTTTACAGGGCTAGACAAGCTTGTGGAGAATAACCTTTAACCTTGGTTATGAAACAGAACCTCCATGGACAGAGATGGCAGGGTTCCTTCTATTTACTATGAGAGAGGCATCAGCTTATTTCCCTTTGGAGAGAAATAACAAAGAGGCAGGGACCTCAAAACAGCCCAATGTGGAGAATCCTCCGTGACCATAGAATGCTTCTTCAGTGAAAACGGAAAATCGGGGAGGAGGAATGGAATGGAATGGCTGAGCTCTGAAAGGGCAGCGACTGAAAATCAGTTGCTGCGTGCAAACAACTTGCTGTGGCTATCACCTCCCTCTGAGGTCCTCCCTGTTAATGTGACAGTTGCCAAAGAAACAAACACACACTGGGGAACACTCTGGGGGGGAAATGCGCACTCACAGACTTCAGACTACGTACTGAGGATATTTACATTTGCCTGGTACCCCAAAGTGTGAGAGCAGATGCACTCACAAATAAAACATATAGTTCAGCCCAATGGATTACAAGGGGGGGGGTGTGTTACGCATGACTATGCACAAACACATCACTGCGGACCAGATTCATTCAAGCCCTTGTGGGCTTTGCTATTTGGAGACAAAAATTACGTTGGAGGTTAGAGTTGTTGCTATTTTGGTACTGGAGAAAGAAAGACTCAGTATCTATTACGAATGATTTCTCTTTATTGGACCAACATCCAGTTAATAAAATATCAATGATCAGTTTTTATACCTGCTTTTTGGGAATGAGAGATTGAAAATATTATTTGCAAACTGTGTTGCTTTGAAATAGTCCTAGAGCAAGGTGTACTGCTTAGACAAAGCTGGATAAATAATTCAGTGTTTGTTTTTTCTTACAGGGTTAACCCAAGCACGCCCCTCAAAGAAATAATATCCTTTTTTTGTAAAACATCCAACAAAATGTCTTATCAACAAGTAAATGCAATTAGATATAAAGTAAATATAGAGTTGTCAGGGTGAATATAGAGGTGTCAAGTTCTTTTTCATAGTCCACAGTGCATGCAAATTTAAGTGTTTTTATAAACTTCAGTAGTGAGATAAAGGGCAAGTTTAGAACTCTTTTTCTTCTTTGGATTCCTCCAGAAGTAAAGCTCTTGTTATAAGAAAAATAAACTGCTCTTTTTCCCTTATGAGGTACCCAAGAGCCCATATAGAGTCCTCTTTTTAGGTTCTTTGTCGGTAGGAGGAAATAACAGAGACCAACCAGAGAATATTGAGAAGCAAAGCAGCTAGTAAGCCTGATCTTTATTAACTGTTGCAACAGGGTGCTCCCCCACACACAGGAGAAAGGAGGAGGACCCAGAACAAAGGTGTGCCTGCCCTTATATAGACATTTTAAATTGCCCGCCCTGGAGTCCAAGACCACCCCCAGAAACATCATACATACATCACAGAAAAGGCGGTCTACAACAGACATCTGAGTACGCTGTTTATCTCTTGTTTGGCAAGTTACCTGATTGCATTATCTGGGTTCTGGCCACTCTTTTCTTATTATAACTACTTAATTCTTGAATCTAGGTAACAGGTCATAGGCTCACACCCTGTTCATATCTTGAATGTGCCCTTAAGACAGGATTTGTGAGGAAAGAGACAATGGGGAGGATTCCCACTTTGACCTTGCAGAGAAATATTTGAGGTCAATTTGTTCAGGACCTAATCTGGGGGGTTTCAGACATGTGGTTTATATATACAGTTATGAACATATTTTTATATATAAATATGACCTTAAAATTCTTATAACACTCTGTATCAGATTGCTCAATATCTATGAAAACGCTACAGCCACCCCTTTCTTGGTCTGCTAGAATACTGTCTCAGAAAAACTACACTACTCTTAACTGCAGAAGGTGAGGCTTATAATTATAGAATCATAAGAGTTGGAAGGGGTCCCAGGGGTCATCTAGTCCAACCCCCTGCAATGCAGGAATCTCAACTAAAGCATGCATGACAGATGGCCATCCAGCCTCTGCTTAAAAACCTCCAAGGAAGGAGTCCATAACCTCCCAAAGGTGTTCCCTTTACTCTGACCAAATCACCAAAATCTCAGCCTCATTCTCTGAAAATCACTGGTTTAAATAGCTTCTCTACCTATATCAGCGGTAACCCATGTGGTGCCCTCCAGATATTGCTGCACTACAACTCCCAACACCCATGACCATTGGCTGTGCTTGCTAGGGCTCATGGGAGTTGGAGTCGAATATCACCGAGGGCATCACTTTGGGAACCCCTGGCCTATATGGTAAGTGAATGTTTCCTCTCAAAGGACAAACAGCTTTGTGAAATGGGTGGGAATTTTAAATCTGGAAAACAGTATAGGGAAAATATGGGGTAGATTCCCACACCACTAGTCCCTGGTCCAGGCCCGGCCCCCCAGCCCTGTACCTTCTTTAAAATGAAGGAAAGCCTGATTGCAGACTTTCCACATCAGTCTGACACTCAGCATATGACCTGGAAGAGGACAATACGTGTCAGCCCCTATCAAGAGCCAGCTTTTAAAGAACTAAATTAGTTTCTATCTGGAAGCTGGTTGGCGCGAATGTGGGTTACTACATTCTTCAGGGCCAGTCCTACCGTTAGACAGTGAGGCAATTGGCTCAGGCAGCAGATGCTGGAGTAAGAGGTGAGTGGCAGCAAGGTGTTGGAGGATATATCTGTGTGTGCTACTCAGCTTTCCCAGCCTTCAAGCGTGGCATATATGGAAAAGTAGGGGTCACCATCTTGAAATGGATGGGGGTGCCATCTTTACCTTCGCCTCATGCAGCAAAATAGCCAGCCCTGGTCTTCCCTACTCTGTCCCCTTTTTTCCTTTCATGTGTAGAGTGTGCATTATTGGACTGGCTCTTCTATACCACTTAGAGGAGCATTTTACTGCTTAATGTCATATTAAATAATAATAAAGATGACTGATGAGTAAAGACCAAGCCAACTGGCATTATCAAAAGCACCTATTAGTAAAGGCTGGCATTTCAAAGGGAGAACCAGCTCCTTCTACAAATTAGCTCCTCTACCAAGTAGTTTGCTTTCCCCATATTTATGCTTAGATTTTGAGGAAAAACCGGTAATTCATCCACATTAGTAGGAGCCTTCATACAGGGTCCTAAACATGCTTGATGCAAATGCATATACACCAACCTCTCTATGGATGTCAAACAGGAATCCTTTTTTAAACATTCAGTTACTTTACAATGAATCATACATATTTTAGTTTATTTTGACATATTTAATAAGTAAAAAAAAAGTATAAGGTGAGTATTGCCTTAAAACTTGATATCCCAGAACATCCCCAACAAAAGCCATCTCTCTAAAAACAAATTCTGCTGTTTGTCATTACTTGTTCTTATGAATCTGGATTGTAGCTGTTTTAATTGTGCAACTTTAAAAGGACAGCAGATAAGATCTAGGGTCTAAATCTAGCAATGTTGCTCCATGTTTTCTTAAAGAGTTGTGGAGGAAGAAGGACATCACAACCAATTGGGTGGTTATGCATGAATTGTTGTCAAAGTCCCGTTTCCTCCTGCTGAGATTGTTGAGTAGGTCTAGGGCCTTTTAATTTCCATATTGTGCCTTTGCTGATGCTGTTGTGTATACCATAAATGTAAAGCACTCCACACAAGAATCCTGGCAACTGTAGTTTACCCTTCAAAGGGCTACAATTCCCAACTGACTACAGCTGTCAGGATTCTTTGGGGGATACAAAGAGTTTTAAACATGCTCTTAAATGTATGGGGTGCATTTTTATAAGTAACGGTGCATTTTTGTATTATTTTGTTTAAGGTGTCTGTTGTTGCTTCACTTTTCTGTGCAATGCTTACAGATTTTTAAAAATATATTAAGCAGTATAAAAATTAAATAACCAATCCATCAAAACCCACCCCAGTGCAGGAATCACAGCTAATCAAATCCTTATATTGGCAGGTGTGTGAAATAATCCACCCTTGTTGGTAGAAGCCTATGCTGGGAGTTAGAGTACTGTAATTGCTTTGGAAGATGATAATCAGGTCCAGAATTGGCCTCCACAGTCACCTACGGACTCATTGTTAAAACCTTGTTTATGGAAGACTATCTCTCGGCTATGAGTGATCGCCAAAGATGAAGAAAGAAGATGCTGGGAACATGTTAGAGATTTTATAGAGCATGCAATCCTTTGGATGCATACTCACTGGACTTCTAATAATACAGTGGTACCTCGGGTTATATACGCTTCAGGTTACAGACTCCACTAACCCAGAAATAGTACCTCGGGTTAAGAACTTTGCTTCAGGATGAGAACAGAAATCGTGCTTCGGCAGTGCGGCGGCAGCTGGAGGCCCCATTAGCTAAAGTGGTGCTTCAGGTTAAGAACAGTTTCAGGTTAAGAACAGACCTCCAGAACGAATTAAGTACTTAACCCGAGGTACCACTGTATAATCGAAGCACAATCTTTCTCCTCAAATAATTCTGAGCGATGTAGTTCACACCTCTCAATTACAGTTCCCAGCAACCCTTAAACTACAGTGCCCAGAATTCTTTTTTTTTGGGGGGGAAGGAATGTGCTTGGAATGTGTTTCAAAGGTATACTGGGAGAATAGGCAGCTGGCCTTAGGACGACTTTCTGCAGGAGCCCCAATAGCACCTGAATTTCGCCCTTTGGAATTTGTTGTTCCCTGACTGCCTGGAGAAGCGCACGATTTCCTGTCAGGGCTGAGGATCCTCGCTGCAGTGTGGATATACAGAGAAAGCGTGGGCCGCTCACCCGGTCCGCCGCCTTCCTGAAAAGTTGGGGCAGTTCTTTTGTGGCCGTGTTAAGCCTTCCTGCCTTGTGCAAACCCACCAGGGTGGGGAGGGGGGCTTTCTTTTCCTGCGACGCCAACTGTAAGCTCTCAGGGAGGATGGGCCGGAAAGCGGCCGCGCAGTCGACGCGGCTCCCGGACAGGAAAAGAGCGTCTTCTCTGCTAAAAAAAAACAGAGTCCCCTACAGGCTCGAAAAACAGGCGCCTTTCCTATTTCTACACTTCCAGTTTGCTGAGCGGCGGAAGGATTAACGAGGGAAGATTCAAGGAAGAGGGCGGCGCCTCTGCCCTGCATTGGCCCTGTGACGAAAGAGGGGGCTGAATGCAGCAAGCGCACGTAGCTAGTCCTCAGGAGGGTCGAGGAGGAGCGACCATGCCTGGAGAGTTAGGCGCACAGGCACCGTTTGGTCGCTTCTCTGAGGGGGCGCGCGGCTTTTGCCACCCTCTTGGGCGGAACTAGTTGGCCACGGGACAGTGGGGGGTGGGTGGGAGGAAGCCCTACATTGTTCGTTAGGGAGGAGGGGTCTCTGCCTAGGCAGCTTCTGCCCCTCCCCTTGCTCAGTGGTCGCGTCGGGTGCCTGCTTTGCATCCAGGTGCGTCCAGGTAGGGCAGCGCGAGACACCTGTTCCGCCGGACTCCTCGCTGGTCCTCGAAAGGGGGGCGGGTGGCAGTGGGTGGGCGAGGCGTAAGCTAGGAAACGTCCGGCTTGGAGGGACGCCTTCTCCCCGCCTCTGCCACAGAGTCTCGGCTTGCGGCCATGGTCACCTCCTCTTCACTTTTCTCCCTTCTGTCATGGGACGCAGAGCCCGGGAAGGAATATAGGAAGCAACCCAAGGTAAGCTGCTATTCCCTCCTCCTTGAGAGACAGCCTTAGTCTCGGGAGGGCCAAATGAGCTAGTGCCTCTGAACATGTTTAAAGTGTACAGTGGTACCTCAGGTTACAGACGCTTCAGGTTACAGACTCCGCTGACCCAGAAATAGTACCTCAGGTTATGAACTTTGCTTCGGGATGAGAACAGAAATCACGGGGCGACGGGAGGCCCCATTAGCTAAAGTGGTAACTCAGGTTAAGAACAGTTTCAGGTTAAGAACGGACCACCGGAACAAATTAAGTTCTTAACCAGAGGTACCACTGTATTTCCATGTGAAGTTTCATCACCAAAAGTGCTTCAGAGCACATGGTGGGAGAGCGAAAGAGCTTAACTCTGAGAGGAATGCATGAAGTGAAATGAAGAAAGCACCCCTGAATTGGAGCTGATCCCCTCCCCCCATCTGTCTGTGCTGGGCTACGTATCTGGGATGGGAGCAAGATGCTGCATATTTCCTTAGCACTTAAGCCATACCTCACCTTTTGGTGCCCCTAGTTTAGGGAAGGAACATGGAGGTGTTGGGGGCGTAGTAAAATGCTGTTTAAGAACAGCCTGCTGTTTTAAGCAAGATTTGGTAACCGTACTGTGAAGGGAAATGGCCGCAATGATTTAAGTAGAACACTTCTGCCTTAGATTGCAAAATTGGTTGCCCATTGGTAAATATAAACTTAAGGATTTCGTAACACTCGAATCTTCCAGCTTTCAGCTTCATTGGATGGCCACGAGTTCTAGCGTTATACGAGAGAGAGTTTTACTATCCCCCTTCTCCATGCCATGCATAATTTGGAAAGCTCTATGAAGTCACCTCTTACTTTTTTTCTTAACCTTTTATCTGATCTTTTCTAAAAAGCCCCAAACGCTGCAACCTTTCCTCACAGGGGAATTTACTTCATCTTCTTGATCATTTGGGTTGCCCTTTTCTGAACCTTTTCTAACTCTACAATATCCTTTTTGAGGTGAGGGGGAAAGAAATGCACACACTACACAGTATTCCAAATGTGGTTGCACTATAGGTTTGTATAGCGGCATTATGATAGCAACAGTTTTATTTTTCAGTTCCCTTCCTACTGATTCGTAGCATGGAATTTGTCGTTTGCTCATCAGCCATGTTAGCTTCTTCATCAAGCTCTCTACTACAACCCCAATATCTTGTTCCTGGTCACTTGTTTACATTGAATTGAACCTGTGATTTTACCATCCATTCACTCAATTGGGAGAGGTCCTTTTGGAGCTCTCCACAATCTCTTTTAGTTTTAACAACCCTGAGCAATTTAGTATCATCAGCAAATTTGGCCACCTCACTGCTGACCCCTAACTTGTTTATCAGTAAGTTAAAAAGCACAGGTCCCAATACTGATTCTTGGTTGATTCCACTTTCTACGTCTCTTCATTCAGAGAACTGTCCATTTATTCCTACTTTGTTTTTCCTGCTGCTTAACCAATTCCTGATCCACAAGAGGACTTGCCTCGTGTTCCATGACTGTTGGAACAGTGTCTTCAGAGTTGTTATTTTTATATCAAATTTTGCTCCATCTTAATCAATACTATACATATCGACCAACCTGGGTTGCTGGATGGACTTCAGGCCAAACACCACTAGTTGTTTAAGTTACTGGTGATTTATTTTGTTTTTTTTACCTACATCAGCTGCAAAAGGTGTGGACAGCTGCTGAAGTAGAGAGGTTTCTTAACAGACTTCCCTTTAAAATCAACTGTCACTACCCCAAGCTGCTCTTTTTCCCCATTGAGTCAATCACCCTCTTCTACTACCCTCCTTAGAAAAACCCCACCCCACCCTCCCACTATATAAAAGGGTCTGATGACTTCTGTTTCAGTGTATCTGAAGAAGTGTGCATGCACATGAAAGCTTATACCAAGAACAAATTTAGTTGGTCTCTAAGGTGCTACTGGACAATTTTATTTTTTTATATATTTTGACTGCGTCAGACCAACCTGAATCTTTCCCCATAAGGAAAGTGATGCAAAGACCTGTTATCTTTTTTCTGCATGAGGGAAAAGGCGGGGAGGGTGGTGGTGTTTAGTGAGAGAAAATGTCAGATGCAAGAAGCTGCTCCCCGCTCACCTGATGCCAGTTTCCCACTGAAGCAGATCGCAGACCCTGCAGCTGTTTGGGACAAAAAGAGAAAGAAAGAAAGAAAGAAAGAAAGAAAGAGAAAGAAAGAAAGAAAGAAAGAAAGAAAGAAAGAAAGAGAAAGAAAGAAAGAAAGAAAGAAAGAAAGAAAGAAAGAAAGAAAGAAAGGCGTGTTAGAGTAAGCAAGGCACAAGGCAGAGTCTGGTCTTTTTGGTGGTTGTCTGTTGCATTTGTTTATATAATGTTATTGGTAGAGGCTATTACACTGGTCGACAATAATTCATGTGCATGTAAATATTGGAAACCGTTTAATCTATTCTTGTGTTTACTTTAAGCTGTTTGTTTTTTCATAGTTCTGTAGGTCTTATCATTTTGTAATTATTTGTCTAGTTTTACTTTTTCATCTTTTTTTCCATTGCGTGCAATATCTGTGCCCACACAGGGGAGGGTGGTCATATTGGCTTTCAAGACTGAGAAACCTATGTCTCTCCATATGTCATTGGAGCCTAATTCCCACCATCCCTGGCCCTTGGTCATGCTGGCTGGGTTTGATGAGACAACATCTGGAGTCCAACAACAACTGGAAGGCCACAGGTTCCCTACCTCTGCTATATGGAAGTTTCTGATCAAAACATGAAAGGGAAGCAAATCTTATCTTGCTGGCTCATCACAGTAAACTGAGAATTGCAGAAGTTAAACTTGCTGGATTGTTCTTTCCTGCTGGCTTCTAAGAGAAGGATCATTTATGCAGCCTTTGGGAGTGTGGAAGAATGCATACGAATGGCTAGGGAACTGAATGTTCTTCTGTAGATGCAGCTTGATACTGAAAGGTCATATTTCAAACCTTTTTGGAGATTGGGAGCAGGGTGTTAATATATGCAACCCCAGCATCTCTACTGTAGACTCTGACATCCAGTAGATTTTGTTTAAACCCATTATTCAAGCTTTTGACCAGTGGTTCTTCATGTCCCCTAAAATAGGAAAATATTAGCCTTCTCTTCTCTTATGCTGAGGACCTAGGTTACTAGCACAAGTTCAAGAGGTTAAGCAGGGTTCAGACTCCTGAGCCACCTTCTCTTATGGACAGGCACCTGAGAGGCACTTGACAGAGGTGGGTGAGGCCAGAGTCAAATGTGGATGGGGACATGAAAACACTACCTTTGTACAGTGTACTAGTTTCTATTTTTTTTAAAAAAAGATTTTTATTAAAATTTTAAAGGTTACATAAGTAATAAAAAAGATAACAGAAAAACACCCAGTTAAACAAAAAAAAAAAGACAATACATAAAAACAAGTCACATCAAAGAAAAAAGATAAAAAATGGAAAACAGACCCCCCCCCCCAAAAGAACAAATCAAACCTTTACATGACTTTCCTTCTTTAACTTATTTCCTTGACCTCCTCACACCTCCCCTCTTTGTATTCTGGTTCAGTTAGATATTTCAGCAAATCCTTCATCTTTGTTTTTATCTTAATAATTTATCTTAATATACTGTAATTTAACATTCTCTTCTTTCACCAATTAATCATCCATTTTTACTTTATTTAATCTTGTTTCTCATTGAAACTAATATATTGAACTTAATCTCTTAAGACATTTCCCCTAGGGTCATAAAAATTTCATTCCACGATTTTTCCATTTCTCATTACTTTTTTTTTTTAAAAAAATCTCCTTATATACACTTTAAATTCCCAATTTCTTTCCTCCTTCTCCCCTCCCCAGTCCCGGCCCCTGCCGTCAGTTCCATCAACCTCCCAGCGTACATCAACCTGGAGATCTGATATCCGAGGCTCTTAACTCTTCTTCATTTCCCTTCTGCCGATCTTCTTGATAATCTTTGGTGCTAAAAAGCAGATCTTGGGGGAGCTCCAACCCAGCGATGCTTATATTCCTTCTTGACAAGTCTGCCAGGTTTCCATAATTAAAGCTAGGGCCCATGAAGTATTCCAAACCTTGTTTCACAATTCTTCCAAGTCCAAAGGCCCCCGAAGCTCCAATCTCCTCCTGGCTCAAATTCATATTCCAAAAGTCATTTGATCCCTGCATAAAGGGATCTCTCCACTTTTCCTTTTCCAGATCAGGCCAGGCACCCATCTTCAAAAACTGGCTTCTCCTAATTACAGTCATATAAGGCCTCAAGCTGTAATCCTCCATTTGCCTCTTTAGGGTTAAGGCTCCCCCATATTTTGCTTTATATTCAACAACAGCAACTTTCCCCTTCTCTAATTCATCAATACTAGTTTCTACACACTCCTCTCTGTCCGCCATCCAAACTAGGCATGATCAGAGTTCAAGGACACATTCCATCCAGACAAAATTAATGATCAGCAGTAATGCTTTATCAGCCCCACCAGCTTTTTGATGTTACGAATGATTTTCAAATGCATGCAATTCATGTATGTATCTTTTAGCTAGATTAGGGTGGGTACTACTGCTTTCTTTTTCTAAATCCCAGTGTGCACACATGGCTTTAGAAAGCTCAGGAGAGATGAGTAGTGTCAAAGTAATGAGTACCATTATAGGATTGTCTACAGACATCTCTGTTCCTTTCACTGCCCTGTACTACAGTAAGTTATAGGATATTTCCATCACAGATGGTAAGATTCACTCAGGGTGAAATTTAACTTTGTGCTATGGTGAATGTCTCATCCTTGCAGCTTTCCAGGTGGAATGACCGTCTCTCCTCTGCATGCTGTTCTGGGGGTTCACCTAACTCAATTGAATCCTATTTTAGGGTGCACCAGGTGTGTGCTGGGGAGGAGTGTGGAAAAGCCCTATAGCAGAAGTCTTTTCCTATGCTGACAGGAGTCCTTATGTGAATCCTTCCCTTGATCTCATGTTTCCTTGGTTTGTGTCCTAAAGTTATACCTTAGCTTACCTTGTATTGATGTGCTTTGCCAATGAATTTAGCTTAAGGGGAACACTTGGACAAGGAGCAGCTGTTGTTCCATTCTGCTTCCATTACAGAGGAAACTGTAATTGAGTAATGTACAGAACGAACTTACTAACCAGAATTTCAACAAGTTACAATAATACAGGTAACACCTTTGCAGCTGATGAAAAAGAAAGACAGTAACTTGTTTCTTTTGGGTGTTCCATATTACATCCTTAAGACAACTTCCTAGTATTGTTCAACATGTTTATTAAAGGGGAAGTGTTCAGATGGGTTTGTCAGTGAGAACAAGGAACAATACAAATTCAGTGTCTGAATAAACCATTCCAGATAGGTATCAGTGTCAGGCAATTTTTATTGCATTATCAATCGGTCAGAATTTTCTCATGCTTTCAAATCACTTCTGTGTTTGCTAGTCAAGGGAAGAGAAAGGATTTTGGTGAAGCCTTGGAATTTTACTCAGCCACATCCCTAGCACTTGGAAGTTCATTGCTGACTCATTTTCAAGCATATTTTCTCAACCTTAATGACTGCAATGTTGCTCCTTTAAAATAGAACAATTTTATTACTATTTGTAACATTTCCCCCCAGCCCTTCTTATTTTCATACACCACTTAGGGTGGTTTGCAACAATTTGAATGTTTTTCACTTGAAAACTAGTGTTTTACTCATATGAAAAAATAACTGGATATTTTGTATCACATCTTCTTGTTTGGTTGACCACAATTACTGTAATTGGGTGACAGCCCCTAAGTATAAAATACATGTAATCTGGAATAGCTAGACTACCATGAGTGTTCATTGTTGTGTGAGTGTTTTTAATCTCGCCAGCTATTACCTTTCGTGCCGCTAATCCTGGATCATCTTCCTTGCATAATATAAATATTTTCTTTTGCAAAGCTAGACAAAAACCTGCTGTATTCTTAGCTCTTGAAGGTATAGCAACTATCTGATTTCTTTAAACTGTTTAATTTAAGGCTTGGAGCTCAAATCACACCTGCACACAGAGACGGGGCATGTTTGGACTTTAAGTATTTAAAGCCCCAAATATGGGATGTTATCCAATGCAAGAGATGTGCACTAGCAGAACAGAACTTTTTCCTCCTCTCTTCTCCCTTGCAGCCCCCCATGTTCTGGTGAACTCTCAAAATCAGTTCCAGAGCCGTACACTACTTGTATGTACTGGGGGGGGGAGTAAAACTGTGGTGTGCTGGATGCATTCTGACCCTATGTCCTTCAAACCAAATTTATTAATCAAGTGTAGAAACTGAAGTTTCCCTTACAATGTATTGCATTTCCCTTTAATGCAATTTTGACATGCCTTTACTAATAGTGCAGGATCCAGTCCTTTCCAATTCAAACCACCCTCACTCCCAAATCAAATCATCAGCTTGAAGTTTGCTAAATCTCTGGAATATTTTAGATAGGAAACCCATTTGACTCATATTATGTGCATAAAGTGTCCCTATTGATAGATCCCCTTTAAACATGACACATTCCTGTTAAAAAAAGAAAACTGTTCTCTGAGTCACACTGGATTTTATTTTTTTTAATCTCAGAAGGATGATAAGGTGCCTTTAATACAGGCATAGGCAAACTCCGGCCCTCCAGATGTTTGGGACTGCAATTCTCATCATCCCTAGCTAACAGGACCAGTGGTCAGGGTTGATGGGAATTGTAGTCCCAAACATCTGGAGGGCTGGAGTTTGCCTATGCCTGCTTTAATAATTTCCTCTTTAGTGGGGAATGAGAACGTAGGGCCTGGCTGGACCTTGACTGTTGCAATGTGAGCTGTGTATTCTTGCCAATATTTGTGGGAGCAGGGCAAATGGTCCTCCTGTTTGCTAGGGGCAGATACAATCCACTGGCTGAAAGGTCACCTATTAACTGGGGGAACCTTAGCCCCACCCAAAGCAGTAGTAGCCGATTCCCTGTATGGAAACAGGAGCAGCAGTGGATCAACATCGGGGTGAGTAATCTTTTTTGGTTTAAGTACTGCATTCCTCTTCTGGGCAACTTTTCCATAGGCCACAAATCAGTAGTGGGCAGGGCCACAGGCAAAAGCGAGCAAAAAAATACACCTCTCTTCTCCAGTCAGGCAAAATTGTGAAGCAGAGCTGCTGAGGGTTGCAACTGGGGGAGGTAGTGTGGCTGGAGAGAGTCTGAAGGGCCAGATTGAGAGGCACAGAGGGCCACATTCATGTCACAAGCCTGGGATTCCCCACTTTGAACTACAGCATAGGATTGTTGTACAGATGGGTAAGATTAGTAGGGGTTGATATTTACCACACTCCTTAAGCCTTTAGATCAGGCTGGACTATATTTCTGGACAATTAAAAGGTTGCTCTCAGTGGATCTTTGAGATCAGGTTTCTGACTTCTACACTGGCTATTTCTCTTCAGCAAAAGTGCGCACTAATTTACTTGTTCTCTGTTTGAGATTCATTTATAAACACCTGAATCAAACAACTGCTAAGTGGCGTAGAAAGAGAGAGAGAGGGAGGGAGAAAAATCAGTTACATAGACCAGCAACCTTTAAAAACAAGTATATGTAGCTAAATTATGTGCCTGGAAAAGTTTCAGCATCTAAAACAGGCATCTAAAACAGGATTGCAAGGGTGCTTGCCTAAGGTTAAAGTTATCACCATAAAACACGCTGTGATATAGCTAAACGGAACCTTTCCACTACTTAAGAATATGAGCTATATAACTGTATAAATTCTTAAATACTGTATGACAGCTTTACTGTTTCAGAAAATAGTACAAGTTACATAGCTCATTTAATTGCTCAATTTGCTCATGATTTGTATGAAGCTATATTAGGAAGGATGGGGACTAAATGTTAATCAGATACAATAACACAAACTGGTGTGTTTGAATATGGCATTTAATTTCTCTACCTCTCCCTCCACCCCTTTTTCTGTCTCTGCATTTGCAAGTCACTGAGCAAGATCACGGGCATATCCAGAACCCAGACCAATTTTAGTAACAAGATCAAGTAGTTATTAGGCAGAATGGTTTTAAATTGTTGTTAATTTTTCTTGCTGGTAATTTTTTTGTATTTTCTTTTTGGTAAACCACTTTGAATCTTACGGAGTGGGGAAAAATAAATTCCCTTCCCCACCCCATGTTTATTTTCTTTTTGGAGTGGAAACAGTCTAACTCAGTCCGAGGCACCAAGAATATATATAATGTTAAGTCTCATTACATCTTTGATATCGGAAAGGATGGCATCAATATATTGGTTTCGTTATAATATTGTCTTTTGGTTGCAAACAGTATTCTGTATTTGCTATAGTTTGTGGTGAGACTGTTTTAAGAATCAGGGACAAGTAATTACTAGTCTGAACCACCCTGAGACCTCTGGGTATAGGGTGGTATATAAATTCTAATAATAATAATAATAATAATAATAATAATAATAATAATAATAATGTTTTTGTTTTTTTAACTGAAAAGCATGCTGGAAGGCAAAGATTTTGGAAGAGAGTAATGACAGTGGGTTAAGGAGAAGGAGAGGAGGAATGCTTAACCCTTTCCCTACTAGCTGCTTTTCTGCTCAAAATTCCCTGCAGCTTCTTTTCCAGATGCACATTTACAAATGTAATACAGACAACTTCCTATTTACGCAGCAATTACATTCCGAGGCACAGGCTGCATTAGCAGGATGTGCGTAAGCCCGCCGCACCTCGTTCTGCCCCTGCCCCGTCCCCTTGCGGTGCTGAAAACATCATACACATATCGATCATGCACAAATAGGGAGGCGCCTCTACACATCTCAGATCTGCAGGGGAACCAGCTGGGTAGGGAACTATTTTTAGCAGAGGAGCTGTCAGGATAAGTCTTGGTGGGTGCACATGCACACATCCCCACACTATGCTGCCACTCCTTTAAGCCATGGAAGATAGAGTTGGTGAAAGGGAAGGAACTGGGCAGACACCCAGTTGCACATGCTTCCCAGCTCTCCGGTGGGGGCAGGGAGGGGGTAAAGCTGAAGTCACTGTTGGCTTAGAACAGCTTGATTCTGGTTGTGTGTTGTGCAAGCAGTGCAGGTCAGTTTTTACAAGCTCAGCAGTATGTCCAAGTTCCTCTTTGTGTGCATCTGTGGTTTGTTCAGTGTCGCTAATTTATGGCACTGTAGAAATGCTTTCGACCACATCTAGCTCTTCAGCTTGATGCTTTTGAGCCAAGGTGATAATCCCACCACCACCACCAATGTTGTTGGACCATCAGGGATGATGGGAATTGTAATCCATCAACATCTGGAGGGCACTGTTGGCTCTCTTTGTTCTTTGAGGCTGTACTCCCATTAATAATATTTTCACTGGGGGACAAGGAATCTTGTATTTCAAGTCTGGTATGGAAGCCTTGCCAAGAACAGCATGTACATTAAGGATGTACATCAAAGGTGAGTGAGTGTTGATGGGCAGCCTCATTTCACACAGAGACTGCTGAATCTGTAGGTGGAGGCCTCCTACTTGCACAAGAAGAAGCCATGTGGGTGAGACCCCCATATATATTTGTAACTTGTATATTTGTAAATAAACACAAATATTGCAAAGCACCAATGACCTCCATCCAAAGAAAACCAAACACAGGTAGTGCTATCATTGGGCTATGCATAATATTAGCTAACAACCAGCATCTTGAATTGTAATTGGATGCACACTGGCAGCCAATGCAGATTTGACGCGACAATATAATATATTTGTCACAGCCTTCCCCACTGTGTTTGCTACTGCATTCTGCACTGGCTGAGGCTTCTGAACAGTCCTTGTGAGCAGCCCCGTGTTCAGTGTGTTGCAGTAGTCTGTCTTCCTTATTAACTAATACAGTGGTGCCTCGCAAGACGAAATTAATCCGTTCCGCGATTCTCTTCGTCTAGCGGTTTTTTCGTCTTGCGAAGCAAGCCCATTGACAGCTTAGCGGATTAGCGCTATTAGCGGTCTAGCGGCTTTTAGCGATCAGCTGAGAGGCGGCTTATCAGCGGAACAGCTGATAAGCGGATTAGCGCTTTGGGAAAGGGCGGAAAAAAGCGAAAAAAAACGCAGGAACTCGCAAGATTTTTTCATCTTGCGAAGCAACCCCATAGAGAAATTCGTTTAGTGAAGCGCCTCCAAAAACGGAAAACCCTTTCGTCTAGCGGGTTTTTCGTCTTGCGAGGCGTTCGTCTTGCGGGGCACCACTGTAGTTCCTGAGTCACCATCATCTTCCAGTCAGGGTGGAAGAATAACAGCCTTTACTGAGTTCATGTGTTCAACCTCCATTAACCCATCTGATATGCATCCAGAAATTGCAGTTGTCAGCGAATCACCTTGTCCGTAGTTTCTTTTTAAAATGAGCTTGGGGCAGTAAACTCTTGGTTTTTTTTAATATGATGAGGTTGACAATTTATGCTTTTAAGGCTGTTGGGATATCCTCCTTTTACTTTGCAGCTGATAAGGAGGAAATGTGGCCTTTCAGGTGCCACCTGGGTTACATTTTCCATCATCACTGCATTGGCATGTTGACTGGGGATGAATGGAATTTGCGCATTGGAGAAATGGAAGTCCCTGTAAAAAAAAAAAAAAAGGAGAGGGAAGTTCTGCTGTCAAGTTTTTAATAGCCAAAATGGACAATGAAGTGACTGGTGTGCAATTGGTTTGCCCACACATTCCCCAAAACCCTTCTCTGTGCTGCTGGTGGCTTTAGATTAAACCTGATCTGGGGTTAGAGCCATTCCAAATATGTCATCCAGATTAGCAGTAAAAAAGGCAGGTTGCTCTTTATTTTGTCACAAATATAAACTCTTAAGTGATATCTGTACTGCTTCTAAAGACTGCAAACATTTCTAGTAATTAAACTACAACAACAACACAAGCATTTGCCCAGCAGAAAACCTTTTGCAAAAAGCAGTCTGTGCAAGATGCTGGCAGCCCATTCTGTGAATGCAGCAGTTCAGTTAATTCTGTATCAATAATTCATGGCACTGGCCTATTTGTTAATTACTGGCCCATGGCCCAGTTCTCCTCCCTGCTCCCCCTAAAAGCATACATTTGTGGGATGGCTTGCAGGGATTTCGGTTCCACAGCAGTTTATGCTTATTAACTTTGAACACAATAAAGCTGAAGGGGACAAAAAAATTATTTCAGCTATAATCTCAGTAAACTCTTAAAAAACAAAACTGGCTCTTCCTGTGCTGGCAAACGACAGTGTTCTGCACAAACTATAACATGCCCATTTACATGTTATGAGGAGCCTCTTTCTGTAGGTTCATCTCATGATAATGGCTTTAATGTTTAAAGCAGAGGTTGTTGCCGTGGTGTCCTCCTGATGTTGTGAAGGACAACCCCCATCACCCACCCATGCTCAGATCCTGCTTTGGGCATAGGCATCTGATTGGCTATTGTGAGAACATAGCGCTGGACTACAGGAACCAGGATGGCTTCTCTTATGTTCTCACCATTGAGAAGGCTGGTGGGAGTTTGTAGACTGCAACATCTGGAGGGCACTACATTTGCTATCCTTGGTTGAAAGGCCCACATCCATATACACGGGATCAACCACAGTGGTGTTTCTTCCACAATTCACATCCTTGGTGGGAAGCTTGTTTCAGTAGCAGGGTCCTCTTAGCCTTTAAACCACTAGCCCAAAGGGTCATCTTGAGCACTGCTGGAATGCTGAAAGCAGTGTTGCCCAACCTGGTGTCTTCCAGATAGCTTGAGCACAGTTGTTCATGCATTGGTGACCTCATGGTTGGATTATTGCAATGCATTCAGTGTGGGGCTACCCTTGAGGGTTGGTCAGGAGTTTTGCAGTTGGTGCAGAACATGACTAGGTTGCTTGTTGGGACAAACTAACACCAGCATATAAACATCCCGCTTTCATGATTTGCACTGGCTACCAAACTGCTACTGGGACAAGTTCAAGATGTTGGTACCTCGGGTTAAGAACTTAATTTGTTCCGGAGGTCCGTTCTTAACCTGAAACTGTTCTTAACCTGAAGCACCACTTTAGCTAATGGGGCCTCCTGCTGCTGCTGCCGTGCAATTTCTGTTCTCATCCTGAAGCAAAGTTCTTAACCTGAAGCACTATTTCTGGGTTAGCGGAGTCTGTAACCTGAAGCGTATGTAACCTGAAGTGTATGTAACCCGAGGTACCAGTGTACTAACATACAAGGTCCAGGATCTCTGGAGTGCACAAGGTTGGGCAAGGCTGCTTTAAGCACTCCAGAAGTGTTACAAGATCATCTCTCCGCGGCAATTTAAAGTGCTTCCATGATGCTTTAAGGGTATTTGGTGTGAATGTGGCCATAGCTGCCAATGATTCATTTACTCATCCTTCATTTTTTTGATTAATATTCCACTTAATATATATTGGGCTTCTTCTGGCCCAGGCAGTATCACAGGGATAGGAACCATGAAAAGAATAATTTCTCCCAGCAGATTAGGGTAGTACATTGTTAAATCCATCTTTGCACAGTAAAAAGGGCAACCTTAATAGCAAAGGAAAGGAGCCATTGTGTGGTAGCAGTGCTAATTATTTTCAGTCCCGTCTAATTATTCAGCTCTATATTATCTGTTGCTGGATTTATACCCTGCCATAAACATGTAGCTTGTGCAGGTGAGAGGCTTGTGCAAACAACTCATAATAAACTGCAAAGAGATAACAACTATCATAGGTGTAGGAAGCCCAGGATCCCAACCAACCCTTCCTTATCAGGAAGACATTGAGTCCTTCAGCCTCTTTGTTGTGTTCTTCCCCTCAGCCCAGCTACTGTGCAACAAACTACGGTGGTACTCGGGTTAAGAACTTAATTCGTTCTGGAGGTCTGTTCTTAATCTGAAACTGTTCTTAACCTGAGGTACCACTTTAGCTAATGTGGCCTCCCGCTGCCGCCATGCCGCCGCCATGCGCTTTCTGTTCTCATCTTGAAGCA
This sequence comes from Podarcis erhardii, assembly GCF_964252035.2. NCBI lineage: Eukaryota > Metazoa > Chordata > Lepidosauria > Squamata > Lacertidae > Podarcis > Podarcis erhardii. The sequence continues at coordinate 93,689,740 of NC_138507.1, forward strand.
AAGTTCTTAACCCAAGGTACTATTTCTGGGTTAGCGGAATCTGTAACCTGAAGCGTCTGTAACCTGAAGCGTCTGCAATGTGAGGTACCACTGTATTGCTACAACTGAAACTGGTAGAAAGAAGTTACTTGCTACTCATGGTCAAGGAACAGAGTCCTTGCAGGTCCTAAGCTAAAAAATGCATTCCAGCCAGGCAAAAGGGTGGCGTGGCTGGGGGCGGGGCATGTGGGGTGTGTGGGAAACCAGTTGGATAGGCCTGGAGATCTGCATTTGGAACCTGGCCTGAGGTTCCCCATCCCTGATATATTGGACAGGTGGTCTCCAGCTGTTGATGGACCCCCAGCTCCATCATCTCAGACCACTGCCTTTGCTGGCTAGGAGTTGGGAGTCCAACAATATCTTGAAAGCCACTGGTTCCCCCAGCGCCTGAGTTATTGGCTATAGTGACTAAATAGAAGCTCCCATCTTGAGATCTCATCCCTCCGATCATCAACAGCAGAGAGTGCTCTATAAACTTTATACCCTGCTTATTCTGTTTAAATTGCACAGGGGCTTTGATGAGCAAGAACTGTACAAATCCCTTTAAATTAAATAATGAGCTCAGGGGCATGTGGGTGGCCTCTGTTGGAAATAGGCTTTTGAGCTAGAAGAGCCTTTGGTTAGTTCTGGTAAAGCAAACTCTGTGTGCTGTTTAGCCCAGCCTTCTGTAGTCCTGTGTGAATTACAATGCTGTTTTTCTCTCCTCTAGGACAAGAGCACAATGCTTCATGGTCACCTACTATTTCTCATTGGACTGACATTTGCATACAGAGAAATAAATGCAGATCCTCGGTGTGCCGTAACAAGCAGGCTTGTGAACTACGACTGGTGCAACTTCACACAGGTTCCCCCTCTGCCTGAAGGCATTGTTTTACTCTCCCTAAATTTCAATTTCATCCAGCAAGTGAATGCCACTTCCTTCCCACTGCTGGAGACATTGACGGTTCTCTCACTTGGAAGCCAGCTGGTCTTTCCTGTCACAGTAGGAGAAAATGCTTTTAGGAATTTGCCAAATCTTCATCAACTGGATTTAGCTTACAATAAAATGATTGTGCTGGATCCGCAGGCTTTCAGGGGGCTGGGGAAGTTAAGTAACCTTCTGCTATACTATAATGATCTTAACGAATCCATTCTGGAAAAGGATTACTTTAAAGATTTGGTCTCTCTGGAATATCTGGACCTTGCATTCAATAAGATCACTAGGCTTCACCCTCACCCTTCATTGCGCAACATGCAAAAGTTAACACTTCTGAACTTGAAATTAAACCGCATTGAAACCATATGTGAGGGAGATCTCTACAGCTTTCAAGGAAAAGCTTTCACATTGTTGAATCTTAATTCTAATGGTTTGTTTAAAGAAGATTCTCAAGACTGGGCAACTTGTGGCAATCCTTTCAAAAACATTGTCTTTGATACGCTGGATGTTGGTGGCAATGGCTGGGGTATAAGAACAACCCAGCAATTCTGTGCAGCTATTCAGGGAACACCACTTGTGGGTTTGAAGATATCGCCTCACACCATGGGCTTATCATTTGGCTTTAATAACATGCCAGACCCAAACAACAATACATTTGCAGGTCTGGCCCAAAGTGGCCTTCGCCTGCTTAATATTTCACATGGCTGGATCTTTTCTCTTAACCCACGTGTATTTCAATATCTTGATGATCTGGAATTGCTGGATCTCAACTCAAATAACATAAATAAAATTCAAAAAGAAGCATTCTTTGGTCTCTGGAGCCTACAACACCTAAACCTGTCGAACAATCTGCTGGGAGAACTCTTGGATTACACTTTTGAAGGTCTTCTAAATGTGCGTATTATAGCTCTGCAACACAATCATATTGGGGTGATTGATAGGGCTCCATTTAAAGGCTTGCCAAACCTTCACACTGTGGACCTCAGTGACAATGCTCTAAAAGTAATCTTAACACTCCCAAGTCTCAGCTATGCTTTTTTAGGTAGCAACCGGATACAGTCTGGAGACCGCAGCAAAATAGTGGCTATAAATTCAACATATGTTGACATGGGAGGAAACAGGATGGACAATCTGGGAGACCTCTATGAACTTCTCCGATATCCAGATATCCAGTATATTTTGTTAAGAAATAATCGCTTCTCCTACTGCTACAGGTACAACAATATAGCAGAAGACAACCAGTTGCTCTACTTGGATCTTGGAGACAATATGTTGAAGCTTGTGTGGGAGAGAAGTTTGTGCTTGGATGTGTTCAAGGCGTTGTCCAAGCTTCAGGTCCTGCATCTCAATAATAACTACCTTAGTTTCCTTCCAGAGGGCATCTTTGATGGCCTGGTATCACTGGTTAGGCTTAACTTGGCTTCAAACCTCTTAACTTACATTTCTCACAGTGCTTTTCCTGTGAGCCTCAGGAAACTTGACTTATCCTCGAACCAGCTGCTTTATCCAGACCCTCAGCTCTTTGCAACTCTGGACAATCTGGATATCACCTATAACAGATTTTACTGTAATTGCCTCTTAAGTGACCTAATTGTGTGGCTGAACCAAACCAATGTCACCTTAGCTGGGTCACCAGATGAAAGGTTTTGTTTTGGACCCCCTGATCTTGCTGGCAAAAGCCTTCATGAGTTTAATGTTGATGATTGCAATGAAGACAAGATATTGGAGCCTCTGCAGTTGTCGCTCTTCATTTTTACCACCGTTGCTGTGACAATGTTCCTAACGGTGGTGATTGTTTTTGCTCGCTTTAGAGGGACCTGCTTCATTTGGTATAAGACCGTGGTAAGAGTATTCTTGAAGGAGCAACAGCCAGCGTTGGAGGAAGAGACCTATAGATACGATGCCTACATGTGCTACAGCAGCAAGGATTTTGAGTGGGTCCAGAACTCCTTGATAAGGCACCTAGACCTCCAGTATTCTGATAAAAACAAATTTGCTCTCTGCTTTGAAGAGCGAGATTTTTTGCCAGGAGAGGATCACATCACCAACATTCGTGATGCCATTTGGAACTGTAGGAAAACAATTTGCGTAGTGACAAAGCAGTTTCTCAAGGATGGCTGGTGCGTCGAAGCTTTTAATTTTGCTCAGAGTCGGTATTTTTGTGACCTGAAAGATGTCCTCATAATGGTGGTGGCTGGATCACTTTCGCAATATCAGCTTATGAAGTATCAACCAGTCAGAGTGTTTTTGCAAAGGGGTCAATACTTGAGGTGGCCTGAAGACCCCCAAGATGTGGAATGGTTTCTAAATGCACTTTCTCACCAAATACTGAAGAAGAAGGAAGTAAAAAAGAAACAGAAGAAGAAGAAACTCAAGAGGAGGAAATCAAAGACATTGGAAATGAAAGTTATTACCGTCTCTTAGTTGGCAATTCTAACTACCAGGCCATTGAAATGGCCGCCAGTCAGAGAAATGTGTCATACTGTTCCTTAAACACATTGAGCCCTAATCTCTCTACATGAGGGAGGCAAATCCTGCACTGAGAAGACTGTGTGAGCACTCTGGAGATCTTCGTGCCATTTCCTCCTTCACTGCCAAGACTTTCCATAGATCAGTATGCTGCATCTGATGAATCTTGCACACACTGGACTGAAATTGAAGGAAGTTTGCATGTTTATCGTAACAATTATGTGAGTTCCAACTATGTAAGCTTTTGTTGGTTGAAGGATTGTTAATCATTGAGTTGCTTAGTTAAGGGGGGTGGGATCCACTACTTTGCCCATAGACCTGAAAACATATTGCCAATTGCAGTACTGCCTTAGAGCACAGTGAAGTTCTCAAACCTCTTTCCTGACTAGCTATTCACATCAGCACAGCCTAATTAGTGTCCAGTCCATTTCTGTTTGTGTATACACCAGTGGGCATTCATGGAACGAGGATGTGTACACCCTAAAGAAAGGTGTTCACACCTTGGCTAGAGACGAATTAGAAATGGCTCAGGGACTCCAATCACTGTGAAGCTGGTTTGGAAAACGACGCATCAAACCATAGTATCTTATAACAAAAGTAGGGGATACATATGCATGTTGGATAACAATAATATGCATTAAAAACCTGGCACTGAAAAGCAGTGTGAGTGCACAGCCTTAAACTGAAACATGAGATAGCTATGTTTTCCATTGTGACCTTTTCATATCTTAACAGAGGTGGTTACTCCTTCTTAAGCCTATCTCCTGTACAATATCAGTATTGAGTCAGTGAAAGATGGTGGCCTCTTTGGGCCTTCATTGCCCATCAAATGCGCAATGCGTGGACACCTCCAGTGGGAAAGTGGCATTGTGGTGGCAAACTCCACTCCTCACCTATGTATTTTCATTACAATGTCCATAGGGGAAACCCCCCCCCCCCGATGCATTGTGGAGTTCATTTTGGATGAACCAGGGGTGGAGCCTACCCTGCCCTGCCCCACATTGATGTTTGTCATTTGTGGGGAAAAGCAACTAAACAACTCTATATTAGAACTATTTTTATATGTCAACTACCTCAAGGTTTGAACTGGTTTAGAAACCAAGTTCAGCACCTCTGTTAGTATATAGTGTACATAATACAGTTTAAAACATAATGGTTACAAACACCTCGGGTTACAAACACTTCAGGTTACAGACTCCGCTAACCTGGAAGTAGTACCTCGGGTTAAGAACTTTGCCCCAGGATGAGAACAGAAATCACGCTGTGGCCACGCAACGGCAGCAGGAGGCCCCATTAGCTAAAGTGGTACCTCAGGTTAAGAACAGTTTCAGGTTAAGAACGGACCTCCGGAACGAATTAAGTTCTTAACCAGAGGTACCACTGTAGTGACCATTACAAATTCCAGTGCCTGCCTGAATGTATTTCAAACAAACTACCTAAGAGCTTGAAGGACTGCACAGCAGGCAGAGGGACCCCTGTGGCCTTCCAGATGTTGTTTGACTGCAGCTCCCATCATCACTGACTATTGGCTGTGCAGGCTGGAGCTGAAGAGAGCTGAAAGTCCAGCAACATCTGTAGGGCCACAGGTTCCTCGCCCCTCATGCATACAGAAAGGGAATATTAAAGCAACGTCCTTAGACCTAAAGACATCAGGTTATTGTACATGTGCCCGAATGAATTTAAATATTTAGGTTTTTGGTTCAAGGCAGAAATCTTGGGACTGTTGCTTAATGTGAAGTTCTGAAATCGTAAGTGCATAACTGAGTTTAATGACTTCCGGAGGTGCTGTGCATCTATAGCTGGTATTAGTTATGCGATTCACAGATGTTCATTACCAGCTTGAAAGGGAATGGAAACTCAGGCTATCAGTCTTCATTTAGTCTCTATGAGAACAAAGGCTTGTTGTGCAGTGGCACCAGTTATTTGGAACACCGTTCCTATTGAAATGAAGCTAGCACCCACGACTCTTGATATTCCATTGCTTGATGGAAACCTTTTTAAGAGACCCAATAACATTCACTGTTGGTAATTTGTTTTGTATTTTATGATCTTGCTTTTTTACGATGGTTTATTGATTTTATGGTACACCTTCCTTATATATGGTTTTAATGAGCTGCTGGCTTATGAATGTTATTGGAAGTAAATAAAATGGAATAAATCAGTCTTGCCCTCCTCATCAAGCCCTCCTCATATGGTCTCCATAGGTAACCTAGCATTTCTCCCAGGGAAATGAGTGAGCTGGCAGATGACCCTCTTCTAGCAGTCCACTGTATTTCTGAGCTGGGCAGCAAGGAAACACAGACCCCACCCCCAGCCTAGAAGTGGAGGCAGCATGGGGCGCTTCATTCCTCCTCTGGCAGCCCACTGCATCCCCATTATACTGGGCATAGAAGAGATCAACTTGCACCCTTCCCTGCACCACAGCAGCACCCTCTGCTGTGTTTCTATGCCAGATGTCCAGGACAGATATGCAGCACCAGACCATGGAACCATCCAGGTCTCAGCCACAGGCCACTTGTTCTCTAAGCTGAGCATGCAGGTCGAGCCTTCACACAGAAGTGCAGTGGGCTGGTGGTGACCAAGGGCCAGAGCGACCTGGCCCTTCATCACCAGTCCTTTCCTGGATTGAGGAGTCAATGCAGCTCCACCCATCGCATCCAGCACGGAAGCCGAGCAACCAGAAGCGAGAGGCAAAGAGGTAAAATAATCTATGCAGTGCTGGAGGTGTAAAGGTTTTATACGTGGTTGGTGGTTGTAAGGAGGATTGGATGTTTGCTTGGAGAAGAACAAGCAATTCGAGAAGCCTTAGGGGAGAAAGGGTTTTCTGTCCGCTAAGCCGGTGTTGTTCAGTGATGCGAACAGATCAGCTGAAACAAAATCTGCTCACTCAGTAACTAAGATAAGCCTAGCAGCCAGGATATTTAATGCAATAAAGGAAGGAAGGAAGGAAGGAAAAAAAGAAGGAAGGAAGGAAGGAAGGAAGGAAGGAAGGAAGGAAGGAAGGAAGGAATTCTATTAGGGCCTCTTCTTTGAGAGAATAAGGTAAATGACCGTGAATAAAATTGCAGCAAGCGCATAAAGCCTAGTGGGAACAATGGATGCAATTCAATTAATAATGATTAAACTTTGTTCCTCTGGAATTATGTGTGTGCAGGATGATGATAAATCTCAAGTACTGAGAATGTTGCACATCTTCTGAAATTTTACCAGAGGTCTTTCCCCTTAAAAACCAGAGGCAAGGAATGGTCAAATTTGGGCTCCCCATTTGGCTCAAAAGGCTGTTTTGGACAAGTCATGCCCCTCTGACAATCAGTTGTAGGGAAAGTGAGGGCAGGGCTTGAAGGAAAGAGGCTTTGCATAGGACTTCCCAAGCATCCAGCAGGCAGCTGATTGTCAGGCATTTGAGAAGCGCTGCAGACAGAGCTGAGCAAGCTCCTTGAGCTATGGTGAAAGAAGGTAAAAGACCCCTGGAGGGTTAAGTCCAGTCAAAGGCGACTCTGGGGTTGCGGTGCTCATCTCGCTTTTAGGCCGAGGGAGCCGGCGTTTGTCCACAGACAGCTTTCCGGGTCATGTGGCCAGCATGACTAAATCGCTTCTGGTACAACGGAACCCTGTGACAGAAGCCAGAGCTCACGGAAACGCCGTTTACCTTCCTGCTGCAGTGGTACCTATTTTTCTACTTGCACTGGCATGCTTTTGTACTGCTAGGTTGGCAGGAGCTAGGACAGAGCAACGGGAGCTCACCCCATTGCGGGGATTTGAACCACTGACCTTCCGTTCTGCAAGCCCAAGAGGCTCAGTGGTTTAGACCACAGTGCCACCCACGTCCCATCTTTGAGCTATACCCCCACCCCCGTAGACCGACTTTGATAGGTGTCAATCACATGACATTATGCCAGATGATTTACAGGTGCGTAGTCCTACCTAGCTGCCCAAACTGGCCCATGGGGGTGTGTGGGGTTAAGATCTGGCTAGAAAGGTTCACCATTGGGTGGTGGGGTGGAGACCTTTCATGGAGTAGGGAGGAAACCAAATGGAGGGAAGTAGGAGGGGGAAACCGCTGGTGTGATGGAAGGCGGAGGGATAGAAAAGTCTCTCCAAGCAAACAGTTTGGCAAGAGTGATGTGTCCCTCTTCAGCAACCCAGTGGATGGTGAGGAAGAGAGAGAACGAGATGGGGAGAGAGAGAAGGGAATGGCAGACAAAGAGAAACGGGGTGGCCATGCGTACCTCTGGCATGTGGCCCTTGACATATCACCTCCTATGGAATGTCCTGTGCTTGTCTTATTTTTTTATGACATCTATTAGTGGGGGGAGGACTCTGCTTGTGTATTCATTTTTATAGTGATATTGACATATTTTGTATTTTTGTATAATTAAATGGATAAAAATAAAAGTTCTGCTGGATGTTTGCTCATATGAAGGCAATACTGTATATTCATTGAGGAGTGTTTATGGCATTTTGAATATGTTGCTTTTATGTTCTTTTTAGCTGCTGCTTAATTGGAAAATCGCACACCGCTGTGAATCCTTTCCTTTCAAAAGGCTGATATACTTACAAATATATTTAGAAATGAGAGTTACAAATACATCTTTACATTTCTTAAGATGCAGTCAACTCTTCTCAAGCTAACATTTTGGGAAGAATTATATCATATGATTCTGTCCATAAAGGAAGTTGCTGTTGATTCTTTAATGAAAATTAGAAAGTGGTGGCACAGTCCTTGTACTGCAGGTGGCGCTGTGGGATTTTAAAAGCCCTGCCAGTTGTGCCAAGTTTCCTGCTCACTGCAATTCAACAGGCAATTTTGTTAAGAAGACTTTTGCAAAAAAAAAAAAAAAAAAGCCTCCTCCAGGGTTGTCTATCAGGCTGCACTTCATTTTTCACTAGACCCAGCTCTATCATTCCCATTTTAATCTCCAATGACAAATTATTGCAAAAAACAACAGCAAAGGCTCCTTGTAGGCTAAGAGATTTGTGATGGCATTAGCCTTTTACAAACAAGAGCCCACTTAAGCCAATGAATTTGACTCAGTAATTTTACAGATACAGTACACACACACCTGGTAATATGGGGGGGGGGGGCTGCCAGCTGGGGGCAGAAAGCCATGAAATTCAAGAGACACGAATCTCTGATATGTCTCCAAAAAGCTTAAATGTAGCATTTTGACCATTCACAACAGCAAAAATGGGTAACACCATAATATTCATGGCATTATGGAAACTTAATACCTGTAGGAGAAGAGGGAGCATGGTTGTTGATTAAGCCCTGAACCATGGAAGTGTCTGCCCAGGGTTCAAATGTGGCCCTCCACACCTATCAGGACCTCCAAACTCTTTGTAGGCCACACTTCCTTCCCCAGGTCACACTCCTCATACCCCAAGTGACTTTCCCCTGGCAGGAGTGTGTCACTGAAGCCTGGGGAGAGGGTAGACAGTGTGGTATAATGGCTAGAGTCCACATTTGGTCATGGGCTTAGGGCCCCCCCCCATCTCCTGCTCTAGCGAAAGCAGTTCTTGGAGGGAAGCCATTTAATGTTTATTTAGTGTACGTACACAAGTCGATTCTGGCGTCCTTGGTGTACAGACTACAGATGCTGTGTGAAAAAGCACCTTCAGGAAAGGACCTGGTGGATTTCAGGAAAGGACCTGGTGCAAAAGGACCTGGTGCAAGCTGCAAGGGCTAGGCTGGTTGCTGTTGGTGGGAGGAGGAGGAGAGATTGTGGCTCTTGTACATTGCTGAACTATATAAAACATTGGTATATTTGACCCCCCCCCCCACAAAAGTCAGGCTGCACATGGTTGCTGAATCATACAATTGAAAGGGACCACAAGTCTCATCTAAGACCTGCACTGGTGCCCTCAATTCTGTCTCCTATTTTAGCAGTTTCCCAACAATGGAAGAAAGAAGCACTTGCACCAGGCTTCTCCCTAGGGGTGCGTGCTTTTTAACAGCTTGATTAATTGAGCCCATGTAAATTGAGACTTGGGCTCATAACTATCAGTTGGATTCCCTTTAGCCCCAGTGGGAACATTACAGCTTTATTAGAATTCTATGGCACCTGTTCAGGACGCCCTCCCTAGTTTTGCTCAGAAGATGAACGATGTTATCGTGCAGAGAAAGTAGCTTCCAACAGGGGCACAGAGTATGATAGAGCGATCCTCTGTTAAGTTTATTTGTCAACGTGACCTAGAAAAACTGATGTAGACCAGAGACTCAGTACCAGAAACCACAAGATGGTAAAGATGAGTTCTATGAGGGTGTCTTCTTCTGCCCTTCAGGATTCCATCTCCCCAAAGATCTACACTTCTGGGGCATTGTTTATCACCATTTCTTCCTCTCCCCCTAACAAGGGAAAGAGGGTAACAGAGGAGAAGAATATCCAGTAGGATTGTCATTTCCTCTTTAAAATAAAATAAATAAAATTATAACCCACCCTTTATCCAAAGATCTCAGGTTAGGAAACAATGCAAGCATCTAACTGTGTGGGGGGAATTCCTCTCAGGTCAAGTGCTGCATTTGCCCCCAGGAGCCACATGGCAGGGGTGGCACCAGAGACAAACGCAAGCAGAACAATTTTCCCTTTGTGGGATAGGCTAGTTTCCACACACACACACACACACACACACACACACACACACACACACACCTCTGCAGCAAGGCAAATTGAAAAAACGGTATGAGCCTGCAAGGACACATTCCGTTCCAGCCCAGGCAAACACACCCAGATAAGCAGGCACAAAAACCAGGCATAATCAGACGATATCAAAGCTCGTTCCCACTTCTGAAAGTTCAAAGCACTGGAAAGGAAGGAAAGTTCACCTGTCCCTGAACTGCTGGATAAATAAGCTTATGTTTTGTCCTCAGGAATCTCTGGGTCAGGCAGGATCCAACGGTATCTTGTACAGAACATGCTTTCATATCTGTGGGTGGCCCAAAGCATAGTTTGAGGTGGGCATCACCAGTCACTTACTTTTCCTACGTATTTTGGCTGTTTTTGGTGTGCACAGAGACCTTTATTCATGCCCTACGCCCACAGGAAGCTCCAGGGCAGGTAAGATGCCTTGGCATCTTCTATAAGACACTCTCCCCTTTGCTTGGCTGTATGATTTGTCCTGACATGAAGCATATTTTGGAGTGGGCACCCCCAGTTACATTCCCCCCCCTACACACTGCCTATTATTGCTATGCATAGATTCCCTTTGACCATGCAATGCGTCCCCATGTGTCTGGGCCAGATGGGATGCCTAGTGGATTTGCTTGGGGGTATGATTCTTCTTGTGAAGCTGAGGCTCCAATACTTTGGCCACCACATGAGAAGAGAAGACTCCCTAGAAAAGATCCTGATGTTGGGAAAGATAGAGGGCACAAGGAGAAGGGAACGACAGAGGACGAGATGGTTGGATAGTGTTCTCGAAGCTACCAGCATGAGTTGGTCCATGGGGTCACGAAGAGTCGGACACGACTAAACGACAACAACAAATGATTCTTCTTGTCCCAAAGCATATTTGAGGGTGGGCACTCTCCATTACTTATTTTCCCCCTACATAAGTTAGCTATTTTTTTCTTTGTGTCTTTGCCATTGAGTGTGTGCCATGCACCCACAGGAACTAGTAAAAAAAGGTAAAGGACCCTTGGTCGGTTAAGTCCAGTTAAATGGGGGTAGTGGCACTCATCTCGGCTTTCAGGCTGAGGGAGCCAGTGTTTGTCCACAGACAGCTTTCCGGGTCATGTGGCCAGCATGACTAAACTGCTTCTGGCGCAACAGAACACTGTGACGGAAACCAGAATGCACAGAAATGCCGTTTTTAGTACCTATTTATCTACTTGCACTGGCGTGCTTTCAAACAGCTAGGTTGGCAGGAGCTGGGACCAAGCAATGGGAGCTCACCCCATCGTGGGGATTTGAACCGCCGACCTTCTGATCAGCAAGCCCAAGGGGCTCAGTGCCACCCCTGTCCCTGCTACAGGAACTAGTGCATGCTAAGTTAGTAATTTTTTATGGTTTTGTGATGTCACCATGCACTTATGAGCATTTTGCAGTCATGTTAGTTTCAATTGATTATCTGCATTGTTGTGCTTCAAAGAGGGAGTCCTCTGATCCTGATATAAGACATGGGGCATCCCAGCATTTATTTGGGGTTTCAGGGATTACTATGACAATTTTAGGTTATATTTTAGTGATCAAGATTTAATATATATTTTTAACTGACGCTGTATCTGAATTGTCTCTGTTATACCCAATTGCAATCCAGTGTATTCCTGTTGTGTTTTATTATTTTTCTGATATTGTAAGTGAGCTGGAACTGGTCTGCGACCGTAATAATAAAATTAGTTTAAAGTCAGCTTCACCTGCTGAACAGCAGCCTAAAGGGGGGAAAGGAGGAGTGACTCCACCTGCAACTGATCAGCCTTCAATGACACAAAGGAGAAGGGACTGATGAGAACCAGCTGGCTTCAGTCTGCCTAAGCTGAGCTTCCAGTAGCCTTCAGTTGCTGGTAACAACGAGTATAGCTCCTGGCCCTACCTAGCTGCTTCCTGCTCATCTTGACCCCATGATCATCGGGGTCCCTGACCCCTAGACCATCTGACCATGTAGATTGCTGTTCACCTGCCCTTGGGACTGGACCTGACTTTGGATGCTGACTGCCTCCAGGCAAGTACACCTCAGGGAGTCTTCTGGTTGGCTGGCCTCCCACTCCACTGAGCGCTGCACATTGTCGCTCAGCAACAAGACTACAACAACAGGAACAGATGGACTTTCCTTCCTTTGTAGGATTTTGAGCTTTCGAGCAAATAGGAAGTAGGGAGCCAACTTGAACACCACCATAATCAGGCCCTGTACACTTGGATGCCAAGAGGCCTTCAACCTGCAGGAGGATGCTGCTAAGTCCCTGCACTGATTGCATTCTGAATTGCTATTATACCTGTTGCCACACAACTGTGCCACTATGAATGTGCAGAAATGGAGCTGGGTTGCAGCTATGGCAGACTGCGCAGCACTGAGCAGGAAGTTGCAGTAGTAGCTCTCCAGGAGTCCTTGAATTCAGAGACTGCAGCAAGCAAAAGCATTCAGCAGATATATGAACAGAATGCCAGAAGAAGAACAAATCTCTGTCATCTCCTGTGATCGCTGCAATCACAAAATGGGCTCAATCAGGCCTCGCTTTTGAGCTGATTGAGGGCTAATTTAAGTGATGCATGAAAGGATCCTTGGCTTCCTCAAATGCAGAAGGTGCTCCAGCTATAACCTAACTCATTTCGCTATGCAAAGGCCAATTATCTACTCACAGCAGAGACCGTGCTTCCTTCCTTCCTTCCAGGTAAGCCATTGTTTGCTTTGCTATTCTATTAATAAGAACCTTTGAATACAGGCAGTAAGGATGGAAAACAGTCTGCAAGAAATGAACAATTATTGAACGGAAATAATAGCTTTTCCTGTCTGGACACAGTGTCCCAAACCAAGAATTTTTTTATTTTAAATTGCGGAAGTTTTAACAGCAGTCGTGCATAAGGATTGATATATTTTCATGAATCACAGATATGAGTTCGTTAGTACAGATGTAACAGTCCCACACATTGCTAAAAACAAAGAGCCACATGTACTCCCTTCCCTTTGTAATACAGCGGCACCCTGATGTTAGCTGCAATTAACATGCTAACCAATAATCCCTTAGTTAGGAAAGAGGAGGGGCTGAGGTGATGAAAAAAATGTATAATCCCTGCTCCGGATCTCTTAACCATAGGTGGGAAGAGGATCTTCACATTTCTGCTCTCTCTGAAATTTAAACTGTCAGACATGGTTTAGGGCTGATCTGTGCCTTTTCCTTTATGCAGCTGTGTCTTATTTATGTGGGAAGTGCAACAGCAGGGGCTATTTTCAAAACAAAATAAAAAAATTCCTTCCAGTAGCACCTTAAAGACCAACTGAGTTAGTTCTAGGTATGAGCTTTCGTGTGCATGCACACTTCTTCAGATACACGAAAGCTCATACCTAGAACTAACTCAGTTCTAGGTATGAGCTTTCGTGTGCATGCACACTTCTTCAGATACACGAAAGCTCATACCTAGAACTAACTCAGTTGGTCTTTAAGGTGCTACTGGAAGGAATTTTTTTATTTTGTTTTGACCATGGCAGACCAACACGGCTACCTATCTGTAACAGGGGCTATTTTGTTAGTGTTAAAAGTCACCTTGCCTAGAGGGGAGGGGTGGAGGTGTTGTTTACGAACCAGGCAAAGTCCCATGATGTTCACTGAGGGAGTGTGTGCTCTGACTGGCTGCGCAGTTCTTGAGGGAGTTTTCCTCTGTATGTTTGGTTGCAGAGGTGCCGACTTAAATAAAATATTGTGTGTGGGGCGTGGAGGTAAACCCTGCCCCTCATAATTGATCACAAGACACAGCATACACACCATTTGAATAGCAATGTCCATCAACTTGGGGAGGGGGCAGCCCCCTCAAATATTTTATGGGGATGTGAAGGGACCTCAGCCCCTAGGAGTTGGCTCCTATGTTTGGTTGAATGTCACCCTCTTATGCACAAGGCTGAAGGAAAAACAACAAAACCTTTCTGTTCCTTTCTCCTCAAATTATACACTGTTTCTGTTCAGTTTCCACAGTAAAGCACTTTCAAGACTTTTCTCTCAGGACTCTCTACATTAAATGATTAACAAAGTCATATAAATAAACATGTATATCCCACTCCCCCCCCCCCATGGGCTCAATACAACTACCATATTTACTTGAATCTAATGCTCACCTTTTTTGGTCAAATGACGTTGTGAAAATAAAGGTGTGCATTAGATTTGATAGCACGTTTACATTCGCTACAAATTCTTTTTTTGGCTTCAAGGTTCTGAAAAATTGAGGTGTGCATGAGATTCGATGGTTCATTAGACTCGAGTAAATACAGTAACAAAGTGAGTTAAAACAAAGTGAGTAACTTAATTCACAGAGATTCAAGCAAATTGTGAAACATGTGAAAGGTTAACACATTGCATAAAGCGCTTCAGAACAATTTGAGGAACAAAACCCTCTACCAAGAATGGAACTATAGCTCACCCTGCATGCATGCACCATTTAATGCAGAAGTACAAACACATTTTAAAAGCAAAGGCATTGCAATATGAGGCAGCAGTAGCTTTTCTCACCTTGTCCTGTTATCTGGCCCCCTCCCCTGTCTGTTGGACTACATCTCCCATTACCCCCAACCAGCAGGCTAGTCTGTTACCTCAAGTCTCTTCCCTATTACAGTGGTACTTCGGGTTACAGACGCTTCAGGTTACAGACTCCGCTAACCCAGAAATAGTACCTCGGGTTAAGAACTTTGCTTCAGGATGAGAACAGAAATCGCATGGCGGCAGTGGGAGGCCCCATTAGCTAAAGTAGTACCTCAGATTAAGAACCGTTTCGGGTTAAGAATGGACCTCCAGAACGAATTAAGTTCTTAACCCGAGCTACCACTGTAATTATAGACACAAGACATGCCTGTTTCAACTTCCTTCAGGAAAGGAGGACATTTTCCAATTCGCCAGGCCCAGAGACAACACGGTTCACTAAGAACCTGTGCAAATGTCGGAGCATGTGCTCTTGCTTCTGTGGTAATTTCTACTTAACAGTGTCCTTTTCATTGGTGTTCATCTCTGAAGAGTTTCATTCATCATATTCTTAGGTGGCAGAACACACAGGCCTCACAGATTTTTTATTTATTTTTAAGTCCACAGCTTTATTCAAATACTAAATGCACACTTATTTGACAACTTTTTTGGGGGTGGGGGGAACATCAAGGAAGTTTACTCAGAGATACACATTCTATTTTAAGCCTTGGGTTTGGCTAGAAGATCTGGCAGCTCATCTGTATTTCCCAACCACAACTTGTGCCTAGCCAGAACATGTACAGTACACCGTGTGAGGAAGACTGTTGCCTAAGCAAATTATGGGAGAGATTAAATGTTTTACGACATCCTGGGCCCAATGCCACCAAAAACACGCGAAGAACCTCTACTGTAGGTGTAGCACAGTTTTATGATGTTATGAATCATACAGTCCTGCTGTGGAAAGCTCCCCTTTAGGCTAAGGATGTCTTAGGTCAGGGGTGGGGAACTGGATCCAGCCAGCAGGCTGGATCCCTAATTTCCCCAGCTCCTATAGGCCAGCTTTGAGGTGGGAGGGGCTGCCCATCGGTCCATCACCTGACCTCATAGCCGATTCTCAGGGGTGATGGCCGCTGTGGTTAACGGTCCCTGGAGGGCTACAGGGTTACCCAGCCCTGCTCTAAGTGTTGCTTTCCTCAACCATCCACTAGCATAGCTCCTAAGGCCTTGCCCCAAGCATTTAGACTGTAAATCACGCCCAAGACAGACATTTCAGTGCAATCTTCTGCCATTTGTGAAGGCCTGTCCCCAGAGTGAAATTGGCATGCAACTAAGTGCCCTGAAAGCTTTTAATGCTCAAAAATGCTGGCAAATCCTGCCAGTTGAATGAGCTCCTCCATCAACATTCTGAAATTAGATGAATCTCCCTGAAAATGGGGAGAGTTGCAGGCATTGCTTTGTCAGCAAGAGACATGAATGGCATTTTAATAGTGTACTTAACAGTAATGAAACGGTAATTTATCCTAATTGGTAGAACACTGATTATACAGAAAACGTGATGTACTCACAGACACAGATGGCAGAGCGCAAAGAGAGAGAGAGAGAGAGAGAGAAGTAAAGGTTTCAGCATGGTAAGTAGGCGAGATCTCCTGGCAGGGCCACTTGCCTTTTATGCATTCTGTGTGGCTTTCCAAACCTGTTGGAACCTGGCACTAGCTGCAACTCAAACCTTAAAAGTTAATTATGGCTATAAAAAATAAGACTTTTAGCTGAAGCATCTAAAGCTGCAATCATACACACTTCCCTGGCAGCAAGCCCCACTGAAATCCACAAGGCTTGCTTTTGCGTAAATATGCATTGGACCAGACTGCAAGAGGCTTAGACTACAGTGAAGCAGAATGAGCAGGAGACAAGAGTAGCCATAGCTGCCCAAGAGAAATGTGGCTTTTGTCCACCACTCCTATTCCTTGGGAGCACTATAGAAGCACGGCAACATTGGTGGCCAAGTAATGTTTTCAGCCTCCTGGCATGTACTGTAGCTGTATAGCTCCCCACCAGCCATCCCAACGAATAGTCTTGTAGTGGCAAAAAAGACACACATCACCTAAAAGCAATCTCTGGTGGTGGCAGGAAAAGGAGGAAGGTAATTATTAATTATTATTATTATTTACTAAATTTATATACCGTGTTAAATCACAAGATCTCAGGACGGTTCACAGAATAAAATACAAGATAAAAACACAAGGTTTAAAACAAAAACAGCAAAACTATCTTTGGCGATCACTCGTAGCTGAGTAAGATTGTCTTCCATAATCACGGTTTTAACACGGTTTTTCTGCCCTGCCAAATCCCCACACATGATCCAGTTCTGCGGGGACTTGGAAGCATTTTTCCGCCGTTTACGCCTGAAGGAGTATTTTCAACACACACAACAACCGTTTACGCCTGAAGGAGTATTTTCAACACACACAACAACAAGACAAAGCAGAACAAGCAAAAACTTCACAACACAACACCTCTCAACTCACTGGAGAACAACAACCACCCTCCCAACAGAACACTGACCACCAACTACCACCGAAAAAGTGTTACACAAAAAGGGACTCCACATGGACCCCTCCTGATGGACGCAATACCACATTGGACTTGTACATTGACTGCTTCCGCCACAGAATCCAAACAGATGTGACCAGAAAACACCATCGCTTACAACAAAATCTAAACCATGCTGAAAGGAGAGCCATAGATAATCTCAGAAACAACCCAGACATTATAATTAAAGAAGCGGACAAAGGTGGAGCTGTCGTCATCATGAACAAAACTGACTACATTCAGGAGGCTCACAGACAACTTTCCAATACCGCCTTTTACATAAAATTGGACTCAGACCCCACACAAGAATACAAAAAAGAACTGAACAAGATTGTTAAGGAGCTACCCCCACACATCCAAGAACAGATCCTCACTAACACACCAACTGAACCTCGACCAGGAACTTTCTATCTTCTACCTAAAATACACAAACCAGGAAATCCAGGACGCCCCATCATTTCAGGTATTGGCACTATTACAGTGGGTGTCTCCGGTTATATGGACTCTGTTCTGAAACCATATGCCATCAGTGCTCCCAGCTATGTACGTGACACCACAGATTTTCTGAGGAAAATTCAATCTTTAAATAATCTTCCCAACAATACTATACTAGCTACTATGGATGTGGAATCTCTGTATACCAACATCCCACACAACGATGGTTTACAAGCTATAAGGAACACCATTTCAGATAAAACCACAGCGGACTTTGCCACCAAACTCTGCCAATTTGTCCTTACCCACAACAACTTCAAATTCGGTGATGACCTGTTCCTTCAGATCAGCGGCACAGCAATGGGCACCCGCATGGCCCCACAGTATGCCAACATCTTCATGGCAGATTTAGAATGTTTCCTAAACTCCTACCCACTCAAACCTCTCTTGTACCTGCAATACATTGACAATGTTTTAATCATCTGGACACATGGTCAACAGACCCTGGACACCTTCCACCAGAAATTCAATGATTTTCACCCCACAATCAACCTAACAATGAATCAATCTATGCAAGAAATACATTTTTTGGACACTACTATAAAAATACAGGATGGGCGCATAGACACTACCTTATACCGTAAACCAACTGACCGACAAACATATCTACATGCCTCTAGCTACCATCCCAAACATACCAAACAGTCCATTGTATATAGCCAGGCACTACGTTACAGCCGCATCTGTTCCAACTCTACAGACAGAGACTCTCACCTAAGAGATCTACAGCAAACCTTTTTAGAACTAAAATACCCGGCAGATGAAGTTAGACAACAGATCAACAGAGCCAGACTGATACCCAGAGAGAACTTGCTGCAAGACAGACCCAAAAAAGAAAATAACAGAACACCTCTAGTCATCACATACAGCTCCCAAGTTAAAACAGTACAACGCATCATCAGAGATCTACAACCTCTCCTGGACAATGACAAAACAAAATAAAAAAATTCCTTCCAGTAGCACCTTAAAGACCAACTGAGTTAGTTCTAGGTATGAGCTTTCGTGTGCATGCACACTTCTTCAGATACACTGAAACAGAAGTCACCGGACCTTTCTATATAGTGAGAAGGTGGGGAGGGGTATTACTCAGAAGGGTGGTGGGAATGGGTGATTGGCAGATAGCTGCGATGAGCCTGTTGACGACTCTTAACGACTGCAATAGGTCTAACAGGAAAAAGCAAGGGGTGAGAAGGTGAAAAATGGCTTTGTCATGTATAATGAGATAAGAATCCAATGTCTTTGTTCAAACCAGGTCTCTCCATAGTTTTAAGTTTGGTGATAAGTTGCAATTCAGCAGCTTCTCTTTCCAGTCTATTTCTGAAATTCCTTTGTAATAGAACAGCTACTTTGAGATCTTGTATAGAATGTCCTGGGAGATTGAAGTGTTCTCCTACTGGTTTCTCTGTCTTGTGGTTCCTGATGTCGGATTTATGTCCGTTTATTCTTTGGCGTAAGGTCTGGCCTGTTTGTCCAATATAGAGAGCTGAAGGACACTGTTGATTCCTGATGTCCGATTTATGTCCATTTATTCTTTGGCGTAAGGTCTGGCCTGTTTGTCCAATATAGAGAGCTGAAGGACACTGTTGGCATTTGATGGCATACACAATGTTAGACGATGAGCAATTAAATAGTCCCGAGATGGTATGTGTGATGTTGTTGGGGCCAGTAATAGTGTTGTCCGGGTGTATGTGGCAGCAAAGTTGGCATCTGGGTTTATTGCAGGCTCTGGTGCCAGTGTCCGTGTTAAGTCTGGTTATAGTATTATTGTGGGTTATTGTGCCATCTCGGGACTATTTAATTGCTCATCGTCTAACATTGTGTATGCCATCAAATGCCAACAGTGTCCTTCAGCTCTCTATATTGGACAAACAGGCCAGACCTTACGCCAAAGAATAAATGGACATAAATCGGACATCAGGAATCACAAGACAGAGAAACCAGTAGGAGAACACTTCAATCTCCCAGGACATTCTATACAAGATCTCAAAGTAGCTGTTTTACTACAAAGGAATTTCATAAATAGACTGGAAAGAGAAGCTGCTGAATTGCAACTTATCACCAAACTTAAAACCATGGAGAGACCTGGTCTGAACAAAGACCTTGGATTCTTATCTCATTATACATGACAAAGCCATTTTTCACCTTCTCACCCCTTGCTTTTTCCTGTAAGACCTATTGCAGTCGTTAAGAGTCGTCAACAGGCTCATCACAGCTATCTGCCAATCACCCATTCCCACCACCCTTCTGAGTAATACCCCTCCCCACCTTCTCACTATATAGAAGGGTCTGGAAACTTCTGTTTCAGTGTATCTGAAGAAGTGTGCATGCACACGAAAGCTCATACCAAGAACTAACTTAGTTGGTCTTTAAGGTGCTACTGGAAGGAATTTTTTTTGTTTTGACTATGGCAGACCAACACGGCTACCTGTCTGTAACGGTTTTAACAGTGAGTCCGTACGTGACTGTGGAGGCCAATTCTGGATCCACATGTCCTTCCACAGTGGGGATGCAAGTATTGGGGCAGGAGTTGATCATGGTGAGGGTTTGTCAAATGTGCCTTCCTCTTAGCACGTTTCTCCCTTTCATCCTGAGTTTGAGTGTCTTCAAAACCCTTGGTAAAGGCTGTTCTCCAATTGGAGCGCTCACAGGCCAGTGTTTTCCAGTTGCTGGTGTTTATACTACATTTTTTAGATTTGCCTTGAGAGAATCTTTAAACCTCTTTTGTTGACCACATCAGCGTTATGCTTTCCATTTTTAAGTTCGGAATAGAGTAGTTGCTTTGGAAGACGATAATCAGGCATCCGCACAACATGACCCACCCCACCCACCGCCTTCCTACAGACACATTTAAAAGGCTGTGGAATATTAATCAGCCCAAGGCCTTTTTGAAGAGGAACGTTTTCACCGGGTGCCTAAAATATATAATGAAGGTGCCAGGCAAACCTTTATTCCACAAACAGGGAGCCATTACAAAAAAAGGCCTCTTTTCGTGTTGCCACCCTCTGGACCTCTTGTAGGGGAGGCACACAAAGGGCCTCAGATGATGAATGCAGAGTCCAGAACAGTTTATATGGGGATAATCGTGACGGTTTATGTGGGCAGAAGGTAACTTGCGGATGGTGGAGAACATAGCCCAGTCTATTTCTGGTTATCTCCAATAAAGTCTGCAATCCTAAACACACCAGAGAGTAAGCCTATTAAAACCAATGGAACTAATTTGCTGGAGCCTGCCCTATACAGATATTTATTGTTTGCTCAGTTGTAGGCAAATCACTTGGGGAAGCCGTGCCCGGTTTTAGCAGATCCTAAATATGGAACAGGCTTTCTATATACTATTCATCCATATTTATGAAGCAAGGATAAAATCTTGCCACCTATTTAAAAAGGAACCAAAAACAGAATTCAAGGGTTGTTGGTGAACAAACAGAACCAAGATCCTACTCATTAAAATGATGTCCTCAAAATGTGCTTCCTTGGAGAGCATGTCATATTAAAACCCCAAAACATTTATTCTACAGCCACATTAGTCGAAGGCTTAAAATACTATCAGAACCGGCTGTGAGGAAAGCCATGCAAACAGAGCTGGTTTCTTTTTCTTTTTATGTTGTGAGAAGATGCCTATTAAATGCACAAACTCTATCCAAGCAAGTACTGGAACCTCTTTTTTCTTCTAAAAAAGAATGTTTGGGATAAAATAGATGTTGAACCCAATTTGTTTCCTGCCAAACCTATAAAATAAACCATAGAACTATTGGTTTGGAAGTCCAAGTCCAAACCTTTGCCTCAGAGCACTTTTTGCCAGATATCAGTCTCCTGCTTCTCGTAGGTGAGTTCAAATACCTGAAACCAGCAGGGAAGGGGGGAGGAGAGAGGATGCCTAAAACTTTATCAAATGTGCCAGACCTCTGGAAGGCAAGTTCACACATGTAAGATCATACTCAAGCAGAGTGAAATATACTTGGAGTCGAGTGTGGATTTCATGCTCTTTATTGAGCTCATAGTAGTGAGGAATGCAAGTTCCCCAAAATGTCTGCTTTATATACATTGTTTACACAATGGGTCCCACATGATTGGCTAACTCTGGGATTCTCCTGTAGGCCAATCAGGTTGCAGATTAACTTCCACCAGGAGTTGGATTGGGTGGCTCCTGCGGACCAATCAGACTGCTGCATTCTGAATCCTATTGTTCTAGGACCAATCAGACTGCTGCATTCTGGATCCTATTCAACTCAGTACATAACACCGAGCATGCATGTTGTTGAGTTCTGTGACCCTGGTGTAGTAAATGTGCCTACGAGAGCCAGCCTTTAGACCTGGGGTTTGAAGCAAATCCTACATACTGAGATTCCTTACCCTCCTCAAAAAGTTTGAATTACATTTGTGTGCATGTATATTGTGCTCCCCCCCCCTCAACTGTTCTTGTCTTGAGAACCTTATGCAGTTTTTGTTTAAGATTTAAGCGACCAAATAAACTGACTTGAAACAAACAAACTGAAGTATCGTTGGCCCAATATTCTCGGCACATAAATCCATTCCCCTCACCAACTCTGAAGTTTAACATGGATTTTTTTGTGTGGGGAGGGGGTATTAAAGAAGTAAAAGAGCACTATTTACTATTCAAAATAGACCATGGGAATTTCAAATTCAAATGTGTCTAATTAGATTGTGCACCCGATGTTCTAGTATGCATTTTATTTGTTTAGGTACGCATTTGGGGACTGGAGAGTGCAGATGGCTATTAATTCCAAAATGACAACGCATATCTGCACCCATGTCCATTGCACCAGCAGACTTTGCATGATGGAGTAGGGAAATTAAAGCATGCCATGCGCCTTGGTCCAATTTCATATCATGTTTGCTGATGAACAAGAAAGAGTGTGTGAGGAAGAATCTTCTACACTGGTGTCAAATGCAACCAGAGTGAACTGGGTACTTCTTCAGAATGTGTGTTCAGATTGTGTCATGATTCTAACCCCTAAATGAACCAAAACAGCAACACAGGCAGATCCCTGAAGCTTTTACATCCTGCCACTCATTGATGTATTATCCCCTGAAGCTGTTCCATCAGTGATTCAAATAGGAGGGGCCTCTGTCTCTCCCAAATCTTGTTAAGATTTGTTAGCATTTCAAAATTTAGCTTTTTTCTTTATTCTTTTAAAGCCAGAATCAAAACTTCATATTCTCTGAACACTGGCTAAGGAAATTTATCCTGTTTTCTGCATTTTAGTGCCAAAAAGAATGATGATCTTTTAATGGATCGGTTTCAAGCAATTTGCACGGAATCTGAGTTTTGCAGATAAAAACATGTCTGTAGATGCGATAGATCAGGAACATATTAATTACTATCAGTCAGCTCTCGGTTCATGTTAGACAGATGATTGTTTTGTTTGGTTCTCTTCAGACCTTGTCATTGTCTTTAAATGTAGCAATAACATTCTGCTGTGGTTGAAAAACGGCAAGAGGGGAATGTTTTCAAGTAGCAGATATTTTTTTAAACCCTCATCATTAATAAGAGCAATGAAGCAAGAACTTGCAGAATGAGTTGCTGTTTCCCCCTCACTTTACATTCCTGGTGGCTGAAAACTACTCTACTGGGGGAAAGGAATAACTGTGTTGATTTGAAATATCTTAAGGTGTCTAGATCTGAATCCTAGATTTGTTATTGCTGTCTTGGTAAATCATGTTGGCTAAATCATCTGGCACAAAAAGGATACTCCTGTACAGAGCTTTTGAAGTTGTTGGGTACAAATATTATATTTTTATTTGTACATGGCACCCGTGCATGTTGCCAGTGTCACAGTCCCATCTTATCTCAACAGTAGACGTGAGACATTCTGGACTATAGATACTGTTTAAGTGTGCACTCATACACATTAATGCAGTATTCTGGCACGAACTAATGCACACCACCTTGGACCTAAAAATGGCTTGGGAATTGTTTGTTTATTTATGAAGCATTCAACAGCATGGATGAGAGCATGGGAAAGAATTTTCCCATATAGATGAGCTCAAAGTCTACATCATGAGGAAGCTGCTAGCACATCATTTTCAGAACCATTCTGAGGTGACTTCTGAAGGCCCCTTCAGAAGTTACCTTAGCAGTGTGAGAGCCACTGCAACACATGCCATTTTTGCATTGCTCTGATCCTGTCAGAAGCCTGAATTCACCTTGCAGGTGCCACATTCTCCAGCAGCAGTGGCACTTGTATGTAAAAGAGCCTTGTTGTGGACTCCTAATTTACGGTAAGTATGGTCTAACACTGCTGCTGGTGCAGCACAAAAAAGACGCACACCTCAACTGTTCCGACACTATTTAAAAAACAACAACTACCAAGCATTTAGAAGAATGAGGGCGGCTTACAAGAACAAGAATGGCTTCTCCAAGGATGAGCCCTGTCTCAACTTTATGAAAAATAGAAGTGATGCAGTCAACAATGTGTACTTTGGACTTCCAAAGGATTTTGGACAAAGTACATGGCTCTTGAATAAGCTAAAAAAATCATGTGAAAAGAGGACCAACATGATTAAGGGGATGAAACATGATTAAGGGAGACCCTATGACGGAAGCCTACAACATTTGGAGCCTTTTAGTGTTGTTTTTGAATGTGAATCAGGGAGGATATGACTGAATAGAAGATTATGTATGGTGTAGATCAGGGACGTTCAACTCCCAATAGACTGTGATCTACTCACAGTATTTAAAAAACTGGCAGTGATCTACCCAGGTTTTTTTTAGGAAGCCAAAGTTGGGTTTTGTTTTGTTTTTGTTATTTTTTGGTAAAGAGATTGCTGAGGGGCCAGAGATCAACCAGGATCTACCAGGAGATCTACCAGGAGCTCCTCGCGATCTACCTGTTGGACATGCCTGATAAAGTAGACATAGAGCAGTTTTGTCTCTCATAATATTAGAACCCAGTGCCCTCCAATGAACTGAATACAGGATGAACAAATGACAGTATGTCTTCACACGGAAGATGGCTACACCATGGAATTTGTTCCTATATGGAGTAGTGACGGCCACCAACTTGGTTGGCTTTAAAAGGGAGTTACACAAATTCATGGAGGATCAGCCTACCAGTGGCTACTGGCTCTGATGCCTATGTTCAAACTCCACTGTTTGTATGTCTAGAGATCAGTTGCTGAGAATCAGAAGTGGTGAGAGGACCATTGCAATGTGGTCCTGCTTATGGGCATCTGGTTAGCTGCTTTGAGAACAGAGTGCTGAACTAGATGGTCCTTCAGCCTGGTCCAGCAGGACTCTCTGTACATTCTTGCGAAAGGGTAACAAGGTCTGGAAAGTACCACTTTTGGCCCTCTGCAGATGTTAAAACCATGATGGCTGTAATGCCAATAGGCAGCATGCAGGCATGTACATATTTTTGTCATTCTGTCTTCCATCTGTAAATTGAGGAAGGGATGGATAACCCAGAGATACTGCAACTGTAATAAAAAGCCTGCGAGATGATTGCTATGACAGAAAATCATAGGGCTGTGGATCTGGAAGACAGATTATGGGTAATCTATTTCAATCGCCTGGAAGTTAATTGCTGCATTCAGTATAGGCCCATCGAGTCTTCTTAAAACCCTCCAGGAAAGGAAATTCCAGAGCATAGGCCTCACCTCACCGCCTGACTTTTTTAATATTAGGAAGCAGTTTCTGATATCCAACGTAAATCTGCTTTGTCACTTCAACCAGTTGCTTCGTGTTCCTTCCTTAAGGGCTCAGAGGTATGCTGTGTGTGTCCCCGTCCTCCCTAAGTGCAACAGATTTGCTTAGATATTGGTTGACTGCTGTTACCTGTGAGCATCCCCACCACTACTTACCTTATTTTGTTCAGGTCTGATTACCACTGATACTCAGAGGAAAATCACCTCTCCTCTGGTATTTCCCATAGGCAGTATTAAAAGCACTGGAATTCTAGTTCAGTTACTATGCAGTTACTATGGGCATTCTGGCTTGCTTTTGATCCAACAACCCCAATATTGTATGATCTACTCTCTAGCCTCACCTTGTCCCTTTCTACATTGTTTGCCATTTTCACTGAGAAAAATGAAGGCAGGTTTTATTTTTGATACCATTATCCACACACCTGGTTGGCTGCTGGGAGAACAGGATGCTCAGCTTATCCAGAAGGCTCTTCTTGTGTTCTTACGATCCCACCTACAATGATTTAAATGCTGGCACAGCTTCATTTTCAAGTCAATGGTACTCTATGGATTTCTCTCAATATGACAAGGTATATTGGTGGCTTACACAGAATGGTTCCTCAGCTCCTGTCCCCAAGTGCCTCTTCATGCTTCAGGAACACCAGCAATCCAAGATTCAGAAGCTGCATGACTGGCACAAGACAACATGGTCCCCAAACCCATTTCCGTGGCAAGGAGATAGTTACCTCTATCCCTCCTGAGGGCAGTAAACTAGCTTAGGAGGTGCAGGGCTGCCTAACTTAGGGGACTTGGGGAAAGTTGGGGGGTTGTTGCCCCACCCACCAGTATTTGGTGTCTGAGGCAGATGCCTCACTTTGCCTAATAATAGGGTCTGGGCCTTGACTGAAGCCTAATTTGGTTCTGTGGGACTCAATCTAGAAAAGTATCCTTTCTGCAGCAGCTGAAGCCTCCGAGTTCTGTCCCAGCTTCTGTTCTCATCAGTAAAGAAAAACAGTCTTGTAATGGACTCTTTGCCAAAGTATCTGGGTGGAACAATTAGAACTTGGATGGTCTAGGATGCAGGATAGAGCATTTGGTAACTCAGATACTAAGTGATGAAATTTATTACGGTCAGAGACCAGCTTGAGATACTAAGTGAAAATACATTGGCAACAACAGGAGGAATAACACATATGAATAAAACTCTAAATAGCCCCTGAAAGCAGAGCTGAAGTTTGAAAAGCCCAAGACACAAGGTAATGCAAATGTGTTCCCAAGCAGAATGTAAACCTAAAAACATTTAGGATAATACATGAAGGTGCTTAAGCTTCACTTGAATCCCATCCCAACCAGAGCAACAGTGAGTAGTGTGTGTGTGTGTGTGTGTGTGTGTGTGTGTGTGTGTGTGCTGCCCTAGGAAAGCATTTCTGTATCAAGTTGTGCCGAAATGTCAAGCACAGCAGCTCTTGTCGAAGCAGCTCTGCTTACTGGTGGAATGATAATAATCAGTAATTAGAAAGTAATTAGAAATTTCAAGCTGCTCTGCAAGCACAGGCATAGCCCTAGTGAGTCAGGCATTCTTGCCTCAATTTACAGAGATGAAGGATCCCTGAGGTGCTGAGGCAGAGATGGTGTTGGCAGGTTTCAGCTGGAGCAAGATAGGTCAAGGGCAGAGCCTGGTGGAGTCTGGTGGGTCTAGGGACAGGGTTCATAGCAAAGAAAGAAATTGTCGGGCTGCTTCTGGAATTCACTGGCCGCTCAAATCCCAGTTCTAGTTGCCTGCCAGAATGCTGTTTTATTAGCTGGGCAAGTAAAATAATGGATGGTTGACAACCCAACCTGTGGAGGGCTGCAGAACCATAGTGGGTTATTACTTATGCATGGTGATCTATTTGACTGTCCATGAAAATATATGGCTGCAAGCCCTGAACATCTTACTAGGCCATGTAAACTCACAAAGCTTGTCCATGAGCACTGACAGCATTAAGATGAAACGAGGATGTAAGGGCTGGTGGAAAGAGCACAGGAAGCTGCCTAATACAGAGTTAGACCAGGACTGTCAACACGGATTGGCAATGGCTCTCTAGGGCTTCAGGCAGGAGTCTCTCCTGGCCCTACCTAGGGATGGACCCTGGGACCTTCTGCATGCAAAACACATTCTCTACAGCCGCGCTATAGCCACATCAAGTGGTCCTCTTTCATGATCTCTGTGACACGAAATATCCTTACACATGTATCCCCCTGTCATCATAATCTTGCTCCTAAGCCACAGATAGCAGCTCCCCAAAGGCAGACAGCTACAAGGTGCAGCTAACCTGGGATAAAATCCGATGCACAGTTGCTTATAATTGCAAGATTGCATATTCAACTGCTTTGAAACTGGCAGTGCCACATAATGCTTGTTCTGCTTTGGTAAAATGTTGATCTTTTAGTGTGGCAGGACTTACCCTTTGGAACTCCCTGCCTATTGACATCAGGCAGGCTCCATTGCTTTACTACTCTGTTTGGTGCCTGCTAAAAACATTTTTCTTTAGGCAAGCCTATTCAGACATGTAGAATGTTGCTTTAATTTGGTTTTCAGGTTTTCATTGATTTTAACTATTTTTTGAACATTTTCAGTAGTTGTTTTTTTTCATTTGTAAACCACTTTGAGGTTTTATAGCAATAAATCTTGTGAAACAATAATCAAGTCCCACTATCTGTATGATAGTGGCAGTGTTCATGGGATTGTGTGATTGTGGCAGTGTTCATGGGAATTTAACCTTCAACTCTACACTTCTGTAAACCTGAAAGGTGATTTCTCCTGTCCTAAGACTTGAAGAGAACACTGCATTATAGTCTCTGGCAAAGAAGTTTTGTATTATTTCAAAAACCTACAATACATTTTTTAGCCAGAAACAAGAATGGGACAAAAAATGGTGTGCATACGCTATGGAAAGGAAAACTCCTCTCAACTCAAATGTGATGCCTTGTGTGACACATTTGCAATTCTGGGTTCACCATGAGAGTCTGATGATGTCTTGTTATAGTGAATGAAATTATCAACTAAGCATTTTGCCATTGATGGTCCCCAATCAAATGCTATTCGGGTTTTTTTAAAAAAAATGTTTTTCCTAGCTGAAATGCACCATTCCAAACCTATTACTACTTCCCTTTGGACAGAAGTGTTTTGTTTGGACAAAATGTCAATAACTGGCCAATTAAGCTGCATGACTCCATCCCATCTTGAGAAAACAAAAACAAAAAGGCAGAGTCCTCAGAGGGTTATTTGACAAAGCAGAATGCCTTCATTAAAGGAGATCTTTGTGTAACAGAATGGAAAGAAGAGTGTTGTATAAAGAGCAGAAGTGGGTGACTCTCTCTTTCTCTCTCTCTTGAGCAGCTGAGGATTTATGCAGATGCAGGTTTAACTGAATAGCATTCAGTTTCTGGGGCAAGGCAGAGCTCCCTCCCCTCCAATTTAGGAAATTCCAAAGAGCCGATCATGAGTAAAACAGGAATCATCATTGCTTGGTTGATCCAACTAAAGCAAAAGATGTACATCAAATTGAACAATGTCTTTATTGGGCATGATTAGCAC
The DNA here is from genome assembly GCF_964252035.2 of Podarcis erhardii. Lineage (NCBI taxonomy): Eukaryota > Metazoa > Chordata > Lepidosauria > Squamata > Lacertidae > Podarcis > Podarcis erhardii. The sequence continues at coordinate 93,718,573 of NC_138507.1, forward strand.
ATTAAATGCTGGAAAAGCCTACTTTTTGGGTGACACAAAATTCTTCTTCAAAGCAAAGAAAGGAAATAACTAATGTTTCACCATGGCCTGCTGTGCAGTCTTCTAAACTGTTAAATGCATGACACTGTTAACGATATTACTTGGCCTTGCTGTTAAATGTCCAGTTATAAAAATCCTTTCCAGGAGCAAAGTAGTAAATGAAAAGTATATACTCCCTTTGCAACTATATCATTCGGAAGTAAGGTTCACCTAGACAACAACTGCTGACTCCACAACAACTGGAGTCTCCTTTGAGCCCTGGTAAGTAGGGCCAGGTCAAGCAAAAACTGAGCAGCAAAGCTAGAGAGTCATTTGGAAAACTCAGTTGGCAGAGTGTCAACTGGATCAATGGTACTGCCTGACATAGAGCAATTGTTCTTGAGGTCTTCATTCAGAATCATAACAAAGTTATCCTCCGATTTTTGCATTTCTCTGATTTTGATGATATAGTTTGCAGCTCAATACATATGCCATGTAAAAATGCTTGCTTCGAATGCTATTTGGTAGCAACCTTGCCTAAATAATGCAGATGGAGTCCAGAGAGAAAATAAATCCTGATAACACTTTACTGAGTTACAAAGGAAACTGGACCAAAACAGTGTAGAAGTTTCGTCTTCCTTCAGGCCTTCTACATTCAGCAAAGGTTTCCGACAGAACTACACATCCAATCAGGGCATGTACTATCTCAGCAAATGCAGGTTTCTTCAGTGCTATTGCTTCCACTTTCAACTGCAGTTTTCAAACAACAAAACTTCCTACTGAAGCCTTAGGGAATGTTTGTGCTACTACTACCATAACGTGAGCATGGCCAATCCCCATTTCAAGTTTGCTCTTTCCTTGCCATCAAGTCTCTGTATATAGCAGGGCAATCTTTTTCTTTTTCTTTTGAAGTGGTCAGGATCGGGCACAAATTCAACAGGGGAAGCTTACCCTCCCACTCACTCCACACTTCCAAACAGGAAGCTTCAGAGAGAAGGGGGAGTTTATTGCCTTTGCTTCTGACACTGTATCTCACCTGTTAGAGGCAGGGAGTCAACTCTGTTAGGAATTGAAATCTTTGGCAATATCAATATAGGAATCATGGGATAAATTCCCTCATTCCCCTCTTCTTCAGTCCACGTCAGTAGGTGCAGCCTCCAGGTCCTTTTCTTTTCACCCAGCTAATCCCTTCCCCACATCCGTGCTGCACAGATGCTATTAGCCCAGAGATGGAAAGAAGATAAAGTCTCTACTAAGAGAAGAATGGCAAATCAAACTGTTGGACTATGCCGAAATGGCAAAACTGGCCAGGAAGCTCAGGAACCAAGAAGACCAAAACTTCAACAAAGAATGGGGAAAATTTACAATTTATCTTGGAGACCACTGTAAGCAGATGAAAACGTTAGCAGGATTGCAATAACATTTGTAATGCAGCAAGTACTATGGAGATAATGGATTTATATAAAATATGGACTATTGAAAAATATGCAGTAGAAAAGGTTTAATAATAGGACCCACAGAGGGGAAGGTGGGAAGTCCAGAGATTCAGTAAAGGTAAAGGTACCCTTGACTGTCAGGTCCAGTCACGGACGACTCTGGGGTTGCGGCGCTCATCTCACTCTGTAGGCTGAGGGAGCTGACGTTTGTCTGCAAACATGTCCAGCATGACTAAGCCACTTCTGGAGAACCAGAGCAGTGCAAGGAAATGCCATTTACCTTCCTGCCAGAGCGGTACCTATTTATCTACTTGCACTTGACGTGCTTTCGAACTGCTAGGTGGGCAGGAGCAGGGACCAAGCAACGGGAGCTCACCCCAGAACGGGGATTCGAACCGCCAACCTTCTGATCGGCAAGCCCTAGGCTCGGTGGTTTAGACCACAGCACCACCTGCGTCCCCCAGAGATTCAGAGGAATCTTTAAATGTGGATGTTTTTGGTTGTATTGTTATAATTTTATACTTTCAGAATAAAACAAAATTGTTATTTAAAAAAAAAAATCCTTCCCCACAGCAACATGCAGCAGAGGCAACAGGTAGAGCATGCACACCCACAAACGCACACCCATCAAATTATTTATAGAACATACATCCACTACTCCCTCCTGGCAGCCAAGAGGCATGATCACAGTTCAAGAATGCATTTCAGCCAGGCAAGCACCATCAAAGGAGGCTGGTGAGGGGCATGGCCAGGTAGAGGGGTGTGGAAGCCCACATTTGCAATGTGCATCGGGATGTTCCCCATCCCTGTTATAACTAGCTAAGCTGTTTCAGTGTCCTCATACAGCCCAGAGCATTGGTGTTCATATTGGCAGGAGAGAATGAGAAGATAGCAGAGGGACACCAAAAAACAGTAGCACTCTTTTCAGTCGCACTCTAAGAACATCACAATGGCTCTCTAAAGATCCTGTACGGAATTTGCTGCACTTGCTGAATAGCTTTTTCAGACAAATTTGGGTTTTGGCAAGCACGCAGAAGGAATTCCTAAACCACAATGGTTTGGGGGAAGACTTCGACTTCCTACCTCACTTGAACTGGAGTTGTTTGATCTGTGTTTTGATTGAGCACAACTTTGCTTTGGCAGCAGCGCATGTAATTTCCTGAGGTCGTGTCAATATTTTGCAGTGGGGAGGCCCCAACTTCTCCGCAACACTATTATTATTAGGAACACACAAAAATATGAGAGGCTGATGCCAGATCTTTGGAGAGGCTGCAGGCGAAAGGAAGCAAAACCCTGAAGAAGGGAAAACCCGCAACTGCTAGCACACAAATTGACAAAACACTGTGCTCACCCAGCACCACAACTGCATCTCTGGCTTGTTCTCCTCCCATATTTCGCCTTTAGAGAGGCAGCTCAAAGAATACAAAGCCGGATTAGACAGCCTCTATAAAGAGCAGCAGCATCTGGCATTACACTAGATGGGATAAGTATTAGGATAGCTCCGCATTGTTGGAACTCAAAAGATTTAAGCTGATCCCCAGCTGAGGGCCAGAAGGAATCCATACCCTGCCATCGGAGAATATAATATGATTACACTACATACAGAAAGAGGATTTACACCTCCCTTGGAAAGAGACATTGATAGCAGCTTTGCTAACTCTCATATCTGATTGGATGAATCTCCAGTTTTTAAGGGGGGGAAACACAGCAGGAGATTCAGAGCGTTTAGCTTAGGAGGGCAATTAATTTGATCACACTGGTAACAGAACAGGTGGAGGATGCACCGAAACACGTTTGTTATGAAGTTATTATCGAGAAAGATGCATCAGCTCTTGAGAAGTGGACGTCGGCTCACAGGAATTACCCATTAATGGTTTGGACATGTGAGGAAGTCTGGATTTTATTCTTGGGTTCCCCTTTGCTCTTCCATCCTTCAAACCACTGGCAAATGAAACCAAATATGCTGCTTACAGGGGTTCAGCCCATTCATGCTACTCAAAGAGTAAATACCTTCCACTCCGGGCAAAGGAGGATGCAAGCCTTCATCTGACACAGCCCTTCATCAAGAACTAATCTCTCGCCAGAGCAGCGTGCCCCAAATTTCTGAGTTCATTAACCCCTCTATGAGCTTATAAAGTTGTTACTGACTCCAACCCAAGTTCTTAGAAATGTAAATGAAATCAAGACATAGCTATATTTAAAAGGAGTGTTGGAATTATTTTTTGCCACTGTAAACAAAAGTAGTGCACCTGAATACAGTATTTTTTTAAAAAAAAAACAAGAAAGCAGCACGGTCTGAGAATACTGTTGCATTGTGATATCATCTTATGAAATAGGGAGGTTCCTCACTGGAGGTCTACTTTTTATATACCCTTTATTTCTGAGGCCCATAGCTCCTAAGTAATTTTTTCACACTGTGCCTCATGAGCTCCTTTTCTGTCACGTTGGACTCTGTTTCAATCCTTAGTCACCCTCTGGGCAGTCCCACTGACTTGTGGTGGGGTCAGTTTCAACTACTTTGGGAAACCCTGCACTAGAGAGAACACAAAGCTGGTTATAAGTGTAGCTTCTGAGCCTCAAACCTTTTCTTTCTACCCTACAAATACCCGTTACAAAAAAGCCCCAAACCCTTAAAGAAAAGCCCAGCCCCTTCTCCCCTAAACCACAAAGGACCTCCAGTTTTTTGGTTTCTGAATTTCCAAGGAAGAGTAGATGCACAACAAGCAAAAAGTGCAAAGAGGCAGGCAGGGAGGGAGGGAGGTCATGAGAAACATCTGATATCGATCTCTGTTCTCTTAATCCTAAATCATAACAGTGTGAAACCAGAGCAAGTACGAGAGCTGTAGCATCCATCTGGAATTCACACTGGTTCCTCTGCTTCATGTTGAACGAGGAAAGGGTGTATCGTTCGTTACATGCAACAAGCGAAGAAATTACATGTTTGTGTAATCAGAATAGCCTCTGTGATGATGGTGCAGGCTCCGACAGAGGTATTGACCAAGTCAACCGATTCCCATCGAGATGTATTTGAACTCCCTGTTGTTGTTAACGAAAGAAACAAAGAGCTGCATTCAGCTGGGATGCCGTCCAAAGTGCAGGCCCTGTCAGCCTCCCTCCCCTTTGGCAAGCACTTCGGGGGCAACGCAGTGGCGTGAGCATTTTGGAATGTGAACCAGGAAGGTGCCATGATGGACAAGAGCAGCTGCTGCCAGCTAAGGGGAAGGAGAGCGCCAAAAGCTCCGTTCTGTGTAATGAGGTGCGGCGATGATAAACACACTCTTAAGGGGATTCAGAGTGCAAATAACACTTGGTGGAGCGAGCAGAGAAGCCAAAGGACAGCAAAGAAAGGAAGAATTCAGACCAAATGTCAGGAAAATAAATTGCTGCAATAACCATTAGGCTGGAGCCTTAACTTTTCCCCCCAAGGGAAAGGAGGAGAAGCTTCATTTCTGTGCAATTAGGGCTGTGTTCTTTTTCATGGCAATAGATTGTGCATTTCATGGTCCATTCGCTCCTCCCCTCCTCAGTTGCCAAGTCCTAAAATGGACCCTCATGCAAGTGTTTCAGGAACAAATATTTTTTCACAGGGAACTGATATTACACAGGCCTGGGGAGGATTTCACACAAATTATGAAATCCTTGATGCCTGTCGGGGAAAGAAAGAAAAAGATGACCCTGACTGCAAAATGTCAGGCCGTGATGTGTGAATCACTTGTCCCCTTTGCAAGGAATGTTGCATTTCTTTCGAAAGAAGACATGTAGAGAATCCAGGTCTGAAGGCTTTAAGTAGATCATCAAACTGTCCTCGTCTACGATCACAGGGTTCAGTTTGTAGATGGATCACTTTGTGGCAGCCCACTGTCTAAGGGTATGGTTTGGAAATTGAAAACTGAAATATCTTGAATTGATGCATGCCAATTGGACCAAAAATAAAAATAATTATTCGTCTTGTCTCAAGGCAGAAAGATCCCTTAGCAACAAGCATATCCTGTTAATCAAAAGCCTAAATCAGAACAAAGGCATGCCCACCGTTTCAACAAAGTGTTGGTAAAAATACAGGAAGGAAGCTGAAGATTAAAACAAACCGGGGAGATTCTTTTGAAGTTTGATAGCACCTCTTGACCATGCTGGCTTCTGTTGCTAGGGGCAGCAGACAGGACATGGGGAGAACGGAGGGTCAATTCAAACACTACGGCTGTCACATGAAAATGCTGCCACATGACAGAAGCTCTGCAAAGGCCATCATGCTGGAAAGCTGCTCCTTGGCATGTGGATCACTCCATTACAAAAGACTTGCTTCCATCGTAGGCAGAGCAGGTTCCAGCTACTCCACCCAATTCCCTTGCTCAGAGGATCACGGTGGGTGAGGCAGCCTGGCAACACTTTCTTCTGACATTAGCTGAGCAAGGTCTTGTTGCTAGGCCCTCTTCCCTTGCCTCAGAGGTTTTCAGTGGCTGTGCTGCCTACTAGGCAGGAGCCAAAGGGAAGGGACATAGGAAGCTGCCTTATAGTGAGACAGACAATTGGGTCCATCTCATTCTGCTCTGTGTACACTGACTGGCAGGAGCTTCCAGGGGTTTGGACTCTTTCCCAGTCCCACCTGGTGACAGGATCAAGCCAGCAGTAAATTATACTGAGCAATTTGGAATTAACTCTTTATTAGCAAAAACACAAACAGTACAGGAGTGGCCAGTCTAATGAGCACAGCAACTCATCTCTGGCAGGTCTGAAGCAATTGCAGAGGCTGAAGGTCCCTGCTTTCCCACAGCTGCCTAAGTTCCCTCCTTTCCAGGGTTTTTGCCAAGCAATCTGAGACTGTGCCTGCATGACGCTAACTGCTCCTCTGCGCTCTTCATGCCTCTCCCAGTTCTGGGAGACCAGGAGAGAGGGGAACTTGTCGCAGCAGGAGGGAGAGACACCTGTGCCTCTTCACCAGCCAGATTCATCTTTGCCTCTCCTGTCCTGCTTTAGCTTCTGCCTTTGATTCTGGACTGCTCTCTGCCACAGACTCTTCCTGCTCATTCAGCCCTGTTACCTCTTCTGCTTTTGTTAAGTCCTGAGTTGAATAGGATCCAAAAGGCAGTAGTCTGATTGGTCTTAGAACAATAGGATTCAGAATGCAGAATTGGTCCTAGAACAATAGGGTCCAGAATGCAGCAGTCTGATTGGTCCACAGGAGCCACCCAATCCAGCTCCAGGTGGCAGTGAATCCACAACCTGATTGGCCTACAGGTGAATCCCAGAATTAGCCGATCACATGGGGCCCATTGTGTAAATAATGTCGACTCCGAGCATATTTCAGCTTTTGACACCTCCGCCTCCCAGTCTACTCCTTCAGACCACTCATTGTTGTCCCACCACCAACCCCTGGACTCTGATCTTTCTTCCCTTGGGGGCTTCTCACACGGTTCCTCTGTGCCCAACCAGTTCGTGACATCTGGCCAGGGATAGAACCTGGGCCCTTCTGCATGCAAAGCTGATGGTCTGCCGCTGAGCTATGATTCTTCCCCGAAGACCAAGGATGAGAATGGGAAAAGCTGCCTGTATAATCCCAGAACCATATGGACACAGTGTTATTCCTCTGTCCAGTATTACATCTCATTGCAATTGTATTGCGATAACTTTTTGTAAGCTGCTCGGAGAGCATCTAGGAGCTATATAGTGGGGATAGAGTTCTAAGTAAGTTAACAATCCAGCGGAAAGTCTTAAGTGCCAATGTGTTCACTGGGACAGCTGACATCCATGTTGAGAGCCTCCTTCCACACGGTCAGAACAAAGCATGGGTGAACAGTTTTAAATGTTCTGGGCCCTGAACAGAAGCAGTACTATGACAAAACTTCAAGCAAATTGGCAAGATCTGATTAGTAAAATTTAGTGCCACATTAAAAGGGTATCTCCTGTATTAGGTACAAATTCTGTGCACACCAATCACATTCTAGGACACTTATACAAAGCATACACTGGAAAGTAAGTGGTATATGTTCTCGCAAGATCTTCAGAGCATCCACAATTTCCCAGGCAACAGTTTTTCACTGGCATGTCCTAACACAATTCTTAAAGAGATCAGGCTCAGTTCAAATACAGGTCACAGCACTCATCCTGTTACAGGCTGGCAAAAACAACACAGGCTTCCTTAAACTAGCCTACAAGTAACCCTTTCACCTTGGAGTTACCTATAGTGATCAACAGTTCAGGACATCCTGTGTCCTGAACTTTGACAAGTGCTCTTTTGGATTGAGGTTTTGTTTTTTGACATCACTACTTTCAAAGAATATTCTTGGATTTTAGACTAATGAACCAAAGTTGGCTGTTTCTGCCAAAGATGATTTAGAATTAATACTTAAAAACACATTTTCATTTGGAATGAAACACTTGGGAATGTTGATAATGGATGGTTGCTGAAAGTGGGCCCAATTTTATTCTTTTTGTAAACTACTCCATCATTTTTTGTAAACCATTTTGAGATTTTATTACAGTGTTACCTCGGGTTACATACGCTTCAAGTTACATACACTTCAGGTTACAGACTCCGCTAACCCAGAAATAGTACTTCGGGTTAAGGACTTTGCTTCAGGATGAGAACAGAAATTGTGCTCCGGCGGCACAGCAGCAGCAGGAGGCCCCATTAGCTAAAGTGGTGCTTCAGGTTAAGAACAGTTTCAGGTTAAGAACGGACCTCTAGAATGAATTAAGTACTTAACCCGAGGTACCACTCACTGTATAATCAAGTGGTATATAAATGTTGTGAAATAAATACATTAAAAAATTAAGCAAGTTTACTTTCTAGGCAATGCCTGTTTTGCCTTCAAAATTACAGATGCAGAAAATAAGCATCACTTGTGAGAATGACTTTCGTCAACATGACTGTTTCTTTAAATTTTCAGTTGATTCAGAATATGAATTCTCTGTTTTCCCCACAGCCTGTATTCATTGCCTTCACTCAGACTAAGCAGAGTTTAGCATTTTAATCATACCTTAAATGTACTCAAAGAGTCTCCATCTACCTGTATATTAAGATCTTCATGGTAAGAGCTCCTGCAGGTGCCTTTGCCTTCTGAGGTCAAACAGGTGGCTTCCAGAAAGAGGGCCTTTTCTGTGGTGGCATCCAAACTGCATATCCAAACTACATTTTCAGCACCAAAAAACCCCCAGCCTTTTAGTTCATGATATTTTGCTTGTGTTTACATTTTAAGTAGTTTATTCTTTCTTTTAAACCATCCTAATGTGTAAAAGCCTGCCACTGTTCTTTACCTCTGGATAAAAATTGCACATCATGAATGTCCCTATTTAAGCCCCAAACTTCAAGTAAATATGTTTTACTTTAGAAAACACCATAAAACAATTCGGCAGTTATGTAGCAATTTAGAACATACTGATGTTTCAAAAACAGTGAAGCCAAAGACACAAAGCACACATACTTGACCAGTTTTCACCATGGCTTTTGGATTTCAACCATCACCTCAGGAATCCTCACAAGAGCATTGGTTAGTTGAACTTAGTTTCAAATGCAACCAGTGAGTCTTCTCTTAGCTGTGACTACCTTTCCCCATTCATTTCAGTGGGACCTAAACACAATCAACTTACATCTTAAAGGCAGGCAGCTGTTATTCCCATATTGCAAAGGGGTGAGGGCCGAAGTAAGATGGCTGGCCTAAGGCTCAGAGCTCATACCCTGAGATGCTTTTTAAGAAAACTGGAATTGGAGGATTAAAAAAAATTGTTAAACTAAACTTCACCAGTATATTTTGACAAGCACTTGGGCTCCGGGGCACAGCTCTTTTGCTTTTTATTGGTCTAATAATTGAAGGCTGTAGATCCAAGCTGTCCAGGTTGCCCACTGCGCTGTCTCAAATTCTGGCTTCAGGGCTTATATATCTTGCCATTAAAATATCCTGCTTCAAACCTCATGCCTCAATTTTTCTCTGCAAACAATGAGATCAACCAAGTAACACTTGAGAGATTGTCTTCATTAAGACGTTTCCCCCCCTTTGGCAAGATACGCTCGTTCAAAACAATTGAATTTACCCCAAATCTTTCCTGATAACTTTTATAGATGTCAAGGCTTGGCTTTTTGAATTTTCCAGCTTTTATAGAGGATTTGTGATCTGTGCCTACATAGCTATTCCTAGAGTCAAGTCTCTTAAAATATAAATAATTAGTTCCCTCCCAAGAAAGGGTAAGGAAACTGTTTATTATGTGCAGATGGCTTCCCTTCACCCAGAGGAGAAAGAAAGAAAGGAGAAAAGGAGGGAGGAAAAAGAGAAAGCGGGGGGCGGGGGGGAGGTAAGGAGAAAAGCCACTCATTTGCTTTACCATCATTATTTGATTTAATGAAAAGCAGGTGATTGTAATGGCATGAATGGGCTACACAGAAGAGGAATTGAAAGGAATCTTGGGCTCCTTGGCAAGGCATCAGGAAAAGAGACTAGGTAGGGACATCTGCTCACCAGCAGATGTGGGACCCTTGTAAGCCATTTCTGCGGTTCTTTGGCCTACTTTCACTGAGCACATGATTAATTATTATCATTATTTAATTGCCTTTGCTTTCCAGAAAGGAAAAATGACAGTGGATTATCACTCCCAATGTACAAAGGAAGTCATCTTGAGAACATGCACAGGAAAGAAATTAGATTTTGCCTACAGCTGCTCAAGGCCAGCCCAGGACATTTTGCTCTCTGAGACAAAGGATACCCTTCCACATACAAAAATCAGGCTATTTATTTTATTTCATTTACTTAGCATTGTATAATGGTTTTGGTTTTTACAAATATTAGTTTTTAACAATCCAAATTGCATATCCATATTTTGAGATTTCTCCAGAACTCAGGACTTCCCGCCTTCCCCTCCATGCTTCCTATTGTACAATATTTTATTTACTTAGAAAACCACTTATTAAGAAAATGACAATAGCTCTCCAAGCTAAAAATATAGATAAAACATGGCTTAAAGCCATAAATCAATTCAATGCAACTGTACCCACAACCATCATCATTAAAAACTAAAGATATAAACAATAAAACTTAAAACTAACACAAGTAACTAAATCATGTGTCTGAATAGGCTTGATAATTTTGCAGCAGGTGTCTAAAATAATATATTGAGGGCACCTGCCTATTGTCAATAATGTCAAGATTAGGCTGGCTGTGGAATCTTACTTTGGGACCCCATCCTCCAGTCCAGCAGGCTATTTGAGAGGTGCAGGACAATACTACATGGGACACCGTCTTCCAACATTGGGGAAGACCTGGAAGTCTCAGGAGTGGCGAGTGGATTGCCACCATTGCCCTTCCCATTTTCCACCTGAGCCAGCTGCTTCACTCGGCTTAATGGTAGGGACGTCCCTACAGTTGGTTCACTACAACTCTCAGTCCAGGTGACGTGTGAAATAATAATAATAATAATAATAATAATAATAATAGCCAGATGGGCGGGGTATAAATAATAATAAATAAATAATAATAATAAATTATTATTATTATTATTATTTATTTATTATTTATACCCCGCCCATCTGGCTGGGCCTCCCCAGCCACTCTGGGCGGCTTCCATAGAAACCAAAAATACAGTAAAATATCACATGTTAAAAACTTCCCTGAACAGGGCTGCCTTAAGATGTCTTCTGAATGTCAGGTAGTTGTTTATCGCTTTGACATCTGCTGGAAGGGCGTTCCACAGGGCGGGTGCCACTACCGAGAAGGCCCTCTGCCTGGTTCCCTGTAGCTTTGCTTCTTGCAATGAAGGAACCGCCAGAAGGCCCTCGGCGCTGGACCTCAGCGTCCGGGCAGAATGATGGGGGTGGAGACGCTCCTTCAATGCTTGTTCCTGTATGCTAATATAAAAGAAGATGTCAAACGACACTCATGGGGTGCAGTAAAGTGCCTGGGCAATGTTGCTGCAGATCCCAGGATCAGGTCGATTTCTAAGCAAAAGGATAGAGCTACGTAAGATCAAAGATCTGAAGGGGGTAAAACTCATCATCACAGAGATAGGTTATTAAATAGGCTCAGAAAGCACTTGCGTGGCACTATAAACCAACCACAAAAGAATACTTTTTGTATCCACTCTGCAATAAAATAGCAAGTGATATTTACAGTGACTGTTGAAATGCAGAGTATATTTGAAAGTAAGCAGATGTGAATAACAATCATAAGTCCTGTCCAAAACTGCCCAAACACATAAGATTCTCATTGTTTAAAGCAGCTGTCTTCAGACCCATGAGTCATTTTATGGTTAAAAAAAAGAAGAAGAAAGAAAGAAAGAAAAGTTAATGCATTTCTCTCCTCCCAGTTTCAGTTTTTTTCTATTTATTTTCTCCTCTGAATTTAAAATAAAGTGAGATAAATTGTCACAGTGTGGCTAGGTTGTAGGTCATGATCTATCCAGTGAAAACATAAAATTACAATATTTATTCTAACACCAACTCAAAACCGACTTAATTTTGCATTCATAGCAGGTACCGTAATTATCTTCTTGACAGTATTGTAGAAAGGGCAACCAGTTTCCCTCAAATTTATTCCTATATTCACTTGCAATTCTCACTCTTAAATGTTATTTTTGCCTTCATAGCCAAGCGCCAAACTTTACCAAGCCATTATTTCCAAGGAGGTAACTTTCCAATTTTGAGCAAATAACATCATTGTGGCTGTTAACAAATAGGAATGCAAATTCCTTGTGGGTCCCCGTCCCCCAGTGATAGGCAACATATGGTCCGCCAAATTAATAATGGATCTAATGGAACTTCATATTTTATTATTCTATGTTATTATGATGCTATTACCTTCCAGTACTTTTCGCATAACTACACGTACACCAAATACGGTAATATTTTCCATTCTCCTTTTTGCATCTCCAGCACATTTTTGACTATGATGTATTTATTGCTCCAATAATTTATAGGTGTCAGATGCCATCATACCATAACGTTTAAACAATTTCCTCCTTTCGTATTCAGATAAAATGGATGATCTGTTCACCACAATTTCTCCCACACCTTCAGGTTTATGTTATTTTCTATGTCCTGAGCTCACCTTATCATATACTCTTTTATGTTTTCCTGTTCACAATCATACTTTAACAGAGGAGATATATTAGATCAGTGACTCCCAATTAGCTAAAGGACCCCCTATTTTTCAAAAGGCAAGCCACGGACCCCCTACTTTTGAAAAATTTTATAACTCTATGGTAGTTACCTGTGCAAGATTTTTTTTTTAAGGAAATGTGAGGTAACCCCTAATAAGCGAAGGGTTTTAGGACCATAAAATTTGTGACATTACTTCGCAAAATGCAAAGATTTAGTTGGGGGAGGAGGCAAATTAAATGTTATTGACACATAGTACAAGTGAACAAATTATGACATGTCCAGCAGCTACTAAACCTAAATATATGCCACTCAATCTGGCTGGGAGCCACTCTGGGTGGCTCACAACAAAATGTTAAAAGCACAGTCAACCTAAATGTGATGGGAGAAACCATGCCTCTTTTTGTCCCTTCCACATCTGGTTCCACATCCCTTCCACATCCTACTTTTATTCTCCAGTCTGGTTCAACAGTGAGTCGTTTTCTGTGCTTGTTCTTCATATAACAAAATGTTGAAAATGTGTTTTCACAATGATATGTGGAACAAAAGGGAACTAGGCATTTCAAAGCAACTAGGGAAGGGAACAGAAGGGAACTAGGCATTTCAGCAAAAAACCTTTGCCCAGAATTGGCCCAGTCTATATTCTTTGAAAAAATGATTTCAATGAACCCTCACAAATCACGTCAACAGGTACATCTTGCTCTTCCGCAGATAGTTGTTAGTTGTACATCACCACATTCAAAAGGATTCCTTACCCATGAGTTTTCACGATTTGGTGCCAGGAAGTAATCTCTGAAGCTAGTCACTAAATCACGCAGGTACTCAGTGATGTAATGTTTTACTTCTGGTATCAATTCTTTGTCAGTGGCCCCCAGAAATGTCTCCAGTGTTGGGATGTTAGTGAGGCTGCCACCTTCTACTCAGCTTGCCCATAACCACCATTTTTTAAATCACTGCCTCGATCTTATCTTCAACATAAAAAATATTCACATCACTACCTTGTGTTGAGAGAGCTCAAGTATGTGACCACATCTGCTAAGTAGGCTACCATACACAACCATGCAAAGTTATTCAGCTGATCGCATGAAATTTTGAATCTGTCAGGAAAAAAACATTGAGTCAGACCACTGATCCATTTGGCTCAGTGTTGTCTCTACAGTGACTGGCAGTAAATAGTTCTCCAGGATTTCAGATAGGGATGCCAGGGCATGTGCAAAACAGATGCTCTACTGCTGAGCTCTGCTTATCCCCAGACAGTAGGAAAAACTTGTCTTCATTGCTCCTCTACAACTGAATAAAAAAAAAGGAACTGTGTCCCTAGCTTGCAAGTGTTCTATATGCAGAAGGCTTTTTATATGAGAGAGTATTCAAACATGCTATTCCTTACTTGTAATCTGAGATGGTACATTTTAGCAAAGCTTTGCAGCTAACTGAGGGATCTTGCACCTTCAAGACATAGGTGAAGGCTTGGTCAGGGCTTGATAAAGTATTGGTGAGGACCGAGTAGAAAACAGCTGGAATTATATAATGTTGGTAATAGTAGTAGTAGTAATTTATAATAATACAGTCCTTCTGTGCCCAAGTTTCATCCCTGGCTTAAACAGATTAATTAGTTACATACAGTACTTATTTGGAGTGAGGTTTTTATTCTTGCTGATTACCCAATAAAAACTATCAACTTTTTAATTTATTAGGATTCTGCCGCACATCTGTTTCCTCCCACCCCCAAATGTAGCCGCATAGCTTCACACAGAAAACAAGAAAACAAAATCGGGTGGCGCTGTGGGTTAAACCACAGAGCCTAGGAATTGCCGATCAGAAGGTTGGCGGTTCGAATCCCCGAGATGGGGTGAGCTCCCGTTGCTCGGTCCCTGCTCCTGCCAACCTAGCAGTTCGAAAGCACGTCAAAGTGCAAGTAGATAAATAGGAACCGCTCTGGCGGGAAGGTAAACGGCGTTTCCGTGCACTGCTCTGGTTCACCAGAAGCGGCTTAGTCCTGCTGGCCACATGACCCGGAAGCTGTATGCCGGCTCCTTTGGCCAATAAAGCGAGATGAGCGCCGCAACCCCAGAATCGGTCACGACTGGACCTAATGGTCAGGGGTCCCTTTACCTTTACCTAAATCATCAGAGGGTGGCCATTTGCTTAACTATTTTCCCTGTTGGACTTCCAAGCTGAGACATGAATCCCAAACTCAAAAGGCAAGATTCACTGAAAACCCTACTCACAAGCAGTGGGAGAGTACTCTATACCTGCTAGTCCTTGAAAGCAATTTGAACTTCTTTGCAGTTAAAAAGTAGAGAGCAAGGGGAAGGGAACTTTTTAAAAATATAGGCATGTGAACCCGCCCTGTGGAGCAAGCCATTTGCTCCCTGCCCCAAATGCAAGAGCCCTAAGAAACTGCGTCAGAGGTTTTTTCTCAATCCCAGCTCACTTGCCACCCAACAAGTCTTTCACAAGTTTTTTCCCTGGCTAGCAAGCAGGTGCTGGTCAGGAGCAGAGGCTGGATGATCTGTCAGAAGCTTTCACTGTACACTTAACAAGATAAGTGAGTCCCCTGGCAGGGGATGGTGCTATGGACACCCTGGGTGTGTTCTGCGGACCAGACACCCATTTGGGAACCAATGTCTTAGACAATTGAAGTTTGCCTTTCTTTAAGTTTTCTGATTCAGTTCTCTCATTGCCACATTCTCCATTATAGGTAAAGGTAAAGGTAAAGGTAAAGGTACCCCTGCCCGTACGGGCCAGTCGTGTCCGACTCTAGGGTTGCGTGCTCATCTCGCTCTAGAGGCCGTGAGCCGGCGCCGTCCGAAGACACTTCCGGGTCACGTGGCCAGCGTGACGAAGCTGCTCTGGCGAGCCAGCACCAGCGCAGCACACGGAAACGCTGTTTACCTTCCCGCTATAAAGCGGTACCTATTTATCTACTTGCACTTTGACATGCTTTCAAACTGCTAGGTGGGCAGGAGCTGGGACCAAACGACGGGAGCTCACCCCGCCGCAGGGATTCGAACCGCCGACCATACATTCGGCAAGTCCTAGGCACTGAGGTTTTACCCACAGCGCCACCCGTGTCCCTACATTCTCCATTATAAATGTGAATATTATATTTCAGACTTATATCAGTGTATTTTAACATTTTGTACTGCTTCCTTGACCACCGAAAATTAAATCATTGTTCCATCTTTAATCAGCTCTCTGTAACTGATAAATCCCTTCTCCCTATCCAAATATTAAAGCCATAGTCCTGTTCAATTTCACACAGATTTTTCTTGGACTGACTGCTCCATTTCCATCTGGCAGAAAGCAATGTGCTCCAAATGTATTTTCAAGGGAACATCCTCATTCTAATTTAATCAAGTGCAAGTTAGAGTCTATGCCAGATGTCCCGTGATGAGTTCAGAACTGGACTGGGGATGGAGGATACTGGAAAGAGAAGAAAGTAAACAAACATTTGGCTACATCCCCCTTTGTTTTATTTTAAGTTCTACACAGAACCACAGAACTAAATTTAGAAGGCTTTTATTTCAGCTGTGACAGGGTAATGAAGTGTTTAATAACGGGAGTGCAACTGACCGTTTTCTGTAGTTTGATGTCCATAAACTAAATATTCTAGGACTAGGTGGTGTATTAAACCACTGGGATATGCTGAATATTTCATCAAAGGTGCTTAGTAGCTGGTACTAAGAAACAAGTGTAAATCCCGCCCCCCTTATCAAGTACCGTGAACTTCATCCTAGATCCTGTCACCAGACTTAACTGTCCTGGGTTCTCCTCTGGGCAGAACAAAAATCCTAATTCCTTTGTCATTTTGTTGTTGCTTTTAGCTCACACTGAGTCCCACTTCACTTTCTATCCTGATCAAAGATTGGTCTGGGACTGGAGAGCCCCCATGTTAGTGCTCTCTGCAGTACTAGCTCAAATGGAAACACTTGAGATGGATTTTGGCTGCTACTACGCTTTTCTGTTCTGATTTCAATCCTGAATGTGTTTAAATGGATATAAAAAGATAATAAAATTAAACTTTTTAAACCATTTTGATTATAGGTAGTAAATAGTGTTCTCCATTCTCCTCTCTACCTTCTCCTCATGCATTTATGTTGTAAGAGTGTTCAGTTGTTTTTTATTTTAATTGATCAGCATTTAATTTTGTTCAGGGTTTTTTTTCCAATCGCTTTTTAAACCAGCTCTCCTCAGTATGGCTGCTCACTACTAAAATGTTTTGTCTGTCAAAGGTTTGGCTGTTTTATACTGCAAAATAGTGAAATCTGAACTCCAAAGGTGAGAAGAGCAGGCATGGTTATGTCCATGAATAAGCTGGCTGCATATTCAATTTCTTTCTGTTCCAAAATAAATTAATAAAATGTGGCATTGCTTGCCTTACTTTTTTTTGGAGTAGACAGAAACTAAATGAAAAAGGAAGACGTAAGCACTTTTCAGTGAAAAACAATAACAGTGTGAGATCAGTCGTGGATTGGGGCCCTGAGGTTGCTTTTTCTCTGAAAGGTTAAGCACACTTGTTTAAACACATGACTAATAACACATGTAATTTGGCCCTAACACAGTTACTCTTCTAAACTCTTCACTTACATTGCTTGGGGCTAGTCTTTAAAAGAACAAAAATAAACACTAGTGAGATATGAACCAGCAATGTGTGACTTGCCTTTTCCTTTGCAGAAAATGATTGTCAGTCACTTCACTACGGAAGTTAGTGACTACAGATGCCGGCCAACAGAGATCCCTGTATTTGAGTCATATAAGGCCCATTCAGTGCTCAGTTCTGCTTAAAGAGGTGAGCAAAATTACGAGATTTTCACAATAGAATTCTTAAAGTACCTGCGCGCTCTCTCTCTCTCTCTCTCTCTCTCTCTCTCTCTCTCACACACACACACACTGACCCAAGGCTGAAAAACACTTTTTGTACTTCAAAGATAGATAAAAGGTAAAGGACCCCTGGATGGTTAAGTCCAGTGAAAGGCTGGAGATAACTGGTTTACCACCATGTTGAATTTAATGCAACATGTTCAGTTAAGAGAAAGTTGTTCTTGAACACTGTGACACATTTCCTGGTAATCGTTTAATTGCACTAATGTGCTCTATAGGGGGCTGCCCTAGAAGGTTGTTCATATAAATTGCAATTAGTTCAGAATGCAGCGGCAAAAAGTTTTTTTTTATGTGAGCCAAAGGAACGATGTGCACAGACTTCACTTGTTGCCGTTTCTGGGCTGTGGTGATGCTCACCTTTAAAGACCTTCGTGGTCTGGACCAGGGATGCCTTCTCACTCGGATAACCTTTCACTGGTTTCAGGCTGGAGAACACTGCTGAACCATCTTTTTCAGGACTGGCTCTAAGATTCTGGAACCATGAGCCTGCCCTTTTTTAAACAGGTGGCTAAAAATGTTATTTAGGCAGCCTCTCCATGTTTTAGCATTTGTTTTTATTTGTGTCAACTCTTGTGGCTTTGATTTGGCCCTGATTTACTGTAGTATTTTAGCGCTTTCAGAATTACATTTCAAGAGAGTAAAAAGTTTTTGATTTGAGTTCCTACTGAAATGAGGCTGCATTTTAATGTTGTATTTTAATTTTGGTTTTAAGTTGTATTTCAATCAATTGTTTTTATACCTGGTGTTAGCTGTCTTGGCTGGGGAGGGCAGGGTATAAATAAAATTTATTATTATTATTATTTAAACCTTCTAAATAAAGACTCCCTGGGCATTAAAGCAAGCAACAACAGGCAAGTCATAATTATTATTTTTTTAGGGTGGCTATGGGTGATAAGGATCTCAAACAAGTGACAGGATTTAGTTTCCAATTGTGCCTTTCTACCTTGCTGACATACTGGAAGCAATCTGTATAACAGGAGAGTTGTATTTACGGCAACACTTTAACAACTGTAACGGCTTTCTATTTCAGGCACAGTTCAATATATTGGTAGTACTCTAAATGCTGTTGCATGGTGTGCTCCTGTTCAGGGTGCCTGCCAGTGGACCACATCCCTTTCCAGGATACTCCATTCCAGTGAATATGTCGTCCTTATTATCTTTTGGGTGGAGGGTACCCCACCTAGGCTCCTTACACAATATCATTTATTTTTCTACAAATCTTGGTTTCCCAGAGCCTTCTGATACCTCCTCCTGTGTGTAGATAGATGCCAGTTCAACCACATAAAATAGTCAGATGGCCTGTGGGTGGGCGTGGGCAGGAGGAAGGTGAAAAAGAAGTAGCAGCACTTATCCTGTTTGGGATGTAGCCAAGTGGGACGAACATCCTACTCCTTGTCTTCCTTCCCCTGTAGAAAACTATGGGAAAACAGATATGGACTGTCATTGTGCTGGTGATGAAGCAGTATTGGAGGCACGCATGCGCTGTGTTCTCCAGAAGAGAGCAATGATAATCATGAATTTAGATCCAATTTTGCATGGGAAAATAACACGACTGGAATGTAGCAAACAACGAATTCTTCCTGAATTCTCCAAAAAAGAGTATAGGATATTTGCAACCTGGTAATTTCTCCATGATGTTTGGTATCTTGATTTTATGGAATAACTGGCCACAATATAGATTTGTACTATGTGCTCAAAGCATCCAGCAACAGAGAGCAACGTGGCCACTGAATTCTGCACCAGCTGAAATTTCTGAACAGTCTTCAGAGGCAACCCTATATATGATGTGTTGCAGTAAACTAACCTAGAGGTTACCAGAGCATAGACGACAGAACTTAGGATACCTGTGTCCAGATAGGGTGTAGCTGGAACATGAGCTGAAGCTGATCAAAGGCACTTTGTGTCACACCTGAGCCTCAAGCAACAGCAGTGGGTCCAGAAGTATCCCCAAGTTGCATACCTGCTCCTTCAGAGGGAGTGTAACTCATGAAGAGCGGGCTATATTTAATTGCTATTCAAATAGGTGCCCATGACATTCATTTATGCCAAAAGAGCAGGAGGAAAGTGCTTTTTTGGTTGGAACTCTTGGGGAATGTAAAGTGAGAAACACATAAAAATTCAAGCATTTGTTTGAACTAATTTACCCAACGGTACTATTCCGTGAGTTGTGAAACAGATTGGTAACATTTAGAGTCTGTACAATTTGTGCTTCTGATTAGGTTCAGTCTTCTTTGTGAATGTTATACAAGCAATAAATTTAAACAGATCTCATTTATGACATCATGCCAATAGTTAATGCGTGTTGGTGCCATTTTAAACCTGTAATCTCTTTAGATCCAAGTCAACGTGCAACATGATACATATGGTAGAAGCAGATTATTTTTACAATGTTAAAAGCAGATGAGATAATCTGTGTGCAGGGAATTTTGTCGTTTTATTAGCCTCCCTGATCCTTTAAGAGATGTCTCTAGCTGACCCAATGTAAATAGATAGATGATAGAAGAGAATAGTAAGTAATGGCAGAATAATAAAGCACATTGGTTTACAAACTCCACACCTACACCCACACCACTTGCAAATTGCCTAGAGTCCTGGCAGACCAGGAAATGTTTTTTCCACCTGTAATGCATTCTCTTGCTTCCTCCTCCTTTTTCTTGCTGCTTCCTTCATTCCCACATGTTGATTCTCTGCTCATTTCAAGTATCTTGTCTGTCTCTTTCCTCTGCTTGGGACCTTCCTGTTTCCCTGCCAGCTGCGACTTTATTCCTCGGGGGAAGGCGGAGCCTCCATCACTTATGCAGACCACACTGCAAGAACCCCTCAGCAGCATAATTATAACCTCAATGACTAATCTTCTCTTGCCAAAAGGTGATTAGTAATGTTTTATTTTTCAACTTGTGTGGATGCATTGCTGTTTTTTCCACCAAGACCTAAATTAAACATGGCTTCATATTCTTGAGAACAGTACCTAATTAATTTGTATGAGTTAAGGAAGCATTTAATTCGAGAGTGTTAACTTTAATGTCTTTGTGTTTGACAGCTTGGGCAGGTTGGAATATTCTTACTTTTGAAAAGAGAAAAGATCCCCCCACAAAAAAGACAGAACCAACAAGTTTAAGATTTATTATAGTTTTTTTTTATTAGCAAACTTTCATGGGAAAGTTCTGGGTGTGCTAACAACAGCAGGCACATGGGCTTCACTGTTTGGCATATGACACTCAACAGAATTGCACTTTATTGTTACAATACCAGGAATTTTCAGGCCACAACTCAAAACCAAGCCTTTGTTGATGTACTGTTTTCTGTATATTTCCATTTATTCTGGTTAGCCCTCACACCTGAAGCAGTTTGTTGTAAGTTCTGGAGGCACTCAGTTTCAGTTTGCGGATTTTGCTTTTATTTCAACGTTCTGTTTTCGTTCCCATTTACTTCAGTGACTCTTACAACCCATTTGTCTCTGCAGTTATCACAAGAGTCCCTTCCGATTATTAGGTACGTTTTTCTCCATTTCACAACAAGAGTGAACCAACACCCTTGAAGATAAACAGAGAAGAACTTGCTTCCTTTGGAGGAGTTCTCAAGTTCTCCTTGGCATTTGGAAGACTTTGGGATTGAAACAGTTGCTGTCAGTGGAGAAAAAATATTTCAGGGGCAATTTTAACCTGCTTTGTAGACAGTTACAGTGCAGAACTTGCTGGGGCGGTAGTCACATAACTATCGAAAGAATGATGCAAAGCAGTTGCACGAACTACAGAACTCTGGCTATGCACATTCCTGGACAAAGGAGAAGAGAGGTAGCATGAAGTTTCATTTGACCCCAAATTTTAACTGCTGACACGAATGGGGGCTCCATTTCATGCTCACATGCTTATAATCAACTGAGCAACTACACTGCTGGTTTTGACATAAGAGCTGGCAAGTGGTGTCCTGCTCACCGGAAGACAACATGCCTATCCTGAATTCGTTTTTGCTGCTTACGTTCAGGTCGCTGTTATACGCTGACTGGGGAAGGACGTGCTCATTTGCAAGCCTGCCATCTAAGAGCTCCCCGCACATGTGCGTTTCTTCATAGGTTCTCTTCTCTAATGCGCTGCAGTTGTTGGCATGGCATGCCAAAGGCTCTAATTCGTAATGCTCATGTTCCATGCCCGTTTTTTGACCTCTAGAGTCCAACTGATACTTACTGACAGGCTGAGCTTTGTTTTGTTCCCCGTCTCCTTTGTTCCCCGACAACGCCTGGGGAAAGGCGCTGCACTGCAGCCTTTTCGGCAGAGGAATCTGACCAAAAGTGCCTTGGGGCCCAAGGCAACGGCACATGCACTGGAAGAAGAAGGTCGCAAAGCCCCAACTAATGCACATTATAAGCATCATGAATGTACCGAGCTGAGTATATGCCAGAACGGTGGAAGGCATCATCATGGCGCCGGCTACAAATGTGGTCAGCGCAGCCATAGCAATTGCCGAACCCATGCGGCTGAGGGAGAAGACTACTTTCCCTTCTCGGTCAGGATCGGGAGCTAGACGATAAGCAACGCCATAATGGACCGCAAAGTCTACCGATAAGCCGACAGCAACAGAAATGGTGACAGACTCCAAAACATTTAGCTCCCAGCCAAGAAGGACCAATGATCCAACTGTGACAAAAATGGTTCCTGCTATCGAAACTATTGCATAAAGGCTCAGTATGATATTCCATGTTGTGAGCAGCATTACGCTGAACGCAACAGCCACTGAAAGACCCATGGCAATCAAAGTGCCATCAGAGAGACTGTCTTGGAGATCATAGAACTCTAGATTGCTCACAAACCAACCACTGCTTAGACCCTCAGGGGCAGTGCTCAGCTCATCCGCAATCCAGGTATCTACCTCTTTGTAGAACTGATGCATCTTCTCGTAAGCCAAGGTGAAGAGGTAGGTGCTCTGGAACTCCAGTACTACTGCTCTGATGGTATCGTTGATGTCAAAGCGAGGCCCCGGGGTTTTGCTGTCTAAATGGTACCCTGTGCTTCTTTCAAGTTCCATGATGGCCCTCTTGATGCATAACTCAAAAACCTCCTGTTTATAGGGGAAGCTCCAGTGACTGCAGCACGGATAGAGAGCCGGCTCGTCGCAGTCCTGATTTTCCATCCACTGCTTAAACGTCTCAATGAAGCAGCTCGTGAAGTCCTGCTCTTCTGTTTGGTAGAAAAAGGTCTGATTTCTCAGCCTCTGGCAAAACTTCAGAATCCAGAGCTGTGAATCTGGGCTTGCAATATTGAAAGTGCTGTCCAGTTTCAGCTTCCCTTTGCTTTTGGGATTTAGGGGGTCCCCGTTATCCTCAGGAGAGACCCCCCAGATAATAGTGATTGGCATATGAAGCTCCTCTCCGTGATGGACACGTTCAAACATGAACAGCTTTTTGTACTCGGCGTCATAGCGTTCAAAAGGATGGGAAGACCTGAACACTTGAAACTCGGAGAGTTCCAGGGATGGCAGCTTCATCTTTGGATTCACACAGACGATATATGCTCCCCCAACAGTTAAGGCCAGGAACCAGACCAACCAGATGTAGCGAAACCTGATAACTATGTGTGGCAAGACTTTCTCAAAAAATATCCGGGATGCTTCTGAGGCTGCGAAAGCAACCTTGCGGAACATTTGGCACAGCACTGTCCAGCAGCTTTTGTTATTGTACACACTTGCCTGAGGCTTTCTGAAGCAACTAAATATATTGAGTAGATACCGTTCGTGTAGCACGACGACTGCAGGTAACCACGTTACCATTAATACATAGTTCACCAATATGGCAGTGCCAGCATAAACACCAAAACATCTGATTGCTGTAATATTGCTGACATAATTGGCATAGAAGGCAGCGGCGGTGGTAAAACTGGTGACAAACATGGAAAGGGCAGCATGTTGCAGGGTGATGCTCACCGTCTCCGAAGTGGCAGCTTGAGACTTGTCAAATTTTGTGTAGTTCCATACATCGCACAATACGAAAGCATCATCTGCCCCAATACCAACGAGAATAATCAGTGCAGTGAGGTTCATAAAGGGGAAAAATTCAAAATTAAATACTACCCGATAAAGAAAATAAGAAACGATCAAGGAGCTAATTATTGCAAACATAGTCATCAGTGTGATAAACATGGACTTGGTATATATGCACATGACTAAGAGAACAATCACAATGGCTATAGCAGGATACACAGTATCCATTAAAAGGTAATCTTGGAATAAACTATGCTTTATTCCAAACTCAATCCCTGTGATGGTGGTTATTCCATCTGAAGAGTTCCAGTTCTCAAAGTTATCCAGATAGATATTCATCATGCTCTCCCCTTTTTCAGTAGGTGAAAAGAGCATGCTGTACTTTAAAGCTGGTAAGACATAGTCTGTAGTCTTTGGGCTTAGAAAATCTTTGTCTACTAGGTAGTGGAGAATCTGGTAAACAGCATTGTACTTTGTACATTTACGAGGCACATTTGTACACTTGAGTTGGTCCTTCCTTCTGGCTGCCATATCCCAGCAATCTGGTCCCAGGGTCCCATTATAGTAGTATTTGGCACATGTACGGAGTTGCTTCAGAGTGTGAGAAACATCTTTCTCCACAAGCTTTTGACAGGATGATCTGTTGTTTAAAATGGCAATGTAATTGCCTAGCGTCCAGCTGGGGCAGCACGAAGCAGCAGTGGTCCTCTGGCAGAGATCACCAAACTGAGCATGGGATCGTATCTGCATAAAGAAAGACAGAAAGAATTATAATAAGAAGCAGAAGTGCAAAGCTCAAACATCATTTTAACATTTTCGTTGCCCACAAAAAAAATCTTACCATCTCTAAAAATATTAGTTCCAACTGTGGGATTTCTCAAGAAGCATTTGAGTGATTTGGAACTAATTCTTTATGATCACTAATTGCACACACTTTTGAGCTCTGTCCTTCCCTTATGCACATTTAGCAAGAGCAATTTATACTAAGCAATCAGATAGCAAATGAGATGTCATTTTAAAGGTAACATACTTTGGAGACTAAATTTACTGCCCGTAGATTCATTTGAACACATACCAAAAAAGTCAATATACTCCGTCAGAAATATTTTTTCTCTGTATACTGAAGGCAAAGGAAAATACAGGCACCGGGAATTCTCAACTGAGCACACTGCTGTAGCTACATTTATACAAATGTGAGTGCAAATTGGTTAAAACTGGTCACCTGGAAGTCTTGAGTGTATCTTTAACTACAGCCAAGAACAGAAAAATCATCTGATATAAAACAGGCTGACTTGTGTGGACAAAACTATAATTAAATTTTGCTTCTTTCCTTGGTTTTCAGTCAGGACTATGAATCCTTTCTTCACCAGATCAAGAAAAGGCAACAATGCAGGCAGGCAGGTAAGTGGCTTGGTTAAGCGTTTATGTGGTACTTGAATTTCTCAATCACTTGACACGGCTGCCATTTCACAATGTTTCTAGGGTTATCACACATCTATTAAAGTTGCTGATGACCGCAGGAAAGTCATTTTCCTAGACATATTTAGAAGTTAACTGGCACAAACTGTGGCAAGGCTTCAATACGCAGGTAAAGTTCAGACTAGTCTTTTGAACTAGTTCCCATGCTATCTTTTTGCAATGGGAATGTTGGAAGATATCTGTCAGGATCCATCCTACTCTCGAGTAGGACCCTGGCAGAGACACATGCCCGACTGGCATGTTCTCTCTCCTCCTGGTCAATCGTTTGGGAGCTTCAAAAGCTTTCTTCTGCCCGAACATCACAGCGACTGATGCCAACAGACATCAGCACACTTAGGGATCCGCAGAGTTTGCGCAGTCAGTGTAACAGAACTCAGCATTTGGCTAATCTACGTTTATTTACATATAAAGCACTCGGAGCATTCTGACTTTGCTGTCTGATGAGAAAGAGGAAGGAGCTAAGAGAAAGAACAGAGGACAATAGTCCCACTTCACAGAACACAGTAACACAAACATCTGGTCTCCCTCACTTCCCACTCTGTGGAGTCAAAACATACACAGTCATGTGATAGGCAACAATCCCATGACTGCAGACACGGGGAATGAATCTCCAATAATCTGAGAGAGTTCCTTGGACAAGTTTAACAACTGTAACATGATGTGACAAAGAGGGTATGTACATACTATATCCCACAAGAGCAACAAACCTGTAACAACACCCCCCCCCAAAAAAAAACCCCGTGTTACCTTTTCCTAACTGGTCAATGCTTTCAGAGAATATACTGCTATGTAGACTCCTTCCATCACTCCCAGAAATCAGAATATGTATATTTATAGAAATACAGGAGGGATAGGCTCCTTAATTTGTGTTGGCACACCTACTGAGGTGAGGGGATCTTTGTGGCACTGCTATTCAAAGGGCCAGGATACTCATTAGTTAGGCCTGCAAAGCTTCAGAATTAAGTTGTGCCTAATGTACATCTGGACTCACTAGTCAAATTTCCTACTTGGAATGCATAACAAAGGACCAATCCTGGATACACTTATGTACTTTCCCAATATTATCAGAGGATTAGTCTTACTAAGTCACTTACACATGTGCTTAAGCTTTTTGAAAGCCAGGCACATTTCAGACATCCAAACATTCTGGTTTTGAGTCATATTGAAATTGCTTTGGCTGATTATGTGCAATCCTTTTATAGCAGAGGCAAAAAAGAGCAGGATTTAGGAATTCTCCCGATCGTTATAAAAGATTTAATATGGCCTTAATTTTGTCAAACAATTTCAGAACAATAATGACCTAGCATTCCATAAAAACAGGATAATTCACATTTGATTGTTTCCAGATAAAAACACTCACACATGCAAGCTCAGGAAAAAACGAACAACCTAATAAATAAAAGGAAGCACTGGAATGCCATCTCTTTATTTTTCATGGCCCATGTCCAGTCGTATCAGGGAGGATACAACATGAAAGCCCTTCAGGTCAGCCAGACAAGCTGGGAGGAAAAAAACTATCATCCACTTTACTTATTCAAGTTCAATCTGAAACTGTGAGTTTGCTTGCTATTCCTCAAGACATTGCAGACCTTACATATTTGCTGTTAAAGTAAGCCTCACAAAAGATAAAGATAAATTGGCTGTTAGAACTTGGAAAGAGAGACTTAGCCTGGAACTTATCAAAATACCTCATGAAAACATTGTTTTAGAAATACTGCAAACACATGCAAGGGTTAGGGTCTGTTTTGTTGCTACATCAAAAGGTGTTGCCAAGGCCACTTTGTGCATACAAGATTAGATGTATCATTGTGATGTTTTCCACTTGTTCTGCAACATCTAAAGAAAACATTGTGCTTAAATTATCTCTCCGTGGTTTTCAGATTTCTTACACTTCCAATGTGACCATGTGCTCTAGAACCCACACATTTCTTAGTAATACTATATTGTACAGAAGGAGGAACTTACCGTATTTTTCTGTGTATAAGACAAGGTTTCCCCCCTAAAAAATAATGTCCAAAATTTCAGGGAGTCTTATATACGGATGGATCTTGCCCCATTTTCTTAAATTGGAGTCCCCCAAAATAAGGGGCGTATTAAAAATACAGTACCTCTGCTCCTGCAGATGTTGCTGGACTGCAATGTCCATCGTCTTCCATTACTTATGGTGGCTAGGGCTGGTGGGAGTTGAAGCCCAACAACATCAGAAGGACAGCAGTTTAGCCATCTCTGTTTTAAGAGAAGACTGGTAATGGCAGACGACCTGTCTTTTAGGGGGCTTTATCTATGTTTCACACTGGAGAATGAGGACACGCTTCCAAGAAACCCCAGAGTTCCTCAGAAAACAGTTTGAAAGCAGTTGCTACGTGTTTGTTTATTAATCTATGACTTGGCTTTCACATAAATTTCAAGGTGATTAACAATCATACAATAGAAAGATGTGGGCAGTGGCAGTAAAAGCCCTGCTGTGGCCGGGGGCTTCTGATAGTTTAGAGACTTCACAGAGGGGTTCTTTTGCAGAACAAAGCGGCCTCCTGGGTATATAAGAGGCAAGACCTCAAACCACCTGGTCCCCAAACTGTTTCAAGCCATGTATGCTAGTACCAAAACCTTGAACTTGACCTAGCAGCAATTAGCAAGCATTGTAGATCCTGCAGACAAGGTGTTTTGTGCTGGCTGCAGTTCGCTCCCCACAGGCAGCCTAGCTGCCATATTCTGACCAGCTACAGCAGGGGCAGGCAACCTAAGGCCCGGATGTGGCCCAATCGCCTTCTCAATCTGGCCCGAGGACGGCCCAGGAATCAGCGTGTTTTTACATGAGTAGAATGTGTGCTTTTATTTAAAATGCATCTCTGGGTTATTTGTGGGGCATAGGAATTCGTTCATTTCCCCCCAAAAATATAGTCCGGCCCACCACCTGGTCTGCGGGACGGTGGATCGGACCACGCCTGAAAAAGGTTGCTGACCCCTGAGCTACAGCTTCCAGAACAATGTCAAGGGTTGCCACCTCAGAGAGAACACTGCAGCAATTCAAACTTGAGGCTACCACTGCATGGTCAAGCTGTCCTGGTTGAGAAACTGCTGTAGAAGTCTGTAGAAGGCACTCCAAGACCATCAGTAACAGAACTGCATCTAGGGCAGGCATGTCAAAACTCCGTTTTGGGGGCTTAATTCGGCCCGCTGGAACCCTGTGGCAGTATATGTCTGGGGGTAAAATCCTAAAAACAAAACTCAGTACAGTGGTACCTCGGGTTAAGAACTTAATTTGTTCTGGAGGTCTGTTCTTAAGCTGAGGTACCACTTTAACTAATGAGGCCTCCCGCTGCACGATTTCTCTTCTCAACCTGAAGCAAAGTTCTTAATCCAAGGTACTATTTCTGGGTTAGCGGTAGTGTCTGTAACCCAAGGTACCACTGTAACTTCAATCCTAAAAAAAGCTCAACAACTTGGGTTTGCCCTCACGCATGGTCACTTCATCAAATCTGGCCCTCTTTGAAAAAAGTTTGGGCACCCCCAGATCTAGGGGAACCCCCAGACCATGCACCTGCTTCTTCAAGGATAGTGCAACATCATACAGGGCAAGCAACTGTCTGACTTCCCTAACCGGGGAACTGCGCACTCACAGAGCTTCCTGCTTGCCAGGATTCACACGCAGGTTATTAGCCCTCTCCCAGCCCACCAGTGCATCCAGACATTGATTCAGTGCTCGCTTAGCCAGTTCCAGTTCTCTGTTACAGTGACACAGAGTTGGGTACCAGCAATGAATGGATGACACCTCACCCCATATCTCCTAACGACCAATCCCATTAACTTCATATAGATGTTCAATAGCACTGGAAGCTAATACATTGCCCTGCAGCACTACATAACTCAAAAGCCAGGAAACTGAGAAACACCCATCCAATACTATCTTCTGGAACCCTTCCTGGAGATAAGACCAGAACCATGGCAGAACAGTGCCCCCAGTGCCAATCTCCCAAGGTTGGTCCAAGAGCTGATAATATCAAAAGCCAATGAGAGATCAACCAGAAGCAGCAGGGTCACACTCCCCCTCTCCCTCTCCAGGCCAATTTAGTCCCAAACCCTCTTCTAAACCCAGACTGAAATAGTTCTAGACAAATCTATACATCTACTTGCAGCAGGATTTTCCTATACTGGAATCTCACTTGTGAGTCTCTTTTTGGGAAGCACCCTAGAGAAGATTTCTAGGTCAGTTAAAATCTAAAAGCATATGATCAATTTTTAAAAGGGCTTAAACGTTAGCAATATACAAACCAGGGGCTGAATCCTGTAGCCATTCTGCATATGGCATTAACATTAAGATTATGTGGGTGCAATGTGTGAAGAATTATAGGATCTTTTCCCAAGCATAAGTAAGCCAGATGGCTAAAGCTGATACTGCATGCCCAAGACAATTTGTGTATGACTGGTACACAGCTGGCAATACAATTTATAATATCCCGCCCCCTCTTATGGAAATGCTGGGAATTTAATCAAAGTTTCCATTAAAACACATAATGGCACAGAAAGGAAATATGGCAGACCTTAAACTTAAACTTTCAAAACACCAAACGAGTTGGATTTGTTTCCACATGAGTTAATGGCATTGACTTGAGTACAGGAGGAGTCAGGCCTTTAAAGGAACATGAACTGGAAAGAGATACGGATAGCAGGCAACAAGAGAGAGACATTAATAAAGATGAAAGACCACAGAAGACATCAATGCCTCATTACTGGGCAAGACAGCCTCAGTTCAAAGATCCAGAGGTTTGCAATAGGATAGAGCTGTTTTCTAAATACAACACACACTTTAAAAACACCACCTATTTCCATATGGCTTGAACAGCCAATGAAACTTTTAAAAAATAATTCCGTTAGAATAACTAAATGCCCCATTCCCCTAGCTCATTCAGTATTGAAAGCTTTTCTAACCAGAAGCCATCATTTTAATATCTGGGTAATACAGTGGTACCTCGGGTTACAGACGCTTTAGGTTACATACAGACTTCGCTAACCCAGAAATAGTACCTCGGGTTAAGAGCTTTGCTTCAGGATGAGAACAGAAATTGCGCGGCCGCGGCGCAGCAGCAGCAGCAGCAGGAGGCCCCATTAGCTCAAGTGGTACCTCAGGCTAAGAACAGTTTCAGGTTAAGAACGGACCTCCAGAACGAATTAAGTTCTTAACCCAAGGTACCACTGTATTGCTACTTCTCCAAATACTCATGATAGAGTCTACAAAGATTGCAAATAACTTGAGAAGCTATCATCTGGTTTAAAAGTAGCCCACGATTTCAACTCAACCACAGTTGGGATTATGCTAGACATCGTCCTCGTCATCATGATGATAATAAGAATTATTCAAGTGCCTCTAAAGTAAACATCCATGCAAGTGTGCTGCAAAGCTGTCAAGCTGCTTGAATAAAATTATGTTATAAATAAATGGCTTGTTTGCTTTATTATAATCATCTAGAACTGCAAAAAAATTTAAAGCACTATTACAAGCTGTTCAGCTTGAATTCAGTTTTCTTTTGCAATTTTGTGGTGCTTCAAAAGCAGATATTAGTATTAAGCAGTAACTGAAACATTTCCCCTTATATCTAGCGTGCAGGTTGGGTTGCGAAAGCCTTGCAACAATGAATGATTACGTGAACCCTAAATAAGTTATTACCCATTCATTCCTGCACACACATCCCACAACTGAGTGCTCATACTTCCACTTGCATGGATTCTTGCATTGTTGGACATAACAATCTGATAACCCACAAAAATCTAGTTTTCCATTTCCCTACCAGCCCGCCAAGCAGCACTGCGAGGGGCAAACTACACGTGACACCAATCATGTGGTTTGTCTGTGGCTTTTCTTTCGGAAATAGCCAGCACAGGACACCAGGCCCAGATTGGGACCATGGTGAGAGGAGCAGGGGGACAACAGCCCTTTTCTCTCCTGCTACAGTCCCAATCTGGACTGGACACCAGCACATGCAGTTTGCATGGTGATCCAATCCGGATCAAGACAATGAACCAACCATCTTTTGAGGCTCCAGCACCTGTCAAAGTATACCAACTACTGTAGATTCAGAGAGTGACAAGCTCACATATCATAGATACACAATATGAACATACTCTTCACTTTACCAAAGACCTTGCATCAGTTAAGGTCCATTAGTTAAAACCAGACTTCATTCTCAACTATATGCAACGTTAACTTCTAACACATGCAGGAGGAACTCACGAAGTCCCTGAGGCTGCCTGTTACTTTTTACATTTTGGTTCCTTGGGGGAATAAAAAAAGGCCCTAACTATTTTGATGATGGAAAACATTCTCTCCTGATCAGAGCAGTCAAGACCAAAGTGTCTTCTTTCATCCCCCTGTGCTCTGAAGAGGAAGCAAACTTTGCTTTCTCAGAACACCACGATCTGGATTGAATTATTTTGGGGGGCTGGGGGGGGTATTTACGCAAGTTACTGTATATATGTCTGCGTTCCCTATTGCCAACCTATTCCCTTTTGGACTTACAAACCTAAGCAACTCACGGAATCACACACAACAAAACTACTTTAAGGAGTATTGTAAACGGGCAAAAAATGCTTCCTCGCCAAGATGACAAAACAATCAATGAGAAAGACAAAGTCTTATTCTGAAAAATGCATACTAAATCCTGCTCCTCTCCTCAGACAAAGTATTCAGAATAGGAATGGGTAGGAAAAAATGAAACAGACAGCACTGTTAACCTTGAGAAGGGGTCATAAAGAAATGTTGGGCACCATTATCATCACCAGTGTAAAAGGCAAAGTTTCTTTTGTCCTAATGGTTGCCTGCCAATAAGTACACTGCGACAAGCAAGACTTTAGTAATTATCAAAGACAAGAACATGAAGTTTCACAATTAGTCGTATGAAAAATTGATATCTGTACTTACTCTCATATTATCCACATTGCACATTGATTTTATTGCAGGTAAATTCCACAAGTTATTTCCATCTGCTGATGTAAATACCACTCGGGAATAGCGATCACCTGAAATAAGATTGACATATCAAGAAGGTTTCTGACGTTAAAGACCTTAAGAGTTAAAGTGTAGGGTATGTTCTCAGTTCAGTAGCACCCTGGGACACTCTGTCTCAGTCTAACCTACCTCAAAAGGTTGTTGTGGGAATAGGATGGGTGTGGAGAAGCATTTACGCAGTCTTGAACTTCATGGAGGAAAGGCAGAATTATAATGTAATGAATAAAATATATAGCCTACCTAAATTGGTGTGCCTAAACCATCTTCTGTACTATATTAACATATAGAAACTAATTGCCAAGAAAAGCAGCACATAGAAAGTGGGGGATGTTTTATAAAGTTAACATTCATTTTCAGAAATGTTGAGTTTGTAATAATCAGTTGCTAGAGTCAAGTGTCTTATTTTAGTGCATACACTTTCAGTATCAATATACTTTGAAAAATAGCGCCAAAGGGACCAATGTGTTATTGGTGTGAGTGGGCTGGGCTAAAAGAAGGAGGAGGAGGATTTACACCTCTCCCATTTGTTCTAGCACCAAGGAGAAGCAAGCATTCTTGGCAATTTACTTCCAGTGGTGAGAAAGGAGGACATGCAAAATGCCCTTTCTTCCCACACCACAAACTTCACTAAGCTGCAGCTAGTAAGGAAGTAAAAAGTTGATTTCCTGGAAATATCGTGCAGGATTCATCTAATGAACCCTGATAGCAGAAGCCATGTGCAGGACTTCTGTTTGTGTGATGTCTCCTTCCCTGTGTGCCCCCCACAATGGGCTTGGGGGGTGTATCTAGAGACTCCCTAGACAGTGACCGCAGAGGGGAGAGAGGATTGTTCTGTCTGATATGCTTGTGTAGACCCACTCTTTCTAGTACCAGGACACTGAATTCCACACCATGCACATTTTCGTATCACCTAGTGGGTGGGGGGAAACAAGTGCATGTTAAATGCCACTACTATGGTGATAATCTCTTAAAGGTAGTAAGAACTTGTAGCTTGGTAATCATCCCTTGCTTTTCACAAACTGAAAAGAAAATTTCCTGGGAAACTGAAAAGGTCAACAGATAGCACCAACTGTAAGTAAAATATTAGTTCATCTTCCTCACATGCTTTAGATCAGGCATAGTCAAACTCTGCCCTCCAGATGTTTTGGGACTACAACTCCCATCATCCCTAGCTAACAGGACCAGTTGCAGTCCCAAAACATCTGGAGGGCCGAGTTTGACTATGCCTGATCTAAAGCCTGCTTTAGATTCATTTCCTAACATTTTTGCACACTTAACACTCACTTGGAATGTCACAGAAAAAGCTGTCCTTGTGGAAATTCCAGTCTGCTTCTCTCTTCTCTCTTTCATAGTGATCATCTGAATATCGGTTATCTCGATGGCTAAGAGAACAATTTTTCATCTTTTAAAATATAGCAGTCGAACAGCTTACACTTTTAACAGTTATCTTTGTTTCAATAGTAACTGCACAAAAAGGCGGCAGGGGAGGGGGGAGTGCCATGAAGATACATGTATTCCAGTTTTGTTGGGTGCTAAAGACATACCTCTTTACTCAGATGTTTGGAACTTCTTGAGGTTGTCACTGGTTAGGGTCAGGAAAATCTGGTTGGCAGAACAGTTTTTGGCAGGGATGGGGAACTTATGTCTCCCACAACCTGCAGGATAACTCTGACAGGTGGGTGGAGCAACCCACCATGAATCACTTAAAAATAAATTAATTAAAAGACAGCTGAATGCGGGAGGGAGGGGGGATGAATACCTATCCACAACCAAACAAAGAACAAGCTGCTCCTACCATGATTTTCAAGAACAGTTCTACCCTTAAAAGAACACTAACATAAAACAGGGTCAACAACATCATTACTCTGTGTTCTCTGCTTTGTATACTAATATGGGCATACTGCCCCATTACGCATTTTCGGCTGTGGCCGCTGGATAAAGTAAGAATTCCCTAAGAAAATAAATCAAGTTTCACATGGCTTCCAGGGTTTAAGAATTCAAATATTCAAAATAGTTTTTTATATCACTGTAAATGTTTGTTAGCATGCCACCTTGTTATTAACACTGACCAGGGCTTATGATTAAGAGAGCCAGATGTTAAAAGTGTGCAGTGCTATTTTTGTTGTATGGTGGGGGGGGGGGGGAGAGGAGAGGTTTAAAATAAGTTCCCACATTTCGTTTCATACGATATGTAAGTGGAAAACAACAGCAGAAGAGAACATGGTTAAAAAGCTCTTACCTCTTAGCCTGCTCATCTGCATATTTGAAAGGATAATTTGCTAAGGTTGCTTTGTAGCCTGTGTTTTTCACCATATTATTCCAGGTAACCAGCCGCTGTCCTATTGCAGTTCCTCTTGGCTCAAAACCCTATGGCAAAACATTAGAGAGCTTTTTTAGCGCATGCCATCCTTCTATTTGAAAAGGATGTTAGCAAGTTCAATTGATGAGAAACCTTCATTAGAAAGCCCTCTCTCTGCAGTCCTATGCAACAAATTCACTACCACCAAGTCTTGCTCTTCCATAGGCGAAGGTAGACACAGATTGAGCACTCTGGGGACCAGTGGATAGAAATGTTTAATTATCCTCCCCTCTTCCCTCTCCATCTCCACTGGGGGCCTTGCAAATGCCACCTTTGGGAAGCTGCTATTTGCATTGAAAGGGAAGCTCCCATAGGTGACAATGGAGATTTCACTTGAAACTTCAGAGGGATAATTTTTGTTGGGATTGTGGCAGAGAGCGCAAGAGCGCAAATATGAGAGTGAAACTTCTCCAGTCCAAGGTCCCCAGGCTGCTCGTTAACACCATTTATGCAATTAATGGTGTGCCTAGCATGGTTCTTAGTTGTTTGAGAGTTTTCCTACAATGTATTCAATCCCTATGGTAGTCCAAGAGGGAAAACATAGCTGCTCATGTAATAAGCCTACAAACTGTGATGTCTAGACCCTGACTGAAATATAGCTTTAGGTGTGCCTGCAATAAAATGAAACTGTCTAAAGCTTGCCAACGGTTGTTTCTTTAAAAGTAAGATAAAATTAGAGGGTTTGGACTCATAATCCTTACCTTGTTTAACCATTTATGGATTCTTATGTCTATGCCAACAGTGGCACATGTAATGTCTAATGAGGAGCATGCTACAGCCGACTTCACCTAAATAGTTCAACCAGATGGTTCTGCGACAACTTTTAATAGTGTAGTTATTCTCTCCCCCTGCCCCCAGCCCAGAAGACTCTCTGTACCTTTGATGGCTTGTTTTTTATTGTTAGCAAAGCCGATTACTAACCAAATATTCCTCTTTCATCTTCATGCTCCCATTGTTTGCATGCTCTGTTGTCTCTGTCTCGAGAGACCACACAATTCCCATATTGCTCACACTGGGCTTTGAAATGTATGAAGCTCCAATAACCTAAGCATGTGTAGACGTGCTTCACATGAAAAAAAAACACCCCTGAGACTGTGCAAAGCCACCTCCATAATAGTTGCTACATGCAGCGAACCATCAGTACAAAGTGCCCCACTACTGGCTGCCATCATCTGGTTTGTCTCCATGTGATGTAAAAACACCCTATCACAGTTTCATTGCAGTACAGAGAGAAACTGACAGCATTCAATACATGTGCAAAAATCTGCACCCAGTAGTTTGCTGCATGAGCAGCTAAGCTATGCAGTCATGGGGATTGTGTTAAGCAGGCTGTGATTTCTACAACCCCTTGATCATTTGCTGTTATCCTCTTTACTGTCTCCGATTAACAAAATGCCTGACCACTGAGGCTAAATGCCAGGCAAGAACAGAAGACTGCAACGATTTCATTGTGGTGTAGTAGTAGTAGTAAAAGAAGAAGAAGAAGAAGAAGAGTTTGGATTTGATATCCTGCTTTATCACTACCTGAAGGAGTCTCAAAGCGGCTAACATTCTCCTTTCCCTTCCTCCCCCACAACAAACACTCTGTGAGGTGAGTGGGGCTGAGAGACTTCAGAGAAGTGTGACTGGCCCAAGGTCACCCAGCAGCTGCATGTGGAGGAGCGGAGACACAAACCCGGTTCCCCAGATTACGAGTCTACTGGTCTTAACCACTTTGACCTGAGAGACCACCCAGCCGTGAAGCTCACCAGGTGATCTTGGGCGTGTTTCGCCTGACCTACCTCACAGGGCTGTTGTGAAGAGAAAATGTGGGGGAAGAGACATGTGTACCTTCTTGGAGGAAAAGTGGAGGGATATAAATGTAACATAAAAAACCCCACTGGGTGATGACCCCAAGGGTCATCTAGTTCACCCCACTGCAATGCAGGAATCTCAACTAAAGATGTTATTGGCCCATAGTTGGAAAGATGACAAAGTCCCTACCAGAGAAGAATGGCAAGCCAAGTTGATGGACTAATGCAGAGATGGCAAAGCTGACTGGAAAACTCAGAAACCAAGAGGATTAAAACTTTATAAAAGGATGGAAAAAATTTACAAGTTATTTAGGAGACCATTGCAAGCTGATGGAAACAAGAGCAGGATTTTGACACACTTGTAGTGTAAAAAACATTGTGGATAATATGGTTTGATATAAAAACTGGAGTACAGATTAATATGCAGTTGTAGATGTTCAAAATAAGACTCCATGGATGGGATTGGGGGAAGTCGCAAGATTCAGAGAATCTCCACATACAGTATTACTCTACTGATGTGAGTTTATTTGTACTTTTTATTTGTAAAATTAATAAAATGTCTTTAAAAAACCCCAAAACTAAAGATACTCAGAAGTTCATCACAAAGGCTCCCCCCCGCCCCCCGCTTAAACTGCATCCTCCCAAAATTGCCTCAGGAGGGGTCAGCAAGCAGGAGGGGAAGAGGATTGTTCCATTGGGTGAGCTGTTATGCTTACACAGACAGAATGTTTCTAATAGTGTAATGTTGAACTCCACCCATTGACTTCAATGCTTCTACTCCAAATATGATTACACAATACTTTTGGTAAACTCATTTTAGAATTTAACAGGATAGATATTCCATGTACCATTTCATAACACTGATGGTGTTATACTCTATAATCTAGTCATTACCATTTAATAAACCCATAATCTTCCTTTTACTGGAGTTGCCTTCTATACAGCACATTCAAAACTCAAATTATTTTCAGAGGTGCTGCTGGAAGAAATCTTTTCAATTTGTGTGTTATTGATTAAAAGGTTCAGCAGCTGCGCAGACATATTTGAAGACATCTGGGCTCAACTACCAAACTTCATAAATATTCAGATTTGGCGTTTTGATTTGCACACATCTGTATTTGAAAGCAATATAATACATTTGCTGAGAATTCTTACAGCTCTCTGCTTACCATTACTGCTGGAAATAACACAACGATTTGACAGCACAAGATGATAATGTTTACTTACCAATAATGGATCAGAGAAGTCTGGAAGATCTGGGACTAGTATTCCAACCAATGCACACACCACAATTAACACAGTACACATGCCTAAAACCACCACCGGCCAGTCAGCTATCAGAGCTGCATAGCTAGAAGAAAATGGAAAATAACTATTAAAAGGGGGAAGGTTTGTGTGTGTGTGTGTGTGTGTGTGTGTGTGTGTGTGTAGAACCAAGAAGAAGATAAATTTTACTTTAAATCTGTTTTTAATTCATGAAGGTAATTAAAAAAAAGAAAAACAATTACCACAATGTTTGTGGCAATTTAGAAGTGGCACTTCCAAAATACATCAGGCTGATAACCAACGTTGCACGAATGCAACAGGACTACTGCTTCCTCTCATTCTACCTGCAGTCTCCCCTGTGTCCCCTAAATCTGCTCCAGGGTATTGTGAGATTTTTTAAACTTCTTCCTCAAGTTCATGTTTTTGGTCTGGTCAGAGTATTTCCAAATTCAATACCAAAAGTAAACCCCATACAATGTTAGAACATGAGAAGGGCTAGGCTCCAGCTCTTCTGTAAAGGGTTTCAGGGATTTAATGTAATTAGATTGCAAAACATGGAAATGTAATTTTGGGCCCAGTTAACTCAAACACGGTGGCTCGGACATAAAAGGAAACAGTACTGTATTACTCTGTGCTTGAAGAGTTATATCCAGTTTTAAGGCTAGCACCAACATACCGAAGAAGATTTATCTGGTATGCAAGACACAATTAAAAGGTAAAAGACTGGCCATATTTACTTAAACGAAAGAAGACTGAAGAGGGCCAAATAAGTAGACCAAATCGTGGATTCAAATTGCAGCAAAGCAAATTTAAGCTGGATATCAGAAAGGATTTTCCAACTATAAGAATTTTAGGGCAGTTACTCAGAGACGTTGCAGCGAGTTCTTCCATAAAGATTATTAGAATACCGATCAGATGTTGGTTCTATCTAAGGAATCTTGCATTTATTGGGACTGGTGTGGGTCCATGCTGGGAGTTAATTCCAACAATATGTTCTGACAATATTGAGTTGATGTGAGATTTCAACTGCTCTTTTGTAAACTGGAACATTCCAACTTGAAAAGGGGCAATCTTAGAAGAATTAGCTGCTGTGTTGCACTGCTCACAAAAGTAGGCAACTCAGACGAACCTTTATTTTATTTAACACAAAAAATATGCCAACAGTGTATTGTTGGACATCGGTATGATTGTTTTGGGCATCTTGGGCAATCTTTAGGAATGCCTACTCTGGCAAGTTTCTCTTTTCACTTAACAGATTTCTCTTTAACATAAGCTGTAATGCAGAATGCTTTAACTGTCTTTGCAGGCAGTGATCCTCCTCAACTAAGGAAATGTGAATTCAGCAAAAGGGGAAGAGATGCCAACTGCTACTCTCAGCAAAAGTTTGCTGCCTAAGGACATAAGCATGTGTTGTTTTGTGTCTGCTAACAACTCTTATGGCTTCTTGTTTTTGTTTCTCTTATTAACAAACTGGGAACAAAAAGCGAATGTTTTGAACGGTCTTCATTAGTGAATGACTACAAAGATGCACAATCAATTTCACCAGAAAAAAGGAGAGAAACTAGGGAGGATTAGAAACAGGGATAATACCCCCCTCCCCTTTTACAAATGAGCTGAATCTATTCTTCAGGCTGCTTCTGATAATGTTTGCTACAAAAAATAAAAAATAAACATTTAAACAAAAACTGATAAAAGGTGGTGACGTCAACCTTTCTCTAGCATGTGTGTGAGACGAGCAGATTTGTGTATTATATAACCAAGGCAGGGAAAATTAACAGTGGGAAAGGTAACAACAATAAAAGGCTCTAGTCACTCTTGTCGGCGGTCCATCCCTACCTACACTGTTTGATACAAACTTTGTTTAGATTTTTTAAATAAAAAAAAACACATATATTCAAGAGTTACAATATAGCTTTGTCCACTGCCATAATATCACAGAATGATCACTCCAAACTTTGTTTAGATGAGCATTGTGGGTTGAGAGATTGTTTGATAGAAATTTAGTCTTCAGCTTAATACAATGAAGGTGTTACTTTCCCGCCTCTGTCTCTTGTTTTCAATTAATTTTGTATTCTTATGATCATTCGTCACCCTGCACACCAAATTTATATATAAATTAGTCACATCAGGTGGTGATGTGGTCAAGTCTATGAAGGTATCGTCCGGAGTGCCCCTCAGCCCCCAGGATTCTTGCCACACCAGATCACAGTATTTATACTTATTTGGCTTCCTCATTACTTGAGTCCTGAGGTAGATTGGACTAGTACACAAAAGATGTTTCCATGAATAAAAACCACAGAAGAGAATATAAAGCATGGAAATAATTCACATCTTACCTTTTTGGCCACGTTAATGTTCTGGCTGGCCTGAAAATCAAAAGAAAAATAATCTTAGATAGATAACAGATATACCAATGCCCAATAATTTCCCTCCCCTCAACATGTTTATAGAGATCAGCAAGAGGCAGTAAAGGGATTAAACTAGTACGTTTGCTTTTCAAGGATCTACACTGTGCTAGTAATTTGATGCAGATATAGCAGATGTACTTTGTCATCAAGAGCTTGCGGGGGGGGGGGGGCGATGATCCACAGCACTTCCTTCCCTTTCTACAGAATGTATTCTGGAAACGTTTCCCAAGTCGATTTCCAAAGTCAAGCTCATACCTAAGACACTCTATACAACACTGATTTTCTTGCCAACAGGAAAGAAACAAATAGGAAATTACAAACCTCTATTCTTAGATTGTTTAAAAGCAGTTTGCTTTTAAACTGCTATGCATTAAATATGAAAATATTTCATGTACACACCAAAATGCAATACACATTATCTTTACTTGGATCCCTAAGTACAAATATTCTAATATTATTTTAGTAAGAGAACATGGCCAAGAGTTCTGAGCTGTTTGCTCCCTTCAAACAAACAAACAAGAGGTCATGCTCTGATTTAGAAAAAGCAATTCAAGTTTTGGTTTCCAAACTCTAATCAGATGAC
Source organism: Podarcis erhardii (assembly GCF_964252035.2). Lineage (NCBI taxonomy): Eukaryota > Metazoa > Chordata > Lepidosauria > Squamata > Lacertidae > Podarcis > Podarcis erhardii. The sequence continues at coordinate 93,758,852 of NC_138507.1, forward strand.
TAAAAAAGGGCCTCCTGGGAAAGCTGAAAATCCTCTGAAAAATGCCAGATATATGGACATGACAAACATAACAAACAGATGTTCAGAAATAACTTAAGCTAAGCTTCAGGTAAAAAAAAAAAGAAGTTACTTCACACTGAAGGTCAATTCTAAAAGGTGCTTCTGTTTGCTCCTAAGCTACTGAGTTGGTGGATAGTTTTTTTCAAGAAAAGTTCATTCGTAGAAAGGTATAATGTTTCTAGTTTTGAAAGAAGAGAGTTTTCAAAATTGCTATATGATAATGTTATTGATGAAACCATGAAAAGCAACTGTGAATTCAAAGACCATCACAATCGACATAGTGGCCCACTTTTGACAATGCAACCAACAGCAGTGTGTTCTTAAACACATGAGCCTCAGTCTTATGCACTCCATCTTTTTCAGTCCTTAATATACACATTTCTCAAATATGTAACAGAAAATGCCTACACTTGGATCTTGGGGAAAGCATGTGGGGACCTAGCCGTGCTTTATCACTGCTTTAATTAGGCATTCTATAGAATTCATTATACTGCTATGTTGTACCAAGCCCTGCTTGGAATGAACTTTTTGATAACATTTGGATAACGCATGGATAAATTACATTAATCCACAATTCTCTCGTGGGGAGTGTTTGCCCTTCTCCACAAAGCAGTTTGGGGAAGGTGTTCTTGACAAACCAAACTGGAGCATAAAAGAGACCTTTTAAAACTGTGCATATCATCCATTAACGCAGCGGGAAAATTCTATTTTGCTATGCCTTTCTACGTTTAAGCATAACAGAAAAGACTGTTGAAGTCAAAGATGGATAATGTTCCTAACCAACATAATAAAGTCGTCATAAAACAGCTGCAACATATTGGTTACAGTGCAGGGCTTCATTTTGGTGCACAGCTTTTTTAATGCATACTTCTGGAAACAAAACAGTTTGATAGCAGGTGTGACCTTTAACATTTCAGACTTGAAGGACTTAATCATCGCTTTTGTGCAGCTCAAATATGCTTAAAGCCACTGAGTTGGTAGAAAAGGAAACATAGATGCAAGCTGGGATCTCTCCAGAACAATTTTGGGCATATCCATTGGCCTGCACAGATCCCCCCCCTCTCTCTGTCTCTCTCTCTCTCTGTGTGTGTGTGTGTGTGTGTGTGTGTGTTAAACACTTTCAGCATGCCATGTCACCAAAAGCTTTTCAAACTCCTTAAACTTTTTTTTTTTTTAAAGAGTGGCCTGCTTTGAAGTATTGCTGGGGAAAGGTAAGGGTGGTTCCTGCTTTTTGAAAACAAAATGCTGCGCTGCAATTATTTGGATTCATGTCCTTTTCCCCCAGAAAGATGTTGTGTGAATTATTTTTAAACGCTATCTCAAATAAAGTCATACTCAGCATAGGCCCATTGAAATCAGCGGACTTAAGTCCATTCGTTTCAGAGAGTCTCCTCCAAGTATGACATAAGAAATAAATACTGGCATAGATACTCACTGATAGCTTATGGTCTCTGAAGAAATTAATTTGTTTTGCTCAAGAACAGAATTCGGGTCTCTGGGCTCTGCTTAATAAACTAACTCTCTAAATCGTATACAGTACTATGGAGAGAGTTCAAGGCTAAGTTAGTAAACCAACTCAACATTCAGAATGATGAGAGAGAAGACTGCTTTGGCAAAACTACTGCCATCATTTTCGAGATGAAGTAAAAGGGGAAATTGTATTATTTCCAGAGCAGCCATTTCCTGATCAACTTAGATGTTGGTGAAAATGAATTCGGGGGGGTTGGGGGTTGGGGGGGGAGAGGCTTCATATTTAAACACTTGTATTCAGACAAACCTAACTGCCTGCCCTGTAGCAGATGTAAGCAAACTGACCGATAAACTCTTGGAAAAGGAAAGCAGGGCATGCCAACATAGAAAGGCACCATGTCACAGATCTGAAAAGGATACCATATTGTATTCATCCTTTATAAATAACCCTACAGGACATTTATGAAAACAGGAACAATCGGTATTTACTGTTCATTATTTCCATTTGCAGATACTGAACTGACTTGCCCGGGACAGTTGGCGTAAAAAAAAGGTTGCTGCCATTTTGGTACCACACAAGATCCTTTTAGTTTCCCAGGCTTTTAAATCCTGTTACATTGCTTTTATACTGCTTGGTGTTTGCTTTTAATCCCGACTGCCTTTATACTGCTCTTTCGTATCATGGTGTTTTTATCATGCTTTTGTTTTAAAATTGTATTGTTGCAATGTTAACTTATTGAAAGCTGTTCAGAGAAGCTCCTCAAGGTGGGGTATAAATCTAATACACAAGAAAAAAAGTAAGATAAAAGGTCTTCGTTGCAAACTGTTTGATAAACATTGCTTTAATTGCTGCATTACTTTTTACTGTTGCATTACTTTAAAAAAAATAGTAATAATCCGCCACCACTCTGAGAACAATTATGGTTGAAAAGCAGTATATGTATATTGTAAATAAAGGGGACATGAAAGCGATTATAAACACTTACCTGGGATACTATAAACATGATAATGTTTAATGAGGCTTTCTTCCCTACAAACCCTTACCTTCCAACTTTTGAGAATACACATTCATGGGTTCAAGTGTTATTTTATATGCCTCCACTACTATATATATAATTTAAGTCATGAGTGCATATTAAGCTGATCCCTGAACTTACAGTTCAATACAGATGATGATTTCAGGATGCCGGCATTCTGACAAATGCAGAACAAATCTCTCTAAATGTATACAGTGCCACAGTTAAAGCTTCATATGCTTGGCTAGTAGTTCTGAGAAAAAGCATCCAGTTTTATTTCGCCCCTCGGCTCTGCCTAAAAGATGGACATGACTTTTCTTCTCACGATGTGTCTTGTCACTCATAAATAGGCCTGTATTTCTTCAAGGTTCTATTGCTTAGGTTCAAGTATACATAGAACACAAAATTGGTACAGGATGCTGTAGTTTGCTTAATAATGGGTGATTGGGGTGCATATTAACAGAAGCTTTCCTGTCAGTCATGTTGGCTTCAAATGATTTCTAACTTTGTCTTTTGCTCCAGTATATTGAAGTCAGTGAAAGTAATGGAAATCCAAAATAAATTGTTATAATTGAAGCTTAGTATTTAGATGGGAAGGGGGTATTTGCAGCCTAATTACGGTCTCGTGTTGGATAGAGGTGGTTTGGGGAGTGCCAACGCTATATTCCATCGTAAACAGTGGCATTCTGTAATAGTTGCAAGTTATTTTACATTTCCCTAAGCACAACACTGTGATTCACATTGCACCAGTGTTCATCAATATGATTAACTGGTTCAAAATAAGTTTCTAGCTAAGAGGCAGCATATCAAGACAAACCTTTTAGTTCATGGAAGGTGAACACATAGCCTTCAAGATGTTAATGAGCTCCAACTCCCCATAAGACCCAGACAGCATGGCCAATGGAGAGGGAAAATGGGAGTTGTAGCCCAATAATATGCAAGGAGGGGGGGAGGTACTTCATCCCTGCTTGAGCAGAATGTGAAAAATCCCACTATTTGCAGGTCTTTGGATATAGGTAGGTAAACGTAAAGGACCCCTGGATGGCTATGTCCAGTCTAAGGCGACTATGGGGATGCAGTGCTCATCTCGCTTTCAGGCCGAGGGAGCCAGTGTTTGTCCACAGACAGCTTTCCAGGTTATGTGGCAAGCATGAATAAACCACTTCTGGCACAACGTAACACCGTGACGGAAACCAGAGCGCACGGAAACGCTGTTTACCTTCCTACCACAGCAATACCTATTTATCTACTTGCACTGGTGTGCTTTAGAACTGCTAGTTAGGCAGGAGTTGGGACACAGCAACAGGAGCTCACCCCATTGTGCAGATTCGAACTGCCAACCTTCTGATCGGCAAGCCAAAGAGGCTCAGTGGTTTAGACCACAGTGCCACAGCATGGAAGAGGGAAATCTTGCTGTAATTAAAGAAAAGTAGCTCTCATTATGACTGTAACTTTTAGAGCAGAGAGAGCCTGACTTGCACCAAATGGGCAATATAGATCGTCAACTGCAGGAAAGTTACAGGGGAAAGGTCTATGCATACTGAACAGCACTCTCATTTTCACCCAATAAAAACAATTGAAAAACTCAATACAAATGTGTATCAAAGTTGTCACGCCACCACCAAGTGCCTTTCATTGTCAATTTGATCCTGCCACTCTGTCTTTCAATATCATTGCAAAGTCCCTGATTTTCATGTTATTTCTTACAATTTGCCTGCCACTATGCTAACAGAAAACCACCAGAGCAGTCAAATATATAGTGAAACGTGACTACAGTAGCTTAATCTAGAAACTGGTACATTGGTTGTGCTAGTGAAAATGCTGTCCCCATATGCTGGGATTTGTATCTTAGAACAGCTTGCATTGCCTTTAGCCTTACCTAAGATTTTACTAATGTTCCCTTCCCTGTATCATATTTGGGTAATGGGTCTGCATTCTTTACTCTCTTAAGAGACTGATGGTTAAACCAGATCCCCTTTCCGCACCCCCTCCCTAGCACTGAAGCTAAATGTTTGAGATCTATGCATTACTTTATCATCCAAATAGACTGTTACAAAGTCCTGGCAGCCTTTGAACACTAGGGCTATTCGTCTCTGGCATGAAAATCAAAGGAACTGACTATAAATGGATGAGGTCTTGCTGGGATCCAAAATGGTGCTTAAGCTTTGGATTTTGGAACAAATGGAATTTACTAGAAATGATTTACAGATAGTCGTTTTTCCAGCTGTCACTACCTTTCATTTAAAAAGAAGAAGGCAAAAATGAGATACTGCATTTCATAGGATTGTGCATCTTTATTTTTCCTTGAGCATCGCCCATTGCAATTATTTTTTCTGACATTCTCTGTCTTCAGTTTTGGAACCAGCAGGACCATTTCAAACATTACCTTTCCTACACAAACATGCAAAGTGCATTACTTTGGCATGGATGCATAATGCCCTGAATGTCCAGAATTGGCCTCCATAGTCACTTACGGGCTCATTGTTAAAACCGTGTTTATGGAAGACAATCTTACTCAGCTACAAGTGATCGCCAAAGAAGAAGGTATTTTATTTTTATTTATAAAATATATATATGGTATTTCAAGATAGGTAACAACTATTTAAAATAAGGTAAGGCCAGGTAAAAGTAATTAGAACTGCCAATATCCCTCACATCTATCCCAGCACAGGACTTATACGTCAAATGCTTGGCAGAAGAGGAAGGTGTTCGTCTTTTTACTTGCAACTTTTCCACCTCCTCAACTGCTTTTCCCTCTAGCAATTACAGGTGCACATTTGTGAGAGTAAATGCACACATCTGGAAGTCTGCGGGCCAGAGTAGAAAGAAAGGGCCCTCTTGGCTCTTCTTTCCTCCAAATCAACCCTGCCCAAGTCTGCTTTACCCTAACAGACATGGCAACAACACTTTTTGGTGCACACATTTCTGCATATAATGTTCTCCCCCAACCCCACTTTCAGGCCTCTCATGAAAAGATACAGTTTGCTGGGTTAGCTAAATAAAAGGTTCTGAAATATTCAAAGACAATAAAAGTTTAATATCACTGTGAGTCACAATTTGAGAACAGGCCAACATCTAATTTGGAGCAGGCATTTTACTACTAAATACTTCATAAGATGAAATTCTTTTGTGCTGCCTTCTCCACATCCCTTCCATAACCGAAATGAAATTGAATAATAGTTGGCCTAAATGATGGCCAAGTGGCTTTCAGCAGCATTTTTGGCACATAGTTGCTTCCATAACAGACTTTATTTGTATGCTTTCATTACACCTCCTATTTCAAGCAGCATCACAAGGTCAAGGTCACTAATATATTTGAGAGGAAACTGAAACGATTCAGCAAAAATCACACGAGACAACAGACTCCTCCAAAACTGTACAAGAGGAGAGACATGAAGGGTGAATATTGTTAGTTATATGCATGATTATAGTTGCTCATTAAAAATACTAATTCTCTCTTTACTGTATCCAAACTACAGTTTTGAAAAGCTGCGTGTTTCCTAGTATCCCTTAAAAGTTTTTCTTATGATGCAGAGACCTTCCAAAAGATAACACATGCACTTACACAGAAATCCTCAAGATATTTGTGAAAACATGCCAAATATTACAAATGTTTGTCATAGCATCTAAGGCTTTCAAAAAAAGGCTACTCATGCATTATGGATCAGCAAGGGGTGGGGGTTGGTTTGATGTATTTATACACATATTTTTATCCCATATTTTTCTAGTGCTCATGCACCTAACAATTAAAAACACAATATAAAAACCGAGGCAATATAACAAAGCAGATAGGTACACAGCAGACAAACCAAAAGCATCAGATAATTTTTTTTAAAAGCCTGCTTAAACAGAAAGATTTTGACCGTAGAGTAAACCACCACAGAGGAGACCAACCAAGCCTTATGGAGCGAAGAGTTCACATATTTTAGATGCAGCCACAAAGAAGGTCTTTCTTCCATCCCCACCAGTCGAGGTTCCATAGTTGGAACATAGAGAAGGGGCCTCTCTGTAAGAGCTTAGGGAATGGAAAGGGTTGTGTTGGATGTGGTGATTTGCAAGGTCACCTGGATCCAAGGCAGGGGTCGCCAACCTTTTTGGATCATTTCAAATTTTGAGAGAGTGCTTGGGGCACCAGTCACGTAACAGCTGTTGGTGTGTGTGTGTGTGTGTGTGTGTGTGTGTGAGTGAGAGAGAGAGAGAGAGAGAGAGAGAGAGAGAGAGAGAGTGTTATGTGTGTGGTACAACACAAAATTAGAGAGGCAGCCACCCCTGGCAGCCTTATGTGAAACCATAGGAAGTCAGCTATGCCCTACTGGTCCCAATTGTGGAGATCACGATCACACTCACTCACTGTTATCATTGCTATCTAATAGCAACAGGCCACATTCCTAAGTGCCAGGAAAAATATACAAGGCGGCCACACTACTCACTCTCATTTCACAGAAATCGGTTAAATGATACCTGCACTTTCTGCCCCACAGCTTTCTTTTTCCAAGGGCTAGAAAAATTTTCAAAAAGAAAAATTAAAGCTTAAGAGTCTGCGGCATCTGCCCAGGGGCACCAGGAAAAGCCTTTGCAACTGTCTATGGCACCAGGCTTGCAACCCCTGACATAAGCCATTTTATAGTTTGCTGCTTTGCCTTGTCTTGGATTTTAAAAATGAATCAAGTAGTTCGGCTTTGGAACATTGCTATTTAAGAGATGGAATTTAGAAACAGCCTGAAGGGTGTTAGCTAAATCTGTACCTTGTACAAAGCAACTCCCCGACAAAAACACACATCTTCAAAACAGTTTGCAATCCTAATTTTGGACGTTTTACTCTTTGGGCCTAAGTCAACAAAACCATCGTAAAGTAGTATTCCTGCTCTCCAAACATATCTGAATGACTTAGATGTCAGCTAGGTCATTTGGAAAATTTGGGTTGTGCTGTATTTGCTCATATAGTTATACATTCCTCCCTCTTTTTCTACTGCTATTTCTCTCTCAGTTTTCATAGAAACTGGGAGCCCAGCATCAACATTAAGGAGATCTAGATTCTACTAGTAGTTTTCACCGAGCATGTTCAATGCTTAGCCACAAGCTGTATAAAAAAAGTATCTTGCTTATATATCCAGTAATGGGGGTTGACTCACTCCTGACACACCTAGTTATTAAATTTCTTTAGCTAGTTTAGACACTTACTTTCTTTGCTTAGGGAAACCTCCCCCCCTCTATTTCCTTTAATCTGGTGTCTTCATTAAGAGAAAAGTGAAAGAAAGGTTTGAGGCTACGTCCAAATAAAATGCCAGTTAGTTCAGCATTTGATTTTATGTGTGGGGAAAGAACCAAAATAAAATAAAATAAAAATACAGAGAGTAACTGAACAGAAGTGGGATAAAATTTAATAGCATTAGCAGCATTAAAATGCTTACAGCACTGAGCCATGAAATGGAAGGGAGATTCCTGTACAGAATTGTTTTTAATCTTTTTAAGCAAAAGTTAAAAGATTTAGAGAATTTAACTACCAGATACAAAACACAGTAGTGTTTATTTACATTTCTGTGCCATTCCAAAAGGCTTGGGACAAAGAGAACTAGAGTAGATTGGCATTATCATGTCATATACTCTTGTGGGAAAGGAGTACCATGTTTTGGGGGTAGATACTAAGAACACTTCTCCATATGTACTTACACCCAAAATTTGGGCCTGCTTCTCAGTTGATAAATCTGTGTCTAGACAGAATCACTTGAAAATAGAGGTGGAGGCTCATGGGACGGATAGATATGACAAGTTCTTGTACACAGATGTCAGGGAAAACGGTGCTAGCCTGCCTCCCAACCTCCATTATGATTTTTATGTATAGCAAACTCAAGGTAAAGGTAAAGGTAAAGGGACCCATGACCATTAGATCCAGTCGTGGATGCCTCTGGGGTTGTGGCGCTCATCTTGCTTTACTGGCTGAGGGAGCAGGCGTACAGCTTCTGGGTGATGGGGCCAGCATGACTAAGCCAAATGCATGTTTGAGGAGCAAAAACTAACATTTCGAGCTGTGATGCTGCTGTAAAGTTTGTACTTGCTTGGTACAATATACAGATTTGTCCACCTTACAGTCCTCAAATGCTGTTGGCATCCATCTGTCTAGGGAGACAATGGAGGAGTGTCCCTTTAGGAGTGAGGTCAAAATGTTGCTTCCCTGAGAAATTATTCTGTGACTCAGAATGTCAGATAAGGCTGCACATATGCACAAGGTGTGCTTTTAGTAGTTTCTTTTCATCCACAGAAAAGAACTAAGAAAATGCCCCTAAAGGATTTTTTTAACTACTCCAGGGACATGCTAGAGAAACCCCCAAGTCAATAGGGCTGGGCGATACCAGCTTTTCAACATTGCAATATATCACCAGCCAAACATCGCGGCCTGGCGATATACTGCGATGTTGGAAAAAAAGCTGCACTGTCCCCAGCTTGCGAGGCGCCAGGGGAAATTGCCACAGCTCTCACTGTGGGAGCTGAGGTAGTTTTGCCCCAGCACCTAGTGGGAGCCTGGGACAAGGCAACTTCTTTGTACGGTTCAGCTGGGGCACGGGAGGGTGGAAAGAAAACAAGGCCATGTTGGACATGATAGAAAGGGAGTGAATGAGTTGCGTTACAGATAAGAACGCATATTGGAGCCATCAGGAGATGGGAGAACGCAACAAATCATGCTACAGAAGCTTCAAAGAGAATGGATGATTGAGCACTTATGCATAGCTGGTGGTGTAAAACAGGGTAGTAACAAAGGGGACTAACAGCATATCTAATTAAGTCAGCATGGCTGAAATAATGCTTTAATTAGTCAGTGTTGCTGAAATGATGCTTTGAGACTGTGCTGAACTAACAGTAAAGAGGGGGGTGGGTTTGGTGATTTTACGTTGCTGTTACCTATGCTTGCATTGCGTTTGAATCCTTTGCAGCGACTTCTGCATTGGAGTTGCCACCTTGCATGTGCAAAATGAATGTTTTTGATTTACTACTGTGTTATTATTGACCTCCAGCAAGGAAGCCTAGTTATTTCCCTACAGTGGAACATTTGGATCATGTCAAATCCCTATAAAGTAGGGTCTGTGATTTAATGTGCAGTTGGGAGGCATGGAAAAGGTTCCTGAACCTTTCCCCACCAATGTTCCTTTGTCTCCCAACATCACTTCTCCCCAGCCATTTTTCTCCTGGTATGGGTTGCTTCTGGAGTCCCAGAAGAGGAACAGTAGTTGGCAAATTGTGGAGTGAAATGTAGTACGAGAGAGGAGTGGAGTGTTCAGCTTTCAGCTCAACTGCCCCCCACCATGTTCAAATCTCCTACATAAATATACATTTTATTTATTACATGTATATCCCACCTTTCGTCCAAGAAACCCCCCCCCCTTCATTTTATCATTGAGTAACCCTTTGAGGTAGGTTAGTCTGGGAGACTGCAAATGGCGCAAAGTTGCCCCACGAGCTTCACAGATGAGTGGGGATTCAAACTCTGGCCTGCTGCCACCATGTCTATTTTGTCCTGAAGGCAGACCCTTGTATTTTTTTTAAACAAGAACAAGCCAACAACAGTGGCTGGGTCCTTGCATGTTCTACTCACATTTATAGTTGAACATGATTATTTCAAGCATCATAGGAACAAATTTCATAGCGCCACTGTGTTAGAAGTTCCTTTGGTAAAATGCAATTGATTTGTGATTAGTTGAAAACTTAACATGTAAACTTCTAAAATTATATGCGGTCATACTAAGAACCTTATGTAAAGAAGGGAGATCAGAGGAAGTCTTGGAAGACTTGTAGATAATCCATTAGAAAGAGAGAAATCCAAGATCTACAGTAAAGTAGAGCCAACCAAAATGTCATGAAGTCATGAGTAACCTTTCTAATTCCCAATATATATCTGAAACTATGCAAGTATTTGACATTCACGTTCCATAAATAAACTTCAGAAAAATAAAGTCTAGCACTTGCACACATTCAAGAATGTTGAAAAGCAGACGCCCTTGTTGAGTCTGGTCTCCCCCTAATTATCCTGATTCTTTTAAAGAATTAGGGCCTTGCTGCTTAAGTGTTTTGAAAGCTATTCATCTATCGTCCCAAAATAACTCAGCCTTTTTGTCCTTGAATTAAGATGCTCACAGTTCATTCAGTGTACATTTTGAGCACTATCAAGCATAGCTTGTTCATAACTTGCTACAAGCTTTAAAATGGACTGAAATAGTACTTTTCATAATTAACAGTGGGACAGAGGTATATTCTTGCTGTATTAATTATCTCATTTGCACGCTACAGTTCAAAGGAATAACAGATCACTAGGTTAAGTACTGAATATTCTTCTGTTTCTTAGAAGGTGAGAGATGAAGGGCATGGGAAATGAGTTTTCAAACACTTTGTTGCTACCATTTGCAAATGCCAGATTCTAAAGGTCAAAAACTACTCCGGGATTGTAGAGCAGAGGCCAAAGCAAGAATTTACAAAACCCTTTTGGAAACTGCAAAGAACTCTGTTTCTAAAAAGACAGTAATTACAACAAGGCCTTAGGTTGACTATGTAATGTGCTATCTTATTAAACTAAGAACATTTAGCCTCTACAGACTGTATGTAGACATTAACTTGCCAGACATTAACTTTGAAATGGTTTTCAATACAGTGTGGTATATTTGCATAGAACCTAAGGCAATGGGGAACGCTTTAATGAAACTACAGCATATTGCTTTCATATGCACACTAAATAAGCAAAATGGGATCTGTGGAAAGATATTAATAAAGCCTGAACAAACTTCCTAAATTAATGTTGACTGTGACTAATTTATTTGAGCAAAGAGCTAGGCAGGCCTAGCAAGTGTCGATGATGCACTGACATTCCAGAGAACCCATAGATCAGAAGTTTCTGGAGTACAAACTGTGTCATTCTGAAGGCGTCAGATACTGGGAAACCTTTTCCAATTTTGTGCGGACAAGGGGAAACATAGGATTATATCCAGTGTTGCCATAACACCTGTGCAATGGAACTTCCCTCTCATCTCTCTGCTGAAACTCCTTGTGCACCCTCAAAATCTGCTGCAGAGCGTTGCAGGATTCTCTGGAGTGGTTTTGGGGCACATGTGGAGAGGAGAAGTCCTCTTGTACAACCAAAAACACTGCTTGCACAGCACTGCATACAAACAACCCACAGCTTTTATGGGCATTAGTTTCTTGGGCAGTCCCCTTTTTACTTTGTCCGTAGAGGGGGAGGAGATGACAAGACAATGTTAAATGAGAGTGGGTGTAGAAACAAATTCTATTTTGCAGAACACTATGCTTCCATTCTAAAACAAGCAGCCTTTCCACTTCTTTGAATAGCACTCATGCAGTGGTGTACATACTACAGCAGTGGTCAGGCTACCAGAGTCCTGAAACTGCCATAGCTGTCTCACCAGCCAAATATGGTAAAAAACACTCCTGGCAACTGAGGTCACCTGTGCCTCTGGCACAGCACTCCCAGACCATCACCACAAGGCAATTGGCCAATTGAATGGCCTTGAGAACCACTCACATACTCCATCTTGTCAGGATTCAGAATCAGTTTGGGTTTCTACAGCCTTTCCCGCTTCAAATGTTACAGAGAAATAGAAGTTCTGTTGATTACATGCTGATGACACTTCACCAGACCCCCAAATGACCATTCCCAACACTGCAAGCTGCGTGTGAAGTTAGTACAATTCTTTTATGACTCGAGTAACAGCTGAGGCTGTTTGGGAGTGCAGATGTGAGCTCTGAAGTTTCTTTTGTTCCTGTTTGGGGGCCATTGTACCAAAGGGATTATAAGCAGACTTTTGGGGAAAATATATGGCCAGCTTCAATGTCATGCCAGCGGATAGAAAGGGACTCCCTTACCCCAATTCCCCCTGTGCCTCCCCAGTCTGCTCTGTAGGGTCCTCCAACTATCTAGAGCAGATTTGGGGGGCATGGGGGGAGGAGAGGAAGGAAAAGTTCCCTTGTGCAAGTGGAAGTCTGTTGCAGAAGTAGAATGCCACAATTGTTGCTAGAGCCATTGTTTTATTACAGGAACAAACAAATACAATTTAAAAGGGTCCCAAATCCATTACATCAATTGTTTAGCCCTTTTGTGAACTTATCAAGTTTGAGCTTCTGGTTAAACACAACTAAATTACAAGGGGAGAAGGTATCCTTGGAGGAGGCCTCAAGAAATTGTGCCGGAAGTTCTGTAGGCGAGGCGAGAACCCTCAGGAACCTAGGACTCAATATGTGTGTGTGTGTGTGTGTGTGTGTGTGTGTGTGTGTGTGTTTTGCACACATGGGCAAGAACTGCAGCCCCTTCACCTTCTAAAAAAATCTCATCTGGGGGACTGGTTGGAAAGCCTGAAGTGCCTATAGGATGGGGAACAAAACCCCTGCGCTTCTCGCTTCTGAAGGCTATCTTAACATCTCACTTTCTTCCCCCTCTCCTTCAGGTTCTGTGTGTTTGTTTGTTCTGAAAGTGTGGTGTTTTAATAAGGTATATTCCCAGCCCTGATCTGCCGGAACCTGAAGGATAAGTAACATGCATTAATCAACAACAACAACACGATCATTGAAAGTGAGGTGAAGAAAAAGAGAGGAAGGGGGGGTGTTTTCATTTTTTCATTTGGGGGGAAAAAATTCCACCCTTCCACCAGGGGTTGCCTTTTTTCAAAAAACAAAGCAAAGACAAAGTTTTTTTCTTTTGGCAAGCTGCTAGGACCTGATAAATCGAGCTGGCCAGGGGAATGTGAGCTCTGGCCGGCGGGCTGTAGAAGCAACAGTGGGTGCTTCGCATGTTGGGAAGTCTGGCCCTCTCTGATGCTGAGATCGGCCGCAGCTCTGGGAGCCCCTCTCCAATTGGCTGCAGGTTGCCCAGGGGCAGAGCTCCAGGCGATTGCAGCATTGGAGAGGGGCACTGCCACCTCTCCAATGCTTCTGTCCTGGAACTGCGGTTGATCACAGCATCATCCACAGCAGGGGCAGGCAACCTAAGGCCCGTGGACTGGATGCAGCCCAATCGCCTTCTCAATCCGGCCCACAGACGGTCCGGGAATCAGCGTGTTTTTACTTGAGTAGAATGTGTGCTTTTATTTAAAATGCATCTCTGGGTTATTTGTGGGGTGTAGGAATTTGTTCCTTTTTTTTTTTTTTTTTTAAATAGTCCGGACCACCACATGGTCTGAGGGACGGTGGACTGGCCCGCAGCTGAAAAGTGTTGCTGACCCCTGATCCACAGCATCATTGGAGAGGGGCACCGGCACCTGGGCTCCAGTGGGTGAGCCCGCCCCGCCCCCAGCACACCGCATCCCCTGGCATGCGTGCCCACCCAGGGCAGCAAACAGGGACACAATGTCCCTGCTGTCTACTACTCCATAATATAAGAAAGTGAAAAAGTTAGTGAGTTATTGATATCAATCTCTATAGTGTCAGCTTTACTTTTAGAAACAAAACCAACTACATTTATTTGAAATGTTGAAACCACTCTGAGTGTACACAGTTATTTCAAATTCATTAGAGTTTCTGTAATTCAAAGGTAAATACTATGCCGAATTCAATTCAGCTGAAAAACAGCAGAAGCAATTCTTCACTTTTTAAAAACTGATTTAGAACACGAAGAATCAACACTTCATTCTTTTAATGTTAGGTCACTGACAAATGCTAAGCTCTAGAAGGATTGAAAAACCTGCTATGACCTGCTGTGCCAAACTGGTTACTTGCCAAGTCTCAATTTTTTGTTAAATTTGTAGAGAGATCTTTCCTTTGTAATATTGGTTTCCCCCTACCTTTTCAAATCCCAATTAAAGTTAACAATGTGGAGATATACAGTAATGAAAGCTGCTTTCATTATACACTAAATTTAATTAATGTGTCATACAAAAATGGAAGGACACCTGCATTTAATATTACACTGTCAGAACATGCACACTGCAGTGCTGAATGACTTCCAACTAGGGCTGTTTTACACACTTTTTTTTAATTGCCTTCCCAGCTTTTGGACAAAACCGAGGTCTGTATGCTCTGTGCAGGGCAATGTGCACATTTAAAAATAGAATTAAACAAAAAACCCTTACATTATTTCTATGTAAGAATATCATTTTTGTGTGTGGAATAGATCTAATGCAATAGGGAAAAGTCAATTTCATGTCCAGTTTTGAAAAATAGCACCATTTAATAAATTTGAGGTTTAAAAATAAGAGAAGATAAGGATATTTATAGAACAACACACAATGTTCAACTTCCAAACCAAGGATGCTTAATTTAACTATAACTTACACCGGGGGGGGGGGGGGGGCTACCAGAAAAGTAGATTTGATTCCGTCTTCATACTAAAATAAAGCCAAGCAGGCTGGGTATAGAGAAGAAGAACAGAAATTGAGATATAGGAGAGCTTGCCAAAGTGCCAGAGAAAGTTTGAAAAGCGTATGCCAGCACCTAATTATGAAATACCTAAGCAGGTGGCAGAGCCAGATGCCACGGTGTAATGTTGGTTTGGGTTTGACCACTAAAAGAATTGGGCAGATGGATCAGAGCCTGCTGCTCAGTGCTGGTGGACCGTCTAAAGAGGAATCAAGTATTCTGCTCAAAGAACTTTCCAGTAACATCCACAATAGAGATAAAATTCTGACATTACGTATTTCGTGTATATTTTCTTACAGAGATCATTCCAAAAACACCCTATACCTAGTTCATGTGGGGATCAATGTGCTGTCCATTTTGGTTATGAAATGCCATTTCCTACCAATACCAAGTGTTAGGTTTTTTGTTTTTTGTTTGTAAATCTCTTTAGGATCATCATACTGAAGAGTACAAAGAATCAAAAAGCCCAAGTTAAAATCCACAGATCACAATCCTTGTAAACACTGATCTAACTGCATTTAGTTTAGCTCAACTGTTGGGATCCGAAAAGGGTTTGACATGAAAGATGTTGCTGAAGAACAACAATTCTCATTACAATTTTATATTCTGTGTATTTTAATCAACGCCAAGAGATCGTATGAGACAACTAACTGTAAGCTAGTCAAGAGAAAAACCTCCACCTTGCAGTAATCTGAAAGGTACATATATGAGGACACATAGCTTGCCTACTGTCCTGGTCAGATGTTCAACTTGATTTGTCTTCAGCCAAACTGTAAGATATTACATATATATTATTAACAATGAAATACTGTGTGTATACTCAGAAGCAAGTCCCACTGAGTTACCCAGGTTGGTATAGAACTGCATCCTAACACTGTTTTTCTACCAAATAATGTACCCCCTGGGAAATGTGTGGTAAAGATGAGTGCTTTCCAAGAACCAAGGTTTCGGGTACCTAGGTTCCTGAATGGCTTGGCTCCTGAACAAATTGGCTCCTGCATGTCACAAACCTGGAAGTAAGTGTTCTAGTTTGTGAATGTTTTTTGGAAGCCGAACGTCTATTTTGGCTGTCGGCATTGTTTCTGGGGCCAATCAGAAGCCGCGCCTTGGTTTGCAATCGTTTGGGAAGTTGAACGGACTTCAAGAACGGATTGAGTTCAGGAAACAAGGCACCACATGAAAGACACATCAAAAAGTATTTGTAATAACAAGTCACAAAATGGCATGTCTTAATGTGAAAATATTTAAGATAGAAATCATTTTAGATCATGTGTAGCAGATGTTGGGGTGGTAAGTAATAAAATAGTATTTTTGTAGTAAAAGAATATGCTGCATTGATTTTATTACTACAAAATTTAGTAACTTCAGAATTGATGCACATTTTAAAACTGAAAATGGATTGCACTTGGATTATTCCAAGATGATTAAACTTGCCTTACCGACACAAAAGAAGGCTTCATACCTAAATGAGTGCACTTCACCCAGACAATTATGTAGTCTGTAGGGTTAAATAATCTGATGATTTTATTGTTTTATTCTTTATTGTAAACTTTGTTTTACTACAATCAAGCGTTGTGAGATAAACAAATAATGATCCTTATTATTCCTGTTCAGAGGGGCATCAACAATCCCAACCAACTAACTTGGGTCAATTTGAAATTCTGCTACCCCTAACATCCTGCCAATCAATCATTAAGACTTACAATTTTGGATATGCCATGACTTATGTAAGGTATCTAAAATAACCAAACCTTCTTTATCTTTAATTCAACATGGGCTATTGGAGGGTAAGTTTGCACATATTTCTAGATGAAACATGTCTGATGCACTAGAACTATAGTGGGAAGTATTTAGCTCACTATAGGCTTGCTTTAAAATCTCTTATCTACATTGTGAAACAAGTAAAGTAGAAAGCATATAAAAATAACAATTCAGACACTATAGCAAAGAGCCACTGTCCTCCTAGTGGTCCAGCAATAAAACTGCTAGCACATTTGCAAAGTTAAGTAGGGTGTGGTATGGTTTCAAATTGGATGGGGGACCATATGTTGAGATTCCTGCATTGCAGGGGGTTGGACTAGATGACCCTTGTAATCCCTTCCAATCTACAATTCGAATATACTTACCGTATATTGGCTATGTGTTGTTGCACAGGCTGATGCTGAAAATGTTCAGGCCACTGATGATGTAGGCAGAATGAAGGCGAGGACTGAAGACAGCAGGCAGTCTGATACAAGGGTGTATGTTTTTGGCAAGCAGATGCTGAATATTCTGTATGAAGGTTTGGGCAGCAGGAAGTTAATGGAGATGGCGCCGCATTGCCAGACAGTGAAAGGCATTCTTGCTGATTACAATGGTGATTTAGAGGCTGATGATGGTATGGGCAAGGGCGACAACACTGTGATAATACCTGTGGAGTTCTTTGGTCATCTACAGGCAGAAACGATGGTTTTAGCATGCCATTAAGTTGAAGGCACCCATTTGCACTCACTTTTCTTCTTGTGGTTTCCTTAGGTGGGAGGTTTTGGACGGCAACATTGCCATCACTGGTTGCAAGGAGATCAGGACTAGTTGCGTTGGTCGGGATGTTACCATTGCTCAGAACGACAAAGTCATTGCTCCCATTGCTTGTAGCCATGCTCCAAAGTTCTGGTGGTCTGCAATGCTTCTAGAAGGGAGAAAAAGAAAGAAAGTTAAAAATGAAAAAGGCACAATTTTGTCAATAATATACTGGTCTCAGTGTTCTATATGATCTGCTGAATAAAGAAAAACCTGGATTAAGGATGCACCAAGTATCTGTACAGTTACAAGTAGGGCTGGGCGATAGCTGGTTTTCACCATCACAATATGTCGCCAGCTAAACATCGCCGTATACCAATACAGTGGTACCTCAGGTTAAGTACTTAATTTGTTCTGGAGGTCCGTTCTCAACCTGAAACTGTTCTTAACCTGAAGCACCACTTTAGCTAATGGGGACTCCTGCTGCCGCCGCGCCACAGGACCACGATTTCTGTTCTCATCCTGAAGCAAAGTTCTTAACCTGAGGTAATAGTTCTGGATTAGCGGAGTCTGTAACCTGAAGCGTATGTAACCCGAGGTACCACTGTATATCACAATGTCTAAAATAAGGATGGAACTAAGTACAGTATGGTTCGAATCCCCATGACAGGGTGAGCTCCCATTGCTCAGTCCCAGCTCCTGCCAACCTAGCAGTTCAAAAGCACATCAAAGTGCAAGTAGATAAATAGGTACTGCTCCAGCGGGAAGGTAAACGGCGTTTCCGTGCACTGCTCTGGTTTTGCCAGAAGCGACTTAGTCATGCTGGCCACATGACCCAGAAAAACTGTCTGCAGACAAACATCAGCTCCCTTGACCAGTAAAGCGAGATGAGCACCACAAGCCCAGAGTTGTTAGCGACTGGACTTAACTGTCAGGGGTCCTTTACCTTTTTAAGTACAGTATAGACATTGGCTGGCTTCACGTCCCCCCCCCCCCAATCTTGACTTCTGCATTGTCCTTGACCACTGACCAAGCTAACTGCAAATGAATTTGAGTCCAACAACACTGGGCAAAGGTTAGTTACCCTGATCTAGAAGAAGAAACTGCTACCACTGATTTAACATCTTTAGAATGTACATAACATTAAAGCTTTGTGATTGTTAATAGCTTGCTAAGATTCTGCTTGCTCTACAGGGACCCATAAACATTAATTTTCTCTTTCTTCTCTACTACTGAGCTGTTAAGAGTGCCTGAAACTGTACAGCCAGCCAAGCTATTTAATTGGTTCATCACTAATATCGAACAGAAGGTGCTATGCACAATGGAATGCTGCCCATAGCAACCCTGGATGCTGATTCTCAGAGCCATTTGGGTTTGGAATCCTCAATGCCTAAAGCTAAAGGAGGTGGGGGAGGAAAAGCCCTGAATAATGTAACTTAAAACTATTTGTTCTATGTTACACTCAGACACTCTGCAAAGTTAATACCAAACGGCAACCAGTCAAAACTTGACAGCATTTTCAAGACAGGAATATTTTCCTTCAGAATCCAATTCCTTGCATTCCTATGTTTAATATTCTTTCCCGACCCACTGCACCCTAAACCAGTAGACTCCATTAAAAAGTTACTGAACACACACTTGCCAAGTTTAAATTTAAGCAGCTGAATGAAGCTGGTTGCTGTCTGAAAATATTTAATTTTTAAAATACTGTATGGCTGAAGTAGAGTAGTTTTCTCATGGATTGCTTGGCAATTTCAGAATGGCTACAGAAAGGGATAAGCACACAATTAAAAAGAAGAATATTTTCTGTACACTTTTCCTTTTGTGCAATAGATTCAGAAGCACGTTGACACGCTAGAGAATCACTATCTTCTGAACAGGAAATTTAAGCATCCAAGTCAACCAATAGCTTCTTCCATATTTTCATTAGGATTTCTAAAGCAGTAGGTATAAACATTTATTGATCTGAACTCCGGGCAACCCAAAAAGGTCATGACTGGGACAAGACAGACCAATTCCTTTGCTGTTAGGATGCAAATACGCAAAAAGGCAGCTGAAAAATGACTTTATGACCTACCAAGTCTACAGAGAACATTTTGTGGTTTCTTTGTTCTCTGTGATGAGAGGGCAAAGATTAGCAGGTTCCCGGCTGCTCATGATAAGAGACAAGAGCTGCAGCAGACACACACAAATCAGCAATAAAAGAGCAGCAAGCTAGCAACAAAAAGAACAGTGAAACCCATGTGTTTTAACCTGCTTGCAAAATGCTGAAAGGGAAGGTGTCAAACTGTGGGAGGCTATTCCACAGAACCTGGTGGGGAAAGAGGTCCTGCTTCTCATGGGGCTCCTGCAGCAAGCTGTTGCCCCAAAGAGAAGAACAGACTGCGGGGAAGGTTGAAAATTGTAGTTCTGGTGTTAAGAATGGAGAGGGGGCTGCCAGGGTATCATCTGGAGAACTGGTTTACCAGGCTTCAGCAGACTTGTCTGAATTTGTTCTGAGTCTGGCACTATGACCAAAATACAAGAAGCAAAGGTGTATATGGCTATGGTAGCAGTTTATTACAGAACTCCAGAAAGGGGGGGGTGGAGAGAGAGCTTTGTTCCTTTCTCTTTTTAATTCTACAACTGATTCTCCATTCTGGGGGTTTCTCTTTCTGCTAAGACAACCACTCAAGTAAAGGATTTACCTTGGTATGGGATGGTTAGTACATCAGCAATGGCAATATCTTTCTCTTTTCATCTCCCCCCCTTTTTTTCTTTCCTTTGGTGTCCTCTGCTCAGGGCCAGTTTTGGGGTCCAAGGATTACACCCACATGAAGGCAGTAGATGAATGGAAGGACCCTGTGAGTGGTAGGGGAAAGGAGGACATCCCAGGATGAGAGATTGGAAGAAGAAAGGAAAGTTCCCAGGTGAGAGCTGGGAGGGTCCACCACTTTCTGTGTGAGACAAAGGTTAAGAGCTACCTTTGAGACAGGACTCTGTGTTTTCTTCTCTCTCTGTTTTAATTTATACAAATCTCTTTTATCTTATTGTATTATGAAAAAGCTTTAATAATGATTTTAAAATATTCTGATGTTATGTCAAGGTGCAGGAATATCTTTCATCTGAGTTTTGAGACTACAGACAGAAAACTCATGACCATCAGGTTTAATTTCAACGCCATCAGTAATGTACTTTGGACTCAGCATTAAACATCAAACTGCAAACAAACAATAGCAACTTCAGTCTCTACCCACAGTTGCACAGAAGGCAAAGCAACTCCCAAACGTTCCTCTAGGTCAGGCATAGGCAAACTCGGTCCTCCAGATGTTTTGGGACTACAATTCCCATCATCCCTGACCACTGGTCTTGTTAGCTAGGGATGATGGGAGTTGTAGTCCCAGAACATCTGGAGGGCTGAGTTTGCCTATGCCTGCTCTAGATAGTCAGAACCCATGCCCATATCCTCAGGCCAAACCAAGTGAAAGTGATCCCACAAACCTGGACCAGACGGTACTCAAGGAATGTCCCCGAGATCTGCTTCAACAGTAGCATCAAATTAGGGATGGAAATTAGTGACTTTGCCCTCAAAGTGCTTCACAAAACTAGTACAGTGGGCTACTCAGTGATCTGTTGCTACATCTGCTGGGCTGATACTAACCAGACCCTTCAGCTTTAGGAAAAGGTCCCCTAGGTAGTTCACAGAGTATGCAATTGTGGCTATAAACTGAGCCGTCTCTGATGCCATCACCTCCACATAGACTCTCACCTGTGTTTGGTCCAAGACTTTAAGGAACAACTGTAATGCTGTACTGCACTCAGACATGTGTGCAGGATTTTGTGTTCACTCAAGTGAATATTAATTTTAGATGTGGGTAAACCTCTCCCATTCCTTCAGGCCAAGATGACGTATTTCATTACTCTGAAGAGGTTTTTTATGTTATTATTAAGAAAGGGTGTGGGGGTGGGAGAAGGAGGCTTAAAAAAACATTGGTTCAAGAAAAGCCATCTGGACTAACACCACTTACTATTGAAAAAGACAAGTGCAAAATCAGGTGGGAATGAAGTACTGGAAATGTGGTTTCATTTGCAGAGCATTATAAATCTTTAGATGGCCTTAGGAACCAGCTAATTAGCTGTTGTACCATTCATCCCCAGCCTCTCCTAAATCCAACAAAAACTCAACTTAAAAAACTGATGACAACTGTTCTATAACATTTAACCTAGATTCAACTTGCACATGAAATTATTTCATATATAAGCTGGAAAAGAAAGCTCCCAAGCAAACAATCCTGGTTTAGGGGGGTTGTGCTGTTTAAATCAGGCATAGGCAAACTCGGCCCTCTAGATGTTTTGGGACTACAGCTCCCATCATCCCTGACCACTAGCTAGGGATGATGGGAGTTGTAGTCCCAAAACATCTAGAGGGCCAAGTTTGCCTATGCCTGGTTTAAATCATTGAATTCCTGCCAGATAAAGAGATTGCAGTATGCTAGCTGATGGAAATATGTCTTCTCATTCTAAAGTCTTCATTAAGGTGTTTTCCTTAAAATGCTGCAAGACAGACAAACTAAGCAATATGCAACAGAGTGATATGCAACAACCTGCATAATTATTAAAATAAATTTTATGATTTTCTACAGAATGTTTATACAGCAAGCCTGCACCCTTCCGCTACTCTTGTTTTACAACAAAATTATGTGGGTGTCTGGGTGAGAGAGAAGCGACAGACGGCCCTTGATATTTGGATTTTCTATCTATCTCTCAAGCCAGTATTCCTAAGGCAATTAAGGAGATTTTAAAATGCTTAATGTCATTGATCTTACCCAGTGCTTTTTTTCTTTAAAAAAAAAAAGTTTAAGGGTACTCTCATTTTCCTACTTATACTAAAATACTGCCCCTCAATGAGGTCAAACTTAGATTCACAAAATGTTTAGGGGTATGCGCCCCCCCAGAAAAAAGCACTGATCTTAGCTTCCGGCTCTCAGCTAGACATTTTTGAAATTCCCTAGTGCTATTCACAGGCCAAGGGAGTCTCCCACAGTTTCCTGGCACTTGCTTTTCATTTTGTTTATAGGCCGCTAGCTATACACTGAACACTTGTCTTTAACTATGATAACTTATTCCTCGAGGAAGCTCTGTTTCTGCAGAATGCCATTCCCTAATTGAAGCAGTTTAGGTCTACTTTAATGTGTACAATGAAAATGTGTGTGTGTTAAATCCAACAAGCTTGCTGTAATAAGTATTAACAAGTTCAACATGGTTAAAATAAAGTATTTTAACTCCTTTCCTTCAAACAAGGGTGGAGGCATATGCTTGCATAGCCCTCTTCCCTCGATCACCACCTGAGCAGAGCCCTTTTCTGTCTCCTCCTAATAAGAGCTTGGAGCTGAGAGCACTCATGTATTAAGGTAAGTAGGATGCCCATTATCTGATTCTTCACCCTTGAAGCTTGGATGTGAATGTTTCCTCAGCCATTTTTTGCACAGGCGATGGGTTTTAATTATGTACAGGTGTAAGTATATGTTATTGCAGATGCTACTTAAAATTTACATCCTTCTTAAACCTAAATCAATCATTAATGCATAGCGTTTGCTCACAACACATGAATTCAGAGGGGTCACTCAGCTGATTGTTGCAAATATTCATTTGCTAAAATCCTCATATGTATGTGTCACACACACACTGAACTTTTATACTGTCTTTCATCATTCTTGACTCCAGGGTGTGTTATAAACATATAAAGCAGATAAAACCAATTCTCAAATGAATTGTTTATTTTTTTAAAATGCTATGGACGCATTATATAGTCTCAACACCTATGAAGGCTGGGGAAGTATGTAATCCACCAAAAGAATGGCCGGGGAAACCCAGCCAGATGGGTGCGGTATTATTAATTATTATTATTATTACTACTACTACTACTACTACTACTACACTGTAGGTGCCACTAGCCAAACATCCAAGGGGAGGGTGTTTTAAATCTGGGCCTCTACTGTCCTATTCTTCTTCTTTGGTGATCACTCTAGCAGAGTAAGACTGTCTTCCATGAACATGGTCTTAAAGAGAAAGCTGGTTCTTGTGTCACAACATAATCCACCAGTCCCTCATAAAGAGCTAAATGGATCCATCACATTATTCAACACCTTCCAAATCACGAAACATTTTTAGGATTA
The DNA here is from genome assembly GCF_964252035.2 of Podarcis erhardii. Taxonomy (NCBI): domain Eukaryota; kingdom Metazoa; phylum Chordata; class Lepidosauria; order Squamata; family Lacertidae; genus Podarcis; species Podarcis erhardii. The sequence continues at coordinate 93,782,400 of NC_138507.1, forward strand.
ATCTTCTCTCGTATTTAAGTGTTTTGTTGCATTACTGCCAATCCACATCCCAAAAGACTTGATGTTTCTGCCCTGACCTTATAATAATAATAATAATAATTTTTTATTTATACCCCACTCTCCCCAGCCAAGGCCGGGCTCAGAGCGGCTTACAAACAATAATAAAAACAAGAAGAAAGATTACAACTTAAAAACAAAAATAAAATACAACATTAAAATAATGGAACATAAAAATATTAAAATGTAGCCTCGTCACAGGAGAAGGAAAAGAAAAGAAAGAGAGAGAGAGAGAGAGAGAGAGAGGGAGGGAGGGAATCAAATTGGCTCCAAGCCAAAGGCCGGGCGGAACAACTCTGTCTTACAGGCCCTGCGGAAAGAAATCAGACCCTGCAGGGCCCTGGTCTCATGAGGCAGAGCGTTCCACCAGGCCGGAGCCAGAGTTGAAAAGGCCCTGGCTCTGGTCGAAGCCAATCTAACTTCCTTAGGGCCCGGGACCACTAGGGTGTTGCTATTTATGGACCTTGAGGCTCTCTGTGGGGCATACCGGGAGAGGCGGTCCCGTAGGTACGAGGGTCCCAGGCCGTGAAGGGCTTTAAAGGTCAAAAGCAGCACCTTAAATCTGACCCTGTACTCCACCGGGAGCCAGTGCAGCTTGAAAAGCACTGGGTGAATATGCTCCCATGGCAGGGACCCTGTGAGGAGCCTCGCTGCAGCATTCTGCACCCGCTGGAGTTTCTGGGACAGCTTCAAGGGCAGCCCCGCATAGAGAAAGACCCCGCATAGACCTTGAGAAATTATTTCATTTCCTGGGCTGAAGGCTGGGCTAGGAATTGCAATTCTACTGACAGGGATTTTCCAGATATCACCATGCCAAGGTAATAAAAATTGCTTTACAGATAGGCACAGAGAATGCACATTAATTCAGCACTGGCAGCAATGGAGTGAAGGAATGACTGCTGGGAATAGCAGTAAGGATGGAGAGATGAAGTTAAAAGCCATATATTTTTTAATCTGTCAACAGGTTAACTTACCTAGAAGAAGCTAAAGGTAAAGATTAAATGCAAGTGTAAGAACAACCCACGTAATGGGTTCTCGCCTTTATTGGGATGATAACAAACTAACTAGAAGGGACTTTAATATACAATTGTAGTTTCTGTTTAGAATAACACTGTACAACTTAAAGTAAATTGAGATGAAAAAATTAAATGTATTAGGTAACTTGAGGAACTGGCAGAACTCTTAGCTAAATATGTCAATAGCTTCTTCACCAAACAGCAAAAGAGCCATTTTTAAGAGTTAGGTAAATTTACAAATAACATTTTAGACTAGAAATTATATGCTTGCAAGACATCCCTGTATCAAGCAAGGAAAGCTGTGCACTCTTAGCACAATGCAAAAGGATTCTAAGAATCCTAATGCAAGAAGTTTAAATCATACACCCTACAATTTTAAGCACCGTCATTACACTAAATCTTATATACACACCTTAATGACTTCATTGCTATGTAAAGGAAAGTTTTCATTATGATAAATCCTTTATTCTTACAAAAATGCTACACACACACAGTGATATGCTATTTTTCAGCTGAAAAATGAAATAACTTGTACTGAAAATGAACTGAAACATGTACAGGAACCCACAATAAATTATGTAAACAGGGAATGTCAATATTTAGAGTAACCCACAGCAGTAGAAAATCCTGTTAAGATAATGCACAACTGTAAAAGAATTGTTCTGCTACATGCATTTGAAAGGCACATAACACAGTAAGTTTGAAACCGATTTTGGATAATGTGTATTATCTAGAACCTTCCAGTGTGCTCTGCTAACAAAAGTTGCAAAGCTGAATTAAATTAAACTGGCTTTGACACACAGGAATCATTAAGGACAGCTGAGCTATGATTTTAGAATATAACTGGTTAAATGTTTTTGTATCTAAACATGTGCACACTTTTCAAAGTGACAATATAGTTCGAATACCTTTAGAATTCTGCACTTAATAACTGTGTTTTGTTGTAAAAAAAGTCATAAAACCATACAATATTTTAGTATGCTAAATAGACATACGATGAACATGTTTTAAATGACATTCAGTGCAGGTTTCCTAATCTCAGTTTATCAGATGAGAAAATTGCTTGTTGTACATGCATATCCCCAAGTAAATTTAAGATACCAATCAAGTTTAATTGCTGAATGCCTTCTGCCAGTTTTGCAGTCACATTCTGCTTCCTTAAAAACAATACCTACTTGCATTTGTTCTCTTCAATCACTATAAAAGCATTTTGCCTTCTGTTGGGTCCGAACAAAACCAGGAAATCTCTTACTTTAGACACGTTCCCTGGCAGCCCCTTAAGTTTTGCCACACTTAATTCTCAGGCTTTTTAAGTCTCCCCCTTCAACTGCAGTCTCATTGTAAGTCAACAATCATATGCATACTTAACACGGCTTTGCAAAAACAAACAAACAAACAAACAAACAAACAAACAAACAAACCCATAAGTTCTTAATACTTGCATTAACTCACCCAATTATTCTGAAATTCCTGGCTTAAACCGCATCAAAAAATGTAGGGCAGAAACTAGAGATAAATATTTGGGGAGGAAATCTCTCCTTGATTGCCAAATAAAAACAGTGTTGAAGAATTAAAATCGTTATCTTGAAATGAACTAAAGAAAACTCGAAGCTATATGCACGATCTTTTATGAAGTCTTCGCGGCAAAAGCTGTTGGTTAACTGCTCAGAACAGCAGAGACAAAATAGCTGGTTGAGGCTGCTCTGCAATACTGCAGAGAGGAGTCGGTATGACATGCACATGCAAATTGCCTTAAATCAGGCTTGCTGGGGGCTGGAATTTCTAGCTCTCTTTCTCCTATTGGACAGTCGAATTTCTCTCCTAACGAGCCTCAAGGGGCAAGGGCTCAGTGGTAACAGCTGGTATGGCAAAGGCTTGATTTCCATGCAAGGTTAGAAAGGCAGGATATTACCATTAACATGCCCCCCCACCGTTTCTGCAGGAGAAGCTCATAATATTGCTGCTAAACATATCTGTGTTTTTCCTCTTAAACTGAACTAGTTGCTAGATTAAGACTCTTTCAGATGGCCTTATTTGGTTTGCTATTTTAGAGAAACTTTAAACTCCTTTAAACTTAGTTGGTCTTTAAGGTGCTACTGGAAGGAATTTTTTTATTTTGTTTAAACTCCAGCGTCCAGGTACCTCATTTGTAAGATTTGTATATGGATTTTTCACTACACTTTGCAAACATAGGTCCACTCTACACTAAGAACAGCAGAGAAGCATGGCTGGGTCAGTCCCAAAAAAGTCTACCAATTCCAACATTCAGCTACCAACAGAGGCCAGGCCAGTCAAATGCATCTGGGAAGTTCACAAGCAGGGAATAAAGGCAATAATCCTCTCCCATTGTTCTCCAGATCCCAGCAACTGGTATGCAGAGGCATTCCGTCTCTGAACCTGGAAGGTTCTATTTAGGTATCATTTCGAATAGATCTATCCTCCGCAAACTTGTCTACCCTTTTAAAAGACATTTAAGTCTGGAGATGCCACTGCCACCAAATCTTGTGGCACCTTCTTTTATGTCTCCTGAATCTGCGGTCACATCATTTATTTTTCCGGAATCTGAGGTCAAAAGGTGTGCAAAAGGAGGAAATCATAGAATTGTAGAGTTGGAAGGGATCCATAGGCTCATATAGTCCACCCCCCTGCAACACAGGAATATGCAGCTGTCCCATACAGGGATTGAACCTGCAATCTTGGCGTTACCAGCACTACGCTCTAAACAACAAAAGCTGAATGAATTTGTTGCATCTTTACTGAAGAAGATACAGGACAGAGCCCAGTCCCTGAACTAACTTTCTCAGGAAGGAAGTTTGAGAAACTGAGGTAAACAGCTGTGACAAGAGATGGAAATCTAGGTCTTGCTGACAAAATAAAAAGCAATACATCATCAGTTCCAGATGGCATCCACCCAAGAGATTTCAAATGTGAAATTGCTTATCTTCTAACAAAAAAATTTAACTTGTAAGATCAGCCTCCGTTACAGAAGGCTGAAAATTGGACAGTGTAACAGCTATTTTTATAAAGGGATAGAGGGCAGGAAGATCTAGAAAATTACATGTCCATTCTGGGAAAACTGAAAGAAAGCAATACTGATAATAAAGCTAGAATTACCAAGCACTTAGAACAGGGGTCAGCAACCTTTTTCAGCCATGGGCCAGTCCACCATCCCTCAGACCAGGTGGTGGGCCAGACTATATTTTGAAAAAATAAAATAAAATAAAATAATGAACGAAATTTTATGCCCCACAAATAACCCAGAGACACCTTTTAAATAAAAGCACACATTCTACTCACGTAAAAACACCAGACAGGCCCCACAAATAACCCAGAGATGCATTTTAAATAAAAGGACACATTCTACTCATGTAAAAACACGCTGATTCCCTGACCGTCCGTGGGCCGGATTGAGAAGGCAATTGGGCCACATCTGGCCCCCAGGCCTTAGGCTGCCTACCCCTGACTTAGAAGAATAAGTCTTAGTGAAAAGAAACCCTGCCTGTATGACCTTTTTAGCGTTGATTTATTTGGATTATTTTTATAGACCACTTATATTTAAACAAATCCACTTGAAGCTGTTTTGTTCTTCGAGTGTCAAAAAGCATGTGGATAGGGGCAATCTAGATGGCACTGCATACTCTGACTTTCAAAAAGCTCTTGGCAAACTCCCTCATCAAAGAGGAAGCTAAGCCAAGCTTACTCATGAGGTAAGAGGGCAGGCCCTCTTATGGATCAGTAGTGGGTTAAAGAACAGGAAGCAGACTGTAAAAAAATAAAACAAAGACAGTTCTCACAATGTAAGGATGTAAGAAGCAGAGTCCCTCAGGATCTATATTGGGACCTGAGCTTTTAAACTTGTTCATAAGTGACCTGGAGTTAGGAATGAATAGTGAGAGAGCAAAGTTTGCTGGTGACAACAAATGGTCAAAACAAAAAGGCACTGAGAGGAGTTTGAAAAGGATCTACCCAAATGTGGTAAATGGGCAATAAAATTGCAACGGCAAAACGAACAAGCGGAAAGTGATGCATGTTGGGGCGAAAATTAAAAATAAATAAAAATCTAACCTCATATATATGGTGCCTGAACTGGCAGTAACTGACAAGGAAAGAAATCCTATGGTTGTAGTGGATGGTTGGTTGAAGATGCTGACCCAGCTATGGCAAAAGCACATTGCATGTTAGGGAGCACAAATAGGAAGAATCATAGGATTGCAGAGTTGGAAGGGACCCTGACGTTCATCTAGTATTCTAGTCCAATCCCCTGCAATGCAGAAATATGCCGCTGTCCCACATGGGGATTGAACCTGCAACCTTGGTGCTATCAGCACTATGCTCTAATCAACTGAGCACAAATCTACATGTTGTGCTCATGCAGAATTCCCATAGTATCACTGTGAGAACATGATGCTGGCCTAGATGGCCAGCTGGTCTGATCCAGAGGGCTCTTCTTATGTTCTTAAATCGGCCATTTAACTTGTTGATTTAAATCACTGAAATAAAATATCTCTCCACTGCGATTCAGAGCACTGCAGTAATTAATCTAGAAAGGAACATACCACAGTGCCCAAATCACCATCTTCCAGGAAGGCATATTACATATTACATTCTTTTTTTTATTACACTATATCAGAAGAGGTGAATGACACTCATGGGTACAACTGTCAACCAAGCATCCGGGAGTAAAGGTGAGACAGGAATAATAAACTCTGGGTGGCTTCCAACAAAAGATTAAAAATACATTAAAACATCAGTCATTAAAAACTTCCCTAAACAGGGCAGCAAGAATTCCCAAGTTATGCAACTGCTCCTTTAAAGGTAACTGGAACCACACTCTTCCACAAATGACATGCACCATTGTCCTGGGAAAGCTACAATAGTCAAGGGCTGAGAAAAAGATTCTATGCACCTCAGTGGAACATCATTCCTTAGGTTTCATATGCAATACTCTGGCCATTACCTCCTTGAAGGCGTTATTAGTGAGCAAGAGCTTGTGCAAAATGGTTAAGTTGTATAGCCCAATATAATTCTAGCCCTAGGACTACTGTCTGGAGACTAGAGCGGCCCTTGACAATACAGACCCAGACATGAATTACTGCCAAATCAGAGACTTGCACATATTACTCAGCTTAGCATTATGCAGCATCCTAGTAACCAGAGAAATGTTGAAGAAAGATGTAGCCAAACTCTCAAAAATAAGAACAAGCATTTTGTTAACATGTGAAGACAGGCTGAAAACCAATGGAAGACTACAGAAATGCAACTGGCCTCTATGGCAGTATGGCAGCCACTTCTCATTAAACACGTATGAAAAGCAGTAAGATGCCTAGTTCAGCTGTGAAGTCACAATTCATGAGCAGTAGAAATCTGTCTCTTTTGTTTCTATGGCTAGTGATGATCATTTCCCACAAGCATGATTTTATCAGCCAATTTTCTGCTACCTACTGCTTTTCAGACACAAAAATCTTCTCTTTCTATAAATAAATAGGTGTGGTTGTGAAAGAGACGTGTAGTGAAGACAGGCATTTAAGTAAAGAAACCAAAAGGGTTTCATACAATAGAGGCCGACTAATAACCTCAGCAGGCATGCTTTAATTTCAATTATTTATGGATAAGCTAACCAACAATATAACCTCTTGAGTTCAAAAGGAACACTACACACACCTGTGGAGTTTCAATCAAACCACAAAATCTGTTAAACAGGCTGATCTCCGCTACACACAGTCAGCTGGTTATAAGCAAAGGAATGTGTGACATTGGTGGAGTTGGGTCATATGTATCTTACCTTAGCAGCTTAAAAGCTCTGGTGGCGTATTATGAGGTATGATAGCTGGCCCTATGCCAACCTTAATAGCACTTATGGACCTATAAACATAAGAATGCATACATGCATATTATATTCTGCAAATATGCAGGAATAAGTCCAAAGAAATTAAATAAGTACAGTCTGACTTGCTTTTTCCCTGCTGGCTAATTCAATCATTTGTTTCGTAATGTACCCCAAGGTCCAGTTATTCTGACAACTAAGAGACAACCTCATCTGATCTTGGAATAACAGCATGCACTATGGTGTGTTGTTGTTGTTTAGTCGTTTAGTCGTGTCCGACTCCTCATGACCCCATGGACCAGAGCACGCCAGGCACTCCTGTTTTCCACTGCTTCCCGCAGTTTGGTCAAACTCATGCTGGTAGCTTCGAGAACACTGTCCAACCATCTCGTCCTCTGTCGTCCCCTTCTCCTTGTGCTCTCAATCTTTCCCAACATCAGGGTCTTTTCCAGGGAGTCTTCTCTTCTCATGAGGTGGCCAAAGTATTGGAGCCTCAGCTTCAGGATCTGTCCTTCCAGTGAGCACTCAGGGCTGATTTCCTTAAGAATGGATAGGTTTGGTGTGTACTATGACTTAAGTTGTCGCTTTGAGGCAGCTGATGGTATGGTATCTTTCAAGATCACATTGTCCTATGTACGGTGAAAAATTACTACTAGCAACTACTATTACTACATCACTGTGCCCATTTTCCTTCCCCCAGATGATAAAACCCTTGGACACGTCATTTTTTAAACCGAGCAAGATCCACAAGAGGAGGAAGATGGCTAGAGGATTGCATTATTCTGTTAAAAATAAGAAAATATCTATGGTACCCAAGCATTAAGCAGGGAGTGGACACTATGCTTATCCCTTCTCACATGTGCAACAGTGCACACATGGGGAGGAATAATGCCTTCAACAATTTCAAGTTGTTTGTGAATATGTTCTCATTTTGACACATTTCCTGTGTATTTGGCTACTCATAACAGCAACTTGCCATGCATTTGTAGTACCACATAAAGTAACTGCAAGTGATCTCAGAATAAGTATAAAAATGTAAATATTAAAATTTATGTTATGATTTTAAAAGTCACAACACAAACAAATCATGCAGATCAGTTCAGTCGTTCCCCCCATCATACACCATAAAGGCTTGTTAAACAACTGATGTAAACCAAAATTATTGAAAGAAATCAAACAACTGCAGCGTATGGTTTAAAATATTAAAAGGTGCAAAAATTTGCATGTTTAAAATAACATTCAAAATGTGTACCTTTCTCAAAATGTATAAAATTGGATGAGGAAATTAAATTGTTTCAACAGTCATAGAAGCTTGACTTTCTAAAGTAGAGTTTAACACGCCTGTTTGTAACTTCAAGTAAGTTGCCTGATCTGACAAACATGCACCAATAATAAATGACTTACACTGGAGCGCAGCTGTACTAACATTTATACAAAGTTACACAGTCATATGCATTCCATTATCACAGGTGTTGGCTTTCCACTATGAGTTACAACTAATAGGAAACTTGAACAAGTATACGCAAACCCCCAGACTGGGCTATTTTTACAAGCAGCCAAGGCAGGAGATGATATGAGTCCATCACCCGTAAACATAATAAATGATGCAAAAAGCCACATGCAGCACTTCATAAATTGGACAAGGTTGGTACTTTAGAAATCCCACCATCTCGATGTTACACACTGATTACATTGCTTGGCAGGCATCTAGAGAAGACATCACCTGTCCATTTATGTACAATGCTGTTAGAACAAAAAAGGAAGTATTCTCAATTCTACCTTGTGAGAATTAAGACAAGGTGAAAAGCACAACCACCATATTGGAGCTAGCTGTCTAACTGCACCCACCCACACCCTGGTCAACTCTTAAAAGTTTAGAAGCCGCACTGTATTCAAGGGAAACCATTCAAGGGAAACCCAGCCAGATGGGTGGGGTATGTATTAGTTAATTATTATTAGTAACATGAAGAGTCCTAGCAATCTCTATTGTTACTAGTTTCAGGAGAACTAGTAACAATAGATCTCTCAGCAGCTTTCGGTATCATCAGTCATGGAATTCTGGAGCAGCGGTCCAAGCTGGGTGGAGACAACACTGGGTTGTAGTGATTCTGCTTATATGTGGGTAGCTGGTTCCAGGTGATTCTGGACCACATAGCATTTCCGTCTCAGGGTCTTGCAGCAGTGTTCAAAATTCTCCCAGTGCCAGGCGTGTTGTGCTACTGGCGCAGGTCCAATTATTGTTCTTATTCATTTCATGTCTATACCGCTTTACATTTTAAAGGGGGAAAAAATCAAAGCAGTTTACAACACATTTAAACATCAAATACCGGTAAATAATAATAATAATAATAATAATAATAATAATAATAATAATAATAATAATTTATTATTTATACCCCGCCCATCTGGCTGAGTTTCCCCAGCCACTCTGGGCGGCTCCCAATCAAGTGTTAAAAACAGTACAGCGTTACATATTAAAAACTTCCCTGAACAGGGCTGCCTTAAGATGTCTTCTGAATGTCAGGTAGTTGTTTATCTCTTTGACATCTGATGGGAGGGCGTTCCATAGGGCAGGCGCCACTACCGAGAAGGCCCTCTGTCTGGTTCCCTGTAGCCTCACTTCTCGCAATGAGGGAACCGCCAGAAGGCCCTCGGCGCTGGATCTCAGTGTCTAGGCTGAACGATGGGGGTAGAGACGCTCCTTCAGGTATACAGGACCGAGGCTGTTTAAGGCTTTAAAGGTCAGCACCAACACTTTGAATCGTGCTCAGAAACGTACTGGGAGCCAATGCAGATCTCTCAGAACTGGTGTTATGTGGTCCCAGCGGCCACTCCCAGTCACCAGTCTAGCTGCCGCATTCTGGATTAATTGCAGTTTCCGGGTCACCTTCAAAGGTAGCCCCACGTAGAGCGCGTTGCAGTAGTCCAAGCGGGAGATAACTAGAGCATGCACCACTCTGGCGAGACAGTTCACGGGCAGGTAGGGTCTTAGCCTGCGTACCAGGTGGAGCTGGTAGACAGCTGCCCTGGACACAGAGTCAACCTGAGCCTCCATGGACAGCTGTGAGTCCAAAATGACTCCCAGGCTGCGCACCTGGTCCTTCAGGGGCACAGGTACCCCATTCAGGACCAGGGAATCCCCCACACCCACCCGCTCCCTGTCCCCCCAAAACAGTACATCAAATACAACAACACAGAATAAAACAGATTCAAGCTTGAAGGAAAATATTTCAGATCCTTTTCTATGAGACATTTTGCTTCTCAACCTAACCTACCTCACAAGGGTGTTATGTGGATTAACTGAGCAGTGGAAGAACCATGTACTCCTTGTAGAAAAAGCTGGGATATAAATATATTAAATAAGCCCTTCTGCTTGCCTGCTTTAGAAAGCTGGAGGGGCCAGCTAGATGGAGACGTCCATTGCCAACCTAGCATCCAGAGATTTCCACATGGTTGCCAGTTGCAAAACTCACCCAGCTAATTTAGAACACTACCTTTCATTATTAACTAGCATTATGCAAGACTGTTATTGATGTTTTATGTCTGTTTTCATCATGGCTATGTTTTTAAGCTCTATGAGATGATATCAACTATTTACATGGCCAGATGAATCGGAGTGCAGCCATTAATTAAAAAAAAAAAAAAAACCTGTGCTGCTTTGCATCTTATGATGGCTTGTTTGGTTTACTCGATTTGCGTTTTTTAGCATTTAACAAATGGATATTCTATAACACTGTATTACATTCTCTGCAGGCTTCTGGAATCTGCCTGTGCTAAAGTTTTTCCATACACAAAGGGGGAGGCTGTGAATGTTCAATTAGGGACAACTTAAGCTATGTATATGGCTCTCATAAATGTTTCTTTTATCAAATGAACAGTTATGGCATCAACCTGGGAGGTTGATGCTTAAGTCAGAGAACTGTAACACCATGGACTCTAATAGCTGCCTTTATTCAGCACCTACACTTTTTCCTGCTTAGGGTAATGCAATAAGTATTAAGACTACAGGAGTTTTTTTCTTTACAAAAGAGGTCCAAGTGATTTGAGTAAACGGACATTGCAACAGCTCATACAGAAGGTTTTATCTGATCTGAGATTTGCTGACACACTAATGAAGGCTGAAGCAGACAAGGCAAGAGAAAATGTTGTTTGAGCACAAATTTAAATGTTTATTCACTAGGCTGCTTGGGTTTGAGAGCACTGCCCAAACACAGCTCTTCCAATGCGGAGACAATATTTTCTAGTTGTCTCTTGGCAAAGAGATGGGAGCCTGGGAATTCCTCTTGCATGCAGATAAATCAATGGCCGGGCTTTGAGAGAGCTAACCTTCAGTGCCTTCAGAAGCATGTGTTAAATGTCTCTGGGACGCTCCAGTTTTGCATAGCTCACACTAAATGAAAACCACCAGCTCTAATTATAAGCTGGTAACTTTTAAAAATGGATTAGTTCAACAAATATATGAGATAATTTTTATTATTATTTGAAAACAATGCATAAATTCAACTATTTTTTTTCAAACCAGAAGCCCAAATTCAACATTTTTTTGACTGTCAGTGCAAGGGCTGTGACAGTAACATTAAGCACAAGAATAATGGCTGCACAATAAGAAATCCATCGCAATACTAGCGGAAACTTGTTATGCAACAAGTATCAGGGATACCATAATCTGCTTCACAACCAGCAACAATAACTGTTCTGCCTTGCGGCCCGTCTCCTGTGCAAGCCATTCCACTAGCACAACTAGTACACTACTAAGGGACTTTAACTTACTGTGACTTATTTAATAAAGTTATCATTAATTTCAAGGCAATAAGTCATAGAAATCGCTAATCATCATGTGCATTTAAGATTATTTGAACATGTGTTGGCTCACTCTTGCAAGTACTGGGAAACCCAGCCAGATGGGTGGGTATAAATAAAATAATAATAATAATAATAATAATAATAATAATAATTTAATTAAGTACCCTAATACCTTCATTTTTTTAAAAAAAGCTCTGACATTACATCGATTTGACAGTCTCTGAAGAGACAGAAGGAAATAATCCATTGTGCCTCCTTGCCACAAATTTATCAGGGCTCCTTTCCAAACTCACCAAGGCTATGGGAAACGTTCAACCCATTTACAGTTGCACCAGCTTAACATTCAAAAAACCTAAGCCATGAGCAATGAAGGAGGTATATGCTCCCACTGCACAGCTTTCCGTAGCCCTTAAACTAATGCAGGATTTGTCAGCCTCCTCACTGTTATTCACAAGTAAGAAAATATAGTTGAATGATGATCAATTATCTAACTACAATATATATCATAGCTGTTTTTGGAAGCTCTGTATGTGAAGGCGCTTCAGGCTCCATTTTCTCCAACAGCAATGAGTGAAGAGCTGTACTTGCAGAAAAGCTAATATTACGCATATGAAACTGGTTCTTTCCCCACACCCATGACAATGAAGTTGGGGGGGGGGAGGAAACCCACCTGTAATTCTCAGTGTTATTTTACTTTTAAAAGTGTGTTGTAATGCTGATAAGTGTTTTAACACTTAGTTCCAAATTAACTTTGTCAGCCTTTGCATTCTACAGGCTCTCAGTTTCCTTTCAAAAACTTTTTCAACATCTGTAATACCAGTGAAAAGGGTATTCCAAAAAGGGTTTGGAAAAGGGGTTCCAAAAAATACTGATGATGGGGACAAATTTCACACAACATATGAGTCTGCTAATTAATTCCATGCCAACCACAGCACAGAGACAGACAGACAGACAGACAGACAGACAGACAGACAGACAGACAGACAGTGCAAGCCTCAGACTCCATCTTCAACAGTCTAAAACAACTTTCTTTCTTCTCACATTCCCAAGTCCCTAAAACCTGTAGCCAGGCCAGAAAGTTATGAGGACAGAGCCCACATACTGTATATGGCTGGGCAAATTGGAACTGTTGTAATACTAGAACTATGTAAAACTTTGGAAGTACACCGATATTCCAATAGCGTTCATAGTAATTTGTCAAAACAAAACAAATTCCTTCCAGTAGCACCTTAAAGACCAACTAAGTCAGTTCTTGGTATGAGCTTTCGTGTGCATGCACACTTCTTCAGATACACTGAAACAGAAGTTTCCAGACCCTTCTATATAGTGAGAAGGTGGGGAGGGGTATTACTCAGAAGGGTGGTGGGAATGGGTGATTGGCAGATAGCTGTGATGAGCCTGTTGACGACTCTTAACGACTGCAATAGGTCTTACAGGAAAAAGCAAGGGGTGAAAAGGTGAAAAATGGCTTTGTCATGTATAATGAGATAAGAATCCAAGGTCTTTGTTCAGACCAGGTTTTTCCATGGTTTTGAGTTTGGTGATAAGTTGTAATTCAGCAGCTTCTCTTTCCAGTCTATTTCTGAAATTCCTTTGTAGTAAAACAGCTACTTTGAGATCTTGTATAGAATGTCCTGGGAGATTGAAATGTTCTCCTACTGGTTTCTCTGTCTTGTGATTCCTGATGTCCGATTTATGTCCGTTTATTCTTTGGCGTAAGGTCTGGCCTGTTTGTCCAATATAGAGAGCTGAAGGACACTGTTGGCATTTTATGGCATACACAATGTTAGACGATGTATGCCATAAAATGCCAACAGTGTCCTTCAGCTCTCTATATTGGACAAACAGCCATTTTTCACCTTTTCACCCCTTGCTTTTTCCTGTAAGACCTATTGCAGTCGTTAAGAGTCGTCAACAGGCTCATCACAGCTATCTGCCAATCACCCATTCCCACCACCCTTCTGAGTAATACCCCTCCCCACCTTCTCACTATATAGAAGGGTCTGGAAACTTCTGTTTCAGTGTATCTGAAGAAGTGTGCATGCACACGAAAGCTCATACCAAGAACTGACTTAGTTGGTCTTTAAGGTGCTACTGGAAGGAATTTGTTTTGTTTTGACTATGGCAGACCAACACGGCTACCTATCTGTAACATATTAATTTGTGTATAGTTTCATGGTAAGGAACAGAAAGTTAAGAATCAAGGGTTATTATATAACTGATTTATACCAAGAGTGTTCTTAAAAAGAGAACACTTTTAGAGCTTAGAGAAAGCTTAACTCCTCTTCAAAGTACAAAATCTCCTAACCCCTGTTTAAATACACTACACATGCACCTTGACCCTTCAAAAACGTTTTTTTTTTAAAAAAAAAAATCTTCCCTGGGGGGAAAGAGGCCTAGCTCATAATTTCTGTATTAAACTCTGTACTATTAGCTAAGGAATGGAATTATTAGTGACAGGTTCACTGAATTACCTGAGAGGTCACTAGAGCTTCCTCAAAATCTAAAACTGCCACCATAAATTTAACTAATGACAAATGATTTTTTTAAGCTACCAGAAGGAGATGTGCACAGGATAAAAACTCTTCCAAACAGCAAGTTAGGCACTGCACAACAGTCTTCTACAGCAATGACAGAGGCATCAAACTGATATGCATCAATGCTAGTTTAGATGCTGCTTTCACAATTGCGCTATAACTTTTACAATCCACACAGTAAAAATGAGAAGCCAAGGACGAAAATGTAATTGATGATGGCAATCCCATGCACTTAAACATGAACTTTCCCAATCAATTGAGAACATTTGCGGGGAAGGGTCTGATTCTGAAGCCAAGAAGAGTTCACAGATGCAAAGTACAAAACTACCCTATCACCTATAGCTTTTCTCCCCAAAGTGTTTTGCCAATGCACAGCAGAAGAGTGGGGGCTGCAGGTAAGGAGGCTTTGAATTTCATCTGTATGCCCCTTTTTGTCTTAAAACTTGGACCCTGCTCTAAGTTCCCGGGACAATTCTTGTTTAAGCACATGGAAGTGCCATAATCCTATCTAGTTTGGAATCAAATCAGAAGCTGATTCCTGATCAATACACTTGAGGGCAATTTCATTTCCCCATAAGTTAACCTGTGTAAAGTAACTGACCATGAAACAGTCATCAATTTTGAGAAAACAGAAAGGCTATTCACCTGGTGTTGATACAAACATATCAAAGATGAAATGAAGGCGCTGCTCTGAAACAGAAAGTTTTGTCATGAACTAAATATTTGTTTAGCACCAATTAGGTGCTGGTCTGATCACACACACAAGCACACACACACACACACACAAAATTAGCCTACTAGGGGCACCTCTGCCTTGAAGTGAAAATTATCTGAAAGCTACAGGGATGAGTGTGCATCACAAAGAAGCAGCCAACTTCTGAAGTGGGTAAGAGAGCCATCCATATTTTGAAATAACCCATCTGCGAAACAGAACTTCTCCCCTGAGCCTTCCCCAATGGTAGGGAAACAAAGGCCGATATAATGATTCTATAGTAGGACCCTGAAAACTGTCAAAATGAAAAAACCCAGAGCGTAACCCTACAATATCTGAAAGGGCATTCCAGGGGCTGCAAGTTAGGTCAAATCTACCCCTCCAACGTCAGATATCTGACGTTGGCTGGTTCCCTCCCTATGGCTGGTTCCTTCAAAGCCAACAGATGTTAGAGTTCCATAATCTGAAGAAGCAGAAGGGGGCTATCTTGAGATGTGGCTTGCGTCCAAAGTCCTCCTGGCACTCTGACAGACCACAAACCAGAGAGAAATTTAAATAAACTTCTGAGCATGTCTAAATCTCTCCTTCCCTTTTCCTCTACCTCATGGTAGACCACATGTTTTGTATGGAAAAGGACCCAGGATCAATCTTTGGTATCTCTAGGTAGGGATGAGAAAGACTCCTGTCTGAAAAGCCACTGGCAGTCAAAGGGGAAGGGAAAGCGTTAAGAGTACAGTTGTTGTTGGAAACTTGCATATAGGCCCAGCCAGGTGCAGGATAAAGCAGTTCAAATGCCTTCAGTTCCTCTCCCTTGTAACCTTAGGAATGCAGCCTTAATATTAAAACAAATGCATGTTTGAGTTGTAGGATCTTAATCAAAGTGATCTCAAATAACCTTAGTAAAAGTGGAGTAACTATATATAAAAAGTAACAACCAACGGTACATAAAATGCAAAATAACAAGTTTCACAGACCCTTCCTTTTCCCTCTCTCCAAGATATACTTGTTAAAGTGTCATCATGTCCAATCTCAGGGCTGAACTGCACAAGGCCTTTTTTGTATATTTGCCCCCCTTGTAAAAGCAACGTGTGCAATGATCATGACATCACCCTCCAAAACCAAAGGTTTCTGACAAGCATTCTCAGTAATCTGAAGGCTAATGAAAACAGTGTCTGGATTGGCTCCACCCCTATAATTTCTCAAAAGGGTTGGTGTGCTGTATCACACTTCTACCCAACAATACAGGCTACAGTTCAGGTCAGGGGAAATTATGCACAATACACTGAGAGTACAGAACCATCAGTGCTCGTTCACACTCTGCTCATCATCAGTTGCTCATGAAGATCAGAAACAAAAGCACTTTAAAGCAGGCAAGTACGGAAAAAGAAAAAGAAGGCAAGCAGACACTGACATTGCTAGCTACCAAATTGTTCTGACAAAAAACAACTTTCATTTGGTCTAATTGAATGAAAAAAGTTAAGCAATTTAGAATGTGACAAACCCATGGACCAGTAATTTTAATGTGATTTTTAATGTGATTGTTCTTTTAATATTCACAGATATGTTAAATAAGCAGCCAGCCATACAACGGGCTCTGCTAAAATCTACTAAGAGCAGAGCCATGACTTTGTACTGCTTCTCATCATTAAATAATCTGGCTAAACCTTATAGCAAATTTGTGCTTTTCCAAGTGCAGTAATGAGAAGGAAATAAAACATAAAACTAGCCAGCTCAACCCCCCCCCCCCAAAAAAAAACAGCGGGTCTTCATAGAGCTATAGTAGAAACAGAATATTTTTGTTATGGCAGAGAAATTGTGTGGCTGCTTGCCTGGCTGGAAGGTAGGAGCTGAAAGAGATTTAGTGTATGAGGACTGACTTGGACTTCAAACTATTTGCTCAAGAGGCATTTTCCTAAATTCAAGTACTGTACATAAAAGATCTCAGGTTCAATACCTTGCACTTAACTGTTTGTGTGTGTTTAACATGTCCAACGACCATTATTAGAGTGACAAGAATAAAGCAGAATTGAGTCCAGAGAGAAAATGAAATTCTGATAATACTTTAATGCTACCCAACTGAACAAGAACAGCATATAATATGATGAGAAATAAAGGGGGGGGGGGTTGTCTTTGTTACGTCAAGCCTTAAAAGGGAGGAAACTGCCTGCAGAACCACTTTCCTCTCCAATTCCTCCATTACTCAAATTTCAATCTTCCTCTTCACTCACAGCCAAAACCCAACAGCCTAGAACCTCCAGCCAATTAAGTTTGCTGTCAGTTAGACCAATAACAGAATTAACCTCTTAAGATCCTGATAGCTCGGTTGGTCGAGCATGAGACTCTTAATCTCAGAGTTGTGGGTCTGAGCCCCGTGTTGGGCAAAAAGATTCCTGCATTGCAAGGGGTTGGACCAGATGACCCTTGTTGTCCCTTCTAACTCTATGATTCTATAAGTCACACACTGAATGTTCTCTGCAGCTGTAGTTCCAACAAAGACTACTAAACAAAAATCAGTTTTTCGCTTGCTACAGCTGGAGATTTGAGCTACAAGGAACTAGAAATATTTGGATGCCTAAAATCAGCAGGCAGAAGGTCCTGCTGTATTTCCCCTGCTGGATCAAAAGGTCAGGCTCTTAGGTATTTAAGCCAGGCATGGCCAATCTACTTATTTGACTTTCCCCTTGTTGGCATCCATCTGTCTCAGGATCCACTGGCTTCGTAAAGTCTGTCTGTTACAAAGAAGAACCTTTCACAACTCCATTTCTCTTTGTGCCTGAAGTAGGCTCTAAAACCTTCAGAGAACCAAGTCAGGTCACTCACTATTTAATAATTTTATATCACTCCTCTCTACAACAACTATAAATCAGGCCTCAGAGTCTCTAGTTCAGATACTGGGCAGAACAACAGGACCTCAGAGTTTTCACTTTATTGTGGTGCCTTTTTACTGCACATTTAATTATTTTATTCTGAAGCATATTTATGTCAGGTGGAGCAGGTTTCTGCTCATGTGCAGAATATACACAAATACTCCACAATATTGCAGTGATGTAATATTATACTGAGAGTTTTATTTGCTAATTCCTAATTTTACATGTTCACCGTGATCTCTAAAGCTCAACAGAGGATAAATGTTTTAAGTACATTAAATGAAGGTGCAACAGCCAAGACAAATAAAACCATTTCCCAACTGTTCTGAATTATAAAATAAAGCTTGTGCTACACCAATGTATTTTTTTAAAAATCAAATTAAAAAGTTGAGACACTATTTTAAAAACAACAAATCAAATGCTTATTTTTGCTTTCTTGGGATGTTCTAGTTCCTCCTCCCATTTAAAAAACTAAACCAAAGAAGGCATTTTTCTCCTTCCTGAACTTCAAGTCAAATACAATTTAGGACAAGATCCCAGCACACTTTAATTTACTTCTCCTTTTGCTATTGTTACACAGCAGTTTCTAAATATTTGTCCTTCCCAGATTACCAAAATGGACTGAGATGTGATTCCTTTGTAGTGCAGATGATTTGCACAGACCTCAAGCAGTAGAGAAATTCTCACGCCTTCAAGGCACAAACCGGATTTAGGAGGTGCTCTGCTCACATGGCAGGGTAAACTAATAATTAAAGTCAAAGAGAGCTTTCTAACTAACTCGCCCAAAGAAAAGGGTCGCAATATTGTTATTACTGCACTATGAAAGGGCTCTGGTTTCTAATTTCCCCCCCACAAAAGCCAGAAGCCATCGCAAAACACAGCTATCGCAAGTCAGTGTCTCATAATGAATCTCTAGCTTTACAACAGGTTCTCCATGAGAGGCGAAGCTTACATATTCTCTGACACCCCTACACAAAACCAGAATCCTTTATAACCTTCCTTGAATATTATACATAGCTTGTTGTTGTTTAGTCGTTTAGTCATGTCCAGCTCTTCATGACCCCATGGGCCAGAGCACGCCAGGCACTTCTGTCTTCCACTGCCTCCCGCAGTTTGGTCAAACTCATGCTGGTGGCTTTGAGAACACTGTCCAACCATCTTGTCCTCTGTCGTCCCCTTCTCCTTGTGCCTTCCATCTTTCCCAACATCAGGGTCTTTTCCAGGGAGTCTTCTCTTCTCATGAGGTGGCCAAAGTACTGGAGCCTCAGCTTCACGATCTGTCCTTCCAGTGAGCACACACCCAGTCATAACTTATTCAAGACTAAAAGAGATACATGCACAAAATACAAGCAGTGGCGAAACTAGCCTTTATTTCACCAGGGTCAAAGATCCAGTTTGGCACCCTCTACCAGCATTTGCATATATATATATATACACACACACACAGGCAGAGAGCCTCAGGCAAATCAGGTCCTCCCTTAAAGAGGGCACGTATTGCGGTGAGACCTGGACAACAGACACCCTGTGCTGTGGGTGGGTACAATTAGTTAGCCACAACACCCGATTGGTAGGTCCCTCAAAGCTGGGTACAATCTGGCCAATGGGATGCAGTCTAAACGGTTTGAGGGACCTATTTATGCCCATGCACGTGACCCAGAGCTTCCTCTTTCGGTGCATGCATTCGGAACACCCACCCACCTCTCCCTACTTTTAGGGCTTGTTGCGCTTGACCTTACTATGTCGTTGTGTGTCATCTGTCGTTAGGACTGGGGCACTGCAGGAATTTTCCCCACTTGGCTGATAGGCTGTTGCCATTTGGGTTTCACCTGCCACGTAGCAAATCATCACAACTTGTAAGGTTGCGGATAGGCTCTGGTTCAGGTGATAGGGATGGGAGAACACTCTCGCCATTCCTATGTGAAGGTATTCCATTAAAGGAATCCAGGGACTCAATAGTTTGGTCAACCCCTGAGAGGGGGTTGTGCCCGTGCCTGAGTCCATTTGGATGGCAGAGCTAGCCTGTTCCCAGCTTTACGCTTATGCAGGTGTTCACCCTTGGCTGACCTATGCTGGTGCCCTGGGTCAGCGCTACCTGCATGGCAGGGAGCTAGTTGAACCAGAGCCTATGTAACCAGTCACTTTCTGTAATCAATAAAGTTGTGACCTAAATTCTGCCAAAAACCAAACCAAAATTTTGAGTCAAGGGTAAATTTATTTAGGGAGGTTTCTGGGTCTGAACACGCAAAGAAATGCCACCACACAAGGGAAGTCGGGCAGGGTCTAATTGTCTACCCATTGTCACCTGAAGTGGTACCTCAAAAATCACTGGTGCAACCAGCCTTGCTACTCTTTTCATTACCATTTGGGGGTGATCAAATGTGGGAACCCCAATTGGAGGAAACAGGGCAGGGAGAGGGAGGGGACAGGTGGATAGCTATCTTTACTTAGCAGTTTTAAACATGGTTCCCTCCCCCCATAAGGGGGGGGGAGTGGTGGGGTCTTGGTTACAGGGCTTCCTTTCCACTAGATGCGAACCTCCTCACCCTGGAGGACCTTGCAGCAGGATTTGTGCCTAGGGCTTTCCCGCCCAAAATTCAAGATAGTTTGTACTGGCTAATCAGTATCAAGTTTAAAGCATGCATTAAAATTCCATTTAGAAGATGTTACAACAATGTGAAAAACATATTTAAGGGAGATGACAAGGTATGCCATAAATCCTTCATGGGGCTTAATTAGTTTCAGACTAACCACTTAATGACTGCCAAAAGACCAAAGCTGCTGTATATACATGCATTAATTTCCAAAGTCACTGTCTGCTTATGCAACTAAAATTGATTCAAATCCATGCACACATCTCCGCATAGTCCTGATTTAGCAATGGCCCCTGTGATGTAAATACCTTGATGCTCAAAGTTTAGAATATCCTTCACACTTTACATATGTCGTGTTTTTAAGTAAGGAGCACAATTACCACCTGAAGTATGGAGCCACAACAGTTATAACATGTGATTTTTGTTATGGAAAAGTCTTTCCTAGAGAAGGGCCAACTGCAACATTATTTTTTCCTACCTCAGTCTTAAAGCAGGTAGAAAAGGTTCAAAAAGGCATTAATAATTAATAATAAATAAATAAATAAATAAATAAATAAATAATAATAATAATAATAATAATATTTATTTATACATACATACATACCCCACCCATCTGGCTGGGTTTCCCCAGCCACTCTGGATGGCTCTCAACAGAACACCAATAACAATAATAAAAAGCAACATTATCAAACATTAAAAACTTCCCTAAACATATATTTCAAAGAGGTTAGATATAACAAATACTAAATGAGATCAGTTTTAAGGTATAGGTGAAGCTGCCCCAAAGTGTAAGAACATACCCCAACAAAGATCCTGGAAAATATAAATAAAAGTTAACTTTTCCATCAACTGGGGAAAGGCCATAAGCAGAGTACGGCTATCATATTCAAGTGCAAAACATTTATAAAGACCTGTGTGCATCCTCCTCGGAAGCCTGGACCAATCAGGGGTTCCAGCTCCACATATGTGGACATTTTAAGTTGTGTACATGTATGCATACTGCTGTTGAAAGAGACTGGTGTAACACCACACAAAAAAATCACGTTTGCCATGTTCTGTGATTATGAATCTGCCAAAACAGGAAATCTCTTACCACCCTGTTCATTATCATAATACAGTTATGTCAAGAAAGTAAATACCCACACAGGAATATAGTCAAACATGATAAAATCCTACACCTGCCGTGCCCCTTGCTGGTAAAAACAAAAACACTGATTTAATCCCGTTAAAGAATCAACTCTCATGTAATCTTTTTACAAAGCCATTTCTAGAGATGGTGACCAGAACTTCAAAGCATTCGAAAAAAATTACTACCTCAAAAAATAAACACTGCTTTAAAGTCAAGTAGCTACGTGTACATACTATTGTGGTTCTTCAAAGTTCTCCAGCTGCTGCATTTTACAATGGAAATTGATGAAAGGGAAACATTAACTGAACCTCTATTTTACTAGCACACATCAATCTGTTTGATGCAACAGTTAACCCAGCTGTTAACTTGATGTAGAAAATTAAAAATGGGGTTTAAACAAAAATACTCTAAACAAAGAAACACAAAAATCTAAGATGCGTTTTACTGTGTCTTTATGACATAATAAATAGCCAACATTTCTTACTGGAAGTGAAGACTGATTCAGCCTTCCACAAAACGTTTGATCTACCTGAAGACAAGATCTGCTTGTCGGAACTTCAAACTTAGTGCTTCAGCAGCTCACAGATCTGAGGCAAACACTGTGAATTAAAGCAGCACATTGAAATACATTTACAATATAAAATGGCAAGTTTATGAAAATACAATCCATATCTACCAAGCACTGATTGCTTTTGGCTAAGATAGTCAAGGATCACTTTAACTTAGTGTCTATAATTTATCATCACTACTATCAGAGTTATATGGAAGATGGTTTTGGCAAGTAACAAACACATCTAAGTTTCACTGGAGAAAACTTCCTTAGGTATCCCATGTATTCAAAAGTAGGCCCCAGAAAAGTAATCCATAATGTGATGGTTTCACATACAGTTAGGCTGTTGCTGATTTGATCATATTGGACCACCTTGTTTGCTGGGTATATCTGGTTTACAGAAGAACTCGCCAACGTTCAATGCACTATTTGAATATATAACAACTGTAAAATTGAGTTTCATTTATCTAAAATATGCATCATTCTTCCTGATTCCTGGACTAGAGTCCTTGCTAAGAGGTGGGTTTTCTACTATCTCCTTTCTTAGGGTTGTTTCCAATGCTATGCAGAGTTTCAATTGTATAATGGGCCTTTCATTTCTCCTCCCCAGCTCTGGAGGGTTCCCCAATGCCCTCCCTGTAGTGTCCATGGTTGACAAAGCAGTCTAGATTGCTGCAACACGACCCCTGCTACTTGGAAGAAAATGTCTCAATTCTGCCCACTGCTGGGTCTACCCTCTAGATCAGTGATGGCCAAACTTGGCCCTCTAGCTGTTTTGGGACTATAACTCCCATCAACCCTAGCTAACAGGACCAGTGGTCAGGGATGATGGGAATTGCAGTCCCAAAACAGCTGGAGGGCCAAGTTTGGCCATCACTGCTCTGGATGGAATGTGTCTCCCACCCACCCCTTCCCGCCAGGCATGCTCTACTCAGGGAGCCCACTTAGTCTGAGAACCACTGATCCAAAATCGAAATATGGCTAAAGTTAAAGTGGATGGTCATAAAGAAAGATTATGGGTCTGACACCAAGGTGGGCAGGCATGACCAGCGAAGGCTAGAAGCAAAGCTGATCTGGGGGTTGCAGGGCCGCAGCTAGGTCCGAGTAAGCAACTTGATCCAACGAAGACTGAGAGCAGACCAAACCTTTTTAAGCTCCTGCTCTCAAGACTACCTCTCTCTCATGCTCCATTCCCTTGTGATCAGATGTAGATTCTCAAAGAGCCAGCCTTCTGAACTGGAGTCAGGCACTCCATTCCCTTAGTCTTCTGGCTGGTGGACAGGCAAGGTCCTCTTAAAGAGCTGTGCTGATGGGTTGAATACAGGCACTCCATTCCCTGGTCTCCTGGCTGGTGCATTCCTTGCACAGCTGCACTGATGAGGTCCTGGGAAGGCATTTATTTGGCATCTCAGACTCAGAGGATGGTGTCCAGAAGGGTTCAGGTTCTGGCCCTACAGATATAGGAGGCTCTTCTGGGGCTCATGGCCAACCAGTCTTAATTCACATCAGAAATATTCCATCCTTCCCATTCATGGCCCGGTACCACCCCAAAGGCCAGCTATTTAAGCAGCGGCAACTAATTGATTCACGGAAACAATTCATTGCATGCACAGCAAATTTCTTCCAGAGGTTCCTCCACATGTGCTATAGTGGAATCTCAGTTGCCAAACGTAATCCATGCTGGAAGACCATTCGACTTTCGAAACGTTTGACAACCGAGGATCAATTGCCAGTCGGCAAAATCAATTGAGAAAATGGAGAAACACGCCTCGGAAGCTGTTTGAGGCGCGTTTGAAAATGGAAGCATTCACTTCCAGGTTGTTGGCGTTCGGAAGCTGAAACGTTTAACTTCCGAAGTGATCGACAATCGAGGTTCCACTGTAAATACAATGTACTTCAATTAAATGAAAAAACAAAACTTCTTTACTGCATACCTGACAGTTTTCTAGCAAAAGGGACCCAGTGAATCAGGGTAATAATGAGATAGTTGTGCTTTCTGATACAGTGAAAGCTAACAGGGAAGAACTTCCTTGGATTTAAAAAAAATGCATTTCAAGAGCTCTTACAACAATAACAACTACTGGTTGTAAAAATATGTGGAGTGTAAGAGCAAAGAAACTCCACTGCTCCCACCCTCAACGGTGGATTATGCATAGTTTTAATAGGATCAATTGGACTAAGCCATGAGGTTATCAGAAATTTCTAGCCGTATGCCCATAACTTTCTCTGCAACAGCTTAACAATCTGGAACAGTGAAGCAGAAATAATTCTGCCGGCTAATAGGAAAGTTGAGACAGAAGGCAATAACAGCCTACTTTAATCTTTTCAGATAAAAAATAACACTAACAGGCTCTTGGAAACTTTATTTGAATTCAAAATGTACACAATATCCCTAGTCCAAAAGATTATTTCTTATCAAAACTGAATATTCGACTACAGTAGAATTAAATTCCGTGTCCTTAAATGTGTTCTTTGGCTAAACCACTTCCTTCTATAGAGACATGGAAAGGAAATCCAGTTTCAAGAAAAATACCATCTATTAGGATTTAGTCACAAGACTATAGATGCTTGCAAAAGGATTTAACCCACTATGAGCATTCCGTCCTACTGTGCTGAGGTTTAAACCATGAGAGTATAATGTGGTCTCCATATAGCTGATTATTTTCCATTCTGCCTGATGCAGAGTTCAAACTACAATTTAGTAGCCCAAACTGGACCAGAAAGTATTTATTGCACCAAACAGAATCAGCAATAAGAAAAAAGAAAATACACCACCTTTACAATTCCCTCATATTGCAGCCCGTAGATTTACATTCAGGTAGGTAGCTGTGTTGGTCTGACGCAGTCGAAATAAATTTAAAAAATTAAAAATTGTCCAGTAGCACCTTAGAGACCAACTAAGTTTGTTCTGGGTATAAGCTTTTGTGTGCATGCAGTCACCAGACCCTTATATATAGTGGGAGGGTGGGGTGAGGTTTTTCTCAGAAGGGTAGTAGGGGATGAGTGATTGACTCAGTGGGTATGGTAAACCTGTTGATGACTACAATTAGTCCTACAGTAGTCCCACCCTCCTTTGAGACTCCTTCAGGTAGTGATAAAGCGGGATATCAAATCCAAACTCCTCTTCTTCTTCTTCTTCTTCTTCTTCTTCTTCCCCGCCCTTTGCAAATATGTTTTCACAGCTCCATTCTCATTCTCCATTCTCATCCAGGACTGAAACATTCTCTCAGCTTTTTATGATAGCTTTATGATACCTCTGCTTTGTCTGGAGACATCAAAATAAAATACCTTGGATACCACAGCTCATGGGGCATTGCTAGCCTTATGCTCAGCACTTTAAGAAGCTCTGAGCAACGCGCTGGCAAATCACTTCTTTCTCCATTCCACAACAGCTGAAGCCTGCATACCACAAGCATCACCTGACTGACAGGTGAGCATGGTTTGGGGAAAATGGCATGTGCCAACTGGACCCCGTGACAGGCCAGAACAGGCCCACAGGCTGGAAGTTTCCTACCCTGAAGCAGGGTTTCCCAAACTTGGGTCTCCAGCTGTTTTTGCATTACAGTTCCCATCATCCATGACGTCAGCTACAGATGAGGGGAGTTGTAGTCCAAAAACAGCTGGCAACCCAAGTTTGAGAAACCCTGCTCTAAAGTAGCGTTGTTCTGTTCTGTTTTCTAAAAACCGAACTGGATTAGTACCAGTAAGTTTTCTGTTGTAGAAGAAAAGTAAGAGGTGTTTTCTTAATGGTTCCCTAATGAAATCCATTGGCTCAGCACTGCTGAGGTAATAAAGAATACATTTTAACTAGCACTGGATGGGCACACTGCAGGTACATCAAGGAAACATAGATCATCATTGTGCTGCAGCAACAGGAAACCCCCCAAATGAAACAGAATATTACGTTTACTGGAAAAAGTATGGTAGGAGCCATTACAACTATATACTGAACTTTGTTGGCTCTTCCCACAATGTATTTGTTAAGGTAAAGGGACCCCTGACCATTAGGTCCAGTCGTGACCGAATCTGGGGTTGCGGCGCTCATTTCGCTTTATTGGCTGAGGGAGCCGGTGTACAGCTTCCGGGTCATGTGGCCAGCATGACTAAGCCGCTTCTGGCAAACCAGAGCAGCACACAGAAACGTCATTTACCTTCCCGCCGGAGCAGTATCTATTAATCTACTTGCACTTTGACGTGCTTTCAAACTGCTAGGTTGTCAGGAGCAGGGACCGAGCAACGGGAGCTCACCCCGTTGCAGGGATTCGAACCGCCGACCTTCTGATTGGCAAATCCTAGGCTCTGTGGTTTATCCCACAGCGCCACCCGTGTCCCTTATGTATTTGTTAAAATGTAGTAAATACACACAAAATCTAATATTACAGTTCAGATACGTGTAATTTTTTACATTCTTTCTTTCTTAGGGTGAGTTATAATAAAACCCTTTTGTACCACCCCTCTCCAAAACTGGAGTTTCGATTTTTAAAAGGAAGTGCAAATAAGTTGCATCACAGAAAGAGCCACAAGAAATTCAGAAATGTATCTGAATAAATCGAAGATCTGCAATGTACTGAACTATCAAATGACACCCCCCCCCCAAAAAAAGAGGAATGGTGCATTGACATCAGAAATCTTTCCTGCAGTAAAAGAGAACAGTATCAGAAGCAGAGCCTGAGGGACCTGACAGTGTGAAGATTTTAATAGGCAGCTCTTCGACAAAGGTACTCTGACCACTTCTACATTAGCTTTGGAAGCACATTTGCCCTATTTTAGCTGGCAAACTTGCATTAGAAGCAAAACTGGATTATTTCCATCTTGAGCATCCTTAATCTGACTTCTTAAAGAAAAATAAAAAGCTTCAAGTTAATATTACAACCTTTTAAAGGTTGTCAGTTCCAATTTGCTACCTTAAAGAGACACCAATATACATCTTTTAAATTCTTCAGGCTTTCACATTCCTAAAAATTATTAAGCACATTAGTTCAAAGGAAATGGAGTAAGCAAGTGGAAATCAAAGGATGGTTCAAGCATGCATGAAAATAATGAAACGACATGGAGAACAGATGGCTGTTTCTGCCTGGCAGTTACGGTCAGAACTTTGCCATTAAGGCCCAATTATTTGAAGACATTTTGACATATATTGTGCTTTTAAACATCAAACTGGTATGTTCACCATGAACTTTCCAAACCTAACCTTAAAACTACAAACAGTTTTGAAAGGATCCTGGCCCTTTTCCTGAATGTTAAAGAAATACACCCCCCCCCCCGAGATAACTCTTGTTCAAGTCAAGATAGCCAATGAGCTGCTATAAAAAAAAACCGGGGGTATCTGATGCTGTTGCCCTTTGCTGATAGAAGGCATCAGTCAGGTGGAAGAGGAGGGAGATTTTCTCTCTCCTCTGAAGCACCCTGCACCCCCAAAATCTGCTCTGGGCTCCACAACCCTCCAGAGTAAATTTAGGGAAGTTCAGGGACTGTTGGGGGGCAGTCACTAAAAATTGCATCCCTCTCTGTTCTGCTCACACCTTCCATCAGCAAAGTGACAGCACTGGATACTACACAATATATAAGACAGGTCCGTGTTAAAATTATCATCCTCCTCCTCCTCCTCCTCCTCCTCCTCCTCCTCCTTCTTCTTCTTCTTCTGGCTAAACTATTCCCTCCAAGGCATAAAAGACCAATTTTGCAAGCATCCACTTACATAGCAGTTCATGTGACACCAAAATAACTTATATGATTTGAAGAGAAGAATTTGAAACCTTTGCAACAAAGCAAAGGGGTCGCTGACTCTTCAGATGTTTTCGAAATGTGCTGTGTTTCTTGCCTTCGGGCAGGAGGGGAGATTTTACTGTTCTATCTCGTACTGCAGTATTTTAGTTTCATTGTTTGTATACACACACACTATTCTTTTTGTAAACTGCTTAGACTGTCCTGGTATTAAGCGATATATAAATGTATTCAATAAATAAATAAAATAAATAAATAATCAGGGTAAGGAAATATGAATAATTCAATTAGGATAGTACCTCAAAAATCAGTTACTTTGGCCACCTCATGAGAAGAGAAGACTCCCTGGAAAAGACCCTGATGTTGGGAAAGATTGAGGGCACAAGGAGAAGGGGACGACAGGGGACAAGATGGTTGGACAGAGTTCTCGAAACTACTAACATGAGTTTGACCAAACTGTGGGAGGCAATGGAAGACAGGAGTGCCTGGCATGCTCTGGTCCATGGGGTCATGAAGAGTCGGACACGACTAACTGACTAAACAACAACAAAAAACACATTGTGCAGTCACTCTATAGTTTTCTATCAGTAACATACACTATCCCTTAAGCAATATAAGAAACTGGGTAGAAAACATTCATAATAATGCCAAGGTTGCAGGTTTGATCCCTGTATGGGACAAATGTATAATCCTCCATTCCAGGGGATTGGCTGAGATTATTCGCAGGGTCCCTTTCAGCTCTAACATCCTACAATTCGATAATTATGATGATGATGTCATAATTTACACTGAGAGCAGTTCTCAGATGAATAGCTGGCAGGCTCCCTTCAGATGTGAAGGAAATAAGTACCTATCCTATCTTTAAAAGACATCTGAAGGCAGTTTTTATTATTTAACGCTGTATTGTTTTTAATACTTGATTGGGAGCCGCCCAGAATGGCTGGGGAAACTCAGCTAGATGGGCGGGGTATAAATAATAAATTATTATTATTATTATTATTAGCTCTTAGAAACTACTTTGGCATATAAGCAGTATATAAATGAGTGACAATACAGTGGTGCCCCGCAAGACGAATGCCTCGCAGGACGGAAAACCCGCTAGACGAAAGGGTTTTCTGTTTTGGAGGCGCTTCGCAAAACGAATTTCCTATGGGCTTGCTTCGCAAGACGAAAATGTCTTGCGAGTTCCTGCGGGGGTTTTTTCCTTTCCCCCCCCTTTTTCTAAGCCGCTAAGCCGCTTATCTGCTTATCTGCTAAAAGCCGCTAAAAGCCGTCAATGATGCCTTCTAATCCGCTAAGCCGTCAATGGGCTTGCTTCGCAAGACAAAAAAACCGCTAGACGAAGAGACTCGCAGAACGGATTAATTGCCCGTAATAGCATGCTCCTTCAATC
The DNA here is from genome assembly GCF_964252035.2 of Podarcis erhardii. Lineage (NCBI taxonomy): Eukaryota > Metazoa > Chordata > Lepidosauria > Squamata > Lacertidae > Podarcis > Podarcis erhardii. The sequence continues at coordinate 93,811,603 of NC_138507.1, forward strand.
TAAACATCCTGTATCAGCACATTGTGTTCTCCTGTCTATACATTTTTCCATTTCTTTGGTCATGTTGCATCCTGTCCTGGGATCTCTCATCCTCACCACTTCTCCATTATGCCCTCTTTTCCTGTTGCTGTTCCACAAACTTTGTCCACAATGTTTTTTTGTAGGTCTGTAGGGCTGGGTAGATTGATTGTCAAGGTCCTTTTTTGGAATTTTAAGAAATGTTTCCCAGATTTTTTCAAAAGAAAAAAAAATCTCTAACACAATTATTTATGAAAATTGCAGGAGGTAGGCACCATCTTGGAAAATGCATGATCTTTCCCTCCCCCTGACACTGTTATACAGGAGGCCTCTTCTAAGAGGTTGCCTGCTATAACACACATATCCATCGCCATAACAAAAAACCCTCCCCCCACAAATAAGGTATATTTTCCCTTGTTTTTAATTCATTTGCCAATTCCTGCAGATTTAATTAAAACTTTTTATCCAGCTAAGATTTCCTTAGTGAGATGACAGACATAGTTCCTTTCATAGAATCATAGAGTTGGAAGAGACCACAAGGGCCATCGAGTCCAACCCCCTGCCAAGCAGGAAACACCATCAGAGCACTCCTGACATATGGTTGTCAAGCCTCTGCTTAAAGACCTCCAAAGAAGGAGACTCCACCACACTCCTTGGCAGCAAATTCCACTGTCGAACAGCTCTCACTGTCAGGAAGTTCCTCCTAATGTTTAGGTGGAATCTTTTTTCTTGTAGTTTGGAACCATTGCTCCGTGTCCGCTTCTCTGGAGCAGCAGAAAACAACCTTTCTCCCTCCTCTATGTGACATCCTTTTATATATTTGAACATGGCTATCATATCACCCCTTAACCTCCTCTTCTCCAGGCTAAACATGCCCAGCTCCTTTAGCCATTCCTCATAAGGCATCGTTTCCAGGCCTTTGACCATTTTGGTTGCCCTCCTCTGGACACGTTCCAGTTTGTCAGTGTCCTTCTTGAACTGTGGTGCCCAGAACTGGACACAGTACTCCAGGTGAGGTCTGACCAGAGCAGAATACAGTGGCACTATTACTTCCCTTGATCTAGATGCTATACTCCTATTGATGCAGCCCAGAATTGCATTGGCTTTTTTAGCTGCCGCGTCACACTGTTGGCTCATATCAAGTTTGTGGTCAACCAAGACCTAAATACTCCCAAGTAGAATAACAAGGACAAATCTTTCCGGAGCACATCCAGTCCCCCGCAAGGAGGACATGCAGTTGGAAGTTTAGTTCTTTATTGGCAAAGCACTTGAATACATCAGCTCCTAAGTGCAAGAATCTCAAGCACCGCTCTTGCTAAATAGACATCTCCTTCCTCTGACCTGTGCTCCATCCCAGCAGTTGGAGCACCAGGCCTCCTCCAGACCATTTAAACCAGTGATGGCAAAAACTCAGCCCTCCAGCTGTTTTGGGACTACAACTCCCATCATCCCAAGCTAACAGGACCAGTGGTCAGGGATGATGGGAATTGTAGTCCCAAAACAAGTTTGGCCATCATTGATTTAAACCCTCTCTTCTGATGTGGTGTGCACAAGCGACTTCTCTTGTGAGGCACCTCCACCTGCTCCTGTCGCCCCTTAAGCCCCTCCTTGACCTTGGAGACCGTGGGGAGGGGATGGAGGAGATTCTAAGGAGCCAACTCTCTCTGTGAAAATGTCTCTTCCACTTCTAAGCCTCGCTGCAGCTCTCCCTCTGCCTGCTTTTCTTCTGTCTCTGTCCGCCCAGCTTCTTCTTCTCCCCCTGCCTCACAGGTAGCACCGAACCCTACAAATCACCAGCTCCTTCTTCTGGGTCATCTTCCTGTCCCCTGCCTCCTCTGCCCACCCTTCAGGCTCCTGCCTGTTGCTGACAAAATGGCACAATGGCCACAAGAAAGCCATCATTGCAGAAACAACTGCAAGGGTTGGTTTTGCATTTCATTATCAGTTGCTTTTTTCACCAGTTGCTTTTGTTCTCAAAGCCTCCCTTGCACCTCACCCAAATCTCTTCATACCACTACACCACACAAATGTAATCTTGCGCACGTTAAAAGTAATTTAACATCTTGCTCAGTGACAGTTTTGAGACATTGGCATGTGGCCGACTTGCAACTGATACCACGGTTTAAATACCTTCCCAGCAAAGTTGCACATTAACTTCAAAATACTCTGGGATTAAATATGTTTTTGTTTCAGTTACAAAGCTAATGAAAACCAAATGTCTGAATTTGTTTTAGCTCATGTAATGCACCAGGGATTTCACTTAAAAGGGAAAGGTTTGAATAAACTTCCATTTGCTCAGATGAACACATAGAGCCAGCACTACACTATGCACAGATACGAGTCATTATCGACCAAGTTTAACACAGGGAGAAATATTTGATGTTTAAGTTCCTGGCTGAAATTGCTTCAGACACACAATATTTGAATATAAGTTTTACTGAATTGTACATGTATTTCAAAACTGCAAGTTGCTCACTGCAATAAATTTCAGAGTGCAATCCTATATACATGTATCATCCAAGGCGAAACCCACTGAGTTCACTGGGTCTTACTCCATTGTAAATGTGTACAATATAGACAAGTCAGTTTATTAACATCCTAGAGAAAACACTCCTCATCATGCTGAGACAACTTTATTAATTCTGGTTTTAAGATGTTTAATTTTAAAATGTTTTGAGTGTGTTCCACTTGTCTTTAAGAAGTCAGCAAGAGCTGTTGAGAACAATAAAATCAAAGTACATGCGACTGGACATTTCAAAAGTCTTGTTCTAAGGAAGATATGTGAGGAATCTTTTATTTCAACATTTGTATCCCACTTTTCTACATCAAAAGATCTACAAAGCAGCCTATAAAAAAATTGAAATGTACCATTAGAGAGAAAAATAAAAAACAGCAGCATAACCAGTGAAACTCAAACAAAATTAAACCATTTAGTCAGAAACAGTAAGGAAGCAGAGCTGCTAAGACAGCAAATCCTGAAGTAACCACATATTGATAAAAGTAAGTTTTAACTCTGTGCCGAACAGTAAAATCCTATACATCATTCTACTCAAAAATAAGTCATATTGGGTTCAACGGGGGTTTACTCTTAAGTAAGTAGGTACAGTCACTGTTACCTTAGTCAGTGTTAAGTGCCCTCCCCTCGTGTAAGGAAGGCATTTCACAGACATGATGCTACAAATGAAGAGGTCTTCACCGGCTATGGTACTTCTGGTTACGAACTTAATTCATTCCAGAGGTCCGTTCTTAACCTGAAACTGTTCTTAACCTGAAGCACCACTTTAGCTAATGGGGCCTCCCGCTGCTGCTGCGCCGCAGTTGCACGATTTCTGTTCTCATCCTGAAGCAAAGTTCTTAACCCGAGGTACTATTTCTGGGTTAGCAGAGTCTGTAACCTGAAGTGTATGTAACCTGAGGTACCACTGTACAGTACTTCCAGTAACAGAGGCTGCATACTTCTCAATATCAGTTGCTGGGAAGCACATGTTCTCTCTCAGGTACCTAGAGATGTACCTCTTCTCTCTAAGATTTTTTAATAAAAAACCCACCACACATTGATATGGGAAACAGCAGTCCTTCAAATAACCAGGTCTCAAATTATTTGGGGTTTTAACATCAGAACTTTGAAATGTGTCCAGGAACAATTTGGTGCACTGCAGATCTTTCAAGAGTGACAAGATATGCTCAAACTGGCAAATTGAAACTCAGGAACCCCGGCAGAATAGCATAATATATAGCACAATGGCTCAGCAGGGGAGGAAATCAATAAAAATCTTTAGCTAGCCAAATAACTTGCTCTAAAGTTCGCTTGGAATCTCAAGGCTGAAATAGATTAACCATAGGACATGTCACTGAAAAACTCACGCAAAAGAGTTTTGCCAGGTTTAGTTCCTGCAATAAAATTCTGCCTTCCACAGCGTTTTAGGATTGGCACAGCATTCCAGGCAGCTGTTGAAGATATGGAGCAGTACGTATTTGGCTCATGATCTAAGGTGATGAAGAAACACATTACGGGTTTTATCCAGTTCTGATGTGTTTCCAGCCTAAGTGTCTTTCAGAGCTATGGCCAACATTGGTTGTGAAGGATGATTTATAATTTTACACATGCTCTTCCACAGCAATGCTTTTATCAGTTTATACAGCGTTTCACAATTAACCACTTGTTGTCTGAGGTTTCAGAGATAAGCAGCGCTCTGATGACTGAAGCAGTTTCATCTGCTGCTTGAAATATATTCATCCATAAAAGTAATTTGTGCAGATTTGACTTTACCTCTGAGTAGATAGATTGTTCTGATTTCTTCCTGTACATTAAAGCAATATATATAGGTATAGTGTACTACTGAACAAACAGCAAGCACTGGTTTTCAAATGGGTAAAAAAGCAGCAGAATATAAGTACCGTATTAAGTATTGGTGAAATTTCAAAATATTTGAAAAAATTAAAAATTCAATTGGGAATATTTTATGATTGCCTTTTAGCTGGTACTGGTAGAGAGGCTAAGTCACCATCCCACAGTTAACCACTGAAGAAATAAAGCTTGTAGATCTGTTCTAGAGTGCATGAAAACAGGTATGACTTTCCAACTTTAGATAAGAAGCCACCACCTCCAGAGCCAACACAAAACTGAAATAAAGAAGACTGGGGTAAGGGTGAACACTGCAGAAAGGGGAAAGGGAAAAGCAAGCACCACATGTGTTTTCTTCAGAACTGATCCAAAATAGTTTTCTTTACATCTTGCTAGTCACTTTCTAGAAGGCCATAAATAAATCACAGACATTTTTTAAGCAGTGCTTGAAGCCAGCTATTGGGGGGGGGGCAGCTTTCAAGCCATAAAAAGCACTAGAGGCAAAACAATATTCAGATGTGAATGTATGCCAAAGTGAAAACCTATATTTTAAGAACCCTTTTGGACAAAGAAGCATGCATGATGTGCAGGCATGTCTGAAGCCAATGTGACACATTAGAAAGCAAGCAGGAACAAGTTTCTCAGACATAGCAGTCTACTTCATGAGGGGCTGGTTCCAAAAACTGTAAAGCTGCAATCTTAGGGATATTTACTAGCAAGCAACACACCCCCCCCGAACTTGGGAAGGCTTACTTCCAAGTAGTACAAAGCTCTAAGCATCTACATAAAACTGTCAATGGGACGTTACATTCAACTGCAACAGAATTCAGGTTTTTTTACAGACATCTTTTAGTTACCAATAGTAAAATTTCAGAGGACTATTGTTTACGATAATGACAAACCTTGGGACAGCTTATCTTCTTATGTAATTAAAGCGTTGCGTAATCTAGCTAAATCTTTACTCCTGCAATTAAACTCCAACAATACGAATTTTTAAATTCCTGGCAGTCTCAAGCAAAGCTCACATAGCTATTCATTAAGACACTATGGTGGTGCTGAGTTTTAGATGTGCAGATATTAATTCACCCTTTCCATCTCCTAGGCTGCAATCCTGGATATATACTTCCAAATAAGCAAACCTGCTGATGGGGGGGGGTGTGGCATGTACTCCCTTTTTCTTCTCATTTCCTCAGCTACAAATTATGAGAACATTATACCACACCATATCATGAAAAAATGGGCTGTTGCTATGTTGTTTGCTAATACCACAATTCTTGATTAAATATGCAGTTATCTGAAGTCACACATAAAAGGTAAAGGTAAAGGACCCCTGACAGTTAAGTCGCAAACGACTCTGGGCTCATCATCTCGCTTTACTGGCCGAGGGAGCCGACGTTTCTCCACAGACAGTTTTTCCGGGTCATGTGGCCAGCATGACTAAGTCACTTCTGGCAAAACCAGAGGAACACACGGAAACACTGTTTACCTTCCCACTGGAGTGGTACCTATTTATCTACTTGCACTTTGACGTGCTTTTGAACTGCTAGGTGGGCAGGAGCAGGGACCAAGCAATGGAAGCTCACCCTGTCGTGGGGATTCGAACCACCAACCTTCCGATCAGCAAGCCCTAGGCCCAGTGGTTTAGACCACAGAGCCACCCAAGTCCCACATAAAACCCACTAAATGAGGTGTGGGGTAAAAGATCTGGCTGGCTGGCTGGCTGTTGGGCTGCCCCACCCTGTGCGTCGTTTTGACAGACCCACCCATCACTCAACCACCTCATCTCACCCTTTAAAAAAACAACAACCCAACCCTCTTATAATTCTAGTATTGTTAGCAAAAAAGGAACCCAGAATAATCTCTCACTGGAGCAAGCTCACTCATATACAGTCATACCTCGGGTTACAGATGCTTTTTTTCAGGTTACGGACCCACCAAAACCTGGAAGTACCAGAACGGGTTACTTCCAGGTTTTGAGGGAAACGCTAAACTGTGCTTTGCACATGCACAGAAGAGCCGAATTGCAACCCGTGCATGTGCAGACATGCCGCTGCGGGTTGCGAACGTGCATCCCGCACGGATCATGTTCGCAACCTGAGCATCCACTGTATACTCTAACCTAGATAGACAAATTTGTATGGTATTATTTTTAGGCCACTTTTCCAAAAAATAAACCCTAACCAACCCTGAATGTCCCAACATAATTGTTTCCTCTCTCCCATCTATAATTGATTATGCTGTTTCACCACAAGAGTAGAAGGAACACATAGTTCAGTCCTGAGAGTCACAGAATTTCTTAAAAATCCACTACCCAATTAATATGGTCAAAACAAAATAAAAAAATTCTTCAGATACAAAAGTGTGCATGCACACAAAAGCTCATACCTAGAACTAACTTAGTTGGTCTTTAAGGTGCTACTGGAAGGAATTTTTTTATTTTGTTTTGACTATGGCAGACCAACACGGCTACCTATCTATAACTGGAACCAATTAATATGGGGCACTCTTTAAAAATTGATTAACCTAACCCATCTATCAATACACTGCAGGCTATAAATGATAGTGGTGAAGGAGACCAAGAAATGGCAAGATTTTCGAATAGAAGTTTAAATGGCCTTTTTGATGTGGGGAACGGCACACAGTAAACAAACAAGGATTAAGAAGGGCTGTATTTTAATTCTGAGACAGTAGAGAGTTCTGAGACAATGTTGGCCAGTTAGGAGCATCTTTTGCCAGAAGAAGGGGATATCTACCAAGCAATTTTGCAGCCTATGGCAAAGTCTTAACTAGCAACTTTGTTTGAATAGACTAGTAAGCATTTTCTTTGTTCAGACTTAAAGACACACACCCATGCAGTGAACGGTAATTTATGGTTGAGAAATAAAAGGTTTCCAATGAAGCATTCTTAGTTCACACCTTTAAATCAGCCATTAACCCTGAAGCACAACTGTAATGTGAGAAATATCATTCTTTAGCATTCCAGCTAAACCGGAGGTGTGTGAATTGTTCCCACAGTTAATCCTTTTTATTTTTTTAGCCCCCCAACAGAGCCTTGAATTTTAAGGTAAGTTTACTCTAGGACTAAATACACCTAACTTAAAAAGGAACAGAAGAATTCACTTCTCCTGTTTCTCAAGGTGCAAATATTTTACCATTTTAAGGGGTTACGGTTTTAAAATTGTGGATTTGTAACTAGAATGTGCAATGCAATGCAGTAAGCTCACAACTTGCACAACTTGTGCACATTCAGCTTTACAAGCGCGGCAAAAAATAAAATATAAATAAAAAGGGGCCAGAAAGAGGATGAGGTTCTGTGGGAAATTACTTTGGCAATCCCACCCACCATTGAACCCAACGTGTTTTGACTATACACTATTTTGGCTTTAGGTGTGTAAGTTGCGGGCTTATTGTCCTACTTAACATTTTCACAATGTTCAAGCAGTTTTCTATATTTCTTTTATTTAAAGCAATTTATATCCCATCTTTCACCCTGTGGTTATAATTTAGAATCATAGAATCATAGAGTTGGAAGAGACCACAAGAGCCATCGAGACCAAGCAGGAAACACCATCAGAGCACTCCTGACATATGGTTGTCAAGCCTCTGCTTAAAGACCTCCAAAGAAGAATACACACATAATACAAAGCCAAATTACACAAAAACAGAATCTTAGTTAAAATTAGAAGTACAGAATTCAATCCTTTATCTAATAACACTTCAATCCTAAGTCACTAATGATGTTCAAAGTCAGCGTGAAACAGAAATGCCTTAACCTGTCAGAATCCACCCATTGTAGGAGTCTGCCTGTTATTGGGAGAGGGAGAGCAGGGAAGAAGAGTGTTTCAGAGCCAGGGTGCCACATTCAAGAAGACCCTGTTCCAGGTTCCCACCAAGTATAATGATAAGACAACCAACAGGGTATTCTCAGCAGATCTCAACTTACAATATCAGGAGAGGCACTCTTTAAGCTAAATGGCCCCAAACAGTCCAGAGCTTAAAATCAAAGTTAACACCTTGAATTGGACTCAGTGATGAACAGGTAGTCAGTGCAAATGTTTCCAAATTGTGTATGCCACTAATATGTCAGTACCCACACAGCATTTTGCTCAAGTTGCAGCCTCCAAAGCACCCTCAAGGGCATCTCCACAGAGAGCATCTTACAGTGGGCAAGCTGGGAAGCTACTAGGGCATGGACTACTGTGACTAAGCTATCTCTGTCCAGGAACACAGAGCATGACAGTTCCCATCAGCCCCAGCCAAAATGGCCTATTGTCAGGGATGATGAAAGGTATAGTCCAACAGCATCTGGAGGGCCACACATTCCCTATTCCTGCTTTAGGGAGAGTGCAACCTCACCCAAAACAATCTGTGAACCCAATTCCTAAACCCGGGAACTCCAGTCTGCAGCAACTCCATCTTGTCAAGGTTCAACCTTAGCTTATATAGAAATACTGAATGTTTGCAACACATTTTCAGAGAGGGGGAAATTATGTACTATAGTGAAGAAATTACATTTATTTAAAGGATTTCATAACAACAGTCATAGGTTTTTCAGACACAACATTTTAAATAAGCCTTCATCTGATGAAAGTAACTTATTTAAAAATGTGTCTGTGTAGGAAGGCCTTGGGATGCAGGTGGCGCTGTGGTCTAAACCACTGGGCCTAGGGCTTGCTGATCGGAAGGTCAGTGGTTTGAATCCCCGCGACAGGGTGAGCTCCCGTTGCTCTGTCCCAGCTCCTGCCCACCTAGCAGTTTGAAAGCACATCAAAGTGCAAGTAGATAGATAGGTACCGCTCTGGCGGGAAGGTAAACAGCGTTTCTGTGCGTTGCTCTGGTTTTGTCAGAAGCGACTTAGTCATGCTGGCCACATGACCCAGAAAAACTGTCTGCAGACGGCTCCCTCGGCCAGTAAAGCGAGATGAGCGCCGCAACCCCAGAGTCATTTCCAATGGGACTTAACTGTCAGGGGTCCTTTACCTTTTAGGAAGGCCTTACTGGGCAAGAGGGACGCGGGTGGCGCTGTGGGTAAAACCTCAGCGCCTAGGACTTGCCGATCGTATGGTCGGTGGTTCGAATCCCCGCGGCGGGGTGAGCTCTCGTCGTTCGGTCCCAGCTCCTGCCCACCTAGCAGTTCGAAAGCACTCTTAAGTGCAAGTAGATAAATAGGTACCGCTTTACAGCGGGAAGGTAAACAGCGTTTCCGTGTGCTGCATTGGTGCTGGCTCGCCAGAGCAGCTTCGTCACGCTGGCCACGTGACCCGGAAGTGTCTCCAGACAGCGCTGCCCCCTGGCTTCTTAAGTGAGATGGGCGCACAACCCTAGAGTCGGACACGACTGGCCCGTACGGGCAGGGGTACCTTTACCTTTACCTTTTACTGGGCAAATTTAAAATGTAAATGCAGCTCAACTACACACACTTACTATGGTCTACTTTCAAGACTTATTTCAGATACAGAACAGTTCCAAATCACTAGTTCTGAGAAGTAATACAAGCTTGAGTGAAATATCTTCTAAAAAAAAGCTTAGCAGTCAGTCAGTACAAAGAGAAAAGTCACAGTCAGAAAACGTTGTGAGAGAAGCTTCTTCAATACTATACAATACATGCAAATAAGTGCTTAGCCTCACATGGTTTCAGCATTAATTAAAAACACCCACACATAATGGAGAATTTCTAATACTACTTATATTGCAAAAAGTTACTAACCCACTTTTAAGAGCGCAAGAGCACATTAAGTCACTGTCCATCAGTTCTGCCCCTCAATTTCCCCCTCCCCAGGGATTCCTCCAAAGTAGCATGTGAGCATCTTCTGGAAATGCTATTAAGGCTTAAAAAAAAAAAATTAGTCTGGCTTTTGGTGTCTGGTATGGTGGAAGAGTTTTAATAGTAGGTTTTATTTTCACTGATTAGGCTTTTTAATGCTTTTAAAACACTGTTAAGCTGCCACAAATCTTCAGGATAGAGTTTTGTGTACAAGCCATTAACATCTGAAGAGGATTCCAGAAAGATGAAAAATATTTATTGAAATTTTATGAACTGAGCAGTTTGGGGGGAGGGTTTCAAAACTTAGTTGTGCTTAGGCTTTTTTCCCATTGATTTTACAACTCTAGCCCTATTTGGGTGGTTGCTGGGGGAAAAAGAACACTCAGATGATCCCAATCATGCAGGCTTGACAACAGATTTGAAATATTCCAAGATGTTGTCACCTGACATCTGTCTCATGCTCATTCATACACCCCTTGGCTAACACCTAGTGGAATTATCTGAAATGTTCCAAAACGTGGCTAAAAATTCACTACAACTCATTAGACATTGCATGTGAGTGACAAACTGTATCCTTCCAGAATACCTACCCCACCTGTTTCCCATCACTTTGTGACTTTAGGATTTAAGCTACCAGGAAAAAGAACAAAAAACCTTAACTCTGGTCTGTTAGCCAACTTTAAGAGGGTGACTAATCTCAAAGAAGAATACTGTACATAGCATTTGAAAAGAGATGCTTTATGTGGGAAACTGACACATACTGCTGTAAAATATGAAGATTTAGGAGTCAGCATTGTAAGAACTCTTATTTCTTTCCTGGAAAACCCTTTAAAACATATTCCGAGTTCCAATGTTTGACACTGTCTACATCTCCAGTGCAGAAGCAGGGGGTGTGGGGGAAGAAGAAATGTTCATACTTATTCTGGGATGACCCAGAATAAGAATAACCCAATATCTGAAATAGTAACAGGCCAAAATATGGCTGAAGGCCACTTCCATTTCACTAACAAAAAATCCTTGAGGCACAACAGAGAAGTTAGAGCATCTTTCTCCAAGCTTGTGCCTTCCAAATATTTTTGGACTACAACTCCCATCAACCAATGTTCAGTAATGATGTTCAAAGCATCTGAAAGGTTCTAGGCTGGGGAAGGCTGAGTTTAAAGGGTTGCTTCTTTCCCCTCTTCCTCCACCAGATGTGCTGGAAAGTATCCAGAATTCTACATCCCATTCCAAACAGGAAACCTAAGCAACTACTAAAATCAGCTGGATAGCCGATGAGGTGCAAAGGTTTACATTACTACTGAATAATTGTTTTGTTTCTAATTTAGCCATGCTCTACCTTAAAAATTCATCAACTCAGGAAATTCACATGATTGTAGGTTTGCTGAGGAGCACTGATATGTAAAAAGGTTCACCTTATAACATTTTTATGATGGTCCTACTATGCTGTTGATATACATGTAATGAAATCCTATACAAGTTTACTCAGACCTAAATCCCGCTTACGTTCAGTGGGACTTACTCCCAAATACGGTAAGTATGCCAAGGGTTGCAACTCTAGGTTCACCTCCGTTTAAGGGAAGACCAGCCAAGGTTCTTCTGACATGTGGAACATTAGGTCCGTGGGGTTGCGGCGCTCATCTCGCTTTATTGGCCAAAGGAGCCGGCATACAGCTTCCAGGTCATGTGGCCAGCATGACTAAGCCGCTTCTGGTGAACCAGAGCAGCGTATGGAAACGCTGTTTACCTTCCCGCCGGAGCAGTACCTATTTATCTACTTGCACTTTGACGTGCTTTCGAACTCCTAGGTTGGCAGGAGCAGGGACCGAGCAACAGGAGCTCACCCTGTCACGGGGATTTGAACCGCCAACCTTCTGATCGGCAGGTCCTAGGCTCTGTGGTTTAACCCACAGTGCCACCCGCGTCCCTAATAAAAATAAGTTACCTTTATTTATTTCTCTTGTATTCATTTGTATCAATGAGCTATGTCTGAGTTCTTTTATGACGGGCGGGGACTGAAAGGGGAAATTAAGGGGGAAACCAAATGTTGTCAATGTGTTTATTTTTTAAAAAAACTACACAAACACACAAACAGTGGAAAATGACATGTTCTAACCCACCTCAATGATAAAAGAAATACTGTCAAGCCTTGATATATTTGGAAGAGGGGAGATGAACATAAGCCTTAGCTTCCAGTACTTTAAAAATGCAATCCCTGTTGCAAACTCAAACTAAATTCTGCCCCCTCTGAGGTAAAAAATAAATAAGTGGAATAATATCTGGAGCCTCTGTTTCTACTACAGGGTAATAAAACGACCAGAGCCTTTATTAATTCTGAACAATCCAAGACAAGCAGCAGTCGTTTTATAAATGTTATGGCTAAAGTTAAAAGAGCTTTCTTTGCTTTGAATATGTGCTTAGCACAGGAATGTAAATATTCTGATGTAGCAGATTCTTGTACACCAGATAATTAACCAAAGGATTATTGGGACTGCGGCTCACTGAACCAGCACAGAAGGTCCCATGTACACTCTCAGACACCTCCAATTAAAGGCTCTCAGATGCCAGGACTGAGAAACAAATGAGACCTTGAGTCTGCTGCTAGGCGAAGTAAACAATACTTAACTAAATGGATGAATGGTCTGACCCAGCATACAGAAACTTTATATGATAATGCATTCAAATATAATTTCAATTAACCCCAAAAGGCAGTGAAATTCCCTACTGTCTCTGACTTAAGTGTCAGAGATGGCTTTGGAATTGGATCCAATTTTAGGGCAGGCAGGCGACACTAGGTTAAAATGGCCAACAGTCATAATGATGGAAACTGAAGTCTAACAAGAACTGGAGGGCATCATACTGACTAGCCTTGGACTAGACAAACCATGTGGTCCTTTCCCTCAAATTCCACCTTCCATGTTTGACCTTCAGTCAACATGTATCTTTTATCTGTAAAAGCCCCTTTAGAAAGATACCGTATGTGTGCATAAGCATCCTCTTAATACCCAATTCAAACACACACGAATAAAAATCCAGCATCACAGAAAATAACTAATTAAAGGAGTCTTATTCGAATCAAAGAATGAGCCATCAGTGGAACATTTCCCATCTCCCTGCGAAGTAGAACAGGGTTCTGTCAGATGATGTTTCTAATAATAACATGACCAGACAGCTCTATTTGTGGAGATCACAAAGCACCTTTTCAGCAATTCCGATCCCCAGAGTCCAGTCCTCAACCAGCAACATAGGAAGTGGCCATATGCTGAGACCATTGGTCCATTTAGCTCTATGATGACTGGAAACATCTCTGCAGGCTCTCAAGACAGTGGCCTTTTCCAATCCTTCCTACAGATGCAAGGGAGAGAACCTGGGACCTTTTCTGTGCAAGGTATGTGTGCTTTACAACTGAGCTATACGAAAGTCCCCATACACAGATGGAGAACAGCACAGACTGTGTTGCCTTCCTAGCTCTTTTCACATATTTAGTTGAATAAAAGATCCCTTAAATTCCCCACGTCACCTCCAATGCTCCTTGTGCAATTTAGAATCCAAAAGGAAGCACATCATACTCAACACAGCAGTAGCCAGAGTAGTGTCTTCCAGATGTTGTGGACTACAACTCCCATCAGCCCCAACCAGAAAGTGATCAAGCGTGATAGCTAAATCAACATCACTACCTTGATTATGCCTGCCAGAACTTGAGTCAAGTTTCCTCCCTAAAATATACAGAACACCACATACAAGGGGCATGTTTGCATGTGAATAGTGCAGGGAAACAAAGCCGTAATGGTGATGAAACCTAGATTTGGGGTGAACCTGAGGAAAGCAACAGTCTACCTAAGGAAATCCTCCTCCGTTCCAGAAGATGGATACAGTACTAACAAAGAGTCGGATGTGAAGCTCATTTTGGGTATGCTGGACCTTATGCACCACTGGAAAGGGGTTTGTGAGGCGGGTAAGAGAGAGGAAAATTCTACACACTTTGCAAACAATTGCATACGAGAGTTGTCACTGAGACCCGAGAGAGAAGATGCTTAAGCTCTTCAAGAGGGAGGCGGTTGTAAGTAAAAAATCGCAACTCTTCACTTTTAGCATTATTTAGGAGGAAGGGTATTGCAGCCAACCGTAGAGCCAGGCTTGCAGAAATGCAAGCCCTTCGTTCGTCCCCCAGTTTGCTGGGCCAAGCGCGGCTTCACGAGCAGCGGGACCCCCTCCTCCTCCTCCTTCCCCAGCGGGTCCTCGCGGCTCCCCCCGCAGTCGCGCGCTCACCTCCCCAGTCCGCACAGACAAGGCTGGGCCTCCTCTGCAACCGAGGCGCTGGCTACCTGTGCAAATCCCCGGGGCAGAAGCCCCCTGCCCGTCCCCACCCCGCGGAGCGCAGGACCAATTCCTACCTGGGTCGCTGCGAGGGGGCGGTCCCTGCCCGGCTTGCTGCTGAGGGGGCGCGTGTGGAGCTCGTCGCCCTCGTCGTCCTCCTCCTCCCCGTCCTCTCCCTTTCTCTCCGCGCCGCGTCTCTCTGCGGGGCAGGAAGTGAGCAGCCCCTCTGGCGTCCCCCGCCGTGGCCCTGTTACCATGGGACGGAATCCCTCTCGCTCCGGAAATCACTGCCGGGAAGAGGTCTGGGCCAGGGAGAGAGGGAGAGGGGAGGGGAGCAGCCGCCCATCTTGAGCGTGGCGCGCAGGCGACCCCGCCATCTTGAGCGTGGCGCCACCCCGACGCGGTCTAGGCTCGCTGCAGCCGCGGCTGGTATAGGGCAGCGGGTTTTCCAGGAGCAGGGAGAGGTGGAAAAGCTTGGCGGCTGGTGCGCGTGCCCTTGCTCCTTTCTAATACGTTTACCCCTTTGAGGAGGGGAGGGATATACTACCATTTTTTGACTCAGGGTCTCATAAAAACCTAGATCGAATTGCGAAATGCAGCTTGGGACGGTTAGATTATATACTTGAAATGCATGGTTTGAATGTATGCCGGATTCTTGGGGTGGGATAGGCATCTAAGCCTTGCCCCCATTTCTCTTTCTCCTTTCGTCGCCCTTGTGTTGAATTTTAGATTGGAAGCCCCTCGGGGCAGGGATCTGCTCCTTTTATACTCTGTAAAGCGCTATGCACGCTGATGGTGTCATATGAATAACAACGCAGGGAGCTCTCGCCCTTCTTGTAAACTTCCAGCGCCTCTCCCCATATGAACCAACCCCGGACCCTGCAATCACCACCTGAATCCCTTTTCTGGCTGCCCTCTCCCTGGGTTTCCATCCAAAAGATGTAAACAAAGAAGGGGTCTTTTCTGTGGTGGCTCCTCACTTGTGGAATGCTCTCCCCAGGGAGGCTCCATGCTGGTGCCAACTTTTTCCATTTTAAACACCAGGCAAAAGAAGTTCCTTATTACATGCAGTTTTGCCTATGATTTGAATGGCTTAAAGTATTTGTTGCCTCTTGTACGGCAGGATCTGCAAGTCCTGCCTTTTATTGGTACAGATGTGTTGTTTAAGTTTTTATTGGTGGTTTACTATAATTTGTTCTAAACTAGAGTTTATATTTTGTTTGCTTTGAGTCACCTGGGAAGAAAGTGAATGATGATGATGCACAGCAAAGGCAAAAAATAATGAGTGGGGGGACGACAAAGTAGAATATGGAAGGAAGGAAAGTAGGAAGGAAATGGTAGATTTGAAAGAGACTGAGGAAACACACACACACAAACAAGTTGACCACAGGGAGTATGCTGGATGTTACTGTAAATGAATTTCTCCTAAGTCTTAGCATCCAGTTGGAGTCTGAAAGAAGTTCAATGAAAAGGTGGATTCACATGGCTGTGGAAGAATGATAAAGTAGCACTGCCCTTTGGATTACATAGACATTTCACATGTCTGTCATGCTAGGAGGTGATCCTGCTCGTAGAAACGGATAGGGGAATAAGGGTTAAATTTTGTCAATTTCCCCTTCAGCCTCCTTCATTCTGAAGCATCCCCAAGACTCCTGAAGCATATTTGTGGAAGGACCTTTACGGGGAAGGGGATGCTGGTAAAAAGCACTCTTAGCAACTTCTGCTAGCTGCAATTCTATAGGTAAAGGTAAAGGTACCCCTGCCCGTACGGGCCAGTCTTGCCAGACTCTGGGGTTGTGCGCCCATCTCACTCAAGAGGCCAGGGGCCAGCGCTGTCCGAAGACACTTCCGGGTCACGTGGCCAGCGTGACAAAGCTGCATCTGGCGAGCCAGAGTCGCACACGGAAATGCCGTTTACCTTCCCGCTGGTAAGCGGTCCCTATTTATCTACTTGCACCCGGAGGTGCTTTCGAACTGCTAGGTTGGCAGGCGTTGGGACCGAGCAGCGGGAGCGCACCCCGCTGCAGGGATTCGAACTGCCGACCTTTTGATCGGCAAGTCCTAGGCGCTGAGGCTTTAACCCACAGCGCCACCTGCGTCCCTTCAATGTCTATTCTATAGACATTGCCAAATCCAGGAGAATCCCCAGGCTGTTACCTTGGTCCTTTGAGGGAAGTGCAACCAAGTTCAAGACAGGTTGCAAGCCTGCATCCAGATCAGCCTGCTGCCCTGTCCTGACTTTGCCTGAAGAAGCAAAGACATGTCTCTCTGTGTGAAGGAATAATGCCTTTGTTTAATATGGTGCTCTGCAGTTTATATAAGCGCTTGTTGTTTTTTAAAGTCTGCTTTCCAGTTTATTGGGGTCACATTAACAAAAGGTGGGGGTTTTTTCATTGATTAGGCTTATTGGTTAATTAATTAAGGATTTAAGCCCTAATTTTCATCCATTACATAAATGCTGGAAAGGTGAAATGCTCAAGGAAAGAATATAGCTGGGGCACCTGCATTTACTTGAAGAAAAGCATGCTGTTTTCAACCACAGGCAGTCAGACCTGGGGAGCAATTTGGCATATAATTGCTACCACCTCCTAAGGCACAGGACGTCTGACTTTGTTCCCTTTAGCAATGAATTATGGGGGGGGGGGGGGGAGATACTGAAGTGTTTTCAATTGTGTAACTTTTAAATTATGAAACTTTTGAATGGTGGTTTTTTTAAATAGGAAGGTGCCATTAAGAACAATGTACTGTTGATATACTTACATTATTTTCATGCTTTGCTGTGAATCTCCCTGAGTATCCAGAGATAAGATATGCCCACGAAGCGATTATGACTAATAGCTGAGGACTGTAAAACTGAAGTATAAACAAAGCAGGAAATAATCGCAGCTAGACTGCTTTTTCACCATTTAAGTGAAGTATTCAAGAGTGAGGCTTAGAGTGGCTGGGGAAATGCAGCCAGATGGGCAGGGTATAAATAAATTATTATTATTGTATATAGACCTTGCTGGCTATGAAAATCTGAAACGGTGGCCCTGACATAAAGCTCTTGTCATGGTACAGATAATCCTTCCCATGGACACCAGGTTGTTTCTGTACTCTCACGTCTTCTCAGAGAAGGGGAAAGAGTTGAAAGGGATGATAAGAATATTTCTGACTCAAGCCTTAACACTGTTAAAAATTCACTCTCTTGCTCTGCATAACAAACATAATCCCCTCAGGAACTGGATAACCTGTCAGTTGCCAGATTCACATACTTACATAAATATATTCTTATCTATGGGGTTTTATGCTCAGGGAGGCTCCAATCCCCTATAACCTTTGAGTCCCAAAAACATTTTCTTTGCAGACAGCTGTGCCTTACACTAGATCTGACATCTTTTTTCTGGCAAGGTTCCTATGGGTTTGGTGGGGAGGGGGCTAACACGTGAGCTTCCAAATGTCATTGGAAATACAATTCCCATCACCCCTGATGATAGCCCTTGCTGCCTTGGGCTGCTAGGAGTTAGAATCCAACATCTGGGGGTGGGGCACAGATTAGCTACCCCTGCTTTCATAACTGCTGTAATAGGAGAAAGCTGCACCCGTTGAATTTAAATTAGTAGGCAGATTTTAAAGCCACAGAGTCTCCAGCATGAAGAAAAGGCAGCAGCCTAATTGGAGACCTTTATTCCATCTAAAATAGCAGGTGTTTTCCCTGTGATAATATTCAGCTATGTTCGATGGTCACACATCATACTTCGCTGAATAAAAAAGGCTCTGGCAACTGATGCTTCTTCTCACCTTTACAGTGGGAACTTGGGCAATAAACTGGTGTTCATCTCTGTAGGATACATTCGAACTTATTGCCTCTGAGCATTTGTGAAGTCTGCTCCTTTAGTATTGTATCTCCAGATGGAGATTCTGGGAAGATTTGAGGCCCAGTGTGTAACTTTAAAAAAAACAGCAACACCTTTTTCATTAAGAGAATCGTACTAATTCTGGTTTATCAAATAATCTCCTGAGACAACCAGGAAATTGTGTAGAATGTACGATATACATTGAATGATGCAAACAAGAGTCATACAGTGAGATCAATTTCCTATAAGTGTAACTTTAAATATGCTATCCGATTCTGTTTGACTGGTTTAGCATGATGACCTCATCTTTGACTGGAGATGGAGGAAGGCACTGGTGTTATTTTGTCCAGTTGATAAATCACTTGGCCTGGAAACCAACTATAGCAGTGGTGGAATACCTATGGTCCTCTAGATGTTGCTGGACTGCAACCCAGCATTCCTACTGGTTACGCTGGCTGGGGCAGATGAAAGCTGGAGTCCACATCTGGAGGGCTAAGAGTTGTCCCACCACTGTTGTAGAGCCTCCCCGCTTCTGTCTTTGCCACCTATTCCCATGACTACAGTTCAAGACTAGGTGTATTTTTTAAATTATTTTTTTTTGGATGTCTGGTCATTTTGGGGAGACCCGGAGGTGCTTTGAAAAGCCATCATTGTACTTTGCATGCTGTGCCACAATATTTGGTAAAACAGGGTGTACAAGTTTCATAGCTGCACACTGTGGTTCCGCTCCTTTCTCCTGGGCCATGTCCAGAAAGTGGTTTGGGGGATGAGTGTTCAGATCCCTGGGCTCTCACTTCTGGGGTACCTCAGGGTTCCGTCCTCTCCCCCATGTTTTTTAACATCATATGAACCTGCTGGGAGAGATCATCAGGGAGTTTGGGCTGAGTGTTCAGCAGTATGCAGATGACACCCAGCTCTACCTCTCTTTTAAATCAGTACCAGTGAAGGCCTGGAGGCAGTTGGAGGATGGATGGCGGCTAACAGATTGAGGTTGAATCCTGACAAAAAGTACTGTTTCTGGGGGAACGGGGCAGGCGGGTGTGGAGGACTCCCTGGTCCCGAATGGGGTAACTGCCCCTGAAGGACCAGGTGCACAGCCTGGGAGTCATTTTGGCTGTCCATGGAGGCGCAGGTTAATTCTGTGTCCAGGGCGGCTGTCTACCAGCTCCATCTGGTACACAGGCTGAGACCCTACCTGCCTGTGGACTGTCTTGCCAGAGTGGTGCATGCTCTAGTTATCTCCCGCTTGGACTACTGCAATGCCGGTGACCCGGAAACTGCAAATAATCCAGAATGCGGCAGCTAGAGTGGTGACTGGGAGTGGCCGCCGGGACCATATTAATACCGGTCCTAAGAGATATGCATTGGCTCCCAGTACGTTTCCGAGCACAATTCAAAGTGTTGGTGCTGACCTTTAAAGCCCTAAACGGCCTCACTCCTGTATACCTGAAAAAGCGTCTCCACCCTCATCGTTCAGACCGGACACTGGGATCCAGCGCTGAGGGCCTTCTGGCGGTTCCCTCATTGCGAGAAGTAAGGTTACAGGGAACCAGACAGGGAACGCCCTTCCATCAGATGTCAAGGAAATAAGCAGCTATCCTATTTTTAAAAGACATCTGAAGGCAGCCCTGTTTAGGGAAGATTTTCATATTTAATATTTAATGAACCCTTGAGTCACATTTGGCAATGATATCTCAGGGGCATTCCATAGAGGACAGACAGACAGCCAAACAAACACAAGCCACTTTCCAAAATGTATAGTAGATTCTTCCTTGAATAAAACAAACACTTTGTGTCAATAAACCAAATAATTACTCCCTGACATGGTGGGCTGCTAAAGTGCCAATTCAAACCCAGATTACAACCACCAAATGAACAGGAACCATTTTCAAGTTGAATGAATTTGTTGTGAAAACAAAAGCAGCCATGTCTCTTTTTACTAGAAGTCTGTTGTCTTGGGACAACTTGAAAAGTCAACCTCAAAATTAGAGATTGTCGTGCAGTGCCACCTTGTGGTAAAATATAACGAGACTACCCCCAATTAAAATTGACGAGTTTATATTCTGGGCATGAATGGGTCCGTTCAGCATGAAGTTCCAGTAACAAGGCAAAGCTGTGTGGTTTTTTTATTCAAAGCATTCCATATTTAGATGTGCATCAAGTGCTTATTTACAAACTTGACAGTGGCTAAAGTTCATTTTGGACTGGGGAGGCTACCTTCTTCAAGTTCATTGACCACTGCGACAGTGTTTTCCAGAGAATATGCAGGTGTCTCTTTAGAATCAGTGGACCCATATCCAAAGCTCTGCCTCTCCAGGTGCTCTTTTTCATTTGATGCAACAGTCCCCTCCATCTCCTGCATCTCTTCTCCATCTTCATCACTTTCACTTTCCTGAAACGAACCCCCAGACAATAGCAAATTCAGGGCACAAAACCAAAACAATTTGTATGTCTTAAGGGAGGCATGTGACAACAGCTAAACAAATATTTTCTTATTTTACATAAGAGCCTACTGGATCAGGACAGTGGTCCAGGATGTCCACAGGAATCTCACATTCTCCTGTCTTGCAGTTTCCAGCTGACAAGCCAAGTGTCCCCATCTTATATTGGTGCAGCTTCCACTTCCTGCCCAAATGTATAACCTTACATTTGTCCCTACTGAAATTCATTTTGTTAGCTTGCGCCCAGTTCTCTAATCTGTCCTTAGCTTTAGATACCCCTCCCAATTTGGTGTCGCCTGCAAATTTGAAGAGCATCCCCTCAATTCCTTCATCCAAGTCATTTATAAAGATGTTGAACAACAACAGGCCCAGGACAGAACCCTGCAGCACCCCACTTGTCATTTTTTTCCAGGATGATGAGGAACCTTTACTGACCACTCTTTGGGTTCAGTCAGTCAACCAGCGTTCAACAGTGGAAAAGACTCTGAAGATAGTGGATCCTCCTTCATTGGAGATTTCAAAGCAGAGGTTGGATGGCCATCTGTCATGGATGCTTTAGTTGAGATCTGTGCATTACACGGGGTTGGACTAGATGACCCCAGGGGGTCTCTTCCAGCTCTACAATTCTATGATTCTATGACCGTGGAGGCAAAGCACAGCCATCATGGTTAATAGCCATTAATAGCCTTTACCAATTTTTTTATAATCAAGTGGTACTTAAATTTTGTGAAAAAAATAACATAAGTATTAAAAGTAAAGGGACCCCTGACCGTAAGGTCCAGTCGCGGATGACTCTGGGGTTGGGGTTGCGGCGCTCATCTCGCTTTATTGGCCGAGGGAGCCAGCGTACAGCTTCCGGGTCATGTGGCCAGCATGACTAAGCCGCTTCTGGCGAACCAGAGCAGCGCACGGAAATGCTGTTTACCTTCCCGCCGGAGCGGTACCTATTTATCTACTTGCACTTTGACATTCTTTCGAACTGCAGGATTGGCAAGAAGGGACCGAGCAACGGGAGCTCACCCCATCGCGGGGATTCGAACCACCGACCTTCTGATCGGCAAGTCCTAGGCTCTGTGGTTTAACGCACAACGCCACCCGTGTCCCTTAACGTAAGTATTAGTGGAAGCTGAAACGTAGCAGAATGGAAACAGCACTGATTGTGATAAACACATAACAGGACAGCCTCCCCATATTCCTAAGCCACAGCCCACCCTATTCAGTCTAAGGAAAAGCTTTTGGGAGCCCTCAGGAAGACACCAAGGGGGAGAAGGAGAGAGTGAAAATGTCACCTTTCCTCCCATCTCCTTTGCTGGTGTTTCTCTGGATGCAACAACATTAGAATTTAGGTATTTCATCAGTTGTAAAGGCAGACCTCAGACATTTTGAAGAAAAATAAGTGTTGTTGCTTCCACAGTCAGCCTCAGCACAGCTGGAAACCACTTTTGGGTTTCTGCATCAGAGGCTGACTTCTCACAAAACAGCGGGTGAAATGGTAAATCTGTACCTCGTTTGCCTGCTGTTTTGAGAAAGACTGGCCTATGATGCAAAGTCTATAAGCAGTTTCCAGCTGTGCTGTGGCTGACCCTTGCGGGGGCAGGGGAAAGAGAAGTCTTCTATATGACTCAAAATTGCATAAATTCAGGCTGGAGGTGTGAGAGAGTGCTATCTTAAGAAATGCTCCCCCATCCAACACTAAACTAGGTGTCAGGGAAAGGGACTGCAAGTTTTCTAGGAAAAGATGAAGTCTTGTGGAGTCCCACCTGCTACAAGTAATTCTTATCAGCTGTTTTGGAGACTTGCTTGCGGAAACAGTTAAAAGGGACCAGCAGGAATACAAGATGTTTGTTTTGGGAAGTGAGTGCTAACATGCCTTTAATATTCCCATGTAACCCAATTTCAAAAGGACCCTCCTTTGTTATTTCCTGCCAAACTTCACAGCCAGGCCCATTTTTCTTTGCTCTTCAGAGATCCCCACATCCAAAGCTGATTGCATTCCAGCTTCATCTTTATTGTCACTCAGCAGACTCACAAGAAAACAGGAGGGCTTATCCCTAGCAGCTTCTTAGCCTCCAATGAAACAGCCAGATAACCGGGCAATCGGTAAACAAACAGATTTGCTCTGAATTCTCTGAAGAGTTGCCAGAGAAAAGGAGGTCGTTCCCTGGAGATAAATTCAATAGGATCGGTGCTGTGGGCCTGAGCCATAATAAAGCAACCCTAATTAACCAAACACAAACAATCCCAGTGATCTTAATTCCTGTTGCTTTTGCTCCACTTGGAGCTAGACTACACTTACCTTGTTCTGTGTCCTGTAGTATTCGTCTATTGCATATTGATATTTGGATTCATTGAGTCCAAACAGCGCGGCGAACTTCCCACCAAGAAATTCGCAAGCTGTAAGGATATTGAAGAAAAACAGCAATTGGGACCTTCATCTTAGAGAGAGAGAATAGAAAATGGATAGAAGGGAAGTGGGAATCACCAGTGGATCCCAACGGATGCAACAAGCCACATCCCACCTGAGCTGAGCTCATGTTGATCTCTAGCTTGTGAGCAGAGTATGTGGAGACCAAAAGATGGGCCATAGGGCAACTTGGTTTCTGTGGACTATGGATGCACATTAATCCTCCCACACCATATGCATCACATTTTAACTTCCATTAAAATGGCCTCCTTCAACCTGGTGCCCCTCCAGATGTTGTTGGACTACAACTCCCATCACCCCCAGCCAGCATGGTTACTGGTCAGGGATGATGGGAGTTGTAGTCCAATAACATCTGTTGGGCCCTAAGCTGGGGGTGGCTATAGTAAGATAGGCCTTGTTCCTGGTTTGCTGGATGAAGATGAAGCCAGACAGACCTCCTTACCCAGGAGCAGAAGACTTAACCAATGTCCACAGACCCAACATGGGCATTTTTTTAAAGCAATTGTGAATTGATGTGGTGACTGTTCTCACCTCATCAATCTGGCAACCATATTGAAAAGGAAAACGCTTACTAAAAAAAGTTGTTGCTGCTATTCGAAGGACCCAAAATCGCAGGTAACTAGCCCAGGAGAGGCCAACCTATGAAACAAAAGCAACATTTTACCAATGACAGTACAGAAACTCATTTGCCACTCCATTAACAGCAGGATTATATATTTGAGATCGGGGCTGTGGATGTCTTTTTTGACCTTAGAAGACAAAATGTCTTCCTTACAACTCAGGTGGAGAAAAGGGCCTTTTTTGTCGTGGCACCCAGCATATTCAAATGCCCTCTTTTAACAAAGCTTGCTTAGACCCCAGTCATTGCCAGGTATATATATTAATGCTTAGGCCTTCCAGCACCGGTACCAACTGATGGTCATTATCGGCTCTACTGAGATTTTAAATTACCTGATGTCATATGCTGTGCACGTATATTGCTTTTCAAGCACATTCAAAGCACATTATTTTTGTCAAGAATTATGGGCGCTGTTGTTACAATTCCCAGCAACCTTGAACAAACGACAGTGCCCAGAATTCTTTGCGGGGGATGGGTGGGTGTGGATTGTGCTTTAAAGGTATAGTGTGTATGCAGTGGGAAATTAGATACATTTACTTTAATTGCTTTTTGTTTTGTGTTATTAGCTGCCCTGGGAGTATTTTTTTTTAATGTAAGGTTATATACAAATTTGCTGTTTTTAAAAACATTCTCACAGTGTCAGGAAGTGGATTGTGGTCACTTTCCTCCATATCTTCTTCCTCTGTACTGTATTCTTCCATCGTTTCACCACTTGTAAAATGAATAATCCTCCTTGGAGGTTTTCCCCCCTTTGAACCTTCATCTCCTGGCTGTTTGCCACCATTTTCTTCTTCCTGCTCATCAGAAAGATGGAGATCAGCTGAGACAATTTTAGGAAAATTGTGGGAGCATCCATATGCATCATTATTTTTATTTCGCTCACGGTGAGTTGGTAATAAGGTTGTGCGCTGCACATATCCTCTGTGTATATATCATATACAAATATGGAATCTACTTAACATTCCATTGCACTCTTTGCAACTTTTGGACACACTTTTAGAGTGACCAGGAAACTAAAAACCAAGCAGAGCTATGAAGACAAGAGCAGGCTTGATTCTAGGGTACGAGTCCTCCAGATGTTGAACTACAACTGCCATCATCCCTGACTACCAGCTATACTGGCTGAGGATGATGGGAGTTGGAGTCCAACAAATATCTAGAGGACACCATGTTGGCTACCCCTATTCTATGATAACAGGGAAGAAGTTCAGGACATACAAACACACCCCCATGACGTGCCTGAGTTGTTTTAAATTTGTGCTTAGCTAGAGGGAAAGTGTCTTCTCAGGCAGATAAAGTACAAAATATGAGAGTCTATATGTGTTGATTATGAAGAGCTCAGGGCTTCAGCACAGTCCATAAAATCATATTGTGCACTTAAAATATTTTGCACACATATTTTACAATGCATTGGGGGATCGTGCTAAAAACACATCTAGCTCTGGAGCAGAAAATTTTGTTTACTGTTCCTTTATCTCCCAGCTACTGTGACAAACAGCAGGGGAGTTAAAAGCAGGTTCAAAGGATTTTCTCTGCTGCCGTGTGCGAGGAATTATAATAGGCAGCTATTGCTAAAGATCTACAGTATTAAAAACCCACAATAGTCACTCACCTTCAGAATCCCTTGGCTCCCTTCCATCACAGGAATGAAACTCTGACTAAAATGCTGAAGAAATTGGGAGGAAAACAAGAAAACATAACTGGGCCTCCTCCTCTTTTGGGAACATTAGCAGCTCATAACTGAAGACACCAGCTAGGAAAAGCAGAGTTGCTTCAGGAGGGAATTGCACTCATAAAAAGGGCTGGCTGTATTTGAATTGTGGGTTGGGCTTTTCCCCTCATGCAGATCTAAATGATTGCAACAGAGAGGTGGAGAGCCAAGAGGAACAAGTACCTGCAAAAATGATAGTTTAGGAGGCTGCCAAATCTGCAATTTCTTTTTTCCAAATCTAGTTTTAGGGATTCATTTTCAGCACCTCCTTTTTGATGCCCTCCCTCCCTCAAAATGTTTAACAAGGTTAAAAGTCACAGTGGTATTTGCTCTTTCCCAGCAGTTAACCAGCCAGAATCAACGCCACACCTTTGTTGAATGGAGAGAAGCCGCTTGTGACCTGGGATGCCGCGCCACCTACTGCTTGTTTTGTGAAAGTGCCACGTGTTAGGAAGTTACACGTAGCAATCGCAGATCTTCTAGCTATGCTGCGGATTCCCGACAGAACCGACTTGAACAAGCCATTTAGCGGCGTAGCGTGGGTTGTCAGCACCCGGGGCAAGGCAAGTAATTTGCGCCCCTAACCCCTAACCTGCCGCCGCTGCCAGCTTCTTCTTGCTGCTGCCTGGGCTGGGGTATTTACGGTAAGGTAGCCACGGCGGCGGGGGGTCCGTGTCAGGTGATCTGAGGCGAGTTGCCGCTGGTGCTACCGCCCAAACGACACCGCTTGCACGGAGGAGGAGGAGGGCAGAGAGGCGAGGAAAATGCAACATGGCCCAGCAGCTGCGGCGGCGGCGGCGGCGGCGGGGCTGTGAGGAGGGGCTGCCTGGCGCGCCCTCCGCGGCCCTGACGTGCGGGGACCGCGGCGAGCGCTGAGAGCCGCTGCCTGCCGGACGCCTTCAGCCCGGACGCGCGCACAGCTCGTCGGTTCCGCGAGACATGGGGCTCTGCTACAGCCTGCGCCCGAGGCTCTTCGGTGACTCCGAAGGCGGCGAGCGCCCCCCCCATGTTGCGCCCGGTGCGGCCAGCCCCCCCTGCACCCCCCACGCTACGCCACTGAAGCCATTATCTCGTTTTTTAATCAGAAGCTTTTGTCGTATGCATAGCAAAGAATAAGGCATAATCACACTTGGTATGGGGATATTTATTTTGAATTTAACTGCTCCAAAGCTTGAATGATTCTGTCCCACTCTGATTCATTCTGGTAATAGGTTTTAATTTATAGTGTATCAAGGTATTCAAAATTATTAAGTCAGTCACTGTAAGTAGTCCTAACAACAGTCCTATAAGGTAGGCCCGCCTTTCTCAATTTTGGGTCCCCAAATGCTGTTGGATTACAACTCCCATCATCCCTAGATGGGCCAGCAGTCATGAATGATGGGAGTTGTAGTCCATCAACATCTGGTTGGGGGCAAGGCTGAGAAAAGCAGAGGTAGGCGATTCTCTGCATATCGCAAAGGGGCAGAGGTTAAGAGATGGGGCAGCCAGCTGCAAATAAGACTTGTGCCGCATGGGAAACTGTGAAGGCACATTATGGGATGTGTGGGCGGGACAAGTTGCTGTTGCTGCTGATATTCCAGTTTCCACGATTGCTTTGCCTCTGACCACCCTACTGAAAGATACTGGCTTGCCTAAGTCATGTGGGGAGCTCATAGGCAAGACGAATTTAACCTGGGAGATGTCCCAGCTCAAGCGTGTAGTTGTAAGACACTATAATATACAGTGGTACCTCAGGTTAAGAACTTAATTCATTCTGGCGGTCCGTTCTTAACCTGAAACTGTTCTTAACCTGAAGCACCACTTTAGCTAATGGGGCCTCCCGCTGCCGCTGTGCTGCTGTTGCACTATTTCTGTTCTCATCCTGAGGTAAAGTTCTTAACCCGAGGTACTGCTTCTGGGTTAGCGGAGTCTGTAACCTGAAGCGTCCGTAACCCGAGGTACCACTGTACAGGGAAGCACCTTAGTTTAATAGCACAAGAAAAGCCTGCTGGATCAGGCCAGTGGCCTCTCTAGTCCACCATCTGATTCTCACAAGCAGGACCCAAGCACAAGAACAGTCCCCTCTCCTTTGGCTTCCAGCAACTGATATTCAGAAGCATTGCTGCCTCTGATAGTTGAGAGTGAACATAGACATCAGGGTTAGCAGTATCCATCGATAGCATTATCGTCCATGAATTTGCCTCCTGCTTTTTAAAAGCCATTTGAATTGGCAGCCGTTAACAGCTGCTATACTATGGTTGAACTATGGGGTTGCAACATTGGTACTTTGGTTGGCGCTGGGCTCCTGGGATGTCATCAAGCATTTCCAAAGGATGAATGACAGAAGAGCCTTTGCATGAAAGCTAGTTGCTTATTTCACAAGGAGACTTTTGACATATAAACTTTTAGGCGCCAAAAAGAGCGAGCGCCAGAAGGATATGGAAGAATTCACATACACACAACCCCACAACAGCTTGCCGTAAAAAAGCCTGTCGTTTCCCCTGCCTGGGGTTAAGTCTTGAGAGAAGCAGAGGCTAACCGAGACTCTGTTCAATCAGGTAATAGGCAACCATGCAGGAATAATTCAACATTGGTTTGTAATCTGGCCTAGCTCGAGTAATCAGGTAGGTTACAGTCGTCAAACTTCTCCTTATAGTATCTTGACCCATACAAGTAGCATGTGATAATTCACAAAATTATAAGCAGCATCACAATTCTTAAGTGCAGAGTTGTCTTTGCAACAATACATTAATAACCAGCTGTGTGTAAGGCTGTATCACAGGACTTATCGGGACACAAGCAGATTTTTTTGAATTAACGGAATCAAGTACCTTTGACCTCAGTACAGGTTCTCACATGCTTAGACAAAGATGCTTAGCTATGATACATACTAATCTTTTGAGCTCGAGCACTGCACGCTCAATGAAAACTTGGGTGTAACACATGCTGCTTTAGTGTTTCTTCATTGAAAACCAATAATCCTACTGATTTGTCTGAGATATCCAAAGGGGAAATTAAGCTTTTAGGGTGGCATGTCTCTAACAAAGCTAGCTATTTCCTGTGAGCTAAAATAAAACAGAAAACAGTCAGAGGAGATTTCAGGCATACTGTTTATCATAGCATATTGTTTGTTGAAACTGCAGCTTATGCAGTTCTTTTTTATTAAAGGCCGTATCATGCCGACAAATTTATATATCTGGTTTAATAAAAATGGTTTTAACACTAGTATCCCAAGTTCTGTAAAGTCTCTTTAAACCTTGCATTACTCTCAGTTCATGTAAAACTATATATAATTTGTATAGTCCACTTTAACGCCCGGAGCATATCTAAAAGTGGTTTACAATAAAATAGTGTCACATTCAAATCTGGTACAGGGAAAGAAGTTACATAGCATAGTGGATAATGTTGGTCTAGGACATGGAAGATCGGGGTACAATTCCCACTCACCCACTGGGTCACCTTGGACTCCTTGGAGGAAAGGTGGGATGGAAATGTAAGAACAGTAAGTAAAAGCAATTATCCAGGCTGTATTTCCTGCCATAATAATAATTTATTACTTATACCCCGCCCATCTTACTGGGTTGCCCCAATCACTCTGGTGGCTTCCAAGAAAATATAAAGGGACAAAACAAAATATCAAACATTAAAAGCTTCTCCCTACAGGGCTCCCTTCAGAAGGTTGTATAGTTGTTCTGTTTGTCATCTGCAGGGTGGGTGCCACTACTGAGAAGACCCTCTGCCTGGTTCCCTGTAACTTTGCTTCTCACAGTGAGGGAACTGCCAGAAGGCACTTGGAGCAGGACCTGAATGATGGGGTGGAGACACTCCTTTGGCTTTAGTGGGTCTCTGTTGTCATACCAGGCAGCAGCTCCCACCAAAATTTCATTGAGGCTGGCGAGCCTTTCCAGTGCACCAGCAACATCAGAGCAGCTAAGCCAAAAGGTATTCAGAGGGGGTTATGTGGTCCCACTGCGACATCAGGGATCTGCTGAAGAATTAACACTCACAGCCTACAAGCTGTGAACATGCTAGGCATTTTATTATTCCTACAGCTCCATCAACATACATGGTGCTTTACAGAGCAGTGTTTTAAAATCAATTGCTACATTTTCCATCAGATACATTTTAATTATGAGTGCATAAGGAAAAGCAGCCCAACATTCAGAAAATAATATGAAAATGTTCAGCTTGCATGTTAAGCAATTCATTTGTCCATAAAGTCCCAACCAGCTTCTCTTAAGAATGTTATGTCAAGCAGGGAACAAACCAAAGAGGCAAATCAGAAGTATTAAATGTAGGGAATGCATACTGATGCTGAATAGCTTATCCTTCATGAGAAAAATGTCACAATTACAAAAGAGAAATCTATACATTGGAGTGTAAAAAGATCATGCCCTGTTTTCATTAATTATATACATAATTATATATACTACATGACATCTAAGTCAAAATAATGGTAAAAGGCAAACAGAAATCCAAGTGCATGTTGATTCATTTCCATTCATACCACATTCTTGATATGCAGTCAAAGGCCACCCAAGCTTGGGAAAGGGACCAGGAAGATCTGTTAATTCCCTCTTGATACAGATCTCAACCAGCATTCCAGTAATGGCAAGACGTAAAGAGTAAAGTTTCCCCAACTCCAAAAAAGCAATCAGGAACTTTCAGTATGTGTTTTTGTATGCGAGTGTGCAAACATGTACACTAGGAAACCTTAAATACATAAACACAGCTGTTCTAAAAATAAATGGAATGTTTTTTTACTGCCAAGGATAATTTTGGAATCCCAAATCTGCAAATACGCTCACTAACATGCTGCCTCATTAGTGACCAGTATATTCTTCAAAGCATCTTGCAGCGCCAGCTAACATTTCCACAGATTTGAAGCAGTGCCTTTTCACCATCAGAAACACACCAACAAGTCAGAGGGCTTAGCCAACCTTACCGTCTGTCCTGCTCTTTCCAGGCACAGGAATACACTTAAAAGCCCCATGGCTAAGCATTGGTTGTTGGGAGCTTTTTGCCCCACCAAAACATCAGTTCAGATTTTCTGTAGATTGCTGTTTGCTCCAACTGAGCTTTAAAGAACAGATTTTCACAGGGGAAAACCCTGGAGGCACAAGAAAGGATGCTCGGACACAAAGCCTTAAAGCGTGGGCTGTGCCTGGAAAGAGCAAAAGAGAGGACAGTGCCGATAAGCCCACTGGAACCACACATTTCTATTTAATTTAAAACTGGCTTGTATACTTAAGACTTTTAACCCGTCATGTCACACCTATTCCTCCAATAGCTTCAGGAAGATGCTGTAGTTAGTGGCAGCTTCAGAGCAACCAAAGATAAGGGGCTGAACAAGAATAAGAACATGCGGCCAAAACTTCTTACACTGCTGGTTGAGAACTACAGGTGGCTGAACCTGCAGGCATGTGGTTCGGGGGGCAGGGAGGACCCACTGGATGCAAGAGAGAGCAAAAGAAGGTTATGGAATAAATAAGAGCATGGGAAGTATGGATGGTAAGTGAAAGCACGCAAAGGCAGCACTTATATGTGAGTTAAGCTCCACTGAAATAACTGTTTACCTCTGAATACATACAACCAGGACTGAGCTATGAAACTTATTTTCTATGCTAAGCCTGGGGGTAGGTTGTTTGCCAGCTCCTAACTGTTCATTAACTACATTTTACAAACTGGTTAATTAAAGGTTACTGACCAGAACCCCTAATAAGAACATAATCTACAGTTCCTTAGCACAATACATTCCAAAGATTTGTTAAACCGTTGAGGCTTATCTGATCCCTACTAATCCCTGGCTGGACATGCTCCCGGTCTTTTACATGTGCCATGAGCTTCTCAGTGCATATTCATATATGTTTCCATACATCAGAACCCTATTCTTTCATCCAGTGTGGTGTAAAACAGCAAGAAGACATCCTAAACCACTGGATGATTGTAAATTTTGATGGAAGAGAAGGGTCCAGACCTGTACTGGCACGGCTGGCACAAATAATAAACAGAGCCCTGCTGGATCCAGAAAAAAGTCCATTCAGTCTAGTGTTCCATCCTTACCAAGTGAATATGGGAAGCCCACAAGGAGGGCGGGAGCACAGTAGCATGTCACATCTTAAAGGTGATTTTAGGCTTTGGTGAGTCCAGCCAAGCTGATACCACACTGCATTAAATAACCTTACTTTCTCCAAATACAGGTAGTGAGCCAGAGTAATCTACTGAGGACGCTGTTTATACAAATATATACAAATTCAATTGCAGGCTGGAGCAGCAATTTTTCCAATCATGTGTTAGCGGTAGTTGTTTTCACAGGACATTTTTCTTTCAAAGCCATGTTCTGTAAACCAGATTCTACTAGTTTCCCATAGCATAATCCAAGTAGCTCACACAGAGATACAGCAACATTCTTTTGCCTTGGCTCTCAAGAGTCAACATTTCTTTGTTTTCCAGGTCACCATTCTAGATCTTTGAAATCTGCTGGTTATCCACAACCAGGGACTCAGTTAGATTGGTAACAAAAAGGTGATTTATATGTGTTGTATATGCGATATAACATTGTGCCACCAGATGGGGATGTGGAGTCTCGTTTTTCTCTACCTGTTTTTCCCTGTTTAAATTTACAACTCATTTAACGGAAACACTTTTTTGATGTGTCTAGACGCAGCCCAGGTTTCTGAACGGAATCAGTACAGCCACTCTATTCCACAAACACCATCCCCATCCTCCATGACATGTTTTGATTCTGCTTTTCCATTCTATTAGTCTTATCTTGTTGCAACTCCCATAACTCCACAATTTTGTTTCTCCTTCAACCTTTCTCTACACTTACAATAACCTTTTAAACTGATTTTACCCCATTTCTGATAACAGCAGTTGGCACAAACATTGAATACTTAACATGAATCCTCTTCATATTTACTACACAGATCTGCCATTATCTTCAGGCCTTCCCCATAATGTGTTATTTACTGGACTCCGGAGTGGGTAGATTTTTTTTTAACACAACAGAGCAGCTTGATATTTATCCATGGCAGCTCTGCGTTCAATTAAGAGTTGCATAGTCCTTCTGTAAAAGTTTTGCTTCTGTTTTAGCCCTTTTGGTGCAAAGGCTAAATCTTGCTTAACATATGTTCCTATAACCTCTCTTCCCCAAGCATGACCAAAATAAGACATTTTGTTTCTGTCAAAGGACTTCAAGGTCAAGTACCTTCCAAAAGCATATTTTACGTGTATTTCACTTGCTGTATTTGAAGTGTCAACATGGCATCAGTTGTATTCCTGCTAGGGTAAAAATTATATGAGCTAAAACGTTCTATTCCCTTAGCAAGGTCAGGCACTATATTTCCATACCATTTCTTTAAATAGATTATTACTTTGATTCCCCTAGAAGTCTCCATTGCCTCATCTTAACATCCTTGCTCTTAAAATTCAGTACTATGAATTTGTCCTACCTTTTAAAAATGTTCCTTGACTTTCGTATTTTCAGTCAGCTCTCTTACATGCCACCTTAAAGCTTCTACAAAATTTCCTCCTGTTCAGTCTTCCTCCTTCGCAAAATACTGCCTCTCCCAAGACTCACCTGCTTCTGTTTCATCTCTTGTATTCACTATCATTTATTCCACATTCCAGTGCAAATTCATCTAAACACTCACTTTCTATGCTGAGAAGGGTACATTTATCACAATTCCAATTTTAATCACTTAATTCTTCTGAAAGAGAGCTTAAAAGAAAAGTATCTATAAAAACTCGAAAAGCAGTGAATTCCTTTGTAGGATGAGAAAGTCCAGAAAACAAGGTAAATGATAAAAAACCCAGAGTTCACAAAATGCAGCTCACAAGGGCTATTTCAAAGCATTTAAGAGATCTGGCACCCAGTGTCTTTTTGAGGTTTTATATCTGGTTCTTTCACAGGTTTCACTTCCTCCTCTGGTTTTGGTTTAGCCTACAAATAAAAGAGAGAAAATAGTGTTACTGGAGAGCAAATGTTTTTTGTTTTTCTTTTAAATACAGATTTAAGCAATGTGGCTTTCAGAATCAAGAGACAAATAAGCCCCATTTGTGCATTTATATTCACCACATGAAAACAGCCACAGGGTGTACTATCAACGCCTGTTGCCTCCAGTGAGTCAGCTTCAGTCTATAAGTTTGAGGGTAAAGGTTTGAAGTGGGGAGCCTCCACTTCTTGTGGATCTTCATTCTCCAACTTGTGTGGGGTTGTAAACAGACAACAGGACTTGATAGAGCCCCAACTTTTCCGCTGCTCTTTTCACATGAGCAACACAAATGCCAAAACAGGGCTAGATTACTCAGGTTTTTGGTTTTTGAATTTGGTACACAAGAATGCAGAAGGCACTCTAAATTTAGGCCAGTTCTTCAGGTACTATAAAACTGCAGCTGCATATTATTCGATAGTGGTCTCAACCAAGGCATACAGGTGAAACTCGGAAAATTGGAATATCGTGGAAAAGTTCATTTATTTCAGTAATTCAACTTAAAAGGTAAAACTAATATATGAGATAGACTCATGACATGCAAAGCGAGATATGTCAAGCCTTTATTATAATTATTATAATTTGTTATAAACCAAGTACTGAGTACATATGCATGTTTCTACATCTCAGAGGTCCAATGTTGCTCTATTTGCAATCCTTGTTTTGCTGATTTCATTTAATATTCTAATTTTCTGAGATTGTTAATTTGGGGTTTTCATCAGCTGTACGCCATGATCGTCACAATTATAACAAATAAAGGCTTGACATATCTCGCTTTGCATGTCATGAGTATCTCATATATTAGTTTCACCTTTTAAGTTGAATTACTGAAATAAATGAACTTTTCCACGATATTCTAATTTTCTGAGTTTCACTTGTATTTTGAAAGCTTTTCAAGGGAGTAACATTTCATGCAGGGAGCCCTTGGAACAAGGCAAAGATATCTAAGACACCAAAATCCAACGCTTTCACAGCACTAGTCTCTATCAACACCATTCTTCCTCCACAAAGCAAGAAAGCAAGGTGATGCTGATGCAAAAGGTAACTCAAGTTGGAAAAAGCAGCAAGAATTGCTTACACTGTCCTCCTTTGGCCTTTTGGTGAGATCAAACGCAGAAAGGGCTTCTGAAGTCCAGTGTGCATGCAAAGCAGGGAACTCAAAAGCAATTGGCTCAACCAGACCATAGTTTGCCTTCAGCTCCAGCTGAGGAGCCTCTGGGGGAATCTTCTGGAAGTAACTGAAAAAAAAAAACACCACGTTGGATTTTAGCAACCTCCTTGTTCTTCTCGTTCAGGACTCAGGATTCGTGCCACAAGGCAGTGGGCACAATTTAAACAAACACACATCACAGTCTGCACATTCATTCCTATATCAGGGGTGGGGAACCTCTGGCCCATGGAAATAATTAGGCCTGTGCAGCATCCTTTGGCCCACCGAGCCATTTCTGCCAAGCTATGCCTACTGACCTACACCTGACACCATAAATGTCAGGTGTGGGGCACATATAAATCTGGCTCAGCTGAAAGGTTTGCAGGCACTGCCAATCAGCTATGTGCAAAGCACCGAGTGAGGCAGCACTCTGAAAGGGGCTCTTGAAGATCCAATCATCAGCTGGATGTCAGGCCTTCACAAGTCCCTTTCAAAGCACTGGGCAAGGCAGTACAGTGGTACCTCGGGTAACAAAATTAATTTGTTCCGGAGGTCCGTTCTTAACCCCAAACCATTCTTAACCTGAGGCGCGCTTTAGCTAATGGGGCCTCCCACTGCCACCGGTGTGCGATTTCTGTTCTCATCCTGGGGCAAAGTTCTCAACCTGAGGTACTACTTCCAGGTTAGTAGAGTTTGTAACCTGAAGTGTTTGTAACCCGAGGTACCACTGTACTTTGAAAAGGGGCTTCTGAATACTCCTATGTGTCAAAAAGGTCAACTGGCACCACTGTGACATCAAGTGATTGACAGGTAGGCTGCTCTGTGGCCTGTGAGGAGCAGGGGAGATAATGCTCTCGCCCACTGGCCAGATCGTTTTTCACTGGCCTGTATTTAAGGTCTTCAACACAAGAACACAACCCAAAAAGAATCCTGGAATGAAGATTTCACAAGCACTTCAGGCTGCTTATTTTATTGCTGAAGTTTTGTTATAACTGGGAAATGGATAAAGGACATGCCCTGCCAATTCCATCTTTAACTAGAGAATGAAGTATGAAAGAATATCATCTGCTAGTGGCCTTTAACATCATTACTCTCAGTCATACAAAATGGCTGCCGATCTTCTCACGTTCATGTGCACCCATTAGTACTAATTATTTCCCACAGAACTCAGCAAGATCGACTTCTTAGTTAATATGTTTGTGGCTTATTTGGCTGTTACTGTAATTCAAAAAACAACAAGCAAGATCACTTAAAAACCGTGCAAGTATTTGTTGAAAGCACGGAAGAGACGTAACAAACTTACATGAATCCATTCTCTCGCTGGCATTTTTCTAAGGTATTTTTCACCAGAGTTCCCAGTTTCCGAAAGAAGAGGTGGCCGGAAGGCTTAGCTGTTGTTCCAGGACCTTTGGTTTCACCATATTCTTTGCACAAAGCTTCAGCCTTGGCAAAAACTGAACAAGAAAACAACAAGTGAGACCATGCTCTTTAATTATTCCTCTTTGTAAAAGCTGGACAATCTACTGTTTTCACCTGAAAGGAGATTTGAAATACTGAGAACACAATCATGGACATGATTTACACTTTACACTTTATAGAACAATGACATGTACTTGGAAAAATGACAACAAGCTGAACAGTCACAAAGTGAGATGGTTGCTTTTTTACTTTTGCTGATTGTTCTACATTGGCAAAGAACAAACAACAACCATTGCATTTCCCCCTATGTAAATCGTTCTAGGCTTTTTTAAAGCAGAATCTCATATAAACGATTAGCAGATACCAAATCTGACTATCATATCTTTGTGGAAAATACTTTCAGCAAACACTTATGTTACAATTTTGCTCAGGTACAGTGCAGTCTTTCCTAGACTAATGATTTCTCCGCACCTATCAGTTTGGCACAGGAATATTTACATAGCAAGTCCCGGACCTATTAAGAATGTTCTGGGGGAGATTTAGGTGACACTCTGATTCTCTGCATTTATGAGCAAGACTTTGGATGTTTTGATGTGTGGTAAATAGAAGGTAAATTCCCATATTTTCCAGAAGGGAGGAACAAGGTACAAAAGAATGTAAGAGCAGACCTGCTTGATCTGACCCAAGGCTACACCTTGTATAACATTCCATTTCTCAGTAGCCAACCAGATGCCAGGAGGACAATAGCTCCCTCCTACTATTGTCACCAGTAGCCATTTCCTCCATTTCCAATTTGTCTAAGCTTATTTTAAAGTCATCAGAAGTGGTGACCATCACATGTTGTAGAAACAAATTCCATAGTTTAACTGTGTTGTATAAAATAGTAATTTCTTTAGTCAGTCCTGAGATCTTCAAATGGCTCCCAACTTTATATTACAACAGAAGGAGAACATCATCTCTCTATCTGCTTTCTCTTCACCATGCATAACTTTATAATCTCTATTATGTCCCCTCATGTTAAGACACATTCTTGAACCAGCAGCTCCAAACATTGTAATCATTGCTCCTGCTGCCTGATCTTTTTGGTTGTCCTCTTTGGGACCTTTCCCACCTCTAACGCATCTTTTAGAGGTGAGTGATCAGAATGGGAAACAATATTCCAAGTGTAGTCACACCAAACATTTGTATGAAGGTATTATTATGTTAGCGGCTTTGTTTTTTATCCCATTCCTAATGATCCCCAACAGGGAATCTGCATTTCTCACAGCTGCCAAACCCTGTGCTGACACTTTCATGGAGCTAAATGCTAACAATGCATTTTACCATTTTAATGTCCATTCACCCAGCTTGGAGAAAACTTTTTGGCACTCTTCCCAAGATTTGTTTTTACCACCTGAATAATTTGGCATCATCTGTGAAAGCCTGGCCACCTCATTATTGTTCACCCTTAACTCCAGATTATTTATGAACAAGTTTAAAAGAATTTTTTAAAACCATCATACATACATTTTTCTGATTCCTGCAAAGACCTAATAGCTTCTCCACATTTGTCACCAGCCAGGAGTGTTTGACCATGGTAGCAGTAGGCCTGGTGAAAGAATACATTTGTTAAACATGGTTAGGCAAGCTAAGGCCTGGGGGCTGGATCCAGCCCAATCGCCTTCTAAATCCGGCCCGCGGATGGTCCGGGAATCAGCGTGTTTTTACATGAGTAGAATGTGCCCTTTTAATTAAAATGCATCTCTGGGTTATTTGTGGGGCATAGGAATTCATTCATTATTTTTTTTCAAAATATAGTCCAGCCCCCCACAAGGTCTGAGAGACAGTGGACCAGCCCCTGCTGAAAAAGTTTGCTGAACCCTGAATTACGACATGCTGTGGAGCAACATTAAAATGCCACTTGCTTCAAGGGTTGAGGCAGAAAAGCAGCAGAATCAAGGCCTTCGCAGATGACCTGGTTTTGACATTACAGGAGCCAGAATCTAGCACGAAAAGGGTTTTAGAATTGATTCAAGAATTTGGTCATGTGGCAGGATTTAAATTAAACAAGCTAAAAACTAAGGTTTTAGAGAAAAACTTAACACCAATGGAAAAAGAAGGGTTTCAGAATGAGACAGGTTTAATCGTGGTTAAGAAAGTGAAATACCTAGGGATTAATATGACTGCAAAAAATTTGAACTTATTCAAAGATAACTATGAGAAATGTTGGTCAGAAGTTTAAAAAGATTTAGAAATTTGGTCAAAACTGAAGCTTTCCTTGTTGGGTCGAATTGCAGCTATAAAGATGAATGTATTGCCAAAAATGTTATTTTTGTTTCAAACTTTGCAGATTGTAGACAAGATGGATTGTTTCAAGAAGTGGCAGAGAGATATTTCTAAATTTGTCTGGCAGGGCAAAAAGCCCAGAATAAAATTTAAAATATTAACTGATGTAAAGGAAAGAGGCGGGTTTGCCCTGCCAGACATTATTAAGCTTTATTATGAATCAGCAGCATTCTGCTGGTTGAAAGATTGGCTGCTTCTTGAGAACACTGACATTTTGGATTTAGAAGGTTTTAATAATGCTTTTGGGTGGCATGCATATCTATGGTACGACAAGGTTAAAGCCCACAGAGCATTCAAAAATCATATTGTCAGGAAAGCGGCGTTCAATGTCTGGATAAGATACAAAGATTTATTGGAAAGCAAGACCCCAAGGTGGCTGTCACCTTTGGAAGCTAAGGCTCTGAAAAGACTCAATATGGAGGCCAAGTGGCCGAAATATTGGGAGATATTAGAACAAGAAGGAGATATATTGAAATTGCAGAGTTTTGAGAAATTAAAAGATAAAGTGCGAGATTGGTTTCACTATTATCAAATTAGAGAGGCCTATAAATTGGACAAAAAAATAGGCTTCCAGGTGGAAAAATCAAAATTGGAAACAGAACTGTTAGAACCGAAAACTAAGATACTGTCAAGAATGTATAACTTGCTGTTAAAATGGAACACACAGGATGAAACGGTTAAATCAGCTATGATTAAATGGGCACAAGACATTGGTCATAACATTATGTTTGCTGACTGGGAAAAGTTGTGGACCACCGGTATGAAATTTACGGCATGTAATGCCCTAAGAGAGATTATTATGAAAATGATTTATAGGTGGTACATGACCCCGGTCAAGCTTGCAAAAATTTATCATTTGCCTTATAATAAATGTTGGAAATGTAAAGAAACTGAGGGAACATTCTTTCACCTTTGGTGGACGTGCCCAAAGGTTAAGGCTTTCTGGGAAATGATCTATAATGAACTGAAAAAGGTATTTAAATATACCTTCCTTAAGAAACCAGAGGCCTTCCTTCTGGGCATTGTCAGCCAACTGGTGCCAAAGAAAGACAGAACGTTTTTTATGTATGCAACAACAGCAGCAAGAATACTCATCGCAAAGTACTGGAAGACACAAGATTTGCCCACCCTGGAAGAATGGCAGATGCAAGTAATAGACTACATGGAGATGGCAGAAATGACTGGCAGAATCCGAGACCTGGGAGAAGAGTTGGTGGAAGAGGACTGGAAGAAGTTCAAAGACTACTTACAGAAGCATTGTAAATTGTTTGAATGTTAAAATGATGTTGGATATAAAGATAATTTGGCATAAGTGACATGGTTAAAAGGAGTATGCAAAGATGATTAAAAGGGAAAGGGGGAAAGACCAGAGTAATATTATGTCAGACGTATATAAAGTGGTACAAGGGATTAAGTTATAAAGAATAGGCAAAAATTGATGTGAAAAGAGAAGAAAAACTGGAGACATAATAGGCTTAAACATATAATTATAAATAAGGTTTGAAAGAGGGCAAGGATTTGCTGAACTTGATTGTGTAAAGGGGAACACAAAAAAGGGAGATGTGAGGAAGTCAAGAAAGAGGGTTATAGAATTATGAACTGAAAAATTGGAAATTTTTTTCTTTTTAACGTTTCTATTGTTTTTTCTTTCTTTTTCTTTTTAGATGTATTTCTTTTTGCTGTATGTCTGTATTATTTTTCTATTACCTATGTTCTTCTTTTTTTTTTGTAAAATCTTAATAAATATTTAAAAAAATAAAAATAAAAGCAGCAGAATCATGACCTGGGAAGCATCACCAACAATCCAACCGGGGAGCAAAAAGGGAGAATATGTACGAAGTGCATTTCTGCTCTCGTTCACAACGCACATCTTCATTTGAGACAGTACGCAATTGTCACTGTCCATTGCAGCAGAATCGTACAGGTAATGGATTACTGCTGTGGGGACAAGATGCTGGGCCTGATATATTATAGGAAATTTAAGAGCATCCTATCAAAAATACACTCTTCCTGAAAAGTACTGCTTTAAATAGAACACAAAGCTTTGATTGCATCCTATGCTGGTATTTTATGGCCCTTTGGAAATCTTCTTGAAATATTTATAAACAATGACAGAGCACTCACATAGGCCATATAGAAACATGA
This sequence comes from Podarcis erhardii, assembly GCF_964252035.2. Taxonomy (NCBI): domain Eukaryota; kingdom Metazoa; phylum Chordata; class Lepidosauria; order Squamata; family Lacertidae; genus Podarcis; species Podarcis erhardii. The sequence continues at coordinate 93,852,091 of NC_138507.1, forward strand.
CTTCAGCTGAAGGTATTTTCGCCACTTGGTTGTATATGCTGGGTCCAGACTGGATAACATTTGATCTGGAAGGAGAAGACAGCATTACATTTACAATAGCAGTCTATTCACAAAGCCATCCTCTTACCGTGGCTGCCGAGACACTAATTTGGTATGAAAGCTCTAGTTACTCTGGGAACCGTCTTTTAATATGCATGCTTGCAAGATACACCTCACTTATTTGGAGAAAACTACAGCAAGCCAATCAAGTTCTCAACCTAAGTTTGTTTCTTGCCCCAGTTAGCTATAAAGAGGGAAAGGTAAACATTATCAAGTCAGTCTACTTTCTGGAATCATGGTTAACCCAAACCAAGACCCTTCTTAGCTAAATCTGAGAGCCATGGAAACCATTTACTGTCCATAATATTTCCTTGGTATTCTTTCAACGCTTAGGAGCCTGTACTTTAGGACTTGCTTAAGAAGCTATCAAGAATTCACACAGCAATGCTTTTTGACATACCTGCTCTTTGATAGAAATTAGCTGTTTCATAGGCCAGAGCCGCTATTAGACCAGGATTGTGTTTCAGTTCAATAGCTCGGGCAATAGTCACTGAAACAAAAAATAGATATGCTGAAGCTATTTCCTGTAGTTGATGGTGATTAAAAGTACAGTGGTACCTCGGGTTACATACACTTCAGGTTACATACGCTTCAGGTTACAGACTCTGCTAACCCAGAAATAGTGCTTCAGGTTAAGAACTTTGCTTTAGGATGAGAACAGAAATCGTGCTCCGGCGGCGCGGCAGCAGCAGGAGGCCCCATTAGCTAAAGTGGTGCTTCAGGTTAAGAACAGTTTCAGGTTAAGAACAGACCTCCAGAACGAATTAAGTACTTAACCCGAGGTACCACTGTATAAGTGAAAAATTGGTCACAGAAGTCCTGTTCAGAAATAAATGAAAGGTAACATGTTTCTGTGGGTAAATCCTCAGCGCCTAGGGCTTGCCGATCGCATGGTCGGTGGTTCGAATCCCTGCAGCGGGGTGAGCTCCCGTCAAATGGTCCCAGCTCCTGCCCACCTAGCAGTTCGAAAGCACCCCTAAAGTGCAAGTAGATAAATAGGTACCGCTTTCTAGCGGGAAGGTAAACGGCGTTTCCGTGCGCTGCGCTGGTGCCGGCTCGCCAGAGCAGCTTCATCACGCTGGCCACGTGACCCAGAAGTGTCTGCGGACAGCGCTGGCCCCCGGCCTCTTAGGCGAGATGAGCGCACAACCCTAGAGTCTGACAAGACTGGCCCGTACGGGCAGGGGTACCTTTACCTTTACCTAACATGTTTCTAATAGTTGAGCCGCACTGAATGAACAACACAGACGCCTCCTGCAGGAACAGACTAAAAGGCCAGTCTAGTCCAGCATCTTGTGCTCACAGTGGCCAACCAGATGCCTCTGGGAAGTCCACAAGCAACAGGACTCTCCACGCTTACAATTCCCAGCATATGGTATACAGAGACACACTGCCTCTGACAAAGGAGATAGAACACAGCCATTGCAGCTACTAGCCATTGAGAGCCTTACCCTCTTTTTTTAAAACCACCAAAATTGGTAGTGATCACTACATCTTGTAGGAGCAAATCCCCCAGTTTAACCATACACTTTGTAAATAATTTGAGACCCCGAGACCCCTGCCCCAATTATTGAAGGAAATCACTCAAATACCAGGCTCTGCTATCTTAAAGTTAAACTGAATTATTCATAGCTGCTGGTAGAAACAGGAAAGGTCAGATTTCACAATGAAAAAAGGTACAGACATTGCTCATGGCTGAATGTAGCTAATTAAATTAGCAAAAGTGATATCATGAGTAATAGAACTGGACAGATGCCCCAAAGCTAATAACACGGGCATTATACCAAAGATCACAATAATGTTCTAGTATAGTTGTGCATATATGTCAGAATGAAAAGGATGGGGACACAGATGTTCAAGCCAGAATAGAAAATTGAAATTACCATGTCAAGAGCAATGTCAGAACATGAGGGTGTCAGCAGTAAACCTGTCTACTGCTCCTCTTATCCTATTACTGCTCAGCTTACTCAGGAGCATTTGGCAAGATACTTTATCAAAGGCCCTTGAAGGTCTTAAGTACATGACGCTGACTGGCTCACCTCTATCTATATGCTTGTTGACACTCTCAAAAGACTCCAAAGGACAGAATTTACCCTCACAGAAGCCATGCTGACTACTTCAGCAAGACTTATTCTTCTATATGCTTGGTAATCCTATATTTCCAGCAGTGTTTAAGCTAACCAGATCCCCTCTGGATCCTGTTTTTTAAGTATTCCAGCAATTGAGTATTTCCATTTCCAAGGATCAGAATTAGAAATATTCCTTCATTAACTTGATACAAAGGGAGAAAATCAGTTAAATAAATAATCTACTGAGTTTCATATCCAATGTTTTCAAATCCATTATGAGGAAGGACATTAGTCTTGCATGGAGGTTACAGGTTTGATTGACCAATTATTGGGATCAGGTAGCAGGTGATGAGAAACATCTCTAAATCACTGGGAGCTGCTACCAGTCAGAGTAGACTACATTCAGCTAGGTGGACAAATACTGGCCAGGGGCATCTTCCTATGCCTCTAAAATATCTGGATTTTGCATTATTACTATATAAAAGCAGCCCCACTGCATCAGGCCAAAGGCCCATCTAGTCTAGCATCCTGTCCTCACAGCAGCCAACTAAATGCTTACAGGCAGCCCACAAGTATGAGGTAAAATGCCAAACCACATTCCACCCTAGAGTTCCCCAGGAGAGAAAATATAAAGAAATCCAGAGAGAGCCCTTAAAAATTTAAGGAGTACCTTCTTGTGCTTCAGCTTGGCACTGGATAACGTAGGAATCTATCAGTCGAGCTTCTAAATCTCTTCCCTTTTCTACAGGAGTGATCAGTCTAGGGATATGGCTTTCCTAAAGGGGAAAAAAAATGTGATTTAAGATATGTTTGAAGCGCTATAACCAAACACAGGTAACATCTGAAGGAAATGACCAAGGAGTAATGAGATCACAGGTATAACCCTGGAGTGGCTCTGGGATGGGCATTGGTGGCACTGCACTTCAGTGCTTCTGTTCCTATCTTCTGTATGATTAACAGAGTGGCTTTCAGATACTATCTGGCTGCCCCTGGCACTTCTGCTATGGGGTTCCTCAAGGTACCATCTTTCCCCCCAATGCTTTTAACAAACCACTGAGTAGTCGTCATTAGGAGACTTTGAGTAAGATGTCACCAGGGACCTGATGACACTCAGCTCTACTTCTCTGTTACATCTAAATCAGAGGAGGCTGTGCAAGTCCTGGATCAGTGTCTGGAGTCAGTAGATGGGATGGATGCGGGCCAAAAAAAAAAAAATAGAAGCTGAATCCTGAAAAGATTCCTGAAGGAGCAGGCACATGATTGCTACATATTATTATTTTTATTTATTAAACCCGGTTTCTAAGCAAACTAGACTTTTAGTATTGTGGCACACTATTTGAGAACACGCTTCTATTGAAATCAAACAGGCACCTACAGTTTTTATATTTCATTACCTGTTGTTGAAAACATTATTGTTTTGACACAGCTTTTTATAGAATTCATTTGATCCAGTGCTGGGTCAACTGTTTTGTACTTAATACATTTAAAATATTATGATGTTTTAATGAATTCATTGCACACTGCCGTATTTTTCACATGCATTGTGGGTTTATAAATAGTCTTGCAAATAAGTAATAGTATTGTGCCATTCTACTTCCAAGCAAAGGAACGAATTCTCCGACTTTGTGAAGTGTATGGAGCATTCATGGCTACCATGGAATTCCAGAGGTATGTGGAGCAACAAAAGACAGTTGCTATTAGACCAGGCCCCACTAGTCAATAAGTCATTCCAAAATTAAGAAACAGCATGTGGTATAGTCTCCCTAGGGCTTGACCGCTTGCTTGAATGCACCCTCACATCAAAATCTCCTTGCATTAGGAAGATTTGCCCTATAAACTACAAAAAGAAAAAGAAAAAAAGACAAGTTTCCAAGAGATTTGGAGTGCATTTTTGAAAGTGCATTACTCAAGAGCAATATCTACACAACTAGAAGAAGTGGGAAGCACAATGCAGGGATGAAACCCTCTCCAGTTTAACAGTTTTTAATTTGGGATTCAATCAGAGCAGTGGCGCGCATTTATCCTAACCTTTTTTCTGAGCATGTGAGCCTGAACAATGAAATGAGGGCAGGCTGGGGGAAATTGGGCAGGGGTGGTTGTGGGAGGGAGTAAGAGACTGTTCTGTTTTACTGTAATAAGGTCAAAACCCTAATAACAATCTCCTCCCCACTCCCCACTGTTTTAGCTAGTTTTCCGTGCATACAAATATGGTGATATTGGAATGCCTTCAAGCAATTCCCCCATATAAATCCTGATGTGCAACTATCCCATGGTGGGTATTCCACAGACTTTTCATAAACATCTGAAGTTGTTCTTCATTCTCTAAATTAAGTTACTGTATAAAAGGAGGGGAATCAGAACATCCCCCAAAACAAGGGTTATATTGACCAAAAACAAAGCAAAAATGAAAACAGGATCTTCATAAGAGGAAATGTGTGTGTGTGTGTGTGTGTGTGTGTGTGTGTGTGTGCGCGCGCGCGCTTTGTTTTTGTTATTTAAATAAAATGAGTTTGTACCTTTAAGTGTTTGAAAATCCCAGCTGCTATTTTCATACTCCTGTGGACATCTTTTGCTTCATCTTCGGTTATGCTAAAAGAGGAGCAACAAATTAGTACTGCAGCTCTCCAAGGATATTAAACATCATCTGAATTTACTCCCATTTAACCTCATGAAATTTTCCAGAATTCTCATTGGCCAGGTTTATTTCTAATTTCTATTATCTCACCCCATTTCAGGAGGGGTCACTGTAAATAACCTTTGCTTTAAATGTCTGATACAGCCAAGACAGAAGGTAAAAGCTGTCTTATACCAGATCAAAATACAGTCATACCTTGAGTTGAATGTGCTTCGGGTTGAGTGCATTCAAGTTGCGCTCCGCGACAACCCAGAAGTAAAGGAGTGTGTTACTTCCCGGTTTCGCCACTTGTGCATGTGCAGACGCTCAAAATGACGTCACGCACATGCACGGAAGCGGCGAAACGCGACCCGCGCACACGCAGACGTGTCATCGCATCTTGCATTCCGTTCGGGATGCGAACGGGGCTCCAGAACGGATCCCGTTCGCATTCCAAGGTACCACTGTAGTTGTGCTGTGCATCTAGCTCAGCATTGTCTGTACTGACAGACAGACAGGGACTGAAGCAGATGCCTTTCCCATTTCTCACACACTGATTTCTTTCACTAAGTATGTCAGGGATGGAACTTGGGACCATCTGTATGTAATGTGTGTTCTGTCACCAATTATAAACATCGTCAACACAGCCCAACAACTGCAGCCCCAGTATGTATGTTTCACCACAAATACCCTTTGGACCAGGCACCCCCAAACTTGGCCCTCCAGCTGTTTTGGGACTACAACTCCCATCATCCCTAGCTAACAGGACCAGTGGTCAGGGGTGATAGGAGTTGTAGTCCCAAAACAGCTGGATGGCTGAATTTGGGGATGGCTGCTTTGGAGGCTGGCCTATGTTTCCATACCTAAAACATAATCCTCAAATGGAAAGCAGAAGAACAGAAGATGCAACATATATATCCCATGAAAAACAAGACTGTCTTCACTTGCTACCTTATGGCTAGGAAGGCAAGTGCCAACAGAGCATTCCATAACCAGAGTGCCATCACTGAAAAACTTAAGAGCCCTGCTGGATGGGATGAAAGCCCCAACTAGTCCAGCATCCTGTTTCCACAGTGACATGCCAAATGTTTAGGGAAAACCTACAAACAGGACATGGGCACAACAGCACTCTTTCATTGTCTATGGGAGGAAAAGAACAAAGAAAGGCTTATATCAGGTCAAGAAGTACCAAAAACTCTGAAGGAAGGGGAACCTGGAGCAGGGGTTCTGATGAGAATATCAGAGAAGGGCAGGCTCAGATAACAATAGGCAGTCCTTCAGATATGCTGGTCCAAAGCCATATATGTGCTTTATATAACCACTATATATGCTACTTCACAATTTCGTCTGTTGGCTTAATTGATGTTTCCATGGCCTTAAGCACAACTAACGCTGCACAGGAAAAGAGGTAGATAGTTTAGAAGCCTATTACTAAAGTGAGAATACTTACTCTTCTTTCCCTGCCAACCTCGATGCATATTTTGTGTACCACAAAGCCACATTAAATCCCATGGAAATTAATTCAAACACAGCATCTTGTTGGGCACTAAGGGACAAGGGAAGAGAAAGAAAGAAAAATATAAACTCAAATGGTTTTTTGCATCAACTACAACACACTGTTAAGTACTCCACCTCTCTTTTAGAGACTTCTAAGGCAAACAAACAATCTTATGTTTAGTTCCTTCCTCACCCTCCCATCCCAAATCATGTGAGCAAACCCCAGAGTATTCAAATGTACGCTCCTCACATAGATTTCAGACAACTTGAAAAGGATAATTGTTTAGTCAGAAACAATTTGTGCTTTGTTTTAAACTGGATTAAGAATGGTTGAAGCATAACTCTTGTGCAAAATCCAAGTCTCCATCAACCCCTCCAAACAAAGCACAGAATAGCAGTCAGAACCTTTACAGTTCCCTATAAAGAGCAACTGAGAATGTACTAGTTGATGTTTTAAATAGAACATTTATCTTAAGCAGAATTATTCACACGCCCTGTAAAGATAAATTTCATATGAACTAATCTTCTTCTCTCTGGGGTTCTATGATAATAATTTATAATAATAATCTATTATTTATACCCTGCACATCTGGCTGGGTTTCTCCATCCATTCTGGGCAGGTATGATACAGAAGGGTCTGCAATTCGGGGGGGGGGCTGCAATTATCCATACAAATCCCCTAAATGTGCAGGTATTGTGGAAGACCAAATCATAGGAGAATATATATAAATATATATTTGTTTCCAGGCACCAACAACTTGCCTAATCATAGTGGCCTGGTTTAATGTGAATGAGCAGTGTGCTCCAGCATTCTGCTGAAAACGCAAGTGCTTTGTGCCCCTCATTCCTGCTAAGCCAGAGAGGAAGCAAGTCACTGTGCGGCTTGTCATTAGTATTCATTTATAAAAATATTTATATACCACTAATTCATAAAGAAAATATCTAAGCAGTGTAGAACAACTGTACAATCCAGCCTCTCAAAACATGGACTACTTGAGAACCCAGGCTCACAGGTTTTTTCACTTGGAACAAAGGTTAAGTGGAAGCCAATCAGCTGATAGGATGCAATTGTTTTTAATCATTTATACAATGTTTTAAATGATATTTTTACCACTGGGCATTGAAAAAAAGGGCATGACATAAACAGAAGTAATAAAAATAGTTACAAGAGGCACTGAAAACCATACTACATGTAAGTAAGTAAGTACCTTGGTACTTGTCCTTGCAAGGTGTCTGTCCACTTAAAATTCTGAATATATCTCAGCTTGCTGTCCTGTGAAGAGTCATCCAATGAAACTATAAAGCCTGTTAAAACAAACAAACTCCTCTAAAATTCAAAGTAATTTTCAAAATGATGATCTTGATCTTCAGCAATTGTTCCTGAGTCTACTACTCAGCCCTATATACGTAATTTGTTTATATGTGCACTTTCACTATTTAATAGCCCCCCAAGATCTACTCCACTGGGCTAATTGGGGGCCAGTTTTAATGCTTCATATTGTACTGTACATCTTCTACAGGCTCATTGCATAAACCGTCTAATAAATATATTAAATAAAATGGTTTCATTATTAGGTGGGAAAGCAGAATTAAGAAAGCTATAGAAGTACAGCATTTTCCTACCGGTTTCAAATATGTCAAGTACATCCACTAGACATATGAATCTCTGGGCCACTGATCTACATATCATGCCCATTGGGCTAGTGTCCCATTTCTATCTTTTATTGGCACAGCTGAGAATTTGTGCTTTCTAGTGCCAAGCACAGAGATTTATTTACTGAAACTACTAGTAACCCAGAACAACTATGCCAGCTGCACCGATATCTTACCTTTCAAGAGTGAAAAATAGGAATCAGTTGCGTTTTTCATCATATCTGGATTACAACTAAGATCTGTAAAAAGCTCCAAGAGTCGGCTTCGTGATAATCTTAGATCACTGTATTAAGAAACACACCAAAAACACAGTTCAAAGACAGATATTTTGGAGAGATGCAGTGTTGGATTGTCTCTTATATCAGTACTTGCAAATGCATGTTGTATGTTGAGAAGCCCCACTGAGTTTTTAGAACCACTTACTTGCAAATCTTTGTGGCAGCTGGAGTGGTGGCTACCCCATAGTAATTGAATGAGACAGGAGCTGTAGCCTTTAAAGGGTTTCGATGAAACCAATGAGTCATTTCTGAGTGTCTCCTGCAGGTTTAGAACTACAGCAAGCCTGAAATAGTGAAGGGAAGGGAAGAAACTAGAGATTATAAACATAAATACCAATCTTCAGCTAAAATAATAATGATAAAGTATCTAATTACTTAGAAATAATTCTTCATTGCAGGAAAGACTTATGGGTACAATCCTAGCCACATTACTAGATGCTTCCCCCAGCCACTAAAAACATTCCTTTTACCCAACCTCTTTTTGACTGTTAATACTAACTCCCTTACAATTTATTTACTGTATTAAATAAATCTCCCTTACAATTTATTTACTGTATTAAAATTATTTGTATATTGTCTTGCATTTCCAAACACAATAAAGTGGTTACAGGGCAATAAAAACGGCAACATTTAACAAAATGTAACAATAAAAGCTGTATCAGTAAAACATCCATTACAATTACAGTGGCCAGATATGCCAGGAGTTAGTATTAACAGTCAAAAAGAGGTTGGGTAAAAGGAATGTTTTTAGTGGCTGGGGGAAGCATCTAATACCGTATTTTGCGACCCATAGGACACACCGGCCCATAGGACGCACCTAGTTTTTTTTTGGGGGGGGGGAAATAAAGAAAAAAAATTTTATTTCCCTCCCAGGTGCGGGGCTGAAAGAACCAGGTCGGGGAACAGCGGGAAGGCACGCTCTGCCTCCCCGCTGTCCCCCGAGCTTGTGGGGCTGGCGATGGGGAGAAGTGCGCTGAGCCCGGGACTGGAGGCAGCTCTGCGCAGCCATCGGGAGCCGGACGGGACTTCGCGCCCCGCTCCCGATGGCCGCGCAGAGCTGCGCTGAGCCTGGGACTGCAGGCAGCTCTGCGCATCCATTGGGAACCGGGCGGGACTTCGCACCCCGCTCCCAATGGCCGTGCACAGCTGCGCTGAGCCCGGGACTGCAGGCAGCTCTGCGCAGCCACCGGGAGCCGGGCGGGACTTCGCGCCCCGCTCCCAATGGCCGTGCAGAGCTGCGCTGAGCCCGGGACTGCAGGCAGCTCTGCGCAGCCACCGGGAGCCGGGCGGGACTTCGCGCCCCGCTCCCAATGGCCGTGCAGAGCTGCGCTGAGCCCGGGACTGCAGGCAGCTCTGTGCAACCCTCGGAGCCGGTCTCCCAAGGGTTGCGCAGAGCTTCCTGAAGCCTGGAGAGCGAGAGGGGTCGGTGCGCACCGACCCCTCTCGCTCTCCAGGCTTCAGCGAAAGCCTGCATTCGCCCCATAGGACGCACACACATTTCCCCTTCATTTTTGGAGGGGGGAAAGTGCATCCTATAGGGCGAAAAATACGGTAGTTGGTGCCTGCCTGATCTCCAGAGCACTTACTTCTGAGAAAGGACTGCACTATATGAAACATCTACTGTATTTTTTAAAGTCAGTATTAGCTAAGGTGGCAGCACGGAAATGCTTAACCCTTTCGCACCCAGTTTAATATGACTAGTGCAGCAGAGATATACTACATAGCAATCATTCATTCATCACATGATACACTTTTGCAGAAGGATAAATCTCTTTTGTGTTATCTTTTCCAGTTTTCATAAGCTAGGCATTGTTCTGGAATAAACAATAACCAGAGCTTCAAGAATATTTTAAGAGGCAAGAAGTACAGAGCACTTATACAACTGCATCAACTAGATTTGCTACTCAGAATTTCTATCAATGGGGCCATTATTAGCTTGTCTTTTGTATCTGTGAGTTCACGCTAGTCCATAGGATGCCTTTGCTTTAGTGTCAGAAATACAGTATTTGCTAGAACTAGTTAAACTTGACTGTTCAGAGCAGATATCTGTTTGGTTTTTGTTGTAACCTCACTCCTGCATTAATAGATTTGTTCAACTGTGAGGCTTACATGCATTTAAAAAAGCATCCAACCCTTTCACAAGCTTAGCCTACATTAAAGCAGAAGAAAGTCTGGAGCAGCTGCTTTTGGAACAAACCAATATTTCTGAGCAGAATGGACTCATAGTACAATTAAATATTAAAAGCAAGTAGATTGTGATTAGGATAGTTAAAGCAACACTTTGAGCAATCTAATTACTGTAATTTCACCCCCATTGTTTTTCAAGAACTGAAAAATGGGATACCTCTTACAATAGTTGCCCCAGACAAACTATATTTACAGAAAGCACTTCTATATAATTAGAAGTTGCTTGTGCTCTCTTGATTAATGACTATCACTTTAGAGCATTAAGAAACTTCTGCTTGAGTCTATTGACTGAGATGCTGCACAACCACTAAATTTATACTGTACAACATAAATGCTGATGTTCATCTGATATTTCTTAGCAAGCTTCTTTAGAGCAAAACCCTCAGTGCAGGCTTCCTTTACAAATAACATTACTGAATCTTTACCCATCTATAAATGGCATAAACATGGGCTGTGATCCAATGTGCATGTGAGGCTATGTACATGCATAGTGAGAACACATACAGCTGGAATATATTGTAGGCACTTGCACAGCTCAAGAAGCAAACTGATTTTAAACTGAAAAGCACCTTGTCTGATCCGTCATGCCAGAGGCTCCAGCAAAAAATATAAAAGACACCCCCAATTCTGCATGTAGTTTTCTACCATAACAGCACAAAGGTTTAAAATCACAGCCCAGGTTCTACTCTAACACCATTTTGCATCTAACATCTATTTTATTAAAACATTTCTTAAAAATAACTATTGTCCTTCTCAAATTGGTTACAGTATTTCAGTCCACCAATACAGCTTAATGCATAAGTGGATTTTTTTACAAGAAGTCATGCTTATAAGGTCAGGACTGGTTAACTGAACTATTAACCAATATTCATAAAAACACCCAAATAATAGCTTAACAAGGCCTAAGCCACTACCCTGACCTCTGTTTCCTGCCGGAGAATCATAGCTGTGAACCTTCCCTTTTTTTGCAGGAAATTCCCTTATTCCAGCGCCATTTCCCACTGCTTCCCGCTGCTATCCCAGATTGTTACATATCCCGTAGACTGTCCCTGGGACAGGTGAGGCTGCTGATCCCTTATTTTCGAGGCTGCTGGTCCCTTATTTTCAAATCTAAAAGTTGACAGCTATGCGGAGAATCTTGCAAGTCCTCGGTCTGCTGGATGACCATTAGGCTAAACCAGTGGTTTTCAACCAGTGTGCCGTGGCACCCTGGGGTGCTTTGAATGATGGTCAGGGGTGCTGCGGGCAACACTGGCCTCTGTCCTTCTTGCCTCCCCTTCCTCCTCTGATGCCCTCACATCTCTGCCTCCCAAAGGCTTTCACAGCTGTTTATTGCAGTTGCCCTGGCTATCTTTATTAAAGGTGGGCAGCTCAGAGACCAGGGATGACTTTAGCAGCTGCCCAGAGAACTCCCAAGGAGATGGGAGAGGAGAGGAGGCTGAAGGAACACTCCACAAGGGAGGGTGTTTGAAAAGGGTGAGGCACTGTCAGCTCTGCAGGCAAGGGGTGACATAACTGGGTTCCTAAGCCCCCACAGGGGTGCCACAGAAAGAATGCAGTTGGTTAAGGGAGCCATAGACTCAAAAAGCTTGAAAACCTCTGGGCTAAACAAACGAGGATTACTGCATGCTTCCCCTCAGTCTGGGACTAATGGGAGAAGGGAAGCAAATTGGGGTTGAAGAGGTGTTCCTGATAGCACATATCCCCTCAAGGATCTTTTAAGCTGTTAGATGTCTGTCCCTTCACAATGCAGTATAAAGAATCCATTGGGATACTTAATTTGGAGCCTCTGACCTAAATCAATCACTTCACAGAACTATTTAAGCCATGAACAGGAAAGAGCCTCCCCCAGGTTAAGAGGGTAGATCGTTAATGGAGAAGGAATATGTATCATCAGAGATGTTTTCCCCGAAATCTCCCGTTTACCACACACACACTTTCCATTCAGTGTCTCGGAGGAGTCAAGGATGGCCATCATCCGCCCCAGCTTCACACCAGAGCACTATAGTGACCAAGCAGATTTCCCCCATCGCTTATCCCCACCTCACCCCCATGTTTGCCCTGACTCAATACTTTTCTATCCCAGGGCAGCAATCCTTTACCTCCCTACTGGGCAGCAGGCCCCAGTAAACTCAATGTGACTTACTCCTGAGTAGACATACGGCATGAAGGATTGCACATACCTCCCTCAAATCCCTGTCAAAACTTAGCAGACTGAGAAAGGCAAAGTAGTGCAGGGCGTTGTCATCTTTTGCTTATAAACATTACTTCACTCGTCGCAGGCCCTGCCGAGGGGAATCTCTTCCCAGTCTGGCCTCACCCACACACAACCGGGCCAAACACCAGAGGATTAAAAAGGGCACCAAGTCGCGCCCCGCCAACCCTCCTGCGTGTGTGTTGGTGTGTCCCCCACCACCCGCCGCCTTTCTCGGCCTCTCCTCCCCAGGGCGGGGCTGCTCTGTTTACCTTCTCTCCGCCAAGCTCTTCCTGCTGCGCCGCTGCTACGGCAACCACTTCCTGCTTGTGGGTGCGGGAGGAAAAGAAACCGAGATATAAGAAGGAGGATCCCGGGCGGAGCAGCTCCTCCACTTCCGGCGCCGGCTTCTCCTCCCGCCGGTCTCTATGGTGCCGCGCGGATCCGGGAAGCAGGCGCGAAATGGCCGCGCCGCGAAAGCCCAGGGAGTCGCTCGCGCAGCGGAGCGGCCTCCCCGCCCTAAGCCAGAGCGCATCGATACCTCTCAAGCCTGCGAAGGAGGAAGGCGGAAAGCGGATCCCCACGCCTCGCCCCTGTCTCTTATTGCTCCCAGCCGGAAAGAGACGGGACTACGGGGGAGTAAAGCCCACGGAGCCCAATGGGATTTTGAGCCAGCCTGCACCCGATGGCCTTGCCTCAGACAGGTTGCCATGGGCTCAATGCAAGACACATAGGTTCCAGTCTTGCTTGGATGCAAACCCTGCCGATTAATGGGTGATCTACTTCCCAAAAAGTGTACAGGCTTAATCAGTTTCCTGCTTTGGTATCTGCCAACCGCGTGCATTCTAAGGGACTTATCCTGCACAGGTTTTTTCCTCTCCTCTCAACCCCTGATAAGGAGCCAAGACCCTATCAGCGGGGAAAGGTTATCCATGGCCTGCTCATCGGTTTGCTCCAGGACACTTCTTATATTAACTCACTGCGTTGCAAACTATGGATGTCAAAGTTGCTCACTGTTAGAGACTGCAATAGGGGGGTGGGTGAGAGGCTTTGCACAACTGTATATCTAGCGCGGTTGCGGCAGTCCATAATAAACGGCTTGCTCCGAAGTACAGTAGTCCCGTTGACTACAGCAAGACTACTTTGATCTGGACTAAAAAGTTGTAGATTGCGATCTCTCTCACGCGAGCTAATGGCCACCACGAGCTATCAATTGAAAGAGAAAGTAGAAGGACCTTATTGTTCCATCCTTCCCTTTTGTTAGTGCAACTGCCTTAGGCAGGCATAATAGGAAATAAAAGGGGGTCTAATTTTTCGCGCGATTCAGGCTACAATCCTATGCCAATTTACTGAAGAGTAAGCGCCACTGAACGTAGTGGGGTTTGCTTCTAAGTAATCATGTATTGCATCAGGCTGCGGACTACCGTATTAATACGAATCTTTGTCCACGAGCTTTGTTGCCAACTGTCTTCGGCTGCGGTCATCAGTGAATTTACTTTTAAGGTAATCCTACCTGAAACCAATGGGATTCACTTCCTAGGTAACTAAGTTGCTAAAACTCTTAGAATTATCACATGGAAGGTAAGAACTTGGGTTTAATTGAAGATGCAATCCGTGCCCATTGAAATCAGTTCAGTTTGCTTTGGAGACAGCGCTGAGATTGTACTTCCTATCGAAAGTTACAGATAGGTAGCCGTGTTGGTCTGCCATAGTCAAAACAAAATAAAAAAAATTCCTTCCAGTAGCACCTTAAAGACCAACTAAGTTAGTTCTTGGTATGAGCTTTCGTGTGCATGCACACTTCTTCAGATACCTGCACACTTCTTCAGATACCTATCGAAAGGATTGTAATAGCAAAGCAGGCAATGGATTGTTTAGTGAGGGGAGAAAGGGGGGGGACGCAGCCTGAAAAATAGAACAAGCCTTCGAGAAGTGAGGTCTATGCTTAGCTAGGCAATAATATACATACTGTACAAGAGTAGACAAAATAAAGCCAAGGAGGTGGCATTAGAAGGAAACTCCCCAGTGTACAGAAGTTCTCCTATGTCCACATCCACAAATATCCCCTACACAATATAAGAATGAAAACATGCCTTCTTAGCACCCTGTGTCTAATTCTACATGAAAGCATCGGGCTGTCGCGGTGTTTTGAGCCCTACCTGAATGCAATGGCACTTCCGTGTAAACATTTTAAAGGATTGAGCCATTGAAACACTACAATCGGCAAAGAGAGGAAGGAGACAGGGTACATACCGTTGTCTTTTAGTTCGGATGCTGGTGTGGAGGGGTTGAAACGCAAGATAAACACACATTTTTAGATAATATAAATAAAGTCTGTCTGTAGCACTCACCTCTACCCACGACGGATTCGTTAGCCCACTTATGTAGATCCAGATGTGATGGTAAGCAGGAGCGTGATGACAGGTTTGATCCAAGACCTTGGCAATAAATGCGCTAAGAGAGACCCTAAACTCCCGAGATAGATCTACTAGCCGAAGATCACGTGTCCTCCCTTGCCCTGGCAAGAATCAGGTAACGAGGCGGAAGTGCTTCGGCTGGTGCCCTCGTAGAAATTGGGCGGGGCGGCTGCTTCAGTAGCAACGACGCCTGAAGAGCCATACGCAGGGTTAGGTGCCCCTTGGGGAGGTAACGTCTAAGATCGGGAAGCAGAGAGTGCATGTGGGCTTTTTATTAAGGGAGCTCGCCTCCCGATTCCCTCTGAACGCCGCAGGGCAGAGCCGTAATGCAGAAACGGGACAGTCAGTCTAACATCCATGTCTCTATGTTGCCCTGGCCTTTTTTCTTTGCATTGGTTGCCCGGCACGTTGCCCGCAGGAGGAGGTAGCCACGCCCACGCGCCCCTCCTCTGCCTCCGGGTTTGCATTTGAGTTTCCATGCGCGCTGTGGAGGGGTGCAAGCAGCAGCGCGTCCGGCGAAGTGCGTGTAAGGCAAGGCACCTTGAGCCCCAGCTGAGCGCTGCGTATTGGTGGAGAGGACAACTCGATTACATTTTTCCTATAATAATCCTATGGATTTTGTATGTGTTTGCGTGTGTGTATGCGAATATCTATATAGCCCTAAATATAAAGTGACATGTAGGGAGCGTATAACTTCTATTGCAGGGCCTACTTTTAAACTCCGCTAAAATATAATCCCCGGGGGGGAATTCCGTCGGGCTGCTACTGCCTATTGTTCTACAAAAGGAGGGCGACGGTGCATTAGATGCGCAATTACGCCTGATGCTAAGCCTGGACTACACTGCTGGGTTATGGTCTCATGCGCTTACTCAACTGCTCCCCTGCCAGTATGGGGAAAGGGACACCAGACTACACTGGAGGGCTGTCCTAGAAGCCACCCTCTCCCAATTTTTGACATGGAATAACAATGATCGCTTGCGTGCGCACATAGAAATGAATAAATATTTCCCGCAAGAAATGCTCGAGCTCCATCACGAGCCCTGTCTTGCTTCTGCCTGGCTTCCTTGGGAAAGCCCAGCGAGCATGTAAACCCAGCAGCGCCTTTAGGTTGCCGTCTTTATATGCTCACTGACCAGGGAGTTAAGCCCCGTTGACCTCAAGGCGGTTTTACTCCGGAGTGGGAACAACGGACTGGCGGGAGGCCCCGGCGCATCCAAAGCCGACGCTCGCTCGCCAGTGTCACCGCGGCTCTAAATGCGCCCGAGAGCAGAGCAAGGAAGGCGGGTCGGGCACAACCGAGCATGATGGCGGGGAGGCGGAGCCGGCCCAGAGGCGGCCGCCAGGTTTGGTTGCGGTGGCAGATGGGCTTGGTCGGTGACTGAGTAGCGGTGCTGCAGGCTTTGGACGGAGCGGCGGTTGCCCGGCGCGAGCCCTCCTCCTCCTCCTCCTCCTCCCCCCCGCGCGGCCCCGGGGGTGAAAATGGTGCCCTAGCAGCGCTGGGACCATGTCGGAAGCGGCCCGGAGCCTCCTGCAGCGCTGGGGCGCCAGTTTCAGGAAAGGCACCGACTTCGACTCCTGGGGGCAGCTCGTGGAGGCGATAGACGAGTATCAGATGTGAGTGCGGGGTGGGCGGCGGCGCCTGGGGCTGCTGAGGCGAGGCGGCGGCGGGTGAGAGAGGCGGCGGGCGGCACTGGGTGGGGCAAAGAAGTTGAGGCTGGGGCGAAGGCACTTGGAGGGCTGCGGGCGCCTGGGTGGGTCTGGCGCTTCTGGGCGGAGGCCGAGGGTGGTGACCCGAAGGGCACAAGCATCGAAAAAGCTCTGGGTGGGGCTGAGGAGCTGAGAGGCTCCCGTTCCTCAGGAGGTGGGGGCGGGGGGGGCTCTGAAGGCTGCAAGAGGTTCTGCGTGCTTGGAGCCCATGTGTCGATGCTTCACTTCAGGAGGATTGTTGTGGGGGGTTTTTTGGGGGGGTAGGGCCACGAAGGTCCCAGGGGGGGTTGCCTGTGGGTGAAGATGAGGCCGTCTTCAGTTGAGGAGTTGGGGAGCTGTGGGAAGGGCTGCTGAACTAGATCACTCCTATCTCTATTTCTAAATATTTGCCTCCAACATTGAGCTTTGAAGCCTTAAGGAAGGATGGGGAGATATCTCCGCCTCAGTGTCCTTGCCCTGGGTCTCTCTCTCTCTCTGTGTGTGTGTATTCTGCGCTGAAACCTAAAGTTAACATTAGAAATAAGACTAAATGATTTTGTTAACGTTGTCTTGCTTCCCCAGGCACATCTTTGTGTTTGCCAGTTGTGTGGTGTCTGGCGAAAGTTTTGCCTTTGGGAGCCACCTGTTGTTGTCCACATTGTTAATCTGGATGCTGCGACTATCTCTCAGCCCTCGCTGGAGCTGCCAGATGTGCTGTGGCACAAGGCTTCTTGCAACTCTAGAAACCATCTGTGGAAGAAGGGTTTCTGCAGGTGCAGGTGCTTTGGATGCCATGCCATGGAGATTCGTGCTTGCCAATTAGATACCTACCCTCCATAAAAATCGGATAGACCCACCTTTTCTTTCCTGCCAAGCTTTCATGTTTCGCCGATCGGCACCCAGCTGGCACTTGGGGACTGCTGCATAATATTAATAGCTTGCTGGGAAGCAATTATGACTGCTGTTCTTGACTTGAATCAAATCTGCAAAAAGCCAGAATACAGGCTGAGATCCAAGAGAGCTGCTTAAGCCTTAAACTCATGCAAGGGGCTTTCAGTTAAATTTGTTCCTATTCAAACAGCTGACATCCTCCCTGCCATACCGCAAACAGCTTTTAAAGCGTCTAGGTGACTTCCAGTCAGTATGGCATGGGGAGGGCTCCAGTTCAAGAAAAAGAAGTCTTAAAAACCCATTGACCTCACAGAATGAGATTAATAATTCTTTGGTGTCTTGTCTTAGAGCATGTGCCCTTCATCTTTCAAATAGTTATTCGCTGTGCATTACAAGTTACTTCAGAATCTTTTTCTCTCCCTCCCACAACATAGGAGTATCCCTTTTTGAGTGCCATTTAGGTGTGAAGTATAGAATCAGTTATATGCCCTCTGTTGACATACACTGAAGCTTGTTCTAGGCCTCCCCTTGTTAGTATATGCCATGTAACCACATCATTGTTAATCAGAGTACGGTGACCCAGTTATTATTATTTATTAAATTTCTATACCACCCTTCATCTGAGAATAACAGGGCAGTTTACAATATTAAAAAACCCACACAACATAGCAAAAAACAAAACAATAGCACCCCCTACACACAGTTTAAAAAGCCATAAAAAGGTAAAGTTAAGTCCAGTCACGAACAACTCTGGGGCTGTGGCACTCATCTCGCTTTACAGGCCATAAATTGTTTAATTAGCCAAAGGCCTGGGAGAAGAGAAATGTGTTTGCTTGACACCTAAAGATATGTAATAAAGGCATCAAGTGAGCCTCCCTGGAGGGAGCGTTCTACAAACAGAACCACCTTAGAAAAGGCCCATTCTTGTGTTGCCACTCTCTGAACCGCTCATGGAGGGGAGGGGGTACATGGGCAGGGTATAAACTACTACTAATAATAATATTAATATTAATAATAATAATAATAATGTAGAACAAACTGACCCTCAGAACATTCCCTTCTGGGCCTTCAGGCTGAACTCAGTTCCCCACTGCTGCTCTGAGGAGCTCAAGGTGGCATTCATGGATCTCAGTTTCCCCATTTTGTATCCACAACACCGAGAGCTTGGTTAGGCTAAGAGATAGTGATTGGCCAGAGGAGGGGAATAGTCTCTCTGGAAATTTATGGGATCCCTAGTTAAACAGTCCTTTGTGGTACTTTTTAAAAAAGTCTTACCAATTCATACTGCAATTCTGTTCATATCAGGAAGCAATCCCTATGGAATTCAGTGGGGCTTATTTCTGAGTGATGTACGTTTATTGTGGCATGAACCCACAGCAGACATTGTCACAGCAGGCATATCTTTTGAACCAAGGTTTGCACTGGTCTTTTTGAACCTGAGATTCTTTGCCAACCAGCTTTTAGAATCATAGAGTTGGAAGAGACCACAAGGGCCATCGAGTCCAACCCCCTGCCAAGCAGGAAACACCATCAGAGTACTCCTGACATATGGTTGTCAAGCCTCTGCTTAAAGACCTCCAAAGAAGGAGACTCCACCACACTCCTTGGCAGCAAATTCCACTGTCGAACAGCTTTTACTGAGGTGCCTCAAGTTGTTACTGTTTTTATTCTAGAGTTGTGCTTTTAAGTTGTAGCTGCTTGTGACATATGAAAGTGTGGTATATAAATAATTAAATAATTTTAAAGATAAGACATTTAGTTAGGTACTAAATATCGTGCTCTGGTCCATGGGGTCATGAAGAGTCGGACACGACTAAACAACAACAACAACAACAACAACAACAACAACAACAACAAAGTATTTATACAACTAAAACAAGAGAACCAGAACAGATGGAGGCCATGCAACTTTTCTTCTAGGAGAAAAGCAACTGTGACTGCTTCTGAACCTAAAGTATGACACTTTTCAGTTTAGTTAGGCACTAAGAAGTTAGTTGTACAAAGGCAATACTGTACTTAAATGTCCACTATATCCTTACAAGGGAGGAGGATAGTGAGAAAACCAGTGCAACTTGGCTATGTCCCCATGGCCTTATTGGCCACCCCTCTGTGACTTCCTTGCAGTCCCACTGGTTTCAGCTACCTTTGGCTGCCACTGATTTGCAGTTGGCGTTACTGATTTATGAGCATGTATCACTTTTTATGTATCATGCAGGTTGTCAAGTAAGAAGACACTTAAATACCTGCTGTTGACATTTGCTGGAGCTGTTCTAGGTCTCCACTGGAATTGCCTGTAAAATGTTAATACAGAGGACAATTCAGTCAAGGAGATGCCAAGTACAGTACTGCATCAGATGGTCTGTGCAAATAAAGGTTCATTTCTATATTTGCGATGGAACTTAATATAGATTTTACATGGAAAATGCTGTAGGGTTTCATGGTAGGCTTGTGGAACTCCAATAATTTTTTCTTGTTAAATTGATTTGGTTTGTGCAGTATGCATTAGTTTCAGACTTTCCTGGAAAACCATGCACATGGTTCTGCGATAGGAATTTAGCCGTTTTGCCTTGCCTCTTAAAACTTTCACAGGTTTTTGAAGGAGGGGATAAACCAGGCAGCAGAAGTGATGAACCTCATCACTAATGTCTCGTCAGAAAGCAGTAGTAACAGTGTGACTCTCTTTTCCCCTGGCAGATGCTTGAGTGGTGGAGCATAACATCCCTTTTCATTGAACTGTATTTCAGGGCTGTCTACTGCAGTACTTTCACTCGATATGAGTGTGCAAACCTGCCCTAAGAGATGTAATGGTGAAAGCTAGAAATGGTAAATGTGGTCCTGTATTTCTAGGACAAAAATAGGGCAGAGTAATCCTGTGGGTGGATTTGGATTTGCATCCAAATCTCATGCACTCAGAGTTGCAGTTTTGCCAGTTTGACTCATGGTGTGTCTTTGGATAACTTGCCAGCTCCCAGCTTAGCTTCCCATCTTTAAAATATTGGAAATGGTGCCTCAATAACTGTTAGGTTCTTTGACAGATTTGAGCAACCTTTTGCGTACCAAGGGCTTCATTCTGTGATGATGGTAGATGGGGCTGGAGCAAAAAGTAGATGGGACCATTCTTCCATTCTCCTTTTTCATACTGCCAAGGACTTGCTCAGCTGAGCAGGCCACAGCTCTCTTGCTAGAAGTGTGAACTTGCAGGGACCTTTTGAAATTAGACTGAGGGCCACAGATTGCCCATCCCTGTTCTGCAGCAATACGGAGGCCTGGGAATATTGAGGGGCAAAACTTTTTTCCTGTTTGCAGCCCTACATGGGGAAATTGAAAATTTTAGGTAAGTGGGGAAAACATTAAGTACTTATCTCTTTTAGAATATTGGATGGGATGCTTTTAAAGGCACTGTTTTAAAATATTGGTGTTCGCTGAACTTCGGTCCCTTAAAATGGTTTCTAAGAGCAATCAACTTTGCTAGATTTTATATTATTTTTACATTTACATTCTGCACTTCATCATAAAAAGTTCTCAGGGTGAGTCACAAAACATACAAACACATAATATCAAAGGTGAAAATAAGACACGCTTAAAACCCACTTTGAGAATTGTTCCTTTGCTATCCCTCCTAAAATGTCAGGTTTCACCTCTTCATATTATATATTTTTTGTAGCTTTATAGATGGGTAGGGACAGTCTTTGCTGTTTTGGCTAAACATCATTTAGGTTTAAGATGAGCAAATTCAATCTTTGAAATGAAATCACAAATCTCATACTTCAGAAAGGCAAAAGAGGGTGTGCTGGACAGAAATCATTGTATGCTTGTATAGAAATCTTGCAAAATTAACAGTTTATAGTACATGTACAGAATTAGAAAGTTAATATATATTGTTAAGATTGTTCCACTTAGATTTGTAGAGTTGTTTGGCAACATAAACTGGGTGCAGCTTTCTTTGTATCTTTCCAGGTAGGTAAGTATGAGTTTCCATTTGCAAGTTTAGATCATTTCACTATTTTCCTTGCTGTTAAATTGATAGCCCTTGTCACTTTACAGGGTTGTATAACCCTGCAAAGGGATTTATTGTCTCTTTCAAATGTATGCTGTATGCTATGCATTTAATTTATATAAGCAAAGTAGTACTACTTTAATGAAGTCATATGTCAGAGCTGCCTCTAGGTCCCAGCTCACAGAGGACCAACGCCAGGCTGATGTTATGTACAAAAGTCTTTATTGAAGTTTAATTTCCATTTCAAAGCCAGAGCGTGCAGCCCTACGTCTAAACTCTAGATCGGCGAAGTCCCGTCTGAGTCTCCGCCCCTTCCACACCAGTTTAAGATCCTAGCCCTGCTCCACCTCCTGCGCTGCTCTCTTCTCCTCTGGGTCCTCCTGCCCTCTGGGGCATTGCCCTTTCTGGACTCTTCCGACGCTGAGTCGCTTAGCTCCTCCCCCTGCCTCCGGCGTGCTTTAGGACCCGGTTCCCAATCCTCACTCTCTGCTGTCCCGCGCTCCTGTACATTTGAACTTGCTTCTCGCGCCAACCCAGTGACCTTTCTCCTAACCGTTACACTACTTCTATCACTGCTTCCCTCTTCCGTGACACTGGCCGGATCTGACCTCCCTTCCGTTGTCCGACTCTCCGAGGGAGGCGTGGTAGGCTCTGCCTCGTCTCCTCTCCCTGGTGGGGAAATCACTGGCCCTGATGCCTGGGACTCTTCCCCCCCACTCTGCTCTGGTGGGGAAGCTGGTCCTGATTTCCAACTACTGCTCTGGGAGTCCCTGCTGCCCCCTTGCTCCTGGGGCGTTCCCCTTGGGACCCCCCTGCCCCTGGCCACTGGCGCTCCCCTCTGTGAATCTTCCGATTCGCTGGAGAGGCTCATGGAATCCCTCGGACCACTGTCCCCTCCTATGCTCCCTTCGGATTCCTCCCCCTCGCTCTCCATCTCCCATCTTCCCTGTGCCTCAGCGCCTGAGCCCCTGACATCATATTTTTCCATGTACCTAAGATCAGGCTTCCTCAACCTATGTTTTTGGCCTACAACTCCCATGATCCCTAGCTAGCAGGACCAGTGGTCAGGGATGATGGGAATTGTAGTCTCAAAACATCTGGAGGGCCGAGGTTGAGGAAGCCTGCCTAAGATCTTCAAACACCTTTTTGCCTTCTCAACTACATACCTCCAAAATCTCTAGCATTTCCCCACCTTGCTTTTTTTTGGTCTCCCATCTCTTATTCCATTACACAAGAGGTTTAGAAGCTTGACACTCAACCGGAACCGGAGCCTATAGCTCCTGGCAAAATTAGTACTGCAACTCGGGCCATGAGGAAAAGTGGACTGAACTCTTGGTCCATCTACTTCTTCAAGCACCTGAGAAAAGAGGTGCTTCCTCTGCAGCATTTACATCTCTTGGCTTTGTGCATTACTGGAAGCAGCATATAGGTAACATAAATACCAAATGGTCTGATGGTTGATCTGGAAAAATGCTACTATCTGAAATCATGTGTTACAAGCCATGTGCTGTGTAGGCTTACATTTCCCCCATAATTTGAAGGATTTCTCATGGAGGGGTATGCAGTTGTGAGGAGAGAGGCAAGCCTTTTCTGATCTTTTTTCACACCACCTTTTTGGTTGGCCTGCATAATGGGTATAAAAGCTTTCCCCTGTCTTTTGTTTGTTGTTGTTTTTTAAAGTGGAAAATTGATGTCCTGTTTTCATTTACTGCAGGGCTAGGGAAACTTTTTCAGTCTGAGGTCCACATCCCCTTTCAAGTGACCTGGAGGGAAGAGTGGGCAGAACAGTAATTGTAAATTTTACCTTAATGCACCAGCCTTACACACACATACCCAGTTCTATATCCTCCATCCAGGCAAGCAAGAATCTTTATCAGAGTTCAAGGGTACATTCCAGCCGGGCAAAGGCACTCAAGGAGGGTGGGGAAGCAAGGCTGATAGGGTGTGTGGCTTTGGGGACAGGGTATGTAACTGGAGAGAGTCAGATTGAGAGGCCCAGAGGGCTACATTTGACCCCTGGGCCTGAGTATCCCTACCCTTAACTTAGTGTGTTGAATAAATCTGCGGGTGACCAGGCAAAACAACCTTTTTTCTGCATTTTCTTGGGCTTCTTTGCTGGGGGATTTGGGGCATGCCACATACTTTGCTTTTTGCCACTGACCTGCATGGCCCATTCCCTGAGGCAAGCATTAGCTCTGTCTTTGTTGCCACACAGGCAGAGGTGCAATCTTATTTATTTTAGACTTGGGAGAATATTTTGTCTTCAACTAGCCCTGTGCACATTGGTTTGCCTGCTGGGGAGCTGCTGTGTGTTGCAAAGGTTTCTAGGGTACACAGTTCACAAAGGCCGTTAGCCAGATATACAATAATTGCTTTTCTACCCTGTAACACAGCCAGTGAGGTCATGTAAGGAAAGATCAGTAAAAATAAGAGGGGTTTCTTATTGCTCCTTCTCCTAGGTAGATTCCTGCTAAATGAATTTTGTCTCATCTTGACCCTTTCTCAATAATAATAATGAACTTTTTCACATGTTCCACATGTTACCACCTTACTGATTACTAAACAGAATTGCCAACAGCCCGCTTCTGTATGAGTATTTTTTGGAAGCAAGTATAAATTGTTTAGCTTTAATTGAAATAGTGGTAGGTAGAAATAGATCATATAAATTCAATGTCTAGATTGGGATGAATTTATTGCTCTCGATCATTATTCCAAGGAATCTCCAATAACCTGATGTTCAGCAGGCTCCAGCAAGACCTTTAGGCACACCTCCAACAGGTTGCCACTGCCTGCTGCTCTGAAGCTTCCCAGTTCAGGGTGCAGCTTTTGGGGCATTGCCAACAAGGGTGGGTAGCTGCTGTTGGGAGGCAGAGATTCGGAAGCACTATTGGGCGTACTTTTGTTTATATCCTAGCCCTAATTCCTGCCACTTGTGTGAACTTGGATTAAGTTGCCTGGAGTCTGTATTATCTGTTACATGAAACAGCATAACTTCAGTTCCCTGTATGTTACGTAACCCCTTGGTTTGATTGCATCTGCTTAGAAAGTGCATTGGAAGTTGTATATCTGCTTCAAACTCAACTTTCCTGCAAGTCAGATGATAGATTTAAAAAATGATAGGAACAGGGATCTCGTTTTGAGAGTGTTTTGGTGCCCTTGATCACATAAATGCTTCCTCAAATATAAAGCAATTTCTGTCATTCTCTGATAAGGACTTGACCTACAGAGATGCTAAATGGTATGGATATACTATGGCTTTTTACAGAGAATAGTAACAGGTGTTGTTAGGGGTTTGGTTGAGATGTACAGTAGTAGTTTTACGATTTCTTATTTACTCAGAACTTACATCATAGGTGGGAGTTGCATTAATGGCAGTAAGAATTTCCATGCAGAATGTAATGATGGAGGCAACATAGACCAATATAGTTGTGTTTTCCAAGCATAAGCATAAGAAACATTGGGTGGCTAATTAATGTATGTCTCAATTAGTTCTAGGTGAAAATGTTTGCAGAAGTGCATGTTTTTAAATCTTGGTTTGATTGTCCTT
This sequence comes from Podarcis erhardii, assembly GCF_964252035.2. Classification (NCBI taxonomy): domain Eukaryota; kingdom Metazoa; phylum Chordata; class Lepidosauria; order Squamata; family Lacertidae; genus Podarcis; species Podarcis erhardii. The sequence goes on from NC_138507.1 coordinate 93,877,220, forward strand.
ATTTCAATTCTTGTATACCTTCTTAACACTATATAATATACATGCTGTTTCTTTACTGAGAACACCGTCTGCCTCTTAACATAAAAAATACAGGTTCCTGTTTAAACCTGTTTTTAAGAATTTTAAGAGCACAGTTACCCTTTTTATGACCCTACATTTCACTATGTGTCTCCCCTCTTTCCAGATTAGCAAGGCATCTACAGAAAGAGGCCCAGTCTCAACCCAACAACTCAGAATTCACAGAAGATCAAAAGGTACATGATGGTGTATGTTCATTGGTGGTGGAATATTCTTTAAAATAGTTTTTAACCCTTTCCTTGCAGTCTTTGGGTGGAGGTAAAGAGAAAAGAGGAAGTACTATCTGGGCAGCCATTTAAAAATATTGGGTTTTGTGTGGCAGTGAATGTCTGAAAACTGCCTTGTCATTATCTGCCCTCTAAAGCTTTGGGCATTCAGCTTTCAGGAGAATAAATTTTATTCAAAGAAACTTAACATAGATTACCATAGATAGAAAGTACTCTCATTGCTAAGCAGGAGATCCCTGCTTCACCATGCACCAACAAGTTAGCCAGGCCATTGAAAATTCATTCGTTTTATTATACAGGTGACATTTTGGCTTTAAACCAAATCTTTCCATTCACAATTTGTTAATGAGAAGGCCAACCTGGCTGCCTCCATTGCATCATTCAGCAGAGCTTTTCTGTGTAGTACAGGGCGTTTTATACTCTAGCCTGATGGAGGTGGTAAAACTAATGGTGTCTCACCGTGACTTGTTTGTGCAGCATTTTGAGGATAAAATTACTTGCATCTGCTGGACCTTGACTTCAAGAGGGAATCTCAAGAGGGATCCAGAACACTGCTTTGTCTTGTTTTTTTGGATGAACTTCAGTTGGTATGGTTTGAGGATGTGAACAAGGTGCTTGGATTGGTGTGGGTCTGTACCTTTGGTCTTCATTGCTGATAAAAACTAATAAAGAGGGGAAGGCTAGTTGGGCCAGATGTGATTAATGCCTCTTTACCAGAAAGAATGGTCCCTGTCTGCTTAAAGGATGCAGTGGTAAAACCACTCTTTAAGCCTTCCCTGGATCCACAAAATTTAAACAGCTGCCAGCCAGTTACTTATGTCCCCATCTTGTACCTAGTTCTTGAGCAAGTGGTTGCTAACCAAATCCAGGCTCTCTTGGATGAAACAGATTTTCTAAATCAATACCAATCAGGGTTTATCATAGCCTTGGGGCTATGATGTGTGATAGAAGTGAATGTGTATGGGTAACTTGTCCATTGAGATTTGGAGCTTGAATCACTTAATAGGTAAATGCTTCCAGACCTAAATTAGGAAAAAATGTATGCTAAAATAGTTTTGATTGAGTCTCCATATTGCTTAACTGACTCTGCCTGGCCTTAAGTACAACAGACAAAATTTTGCTCTTGAACAGAGCTCCTCTCTTCTTCCTACTGCAGTCCCCCCTGCAAATTTTTTTTTTTAAATTGCTTCTCAGAACACCATGAAATATGAGGACTATAGCTGAAGGAAGGATCAGCAGATTGGCGGTCTCCCTTTGCATGAATGGAAATGTCTTCTACTCTAGGGCTCTGTTGAATCCCTGCCATTGTGTAGTAGAGCCTTCAAATGGATCTTAAATAAGAGTATGCATGGTGAGGATTGGGAGATTAATTCCCTGCCTTTCAAGGCACATTCAAGGATAGCATGGAAGTATAACCTTCACACTCTTCACAATAGGGAAGCCAATGTGCACTCTGAAAAGTTTTGGTTAGATCTATGGTCCATCTTAATCAAAAGAGTGATGGGTGGATAAAGGCAGAACCAGCAGGTGTTAATGCCAAGGACATTTCTTCATTGTTATAACTGCTATATGTTTATATCTGCTGTGACGATTTTACAACTATCATTGCAAAATGATGAGATTTAATGGATCTTGCTTTAAATGTCAAGATACAATCTCTGAAAGAATAACCAGCTTTGTTTTGGACTATTTTTTAATGTAAAGAGAGTCTTCTTCCTATCTAGAGTAGCAAATTGCTACGTGGCAATTAGAAGGGGGCGGGTCTTCCCTGGACACTGCCATCTTAGTGCATAAATTTCTGATGTTCAGGGGCGGGGGGAACAGGAGCAAAGAAAGCATTCAGGTTCTGATGCTCTAAGAAGGAAGGGTCAGGAAGCAAATGAATGATGCGTTTCTTTAGGGAGAAGTGGATAGGTGACTAAATGGAATGGAGTTGGGTTTGGAATTAGACTGAGAACTTTTCAGCCACATCTCTCTCTTTTTTTAAATATTCAAGTGCCAAAAACATTTGGAGAGAGAAACTGTGTTCAGTCATTAATACTAGAATCCACCAAACCAAGATGGGTCAGCTGGAGTGCATGGTCTTGAAGGCAAGCATAGATAGAATCGGCATAACAGAAACCTGGTGGAATGGAGAGAACCAGTGTGACATGGTTATCTCTAGGTACTAACTCTATAGGAAGGCCAGGTGTGGGCATAATGGACGTTGTGTCATTCTATGCATCATAGAGGACATAAAGTCAAATGAGATAGAAATTTCACTAGTTTTATCCCTTTGTTGTTTAATTTCTTCTTACTGGTCACACCTCTCTTCCCATAGTGAGTTCTTGGCTCTTGTAAAAGGGGGGTTGTGTCTTGATCTTTCTGTTACATTTAGCAGTATCAAGTCATGAAAATCCTGTTTCATTGCAAGCTATCACTTCGTTAAAACATACCGTACTTATAGCTGATTACTAGCAAATAGACTTAAAGCTCTAACAAAGCAAAATTCAATTTGGATGAAAAACATGTACAGTAGCACAAACATTACTTGCACAGCAGAGCTAATGGTTAACATATCCAATAGCACACTCTTAAGATTCAGTTTTAACATAAATTGTGGACAAAGATTCTCACTTGCAAGGACATTACAACTTTAATGCTTTTAATGTGATAAATGTTTTCCCTGCTGCAAAATGAAGCATCTTGTTGGGGAAAGCAACACTTGGAAAAACATTAGCTGTATCTAGCTGTAGTGTTTTGGATTTGGGGTTTTTTTTCCTTTAAAAAAAAGTTAGTGTTGGGTGTGGTTCCTGAGAAATAGCTATGAATAATGCTTGCTGGTATCTTGCCACCATTCAATAGATCTCAGTTTCTTTCTTTAAAAAATAGCAAACCAGACCTATTCCTTGTGACTCTAAATCTCTCCCAAGCAAATCTGAGTGCATTATCATTCTTCAACTCTCAAGTGCCTTCTAACACATCTCAAAGCTTTCTGCTCCACAACAAAGTGCAGCTGGCAAGTTCAAGCAGCTGTAATGCTCTAATTTGGGGAGAAGAAATAGGGCTGTAAGCCTAGCTGTTAAGCCAGGAAAGGAAAGCAGACTGATACCTCAGTTGCCTCTGGCTCAGTGCAGGGGGTGAGTGGGAAGGAATGTGGGTGGAGGAAAAAGAAGAGAACATCTTTAGCCCTCTTGTTTACAACACTGTATTTGGGAAGAGTCTCATATTAGAATTTAATATATTCTGATTTGCGTTCATCTATGAAGATGTGGTCTCTTGTAGCTCAGTCTGGAAGTTGGTTGTCATTCTGCTTTCAAACTACATGTGTTGCACAGCTGAACTTGCATAATAAAATGTATATCTTTGTGCAGGAGTGTGGCTGCATATGGGAAACAGCTCTTAGGAACACAGAACAATATTCTTGCCCGCTATTTCTGCCTCTACACTTAGATAGGCACTTTGCCGTCTCTTCCATCTTTTACACACACAACTGAATTGCTGCTGCTTTAGTACATGAGCTTGAAAAGAAATATTCTGTTAGTAAAAAAAAAGTTAACTTTCTCCTCTCACTTACAGAAAACCTTAGCAAAGATCGCAACATGTTTGGAACTCAGGAGTGCAGCTTTGCAGGTACAGTTAATTCAGTTTTCACCTTGTGACTTCCAATTTCTTTGTGGGTCTCAATGAATGTTAAATAAAAGACACTATGGAAAGATGGCTTGTTACATATATTGTATTCTATTCCTCTGTTAGCCACTTATTACAGGGAAGCAGAAGCAGAAGGAGAGATAAAATTAAGCAGTGGTTGAGAATAGAATCATAGAATTGTAGAGACTGTTTGAGGTCTTCTGATCCAACCTCCTGCTCAATTCAGAATGGAGCTACAGCATTCCTGACAATCATATGCTTAAATACCTCCAGCAGAGATGCCATCACTCCTAGGGCAGTCTGTTCCATTGACAAACTGCTTTTTGTTAGCAACTTTCTCCTAATGCTTAGCTGAAGTCTTCTTTGCAATTTGCATTCTTTGTCTCTAGCCCTCTGGAACATCAAAGCTCTTTACATATTTGAAGATTGCTATCACTTATTTCCTTAATATTATCTTCTCCAGGCTCAACACACTCAGCTCTCTTTCTGTCAGTCTTCATAAATCTTAGTTTCCAAGCCCCTCACCGTTCTGACTACCCTTCTCTGGTTGATCAATGTTCTTCTTAAAACAACTTCTGAATATTGAAGGTGGTGGCTTTCTGCCTGTATTTTCAAGCCTTCCATGTTAATCTCACCGAATTGTTCCTAAATATCACTGAAGTGCTTAGGGGGCTACTCACAAAGGTGCTCTTGTCCCATGAACAACAAAGTAAAGTAGACTGATCACTTCACTAGTAGTGATGTATCTTGGAGTTGGTCTAGGATGAGAATGACGTCTAGTTTTATTTGTTGCTTTTCTTCACCTTTTAAGTTTTCTCCTATAGATACTCTGCAAGAAAAAGTAACAACATCACTCATATATATACTTCAGAGAAACTTTAGTTCCTTTCCTACTGACATGTTAGATCACAATAGAAAGTAGTGCAAACTGAAACCTGTTTCATAATCATTTTACTACAACCAGTACAGGAGTGAAGCCCTTTGGGCTTATGCTGAAATTCTCAATGTGAAACTGCCCTATACTGAACCAGACCATGCAACTGTCTATAGTCTACTTTTCTGTGACTGGTTCAATTTCTCCAAGCAGAGGTCTCAACCCTGGTATCTGAGATCCTCTTAACTAGAGACACCAGGGACTGAACTTTGGACCTTCTGCACGCAAAGCATATGTATGCTTTACTGCTGGAGCACAAAAAATAGAACTGAGAAGTGTGATACATGGCAGTATGTTTCCTTTGCTATAAGAAAAGCAGCCAGGTTCTAGTCATTGAGATTTCTGAAGACTTCCTCCCCGTAGTCAAGAGGAGCTGGAGGTGCTTGCCTTGATATCACACTGAGAGGTGAAGAAATGCTGCTGGCCAACGGGCAGACTTCTGTCTCTGGTTATCTTGCTCAGTTAATCTCTCATAGCTGTTAAAAAGAAAAGTAGAGATGATAAGCCTGCTGCCTGTGGATTTCTCTCCCTTCAGTTTGACATCAGGACAAACTCCTTCAGCTTTCCTGTTGAGGGAGCCTTTAGACCGTGGCTTATATTTTTCTCACAGTGAGTATAATGTTTCGCTGGGCTCTGACTTTAAACAAATCAACCCAAAGTCTACAGTGTCATTGCTTTCTTTTAAGTACATACTACTAAATTGCATGCTGTTTCAACATGCCAATACTTCAGTCTTAAGCAAATGTGTCATTATTTGCCTTCAACACTTGATATCTATATAGATTGCCAATAGGTCTCCATGCAATATAATATGTGAGCATCACCAGGATGTTTAATTAATTAAATGCAGTGACTAGTAAACTAGTTGTTGCTGCTGTCCTGTGTTCGCTGCAGCCTTTATTTCTTCCTGATCTATAACTTGCTTTGCCCTCCAGTCTTGATCTATGCTATCTTCTCCTTGTAAAGTTATTTTGGCAGAAGGCCCCACCTTAGTTCTGCCCGATCAGACATCTTATCACTGGTTTCTTCACTTCTGGCCTGGTCTGACCACATGAACAATTAAAACACATCCATAATCCTTAATGTTTTTTGTCCTGGTTCTAGTCCTGTAACCTGCAGTTCTCCATATCATGTTTGAATCCAACTCCCATCATCCCCAGCATGACTACTTGTCAGGGATGATTGGATTTGGGAGTCGAACAACATCTGAAAGGCCACAGTTTAGTCCTGTAAACCCTGCCCTGAATTTTGGTGGTCTTAACATACACAAAAATTCCCGCCCTGTGGTTTAATTAAAATATATAAGGGACCAGTGTGTGTGTGATAAAGTGGATCTAATATGGAAAATGATTGGACATTAGTACCATATTCAATTTTTGAAGAAGCTGGAGAGAATGCTGTCTTTTTTGATGCATTAAAGACATGCTGATAATTCAACATGTTTTCCAGTCAGTTTTTTACATCAGCAGGATTTTGTGTCTCAATAACTTTTTTCCTTTAGGTAAACAATGAAGTTCAAAGGTACCCAAAGAACTAACAGTTAGTTTCTCTTTGAAATACAGGGCCCTTTCAGGAAACAAGAGGTAGAACAAAATGCAAAACCAGCACTACTTTTACCATTGTAACTGGCTATAGCAATGGATAGTAGATACAGATATGTAATACTACTTTCCTTTTAGTCTACACAGTCCCAGGAAGAATTTAAGCTAGAGGATCTGAAGAAACTAGAACCAAGTAAGTATCTTTTAATTTCAAGAATAATTTAAAAGCAGTGTCAGTGTGGGATGGTGTTCAGTCAGCTGTGCTATTGTGATATTCTGGTTTCTCTTACTATGCACCACAAAGAAGAATTTGGAGGGCCCACAAGATGGTCTTGGTTTTCATATCTAGGTGCTTGGGCTCCTGATTGCTATAAATGTATTCCAAACAGTTCTATAAAGTTTCTATTGGTAAGCAGCTAGCAGCCGATAGGTTTTCTCCAGGAAAATAATCTTCCAAGTATGCTGTTCCGTCAGGCAAGTGATGAAGCAACTCTCTAGACCAGAATTTCCTAAAACGAATGCTGTGAAAAAGATGTTAATGCATCATGAGAAATTAATTAAACGAGAAGTTACCTTTAAACTGAACATATCAGCACAGATTTCCACTGCATCTGTGCATGATTCACTGGCTGTTTACCCTTCCAGCACAATCGGCTTCTGCTTGGAGGAGGGGGACGTGTATGGATCATTCAGCCACTGTTGATGTAAAGTTAGATTATCCCTCCTCTGAGACAGCTGCCCATTATGTGCCTACGTGAGCCACTCACAATGCAGTGACTACTGCAGATACATAATGGGTTTTAGTCAAGAAATGTCTACGCGGTGTAGACTCATTGAAACGAATGGCCATGATTAACCTAGGTCCATTAATTTAATATTTCTACTCTGAGTAGAAGTAAGTTGAATACAAACCAGTGCGCAGGTTCCACTTTGGCAGGTAGCTTTCTTTGATCCAAAGGGTTTATTTTAGTGTAAGGTATTGACTGATCTGGCCAATGGTCCGTCTAGTCCAGGCATAGGCAAACTTGGCCCTCCAGATGTTTTGGGACTACAACTCCCATCATTCCTGACCACTGGTTCTGTTAGCTAGGGATGATGGGAGTTGTAGTCCCAAAACATCTGGAGGGCTGATTCATCTTGTTCTCAGAATTGCCAACCAGATGCCCATGGGAAATCTGCAAGCACTCTACCCTCCAGTGGTTTCTGGCAATTGGTATTTAGAGGCCTACTGCCTCTGACCATGTGTAGCCACCATGCCTAGTAGCCTTTGATAACCACCAACTTGGATAGCTTTAAAAGGAAGTTATGCAATTCATGGAGGGTAGGGCTATCACAGCCTCCTATGGCTGTGAGTGAACTACCCTGGAACTTTTTAAAATAAAGGATGGCATGCGAGTATTTTAAATAAATCAATATAAGCAAACTTCATGAGTGAAACATTCCATTGTACTTTTAACCTTCTTGTGAACTTTTGACCCTCATATGCAGGAGAGAGCTGCGAGAGCAAGAATTTTACAACCCAAATTTTATAACCAATACCCAAATGCAGTATGATTGAAAATCCTATTTCTTCACACATGGAAAGCTTGAAAACAGTAGTGTCATATTTTGATTTGGGCAAAGGGGACTGAATTGATGTTGCTCTGAATCTGGTTCTTACTTTTTTCTCCACTCATAACACTTAAGGACACGGTCCTATGCAAGTCTGAACCCCTCTTTGCTCATTGTGGTTTATTCCCAGGAATGTGTACATAACACTGCAGCCTTAGTCTCTAGTGTGCTCTTTCACAAAAGAGAGAGGTGCCCTGAATTTTTCCATTCTTGAACAGGATAGTGGTGAAATTGGATTCTTCTGTAGTAAAGCATGAAAGCAAAGTGCTTTCCTTAACTTCTCAGTGTGTGGGTAAATCACAGGTAAACCATTAAAAACAAAGAACCTGTATGTGTAAACAGTGTAGCTGTAAATCCAAAACCACAATATGAAACATTACTTTGAAATGAAAGGTCTTGTCCATCTGTAACCAGGGCTATGATTAATTGTACTTCATGAAGTTCAGCAACCTTATAGAAGTTGTTCATATTATCAGGACTGGATATTCCATCTTATTCTGGAGAAGAGTCCTATGTATACAATGCCTTATTCCCCCCCCCCCTTTAATTTACATGATGGTAGTAGATATTGTTCTATTGAAAAAATAACATACTGTGTGTGTTTGTGTGGGAACAAATCATAAAAGTACCATCACCAATTCTTCATACTATTTCCGAGAGATTATTGTCTGAGCCTTACTAGGAATGAAAGGAAACACTATTGGTTCTCAGTGTTTGAAAGTTGCTATTTTTTCTGAGAAGAGAGCAATCTATTTCAACATGAAAAGACAAAAAGTATGGCTCTCACATTGACATTGATTTAAAATACGATCGGATGTAATTTTTCTCACCATGCATTTGACCCTTTTTCTTTCATTCTTTGCTTTTCTTGCATGAATTAGGTTGTAGGAAATGCCACTTACTTAAAACTCAGAATTTTTTTGGGGGGGGGTGACTGTGAAAATGACAATTACAGTGACCCTGTTGTTATGTTGTATGTAAGGAGCCACTGTTTCTTTCAGGTGTCTTCTGGGAGGGCACAAGAATGAAACCCTCTGCCTGTAATATTTATACACTAATTAGGCTTTTTGATAGTTGATGGTGACTGTCTGTCTTCCCTTACAGTCTTAAAGAATATTCTTTCCTATAATAAAGAATTCCCCTTTGATGTTCAGCCTGTTCCGCCAAGGTAAGCAACCAATAAATTAGAAGTATATATGGAGAGGGCTTTAGGAAGCTATACCAGAGACTGTCTAACAGGGAATTGTTATAGGTCAATTCTTACTTCCTACCCTCTGGAAGGCTACAGATATTTCCTCAAGCCATACTGTTCATTGCAGGCACATTGATCTGAAAATAATTGAGTGATGAAGGTGCATAATCACCCCTCAGTTGTGGTGTGTGTGTTTTTAAAGGAAGATCTTAGCACCTGGTGAAGAGGAAGATTTGGAATTTGAAGAAGATGAGGAGGAGGGTGGAGCTGGAGCAGGATCTCCAGACGCGTTTCCTGCCAGAATTCCAGGTAGTAGGGGCACCATTTTCTTCAAATGTCATTTACTAGGATGAGGGTGATGATGTGGGAGTTAAGATTTGTTGCAGAAGTGTTTGGGTGCACACTTGGATGGTCATTAGCTAATGGATGGATACCAGCTGGTACATCTTCTGTACCAGTCTGTGCATAGAAGCTTTGCTAAAGTTCTTTTCACATAGTTTACATATAGTAATAAACTATTGGTTACTAGTTGGATATGAAATAGGTTTGCTAACTTTGGAGAATTCTTTATACTAGGCCAAAAAGGGGAAACATTTTACAGATGTCAACAAGGTATCTGCTTTTCTTCAGCAGCTAAGTTACTGTATTTATTGTAGGAATTTATATTCCACCCTTCGAGTAAATTCCTAGGGTGGCTTACAATGCAAAATAAAAGATCCTATAAAAACACTACCCCAGAGGCTGATGGATCCAGTGGGTTTCCAGATGGCTCTGGAGGATTTTCTGGCTGGTATGACTGGCGCTCCTGTCAAAGCCCTGGCTGACCTCTGAAACATCCAAATGGCTCACGCCGTTGACACAATTGTCCTGAGTGCTCTCTCCCACTTTGTGGAGCCCATTTAGCTCCCTGGTATATTTCAGAGGAAACAAGCTAGGAGAAGGCTCAAACATGAGTGGAGGAAAATTGCAATCGAATGCAATTGAACACTGGTGAGGGCTTCTCATCAAGCCTACCTAGTGGCAGTGAAGGCAGTAAAGAGGGCATACTTTGCTGCCTCCATTGCATCCTCATTGTGCTGTCCAGCGGAACTTTTCCGGGTAGTGCGGGGCCTTTTATAGTCTGTTCTAAAAGAGATGATAGAACCAACAGTAGCTCACTGTGACTTATTTGCAAAGCATTTTGAGTATAAAATCACTTCCATCCATTGGGATCTTGGCTCCACTCCTATGGCTGATGAATCTCTAGAGGTGTCCAGGGCACCTGATAGTTGCGCTTCCTGTTCCTGGCAAATTGCCATGTCTGAAATGGCTCTTAGACCACCAGCACTCGCTTTCATTTTTGTCTTCTATGTCTGGACAAAATTGATAGGTAGATACGTGTAAACATAGTGTTGAAATACTTTTTACAGAAGGGCTTAAATGTGAAAGGCTTAAGGTGACTCATGCAACCTAGATTTCGGGAGGCATTATATACTCCTATTCTCAATCAGCTGCTTTGCTGAATTTGTACTGTTCATTGTACTTGCTTTGCCTGTACAATCTGCTTGTTTCCATGGATCCCCTATTGCATTATTGTGCTGCCTAACTGTACGTGGTCTTGTCTTCTACATGCATGGCTCCATCGTGTAACCATATACTACATAATTCATCTAACGCAGGAGCCAATGAAGGTATGATAATATCTTAATGTGAGGAGCTATTAATTGTGAATGTGTTCATATTGGCTAGAGCACTGGCCTTGTGCTTTCACTTGGATGTGAAAACTCTTGTATGTAAAATCATCCTGCCCACCACAACAAATGCTAGATGTTGCAGAGCTCTTTGCCCATGCCACCACACAATTAAACCCAAAGTCAGAACATCTCCAAGCGTCTGTATTGCTTTATATGACCAAAGTCACATGAAGAAATTAATTCCATTTTGGGGGTGGTGGCAGGGGGAGGTTGTAATTTGAAGAGTAGATACTGCAGATTAATACCTGGTACTATCTCTTTCAAAAGGAGGAAATTTATGCTGATATTTATTTCTGAACTCTAACATACAATAATATTCATTGGTTACCTTTGATCAGACCTTTGTGAAACTCTGCTTGCCAGTTGCTGTTTTGTTAGTATCCTTTATCTAAGGTGACTCAAATGTAGATTTGTACTTATATATACACAGGTTTATCACCATATAGAGCTGCGAGTACAGTTGTTAATTGGCCCTGAGCCGCCATTTTGCAACTGGCTCTGCCATTTCCCTGATCCACTATTTTACACCTGGTTCCAATTACTGGACCTCAGAGTTCCAGTTAAACAGCAATGAAGTTGACCTCAGAGCTGACCTCAACCCCCTGAAGTCTGCCCACCTCAATTGAATCGAGGTCTTTGGGTACAGAGGTGAATCTTTTGTCTTCCCACAATGGGTGTATCTGTTCGGTGCTTATTTGGGGGATTAGATGTACTAATATAATATATCTGATCCTTGTAATCCAAGTGTACTGGATTACTGGTGGCTGGTACCTTGCTTCCCCATATGGTGAACTTCGAAAAGGACCTGCAGACTTCTTACTCATGAGACTTGCTGCCAGATCCAAATGAATAGCTGTTTGTTTGTGGCTCAAGGTGGTCCTTTGACATTAGGCAGCCCCGTTTTTCCTTGAATACAATCAGTGGATTGAATCCTCCAGGTTCAGAATGCAGATAAAAACAGCGGTAGAAACTGTGCTGAAGCGCTATAATTCTGTTTCTTTAACACCCCCTTGTCTTATTTTCTTGCCAGGTACATTATTACCCAGATTGCCATCTGAACCCGGGATGACGTTGCTTACTATCAAAATAGAGAAAATTGGTCTTAAAGATGCTGGGCAGTGCATCGATCCCTATATCACAGTTAGTGTGAAAGGTAGTTGTTGTGTTAGTTGCGTTGGCGAGGCAATTAAGTCAAGCTTTGTTCCTTTGACACTTCTGATCTACTGGCTGCCAGCAGACTTGGCAGTAATTGCTTAAGACTCCCACAGCAAGTATGTAGTTTTTCCCCTCAACATGTACACATTTTCTGACTCAATCAGTGTTTATGAAGGGCTGAAAAATGACACATTTGTGTCATGCCAGTATCCCAAGATACTGGTTTTGAGAGGCATCCTGCGTCTGTTAGGAGTTGTGCATTATCCAGACTTCTTCTAAGTCCTCAACATCGTAGCTCCTCTTTTCACTTTGAAATGAATGCTCACTTTCATGTCATAAGTGTTTGAATCTTTCTTGGCTTTTAACATTCAGCAAGTCATGACAGATTTCTATTTGATTAACTTCTTCTGACAATGAAAGTGTGTTCAAATATATAAAAGCCTCGTCTACCTTTGTATCTTTCTGTTTCATATAAATTGCTAATGACAAAGTGTTCCTAAAAGAATAAATAGAGCAACATATTTTGTGGATTTCTAAGTGACATTTGAGGTATGAAAGTATTGAACCTTATAAAAAAAAGGTGGATTATGTGTTTAGAAAGTGCCCTTCACAGAATTGAATTTATGTTATGCCTACTGTTACTGTTACTGGTAGGTGATAGTTTACTGGACAATATCCTGCAATATACACTGCAAATGCATTCAGATCTAACCTGTCAGATTTTCTGTAGCAAAATCACCCCTGGATAGGAAATAGCATATACCTTGAGCATACTACTAGGGAGGGTGATATCCTAGTTATGCAGTGGCCTCACCTGCAACCACCACATTGTATTTTCAGTGCCAGGTGAAAATATTGTATTTATCCAGGCCTTTTAAACTACTTGAGCTTTTTTAAACATGAAATTTGAGTCTTAATATGCAAGAAAGGAAATGATTAATGCTGTTTTTATTTTGTGAGCTTCCAAGAACGTACACTATAAGAAAATATATTTTACCGAGTAGCCATACAAAGATAATTAACAACACTGCAATTCTACTTACAGAAATATTTTTGATCCAGTGGAGATGTCTGCTAATGTTAGAAAAGTGGCATTCTTTAACCAATTCCCCTTCAGTCTAGACCACTGTCCATGCTGTACTGGAGGGTCCTTCAGCTATCTGGAGCAGAAGGCGGGGTGCAGGATACTGCAACAAGGAGCAGGAAAAATCGTCTCCCCCCCCCTTTTTTTTTTTACGTTAGTCAGTGCTTCTCTTGAATTAAAAGGATTCCTTAAGCAGAATGGCAACATTGGATTTCACCCTAAATAAATATGTTGTCATACGCACGTGTTTCTCTTGCAACAAGTGATGCACAATGAGAATTCCTAATAGGTGTGATACGTCAGTTCCTTGTGGTATTATGTACACAATTTTGGATTGGACGTGATAGTCATGTAAGATACTCACAAGGTGATTCTTGTGCTGTTCCCAAAAACAAATGCTTCTTTCACTAGTAACATGTATAATTCTGTTGTTACATTTTCAGAAATGGAGGCTTCCAAAATTTAATGCAGTGGTCCTTGTATTTTTCTAAGAATAGAAACAGCTCTCTCTCCTGATAAAAACGTCATGTTTTGCCTCCTAACAGATTTGAATGGGATAGACTTGACCCCTGTGCAGGACACACCAGTTGCTTCAAGGAAGGAGGACACATACGTTCATTTTAATGTGGACATCGAGATTCAGAAACATGTTGAAAAATTAACAAAAGGTTTGTTGCATCGAAATATGACCAGCTGATCAAAGTTGAATTTAGAACCACTGCAGAAGTAAAAAATCTAGGGTGGGGAGGAAGAACATTTCCATGTTTTGCTTTCGTGACAGACTGACAACAGTATTTCTAATAATTGCTCAGTACCTTTTATAACGTAAAGCAAAAAGTGTGGCTTAATGGGAGGCAGCTTTGTGCCAAGCCTATAAAAAGAAGTACTCTGCCATGTAACATGCACTGTGTTGCTACAGCTCTACATCATCTCTACATGGCTCAGTCGAGTCGTGGGTTCAAGCCCCATGTTGGGCAAAAGATTCCTGCATTGCAGGGGGTTGGACGAGATTACGCTCATGGTCCCTTCCAACTCTACAATTCTATGAGTCTATGTGGTTGGGGGTCTTCACCCTCTGTATCCTAGATGCCTCCTTTCAAGGAATGATTCTTTCCCCCTCTGTTTAGGTGCAGCTATTTTCTTTGAATTTAAACACTATAAGCCTAAGAAAAGGTTCACCAGCACCAAGTGCTTCGCCTTCATGGAGATGGATGAAATTAAACCTGGACCAATTGTTATAGAACTGTAAGTGACCTTGGGCACATGCTGTACACTCAGATCCTACCAATTGCTTGCATGTTGAAGAACATAACTACTTGTGCTATGCTGGATTGGCAATTGCTGCTCAAAGTCTGCTAGACTGATAAAGATGCTGAACATCCTCTGTCAAAGTATTAAAACTTTTAGTAGGTAAGATGGCCGGGGAGTGATGATCAAAACCTAATACATCTTGACATGGGATGCTGCAGCGCACAGAGGCAGGTTCATCGTAACTGTGTGCATGCACATGTCCTAAGGATCATTAAACCAAAGAGTCTGACAGTTCTTTATGTATTTATAGGTACAAAAAACCCACTGACTTCAAGAGGAAGAAACTCCAGTTGTTGACCAAGAAGCCACTTTATCTTCACCTCCATCAAACACTGCACAAAGAGTGACTTTTGTGAACTGAACCACTTGCCACAAAACCATAGCAGCTGCCTTATGTAGCACTCATCCTTCAGGACGCAGGGGAAATGGCTGCATTTTACCCAGCAAGTCAAATGGGACCATCACCTGCCGCACATCGAGTGGATCAGCAGCCAAGCCCTGCCACCTAGGTGCAGTTTTCTTTGGAATGTATATTTTTATCACAGATGTTCCAAAGCGTGTTGTGAATTTTCCTAATTGGGCTGGTTGTAAGAGTTCAGTTTTGTAATTTGGTTTCTACACTCATATAAGAACACCCCAACTAAGGCGGTTGGGAAGTCCTCATCCGCCAGACCTGATACAGCAATAAAGATGTGCCAGTATCAACAAAATTATTATCGTGATGGTTGCTGCAACTCTTCAAGTATGCATCTCTCTCTAGTCAATGGATTGATTTTATGAAGGTGACCCCCCACAAAAAGCACTTGAATTTACTTGATACAAAAAGATACTTGGTCATGAGTAAGACTCCAAAGTAGGATGCTGCACCCTTGATTGCCTTCATCTTTTCATATGCCTGTTTTTCTTCAGTTTGGGGACAAAAGTAGCTACAAATGAATCATGGTGCTTCAGAATTCCTGAAAATAAATAGGTAATTTACACTTGCTAAGGCAAACTAGGAATAATTTGCTGAT
This sequence comes from Podarcis erhardii, assembly GCF_964252035.2. Taxonomy (NCBI): domain Eukaryota; kingdom Metazoa; phylum Chordata; class Lepidosauria; order Squamata; family Lacertidae; genus Podarcis; species Podarcis erhardii. Next base: position 93,892,729 of record NC_138507.1, read on the forward strand.
CACAAGAAAGGCTGCTTGAGATATATATATAATCAGCTGGTTTGCCTACTGACTTGAATTTTCTACATTGATCATTAAAGGAAATTAAGCCACCCTAATTACCTTGTTATATGAAAAACAAATTGTATAACAACCTTAAGGGAGGAAACAACTGTTGTTACCAGAGGAACTGTGCTTGCTCTTTGCCAGCCTCCGTACAAAATTCCCTGTGAAATTTACCTTATCTTTAAGAGAATGGAAATATGCAAAATAATTTTGAGATCATGGACTTGCATGGATACTTAACTAAGGGGGTGTGCATCAACTCTGTGGAGAGGCCAAATAATGAGACCAACTGGGGTGATAGCTATATGCTTTATAATCTCCATTTCTTAGGGCCCTAGGCTCTGCAAGAAGTAGGGCTGTCCAAATGTTGCCTGAAGAGCTCTGGACTGTTTGATCAGCAGAGGGTTTTTAAAAAACATTAAATTAAAAGCTTCGTTTACTTTTTTTTAAAAAGGAACTATATTGCTCTGCTTTAACAGAAACAAACGGGGAGCTCTTCAGAAATCCACAGGCACCATTCTAGGCATCTTCATGTTATAAGGTCTTTTGGAGATGGGTTAGTGTGCAAAGGTTTTTTAAAAAAACAACAAAAAATAGATGAGCAACACTACACACCACTTAATGTAAAAGAGAATTACCCCCCCCCCCCGCTGGATTGTGGAATAAAATGTATCCCTTTACTTCCCTCCCTTAAAGCCCTTGTACTTATAATTTGGCAGGCCTAATCCTCTCTGGATTAATTACAGATCAAAGATGAGAATGCACAAAATGCTTTTTTAAAGTGCAGATATAAAGCAATACATCACTAAACTAGGTCACATGAGTCACAGCAGTCCTAACCATGTCTACTCTGAAGGAAATCCTACTGAATTCAGTGTTTGTTCCCAACCAAGTGTTTTCACTTACCTATTACTTGCTGTGCATTAACTAGTTACTGATCCATAAGTGGAAAGGAACCATTTTCTTGCAAGTTTACTCAAGAGCCTTGGTAAGCAAGGACCAGTACTTTCTTTGAGGTGGCAAAGTCACATACCCAGAGCTTGCTTATATATCCAACAATCCTGCTACTGCTGGCTAGTTTACTTTCTAATGTAAAACTTGTTTTACCCAGCAGAAGAGGGGAAAGAAAAGCCACAGCTGGATTGTTTCTTCTTGTTGGCAGGCACATAACTTAAGTCTTAATACCAAGAACCATTCTGAAAACATTCTTAGTCAAGATGAGTAGTTCCTACTACACTGGTACCTCAGATTACAAACGCTTCGGGTTACAGACTCCGCTAACCTAGAAGTAGTACCTTGGGTTAAGAACTTTACCTCAGGATAAGAACAGAAATTGTGTGGCGGCGGCAGCAGGAGGCCTCATTAGCTAAAGTGGTACCTCAGGTTAAGAACGGTTTCAGGTTAAGAACGGACCTCTGGAACGAATTAAGTTCTTAACCAGAGGTACCACTGTATGCTACCCAGCAAAATTATTCGCCCCCAGAATGCCTTAAGTGATTATCACAAATGGAACTGTTCTTTGAACTGTGAATTGTCTCTTTACATAATACTCAAAGCATTTTCTGATCCTTTAGAAAGCTTCCAAAAGACCAACGTTAAATGATAAGAGAACATTGAAGCCTACTTTTAATGATGGGGCTAATTCTCCTAGAAATGCCCTTTCATACATACCAGCACATCCATAGAAAGCTGTGTGTTGTATTCCAAAGAAGGACAGTTTGTATTTGTTTTAGCATAGAAGCAGCAGCCTATAGAAGCCTCTTTCCATGTGCTTCAAGTCTGGACTGTTTTGTTTACTCTTACCAATTACACATTGAGATTACTGTTCTAAACATGTGCATATTCAGCAGTAAACCCCACTGAAGTCGCTTCTGAGTAGACATGTTTAAGGCTGGGTTGTAAGGTAGTCTTATCTGAGCTATCTTCTTGACTGATGTATTTTTGAAACAAGATCTGGCCTACTACAGAGCCAAACATGACATGCAAAAAGTAATCAAAATGAGCACAAGGGAAGGGTGAGCTTCTGAGCCCCTCTTCAGCAGCCCTCTGTGCTAGCATCTCTAGTGAATCCTCAACAGTACTGCTCATGGAAGCTGCATCTGCCCAAAGACCCCTTCCCCACTGCAGCTCCACAGCCCATACTGCTCAGGAGGGTCAAATGACTCCAATGAAGCTAGCTGGGGTGGGGTAATGGAAGGAGTCCTGGGCAAGGAGCCACCAGCTCACGTCCCCCTCAGATTCAACTCAAATGTGCTGTTTTATAACAATTACCAAGTGATTTGATGTAAAATGGCACCATTTCAACTCATAATTTTTTGAGCCTGCGATTAAGGAATCTGCACTTGACATGGGAAATTTGCTCCTTACCTGAACTTTCCTGGGCCGCTAGGGCTCTAAATTGTGTGGGGGGGGGGTGTGCTTTATGGAGGCTTGACACTGGGTGGTGATCAACTAAGTTTTACTCAGCGTACGCCCACTGAAATCCATGACTATCACTAAGTTAGGCCTATTAATCACAATGGGTCTAAAACTTAGCTGAATATCACCCACTGGCTGAAAGAGTTTGTTCTATCCTTTCATCTTAAGCCGTCTCATGACTAGTACTATTCATTACTGCAAAGGAAAATGGATTTGTACAAAATTCATTCTTCTAAATGTAGCAAAAAAAGAGAAAGAGATCTTGCTCACTTTATTAGTAGATTTGTCCTTCCAGTACAGAGTAGTTTGTTTCTGGTCTTTCATACCAGGTAGTTTAAAAATAACTGCATTTGAATCCTTATGTAAACCACTTGTCTACAGTCACTGTAGGCTATATGTGAAGGGGTAGCATTTCTTACCAAAGGTATTTCCACAGGAAATGTTCAAATTATCATTTTGAAATCATTCACCAACTTATTACATAGGCTACATTAATTAAAAACTAACCACACAGGTACTTTCATATATTGCACGTTGAGAGCTGCAGGTCAGCCACAGCTGTAGAAGCAGGCTTCAGGTTCATCACAGAAAAATTATATGTGCATCCCAAGAGGATGAACAAGTCCTCATTTAAAGGTGATCGAATGCGCGTTGCTAGAGAAATTATTTCTGCAAAGGAGAAAGAAAGAAAAAAGCTACATAGAAACCAAGTCCAGAGGAGGAAAGAAGAGTTGGTTCTGAAGCCAATGAACTCCTCCCCACATGAAACGTGATGGAGATCAGTCCAGAAATCCAAAGTCATGGTTTCTGTTCAGCATGATGTGCAGAGTCCCGTGAGCTAGCTGGGGATGGGGGACCAGAAGGACCTCCTTGGTAGTCATTGGGTCCTGAAGGTGGCAAGTCTCTGGCAGGAGGAGGGGGGTAGTCCCTTAATCCTTGCGGAGGTAGCCGTGGAGGGCCTGGAGGATAATCTCTTGGGTATGAAGGCCGGAAAGGAGGAGGTCCGCGCTGATATACTCTCTGATCAGGAGGTGGTAGTGGACCATGTGGAAAGTCTCTCATTCCAAATGGAGGGACAGGTGGATAGTCTCTCGGAAGAGGTGGTGGAGGGGCTCCACGTACTGGAAGGAAAAGCAGTACAGTGAATTATTCACTGGCAGGAAGTACATGCAATCTCACCCCAGAAATTTGGCAGAAACCAAACAGCAGGCACAGAATTCCAAGTTTACCAACTTCCATTTTAAAGAAGCATATTTGAAGCCTTTATGCCTGGCAGATAATATGTGAACAGACAACAAAATGTTCCATTTCTCAGAAAAGGAACCATCTGTATTTTGCATGCCTCTGTTGTCACTTCCAGTCCTTTTCCCACATAGTTACAACTGTTCTTTGCTATCAATAGACTCACCAAATCTATCAAGGCAATATTCAGATGAAATACTTCAGCCAAATATTCAAAGCAGGTTATGGCTCTCAAATTAGTATTGCTAACATTGCTCAGCTCTCACAAATTCACCATGAGGCACCCCTGCCCACTCACTCATTGCCACAAAGATAACTTTGTTCTGCAACAGGTTGTGAGAAAGATTCTTGAACCTGTAATGCCAATTCAAATAAACATCTTTTTTTAATTAAAAAAAAAGCACAATGGAAAAACAACCATACCTAAGGGAAGCGGTCGAGGTCCATAGGGTAGCCGGGGTGGAAGTCCAACACGAACTGGAGGTGGTGGCAAATGTCCAGCTGCTGGCGGTCCCATTACGGGGGCCCCTGGGTAAGGTGGTGGGCCTTTAGGACCCATGTTAATCTGTGTAAGACAGAAAAGTTAGTCTTCTACTATATACACCAGCAAAATATAAAACTGATCTTCCACCAAAAATGTTAAGTGTTTGAAAGCTATGTATTTTCAAACTCGTTTTCACTGCATACTACCAAACAGGGGTGAGGAATCTCAGGCCAGGGGACCAGTTGCAGCCCTCCAGACCTCTCTAAATGAGCCTCAGACTAAACTCCTCCTTGCACAGCCTTTTCAGTGCCCATCAAGTACTTTTGCCTGGTTAAGACTATGCCTGTTCCTTGCCTGAATGGAGAATGTAGAGTCTTGTGCGTGTAAGTAAAGGGACCCCTGACCATTAGGTCCAGTTGTGGCCGACTCTGGGGTTGCAGCGCTCATCTCGCTTTACTGGCTGAGGGAGCCGGCGTACACCTTCCGGGTCATGTGGCCAGCATGACTAAGCCACTTCTGGCGAACCAGAGCAGCGCACAGAAATGCCGTTTACCTTCCCACCAGAGTGGTACCTATTTATCTACTTGCACTTTGATGTGCTTTCGATCTGCTAGGTTGGCAGGAGCTGGGACCGAGCAACAGGAGCTCACCCCTTTGCGGGGATTCGAACCGCCAACCTTCTGATCGGCAAGTCCTAAGCTCTGTGGTTTAACCCACAGCACCACCCATGTCCCCTCTTGTGTGTGTAGCCGTCTTCAAATTTTGACTGGAATGTAGCCTGCTGTACAAAGGCAAGACTCTCATCCATTGCCCAAACTACTTTTGCCTCTGGCTCTACCCATGATTGGGATGCAGACTGCACAAGGCAATGCTGCTCCTGAACTGAAAAAGGTTCCCCACCCCTGCTATGGGGATTTTCCTTTTCCTGAATACTCTGGCTATACAAAAAACAGGTGTTTCAACTAAGTTACAATCCTGAATATTTAACCACCTAAAACCCATCATCCATGTAGTTAGTATTTCTTAAAGCACCAGAAAACCCAAACAAACAGTTAATTTAAACACAAAGAAATCCAGAAAGTACCCAAGGGATTAAAAAAAAAAAAAAAAGCCTCAAATATCTGCTATATTAGATTTCTAGAAAATAACTCAGGACCAAAGCATAGCTTTTACAAATGTAGTATATGTTAGCTGCCCTCACCAATGTATGCAACCTTAGGAAGTCAAGAAGCCCCAGAAGAGTTGTAGTCTAAAATGAGTCTCGCGGGGCTCATTTTGTCATGCTGAGATATGAAGCATCATGCTCCTCTCCATCAAACCAGGGGAAAGCAAAAGCACAAATCCCAGCCTCTTGGTACTCACTGCAGTTGCTTCAACAGATGAAGGTGGAGCAGTAGAAACACAGGGGGCTTCAGGCTCTTTAGGAGGGTTTGGCTTTATTTCCCCCCCAGCAACATAAAGACAGTAAGATGATAGACAAAATAAGAACATGATATGTAAGAGGTGATGTGACCCGTACAGTGGGGTAACATACATGGTTCTTCCCAAAATGCCATCTCAGAAAAAAATTTAAAACCTCCCTGCCCCTTGCTTACCATTCCATCCACTACTGCAGCAGGAGATGATGTCCTTGGCCCACAGGTCATTAGGGATGCTACAGCAGGGCCAAGCTCTAAAGACAAAGACCACATATTTTTTACCATTTTGAAAAGAAATGCACTTTCTCAATTGTGGACACCCACTTGTTGCTTGTCTACAACTAGAGATCTTTTGTTCTTATAAGTGGTATGCACATTTTGTTAAAAACTATTTCTCAATTTATATACCACTTACATGCCCTAATGGCTTCTAAGCACCAGCCAGCACAGCCAATTGTCAGACAGAATGGGAGTTGTAGCTCAGCAACATCTCGAGGAGCACATATTCCCTACTTCTGGTTTAGAGACCTGGACTATGCACTCCCTTCCTCCCTGAACAGTAACGCGTACAGTGGTTTGAGCATTGGACTAGGACCAGGGAGACCCAGTTTCAAACACTCACTCAGCCAGGAAGCTCGTTGAGCAACCTTAGCCAATGACTTTCAGTCTAAACTACCTCTCAGGTTTGAGAGGATAAAAGGGGGGAGGGAGAAAACCTTGCACACCATTCTGAACTCCTTGGAAAAAGGGCAGAAATTAGCATAGCATTGTGGCATTAAGGATTACTCCATTTACAAACTGTGTACATATGCTAGCAAAAAATAAGGTGCTTTATTTTCCTATTAAGGTCAACAGGACAGAAAAGGCTTAAAATTAACTGGATTATAATCCAACATCTTTAAACACAGTGTGCCATTCTGGCTAATTTAGGACTGCTTTGTTATTTTTACTACCATATTTTTCGCCCTATAGGACGCACTTTTCCCCTCCAAAAATGAAGGGGAAATGTGTGTGCGTCCTATGGGGCGAATGCAGACTTTCGCTGAAGCCTGGAGAGCGAGAGGGGTCGGTGCGCAACGACCCCTCTCGCTCTGCAGGCTTCGCGGACCTCTCCGCAAGCAGCGGGAGCGCTCCTGCTGCTTGCGGAGAGTTGCCTGCATGCCGAAGCCTGCCCGCGCTGAGCTCAGCGCGTCCAGGCTTCGCGGACCTCTCCGCAAGCAGCGGGAGCCCACGGCTTGCAGAAAGCTGCCTGTTTGGGGGCTGGGGCGGGGGAAGCTCGGGCCTCCCCTGCCCCAGCCCCGCACCTGGGGGGGAAAAATATTTTTTCCCTTTTATTTCCCCCCAAAAAAACTAGGTGCGCCTTATGGGACGGTGCGTCCTATAGGGCGAAAAATACGGTATTTTCATTCTTAAACCAAAGAAGGAAAAGTGAGAGAATTTTGTAAAAATAAAAAACGGGCCCTTTATAAAAGTTTAAAGTGATCAATGATAATAAAGAAGGCTTCTATAGCAAGACAACCTAAGGAAAAAAGAAAAAGGATTGATTTATTGCCATATTCACCTCTTGAACCTTCTCTTGGATTGGCAGAAAGGGGCCGTCCAAGGGGTTCCATCATCAGCGGTGGGGAAGGAGCTCCCCCGCTCACAGGTGAGGGCCCAAAGGATCCATCTCGACTTAATGGACCTGTAATAAAGCATGGTCACTGGTGTCAACTATTTATTTCCTTTTCTGAAAGGTTAGGCTTGACATTTCAGATCCCTAGCAAAAGGTGAAGAGAGCATTTACCTCTGCGAGGGGGGCCTTGATGGTCTGGTCGGCCTGCAGTTGGTTTCACAATTAGTGGTCTCTGAAGCGCAGCTATTTTCTGATCCATCTCTATTAATCTGTTAAAGGGGAAAAAATCCAAAATTAATCTCAAAGTGCATTCATGCTTGTACAATATAGTGCCGAAGCAGGTGCGCCATGTGGTTGGGGGCTGAGGGATCTTCAGCCCCCAACATTTTTTCAAGTAGGGGGCTGGGCTCCCCCAAAATCCTGTAGCCCCCCGCTCCACTTCCTAATCCCCACAGATGTCGTGTGGGGAAGAGGTTGAGCACGGAGCCCTGCTTTGCGCTTCCCATTCTCCACCTGGCACAGGAGTGCTGGCATCACAGCAGCAGGATGCTTGAGCGTCTCGGTGTGGCGCGCGAGCGCTAGGTGGGGCAGGACACGTCACATGATGTGTAACATAACACATCACATGATGCACCCCCACAATGTGGGGGGAAAGTCGGCAAGTCGCTGAAGGAATGTGCCATTAAATAATATGCATTTTCACCAAGAAACCTGCAGTTGTGAATAGCTTAGTATTAAAAGGTAAAGGTAAAGGTAAAGGTACCCCTGACCATCAGGTCCAGTCGTGACCGACTCTGGGGTTGCGCACTCATCTCGCTCAAGAGGCTGGGAGCTGGCACTTGTCCGCAGCTTTCCGGGTCACATGGCCAGCGTGACTAAGCCGCTCCTGGCGAACCAGTGCAGCACACGGAAACGCCGGAGAGCGGTCCCTATTTATCTACTTGCACTGTGAGGTGCTTTCGAACTGCTAGGTTGACAGGAGCTGGGACCGAACAACAGGAGCTCACCCCGTCGCGGGGATTCGAACCGCCGACCTTCCGATTGGCAAGTCCTAGGCACTGTGGTTTAACCCACAGCGCCACCCGCGTCCCAGCTTAGTATTAGTGGAAGTCTATAAAACCAAGCACCTTTTGCAGTTACCAAGTAGAGAACATACTTACTTGAGCCTTAAGTTGGAATTTTCCCTTTTTTCTTCAGCTAATGCCCTTTCGGCAGAACGTGCTATGAGCTGCAATAGAAATAAATAGTGAAAGTCATGTTCTGCTAGGAAAATACACATTAAAGGCTAATTGCTGCTGCTCTGCGAAAAGCATTAACTGCCCTGCTCAACTAAATGAAAAGGTTTTTTTATATGCTTTAATAAAATCCTTACCCAGTTCTCATGGGCCTTCTTCTCATGGATGTCAATCTTAAAACATTAAGGAAGGAAGGAAGAAAAGTTTATTTGGGTCTGCACATTGGCTTATATCCTACATCTACTGCTTCAGAAAGATTTACTGGGATAGCATCACACCTGATTCTTGTAAGATCGCTCTGTTTGTTGCAGTTCTTCAACGATTTCATCAATTCTCTTTCTGTCAAAGAATTTGAAAGATTACTTCTGCTCACTGTCTGAAAATATGAGACATTACATTCATCAATCGATCTATTTACTTGTATTTTTTCACGTCTTCGACTGCCAGGACTGCTTTTTCATCTGCAGCAGAGAGCTTCTGATCCTTCTCTTGACGCTCATACTCTTCTTGTGACAACTTCCTAAAGCAGAAATTTAGGTATAATTAACCCTCTGTGGCCAGACACAACCTGACAGCATTGGAAAAAGTTCTAAAGCTTTTGTATCACTCTTCCACAACTCCATGTTTCAGGTAGTCCTCAACCATGACAAATTGTCAATTGGCGTTTCAGCCTCTCCTTGATTCAATGGTGGGGTAAAGTAATTTTTTTAAAAATTATTTGCAGCTATGGGGATCAATTCTAGCCCTATTGGAATGGCTGAAAAAACAGAAGCTGGGTATGTTTAGCTTGGAAAAGAGGAGACCGAGAGGAGATATGATAGCCATCTTCAGATATCTTAAGGGCTATCACACCGCAGAGGGAACATGCTTGTTTTCTCCTGCTCTTCAGGGTTAAGACTCAAGGCTATGGCTTCAAGTTACAAGAAAGGATATTCCGATTAAACATTTGGAAAAACTTTCTTATGGCAAGAGCTGTTCAGCAGTGCAACAGACTCCCATGAGAGGTGGTGAACTCTCCTTCCTTGGAGTTTTTTAAGCAGATGTTGGATAGCCATCTGTCATGGATGCTTTAGCTGAGATTCCTGCATTGCAGGGGGTTGGACTAGATGACCCCCATGGTCCCTTCCAAGATTCTATGAAAGGTAAACAGAAAAGGAGCAAAATGATGTTATAGCTTACACAAGCTTTCCAGAACCTTATTTCTTCCAAATACTGTTGGACTACAATTCCTATCATCTCTTGACAATTGGCCATGCTGGTTGGGTTGATGAGAGGTCATCCAAAACATATGAAGAGTGCCAGATTGGGGTAAACTGGTTTATACCATGTTTTGGGGTATTTTTATCATCTTTAAAAAGCCCAGTACTTACTTCTGAAGTGCCATTTCCTTCTGCTGATAAAGCTCATTGAGAATCTCCACTTTCTGTTGCAGAGTTTTACATTCACTTTCTAGCTGAGATTTTGCTCTCTGCAAGGAACAAGAATCATGTTCCAGCTTCTTGATTTGCTCTGCAATAAGACAAACCTATTTAGTACAACATTTGTAAGAGCTAAGATACAGTGACACAGAACATTCAATTGCTCAGGAAACAAGACAGTTTTCACTCCAGGCTCTTTGACAGAAGGAAAAACTGCAAATTTGGGTGGAAATAAGCTTCACACAGAGACAGGCCAGTGACTTGGAAGAGGTCCCAACATAAAGAGGAGGACCGAAAGATGGAGCCCTGAAGTAAGGAGGCTGAAAGAAGGGTAGGTGGAAAGAGGCAGAAATAAGACCATGAATTAAGCAAAATGCAGTCTATCAAAGAAAGGGCTGTAAAGAAATTCCCCGGAGCTTAAGATAAGGAGATGCTGTAAGCACTAGGGGAAGTAAGATAGTTTAAAGTAGTAGTCAGCAGCCAAAAACCAGGAATCTGCAAACACAACAGGGAGTGGAAAAAGTAGACTATGCACAACTGTTCCCTTTTTCTAGGCCCTATGTTCTCTTGGCCTGAAGGAAATGAGCAGACAAAGAATATCTAGAAGGCTGATGAATGCCAGCCAATGGGGAATGCAGTTGCTGGATCTAGAGCTGAGACAGTGAGAAATCTAAGTGGTTGACTGTAGTCTTTATCGTCACCACATCATTACACACTGGCAAGGAAAGTATTAGGGACAAAAAGCAGGGTAAAGCAGATGGATTTCATTGACTGATTTGAACTAACCAACCATTCTTGTGCCCCAAGGTTTCCAGTCTATTAATGAATGGAAATGGGAACCCCCTTAACTGATGAGTTACTGCAGTGGTTTCTTTTAAATAACTTGTCATTCCAAATTATATATCTGCTGAACACACCTTCCAACTCATGCCTTGCTGCTACTTCATCATTAAGTTTGGACCGCATGTGATCTCTTTCTTCTTCAATGATAGATAATGTTGTTTTTACCTGCAAAAAGGCAACAAATGGCCAGTGAAACACTCTCCTGGAATACAAACTTGGGCCATATTGATTACACAAAACAATGTTTTCATGTACCAAACTGCCCCCAGATTCTCTCACAGCACCTTTGAGACTATAACTAGTGGAATATTACTGAAGGTATTTCAGATTCTTGTGAGCTTCTACACTATGGTGGGTAATGGGAAGGGATCTGTGTTAACATGGGCTCAAAAGAATTTTGTATTTTGGGGCTCTGCTTGAACTCAGATCCGTGGGATAGTTATCTTTCAGCCTACCCAGTTTGTATTATGTGAAATGGGTGTTTTGTGCTTGGGCATGCCCACACAGTAACCATTTTATGAATGTACATGCCCCCATGGCAGCAATTTTGTGAAGCTGCTATGACATTTCAAGAATCCCAAATGTGCCCACTGGTCCAAAAAGGTTGAAAGCATCTGTGTTATACCCTTGAAACATCCATCATCTGTTTAATCTGATTCTTCATCTTTTCATTCCTGGTATCTAGAAGGGAGAAAAATTATTTTCATTGTGTCTGTTTAAACAAAATTTTCAAAACATGGCAAGAGGAAATCTCCATAGATAATTATCTAGAAGTGTACAGATGAAAGCAACACATTTCAACATGAAGCAGGAAAATATTTCAATTATAGGAATTAAAAGCTAATGATGTTCACAATTGACTCAAGAAAGGGCAGATCCCAATGGCAATCCAATCCAGTTATTTATCTGATGAATTGCTCACATTATAGATATAATTCAGAGTTGAGAAATTTACTTCTCAGTGACATAGCCAGTATGTTAGATGAACATCATCTTAATTTATGGTCTTTTGTATTAGGAGTATCTGTTTCTATTTGACACATAACAGATGTTAATTATTCACTATTGTGTACCATTGCCTCTAGGAGACTTCAGCTATTGCTTCCTCAAGATTAGCTGCTTGAATGGTCTACCAGCTTATCTAAGATTTTAGTACCTGAGAGCTCTCCATTGGCCAGATCACTTCCATCATCCCTCTTGCCTTCTGACTCAGATTCTGCATCAAGCTGCTTCAGCTGCATAATGCAGTTAGTCAGAACCTAAAGCAGCAGCAAAAAGCCAAATTTTAATCTATAGGACCACAACATTAGGTATAGTAGTTCAATCACAGAGTCATGAACACAGAAGAAAGTTGTTCTTCAAGAGAGCTTACTTCAATTTCATTTTCTTTATAGGCAAGTGCTTCTTCCATATCATTCTGAGATTTCTGATACAACTTGATCTGTTCACTGAGCTCACTGTGCCTCTCACTCCAGCCTTCTGCTTGTTGCAGCAGCTGAAAGAACACAAATACAATATTAACAATATTACTGGGATGACAAACAGCATGTAACTCAGGCCATCAGGTTTTTAAACTACACCAGAGTGGTTAAATATGTCAAAGTTAAAGTTGTGCCAAAACAAAAAAGAACATGCCACCCCTTAAAAAAATAATGCTGGCTCATAATGAGGGGAGGCACAGGCAAAAGAACGATCATCTGCAGCCATGCACAAAATCCTTTAAAATGAAAGCACAGCTTTAACTGATATATTTAGATATCATCTTATAATAAAACCAGAAAACAGGAGGGGTGGGTGGATTTCACAGAGGATCACCATTTTAATATTCTCCCCGGAGCAATAACATTTCTAAAGCTGCCACAAGGCACCCACCCGATACATAAAGGAATTCAGGATGGGATTCACCTAACCATAACATGCATCTTCAGCATCTGTCTAACCATCTATATTTCTTTTAGAATTGATTGTTGAACATTTCCACCTTCTCCAATTTTTCATTATACTGAGAAAGTGTATTGTATGTGCTCTATTCCCTTGCCTCAAATGACCTCAGTAGGAGCTGCTGCCCATCAGTGTCAACTGTCAGCAAGGGGAGACTTGCCTTCATCATAACCTGAGCACAATCTAGCTGTTCATCCCCACTCCACTGTGTCAGAGAACCACAGAGAGTTCCCAAAACCAGATGGGGACATCATTTTGAGCGAGAATTTTTTTCTATAAGCTACTGTTGAGAGCTTCTCAGGAATATAAATGAAGATGTAGGTATTCTACACGAGTAAATACTGTAGCTAGCAGCTCCTATGGTGGAGTTTTCTAACCACTTATTTTCCCACAATTGTGCATTCATGTTTCACTTCTACCAAGGTTCCAACTTCTCTAGCTCCAATATCATCAATACCAGGTTAACATGTTGCCAGAAGTCATGGGAAGAGAAGGTCTGATAACTACAGCTGATACAGCTATGGTAATTTCTTCAACAGTCTAGGAATCATCAACTAAGGAAGTTTGACCTGGACTTCTCATCAGCTTTCCTTTTTTCTCTCTCTCAAGTTCAAAAAGTATTTCTTGTTCAATGTGCTTTCACCTTGTCACTTATGTTCTGGCATCATATGGATGTAACTTTAAGTTAGGAAGACACTGAAGAGCATGGCCAGAAATGACCTTCCGGACACTACGAATCTGCACAGGAACAACATTGAGCATGGCTGTGGGGGGTGGGGTGGGCAGCTGTTCTTGCCAGTCACAGGAACTAGAGGCACCGTCATCAGGTTTCATTCTCTCACAGAGCAATGAAAATCAGCCTCCTAGCACTAGGGTTCCAGACTGTCTTTGCAATGACCAGCTCTAAACAGAACAGCAAGTATAATTCACTGTAAAGAACTGTACTTGTCATATAAGCAAAGGATTTAATAAAAGAAAGTGTGAAGCTCAATATGGTCAAATACGGTGCTTTTTTCAAAAAAATGTTTAGGGGTGCTCTCATTTTGACTCAGGAAAATCACCATTTTATATTTCAAATTGGGAAAAATAAATACAGTAAATGGACAAAAGTACAAAGATTCACAAAATGTTTAGGGGTATGCGTACCCCCAGAAAAAAGCACTGGTCAAATTTATCTAGGGTCAAATACATCTACAAAGACTGTTGCTGCTCCTTAACTTCTGTGCACAGATGGGGACGCAAAACAATACCATCTCAGCTAACACAGAAGCATGACACTTGCATTACAGATATATTCTTTTTGCTGAGAATCTCCAAAGAAATTCACCATCCCTGATTGCAACAATCCATTAGCTTAGGGTTGGACAATGTGTATTCCAGAGGCCGGATGAAACCTTCAGCCAGTTTTAAGTCCCCAGAGTTATCAGACTCTTGTTCCTCTCCTTCCCTATTCTTGCATTCCTTCCACGTTGTTCTGCTAAAGGAGGAAGTTATTAAGCAATACCTTTATGATGGCAACAGAACTGGCAAAAAATGTTCCCAATACTGCTTTTCCAAGGAAAAATATTAAAAACGGATTTTACTAAATAAGGAACCATCCCGTGAAATGAGTTACACAAGCCTGGCCTGCTCACCATTGGGTTTTGGTTTTGCCCACTGCTGTCAGGCAGCCCTCAAGAGAAAAAAGGTTCCCCATCCCTGCTTTAGCTCCTGGGGGGTCAACTGTTTCCCCAAAGCTTCCCCTAGATTTTGCCACACTCAAAGCAAACCTAGCTATCTTCATTGTCCTTTGTCTCCTTCCCCAGTGCTGCCCGGGTACTGCCCAATCCCTGACTGCACGAGACCAATAGTGGGTCCAACAGTGAAGAAGGTGGTTTCTGCACATGCTGTAGGGGGAAGTAAGGGGCAGATGGGGCTTATTAAGCTGAGAAGATAGCCCATCTAGGAGAAGGAAAACTCTGAGCCTAAACTTCTGCTGCATTGTGGGATATCTTCAGGAGAGGAAAAGGCTAAGGAGTAAACCCTACACACAATCTGAGCAGAGTCACTAAGATGGTTGGATTGCGCCTTGTACGCCTCCTTCTGGCAACTCCAGCCAAGCTGGTGCCAAACATATTATTCTGCTTTCCTTTGGACCACATCAGTGAGACCGAGAGGGGGGTCTTGTTGTCTAGATGGTCCAGGACCTCCATATATACTACTCAGGCTCACATCCCAGAGGTCACTTCGGTGCTGCTAACACAGTGTTTAGACTTCACCTGCGGAGGTGCACTCCACTGTCTCTCGAGACAGATGGATGCCAACAACTACTCATGCCCCTCAGTATTTTTAAATGAGCAAACTTTTCAAGCAGAATTAACTTGGTCTGATATGTACACAAAGCAAAGCCTAATTTATAAAGAACAGCAGTTTAACAATAATAGCACACTCACTTGCTCCTTACTCTTCTTAAGTCTCGTATTCTCTTCTTGAATACGACCCAATTCAGACTTCACTTTTTCTTCACTTAGTTTAGCTTCATTAAGAGCTATCTGCACCTAAAAATTCCAATAATTTCAAGTTTAATATGCAAATCACATAAAAATGCCAGCTTACACCAAAAAAGCACAGAATAATTTAATAACCCGCAACATTCAGAATTTAGATTCTTCTATTATCTTGGGAGACCATACCTCCCATTAAACCATGGTTAAAAACAAATTATGGTTTAATACAAATGCACAAGTTGTATGTGCATGCAGCTAAAAAATTCCTACAGAATGCCTCCCTCCACTTTTGTTGCACCACCTTGAAACATGACAGATTCTTGCTTGTCGTGATGTTCAAACCCAGGCTCATGGTATTAACCCTGAACAAACTGCAAGCAGTAAGCCAAGACCAAACTTTTGTTTATTGCTCATAGATTTGTTTATTTGAACAGCAGGATAAGCCAGACACTTAATTGGTCCTGGTAGCACAGCAGGAGTGCGAAGAGCAGAATGAGAACTTTTCAGCAGCATGCACCAGCAAGTTGTGCATTCACATGGAACAGTAATTTGTTTTTAACTGTGGTTTAAAGTGATGCTGATATCAGGTCAAAGATTTACTTGAATTCAAAATCCAGATGTGTTACCTCAGAGAGCTCTACAGAATGCAATGTGATGACTTCTTGGAAGTTCTCCAAAGACTTCTGCGCTTCTGTGAGCTGTGAATAGAAATAAAAAAGGCATACATATTGGGCTTGAAAATGAAAGAGTTATACTGACACTACATTTACTGAGATGTGTAATACGTAAACTACTGGGTAGTTAAGCAGGCCATCAGGTTACCAGCAACCTAATATAATTTATTTCAAGTTCTGTAATGAAACCCAGTTACAAAGACCCATCTGTGTTGAGAAATAGGTTCCTTATCCCTCAAAGAAAGGAGGAGCATACCATAGATACCTAAACACATTTACTAGTCTCAGAATAAGAAAAGATAGCATAGTGACTACATATTGAGCTGGAATACTGGCTTATATTGTGTCAGGAGCACATTCATAAACAGCCTTAGGCAAACAAGTCACTATTTCTCAGTCTCACCAACACAATATGTGGATACTACTAGCCTACCTTATAGCACTGTTGCAAGGATTGAAATAAGCTCTATGAAGTATTCTGAATACTGCAATGTGCTAAATAAATGTTAAGCATTATCAGTATGCTTAAGGTCAGGGATCAGGCATGTTGTTGGACTCCAACTTCCATCAAGCTCAGCCGCCTCCATAAGAGATGATGGGTATTGTAGTTCAGCAACATTTGGAGAGCCACAATATTTGCTTTAGGTCCCAAGGAAGGGACACCTGCCCCTGGCCCACACCAGTCCTTCCCTAGGCAGCTGTCCTTGGGCAAGATGCATGCCCTGAGGTGGGAATGTAGAAGAGAGCCACCCACTCGCCTGGGGTCCACCAGCACCCACCCTCAAATGCATGGCCAAGGAGAGGTGGCCAGGGAAGGTTGTGCTTGGCTGCTTGGCCTGCTCTCTGCCACCCTCCTCCTAGGCCTGCTGCAGCTGTGGCTCCAGCACTGCTGGGATGCTGCCAGGTCCGCCAAGGAGTGCCAGCCGCAGCTCCCACTGGGAGCTCACTGAGCTGAGAGGGCAAACAGAGTAACCAGCAGGCAACCGCTGTAAGAAGCAGCCACCGCAAGGGTGCAGTGAAGGCCACCTGTTGCCTCTCGCACAACGCCCACAAGGTGCCTTGCCCCAGGTGCTGGCAACGGACGCCATGCCACTGTCTAAAGGGCTGTCACATGGAAGATGGAGCAAGCTCGTTTTCTCCTTCTCCAGAGGGTAGGACCTAAACAATGGATTCAAGCTATAAGAAAGGAGATTCTGACAGTAACAGCTGTTCAACAGTGTAAAGGACTTTTCAGAAGGTGGTGGACTTTCCTTCTTTGGAGGTTTTTAAGCAGAGCTTGGATGGCTATCTCTCATTCTCTAGCTGAGATTCCTACATTGCAGGGGGTTGAACTAGATGACCCTGGGGGTCCTGTCCAACTCTACAATTCTATAAATGTTGTAAGATTATTAACTTAAAAGTTACCATTAACTCACCTGACTATTTTACCTTCAGAACACAGGAGAAATATTGAAAATAAAGCTTGGAGGCATAAGTGTGGATAGAATATTCCTGGGAAAATTCTAAGGATGTGTGACTGACGAGAGCCATTTGTGTGGATTCCAAAGCAGTGAAGGCCCACATCACACAAAAATGGTCAGGTTTCCAAAACCCAATGGAAAATATGAGTTACTGGACTTTTCAATCGTAAGTGCTGACATTTAAATATTAAACAGATTACAGAATTTAATGTCAAATTGAAGTTAAAAAAAAGTTCAACTCTTCAAGTGTTCATGAAGTTCTCAACCACCACCACCTTTCCAAGGAGCTTAATCACACTCTCAAACACGCCAACAGCCGGTAGCAAAGTAGGAAAATTTGCTTACTTGTTTCTGTTTCTCTGAGTAGTGCTCTTTCTCAGTTTCTAGCATGGTGTGCAATTTTTTCACTCGCTCGTCTAACAGATGGTTTGTTTCTTTAAGCCCCCTGATTGTGTCCTGTTAACAGCAATGGAAAGATATGTTTATTTTGTTTAAATATTTTAAACATCTGTCATAAGAATAAAATCCTTGTTTCATACCTTAAGCCCTGTAGCCTCATCTGAGAGATTTGTGTTTTGTTTCTGGGCCTCGTTCACAGCTTCTTTTGCTGCTTTTATCTTTTTAAAAGAAAACAAACAAACATGGAAAGTAGAAACTTAACATTAATTTCATTTTTGATATCCCAAATTATAATCTTCCCAATTATACTACTAAAAGAGAGTAGAGGACACACACATTTTAGATTATCCAAACACTGATATTAAATTTTTAACTTCAGAATAATAAAGACATGCAGACAGCACAATACCTTTTGATCATATTCCGACATCTTTTGTAAGATTTCTGTCTTTTCTTTTAAGAGAGTTTTAATTTTTTCTACAAGTTGTTTTTCTGTCACTAGAAAAAAGAAAATTAGGGACAAATGTGGAGCATTTTTCTGTAGAACTGGACTACTCTGCTAACCCTTACACATCACATGTACCTCAACAATTACAAATAAAAAATGCCCCAACATGGCCTCCACCCCACAACACTGATGTCAACTGCTGAAAATGGTGAGCTTAGACATCACAATATATCATGGATCTATCATTCAACTTAGGTTCAGTTTCCCTGAACTGGGGCTGCCAACTCCAGTGTGCATGCAGTTCACTGGAAAAAAGGGCTCTTTCCCCACCCTGGTGATCTTCTATTAGGCTTCAGTGTAAAGCTCCTGCATTTTATGCTAACAGACACACTGCATTATGACCCTTCTTGGGGACTCAAGGGGAAGGTATTCTTCATACTGAAACCTATTATGTCAAAACTCCAGTGAGGTAGTGGGGAAAGACATGTTCCAAATGCATTGGAAAGAGTTAGGCAGATAGTACAAAGGGGGCTATTGGAAACAGGCAGGATTCAAAGGCCTGTATACAGACCAAAGCTTCTCAAGCCTCCCTTTCTCACTGCTTTCCCCACCCTCTCAAAACAAAAACAAAACCACCCTTGGGAGATTCTCCTAAGTAGAATCCAGAACAGCACAAAGGTGTAGAGACAGACGTGGAAGTTCCCATGAATCCAGGAAAACACCGGAGGGACAGGTACATGCAATCTTTGGATTACAACCTGGTCTGACCAGACAAACAGAGTAAAGAGCAGCCAGAATACTGAAGTGTACAAATGGCTCTTTATACACGTGGTATTAAATAATAAATTTTGATACTAAGTGCTCACATTTATATTAAACAATAAAGCAATCCTGCCATACAATCTGCAATATCACAAGGACAAAATATTCCTACCTT
Organism: Podarcis erhardii; assembly: GCF_964252035.2. NCBI lineage: Eukaryota > Metazoa > Chordata > Lepidosauria > Squamata > Lacertidae > Podarcis > Podarcis erhardii. The sequence continues at coordinate 93,911,792 of NC_138507.1, forward strand.
GATACATTCTACTCTTTACCTACAAAAGGAATGGATAAAAGACAGCATTATGAGAAAGATTATGCCGTTTTATTAATGCAATCAACAATGAAAAGTAAATGTTTGTCAATAACTGCTTCAAGAAATATCAACACAAGCATGGTTTCCATTGCAAGTATCAATTTACATTATGCAAGCAAGCTTCTAATAAAAGCTTTTAGGTTCTGCTTCAAAGTCAGGCCAAAATTCTGGTTATGCAACTACTGTGTGGGTACAATTAAAAACATTTTATTTTGAAACTAAAATAAAAGAGCAACAAGTAAAGTACCAGTTTGAAGCCTGCCTGTCAAGTCATTCTATCATTGATGATGTTGTAATTTGAGGCAATAATAAACTTGCCACACAAATTATTATAGAAACTTCTCCCTTTATTTTGAGAATGTAGACCGTTGTCCATATTATCGGTACTGAAACTGTCTAGCAAGGATCCATCTTTGCCATTACTATTTATAGTCCAATTTTAACATTGGATTTTGCAACTGCAGAACAGTGCGTTTCCAGTCAATGTGGCACTTTGGACACAAATGTTCAGCACTGACTTGTTTTCTGTTAAAACACTTCATTAAAAAGTATTTAAAATAAATTTATGTGCTTTACTGTTGAAGGTAGAAATATTTGACACCAAATATTGAAGCTTGAAAGACTTCATAATCATAACTGAACTGTCAAAGCTCGGCCAGTATACTATATCTGACCTTGAAAATATACTTACGGATAGACATGTTCTCCACAAGAAAATGGCAAGTGTAGCAAATCCCACAAAGGCAGTAATAATAATGGGCTCCCATGGAAGTCCATGGAAGTCAGGACCAGGCTGCATGTCTTCAGGTAGTGTTGAAACCAGCTAAGAAAAAGTTGGCAAATTTTATTTTTCTTAAAAGCTGTCAAGTGAGTACATATTTAGAAAATGCACCAAACTCATAGGAAAGTTTACACAGAAGAATGTCCACTAATTTCAATGGGGTCCACTCCCAATTGTGTCTCATATGCCTGGCAAGCTTCATCCTTACAACCAAAAATTATAGCCTAATCATATGCACACAGACCAGAACAAAAAGGACTTAATGTAAAGTATGGCAAAATCTAAGGGGTTCTCTCACCAAAGATAAGGCAGCTTGAGCTGGGTTGTGGGAAAGGAATTCACAAGCAGTTCCCTCTGTTCTGAATTTGCTTAAAGAAATTCTAATTTTTGATTCTTCCAACGACAACAAAATCAATATTCCCTGTTACTGTTAACTTTTGGATTTCTTCTTCTTCAACAACAACAACAACATCCTACACATTTAAATTTAGCCAAGTTAAACCTAACATAATCTTAAGTCTAAATCCCTGATGACTTTCAAGTTGTTAGTTTTCTTAAATTATTCCTCGTTAGAATTTCAAAATATATATACTTAAAAATTCAGAAAGTAAATTTCAGAACCCATACTTTACTAAGTTTTGAAGTTGTGTGTTAAATCAAAGGTATGTATGCTGAATTAAAGCTGTTGGATCCTTGATAGCTTGCTATTACACGACACATTTACAACATCTTGTTATTGAGAGTTACACAAGCTTTCAGTTTCATTCCCAGAAACCTTTGCATCACTAGGTGTACTGATATGCAGAAAAGAGGGGGTGGAGTGGAGAAACTAGGACTCTGTCCACACAGAAGTTAAAACACAATTATTCCAGGTTCCTATGTCACTATAGATCTTTCCACACAAGAAGAATTAGGTATTTGTCATACTGAAACCTATGACACATATAGCAATACAGGATCTATGTGACCTCTCTCCCAAAACATAGACACAAACAAGAAAACTTTACTGAAATGTGCATAATTTTAATTTATGTTTTCTAGAATCGTTTGCAAAGTGGAAGGGAAGGATGCCCTATTTATTTCCTGGAAGAGTCTGACGTTACATGATACAGGAGAATGAGATTTCAGAGCCACAAACATTTACAAACAACTCGCTGTAAAATGGGGGCTGGGACTAGAGAAAGCAGTCAAGATGCAACTTCAGGGCCATTTACTGAACCCTCGAAAATTGTTTGATCTCTACACTCCTAGCTCCTGTGAGCCCACGAACTTGCAAGAACTAGGAAAGCTGATCTAAACAGCTTTATCCCCACTGGAACTCTGTATTCTGCAAAAGCCATTTCAGGGCACAACTTGTTTGTGGGCTGTGCACGCGTTTTAAAAACAGCATTACCTTCCCCACCCCCAGCAGCGGCACCGGACCAGCGTTTGTTAAATCTTTCTGCCGATCCACATCTGCCCTGCGAAAGGGGGTGGAGAGAGAGGCAAGGAGTAAACAAATCCTCCTCTGTCGTTTCCTCAGTCGGATGGAAACCCACGTTTCCCCTTCTCCCTGTGTCATCTCAAGCACTAGTTTCACTTAGCAATGTCTCTAAAGGCCCATCGGGTTACTTTCACCTCCACCCAACCCCGCACCCGCATCCCTCGGCCGCCACGGTCCTTTCCCCAGGTGCGACGGAGGCCCCCAACGGGCGCTCGGAGCCCTTAAAATATGAAGAGCCCTGGAAGACGGGCTCCCTGCGCGACAAGAACCCCTGAGACTACAACTCCGCCCCCCCCCTCCTGGGACCCCGCCGAGATTCGCCCCTTGCTTGGCCGCCAGCCCCCGGCTCACCTCCAGAAGGCGGCCCGTGAGGGAAGCGTAGCCGCGGGACAGCGGCCCCAGGAGAAGCGCCGCGCCGCCACCGGGGGCGCCGGGAGGACTGACGGACTCCATATGGGGAGAGGTGGGCGGGGAGAGACGCTGGCCACTAGCTGAACGGGAAGGAGGCGGCGGCGAACTTGGCCCGTTTCTCCCCGACCGTTGATACGGCGCCTGTGTTTTCCCGCAGGGACACGTCACCTCGCGCTGACCCGCGAGCGACCCCGTGACGTCATCGGCCCGTGCCGGCAGGTCAGGGGGAAGGAGATTCCGGAAGGGAAGGTGGCCGCGCCGGGTCCTTGCCGGAAGTCGGCGAGGGCAGGCAGGGTTGGGATCAGCGGCGAATGCTCTTTGCTCGGCAATGGGGTGACAGCACGTTCCCGCGGACTGTCTTTTGACTCCCGCAGGAAAGCGCTGTAGCCGTTCACTTGATACGGGGAGCGGGAGTTACAGCGAGAGCACGGCTGGAGGCGACCACAGGCCTCAGCTCCTCAAACGGCACTGATTTAAGTTACTTTGGAGGCAAAACTGTTTGGCTTCAAGAGCAAACGTGTACCTTTTACATTCAGGTGTGTGCAAAAGAGGCGGGGGGAACCAGCCATTTGTATACAATGGTACCTCGGGTTAAGTACTTAATTCGTTCCGGAAGTCCGTTCTTAATCTGAAACTGTTCTTAACCTGAAGCACCACTTTAGCTAATGGGGCCTCCTGCTGCTGTCGCACCGCCGGAGCACAATTTCTGTTCTCATCCTGAAGCAAAGTTCTTAACCCAAGGTACTGTTTCTGGGTTAGCAGAGTCTGTAACCTGAAGTGTATGTAACCTGAAGCATATGTAACCCGAGGTACCACTGTACTGTATAACGAGAAGTCTAGAAGAAAAGGCAATGAAGGCTCTTTTTTTGAGCAGGAGAGCAGCAAGGGTTTCCTACTGTTGGTTTTCAACAACTAAAAATCATTGCTCTGCATGCTGCTTTTCTCGTAGAGCACGGGTGTCAAACACAAGCCCCGCGGGCCGAATCCGGCCCGCCAGACCTCGTCATGTGCCCTGTGTAGCCACTGCCAGCCGCCAGCCTTCACCTTTTATTCTCGCTTTTTTTATATATATACAAGAAAGCCGCCTCTTCAGCGCATGCGCGGCAGCCTACAAGCCAGAGAACGTCTGCCCTCTAGCGGCGCCGGCCGTTCTACACAGGAAACCTCCACTTTACATGCATTCAGGAAACCTCCACTTGTTTTTATATTGAGCGCAACCAGCCCTTTGAGGGTGACCAAACTGCTGATGCGGCCCCCGATGAATTTGAGTTTGACACCCCTGTCGTAGAGGGTTCCAGGTGTGTGTTTGCTGAAATCTTTTAAACATGCTTGAACAGCAGTCAACTGTTACTGGAAATTACAGTGGTACCTCGGTTTTTTAACGTAATCCGTTCTGGAAGACCGTTTGAGTTCTGAAACGTTTGAAAGCCGAAGCCTTAATACAGAAAACTCAATACGGAAGCTGCGTGACATGTTTGACTTCCGAGGCGTGTTTGAAAACTGAAGCATTTACTTCTGGGTTTACAGCCTTTGAAAACTGAAATGTTCGTCAACGGAGACGTTAAAAAACCAAGGTACCATTGTCTTTGAACATCCTTCTGTGTGAACATGGTTTGGACTCAGTTGCAAGCACACTTGGGTGCATAAGGCTGCAATCCCATGTATTTCTACATGGGAGGGATCTCAACCGAACCACAGTGGGACTCGCATATGCACAAGATCAGGCAGCTGCATACCCTTCGACTTGCTTAAACTTCTTTACAAAATTTAAATTAAACATGTATTTAGACATTAACACCACACTGATTATATACACCATTAAGTAGGTACTCACAAGCTCAGTGAAGGGGCACATATTTTCCTTTGCTGATAAGATAGCACTATCCAAGGCAGCAGTAATATGTGGAGCAGTAGAGTCTGCATCTGATGGATTACTACTCTCTTCTGTGGCATCATCCTTAGCATTAATTATACCTTAGGTTAAAAAAAGTTCCATATATTATTTTCACTAAATGTCTTCAGCAAAAAAAAAGCATCTTAAAGACAAATACATTACTTTTGGCATAATTATTAACACATTTATCTTCTGTTGTACATCACCCACATCCATTCAGAAGAAGGGAGAGTCATAAATACATAAATAAAAGCAATAAAAACTGGTCACAATTCAGACTAGTTTCTTGTATTTCACAAGGATATGACCTCACTGTTTACATTTCTTCTACATTGTGTGTGCGTTACACATTGAGGAAGACACTTCATGCAAGTAGGCTCTAGTCCAAAAATATGCAGGAAGAGGCAATCAAAATTTATCAATTACTGTATATTTGTTCAGAGGCCCTACTTGAGTCTTAATTTAAGTGTATCCCAGGACACAGCTACATTAGTAAAGAAAAAGTGTATTATATGCTTTATAACATTGTGACACCAGTTGGCACTGTGGAGTCCCGTCTTTCACCAACGTGATTTCCCACTATGAGGTTTACAATGCATTTTCCTGAAACATTTTTTAAATGTGTCTAGATCGAGCCCCAGACCTGTACATCTCAATACTGCAGCTTGTTTACTCATTAGTCAATCTGAGTAAGTCTTGAAATCCATGGGACTTACTTTTGAGTAAATAAGTCCTGGCTTGTGCTGTAAGTGCACATACTATTGCAACCTAACAGCATGATCCTAGGCATGTTCACTAATTAGTAATTCTTATGTCCCAGTAAATGTCTTTAGAATTGCACCCTAGTGGGTTAAGTCAGTTCAAATACACTACTGATTCACTCATAATCCAATACTATCATCATACCACAATTTAGAGAAAAACTTTCTAAATCTAAATATGCAGATACATTTTCTCTGTTGATGACCATAATTTTAGAAGATCTTGTCTGTTGACTTGAAAATGGTGAAAAATCACCACTGATTATCTTACACTAGCATATCAAGGTAGGATTTCTATAACACAGGTTCAAATTCTGAGCCCTCTGTGCATCTCTCGTTTAAATGGAGAAAACGCCATATGTACAGAGGGATCTGTCATTTCTACAGAAATGAGCAGGAGCCCATCTGGATGGGAGAACTCCACATGCACCAGAAGCTCTGCAATCATAGTAAGTTGCTTAATTAAGGTGTTGACTTTAATTTCATAGGTAATTTCATTCATGGCTGAGTCGGAAGAACATGAGGCTCTTAATCTCAGGGTTGCAGGTTCAAGCCCCATGCTGGACAAAATATTCTTGCATTGCAGTGGGTTGGACTATATGACCCTTGTGGTCCCTTTCCAACTCTACAATTCTATGAGGAGTTTAAATATTTTTCTTTGTAAATATGCCTTTGGGCATTGGAAATCTTAAAAAACCTAGACAATAATGTCACCACCAAAATATACCATTTTGAATATAAATATGCCTACTTTATAGATTTCATTTGGTATGCTTCCTTTAAAAACTACATTGCTTTTTGTTAAGAGAAAGAAGTTAAATAACAACAGTTATCAAAAAGGTTACCTGGAACGTCCCTCTCCATTCCTGAATCAATTGATGTAAGAGTCGTATCCGCAATTGGCAATGTTTTGTCACTGTCAAGGACACCCTTGATTTCTGTTTCATCTGAAGTTCCAGTCTTTTCCAAAATATTCCTATGTTCTTTTGGTTGATCTGGGTGAATAATGTCTTCCTTTGCTGTTGATATCTGTTCCAAATCTCGTGGTAACTCTTGATCTGGGTTCTCTACAGGGTTTTCTATAGAATGTCTGTCATGCTCAGTTTCCTTTGCATTAGCTACAGTGAACATAAGTATATATTTTAGTTAGGTTATACACCTGCCAGCACCTTGCCTACTTCTTAAATTAAATTTCTCATTTTTCTTTGTTTGCAAATACATTACTTTCATTTCAGTAACTCTGAATTAGGAATTTCTATAAACATTTTTGTAGAATACAAATATTAGTAATATGAAACACTTTTTTTTCGTAGGAATGGCCACTATCCCCTGCAGGAGTTGTGAACTTTTGTTAATTTATTCTGTTTTTTATCCTGCCTTTCTTATATCATAGAACCCAAGAGACATATACACTTTCTTCTGTGCAGGCCAACTGACCAGCTTAGCTTCAGCAACATTGCTGCATATTGTTGTTTCAGATTGACGACTTTGAAGAATTCTAGCTTCCATTTTAAATAAATAAATATTCAACTAGAGAGATAAGCTTAAAAGTTTAAGAACTGACCAACAAACAGCCAGCATATATTCAGCCTTAGGATTTTTACAGGCTGTTGTCAGGACTTGCCAACTCAAAATATTTCCGCTGTTTAACATTTGTTCCTCAAAAGTAACAAGTGAAACACTCCCAATGGTTATGGATTAGCAATCAAAACTGCAACATGGATATGCAGATTATATGAAGCTGGAAATGCAGTCCATTTTCAGTGGGGCTTTCAAGACTGATCAAACTTTCAATCTTTATTTATTGTCTTAGTAGCACAGAATACAAATTACGATTGTCTATCCCAAGGTTGGTAAACTAGTGGTGAAACAAATATATGGTAAAACTTTTTGTCATCAAGTTCATTCTTAAGAGTTTGAAATTTTAATAAATCATGATATTCCACAAATTAATGCTTCATCTCTCATGTTCATTTTGAATGTAGTAAATATATAATAATCAAACATTTTAAGAACATATGCTCTATAATTATAAAGTTCTTACTGCCAGATAGTGCCAGCTGAGCAACTGTGAAGGTGGTCAATTTGTGTGGCAAAATATGCATGCAGGCCCCAGACCACTGTCTGGGGAACAGAATGACCTCATTGCTAATATGACAAGCTGGCTTATCCCATTAGACTTTCTAGGTAAAAATGAAGTTCTCACACTTGGTCTTCACAAGCCTCAAGCCAAAACAAAAAAACAGCCTAGAGCTAGTTCTTGGTGTGGTATTTTTATTTATTTTTTATGTCCCACTTGTCACACTAAAGTCCTTGTGAGTGGTATTCAGCTAAAGTTTTGCTCAGAGTAGACTAATTAAAATTCCTCTCTTTCAAATCAGAACCAGTGAAGGCGGTGAAGGTCCTGTGTGAGTGCCTGGAGGTGGTTGGAGGATGGATGGCGGCTAATGGATTGAGGTTGAATCCTGACAAGACAGAAGTACTGTTTTTGGGGGACAGGGGGCGGGCTGGTGTGGAGGACTCCCTGGTCCTGAATGGGGTAACTGTGCCCCTGAAGGACCAGGTGCGCAGCCTGGGAGTCATTTTGGACTCACAGCTGTCCATGGAGGCGCAGGTCAATTCTGTATCCAGGGCAGCTGTCTACCAACTCCACCTGGTACGCAGGCTGAGACCCTACCTGCCCGCGGACTGTCTCGCCAGAGTGGTGCATGCTCTAGTTATCTCCCGCTTGGACTACTGCAATGCGCTCTACGTGGGGCTACCTTTGAAGGTGACTCGGAAACTACAACTAATCCAGAATGCGGCAGCTAGACTGGTGACTGGGGGCAGCCGCCGAGACCACATAACACCGGTCTTGAAAGACCTACATTGGCTCCCAGTACGTTTCCGAGCACAATTCAAAGTGCTGGTGTTGACCTTTAAAGCCCTAAACGGCCTCAGCCCAGTATACCTGAAGGAGTGTCTCCACCCCCATCGTTCTGCCCGGACGCTGAGGTCCAGCGCCGAGGGCCTTCTGGCGGTTCCCTCATTACGAGAAGCAAAGCTACAGGGAACCAGGCAGAGGGCCTTCTCGGTAGTGGCACCCGCCTTGTGGAACGCCCTCCCATCAGATGTCAAAGCGATAAATAACTACCTGACATTCAGAAGACATCTTAAGGCAGCCCTGTTCAGGGAAGTTTTTAATCTGTGATATTTTAGTGTATTTCTGGTTTTTATGGAAGCCGCCCAGAGTGGCTGGGGAAACCCAGCCAGATGGGCGGGGTACAAATAATAAATTATTATTATTATTATTATTATTATTATTATTATTATTATTATAGACCTAACTTTGTCATGTTCATTAATTTCAGTGGGTCTTCTCTAAGTAAAGCTCAGTTGCATACTATTCTGTATCCCTTCAGACTGCAGGTGGGGTGTCACATTTGAATGCAAAATAAGCTCCCTCTGCATAGCTACACAGGGTATTTCTATCAAGGCTTTCAACATAAAGCACATTCAATTCCATTAAAAGTAAAACACCATGATTTAAATCTGGAAATAGTTTGTTTAATTCACTGAGCAATTAATCATTTTGATTCAGAGTTCATCAGCTGTCTTAAAAAGTTTCCTCAGCAATTATCCTAGACAAGGGTTCGAGAAACACTTTAAATAAGTTCAGCATCAAGTTTGCAGGTGCCTATGCGTCAAGGGTTTCTGGCATATTTTGTAGCCCTGTCAATAACTCAAAATATAGCACAATCCTACACAAATCTTCTCAGAAGTAAGTTCTACCAAGTCCAGTGGGTCTTATTGCTAGGAATGCATAGGATTGCAGACTCAAGACTTACCTGTAATGGATTCACGAGAGTCCATCCCAGATTCCGGAAGGGAGGCAAGTGGAGCACTCTCGCTAACTGGAGAGTATTTTTGCCTTAATGAATACATTAGTTCCTGGATGTCATCCATTAAGGCAGCTTCGTCATCAAACAAATCAATTTCCTTGATCACTTCTTCTTTATTTTCTTCCTCCCTGGAATCTAAAACTTTGTTCAGAACATCCAGAATATTAGACTCTGAAGATTCAAGGATGCGGTCCAATGCCTCTTCAGTGTCTGCATGGTTATCAGTGTGTTTCTGAGCAAACATCAGCTCCAACGCCATGTCATGAAACAAAGATTCTATCCTGAAAATATGTTGCGGTCCAAGATACTTTTGGATACGTGCAATACGTTTTTCATCAAGAAATTCTTTCATTATATTGAGCTGCCTCACAGACTCACTGTACTCTGGCTCTGCAGCTTCATTTGTTTTTTCTGAGACCTCTTGAGGCCCAAAGTCCTCGCTGGAATGCTGGTGCTCTGTTGGGGTCTGTAACTCTTCATGAAAGTCATTCTTGTTTTCTAACTCAGAAGTATTTATTTTATTTGACATTATTTTATCATGTATATACTGGGTTTTTTCCTGAAGCAGAGAATTTTTCACTTGAGGCTCCACTTCCTCCTGATTTTCCTTTTTGATTTCCTTCCTCTCGCTCAGCTGAGAATCTTTATTTATTTGTATTCCTTCCTGTGCCTCATTCCAATCTTCCATGCCATCTTTCTTGGCCTGCTCAAGTGTTGTTATTGCATCTTCTCTTCTTGCATCAACAGGATTAGCAGCTCTTGAAATAGCACCATTTGGCATTTGCAACTGAGTAGTACCACTTTCAGCCTCTAACGTGAAACTTTGTTCATCTGCAAGTCTCTCTTTAGACAGTTTTGCGCTTACTGCATTTTCATCCTGTAGTAACTCCTCTTCTAGTACTTCAAGGAAATCATCTTCTTCAGCATCTAACTCCACAGGCTTAAGTTCTTCTGTGTTTTGCTGAGTAAGGTTTCTATGTTGTGTAACTTGCGGGGATTTTTCTATAATCAATTTCTTCTCTTCTTCCTCCTTTTTTAAATCCAGGGTTACAGTTTCTTGTTCAGATTGGACAATAGGCACTTCAGTATCTTCCTCTGTGGGAATGCTTTCCATAGCAGAGTCATTTGACTGCTTCGTATTACTGAGCACCTTCGCAAGTTCAAGATCTTCTCCATCTTGCTTTGTTTTGCCTTCCAAAAGGTCAGAAGCGCCCAGTTCAGGTTGAGATTCATTTGTTAGTTCTTCCACCAAGTGTGGTACAATGTTCATTGGCTGTTTACCATTGCCATCTTTTTTGCCTATTTTTTCCCATAAAGTTTTGTGTTTTGTATCATTTTCTAAGCTATCTTCAATGTGACCATCTCTTGTTTCCTTTTCTTTTATTATTTTATGAAGAGAAAGGCCTTCTGGGTCATCTTTGATATCACCTAGGGGTGGTTTTAAATGTTTTTCCTTAGCTCCCATGGATGCTTTAGGCTGCCGGCCACCTCCATAATTAGAAAAGGCACCAAAATCATGTGTAGAAGTGCTTTGCAGTTCTTCTATGGTGGGTTCAACTTCAGCTTTTGAATACTCTTCTTCATAGTCCTGAGTTTCATGTTTTCCCCCCTTAGGGTCCCCAACATCTACATTATGTATCTTCTTTGTAATCAGATCATTTTCTGGTGTGATGCTATCATCTTCTGCTGAAGATTTTGAATCAGCTAACACATCTGTATTTTCCTTCTTGCTAATTAGGACCACTTCATCATTATCTTCATCATCTTCCTCCTCCTCCTCCTCCTCTTTGTCCCCATCAGTTTCATCAACTGTTCTTTCACCTCCACTGACAACTGCAAAAAATTTATCGCCTAAATTTGTTAGTAAACTAGAGTCATCTTTTTTCTCATGAACAAATCTTCCTGCAGCTTCCGCAGTGCCATCGTCATAGTCACTAGTTTCTGATTCAAAAACCCCATCAGATGGCATCTCTTCAGCTTCTGGGTCTTCTGATGGTTTTGCTTCTTCTGTAAAAGACAGCAAAGGGATTTCTTCAGCCTGCTCCTCAGGTTCTTCAAGCTTCTCTGTATTGTAAGAGTCAATGCCCAGATCTTCGCTAAAATCACCATCTAGAGGTGTAACAAGGCTAGTTGTCTCATCATCAGACACAAGGGCATCTGCAGTTGAGCCAAGTGTTGTTTTCAAGTCTTCCAATACTTCGTGTTGGCGTAGATGTGTGTCAGTGCCATCATCTTCGCCTCCATTATCTGATTGTTTAGCTTTGCCCTGAGATACACTAGAGTTTTTGGCACTTTCATATTTTGGCACTTTTAATGTTTCTTGCAGCATTTCTTCTGAAGGCTGATGTGCACATTGGTCTCCCTGAGGATTGTCTGTGTTACTATTTACAGTGAGGTCCTTGCTCTTGGAATCAAGAGCTCCCTCTACATTCTCATTATTTTCAAAAATAAAATTGTCTTTTTGACCCATTTTCGCATGGTCTTCACTGTCGACTTCCGAGCCCACTTCAGAACCATCAATCTCTGGTTCTACTGACTCTGTATGCTCAGCACCTTCTGTTTCCTCTTCCTTTTCAGTTTCTAGCTGAGCTTCAGCATCACTAGCCACCAAGTCCTCTGATAATTTTAAAAGCTCTTCTGCATTATAATTGTCAAAATCATCCTTGCCTCCATTAAAGCAAACAAAGTCTGTTTCCTGAAAGAAAATAATCTTAGTTACTTAAGGAAATAATTTATCTTCTAAAATTTACTACTATATTGGTATCTTGCTTTAACCTAGCTGAAATTTAGATTTTAATTGTTCCCACTGAGATCCACAAGGGAGTCATCTATTTAAAATGGATAGTAAGAACTCCTTTAGATTTTGAACAAGTTTAGCACTACAATCCTGTGCCTGCTTCCTTGGAAATAAGGCTTTATGGACACAGTCATAGGATCAGGTTGTACAGAACAGAAACCCTGATAAATTGTGATGTACCAATTGCACAATGGATTTTGCTTATGCAAACAAGACTTCCCCTTCCTCTGCTCCCCACTCCGCAGCCTCCCACAAAATCTGCTCCAGAAGACTGGGGGCCCTCCATAGCAGGGTTGTTGCTGTTGCTGCTGCTGTTATTTTAGTGTGTGGGAGGCTGCAGAGGGGAAGGGGGGAGAAGTTTTGTCACTTGTGCTGGTGTGATCCTGGATCTCAAACAGAGGGATTTATTGGTCTAAAATACAGAGAATTTTGTTGCTGGAGAAAATATTTTAAAGAACAGCTTTTTTTCTTTTTCCATCTCAATCTGCTCTTTCCTCTTCTTCTCCTGGGTTCATTTATATGGTCTGTTTTTAAAGTGAGCCCTTTAAAATACATGGATTTATCCATGCATATTCCTGAGCCTTAAGAATTGAATATTGTGTATACCAAAAGAAACTCGCAAATAACTTACATCTGTTGGCAATTCTAGTTCTTCATAGGTATAAATGTGATTTATCTCAAGTAAATCCTTTGGAAAATATCCAAATTCATTTCCAACCTGAGAGAAAAACAAGGAAATAGAAGGGTCAGTATGAGAAATGGTTTTGTTTTGTTTTAAGTATTTCTGCCTGTTTAGAGGCAACTTTGCTGCAAATGCATAGGAGTGGCACTTGCAGTGCATCAGAAGAACTGGTCATGATACTTGGCACGTCAATTTCCTATATAGTACAATTTTTGGCCCCCTTAAACCATGGGTAGGCAAACCAAGGCCCGGGAGCTGGATCCAACCCAATCGCCTTCTCAATCTAGCCCGCGGACAGTCCTGGAATCAGCTGTTTTTATATGAGTGGAATGTGTCCTTTTATTTAAAATGCATCTCTGGGTTATTTCTGGGGCATAGGAATATGTTCATTTCCCCCCCAAAAATATAGTCTGGCCCCCCACAAGGTCTGAGGGACAGTGGATCAGCCCCCTGCTGAAAAGGTTTGCTGCAAACCCTTTTAAGAATAATGGGGGTCAGGAATACAGAATAAAACAAGTTTTTATGTATTTGAAATAATACAGTAAGTTTAAATGGCAGCTACTGTTAAAAAGGCACTACAGTGGTACCTCGGGTTAAGAACTTAATTCGTTCTGGAGGTCCGTTCTTAACCTGAAACTGTTCTTAACCTGAAGCACCACTTTAGCTAATGGGGCCTCCCACTGCCGCCGCGCCGCCAGAGCACAATTTCTGTTCTCATCCTGAAGCAAAGTTCTTAACCCAAGGCACTATTTCTGGGTTAGCGGAGTCTGTAACCTGAAGGATCTGTAACCTGAAGCATATGTAACCCGAGGTACCACTGTATTTGAAATTCATCCAAATAGGCACAGTCAAAGGCCACATACCCTAAAGATTGAAACCATCAAGCATGCTTGCACATGTCATTCCATTAGGGGTCAATAACAGTTTGAGGCATCTAGTATATGCAAATGCTTTGCCTCAGCATCACTGAGAATGTAAAGGAAATATATGGAAAGTTATCAAAGCAGTGAAGCATCAATGCCTAGATGCAGAATTTCACCACTTCAGCTTAGAGCACTGCAGAAAGGTATACAGTGGTACCTTGGTTTACAAACTTAATCCGTTCCGGAAGTCCGTTCTTAAACCAAAGCGTTCTTAAGCCAAGGCATGCTTTCCCATAGCAGTGGGGGATTCAACTTACATTCAACAGGAAGCGGAACATGTTCTGCTTCCAAGACAAAGTTCACAAACCAAAACACCTATTTCCGGGTTTACAGCATTCTTAATCCAAGTTGTTCATAAACTAAGCTGTTCTTAAACCAAGGTATTAGATTATTAGTCAAACTCCAGAAAAAAATAGTTCTAAGTCTTGCTGAAATATGGGAGTGGCACTCTCACTAGTGCTTATTTATTTGGAGGTTCCTTTAATGGAACTTGCTTTCAACTTATAGAATTTACTGGGACCTTTGATCCACATTTGAAGTATACTGTGGGCATAGGTGTGCCCAACTTCATCTAGATTGCATTCTTTTTGCCTGGCTCAAAAGCTGATGTTTGTCTTTGTTTCTTGTACTTGATTATTCTGTATTTAACAGTGTATATTCAGCACCATACTCTTCAGAAATTAAATGTAAAAACCAACAGGCATTGTGGTACTTAGGATCAAACTAGGTGTGATGTTTAAAGCATCTTTGCATTTTTACATTTGATAGCAGCCAATGGAAAATAATTGGGATCACAATCACAGGTGGAGAGCGGGGTTAAATCTTCCTTCCCATGCTGCAGTCTTCTGCTCCTCTGAAGCTGCAATTTACACTGGCAGGAAAGCTCTAATTTGGTTCTGAGAGACAGGGCTCAGAGGTAGAAGCCATTCTTACACTGTCTAAAACTGGGAGAGCATCAATTGGGAGAGTATGGCTGGAATTTCCAGCTTCTATACAAGCAAAGAGAAAATATGAATTTTGCATAAACAAAGCAGGCTTTTCCCTCCCATCCTACTTTGCTCTCCTTGAAATCCATTTTTTTACCATTGAATATAACAATAATGAGATGTTTTCATTGTTCTTAAACCTAGCATGAGATAAGTTACTTCCTAACAAATAGCATGTTTGCAGAATAAGTTATGGTTTGTAGGCCAACATCACATTCAAAATGCCCTTGTGATATTCTCTTATTTTCAAATACTCCACCACCACTCTGCAAACATTTCCCAGTATTTTAAAGTCTATACTTTAAAATTTGACTCCTTGCTATTGTTTAAATTATTCACACTCAACATCAATGCAAGACCTCCCTTCTTTTGTCAACACGTATTTCAGTAAGAATAATTAATTCCACACAAGAGGCAAGATGCTACTCTAGTAAAATGCAAGCTATGGAAAGAAGCTAAATCTCTCATCCTAAACGTGGTGACTAGAGAGTAAGTCCCACTCAACACAGAGGTGCTTATTTCTGAGTAAACATGCATAGGCATGCACTTTCTGATTTTATCCCAGCTTACTGCTTTCTAGAAAAGATTCACACTTCTGCTCTCATTCAGTTCTTACAACTGTTATCAGGAAGCCAATATTAACAGCCGAGAATTGCTACAGAGATTAGATAACTTAGGCATTTAGAAACTGGCAGAACACATTAAGTAAACAAACACTAAAGATAATGTGCTCAGTTAGAGTGCACTCCATGAGTGTTGCCCCTTTCCTAAATATCCTGGTGGTTTTATTGCCAGGAAAACATCCCAGATATTTACTAATAATTAAATGGACCACTTCCTGGCTTCAAATAAGTTAGTAAAAGTTGAGAGCAGGTGATTCAGATGTCTTTTCATAGGGCTTGAGAAATATATTTCCAATTTCTCAATGCCAGATTCATAAGTTTTTATTATTACAGTGGTACCTTGGGTTAAGAACTTAATTTGTTCTGGAGGTCCGTTCTTAACCTGAAACTGTTCTTAACCTGAAGCACCACTTTAGCTAATGGGGCTTCCTGCTGCCGCTGCACGATTTCTGTTCTTATCCTGAGGTTCTTAACCCAAGATAATATTTCTGGGTTAGCGGAGTCTGTAACCTGAAGCGTATGTAACCTGAAGCATATGTAACCCGAGGTACCACTGTATTATTAAGGAGTCTGCATCAAACTCTTAGATGCCAGGCCTACGAAGAGATGGAAAAACAATGCCACACAGTTCTTGGCTGAAAGCATCAGCATCACTTTTGTATGCAATTAAACCAGGGATTTATCTGGTTATCTGGCTTATAGGAAGGTACAGTAAAATGAACATCTGTCTAGTATATAATACTCTTCTATGAACAAACAGAATGCTAGCTGGATGTGTTATTCCCTTTGTTCAATATTTATTCTTAAATATTAGTGCAAACTAGTAACATCCAAAGTCAAGGTTGCACAATAGGTGTTCTTGACATGGACTGCATCTTTTTTGTAGCCGGAATGGACAATTTTTCCATATTAACTTTGTAATCAGTTACAAAGGATTTAAGATATTGTACTGTACTCTCACCTTGACCTTTGCTGAGTTACCTTAAACTTATTATTGTATACAGCTGTTTGTATGCACATTAATTTGGCTAATGTGGGTGTGAACTTTTTAATTATTTCTTTGGTTTAAAAACTTGAGGCTCTAATTATCCAGCCTTTTGTTTCAGAGCCAGCCCTCTCAAGTCTTCATATTTTGTGTTTATAAAGCGCTGGAAAGCCTGGAAACAGATGCCTCCTAATTATCCAGGTTATTTGTGGCACAGTAATGTCAGAGGGGAATTACTGGAAGAACACAATGATTCCATTCTGCCACTTTCACTGCATGCAGTGCTTTTCCTGTTTCAACTGTGCAACTTTAATTGGACTCTATTGCCAGCTGAGAGTCTGTTGTGCCATAATCCCACTTGTGTATTCCAGTGAAAGCCGTTGTAATGGTGTTGTAATGGCTCGTAGTGGCAGACTTTCCTTTACAAAGGAAAAAAATATATGCTCAGCATGCTACAAGGAATTTGTTCAACCAGACAAGTCTGTGTAAGGGGCGGGGGACAGCCAGGTACACTTTTCCTTGGCCTCAAAGGGCTAAGTTGCCTGCAGGAGCCCACCAGGGCCCTACCGGACTTACGCTGTCCTGCCAACATCCTAGGCCTCTGACAAGCTCTGCACAGGCCTGCAGTCAGAATACCCAACTTTAAGGGACTGTTCATTTGTTATTTAGCAGTGACAAATTATAGCCTAGTAGGTATCTATAAGTCTATCTTATCTCTCCTCTGACATCTCATTGCAAAGAGGAAGTAAGAATTTGAAGTAAGGTCTATCATGTTTACTGAAAGCCATCACCTTAACAGAGGCCCCAATCTAGGGAGTAGTACTTAAGATCCATTGGTTATGTTAGTTGCTGTTAACTTGTCCTATTCATTTCAGTAGAAACCTAGGAAGCAGGCTTATACCGAGTGGTGCAAAAACAAAACAAAAAGTTCCTCAATGGAAGCTACTAACATTAAATGTTCTTCTGAAAGGGACATTTACCCACAAGAATGGGATTCAAGACCAGTGCTCCTCATGGTATAGGAGTAGGAAAGAAAGTAACTAGCACTTACTAAACTGGGAGCACAGAGAGAGTTGTGAGTTTAGCTGAACTGGAAGCAGCTTGGTGATTGTGGTATGTGTCTACACTGTTGCTATCTAGGAATCTAATGCAAGTACAGTGGTACCTCGGGGTACATACACTTCAGGTTACATACGCTTCAGGTTACAGACTCTGCTAACCCAGAAATAGTACCTCGGGTTAAGAACTTTGCTTCAGGATGAGAACAGAAATCGTGCTCTGGCGGCACAACAGCAGCGGGAGGCCCCATTAGCTAAAGTGGTGCTTCAGGTTAAGCACAGTTTCAGGTTAAGAACAGACCTCCAGAACCCGAGGTACCACTGTAGTTTTGTTGCCTCACTTGCTTCCAATAGGCTTTGCTTGTAGAATTAAAAAATAACAAGTCTCTGATGCTCTCTCATGCAGAGGAAACTTAAAGGCTGTAGGAGTACCCTTTGAATTCTCAGCAAAGTGTGGAGTACTTAATGAATATGTTTTAAAATGCACAGAGCAATGTCAATGAAAATACCTTTAAACGTCTCTGCAGGAAGCAGTGAAAGAAAGAAAGAAAGAAAGAGTAATTAAAATGTTAGTTGAATACCACCACATATCTCTTCTGGTCAGTTTTACTCAGAGTAGACCCCCTGAAAATAATGGACCTAAGTTAGTATGTTCATTAATCTCAGCGGGCCTATTTGTGAACAAATCTTAGTTGAATGTCACCCATACAGTTTTTTCCCATTTGTGTTAGATGTGGAGATAGTGGGGGTTGAACCTGGGCTCTTCGGCATTCAAAACAGTTGCTCTGCCACTGAGCTAGGGCCCTTAAATAGAATTAAAGTGTGCATGTCTCTGTATCCAAGCCATTGTTAGTTCTTTTGTGTTGTTAGTGTACCACATTTTTAGAAAGCACAATTTATGCTCCCAATATGAAACAGATAAGATCCTTTATCAGGCTCCAGAATGCAATTAAAATATTTCTCTTGTGCAATACTGCCTTTGCGGTATATCCTTCCAAATTTTTCAGGACCAAATTGCAGATTTTGTAGTTGTAAGATTCACCCCAAACTGCTCTTTATTTCCCGATCATGGGGTAGGGGAGAAATTACAGGGTCCCAAACTCTTTTCCTCCCATGGAGACACAATTCTGAATGGACAAGAGTAGGAGAGGGTACACAACACAGTACACAACGCTTTTCAGCTAAAGTTGATGGCAGAAACAGAGTAAAAGTAACATGCAATTGTGGGCAATATATACGTAGTGGCTCAAGCCATTTTCAAAATAAATGCTACCATTAAACACAAAAAACCCTTGCAAATGTGGTAATACATGGCACAAAAGAAGCATTTTTTAATTGCAAATGATAATTTACCAATGGACTCTCCTTTCTTGGAGGTTTTTAAGCAGAGGTTGGATGGCCATCTGTCATGGATGCTTTAGCTGAGATTCCTGAATTTAACAGTTACCATTAACCCCCTGACTATTTACCTTCCGAACAAAGGAGAAATATTTAAAATAAAACTTGGAGACCTGAGTGTAGATAGACCATTCCAGAGAAATCTCTGGGACTGAGAAGAGTCATATGTATGGATTCCAAAGCAGTGAAGGCCCACATCATGCAAAAATGGTTCCAAATACCCAGTGGAAAATATGAGTTACTGGACTTTTCAATCATAGGTGCTGACATTTAAATATTATACAAAATTTTAAGTCAAGTTGAAGCAAAAGAAAAACAAATGAAAAAAACACCTCATCTGTTCAAGGGTTTGTGAAGTTCTCAACCAAAACCACCTTTCCAGGGTATTTAATCACACTCTTAAACATGCAGCTCTACAATTCTATTATAAGTAACAGGAATCTGCTGTCTCGTTTGGGTGATCTGGTAGATTTGCATTTACTCAAAGTTTTCTGAGTCAAGGCAGAATCTCTTCTGCATTAGAAGCTGATGGTGTGCTATTTCTAGTGCAAAAAACAACAACTGCAGAGGTGGTGAGTTTAGCTGGATTGGAAGCAGCTTGGTGATTGTATTGCCTCTTTGTAAGCATTCATTTACTTCCAATAGGCTTTGCTTGTAGAATTCAAAGTTAACAAGTCTCTTATGCTCTCTCATGCAGAGGAAACTAAAAGGCTGTAGCAGTATCCCTTGACTTCTTGGCAAAGTGGGGATTATTTAATGAATATGTAAGATAACATACTGTAGCACAATGTGTGAACCTGTGAACATCTCTGGGGGAAGCAGCGAAAGAAAGAAAAGAAAAATTAAAATGTTAGTTGAATACCACCCCATGTAACTTCTAATAAGTTTTACTCAGAGTACTGTAGACCCACTGAAATTAATGGACCTAACTTAGTCATGTTCATTAATTTCAGTGCGCCTTCTCTGAGTAAAGCTTCATTGAATACCACCCATACTGCTTTTTCCAATTTGTGTTAAACCATATAAAGTACTTAAAAACTTACACTTCCAGCCCAAAGCTCATGTGTTCTCCCGGTTAATTTATAATACACGTACACCGATTCACCTTCTTTAAAATCTACAAAACGGCAATCTGGGCCTTTAAAATCCTTCACTGCTTTCCCTCGACACATTAGCACTGTTGAAAGAAAATGAGAAAAAAATGGCAAAGTAAATAAAGAGCCATCTTCTCAACAGAAAAGGAAACCTGTCTATAACTTGCAGTCCATGTGTATGAAACAATGTAGCCCAGGAATGAGAATTTATGGTTGGTGAAAATCTGGTATCGAACTTACTTTGTGTCTTAAAATGTTGGTTAAGGCAATGAAAGGACATAATGAGGTTTCAATGTACATTTTATTGAAGACGTTTCTCCTGGAAAAACCTAATAGACTCCATTAATATATCCCAGTATCACAATCCTTCACTATGCCCCAAAGGCATGTAGTCATATGCATTATGCACCAGGGTGCTATTTGTTTATTTATTAAATATGTTTGTTATTTGCTTTATGCAAAAAAGAAATCTCAAACCAACAAAATAAACATAAAATCAATTTAAAACTCAGCTTAAAACAAAATCCAATACAAAATTCCTAAAAAGTTCATCCAGTAATACAATAAGAGGAACAAGTCCTATACCAGCCACTCCACTAAAATATGAGCACAACACTAGATGTTAATTTAACCACAAAAACTGTTTCCTAAACATTGACAATGAGGATTCTGTGTTGCCCTGTGAAGAGCATGCTCAACTGGGTTGATTTTGTTAAAAAAAATAAAACCTTGATATTGTACATTTGTTTCAATTTAAGTTAAATTAATTTATTTGGGAAAGAAAGGCAGAACAAGTATATTTTAATAAATAAACAAAATCAATGGAAAGGGTTCCAAATTCTATTTTATAATTCGCAAAAGCTTATCTCTGAAAGGTGCTGTAGCTAGAGAGTCCTTCTACACATGCATGCTCACACACAACTGTACAGTTACTTTAACTGAATATTAAAGTCTACATTTTTAGTCTAGGAATGTCAAACCAACAGCACAAATCTATGCATACTTACTTGAAAGTAAGTGTCACTAAGTTTAATGGGGGATAGGATCACAGTTTATAGCTGCAATCCTATACTCAAACGTCACCCCATTGAACTCAGTGGGACTAACTACCAAGTAAGCCTGCAGGTGCAATCCCTATGCACATTTAACAAGACATAAGGAAGTCATCCTTGCAGTTAAACAAGTTGAGGAGTGGGCTGTCAGTAACAAAAATTAAACGCACTGGATCTGAACCTACAAATCTGAAACGTCTGAGATATTCTTACAATGAGTTCTAGATCAGAACAATACATTTTAAACAAATAAATGCAGTCATCTAATTAGCTACGAACCACTCAAATAGATGAATATTTCCAAGAAAGTGAATTCCATATATCAGATTTCTTTGAGTAATTTGATACAGGACAATGAAATGAGAAGAAGAGGAGAATGAGGTCAAGAATCTGCTTCTCCCAAAAAACAGCTTCTAAAGGATGCAGGTTTGTTTACAAGCAGAAAGGAAGACAAATACTTGATGCTTATTAAAAGCAAATCTTCCTGGTGACAACAGTAGTAGTTAGGGAGACAGCAGTAAGAGAAACAGGTCCAGCAATAAGTTTTTACTGGGTGATGAATCACAACCTCCCCTGGGTTAGCCCCAAAAAAACAAAAACATGAAATCATTTGGGGCAACAATTTTTTAGGGTGACAACCACCAAAGTCATGGGCAACGTAAGCGATGCAGCCTAAGACCCTTCGACACCGTGGGACATCTCAGACTGCTTAGTGGAGCTGTTTCGGTGGGTGGGAGGGATAAAATGTAAAAGGATCGCCCCCCCCCCCCGGGCTTCCAGTTAAAGTCAGCAATGTATAAGAAAGAGTAATAATGGTGATCGGGATGATAATTATCGCCGTCTCCACACAGGGAGGGAATAAAGCACGCGCTACTTTACAAAGTAGAAGACAGGTAGCAACCTGCAAGAGCACATTTGACGGGGGGGGGGGCGGGTGAGACACTGAGGCAACACTTCCCAGTTTTAGCTCCGATCCTAAACACCTCATTCACACCCCAAACCCCTCCCCGTCAAAAATAAACCCCACTGTGTTCCATTAAGCTCGGGTGGTGTTTTTTGTTGTTGTTGTTGCAAGTTTCGCTCTGGCACAAGCTAAGAAACCGTGGCAAGTGGGGGCCACCCTGCCAGGAGCAGCGGGCCCAAGGCAACGTGGGCGGATATTTAAAATGACAAGGGTGTAAAATCAAACAAATTCCTTCCAGTAGCACCTTAAAGACCAACTAAATCAGTTCTTGGTATGAGCTTTCGTGTGCATCTGAAGAAGTGTGCATGCACACACGAAAGCTCATACCAAGAACTGACTTACTTGGTCTTTAAGGTGCTACTGGAAGGAATTTGTTTTGTTTTGACTATGGCAGACCAACACGGCTACCTATCTGTAAGGGTGTAAAATGACAGGGGGAGAGATGAAGATCCCCGCCGTCCCTCCAGGGTCGTGGGAAGAGCAGTGGGGCAGAAGCACCCTCCGGCTCTCCCCCCCCCCCCAACCCACACCCCACCCTGCGAGGCAGGAGGCGGCCCCCATCCAGAGCCTCTTCTCTGACGCGGCCTCGGAGATGCCGCCGCCGCCGCCGCCACCGCCGGCTCCCGCTCGGCCCCCTTTGCAAGGGCAGACAGTCGCAGGGACCCGGCGGATACCCGGTCGCCTGCCTCTTCCCTCCCCGCCACTTACTGCTGCACTCGGGGTCGGCGCACCGCTTCCATTCGGCGAAACGGCGGTCCGGGGCCCCGCCGGACTGGGCGCAGGGGGGCAGCTGGGCGCACAGCAAGAGCAGCAGCAGCAGCAGCGGCGGCGGCGGTGGCAGCAGCATCCGCCAAGGCGGCAGGGCGAGGGGCCGCCGCCGCGCCGCAGCAGCCATGTTGGGAGTTCGCGAGGCTGCCGGGCTGGCGCCGAAAAAAAAGAAGCAGCGCGTGGGGCGGCCGGGCGGGGGGAAGCCGGAGCAAGACACGTCAGCAGCAGCAAGCAGAGCCCGGCTGGAGAAGGATATGGGGAGGAGGAAGAAGAGGAGGAGGAGACTCGCCCGCTGCCCCAAAGGAGCAGCAGGAGGAGGAGGAGGAGGAGGAGAGGATGGAGGAGAACCACACCCTGCGCGGCGGTGCTTATCCACAGGGAGGAGGAGGACCAAGAATAGGCGCGCGCGCCCCACTCCTGAGGCAAATGCACCTCAGGCGCTCGCTCTCCCCCTTTGCTCGCCTCTCCCTCCACTCCCCGACTGTATTTTGCGTGTATGTGTGTGTTCACTTTGCAACCCCGGTTCTGTATCTGGCAGCACTGCCCGCCCCCCGTCAGTCCTGAATAACTGCCTGGCGGACAGGCGGAGAAAGACAACAACAGGGCGGACTTGGGGGATCTTCCCCTGTCAGTGGGGAAACACAACTTCGCTTCCGGCAGCTCGCCAAGCCGCCCCGTATGTTTTCGCTAGACCAGGGTTGGGCGCGTGGAGCGAGAGAGCTCCCGTCAGGCCCAGCCTGCCCGCCCGCCCGCGTGGACGGTGACGAGGGGCCGACGGGAGTTGTAGTCCGGAGGGCCCCGGGGTTTTGACGCTTTTGAAGCAGAGGCGCTGGTCTCTTGCGCGCGATATAAATAGTTGGGATTTATTTACTCTTCCCCCCACCGCCTGCGCGCCCTCTCTACGCAGTAAGGGTCGTTAGGGTTGCAGTTTTAAAGCCGCAGGAAAATTTAAATTGAAGAAAGGGGGTACGGGGATATGGCGAGTCCTGAGCGTGGGCGTAGCCAGGGGAGGCACTTGCCCCCCAGAACAAGTAAATCAATAAAAATATTTAACTGAGGTCTCCCCCCCCCCCCAATATAAATCTGGGCTATGTCCATGGTCCTGAGGTGGAAGAACAGGAAGTGTCATTTCGGACTGCCGGAGGATAAAATCACATCTAACCATAGGAGCCAACTCCTAGGGGCCGAGGTCCCTTTGTGAAATATACTCAGAGTCGCAAAGTGATTTCATGCTCTTTATTCAGCTCATAGTGGTGAGGAGGAATGAATGAATGTCCCCTCAAAGTATCTGCTTTATATACATTATTTACACAATGGGCTGCACATGATTGGCTAATTCCAGGATTCTACTGTAGGCCAATCAGGTTGTGGATTCACTTCTATCTGGAGCATGATTGGGTGGTTCCTGCTAACCAATCATACTGCTGCATTGTTCTAGGACCAATCAGACTGCTGCATTCTGAATCCTATTGTTCTAGGACCAATCAGACTGCTGCCTTTTGGAGCCTATTGTTCTAGGACCAATCAGACTGCTGCAGTTTGGATCCTATTCAACTCAGTACATAACACCCCTCCCCTCTAAGTTCCAGTCCTGCCCGGAAGGTCGCATTCATAGTCCTCAAGGTACGCCGGTGGCCTACGTGTGCGTTGCGGCCTGGGGTGTTCCCTGGTCCGGGGTTCAGGTTCTGGCTCGTGTTCCAAGGATGGGGCTGTTTGGTCTGGCGCAACCGGCTCGCTCAGTCGTGGTTCTGGTTCCGGTGTCCTTTCGGCCTCGCGGGTCCTCTCTGTATTTACTGATTCTGCCTCTCCTGCTTGCCCCTGCTGCTCTATGGGCCTCACTGCCCCACTGTTCCCTTGGGACTCCTCTGACCTGTCCTCCTCCTCCTGGTTTTCTCCCGGGAATCGTCGCCGTATCTGGTCGCAGTGGCGGCGCCAGCATTGCCCCCCATCTGTTAGCACCTCGTACGACACGGGGCCCGTGACCCTGGTGACTGTGGCAGGTACCCATGCAGGGCCTGCCCCAAAATTCTTTGCGTACACTGGGTCCTGGGCCTCGAAGGTCCGGGGGTTCCTGCCTTCCCCCACCACTACCTCATCCTGAGCTCTATCGGGGTGAAGGCGGTCCAATCTGATTGCAAGGCGCCGACCCATTAGTAGTTCAGCGGGGCTCCGGCCAGTCGTTGAGCTGGGGGTGCTGTGCTGTGCTAGAAGGAATGTGGCAAGGCGGTACTCCCAATCCCCTTGCGTCATGCGGCGAAGGGTGTCCTTGGTGGTCCGCACCATGCGTTCTGCTTGGCCATTGGTGGCAGGGTGGAATGGCGCCGAACGGATGTGGCGGATGGCGTTCTGCACTGTGAAGGTTTGAAATTCTCCTGATGTAAATGCAGTCCCGTTGTCTGAGACGAGAGTGTCAGGGAGCCCGTGGGTTGCAAACAGCCTGCGTAGTACCCGGATGGCTGCGGACGTAGAAGTGGACGGTACCAGTGCGACTTCCAGCCATTTGGTGTAGGAGTCCACCACTATGAAGAATGTTTTCCCCTGAAAGGGGCCAGCGAAGTCCACATGCAGGCGTGACCATGGTGCTCGGGCGGACTCCCAGGACTGGACTGGGGCCCTTGGGGGATCTGGGCGGGATTCCTGGCAGGCCTGGCAGTGTTTGACCCAGGCCTCTATCTCTCCGTCGATCCCCGGCCACCACACATAACTCCTGGCAAGGGCCTTCATTCTTACTACCCCTGGGTGTGTCTCGTGTAGGGCTGTGAGGACCCTTTTGCGGAGGGGCTGGGGAACAACGACCCTGCTTCCCCATAACAGGCACCCCTTGTGGGCTGACAGTTCATGTTTGCGGGTTGTGTAGCCGGCGAATTCTGGCCCGGGGCTGCGGCTGGGCCATCCCCTCCACACCCAGTCCAGGACCCGGGAGATGACCCTATCTTTCTTGGAATGGTGTGCAACTTCTTGTGCCTGAATGGGGCGGTCAGGAAGCAGCTCCAGGCTCATAACCTCTTGAGCAGGTGCTGGGTCGGGGCCTGTTTCCGGTAGTGGTAGCCTGCTGAGGGCGTCTGCATGGCCCATCGCCTTTCCAGGGCGGTGAATCAGTGCATACTGGTAGCTGGCAAGGAAAATTGACCACCTGAGGACGCGAGGAGACAGCACTTGGGGGGTCTGCTTTTCGGGGGCAAACAAGCCAAGCAACGGCTTGTGGTCAGTCACCACGGTGAAGGGCCGCCCGTACAAGAAATCATGGAATTTTTTTACTCCCTTCACGATTGCCAGACCCTCCTTGTCGATTTGCGAGTAGTTCCGCTCGGTTTCGTTGAGTGTCTGGGAAAAGTATGCTACCGGTACCTCTCTTCCATCCGGGAGTTGGTGTCCCAGGACAGCGCCGATGCCATAGGGCGAGGCGTCGCATGCTAGCACCACCGGCAGCCTCTCGTCGAAGTGTGCCAAGACCGAGTTTGAGACAAGCAAGTCCTTGACTGCCTGGAATGCGGCCTCCTGGCGCTGGCCCCACACCCAAGGGGCCCGCTTGTCCAGGAGTCTGTGTAGGGGCTCCGCTACCGCCGCCTTGTGGGGAAGGAAGGAATGGTAAAAGTTCAATAATCCCAAGAAGGCCTGAAGTTCAGTCTTGTTCTTGGGCGCTGGGGCATCACAAATGGCCCGTACCTTGTCCCCAGTCGGGTGAACCCCTTCTGCATCCACCATAAATCCCAGAAAGTCCACTTGAGGCACTCCTAGTAGACATTTTTCCCGCTTCACCTTGAGACCCGCCATCTGGAAACGGTGCAGAACAGTGCGGAGGCGGTCCTCAAACTCCTCTGGTGTGGGCCCGGCAATCAACACATCATCAAAGAAGGGGGTGACACCAGGAATCCCTTTAAGGAGAGAGTCCATTAGATTCTGGAATATGCCTGGTGCCACGCTGACCCCGAATTGCAGCCGCTTTACCCTGAACGCTCCTCTGTGCGTCACAATCGTCTGTGCCTCTGCTGTGGCCTCATCTACTGGCAGCTGTTGATATGCTTGGGCCAAGTCCAGCTTGCCAAAAATTTTCGACCCAGCCAGGGTGGCAAGGACATGGCTGACCACTGGCACTGGGTATGCATGGGCCATGACGGCCTTGTTTATGGTACATTTGTAGTCTGCGCAGATGCGGACCGAACCATTAGGCTTGACGGGTGTGACGATTGGGGTTTCCCAGGGGGCATTAGGCACCGGCTCCAGCACTCCTTGCTCCACGAGTCGGTCCAATTCCTCGTCTATACGGGGTTTCAGGGCGAATGGGACCCGGCGGGCCTTGAGCCTGACTGGTCGTACTGCGGGGTCAAGCTGTAGAGCAATGGGGGGGCCCGTATACTGTCCCAATTTCCCATCGAAAACCCCCGGAAACTCCTTGCATATGGCGTCCACGTCCACTTGTAAGCTCATGTGGTTCACCCCGGTGATGGCTAGTCCCAGTGGTCCAAACCATGCCAACCCCAGTAAGCTAATGTAGGGGCCCTTGACCACAAGCAAGTCCAGTTGCCGCGTCCGCCCTCGGTATTGCACCCTGAAGGTCCCCACCCCCATTGTGGGGACCTTACGTTTCTGGAAGTCCCGGAGGGTGAATGGGGCCGGCCTGAGTTTGGGACCCCCAGTAGGACACAGTTTCCTTAAGGTCCTTGCCGAGATTATGGATAGAGTTGAACCCGTGTCAAGCTCCATGCGGCATGGGGCCCCCTCTATCTGTACCTCTACATAAATTTTCTCTACGTTGGGGTGGGGCAACTGGTATACCTGGAAGTCTGTGAGCTCCGTCGAGTTGCCTTGGTGCGTTGGGCCCCGGGACCTGGGGCTCTTGGATTGGTCATCTGATGCCTGGCTTCGGGTGGGCCGAGCCCGACACACCCGGGCGATGTGTCCCAATTTTCTGCACTGCCTGCACTCTGCGTTGCGGAAACGGCAGGTCCTCCTCTCGTGACTTTCTCCACAGCTTGCGCAGTTCCCTCCTTCTCGTCGAGGCAGCTGTGGTATGTGGGCTGCTTGAGTGCGCTGCTGTACTCGGTGCACCTCCTCCCTGTCGGATCCCGAGTCGTTGGTGAGGTCTTCGTGGTGGACCCTCGGTTGGGACGGCTGGCTCAGCCGTGCCTCTTGCGTCGACCTCTCAGCAGCTTCCGTTGCCAGGGCCTCCTCCAGAGCGACCTGGAACGTTAGGTTCTTCTTAGCGTAGAGGCGTCGTTGCAGCTTCTCATCCTTCAGGCCACCGACGAGGCGGTCACGAAGCATGTTCTCCAGCTCTGAGAAGTTGCAGAACCGGGCAGCTTGGCGGAGAGAGGTCACAAACCCAGTTATGGTTTCCCCAGGGGCTTGCCGCTTTGCGTAGAAGGCATTTCGACGAGCCACCACTGAGGGCTGTGGCGAAAAGTGCCCCTTCAGCTGTTCCATTATTGTTTTGTATGGAACAGTAGCGACGTCTTCAGGCGCAAGGAGAGCCCGGGCGATTTCAAATGTCTCCTCTCCGCAGACGCTGAAGAATATTGCCCTCTTCTTGGCGTCTTCTTCATCGGTGACCCCTTTGGCTTCTAGGAGGAAGGTGAAACGGGAGGCGTACGCTTCCCAGTCTCCAGATGCTGGGTTGAATGGCGAGAAGCTGCTGTCAGTTGCCATTCTGAGTTCCTTGTGTCCCCGAGCTGAAGCCTGGATACACGGTGCGAGGCAGCGGTGCGGCAGGTGGCGGTGCTGCGGTGCTGTGTGTGGCAGTCAGCTCAGCGGGATCCCACCTTCGTCGCCAGTGAAATATACTCAGAGTCGCAAAGTGATTTCATGCTCTTTATTCAGCTCATAGTGGTGAAGAGGAATGAATGAATGTCCCCTCAAAGTATCTGCTTTATATACATTATTTACACAATGGGCTGCACATGATTGGCTAATTCCAGGATTCTACTGTAGGCCAATCAGGTTGTGGATTCACTTCTATCTGGAGCATGATTGGGTGGTTCCTGCTAACCAATCATACTGCTGCATTGTTCTAGGACCAATCAGACTGCTGCATTCTGAATCCTATTGTTCTAGGACCAATCAGACTGCTGCCTTTTGGAGCCTATTGTTCTAGGACCAATCAGACTGCTGCAGTTTGGATCCTATTCAACTCAGTACATAACACCTTGGTACCCCCAAAATAGAATATTTGAGGGGGCTCCCCCCCAAGTTAATAGGCATTGCCACTCAAATGGTGCATGCGTGCTGCATCTTGTAAATCGATTATGCAGGGTGGGGCTTACCTGGCCTCCCCAATATTTTATTCAAGTTGGCCCCCTGCATCTCACATAATTCCTCCCTATGTACAAAAATCTTCCTGCAAGTAGAAATCTAGCACATAAGGGAGTAGGATTATCTAGAACTGGTGGAGAGCTTTTGCCCCCCCCCCAGATGTTGCTCAAGTAAGCAAGTATGGGCAATGACCAGAGATGACAGGACGTAGTTTTGCCTGGAGCTTTGTCTACCACCTCATTCTTTCAGCAAGTCACATGGACTGTTCCACTTCACCCTGATGTGGAATCTGAATGGCTTCCTTGTGCATTTCACATGAAAAACCACACAGGGTCATTCAATGAAGCTAAATGGTGGGAGATTAAGTACAGACTGTGCTTCTTCACACAGTGTATAGTTCACTTCCATAAGATGTAGTGATGGCTACCAACTTGGATGACTTCAAAAGAGGATGAGACAAATTCATGAATGATATCAGTGGTCACTATTAATGATGGCTATATGCTGCCTCCAGGAACAGAGGCACTATGTCTCTTATTACCAGTTACAGATAGGTAGCCGTGTTGGTCTGCCATAGTCAAAACAAAACAAATTCCTTCCAGTAGCACCTTAAAGACCAACTAAGTCAGTTCTTGGTATGAGCTTTCGTGTGCATGCACACTTCTTCAGATACTGTGTATCTGAAGAAGTGTGCATGCACACGAA
Source organism: Podarcis erhardii (assembly GCF_964252035.2). Taxonomy (NCBI): domain Eukaryota; kingdom Metazoa; phylum Chordata; class Lepidosauria; order Squamata; family Lacertidae; genus Podarcis; species Podarcis erhardii. Next base: position 93,941,347 of record NC_138507.1, read on the forward strand.
AGCTCATACCAAGAACTGACTTAGTTGGTCTTTAAGGTGCTACTGGAAGGATCTTATTACCAGATTAATTTTATTTCTTAAATGTTTCTTATTAACCACTGCACCACACTGGTTCTCAGTGCAGCTGCATGATATTTGACTGGGCCAGGGCACCTGGTAAAGAACATTCAGATGATGCAAAGAGTTGCTATGTCAGCTTTTTTGGCTAAGACATAGATTCAATGTAGTAGTATTGAACACTCCTCTATGTTATCAGTTTGTTTGCATTAAGGTTATTGTTGGTTTATACATTCGCTTTGCATTTGTGCTTAGATTACATTGCACCAGTTGACTGGTTCAATGTGAAATAAGCATGCTATACAGGAAAATACGTTCATCCAGGATTCTAACAAAAAGAAGGCAAGGTTTGCTAGAACTTGACTTCTGTCTTAATATGAAAAGGAACATAACAGAATAGGCTAATGATTGCAATGTAAATGCTTTCATCTCTGCACATTTGGCAGTATGCAGAAGTGGTCTTTTAAGATAATTAAAATATGTAAAGCACACAGTGTCCCTTGTACCAAGCAGCACAGAGAGAATAATAATGATGAACTAGTTGGCTCGCTGAGTGACTACATAAGTAGCAGTCTGTTGTGCTCTTCCAGTTATTGCTACTTAGATATCTGAAATTGCTAACAGTAATCTTTGCCACTAATTACATCAGAAGTGAAGCCGATGTTCTTATCATATACTCAAAATTATTGATTTTCATTGCATACTATTCTCTTGTGTACTATCTCACTTTGAGCCAAATAATCAGTGACTATTGCTTGGCTGCTGGAAAACAGAACTGTTCTACTGTTCTTCTTCACCCAGTCAGAGGAATTTAAAAGTATGTTAACATGAAAGCCTTTTTAAAAAAACAAACACATACACACACTGATACTTGCTCCCAAATTTTCACTTCTAAATGTGAAAGTAACTTTTGTTGCGATCAGCTTATTTCCACAAACATTTTTATGACTAGGACCTGCCCAACTTTCATCATTTTGAGATGTATGACCTGGTTGCTTGTTACCTGTCCCATAGATAGCAGGGTCTCCTTTACAGTACCTTTACTACCCACAGTAAGGGGAAACAGGAACATGCAAATCCTAAATTTGCTCCAGATCTCACCCTGAGGACAATCCCAGTAGCAAAGTAAAAAAAGAGAACAAACCAATTTAAATGGAATGGATGCCATGAGCAGAGTTCTAGAGCTTTAATCAGCAGGGTTTTTTTTGCACACTTAATGTCAAGAGATGATAAAACTTCTGACTCTCTCCTCCAAACTGCAGTTGCTTGCGTTCTTGGATGACAGGTCAGCTACAGTCTTGGATGACATGAATTATTTAGATCTATTCCAGTCTGGGTTCAGTCCTGGCTGCAGGACTTGAGTCACCCTTGGTCATCCTGATGGATGACCTTTACAGAGAGTCGCACAAGATGAGTGTGACTTTGCACCTGCTTCTCAATAACTCCGCAGCTTTTGGTACCATTGACCATATTTTTTTGCCCCCTGGAAGCTATGCTATTTTATCCGCAAAGCTACTTAGTATCTATATGAAGCCACTGGAAGTGGTCATTACGAGTTTTACAGCAAGGTGCCACCAGTAAACTGCTGACACTCGGCTCTATTTCTCCATGATATGTTATTCAGGAGGGCCATGCGGCCCTGGGATGATGCCTCGACAGATGCCTGGGCTGGATGAGGAAAATAAGCTGAGCCTGAATTCTGACAAGATGGAGACATTGTGAGTGAGTGGTTCCCATGTCCAAAAAATTGGTCAGTTGCATGCCCTGAAAATTGGTTTCACTACCCCCAAAGGAACAAGTATACATTCTGGGAGTGATTCTGTATACAGCTTTGTGACTAGAGCCCCAGGTAGCCTCAGTGGCTTTCCTTGTGCTTGATCCAGAAACCATGTTGTTGTTGTTGTTGTTGTTTAGTCGTTTAATCGTGTCCGACTCTTCGTGACCCCATGGACCAGAGCACGCCAGGTACTCCTTTCTTCCACTGCCTCCCGCAGTTTGGTCAAACTCATGTTCGTAGCTTTGAGAACCCTGTCCAACCATCTCATCCTCTGTCGTCCCCTTCTTCTTGTGCCCTCCATCTTTCCCAACATCAGGGTCTTTTCCATACAGGCAATCCTGTATAGGGCAGGTTTTTTAAGTGTTTAATGTTTTATTTTGTTCTTACACAGTGGTACCTCGGGTTAAGTACTTAATTCGTTCCGGAGGTCCGTTCTTAACCTGAAACTGTTCTTAACCTGAAGCACCACTTTAGCTAATGGGGCCTCCTGCTGCTGCCGCGCCGCAGGAGCACGATTTCTGTTCTCATACTGAAGCAAAGTTCTTAACCTGAGGTACTATTTCTGGGTTAGCGGAGTCTGTCACCTGAAGCGTATGTAACCCAAGGTACCACTGTAGAGATTTCCAGGGCTTTATATGGTAAAGAGATGAGGTGCCAGTACCTGTATCTTGAGAAAAGTGCCATGGGTGCCAGCACAAAACAGCTACCAATGGCAGCAAAGAAAGGAAGAAAGAAAGAGAGAAGTGTGCTGGTACTTACTACAAAAAAGGGGGGAGTACTGGATATTTCCCTACAGTCCTATAAAATGCACTTGACATTCTGGTTGAAATTGTGCGGGTTTTTTTTGCTTTGTGGGGCTGAGGACAACTTTTTGTTCGCTCTCAGGGGTTTGGGAACTTCTGTGCATAATTTTAGCCACCTAAAATTAAGCTTCGAAAACGAAGACGTTCTGCATCTTTTAAATTATATCCTGCTCTTCATTAGAGAGGACCTGCAAGGTTCAGGCACCTCGCGAGCACAAGGAGCGTGTACCGTGCGCGGCGACAACCACAAAGCCTCAAAAGTTTTTGCGCATGCGCATATAACCGCAAAGTCCTTTACGGCCTCCAGCCCCGCCCCTAACTAAAAAAAAAAAATAGAAGACCGGCTGTTGCGTACTACGAACAGGAAGTCGGGATATGCCATGGTCAAAGATGGCGGCGAGGAACGCGTCGGCGTGCTGGAAGGAACTCAAAATGGCCTTTTAGACATTCCAAACCCTCGTAGGGAGCGCGCTTTTCCTGTCGTTAAGCGCGAGACCGGGCCCTATCAGGAGAGGTTACCGAGAGACAGAAGGAAGCTCCGCATCCAGGTAGGTTGGTCGGCGAAAGCTCCTCTCGGAGCTCACGTCGCTTGTATTTGGGAGCCAATAGATTCCCGTGGGAGACAACACGTGGTAGCCAACCGATAACTATAGAGATAGGAAAAGGATAGATTGGCACCTCACTTTTCTGAAGTTAAGGAAGAGAATTCTGACATCCTCTTGTTGCAGGAAAAACAGCGAAGGCACCTGTGACGCTTCGTGGGCTACGGAATCAGATGCAGTTGGAGTGTAGAGTTTCCTGGCTCCTTTTGAGGAGACACGCAGGTTGGACTAGATTGCGCTTGGGTCCTTTTGGAGTTCTGCGAATGAGGGCTACCATAGCAAGCAGTGGAGGAACTGGGAATTTGAGTGTAGCTGTGATTAGGAAGCAGCACTTTCGTCCTGGAACAAAAAGTAATAGAAAGCAGTTCGTAGCCTTAGTGCTTTTATTTGGAAAGGCCACTTGTTTGCTGAATATTCATCCTGATTTGTTAGAAAGGGATGCGAGGGGGCATCATGTCAAAACAAGCATTACCTGTATTTCCCAGTGCATTTTCTTGTCACTTTCCTCACTGCAGAAAGCCCAAACTTCGGGGGAAATGGGTTTGTTGAGCAAGAGTTCCAAAGCAGTTTTAACTGTGCACCCTGAATTTGCCAGCACAGTATATGATTGTTATATCCCACTTGAAAGTCTGGAAGCCTGCTGGTTTAATTTTGCCACAGGTGCACTAAAATATTGGATTTCTCACTTCTGATGAATAGGAAGGGAAAGGAAGAAAAAAAAAGGGGGTGAGCATTTAGCGTCAACCTATAATTTGGGCTTTTTGTTTAATTGTTTATGCCACTGTTACTTTTGCAGACCAGGATGGGAAGTGTCAGGGAAACGTAAGTTATCTGATGCCACCTAGTGGCTTCATGGAGTGTAGAAAACTCAAGAGATCGCTGCATTGGCCCATTAGAAATAAACGACACAAAAGTTGCAATCCATTTCAGGCACTAAACTCCAGGGGATGCTGTTGAATGGGGTGCTGGTGCTGGTGCGACAGAAGACTCCAGGGACTAGGTTAAGTATCCTCACCAGGAGTTGGCTGACTACGTTGCCTATTCATGGTGTGAGTCTGTGTCTGTTTATTCCGAAGTAAGGCCCATTGAGTTCAATGGAACTCACTCCCATGTAAGTGTGTGTAGGATTACAGCCTAATAACTTAATTAATATGTGGGGTTAACAAATTATTTAAAAATTAGTCCCCTGCTCCACACCACGACTACGTGGAGTGATGGGAATGTACAGTCATATGTGGTGGGATTGTCCGTTAGTTAATGAATTTTGGAAACAGATTGGTATAGAAATATCGGGAATTGTGGGAAGGAATGTGGAAATATCTAAATTAATAGTTCTTATTAGCCTGAGTAGTACTGAGTTAAAAACAAAAGAGGAATGGCAATGGGTAAAATTGATGGTAATTGCAGCCAGACAGGTTACAGCGAGTAACTGGAAAAATGCAGAAGAGCTAGGGGTGAACCAATGGAGGAAAAAACTGAATAAAATTATAATTTTAGAATACCTAACTGTGAAGTTACATAGAATGAAAGGGTTTAAGGTCAGTGAGAAAGAGGAGGATTGGTTTGAGAAGATACTGAATTATTTGGGTAGGTTTGAACAATTTGGGGCAATTAAAATGTTAAAAGTTAAATAAACCTTGTGGAGGGAGGAGTGTTAAGGTATATAGAAGTGTACATATGGTTGATTTGAATATGTTATTATCAAATATTATTGAATATATATTACTCAATATGTATATTATTGAATATGTATACCCAATGTATCAGCTGCCTGGGGGGTTTCACAGTTTGTGTTTTGGTGGTTGGTAAAAATAAATAAATAAACAAATAAGAGTCCCCTGCTCCTCTACAGTGCAGTGTAATATTTATTTGTGACGCTTGCATGCTGGCCCATGCTGTAAGGTTCTCTCAGCTGCTTACGATAAATAAGTATGGAAGCCTAATACAGCCTAAAACATAAAATGAAAAACAACATGAATTCAAGAATAAAGCACAACTCCAAGGTTATAACCAATCTGAAACACTGAGAGGACCAAGACTATGTGAGTTGTTGTCCTGCCCCACTTCTGAAAAAATGGGTGACATAGGAGCCAACTCCTAGGTGCTGTGGGGGCTTTGGCTCCACAATAAAATATTTGAGGGGGCTGTCCCCCCACAAAGTTGATGGGCATTCCCATTCAAATGGTGTGCGCGCACTGTGCCATGTGATTGATTATGTGGGATGGAGCTTACAAGGGCTCCCACAATATTTTATTCAAGTTGGCACCCCGATGGGTGATACGTCATCCTTTCCAATTCTGATTCTGCACAAGGCAAGGAATAAAAATGGTGTGGGGAGCAATGCTGAAGGCTTTTCCAACCCTGCAGTGGCCTGCTTTGTCTGTCTGTCTGTCTGTATCTCCCTCCACCTTCTTCTAAGATGCACACTTTAACCTTCACATCACAGTAGCTATGGCAATGTTGACGTAAATTTCAGCAAGGTGCTCTATTCCCTAATTGTATCAGGCACCCTGCTTCCATTTCATGTCTGTAAAGGGGCAATATTTAATGGAAAATAGTAATAAAAAACTAAACTCATGCTTCCTTGTACAGCTGTTTTTAAAGACATTGAAAGTGTCTCTTCCCCCCTGCTTCATTTCTTATTTTGATTTGCCTGACCTGCAAGCATAAATATTTCCCCATCTTCCTTTCACAGAAATGGATACTTTTGTTGAAGAACTGAGAAGAAAAAGAGGGCAGATAAATTTGGAAGGAGAAACACAGGATGTGCATGCAGCCACAACAACAGCTCCCATCCCAGGAATTTATTTACCTTTACTCCCAAGATATTTTCACTACACAAGTAAGTTCTTGATTGCTGGTTGGTAAGATTCCTTATTGCTTTGCATGGTATGATAGGACTATCAACACTGGAAGCAAGAAGCACAAATGGTGGAAAACCTTTTCATCATTTATGCCCTCATCAGCCTACAGTAGGTCGCAGCAGCACATTTTTTTTGCATGAAGTTATGTTTGCATGGGTGGTGCTGTGGGTTAAACCACACGGGTTTAACCACAGGGATGCGGGTGGTGCTGTGGGTTAAACCACAGAGCCTAGGACTTGTTGATCAGAAGGTCGGCGGTTCGTATCCCTGCGACAGGGTGAGCTCCCGCTGTTCGGTCCCTGCTCCTGCCAACCTAGCAGTTTGAAAGAACGTCAAAGTGCAAGTAGATAAATAGGTACCGCTCCGGCGGGAAGGTAAACGGTGCTTCCGTGTGCTGCTCTGGTTCGCCAGAAGCAGCTTAGTCATGCTGGCCACATGACCCGGAAGCTGTATGCCGGCTCCCTCGGCCAGTAAAGCAAGATGAGCGCCGCAACCCCAGAGTCGGTCACGACTGGACCTAATGGTTGGGGGTCCCTTTACCTTTACCTTTATGTTTGCATGAAGCTATGAAGGAAGTTAGACAGTTTAGTAGTATGGTATTGGATTTTATGTTCCAAAGATGAAATGCAGGATTGATTCCTGTATTTACTTGCCAGATGCAACCAAGAATGTATGGGCTTTTGTGTTTTCCTCTAAATTGCAATTTAAGTCTATAACTGCATTAGAAACACATCAAAATTATTCTCATGTCTGTTACCAAAATTATTCTTGTGTTGTAGCATCTAGGGTCGGAATGCACTCGGAATTTCAGAAGGCAAAAGAAGGTTGTTTAAACTGCATCCAGGATTCCCTTTTGCAAGGCCAGTTGCAGAGGGCTGCAGAATTAATCATAAGCTACATAGAAATGTTAGAGCATTACAGTAAAGACAAACTGCGGGCTGCTCCTGAAGTAAGTAGATGAGCTAATCCCCTGATTCTGAGCAGGAAAGACGGAAAAGGATCTCTGTGATTCCTGTGTCCTATGCTTCTATCATGTAATATGTTTAGGAATAGGGTAGAGCAATTTTTGGACCAAGTCTCTTGGGGATAGCCTGTTGCTGAAGTACATGCCAGTGGTGGAAAGGGCAAAACCTAAAGTGGTTTCTCCTTTCTGCCATCTCATAGAATTATTATATTGTAGAGTTGGAACAGACCACAAGGGTCATTGTTTGTTTGTTTGTTTTGTATACCGCCGAAGATCCCAGGGCAGTTCACAACAGGAAAATACAAAATGAGAATAAAAAAAAACAAAACAAAAACAAGCTGAAAAAGGCCCTCCCACAAACACATTTTAAAAGCCATCAGCCAAACACCTGACTGAAGAGAAATGTTGATTGAGTTTCAGCCTGTTGGCTCTCATCCAACCCATTAGTGAAGTGAGACAATGGTCCAGAACTTTCATTGCCTTACCTGCAGTTGTAAAGGAGAAGTAGAGCTGTTTGTCATCAGCATATTGCTGACCACGTGCTCCAGAACACTAGATGACCCCACTCAGTAGTTTCATGTAGATGTTAAACAGCACAAGGGGTAACATTGATCCCTCAGGAACTCCACACTGAAGGCTCTATGGGGCCAAAGAACACTGCCTCTGGGAACGACCAGCCAAGTAGGTCGCTCCAGAAGGATACCACGGTCGATGGTTATCGAAAGTTATTGAGAGTTGGGGTTCAGCCCCCTGCAATGCAGGAATCTTTTGCCCAACATGGGGCTCGAACCCACAACCATGAGGTAAAGAGTCTCATTCTCTACCAGCTGAGCTTATCAGACTGAGCTATGCTTCTCTCTGTCTTTCCCTCTCCAGCCAGTGGGCTGCTGGGATAGGGATAGATTGCTCTTGCCAGAGATATAACCTGATTGCTTGCAGAAGGCTTTTGAAACAGTGTTGAGGGCCACATGTTGCCTATCCCCAATTTAGGCTGTTTTGTTGTGCATTTAATTCTGTGTCACGATGGCTGCAAATTTTTGCATTATGCAATTAGAAGTGCTCTTTGTGCCTGTTGTAAGTGACTGTATACTTCAAAGCTATGCTTATGTTCGCTTTTTGTAGCTGTCGTTTGCTACTGTGTTCTGAATGTGTGTTCTCCGTGCTAGGAGATCTGGAGAATAGGAACGGAGATCTTGCAGCGGCATCCACGGAGCAATATTCAAGAGACCAACCACTTTGCAGATCAGATGAAAAATTTAGGAGTAAAAGGATATTTAAAGGTGAGGAGAGTTCCAAAGGATCCTTAAGATCATAATACTTATTTTTCATAGAAAACATTATTAACATTATTATTGCTATTATTAAGAGTGCTGCTCATTCTTCCACGTATAGCAGGGATGGGGAACTTTTTAGTTCACCATAGCGATTTTGGGTGGCAACTCCTTTGAAGTGCGTTTTCCAAGTGGTTTGTTTTGAACGTAATTCAATGTGCAAGCCATGCTTTTGCCTTCCTCTCACCTGATATCTCATGTGACTTTAGGGGTGTGGCAGGTGGGCATGGTTTGAGGAAGATGGTCTCACAAACATAATTAGGACCTCTGCAGGATTAGGCCCATGAGCCGGAGGTTCCTCACCCTTTCTATTTCTCGTTGTGGGGATTTGTAGCAATGTCCATTACTCCTAGTAGAGGTTTCTTTGGTAAAACATATCCTTAATTACAGAATAGAGTTATTGTTTTGCTGTTTTCTTTTAATTATTTGCTTGTTTTTATCCTGCATTTTATTCTGTGAACCGCCCTGAGAACTTTTGCTGAAGGGCAGTATATAAAATAATAATAATAATAATAATAATAATAATAATAATAATAATAATAATAATAGAGCAATGAATGCTGATGTAGTTCATGCAGCTTTGGGTTGTATCCGATGCTCTTGGAATGTGTGATTTCCGCTTCCTCTCCTCCTCCCACACTTTGCCTAAATCTGGTCCTTCAACCATATGAAGCACAGAGCAGGGAGCACAGCAGATGACAGGAGAGGAAGGGGAAGTGCCATTGCGCACAAGGAAGTCTCTTGCGCACATGGCACTGCAGCGCTGGATGCAACTCTTTGAACTGGATATTATTATTTTTGTGTGTGTGTGTGTGTGTGTATATATATATATGTATATATATGCACAGTTCTGCACCTTGATCTCCAGTAAATTGACCCCATGTACATGCAAAAAAAGTGTACCATTTGTATACTTGTAGAGTTCAAACTGGGAGTCCCTAAAAAATTTACCTGATTTTGTGTTAATTCCTTTATATTCAGTTTTCCACTCATTTATAATTCTATTTCATATCATTTGCATTTTTTTTTTTAATGTTAAGCTAAACGGAGTAATTCCATTTTGGTTTACATTCAGAAGTCTAGTTCTTTTTCATTCTTTCTTGGTGTACAGAAGCTTTAGTCCCTGTTCCACTGGGATGCTACTGAGCCAGTTTGAACCTTGACTGGGATCCAGTGAGTGTTAGTGCATTTGCCAAGATTGGAATGGCGTGTGCTGATGTTAATTGCATCGCCAATTTGACAGTGGTCCCCCATTTATTTCCAGGTCCAGCATCATTCAAACGGCATATCCCTGTTGCTCTTGCAAAGCTGCCAAATTTTTCACTGAAAGTAGTGGGGAAACTCCCGGATGTAGTAGGTCTCTGAGCCCATTGGGTTTGCATTGTAGCATTTTATTCAGAACCGCCGCTGCTGCTGCGGATTGTAAGCTAGGTTGAAATTGTTGTAGGTTTCTTTAGAGCACGCCTTCCACCTCCTGTGCAACGGGTTTGAGGATGAGGCTTATCAGAACCTGGTCCTGGCAGAAAGCTGGAAGTATGGAGAACAAACAGTCATTCAGAACAAAGAACTGAAACTCATTCAAGGTTACAGGGGGCTGCTCGACTATTCTAAGTGGTTGAAAAAGAAGGCGGACATGTTGGGGCTTGGTGAGTATGCGCCTTAGGGAAAATCGGTGCAGGACATAGATGGCCATGATTATTATGCTCAGCTCTTGAAATTGGAAGCATAGAATGAGACTCTAATGCTGGACTTTGAATATGCACCTAAGTCCTAATAATGTTTTTATTGTCTGTCTGTTTTGTATCCCACCCACAGCAAGGATGAATGAATAGAGGAATAGTCAGTATGAAACAATAATTAAGAACAACACACAAAATAACACTATACAGTGCAGCAGTCAGTGGTATTTGGACTACTAAACTGTCCTGAGGTCATAGTTAAATTAGAAGTTGTGTGTTTAGGATTTCAGCATTAAGCAATTGTTAGGGAGTAAGTCCAGTGATGCGGGTGGTGCTGTGGGTTAAACCACAGAGCCTAGGACTTGCCAATCAGAAGGTCAGTGGTTTGAATCTCCGCCACGGGGTGAGCTCCTGTTGCTCGGTCCCTGTTCCTGTCAACCTAGCAGTTCGAAAGCACGCCAGTGCAAGTAGATAAATAGGGACCGCTCCGGCGGGAAGATAAACGGCGTTTCCGTGTGATGCTCTGGTTCGCCAGAAGTTGCTTAATCATGCTGGCCACATGACCCGGAAGCTGTCTGTGGACAAACGCCGGCTCCCTCGGCCTATAGAGCAAGATGAGCGTGCAACCCCAGAGTCGGTCACGACTGGACCTAATGGTCAGGGTTCCCTTTACCTTTACTTAATGTTGTTCAAAAGTTCCAGTGAACTCGACGGAACTTATGAACAAACATGCTTAGGATTGTGTTGTTAAGTCTGCCTTCCTCATCAGGTGAAGGTTAGTTTTTTTGAATAGTTTGTTGAGAGTTTTCTGCTCTTATCATCATTGCATCTGTACCGCAGGAACTCAAACTGAATGGCATTCTCAGTAAAGCAGACTTGACTGACGCTTTCGTTTCAGTCTGCTTCGCCATTAAGTTTAATCAGATTCATTGACTTGCAGTAAACATAAAGCTTAATCATCATTTGTTGCCTTAAGAGGTGGGTGGGGTTGCTCATCTGTCAACGTGGCCTCTGATTGAAAGAGGTTCCCTGCTTAATAGTCCTCTGTTTGACTCTTTTGGGACCAGAAAGATATGTTGTGAATTTCTTTGGTTCTTCTCTTTCAGAAAGCTTTTTATTTTTATTTTTAGGGTGCTTGGAAAGTGAGATTAGTGTCATGATTTACCTGAGTTGCAGATCCCTGTGCTTAATATAAGAGGTTATATTATGCCTTGTCTTTCACAGATGAGGACAGCTATGCAGTGTCTTCTATTCAGCAGGAAATGCGCATCTTGTACCGGCAGGCTAAAGTCAGCCTCAAGGAGATCATTAAAATTCCTGGAGTTTGGGATCCTTTTGTGACGTGTTATGTGGATGTAAGAGCATGCTTCACAACCATCTTACTCCTCCCCCGTCCCCCAAATCTTGATCTAAGTAATTGCTGGCTGTTCCAAGTTTTTGTAGCTCGGGGAATACTAGAAAAATGTCTTTCATAGCAATTAGTAAAATAAGACTCTGAAAAAGTATCTAGAAAGCATTGGGGAGTCTTGGGAATTCTCTGTCATAGCATATGATGATGTTCATTGGCTTAAAAAAATGTGGCTTTTAAAAAATACTAGATAGATTGCCAGTTCAAATGTAATGGCTAACTGGAGTTTGCTTGGATCAGGAAGCGAGATAATAGTAGGAGGAGAAAGCTTTCAGCCCCAAGTTTTGAACCCAATGACCAAACCATGGTTTGGCAATTTGAGCCAAATGATATTCTCTCTCTCTCTCCCTTTCCCTCCCTCCCTCTCCTCTCTCTGTGTGCACCAAACCAATCACATTTAGTGATATGTATATATTATCCAGCCATAAGTTCCCACCTGGATTTTGCTTTTTATTCTAAAGCTCTTATTTCTGATCCATTAAACTGGATTATTGCAGTGTATTCTATGTGGGGCTTCCCTTGTTCCTGACCCAGAAGCTGCAGAAGTTAGTGCAGAACGCTGCAGCACAGTTGCTGATAGGAGTGAGACCGTGCCTGCATATAACACCTCTGCTCAGAGGTCTGCATCTGGCTGCCAGGCCAAGTTCAAGAGGTTACAATTAGTATATGAAGCCCTTAACAGCTTGGGACCGGTTAACTTGCAGGATCACCCTACCCCTATAACAGACGTACCTCGACTTCCAAAACATTCAACTTCCAAGGTGTGGAAGTCCTGTCTTCGGCTTCCAAAAGAACGTTCTAAAACTGGAACAATAACTTCCGGTTTTTGATCGTTTGGGAGCCAAAACATTCGGCAACTAAGCCATTCGAGTTCCAAGGTACGACTGTATAACCACTTAGCCTCTTCAGTCTGTGGAACTGGTACTGTTACAGTTCCTCAAAATACTGATTCCACACTTGTAAGAAATGGATAGTTTCGTGTGGAACTTTGGAACTCCTTGTGTATTGACATCAGGCAGGCACCTTCACTGTAATCTTTCTAGTGTCAGCTTAAAACATTTTTGTTTAGGTAAGACTATCCAGACATGTTGAAGTTAAACATGCTTTATTTCTTTTTAGCGGCTTGCTGTTGATTTTAATCTTTTGAATATTTCTAAATAGCTCATTTTAACTGTGTTTTATCAATAATTTAAATGGTGTTTTTTTTTGTAAAGTGCTTAGAGGGTTTTTTTGGTTTTTTTAGAATCAAGTGGTATACAAATTTTGTTTAAAACATCATTTCAGTCACCTGATCGTTGACTGTATTGTGTTCACTTGAGAAGATTTTTCTTTCAGTGTTTTTTTCCTTGTTGCAAAACACTCTTTTGGGTACCTCAAGGTGAAAATGTGGTCCCCAACCTTAAATAATCAGCTGTACATTTGTGTGTTTCTTCAGATGCTGGAACATTATGAGGAGTATGAAGAAGCAAGAGAAGTGTTGAGCGAATATGCATATAATTCCAAATTTCCTCCAAACCCTAATGCACATGTCTTCTTATATCAGTTCCTAAAGAGAAGGGGTGAATCGAGGAAAACTCAGATGTCTGCACTCCAGGTATTATATTCAGGCCTTATTTAATGGTCACCATTTAATTGTGTAGCAGTTAGACTGTCGGACTAGGAGCTGAGAGACCAGAGTTCAATTTCCTGCTCAGCCATGAAGCTCACTGAGTGACCTTTAGCCAGTCACTGTCTCTCAGTCCAGCCCTCCTCACAGGGATTGTTGTGAGGAGAAATTGGAGAGGTGGAAAGCCATGTATGACACCTTGAGCTCTGGGAGGGAAAGTGAGATATAAAAGTAATTAAATTTTAAAGTGTCACAGTAATCCATTAGCTGTGGCTCATTATGACATGAGGTTGAGGTACACTGTGTCTGGAATGCCTATGAACAATGATGTTGTTGTTGTTGTTGTTGTTATTTATTATACACACATACATGGAGATTTGTTTTCCTGTAAGCACACTGTAAATTCAATTTTCACACCCCCTCAGACTTGATATTGCAGAATTGCAGAAGAAATTCTTTGTCCCTAGTATACTTAGGCTATAAAGTGAAATTATTGGACCAATCCAGTCCCCTGCTATAGTGAACTTTGGCACAAGCCTCTGCTCATAATTTGTCTGTTGAAACTGGTGGGATAGGGAAGTGCATAACTTTGCCTCAAGATGGATGTTTAGTGTCTTTGTCTTTTTCTTTTTAGATCTTGCACGAACTTGTCCCTTCTCACGAACTGATGCTGGAATATTACGCCATGCTGAAAAAGTCAAGTAAGGCGTTTTAATTATTGTGCTTTAAGATACACAGAATTAGGATCAGGTTGCCTCCCTTCCCTCTCCCCTTAATGTGATTCGCTCTTAATTTCAGAAAAAAGGAAAAACCAGAAGCTACGGCTGGAAGTTATTTTTGCAGCCTTGGACTCTGCTGGGTGGAAGGAGAATGTCAAAGCCTGGAGCTGCTTGGCGAAGGAGATTGTAGAAATATTGCAGAAGTGGGTGAATGGTGAAATCAGCTGCCCCATGTGATGTATCTCTTACTTGACTGCACCTCTGCAGACTGCAGATGGTGCACTGAGGATATTTGACTGCCCCCTCATTCAAAAACTTCCCAACATATTTGAAAATATGTCAGGGGAAGGCTTTAGACACTTTTTACCTGTATTTAAAACTGCACCAGTTTTCTAATGGGATATAATTGGTTAATTTTTTTAAGCTGTTTTCATTTCATAATACCTTTTAGTTCATTTAGTTCATTCAGCTTGGTGGATTTCTGGGTCCTTGCGACCTGGGACCTCCAAAATGTTGTCATTTGTGGACCTTAAGGTCCTCCGCGGAGCATACCAGGAGAGGCGGCCCCATAGGTACATGGGTCCTAGGCCGTATAGGGCTTTAAAGGTCAAAACTAGCACCTTAAACCTTTTAACCTTTAAAGCCCTATATGGCCTAGGACCCTCGTACCTACGGGACCGCCTCTCCTGGTATGTAGACCTTACAATCTACAAATAACAAAACCCTGAGTATCCTGAGCCCCAGGGAGATTAGACTGGCCTCGACCAGAGCCAGCGTCTTTTTGGCCGTGGCCCCGGTCTGGTGGAATGCTCTCTCACAAGAGACTAGGGCCCTGCGAGAGTTGACATCTTTTTGCAGGGCCTGCAAGACAGAACTGTTCCACCAGGCCTTTGGCCAGATTCAGTCTGACTCATTTTCTCTTTGTATGAACAAGTATGAAGGAGGTTTCCCAGCCCGCTCATAGGTCCTTATAATATCAGTGGAAATAATTGGTCCTGGTGAGTAATAACCGCTTTCAATTTTAACTTGAGGATGGCCATTTGTCCAGTCTAATTTTAATTTATTCGAATTAATTTTGGGATGCATTTTAATTGTTTGTTTATTTTTATGTATTTTGTGTTTTATATGATGTTAGCCGCTCTGAGCCCAGCTCTGGCAGGGGAGGGCGGGATACAAATAATAGTAATAATAATACTAATTTATTATACAACCCTGTATTCATGAAAGATACTAGCCTACAAAAAGTAGCCTATCTTTGTTGTTGTTGTTTTTTACTCCATGCGGCACCAATTTATATCAAAAATGTGCAGAGCAGGTTGCATGTTTTTCTTCTTGAATTTAGGACATTAACTGGAAACTGAACATTTTTTCGCTGCAAGGGCTCAGCCAAAAACAAGTGATGGCATTTGAATATTAGCAAAGCATCCTTTTAAATCACTGAGTTAAATAACCATAAGTAATCTTCCATGCCCCTGAAATAGGAGTAGCCAACGTGGCAGACTATAGTAGTCGGAGACGATGGGAGCAGCCGTCCACAACATCTGGAGAGTACCACATTGGCTCCTTCTAGCCTAAAACTCCAAACAAAAAAGGGAAGTTTGGACCATGATGAGATTGCCTGTGCACAGAGCTTGGTACAGTGGTGCCCCGCGAGACGAATGCCTCGCAAGACGAAAAACTCGCTAGACGAAAGAGTTTTCCGTTTTTTGAGTCATTCCGCAAGACAAATTTCCCTATGGGCTTGCTTTGCAAGACGAAACGTCTTGCGAGTTCTTACGAGTTTGTTTCCTTTTTCTTAAAGTCGCTAAGCTGCTAAGCCGTTAATAGCCGCTAAGCCGTTAATAGCCGCTAAGCCGCTAATAGCCGTGCTTCGCAAGACGAAAAAACCGCAAGACGAAGAGACTCGCGGGACGGATTAATTTCGTCTTGCGAGGCACCACTGTAGAGCCAAGCATAAGTAATGCACACATCCTAGCCTAGCTTAGTTGTGTTCTGGCACAGTCTGACCCCCTCCTTCTGTAATAATAATAATAATAATAATAATAATAATAATAATAAGAAGAAGAAGAAGAAGAAGAAGAAGAAGAAGAAGAAGAAGAAGAAGAAGAAGAAGAAGAAGTAGTAGTAGTAGTAGTAGTACAAAAATCTATCAGCATTCAGCATGGATCTAACTGAGATACACTCTCTTCTCTCTCCCCTCCCCCTCCCTACTCCCAGCTCTGACAAACAGCTTCACTGGCTCAAAAACAAGTGGGCATCTCGAAAGGACTGGTGGCCAGCCTTGCATTTCAGCCTTTATTTGGCAAAAAGGAATTGGCAGGAAGATGAATGTCTTGCTTGTGAAAAAGTACTGGTGGCTGGAATGCTGATGGGAAAAGGTAACTGCCTCCCTCGCAATATATGTTCTGTCTCCTGTATACATACAATAATTAGAATCCTGGCAAAGCGTATATTGCATAAAGCTTTATCTTGTATCTTCTGCCTTTAACTGCGACCACCTTTAGCCTTGCACCAGCCCTGAGAGATGGGTCAGACTGAGAAATATGGCTGGCCCAAGGTTGCCCACTGAAGGAGGATTTAAACTCTGGTCTCCCAGCTTCTAGTCTAACACTAAATCTGTTGCTCCACACTGCCATTTGGTGCATAGAACTTTATCAAGTAACATAAGCAAAAGTGATTGTTTTTTGCACCAAGGCAGTTAGCATCTAAAGTTCTCCAGAGCAGCAAGCAGAAAAGACAAAAGGAAGAGGCAACTGTTGTTAAAAGTTCTTAGGCTTTCTTTCAGCTTGGACTGTGGAGTTTAGCCAAAAGCTTCAAAGAAGAGATCAATTTTGAGGAGTGATGCGAGGAAAGAAAGAGAGGTGGAACTCTGTAGACGCCCCGAAAGAACATTCCACCTTTAGCCTAGTTGAAGCATCAGTTATTACAGTGGGATTTCCTTCCTCCCTTTTGTAGGAAGGAAATTTGAAAGACCATACAAAATGTGGGAAGTTAATGAACCTCGTATTACTTCTTACATGTGTTATTTTCATGGCCTTCAATGGAGAGGAGAGGCAATTCTAGCTGCTGATGGGAATACCATGCATACTGCTGGTTACTCATTAGTTGAGCCCAAACAAAGCAAGATGATGCATTTTCTTTTGCATGTACAAAACCCAGCAGCCATCAGACCCCCTAATGGAAACATCTAACATGAGAGATGAGCACATGGTCTGTAGATTAATAGTGCTGTTTGTCAGTATCTTAAACTCTATACGGTACCTTCAAAGCTCTTGTAATAATGGTCTAGATAATTTTTTAAAGAAAATGACTCTCAAACCTCATCAGGCTTCTGCATTGGGACCTTGTCATTAAGCAAAGTGACTTCCAGATGTAGGCTAACGTCGCTGGATTATTTGCTCCACATTATAACAATACTGAAGAAATAATTTACCCATAATGTTTCTATACATTGAGATTTTGACACTTGTGGAGTACTGAGGTTTGAGGATGCTCAGTGGGATTTTTTTATTCTTCTCCCTCTCCATCCTTTCAGAAGCTCCATGTCATAATCACAACATGTTCTTAAGGGTCTGATTGTGGCCCAGTTAGTCTTGTCCCATTCATTCTAATGCCATTTCACTTTTGTGTGTGTCTAGATTGCAAATATTTTAGATACGTCATGCGACAAGGTTGTGAAGCCAATAAGAAAAAGTTCAAACCATTGAAGACATTTGTGAAAAAACACAGCTGGGTCAGTTTGAAGATTGTCTGATATTTGATTGCTTTTAGAGGCGAAATCCCTTTTCTTTTCTTTTTGGAACTATACCCCCCCCTCCGATTGTACATGTTTTGCTCTGCATACAGATCTCTCCTGCAATGAAAAAACCTTGTAGATAATTGACAACCATTTTTTTAAAAAATGAAGTTCCAGTTTTATAATAAATCTTTCCAAAGGAATTCGGCTTTGAGTCATTGCTAAAATAAAACTTCACAGGAAACACATTTTATCATTTATCTTTCAAAGTCTCCATATGAAAACCTTTGAAATATGTTCTTGAATTGATGGTGTGTGTGTGTGTGTGTGTGTGTGTGTGTGTATCTATAGCAGACAATATATAATATAGACAGGCTGTGACTACAGCTTGCCTTGCATCCTATAACAATAGTGTAGAATTGTTTGCCCTTAGAAATTCTTCTAGTCACCCATCATGGAGTTAAAAGAAGAGGCCCACACCAGCCCATTCTATGCACTGTTGTTAATACATGTCTTTAAGAACCTGTCTGTGCCATAGCTGTCAAGTGTCCCTTATTTGAAGGGACAGTCCCTTATTCCAGCGCCATGTCCTGCTGCTGTCCCTTATTGATGGATGTCCGTTAAATTTCCCTTAAATGATGTCCCTTAAATTTCAAAGGAAGCAGCTCCTCTCCCTTCCTCCCTCCCTGCCGGCCAGGGAGGAGGGAGGCTCCAACTGTGTTGCTTGGCTGTGTTGCTCACCCAGTAAGAAGTCTAAGAATGACTGGGGGGTGGAGCTTGCATGCCTTGTGTGTGGCTAGTTAATGCAAGCTGAGGGGGGTTTTGAATGCTGGACGCTATTTTGTTGCACGTGCTTCTGCAAACTTTGTAGTGCAAAGCCAGGCTGGGGAGCCATCTTAAGTTGAGGCTGCATAGGCCTTGTGGTGCATGAGATTCAGATTCTATTCAGTTGAACCTCTGGTTACAAAGTGTTCTCGAAGCTACCAGCATGAATTTGACCAGACTGCAGGAGGACAAGAAGACTGGAGTGCCTGGAACAGGTGAGGCTGCAGGTCCCTTATTTTGGCTGCTGGTTCCTTATTTTCAAGGCTGCTGGTCCCTTATTTTCAAATCTGTAAGTTGACAGCTATGGTCTGTGCGCATGCACTTTGCACATTTAAACACATTTTTGTGAGAGGTAGAGGCTTTCTGGTGCTAATTGACTTGCAGGCACTTCTGCCCTCCTTGGGTAACAAAAATGGAGACAGCAGCTGGTACACTGTGTCTGGTAACTCGGTAGGTAGCAAGATGTTCAGACCTGAAGTCACTATGCATGGTTGAGCTACACGTACATTAGGCAAGGCAGGGAAACCCAGAGTAACCCCAAGAAATTCTGCTGTGTCCATTTAGCAACTTTTGTGTACATTATGAACATTTAGCAAATACTGTATGCACAACTAACTTGGGTAATCCAATGCATTGCCATCTGCCTACTAGACATTGCATTCTGCAAGACCAGCGGCTTCTCGGAGGTATCCGAGGCATCCTTTCAGTCCAAAAGTTCATACCATAAGGGTTAGAAACGTTCTTTTTCAAAAGAAAAGAAAACTTAATAATCCCAGGAATCTGAATGTTGTACCCAGTAGAACTATTTCTTTGCTTGTGCTGCACTGCGGCATTCAAACATATGAAATGCTTTCTTTAGGATGGCGCTTGTGAATGGATTAATTAATCTCTCTCCACCCCCACGCACCTTCCTGCTGGTCATGGTCATCACTTTGGCACAGTCTTGAATTGTGACTTCATCAGAAGTCTGACTTGGGAGAGTGGCTTGCGGAGGCACCCTGCAGAGAATGTCTAGACTCCGGTTGCCTTCAGACTGTCACTACTTTGCAGGAAGGATTCAACTGGAAATTCAGGTTTGTGCATTTAAAGTGGATTACAATGCTCTGGTGCAACAAATCCACTTTAAAAACACACTTTTTGTGGTTAGCAAAGTGATAGGGAAATACAAGTATGTGATAAAGAACAATTGACAGAACAATGTATAACTCCTGTACAAACCAATCAGGATGAATGTCCAGGGGCGAAACTAGGCTTTATTTCATCTGGGTCAAAGACACAGTTTCACACACACACCCCCCTTGTGCATTTGCACACACACACAGAGGCTGGGAGCCTCAGTGGCGCCCCCTGGAGGCTTCACCTGGGGCCAAAACCCCGCCCCCAGTGGTTATGGTTCTGTGAATGTCCCTTGTATAACTTCCCTGCAAATACATGGAAACAAATGTTTAATAAAGAGTGGACATAAGTGAGAGAACTGCTACAAGTGGTGCAAAGTACGTTTTGTATTGTTGGAATACAGCAACAACGCCATGCATTGGAGGAGGTCCAAGAAGCAGCGTGGAACTGGAATGTGTTTTTAAATGGTTTCACTTAAATGACAAATGCAGTATATTATTGACTTCACCGAGTTACAACAATGGGAACTGAATTACTGTATTTTCTGGCGTATAAGACTACTTTTCAACCCAGGAAAATCTTCTCAAAAGTCGGGGGTTGTTTTATATGGCAGCTACAGCAGCAGCTCCTGCAGCAACTCCCCACCAAAGGATAAAACGACAGCAAATTAAATCAGAGGACACCAAGCTCTCTGGATGAAGCAGAAATATGTTTGAAAATTGGCCCCAGAAGACCCCGGCCACTGGGAAGTGGAGCGGATTTCCAAGCCGGACTGGAGACTGGTTTTTAAAATTTTTATTTAGTGTGCGTTGGAAGAGGGGTAGTCTTATGCGGCGAGTATATCCCAAACTCTATATTTTAACTGGAAAAGTTTGGGGGAGGTCGTCTTATACGCCCAGTCTTATATGCCGGAAAATACGGTACATAATACTACTATTGTCATTTGTGCATATCCTATTCTTCATCTAAATCAGTGATGGAGAAACTGCAGATACTCCTAGGGATGTCCACTGTCTGAAGCCCTGAAGATCTGTTGTCGGTCAACATAGATAATACTGAGCTAGATGGACTAATGGTCTGAGTTGGTATAAGGGAACATTCTGCGTTCTAGATATGTCCCTGGCATCTCATGTTAAAAGGTGCTCAGGCAACAAGGGATCTGAAACCCACCCACCCACATCTCAAAGGCTGTAACATGGAAGATGGAGCAAGCTTGTTTTCTCCTGCTCTGGGGAGCAAGACCGGAACCAATGGATACAACTTACAAGAAAGGAGATTCTGCCTAAACACCAGAACTTTCTGGAAGTAAGAGCTGTTCAACAGTGGAACGAACTCCCTCAGAAGGTGGTTCATTGGATGTTTCTAAGCAGAGGTTGGATAGCCACCTGTCATGGATGCTTACTTGAGATTCCTGCATTGCGGGTGGTTAGACTAGATAACCCTTGGGATCCATTCTGATGCCAGTCAGATATAGTATAGTAGACCAGATGGACAAAATTAGTATAAGTCAGCACCCTGTGTTCATTTGGGTAGAATAAACGACAGTATTTTCTCATCTGCAGCACTGGATGAACCCGCATTGTAAAAGTTGTTCCTAGGTGAAGTTTTCACTAATCTCAGATCTTTTGCAAGTCTGCCACCTGTTGATACGTTTTTTGTTTCTGAAATAGCATTCACCACATTTTTGCAGGGTCACGGTGGCCTTTTGCAATTTGGCAGCCAAAGCAAGCATTCTTAAAGGTGCATGCCATCAACCTATGAAGGAAGCGCTGTACCTGTATGTGGAAGTGTAATCAAAGTACTAGTTTTAAATCTGAAAGCCTCTGAGCAGAGAAGCAAATTTTACTTTTGTTCATATATACTAGAGCTTTCCAGCATTAACCCTTTTATCTGCACGGATGCCAATGCTCACCTTGGTTAGCCTTTTGGATGGGGCTCAGAGCAGGTAAAGGGGTACAGCCAGGAGCCCAGAGCTCAGATCTGACAGTGGAGTCTAACACAAACACTGTTCTCCTAAAATGTACAGCTTTTTTTTTTTTTAAAAAAAAAAAAGGTCAAGAAGGGAAGGAGGGTGGGTAGAAGCAACTCAACCTAGATTGCCCCTGAAGTAAACAAACCTGACCATCTTTTTCTGGCAACTGATCATTTTTTATTATCAGCAGCTTCATGTTCAGAGTCTTAAAAGTCTTGTTGGTCAAAGGGAACAAAACCAATAAGAGCAAATTAGACATAAATATTTACAGGACCAACCCATCTTCAATATGGGGCTATGAGCTGAGATAGCTCAGTTGGTAGAGCATGAGACTCTTAATCTCAGGGTTGTAGGTTTGAGCCCCAGGTTGGGCAAAAAAGATTCCTGCATTGCAGGGGGTTGGACTAGATCAGTGTTTCCCAACCCTGGGTCTCCAGCTGCTTTTGGACTACAGTTCCCATCATTCATGACCACTGGTCTTGCTAGCTAGGGATGATGGGAGTTGTAGTGCAAAAACAGCTGGAGACCCAAGGTTGGGAAACACTGGACTAGATGATCCTCATGGTCCCTTCCAACTCTACAGTTCTACGAGTCTATGAATTCATTTCTGAATTCATTTCTAAACACTGAATGTAATTAGGGTAACAAGTACAGTGGTACCTTGGGTTACAGACGCTTCAGGTTACAGACTCTGCTAACCCAGAAATAGTACCTTGGGTTAAGAACTTTACCTCAGGATGAGAACAGAAATCGTGCGGCGGCGGCAGCAGGAGGCCTCATTAGCTAAAGTGGCACTTCAGGTTAAGAACCGTTTCAGGTTAACAACGGACCTCCAGAACGAATTAAGTTCTTAACCCGAGGTACCACTGTACCTACAGATTGCGGCTAACATCATGTAGTGCTTTGGGAGGGTACAAAAATTCTCTCTCTCTCTCTCTCTGTATACAGATGTGCCAAGGTGGCAAAAAATAAATAAATCAAAATGTAGGATTTACTAAGTAGCATCTAATAAATCACTTAATATGCTCATTTCCAGTTTTTAAAAAGTATGTCCTTTGTAACATTGTCATTGAAAAATATTATTGACAGGATGAACATATTAAACAACCCAAGGCTTTTGTGGTGGGAAGCATATTAACAATCGATTAACAAAACCCTTTTTAAAAAAAAAATAAAAATCCACATGCTTGTAATTTGGCAAAGGGGAAATCCTATATAATTTCTTTAGAATGCTATCTCAGTTTGATTAATTTCAAGTAAATGAGAGTAGGAATGTAACAGACAGAAATGATTCATCTTCTTTCCCAGCTACAGTATTTGCTGAGCTTTGGATTCCTGAGCTTTGTGAATAGGAAAAAATGATTATTTTCTATAACTGTTGACCAGATAGTATAGAATGCTTGCAGCAGCTGTAATTTATGCTTTAAGCTCCCTCCCTCTCTCTCTCTCTCTCTCTCTCACACACACACACACACGCAGTGTATGTTACTGTGTGGCATCTGCCTCCTTCTATCAGAGGGGTCAGAGAAAATTGCAAAAAAAGGAAGGAGGGAAGTATTCTGCAGTGTGAGGTGTGGAATTGCCAAGAGGCGGTCTGAAGGCTTTGCTTCTCAGCACACCAATAGTAAACTTAATGGGAGACAGAGAGAGGGGTGTGTAAGCAAACACTGAGCTCTTTGCTGGTTGAGATGCTTCAAAGCTCAGAAGATGAATAACCCTAATCTTCAAGGTGGTCACATTTTGGAGACATCTAGCAACAGGAAAACTGCCGTGAGGAAAGCTACTGTGAGCTCCTACAAGAGCAACAGAGCCGGGATTTCCTTCCATTCTTTAAATTTTCTCACCGGCGTCTTCTTTATGCTCTTGGGCCAAAGTGGGCTACTCCTGGGACACCCGCAGTGCCTTGATTATGGTCCTCCTTTCCAGCCTCCCTTCCACCTGGAGTTCTGCTCTGCCTATGAAACTTTTGGTTGTTGTGATCAGGAGAAAGACAATACGATTGCAGCCAAATACTGGGAGGTGATGGATTATATCGATCCGCAGGCTCACAAATTGTGTGGAGGATATATCAAAGATATTTTATGCCAGGTAAGGCAATGGGTGGGTTGTAACCTTCATTATGCATCACTGATATACACTTGATTGCAAATTCTACTGTTGGCTTATTTTTTTTTTTAAGGAGGGAAGACAGAGAACAGAAATTAAATAAAACTAAGCACCTACGTGTGTGTGTGTGTGTGTGTGTGTGGAATATATATATATGTGGCATCTTTAGCAGCTACAGGGGAATATATATAAGTGGCATCTTTCCTGCGGACAAATTGTGATGTATGTAAAAAGATAATGTAATATTGTTCAGGGGGAGGATAAGGATAATATTCCATTGATTCATTCTACTTATCTGCTTAGCATACAGGTATTAGGTTGTATAAACTTAGGGTGGTTTTGTTTTTTTTAATGTTTCAAACCAATATGACACAGTGGTGAAAATCTCACATCCTTACTCTCACATGAAAGCTGGAGAGCAAGGAATAATTCTCTCCCCCCCCCCCCCCAGAAATTTGAAGATAGCTTGGAAGAGCAATCACAGCTTGCAACTTGTTCACTCATGCTACTTTAACCCCTGCTAAACAGATTTTGTGGATTTCATATCAGAAACCTGCCAAACCTGTTTGAACGGTGGCAAAAGTGCGGCAAAAGAAATACAAATGCACACCCCGAGAAGCAAAATCTCTTTGGACTGCTGTCTTCTTCCTGGCCTCACTTTGGCGAGCCACTTAAGCTTTCTCGCAAAGTTGTTGTGAGGCTCAAGGCTGTGAAGCAGGTTCTTTTTTGTGCCCAAGGGGGCTACAAAACACACTTTCAAGTTAATATTCTAGATCAAATGAAGCAGCAGCGGAGCTCTCCGTTGCTGGAAAGGTGGCAAAGCTAATCATTTTGTGTCTGAGGTTCGGAACAAAAAGGTAAGTGTTTCTTCCATTTGCTTTGCAAATAAATGCAGACCGAGACTGGGCAGCGCTCGGAGGCTTATGCAGGGCTGAGCAAAGTGGACCTTGGTGTTTTGATTCCCAGGTGCCATGAAGCGATGTGTTTAGATTGTGCTGCTGCCTGGTGCCCTGGAAAGATGCAGTTCTCAAAGCAGCCTCAGATCAAACAGCTGGCACCATTGCCTTTTTGGAAAGGGTTCCCTCCAGTCTCAGTTGCTCGGTTCCCGCTCCCCCTGCTTTCTAGTGAAGGCTGCCCATCTGGCTGAAGGCAGAAACCGGCCAGTGTGTGTGTGTAACTAGCAGGAGAACAATGAGCAAAGGGTGCAGTTCCCATTGGCATCCTGCCTATCCAGTGATTTATGAGCAGAAAGGGTTCCCCTTTTACAGTGAGTCATGGAGGTCAATGATTCACTCCTTGCCAGCCCAAAGGAGCCAAAACACACACCAGGCAAACACTTAGCACTCT
Organism: Podarcis erhardii; assembly: GCF_964252035.2. NCBI lineage: Eukaryota > Metazoa > Chordata > Lepidosauria > Squamata > Lacertidae > Podarcis > Podarcis erhardii. The sequence goes on from NC_138507.1 coordinate 93,966,259, forward strand.
TCCATCTAAGCTTCCTCAGCGCTAAAATATTATCTGCATGCACTGAATACGTTCTCTTCAAGGGGCAACACTGCTCAGATTGTGAAGTCAAAAGGAAGCTGCTTATTTTTAAAAATAATTTCACAGCCACAGGAACCCATATTTTCCCCAGTGTGGGATACTTTGTGTGTGTCAGGGGCAGGGATGGAATTGGTCTAAAGTAAAGCAAAGACAACCTGGATGGAAAATGAAGCCAGTGGTTCAGTTTACAGTACTCAGGACTTAAAGATTTTGCCCCTCTTCAGATGGCAATGTGTTTGTTGCCTCGCTTAGTCTGAAATATATTTTGGTCTGTCAGCAAAGGTGAGCCCTTCTGCTCCTTTTGATGAATGGGCCCCTCAGACCTCTGCCTCCAAAGCTTGCTGTGTTGGCACCACTGCTGGAAATAGTGAATAAATGTGACGGTTCCTGGCACTGATTAATTAATTAGTTAATTAATCAATCGGTGCCAGGAACCTTCACATTTATTCACTAATTAATTAATTAATTAATTAATGTCAGTCTTAGGGCCAAAGAGGAAGGTGACCTCAAATGTGTCTTTGCATCCAATATGCAGATCTTTTAAAATGTAGTGGTGCCAGAGAGGGCAGTGAATTCCTGCCTATGCAAATACTAACTCCAGAGAAAGGATTTTATTTTGGACTGAAACAGGGGAGGAAAGGATTAAACTCTCTCTCCTCCTGTTAATTATCAGCTCCACCACCCAAGCTGATGCAAAAAGTTTCACTTCGAAACCCCTGGTCATTAAATGCAGAAAAACACATTTAACACACTGTGCCTTTAAAGCATATTTGAAGCACATTTTCCACATCTCAAAAAATAAAATAAAATCCTGGTGTCTCTAGTTTATCCCTCACAGTTACGGTTCCCACCAACCCTTAACAACTGGGACAATAGTTAATTCTGCATAGCTCCACTTACTATTATGTGGAAACAACTTTTCAGAAGGGGAAACAGGGAGAGGAAATCCTTATAAAACGGCAGACACAGTAGTCACAGAGGGACCTAAAGACTTAATATTTCATCAGCCCCTCTGAGATAGAGGGTGGAACAATGAGCAGAACACCATTTGCAACCTCTCACATAAATGAGGAAAAAGGAACAGATGGGCCAGCCTTTTACTGGCAAGGCGGCTTAATCCTAGCAACTGTTATGTAGACCCTTAGGAATGTCTTGACCTCAGACATTTTTAGCCGCAAATGGGGGTTGCTTGCATTCTCTGAAAGACAGCCCCTGCAGGGACTAAGTTTGGACTTGAGACAGGGAGAGACTGTAGGATCCAAAGCAAATGGTGGGACAAAGGCTTGTCAGAGGGGACATTTTGTTGAACTGTACTTCAGCATACTGTACTGAGCTCTGAAGATTTAGGCCCCATCTGCCCTTTACATTTAAAGCATCATCACACCACTTTAAACAGTCATCATAGCATCTCTCAAAGAATTATGGGAACTGCAGTTTGTCAAGGATGCTGATACTTGTTCAGATACTCTTATTCCCTTCACAAAGCTACCATTCCCAGAGCTCTCTGCAAAGAAGGATTGATTGCCAAACCACTTTGAGATTCCTAGTTACAGTTGTATCTTGGTTGATGAACGCCTTAGCAGTCGAACTCCCGAACGCCGCAAACTCGGAAGTGAGTGTTCCAGTTTGTGAATGTTCTTTTGGAAGCCGAATGTCTGGCAGCCAATTGGAAGCTGCACCTTTGAAGTCAAACATTTTGAAGTTGAATGGACTTCCGGAACGGATTCCATTTGGCTTCCAAGTTACAACTGTATAGTCAATAGTCAAACAAGAGCTTTGAATTTAACAGGTCAGTTTTGGACTGGAATAACAAAAAGCTATGTAAGCAAGAAGAAGAGCAAGCAAGTAGTAGTAGGTTCTCTGTGTGGAGAAGATAGAGAAATGCTATTGTGTGATGGTAAGAATGGCATACTTCTTTGGACTTAGCTATGGAGTCTGTCTCCACAAGATGTGGTTGTGGCCATCAAGTGCCATCACAACATAGATAGCTTTTAAAGGGGTAATAGACAACTCATGGAAGATATCACTGGCTGCTAATAACAATGGTTATCATACCCAACTGCCCCAATAAAATGGGGGAAAATGGAAAGCATAATGCTGGTGGTCAACAAATTAGGTTTAAAGACTGTCTCAAGGCAAATCTAAAAAATGTAGAATAAACACCAACAACTGGGAAACACTGGCCTGCGAGTGCTCCAGTTGGAGAACAGCCTTTACCAAAGGTGTCATGGACTTTGAAGACACTCAAACTCAGAATGCAAGGGAGAAACGTGCTAAGAGGAAGGCACGCTTGGCAAATCCACACTGTGATCAACTCCCGCCCGGGAACCAATGTCCCCACTGTGGAAGGATGTGTGGGTCCAGAACTGGCCTTCACAGTCCCTTACGGACTCATTGTTAAAACTGGGTTTATGGAAGATAATCTTACTCGGCTATGAGTGATTGCCAAAGAATTATTTATATATTTATATATATTCTATTAAATTTTCTGTTTTACAATTTAGAATACTTATTTAAACATCCTTAAAATATCAATGACCTTCCTTCTTCTCTTTCCATGGTTCATTTTGCATATCATAAATCCCTGAATATTTTACATAAAATAAACCATTCAGTATTCCATTATTACATCCATCAAAACTTATTTACACTGTTGAATTTATCTTATTGCTGCCAACATTTTCAAGTGTACACAATTTCCCCCCATATATTCAATAAATATTTTCCATTCTTCTTTAAACATATGTTATTCTTGTTCTCTTATTCTATATGTTAAGTCTGCAAGCTGAGCATATTCCATCAGCTTAAGTTGCCATTCTTCTTTAATTGGGACCTTGCTTGTTTTCCATTTTGGGGCTAGCAAAACACAGGCCATAGTAGTGGCATACATAAAGAACCCTTTTTGATACCTGGGAATTTCCATATGAATTATCCCCAACTAAAAGGACTTTGGTTTTTTGGAAAAGTACTTTTAAACAATTCTAGCCATATTGCATCTTTCAGGGCCTTGCTCTCATGCGAGCCACGTGACTCACACAGGAGCACGGCCCCAAAAGCTGCGCATCCCGGATTTCCGCTGGGACATGTGAGAGGGTATGGGTTATATGCCACCTTCAGCATCAGAGGCACCATGCTCTGAATACCGGTTGTTGGGTAATAACAGTGGGAAAAGGCTATTTCCTCATGTCCTGCATGTGAGATTCCCATAGGCTTCTGGATGGCTGTTGTGGGAAACAAGATGTTGGATTAGGTCTGGGATGGGGTACCTTTGGCTTTCCAGATGTTGTTGGACTATGTCTCCCATCATCTCCAACCATCAGCCATGCTGGCTGGGGCTGATGGGAGCTGCAGTCCATCAATATCCAGAGGGCCAAAGGTCCCCCTGGATTCGATAGCCCTTTGGTCTGATCCAATGGGGCTGTTACGTTTCTTAAAGTCAGGGAGCACACTTAGAATTATAAAATTGTAGAGTTGGATGGGACCCTGAGGACCATCAAGTTGAACTCCCTGCAACGTAGGAATATGCAGTTGTCCTGTGTGGGGATCGAACCTGCAACCTTGGTATTATCAGTAGCACGCTCCAACCAGCTGAGCTATTCAGGCCTGCTATTTGAGGTGTCTTTGTAATACATAAATGTGCATATTGAGGAGGCATGACCGTGCTACAGCAGCAGCCACACAGATAGAGTCCATTGCACAGCACTTTCAGAATGCTTTTCGCTCTTTAACAGGAATGCTCACCCTATGCAGCTCATCTTTACGATGCCGAGAATCCTCAGACTCCCCTGCGGAACCTGCCTGGCCTCTGCTCGGACTACTGTTCGGAGTTCCACCTCTACTGCCGTTCTGCCATCACGTTGCTTACCGACGACAAACACATTCAGGAATGCTGCGAGAGGAACAAGACCCGCTTCTGCAACCTGCTTAACATCCAGGATGAAGACTATTGCTTCCCCGACGTGCTGAAAAACACAGACCTGAACCGTAACCTGGGCTCTGTGGTGGAGGACAAGAAAGGCTGCCTTCAGCTGTGCCTAAAAGAGGTGGCCAACGGACTGAGGAATCCTGTGCTGATGGCGCACGCGAACGACAACACCCATCGCATGTTTGTGGCTGAACAGGTGGGCATCATCTGGGTCTTTCTTCCAGACGGAAGTCGCCTGGAAGAGCCTTTTCTGGATATTAAGAACACGGTGCTGACCACCCCCTGGTTAGGAGATGAAAGAGGTTTCCTCGGGATGGCCTTCCACCCCAAATACAAGGACAATGGGAAATTCTACATTTATTACTCCTACCAGGACAAGAAAAAGGTGGAGAAAATCAGGATCAGTGAATTAAGAGTTTCCATGTCAGATGTCAACAAGGCTGATGCAAGCACAGAAAGGTAATGTTTTCCCCAAACTTCCTTCCTCCTTCCATCTTCTTGGGATCTCTGCTTCCTCCCAAGGGCTTAGTCCTCATATTGACCCTGTGGGATAAAGTAGTAACCAAGTACACTCTGTGCTAAAGCAAATCCCAGCTGTGCTTCAAGAAACAATGAATTCTGTGCACTGTGATTTATTTTCCTTGGCCAAGCAAAAGGACAATTTTATAGGTATGTGGGTGGAGGTGGACTCAGGTGCTAAGCATTACTGTGCTATCCAAGATAAAAGAATGCATTCAGACATGGGATTTGAACCCAGGTCACAAGTAAGGGTGGGGAATCTTCAGCTCACAGACTAATGCTGGCCAACAAAGGTTCCAGTTTGATCCATGAGACCCAACCACATCCTCCTGTCAATCAGCTGATGTTACTCATGATGTCAACTGATGGGCGGAGTCCACATTGTTCATTGGCTGCATGGGCCTGTTCCCAGCAGGCAAAGCAAAGGTGTGTGCTTTCCTTTGTAGCCACAAGAGAGACTGCTCTGACTTGCAGCTGATGCTTGCAAAATGTGATGGGGAGGGGAGAAAGGAGGTTTTGCCAGCCCCATGCTCGGCACTTTGGAAAGAATCTAGACAAATCTTCAACCTGGAGAGTAGTTTCAGTTTCGGCCTGTAACATGGGGGTTACTTGTGCAGCCTGATCCCACTGTCTTCAATGGAGATCACTGCCAGGTTCATTGGCTCTATTTTTCCACCTAAATATGACAATCTGTAGTCTAGGTGAGTGTTTTACTCCCTATCTATCTTAGACCATGGCATGGCCAGTTTTGGGTTCCTGACCCACCAGTTGCATCAGCCGATGCTCTAGAGCAGAGACAGAGAACAGGACCCAGATTCTGACAGGCTGGATCCTGAGCTCTCTTGACATTGGACGGAAGGGCTACCCACTTTTCAATCATAATTGTAGGTATGACTTGACCCATGTCAACAAAGAATGCTCCTTTGTGTTGTTGACTTGAATCAAAGGTGGTCATTCAAAGGAAGAATCGGGAACACCCTCTGCATCCAAACATTGGCTCTTTTGGGAATTTGGTGACTTTCCCAGTTGCTGTGCAGGGCCTAATGTCCAGCGCAGAACCCAACCCTATCATCTACCAGACCATAGTGTCTCCTAAAAAAGAAGCTTATTGAGGGTCCTAGTTTGAATATTCTTCCACCCACATTCAATTGCTGCCGCCTCAAGATGTGCCCGGAAGCAGGATAGAGGTATCGAGAAGTACATTGCCAAATAGGAATGGCTGGATGCAGAAAGACCTTGCACAGTTAATACTCCTGTGCAGGGTTCCCTCCCGCCCCAGCCAGAGTTCACTGGAGCTCAGCTCCAGCAGCTCTCAGGTGGGCAAGGGAGAAATTCATGGTGAGCTCTGGCACCTCTCTTTCTGGAAAAATAGCAGCGCTCCTGCATCCAGGAGTTGTGCTGATCTGCTGTCAGGATTTCCTGCTTTGACTACGGCTTAGACCTGCAACGTGTCGTGCAGTCCACCACGGGTGATTGCCTATTGGCATAAGAGTTATCATAGATCAAAACAAAGCCATTAATTGACTTCCTTTCCATAAGCATTGATGTATGCATGCTGATGGATGCAACACATTCTGACCCAGCTTCTCTCCTGGGAGGGCAAGTGGGAGTGCCAGATGTGCACTTAAGACGGTTCTATCCAGCAGACAGATTTCATCAGAAGGATAGAATTATCCCAGGAATTTTAAGGTCCTTTTTTGCTTTGTCTAGGAAAAGGGAAAGATTGAGCGCTATGCAGATAAGATGTTCTGCTTAGTGACTGAATAACTAAAATACGTCTTTGAACTTAGTAAGGCCCTGAATGTTAACCAGCCTTCCTCCCTTGCTCTTTTTCCTAGTTTCTGATCTCTGTGTTTCTCTCTCTCTCTCTCTCTCTCTCTCTCTCTCTCTCTCTCTCTCTCTTCAGGAGTCTCTTAGAAATCGAAGAACCAGCCGCAAACCATAATGGGGGACAGATCCTCTTTGGCCTGGATGGCTACATGTACCTGTTTACAGGGGATGGAGGGAAAGCTGGGGACCCTTTTGGTAAATTTGGGAATGCTCAGAACAGGTAAGGTCCATCTTCAATAAGTGCTGATTACATATGAGACAGCTTACTTCGCCTTTAAAGGCAAATTATACTTTTTAAAATAACGCTGCTTTCCTGTTCAAGGGTGCTTTTTAAAGATTATCTTATCATTTATCACTTTTTTCAAATATTTTATGTACCGTATTTTTCACTCTATAAGACGCACCAGACCACAAGATGCACCTAGTTTTTGGAGGAGGAAAACAAGAAAAAAAAATATTCTGAATCTCAGAAGCCAGAACAGCAAGAGGGATTGCTGTGCAGTGAAAGCAGCAATCCCTTTTGCTGTTCTGGCTTCTGTGATAGCTGCGCAGCCTGCATTCGCTCCATAAGACGCACACACATTTCCCCTTATTTTTTAGGAGGGAAAAAGTGAGTCTTATAGAGCAAAAAATACGGTAAGTTCCCTTGCGTAAGATTTGACAGAAGGTGATGATATCCCATCTAGTCAAGCAGCCAGCCAGCATATATGGAAACTGCTACAACACTCTCCCTTCTGTTTCTTTGTCACGTTCGTTAATCCTTGTTTTATGCCTTGATTTCCTCTCAGGAGTAGTTTACTAGGAAAGGTTTTGCGGATCAATGTGGATGGAAGAAGCTCTGATGGGAAGCCTTACCGCATCCCTTCTGACAATCCTTTTGCCTCTGACCCTCAAGCTCTCCCAGAAGTCTATGCCTATGGGGTGAGGAACATGTGGCGTTGCTCTGTGGACAGAGGTGACCCGCTCAGTGGCAAAGGAAGGGGGAGAATTTTCTGTGGAGATGTCGGCCAGAACAAGTTTGAAGAAGTGGACATAATTGTTAAAGGCGGGAACTACGGCTGGAGAGCTAAAGAAGGCTTTGAGTGCTATGACATCAAGCTTTGTCAAAATTCCTCCTTAGGTAAAGAATGTTACCTGTCATTTTTAGTGTGTTTGTGGGAAGGCCTTATCTTACCTGTATTTGGTTTAACTGTTATTCTGCAGCTATCATTTTTGTCATTCCTTTGTGAAGGGATAGGAAGTGCACATGCACTTCATTAAGGATAAGATCCTTGGGGGCAAAGTTACAACATTTAGAGTGCTTTAGTTTCAGGAAAAGGCAAGTACAGTCATACCTCATGTTACGTTTGCTTCAGGTTGCATGTTTTCAGGTTGTGTCCCATGGCGACCCGGAAGTACCGGAAAGGGTTACTTCTGGGTTTTGCCGCTCGCGCATGCGCAGACACACAAAGTGTGCATGCGCAGAAGAGGCGAATCATGACCTGCGCGTGCGCAGACATGGGTTGCGTTCTTTTCAGGTTGCGAATGGGCCTACAGAACAGATCCCATTCGCAACCAGAGGTACCACTGTACAAGGAGACATGATAGAGGCATATAAAATCACACGGGGTTGGGGAAAGTGAATAGAGAAATGTTTTCTATTTCTCACAGAGCCTGGGGGCATTCAGTGAAGTTGAACGGTGGAAGATTCAGGACAGACAAAAGAAAGTATTTCACACAGCACACATGAACTATGGAATTTGCTCCCACAGGAAATAGTTATGGCCAACAACATGACTGGCTTTAAAAGAGGATTTGGCAAATACACGGCAGAAAAGGCTATTCGTGGCCACTAGTTGTCATGATCTACCTCCACTGCTGGAGGTCTCTGAATATGTGTAATTTCAAGACCCCTCCTCTCCATTTTTATGGTTAGTTATTTTTAAACCAGTCTTGGGCCCATCAGCCGTTCAACCAGAGGACGCCTTCACACAGAGGTCTGTCCGCTGCAAAGGTGGATGCATGGTGGTTCTATAAACCAGTGTTTCCATATAAACCAAGATATTCCAAGGGGATCATGGTGAACAATGCGTAAGTGGGGGAACCACAGCACGAGGCTAGGGGGCCACAGAGGGAAATGAGAAGTGAAGGGGGAAATCCTGATTGGCTAGCTATCTGCTTGGCCAATCACAAGTGGGTAAGGGGGCGGGCCACCAAGACGTAGTGCTCTCTCTCTCCCTTTTTTTGGGCCACGGATAATAATAATAATAATTTATTATTTATACCCCGCCCATCTGGCTGAGTTTCCCCAGCCACTCTGGGCGGCTCCCAATCAGTATTAAAAACAATACAGCATTACATATTAAAAACATCCCTGAACAGAACTGCCTTAAGATGTCTTCTGAACGTCAGGTAATTCTTTATCTCTTTGACATCTGATGGGAGGGCGTTCCACAGGGCGGGCGCCACTACCGAGAAGGCCCTCTCTCTGGTTCCCTGTAACCTCACTTCTCGCAATGAGGGAACTGCCAGAAGGCCCTCGGCGCTGGATCTCAGTGTCCGGGCTGAACGATGGGGGTGGAGACGCTCCTTCAGGTATACAGGACCGAGGCCGTTTAGGGCTTTAAAGGTCAGCACCAACACTTTGAATTGTGCTCGGAAACGTACTGGGAGCCAATGCAGATCTCTCAGAACCGGTGTTATGTGGTCCCGGCGGCCACTCCCAGTCACCAGTCTAGCTGCCGCATTCTGGATTAATTGCAGTTTCCGGGTCACCTTCAAAGGTAGCCCCACGTAGAGCGCATTGCAGTAGTCCAAGCGTGAGATAACTAGAGCATGCACCACTCTGGCGAGACAGTCCGCGGGGAGGTAGGGTCTTAGCCTGCGTACCAGGTGGAGCTGGTAGACAGCTGCCCTGGACACAGAGTTAATCTGCGCCTCCATGGACAGCTGTGAGTCCAAAATGACTCCCAGGCTGCGTACCTGGTCCTTCAGGGGCACAGTTATCCCATTCAGGACCAGGGAATCCTCCACACCTGCCCGCCTCCTGTCCCCCAAAAACAGTACTTCTGTCTTGTCAGGATTCAACCTCAATCTGTTAGCCGCCATCCAACCTCCAACCGCCTCCAGGCACTCACACAGGACCTTCACCGCCTTCACTGGTTCTGATTTAAAGGAGAGGTAGAGCTGGGTGTCATCTGCATACTGATGAACACCCAGTCCAAACCCCCTGATGATCTCTCCCAGCGGCTTCATATAGATATTAAAAAGCATGGGGGAGAGGACAGAACCCTGAGGCACCCCACAAGTGAGAGCCCAGGGGTCTGAACATTCATCCCCCACCACCACCTTCTGGACACGGCCCAGGAGGAAGGAGCGGAACCACTGTATAACAGTGCCCCCAGCTCCCAGCCCCTCTAGACGGTCCAGAAGGATGTTATGGTCGATGGTGTCAAAGGCCGCTGAGAGATCCAGCAGAACTAGGAAACAGCTCTCACCTTTGTCCCTAGCCCGCCGGAGATCATCAACCAGCGCGACCAAGGCAGTTTCAGTCCCATGGTGAGGCCTGAATCCCGATTGGAAGGGATCCAAATGGTCCGTTTCCTCCAGGCGTGCTTGGAGTTGTTCAGCAACCACCCGCTCAATCACCTTGCCCAAGAATGGCAGATTTGAGACTGGGCGATAGTTGGCCAAATTGGCCGGGTCTAAAGATGTTTTTTTAAGAAGCGGTTTAATGACCGCCTCTTTCAGCGGGTCTGGGAAGGCTCCCTCATGGAGGGAAGCGTTCACCACCCCGCAAAGCCCATCGCCCAGCCCTTCCCGGCTCGCTTTTATCAGCCAGGATGGGCAAGGATCAAGGAGACAGGTGGTCGGTTTCACTCGTCCAAGCAGCCTGTCCACATCCTCGGAGGTAACAGATTGGAATTGATCCCATGTAACAGGACCAGACAGAACTCTAGCACTCTCCCGCCCTGGCCCTGCTCCCACGGTGGAGTCTACCTCCTTCTGAATCTGAGCGATTTTATCTGCAAAAAACTTTGCAAAAGCATTGCAGGAGATCTTGGGGTCCCTACCAGGCCCCATTGGTACAGGTGGTTCTGATAGATTGCGAACCACCTGAAAAAGTCTCCTGCTGCTGTTTTCTGCAGATGCAATGGAGGCGGTGAAGAAGGCCCTCTTCGCCGTCGCCATTGCCACTTGGTAGGCTCGACGTTGAGCTCTAACCCGTGTCCGGTCTGATTCAGAATGAGTTTTCCGCCACCGGCGCTCTAGCCGTCTCAACGATTGTTTCATCACCCTCAGCTCCGGGGAAAACCACGGGGCTGTCCGGGCTCCATGCAATCGGAGAGGGCGCTTCGGAGCCAGACAGTCAATAGCCCTGGTTAACTCCGCATTCCAGCGGGCCACCAGGGAATCAGCTGAAAGGCCATCAACTTGGGATAGAGCATCCCCTACCACTCTCTGGAAGCCAATTGGATCCATTAAGTGGCAGGGGCGGACCATCCGAATCGGTCCCACCTCCCTGCGGAGGGGAAGGGTTGCGGAGAAGTCCAGTTGCACCAGGAAGTGATCTGACCATGGCACTTCTTTTGTTTCACTTTTAGTTAATGTCAGATCACCAGCATCCGTAGAGGTAAACACCAAGTCTAAGGCATGTCCGTGGCTATGAGTTGGGCCAGACTTATTCAGGGACAGCCCCATGGAGGCCATGCTTTCCACGAAGTCCCGAGCGGCCCCTTGTAAGGTCGTGTCGGCATGGATGTTAAAATCCCCCAGGACAACCAGGCTAGGTGTCTCCAGGAGCATATCCGCCACGACCTGAAGCAGCTCGGGCAGGGAATCCTTGGTGCAGCGGGGAGGTCGGTACACCAGTAGGAATCCTGTACTGCCCCTATTGCCCAACTTCCAGAACATGCACTCAGAAAACTGGGTCTTCCCAATAGGACGCCTGGTGCAGACTAATGACTTCCTAAAAATCACTGCAACCCCCCCTCCCCGCCCACATGACCTGGGTTGCTGTGCGTAAGAGAAACCTGGTGGGCAAGCAGCGGCAAGGGCAGGCCCATCTGCTTCATCCAACCAAGTCTCTGTTACACATGCCAGATCAAATCCTCCATCCATGATCAAGTCATGGATGGCAGTGGTCTTATGAATCATTGACCTGGCATTGCACAGCAACACTTTCAGGTCATGTGGGTATCCCTTGCTGATTCTAGTATCCATCCGGTCAGGACCAGACCCGGAGGCAGGAATAGTCCTCAGACAACGACTAAACCTGCCTCCTCTGTAATGACATGGTCTGGTCTTAGCGTAACTCCTCCTCCTACCCGTGATCACTGAGATCGGTTGTCCCAGTGCATTCCCCCCTGTGGAACATGCCCCAGCCATTTTGTGGGCTGGGGCCCACTCCCCGGCAGCCCTGACCCCTCCCCCTAAGAACAAAATAACAACTTATACAAACAAACAAAACTAATAAAACAATACAAACAAAAAATGTAAAAATTACAAGATCATAAAAAAAAAAAAAAAAATCCCCAAACCCAACCAAACATCCATCCCACCCCCACCCCCCACATACAAAAAATCCAAAAGAAATTTTTTTAAAAACATTTTAAAAACACTCTGTGCCCCTCCTGCAGTAACACTGTCCTAGTGAGGCCTGTCAGGCCCCGCCCTGGGCCAGATGGTAAGTGGCAGGAAGGAGCAGGGCCCTCAAGCACTCACTCAGGGGAGTCCTCCTGGGCAGCAGGCAGCAAGCACCAAGCAGTCCTTATGAGGCTTCAGGCCCCGCCCCAGGCCAGATGGTAAGTGGCAAGAGCAGGACCCTCAGGCACTCACTCAGGGGAGTCCTCCTGGGCAGCAGGCAGCAAGCACCAAGCAGTCCTTATGAGGCCTGTCAGGCCCCGCCCCAGGCCAGATGGTAAGTGGCAAGAGCAGGACCCTCCAGCACTCACTCAGGGGAGTCCTCCTGGGCAGCAGGCAGCAAGCACCAAGCAGTCCTTATGAGGCTTCAGGCCCCGCCCCAGGCCAGATGGTAAGTGGCAAGAGCAGGACCCTCAGGCACTCACTCAGGGGAGTCCTCCTGGGCAGCAGGCAGCAAGCACCAAGCAGTCCTTATGAGGCCTGTCAGGCCCCGCCCCAGGCCAGATGGTAAGTGGCAAGAGCAGGACCCTCCAGCACTCACTCAGGGGAGTCCTCCTGGGCAGCAGGCAGCAAGCACCAAGCAGTCCTTATGAGGCCTGTCAGGCCCCGCCCCAGGCCAGATGGTAAGTGGCAAGAGCAGGACCCTCCAGCACTCACTCAGGGGAGTCCTCCTGGGCAGCAGGCAGCAAGCACCAAGCAGTCCTTATGAGGCTTCAGGCCCCGCCCCAGGCCAGATGGTAAGTGGCAAGAGCAGGACCCTCAGGCACTCACTCAGGGGAGTCCTCCTGGGCAGCAGGCAGCAAGCACCAAGCAGTCCTTATGAGGCCTGTCAGGCCCCGCCCCAGGCCAGATGGTAAGTGGCAAGAGCAGGACCCTCCAGCACTCACTCAGGGGAGTCCTCCTGGGCAGCAGGCAGCAAGCACCAAGCAGTCGTTATGAGGCTTCAGGCCCCGCCCCAGGCCAGATGGTAAGTGGCAAGAGCAGGACCCTCAGGCACTCACTCAGGGGAGTCCTCCTGGGCAGCAGGCAGCAAGGATGGGTGTAGCCAGGATTTTTGTTAGGGGGGCAGGTTTCTTTCGGGGGGGGGCAGTACCTCTGATTTGTATTGTTTTTTACTTATTGGGGGTCAGTTGTCTCCTGTGCCTACGCCCATGGGAGGGGCAACAGGAAGGAAACTAGGTCGGATGGGGGCCACGGACGGAAAAAGGTTGGACAACACTGCTATAAACTACACTAATTTTACTTTAAATGTCCAATTTGTTTTAGAAAAAAATTGCTCTTGCATTGAAGAAGGATGACTATTTCCTTTTAAGATAATCAAACAGTTTTAATTGACTAAAGTGCATTTTCTCTGTTTTTAACAGATGATATACTTCCAATATTTGCCTACAGCCATACAGTGGGAAAATCAGTCACTGGAGGTTATGTGTATAGAGGATGTGAGTCTCCAAACCTGAACGGCCTATACATTTTTGGTGATTTTATGAATGGGTAAGGAACGAACTTATTTCCATTGACTTTTCAGTACAGAAGGTAGCTTTCCTATAGACCATCTCAGAATATTGGTTTTTGGTTCATCCCTAGTCATGGGCTCACACAGTACATGGCAATGGGGAGTAGCAAAACGTATTTATGCCCCCAGAGAAAGCCTTGGATCTATTTTGGGATATACCAGAAAGAGTTTTTCTAAGCTACAGTGGAGCTGTGAAACCATAAAACACATGTTTTTGTTTTTTCATCCAGTCGGCTTATGGCTTTGCAAGAAGATGAGAGAGCAAATAAATGGAAGAAGCAAGACATTTGTATTGGTAGCACTAAAGCCTGTGCTTTTCCAGGGATGGTCAGCTCTTACAGCAAATACATCATTTCTTTTGCTGAGGATGAAGCAGGTAATGTTGGTTGCTGTGTCTGTTTTCTTAGGAAAGCATTTTTTGGGAGCCCACCAACTCTGAGTTGCTCAACAACTTTTGGGGTCTCCTGGTCTACTTTTTGAAATATGGCAACCCTGGAATAGTCAGGAACCTGGAAGGCCACATGGTTGCTTTAGGCTGGTGGTAGGTTACAACTTGGGACGCAGGTGGCGCTGTGGGTTAAACCACAGAGCCTAGGACTTGCCGATTAGAAGGTCGGCGGTTCGAATCCCTGTGACAGGGTGAGCTCCCGTTGCTCAGTCCCTGCTCCTGCCAACCTAGCAGTTCGAAAGTGCGTCAAAGTGCAAGTAGATAAATAGGTACCGCTCCGGCGGGAAGGTAAACGGCCTTTCCGTGCGCTGCTCTAGTTTGCCAGAAGCGGCTTAGTCATGCTGGCCACAAGACCCGGAAGCTGTACGCCGGCTCCCTTGGCCAATAAAGCAAGATGAGTGCCGCAACCCCAGAGTCGGTCACGACTGGACCTAATGGTCAGGGGTCCCTTTACCTTTACCTTTACTAGGTTACAACTTGCGCAGGCCTGGCTTACATAGAGAGGAAAAATTGCACTATTATCAACTTGTTGCAACTTTTTCTGATGAATTTCACATTCCTGGCTTTCTCCTCTCTTCCTGTTGTCTCCAGCTGAGCTCTATTTTATGGCTACGTCCTACCCCAGTGCCTTTGCGCCACATGGATCGATATACAAAGTTGTGGATCCTGCAAGGTGGGTACTTTTTCAAGTCCTTGAATGTCCCTGTGACCTGCTGATTTTCTGAACAGCATCAGCATCACACACAAACATTCGTCAGTTTTCTTCCAGGGCGATAGATACAACAGAAACACCCCATTCACATGACTGGATTTCAGTTTCATGCATTAAACCTGCAGAACAACTATGTTCCTGGGAAGCCACAGTTTCTTGCTCTGGCACTTGCAGGCCAATCGACTAATTTAATTAAAATGAAGTACATTGATTTAAAGCAATTGGGCTCCAGTTAAATCAGTGGGAGCCCACAGGCTTAAACTCCTTTTAAGGGACCTGAGGATCAGGAGCCTCAAAAGCCCCACAATTGTTTTTCCCAACTCTCTTTCCTTCAGAGAATTCTGGGCACTGTAGTTTGTTAAAAGTTGCTGGGAGAGGTAACTCTGTAAGGGTCCCCAGGGTTCTTTGAGGGAAGAATGTCTCATGAAGGTATTTTGTGTGTGCAGTGCACAGAATAACAAAATACTGTGAAGCATGGGAGCATGTTCCATCAGTAACAAGAATTAAATATCGGATAAGCTACTACACTTGATATCAAGAAACCTGACCCCAAACCCTAGGTCATTCTTCCCCTGGTGGTTCAGATGGTGCCAACTCTCAAGGAGTAAAAAACCAACCATGTTAGGTAGAAGAGCTACCACCACTCCTGCTTTGTTCACCCAACTTGTGCAGGAGATCTCAGGCTGTACTCTAGGGACTCAGCTACAGTAGTAAAAAACCCCCAGTGATTTGAATGTGCAACACCAGATGGCGCCAGAGAGCACAAAACTTTTCTCTAGCATTTTTACATAGGGGTTTTCCCCCCTTGGTTATAACGGTTTAATTTCTGACTTATTTATAGTATTTTTTCCTGTGTGTAAATCCACACTAGCTGTCCCCAAGACCCCAAGGAGCAAGAATTAAAGTACCGCTCTCTGCTTCTGAGGCCTCAGGCAAAAGAAGCCAAATTATCGCAGTTGTAACTCAAGAGGTCCAAGGAATTGGCTTAGAACCAAGGCTTAACTAAAACAAGCACACCCAAAATGAAGAGGTGGATGTTTTATTAGTAATAATTGAAACAGCAGCATAGCATGAGACCTGTTTACCAAATAGGAGAAATTGGAAATAAATCTGGAGCTAGGCCTGGCCAGTGTTCAGTTTGCTGTTGCACACATCTCAGTTCAGTTACTCATTTTATATTGTGTCTGTTTTCACCCCTACTGTAGGGAACTCTGTCCCCATTTGTGCTCAAGGACAGCTGGCTTGCAGGCAACCCACAGCATAGAAAGCAGACAAAAACACATCTCTTTGTAGCTTGTATTTATTTTGAAGTTGAGACCAACCATAGAATTTGTCTGAGACTCAGGAACTAGTCTAGAAAAACATGAGAGTTGTTGACAGAGCTTCCGTCCAAGGAATGGCAGGGCACATCAACAACAGTAATAAATATTCACTGTTTGTCTATCTCCTTTTATCCAAAGGATAGCCAAAAGATTAATGTACCAAGTAAGCATCGCTTTTGCTCCCAAGCAGGGAAGACATCCAGGCCTACCAACATTTGGGATGCTTTTCTGGGCGGATAGTAATTTTCATGTTCTTTTCACCTTGTTATGAAGATGTCAAGCAGTTCTAGGAAGCTTTAATCTCTTTGATGCACACTTTCCAGATTTTATTTTTATTTTTCTGAGCCTATGGGTGCTTTCAGATGTGCATTTATTGTGGGATGGATGCTTCTTATGCATGCAGGTTTGGTTTTGTTATTGTTTTTTGTTGTTTTTTTGCAGCATCCACATGATGGCATTGGCATCAAACCACCAGCATCTATTTCCCTCCCATTTAATCTCTTTTTTTTTTTGTGGGGGAAGGAGGAGAATGTAAGGCTTTAAACACCACACGCACACAACAAAAAAACAACAAAACTTACCAACCTGTTGTTCATGCTATCTGAGAATGGGTATTACTTCACCTTCGGTGGAAAAAGTGTCCAACAAGAATTTCCAGGAAGATCAGTGGACCTTTCTGCAGGTTTTTAGAAGTCTATATTCCCCATTCATTTCTTTACCATGTTTGTGAATTACACTCAAGAGAGACAGTGAGAACTGTCTCAACTTCTGTTGCATTAAAAGGCCATGGAGTTTTCAAGGGAGAAATGTGAGAACTCAAACTCATCAAACCAAACAACATGTTATATTGTTTAACACTTGTTAAACAATTGTTTTAAAAGTGTGGTTAGGCCTTTTAAAACAAAACAGGCCTGTTTTGTAAAATAAAATAAAATGTAGCTATAGGGTCCAATCTGGATTGGGGCACCATGTGAGTTTCCTGTGGAAAATCACTCACTTGCTCATATTTACCCTTGAAGTTGTTTCTTTTACTACAAATGAATTGCTCCCACTAAATACTGAGATTCTAGAGAACTTGCTTCTTTCAAAGAATCCTGGGAAATGTACCGTATTTTTCGCTCTATAACACGCACCCGACCATAACACGCACGTAGTTTTTAGAGGAGGAAAATCCGTAGGCATGCCACCCGTAGGCATTTCCTCCATAACACGCACAGACATTTCCCCTTACTTTCTAGGAGGAAAAAAGTGAGTGTTATGGTGCAAAAAATACGGTAGTTTGTTTAAGAATGCTTTCGGGTGGCATGGCTACCTACCTCACGATAAAATAAAAGCACATAGAGGATTCACTAATCATTTGGTGAGAAAGGCCCTATTCGAAGTCTGGGAAAGAAATAAAACAATAGTAAAAGCCAAAACTCCCTGGTGGCTATCACCTATAGAGTCATCAGCCTTGCATAGAAGCAATATGAAAGATAGCTGGCTAACATATAGGGAACTCATAGAAGAGATAAAAATTGCCCAACAGTAAAGAAATTTGAAGAATTAAAAGAGAGGGGGGTGAATTGGTTAGAATATTTCCAATTAAAAACAATATTTGAGAAGGATAGTAAGCTTAAGGGGTTTGATAAAAAAATCTTGGTATGGGAAAAAGAAATTTTATATAACAACGAACAGACTCTCTCAAAAATATATAAACTGTTACAAAATGGTAAAGTAGAAAAGGAGGAAAAAGGAGAGGCCATTAAAAAATGGCAACAAGATCTGGGCCACCCAATGGAATATAATGAATGGGAAAGACTATGGACAATAAATATAAATTTTACAGCACATTACTTAATAAGAGAGAACTATATGAAAATGTATCACAGGTGGTACCTGGCACCAGAAAGGCTTGCAAAAATGAATAAAACATATAATAATAAGTGCTGGAGATGCAAGATACAAAAAGGAACCTTCTACCATATGTGGTGGACATGCCCCGAAATTGGGAAATTTTGGAGCATGATCCACAAAGAAATAAAGAAAATATTAAGAATATCATGTGACGATATCCCAAAAGACAAAACTAATTTTTTCTTATACGCAACGTCTGCAGCAAGAATCCTGGTGGCTAAGTACTGGAAAGAGAATCAGTTACCCACTAGGGGAGAGTGGCTATGTAACCTCTCAGAATACTTAGAATTAGCTAAATTGACAGATATAATAAGACAAAAACCAAAAGTGAAGTAAAAAAAGAATGGGAGTGCCTAGTAAATTTCGTTGTCCCTGAGAGGGGGCAATGACAATAAAGATATTATTATTATTATAAAATAAAAAAAAATAAAAATGAATACCTCAAAAGTCAAGGTTCGAGGGCAGAAATCTGGCTGAGTCTGGAATAACCTTGTGAAGTGAAAGGATATGAAAGAAGGATTTATATCTAGATGTTAGGATAGAGTGGATAAAGAAAACAGGAAAACAGGAAGACACAATGAGAGATAAAGAAGGTGCTGTGGGATTGATGGAAGTCAATGTCTTGTTGTTGTTTTAGTGTTTATAATATTAACTTGTAAGATATGGATTTGTTTTTTTTGTTTTTTGTTTTTTAAGTTTTCGAATGTTGATTTTTGTGTGTTGTGTATTATTTTTTGATAGCTTTTGTGTTGTTGTTGTTGTGTGGAAAATACTAATAAAATTCATTATATATAAAAAAAGAATGCTACGAACTGTAGCTCTAGGAGGGGCAAACTACAGTTCCCATAATTCTTTGGGAGGGCATGTATTTTAAAAGTATGGCGCGCATGTGACCCGTTGGGAATGATAACTGTATCACAGTTCCAATTAATTTAGCAGAGGAGTGGAAAGACTTAAAACCAAAGATATACCGGTAGTAGGCAAATATCATCCACAGGAAACCTAAATCAGGAAGAGAGTTCTTTTCAAGTACAAAATGCCTGACATTTTCCTTAACTGAAAATCCACTTCTTCACAAGGAGAGAAACTAATGGAAGGATTCGGGCAGGATATACCTGTTAGCATCAGAGTGCTTTCAATGTCTTTCGCTGACAAGCTCATGATTTAACAGAAAGACTGAAGTTGGCTATCTGCCTCTAGATAACCACCACAAACACAGGCTTCCTTATCCATTCTCAAGATGTCCACACATAATTTTTGTGACCGAATCTGTTTGTTTTTCAGGAGAGCTCCACCAGGGAAATGTAAACAGAAGCCTATTCCAGTGAAAACAAAGAGTAAGCGAATCCCATTCATTCCCCGTGCAAGTAAGTCAACAAGGATATGTGGTTTGTTTGCTATGTAGCACAAATGCTAAGACACATTGAAAGGAACTGTTGATGTATGCGCCAATCATTAAAGGCTTCCAACTAAGTAAATACTACAATCAATCAATTATCAATTTAGTTACCCCCCCTCTTTATTGTACACTTGTGATTATTTTGCTCATGATGTTATTGGGGTGGTTATACACAATCACGTTTTGACACTGTTTGCACCTCCAATCGGTTTTGCAATGGACATACTGCCAGGTTTCCAATTGGCACAACAAATGTTCTAGGATTTGTGGGTTTTTTGGGGGGGTGGGGAGGCAGGAATTGGCTTGCTTTTGTTGTGCTGTAGTCCAACAGTGCCCTTCTAGGCGACACTAATACCGTATCACTGGGGAAGCATTGCAGAACAACAAAAAAAGTCATGTGATGTGCGGACACTCCAATGTAAATCCACCATCACTAATGCAATAGTACTGTATCATTGACTTGTTGCAGAATACGAAAAAACAACAAAATCGTCCAGTCTGAATGTATATATTCTGTTCTAAGTATATCTGAATCAGGGGTGAACTTTTCAGCCTGGGGGGACCAGACCCTTATCTGTCCCCACCCCCGTCAAAAGGTGGATTGGATACCAGTCCAAGTTGTCACTGAAACCGCTCACACCCTCCCACATTTCACCGATGAAAATAGGGAGGTCCCATTCCATAATGATAATTTTACTATTTATACCCCACACAACTTACTGGGTTGCCCCAGCCACTCTGGGCAGCTTCCAACATATACAGTGGTACCTCGGAGAAGAGGAGGTTAAGGGGTGATATGATAGCCATGTTATATAAAAGGATGTCACATAGAGGAGGGAGAAAGGTTGTTTTCTGCTGCTCCAGAGAAGCGGACACGGAGCAATGGATCCAAAGTACAAGAAAGAAGATTCCACCTAAACATTAGGAAGAACTTCCTGACAGTAAGAGCTGTTCGACAGTGGAATTTGCTGCCAAGGAGTGTGGTGGAGTCTCCTTCTTTGGAGGTCTTTAAGCAGAGGCTTGACAACCATATGTCAGGAGTGCTCTGATGGTGTTTCCTGCTTTGCAGGGGGTTGGACTCGATGGCCCTTGTGGTCTCTTCCAACTCTATGATTCTATACGCTTCAGGTTACATACGCTTTAGGTTACAGACTCCGCTAACCCAGAAATAGTACCTCGGGTTAAGAATTTTGCTTCAGGATGAGAACAGAAATTGTGCTCCGGTGGCACAGCGGCAGCAGAGGCCCCATTAGCTAAAGTGGTGCTTCAGGTTAAGAACAGTTTCAGGTTAAGAACGGACCTCCGGAACGAATTAAGTACTTAACCCGAGGTACCACTGTATAAGAACAAAATAAAACATTAAACACTTAAAAAACCTGCCCTATACAGGATTGCCTTCAGACGGCTCGGGGGTCGGGATAATGCCATACGCTCCAACATTTCTCTAAGGAAAATAGGGACATCCTAAGGAAAAGGAGGACATTCTGGGATCAAATCAGAAACCGGGACGGCTTCTCTAAATCAGGGATGTCCCTGGAAAATAGGGATACTTGGAGGGTCTGTGCCGGCTAAAATGGACCTTTTCTCTTCCATTTTCAAAGCGGCTTGAGTGCAAACCACTTGGTGTTTGGCATGTTCCTGCTCTCCGTCAGCTGATGAACAGGGGGAACAAGTCTTGCTCCTGCAGAAGAGCAATTCGGAGCTCACTTTAAGCTCTCGATCATTTCTTTATGATGGGAGTTGTAGTCCCATGTGGCTACATGGGTACCTGCTCCACACTTGATAACATCAGGTGGGGGGGGGCAGGTGGGTGTGGTTTTCAAGGGTTGGCCCTGTGGGCCTAATCGAAATCCCAACTTTGGCTCACTGGTCCAAGGCTTCCCAAACTTGGGTCTCTAGCTGTTTTTTGGACTACAAACCCCATCATCCCTAGCTAGCAGGACCAGCAGTCAAGGATGATGGGGATTGTAGTCCAAAAGCAGTTGAAGACCGAAGTTTGGGAAACCCTGCACTGGTCAATGGCTCCTCACCCCAAATCTAAATGTTTGAGGCATAGGGTGGATTACACAAGCCAGCAAACCTCTTCCTAACAGCTCATAATATTTCCCATGTTTCCCCCTTTCCATTTTATCCTTACCACAAACCTGTGAGGTAGGTGAGGCTGAGGGATAGACTGACTCAAGGCAGGGGTACTGTTGTTAAGGGTGGCTGAGGGGTTCAGGCAATGCTGCAAAGCACTGTGATAATGACACCCCACCCACCATTTTTTAAAAAATCGTTTTTGATATTACAAATATAGATTTACAACACTACCAAATACATATCCATATAAAGAGATCTCTCTGAATCTCAAGACTTCCCTACCATCTCCTCCATGGGTCCTATTGTCAACATTCTCAACTGCATATTATTTCATAATCTATATTTTATATCTATCCATATTGTCCATAGTATTTGTTACATTACAAGCGAGATTAAAATCCTGCTAATGTTTTCATCTGCTTACAGTGGTCTCAATAAATTGTAATTTCCCCCCACTCTTTTTTGACGCTTTTGTCTTTTTAGTCCATGAGATTTCCGGTCAGTTTTGCCATTTTGGCGTAGTCTAACAGAATGTTTTGCTATTCCTCTCTGGTAGGGACTCTTTCTTCTTTCCATCTCTGGGCTAGTAGCATCTGCGCTGCTGTTGTCGCATACATAAATAATCTTTTCTGTTCCTTTCCCACCCACCATCTTAAGTTGCTCTGTATCGCTGCTAAATTCAACCTGTTGAAACAAGGATGGTCACCTCCTAAAATGTCTTTTCACAGAAACCGTCCTTGAACTGCTTAAAGAGCGTCTTACAACCCGTCCCCCCAAAACAGCCTTCAATGCTACTGAACCACCCCCAAATTCTTCCACTCTAAGATCCAAGAAGCCTGTCTCCCACAAAGACCCTACTAAACATAAGGCAGCGAAGGCTTCCAGGTCTGGCAGAAAGCAGCAAACGACAGAAACCCCCAAGGCCCGGCGATCCAAGACGAAGGCGCAAAAGGCGAGGATTCCACGGGTCTCGAAAGCGCCGGTGACGACCTCCCCGCCAAAGAAAAAAGGCTCCCGGTTAACCAGAGCCCAAAAGAAACAGGTTCCAAAGCTGAGATCAGCGGCAAAGGAGAAAATGCAGAAGAAGACAAGCTTAAGAAGTGCTGCTTGAATTTCCAATATACACCAGAGTTATGTGAATATAGATGGAGTTGCTGGGCAACTTGCTTCCGTTCCGCTCTTAGTAAGAGAGTGAGATCAGTGTGTAGTTTACACGCCAAATAAATATATATATGTATATGAATGAAAGCAGGAAAAGCAAGCAGCTGCTAGGCCACTGTGAGAGATGCAGCACATGCGCTTAATGGGGAGTTTAAATGCCCCAGATGGATTCCAGGTTGTTGCTTTGCAGAAATCTTACTCCGATGACCATTTAATCAGTTTAAGGAGGCGACGCGGTGGCCATTTACAGCAGTATAGTTCTACAGGAATGTCAGTGGGATTGCTTTGGCTGTGTGAAGCAGCAACTGATTTGTACCCTCTTTGGGAAATTCAGTTCCCACATCGACTTATGTGGCAAAGAGCACCACTGAAAAGATGGCGAGGTTAATAAGTCTGTGGTACTTTTGTCTCAAGGAGAGCAAGGCTGTATCTCAAAAGGTTAGTAAGCAAGGAACATTGGCTGCATTTCAATGGCTGAACAGTCAAATAAAATGCAAACCTTCTAAGGAATTAGCTACAGGGAGCAGAATTAACTAAACTGCCCTGTCTGATATTTTGATGGGCAGTTATTTTCTATTATCAGTTGCAACATACATTCTAAAGCACACGTGTTTTTTCTCTCCCTATAATAAAATACTGAGAACAAATAAATCAAAGTGCGTCTATTTGTGTGATTCTCTTGCAAGGCAAAAAATGTTTCAACTTAAATGCTTTATGTTGTAGGTCGCACCTGGTCACTTTATTAGACAACATCCTATCAACACCCAATGCAGGTGTACAATATTCCTGGACATCTGGGATTCAGATTGTACTATCACAGATACAAATTCCAAATGCACCAGTATTGGGGGGTGGGAATTCACCTGTGTTTGGATATGGGTAGGATAGGAACAATTAGGATAATAAGCTATGCTTTGCAGAAAACCTTATGTCTAGTAGTGGGCGAGGACTTAAGAATGACTTTGCAGGGTCAGACTAAGGCCATCCCTAAATGAAGCGAGAAGGCATCTTTGCTGCTTCCTTCACTTTTTCACGTTATGACTGCCATATTTCCAATGCATTTACAGCTTGTTCCACCACACTGATGTCTGACTTGCATGAACGGATGCATCTCTCATTTAGCGCTATACAACTAGATAATGTATCCTTATTTAGAAAAAAATATACAAATCACTTAATAAAAAACACCTAAGCAGGTTACATAACTGTGTAAAACAACTAGCCTTGAAACACAGATAAAACATGCAAATGTTAAAGACCATTATACATAACTAAACAATGTCTGGAAGAGACATGCTGCTATTAAAAAAAGCTTTTAGCTGCCATCTAACACAGAAAAAACGTCAAAATAAATTCAATATTTTTACTGCTGAGAATCATTCATGTATAATTACTTATGTGCCTGTTATACACACTGACGATCTAACATCAGCTGAGGAAGGGAGATATCTGGAAACCTTGTTAAGTTAGCAGTTTGTACCTGCACCATCCAGCTTGTGCCAGCAGTCTGCATTAGCTGTGTTGTTCTCGTTAGCTTGAGGACTTTTCTATTTTTACCTAAGGATTGTGTTATACAGGAACTTTCAAGAAGAAAATAAAAAAAAATTCTTCCAGTAGCACCTTAGAGACCAACTAAGTTTGTTATTGGTATGAGCTTTTGTGTGCATGAAAGCTCATACCAATAACAAACTTAGTTGGAAGGATTTTTTTTTTATTTTGTTTCGACTGGCAGACCAACACGGCTACCACCTGTTACAAGAAGAAACAATAAAAAAAGAAGAAATGTATTAATATTGGAATTAGTCTCATAGGTAATATACCGTACATATGAACTGTATATGTTGCACATACTGGGCTAGACCTTTACGTTAGCAAATAACCAATAAAATGTTTACAGCTATTATTATTCAGCCTGTTGCGCTTTGTGTATCTAACACAGAAAAGCAAAGTGCCTGTGCACTATTACTAAATTAAGAAAATATTAATTCCCTCCCCGTCCCCCAGTTAAACTTGTCCCAGGTGTTCCAGGCTGCCTGGAACCCTGATCACCAGTCTTAATGGGTGGGGATATACAATGCTTCTTCCTGAGTTTATTACATAATAAAGAATACAGTATATTCTTTAGCAGTATAACACATTTTTTCTCTTTGGGTCTCTGAAGCGGAGATTCACTCAGATTGTGCCACGTGGTTGCAGTACCACTTCGGGGAGACCTCAGATGCTCCCAATAAGGCTGCGTACACCACCATCCCTTGGAAGCTCACGGCTTGCCCCCCAGGATAAATCCGGCCCTTCTTCCAGGGAACTTTTCTCACTTCGGAAACCCGCGCATATTCCTTGTCCTTTAGCGCCATCTGCTGGCTTTAGTCTGGAAAGACACCTGAAACTGCAGCCTTTGCAACCAGCGACGCCTCCCCGCTGTCCTTTCGAACCTTCAAATTTCTTAAGAGTAATTTTCACTTTTGAAGCAGGCGTACGTAAATACGATTTATGTTTTTTTTATAATAATAATAATAATAATAATAATAATAATAATAATAATAATAATAATAATAATAATAATAATAATAATTTTTTTCTGCTGTAGAGAAAAAAAAAAGCCATAATGGTCCCTCCCCACTTTTTCTTCTACGTTGATCGAAGGGCAGCAGTCTTGACTTCCAGAGACCTCTGCCAAGGAGCTTCAAATCTTGCACTAAACGTTTTGCATTAAATTGTAAGTTCTTAAAAAAAAGGAGGAAAAAACCGCCCAGGCCCCAGCGAGGATCGAACTCGCGACCCCTGGTTTACAAGACCAGTGCTCTAACCACTGAGCTATGGAGCCACCTATCAGTTCTGCTAATACAAATGAATGGTACTGTTCTATGCTACCCGGATGCTTCTACCATTTTATCGTCTTTTTAGATCGATGTTGTCGCGAAGAGCAACCTTTTAATTAAAAAATCCCCCCAAGCGCTGTGTGCATAGCGCTGGGAAAAAACACACACACACACAAAACTACAGCCCCGAAGCAGAGACACAGCCGATCGTGCGTTCCCGGGGAAGTTTTCCAAAGCAATTCTCTTCCTCCCCCAACCTGGAGAGAGAGATTTCTCTCCCCAAAACATGATGTCCAGCTAGAAAAGCAAATCCAAGGACGGCTTATTGTTGCAATGCATTCGCCCCCACCCGGCCGTCTCTAAAAATGGTTTTTTAAAAAATCACAAAATCCAGCTCAGATTCACCTATACGCTTTACATGGTTTGGGTTTGTGCAGATGTCTACTTCGCTTCTCACTGCAAAAGACCCGATTTCTACCAGATAGTATGAAAATCATCATCATAACATACAAATGTTCATTTTGTTCCAAGCAGCGCCGATTCAAGTTCCCCGTTCCCCGTTTTGCAGAAAGAGCTCCTTATTCGGTCTTAGGCTGGAATTCCTGTTAACAATTAAGGTAAGACCCGATCGACTTACACGAGGACTTACTTCCGCGTAGACATGATGGATCGGACTGCAAAAAAACCCCTGCAGGCCCTATAGGGAGGTGGGTGGGTCAGGGTATAAGAATGAAAATCACAGCCTGGTCTAAATTTATTTTCCCCAGGGAATTTGGAAGCTGCAAGGAAGCGGCTGATACCCCATTAGAAAACAATGGGAGAAGCCCAGGATTTAGACACAGCTTCCATCGGGAAGCAGTAAATTCTCTCTCCCCCCCCCCCCTCGCCCCAGTCTCCCCTGTGCTACTACTATGAATTTTACCAACTCTTTGGGCTATCCTAGTTTGAACCCTCAGCAATGCAGTCCAATTGCATTCGTTAACAGTCGTCAACTGGTTTACCACACCTATCAGCCCATCACCCATTCCCACCACCCTTCTGAGTAATCCCCCTCCCCACCCTCTCACTATACAGTGAGCGGGGGGGGGGGGGAAGTATTTGACCCCCCTGCTAAATTTGCCCATTTGCCCTCTGACAAAGAAATGACCAGTCCATAATATCAATGGTAGGTTTATTGTAGATGTGAGAGACGGAATAACAACAGGAAAACCCTCAGAAACCCAGAAGACAAAAAGTCAGAGATTGATGCGCGTTATAATGAGTGAAATAAGTATTTGATCCCTTTGCAAAAGGCGACTTAGTAGTTGGTGGCAAAACCCTTGTTGGCAGTTACAGAGGTCAGACGGTTCTTGTAGGTGGCCACCAGGTTTGCACCCATCTCGGGAGGTATTTTGTCCCACTCCTCTTCGCAGATCTTCTCCAATTCAGTAAGATTTCGAGGCTGATGTGTAGCTGGACAGACTCAGTTAGGTCACACACCCTCTCTGGAGAAGGAGGAAGTGAAACCAACCTTCCTTCCTTCCTTCCTTCCTTCCTCTCTCTCTCTCTCTCTCTCTCTCTCTCTCTCTCTCTCTCTCCATCTCTCTCTCTCTCTGTCTCTGCATCTGGAGGCATGTGTTTACTTGCTCCCAAACTTAAGAGCACGGGTCTGGGACTATATTCTGTATTTTCTATTCAAGAGTATTTGCCTGTGTTTCTCCATGCAGCTGCATGGAACAACACATGTATCAGACCTATGAATCTGTAAGTAAAGCATTCAGGTAGGTAGCCGTGTTGGTCTGACACAGTCGAAATATATATATATATAAATAAAAAAATTGCCAGTAGCACCTTAAAGACCAATTAAGTTTGTTCTTGGTAAAAGGTTTCATGGACATGTGCATGCTCACGAAAGCTTATACCAAGAACTAACTTAGTTGGTCTCTAAGGTGCTACTGGACATTTTAAAAAATTTCTTTATATATTTGTAAGTAAAGTGGTATGTGTTGTGCTAAAGGGGTCAAAAGAGGGGGGCATCGTAAGCAGGGTAAGAAAGGTCTTACAACCTACATGCCTAATGCTTCATTGTGCTGCCTATTTTTGTGGATTTAATACTCTGCTATAGGGCTCTCCGCGTGCTAACCCAGACAATTCTTTTTGTTGTTCACTCACACAAGTGGGCCCACGTGGATCCGTATATATTTTCCTCTCCCAAGAAATTGAAAGTAGACCCAGTTGTGGATCAGTTGTGATTGTGCAGTTTATTAGAACACTCATTTCTGTAAGAACCAACTCCCAGAATGGATTCACTTGTGGGCAGGGCCGGCCCAAGACATTTTGTAACCTGAGGCAAACCACAAAATGCACTCCTTGCTGCAATGCACTCTCTCTCTGCCTTAAAAATTGCCTTGGCACAATCCCTCTTTCTTGAAGCATTTCCGATTTAATTATTGTATATTTAACCTGCTATACAATTTGATAAAACCAATAAACTAAGCTGAAACTCTTAAGTAATAATCAGAGTGATGCATTGGTGAAACTCTTAATTCCTTGTTAAACATCGTCCACAGGATCAGTACTGACTAATGTAATTGAGAACCGCTAGGTGGAGCCAATATATCATATAAAAACCCAGGAGGAAGGAATTCTGGAGGCAATGTCAGATTCAAAAAGTTTAGAAGAATTTACCATGTGTTTCAAAAATAACATGGTAGAGCAAATTAGTGCTTTAAATCTACTGGACAGCCTAACGTTGAATTTCATATGCCCTATCAACATTTTATCTGATTTAGTGGAAGTTTCAACTTTCTTTTATTGCTGTACTATATTTGGTCATTTAGTGTACGGACATCTGTTCACTCACCAAATTATGGTTAATCACACCTGGGTTTTTTATTATTATTAATTTCTTTATTACCTGCCCTTCACCCTAAAGTCCCAGGCTGGGTTGCTGCATTGAAATCAATATTAAAAACAATTTGAAACAACGTATGACCATGAAAATAAATGGGTCCTAAAAACTTACACCTCATGGGTCAAAAGTCAGGATAAAGAGGTGCATCTTCAGCAATTCCAGAAGCTGTATAATGAAGGTAAAGTAAAGGTAAAGGGACCCCTGACCATTAGGTCCAGTCGTGACCGACTCTGGGGTTGCAGTGCTCATCTCGCTTTATTGGCCGAGGGAGCCGGCGTACAGCTTCCGGGTCATGTGGCCAGCATGACTAAGCTGCTTCTGGCGAACCAGAGCAGTGCACGGAAACGTCGTTTACCTTCCCGCCAGAGCGGTACCTATTTATCTACTTTCACTTTGACATGCTTTCAAACTGCTAGGTTGGCAGGAGCAGGGACCAAGCAACGGGAGCTCACCCCGTTGCGGGGATTCGAACCGCCGACCTTCTGATCAGCAAGTCCTAGGCCCTGTGGTTTAACCCACAGTGCCATCCGCGTCCCTATAATGAAGGTACCAGACTCATATTTGGGGAGAAGAAATTCACAGAGAAGACCCCCACCTGAGCTGCCGCCACCCTCCCAAGCCCCCCAAGTATCAAGAGGGCACCTTTTGCCGATTTCAGCACACAAGAGAGTCTGCAGGGAAGGAGGCAATATTTCAGATATTTGAGCCCTGAGTTGTTTAGCGTTTTAAACACCAATGTGAGAACTTTGAATTGGGCACAGAAATGAACCGGAAACCAGTGCAGCTGTTTTAAAACAGGGATTATATGAGATATCATCTGAATGGAACCCCAGACAGCCAGTAATCTGGCTGCTGCGTTTTGGACCAACTGAAGTTTGTGGGTTGTCTTCAAGGGCACCCCCACACAGAGCACATTGCAATAACCCATTGCATTCGCATCCCATCTTTTTCTCCAAGGAGCTCAATGTGATGTACATGGTTTTCATTTAATTCCCACAGCAACCAGTCCTGTGAGGTAGGTTGAGAAGCAGTGACTGGTTCAATTGGGGGTGGGCATGGGGGATGGAGAGGGGGAAAGGTCCCGTTGTGTGAGCAGAAGTCCTTGTGCAGGGCTTCTGCTGATGGAACCTATTAGTTGAATCCCACCCTAAATAATAATGATAACAATTTGTATCTAATAAACACAGACCATCAGCCATGGGTTGCCGACTGGTTACAATCCCCTCTGCTCCAGTGGAAATCTCAGGGAGGCAGCCAATAGAGGAGGTTTATAAGGGAGACATGAGCTGTCAAACATGGGTGGTGTGGCTGTGTTTGGCTTGGTGGGTCACAAAAGTTGTATAGTCATGGGAAGGAGTCATCAAACTTGAACCCACCACTTAAGATAGAGCCATTCATATCATTTTGCACACACCAATCCAACTGATTTTGGAAAGAATTTGAAGCGGCGCTCTGACTGTTGGGCCGAAAATAGAGGAGCTTTCTTCGTGGTTGGAAAAGGCCACTAGATCTGTTTGCAAGTGTCAGGCTAGAGCTGGTTTCAGATTCGGTGTTTATTTTGTGCAAATTAGGTCATGACTCATTTATGGAGTGGGTGACCAGCAGAAAATTCAGGTGGAAAGAGCAGATGGGTGACATTATCAAGTACTTGGTTTATTTCAAGCCTGATCTTTGGCAACTCAAGCAAATCCCCTAAAGTGGAATGAGCATGTTAACTCTGGAATCAAATTCACCAGCGGACTTTTGCACCATCGAGAATATCAGCAGAGAGCACCAAGATCACGATGAATAGAAGAGGGGATGAATTCTTCTCTAATCTGATTCACAAATCAGAATAAAACAAATTCCTTCCAGTAGCACCTTAAAGACCAACTAAGTCAGTTCTTGGTATGAGCTTTCGTGTGCATGCACACTTCTTCAGATACACAGAAGAAGAAGTGTATCTGAAGAAGTGTCAAACATGTATCTGTGTATCTGAAGTATCTGTGTATCTTCTGTGTATCTGAAGAAGTGTGCATGCACACGAAAGCTCATACCAAGAACTGACTTAGTTGGTCTTTAAGGTGCTACTGGAAGGAATTTGTTTTGTTTTGACTATGGCAGACCAACACGGCTACCTATCTGTAACACAAATCAGAATGTTAGTTTCTGTGGGTCTGTGTGTAAAATAAATACATATTAATAGCTGCTTTTCATACATGCTAGGTCTTTTGAAGAGCTTAGACATGCATATATTCACTAATTTCCATTTAAATAAAAATATAGGTGCTTAATGGATATGCAAGAGAGCATGCCCTAGATGAAGGCTAACATAGAACTATGGGCATTTTATTATATTTGGATTATGGATTAATTTAGTGATATTAAGGTGATAATTTCAATTTACCATGAAGGGAGAAGCAAAACCCAAGACTGAATTAGTACATAATTAGATTAAAGACAATAGATGCTTTGAGTTAATGAGCTCTGCTTTCCAGAAACTGGGCAGGATACTACTCGTTGGCTTAGTTAATATTTCCATAGGAACCTAGTAAGTTGTCCGGCCACTGGTTCATCTAGTTCATATTGTATAACGAGGTGTGCGATGGTTCCTTTGGCACTCCAGATGTTTCCGAACGGCCCCTATTAATTCTCTTCAACCTCTCAGCAGCTTTCTTGACCATAGTATCATTCTGGAGCACCCATTCTGGGTGGGATGGATGTTTCCAGAGGGTGATGCTTGGAGTCCCATGGAGTCTTCAGTGTGGGGTTCCTCAGGGTTCAGTTGAATTCCCCATGCTGTTTAACATCTACATGAAACCACTGAGTGGGGTTATCTGGCATTCTGGAGTATGTTTTCAGCAATATGCACCCAGCTCTAGTTCCTTTGCACCTGCAGATGTGGCAGTCGATGTCCTGGGCCGTTGATGAGAGCCAACAGATCGAAGCTCAATCCAGATAAGACAGAGGCACTGTCACTGGGCCGTTCCCTCGACTGGATGGATAGCAAGTTGCCTGCTCTTGATGGACTTGCCCTCCCTCTGAAGGAGCTTGAGAGTGCTTCTGGATCGGCTGCTGTCACATGAGACTCAGGTGGCCCTGGTGGTGTGGAGTGCCTTCCATCAGCTTTGGCTGGTGGCCCAGCTGCACCCCTATCTGGAGAAGAATAGCCTAGCTTCTCTTGTCTATGCTCTGGTCACCTCTAGGGTAGATTACTGCAACGGGTTATACTTAGGGCTGTCTCAGAAGCCAGTTTGGAAACTTCAGCTGGTATAGAATTTGGCGACCAGGCTCCAAATTGACATATAAACTGCATGAAAAGGACAACAGTGACTTCAAGGAAGAATGGGAACTTTTTACAAGACAACAAAATGATCTGGACTCCTTGGCAGGTTTTGAATGTTGTTGTTGTTGCTTAGTCGTTTAGTCACGTCCAACTCTTCGTGACCCCATGGACCAGAGCACGCCAGGCACTCCTGCCTTCCACTGCCTCCCACAGTTTGGTCAAACGCATGCTGGTAGCTTCAAGAACACTGTCCAACCATCTCGTCCTCTGTCGTCCCCTTCTCCTTGTGCCCTCCATCTTTCCCAACATCAGGGTCTTTTCCAGAGAGTCTTCTCTTCTCATGAGGTGGCCAAAGTCTTGGAGTCTCAGCTTCAGGATCTGTCCTTCCAGTGAGCACTCAGGGCTGATTTTCTTAAGAATGGATAGGTTTGTTCTTCTTGCAGACCATGGGACTCTCAAGAGTCTCCTCCAGCACCATAATTCAAAAGCATCAATTCTTCGGCGATCAGCTTTCTTTATGGTCCTGCTCTCACTTCCATACATCACTACTGGGAAAACCATAGCTTTTACTATACGGACCTTTGTTGGCAAGGTGATGTCTCTACTTTTTAAGATGCTGTCTAGGTTTGTCATTGCTTTTCTCCCAAGAAGCAGGCGTCTTTTAATTTCATGGCTGCTGTCACCATCTGCAGTGATCATGGAGCCCAAGAAAGTAAAATATCTCACTGCCTCCATTTCTTCCCCTTCTATTTGCCAGGAGGTGATGGGACCAGTGGCCATGATCTTCGTTTTTTTAATGTTGAGCTTCAGACCATATTTTGCGCTCTCCTCTTTCACCCTCAATAAAAGTTTCTTTAATTCCTCCTCACTTTCTGCCATCAAGGTTGTGTCATCTGCATATCTGAGGTTGTTGATATTTCTTCTGGCAATCTTAATTCCGGAATTAAGATTGACGGAATTACGGAATTAGGTTTTGAATAAACACCCACAAATTTATTAGTTGAACACATGATAGATAAAGCAAGGGTATGTACAATTTTATGATATGCAGAGAACAATATGTGCAAAGAAATCAGAGAGGGGAGCTGAGGGAAGTCCTTGGTGGGGGGGGGAGAAGGAGGGGGGAGAGGAAAAAAATAAGATGATTATGTGGATTGATATTTTGTTATGCTGAAATTGTTTAATAAAAATACTTATATATAAAAAAGAATTTGGCGGCCAGGCTGCTCACCGGGGCAAGACAGTTTGAGCATATAACACAAATCCTGGCTGCCTGTCAGTTTCTGGGCCCAATTCAAAACAGCTGGTTTTGGCCTATAAAGCCTTAAATGGCTCAGGACCACAATACCTCCAGGACTGCCTGAATCGACCTGGGCCCTGCACTCATCATTTGGAGCCCTTCTTTATGGGCTTCCTCCACCAGAGGTCTGGAGGGTGGCAACACAAGAATGGCCCTTTTCTGAGGTGGCTCCCCATTTGCAGAATGCTTGCCCCGTGGAGGTATCTTCCAGTGCCAGGTGAAAGCATTCTTCTTCTTCCAGACCTTTTGCTAATTAAACAATTCATGGCCTTTTAAAGGGAGTGTGTCTGAGAGAGGTGTTATGACTTTATTTATTATGTTATGTATTTTTGTGTTTTAATACTGCATACCACCCTGAAGGGCGGTATATAAATGTAATAAACAAATAAATAGTCCAACCCTCTGCAATGCAGGAATCACAAATAACTAATTATTAAGGCATCCTCAGATCTGTTAGTTTGCTTATTCGTTCGTTCAATGTAATGTTACTCCGCCTTCCAATAAATATAAATAAATCTATGACATATTTTGAAAATAAAGCCAACTTTAATAATGAAAACAGAAATATATTGGGTGGAATACACATTACCATTTACTGCAGCTCCAGTCTTTGAAGCCTAGTATACATCATGTTAGCCGCAATCTGTAGGTACAGTGGTATCTCAGGTTAAGAACTTAATTCGTTCTGGAGGTCCGTTCTTAACCTGAAACTGTTCTTAACCTGAGGTACCACTTTAGCTAATGGGGCTTCCTGCTGCCGTGTGATTTCTGTTCTCACCCTGAAGCAAAGTTCTTAACCCAAGGTACTATTTCTGGGTTAGCGGAGTCTGTAACCTGAAGCGTCTGTAACCTGAGGTACCACTGTATCCTGTAGTTTCTTGGGAAATGCTCCTATTGGATGTGCTTTCCCTCAAGCCAGCTTCCATTCAATTAGAAAACAGAAGCTGTGGTCAAGCTGAGGGGTTTTTGGGGAAAACTGCTTCCCAGCCCTATCTGAGGACACCAGATATTTAAACATGGGATATTTTGCATGCAGACACCATGCTCTGCCAGTATTTGGCTTTTAATTTTTTGCTGTATATATATTCCCCCCCCCTTTCTCCTTGTTTTTCCTTTACGTTTGCTCTATTACATCTCTCAAGTATCTCTTTACAATCTCATGTTTTGATTAACCTCCATCCCTTAAAAATATCTGTTATCTCACTGGGGAACTGAGCGTCGCAAACAAGCCCTTTTCTGACCTCAGTCAAATAGTGAGCAAAGTTTTAAATTAAGCCCTGAAAAACAACTATAAATATTATTCCTTTTACATTTACGCAAGCATGGCCCAATGTGGTTCACAGGAGAATATCAACAATCTGTGCACCATAACCTGTACAAACTGCTATCAAAAAAAGAAAAGAAAAAAGAAGGGAAGATCTAAGTCCGTGCAGAACGTCACACCTCACATATTTAGAACACAATGAAGTCATTTGCTGGCCTCTGTTATTCACAGGGGACATATACTGAGCGTAATTCCTCTCCCCAAGCCGTCTTTTTGATGCTCCAGCCAAAGTGAAGCAGCTGCTCACGTATTACTCCTACAGTCCTTTGGGTAAAAGTACAGAGCTCAGTGTTTCCCAAAATGCTGCAGAATGTTAAAAGCGAGTCCTTGGGAGAATGTGTGAGTACGTTTGTGGGCTCTGTCCTATTTATCACTGTCAGCCCAGTGGTTCTGATCAATAGTGCTGAATAACAACAGTAAAAAAAACACGGTTATGGAAGCGCATTCTGGGATTATGACTCAGAGGTACGGTGTCTAATGGATTCATACTTTCACAGAGTTTTTAATCAATGGCCAGCTTTTCTGAGTGCTGGCTTCAAGGCTGAACTCGATGGATTACATGCAGACCTGGGGGAATATTTCTCCAATGAGCTTTTGAAACTCAAACTCAAAATCAAAAGCAGGTTTAGAAGAGGACAACTGGGTGGAGAGGAGACAAAGGGAAGGGGTGTTTGCACTGTAGCCCTTCCAGATAACAACAACATGGTAGCATTGGGGAAGCATCCCAGAAAAAAACCTAAAGCAGAATATATTCACCACTAATGCACTATTATGCGGGTGGCACTGTGGTCTAAACCACTGAGCCTAGGGCTTGCCGATTGGAAGGTTAGCAGTTTGAATCCCCGTGATGGGGTGAGCTCCCTTTTTTTTTTTTTTATAAATATTTATTTTGGTTTTATGTAATAAAACAAATATTACAATCAAACAAAACAACAGAAAAATACAGTAAAAAACAACATAACAAACACAGTATAGAAACATATAACAGAAAAAGTAAAAAAGAACAAAAATTAAAGAAAAATTAGTTTTTTAATTCTTATCTTTATAACCCTCTTTCCTGACTTCCTCACATCTCCCTTTCCTGCGTTCCCCTTTACTCAATCAAATTTAGCAGCTCCTTACCCTTTTTCAAATCTTAATCAATATTATACATTCCAACCTATTATGTCTTCTATTTCCCCTTTCATTTTAAATACATTATTGCATATTCTTTGTAACTTAATCCCTTATATCCTTTGTTTAGTTTCGACATAATTTTACTCTGGTCTTACCCTTTTTTCTTAAAACATTTTTACATATTTCTTTTTACTATGTCACTGATGCCATATTATCTTTATATCCAACATCATTTTAACATTCAAACATTTTGCAATGTTTTTGGAGATATTCTTTGAACTTCTTCCAGTCCTCTTCCACCGACTCTTCTCCCAGGTCTCGAATTCTGCCAGTCATTTCTGCCAATTCCATATAGTCTATCACTTGCATCTGCCATTCTTCCAGAGTGGGCAAATCTTGTGTCTTCCAATACTTTGCGATGAGTATTCTTGCTGCGGTTGTTACATACATAAAAAGTGTTCTATCTTTCTTTGGCACCATTTGGCCGACAATGCCCAGAAGGAAGGCCTCTGGTTTCTTAGGAAAGGTATATTTAAATATCTTTTTTAGTTCATTATAAATCATTTCCCAGAAAGCCTTAACCTTTGGGCATGTCCACCAAAGGTGAAAGAATGTTCCCTCAGTTTCCTTACATTTCCAACACTTGTTATCAGGCAGGTGATAAATTTTTGCAAGCTTGACTGGGGTCATGTACCACCTATAGATCATTTTCATAATATTTTCTCTTAAGGCATTACATGCCGTAAACTTCATGTCGGTGGTCCACAACTTTTCCCAGTCAGCAAACATAATGTTATGACCAATGTCCTGTGCCCATTTAATCATAGCTGATTTAACTGTTTCATCCTGAGTATTCCATTTCAACAGCAAGTTGTACATTCTCGAAAGTATCTTAGTTTTAGGTTCTAACAATTCTGTTTCTAATTTCGATTTTTCCACCTGGAAGCCTATTTTTTTATCCAAGTTAAAGGCCTGTCTAATTTGATAATAGTGTAACCAATCTCGCACTTTATCTTTTAGTTTCTCAAAACTCTGCAATTTCAATGTGTCTCGATCTTGTTCTAGTATCTCCCAATATTTCGGCCATTTGGCCTCCATATTGAGTTTTTTCAAAGCCTTAGCCTCCATAGATGATAACCACCTTGGGGTCTTGTTTTCCAGTAAGTCTTTATATCTTATCCAGACATTAAACACAGCTTTCCTGACAATATGGTTTTTGAATGCTTGATTAGCTTTTACCTTGTCGTACTACAAATATGCATGCCACCCAAAAGCATTATTAAACCCTTCCAAATCCAAGATATCAGTGTTCTCAAGAAGTAGCCAGTCTCTCAACCAGCAGAATGCTGCTGATTCATAGTACAACTTCATGCCTGGCAGGGCAAACCCCCCTCTTTCTTTAGCATCAGTCAGTATTTTGAATTTTATTCTGGGCTTTTTGCCCTGCCAGACAAATTTAGAAATATCTCTTTGCCACTTCCTGAAACAATCCATCTTGTCCACAATCTGTAAAGTTTGGAACAAAAACAACATTTTTGGCAATACATTCATCTTTATAGCAGCGATCCGGCCTAACAAGGAAAGCTTCAATTTTGACCAAATTTCTAGGTCTTTCTTGACTTCTATCCAACATTTCTCATAGTTATCTTTAAACAAATTCAAATTTTTAGCCGTCATGTTAATTCCTAGGTATTTCACTTTCTTAACCACAGTTAAGTCTGTCTCCTTCTGAAACCTTTCTTTTTCCATTATTGTCAAATTTTTCTCTAAAACCTTAGTTTTTTGTTTGTTCAGTTTAAAACCTGCCACATGACCAAATTCTTGAACCAATTCTAACATCCTTTTCGTACTAGATTCTGGCTCCTGTAATGTCAACACCAAGTCATCTGCGAATGCCTTAAGTTTATATTGTTTGGCTCCGACCTTAATTCCTTGGATCATCTGGTCCCTTCTAATCATGTTCAAAAGCACCTCCAGGACCGAAATAAATAACAATGGAGAGATAGGGCATCCCTGTCGTGTTCCTTTTTCTATTCTGAACTCTTCTGACACCACATTATTAACTATCAATTTTGCTTTTTGTTCTGAATAGATTGCTTCTATACCATTTTCAAACCCCCGTCCCACTCCCATTCCCTTAAGATTTTTCTTCATAAAATTCCAAGAGATATTGTCAAAGGCCTTCTCCGCATCAATAAAAATTAAAACTGCTTTTGTATTAATATTCGTTTGCAATAACTCCAAAATGTCAATAATGTTCCTTGTGTTATCAGAAAGATGTCTGCCTGGAAGAAAGCCTGCCTGATCTTTGTGTATCACTTCATTTAAAACTCTTTTTAGTCTGTTAGCTAAAATATCTGCAAAAAATTTATAATCCACATTTAAGAGGGATACGGGACGGTAGTTTTTGAGTTGTGTCTTTTCAGATTCAGATTTTGGTATTAATGTGATGAAAGCTTCTTTCCACGACTCCGGCGCCTTCTTTCCCTCCAGAATCTCGTTGCACACCTCCTTTAATGGTTGAATTAAATAGTCTTTCAAAGTCTTATAATACTTGGAGGTTAGTCCATCCGGTCCTGGAGATTTGCCTAGTTGCATATTTTGAATGGCACCTTCAATCTCCTGTTCTGTTATTTTATGATTTAATATTGTCTTATTTTCCTGAGATATTTTTTGTAATCCATTGGTTCTTATAAATTGGTCTATCTCAGTCTCATTCTGTGGCCCCTGAGTGTAAAGTTGTTTGAAGTATCTCTGGAAGCACTTTCTGATCTCCAAGGGATTCTGGATGTTTTTTCCTTCCACCTCAAGATTTGTAACCGTGTTCAACTTCTGTCTTTTTTTCAGCTGCCACACTAGCAGTTTCCCACATTTATTTGCTGATTCAAAAGTCTTTTGTCTCATTTGTTTAATTTTCCACTCAATTTCCTGATTTATCAATTTCAAATATTGTACTTGGTATAATTTAATTTCTCTCAGAATCTCCTGTGACTTTGGTTTCGATCTTAATTTTTTCTCTCCTTCTTTTATTTTCTCCAAAAATTTCTCTTTTTTCTCATTTTGAGTTCTCTTTTTTATAGCATTCTGTTGTATCAGAAATACCCTCATGACCGCTTTACTTGCGTCCCAGATTACTCTTTTTTTCACTGTAGTTCTCAAATTTACTTCAAAATAATCTCTCAAGGTCTTTTGGGCCTTCTTAACAATCTCTTGATCTCTTAGTAGGGTGTCATTCATCTTCCATCTGAAGGAACCAGTTAATGTTAACTTCATTTCCATCTTCACGGCGTTATGGTCGGAGCAGGTTTTGGGGCAGATTTCCACCTTTCTGGTCTTTGGTGCCAGTCCTCTAGTTATCCATATTTGGTCAATTCTAGTCCAGGTCATTTTGGCTTCAGAGAAGAAGGTCCCTTCTCTCCCTAGGGGATTTTTTGTTCTCCAAATGTCAATCAAGTCCATATTGTCAGTTAAGTCAAAGAAGGTTTTAGGTAGTCTGCCGTCTTTTGTGATGTTTTGTCCTTGTGCTTTGTCCATATTCGTAGACACCACCCCATTCATATTGCCCATCATAATAATATTGTTGTAGTCCATATGATCCAACATTGTCTCATGCAACTTCTTGTAAAATTCCGACTTCCCCTCGTTTGGTGCATAAATTCCTAAAATCAAAATTTTTTCTCCTTGTATTTGAATTTCAATTGCCACAATTCTTCCTTGCTCATCTTTAAAAAGGAACTTTGGTGATAGGCTCTCTTTTGCGTAGATAACAACCCCTCTCTTCTTCACTTTGTCAGATGAAATAAATTCTTGGCCTAGCCTCTTGTTGATTAAAACCTTCCGATGGAGCCTAATCACGTGCGTTTCCTGTAAACAAATTAAGTCCAATTGTTCCTTTTTAAAAATATGAAAGATCTTCTTCCTTTTCTGAGGGGAGTTACAACCGTGAATATTCCAGCTTAATAGTTGCAGAGTCATGTTGCAGTATATCTATTTTCCTCCTACTGCTCCCAAAAGTTCTTCTCCTTTTGGCGGTGGTGTCACTTTCTCCTGCACGTCAAGACCCAAAGGCTCCCGTTGTTCGGTCCCAGCTCCTGCCAACCTAGCAGTTTGAAAGCACGTCAAAGTGCAAGTAGATAAATAGGTACCACTCCGGTGGGAAGGTAAACGACGTTTCTGTGCGCTGCTCTGGTTCGCCAGAAGCTGCTTAGTCATGCTGGCCACATGACCCAGAAGCTGTACGCCAGCTCCCTTGGACAATAATGCGAGATGAGCACCGCAACCCCAGGATCAGTCATGACTGGACCTAATGGTCAGGTGTCCCTTGCAAGTAGATAAATAGGTACCACTCTGGAGGGAAGGTAAATGGCGTTTCCGTGTGCTGCTCTGGTTTCGCCTGGCAACCCCAGAGTCATTCGCGACTGGAGTTAACTGTCAGGGGTCCTTTACGATTATTGTGTCAACTAGGGATGCCATATTTCAAACAGTGAAAATCCAGACAGAAAAGCTGTTTGCCAAACTGCTCTCTGAAGCTCCTCCCCTCCTCCATTAAAGCTTGCTGCTGCCATATTTAACAGAGTGCTCCAGAAAGGGGTTTGCTGAACTGCCTTCCTGCCATTCTGTCATCATGCTTGTGTTGGTGTAGCCACCTGCTGGTGATCAGAAAAATTGCAGCATGGC
The DNA here is from genome assembly GCF_964252035.2 of Podarcis erhardii. NCBI lineage: Eukaryota > Metazoa > Chordata > Lepidosauria > Squamata > Lacertidae > Podarcis > Podarcis erhardii. The sequence goes on from NC_138507.1 coordinate 94,006,142, forward strand.
GGCAGCCTAACATTTATATGTATATAGGAAGACATACAGGCACAACTTGGAATTATACAGGGATTAGTAGTTGCATACACTTGATAGCAAACAAAAATTTGCTGCTGCCTAATGTGTGAAATAGGTGCTAGAAGACCCATTGGTGTGGGGCCTAACACAACCAAAGTATGTTCATTATAGGGTTGCCATATATCAGAAAGTGAAAATCTGGATAAAAAGGTTTTTTTAGGGGGCAAAGTTGTTGAGCTTTTTGTCCAAGTTGTTGGGCTTTTTTTTTGCAAAACTTCCAGAAAAAAGTAAGTTTTTTGGCTGTTTTTAAGAAAATTGGCAACCCCCCCCACTTGGCCATAAGCCCGAATTTCCCTGGTCATTTAGAATGGACACAACAAATTCTGCCTGGATGCCATTTTAGGGATCAAGATCCTGGCGATGTCTGGGATTTTCCGGACTTATGGCAGCCCTAATTAACAGGACTGAAAGAGTTAATCAAGAAGAATCATTATATGGTTCGCTTAGAAAGAACTGCTGAAATTTCCTGCTGTTGGCATAGAAATCATTAGTAAGCTCATGCAAAAAGAAAAAAAATGGAGTGGTGGTTGGCTATGCAGATTTGTTTTTTGAAAGCATTACAGAAATCAGTGGACAAAATGTCTGGGCCTGGGGCATTTACACATTGCATATCCTTAATTGTATTAAACACTTCAGAGGCATCTGATTATCTCACAGCTCCACCATCTGCTCTAGAAATTTATGCAAGCTATACTTGACGAGAGAAAAGGCAATTGCTCTGCAGTCGCAAGCACAGGCCCTTCGGCTGTTCTGGAATGGGAAGGACTTTGCTGAAGATGGGATGTGGGTCGAGAGAAACAGAAGGCATTTGGAACTCATTAGTTTTGATTAATCAGGCTAAAAGATAGCAGTTCCTTTCGCACTCTGTGTTAAAACCCTTACCATTTTTCTTTAAAGAGAAATTATGACTTTGAACAACTAATTCAGCAAGGCTAATGTGGCGATTATTCAGGTTGCATAACATTCTCTGCTTCCTTCTCGTTTAGGCCTAGTTCTAGGATTTCATACAATAACCTTCCAGATACCCACTTCCAAGTAGCAAGTCTGCTACTTTTTTGTCCGCTTCGCTACCTATGGCGGATGCGCCATCAAGAGCCAGTGTGGTGTAGTGGTTAGAGTGTGTGATTTCGGGCTAGTCACTGTCTTCTAAGCCTAGCCTACCTCACAGGGTTGTTGTGGAGATTAAATGAGATGAGGGGAACCATGTATGCCACCTTGAGCTCCTCGGAGAAAAAGGTGGGATATATAAATGCAATAAGTAATGATAAAATAATACATTCCCAGCAAGTGATATTCAGAGGCAGAACACAGCCATTTTGGCTCGTTCTATCTCCAATTTAGGTGCGATTTATATCTGCAATATAGGCATTGCATTAAATTATCTTTAGTGATCTAACCAGATGGCTTTTATGTGATTCACTTTCTATCACATTTAATTAAACATGCATCTCACTAATACCTTAATATAGTAGCTTGATACTGAAAAATGTGCAAGGACTTGATTTTATTAAACCAACTTTGCTATTCACTGTATATTTTATATTGTAAACCTGAACTAAAATATTCTCAAAAAATATAAAAACAGTGCCCTTTCGCTTTCAGGTTCAACAGTTAAAATGTGCTCTCATTAATCAAGTAAAGCATTAGTTCATATGTCCAACTATTAAACCAGTGAAAGCTAGCAACCTGGGAATATGGTAAGCATTTATATATTTTAAAATGTATTAATCACCTTTCTGTTGAAACGGCAATAAAAGCCCAGAACAATATTAAAACAAACACATTAAATGATATGGAGAGAGTACTTCCACAGAGTTGGTAGTGCAGAAATGAGAGGAATGGGATCTTTGGCAAACATGACTTTTCTGTTATAGGTAAGTTTAATGTTACGTGTATTGTTATGTGCATTGGTACACTCATACAGGTGGCCGGCGAATGTTCTTTGAACGTGTGTGGGGTGGGAATTCAGGAACTAAACCCCCTCTAGTGGCATCCGCCTGTCCAGGACACGAGCAGAAACATTCCAAAGGCACATTTTTATTGGCTGGGCCAATCAGCTGTCAAGCTTTTCCTGTACAGTGGTGCCCCGCAAGACGAACGCCTCGCAAGACGGAAAACCCGCTAGACGAAAGGGTTTTCCGTTTTGGAGGCGCTTCGCAAAACAAATTTCCCTATGGGCTTGCTTCGCAAGACGAAATGTCTTGCGAGTTCCTGCGGGTTTTTTCCCCTCCCCCCTTTTCCTAAGCCGCTAAACCGCTTATCAGCTGATCCGCTAAAAGCCGCTAAACCGCTAATAGCGCTAATCCGCTAAGCTGTCAATGGGCTTGCTTCGCAAGACGAAAAAACCGCTATACGAAGAGCCTCACGGAACGGATTAATTTCGTCTTGCGAGGCACCACTGTATTCTGCAAGCTGCTTTGTAGATCCTTTCTCAGCAGTTGGCTGGGCTGGGTGACTGATTGGGGTAGTAAAGTCTCGACGACATTTACAGGTTTATATTAAGCTGCATTCAAACAGATTGCTCTATAAAAAGTGACACCGCAAACATAAATAAAATGCAATCCCTACTCCTCTTGGCAGGGCAAGCTGAAACGTGCCTTATATGCAACATGGAGAAGACAGGCTTGGATATGCATGTTCCAAGCTGGTAGTGTGAAGTTTTAAGGGAGAAGTCCAGAGACGAGGGACAAAGGATGGGTGTTCTCATTATTGCAGCACCATCCTCTGTTTATGTATCAGGAAAGCGGCAGTTATCCCACCTCCGGCATACCTGGAGACACTGATATAAATTTATGCTCAGTACCGTAATAGGAAAAGAGAAAGCTGCTTTACACCAAACAAGCTGTTCCATCTATAATTTTATTGGCCCATCTATAAATTTATTAATTAATCCATTGATCAATCAATCAATTAAATGTATATATTAATTAAATATATATACAGTGTTACCTCGGGTTACATAAGCTTCAGGTTACATACACTTCAGGTTACAGACTCCGCTAACCCAGAAATAGTGCTTCAGGTTAAGAACTTTGCTTCAGGATGAGAACAGAAATCGTGCTCCGGCGGCGCGGCGGCAGCAGGAGGCCCCATTAGCTAAAGTGGTGCTTCAGGTTAAGAACAGTTTCAGGTTAAGAACAGACCTCTGGAACAAATTAAGTACTTAACACGAGGTACTACTGTACTGCCTATCTGAGGATCACAGGAATAGTGTCCAATACAAAAACACAAAAATTTGTAACGTAGTAACAGACAAAAACAATACCCTTCTGGTATCTATCTACCTTGACAGGCAACTGCTGTTTGAGATGCTGAGCTCTCCCTAGAACTCACCTGGCTCTGATTCTGCCTTCTCCCAACAAGCTGATTTTGCTGGTTGTTCAGGTTGTGCACTTCAGACCAGTTCCTCAGGATCTGCAAGCAATTAAACCAAATTCACTTCTGTTTAATTTCTAACAAGGGCTATACTGTTATTTGCAGAGGGTTGGAGGGAAATCAAGCATCTTCTCTGTTGTTTTAATTTTGTGCTATGTTCTGCCTCTACCATAACTTTCTTTGCTTTCCTTTTGGGATCTTTCCCCCACTTTTGTTTGAGCTGATTAACCAAGAAGGGTTACACGCACAACACCAACATCACAACATCAGCTTCTTACTGGGTTGCAACAAAATGGTTTTCTAGTCCAAGACCTGCATTTGACATTTCAGATTTAATTGTCTACAAAACTGACCATCCAGTCATTACTGAGGACACTGAAGTACTAGGGAGTTAGTCCCATTGAACACAGTGGTTTTTAGTTATGAGTAAACACATAGAAAACTGTGCTTTTGGTGCTTATACAGGTATGGATCAGCAGTTAATGTTTAAAAAGGTGATTGCTTTCCTAATTTTTCAAATCACAAGATGTAGATTTTGCTAGATGTTAATTCTGCAGCTATGAGACCACCAGTGTATCGCAATGAAAAGAGCAATAAGTAATAACAGTGAGCTTTTATATATATAAAAACCTTTAGGTGGCCTGCAGGCCAGATTTGGCATCAAAATGAATTTAATTTGGTCCCTGTAGCCTTATCAGAATTTAATCAAGGTTTAGCCAAAGATCTGGCAGCAATTTTAGTTGGAATAGCAAGAGAAAGGAAATAGTTGATAGCTGACTTAGGATTCTTCCTCAGAACTAAATTTCTCCTGCAAATATGCTCAGTTCCAAAAATGTATGCAGCTTCACAAACTGCGGCATTGTATTAGTGTCCAAAGCAGATATACTGACCCAGGTGTTTAGCATGAGGATGGATGTTGATCTGTAAAATAGGTGACAGATGTTGCTCCATACTGATTGGCTTCCAAAGAATTGCTTCATGTGGTTATAGATCACAGGTGGTGGTCACTTCCTCCTAAGGAACCCACTACTTCTCCTTATTGATCAGTTCTTCCCTGTTGGTGAGGATAAGTAAGTCGGGCCAGAGACATTTTGGCACCTAAGGTGAACCACAAAATGGTGGCCCTTCCTCGCCAGTTAAGAAGGGATGAATGAAGATCAACATGAGGACCAAAGGGGTAATAAAGATCTGCATTTGAATCTTCTGCCCCTGTGGGTCCTGCTGCCTGAGGCGGTTGCTTCACCTTGCCTTATGGGTGGGCCAGCCTAGAGGATCCAACTAAAGTTTACTCAGAATAAGCCAGTTAAAATCATCAGTAGGATTGGAATATCACTTGTAGTTTAAGGGTGAATTCTGGATACATAAAAGATTTGGACTATCATAAAAGATGCAGAAAGAAATGATGAATAGTAGGACCTACAAAGAGAAGGATGGAGATTCCTTGGAATCTTGTTTTTATGATTTATGTTTGATATATCTTTGTAAAATTGTAATTTGAAAAACAGGCCTATTGAAATTAATGGCCCTAACTTAGGCAGGGCTGGATGGAGCCAGTGCTCAGAGAGATTGAAGAGGCCTATGATGTTCTCAGAACCTATTCCCACATTGTCCTGAAATAGGTGCCTTCTCTTTTAGGAACAGAAACTGAAAACCACATGTAGAAGACTGAAGGCCCCATAAGAAATTCTGGGGTGAGGGCAGCGTCAGGGAGTAAGTGTTGCGGAAATGCAAAGGGAAGAAAGGGGATGTCAAACCCCTCAGGTGAGTCTTTTCTGTGCTTCTGCGGCATGTCCTTGGAGAACCCTAACTCATGCACTCATCCAGAGTAGGTAAAGGAAGACTTTGTCAGTGTGATTATAATGACTTTGAAAAATTCGCCCTGAAGCAAAGGAATCTTAATTGGGTAGAGCCATGTCAGATGGGTAGAGTTTGGAGACTACCAATTGTGAGAGGGATTGGAAACTTCTTCTTGGGGTGGACTTCTCTGTAATCACTGTCCACCAAATTTCAGAGGGTGGAGACACTCAGCGATTGGCCTCCAAGGATGCCCTTCGTAAACAGGCAGATCCATGCAGAAACAGGCCCTTTAATCTGCACAATATTTAAGAGCAAAAAATTCCACCATGTCTACTGCATATAACAAATTTTAAAATCTTGCATACAACCCAATTATTCCCACTAGCAAAAGTTATGAAAAAATGTCTTCCATTATAAAGGCATGAGAGCAGACAATCATATGGCACGATCTGGAAACAGAAAGCATTCTCATTTTCTTAACATTACTCTGTTGGCAACAGTTGCAGCATTAAAACAAAACACAAAGGAATACTTAGGGATGCAAACTATAATTCACAAGGACAGCTTTGCAAAAGTTGGCAGCGGCTGTGCAGTACATCTGAGTGGCATGTAATTCAATATATGTGTGCGTATACAAATCTGAGTGAGGACTTGAACTCGGCTCTTGCTGATCCTAGGTAGACACACTGCTAGCCACCATATGATGTTAGCATTCAGTATCACAGAGTCAAAAGGTATATTGTCAGCCCGCCCCCCCTTTAACCTAATTGGCCTGCAAATTTGCAAAGTGGTGCCAGGAGAGAGCAATTTGCAGTGGGAGAAATGCTGCAAAAATAAGAGTTCCTTTCTTTCTGCAGCTCTCCCTCACAACTCCTTTTCCCCCAGCTAGAGTTCTGGACCCATGTTTCTCAAAGAAGAACTTGCATACCCTCCAACAATCCTCCAATGAAAATAGGGACATCCCATTCCATCATGATAATTTTTCTATTTATACCCCACACATCTTACTGACTGGGTTGCCCCAGCCACTGTGGGCAGCTTCCAACATATATAAAAACATAATACAACATTATACATTAAAAAAAACTTCCCTATACAGCATTGCCTTCGGATGGCTTGGGGGTTGGATAACATTTCTCCAACATTTCTCCAATGAAAACAGGGATGTCCTATGGAAAAGCGGGACATTCAGAATCAAATCAGAAACTGGGACAGCTTCTCTAAATTAGGGACACCCCTGGAAAACAGGGACACTTGGAGGGTCTGAACTTGGTTGCTTGATGTTAGTTCCCAGGTCTCTGTTCTTATCTCTCTTGCAGCTCTGAGCTGTTTCTGCTGTGGTACTCTCTCTCACAGCCCAACCAACTGCCTCTTAAAGCTCTTTTGTATATTACTTCAGACACACCTGAATGTCAGCCTTTGGTGCTCTGAAAAAAGGCTCAATTCTGTGCAGAGGTAAAGGGACTGTGATCATTAGGTCCAGTCGTGACTGACCCTAAGCATGACTAAGCCGCTTCTGGTGAACCAGAGCAGCGCACGGAAACACCGTTTACCTTCTACTTGCACTTTGATGTGCTTTCGAACTGCTAGGTTGGCAGGAGCAGGGACCAAGCAACGGGAGCTCACCCCGTCGCAGGGATTTGAACCGCTGACCTTCTGATCGGCAAGTCCTAGGCTCTGTGGTTTAACCTGCCACCCGCTTCCCTTCTCTGTGCAGAGAGCTGAGCAAAAAGGGTCTCCCATAAATCACCATCCTATTGGAGAGTAGTGAAATTGGGCAGCTGGCATTTCATCAGATATTCTCCGTACCTGTGTATGGGTGGCAGTGGTGGCCAGTGGGGTGGGGCACTGCCATAGAATTGGCCTTCTGGGTGCGGTGTCACGGCTAGGATGGTGTGGGACACGTGCTCTGGCCGAACCAATCTGATACTCTCACTGGTGTGCCTCAGTCACCCCAACTTTGCTGCCACCTTGCCCTACCCCTGTCTTGTCCCGATATGTAACAACAGTGTCACCTCAGTGACATCGCACTGTGCCAATTCCTCCTGGGGTGTGAATTCTTAAACAGCCCTCAAAAAGAACAACTCCAAGGAACTTCTCTACTGAGAAATTTTGGCTCAGTTTAATACTGAATGAAACCATGGGCTTGGAGGAGGACTGGAATGTGTAGGAGCCGAGCCCTGATGCTTCCTTCAGCAATATTCAAATATATTGCTGTGCATTCACTGTCATGCCCCAAATTCACTGCCTTATTGACAGGTGGCAAAATTGGCACTGTGCGTGTGCATTGCTATATATTCTCCAAGCCCTCCCTCTGCAAATTCTCTTAACAGTTCAGGGGGTGCACAAGAAATAAAATTCTTGGTTAATTTCTTGGAAATATTTTTTTATTTATTTTTTGTCTCAGCTCTAGTTCAAGAGCAAATGAAAACAGCCTATAGAGACAAACTGCTTTGTGTGCAGTGACCTTTCCTCCTGTTGATTTCCTTTCTACTACAAGTGACATTTTCGCTTATGTTGTCTTTGGCTCTTTCATGCGGAGAAAAACCAGTGATGCAGACTGAGAAACCCATAAAATAGATTTCCATGAGGACGGATGGCATGGTCGCACCTTACTTTTCTTTCTTTTCTGAGCTGTCACCAAAATCCCACTTGACATCTACACTTCCATACTGTGGGAATGTTCTGGGGTGCAGGAGAGGATATATTGACTAATTATATCCTTATCCAACTTGTGCTAACAAGTTCCCAAAATATCAGCAGAGTTTATAGACATTCCCCTTTAAGTTCGCAACGGTAACGCTTGCACAGGTTCGCTAGAACCTCTATAATAATTACTCTGGTAATTTCCCCTTTGTTCCCTCTTAAAATACAAGACACGACACAGTCTTTATAAAAGTATAAAAGAGTTTACTCACGTTCTGTTCACAATATGATCCCAGAAGGTAGGCAGGCTTAAAAAGGTTACATGCAGTTAGAATCTATCTTGTAGCAAGATAGTACTGTCCTCTCTTGGCTGGGAGCCAAGAGGGCATGTTGCTCCTTCAGAAGATGAAGATGGCAAGAGGCAAGAGGCAAGAGGCAAGAGAGAGAGTGGCTGCCTGCCCTGTGCTTTTATCATTACCTGCACAGGTGAGGCCACACCCACCTCTGGTCACATGCGGAGGAAGTCCGTCCCCAGGAAGTTTACCTGCTTGCTGGACAGACATCCCTCCCCATGTTCTAACATGTACACTCTAGGAATGTTGTCATTGACTGCTCCTGTGTTTACATCCCACATACCCCTTCTCAGGCAATACAACATTATACAAAACATAAACAACTTTATTCAACCACCCAGAGTCCCAGCTTGACACGTAGATTCTGGAAACTCTCTCTTGGTAGGGGTTTCGTCAGGATGTCAGCAGTCATCTCTTGGGTGCTGCAGTAGGATAGTTCCACAAGTCCATCCTGGATCATCTGGCGTATGTAGTGGTATTTAACCCCAATGTGTTTTGTTCTGGCCAGGAACTTCTCACTCTGCGTCAGCTTCAGGCAACTTTGATTGTCCTCTAGCAAGCTGACAGGCCCTTTTCTCACCAACCCAAAGTCCTTTATGAGTTGATCAAGCCAGGCGATCTCTCTGCAGGCTTCTGTTGCTGCAACGTATTCTGATTCTGTGGAAGATAATGCTACACAGCTCTGTTTATAACTGCCCCATGAAACAGGTCCATCACCAAACATGAAAACATGACCACTTGTTGATTTATAATCAGCATTATCCCCAGCCCAATCCGCATCAGTATACCCAACCAACTTAGGGTCTCTGACGGCTGGTAACCTTAATTTACAATTCATGGTACCCTTCAAATATCGCACCACCCTCTTTACACCTGCCCAATCATGCTCAGTGGGAGAATTCACTTTTCTGCTAAGAATCCCCACAGCATTAGCTAAGTCAGGTCTACATGTGGTAACTAAATACAAAAGTTTACCAATCGCCGACCTGTAGTCATTGTTGTCTGGCAACTGCTTCGAATCCTGCTGATTCTTCAGGAAGTCAGTAGCCATCGGTGTAGCAACTGGATGTGCGTCTTGCATCTGCATGTGCTCAATTAGCTCGTGGATCTTCTGTCTTTGGCTGAGAAGAAATGAGCCGTCCTCTTCTCTTTCCACCTGGATCCCGAGGTAGTACTGGACATCTCCTAGCTCCTTGACCTCCACCTCTTTGCTAAGGTGTTTTACTATCTGTGTATAGTCTTTCTCACTTGCTGTGGCAATAATCAGGTCATCAACAAAAGCTAAGATATATGAGAATTGTCCATTATTTGACTTACTGTACAAGCACTTATCAGCGTCACCTTGCTTGTACCCAAGTTGCATCAGCATTTTATGCAACTTCTGGTTCCAGGCTCTAGCAGCCTGTTTAAGTCCGTAAAGTCCTTTCTGGAGTTTGCACACTAAATGTGCCTCATGTGGTTTTACAAAACCTTTGGGCTGTTTCATATAAATTTCTTCAGAAATCTGCCCATGTAGAAAAGCGGTAGCAATGTCTATGTGTTTCACTCTCATTTTCTTGGAGGCTGCAATGCTCAGAAGCATTCTTACGCTGCTGTACCTCACAGTTGGTGCAAAAACTTCATCGTAATCTTCACCAAAACGCTGTGAAAATCCCTGTGCTACAAGTCTAGCTTTGTAGCGCTGCACTTCTCCTTCTGACCCCTTCTTAACCTTGAAAACCCATTTACTGCCAATGGCCTTCTTACCGGGAGGCAGCTCAGTGAGTGTCCAGGTCTTGTTCTGATGCAGTGCATCCATCTCCTCCTGCGCGGCCTTCCTCCAGAGACTGGCTTCTGCAGCTGGCATCTCCTGTATCTCTTCCCAAGTGGAAGGTTCCTGTGGAAACGCCGACCCTGCAAAGTAGGACAACCGTAATGGTGGGACACCTTTGTTGGTTCTGGACGAGCGCCTGACCTCTGGTTCTGCGACCGCATCAGCTTCCTCATCCTCCTCCAACGCAGGCATGTCCCCATCTGAGTCCTCCTCTTCGTCTCTGGTGCCGCCAGGGTTCTGGTCCTCTGCGTCGCCTGTAGGGGGTGCTGTAACACTCGAAGGCAGATTAGTACTTTGTGGAGTCTCAAAAGGGAAATATACAAATTCTTGAGTCCTTTCTGACTCATCGGAAGAATCCACAACAGTGTTCTTAGTGTCTACTTTTCCATATTCATCAAAATAAACCGCATGGTATGCATTTGTCTTACCAGTTTGTAAGTCCATAATTCTATATCCTTTGCCTCCAGAGGCGTATCCCACAAGGATACCTGCTTTTGCCCTGGAGTCAAGCTTGTGTCTGTGTTCCTTGGGCACGTGGAAGTAACACGGACTTCCAAACACACGTATGTGCGACAGATTGGGAGCTTTCCCATGCCAAAGTTCAAATGGTGTGCGCTCTGCACCTTTAGTTGGCAGTCTATTCTGCAAATAGACCGACGTGTACACTCCTTCGGCCCACAGCTTCTGTGGCAAACATGCATCCTTTAGCATGCACCTTGTCATGTCCATAATGGACCTAAACTTTCTCTCAGCTATGGCATTCTGCTGTGGTGTGTAAGGAATTGTGGTTACGTGTGCAATTCCTTCCTTGGCCAGGAGAGCCTGCATTTCATTTGAGCAGTACTCACCTCCATTGTCGCTCATTAGCACAGCTGGAGCTCTTTGGAATTTATTCTTGACCATGGCAATGTATTCCTGGAGGTTGTCCACTGTCTCACTCTTCTCTTTGAGAAAATATACAACACAAAATCTTGAAAAGTCATCCAGAAATATTAAAATATATCTATTCTTTCCCAGTGAGGGAACATTCATGGGTCCACATATGTCAGTGTGCACTATGTCAAGCACTTTGTTGCTTCTTTGCTCTGCACAACGTGGAAATGAAGGTTTTACAGCCTTCTCAGTAATACAGCTTATGCACTTTGCTGGAGCTTTGTCGCTCTGCTTTACCTGCAAACCTCTTACAAGATCTCTTTTCTGTAGATCCAGAATGACGTTGGTGTCTCTATGTCCAAGCCTTCTGTGCCATAGGTCCAGATCTGCTTCATCCTTCTGGCTGGAATGTGCCACTTTTGCAGACTGATTCTCTGAAACATCAAGCTCATATACACCATTGATTAGCTTTGCTTGAGCAAACACTTTGCCATTTCTAGTCACTTTACATTCTCCATTTCCAAATGTGATCTGGAAACCTTTCTTGTCCAAAGTGGACACGCTGATTAAATTGCAGCTCAGCTCTGGTACATACAAAACTCTAGAGATTGTGTTCTCAATGCATTCATTATTTATATTGCATTTCAGCCTCATGGAACCTGCACCTTTTGCTTTAACAATGTTGCCATCTGCAATTTCAATTTCAGATCCTTCTTCATCATTTATCTCATTAAAACAGTCCTTTTTATATGAAAAATGCGAACTCGCTCCAGAATCAATTATCCATTTATTACGTCTATTCTCACGATTCTGGACAGTTAAATTCCTTTCTTGCAGTAGCCATGTGCACTCACATTTCCCCTTCTTTTCTCCTTTTGGCTGAAAGGGGTGGGGTTTCTTGGCTTTAGGAGCCCTGCAATTCTTTGCAATGTGTCCTTCTTTGTTACAATTGAAACAAATCACTTTCTTTGGCATCTCTTTGGACTTTGTACATTGCCTAGATGCATAACTGCTGTCCTTGCTTCTAGCATTTCTCACTGGAGATTCAGCTCTATCTCTGCATTCTTCTTTTAAATAACCAATCAAGTCTTTAAAAGTCAGACCTTGTCTATGATCCATCAAACTTACAAATGCGCTAAAGCGTGGTCCAAGTGATGATAACAAAAATGCTATCTTTGTATCTTCATCAAAAGCTTTGGGAGTCAAATCAATTCTTTGAATAATCTCAGTGAACTTGTTGATGTGCTCTGTGAATTCCTCTTTTGAATTCATCCTCACTCTGGTTAATTTACACACCAAGTTTCTGAAGCAGTTTATGCTAGATTCTCCATACACGCGCTCAATATCTCTTAAGATTTGAGATGCATCATCTGTACTATTTATTAATGATAGCTGCTCATCACGAAGTCCACTCAAAATTATGTGTCTAGCTTCGCTGTTCATGCGTTTCCAAGCACTTATCTTGGCTAAAGCTTCCTCAGACGATCCCGTAGGTTGAGGGTTTAAAGCTTCCAAAATGTGCTTATAATCTAAACATGCTATCAAGCGCTGCTTCCAGTGCATGAAATTGTGTTCATTCAGCACAGGCATTCCTAGCTTTGCATCACTATCAAAAGCTGCTCTAGCCATCTTAAAATCCAAAAATTTGAAAATTCTTCAAAATTTCAAAATTTCTCAAAATTTTAAAATCAAAATCTCAAAAATCTCAAAATTCAAAACAAATCTTCACTGCCTTGGGTCACTGTGAACTCTGAGGGAAGGGGGGGGGGGTTGCTCAATCCCCACTGCACAATGGAACAAAGGACCATGTGCTTACCAGGAAGTTAACTCAGAAAAATACTACTCAAAATCACAATCCAACGCAATCCTTCAAAAATACGCAGAAATATGCAATACTGGGCCCATAACCCTTTGTGGGAATGTTCTGGGGTGCAGGAGAGGATATATTGACTAATTATATCCTTATCCAACTTGTGCTAACAAGTTCCCAAAATATCAGCAGAGTTTATAGACATTCCCCTTTAAGTTCGCAACGGTAACGCTTGCACAGGTTCGCTAGAACCTCTATAATAATTACTCTGGTAATTTCCCCTTTGTTCCCTCTTAAAATACAAGACACGACACAGTCTTTATAAAAGTATAAAAGAGTTTACTCACGTTCTGTTCACAATATGATCCCAGAAGGTAGGCAGGCTTAAAAAGGTTACATGCAGTTAGAATCTATCTTGTAGCAAGATAGTACTGTCCTCTCTTGGCTGGGAGCCAAGAGGGCATGTTGCTCCTTCAGAAGATGAAGATGGCAAGAGGCAAGAGGCAAGAGGCAAGAGAGAGAGTGGCTGCCTGCCCTGTGCTTTTATCATTACCTGCACAGGTGAGGCCACACCCACCTCTGGTCACATGCGGAGGAAGTCCGTCCCCAGGAAGTTTACCTGCTTGCTGGACAGACATCCCTCCCCATGTTCTAACATGTACACTCTAGGAATGTTGTCATTGACTGCTCCTGTGTTTACATCCCACACATACAACCACTCAAAGTGTGTGTGGGGTTGGGGGAGGGGGAGTTCGCTAAAGGGCACAAGAGACTGGGCATCGAAAACAGTAACAACTGATAAGGTAAACCAGGTTTTCATCTTCTTCTAGAGCAAGAGTGGGGAACCTCTGTCCTGGGGGTCCAATTTGGCTCGCAAGGCCATTTCCCCCCAAACCATGCCCACCTGTCAATCACACCAGTTGATGGGCAAGGGGAAGGGGTCAATCCCCTTGGGTGCCGCTTTGACAGTGCATTCCGTGTGGGAAAGAGCAAGATATCGGATCAACTGATAAAAATATATTGAGAAATATGAGTTAAGGCTTTCCTAATGGAAAAGGGTCCTCAAGCTCAAGTGGCTCAATGGGTCAGTGTGTCTGACTGCTAACCAGAAGGTTGGTGGTTTAAGTCCACCCAGGGACAGCTGTGGACAGGATCCCTGCGTTGCTGGGGGTTGGACTAGATGACCCTCAGGGTCCCTTCCAACTCTTTGGTTCTATGGTACTCAAAAGAAACGGCAATATGTTGTGGTAGTTTTGCCACCTGCTGCAGGCATTTTCATGGCTGGCCAGAAGAGGGAGCACATGTTCCATCCTGTCCTTTCCTTATTATTACTGCAGCTGTCTGAGCACTTCTGCAATCATTACCAGTGCTTTCTCCCTAGTTGTTAACAGTAAGTGCCACATTTTTTACCCCCCCCCCAAAGGGTGCTTGTACTGCATACCCTTGAATACCCCCTGAAAAAAAGAGCATTGATCATTAGCATGCCTGTTGTACAAAAGGTATTTCAGGGCTACATCATTCCTAGTTTAGAGATGGGAAATTAAGGGAAAGGTTGCTGTTACTACCTTTGTCATCTTCTCAAATTATGCTGTTGGGTTAGAATTGCTGGCTCTGAATGGGAGTTCTTGGAAGGGCTGTAGCTCAGTGTTAGAATACAGGCCTTGCATGCAAAATGTTCCAGACTCAGTCCCTGGCATCTCCGGGCAAGACACCTTTCTGACACTTCAAGGAGCAGCTGCTAGTCAGAATAGACAATATTGAGCTAGATGGATCAATGGTCTGACTTAGCATAAGGAAACCTCTTCTGTTCCTACCAATATGGATCTATTTGCATTCATCAGCCTGCTGGCTGCTCAGAAACTGTGAGAGAAATGCAGCAAACTCATCAAATTGTTGCAGGCTTTAGTGATGCTGGAGTGCAAGATGAGCCTTATTCCGTTGACTGATGGTGTCTGTAGAATCCTGAGATTTCCTGCTAATATATATTTTTTAACCCCCCCCCATATTACTATTAAAAAACCCAAAGCAAAACAAAAGACTTAATTAAAAAAAATATGAAAACTGATTTTATGTAGCTTCAGGTAACAAGATCAGGATCAAGCAATATAATCCTCAGAATATAATACAAGCGCTGTAACACAGAGGAAGAGTGAAGGTTTGCTATGGTTTACAATGAAAGTCAGATTCTGTCCCACCAAGTGATTTACAGTGGAAACATTACATGAGCTTGACAAATCAGTACTTGAGATTCGGATATCTGATAAGGCCAAGGCAGGGCTGACAAATTCCAGATGCCAGGATGTAAAGTGTAGGAAGTTTAGACTTCATGTTTGTCCACATCAAAAATTCATCTCACGGCACAGAGGGATTGGCATTCATTGGCACTGAATGGAGCGCAAACGTTGGTCACTGCAATGTTGCCAAAATTGGCATTTGCCTTGCTTGGGGGAAAAAACAGTTTGTAATTCTCTGCTGCCTTTATGGATGAAGCAACATGTTCTGAGAAGTGCTCCAGCCTGGAAAATAAACAGAGGTTCTGGCAATGGTGGCAGTTGTCTATTGGAATTGGTATGGTGTAATGCAGGAGGTCAACAGTAGGTGGAGCCAGGGCCAATGATAAGCAAATCCCATTCAAGCCTTGTTCCCATCCTCCTCCCTGCTGAGTTCTTCAAGGGTTCCTCTGAGACCAGGGAGGAGGAAGCTGACAGCCAGGGACGACCTCTGGGGTTAGTCAGGAGAAGGTTGGCTGAGGGCAGACTGAGATTGGTGGGACAGTGACCCATTGCCCTAATAGACTGGGCTCTCCTGGGTTCTGGGAATGCACAGATCAGCAAAGCGTTATGGAACATGTCGTTTCCTGGGCGGTCTGATTTCCCTACCGAATACTGAGAAACCCTTGGAAACTACAGTGACTCTGGTGCACAGGAGGCTGCTTTTGGTTTTCTAAGGACCAGGAAGGGATGGGTGTCTTGCAGAGGGGAATCCTGGTCAGTCACCACTGCAACATTGCAGTATGTAATGTTTGGGCAAAGAGAAGCCAGTGGCAGAGTCAGGCTCGAAAACTGAGGCTTTGAAAGGGAAGGGGTGTTTGCTCCCATCCTTCCCAGGGAAGATGTGAAGAGCATGGTGGGTTTCCAAGAAGAAGAAGAAAAAGAAGAATTTGGCTAACATTCTCCTTTCCCTTCCTCCCCCACAGCAAACACTCTGTGAGGTGAGTGAGGCTGAGAGACTTCAGAGTGTGGGAATGTTCTGGGGTGCAGGAGAGGATATATTGACTAATTATATCCTTATCCAACTTGTACTAACAAGTTCCCAAAATATCAGCAGAGTTTATGACATTCCCCTTTAAGTACGCAACGGTAACGCTTGCACAGGTTCGCTAGAACCTCTGTAATAATTACTCTGGTAATTTCCCCTTTGTTCCCTCTTAAAATACAAGACACGACACAGTCTTTATAAAAGTATAAAAGAGTTTACTCACGTTCTGTTCACAATATGATCCCAGAAGGTAGGCAGGCTTAAAAAGGTTACATGCACTTAGAATCTATCTTGTAGCAAGATAGTACTGTCCTCTCTTGGCTGGGAGCCAAGAGGGCATGTTGCTCCTTCAGAAGATGAAGATGGCAGAGAGAGAGGCAAGAGGCAAGAGGCAAGAGGCAAGAGAGGGAGTGGCTGCCTGCCCTGTGCTTTTATCATTACCTGCACAGGTGAGGCCACACCCACCTCTGGTCACATGCGGAGGAAGTCCGTCCCCAGGAAGTTTACCTGCTTGCTGGACAGACATCCCTCCCCATGTTCTAACATGTACACTCTAGGAATGTTGTCATTGACTGCTCCTGTGTTTACATCCCACACAGAGAAGTGTGACTGGCCCAAGGTCACCCAGCAGCTGCATGTGGAGGAGCGGAGACGCGAACCTGGTTCACCAGATTACGAGTCCACTGCTCTTAACCACTACACCACACTGGCTCAGAATTAGGCTCAGAATTTCTTTTGGATGTATTTTCTGATTTTTTTAAAAAATTAAAGGTGTATGGGAATTACGGAAAGCCCAATTCTAGTTTGAGTGGAGGAAGTGTTACCCATGATTACTGACTAGCCAACCCTAAAAGAGAGAATTTGGCCAAGTGATCTCCAGAGACCTAGAATAAATGTAAGTAGTGCAGGCCTAAAGGTATGTCCAGACGGCTCTAATTGCAAACGGCAAAGTATTGTTTCAAGTTCTCCCAGTCTCCTCAGCTCAGTTCAGATCCTATAGCTGCCTTTGCCTGTGTTCATTCCTGCTAGTCCACCAAACTGACGGGGCCCAGTGCTATGCCTTTGGTTCTCACTGCTGGTTTGCAGGGGTGACTGCAAGGGCATCCCACATGCACCACATTCCTGGTGGTTTCTTCTTCCAGTGGGAAACCAATGTCTGGACTGATTGTCTGTTTGGAACCATTCCTCTGTATTACCAAGGAAAGCACGGAAGTTAAAAGGAATGGGAACTAAATGCAACCACAAACACAAATATCAGCTATGATGTCATTAGATGCCATTGGAACCACTATCAAAGAGGGCCTGGTTAGCTCAGTCGGTAGAGTGTGAGATTCTTAATCTCAGGGTTGTGGGTTCAAGCCCCACGTTGGGCAGAAGATTCTTGCATTGCAGGGGGTTGGACTAGATGAGCCTGGTGGTCCCTTCCAACTCTATTCCAGAGCATTATTATTTACTATTTCCTTGACCTTACAGAGAACAATTCATGAGAATCTGGGTCATTGTTATTATTATTATTAATTAAATTTCTATACTGCCCTTCTCCCATAGATTACAGGGCAGTTTACAACATAAAACCACACAAATACCACCACAACAAACAAAAACAATACTCCCCACCAACACATAAAGGCCATAGATTTTTTAATTGGCCAAAGGCTTGGGATAAGAGGAATATTTTTGCCTGGCACCTAAATATAGGTAACTAAGACGCCAGATGAGCTTGACATTACTTTTTTCAGATACAGAACAGCTGATTCATATGCCTTTGGGGCCACAATCTAAGGGATTTCTTTCTGGTGCCCCCAAGGTTGTAGAACGCTCTCCCTTCCAGGGCGTGTCTTGTGTTAACATTGTATGCTTTTCAATCGTAGGTCAAAATGTACCTCTTTGCACAGGCCTTTGGCTGAGTGGGTTCCCTCTTGATGCATTGCTCTTTTGTTTTGTAAACTTCGTTATTGGTTTAATTTTGTAGTTTAATGTTACAATTGTATCAGAATTTGCATTTGTTTTAACTGTGATATTTTTGTAATACATCCTGGGATCATTTGCTGAAGGGCAGATTATTACTACGAGTACATAAGTAACAAGGAAAGGTGCAGGGACTGATTTTTGATGTGCAAATATGTCTATTTAATTGAGTTTTATTATGCAGCTAATTCAAATGTATACTCAGAAGGAAACATAGTCCTTTTTAGGTGTGTGGTAAGAATTTACTTCTACACCACTTGTTCTTACCCAGGTGAGGGAACACAGAACCAAGAGAGTAACGACAATCTCAGCATGCTTCTATGAGATGTAACATTGCTAATCTAACAAAATGAATATCTTTGATGTCCTGGCCTTTGTTGAAGGTCACAATCAATGAGCTGGTGTAGTAGATGATTAATGTTGCTGTAATAGTAACACACAGCATATTCAATGTTTTCTCCTGTCTGTAGGTTTGATGCATCTGTTAGGGATCCTCAAAACTATTTCATTTATTTGTTGAGAATTTCATCACAGTCAGCAGCTATTTGTTACGTAGCAACCTTGATTACTCCTTTGTTTTCATTTAATTCTCTTTCTGTTCAACACAACACAAGCACATTAACACACACTACAGTGTTCTGGAGGTCCGTTCTTAACCTGACACTGTTCTTAACCTGAGGTACCACTTTAGCTAATGGGGCTCCCACTGCCGCCGTGCGATTTCTGTTCTCATCCTGAAGCAAAGTTCTTAACCTGAGGTACTATTTCTGGGTTAGTGAAGTCTGTAACCTGAAGCATATGTAACCTGAAGCGTATGTAACATGAGGTACCACTGTATTACAATGTCTCAATAAAAGAGCTTTTCTTTTAAGCAGCTATATAAAGAACAGGACTGTAACTCATCGGTTAGGCGTAAGTGTGAAAGTCAACAAGATCTTTATTGTTTTGGTCATGAAGTCATGCTCTTTACTTTTTGCGTTTGCTTATATCTGAGTTTATCAAGTTTAAGCATCCTTTAGGTTTGCCGGTTTGATTGGATGGCTCCCGAGGCAACAGGAGACAAGAAGATGATGTTTTAAATGAGAGACAAAAGGAAAATGTGTCAGAATTGCACAGTTAGGATTTTGATATCAGGGTTTGATGTCAGCATGTGCTGTCTGAATTTGGCACTGAAATTTATTATCAGAACAGGTAACAGCAGGCAGGTCCAGGCAAGCTGTTTAATGGAGTGGGGGAAGCCTCCCCCCTCTGTTAAATGCAGGGCCGGAGGAAGGAGGGCGGTGGGGGCGGTGCGCCCCGGATGTCATCACTGAGGGGGGTGTCATTCGGTGTGCCACCCGCCCGCGACTCCCCAAGCCCACCCTGAGCCGTTAGGGGAAGGGGTGGAGCTGCGCCGCCTTGCCAGCAGCCTTCCCCCCTTCCCCCTTCATTTTGACAGCTCAGGGGAGGCTTGGGAGTTGCGGGCAGGTGGCACGCCATTGCCTCCTGCTCCCGGAATGCTTCGGGGGGGGGGGAGCCTCCCCCAAGCTGTCAAAAGGAAGATGGAAGTGAGGAAGGCTGCTGGCAAAGCTGCACAGCTCCCTTCTCCCCCCTGCCCAGGAAGCAGCCCCCCATGGGGGGCTAGTTCCAGCCCCATGGATGGCTCACTCTGCCCCCTGAGTATCTTGCCCCGCCCCCTGTGATGCTCACCCAGCCCCATGGCCCCGCCCCTCCGGGTACCGGAGCATCTAGCTCCGCCTCTGGTTACATGTACCTGTAGCGAGGTTTAACCGAGGCCCTTCACACGGTGGTTTAGCAAGCTGCTTTGTGAAGCACCCCCCTTTTTAAAGGGGGGTGGGGTTTGGGTCAAGCTGTGGTGGGATAAGTGGGGGTTGAAGTGTAAAGGGTCAGGTGTGGAGGAAAGGCAAAGGTGTAAGTGGGGTTGGTAAATGCAGCAAGCAGGGTCAGCAGCCTCTACTCTTAAGAGAAATATAAAATGTACTAAATTCTTTTTCAAGTCGTCTGTCGGATACTGTTAAATTTGACCTGCTACCTGTCATATATTTTCATACTGCTATCTATAATTCATGCTTTAATTTGAGCCCTCACTTGTGTCCCCTAGGATACTGTACCTTTTTAGCCATCATGTTTCTGTTGGAAGCCGCCCAGAGTGGCTGGGGAAACCCAGCCAGACTGGCAAGGTATAAATAATAAATTATTATTATTATTATGCCTTCAACTGGCATGTCTTCACAGCCCATAGATCTGATTTTCTGATGGAGGCAAATTCCCAGAGGCCTCAGCCCTTCGCAAAGTGCACCACCCAGCCTTCATAAATATGCATAAATGTCAGGAAATTGACAAAATAAAAGCCATTCAATTAAACTAACTGAAATAACTTGTGCGGATGATGTCGGTGGTGAGAGGCTAAATATTGTCCTCTTTGGTGGAGCCAGAAAAGTTGTCAGCAACTTTGACGCTCAGCGAAGGTGTAAAAACTTTTCACTCAAAGCAAGATGTTATTGATTTGATTTTTTTTACATCTTCATTCTTTTTTCATTAATAATTTGTTCAGGGGAATTTGGGAAATGATAAATTTATTGAATCAATTCTAGATAGAAGATGGGGAAAGGTACGTTGGTTTGTGTGTGTTATTTTTCCTGTTTTGGTTGTCAGGTTAAGTTGGTTCTCAGAGGAGAGACACTGAAAAATAACCTGAAAATGGGAGGATCGTGTTGAACATAACTTCCTTCCTTCCCGGAGTGAGTTATCTGAATGTTATGGCTGCTGGCACTTTTGACTGTTTTTTAAACTCTCAGGACAATAAAACATCTTATCATTCTGGAGCCTGGGAAGAAGCTGAAGGACACATCTTATTTTGATGAATCACCATAAAAAAAGATTGGCAGTGTGGAAGAACTGTTAATAATGGCCTTTTGCTAGATGAAGGCCAACTTTTTCTTGCAATGTCTGGGCGCTTAGTGACAGAGCTGTTTGTGTTAAGAGTCCAGATTGAAAATTTTCACTCTTAGATTGCTAGGCCTGGCGCTTTCCCCCAGTGCAGTCTGGAAAGCTAGAAGGCATATTAGCACTCAGTACACATCCCGCGTACACAGATAGAACACAGCCAACTATACAATCTGCTTTGCCAAGAGCTCCTTTCAACATATGAAATTTGAGAATTAATTTTACTGATCTCGACAGATTCCACAGCTGCCCCACCCACACATGAAGGGAGTGGGTGGCCTATAATGACAGCGGGGGCTGTATCTTTCTGCCAAGGAGCTCAAGGTGGCATATGTGGTTCCCCTCATATCATTTAATCTCCACAACAACCCTGTGAGGTAGGTTAGGCTGAGAGAAGGCAGTGACTGGCCCAAGGTCACCCAGTGAGCTTTATGACCAGGTGCAGATTTGAACCCAGGTCCTAGTCGGACGCTTTAATCACTACACCACCCTGGCTCTTGATGTGGGCAGACGCGCTACTTGGATGCAGGCATCTAGAAGTATTGTAAGAAATCCCAGAACCAGCCTCAACTAAATGTAGTTCAGAAACTGGAACGCTTACATTTTATCTTGATCCCCTTGGAGGATCATGTCAGGATTTTTTCATATGTTAGCCTCGTTGGGCTGTTGTCACTGCGTGAAGCGCAGAGGATTTTTATGATTCTTAATCTCTTTTAGCTAGCATGCCAGAGAGAATCAGGAACTGCTCCACTTGTACATTCCAACGCACAAGGTGATATGCTAATTAGGATTTTATGAGTGCCAGACTGACGTCACCAATGGGCTGAATGAAAAGAACAGCCGAGGCTAAAGCACTGAAGTGCTTTTCTGCTCTTGAGCTAGTATTGATGCAACCTTGTTCTGTTGTTGCTGGTTTCGAGGGGAGAGGGAGGGAAACATTTTAATTTTCTGTATGACTGCTTTTGTTCGCTGTAGAATTAAATTATTACCCTGGTGCATTACTCTGAGAATTGAGTTCTTTGGGGAGGCAGAGGAGCAACAAGGAACCTTGAGCACTTATTTGACAGCATCACAAGTTTAAAATCTACAAAACTATCACACCGTGGGTTTTAGAGGAAGGACTATTCCCAGTCAATGGCCTGATGTGACCCATTAAGGCTTTGGGCAAATTGTCATAGAGATCTGCAAAGCTGCCTGGCAAAAACAGGGTGATCAATTTAACTTTTGTTCAGCAGCGGGGCTGGTTTGGAAGCACTTTTGCTCCATTGAGTACAAATGGTCCCCCCCCCCTTTTCAGGGTCAAATTCTAAATAATAATAATATTTACAAGTTTGTAGGAAGGGCCATCTGTGAACAGTGGCATAGCGTGGGTTGTCAGCACCTGGGGCAAGGCAAGTAATTTGCGCCCCCTAACCCATGGATTTGCGCCCCCTAACCCGTGGATTTGCGCCTCCTAACCCTAACCCCCAGATGTTGCGCCCGGTGCGGCCGGCCCCCCCTGCACCCCCACGCTACGCCACTGTCTGTGAACAGTGCTGATTGACTAGTGCCCATATTATCACCAGCCCAGCTGCACACACTAATTCCAAGAGCAGCTATGTAACTTTTTAAAAAATGTTACCAGCTGTTTAAAAACAAGACAAATGATAAATGCACAAATTGATATATGTATATGTGACACCTTTAAAAAAATAAAAGGGTGAACAGCCTACCTGATGCTTAATGGGGAGAAGAAAGTCTGATGTCTGACTGATGTTTTAATTTGATTAAATATGTCTGCCATGCTGGACCACAGCCAGACTTCAGGGGGTCCATAGAATGAGGGTGCTGATGGGCCCCCACTGCCTAACACCCTGTCATATAGTCACACATTTTTTCTTACCACCTTCCACACTGGGACCCTAGACAACATTATCGTGGTGGGCTGGTGGTGGTGCCTTTTGAAAGGAAGTTAGTCTTGGTTCCCATCTGCAATGGCTGCCCACCATAATAAGTCACCCAGGCCCAGGCCAAAAGAGCTGAGGTATGACATTTCGGGGAAATGAAAATGGTGGGAAGCTGCTGTGGATGGGAGGCATGTTTGGCTGCCATTCAGAAGTTGACATTGCTTCGCACCCACCACTCAAACGGTCATCTGGAGGCTCAGCAAGGAGGATAGCCAGGGGCAGCCTAGATGGGAACCACAGCCAGTGCCTGAACTCACAGGTGGTTTTAGGGTAGTGTTGCAATAGCTGTTTATATTTGAGAGTCCCCATTTTGGTTTCTGTCTGGCATTGGTTTACTTTCTACACTGGTTTCCTAACGTAAACGGTTTAAGCTGATTTCAATACTGCATTAATATGTTGCTGTAAGAATTCACAATAAATAAAGTGTGAGAGGTGGGTTTGAAACTGCCACAGTCTGGAGATGCCCTACAACACACGGACCATGTTTCATTCTGATGGGAGAACATCAGGTGGACACATACCCTGTAAGTTGTACATCCCACTTTTTCTGAGCATGGCAGCCATTTTGGGCAGTATGACATCATGCAATTTTGCCCCAAGATCTTGCCCCAGATAAAGCACTTTTTTTGAGGCCATGATGTAACATGGCCCAAAAATGCATGTTTTGGGACGCCATGAGATCACTGCCCTGAAAAAGTGTGTGTTTTGGGTTCTGTGATCTTGTGCGGGTCACATGACTTGTGCTGGAACACGGATAGTTTGGTTTGGGGATGCATGTTGGAGGGTATGGGACGGACCTTAAGAGAGAAGAGATTTGGCTTCTATTAGCAGGAGTTGTGATGGGGCTGCAGCATCCCCCTGCCCTCCTGACAGCTGAGTCGCTACTACTTACTGGGAGGGAGATGGGGGAAGGGCAAGACTGTGTACCCCACCAACCTCCGCTCTCTCCTGAGCAGCAGCAACACCCCTGTCAGGAGGTCAGGTGAGTGCTGCTGTCCCTCTATGCTATCTGCTACTGCTGACTTCTGTTCCCTATTCTGCTCTGTGACTGCTGCCGTGATCGTGGTTAAATTGGTTCTCTGTCCCTCAGCTACAGACATAATTGCTCCACGACGAAAACAGGTTAAGTGTTTTACGTGATAAGTGTTGCTGCTTTTTACAGGCCTATGAAACAAGCTTCATATTTAATCACTAAGCAAATATATGCCTTCACATGCAACAATAAATAGCTGACTCAGGCCAGCCACTCTCGTTTATTTCTGATGTAGTAAAGGGACTCATTATTTTCCTCATTTTTAGAGCCATGCCAGAAGCTTGGCTGGGACACTCCACAGTCAGTAGCCTGAACTGGGAGCTGGAGCCCCTACATGTTGAGAGCAAATTGGCACATCTCTTACTATTTTTATCAGAAGCTTAATATTGCCTGCTGATGGCAGGGGCTCATATTGCAGCCCCCTGTTCCTTTCTGTGCCCAAACCATAGCTAACCAGTTCAGTTTCCAGGCCCAGCTCATGAAGTTCCTGGCTTGAACTTTGGAGCCACTGGCAATTGCAAGCTTTTCTTTTGACTGTGCTGTTATGCACCTGAGGTCAACCACATCCTGGAAGATTTATCTCTTCAGGAGGATGCAGTAAATTTCCCATGATAACAGACATGAGACAGTCATAAGAAAGTCACTGCACAAAAGTTTCAGATGGGCTTTTGTTTTTTATGGATATTTGGGGCCATGGCTAGGGGATGGCATGGGATGGGACCATGGTGGTTCAGTATGACAAACTGTATTTGATAGTTAATGCACAGCTCTACTTCACTTGCCATTATGAGCCACACATGTCAGGGACAAGAGGGACATGGGTGCCTGAGACTGGCCTGGTTCTTAACCCGAAGCTGTTCTTAACTTGAAGCACCACTTTAGCTAATGGGGCCTCCTGCTGCCACCGCATCGCGGGAGCACGATTTCTGTTCTCATCCTGAAGCAAAGTTCTTAACCTGAAGCACTATATCTGGGTTAGCGGAGTCTGTAACCTGAAGCGTATGTAACCTGAAGCGTATGCAACCTGAGGTACCATTGTACTTAACAAGGGTGATTCCCTGCCTGTCATCCTATAGTCTTTTATACTCATAGGAACCAACTCCTAGGGGCCAAGGTCCCTTCGAGATCCCAATAAAATATTTGAGGGGGCTGCCCCCCCAAGTTGATGGGCATTGCCATTCAAATGGTGTGCATGCAACCTGATTATGTGTGGTGGCGCTCACCTCCCCCCAATATTTTATTCAAGTTGGCACCCCTGTTTATGCTACAATCCTATACAGTCATATCTCGGAAGTCAAATGCCTTGCAAGTCAAATGTTTTGGCTTCCAAACGCCTCAAACCTGGAAGTGAGCGTTCCAGTTTGCGAATGTTCTTTGGGACTCGAACGTCCAACGTGGGTTCCACAGCTTCCAATTGGCTGCAGGAGCTTCCTGCAGCCAATCAGAAACCATGTATTGGATTCCAAATGTTTTGGAAGTGATTGGATATATTAATTGGATGTTTTTAATTGGAAAATCAATGATTTTTTTAAAAAGAGGAAGTGGAACAGACTTCTGGAACAGATTCCATTCAACTTCCGAGGTATGACTATACTCCCTTTCCTGAAAATGACCCCTGCTGGGATTATTTCTGACTAGATGTGCACTATTAGAATTTAAGGAGTGAACTATTTTTAATCCATTACAATGTAGTCAAATGTAACCAAACTTTAAAAAGGGGGGAAGGAAAGAGAGACCTTGAAATGAAGGTGGCAACAGAATATTAATTTTGTGTTCTCTCAGAAATCTAGTGAGTGGAATATATTTATTGGTTATACACTAGAAAATAAATGCACCAAGCAGGATCCTTGACATAACAGGGCAGACATTGCAGAGCTTGATATAACAATTTCGGAGATAAAATCTTGAGTTTTCCTTGGCTCCGGCTCAATGGAGAGATTACTGAAGTATTAATGCTACTGGTATTGCATCAAGCTCAGACAAATGAAGCACCCTTTGTCCCAATCTGTTGTTAGTCTATATAGACAAAATGTATTGGGCTATCCTTGTTGTATTCTGTTCAATTAAACAGGCTGAGATAAGACCTATACTGTTCCTCCAGTATAGGAAATCTGACAGCAGAGGATGAAAAATTATTCTGGAGTGTGCCAATACACTTGACAAATGAAATACATCAAGAGCTTAAATGAAGTCTTGTACTTTAATCTCCTGACTTTCATTAGAGCATAGCGCTTTTCCTTTCTAGTGTTTGCACTCCTTTTTCTTTTTTTCCTTTTTTTAGGTCACTAGAACAAGGACAAACTCTACCACTTGGTTGCTCATTAGCAATTCCACTTGCAGAGGTAGCTGTTGCACCACATAAAAACTCCTGCCTCGTCAACAAGAGAGAAAGAAAGATTGAAAGATAGATCACTGTTATAATAATGCAACTGAGAGCTAGTTTATGCAGCCTGATTGATGGTGCTTGACTGAGACATATGGTGGGTGCAACCCATGGGCTGTGCTTTGCCAACCCCAATGTACAAAATTATATTTAGACTGAGAACTTGTGGAAATATAAGACATGTCAAACTGTGGCTTTGTGCAAATGAGGAAATGTGCAAGTTCTGGTGGAAAAGATGGCAATAGCTTTGCTATTCCCCACTCATTTGGATGCTGTGCTGAGCTAAGCCACAGTTTAAGGTGTCATCTAAACCCAGGCTCATGGCTTAACTATCCCGGAGAAACCATGAGTCCTAAACCATAGGACAAACCTTTGGAGAGAGCTAAACTATGAGCCAAGGTTCAGATGCCATGCAAAATGACTATGGACAAGCAAAGCACCCGTGATCTCCTCTCTGTGAACCTGCACACTCATGTGTTCATACTAAGCAATAGTTTGGCTCAGCTTGACTTTATGTACATTTATGTCCAGATCAAGTAACAGTACCACTCTATTCTGCCTTGGTCAGACCACACCTGGAATATTGTGTCCAGTTCTGGGTACCACAATTTAAGAAGGATATTGAGAAGCTGGAACGCCCAGAGGTGGGTGACCGATATGATCAAGGGTCTGGAACTGTTCCTTATGAGGAACGGTTGAAGGAGCTGGGTATGTTTAGCCTGAGAAAGAGGAGACTGAGAGGTGATGAGATATTTGAAGATGGCTGTCATAAGGGCTGTCACATGGAAGAGGGAACAAGCTTGTTTTCTCTTGCCCTGTAGGGTAGGACTTGAACCAATGGATTTAAGTTGCCAGAAAGGAGATTCTGACTGAACATCAGAAAAAAGCTTCTGACAGTAAGAGCTGTTTGACAGTGGGCAGTCTCCTTTGGGAGGCTGTGGGCTCCCCTTCCTTGGAGGTATTTAAGCAGAGGTTGGATGGCCATCAGTCATGGATGCTTTAGCTGAGATTCCTGTATTGCAAAGGGTTTGACCAAAGGAGTCCTTTCCAACTCTACAATTCTATAATTCTATATCTCATCTATCATCTATCTATCTATCTATCTATCTATCTATCTATCTATCTATCTATCATCTATCTATCTATCTATCTATCTATCTATCTATCTATCTATCATCTATCTATCTATCTATCTATCTATATCAATCATCATCTCTATCATCCATCTATCTATCTATCTATCTATCTATCTATCTATCTATCTATCTATCTATCATCTATCTCTATCTATCTATTGTTGGTTTCTGCTCTCTTCACTGTGCAGCGAAATGCTTGTCACAAGACAATGTTTACATTCCACAGTCTGTGCTGTTGGGTTTTCCCACGGGAAAGGGAGACTGGATGTGACGTACACTGGTTTCCTGTTTTTCACTGTTTTTTTTTGCAGTTCAGTGTGAGTTGTTTCTCTCCGTGCTTTAGAGGAGAGAGGATGCTTTCTCTGCTCCGGCAGAGGCAAGATGTTTTTCTGTAACATACCAGCTTTGAAGTGTAAATAAAGCAATATAGAGTATGTGGCACGTACTCCTCGTCCTTCCGCTGTGCACGGGACACTGCTATATCACCAATAACATCTCTATCTATCTATCTATCTATCTATCTTCTATCTATCTATCATCTATCTATCTATCTATCTATCTATCTATCTATCTATCTATCTATCTATCATCTATATCATCTATCTATCTATCTATCTAGCTAGCTAGCTAGCTAGCTATCTAGCTATCATCTATATCATCTATCATCTATCTACAGATAGGTAGCCGTGTTGGTCTGCCATAGTCAAAACAAAATAAAAAAATTCCTTCCAGTAGCACCTTAAAGACCAACTAAGTTAGTTCTAGGTATGAGTTCTAGGTATTGGTATCTAGATTCTTCAGATACCAATTTTTATCATCTATCTATCATCTATCTATCTATCTATCTATCTATCATCTATCTATCTATCTATCTATCAATCATCTATATCATCTATCATCTATCTATCTATCTATCTATCTATCTATCTATATCTATCATCATCTATCTATCTATCATCTATCTATCTATCTATCTATCTATCTATCTCTATCATCTATCTATCATCTATCTATTTCTCTCTCTCTCTCTCTCTCTCTCTCTCTCTCTCTATCTCTATCTCTATCTCTATCTCTCTCTCACCTTTACAAGTCATATTCTTAATGGGTGAAAAAACAACTCTTAAGACTCCTGGATAAGATCATCTTATATTGCTGGCCAACTATCTAACCCCTGGTGGTTCATAAAATGGCCAGTAGTGAGGGCTCAGTAACACTGTCAGGTTTACCGTGGCCTAATACACTTATGATGACCTTCCATCCTCCAACCTTCAAATGCTGTTGATGGATTTACTGCGAGGAACTCTAGGAGCTAGCTCTCATTTCACCTATTTCCTGGGTGAGCAAAGCAGCCTATAAACCCCTAGGAGGTGTTGAAGGAAGATAAAGAATCTAGGAATAGATCTCCAAGGAAGCAACACCTGTGGTCTTCATGCTATCTTTAGCAACCTGTCAAAGCCTGCATGCTCAACCCTGTTTTTATAGGGATTAGTTCTCTGACTCACAGGAGTGGACATTTAAATTATATGGGTTGTATCCAGCGGCATCCTTCAGTTCGCACAAGGCTCTTTAATTCTCTGAATTCTGTGCTAGAATTCCTCTGTAATGGTGCCAGAATTCTGTTCCTTTCTTCTCTTTTCCCAGAGTTGTACTTGGTTTTTACTTAAAGGGACAATAACAAATTAACAGTAAGGACATAGTTTAAGGCAAATGGTTGTACATAAATTTGAGGCACACTCAGATTATCTTTCACACATTACTTCCAGTTTCATGGATACTGCCTCCCCCCCCCAAACCGTATTTAATTAAAAGCTGTCATTGCTGTTAGGCAAAAGCAGCAAACACTCTTTGTCTCCTGTAATCAAAGAAAACAAAAAACTGTTCTTCATGCTGTTCATTTTGATCATCCCTGAGCCTTGTTGATGAAAGCAATAATTCTTTAGCTGGAATATTGGATGCAAGAGGAAAATCATCAGCAGTTGCACAAGTCTGTTTTGAAATAGAGGTCTATGAAACCTTCAACATTGCTTCATATGTTATGCAAAGCACAGATCCAAATTTTCAGCCTGCTTCAGTATTTCCCCTGAGTACAGCAAGTTCATACCATCCAACTTTTTCAGATAAAAAACTGGGATGCGTGTCTTCCGGGATGCACTCTTGGGTGAGTCACATGACCTGTGCTGTGATCTCACCCTGAAAAAAGCACTTTTGGGGGTGCAATCTCATGCAGGGCCCCCAAACTCATGTTTTTGGGTGCCACGTGAGATTGTGGGCCCCCAAAAGTGTTCTTTTCAGGGTGAGATTGCGGCATGAGAGCATGTGAGAGCGCTTGGAAGACACAAGATTTACCCACCCGGGAAGAATGGCAGACGAAGTTGATGGACTATATGGAACTGGCGGAAATGACTGGCAGAATCCGAGACCAGGGAGAAGAGTTGGTGGAAGAAGATTGGAAAAAATTTAAAGATTATTTACAGAAATATTGTAAAATTAATGAGCTATAGAAAAATGGTGGGATGAAGTTATATGGCTTTGGCAGAAATGTTATAAGGAACTAGGTACAGATAGATTGTTAATGTATTAAAGGGAAAAAACAAGGTTAGAATATGTTAAGATTAATTATAGGACAGAAAATAGATGAAGATGGAAAGGAATTGCTGAAACAGTTAATTGAAGTGGAATACAAAAAGGGAGGCGTGAGGAAGTCAATGAAACAAGTGAATGAAAGTTAAGATTGAAAATATTGGAAGTGTTTTTAATTGTTTTTGTTTTGTTTTGTTAATTCAATGTTTTATGTAGTGTTTTTGTTTCTGTTTTTGTAGTTTATTATGTTGATTTGTTTAATTCTTTTTCTTTTTTTGTAATCTTTAAACTCTTAATAAATATTATTTTTTTTTTTAAAAAAAGAGAGCATGTGAGAGTGCAGCACCCAAAATGGGTGCCACAATCTCACATGAAAAACAGAATGTCCCTTTTTGGGGGCGACACTTGGTGGTTATACAAGCTTTGTTTACAGTACTGACATGACTTGGAGCTGCATCGTACCAGCGGCGGAGCAAGCCGATCGGGTGCCTGGAGCGAGCCAGGCCCGGATGCTCCACAGGCCTCTGAGGAGTCTGCCTGCCTCCTCCCACTCAGCCACCCTACAGTTGAGGGGGAGGCAGTGGGCAGACTCTTTGGGGCACCCAAGCCACCACGTCACTCCCAGAAGAGACGCGTGGCTCGGGTGCGCTGCAGGTCCCGCGGTGAGTGCCGCCTAGCATTTTGTCACCCCCTCATTGGTGACACCCGGGGTGGACCACCCCCACCATACACCCTTCCTCCACCCCTGCATTGTACTTCACGTACCAACTGTCATGTTTCCCATAGCAGCAGGAGTATGACATCCGTGTTTCCTGCAGTAATTCTGCCGTTCATCTGTAACAGGATGAAGGCCAGACACGCAGGCCTAAACACTCTGGTATATAGCTTGTGGAGCCTCTGGCTGACTGAAGTTCCCTAGTTCTCCTGGTATGTCCCGCAGAGGACCTTAAGGTCCATGAATAATAATAGCTTGAAGGTCTGGGGCCCTAAGGAAGCCAGACTATCCTCCACCAGGGCCAGGGCCTTTTCAGTGATGGCTCCGACCTGGTGGAATGCTCTGTCCCACAAGACTAGGGACCTGCAGAACTTGATCTCCTTCTGCAGGGCCTGTGAGACAGAGCTATTCTGCCTGGCCTTCAATTTGAATTAGCCTGATCCTCTATTCCCTTTCCCCCTTTCCTCTTCTATGAAGAAACCCTTTCTGGGACCCCACATTTAAATTATTCCCTGGTCTCCTTGCTGGCCCTAGTAGGACCAACTTGGCCAGTTAGTCCTGGTGATCATTTGATGTCTACTGACTGGGGTTTTTTTCCCTGCCCCCCCCAAATGATGCCTGAATTTTTGAATTTTATTGATACTGACGCTGCATTTTATGTTGTATTTTATCCTGTTTTTAAGTCACATTTTAATCAATGTTTTATATTTGCTGTTAGCTGCCCTGAGCCCGGTTCTAAACCAGGAAGGGCGGGGTATAAATAAAAAATATATTGTTATTATTATTATAGG
Organism: Podarcis erhardii; assembly: GCF_964252035.2. Lineage (NCBI taxonomy): Eukaryota > Metazoa > Chordata > Lepidosauria > Squamata > Lacertidae > Podarcis > Podarcis erhardii. The sequence continues at coordinate 94,037,634 of NC_138507.1, forward strand.
ATGCATCCCTTCCCTCCACATACTGTACATGCTTACTGCAACAAGGGGTGTTGGAAAACTCTAACAGAAATGAGAGCAGAAATTGCCAATGTCTGCTTAGTCATCACTTGTCCAGAATGGAAATCAACCCGATGAATCCAATCCGTATTTGCTGCTGTTGTTATTTTCAGTCCACAGGCATAACTGACGACTCCTTCGCCATTTGCATTGTGTTTCCTTTGTACTGAAAGGAACAGTGTGGAATAACATAATGATAATGTAATTAACTGCGTAAAATTCCGTGACTGCAAACAGTGAGTTGTAGTTTTTTGGTTGGAAGCCAAACTGCAGCGGAACGGAGACAGCCCTGCGTGTGACGAACGTGGCTTAGAATGGGAAGTAATGCCTTCTTGCATCCCTCACTGCAACAAACAGTGGTGCGTGGATCCATCTGTAGTGCATTTGGGGAAGAAAGAGTGCCAGAAGCACTGTTTACCAGGATGGGGATGGGGTGAGGTGAGATAGTGGTGTGACCAGTCCCAAACCTCCTTGACCTCGTGGCCATTTTGCCAAATGCAGTACCTCTGGCAGAGGGGTGTGTGTTGCTGCTAGGACCTTTTGTTCAACAGTGCAGGCCCAGTTAACTGTCCTCTCAGTGTTTAAAGTCAGGTGAGTGGGAATGTGTGGCAGGATCTTTCTGCTTGAGCACCTTATTTGGGAAAAGCCAGGACCACCCCAAGATATGTTGTTGCCTGAGATGGAGTAACAATTGGGATCCCTACACACTCTCACCCCAGTCAAGGGGCATAGAGTTCAAGGCCTGCCAAGTTATTTTGGTACCTGCGGCAGAAAATCCCACCTGCCCCTCTCTCCCTCCTTCCCTGGCAGTAAAAAAATTGCAATAATAATAAATCAATGAACTATAAAATTACCATTTCTAATTACAACCAAAAAATCAACTGCCTGTGGTAGCTTTCTCACTCTGCCTAACATTAGGGCCGGCCCACAGATCTACCTCCTTGCTGGTCTTCCGATGGGCAGCCAGAACGTGGCTTTCAGGAAAGCCTTTAGAATGATTTAGAGTGGCTGCCACCTCATGAATTTATGTTTGGCTGCTGCGACTGGTGGTTGTTAAAATGTTTTCATTTTGTTGCAGGTTCTACTTGTTTAATTTCTCACTGATTTAGGTCTCAGGACACCTGGAAGCTGCTGAGGTTCATTGCTGTTTCTTGGCGTTATCCATAGGCTGCAGCAAAAAAAACAAAGAGCCCTACAGCATCTTAAGAGCAAACAAATTTATTGCAGAATAAGCTTTCATGGACTTCATCAGATGCTTGAAGTGCCATCCTGAGTTACTGTGAGGTCAGAAGGAAATGAAATGCAGAAAAAAAACGGACTGTGATAATTAACAGTGGTCATTCACAAAACAGTTGTTGATAACACAGGCATCCACAGAGGGACATGCTAGATGAATGAGGGAGGCCTGATTAGTTCCAGCTCATTTACAATTGGGGGGGGGGGATTAAATGAAAAGCCACAATGGATCTCTCTGGCTACAAGCTTGGAGGAAGTTGTCATCAGTGGGAGGATGTCAGGGTGATGGATGGCTGTAATACATCAGAATGGCAAGTGTGAGTCAGAAGACAGGCTGATGGGTTTCTAAGAATTTAAAATGTAATCAGCAAGATGCTCCAAAGGTAATTACTTAGCAAAAATGGCTGCTTTGGCCAAATTTATGTAAGTCAATTAGGAGAGGGGAATACTTCAAATGGTCAGGTTAATGTTCATGCAGTGGGGCCATGCTATTATTACATGTATATTTTAGGAAGCTCTGCAAGCAGCTCCAAGAGCTTTGACAAACAAAGAAAGCAGATGCCCTTTGCAGTGAAAAGGAAGAGTATTTCAACATCTGCTGTGGTCAAAAACGCTATGGAACCTGCTACAGAATCAAGAGCAGATGAAGGAAACATGCTTTTCAGGGCCTTTTCATGTGTTATGTAGAAGCAAATGTAGGTTTGCCAGTATGCATAAGCTCAGCTCAGTTGGTAGAGTATGATAATCTCAGTTTCAATGTGGTTCGAGCCCCCACACTGGGCAAAAAGATTCCTGCATTGCAGGGAGTTGGACTAGATGGCCTTTGTGGCCGCATCCAACTCTACAGTTCTATGATTCTATGTAACAGGAAGCTGAAATTAACATTGGCATAGTGAGAAGAGAAGCTTTATGAGACCCGTGCTTGCAAACCTGTTTGTTGCATTCACACATAACATGCAATAAGTGTGCACTCATTTAACTTAGGTGCACTCTTAAAAGAGTAAAATCATGAAATGTGTTTTCTGTGGCCTTTAGACACAGACCTAGCTGTGAACTCAATGTGTGAGCAGAAGTTACTTCTGACCATTCCTTCTGTAATATTAATTAGGTACACGCATCTCAAAGGATGCAGAAAGCTGCCTTAAATTGGATCAAATTGTTGTCTACAATGTTCTCACATGTCTACAGTGTTTTTCAACCTTGGCCATCCAAATGTTGTTGGACGACTGATCCCATCATACTTGACCATTGGCTATGTTGACTGGCGATGATGGGAGTTGGAGTCCAAAAACATCTAGGGGGCCTAAGGTGAAAGAACATCACCTTTCCATGCCCTGACTGGAGATTCAGGGGATCGAGCCTGGGGTTTTTTTTGCACACAAAGCATACCCTCTGTCAATGAGCTACGGCCCTTTCCCAGCATTCATTTTCTTGTGAGTTTCCTTGCCTTCAGACTACATGACTGCCTGCCATAGGCAAGGATGCTGCATTGTGAAGTTAATGATTCTAAATATTACAGGGGGAGAAAGTGGGGTGGATAAACCTACCAGAGAGATACTGTTTTTACTGGGCATCTTCATGGCATGGGTAATATCTGCATGCTCATCCTCTCTGAATCCTCCAAAGTGTGAAAAGTGTAGTTTTGTGCCTCCACTGACCATAAAGAAAGGAGCACAGAGAGACTATAGGAGCACTGGGTGTGGAAATGGCCTGTGTGTTTTGGGATGCTGTGGCACTTTTTTCAGGAGGAGATCACCGTGAGTTCACAGAGCCTGAAATGGCTGCTGTCTTGCAAAAAGAAGAAGAAGAAAAAGGGATGTACTGCTGGATATGGACTGACTGCTTTACCAGATTTCATCTTGTAGCTTCTACCCTCACAGTAAAAGAATCTCATGTTTGGAAAGGACTCAAGGGAATAATCCAGACTGAACCTCCCAAACCTATAACAATACATGGATACCAGGCATATTTTCAATGAAACCCTCGTGCCTGATGATGACCATCAGCCAACTCTTTCGTGTTAGCAGGCAGTCTCTGCGATCTGTGGTACTTGAGAGGTCCCATTTCTGGCAAAGCATATCAGCATGTGTACTGAATACACAGTCTACTATATATGAGGCAAAAGCAGGCTCTGTTCATACTAACAGTTCCTTGAAGATAATTACTGTATTGGCCATTTCATCACTGAGAGTTTATCCTCAGAGTGGGATGAGCAGCATATATCACACAATTGTCCACTGGCTGCCAGAAGCCATTGCAAGAGGAGGAATAGGACTGCCTACAATCCTGAATGCCACCCAAGATTTGCAAATTTGCCCCCATGGACCGTATAGGTTCAGTTAACCCATTGGTCTGTTTCACCAGCACCATCAACTGTGCCAAGTGGCACAGACTCTTCATGGTTTCTGGCAGAGGCCCTGCAACTTTATTGCGCCACTCTTGCTGCTGGAAACAGAACCTGGGTCCTATGAGAGCTAAGCACATGTTCTGCTGTTGAGTAGCAGCCCCTCTCCAAGTTTCCTGCAAATAATGCATTCAAATACCCTTGCTTAGTTACAGGTTCATTCTCTGATCTAGCTAGGGAGATAAGCCCACAGAAGTGATTTGCATAGATCTGTTTTCTTGCTGAATGGGGAGGTGCATGCCTAGCCTGTATGCCCACATGATGCACCTCTGCATTTCTCTCTTCACCCAAATGTGCCTCTCTGTTATCTATAGCCTTTTGTCTTGGACGGAGGGCAGGATGCTCTGTGTGAACATTTGTGGGTCAGGGCCAATGTCTTGATAACGTTATACGTTGCTAAGAAGATGCTTGCATTTTTTTAATTTTTTTATGTTTGCTCAAACAACTCATCCCCTCAAGTATTTGTTATTCCTGCGTAATGTGGATAAACAATTTCACATCACTGCTCTTACCTCTGCTCTGGCAATCAATTCCGAACCAGAAATGGATGTGGCGAATGTGCAATAAAATGAATAATTCAATGGCAATAATGTGTTGCTTATTAAATATGGTTGTTTTTTTTAAAGGATGAATAATACATTTGCTAGAGCGGTGAAGTTGCCTCCTGATCTGTTTGCCCAGGAAAAAACCTGATATGGCAGTGGTATGCTTGTTAAAGTTACATTTTCCTTAATAGTCACATACATAGGTTGGAAAGAAATTGGATACAATGAATTATTCAGTGATTAAGGCCAGACAGCACATTTATGTAGAGTTATGACAATTGTATTCTGAGGCCTTCCCACTAGCCTGTGTATGTGGCCCTCCAGGACTGCAAAAGATTGTCTCTGAATACTTGTTTCTAGGAATCTCAGGTGGGTAGAGGGCTCTTGCAGGCTTCCCACAGGCATCTGGTTAGCCCCTGTGAGACCAGGATGCTGGTCTAGATGGGCCATTGGCCTGATCCAGCAGGCTTTGGATCATATATATGATCTTCTGTGGATTGGCTTAGCTGTGGGACATGTACAGCGGCCTTGACTTTGCCAATTTATCTAGTATTTGCTGTTAACACTGTTCTGGACCGGACAGCTTGAAATTATGAGAGGAAATTTAGATGGATAACTTGGATACAATTGGCCCACTCATGAGGTGGGGTGAAGCACTCGCCTCAGGTGGCAGAAGTATAGGAGGCTGTGCTCTGCCTGCCCCACTACTTCCACTGCTGCCGGAATGTCCCCCGGCAACATTCATATATATATGGGCATTCATATGTATTCATATATTCATTCATATATATGGACATGCTGGCTGTGACTGATAGGAACTGGAGCCCAATGACATCTGGAGGGGCATGCCAACCTTGCTCTAAACCATACATGATGGACAACCTGAAATATGATGGCTGTCTGAGTGTCCTTCAGAACTATGGCTAGCAATTGAGAATGGCTTTGCATGCTGTAAGCAAGCAAGGACAGAAGAAATACAAATCCATTACGTTAAACACATAGGAATGTACACCAAACCAGACTATTGATCTATCTAGCTCAGGATTGTCTACACACCGCGGGTAGCACCTTCCAGATGTTCTGGACTACAAATCCATCAGTCCCAGTCAGCATGGCCAACTATCAGGGACGATGGGAGTTGTAGTGAAGCAAAATCTGGAGAATACTGTCCTGGCCAGTGCTATTTTTCTAGAAAAAGAGTTACTGGAACGCACCATGAATGCCTCCCTTGTTTTATTAGAATGGCAATGGTGCCCACCTGAGACATGCCAGAACTGAGTTCTGATAAGTTCCTGCTGAAAAAAGCCCTGGTCTTGGCCAGTCCTGGTCTACCCCAGCCATGCCCATCCTAGTGCCTCCTGGAGGTTTTGAACTGCAACTCCCATCAGCCCCAGCCAGCGTGGTCACTGGGATGACAGAAATCAAGGCAATGCAAAATGATCTCTGTAGGCCTTTCCAGGAATTCTCCATGCATAAGGCTTAACAAATGAATGTGAACAGGTCTCCTTTCAATGCTAGGGAGTGGGGAGGAGAGGAAGGAAGGAAGGAAGGAAGGAAGTTTTCTCCTGCTTCCCTTACACATGTCTAGCCCTAGACATGGCATAGCGTTATTGAATAGGACTTGTGTGCACCTGGTCCTGTTCCCCTTCCTTTTCAGTTCCCCTTCCCATATTTCCACAAGTCCACAAAGGTCAGAATGCTCTCTGGTTAGAAACAAGGTTGTTGGGTCAACTTCAGTCTTGCACAATCCACTTTCCACGCTCTACAATCCCTGCAGCCCACCAATGTGTTTTACTTTTGTAAAGCAAGAGCACGTACTCCAAAAACGCAACATTGATCTTGTTGTAAGTCTGGATACAGCACAATTTGCTGCTGCTTTCTCTTGCCCATTGTTTTGCTTTTCTCCACTGGACTAATAAATCCCCTCAGGCAATTATACCTCCTTGTGGCTAATGTAAGCTAAACTGAGATTCAGTGAGCTGGAACACAAAGCCGATGGAGAAGGAATGGTCTTTCCTGCATCTGAGGGATCTTATTGCCTCTGGTGTGTGAGGATTATTTACTAGAATAATCATTCTATTGCATCCCTCTGCTTCCGTTTCAGCCGCAGATGCTTTGAGCTTGTATTCCTTTTTTAATTACCTTCTCTTCCCCACACTCTGTGTTCTGCAGTGAATGCTTCTAGGGCTAGCCCAAAACATTTTGCTGCCTGAGGCAAAGGACAGGATGATGTCCCTGTCATTCCATAGAACACAGGAGGCTGCCTTAAACTGAGCCAGCTCATTGGTCCATTAAGCTCAGGACTATCTTCATTAATTGCCAATGGCTCTCCAGGATTCCACACAGGGTTCTCTTCAAGGACTCCCTACAGAGGCTGGGGTTTCAATCTGGGACTTTCTGCACACAATGCAGAGGCTCTACTACTGAGATACAGCTTCTCCTTACAAAAGCTGAAGTTGACTTGAAGTTACTTCACATTGGCAATAGGGTAGCATTCTCATCTGTGCCTGGATGAAGCTTAAGGGATCCCAGTAGCTTAGGAGGGCAGTGGAGGGTGGGTGCAACTGTTGCCCTCTTAGTTTCTTCCACTTGAGACAATTACCTCACTTTACCTCACGTAGGGACGCGGGTGGCGCTGTGGGTAAAACCTCAGCGCCTAGGACTTGCCGATCGCATGGTCGGCGGTTTGAATCCCCGCGGCGGGGTGCGCTCCCATTGTTCGGTCCCAGCGCCTGCCAACCTAGCAGTTCGAAAGCACCCCCGGATGCAAGTAGATAAAGAGGGACCGCTTACCAGCGGGAAGGTAAACGGCATTCCGTGTGCTGCGCTGGCTCGCCAGATGCAGCTTGTCACGCTGGCCACGTGACCCGGAAGTGTCTGCGGACAGCGCTGGCTCCCGGCCTCTAGAGTGAGATGAGCGCACAACCCTAGAGTCTGGCAAGACTGGCCCGAACGGGCAGGGGTACCTTTACCTTTACCTTACCTAATGGTAGGACCACTCCTGAATGTTTCAGCTCCAGGTGTGCATACATGGTCCACAATAAGGCATTTTCTCAATAAGGCTTTCTCCAAACCATGGGTTAGCAGCCTAAATTTATTACTGGATTCGGCATACTTTTTGAGGGGGTCTGTGTGCATCTGTTTTCTTGCATGCCTCAGTTGTATACCTGAACATATTGAGCCATCATAACCCTCATTTGAGGGCAAAGCTGTGTTTATCTTTAGCCTTTTATTACTGCTGCTTTCTTCCCTTTCTAACATCTGTTTAACATGCATACGTGGATATGGTAAGTTTCTGTAAGAAGCAAAAATCTGCCTCCATTGTTTTTAGAGTATCATACAGAGGAAGATCTCCTGCCCACCTAGCAGTTCGAAAGCACGTCAAGTGCAAATAGATAAACAGGTACCGCTCCGGCGGGAAGGTAAACAGAGTTTCTGTACGCTGCTTTGGTTCGCCAGAAGTGGCTTAGTCATGCTGGCCACATGATCAGGAAGCTGTCTGTGGACAAACGCTGGCTGCCTCGGCCAGTAAAGCGAGATGAGTGCGCAACCTAACAGTCAGGGGTACCTTTACCTTTACAGAGGAAGGTATTGATCATTTGAGTGAACAAAACTTTTCTTTGGCTAGTTGGCTTGTTGTTCTCTCTCCACGTTAAATAAGTAAAGTAAGTACCGTATTTTTCGCCCTATAGGACGCACTTTTTCCCCTCCAAAAATGAAGGGGAAATGTGTGTGCGTCCTATGGGGCGAATGCAGGCTTTCGCTGAAGTCTGGAGAGCGAGAGGGGTCGGTGCGCACTGACCCCTCTCACTCTCCAGGCTTCGCGCAGATCTCCGCAAGGCATTGATCTTGGCAGCTCAGGGGAGTTGAGAATGATTTAGTAAAGCAACTTAAATTCTGTACTAAGGTCAATGTAAGGAAACAATACTTTCTGATCTTTTATATTATATCTGATATGTACTTTATTATTCAAGACAATATCTAAGGGATCCCCACCTTCCTCACAAGGTTACCCATAAACATTACATTAATGCCCTTGCTACTGACTTCCTTAAATGCCTGACTTATTATCAGCAATTTTATTTCATATTTTGCGAGGATGTCATCGTAAGTTATGGACCCCACTCCCAGTTCAATAGTATAATAAATGGTTTTGGTCAAATTGACTGAACATTTCCATTTAGGCTTTAAAATACAAATGAGTATAAATCAAGAGGAGAAGCTTTATTATAAAAGAATCAAATAATGTTTTTGAAAAATAGCTATGTTACCATATCTGGACAGATTTTACAGTTCTCTCCATCCCACCAGAAATAGATTCTGCAGATCTAGTTAAAACAGATTTGCTTGGAGCCTTCAGAGACTACTGCACTGGGTCTTCCTCTCTGCCTTCTTCGTGTCACTGAAGAGAAGTCAGTCTGGAAGACCCAGCTTGTCGTGTCAAGGCACTTGTTGCTGGAAGTACATCTAGGTTTGGGACTTTGGTATTTAAAGGACAACTTACTCCCATACGAGGCTCTCTGGTCACTGAAGTCTTCTTCCTAGTGTCCTTACCTTCAAATGAAAGGCAAGTGGCCTTCTTTGTAGCAGCATAGTTCCAAAATGTTCAGTATATTCCTCCTGTTGTTTGAGCTCTTGTGGATATGTCCTTGCTCCATATGTCTTTGGGTGTTAGACTAAGAGTGGATGGGGCCTGGAACAGGGCCTCTTCAATGATGGCACCTATATTATGAAAAGTGCTTTCTGAGGAAATCTACCAGGCTTTCTTTCTCTCTGTGCTCTTTATTTATATTGCTACTTGCTTACAGCTTTTCGATTATATTTTAGGGGTGGAAAGTCATGTTCCGTGTCATTCTCTGCTTTCTTTTTGCAGAGTCTTCTGAAAACACATTTCAGCCCCCAAGGCTGCAACTGGAAGGGAGAGGAGGGCCTTCTTAACCCTCCACTGTTTTGTCCCTGAGCTGCTTTAACCATCACAGAGAAAAGATACAGGCACTTGTCCTACTTTTTATCCAGCAGGAGCAAAAATAGTTTTGGGGTGGGCAAGCTTCCGAAGGAAAATGGCAGGAGGGGAAGGGTTAGGAAGACCCTCTTTCCAAATGGCCACCTTCCTCTTCAATTTTCAGCTTCAGTGTAAACGTGTGTGTGTGTGTATCTTTAAAAAGAATTCTGCAATCATATGTCTTTTTATTTATCTCTTAGTTTGACTAGTGGAAACGGTCTACAAGATATGTTATCAGCTGCATTGCTATAAATCTGGATATCACAGCCATGTATACCTCTTGGTTTACGCAGGGACGCAGGTGGCGCTGTGGGTTAAACCACAGAGCCTAGGACCTGCCGATCAGAAGGTCAGCGGTTTGAATCCCCGTGACGGGGTGAGCTCCCGTTGCTCGGTCCCTGCTCCTGCCAACTTAGCAGTTCAAAAGCAGTTCAAAGTGCAGGTAGATAAATAGGTACCACTCCAGCGAGAAGGTAAACGGCGTTTCCATGTGCTGCTCTGGTTCGCCAGAAGTGGCTTAGTCATGCTGGCCACATGACCCGGAAGCTGTACGCTGGCTCCCTCAGCCAATAAAGCGAGATGAGCGCCGCAACCCCAGAATAGGTCACGACTGGACCTAATGGTCAGGGGTCCCTTTACCTTTACCTACCAAGGGGTATACCTTGGGTAAGATGTGGACGGAGGCTTTCATGCAACTTGGACAGAATGACATAGGAGAATCCTGCAAGAGAAAACCTAAAAGAGGAATGAATAGTATAAAGCTATGAATATTTAACCTGGGAGTTGCTGTGTGTCTTACGATTAGGTTTAGTTATCTATTTCACATTGCATATCTATCCATCTATGAAAACAGTTACTTTAAAAATTCTACCTGAGTTCTTATAGCTTTTGGGTGTTAGTTTTTGAGGCAAGATGTGTAGCTGGTAGCAAAAGATTAGACTTTTGTGTGTGCATATAGGAAAATGGCTGAGAAATGGATAGAAAATATGCAGATTCCTTGAGGGGGTGTGCTTCTCACCTGAATGGAATCCATCCGACCTTCATTATTTCCAGGTCAGGTGGAAAGAATTTAGTCAGAACAGAGTTGCCTCTATGTGACCCAGAAATAACCAGAGTCTCCTGGAAGCCAATAAGCGAACAAGCCTTCTGGCATATCAACCCACTTCAATCAGTGCTGAATGCCTCTGCCAAACATCTCTCCCCAAAACATTGTTATAATCATACCAGCTCTTTAAGCTTTCTGCAACACTCTTCCTGCAGCCAACGCTCTGATTGTGTATTTTCTTTCTAACACCATGTCTCATTTCCTTTGACATTCTTCAGATTTATCTGTGTTAACTTGACCCTCACCCTCCCACCCTCCGTTGTCCTGTCATTTTCATTACAGTGCTCTGTACACCTGGATAAGCCTCCTTGCCTTGCAGCTCTTAAAAGCACAGGAAAAGTGGGGCAATCCTAATCACAATATATTGTCACAATTAATCCCACAAAATAATTATGCTTGTGCAAGGATGTAGTTCTTTGCATTTGTCCCAACCAAATTCCAAACAGATACATTAGGCAGTTGCTGAATTCTGGTGTTCAGAGGAAGACCAGATTCCCCCCCCCCAGTAATTCTCACATAGCATTCCTTATTTCATAAGAATGTAAAAAGAGCCATGGTGGATCAGGCCAATGGCCCATCTAGTCCAGCATCCTGGACTAGCAGGTGTCTATAGGAAGCCAGCAAGCAGGACTCAGGACTAAGCCTTCATTACTTCCCATGCCCCCCCCACCCGACTTTTCCCCAAACATAACTGCATGTTACATTAAGTACATGCAGGTTCCGCTTATCAACCACAATGCGTTCCCTGGAAACTGTTCATAAGCTGAGTGTTGGCATTATGAGCCATCAGTTTCCATTGATTCCTATGGGGAAATTCCTAATGCATTCCCAACCATGAAATTGTGACTCTAAAAAGCAAAAAATACTCAGGAAATCTCCCCAAAAATGTTCTCTGATTTCTTTGAACACTCCTGCCCCCCTCCCCCAGTTTCCCTCCTTTCCTCAGCCAACCAGCAAAAGGCAAGCAAGGAAGTAAAAACTTGCTTTCTGTTTGGATATCTGAATCTGCGATGGAAGGTTTGGGTGCTAATTCCATGTGTTCAGATAAATGAATTTTAGCACTGAGAATGTCCGTAAAGTGAAAGCTGTGTATACATTCTTGCATTTAATGTGTCTATTTCCACCCCGCCACATACTCGAATGGCAGTTGTGGGGGAGTAGGAGCAAGACTCTGGCACATTCAGGGGCAGCTTTGCTCCCCTGGTAAATAACCAGGGGGTGATTTTTGTCAGGAGCACAACATGGGGCGGGATAATGGACCCCTTCTTGCAAGCCATGGTTTCATTTCTGATTACCCCACTGTAGGGTTTTTGTTTTTTTAAACAAACAGAACACACACATTCAATGCATGATTTTGCCCTAAGCAAAAAGCCCCAGGATTGCATACAAGGCTGCACAAGCAGTATTCTGCTCAGGCGACAGGACTCCTGCTTCCTCTCCTCTGCCTACGTGCTCTAAAAACCTGTGCCAGCCCCCCACCAAACCTTTATTACTGATGTGTTTGCCACCCTGGGCTCCTGCATGAGGAAGGAGGGATATAGTAGAATAAATACACACAATGATAAATGTCCAGCCCTTACTTGGTGATGCAGAGTGGGTAGATTGACTGTGGGCTCTTGTGAACAAGTCTATACCATGCAGCAACAGCCCCTCCCCTCAATCTCAATAGTAGGATGCTGTGCTCGAGAACCGGACATAAATTATCTGGGGTGAAAGTAGCTAGATAAATAGAAAAGCATTTCCTTTTTCCAAGTGCTATAACAGAAGACATCATCTCCAGAAGTGCACCAGCTGAATTATGGAGCCAGTAAAATGTATTTAATGAAAGTTTCAGGCAGCTGCTGAAACAGGCTATGTAAGTCAGTGAAGGCTGATTTCTGCTGGGAAAGCCATTATGAGCTCTTGGGTGTCATGCTATTTGTAACAGTGGAGTACTTTTTACTAGCTTTCTGTAAGCAGGAAATCCTGTGGAGGACAATGGTACCATATCATAATCTATTAAGGAGGCAGGATGACTTGTTTTATGACCCTCTGCTACGAGCATGTCCTGAGCAGAGGAAGATGCCATAATTTGAGATCAGAAATGCCAAGTGCAATTAAATACTCCCCCCCCCCCCCGTGCAATCCTTCTTTGCAAAAGTAGACGGGCAGGTGGCATTTTCTCTCGTTTTTGTATTAGCACAATGGAAACGTGGAATCAATTGGTGCTCCCCCCCCCCGCATATACCTCTATGAAAAGACTTCATTTTTAAAAAAATAATATTTATTGACATTTTTTTTTAATACAATACACAAAAATAAACAATATAGCATATATCTCAACATAGTTTCACAACTTCTTTGGACTCCCTCACGCCTCCCGCTCCTACCTTCATCACAATAATTTTTTTTCCAGCAATTTATCGCCTTATTTCCATTATTGTTAACTATCTTTCCCATGTTACTTTTCTAATTTCAGATACCCTATGTTCAAATCCTAGAAATTTAAATATGATCTGATGGTTATCCAAAAGTTTATGCTTTCCTAAATCTGACTTGTCTTCATAACTCAGTCTAATTTAATGGTGCCAAATTGTTTATGATCTAGCATCCTTCTTAGCATTCAACCAAATTACAATGTTTTTGTAGATAAATCTTGAATTTCTTCCAATCTTCTTCCACCCTCTCCTCTCCCAGGTCTCGGATTCTGCCAGTCATCTCGGCCAATTCCATGTAGTCTATCAGTTGCGTCTGCCATTCTTCCAGTGTGGGTAGATCTTGGGTTTTCCAGTACTTAGCGACGAGTATCCTTGCTGCCGTTGTTGCATACAGAAAAAAAGTTCGGTCCTTCTTTACCACCCTCTGACCGACAATACCCAGGAGGAAGGCCTCTGGTTTCTTAGGGAAGGTATACTTAAATACCTTTTTCAGCTCATTATATATCATTTCCCAAAAGGCCTTCACTTTAGGGCAGGTCCACCAGAGGTGAAAGAATGTTCCTTCATTTTCTTTGCATTTCCAACATTTATTATCAGACAAATGGTATGTTTTTGCAAGTTTGACTGGGGTCATGTACCATCTATATATCATTTTCATAACATTTTCTTTCAAAGCATTACATGCAGTGAAGTTCAGCCCAGTAGTCCACAACCTTTCCCAGTCCTCAAACATAATATTATGCCCAATATCCTGTGCCCATTTTATCATAGCTGATTTGACCGTTTCATCTTGTGTGTTCCATTTTAACAGCAAGTTATACATTTTTGAAAGTACCTTAGTCTTAGGTTCTAACAGTTCTGTTTCCAGCTTCGATTTCTCCACCTGAAACCCTAGCTTTTTGTCATTTTTAAAAACTTCTTTAATCTGAGCGTAGTGTAACCAGTCTCGCACTTTATCTTTCATTTTCTCCAAACTCTGCAATTTCCAATTGTCTCCATCTTTTTCTAATATTTCCCAATACTTTGGCCATTTGGCCTCCATATTGAGTCTTTTTCGGGCCTTAGCTTCCAATGGTGAAAGCCACCTTGGAGTTTTATTTTCCAATAAGTCTTTGTATTTTGTCCAGACATTAAATACTGCTTTCCTGACAATATGGTTCTTGAAAACTTTATTAATCTTTACCTTGTCATACCATAGATATGCATGCCAACCAAAAGCATTGTCAAAACCTTCCAAATCCAATACATCAGTGTCTTCGAGAAGTAGCCAGTCTTTTAACCAGCAGAAAGCTGCTGCTTCATAATACAGCCTTAGGTCTGGCAGGGCAAAGCCCCCTCTTTCTTTCGCATCAGTTAGTATCTTAAACTTAATTCTGGGCTTTTTGCCCTGCCAGACAAATTTTGAAATGTCTCTCTGCCACTTCCGGAAGCACTCTGTTTTATCCACAATCTGTAATGTTTGAAACAAAAACAACATTTTTGGCAAAACATTCATCTTAATAGCAGCAATTCGGCCTAACAAGGAAAGTTTCAATCTTGTCCAACTATCCAAGTCTCTCTTAATTTCTGACCAGCATTTCTCATAGTTGTCCTTAAATAAACTCAGGTTTTTTGCTGTTATGTTTACCCCTAGGTATTTAACTTTTTTAACCACATTTAATTCTGTCTCTCTCTGAAACTGTTCTGACTCTGTATCAGTCAAGTTTTTTCCCAATACCTTGGTTTTCTGCTTGTTTAATTTAAATCCCGCCACCCGACCAAAGTCATGAATCAATTGTAATACTCTTTTCGTACTAGGTTCTGGCTCCTGCAGGGTCAAAACTAGGTCATCTGCAAAAGCTTTAAGTTTATATTGTTTCACTTCATGAAAAGACTTCATGATTCAGAATTTGCAGCAAACAATCAACCTTCCATGGAAAGTGACACAAAGATTGCTCCAATTAACGTCTCAAGGTATCTGTCAGGCACCATTGAACTATAGAACAATCTAAGTACTTTCTATATGGAAGAAGTGCTCGGTGCTCTAGTTTTATAGCATGTGGTTCTTGCCTAAACTTTCTTTAATGTAGTTATTGCAGAGTTGGGGAAAGTGTGTCAGGGAGCAGGAATCAGACTCCCCTTCTTCATCAGGTGATGGGGGTTGAGGTTTCTGAGCCTGAATGGGAATGGCAAGTCAGCACAGCCCCAGAAGCACAGTTACCAGATGAACCTGTGGGGCAATTGGCTCACAGATGTGGCACTACCGCCCTCTGACTCACAGGACTCCACTAGAAGACCTAAGCCTCCCCCTGCTCTGTCACAGTAGGAAGTTACTAGAAAAAGCTGTGAGGGATATTTAAAATGCAGTCAAACCAACAATCAATATTTTGCTAGAAAGGCACATGATAGGAGGTGACGCTCACAGAGTTTTCCTGTAAATTTGCTAGAGACGACTCTGTGAGAGACACTCCCACTGTGCCCTGACAGGGGGAGGGCGTAGCTATAAATTCTCCTACCTGTCTGGGCACTCTCTCTTGCTCTTTCCATCTCTTCTGCTCTGCCAGCAATGTGAGAACAGCTGCTAAGTCTGAGCTCCAGATCAGGCACCATTTTAAGCTAGACTTAAGTATGTCTTTGTAACTGAATTATCATTTTAAGCCTGCCTGAACAAAGCTGCTGTGTCTGTTACTCTTCAACAAGTGTTGTGTATTGAGTCAAAGGATTTTATATCTGCATTATTATTGTCTGTATTTGCATTAGGGTAAAGTAACTGCCTTTTGGTTCCAGAGGGTACAGCTACTATTGGTTCATTTAAGCTGCTGTATTTGGATCCTCTGTCTTATTGGTTGCCTCCAAAAGGCAGGACTGTGATTGCCTGATATTGTTCCCTCCAAAATGTATCCTTTCTAGTTTGTTCCCTGTCCCTATAAATGTAGCTCTCCCCTCCTCAGTCTTCAGTCTTGTTGCTTTAATAAAGAAGTGTTACTAGAGAACTGTCTCCAGCATATTATGTCAAGAGAGCTGAAATCACAAACCCCACGTCACAACAACAAGTACTCCGAGTGAGTACAGTGGTACCTCGGGTTAAGTACTTAATTCATTCTGGAGATCTGTTCTTAACCTGAAACTGTTCTTAACCTGAAGCACCACTTTAGCTAATGGGGCCTCCTGCTGCTGCCACGCCACCAGAGCACAATTTCTGTTCTCATCCTGAAGCAAAGTTCTTAACCCGAGGTACTATTTCTGGGTTACCGGAGTCTGTAACCTGAAGTGTATGTAACCTGAAGCGTATGTAACACGAGGTACCACTGTACTGTAAATGTTATTTACATGACTGTTTGTGTGATTATTGTTTTAAGGGTGAGAAAAAAGGTGTAATATCAGGAAAATCCAGTCTGCCTTAAAGCCTATCTAAGCTTTCCCTTTAAGCTGCAAAGGGATGGCACTCTGCTGAACTGACAAACATGAGGAAGGAAGGATAATAGCTAATAAATACAGTGGTACCTCGGGTTACAGATGCTTCAGGTTACAGACGCTTCAGGTTACAGACTCCGCTAACCCAGAAATATTACCTCGGGTTAAAAACTTTGCTTCAGGATAAGAACAGAAATCGTGTAGTGGCAGCACAACAGCAGCGGGAGGCCCCATTAGCTAAAGTGGTGCTTCAGGTTAAGAACAGTTTCAGGTTAAGAACGGACCTCCAGAACAAATTAAGTTCTTAACCCCAGGTACCACTGTATAGCCTTTCCTAGCATCTATTCACATTCCAACAGGCTGGGCCCCTTTAGGTAGAGCAGCATCTTGAGACATCTTGAGGTTATGTTAATAATTAGGTGCTGCTAATGTAAAAAGTGCTCAGATCTGTGTTTCCCCGAACCTTGCCTTGTGTCTAGCCTGGACACCACCTTGTCCTCCATCCTGGCTCAGCCTTTCTGCATTGTAGAGCTGGATACTGTGTCCCTACAGATGCTGTTGAAATCCCACTCCCATCAGTTGCAGCTAGCATGGTGAATAGTCAAGGATGGTGGAAATTCAGTCCTGTAATGTCTGTGGGTTCCCAACTCCCAAAGACTGAGTTATTGGAACGGGACAGCCACTATTGACAGTAATAGACTGTCCTAGTCTAACCCTAATCTGGGACATGGAAACTAAAAATGTCTGGGTTAAACAGCGTAACTACTGCCCATTCAAGAAAATATCACATGAAACACAGCAGACGCAGATATAGCCAGAACTACGAGGTTACTGGAGACCATTCAAAGCCTTTTGTAAACCTGGTAGGAAACATGTAATAGACAACTTATTGGAGCATACGAGTTTTTAAAATATATATTTGTGTAGATCTGATCTATGAGTCTCAGCGGGTGCTCTTGAAGCCTCTATATTTACAGGTTATTTGGAGGTTAATTACCCTTACTCTAAGCCAAGCAGATCCCGGCTTTGAAAATGACGTGACAGCTTTGTGTTGTTTGGCTTCGAGGTCATTACAATATCAGTTTTGCCAGATGTAGCCCAATGCGCCAGGAGTCAAAGCAAATTATTTTTTATCTCTAGTGCCAGAGGTTAAGCTAATCAATTGAGATTTGAAATTGCTTTACACATGCAAATATCAGCAAGGACACAGTCATGGGGATCAAATCATCTCAATTCAGGTCATCTGATTGGATTATTTTACTTAGCAAAAATGATATAAAAACCAGCTGTTTATATGGGTGTCTTCTGATGCTGATGCACATCCGATACATTCAGAAGTAAAATATCTTAAAAGTGTCGTTCAAAAATGTTTACTGGAAAATGTCACCCAGCAGGATTACTCTTGTACTGTATCAGTAGAAATGAATACCGTATATTTATGGCATATTCTCAGGTTGCTGAATGTAAGACTGTGCCTTGAGGTGCATATGTTGCAAGGGCCTCTCCCATAGGCTGTCTGTGCACCATACATTTAAAGCACATTTAAAGCTTCAAGGAATCTGGGAACTGTAGCTTAGAATTATTTGGGGGATGTTGTGTCCTTTAAAGGTGCTTTAAAGGTATAGGGTGTATACAGCCATCTGTGGACAGAGTTCTGATTCTCCAGAGTTATATGTTTAACTACAATTTTACAAGCATTTCAGAGCTGCTTCAGATGTGCAGATGGAAAGTATTTCTTTGAGAGGGGAGTACAAATGGTGCATAGATCATCCTATTCTAGGCATGCTAGCGATTACAAGGAAAGGGTTTAAATTTTACGTGCTTAAAAAAAATTTAAATCCCCATCGCCCCCCCATGCATGAGGAAGAGGGGGATTAACATTTCCTTCCAGCTGTATCCACGACTCAGCAGTCCAATTTAGGATCCACTCTGCTCACCCCCAAAAGGAGGAGGGGCTAGAAAATGTGCCCTAGACATAGTCTGCCTCCCTTTTTCCCTGACTGGATTACCGTGCCCAGCGGTCGTAAAAGACAATTGAACTTTTGAACATGGAATATACGGACTTTGTTGGATAACACAGATAATGAGTGTCCCGAATGCAGGACTGCCATCATTGCAAGAGGGCTGCGATGTTTTAACATTGATATTGCAGCGCTTCAAGAAATTTGAAGAGCAAGTGAGGGACAACTGAAGGAAGAAAAAGGAGGCTACACATTCTTCTGGAAAGGTCTACCTGAACAAGAACTTCGAATACATGGAGTAGGCTTTGCTATCAAAAACGATCTTGTGAAGCTGTTGTCAGGAATCCCTACCAGCATTAATGAGTGACTTTTCAAGCCTTCAAATAAAATGCACCCGAAACAAATAGGCTACTATTTTAAGCACCTATGCACCAACACTGGATACCAATGAAGACAATAAAGAATTTTTTTAATTCTCAGCTGGATGCCATCCCATCAGAGACACCTACAGAGAATAAAATTACACTTCTGGGTGATTTTAATGCAAGAATTGGGTGAGATTTTGATCTGTTGCCTGGGACTATTGGGAAAGAAGGAATTGGCAACAGCAACCAGAACGGAATCTTACTTTTGACTCTATGTGCAGCGCACAACCTGTTATTACCAACACACTCTTTTGACAAAAAATATATATTTAAATCATCATGGAGCTTCCTTTGGTCTAACCACTGGCACCTCTTAGACTATGGAATTGTCCGAGCTGAATATTGCCATGGTGTGTAAAATACAGCTTTTGTCTTTGTTGTAAAATACAGCTTGCGTCAGCCTTTGCCAAAGTGCTGCCCTCCAAATGCTTTGGACTAAAATGTGCATTTGTGCTGGCTGTGGTTGATGGGTCTGGGAGCTGTAGTACAAAGCAGCCAAATCCTGGGAAACGGAGTTTGTTAAGGGTGCTGAGACTCATATTTTCCCCCACAGAGTTTCAACTTCCACAGTATTTTAACAACCGATCTATCTTCCAAGGGGACTTTCTGAGGGGACTAGGGATCTCCTCACCACTCTCAGTACCCTTTACAAACTACACTTCCCAGGATTCTTTGGAGAGAAGCAATGGCTACTTAAAGTGATACCATACCCTCCAACATTCCTCAGATGAAAAGAGGGACATTTCTCTCTCCCCCACAAATGACCCCCCCCCATTTTTTTGTCCCTCTCCACAGAGCATTTCCTATCAGAATAAGGGTGGGTGACATCACCGCTACACCAATGGGAAACAGCACACATGTCCTCCGCCTTCCTAAGAAAACCCCTTACTCCTGATTTTATTTTATTCTTATACACCAATAAATACACTTTAGAAAGGGGACAGAGCAGACATGGTTGCACAAAGTATGTTTAAAAAACATTGGGCCTGTAAGACAGAGCTATTCCGCCTGGCCTTTAATTTAATTCAGCCTGATCTCTTATTTCCCTTCCCTTCCCTTCCCTCCCCCTCCTCTTTTATAAAGATTACCCACTCTGAGACCCCACAGCTAATTCTCCCTTGGCCTCCTCGCTGGCCCAAGTAGGACCAATTCAGCCAGCTAGCCCTGGGGATTATCTAATGCTTATTTCCCCTAAATTGATTTCTGAATTTTGAATTTTATTGTTATTCATGTTTTTATACTGTATTTTATGCTGCTTTTACAATTAAGTGTTTTAAATTTGTTGTTAGCCGCCCTGAGCCTGGTTTTTGAACCGGGAAGGGCGGGGTATAAATAAAAAAATATTATTATTATTTGCCCTCTGCCTGCCCCCAGAGTTGGTGCATCTCATGGGGCTGGGCCTTGGCAGTGGCAGGCTCCCTCTTACTCCTCCGCTCTCCAGCGGTCACTACAAGCTGCCCAAAGGGAGGAGGCCAGCAGCAGTGGCCATGGAAGCCTTGGGGTGCTTCTTCGCAGCCACCACAGCTGCCGCCCTGGACAAGCGCCGGCTCATTTTCCTCCCTGAGCTCAGTGGCAGTGGCGCTGGCAGGGGAAATAGGGACAGATCAGAAGCTGGGGTGGCTTTTTTAATCCTGGAGCTGTCCTTGGAAAATCGGGACGCTTGGAGGGTATGCGATATTGCTTTAAATGTATTGTGCAGATGAGGCCCCTCACTTGATGAAGTTGCATAAGGTATGACAAATAAGGTCAGCTGAACACATTTCCGCCCCTACTCTGATTCACTATTCATTTCATGAATTGTATCTCAACCCTCTTGAAACATGAAATGATTGGGAGCTGCAATGTAAGGCTAGAGGAGCTTGTTGTTTCAGCGGAGTTCAGGAGGCAAACACAGAAGCCCAGATCCAGGATGAACAGGCTCTTCCTGTGTATTTATTTAGACCACTTATATCCCACGTTGAAGTCTCAAGTGGTTCTCAAAGCAGCTTACAAAATATTCTTACAATAAAACATTCAAGCCAATATGCATTGTCTGTATGGGGCTGGGAATGTTGAGATGGCATCTCCTGCTTTTGTCCTTGCTCTTCCGTGATGTCATCCTTCAGTCATGGCTTATTAAATATCCACTCTCACCGAGCGCTTCTCTGAAGCAAGAGTGAAGGGCTAAGTAGCTGGAACATGCTCAGCCAATGGCAGGGGGCCTCCATCAACAGAGGCTGGTCCGTTAGGGCAAAGGGGACACTGCCTCACCAACCTCAATATGTCCTCCTCAGCCAGGCCTTGCCTGCCTGTCTGCCTTCTTTAATTTCCAAAGTGTTTTGAACACTATTCTTTCTCAAGGGAAAAGTTATTTTACATAAGCTGTTCGCACTTTGTATGGTGTGCAATCTGTTGTCTTGTGAAGATGCATTTAATGTAATGAGTAGTTTGGCCCTCTGTCTTTGCCTCTGCTTCTTCTGCTCCATGTTGCCCTGACACAAATCCTGTACGGCAAAGTTAGTCATGAGTACTGTTCATGCAGCAATTATAACACGTGGAGTGGAGTGTCTGGTGTTCACCAACAGAGCTGCCTCCTCTGATGCATGGGGGAAACTTACCAGCTTCTTATCAGAGTACTGGTAAGAGTTTTGAAAATGTGTGATTCATCACTTCTCCATTTCTTGTTCTCCCTGGCTTTTGGAATTTTGTTTGCTTGTTTGTGAAAGGGTCCCATCATCAAACCTCCCATCATCAATGTCTCCTAGTTATGTAGATATTGATATGGGTTTGGAGTGATGTCATTCCCTGCTGCAAATCTTGACACCTGAGATCTGTATTCCTTGGTACTCCTCCTGGTGGTGCAGCAATAAAACTGCCAGCACATTTGCAAAGCTAAGCAGGGTTTGGTATGGTTTTAAATTGGATGGGACACTGTGTATTGAGATTCCTGAATTGCTGGGGGGTTAGATTAGATTACCCTTGAGCTCCCTTCCAGCTCTATAATTCTCCCATCAGAGATGTAGGCTGTGCTGTCTGGGGCTACTGCTCTTGAAACTGAGTGCAGTAAAAACTCTCAGTCAGCAAAAAATAATATGTAGATCTCTCTTTATTTATTATTATTATTTGCTTTAAAATCTCAAAGCAGTTCACAGTATGCACAAAACCATTAAAATCAATAAACAATGAGTTAAAACATCCAAATAGTCATATCACCCCAACAACAGCAGCCTCCAGAACAACAAAAATAGTTCAGTATCAACAGTCTGAAAATGCTGGAATATCTGAAATATCTCTAGCTAGTTGCAAAAGCACCCCATTGTTGGTGCTCTCCTGATCTCCATATGGCACTCAGTTCCACAAACTGGGCAGCACAACTTGGAAACTGAGGTGTTCCAAAACTTCTGTGGTGATCAAGCATTTTGACCCCAGTTTTCCCCAATCTGGCCAGTGCCTTGCACATATTTTTGACAGCACCTCCCATGAGAGTTGTTGGCTGGGCTGGCTGGGGTTGATGGGAATTGTAGTCCAAAATATTTGGAAGTCAACTGCCAGGTTGTGGAAGGCTGGCATCAGAAGTTCAGAAGCACTGGAATGCCACAGCTTCTAAGTTTAGATTGTTGGACTGTTTTAAAAAAGTCCCAAAGGACTGTTTTTAATGATACATCATTTGGGCATTTAAAGATATATCTTTTTGCTTGGCGAGAGCTCTTACCACTGGAAGTTCAGTGGGCGATAAACTCCAAGAGTTTTAATTGGAATGGGATGAATCACATTTGCTCTGGGCTCTTTCAATTCCTGCTAGAATGATCTAGGCAGCACATAAAAGCTCAGGCTTGCGAAAACATTTTAGGAGATGCTTGGAAACAAGTTGGTTCCCCTTCTGTGTCGGAATACATTTTCCTCATTCACATCTGTGCTAGAATGTGCAACGAGAAAATAGCTTTCTGACATTGCCAATAATGTTCACACAGGTAAATCCTTTGGTCTCTTTGACAGCTCAGGCTGTATCCTGTGCCATGAGAGGGAAAGGAGACAAGCAAACCTGCCAAACTACCCTACCTCTTCTTAACTTCACTACTGCCACTAAAGTGGATATCTTTATTTTTATATAGCTCATTTTTGCTGCAGTACCCAACTGCACTCTCTTAATATTTCCTAGTGTTCCAGTTCTCTTAAAGCAGTCTGTCTCTCTCTCTCTCTCTCTCTGCTCTTCAAATCCAGCCACTCATTTTGTTTTGTTTTTTACTCCAGAGCCTTCTGACTCTTCAATTCATTCAAATAACTACCTTACCAAAATAACTGCTTCCAGTTCAACTTATGTACAATATTTTCACCCCTCCATCTTTTTAATTAATCAGCTAGAGAGTAGGTTCCTGGTTAAGTTTCTATTTGTCCTTAGGCTTCCAGACTGAACTTTTGACTGCCCTATGCAAAACCTCCTGAGCAAATACCCCCTTTAAGCTTTTGACCCTCCTGTGCTAAATTTTCTGTGCAAAAATCCCCTTGTACATTCAATCTCCCTGTGAACTTTTGACATCACTGTGCAGAACAGCCTTTAAAACAAAAAAAGCTCAAGGTTTATGACCAAAACCCAAACACAACATGGTTGAAAGTCCTATTCCTTGACAGTTCCAAATCATATAGATTGGCTCAATAGATGAGTCAATCATGTTCTGTGGGATTCAGATTCAAATTATGATGTGATCACCCTGGATTCTTTGGGACATTTGTCTTCACATGTCCTCTTCTTCTTCTTCTTTTTTAAAATATAGGTAACAACCAATTTACTAGCACCCAATTGATGTGCAACTGCCCGCATGTGTGAACACAATAATTGAGCTGAACCTGGAAGTGACTTTAAAAATGACCAGAATGGCCCTAAAAGAGTCCAGAAAGTGCAGAAAAGGCACAGAACAGGGCCTTCAATCCCACAAGCCTTTGTCAGTGCAATCCCATGACCCCTTGCATTGACCATTGAAGCTTGTGGAGAGTTGGAATTTGAGCAAAGAGGTTTGGAGGGAGCAATTGTGGTGAAGTTTGGCATCTGGTAAGTGCTGTAGAAGAAGAGTTTGGATTTGATATCCTGCTTTATCACTACCCGAAGGAGTCTCAAAGCGGCTAACATTCTCCTTTCCCTTTCTCCCCCACAACAAACACTCTGTGAGGTGAGTGGGGCTGAGAGACTTCAGAGAAGTGTGACTAGCCCAAGGTCACCCAGCAGCTGCATGTGGAGGAGCAGAGACGCGAACCCGGTTCCCCAGATTACGAGACTACCGCTCTTAACCACTACACCACACTGGCTCTGTAGGTTCTTTTTGGAGTGTTTTTCAAGGGTTTCCAGAGGTTTAGAGGGTGTTTGCAGTCTTTTCCAATGGTGTTTCAAATATCCGCAATTTCACATAAATGTGTGGTGCCTCGGAACATAACCCCCACAAAAATGGGAAGTTGCCTGTATTGTACTTTGTGATGTTTGTTACCATTATGATAATTATTATTATCATCATTACCACCATAACTACTTCTCCTCCTCCTCCTCCTCCTCCTCCTTCTTCATGAATCACCCCTTGTCAGTCAGAACAGAACACACATTGTGTGCACGGAATGAGATCTTCTTGCACAATGGGACATCATTCCCTACTCTCCTCCCGCATCGCTCCCCTCCCTAAATTTGCACTGGAGGGTTGGGGAGACTCTCAGAATGTGTTTAGGGGGTACCTGGGGGGGGGGAGGAGAGGGGAGAAAACTTTGTTGTGCCACCAGACCTCATTGCATGCATGCATAGCCCACTTATTGCATTGATGAATTCCAATCCCAGAGGTGTTTTTAAAGTTTAATTTTAGTCGGAAATATCAATTTTTCTGAAATGCTCTTTTATTCAAATACTGACTTTACAGTGGAAAGGCTTATTTCACCTGCATATTGGTTTAATCATTTGTGATGAGCAACATAGATGGGTGTGTGTGGATATTCCAGCATTTCCAGGGGAAATATTCTGGAGCAGCAGTGAAAGAAAGCCATTTTGTATCTTACCATCTATTCTAGCTCTCCCGGAAGCACGATGCATCTAAGCTAAATAATGTGGAAATATAAATATTTGGTGTGGAGAATGTAATAAACAGGCATAAAATAAGCTAGAATTTTCATTAATGTTAAACATATACATGTAAAAGTAGTCTTTTGAATCATTTACCCTGAAATGAAGAAACATCACAAAGCACCTTTAGGGTTTTTTTTTAAATAAAAAGATGCTATTGAGATAAAATGCACGCACTATCTCACTCTTCTGCAAAAGCTTTATTCTGCTTGTTCCCATTAACTTCCTCCTCAGGGTATTTTTCTGATGCCTGCAAAACATATTTTGGCCATTTGCTTCTGAATGTTTTTGCAGGGCTGTCACTGAATTTATTCTGAGAATGACAGAGGCTGCGAAAAAGCTTTCAAAGACTTAAACGGGAGATTGTTTCTTTAATAAAGAAGGAAGCAAGAGATCTTGATCTCTCTCTAATTTCCTTTACGGTCAGATGCAATGGGAGTTTGAGTGGGAAATCAGATGGATTCTTGCCCCTCCCAGAAGGCTGCTCCTCTGGACTGTCTGTTGTTAGATTGTAAGATCCTTGGGACAAAGTCTTCTCCTTTTGGCTTGTCATCCAGTCATGGACCACTGATGGAATGGTAGAAAGAGTTCAGAATAATAAGCACCCCAGATGTCTCAGGCTGTGTACATACCATATAATTAAAGCATGTGAAATGTAGTTTGTGAAGGGTGCTGAGAACTGTAGCTCTAGGAGGTGCTAAACTACAGTTCCCACAATTCTTAGGCAACAATAGCTGTGCTTTAAATGCATAGCGGGTATGTAGTTCTTTCTTCATGCATCTGTGTTTTTACCTAACTCCTCCGTAAGTGTTTCACTGAGTTTAATAAAATCAAGGAGTTTGGAAGCAAGGAGATTTCATGATTCATGGTATCCTAATGCCACACAATCAAATAGCGTAAAGACATCCTGAAGTTAGCTTCCCATTTTATCAATATTTACAATTATATTCAGTACACTGTAAGAGGAATAAGTACATGAAGAAATCTTACTGAGTTTCATAAATTGTTTCTTTCAGAACAGTGAAAGGTCATTGCTTTAAAAGATATAGAGCTTCATTAGACTTACTAACACTAGCACTAGTTCAGTAAAACTGAAACAAGAAAAAAGAAGGTAAGGTTATCACATCAGAGGAAGAATGGAATCAGTATGGGATGAAAAAAAAAATCTGATAAACCTATTATTGAAATAACTTTTAAAAAACACTTCATCAATGTCATTATGCTCCAGACAGACTATTACTAATGTTTCCATCAGTGTCTAAATTATGTTGGAGATGTAATAAAAAGGACACTTTTGTCCATATAATGTAGGAATAATTAAGGAATATTGAACAAATGAATGATATTATTAGAGGGATGGTGAGATGTGACTTTGAAATAGACAGTCCTTTTAGACGTGAAACATCAGATTAGGAGATAAAGGTTTGGTTTGGTATCCCGTATGTTAATAGCAGCTGGCACATCTGATTGCAAAAACTTGGAGAAGCCCTATAAATGAGCCATTGGCTGAGGAAGAGCTAAAATATTGTACAAAGGAATAAAATTACCAGTTATAAACAGTCACAACAGGGAAGAAATCAGATGAGTGAGATCTTATCAAAATCAATATGATTTGCATTGATATTGCAAACAGAATTAAGTGATAATAATAATAAAATGCTTACAAATGAAGGGAAGGAACAAGAAGAGGTAGTAAGCAAAAGCCAAGAGGTATGAGAAGTGATTTGCTGTATTGGAGAACCTGAGACTTTCCTCTGGGAGAGACAAAACAAAACAAAACAAAACAAAACAGTATAGAATGGATGACAGTCATGTCCATAGCTGTCAACCATCCCTTATTTGGTGGGAAAGTCCCTTATCCCAGCGCTGTGTCCCGCTGCTGTCCCTTATTGATGATGTCCCTTAAATTTCCCAGGTTTCAAAGGAAGCAGCTCCTCTTCCTCCCTGCCTGCCGGCCAGGGAGAAGGGAGGCTCCGACTGTGTTGCTTTGCTGTGTTGCTCACCCAATAAGGAGTCTAAGAACGACTGGGGGATGGAGCTTGCATGCCTTGTGCTGATCAAATCGGCCGCGTTGCCTGGGGACTCACTCGCCTTTGCTCAGCACTTCCCAGCGGAGAGGCGATGGTGGTTTTCCTTGCTGCATCCCCTTTGCCAGGTTGCTGCGCTGTGGGAACCACCGCTTGAGGCTTCATTTGGCTGCTGGCTGGGCTTTCTGCCTTTGGCTCGGAGGGGCTCAGAAGTCGAACATACCTGTGCTTGGGAAATCCCTTATTTTGGCTGCTGATCCCTTATTTTCGAGGCTGCTGGTCCCTTATTTTCAAATCTGTAAGGTGACAGCTATAGTCATGTCATGAGACCAGGTACGGGGAACTTGTAGCCATCTGGATGTTGTTGGATTCCCACCAGCCCCAACCAAGGGCCATTTCTAACCATTTGACCCAACCCTGCATTAGAGAAATCAATGCCCTTTTCCATTATGCATGTTGGGACTTAAGCACATAAAAATATAAGAAACACTCAGCTGGATCTGGCAAAACCCACCCACCCCAGCACTCTTTCCACAGTGGCCAACCAAATGCCCACGGAAAGCACACAAAAAATAGCATTTCCCCCACTTGTGATTCCCAGCAACTGAAGTTTAGAGGAACACTCCCTCTGACTGTAGAGGTAGAACATAGCCAATGACAACATTATCTTCCATGAATTCATCTAATCCTCTGTTAACGTTATCTAAGTGTTGAGAAGTTTGCTAGTTCAGCTCTAGCACTGATTCTGTGAGGATGTTTCACCCCTCCCATGTTTCAGAAAGGAGGGGGCGGATTTTGCTCATTGCTTTTTCCTCTCCAGCTTGACTTCAAAGGGAGTTCTGAGTGTTATCTGTATATAGATAAGGTGACTGCTCAAGCAGCTGTAACACTCATGCAGTCCAGCCAGTGTGGTGTAGTGGTTGAGAGCGGTAGCCTCGTAATCTGGGGAACCGGGTTCGCTTCTCTGTTCCTCCACATGCAGCTGCTGGGTGACCTTGGGCCAGTCACACTTCTTTGAAGTCTCTCAGCCCCACTCACCTCACAGAGTGTTTGTTGTGGGGGAGGAAGGGAAAGGAGAATGTTAGCCACTTTGAGACTCCTTAAAGGGAGTGAAAGGCGGGATATCAAATCCAAACTCTTCTTCTTCTTCTTCTCTGGTTAGTCTTTAGTTAGTTTATGCAGTAGCTGTAGAGAATAAAAGAAGCTGTCAGAGCTGTCGTTCATGTGGTTCATGCTCTGCTGTGCTCCGCTGACTTTTGTAACTGAGTTTTGGTGCTCACAGCTCTA
This sequence comes from Podarcis erhardii, assembly GCF_964252035.2. NCBI lineage: Eukaryota > Metazoa > Chordata > Lepidosauria > Squamata > Lacertidae > Podarcis > Podarcis erhardii. The sequence goes on from NC_138507.1 coordinate 94,065,566, forward strand.
AGTTGTGAGTCCACAAGCACTGCTCTCTGCAGTGGAAGGTCTTTGGAAGTCCTTCTCAGCTCGCCTGGCCCAGTCGGGGCTGAAGAGGTTGAGCCCAGTCGTTGGCACTGGTTCAAAGGCAAAGCTGACATTCTGGACAATAAATACAGAACACAGGGGAACACATTTCCATAAATATCCTCAAGCAAAATTTACAGTTTTGATCCAGTTCCCCACTTCATGTTAAGAGAATTAAAGCCTGGATTTTTGGGCCCTAGTAAAATGTGGATCTCCTCCTTGGGCTCTGTTCTGAGCTCTGAACTGAACTAACATGCTGAGGATTCCTTGGGAAATACTGCGACAATATTAAAACCCAATATGCAAGCATTATAGATATGACATAATTGTTCTTAAAGGTCAAGCTCAGCTGTCTTAATTAATGCTCACATAATGGGGGTCTGTGCCTTATTCACTATACCTGTTGATGGAATTGTATTATGAGTGTTTTAACACTCTTAATAATAGCAAATTATCCTATTTCACAGTACAGCAAGCCAGCCCACAAGATTCCGTATTTAATGATACTTGATTGACATTAAAGAACATTATTCTTTTGCAGTTGCCCTCAAACTCAGTGTCATGCAATGAAAGCCTTTAATGCCATCAATCGAGTCGGAAAGCGTTTATGACATTGTTATGAAATTGCAAATGTGCGAATGACTGCCACTTAAGGATGCACAGGGCAGCCTAAATGGGGCACTCGGCAATAGAGCTTATATGTTATGCAGTTCAGAACAAGTTATCTCAGACCGAAGAAAATCTGGGCCGGCAAACATGCTAGAGAATTCCCCATGCAGAGCAGCCTTGCGAGATGAAACTGGATGGACGAACGAACATCTGCCTAAACATTTCTGTAATTATGAACTGCACTTTCCAGTGGCAATTTGTCAGAGCACAGCAGCATGTTTCTCAGCCACTGTTGTTGTTTATTGCTGCTGCTGGGAATTGGTATCTGCCAGGTCAGATTTCACCTTCTCCATTCAGTCCTCCATTCAGTCCTCCTAGAGGATATTCTAGCATTTGAACTCTCCCTTTTGTTTCTTCCTTCATGATGCGTTTGCATCAAAGAGCAAGCGAGGCAGAAGCGAACCCACAGCAGGCTATCAAAAACAAGGTGTCAACCTCAACAGGGTGGAGGAGCTAAAATGATATGGGATCTGAGTTCCAGGGGTATAGCAGGGATAGCTAACATGGCACCCTCCAGGTGTTGGACTACAACTCCCATCAGCCCCAGCCAGAGTGGCCAATAGTCAGGGATGATGGAAATCCCCCCCCCATTTATTTATTTGGTTTTACATATTAAAATTAACAATCGTACCACAACACATTCCAACACTACAAGATTCCCATGAATCTCTGGACTTCCAACCTCCCTCTCTGTGGGTCCCATTGTTAAACCCTTTCTACTGCATCTTTTATAATAGTCCAAATTTTTATATCTCCATAGTTCTCATTACATTACAAGAGTTATTGCAATCCCGCTAACAATTTCAAGTGTTTACAGTGGTCTCCAAGGTAAGTTATAAATTTCCCCTCCATTCCTTGTTAAAGTTTTGTTCTTCCTGATTTCTGATCTTTCTGGTCGTTTTTGCCATTTCGGCATAGTCCATCAACTTGATCTGCCATTCTTCTCTGGTAGAGACTTTGTCTTCTTTCCATCTCTGGGCTAGCAACATTCACGCAGCTATCGTCACACACATGAAAAGTCTTTTCTGCTCCCTTGGAATTTCAGCACCTACAATTCCTAATGAAAAAGCCTTTGGGTTGGTTTTTTTTTGGAAAGGTTCTTTTAAACATTTTTTTCAGTTCATTGTATATCATTTCCCAGAGTGCACCACATATGATAATAGGTGTCTTCTTTTTCTTTACATTCCCAACAGATATTTGTACCTGTCATACATTTTTGCTAACTTACTAGGAGTTAAATACCAATGGTCCATCATTTTCATATAATTTTCTTTCAACGTATAACATGCCGTAAACTTCAAATCAATTTTCCATAACTTCTCCCATAATGAAAGCTGAATATTATACCCCATATCTCTCGCCCAGATGGGATGATGGAAGTTTCAGGTACAGTGGCTGACAACCTGCCTCAAAGGGGTTTACAGAGGGTTCTCCCTGAGGGTTTGTCTCTTGTTTGGATAATATAGAACTACCAGGAGAGGCCCCTTTAGCTCATGGTCACAGTGGCAGACCATGACCTGGGCTTGGAACACATCAACATTAAGGCAACTTCAACAAGACCTTGCTTGGAATATATGAATGAGTTCAAATTGAATACATTAGTATGTGTGTATTTGGGGGTGGGGGTTGGGGGGATTATCAGTACATTTTAAAATCTCACTAATTGGTTGCCTGTCATATTTTTACTTTGGAATGCTTGGTGATAATCGCCAAACATCAGAATGGATAGAAAAATGTAAAAAGAGGAAGGAAATCAAATAGTGTCAATATTATTTTAGCTCTGAGAGGTGTTTGTCTGAAAATACAGATGCTTTGATGGTGTGCAATGCAATTATTCCACATAGTGTGAAATTCCCTAAAAAGATACTTCTATTTAGGCAAGTAAACCTGAGCTGCAAGCAAGACGTTGCTGTTCCTCTTTTAATGGGGAAGAGAGACATTGAGCAATCAAGGTGTCAGCCTACTGCAACCATAAACTGAAATAGGAGCCGTTTGTTGGGATAATTGATTTTAGCAAGACAGCTTCCCTATCAAGGATACAGCAATTGGGAAAGACTTCCCTGTGCTTTAAAAACCTCAGCTATATTTTTAACCCTAACACTCATACATAGCTGTAAAAGGACCCCATTGTCTTTGTGTGGTGATGGTGGGCACCTTCTCTTTTGAGATGGCCTCATACCCCCCCCCCCCAATCTATGATGTGGGGGTGGGGGGGGAATATGTTGGTGGTGGATGGAGTCAGAGCTGGAGTGGGGGGAATCCTATTTGGCATAATTTGCTCCCCACCCTGGGAAATATTACTAAGGCTGTTGTAGTCTGCAACTGGGTGTGTGGGGTACAGCTGACTGGAACATGAATGTGAGCAGCCCGAGGAAGCTGTTTTTTCTTGCTTTTATTCAGCTTGAGATGATTGAAGGTGATTAATAACTGATGATGATGATGCCTTTAAAACTCCATGAACAAGAAAAACCCTAGAAGACAAAAAACAAAACCAAGAAGGCATTTTTTTTGCTATACATCAGCGATGGGTTGTGTTTTTAAGCAATAGCAACAATTGCAAGCTCTGAAGAGCCAGCGATAGATTATTATTATTATTATTTTTAAAAAACTACTTGACTCTCTTTCTAAGGAAATGGAATTCAAAGAGGGCTCCCTGCAGTGCCTTATTGATTACCGACAGCCAGCTTTAGTATGTTGAACTAAAAATCAATGTGAAGAAGGATGATTCTGCCTGCTTGACTCAATGTCTGAATCCCATTCATAGGATTAAAGAATGTGATCGGCTCATTTAGCAGTCAAAGCGAGCCTTTAGTGACGAGGTGGTTGCATTAAAAGAAATAAGTGCAGATGCAGAGAATAAAGTGATGTCAGAGCACAAAATACATCGGCTTTAAAAAATGGGTAAATGTTTTGCAATGGTTTTCAGGCTGACGAGCCTCAGAACAAACGAGGCGTGACATTTGCTTAGTTGTCTCTCTCTCTTCTCCCCCCTTTGAACAGTAGCCAGTGCAGCCTAGTGCTGCCCCTCCAGTCCAGATTACCACTTTGGCACAGGGCAAGATATTAATCCTTTGTCTCTGTCATGGATCTGATTGCAATCGTCTCTCTTTCCTGCTTGTTTTCTTTAGAAATGGGAAGAACCCCACTTCCCCATTGGGGTGGGTCTGCAGAAGTGGCGTTGTCTGAGGGAGGTGGCACCTCTGCCTCTGCATGTGATGGTTCTGAACTCTCAAGCCTATTTTGATAGACTCGCCCTCCATGAATTTGCTTGATTGCCTTTAATGCCAGCTAAACTGCTGATCATCTGCCTGTTCTGTGATATCCCATTCATCTAATTTGGAGACTTCCTTCTGAAGCTATTTGTAACGTATGTGGGTATCCACCAGTGCTATTTTTCTAGAAAAAGGTGACAGAGCTCATTATGAACTTCTGCCTTGTTGTCTTAGAATGGTAGTGGCGCCCACCAGAGAGGTGCCGGAGCTGAGCTCCAGCTGATAAAAAGCCCTGGTATCCACCGTTTTGAATAATTTGATGTTATTTGCATATGTAGCTAACACACTATCTTATCCTCAAGTTGTTCCCAAGGCAGAGCCTTAAGAGCCACCACAGCTTGCTTCCTTTCATTGGGAAAATTGCCCATAAATTTCTATTCACAACTGCCTAGTTTTTAAAGTAGTTACCGATCTATAAGAGGACCCTTCCACTTCTCCCATGGCAACCAATTTTATTCAGGAGCCTTTGGTGAGGGACTGCAGTTTCCACTATGTGATATATTTCCATATTTGGTCTTTCTATCAGGATGTGGTCTGTAAAAGACAGCAGGAATTTGCAAGCCAAGGCTAGTTCCGATGGATCCCTCTGTGGTTTTATCCATGTGGAAAGTTCTAGTCTGAGCAGAAAGTGATATCACCACTTTCTAGTTATGTGTTTCTCATTTTCAGAGCTCCATGCCAGTCAAATAGTTGTATGTTTGCATCGCATAGCTATGTCCCAAGGATGAAGGGCTTTCTAGCTGCAATATCTCCTGGTCCTGCTCAAAAGCACTGCTTGAAAGACTTTGTGCAATTCTCACAAGAACAGGTGGGTGGCAGCAGTGGGCAAGCAGCACTTTTGAGAAGCGCTTTAAAGAGGCCTTGCAATGCCACTCTTCGTTTTGTCCATTTCAGTGTCTCTGTTTCTCATTTTTCTGAATCTTAAGTTCAGCTCTCCACATTTCCACATAAACTGTTATTTTCTTTTTCTTTTTTAAAAAGTCCTCATAAAAATTCTTCATCATTCTAGTGTGAATTTCTCCAAATATAGACATGTTTGCATGCATTTTTGCCAGCAATTTTCTCCAAAATAATGCATATGTAAAAGTTACTTTCATGAATAAATGCCTTTTAGTAGACACTTCACCCCGGTATATGAATTTTTGTACACATTCCATAATGGGAGAGCTGCCCTGGAAAATTCAGAGAAGTGCAAATTTGGTTCTTGTATTGTTTAAAAAAGTTCAAATTAGGTAGGTTCACCTTTAAATGAGACCTGAGCCCAATTTCTTCCCCATCAGTTTGAATAGGAGTCAGACTGAAATGGAACGCCGTGCCCTGGATCTGACACAGGAATTTGGTTGCAGAATGGAGCATGAGGAGGTTGTGTTGGAACAAATTTGTGTTGGAATATATCAACTTAGTCACAGCAAAATTGTCACTTCGCCCCATAGAAAAGGAACAGGTGCAAATGAATCAGCGATATTCTGTCTTGCCATGTCATTTGTTAGTCATGCGTTGATGTTTGTTCACTTGATAACAGCTTAATAAGCAAGACGACAATCCTGCATGTGGGCTCATAACACAAAAGTACAATTGATTCTGGTACTTGGAGACCACATGCAGCACTATAGCTCATTTTAAAAGCCTAAGTGGGAGCTCTGCTCACTAATAAGTACAGAGATGTTCTGCCTTCCAAATAATGTCACTTAACCTTGGACATTATTATGCTCTGCTTCAGTCTGACTAAACTGGAGGCAGGTTTCAAAAGTCTTTATGGAAAGCGAACAGCCTGCTCTAAAACACCTTAGTCTCCTCCCAGTTTTCTTTTTTTTTAAAAAAAATTATTTTATTTATACATTCAACAATAATTTTTATATACTTGACTGTACTAAAAACTCTACGTGTTTTACTAAAGCAAACACCAAACGTTAACATTATCAATCAAAGGCAGTTAAAAACAGGTAGTTAGAAACAATTCAAAGTTTATTCAAATCATTGGTAAACTAAAGACCAGATTAAAACCCACGTCAGCATTCAGCATGTCTGGGTAGGCTTGCATAAACAACAAAAAAATGGAAGCAGACACCGGAAAAAGTACAGCAGAGCTAGGTGCTTGATGTTCCAAAGTGAAGGCACTGTCACACTTTCTTACAAATGTGGAACGAGTACAGACCCTTCAGTTGCCCCTGTTTTCCAGGGATGTCCCTGATTGAGAGAAGCTGTCCCAGTTTCTGATTTGATCTCAGAATGCCCTGCTTTTCCTTAGGACATCCCTATTTTCATTGGAGAAAAGTTGGAGGGTATGGAGTTTTCCGACCCTAGAGCTGTCTGAAAGCAATCTGGTATAGGGAAGTTTTTTTAAAAAATAATGTTTAATGTTTTATTATGTTTTTATATAAGTTGGAAGCTTCCCACAGTGGTTGGGGCAACCCAGTAAGATGTGTGGGGTCTAAATAGTAAAATTATCATTGTGGAATGGGATGTCCCTATTCTCATCAGAGAAATGTTGACGGGTATGCAAGTATTATATGGCACCCATAACAGTCCTAGTTCCACACACTGGTCATATGGGGTAAAGGAATTCCACAAATAAACTGGTTCCAAGTTGTTAAGGGCTATACTAACTATAACACCTTGAGCTTGATCTGGTAGCAAATCGGCTGATCTCTGAGCTGAGGCGTGATATGCTGACAGGGTCCTACTCCTGTCAGAGCCCTACACAGAGTGCATTTTAGTAATCTAGTCTTTATGCCACCAGTGCCTTAACTGCTGTGGTCAAGCTCTCCTGGTCCAGGAATGGCTGTAGCAGTTGTACCAGCCATAGCTGGTAACATGCACTTCTGAGGCTACCTGGACCTCCAGTGACAAAGTTGGATTCAGAAGAACCTCCAGACTGTGAATGTGGTCCCACAGGGGAGTGCAACCCATCCCAGGGCAGGCAATTGACCTATTTCTCGGACATGGGAACAACTCACCCACAGTGCCTCCATCTTGCCAGGATTCGAGCTCAGCTTAATTATGAGTGGCAACATATGGTGATCCTCTTATATGGGACAGATTCCTTTCTCAGCAAGCTTTACTGTTCATCTGGAGTCTGCTTCATGAACAGCGATTACAACTAAATAGAGCAACGAGGTTAACAGACTTCTCCAGAGGTAACACAGTGTGTTAGAATAAAAACAAGGGAGGGGATGTTCTGGCTCCCTCTCTTGATTACAGAAATAAAATTTCCTGATGACTTTTATGTACTAAGAGCTACCTCAGATGTCCAGGTTTCATATCTTCTAATTGCAACTCTCATAGATGCTCTTACTGAACCAGGTCAGGCTATTTATCCATCTAGACAGTAGAGTCTAGCCCAGGGCAGCCCAACTTTTTATACCAAGTAGGCTGCAAGAGTACTTTGACACAGAACGAGCGGGACACACACTGTCTTGTCATGTGGGGGGGGGGGGAGCAAGGCCAAAATTTGATGCCCCCCAGCCCTGGCGCTGTTTGCAAGCCACTGGGCTTTGGGTTGGAGGCATGAGGCTCTGGCTGGGTCCTAGAGCCATACCAGCTCCTTCCCAAAGCTGGGAAAGCTCTAACCTAGGCTTTGGGAAGGAGGCAGGAGGACTCTAGGGCCCTGTCAGAATCGCTCCCGTTGGATTGTTTTGGACTTGTTCCAAAATCCATTGTGTGTGAATGGTATTTGTTGCTATTTGGGTTCTTGTAACATGGAATGGTAGCTTCTGGTGCATGATAGCTTCACTTGCATGGGCTCAATGTGTCTATTCCAGTGATGGAAAAAACAGAGACTTGGGTCCACCCCTCTGCCACTGACAGCCATCCAGATTCAAGGTAGTGTGTAGCCTTTAACAGCCACCATTTTGCAGTGAACATAGAAACATAGAAAGCTCTTAACATAACATGTTCAACAGGGAAAGAATTGCTAGTTGAATATTACAGCTTTCAAGGAGACTGGCACAAGAGAGTTTTCACTCTTAAAGGTGACATGGAAATACTTTAAATGAATAAATGCTAAAATACTTAAAGGTAAGTCTTGTTGACATCAGTTTGACTTATTTCTGAGTACACATGGTTTGGATTGGGCTGCAATGGTTCTGTTGTATGATGAAAAATTCCGCAACAACTCTGTTGAAATGGCTAACACATAACTCTTAAAAAACCCTAAACTTCCGTTTGCTTGACCCCAGCTGCCAAGCTAACAAAGAAATATATGATAATGGTTTTTGCAGCAACAGGAAAACTCAAGGCATCATGGAGATAGGTAGGCTCCTTTGCATTTATGAAACCCTCTCTATCTCATCCCCTGCGATGCGAGAAACAGCTTGTTCTACACCAGGGGAGAACAATGAAACATCAGACATCTCTATTAAAACATCTTTTTTCAGACACAAAGAAAAGGACCCAGCTGCTCTTCTTTCTTATGAAAGGTCTAATGATCAGAGCAGGTGTTTTTTTTTGGGGGGGGAGCATACATGTACACACACATCCCCCGCCGACCAGGTGATTTTAAAACTACAGAGCCTTTACTGTTATCACAGCATACTCTTCCTCCACACTTCCAGAGTAGATCACTCAGGAATCTGTAAGGCAGGGATGGTGAACTTATTGCCACCAGTGTCCTATCTGGTCCTGCATCCTGTTCTCGCAGTGGCCAACCAGATGCCTGAGGCAAACCTGCAAGTAGGACCTGAGCACAAGAGCCCTTTCACCTCCCACATCGCCTCCAACTTTTCTCTGGCGAACATAGGGACGTCCTAAAGAAAGGCAGGATATTCTGGGTTCAAATCAGAAATCAGGCGTCTTCTGTAGATTTGGGACTGTCCCTTGAAAATAGGGACACTTGTGGCAGAATCCGAGACCTGGGAGAAGAGTCGGTAGAAGAATATTGGAAGAAATTTAAAGACTATTTACAGAAGCATTGTAAAATTAAGGAAAGTTAGAAGGATGCTGGAATGAAGTTATGTGGCTTTAGCAGTAATGTTACAAAGGGGTATGTAAAAATGGATTGTTAATAGGTGAGAATGTAAAGTTATAATATATTAAGATAAATTATTAAGATAAAAGCAAAAATGGAAAGGATTTGCTGAAATAACTAATTGAACTAGAATACAAAAAAGGGAGGTGTGAGGAGGTCAGGGAAACAAGTAAATGAAAGACAAGATATGGAAAGGTTGATTTGTTTTTAATTGTTTTTATTTTTCTGTATTTTGTATTTTTTGCTTTTTTTGCTTTTTTTCTTATTCTTGTAACTTTTTTGAAACTTTAATAAATATTATTTTAAAAAAAGAAAAGAAAATAGGGACACTTGGAGGGATTGTGCCTTGGCTCCCAGCAATGGCGTTAGCCACAATCGACATCTGTCCAGGGCCCTCTTACCCATAGGTGCTAGGGGTGTGGGGCACCTGGGCGCTGGGCTCTCAGGGGCACCAGGCCAAGAGTCTGGGGCCCGAGAGTTGAGTCCGGGGAAGAGCCCACCTGTCAGTTGGAGCGCTGTGATGGGCTCTTCTGCTGCAGGTGGCTTTGTGCCACGAGTTTCGGGGTGACTGAGCCAGTGAGATGTTGAGGTGGCTGGCTCTGCCCTCCTGTGAGCCTGGGACTGGGCAACCGGGGGGGGGGGCACACGTGCCAGGCGGATCTTTGCACGCCTGCACCGCATATGCTTAAGACGGCCCTTTTTGAAAAACCCTGCTGTTTGATGCACTTTCCCTCAAACCAGCTTCCATCCGATTTGAAAATGTAAGCCACATTCACTTTGCAGTTAAGCTGAGGCATGTACAGTGGAGGCAGCTGTTGTGCATGCGCAGATGACAGCTGCATGGAGTAGGAGTTCAAGGGGCTCGCTGGTGTGGGGAAACAACCTGGGTACTGTAATGTCCTTCAGGTGAAGACATTCCTGATCCCTCTCTGGTGTGTGTGTAAAGTAACATAGCACGACTTGAAATGCCATGAGGAAAATGATTTCACTGTGTTTTAAGTCACTGATGTGTACAGCGTCCAAATGGAAAATGGTATGTCTTTTTTTGTTTTTGCAGACATTTCTGTTAAAGTTTTCACAAGACAGTGGTACCTTGGGTTAAGTACTTAATTTGTTCCGAAGATCCGTTCTTAACCTGAAACTGTTTTTAACCTGAAGCACCACTTTAGCTAATGGGGCCTCCCACTGCCGCTGTGCCACCAGAGCACGATTTCTGTTCTCATCCTGAAGCAAAGTTCTTAACCTGAAGCACTATTTCTGGGTTAGTGGAGTCTGTAAGCTAAAGCGTATGTAACCTGAAGCGTATGTAACCCGAGGTACCACTGCACAGTCAAACCTCGTCCTGCGTCTGCCTCTGCTTGCGTCCATTCCAGCGGTGCTTTGGCCTGCGTCATTTTTGGCTTGTGGCCAGGGCTCCGGAATGGATCCCGGCCGCAAAACAAGGTTCCATTGCACAGCAAAACTTTAGCCAGAATGAATGAAGTCAGAAATATCAAAAAAGAAAGAGACAACATTAACAAATGAAAAGAGAGGAAAGCAAAGAAAGGAAGAAAAGAGAGAAGAAAAATGGTGTGTTTTGATTTAGTAGCAGCTACAATCAGCAAAACGCTTCTCTCAGGAGAGGGAGGAAGAAGCCATTTCTCTCTTGCTTGAGAGGAATAGTTGCTGCATGCAAACAAAATGTGAGGCAGATCAATATCTTGCATCAGACAAGGTCATGGATGAGAACACTTATCAATGCTTTTAATCCATCAGGCTGATAATTAGGATGTGCTAATTGTGTATGTAATCTCATATATGTCACTGTCACACTGATAGAGTTGCTAAAATAGGTTTTGGTTGTTGTTGTTGTTTTTAAAAAAGCTGCAACCATTTCCTATGTTCCTTCCCACACAAGGCTGAACACAGTAGAATGAAATGGCAAGGAGGCAGGACCAAAGGTTTGGATACAGGAAGGAACATAGACTGCATTTCAATGAAAGCCATCCCCTGACATTAGGGTGCTTAATACCTAAGGATAATCATATAGCATTTGAGAGGATGGGGAACGCCAACTGCAGTTTTAATGTATTTGGAGTGCAGGCATTTCATCACAGATTTTCCGGGGAGGAAGTCTCCAAGAATTTTAGTGGATATTTGCTGCCATTTGGGGTCCAGCAATTGCCATTTTTCTCCCCCACAACATTTCATATGTGGTGGTCAGGCAGCTAAGATAGGCACTGCTGATTCATCACCATCCCTTCCAGACATTAAATTAATGTGCATGGGGTCAGAGAGTGGGATTGTGGCCACATTCTGCTCGCTCCCACAACCTACATAACTTTACGTCGAAGATATGGCTATTTAAGTGCAACTGCACGGTCATAGGCCTCTCTTTGTACCTTAGAAAGTAACATGCCCTCCAGATGTTTCAGACTACAGTTCCCACCAGACCAGCTTAGCCATTGTCCAGGGATAATTGGAGGGTTTGTAATCCACAACATCTGGAGGTGCAAAATTGACTATTCCTGAGGTGTGTGTGTGTGTGTGTGTGTTTAGGTGTGGTTGCAAAACATGAGTGATGGCAGCTGAAGTAGTTACTGCTATGTGTAAGTCATAGCATCCCGTATAAGCAAGCCAGTGTCCTGGCAGCTGTATTCAAGGTGGAAGAACTTAAGAAAAACACAGATAGATTCCATGTGGAATCCAAAGACCTGCTCCGACCATAACGCGCTGAAGATGGATATGACACTATTGCCAACCGGCTCCTTTAGATGGAAGATGAATGATAGCTTGTTTAGAGATCAGGAGATTCTCAAGAAGGCCCAAAAAACCTTGAAGGATTATTTTGAAATAAATATGAACACTACGGTGGAAAAAAGAACTATCTGGGACGCAAGCAAAGCTGTGATGAGGGGGTTCTTGATACAACAGAACACTGTAAAGAAAAGAACACAAAATGAAAGGAAAGATAAGATTTTGCAGAAAATTAAAGAATTGGAGAAGAAATTAAGATCAAACCCGAAGTCACAGCCGATTCTGAGAGAAATTAAACTATATCAAGCCCAATATTCTAAATTGATAAACCAAGAAATAGAATGGAAGATTAAATTAATGAAACAAAAAACTTTTGAATCGGCAAATAAATGTGGAAAACTGCTAGCTTGGCAGTTGAAGAAGAGACAGAAATTAAATACAGTTACAAACCTAGAAATTGAAGGAAGAAATATCCAGAACCCCATGGAAATTAGAAAGTGCTTCCAGAGATACTTTAAAAAACTATACACTCAAGGGCCGCAAGATGAGGTTGAGATTAAACAATTTCTGGAAAGAAATGGATTAACAAAGTTGTCACAAAAAAACAGATTAATCCTGAACAACAAAATAACACAACAAGAGATTGAACAAGCTATCCAGAACATGCAACTGGGCAAATCTCCAGGGCCAGACGGTTTGACCTCCAAGTATTACAAGACATTAAAAGACTATCTGACCCAACCAATGATGGAGGTCTGTAATGAAATTATGGAAGGGAAGAAGGCGCCGGAATCGTGGAAGGAAGCCTTTATCACATTGATACCAAAATCTGAAGCTGAAAAGACACAACTCAAAAACTATCGTCCCATCTCCCTTTTGAATGTGGATTACAAAATATTTGCAGACATTTTGGCAAGTAGATTCAAAAGAGTGCTTAATGAAGTAATTCATAAAGACCAGGCAGGCTTTCTCCCAGGTAGACATATGTTTGCAAATACTAGGAACATTATTGACGTTTTGGAACTTTTGCAAACAGACATAAATACAAAAGCAGTGTTAATTTTCATAGACGCGGAGAAGGCCTTTGACAATATTTCTTGGAAATTTATGAAGGGAAATTTGAATGAAATGGGAGTGGGACGGGGGTTTGAGAATGGGATTGACGCAATATATTCAGAACAAAAGGCCAAACTGATAGTTAACAATGTGGTTACAGAAGAGTTCAAAATTGAAAAAGGAACACGACAAGGCTGCCCGATTTCCCCTTTGTTATTCATTTCGGTTCTGGAGGTGCTCTTGAACTTGATCAGAGGGGACCGGTTGGTGGAAGGGATTCAGGTCGGAGCGAAACAATACAAATTGAAAGCTTTTGCAGATGACCTAGTTTTGACTCTGCAGGAGCCAGAATCTAGTACGAAAAGAGTATTACAACTGATACAGGATTTTGGTCGGGTGGCAGGATTTAAATTAAATAAACAGAAAACTAAAGTGTTGGGGAAAAATTTGACAGATACAGAGTCGGAAAGGTTTCAGAGAGAAACAGAACTAACTATGGTTAAAAAAGTAAAATACCTAGGGGTAAACATAACAGCAAAAAACCTGAGTCTATTTAAGGACAATTATGAAAAATGTTGGTCTGAAATTAAGAGAGACTTGGATAGTTGGACAAAATTGAAGCTTTCTTTGTTAGGCCGAATTGCTGCTATTAAGATGAATGTATTGCCAAAAATGTTGTTTTTGTTTCAAACATTACAGATTGTGGACAAAACGGGGTGCTTCCGGAAGTGGCAGAAAGATATATCTAAATTTGTCTGGCAGGGCAAAAAGCCCAGAATTAAGTTTAAGATATTAACAGATGCGAAAGAAAGAGGTGGCTTTGCCCTGCCAGACTTAAAGTTGTACTATGAAGCCGCAGCTTTCTGTTGGCTAAAAGATTGGCTACTTCTCGAAGACACTGACGTGCTGGACTTGGAAGGTTTTAACAATGCTTTTGGTTGGCATGCATACTTATGGTATGACAAAGTTAAGATCAATAAGGCCTTTAAGAACCATATTGTCAGGAAAGCACTGTTCAATGTCTGGACGAAATATAAAGACTTATTGGAAAACAAAACTCCAAGGTGGCTCTCACCTCTGGAGGCTAAGGCCCTAAAAAGACCCAATATGGAGGCCAAATGGCCAAAATATTGGGAATTACTAGAAAAAGATGGAGACAATTGGAAATTGCAGAGTTTGGAGAAAATGAAGGATAAGGTGCGAGACTGGTTACATTATGCTCAGATTAAAGAAGTTTTTAAAAATGACAAAAAGTTAGGGTTCCAGGTGGAGAAATCGAAGTTAGAAACAGAATTGTTAGAACCCAAAACCAAGGTACTATCTAGAATGTATAACTTGCTGCTAAAATGGAACACACAAGACGAAATGGTTAAATCGGCTATGATAAAATGGGCACAGGATATTGGGCATAACATTATGTTCGAGGACTGGGAAAGGTTGTGGACCACTGGGTTGAACTTCACTGCATGTAATGCTCTGAAGGAAAATGTTATGAAAATGATATATAGATGGTACATGACCCCAGTTAAACTTGCCAAAATATACCATTCGTCTGACAATAAATGTTGGAAATGTAAAGAAAATGAAGGAACATTCTTCCACCTCTGGTGGACATGCCCTAAGGTGAAGGCCTTCTGGGAAATGATATATAATGAGCTGAAAAAGGTATTTAAGTATACCTTCACTAAGAAACCAGAGGCCTTCCTTCTGGGTATTGTCGGCCAGAAGGTGTTAAAGAAGGATCGAACATTTTTCATGTATGCAACAACGGCAGCAAGGATTCTCATCGCAAAAAATTGGAAAACTCAAGATTTACCCACACTGGAAGAGTGGCAGATGCAGCTGATGGACTATATGCAACTGGCCGAGATGACTGGCAGAATCCGAGACCTGGGAGAAGAAAAGATGGAGGAAGACTGGGAGAAATTCAAGATGTATTTACAAAAACATTGTAACTTGTTTGAATGTTAAGAAGGATGCTAGATTATAAAAAACTGGCCACCACTAAATTAGATTTAAATTTGATGATAAGTGAGACTAAAGAAAATATAAAAATTTTATTGGAAAAAGTGTTAAATTATATTGGAAAGTGTGGACATGAGATTGTAAACAAGTTGATAATTTGTTTGGAAAAATTCTTTTTTTAATGATGTAAATGGGAGAGGGGGACGTGAGGGAGTCCAAAGAAGTGAAGAATTTGTTGTTATGAAAGTAAGATTGTTTGATGTGTGCATTTATATTTTAAAAAAAAAACCTTAATAAATATTTATAAAAAAAAAAAGATTCCATGTGGAATCCGCAGGTGCTTTGTAGAATTAGACAGATCTGAAGAGTAATACGAATGGAAATCTTTGGTTTGGCAGCTGAGAAATCAGATAAGAAATGGCAGGAGAAGGTCACAGCTCTTGAGCTGTATATGTAGCAAAACAGGGGAGCTTGTGAGATGCCATTCCAAGTTATCTCGAGGGGGACAGAATGTGACCATGCTGTGCTCTGTTCTCACTGCAACAGTCATTCAGACCTAAAGAATGTCATCTGTGTCACTCTCTGAAGTTCTAAATTCTTAGTGCAGAACTACATGTCACCTGCAAACACATGTACCACAGCATTGGGGGAAAGCTGCTTTGGAAGAGGGCAATTTGGAATGGAGGGTGAGCGCTTGAGGGCTTAACCCTCTCCCATATTGCTCACTTTGCTTCTGAATATTGCACTGCAAGCTGTTTTTCTCTTCATGGTGTTCCAGTCATGTGTTTACCAATGCAAGAGCAGCTTAATAGAAAAAAGAGAAAAGCTTAGGGGAAAGGTATTGTAGTGGAAAAGTGATACGGGTGAGAAAAGATGGAAGGACCCCTTCCCTCCCACCACTTTTCTACTCCCAATTGTCCCATGCTGAAGCTCCCACCCTCTCCCTCCCTCAACAGAAGTGGTGCCTGGTGGGGTTTTGTTGCATGCATTCAGAATTAGCATGCAGCTTTGTCCTTCTCAGAGAAACTCTGCATGATATAGCCATCGGGCTGAAGCTCCTTGAAGCTGTACCCATTGGGAGTTTGTGTACGGGCTCACTGTGCATCTCAGCCTGCACTGCATAGCTAATGTTGGTTAGCGTCTTTGATTAAGCATGAACTGCAAGCGTTGGGGAAAATAACTGAACTTTACTAATCTGTGAGCAGGACAGCATGATTTGAAAAGCGGGAAGGCCCTTATTTGAAATACTTTATTGTCACTTGTACAACTTGTATACAGTGAGATTACATAAGCACCCCCCACTCCACTCTCAGCTCTCTTAGTCTTAATTCCCATTTACTGACGCACACCCATCAAACCCGGAAGTCTGTTGCCCTGTTGTTATCTTTTCATTCAGCAGCCTAACAGCCCACGGATAGAAGCTGTTCTTTACCCTGTTGGTGCGACTAATCATGCTTCTATATCTTCTGCCTGAGGGCAGGAGATCAAGAAAGTGCCCCGAGAATTTTCCTCACTCTCCTGAGGCAACGTTCTTCTGCTATTTCATCCAGCGGATTCATGGGACAGCCCATAATATCTTGTGCTGTATTCACCACCCTCTGTAGGCACTTCCTATCAGTTTATGTCAAACCAGCGTACCATACCGTGATGCAGTATGAAAGGACACTTTCTATTGTGGACCGGTAGAAGGAGATCATCAAATGTTGATTGACACCGTTCTTTTGCAATACTTTGAGGAGATGGAGTCTCTGTTGGGCTTTCTTAACCACCTGGGTTGTACTGATTTTTCAAGTAAGGTCTTCACTGAGATAAACTCCTAGGAATTTAAAGGAAGAGACTCTCTCCACACAGCCCTCCCCGATGTACAGCGGGGCTTGTTCTCCTTTCTTCCTCTGAAAGTCCAAACCATCTCCTTTGTCTTGCTGATATTAAGGTGCAAGTTGTTCCCTAGGCACCATGTAGATATTTTTTGGACCTCCCCTCTATATGCTGATTCGTCTCCACCTGTTATTAAACCCATTATGGTGGTGTCATCTGCAAACTTACTAATTGCAGTAGATGGGTCAGATGATACACAATCGTATGTATCAAGTTGATTGCATGCATGAAGCCATATGTGCATAGTGATGCATGTACTCCTCCCATGCAAGGGGAGTCCTGATTGGCCCAACAAACATGTATACAACTCGCCTTCATATATGACAAAGACCCAGGTGGCAAGACCACTGTGTGAGCTGGCAGTGAGCATGTAACTCCTGGGCATGAGCTTCCGCACTCCCCCAATGGGTGGGAGATGTTTATCTGAACATCCCTCCTGTACACATGGAATAGAAAGGAGAGACATTTGTAATGCAAATGAGCAATCTGACCAAGGTCAACTGTCTAAGTGCATTACAAAACCATTTAAGTGGGGGAAAAGCTAAGTTATGAAAAACATACACAACAGTTCCTATTATCTTGTCAACGGAAGAGGCCACTGTCGCTGTCAAATCTCTGTGTGCTTTTTCTACATGAAGTTCTTGTAGGGGAACTGGAAATGTATATATCTGGCAAAATCCATGCATTCTGAGCTTTATTCCATCCCCTCTCCTCACTAATAAGGGGAATTGGACTGAGTGTCCAAAAAAGGGTTGTGGGAACCATAGATAAAGCATTTTGCAAGAGTGAAATTGGGACATGAAGGAACAGCTCCGAATTCAGATCCATATTTTGCAAAGTTCAGAGCAGTAAGGCTTCATCATCCCCACATGGGCCCATTCTAGCATAAATTTACTGAAAGGAAAAAACCCCACCGTGTCCCTGACCCCATGTGCTTTAGAGTGTACCATGCTTAAGCCTGGGGAAATAATTAGAGTGGATAGGTTCACTGGTGTGCAGCATAATAGGACTAAATGCCTGCTAATTGAATCCCCTGTACAGTTTCCACTCACAGTTTTCTGCAGGGCTATCAAATAGCACTTTGAATTGAGATTTAGTGAGAGATCTGGCTATATCTCAGGCTTTTTTCCTCATTTTCAGTTCTTCATGAGTCAACATCCGCTCAACAAAACCTGAACCACTTCACTCCTTCCGTCTCCCCTCCCCTCCCCTCAAGTGCCATCTAGATGGCATCTGGCATTAACATTGCGTATTCAAGAGAAAACTGCAGAACAGCAGTACGCTAAAGGGAAGGAAGAGGGTTTTTGGAGGTTGTTTTTAGACCTAGATGTGCAGGTATCTTGCTAAGTGAACATCTTTGTACAACCGTTTGTGAAACATTTAAAAGCAGTTCCAGAACTACTCCAGGCATAGTGGTTTTATGTGTGCAGGGAAGTGTGTCTGCATGTTTCACACCTCAGCCAAGATGACACTCGCACTCAATGCCACACATCCGTTTGTAGCAGTGTGGGCTGGGCTCACCGTGGTTAAAAGAAAAACAGGTCAGGGCTCCTGCACCTTTAATAGCAAGCAGACCTGCTGACATGTGCAACTATTAAAAGTGCAGAAGCCCGGCCTTTTCTTTTCACTTGGCCACTTTAGCTTTGCTGCTGGGAGCAAGTTTCAGCTTCTCCCAACTATTGCTCAAAGCGCAACAGAAACCTGCCATTTGACCAGAGGGAGACCACAGCAGGAGAGTAAAAATGATCAGCGGGACCATAACCAATGGCAACCCTATGATTCTACCTCCATCTGTCTGGAAATTTCTTTCCAGTGCTCAGCCAAAGTCTGTAGACCAGATGGTCTTGAGTCATGCGCAGATCTGTGATTTAGGATTCCCTCTTCTTTTAACCAAAGTCACAGCCCCAGCGCAGCTGATGGAATATTGGGAAAGGAGCACTGGGAGGAAGGGACTCCTCAGCAGACCTAATAGTGAAGAGGAGGGGGGCTTAGACTGGAGAAATGGTGCAGGAGAAAGAGCTTAAATACTGCTCCCCATCCCGTAGGGATGACTGAATCTGTCAATGTTGGTTTCTCTCAGTTTTTGATTTTCCCAGTCTTAAGTTCAATTCTCCACATCAGTTTGTGATTTCTTTCTTCTTTCTTTCTTTCTTTCTTTCTTTCTTTCTTTCTTTCCCAAGTTCTCTGGAGAACTTGGGACCATTCATTGCTGATTAAGTGGGTCATCCTGTCCAGTCCTGTTTCGCTACCTGAGGTAAAATGGGAAGATGTCACCTCCCCTGCTGCCTCCCTGCCACAGCCTTGCTTTCCGGGGTCATGTGGCAGTGTCTTCTGGCAAGATCTTGTGAGATCTCACTATTATTGTTATTTTATTATTTATTCCATTTATACACCTCCCTGTACCCGGAGGTCTCAGGGTGGTTCACAGACAAGACCACAGCATATAAAATCAAACCAAAAACAATAAACCAATAAAAAAACCCCAAACCAATAATAAAAAAAAAACCACTAGAAGGTGCCACTGCCATGTGACCCTGGCAGCAGCGGCAGAGGGGGTGCAGCCCCATGATAATCTGATGCCCGAGGTGGCTGCTTCAGTCTGCCTCATGGGCAGGCTGGCACTGCTGATTAGAACATACTTGCCAGTCTCTGTTGCCTTTATTCGCACTGGTTTTTCATGAAGAGAAGTTAGCAAGGAAAAAGGCTGATGCGTTATGTGTGGCAGAGCAAGAGAAAGTCAGCTGGAGCATCAGTTTGCTCCGAGCAGATGCCCTCTTCTCCTGCTCCTTCGTAGCTGCCTGCATGTGCTGAGAGGTGCCTGCTCCTTTGTGCCAGCCTCTGTGGTGCTTGCATAGAAAGCCAGTGTGGTGTAGTGGTTACAGCAGTGGACTTGTAAACTGGTGAACCGGGTTCGCGTCCCCGCTCCTCCACATGCAGCTGCTGGGTGATCTTGGGCTAGTCACACTTCTTTGAAGTCTCTCAGCCCCACTCACCTCACAGAGTGTTTGTTGTGGGGGAGGAAGGGAAAGGAGAATGTTAGCTGCTTTGAGACTCCTTCGGGTAGTGATAAAGCGGGATATCAAATCCAAACTCTTCTTCTTGCAGAGTAAAGATTAAAAACTACAAGACCCAGCAGTGGGTATGGCTAGAAGTGGATTTGACCACTAAAAAAACCACTTTTCTGGTGGTATCTCACTTTTCTGGTGAGATAGCATGAGATCATGGTGCCCAAAATGGCCACCATGTTCTTATACAAAAAACAGGATGGTTGGTTGTGGGTTATGCTAACATGTGGCACCTAGAGACTGGGCCTTTTATCTACAAATGGTAAACTACATCTGAGCTCTTGCTTTTCAATAGATTTATTAAAAAAAAACCCCTAAATGACACTCTAGCTGTTTAAATCACATTAGCTAGGCCCAGTTTGTTGATGTTAGGGCTGCCTGTGTTCTATATCTCTGTAGAATGCAACCCCCGCTTCTTCTTCTGACACATTTTTATTTTACATCTGGGTTATCAAACCCCATAGCTGTATTTGCAAATAATCCCTTTCCTCCCTTTGAGTTGCTTTTTTGCAAAGCTCTCTGCCTGCTGATCTTGCAGGATTTGATTAGGCTGATATACAGTTCATTGTTAAGCCCTAACTAAATTCAGGTTCTTCCATTACAAAGATATAAAAAATTAGTGGGAAATGCTCCAAAGATTCTTGCAGCTATTTGAGGTCATCTCTGCCAACCGGTGCAGCTCATGGCTTTATGAAACTTTCATTTAATGCATGATTGAGCAATGTTGCTTGATATCTGGGAAAGATCTCTCTACCTGCTGTGCTTCATTTCAGCATCGAAAGCTATCATTCATGGAAAAACCAATTTACTATTCTTTTTGACAACATAGTCTTGCAATTTGCAAACATTATCATGGAGCTATAGCTCCTCTGGGACCTTAAAATGCTATATTTTTTGGTTATTGGGTTCACCTGAAAAATCTGCTTTTTAGATATCTCAGCACCAAATTTCATTTCAATTTCATTAGTGGGCTGTCTTGTGTAATTTAGACACAGAATCTTAAAAATATTAAGGGAGGCTATTGATATATACAGAAACATGAAAGATAGCTATTGCTTTTATTTAATGTAGGTGGACCAGAGCCCTTTGCAGGCATTAATTCTGAACAGGAGTCATCACAAAGCTGTCACGATTTTGCAAGAGGGATTCAAACACAAACTGAAACTCTAGGTTTGTGCAATTAAAGGGGATTAAATAATGCAGTGCCATTCATGGAGCTACAATTCCCAGCACCCTTAATAGGCTCCAATTCCCAGGATGCTTTGGGGGAAGTCATGTGCTTTAAATATTTGGTGTGTATACAGTCCAGATAAATCTGCCAGGAGCCCACCAACACAAGAAGAAACCAATGGAAGGGCTCTTTCCAGAGAGCTCCCTTAAATCTAGCTTTGGCTCTGCACTACTGACCACTCTTATTAGGAATTATTGCTTGCTGCTTTAATTTAGGAAAGGACGGCACCGCCTTAGATGCTGAATCCTAGAATGATACTTCAGTTCAGTAGCGGTTTTATTTCCTAGCTAGGCAGAGGGCCTTCTTGGCAGTGGCGCCTGCCCTGTGGAACTCCCAAATGTCAAGGAAATCAACAACTATCTGACTTTTAAAAGACATCTGAAGGCAGCCCTGTATAGAAAAGTTTTT
Organism: Podarcis erhardii; assembly: GCF_964252035.2. NCBI lineage: Eukaryota > Metazoa > Chordata > Lepidosauria > Squamata > Lacertidae > Podarcis > Podarcis erhardii. The sequence goes on from NC_138507.1 coordinate 94,086,869, forward strand.
AATGTTTGATGTCTTACTGTGTTTTTATTTGTTGGAAGCTGCCCAGCGTGGCTGGGGTAACCCAGTCAGACGGGCAGCATATAAAATAATAATAATAATAATAATAATAATAATAATAATAATAATAATAATAATAATTTATTTATATCCCGCCCTCCCCGGCCGAAGCTGGGCTCAGGGCGGCTAACAACAACTAAAATAATCCAACATTCTAAAAACATTCATTATAAAATTAATTAAAATCAGATTGATGGCAACCATTAAGCAAAATTCTGTGCAGATTGCCAGAGGAGGGGGTCAGGCTGCGCCCTGACCAAAGGCCTGGTGGAACAGCTCTGTCTTGCAGGCCCTGCGGAAAGATGTCAGGTCCCGCAGGGCCCTAGTCTCTTGTGACAGAGCGTTCCACCAGATTGGAGCCACGGCCGAGAAAGCCCTGGCTCTAGTTGAGGCCAGCCTAACCTCTCTGTGGCCTGGGATCTTCAGGATGTTTTTATTTGCAGACCGTAAATTTCTCTGTGGGACATACCAGGAGAGGCGGTCCCGTAGGTACGAGGGTCCTAGGCCGTATAGGGCTTTACAGGTTAAAACCAGCACCTTAAACCTGATCCTGTACTCCACTGGGAGTCAGTGCAGCTGGTATAGTACCGGCTGAATATGATCTCGCAGCGAAGACCCCATAAGGAGTCTCGCCGCGGCATTCTGCACCCGCTGGAGTTTCTGGGTCAGTCTCAAGGGCAGCCCCACGTAGAGCGAGTTACAATAATCCAGTCTGGAGGTGACCATCGCATGGGTCACAGTGGCTAGGTCAGGGCGAGAGAGGTAAGGAGCCAACTGCTTAGCTTGGCGGAGATGAAAAAATGCCGCCTTTGTTATAGCTGTAATCTGTGCCTCCATGGAGAGGGAGGTATCGAAGATTACACCCAAACTCTTAACGGACGATGCTGGCACTAATTGCACCCCCGCAAGAGATGGGAGTTGCTAATAATAATAATAATAATAATAATAATAATAATAATAATGGCTGCACAGAAGAAAAGATGAAGAGCCTATTGGATCAGGCCAATGGTCCATCTAGTCCAGCATCCTTTTCTGACAGTGGCCAACAGAGACAGATTTAGGGGCGTGGGACCATTTCAGTTGCACTAGGTGCAGAGCCTTGGGGTTGCATGTTGTCGTATGGAGCGCAAGAGGTGGTGGTGGGACCCGCCCCCCGAATTTTGGTGTTGCACAGGGCACGGCTGAAATTCCAGACCTTAAGGTCCACCACTGATGGCCAACCAGGTGCCTGTGGAAAACCCACAAGCAAGATGTGAGCGCAAGAACACTCTCCCCTTTTGTGTTTTCCAGCAATTGGCAGTCAGAAATATTGCTCCCTCTGAGCGTGGAAGAAGGTAGAGCATAGTTTCATGGCTAGTAGGCGTTGATTGCCTTATTCTCCATGAATTTGCCTAATTCTCTTTTCAAGCCATCCAGGTTGGGAGCTGTCCCTGCCTCCCCCGAGAATGAATTCCAAACTAAGTGCTATTTTGAAAAGTTCTTTCTTTTGCCTCTCCTGTATTCAACATTCAGCTTCTTTTTTTATCAATAAATTTTTATTGTTTTCATTAACCATAATACATACATTCATAATACGTTTATAACATATATGCTCCACATAATTATCTTTAGCTCCGCCAAGCTTCGGACTTCCCTCCACCCCTTCGGTAAGTATCATATATTTTCTAACATTACGTATTTTGTTTCATTAACTTGTTTTTACCACCCATTGTGAGAGTTATTCCAATCCTGCCAGTGTCTTTAATACTTTACAATTATCTCTTATATATATCAGATATTTACTCCAGCTTTCTTGAAACTTCTGTTCATCCTGGTCTCATATTTTTCCTGTTAATCTGGCCAGCATTCAGCTTTATTGGACAGCCACATGTTCCAGTGTTATCAGAGAGGAAGAACCCCCCCATCTTTTTATGTCCACTATCTCCATGCAGTGCACAATTCTGTAAAATTATAAAGTTTGCCTTTGGCTGGCTGGCATCCTGACCCCTCTGAAGTGAGTGTGATCGATCCTCTCCAAGTTATATAATCTATTGTGGGCAAGGAGTGGCATTAACATACATTCTATAATCAGTCAGAAGGATTATGAAGGTTTCTCGGTTGTTTCATCTTGAAGAATCATTTCGCAGCCTTGCCTGTCTGGTGTGAGTGCTGAGTCAATATATACCCACACACAAAGGGAGACCACAAATCTATTACAACAGAGAGAAGGCTTTCTGCTGAGAATTTAGTGCAGAGACCGGTAGGTTTTCCTCATGGTGTGGCTTAGCCACTAAACCTTTTACAAATATAGGATACATGATTCATGTCTGCAGTCGAAGATTCTAGACATAACGTAAAAGAGAGGAAGAAAAGATGGGTGGTTTCGTGGTAGCCCTTGTCACTTCTGGGATTCTTGGACTATAAAACAACAAGGCTTCAGCAGCCTTGGTCATGTGAGGATGGAGATTATGACACCTGGAAGTCTTAGAATTTCTGCTGATCTCAGAAATGGGAATGAAGTGGACATCCATATACAGTAGCACTTACCTGCATTTCCGTATACAGTTTCTCGTTCTGTCACTGTGACAAATGGCAATTAGACGCTGTGATAGTGTGTCTTACATATGGATGATTTCAAGTAGCTCAGTGACATCTTTTCTGCCCTGATTCTCAGCTGGAACCCTCTCCCATATACCCTTATACCCCAAGTCTGTCATTTCTCCAGCTCTCTCTCCCTTCCCCCATCAATATGATTATTTCATTCATATAAAAGGTGGAGAACCTGAAGTTCTCCAGATGTTCTTGGACTCCATCAGCCTCAGCTACCATGGCCAAGAGCTGGGGATTCTGGGAGCTGCAGTACAGCTGCATCTGGAGGGCCAAAGATTTCCCACCCCTGAGTTATATATTGCTTGTTCTTTAAGAAGTTGAGAACAGTAGTGGGGCCATCTCACCATAGCCTTGCAGTAAGAGTGTGGATGGGGTTGGGCTGAGAGGCAATGGGATGGGGCAGCCCAGTTTCAGAACTATTTTAGCTATTTAACTATTTTAGCCTCAGGATTAACAAATGGGACATATGACAGATGCCCTTCATAGTAATCCAGAATTAGGCTGGAACCAATGAAGCCCACCCATCTTCTAGATATTTTTTTCTAAGCAAGAAAACTCAGCCGAAGTGGGGTCTCTTGTACTTTGGGGGGCTCATTTATCCTTGCCAACTCATCAGTCACCTGGAATGAGAACTTGGTTCTGCTTTTTTCATTCCTTCTCTAATCTAAATGTCTTTCCTGGCTTCCTAATTGTTCTTCATGGGCGGTAAAGTCTGTATAATTTGCTTTAGTGGCAAACATTGGCTTTGATTTATATGGGTTCAATTATGCAGCATGCTATTCATTTCATTTTACATCCAGTCTGATGGAAGAAAACTCTTCATCAAAACGATATACAGCAGTACTCCCCCCCCCCCAATTTACTGTTATTGCTTCCATACAGATGAGCTTTCTTATTTTTCCAAATCATTTACAAAACGTAATTTTTAACCTTGCCACTCTGCCAGGTTCATCTGGAGACCGTGATTCTCTCACCCATGCCAGCTCTTGTCCCCCTCTGTTTCCCAAGAATGCTCTTAGGACTTGGTTTGTGTGTTTCACCAGACATCAGTCCTCTCACAAATTTGCAAACACCCTCCCCTTCCTGCACTCGAGGGGGAATGGAGGAAGGATCTATTGGGGCTCCGTTGGCTAGCTAAACAAAAGGTGAAGATGGCATAGATTGTGAAGACAGGCTCTTACATCTGGGCTCAGCCATGAAGCTCACTGAATAACCTTGAGCTAGTAGCCCTCTTGCCCTCTACTCCAGGGATTGGCAACCTGTGGCCCTTGGAATGGGGGGTGAACCATACACAGCCCTTGGCAACAAGGGGGGAAATGAGTGGAAAGGGAGTAGCAGAAATAGAGTGAGGAAGGAGGTGGTTCTGTCCACCTTTTGGCTCTGGATTTCTGCCTCTGGTTCCTCCATCACCACCTTCAATAATGTGCCCCCAAGAGATTATGCTCAAGGAAAATGCAGCTCTTGACAGCTCTACTCTCCCTTCACAGGTTTGTTGTGAGGATAAAATGGTAGGTCCCCACAGCAAAGTAAACTGTATGAGTTCAGTTCAGAAGGATGTTCTGCATGGAAGCTGCAGAGGTGGGCAGCCCACATAACCTTGAGCTTTTTGTGACTGTTCCAATCAGGCACTTGTAAAAGGCAGACACTTTCCATGTTGAATCATGCTTCCTTAAAGGAAGCTAATACAAATGTGTGGTGTGAATAGGCTCTTAGTGTGAGTGGGCTGCTGCAATGCTGGCTTCTCAGTGCTAAGGAAGAGCCATCTGCCCATAAAATCATAGACCTGGGATGTGTACTACATGCAATTGAGTTCAATTTCTTTTGTAAAAGCCAAGCTGGCATAGAGAGCGTGTGAGAGTCTCTAGCGACATGACACTGACTTATAAGAGCGGCAACATATTATCTTGTCCCGCTTAAAGAGGAAGCTTTGCAAGGATATTGGGGAACAAAAGAGCAGCCCTTGAAGAACATCTAATGTGAAACAGCTATAAGCTCTGTAAAAATGGATTCTACTGTTGAGAAGTGAAAGTGATGTAATGAACAAAGCAAAGTATGGATTGCAGGATTGCAGGTTGGACTGTTATCTACCCTCTTACAGCTGATCATGAATGACAATAATGGATTCGCTTTTATGATTAGCTATGATCATGTGGAATAACAGACACTACAGAGGGGATTCTTTTGAGATTGGATTAATGGCATGTCCCCTCCAAGTTCCCATGAAACCACAGACCTCCTAATATTTTCTGCTTTATCAGTCCAGGAGATGAGAAACAGAGATGTCCAGAGGTGTCAAGTTCCGTGTGACATGGGAGAGGGGCACGCATGTGTGATGTCATGCACATTGGGAGGAGGCTGCGAGGCCCAACAAGGCCCTCTTCCACCACAGGGAGGCCCACCGTGGCCCAGCCCCTCATGCTTGGGGTGCGTGTGCTCAGCGCTGTCCCCACATACTTTGGTGTGGGGCATAGCTGTCCTCAGCTCCATAGTGTTGGCACCTAGGAGGTGTCACATCAAATTTAGTAGGGACAAGGATGAGAACAATGGTCAAAGGCCTGTTTCTGCATAGAGACATCATTTGCTAAGTACACAATGAGGACTGTAAATAAACAGTGCAAGGTAAATAGGGAGGGCCATAGCTTAGTAGTAAATCATCTGCTTTGCACGGAGAAAGTTATAGGTTCAATCCCTAACATCGCCACATAGGGCTGGGGATGCCCCCTGTCTGAAACCTTGGAGAGCCACTACTGGTCAGGGTAGACCAAACTAGAGGAACCAAGGTTCTATCTCAATACGAAGCCACTGCCTATGTTCTTATGTCTGTTTTAAATACAGATCAAATACGCAAGCTGCCAGGGCACTCTCAGTGGAATGGGTGTAAGGAAGGAAACTGATGAAAAGAAGGGAACTGAATCAGTACAGTGCGGGACACATAAGTGCAAATACGAAGACTTAGAAAAGCAAGCACACCGGCAAAAGGAAATTAAAGGCACAAAACCCCATCTTTAAATGGTAACAAAGCAGTGAATTCTGAGAACATTTGCTGATGAGAGATCATTTCTGTTGACCTCAGTAATATCAGAAAAGGACATCTCAGTAGACCTAGGCTTGCCCTGTGCCTGCATGAGCAGCTGCACTCACCAAAGTGCCCTCTTCTTCACAGTGATTAAATGGGCAGGAGCTTCCAGTCACCTCTGCTTGCCTGGGTTGCCAATGCTCCCAGACCTGACCTGCTGGCAACTTTCAGTCTGAAGAGGAGGCGTGATTGGTTGTGGCTTCACATACAGGAGTCCCAGCTGCCTGTCTTGCCATCTTGCTCACGCAAATACGGAACAGTGCCAGCTGTGGTATTTGCAGGGACGAAAGGCATTTCGTAGCACCAGATAAGATTGAGCACTGCAGCAGCAAACTGGCTGTTCGCCATAAACGTTACAGCTTAATACACATTTTATGGGTGTGAGGATTTGATAAAACATTTAATCTCTATAAAGGGCAAGGTGAATTTTAATGCAGCTTTGGGAAATGCATCAACGTGCCATTTATCTGCTGACGCGCGCGCGCACACACACACACACTTCCCCCTGCACTGTTGTGTTGCTTATCTTCTTATTTTTACTTATATTTTACTGCACCACCACCAGCTTTGTATGCCACCTTTCTGTAGTAAGCCAACATCAAAAGTTTACATGACTCATTAACAGTTACAAGATGTAACAAAATTTAAACAGTCATAACCAATAAGCTAATGAAAACACCTCCTACTGACAAATATGCAGTCAAATGTAACAATTAACTGATCCATTTTTTAAAAAACTTTGAGCTTCTATGCAGATCTACTCGTAAATAAAATGTGCTGCGTTCAATGGGCTCCTTCCCAGATAAGTGTCTATAGGATTGCAGCCTAAATCTGGTTGTCTTTAAGATGTAACAAAATTGCATAATCAGGTAATGGGGATAAGGAGTGCCTAGGATGGGAGGGTTGGGTATAAAACAAATGAGATAGTGGATGCGACCAAGTATTTGCCACCCCTGCTCGACCCCACTTGAGGCAATAGGCTTTCTGGCACTTGTTTGGACTCTGTTCTTGCAGGTATGTTATTTTATTTAGTTGGGTTGACTCACTATGAGCTAGTGGAACGTGAGGTTTTTAGGAGAAGTCACAGATGTTGTACCACTGGGCAAACCTTTTTTGGGGGGAGGTTTATGGGATGCTATCTGACACATAAGAGAAAAGAACAGCTTTGCCTCCAGAGGGCACTATGAACTTGCTGTACTGGTCACCACTGTATACTTACAGTGTACCATCAGATGGAAATGATATGACTCTTAGATGGCAGTTATGCATTTATATTGTTTGGCTCTGATCATGAATTACAGAGCATACCTTTCTGAGTATGCGCCATGCTGCGTAATAAATTACATTCTCCCATTTCCCAGATGCTGCCGTCTTTTTGTAGAATGAGGCAACTGGGCCTTTAAAGCATAACTTCTAAAATGAAATGAATTTGACTTTGACAATAAGGGTGTTCTGGGAGATACATATTGCTTTTTCTGCAAGTGGTTGCTGATTACACATTATGTCCTTAGCTAGTGAGTTACTTGACTGTTTGAGAGAATGTTATTTCAATGTCCACCTTTACTGGAGCAAGATGTAAAGTTATTGCTTCTAAATTCATCAGCATATTGTTTCTTTCCTTAGGTGACCAGCTTCACAAAGGCCTGGAGCACCTTCTGGAGATAGCATTTCAAGATCTCTTTAGGCCAGCATGCCCCATTACAGAAAGTGGAAGGACGGCAAGAGCGAGGGGCAGTTGGAGAATGTGTTAACAATTGTGGAAGAGGTGTATTTATTTCACAAAATTTATACATCGCTTGATTGCAAAAACCCTCAAAGCAGTTTACAAAAAAGTTGAGGTTGTGGTTGGAGCGAAGGGTCTGTGATAGGAAGGAAAGAAATAACAGCTAAACTTGGAAAAATACTTGCTAATAATTTGTTAGGCCTGGTGGCTTTTAGCACACTTTGGAGGAATGGCAGTGACTATGCATGCAGAACCTCCCAGGTTCAATTCCTGGCATCCCCAGGTGGGGAGATGGTCAGAGAAAGCACCTTCTTGGTGGTGGCACCCTACTTTGGGATGCTCTTGCCTTACTTCTGCTTGCTGGGGTCCTAATTTGATTACAGATCCAAGCCTCTTCTGTGATGTTGTGGTCAATTGGGCGATTGCATGGTTATGTCAATGACCAGGATGTCTCTGTTACTGTCTTTTTAGGTTTCTGAGTGGGAAATAAGTGGGTGATGCTGGTCTTTGTTATAGCATCATAAATACAGCGGTACCTCGGGTTAAGTACTTAATTCGTTCCAGAGGTCTGTTCTTAATCTGAAACTGTTCTTAACCTGAAGCACCACTTTAGCTAATTGGGCCTCCTGCTGCTGCCGCGCCACCGGAGCACGATTTCTGTTCTCATCCTGAAGCAAAGTTCTGAACCTGAAGCACTATTTCTGGGTTAGTGGAGTCTGTAACCTGAAGTGTATGTAACCCGAGGTACCACTGTATAGTCTACACATGCACTACCATTAATAATAATAATAATAAATTTTATTTATATCCCGCCCTCCCCAGCCGAAGCCGGGCTCAGGGCGGCTAACAACACTAAAACAGTACAGCATTATAAAACAGTATAAAAATGGATTAAAATGAATTAAAATCAAAATTGATGGCAACCATAAACTAAAGTTTTGTAAAGATTGCCAGAGGAGGGAGTCAGGCTGCGCCCTGACCAAAGGCCAGGTGGAACAGCTCTGTCTTGCAGGCCCTGCGGAAAGATGTCAAGTCCTGCAGGGCCCTTGTCTCTTGTGAGAGAGCGTTCCACCAGGTTGGAGCCGCAGCCGAAAAAGCCCTGGCTCTAGTTGAGGCCAGCCTAACCTCTCTGTGGCTTGGGACCTTCAAGATGTTTTTATTTGAAGATCGTAAGTTCCTCTGTGGGGCATACCAGGAGAGGCGGTCCCGTAGGTACGAGGGCCCTAGGCCGTATAGGGCTTTGAAGGTTAAAACCAGCACCTTAAACCTGATCCTGTACTCCACCGGGAGCCAGTGCAGCTGGTATAGCACCGGATGAATGTGATCTCTAAGCGAAGACCCCATAAGGAGTCTCGCTGCAGCATTTTGCACCCGCTGGAGTTTCTGGGTCAGTCTCAAGGGCAGCCCCACGTAGAGCGAGTTACAATAATCCAGTCTGGAGGTGACCGTCGCGTGGATCACAGTGGCTAGGTCAGGGCGTGAGAGGTAAGGAGCCAACTGCTCCTTAGATTGAGAAGGTTGAGTGTTGATTAAAATGTGGCTAGAGTCAGGCCCTTGCAGTCTCATTCATATTATGCAAATGCCCAAATGTCTGTTGGGGAGACTCCTGTTGTTCTGGCTGATGTACATTTACCAAAATCAGACTACCCTGTTAGCTTCTTTTTATCTCTGGCATGTGTTCATCTGACAAAACACTTTATCTCCATGGACACAATGGACAATATGTTTGCTATAGTCTGGTTCAGTTTGCATGCTTTCAGGCTACTGATCCTTTTCTAAATTGGGAGAACCCATCTGTTAGCATCCCAAGTGATTCAGGAAAAGGAATTTTGATGGCAAAGGATGGTTAACCTCACGCATGTTTGCGCTTGAGTACTACATCGCCTCAACTCCCATCAAACATTTGCTGCAACTGAAGGGACTGAAGATCAGGCGATATGTATACACACAGCATCCCTGCTAACATTAACTATTTTGATTCTCAAGGAATGCACATATTTTCATCTCTCAGAATGAACCCGTCTGGATGACTTCAAGCCCCATGTGCCATAAAGACAGCTGGCACTTCTGAGCAGCTGATTCTTTGTGTTCACAACAGATTGTGTGTGTGTGTGTTTTATTTTAGGTTGTTTTTATTTTATTCTTTTTTGCTCGCTGCGCATTTAGTCAGAAAACAGAACCTAAAGCAGTCAGCAAAGCTGTGACATGCTTCACAGAGGGACTGGAAATTGTATCATGTAGAATCAGACCCATCTGCAAACTTTTGGGGTGGTATCCAAGTTGTCCCATCTGCACAAGGCCTTCTGCTTGCACAACAGAACTTCCCCTCGCTTTCCTCCACCCGTCAACTCTCCGAAAATGGGCTTCCCATAGCTCTCAGATTTTGCAGGACATATGTGGGGAAAGGAGGGGAGAGGGAGGGAGGGGAAGTTCCTTCACAAAAGGGACAACTTTGTTGGATACAACCTTTGGCCTCCAGTCAGCTTAACAAGAGCTTGTGTGTTTCAGGGTACACAGCTATTAGAGACTTTAACTAGGGACTGAATTCCAGAAAATTAGCTGTGGGAGGTCAGGAATGAAGAATCTGCAGCTCTCCAGATGCTGTTGGACTCCAACTCCCTTCAGCTCCAGCGCACATGGCCAGTGATCAGGAATGATGGGAGTTGGAGTAGAGTGACATCTGAAGTATCACAGGCTCCTCAACCCTGTAGGTGTGGGGTGAAAGAAAATGAGGCTACAGAACAACAAACCACAGGATGCTCATTATTGCTCCATGTAGATGGAGTGAGAATGTCTCTTAAAAATTATTTGTATGTGTTTTTAGTAGAAAGCAGATGAGAACCATTTGAAAATCAAATTTACATTCTTGCCAGTGTGGTTCTACATAAAGTGGCTAGCATAACCAGTGATGACCAACAGCAGCATATCAGCACTTCAAATCCTCCGGTCAAATACATTTAAAAATGAAGATGAAATGAGGCTCTCTCTAACTTACAAAACGAAGGATACTTTTAACAGACTCACTACAAGAAAAAGCATGTTTGAAACCCCAAAGCTTTTATTCAGGATCCTAAGGAAGAGTCCTGGGCAGAGAATCACAAGTGACAGGAAGGACAAATGGGCTGAAATTTTGACACTCATTAAATAGTGTATGAGACATCCTCTTAAGCAATTATTACTAAAACATGTAGAATATTGCACGGTAAGATGCTATTCATGTTTTATAATGGAGATGTCTTAGTTAAAATTTCATCATTCAGCAATGCCGTGGTGTTCTAGATATTGTTCTCTCAACTCCTGCCTACAAGGCATGTGATCATTTGGGGGAACATTAGTAATTAATATTTTAAATATGATTCAGCATTTCATCTCAGTCCCTGTTCCATGATCACAGATGCTTCGGTGTTGTATTCTCAAGCAAGGTTTCTCTCAAATTCAAACCAACAGACAAATGGTCACTTCATGTCCAAGCAACTGCCCCTCTCTTTTTCACCATACAAGTTCAAGAATCTGACACCAAAAAAGCAGTAAGAGACTTGGCAGGATTTAGAACATGGAACTACAACTTTATACTTCCAGAATGGAGCATGAATTCAAAACACTTCTTTGAATCTTTGTGTGGCCTTCCTCTAGGGCAAGCAAAGTCCAATCCAGCAAAAGTCAAACCACCGTAGGCTGAGTTAGTTAAAAAAAAGGAAAGTCAGACCAAAGTATCCCTTTTACAAAGGACAAAAAGCAGGACCTTGAACAGCTCCAAGTGATCCTTGCTGGTTGAAGCTCCCTCCCTCCTATAGTTGCTGTAGGATGATGTCTCAGGAGGCTGATGCAAACTGAAGCCTTATGCAGGCTGACCTGTGCTATGGTTGGCTCCATTCTGCACACCCACCCACACCAACAAGTTGGCTGCTTTGTTAAAAAGCCCTTGCTTGGTCTTGTATTCTCCGACTTCTGCAAGGCTAGGAAGATGGAGGTACTGCAAGAGACTCATCTTCTGAATCTGAAGGTAGTGGCACGATTACGTCCTCCAGGCAGGAGGTCCCTGAATCAGGAACCAACAGTCCTCCTGCCATGGAAGGGTCAGAAACCTCTAGCATATACACGACCAAGTCCTAGGGTCAGGAGTCATGATTCATGACGTAAGGAGTGGTAGAACAGACCAAGCTAACAGACACGTCCAACTCCCAAGAGACTGTGATCTACTCACAGTATAAAAATACTGGCTGTGTTTGTTATTGTTATTGACAGCCAAAGTGGTTGAGCTTTGTGATCTACCACATACGTCCAGTGATCTACTGGTAGATCATGATCTACCTGTTGGACATGCCTGAAAGAACAGCGAGCAGCTGCTGACTTCAGCCCTTCTCTAGAACCGTGAGAGAACATGCACAGACTTGTAAAATAAATTCTAGCAAGGGAACAAGGGAAGAAAGTGTACCATTCTACAGTACTCTCTCAAAAACTACAAGTCCCAGAATTCCTTGGAACTTGTGAGCAGCTCCTGCGCACAGACAGAAGAAGTCAAAAAAGTGTGTCATCTGACTGGCAGTAGGAGGGAGAGACAAGCCCTATAATAACTGGGGATATTGTACTCCTAGAGCTGAGAGATTTATGAGTGCAACAGCATCTATGTGACCTTCAGAGTGCATAAAAAAACCATAGATACTAGACCCCACACAGAGAGCACTGTCTAAGGGGATTTGTTGTTTTTACACACACACACACACACACACACACACACACACACACACACACACTGTTGCTATGGCTGACCATTCAAACCACACAAGTCCACTCACCTTCCTTGGTGGACGGTGTTGTGGCCAGGCCCTGGGCCACGCAAGTGATCCAGTGAATGGCAGGCTGCTGGCTAATTGGCCTATGCTGGTAGGCTTTGGTCAGACATTCCCCAGGCAATGGACTCAACTAAGCAATCAGGAAGCTTGGGCCCATTCCTAGGGATGCAGCCTGCCTGGCGCTCTGTCCTGTTTTTTCAAGCCCAAACCCAAAAGTTGTTGACTATGTGTGGTTATTCATTTTCCTACAGAACTGTGGGGTCACTGGGCCTTGACACACAAGCAGAGATGCAAGAGACAAAGGGAAGAAAAAGAAACCAAAGAACACAACAATTTGTAAATGGGGGGGGGGATATTACAGATTTGCACTAGGCCAAAAGAGTTTGGGAGGGATTCTTCTAGCAGAAGGTGAATCCCATCAGTGTTAACAACAACAATTTATTATTTATACCCCACACATCTGGCTGGGCTTCCCCAGTCACTCTGGGCAGCTTCCAACAAAATATTAAAATACAGCTTCATCCCATCAGCAGAAGCCCTGAGCAAGGACATCTACTTGTGCAATGGTGCTTTCCCACTCTCCCCCCATGTGCCCCCAAACCCTCCAAAATTGCCTCGGGGAGGGGGGGGATTGGGAGAACTCCCAAACAGGACATGGGGGAGGAGAGGGGGATCGTTCCATCTGGCAAGCTGAACTGCTTTTGCAGACATAACTTGAAAGAGTGTGGTGTTGAATTCCACCCTCTGTTTTTGAAATCTTTGTCATGTAAAAAAAAGCAGCGACAAAGTTCTGGCAAGCAGAAAACTTGCCCGACAAGGAGAAGGACTGGGACAGAACTTTCTCCCTGGGGATCTCCAAACACCATGGGAGAACATTCGAAATGACACCTCCACCTGCACTCTGAATGCTACCAACCACTCTCATCCCGCAAGTCCCATGCCTGTTATTCTGCTGGGTGTATAGATCCAGCCTTCATCTTCAGCTGTGGAAGTTTTCCACACGATACTAGCCGATATGACTTTTATTGACACTGCACAAAAGAGTCTTGTTCAGCATAAAGACTTCCCTTGACGTGAAGGGTGTTTGGATTGTCCCCTTGTTAATTAACATTTTAATGGGGAATAAAATGATGTGGTGTTATTGCTCTTTGTAAGCCTTGCTAAAAATACTGAAGCCAGCTGAAGTCCTTATTATCCAACTGCTTCCTGTAACACACACTCCTCAGACGCAAATAGAAAAGCATCGTAGAGCTATTGAGAGCCTTTCAATCATCCTTGCCTCAGTAATATGAAATTGTTACTGAAGGGACCGCACTGGGGGAGATATTTGTGTGTATATGTGTGTGATTTTGGCTTCAAAACTTCCATAGAAGGGAATTACATGTCATTATCTCTCTCTAGTTATTTTCTCCCTCTGCTGCTATTGCCAACACCCCCGTTCTGATGAGGAAAGAACACTTTTCTGGAAATGAAGGAATAAGTGATTTGAAAACAAATGACATGATCGAAGACTAGATCATAGAATCACAGAATTGTAGAGTTGGAAGGGACCCCCAGGGTCATCTGTTCTAATCCCCTGCAATGCAGGAATCTCAACATAGAATCATAGAACTGTAGAGAAGGTATGTGCCAACTGATAGAAAAGACTGGAAGCAAATGCTCAGTTAAATGCAGATATTTTTTTTTAATGGCTTACCAGAATGGGACAAGTGTGCTTGCAGCCACTTTGTTCCTCCCTGGGCCTTTACCCATTCTGAGCCTGCTGAGCTAGGCCAAGGTTTAGATTAGTATATTGTCCAAAGTGGCTCATAGTTAGTGAGGAGAGCCCTGGGAAAGAACTACACACAGGGAAAGAACATTATAAATAAGGCAGAAATGGTGACAGCAGTCGTGAAATTAAAAGACGCCTGATTCTTGGGAGAAAAGCAATGACAAACCTAGACAGCATCTTAAAAAGCAGAGCCATCACCTTGCCGACAAAGGCCCGTATAGATAAAGCTGTGGTTTCCCCAGTAGTGATGTATGGAAGTGAGAGCGGGTCAATAAAGAAGGCTGATTGCCGAAGAATTGATGCTTTTGAATTATGGTGCTGGAGGAGACTCTTGAGAGTCCCATGGACTGCAAGAAGATCAAACCTATCAATTCTTAAGGAAATCAGCCCTGAGTGCTCACTGGAAGGACAGATCCTGAAGCTGAGGCTCCAATACTTTGGCCACCTCATGAGAAGAGAAGACTCCCTGGAAAAGACCCTGATGTTGGGAAAGATTGAGGGCACAAGGAGAAGGGGACGACAGAGGACAAGATGGTTGGACAGTGTTCTCGAAGCTACCAACATGACTTTGACCAAACTGCGGGAGGCAGTGGAAGACAGGAGTGCCTGGCGTGCTCTGGTCCAGGGGGACACGAAGAGTCAGACACGACTGAATGACTAAACAAAAACAAGGGAAAAAACACACAATGGAAAATCACTTAGAATTTTTTTTTGCTCTCTGGCGCTATCTGGTGTTGCATGTTTACAACACATTCAAAACACTGTTTCTTGGCTAATGTAGCTGAGTCCCTGAACCACAGGTCCTGGTTTGATGGCATCCTAAGATCAGCATTGGCTTCGCTCAATGAGGTGTTACAGGAAAGGGTTTAGTCTGGCTTATCGTGTCATGTGAATCACATCAATGGCTAGATTAGGTGTAGGCTACCTGGTACTCTCTGAATGGTCTCAGAGTACAACTCTCATCAACCATAGGACTGATGTGAATTAGAACCCAACAACCTATGGAGGGCCACAGGTTCCCCACTCCTGGTTAATAAGAAAGAAATTCAGTAGCACTCCAACTGGGAGCCAATTGGCTAAATTCCCAAACATAGGACAGAGATGGATCTACTGGCTGTTATGCTTACCTTTGGAATGGAAGAGCTGGAAAGACTCATAGAAATGTATCTGTAGGATCTGGCTTCGCTCTTCCTCAGCTGCACCACCCATAGTGCCTGCCCTTGATGCCAAGGGAAGATAGTACACTTGGTGAGATGCAGCCCACCTTACCTAAGGACATCTTTTTTTCCAGTGAAGCAAACTCTGCAGGTGACTTTGTCCCCTGGCAAAAGAAAGCATTTGCTTAAGACACCGGCACGTCGCTGGTTATGCAACCCTTTTACACAGTGTGGCTAGCATTTCACATTGTGCACTTGCGTTCTGTGGCCTGGAAATAATTCAGTGGGAAAAGCTGTGTTTGCTTGCTTTACTAACAGACAGCTTCTTCCTTTTTAACTCTGAGTTTATCTTAGGTATGAAAGAGGTTATATAAACCTGTCTGCAATGCTTTAATGTGTGTGTGTTCTGGTAGATTAAAAGTGGCCACTTTCATTGCCCTGTCAGTCATGACGACTCTCTCATTGGTATGGAAATCATGGTTTATGCAGGATCAAACTAGATGTGATGTCAAATGCACCATGGTGGAAAGACAATGGCGAGTGCCCTACCAGTGCAACTAGCAGCTTCAAAGGAGAGATTATCATTGGAACCACAACAGGAAGAAAATGATTAAACCTCTCCCGGGTTGTTGCTGTTCTAATAATTACCACCTCTCTCCACCTCTGTGGCTATTATTTTATTTTTTAGACCCATTTAACATCATTTGACCTGTTATGCAGAATAAGAGGTAGAGCTCAGCATTGCCAGTTTCAGAATGCATAGGAGCTATAGCCTTAAATGCTCCCTAACACACAAAGCTCCCCGTATGTAGAAAACTAGCACAACAGGTAGAAAGCAGCTGCCGGAACTATATATCACTGGTTCTAAAAGACCTACATTGTCTCCCAGTATGTTTCCAAGTACAAATCAAGGTGTTGGTGCTGACCTTTAAATCTCTAAATGGCTTTGGCCCTGTATACCTGAAGGAGTGTCTTCACCCCCATCATTTGGCCCGGACACAGGTCCAGCTCTGAGGGCCTTCTGGCGGTTCCCTCACTGCGAGAAGTGAGGCTACAGGGAACCAGGCAGAGGGCCTTCTTGGTAGTGGTGCCTGCCCTGTGGAACTCCATCCCATGAGATATCAATAAATATCTGACTTTTGGAAGACATCTGAAGGCAGACCTGTTTTGGGAAGTTTTTAATGTTTGATGTAAATAATTTACTACTACTACTACTACTACTACTACTACTTATTATTATTATTATTATTATGCAGGAAGCTTTTTACATGGGAGATCATTGAAAGAATTGGACCATCACTAGCCCAGTCCTTCCCCATAGCAAATCAACTTAGAGATCTCCTCTCCCAAAGAGACAAGGCTTTATCCACCACCACCAATCCATGTGCAGGGGCAGAAGACTAACCCAGCAATGTTTTTTAGGTGATCCTTGCTGGGAGGGTGACATTTCCTGCACCCCAGTCTGCTCTGGGGAGCCATGGTCTTTTTTCCACGAGCCCCTCACTTCCTACGATTCCGCCTCCCAAAAATAAAATCTGCCCTTGTGGAAGAACTACTGAATCTCTGATTCTGAAAATGGTCTTCATACTCTTGAAAGGGGTGACCAAGCTTGCAAATTGCATCCAATTGTGGCAGAAAATGAAAAAGTTATACACTTTTTGTCTTCAGGAAAACAAATTTCAAGGTGCCTTCATGAGCATCCCTACATATATCTGCCTATAGCTTGTAAAGCTTAATCCTGTCAGGAGGGACTGTTATGTCTACAAATTTCAAAAAAAGTTATAGTGGTTTTGGGATTCTCCATTACAGTGAATGGGAAGAAAATATAGCTTTGTTTCTAAAAGATTCACTTTGATCCTGAATAATCGGTCATTAAGTAACTCCACAGCAGATTGGGCTGCTTTCCAAAGCTACAGATATGAGTCAAATCTTGTGGTTGGGGAATGCCCATATTCCGTGGGATGTTTTTTCTTGCAGTCATGTGGGGATTTGAATTCATGTCTCAAGATGAAATTCAGTTCCAGAAGAAGCAGTTATATTCACAAGCAATTTACTGGCTTATGTGCAGTTATGGGGATAGCGAGGAATAAGGAAGGTGGAATACACACTGTCTGGCTAGAAGTTCTGCTAAGTTTATATCCAGCATATCTAATGTTCTCTTTGAAATGAAGAAAACGTTTGCCACCTTGGAAAATTATTTCAGAATAACTTGGGGCCCGACTGCATTTCATTGCTTTGAGAACTAATTGTGAACATTGTAGAACTTGATTACTGGTATATATATAAAATTTGGAAGTGTGCAATAAAAAATAAAGCTCAATAGACTGGGAGAACATCCAGAAAATATAAGAGCTATGATCAGTGGAGATACTACTTACCGACCTGCCAACCAATTAAATGAGCTCTTTTGGTTTTAAGAATGAATGGACGGATGAAATGTTATAGAAGAGCAACCAAGGCAATCATTTAGAATACATAAAATGTGACAAAAGATTGAGAGTCTGGTGGTGTGGAGGAGGGGGTAGCTTGACTTGAAGATGAGGGTAGGCACTGCTAGCAAATTTGATGAGCTTTCTGAGAACGGTGACCAGTATATGTGAGGAGATTTCACATTTCCTTTCCATCAAAAACCATGTGATCAGGGTTACTATACAGCCGGGAGATTCCGTGAAGGGTAAGATTCTCCCTGGAGATTGTGTAGCGGAGGGTAGGTTCTCCTGCTATTCATTTCAGTGCTGGATGTCTGAATCAAGGCAGGGATGAAAGTGGAGACAAGAACAGGATATGAACTCAAGCAGAGTGTGGTGTGTGCAGGAGGGAACAGAAGAGAAATCAAGTGAGGACATATCGCCCAGGGCAGAGAGGTGCGGAGTTTAAAAGTTATGACTATAATCTTGACGATGACACAAAACGTGCCTGGGAGCCAGTATAGAGACTTCAGAAAATACTGACATGATCATCTGATGGAAGTATCAGTTCACTTAAACCTGATCTTGATAATTCATAATTCAGACTGCGTTGTTCCAGCCTATGGGTGTGACCAAAAATAATAATAATTGTATGTGTCGTATCGTAATTCAAGCTGCTGTCAACTACCAGCGAGATCAATATCTGGTTTCCGATTACTAAAGTTAGTAATCAGTTAGTATTGCAAGGATAGGTAGGTTAGAGGTCTGCTTTGGGGGATTTGTGTGCGTATATCTGCATTTCATCCATTTTGAAAGCATTTTTTTGGTCTATAAAATTAACAGTTGTTCAGCTTATTCTTTGTCTTCTGTGACCTTGGAAGCATGAGCTGCTGGATGGAAACAACTCACGAGCTGGCATGCCATATGCTTCCTCTTTCCCAAAATGCAGTGCAGGCAATTGGATAAGTCGCTGCAAGGCTGAAAGTTTTGGTTTGTTGTTCTGAAGCCAACGTGTGAAAACAGTGTGCTTCTGTAATTTATAGCAGTTGGGTCAATCCTTTTTTCAAGGAATCCAGTTCACACAATTTTCATGCTCCTTTTATGAGTGAGTGCATGGCCTCCAACTTTTCTCTGATGAAAATAGGGATGCCTTATATAATAATAATAATAATAATAATAATAATAATAATAATAATAATATCTCACCCATCTCACTGGCTTGTCCCAGCCACTCTGGGCAGATTCCAACATATATAAAAACACAACTAAACATTTAAAAAAATAATCCCTCGACAGGGCTCCCTTCAGATGTCTTCTAAAGGTTGTACAGTCACTTATCTCCTTGGCTCAGGGGTCACATAACTCTATACACTCCAACATTTCTCTGAAGAAAATAGGGCTGTCCTAAGGAAAAGCGGGATATTGCGGGATCAAATCAGAAACCGGAATGACTTCTGTAAATCTGGGACTGTCCCTGGAAAATGGGGACACTTAGAGGGTTTGCCAATGTGATACAGTGGCTTAGTGTGTTGGCCTAGGACTTGGGAGACCTACGTTCAAATCACCACTCAACTCTGAAGCTTCTGGGCTGAATTTGGGCCTGTTCACTCTCTCTTGGTCTAACCTACCCATTGTTGTGATGATCTGAGGGAGGAGAAAGGCTGGCTCCAAATGTAATACATGATAAATCCCGTAATACCTTAGTATTTTGGTACTTCTCTTAATGCTGTCTTGCTGGTTTTTCAAAGTGCTCTTTTACAAATCATTTATGGCAGAGTCATTTTTTAAAAATAGAAATACAAGTACACCTCTTTAATCAATTTCTAGGTCATGCAGTTACAGATGTTAGAGGATAAGTGTAATTGAGGAGTGTAACTATTTATCCTTCTTCAAAGCAACGGAAATGAAGTCTCAGTCATCACCATGAGTAGTTTAAAGTCAGATTACAAATATGTTTTCCTCTGTCTCACTTTCTGTCTCTTCTGCTTTCTTCTACTTGACTCATTCCATTCGTAAGTATATTCATATCGCTCTTTTCTAAGTTTATTCTTCATTCGGTAAATTTACACATTTCAGATCTACTTTCCCTTTTAATGTATGAATGTATTCATTTGTTGGTTCCATCATACTTTCCACCCTTCCTGGCATTTTATTTCCTTCCTCATTCTTTCAGCTCTGCATTCCATTTTCTTCATTTTAAATCTTGCATTTTCACTTCCTTAACCCTGTTCCTTTTCCCCTTAAGTCACTTGCTATACTTCAAACACATTGTCATCTGAGATCTGGTCTATTCTGTTACGCCTGGTGCCATCACTAGCTATTTTTATGCACCCAGCAAAAATATTATTATTCACACAGTCTTTTGGATCTTAATTTTAGCGAGGTGTGGTGGAGTTGGATCTGTTTTTTACCTTTGTATTTTAGGCTGGATGGATGTTATGAATGAAAACATGCAAAATGGAATGGAAGGGATCCATCGATTCCTACTCTTCAGGTGGCTTTGCTCTTGCTAGACTAGAATTAAAACCGCATCACATGTATTCTACCTTGAAGCAAGATTCGGGTTCATTGTGTAACCTCAGCTGCCCTGTAATCTCAAACAACAACAACAAAAGATTTCCCCTGTAGGTGCACAACAGACAATGGCTATTCAGCAAGGCAAGTAAGAGATGTCATTTTACATCAGTTGCACAAATGCAGCCACTTGCTCACCTTCCTCTCAGCTGGAAGCAAAATGAGAAGTCTCTGTGCAGGAATAATAGAGAAGAGAGTCTGTGTTTCTGTGTGTATATAGGGGAAAAAAATGTAGAAGACAACCATTTAGCCATTGTGGAATAATGATCTGTATTTCATGATTTTATATGCATAATATTGTTGGGACCTAGTGTTTGTAGGAAATGAGGTTTGAAAAGTGGTGTTGATTGACATAGTATATACTAATGATACGTTGCTCTTCAATGTCTTTATAAATGACTTGGATAAAGGAGTTGAGAGGGTGGCTGCTCATCAAATTTGCAGATGACACCAAACTGGGAGGGGGAGTTAATGCCACAGAAGACAGAATCGGGATTCAAGATGACCTTAACAGATTAGAGAACTGGGTCGAAACCAACAAATTGAATTTCAGCAGGGACAAATTTCAGGTTTTACACTTAGGCAGGGAAAACTATTTGCACAGATAGAAGATGGGGCAACACCTGGTTTGGTAGTAGTACCTCGGGTTAAAAACATATTCACAGATTAATGTGCCAATGGGGTAGAACAGACTTATGGGGGAACACATGAGAACCTGCCATGAATAGAAAGCTGACTGATTCACCAAACCTCCTAGGTGGGTCATAAGGAAAGGGTTAAATGAGTGTGATGTGATTGGCCAGAGAGAAACTAATAGGAGGAGTTAGGAGGAGTTAGAGTGAGAGTCGGGTTGTGTGGAAGTCAGTTGGGAGTTGGAGAAGGAAGAGGATGGATAAGTCTGTGAGTTGGTCGAGTTGTGTGGTGAGGGAGTGAGAGGAATGGTTAGGTGGAGTCAGATAGATAGTTGGAATAATCAGTTTGAAGTTGTTAGGAACGCATAGGACAGTTAAGGAACTAAGATTAAGAAACTGCCAAGAAAAATTAACTGAAACCATAAGCTTGTTCATGCCTATAAATAAACTTGATTATTTGTTAATGTTAACAACTGTCTGGACTCCGTGTGTACCCGTGAGAAACGGGTTGGTGGCAGTGAAGAAAGCAATCACAGTGGTGGCACAGGGTCAATAGACCGTCAAATATCCGGGGACCCTGTGTGATCGCCACACTTAGTAATGATAGTTCCTATCTTTTTAAAATAATAATAATAATCACTAAATATCTCCCCTGCAATGGTCCTTTAATGTTTTTGTGAATATGGCATGTAGTAGCCCAAGGAGGAATTCAAAATATTCATTTTTAGACTTGAAGGGGATTTAGAGAGAAAGCGATTTCCATAAATCAACACTTCTCAGTGAGTTCCATGGAATCTTTTGATATTATTTACAATGCACAGTTTCTGCATCAAAGAAACAACAAATCTTCACTCTTCATGAGTAGGAAATGAAATTGTAGTTGATGTAAACATTATTCAAAAAGTTAATGTAAGATTATGGGAGAGGATTTAAATGCTTAACAGTCAGGCTATTCAAAGTTGTGTTTCACATAAGAATTGCAGCAAAGATTTATTTGACTTATAGTTACATGTGCTTCCTCCACCCCCCACCGTCCGTGACAGTGATATGGAATACAAAAAAGAACCAAAACGACTGGAAGCATAATCCAGTAAGGAAGGTTTCTTTGTCTCTTATTTTTCTTGCTTTATCAACTGACATTAAACCAAACCCCCCAGCTTGGATATAGTAGCAACCTCCCACTCTCCTTGGGAAGCCCCTGTTGTGGTTGAAGGACCGGCAGTGTGTGTGAGGGCCCTCTTCTTCACGGCCCCCTGATCATGGAATGACCAGTTGAGGAAAATGCCATGGTCAATGGTTTCAACAGAGAGCAACTAAGAGCAGCAGGGTTTCACTCCCCCAGTACCTCTCACGATAGAGGAAGAGACAGTTTCAATCCCCAATCTGGGTCTGAACCCAGAGTGAAATGGATTGAGACATTCAGTTTCCGATGACAGCAGCATGGATACTACTGGCCCAGAGATGGAAAGAAGAGAAAGTCCTGACGAGAGACGAATGGCTGATGACGATGATGGACCACACCAAAATGGCAAAGTTGACTGGGAAAATCAGAAACCAGAAAAAGAAGAATTTTAAGAAGGAATGGGAAAAATTTACAATGTGTTTAAGAGAACACTGTAAGCAGCTAAAAACTTTGGCAGGAGTTGAGTAATGCTTGTAATGTACGAAAACCTATGCAAAAAATGGATTATTTTTCTTAAAAAATGGAGAAAATAAGGGAAGCAGCTGGAAAAAAAGATTGATAATGGTGATAATGGAGAGAGAGAGAGAAAGAGAGAGAGAGAGAGACAGACAGACAGACATTCAGTTTCTTCCCAGAACGCCTGCAGCTGTGCCACCACAACCCTCTAGGATACTTTGTTCAAAAGGAAGGTATTTGCAACAGGATTATAGTTGTTAAATACCATAAGGTCCAGGGTGGGGTTTTTTCCAGTCAGCTCCTGCCACTCTCATGCACCCATCTTCTTTATTTGTTCATTACAATGGACATTGGTGGGATGTGGCTGCTGCATAAGGAGGGAAGTGATCCTAAAAGGTCCCACTTCTGGATATTTGACCCAATATGTACATTCCTGATGGAAATGGCTGATTAATTCTTCCAAGAACCTTCATGTCTTGATGGAATGAGGGTGATTATCCCAGGGAGTTTATTCCCTCCCTCCCCCCCCCTCTCTCTCTCTCTCTCTCTCATTATTTTAAGCCACAGAAACGGTAGGAAAGAGCTAGAGTGATTGCCCAAGGCTACAATCAGAAGCTGCCAATGTCAGAACTGGCAAGAGAATTTGAGGAGCTTCTGGCTCAGCTTCTTGTGCACAGACCATGCCTAATTAAACGGGAGTTGTGCATTTATCAGTGAAGTTCAGTCCAGAGAGAGAAACACGGGAGAGGAATATATTTCTATGCAGCTCTTCTCTGGAGAGGAAGAGAGATGTTAAAAACAAGGAAGTTAATATAAATGTATGTCTATGTGTATATCTTTATCTTGCAGTTGTGACTGGTTCCAATATATACTGGATCTGTAAAATACCTGGAGATGGTTTGTTTGTTTGTTTAATTAATTTAATTTATTTATTTCTGGGTTCTTAGGTACACAGTACAGGCCATGCATGGCCTTTATAGAGGACAGTCCTATGTTTGAAGGGCGGTCAGAACACAGCCCTGTATTTGATCAAGTTTTCTATTTCAAGGGCTGCCTGGTTCAAATCCAGTTTAAAGATGAATATCTGTGAGAAGGGAAATCAGGGGCTGAAGTTGCTTATTAATACCTGGACAGCGGACTAAGCAAGAGACGCAGGCCATCTAGCCACAGCCGTCCAACACTGTGGTCTTGGATTTCTGTTAAAATTACAACAACCCTTTCTAAGTTTGCATCTACATTTATAATTTAGCCTGTGGAAAATGTTGTACAAATCTGTGCCCTCTGAAAATCCCCATTGTGCAAGCCCCAATGGGACTTGCTAGATGCATCTTGCCCAAGGGCTCAAACCCAGGCTAAGTTAGTTGAATTTCCAGCCTTTCTCAACATGTGGATCCCCAGATGTTGTTGAACTACAACTCCCATACCCCTAGCTAGCAAGCCCAGAGCTCAGGGATGATGGGAGTTGTAGTCCAACAACATCTGGGGACCCACAGGCTGAGAACCGCTAAATCAATGTGACTGATTTTGTCATAGGAGTCAACTCCTAGGGGCTGAAGGGGCTTTGCCCCCCATAAAATATTTGAGGGGGCCGCCCCCATGTTGATGGGCATTGCCATTCAAATGGTATGCATGCACTGAATCATGTGATTGATTATGTGGGCAGGGCTTACCTGCCCCCCAATATTTTATTCAAGTTGGCACCCCTGTATTTTTCCCCAGTGATTTAGTGCGCCCTAAGTTTAACCAACCTTGTGTGGATTCAGCCCAAAATGTATGCGCGCGCACACACACACATATACACATACCATGGTCCAGTTGAACACTCCATTGTTAGAAATGCTGTAAAACGCACTGTTCTTATGATGCTCTGGCTTTCTTTATAATCTGCTCCTCAAAGCTGAGCAGCTTAAGAACTCTTTGCTTTAATGGAGAGCTTAACAGCCTGGTGCAGTTCAGAGTTCCTTGACTTTGTTATCTTCAAATGGGATGCATTGTCATGTGTGTTGTCCCTTAGCAAACACTGGATCTTAGAAGACAGTCTCAGTTTCCTGAAGTGAGCACCATCTCTCAGGTACTCATTTCCATGCCAAGAGCCGGTAACTTATTAAATATGAAACAATATATTTGATAAAGAGGATCCAAGGGAGACGCCAAGGGATGAAGCAATGATGAAATTTCCCAGCTATTGTAGTAGCAATAATGCACAAGATTCAGATTAAAGTGTAATTTATTGCATGAGTCATGGTGGGAAGGGGTGGCTAAATTGGCTCACAGGATGAAAGGGCAGCTGCAAAGAGCGTTGTGCGCTTGGCAGATGAACCAAACCTCGCTGTAAAGTCTCTTTTGAGACCGAAAATTGGGAGGTTTTTTTTAATTTTTAAAAGAAGTATCCCATTGTGCTCTAATTGGCCTGGTGCTTATTCATTTTAGTACTACTGATGCAGTCATGATACGATTTACCATATGGTGATGTATGCTATCGATCAGGATTCAGGACCTAATCTAACTGTGTTCCTTTTTTATTTTTTATTTTATTTATTTTGTGCTCCTTTCTGTAACACATTGACAAGCATTGAAAAGTGGACCTACTATTGAGTGGAAGACCAAAAGGAAGTTGAGCATTAATGCCCAGAAATCCATAACGGAGTTGTGTTGGTGGTTTCTTTACACCAAGTATGGGCAACCTGGGGCTGCAAGCACCCCTTGGCCCAATTTAAAAATCTTTTCTTTAAGTAATTAGTTGAGACCTCCAGCAAGAGCAATCTATTCCTCCCTGGCAGGGCATTAGGGAGGGAGTAAGATGGGGGGAAAGTGGGTGTCAGAAAGAAATAGAAAAAAGAGAGGGGGGGCTCCATGCATTGGCTCCATGCATTGGCTTCAGTTCCACTCATGCTGTAATGCAATCCCTGACAGATTACCCTCAAGGGAATGTGAGATTCACAGGGAAAAAAAATCTAGGGTGTACAGTGGTACCTCAGGTTAAGTACTTAATTCGTTCCAGATGTCTGTTCTTAACCTGAAACTGTTCTTAACCAGAGGTACCACTTTAGCTAATGGGGCCTCCCGCTGATGCCGCCACTGGAGCACGATTTCTGTTCTCATCCTGAAGCAAAGTTTTTAACCCGAGGTACTATTTCTGGGTTAGCGGAGTCTGTAACCTGAAGCATATGTAACCTGAAGCATATGTATCCCGAGGTATCACTGTACATAATCAGGCCAACATTATGACCCAGCCAACCCAACTGGAAAAAACAAGTAAACAGGATTGAGGCGTCCTTAGCAGCATGCTTTTTCAATGAAAATCGATCCCCCAGATGCTTTTTTTTCTTTCAATGGGAGGTAAAAGCATCTGGACACACACACACATACCACTTTCCTGCAGAAAAAAGACACAGGCAGAAAGACTGAAGAAGCTCTTCTATTTCAAATTACCATTTAAACAACTGCATTATACAACAAAGCCCCCAAAGAATCCCGGAACTCCTTCTAACAAGCAGCACGGCCCTAGAGCACATGCATGTGCAACTATATGACTGTTATAAAATGTTACAAAGGGTGAGTGGATATGCAAAAAGAAACCCAGAACAAAACAATGCCAACCCAATGATATAACACAATAAAAAGCCAATAAGCATATTAGCTGACACGGATCCAAGAGTGCTAGCTGTAATGTAATGAAAACAATTTGTTCTGATCAACATTACTCATCCACTCCGAGTTCCAGTTTGTAAATATAAAGAAAATCCATAAATCCTGGGCATTCTAAGTTCTTTCCTATCTTCACAAAATGTCTCGAAAGGCATACATTCAGATCCAAAAGCATTTACACTGGGAACAATGTCACCAAACCCCTACATTTGAGGCAGGGTAAACACTTAAAACACGTAATAACACTTAGCATTTGTACAGTGCTTCACATCCATTCTCTAGTTGCAGTGTGTACAGCAGCCCTGTAAGCAAGGGATGAGCAGCCTGTGTTGTTCCATGGATCGCTGGACTGCAGGCCTCTTGAGCCCCAACTTGCATGGCCAATGAAGAGAAATGATGGAAGTTGCAGTCTTAACAATATCTGGCTTCCCATCCTATGTAAAAACAAGCCAGTGTCGTTATCTCCCATATTGGAGATGTGTGGGTGGGGTTCCATGGCCAAGTGAGAGAACGGCTTGCTTAAGACCAACTAGTGCACTCACAGCAAAGGTGAGATTTGAACGAGGGACTTCATGCCTTAGCCCATATACTGCACCAGCTCTCGTTCCTCTCATTTCATAATACAGTGGTACCTCGGGTTACAGAAGCTTCAGGTTACAAACGCTTCAGGTTACAGACTCCACTAACCTGGAAGTAGTACCCCTGGTTAAGAACTTTACCTCAGGATGAGAACAGAAATTGCGTGACAGCAGCGGGAGGCCCCATTAGCTAAAGTGGTACCTCAGGTTAAGAAGAGTTTCAGCTTAGGAACGGACCTCCAGAACGAATTAAGATCTTAACCCAAAGTACCACTGTATGAGCTTTCTGAGAGTGGAATGGTCTCCCTCAGGAGTTTGTGGATTCTCCTTCCTTGGAGGTTTTCAGGCAGAGGTTGGATGGTTATCTGTCATGGATGCTTTAGCTGAGATTCCTGCCTTGCTGGGGGTTGGACTAGATGACCGTTGGGGTCCCTCCCACGTCTACCATTCTATGGTACTATGAGAGCTACATTGCAGGGACCGCTCTGCAAATGGTTTCTTGGCCTGATTTGCATTAAATTAATGATGGTGATCTGTTTCTCTCAGATTCAATAACATGCCTTTGTGCTCAGGCGCTGCTTTCATCAAAATGAAACAATGCCAATCTACAACGCTGCTTCAATTTTTTTTATATATTATATGATGTAGAAAGAGATAGCTTAGACTTTTTATTGTAGTCTTCAGCACAGATAACAACAACAACAACAAAAAGATGTGGGGAGAGCTGTGGCTGAAAGAGCCAGGTGAATTGAGTGAGACCCCTCGGTCATACATATCTTTTTAACCATGCCAGCTTTGAGTTCCGAAATAGCAGGTGGAAGAGACGCATCAAAGGGACTGCCTTTTCTTTCATGCCACCATCTAGGCATCTTGACCAACAATTATATGTACTCTACACCTTACCTTGTGTGCCTTCCTCATCTAGATGCCTCCCACAGTTTTGGAAATATTCAGTAACCCAGAAACCAAATAATTGCTGCTATTTTGTAGCAAGGAGAGAAAGAGAGAGAGAAGGTTTGCACAGGTTTTTAAAAACACTGCAGATTAATGCAGAAATAGGATGGGGCAGGCTTCTAAAACTGACAAAATGGGGGCATTTGGGATTGGGAACAGAAGACAGGGCAGAGTAGAGGAGAGGCACTGCCCCTCTCCTGTACAGGGCTGTGTTTGTGAGGGAGCAACCAGCTCCCTTGTGCCCATCTGCAGCTCCTGGGTCAGGTCTCTCCTCGGCTGCGCAGTGCCAGGTGAGGATACTGCCGGGGCAGAATTCTCGGGCAAATGCTGGCCCACCAGGCGGGGGCAGGAAGCATGGAGCCGTGGTCTTGTAGTGTCAGGTGTGCATGCAGGAGCCAGGCCCTGTGAGCAGGACTGGGGCCTTCCTAAGTTTGTTCTGAAGAGGCAAGGCACGGCCTCACAGGTGAGGCCGCTTGGTAACTCACAGCACCTGGTGACAAGAGCTGGGAAGGGATATAAGGTCAGCATTTTTCCTTCAGCTCTTTGCCACAGCAACATGTTCCCTGCCTTGTAGGGTTTGGTTCCTTGACTCCTTGTGAGGCATCTGATCAAGGCCTGTATTTTAAAATGAGCTTAAAGATTTGCAAATGTTTCATGCCAGGCAGAAAAGCAGCTGGCTAAGTACTTTGGCAGTTGTTTATCCTCCTGGACAAGGGCCCCCCTGATTGATAGCAGAAGCAGGAGACAAGTTTCTCAAAGTTGTAAAAAGGGAAATACAGGCTGGGAGCAAAGGTTACACTGACCCTACATATTACAGAATACGATCAAGCTGCAAAAACACTAATTAAGAGTTGGTAAATAGTAAGATCTCTGTTTAGATAGAACTTAATACCACGAGCCATTTGTTTTAGCCATTTGTTTTGGAATGCAGGGGCAACAGGGGCAACAGGGGCAACAGGGGCAAAAGGTGATCTGGTAATTAAGGTGCCTTGTCGAGGCAAATGTAAGATATATGGCTACTTGTCTGCCATTTATGGATAGAAGGAAAGATAGCTCTTTGTCTCCCATAAAAGGTAATAGGAAATGGTTGTATCTTTTATGATTGGTTCTAGCAAACAGCCAATAGGAATTTCAACCAGGCTGATTGGACAGAGGCAGCCAAAGGAGGAGCAAGGGGGCTGGGTTGAGGAAATATAAGTGCTGGTCATCAGGGTTGGAGGGGGCAGAGCTTTGGTAACCATATACCACTGTGCCTATCATTTATTTGTCTGACAAATAAATGATTATTTTAATTTCTCTATTGCTGTGTTGAATATTTCATTCCAGCTAAGCGTTAACCACAAGCAGGGTGCTACACACAAGCGTTAACCACAAGCAGGGTGCTTGGACCCCTCGCTTCGTGACTCCTTGCTTCTTGACCCTCAGACCCTTGGCTTCTTGACTCCCACCTCTCTGACCCTCTGACTCTTGGCTTCCTGACTCCTGGCTTCTGGACTCCCGTTCCTGCTCCCACCCTGCCATTCTTGCCCCCGGTCCCGACGTCCCCAGCCGGGACTTCGATCGCCTGTGAACTGCACTGTGACATGTAGTAAGGTTCAAGCTTACTGGGAAATGATATATAATGAAATGAAAAATATGTTTAAAATAACCTTTGTAAAAAACAACTCAGAAGCTTTTCTTTTGGGAATTATAGGGACAGAACTACCTATACTGTATAGAAACTTATTCACGTATGGTACAACAGCGGCAAGAATGTTACTTGCCCCAAAATGGAAAGAAGCAGAAGTCCCAGCAAAGGAAGAATGGATACAAAAACTTATGGAATACAGTATGCAGAAATGGCGAAACTTACCAGAAGAATAAGAAATCAAGAGAACAAACTTTTTATAAAAGAATGGAAATGGTTTATTGAATATTTAAAGATTAGAACATTGGTGGGATTATTGTAATAACCTGCAGCTTTATATGAGTATATATTTAAAGAAGATGAAAAAATGAGTAAATTGCGTTAATTTGGATATGCAGAAGATATTAAAAATAAATTAAGGAACTGCAGGAAGAGAGGGAAGGAAGTCAAGCTTAGAAATGTCAAAATGATTGTAAAATTGGTGAAATGTATAAACTTGAAAAGTATATAATTTTTTTTTTTTAAAAAAAGAATATTCACCATCAAAAACAAAAAAGGAAGCATGGAGGGCAATTTTCACCTTCCACACTCCCCGCCATGATCACCAGAGTGCCTTCCCTCAAAGGGACGCCCTCACGGCCTGGCTGGACTGCATGGGGCATTGCGCGTGTGATGTCATGCACAGAGGACACCTCCCCCCAATGTGGGGTCCAACTCAGTGCGCCTGCTGACAAGGAGAATGAACCCAGATTGTTCCAGCATTGTGTAGTGGTTTGAGTGTCAGACTAGGACCTGGAAGACCAGGGTTCAGATTCCTACTCATCCAGTCACTGCCTCTTAGCCTTACCAACATCACAGGGTTGTTGTGGGAGTTAAGTGAGGAGAGGGAGAACTATGTATGCTATCTTGAGATCCTTGGGGGAAAAAATGTGGGATATGAATGTGATAAATAAATGAAACAAATCTTCTCTTCCTCTCTCTGTCTCCATGAGAATTTCCAATGAAATTAATTGATTTGTAAAAGAACTTGAAGATATTTCTTTTTACACTGAAAATTCCAGAAATGTGACCTATGAATAAATGAATTTAGAGGAACCTACAACCACTAGTTTGTCATCAGAATAAATCTGTATTCATAAAGAACCCCAGCCAGCCAGATATTGTATAAATTGCACATTATATAGTTGTCAATTGCATCTTTTTCAGGGGGATTTGATTGTTTGACCTAAGAAGGGTTTTTGAAGGGTTATTATGGGGCATGTAGATTATCTAGTGATCCAAGCTCTTGTTACCTTCCTTGCCCCATCTAATCTTCTCTTTCCTGTTGAGAAAGATTTTTAGAGATCATAGTTTGGAGACCATTTTATATATTTGGTGAAATGTCATCTCAAATATCATTATGCCAAGAACTCTGGCTTGGCAGCCTCCCAAGTGACTTGTTATCAGTACTCAGTCAGTGTTCAATCTGTAATGTCCTCTATGCATCCATCTCAGGGTCATGAATGTGTGATGGTTGACAGACATTTTAGTTGAATTATTCGTGTGTGTACATATTTTAGCTGCAGTAAAATTGATGCACAGAGTAATATTTTCCTTTCTTTTGCTCCAGAGGTCTTCATTCTAGAAAGTGTTTTCAAAAGAATTTCCACAGGGTTGGGCCTGGGGAAACACTGAGGCTTCAAGTGGATTGCAAGTAGATCAATATGGCATTAGAGAAGGTATCACAGCCAGACCTCAGGATGGAACCAAACTCCTCTTAATTGTAGTTTGAAAAAAAAGAAGCAGACTGCTCATTATTGTTTGGTTTGCTCCCTTTCCCTTAATTCTATAGGGCTTAGAATTAAAAGTGCCTCCTAAAAAAATCAGAGTTCTGGGGGGGGGGGAAACCTATTTGTATGTTTGTTTGTTTATTCATTCATTCAGGGAATTGTGTTAGGCATCTACTCAAACACCATTATTGTTCAGATGAAATGCATTTACAGCAGAGCATTTTGGAAGAGATTAATTTAATGATGTTTAGTGAGAAGCAGCAGATGTGTATTGATTTGTTTTTGGTGGTTTTTTTACATAAAGTAATGTGCTTTTTACCTTGGTATGCAAATTATTCAGGGGGCAAAGAGCCAATTGGGATAAAACTCTCCTTAAGACGCATTCAGAAACTCTTAGCATCATAAATTCAAATGTGCTTTCTGCTCTCTCTGTGTATCTGGTTACAATCTTGAGGGACACTGGATCATTAATGCAGATGTGGAATTTTTATTTTCAATAGTTCAGTGTCATCACAAATGTCTCTTTGAGAAGAGTAACATTTGGCTCAGAGTGGGGTCTAATTTTCATGCTCCTACATGTTTTTTGGGAGGGGATTTCTAACAGATCTCCATGGTTGTTGTTTGTTTGTAAACCACCTTGAGGTTATACCACAAATATATTTGTTAAATAAAAAAAAATAAAATCCCCAAAGGTATGGAGTGTTCTCCCCTAGCTTGTGCTGTTTCCCATTGCATGAGTTCTCAAATTTAATTTGCTGATGCATTCCAATAATTGAACTATATTTCCTGTGATTCAGCGTTAAACCCTGACTCCTTTGCTGCTGTGGCAGAAGTTGCCTAAGGTGGTTTAGTCTCAAGCTCTGGAACTGAAGAACAAAGACTTGAACTACTAAAAGAAGATTTCATATCCTACTCAATCGATTTTATTGCATTAGCCGTATGGCCATAGCATAATATACATAGAAATAACAACATAAAATGGGGGTGGGAAGGTAAAAGTGGATGTCGTCCTGGGCGAATACTTTGAAAAAATGGGGATAACAAAAGTAACAGGGGATTTAGAACATCGAGTGACAGAGAATACAAAAACAGGTTCAATTGTGCGGCGTATCGACTACATCTGTGGTATTAAAGAAGAAGTTGGTGCCGCTTTCCTCTTCATCACACTAAGAAGGAAGTTAGCTGTCATCTCAGTAATCCAACAATCAGAATCCTGCAGAAGAAGGGACACTATCCAAGGCTGGATTGGGAGATGAAGCTTGTTCATGAGAGGAGTTAGAAACCGAGATCTTTCATCTGTCCAGTTGGGACAGAAGAGCATTACATGTTCCATAGTCTCCAGAGCCGTTTCATTGCAGGTGCATGTTCTATTTGCGATGGAAACTCTGGAGTAACGACCCGACAAAACTGCTGTAGGAAAACAGTTGAGACGGGCACAGGTAAAGGCCCTTCGCTTAGCCTCCGAAGGAATTGTGAAGCAGTATAGAGGGATCCCTTCAGGGGGTGGAATAGCTAGGGCTAAGCCTGAACACGGCCCTCTTGCATGGGAAGCTGTGTTAGAGAAGTCGAGTTGCTGTAGCTTCTTTTTGATTGGAGGAAGGGCCGCCGGGCTAATACACTCTAAGTTAAAAGCAGTTTTGCGGTTCAAATTAAGAAGAGAGCGGAATTTGAGGTTAATTGTAGTTTTCCAAGGAGAATTATGAATATCTCTTAGGATCAGATTGGAGAAACCACCTCTAATTCGAGCATCTGATGCTAATAGGTGGGAGCTATAGGAAATGGCTCGACTCCATGCTCGTTTTTCAATTGAGGGCTGGGCGAACTCAAGTCGTAGGGCTGCACCTGAGACACATCTCGGGACGCCGGAAAGAGATCTCAGAAACATGTGAAGTGGGCAATCCAAGTTACCTGATATTGCTGTAGTCCATACTTCGCAGCCATATAATAATTTAGGGACAACTTTGGCATTAAATATTTGAATTGCTGCTGGAAGGTGTTTGCCGCCCTTCTGGTGATAAAATTGGACAATGGCATTAGAGGTCGTGGTTGCAGCAAGAGAGGCAGATTGTAGATGGGTGGTCCAGGAGAGATTATAAGTAAATATTAAGCCTAGATATTTAAAGGCTTTTACCTTTTCTAAGTAGCCACCTGTGATCTTAAGCGGCTCCAGCTTGAGTTTGCGGGAACGAGTGAAGTGGAGGACTTTTGATTTTTTATAATTAATATTAAGAGCTTCCGCCTTACAGTAGGCGATAAATGCATTAACTGCATTTGCTAGGTCCGCGGCTGTTCTGGATAAGATGACGGCATCATTTGCATAGAAAAGGGAAGCAACGGGGTGGCCAGCTAAGTGAGGAGGATACTTAGTTGCTAGCTTCAAAGGGGAAAGGGCATCATGAAGATAAAGATTAAACAGTAAAGGGGCCAAGAGACAACCTTGTCGGACGCCCCTGGCCGTTGGGAATGGAGTGGTAAGGGAGCCGTTGGGACCAATTCGGACGCGAGCTGTGGTGTTTGAATAAAGGGAAATAATTAGGGAGAGGAGGTGCGGATCAATTCCCAGATGGGCAAGTTTGGACCATAATCTCTGCCTAGGAATGGAATCAAAGGCGGCCTCCAGGTCCATGAAAGCGGCAAACAGGTGGCCTTGCCTTGGTGCAGTGTATTTACTGGCAAGGTGATAGAGAGTTAGACAGTGGTCCATGGTTGATGCTGACTTCCGGAAGCCAATCTGTTCTGGTGGTAGAATGTTCCTCTCGTGGACCCATGAAAGAAGTTCTTCCAGTAAAACAGCGGCAAATATTTTCCCCGGAATAGATAGTAAACTGATGGGACGATAGTTCCTAGGGATGTTTGGCTGGCCGCCTTTGAAAATCGGAACTATTGTAGCTTCTCTCCAGGAGTCGGGGATGTCTAGGGCGGAGGAGATAGCGGTGAATATAGGAGTCAGCTGTTCACTCCACCAAAGAGGATCAGTCAGGAAAAGGTCCAACGGGACCATGTCTGGGCCGGGGGCCTTATTCCTTCGCATGGACATTATGATGTTGAAGATGTGGGTTGAGGTAAAGTTTACTGAGGAGGTGGGACTAAGAGAACAGGAACAGAGGTCCAACGGGGATTGAAGGTGATCTGTAAGATGATTTGGAGAAGCAAAACTGGCTGAATAATAGGCAATCCATTCGTCAGCGGAAATCAGGGTAGCTGAATTGAATGGTGCCGAAGGCCTAACTAAGCGTCAAAAGGAGCGGGAGTCATGCCTCTCTACAGCCGAACGAAGAGTGGACCAAGCCTCAAGGATGTGTTGCTGTTTCTTGCAATGAATCTTGTTTCTGTATATCCTTTTAATATCTAAAAGCTCTGCACGGGTTTGGGGATCGTTGGAAAATTTGATGATTCTGACCATTTTCCTAATTTGCCTTCTTAGGGCTTTACATTCCTTGTCAAACCAAGGTGATTCAGAGAAGAAGCGTTGGTGGGTAGGCGAGGTGGTGGTTATGTAAGTTGTTGAAAAAGCATCAATTAATTTCCGGTATTGGTCAGCGGGCAGAATTGAGTCAGAGAGAACTGCAGGCATATCAAATGATTTTTGTATGTCCAGGGCAAGAGAGGAGCTGAGGCTTGTCCATTTCTTTGTTTTGTATACAGGGTGGAGATTTCATATCCATCTGATATAATATCTGCCCCTTCCTTCTTCTGTCTTACACTTTTTTTTACAAGTAAATCAGACTTGCAATTTGCTTGTTGGTAACCAACTAGGCTGTTTCCCCCCACCCTCACAAACTGGAATCAAAAGCATGAAACAATGGTTTCCACAAGAAAAGTTGCAGAGGAGACGAAAGATGGAAATAGAAGGAGTCTCACCTGCGAATCCTTGCTCTCTGAATTGCCTCAAAGAAGAACCACTAGAGTCCAAAATGTGTTGGCTCAATAAACCCCTTTCTTGTTTTGTTTTGCTTTTGTTTCCAATAGCTTCCCCCACTTCCCATTCTTGTTGGACTGAATTTTTGTATACACCTAATGGGAGACTTTAGCTGTAGGCCACAGCAAGTGTTACATCACAGTCCCTCATCTCCCAGTGAGAAATTTACTATGACCTACATTCTAGATGGTAGATAGAAGGCTGAGCTCCTCCTGAAATATACTGTGTCTGTGTGTGTGTGTGTGTGTGTGTGTGGATATAGATGCTGATGTGGTTCGGCATTTGTCTGCCTGGGCTCCTCTAAGACGTGCACTCACCATCCCTGGTGGTAACACACTATTCCCTTATGTGTAGAGGAAAGCTTGGGTGACCCCCTCCCTTATTCATCTTGAGAGTGACACATTTAGACATATGTCTGTTGAGATTACTCAGAGAAAGCACTCATCCACAGTTTCTTTAACTCAACGTCACCCCATCATGAGATAATTGCTTATGAGAGGAGTGCCAGTTTCCCTGTAATTTGTAACTCCCAGCTCATCCACTGCTTCCCATGCTGGCATTTGCGAGATCAACAAAGATGGTGTGATGTCATGAAAGTATTGCCACTTCCACTGAAGCAGCATCACAGATGAGTGGCACAAGAAAACAGAGAGTGAACAGTGATGAAATCTCTTTTAAAAACCTGTCATATTATTCCAGTCTTATTTTATTCTGTATGTCCTAATCTTGGACATCAGTAATATAATTTTCTCACCTAATTTTTGAAGGGAAGGTTACTTTTAATCAAGCAACCAAGCAAGCAAGCAAGCAAGCAAGCAAGCAAGCAAGCAAGCAAACAAACAAACAAACAGCAGGTGTGGTGCCTTCTAGATGTTTTGGACTACAAATCCCATCAGCCCCACCAACATGGTCAGTGGCACATGGAGGGCATTGATTACCCCTGCTGTATCACAGAATTGTAGAGTTGGAAGGGACCCCAAGAGTCATCTACTCCAACCCCCTGCAATGCAGGGATCTCAACTAAAGCAACTATGACAGGTGGTCATCCAACATCTGCTTAAAAACCTCCAAGGAAGGAGAGTCTACCACCTCCCCAGGAAGTCAGTTCCACTGTCAAACAGCTCTTACAGTCAGAAAGTTCTTCCTTCTGTTGAATCAGAATCTCCTTTCTTGTAACTTGAAGCCATTGGTTTGGGTCCTACCCTCTGGAGCAGGAGAAGACAAGCTTGCTCCATCTTCCATGTGACAGCCCTTGAGATATTTGAAGATGGCCATCACAGTTCCTCTCTGTATCCTCTTTTTCAGACTAAACATACCCAACTCCCTCAAACGTTCCTCATAAGGTTTGGTTTCCAGACTCTTTATCATCTTGGCCACCCTCCTCTGTACACATTCCAGCTTGTCAATATCCTTATTAAATTGTGGTGCCCAGAGCTGGATACAGGATTCCAGATGTGGTCTGATCAAGGCAGAATAGAGCAGTACTATGCCTTCCCTTGATCTAGACCTATACTTCTGCTGATGTAGCCTAGAATAGCATTAGCGGGTTTTGCTGTTGCATCACATTGTTGACTCATGTTGAGCTGGTGGTCTACTAAGGCCCCTAGAGCCGTTTCACATGTACTTCTGGCATGCCAGGTGTCCTAGTCAGACAGAGTGCATGTCCAACTACACTCAGATTTCCCATGCCAAGATAGCTCAGTTGGTTAGAGCATGGTGCTAGTAGTGCCAGGTTTACAGGTTTGATCCCTGTATGGGACAGTTGCATATTTCTGGGAACCCCAAGGGGAAGGCTCAGACCAAGGGACTGGTGGTGGGACAACAATGAGTGGTCAAAAGGAGAAGAGGGAGCAGACTGGGAGGAGGAGATGCCAAAAGTCGAAGAGGTAACAGGGTCTACTGAGCAGGAAGAGGCTGTGGCAGAGAGCAGCCCAGAAGCAGAGGCAGGAGGGGAGGGGTCAAGAGGCAGAATGTAGGCAGTCTGCTGAAGAAGCCAGGGAGTCTCCCCCCTTCTGCTGCAACCATCTCCCCTCCTCCCTGCTCTCCCTGAACACCCAGAGAAATGAAGAGGGCGGATCAAAGAGAGACAAGACGACAGAGCCTTAAGCTTATGGGGAAGGAACTGTAGGAGATTGCTGCTCAGAGATTGCTGGGAAGGTGGGGACCTTCAGCCCTTGCAACTGCCTCATTGGTCTCTTTGAATAAAGAGTTAACTTCACTGACATTGGGTGCTTTATCACTGACCTACTCCAGACTCTGGCTCCTGGCAATCAATGAAGCTATTCTCCCCAGTACCAGGTGTTCTGTCTGTGATATTGTCTCCCTTTGCCCTTAGGAGGCATATCCTTGACCCTTAGGAGTCAAAAAAGCATATCTGTTTTAGGGCTAAACCAGTTAACTTCAAATAACCCTGTCCATGTGAATGTTAGCTGCTGTTCTAATGCAGAGACCATGTAAGAAGCAGATGACCAAATAGGAATAGTAGAATTCTAGGGTTGGAAGGGATCCCAAGGGCCATCTAGCTGAACCCCCTGCAATGCAGGAAACACAGCAGGAATTAGGCAGTGCAGACATGGTCCTGAATAATAATAATAATATTAATAATAATAATAATAATAATAATAATAATAATAATAATTTATTTATACCCCGCCCTCCCCAGCCAAAACTGGGCTCAGAGCCGCTAACATCAGATATATAACATATTACCATAAAATCAAAGAATCAGTTAAAATGCATCCTAAAATCAAATCAGAATCAAAGTGAAATCCAATCAGATGGCAACCCTGCAAATTAGGGATGGGGACCTTAAATGCTCACCAGGCCTAACTGTTTATACTGATCTTATATGAGCCTGTGAGAAAAGTTGGGGGGTCACTGAAGATGAAATGAAGGCTCCGAGGTGGATGGTTTTTCAACCAAGAAGAGGAATGCTCTTGAAATTTTTCTTTCTTGGTCTACCAAATATGTGAATCTTCCCAATCTTCCCAATCAGCAATTAAAGTGGAAAACCCTGGCAAATTTGAATCGTAAGTGGAATCAATTAACTGCTTAATCAAAGTGTTATTCACTTAGCCGCATGCAAAATACCCTACATTTCCTGCACCATTAGGATTACTGGCTCAGAAGGAGAGTCTTTCTTCCCTATAAAACCACTCTTAACCAGCTGCCTCTTAAAGAAGTGGAAGTTTAAGATGAAAGGCTTCTCGAGTTTTTTGCTCCACTGAACACACACTGATAAATATAGTTTGCTTTGCAAGTGGTTGGAGTCCTTACTTCCATGGCAAGGCTTTAAAACCAGCTGGCAACACTTATCCTTCCAAGCCAAAGACGACACTTCTGAGTGAAGCAGAGAAGCCTGGAGTTTATAACCAGAGAGCTGAAATGGGTTCGTGCTTTTCACTCTTACCTGCTTCATCAGATCTTCCTGGCAAAGAAAGCCTTCTAATTAATATTTTCAAGAAACACAGTTTTATCTCTAGTGCTTCTTGGATTGAAGTGATTGGGCCATCATATGCCTGACCTTTTCAGAAATGTGTTGACATGTTCCAAAATAAACCTTGTGATGTAAAGATAATGCACTGGACAGCGCAGGAGATGCAAATGAACAAAATTGGGAGGGACATGGCAGCTTTTATTTGGCAAAGCTTCCAATATCGGTTTCTTCCTTATCCTACTCATTAATAGTGCTCTTGTTCACTCAATTTATCCTGCATGAACGTAAATCTATCACTGTGCTAACTCATAACACTTGATCTATTTGTCTTCATATCTACTCTTTGTGGTGCATGTCTATGCAGATAAAAAGCAGCAGTTCAACAGAACCTTTGCTATGTTTATGACTGGAAGAGAAATCCAGTTCAGTTCACATTTTGTGATGAACCTGCCGAACTTGCAGGTCATGAAATAATTTGCGAATCAAAATGCAGCAATCCTTTGAAATTTGCGCTTGTCTGAATTTTGCAACTCTTTAGCGAAGCAATGTGTACATAAAGGCCAATGTTAGGGGAGACGGCGCATAAAATACATATATTTATGAAAATAATATTTAAAAATGCGTCATATTTCTGTGATTGGTAGTTGTAACCTACCCTGGAATCTTGGGGTGAAGGGTGAGATGATTATGATGATATTGATATCTGACACTATTTGATAGCTGCAGTGTTTAATACTTGAGTGTGATTGACTTGCACGTGACTGTGTGGCTCCGGGAATAATAAAGTAAGTCAATTCAAACCTAGAAATGATGGGAGAGAGCTGGAGAGTCCTCATGGGTCATGAGGAGACCCTCCCTGGAGCCTGAAGAGGATTTCAGTGCGAACAGAGAAGAGGCTGGAGGTGCAGTGGGACTTTGTATAGGCTGCTCAGCCTTCTTGTCTCAGAACCTATTTTTGATCTGGATTGGAGAAAGAGCAGAAAAGAGGGCAGTTAAAGGGTGTTTAGAGGGTGCTCCACATTTACGTGATTTTCACAATTTATTTAACATGCAAAGGGAAAAGAAAACCATGCTGGTCTAATGAGAAGCGTCGAATCCAAAATCCACAGTAGGACAATACTTTTATTGTGAGTCATCAAAAAAGTCACAAAATAATGAGCAAGGTTTTACTCTGACTAGACAAGCAAAACAGTGGGGCGGGGGCCGACAAGAGCTAAAAACCGGGCATGCTGTTACACCTGTGAATTGAAACCGTCTTAAAATAGTTTCAAGGAGTTGTATAGACTTAATTAGATTAACCTCGGCCAGGTGCTAAGCAGTTTTTCGGCTTGGGCTGTTTCTTTGACAGGAATCGCCAAGTGACAGCTCCTGAGATTTTACATGGGGATGCCTGGCGCAATCCAAAGGGATATTGACATGTTTAATGCACTCAAAAGCCAAATCTTGACGAAAAGTTTCACATTCAAAATTAGGAAGGGTCTTCAAATTTGACAATTTGCATTCAAAAGTTTGAAGTCTTTGTGGGGGGCTGTGTGGAGTTGAATATTGATATAAGTTTGAGCATACTGCATTTTGAAGGCAGGTTTCTCCTGACAGGTGAAATTGTTCTCTTCATTTTATGTTTTTGATTCTGCTAGACTAAGATGGACTACCAGATTTTGATCTATTTTATGTGTTCCAGGACAGAGTCCTGATATAGAAAATAGATTCAGAAGCAGGCAAACTCCAGCTGAAATGAAGACCTCCTGCCAGCAATCCACTGGGAAATGAACCACGTTTGCCAAATCGTTCCACCAAAGCAAATGAATGATGTCTAAAAACTGATGAATCTGCTTGCTGTCTTCCATTTGTCTGCTCTTAAAACAGTGAAATACAAGCTGTTTATTAATGGTATGAAAACTGTATCAAGTAGAATATATTTAATTTGTTTTTCCACTTACAGCCAAACGTGCTTTATCTTCACATGACATCCTAGTTATTTATACCGAAATTCAGTAGCAATTAATCATACTGATGTAACGCATCACTACAAAGGGGGACTGGAACACATTTTCTGAATAATAAAATTTGTGATAATAAGCTATCAATTTGCAAGCAAATGTGTTTTTAACTCCTGTCTCACATGGTAAAACATGATGGGGGAATTGTTGACAAAATAATACAAAGAATTAAGTATGATTACAATGCTGGGACTTGATGACAGGAGCCCTGTGATCCTTGTATAAAGGGAGTTATAGAATTATTATTATTTCTATTAAATGAACAGGAAGTAGGAAGCACTTGCACTTCCTGTTCCCACCTCATTTGCATTTCATCTGAAACCACACTACATTTCCATGTGGAGAGCTTAGAACAAAGAAGGCACTACATCCAGGAGGTTCCTAGAAATTAAGTTGTCTGGTGTGTGTTTAAGAAACCGTGACTTAGAAACTACTTATATTTATTCTCCTATCTTTGCATCTTACATTAAAAATAACTAACATCCTCTATGGCAACGA
Source organism: Podarcis erhardii (assembly GCF_964252035.2). Taxonomy (NCBI): domain Eukaryota; kingdom Metazoa; phylum Chordata; class Lepidosauria; order Squamata; family Lacertidae; genus Podarcis; species Podarcis erhardii. Next base: position 94,127,717 of record NC_138507.1, read on the forward strand.
ATATGCAAACAAAATTTGCAAATATGATTTTTTAAAAAGCATTTTGAATTTAAATTTTATAGATCATGCACGCAATCTATGCAATATTCCAAGTTTAATTTATGAAGGCTATTGAAATGATTGGTTCTCTTCACCCAGGGAAATATTAGCTTTCTGTGCAATATACCCCCCCTCCAGAAAATCTACATCAATCAGATTTACAACACATTTCCATCAAAGCCGATGAATTTCAATGAGTTTGAGCAGGAGAACTGGAGGCACACACTCTGTTTGATTATTTCCTTAGAAAGACTGGCACCAAACTCTTAAGAGGGTGTTTGGGTTTACCAAGACCAGTACCCATGGGGATTTATCAGTGCAACAGAGCAGAGAACAATGTTATTCCAGGACTGTGGCAACATCGCCTTGATGATGTAGGAAGATGTATTAGCACGGAATTTTAGACCACAGCTGAAGTCCCAAGGCCTGTCTGTCACAGGGCCTCTTCACCTTCCCTCTAGGCCATGGGTAGGCAAACTAAGGCCCGGGGTCCAGATCCAGCCCAATTGCCTTCTAAATCCAGCCCACGGATGGTCCAGGAATCAGTGTGTTTTTAAATGAGTAGAATGTGTGCTTTTCTTTAAAATGCATCTCTGGGTTATTTGTGGGGCATAGGAATTTGTTCATTTCTCTCCCCCCCAAAAAATATAGTCCAGTCCCCCACAAGGTCTGAGGGACAGTGGACTGGCCTCCTGCTGAAAAAGTTTGCTGAACCCTGCTCTAGGCATAACTGATCTATTGGTTATTCGTTCTTCCCAAGGAATCTTGTGCACTGTGTGGTGTAGTGGTTAAGAGTGGTAGTCTCGTAATCTGGGGAACCGGGTTCGCGTCTCCGCTCCTCCACATGCAGCTGCTGGTGACCTTGGGCCAGTCACACTTCTCTGAAGTCTCTCAGCCCCACTCACCTCACAGAGTGTTTGTTGTGGGGGAGGAAGGGAAAGGAGAATGTTAGCCGCTTTGAGACTCCTTAGGGTAGTGATAAAGCGGGATATCAAATCCAAACTCCTCTTCTTCTTTTGTAGTTCTCTGAGGGAAATTAGAGATCTCTAAAAAGGTATAGCACCCTCACCAAACTATCATTCCCTTTAGGGGAGTCTGTGGCATTTGTAACCTATAACTCTTATCAAACCTATATATTGTTTTGAGTTTTTTTATTTCAGGGGTGGGGTGGGCGTGGTATGCCTGAATACTTTCTTATTCCCAAATCCAGCAAGGGTTAAAATCTAATGGATGATCCCGTTGTTGAAGTAGCCAGGCCAGCTTCCTGGTAATGGCCTTAAGTGTGTGTTATTAGTTTAAGAAATGAAGTCCCTCCGTGCTTCCCTGCATTATCGATCTGATAGTGAGAAAGACAAAAGCCATAGCTGAGTGTGCGAGAGAGCTGAGCTAGAAGCAGGAAGGAGGCAGAACCCTGAGAGTGATTTTTGCTTGAAACCAAGACTTGCAGCTATGAGAGAAGCAAGACCTTCTGGTGTGTTGTGAGCCCCTCCATTGTAGGCTCAGGTTGTATATATGTGTGTAAATAAACCATATATCCCGAAGACCCCACACAGTCTCCACTGTCCCTCATTCTAAGAAAATTGAACCCTGGGTAAGTTGCTGGAACCCCTAGAATCTTGCACCACTTAGGTGGCGCACAACAATATATTTGTAGCTCACATATATCCACTGTTGTGTTTCATGACACTGCAGGAGGAAGGGAAAGAGTTTACTAGGACTTTGCAGAGGTTTGAGAACTTCAGTTTGCTCCTAGGCTTGGATCAGGGTTGCCAACTTATCAAAGTTCCTGGTACTTGGGTGGAAGCAGGGGCAGGGCCTGATGTGCTGATGGGAGAAGCTTTCTTTGCTCATATAGCTTTTTACTGATGCATTTGACCTTGATGTCATTGTAAGTATGCCCCTGCATACTAGTTAGTTTTTTCTAGTAAAGTGATTTAAGCCTCAGCTTAGAGAACCAGGTCCTGTAAGTAGGGAAAGAATCACTGTAAAACTATGCCTATGGTTCCCATCTTACATAGCTAATTGACGGTATCAGAAGTCACTGTGAGATCAAGCAAAGATAACAAAGTTATGAAGAAACAATACCTAATACAGTGGTACCTCGGGTTAAGTACTTAATTCGTTCCGGAGGTCTGTTCTTAACTTGAAACTGTTCTTAACCTGAAGCACCACTTTAGCTAATGGGGCCTCCTGCTGCTGCCACGCTGCCGGAGCACAATTTCTGTTCTTATCCTGAAGCAAAGTGTTTAACCTGAAGCACTATTTCTGGGTTGGCGGAGTGTGTAACCTGAAGCGTATGTAACCTGAAGCATATGTATTCCGAGGTACCACTGTAATGGACTGTTCAAGTGTTCTGACAGGGAGAGTCTAGAGTTTTAAACCATCCAGAAATCTAGTCAGTCCCACCTTTATTGAAGGATGTTGCCACAGGCACCTTCCCCTCCATGCAATGAGAAGTTTGCCACACCCGGTTAGCCCAAATAAGCCACAACAGGCAAACACTGAGAAGAGATGCGGTTGCCTTAATTGTTTCAAGCACCTTGACTGCATTGCCAGGCCTGTAAAGCTGAAATGGATCGATAAAACCAGACTACATGGTGCACTGCCTTCTCAACAGGACCTGTCATAACCATGACATGTAAGTTGCTGCTGAGAGGAGTAATTTTATCCTCAAAGTGCCTAGCAAATCTGTCACAGTAGGCCTCTGGCGGCTGTAACACCTCATCCCTTGGTTTAAATGATAATAAACCTTTCCCCGCTTAGAAATGCTCTGCTGCGTGGCTACTTGAGGAGGCAATGAAAGCAGCAAAGTTACTCACCTTTTTGCCTTCACTGCCACGTAACAGACATGATTCTGTGCTCTAAGGTGTGTTCGGTCACCTTCGCTACAAGTCCTCCACCATTTGCACTCTAGCCATGAGAACATAAGAACATAAGAAAAGCTCTGCTGGATCAGGCCACCGGCTCATCTAGTCCAGCATCTTGTTCTCATGGTCACCAACCAGATGTCCATGGGAAGCTTGCAAACAGGTCCTGAGCACAACAGGATTCTTCCCTCCTGTGTTTTCCAGCAACTGATGTTCAGAAGGACACTGCCGAGGAGGTACTATTTATTTATTGCCTTCCACCCATATGTATCAATGAAAACAGCTAAAAAACAACCAGGGGGAAACCAACCAATATATTTAAAACAAAACACAATACAAAATATATGCTTATTTCAGAGACCTGGCAGAAGAAAAATGTCTTTATCCTCCCCTCCTCCCCCCCGGAAGGGCAGGTATTAGGGGCCTCTTGTATCTCAGCAGGAATGCTATTTCACAGGACAGGGACAGCCACACTAAAAGCCCTGCTCAGAGTTATTGCAGAGTGAGCTTCTGAGATCTTTGGCGCTAGAACCTTGCCACACGGTTTAGTATCCCTTGGTAGCCTAGCCTGAACCTTGTACCATAAATTTAACCCTTTTTAAAAAAAGCCATCCAAGTTGGTGGCCATCAGTACCTCTCGTAGTTTAACTATGCACTGGACTTTCTTTCATATGCCCTCTTCCAACATTTAGCTACAATGGACATCCTAATGGTCAGTTTGCATATCTTAGTACATTTTCCTATTCTACTTAATTCAAGGACGCGGGTGGCGCTGTGGGTAAAACCTCAGTGCCTAGGACTTGCCGATCGTATGGTCGGCGGTTCGAATCCCTGTGGCGGGGTGAGCTCCCATCTTTTGGTCCCAGCTCCTGCCAACCTAGCAGTTTGAAAGCACGCCTAAGTGCAAGTAGATAAATAGGTACCGCTTTATAGCGGGAAGGTAAACGGCGTTCCGTGTGCTGCGCTGGTGCAGGCTCGCCAGAGCAGCTTTGTCACGCTGGCCACGTGACCCGGAAGTGTCTCCGGACAGCGCTGGCTCCTAGCCTCTTAAGTGAGATGAGCGCACAACCCTAGAGTCTGTCAAGACTGGCCCGTACGGGCAGGGGTACCTTTACCTTTTACTTAATTCAAGAGGGTTCTGGAAGCTTCTGGAAGCTTTTTTGTGTGAAAGAAACAAGCAGAAGGTTCATGATGTTTGGGTTATTCCTTCAGAGAAGCTGAGTACAGCTAGTTTTGTTATCTCTTCTGTCAAGGTCATGCTGACTATAAAAGTAGGGCCAGAAGGAGCCTGGGCTTCACTTTCTCTTTCTATCTCTCTTCCTTCTGGTGTGGTGTTCTATATATAGTGTTAAGGTTTAGTCTTATTGTAAGTTATTGTAAGTTTAAGTTAAGTCTGCTGCAACTGGATTTCTTATGAACAGTACCAATCCTGAATGTACTGTATTGGATTTGTGACCATTTTGTCCATTTGCCTTCAGTAGCAGTAAAGCTCTGCTGGATGAAATACAATTGTCTCTGGTCTATTTTTGTGGAGAACCCTGCAATGTGTTTAAGTTTTCACTCTGCTAACTATACATTGGAATCTGCTCTGGGTCAATACTGAGTAGAATTTCAATGACACTAATGTCACGAGAGAGGGAGAAAAACTATTATCTGCCTTCTTTCTCTATACCATGAATAATTTGATGCACTTCTATCATGTCCCCTTTTACTTGATTTTTCATCTTATGGCCTGCTTCATTATCTACAGCAGAGGTGCCGAGTTGAGTAAAATATTGGTGGGGAGGGGGGCCAGGTAAGCCATTCCCCACATAATTGATCACATGACATGGTGCGCGCACACACTATTTGAATGGCTGGTTCCCTCAAATATTTTATGGGGGGATGAAGACCCCTGGGCCCCTAGGAGTTGGCTCCTATGAACTGCAGCCCCCCAAAATACCAAGGAGGAGCAAGAGCTCTTCAACATCAGAAGGCACAACATCTGACTGGTGGTTCAGATGCCTCCCATGTACTGTATTAGCTGTTGTGTCTAATTCAACACAAAGATGACCTACGTAACTTTTTAAAGAAAATATTTCCATCAACACATATCTGTGTGTAGCTTTTGTTTGCTTCATTGTCTCAGCAGCTGCAGACTTGATGTGAAATCTGCCTTGCACCTAGCATGCTGTAATCTAATTAAATATGCATAACACCACCTGCATTTGATCATAAGAATATTACAAAGTTGAGGCTTCAGAGCTTTTATTCTGTTTCATTTGTAGGATTAATAGCCCAGCTTTCACTGCTGCTACTTCCAGGGCAGCGAACAAATCATATAAAAAGAGTCAAGAAGAATAAAACCATATATCAAACAATAAAAACACAACAATAAAAGACATAAAACCACAGCAGTGGAACAAAAGCAATTTAAATCACAATTTCGGAAAGCATGGGAGAAGAAAGGCTTCACCTGGCATCACTAAGATATGAGTAAGCACCAGGTGAGTTTCCCAAGGGAAAGCACACCAAAGGTAGGAAGAGAGCACAAAGAACACCCTCTTTCCGGGTGGTCTGTGCACTGGAATGGGCTGAGTCCTGAACTGAATCAGGCTGAATTGGGGGGATCCAGGTGTCAGTCACATTGGATTGAGATAGTCCCAGATCACTACAGGTTTGGTTGCGTGACCCAGAGTGAGAGGCAAGCGTGCATGAGAAGGACAAACTGTGAAAAGGAGGAGCCTACATCTTTGCAAGAGAAGGTAGACTTAGGTGAATGTTTTTCCTGCTTAACTTTCCTTCTTCCACCAGGCTCCTCCTTCTCTTTCCTGCCCCCTGAAACAGCACCACACAAGATCTGGGAGGATTCAATCCTGCACAGTGCCAGTTGCTGCCCTTTGTGAGAGCCTTCCCTGCACATAGGCAAATCACTCACCAGTACGTTTCTGAGCACAATTCAGAGTGTTGGTGCTGACCTTTAAAGCCCTAAAAGGCCTCGGCCCACTGTACCTGAAAGAGCGTCTCCACCCCCATCGTGCAGCCCGGACACAGAGGCCTTATGGTGGTTTCCTCACTGCGAAAAGCGAAGTTACAGGGAGCCAGGCAGAGGGCCTTCTTGGTGATGGCGCCCACCCTGTGGAACGCCCTCCCATCAGATGTCACGGAAATAAACAACTACCTGACTTTTAGAAAACATCTGAAGGCAGCCCTGTTTAGGGAAATTTTAATGTTTGGTGTTTTATTCTGTTTTTAGTATTCTGTTGGTAGCCGCCCAGAGTGGCTGAGGAAACCCAGCGAGATGGGCGGAGTATAAATCAAATTAATAAATAAATTAATAATAATACAGTGGTACCTCAGGATGCGAATGGGATCTGTTCCGGAGCCCCATTCACATCCCGAACGGAACACAAGATGTGACGGTGCGTCTGCGTGTGCACGGGTCGCATTTTGCCACTACCGCGCATGCGCATGACGTCATTTTGAGCATCTGCGCATGCGCGAGCAGCGAACCCGGAAGTAATGCACTCCATTACATCTGGGTTGCCTCGGAGAGCAACTTGAACATGCTCAACCCGAAGCGCATTCAACTCGAGGTATGACTGTAATAATAATCGCCAAAGAATTGATGTTTTTGAATTAAGGTGCTGGAGGAGACTCTTGAGAGTCCCGTGGACTGCAAGAAGATCAAACCTATCCATTCTGAAGGAAATCAGCCCTGAGTGCTCACTGGAAGGACAGATCCTGAAGCAGAGGCTCCAATTCTTTGGCCACCTCATGAGAAGAGAAGACCCTGATGTTGGGAAAGATGGAGGGCACAAGGAGAAGGGGACGACAGAGGATGAGATGGCTGGACAGTATTCTTGAAGCTACCAACATGACTTTGACCAAACTGCGGGAGGCAGTGGAAGACAGGAGTGCCTGGCGTGCTCTGGTCCACGGGGTCACGAAGAGTCGGACACAACTAAATGACAACAACAACAATCCCATAGGATGAAATCATCCTACTTATTGACTGGTAAGTAGGAGAATTAGATCTTGTGTGGTGTCAGCGCAGGGAAACTGCTTGTGAAGCAACAACACCCCACAGGGTGGAATCTTCATGTTTGCAGGTAAGTGGAAGAATTCTGTCCTGCAGGGTGCTGGTTTCGCATGCATGGAAGCTGCTTGTGAAGGAGAAGCACTCTGCAGGATCGAACCCACCTGCTCTTTCAGCCTGGGAAGATGCAATGTCTCTTTCTTCCCTCGTCTGACCACATGCTGAAAACAGGGTTGTTTTTTTAAACCCTGTGCCCCAAATTGCTTTGGGGATGGATCCAGGGTGGGTGCTCCCCAGGTCAGCATAGGTCAGATCAACTTGACCTAGGGGCCAGACATTGGGGCCGTGGGGTGGGTTGTGGGGTCTGTGCACATCCCCACTTCCCAGTCATCACCTTCTGAGCTTTGAAGGTGGGGGAAACCCAAAGATGGGCCTCCGAGTATGAACTTACCATATTTTTCGCTCTATAAGACGCACCCGACCATAAGACACACCTAGTTTTAGAGGAGGAGAACAAGGAAAAAAAATTCTCTCCCTCTCTGCGCAGTGCCTCTCCAGCAAAGCGGGAGGAGAAATGGAAGGGGCTCTGTTTCTCCTCCCACTTTGATGAAGGGGCGCTACACAGCGATCCCTCTTTGTGTTCTGGCTTCTGGGATTGCCAAGTCTCTTCAGGGCAGGGGGAGCGTTCTTCCCGTTGCCCTGAAAAGGCTTCGCGTGGCTATCCCTGAAGCCAGGAGAGTGAGAGGGATCGGTGCGCACTGAGCACAACGGGAGGGATAGCTGCGCAGCCTGCATTCGCTCTATAAGATGCACACACATTTCCCCTTACTTTTTAGGAGGGGGAAAGTGCGTCTTATAGAGTGAAAAATGTGGTACCTCGGGATGTGAACGGGATCCGTTACTTCCGGGTTGCCGTGGAGCGCAACTCGAACGCACTCAACCCGAAGTACATTCAACTTGAGGTATGACTGTATATGGGACATCACAATCCTTCAGGCACTTAGATCCAACACTTTAATGGGTTTAAGGATTAGCACTGGCCCCAGACAAGCATATTAATGTTGCAAATTTTCTTCTAAACAGACTGAAAGAATAAAAGATTAAAAAAGAAGCAGAAGCAGATTAGAAGGAGTTGTTATATTGACTTCACTGTAATCCACTCCCATTGATTTCAGTGAGACTTAGGAACACCTAACTTTCCATGGACGGAAACAAATTAGATTAATTTTGCTGCGCAAACAGCTTGCAGATGATTGAATTCTGAGACATGTGAACACTCTTCTTGTTGTTGTCTTTAGCGGGCTCAGGATTAGTCCCTTTTCCCCAACAGACTTAAAACCAGCCTTTTAGTTCATGGTATACGTATTGACCTTGTCCCACACGAAAGATGACTGAGAACAAGAAGCGAAGCCATAAAGCAGATGGAATGTAGCATCCTCATCCATGCTGTGCAGTACTGATGGGAATCAGATGGTGCGTTCCCAGATCTGCTGTGAGTCCCGCATGCATTGGGCACTGTGCATACAGCTCTCAGCATCACATCAGGAACTGTGTGCATAGCCCCAGTGGCTGGAAGCAAGCAACCACTCAGAGGAAATGTGCTTGCAGCCCCCCTGCCTCTGCTCATAGATCTTCCTTGCTGTATTGGTGAAGCTTGGGAAAATGAGATTGTATCTACAGTAGACCTCTATTTAAAACATGACACTTATTTCAAATGATTAATGACAATGATCCAGTACCAATCTCCATTTGCTGAGCTGTTTGCCTTTCACATTTGTTCCTGGGACAGTTTCAAACACAGTTGTTTTTGATAAGCTCTCAGATTTCAACTCAACCTTCTTTTCCATATGGCCGCGCTACCATGATGAATGAAAAATGCAATTGTTTAAGTTGTTTGTCTTGGCAACTGTTCCTTTTCTCCATGAGATGAATGTCAGGCAAGAGAGGGCAGACTGAATTCCCAGATCAGAATGTTGTTCGCAGCTAAATTAAGGCTGTTATATTTCCATTCAAGTTTCACAACTGTGCTATCAGAAATCAATTTGTATTTCATAACTGGTTTATGTCTGGTGGTAGCAGATTTGCCACTCTTCTTTCTTACTGAGCAATTTTTTTTTCTAAACCCTGCATTTTTAGAACTCCTTTCTATCCGATAGCTAAAAGTTTCCACTTAGTGGATACAAGCTTTTCCAAACTGAAAGGTGGGTTGTCCTCTCTTTTTGTAGCATTTACACATTTCTGGTATGGATTTGATGCATGGTCTTGATATAAGATGGAAAGAAAAATTGCTTATCTGGTTTCAGTACATGAGAAAAACAGAATGGGCACAGTATGTTTATTATGGGAGATTACTGGGTTGTCTTTGCTCTTACTTTTATTATGTATTTTGTGTTTTATATGTAGGAATTTTATGTTGTGAACTCCCCCTGAGATCTACGGTATGCAAATTTAATAAATAATAGAGAAATAAATAGATAATAGTTTGATGCAGAAAAAGAATAATTATTGCATCAGGATCCTGATGCTGAGCACATTGTCTCTGCAGCAATTAACACATACTCTGTTTCAAAGATTACACCCCTTTTGGTGGATGTCCTCATTAACAATTGCTTCTTAATTAATATGCCAGTTCGCAGACTTTGAGGGTTTTTCTTTTCAGAGCAAATGCACTCTGTTTTGCCAGTTATTGTTTTATTTAATTATAACATTTTTATACTGCTCAATAACCTCTGGTAGGTTGACAATAACATGCTTGTGGGGAGTGGGGTGGAGCAAACACAATGGATATCTGGATTGGGCCCAACATGGTCTAAGTAGTTAAAGGTAGGAAGTTCTCCAAGTTGTGCTGAGAGAAGTTTTCTTCTTGCAACCCTTGCTTCAGCCAACTGGCAGTTCTCCTGGTTTTTTTTTAGGATGGATAACTTTGTAGAAATTGAGAAGGATAACTGCCATTGCATTAATATCCCCTACCTAGAGAAACCACTGACCTTGGTCCCACCTCTCTTGTCTTGAACCATCACCAAAGATGGAAGGATAAATGTGGGTGTTGATGCTCGTTCTCCAGGGACAGCAAGTGTTTGATTCTGGAGATTATGACAGCTAGTAATTATGCTCCATTAGTACGGTGTAGAAAATGGGGAGAAAAATGACCTGGCACAAGGGCAAACCATCGTGCTTCCTTCATAGATGCTGCATTTCTATTGACCCTTGACACCTCTGCCACATTTTGCTTCTCTTTTGCTTGCAGTATGTATTTAGCATCTCTTTAATATCACTAAGGGACGCGGGTGGCGCTGTGGGTAAAACCTCAGTGCCTAGGACTTGCCGATCGCATGGTCAGCGGTTCGAATCCCCGCGGCGGGGTGAGCTCCTGTCTTTTGGTCCCAGCTCCTGCCCACCTAGCAGTTCGAAAGCACCCTTAAGTGCAAGTAGATAAATAGGTACCGCTTTCTAGCGGGAAGGTAAACGGCGTTTCCGTGTGCTGAGCTGGTGCTGGCTCGCCAGAGCAGCTTTGTCACACTGGCCACGTGACCCGGAAGTGTCTCTGGACAGCGCTGGCCCCCGGCCTCTTAAGTGAGATGGGCGCACAACCCTAGAGTCGGACACGACTGGCCCGTACGGGCAGGGGTACCTTTAATATCACCAGCAGTGCAATTCTATACAGCTCTATGCAGAAGTAAGCCCCTCTGAATTCAATGGGACTTACTCCCATTGCATTTAGGATTGTAGTTTCTACAATTTTCATTGTTGAATGTTTTATTCCTTGGTGGAGCGAAATAGCTTTGCAGGACCTTCTTCATTCACAAATTCAGGGTTTCCCAATATGGTGCCCACAAGTTCGCCTGCAGGGGCCTTCTCTGGTGCCCATAGGGCCCCCTACCTCTACTAAAATTAGGCATTCTATTGGACCCAATAAAATAATTTAGAGCGTGTGCTTGGTTGTAGTGTTTATGTGTGTGGTTCCCACAACCGATTATCCAGCTTGCCAATGTGCCCTTCAGCCTGGTCCAGAAACTATATCTAGCACAGAAGGCATCCGCTAGACTGCTAAGGGAGACAGATGGTTGACAGCATGTAACACCTCTGCTTAAAAATCTGCATGGGCTGCCCATAAGCTGCCAGGTGAAGCTCAAGGCTCTTGTCAAAGACCAAACTTGGGTTCAGGATATCTTAAGGACCATTTGTGTCCTTACATGCCAGCTCAATCGCTGAAATAATCCAGAGGAGCACTGTTTGTTGTCCCCTGTGTTTCAGAAGCCCAACTGGCTTCAGCTAGAAGCCAGGCATTGAGCGTCACCAGCCGCTGTGGAATATACTTCCTGCAGAAATTCAGCAGACGTCTTTGCTCTTGACTTTCATCTTTTGAATGCCATCCCTACTTAACTATAAGAAATTCTCAGTGGGATACAGTTGTCGTTTTATGCTAAAGGGATGAGTCAGCAAAAAATGAAGCTCCTGTGAACTGCTTTCAGGCACTAATGGAGCCCCACTGCCTGAGCCTTCACTATAGCTCAGTTAGTAGAGCATGAGACTCTTCATCTCATGCTTGTGGGTTTGAGCCCCACAATGGGCAAAATATTCCTGTACTGCAGGGGGTTGGATTAGTGCCACAAAGGCAACAGAGATATGTAACAGGATCGAGGTCCAAAGGAAAGATGATCCAACACTAAAGGACTGATTCCTACACTGGATGGAATAAGCTTCCTGGTGAGATGATATCTCCAGGAGGCCTTCAGCAGAATGCAGTGGTTTCTTGGCTATATGATGGATGAGATGATATCTTAGGTACCCTGGACCCAAGATACAGAAGGGTTTATACACTAGTACTAAGGCCTTGATCATACCTTGGTAGCTAATTGGCAGCTAGTACTATTCTTTCAGCAGTGGTGTAACATGGGGGGGGGGGTGATATTCTGCTCCAGTGAGCAGCTGAAGTGCTGCATTTTGCATTAGCTGAAGCTTCCAGGCCAACCTCAGGGGAAGCCCTGCATAGCGCATAATCCCATCATACAAAGCTCTTCTTTGAATGAAAACGCCACTTCACCTCGTGCCACATGCAGATGGGAAAGTAAGAGATGACAGTGCTGAGACTTACCATGTCTTTATGAGATGAACTATAGGTTTATCGAATGCCTCCTGAATTTATTCTTTGCACGAAATACATCAAAACTGAAGATATTCTCTATTCTTTGGGTTATCCCTCTTTCCTCCCTAGCGTTCTTCTAAAAAAAAGAAAGAAAGTGATTTACTGCAATTAATAATTTTGGTAGTTAGCATTCTGTCAGCAAAGCTGTTGGAAGCAATTAAGCATTGATTATGTAGCACGGTGATGACCAACACATCAGCATTTCCTCAGCTAACCAGGGCCATTGGCTCATCAAATATATCCATGAGCAACATTCCGATTTGCATTGCAAATGTACATTCAAAAAATGCTGCAAAAGAGAGATAATGCAGGGAATCATTTGATCATTTGAGACAAGTGTTGGGGAGACTTCTTATGAATTAAATCAGTCAACAACCATTAGGGAAAGCCTGAGTCACACTTCAGGATTGAACTTCTGTTTGCAAAAGCAAAGTAGCATGTAGCATGGCAGGGTCTAATTAAAATTCCTGAACATTAACTATCGTTAAAAACAACAAGAAGAAGAACTTTTGGTCAATCTGCAGCCAACCTTGGAGGCTGTAATTATTCATTTATCTAGAGCATTTCTACCCTGTTCTTTAGCCAGAAAGGCTCCTAAATTGGTTTGGGAGCCTGCTGGTGATTTAACAAATCCCTCTTCTCAGGGAAAACACTGGGAATTGTGGATCTGTGAAGGGGATAGTGGCACTTAAGAATGCTCGGCACCCCAACAAATTACTGTTCCCATGATTTTGGGGGGGGCAGCCATGCCTGTTTAAAGTGGCATGGAATCCCTTGCAGATGACAGCAGGGCCTGGAGACGGACAGACAGGTCTTGTATCCATAAAAAGGTAAAGGTAAAGGACCCCTGACAGTTAAGTCCAGTCGTGAACGACTCTGGGGTTGTGGCACTCATCTCTCTTTACTGGCCGAGGGAGCTGATGTTTGTCCGCAGACAGTTTTTCCGGGTCATGTGGCCAGCATGACTAAGCCACTTCTGGCGAACCAGAGCAGTGCACAGAAATGCCATTTACCTTCCCGTCAGCACAGTACCTATTTATCTACTTGCACTTTGACATGCTTTGAACTGCGTGGAAAAACAGGGAGAAATTGAAATTGTCAAATTCAGCCATCTCCAAGTGGCATCTTAGGATCAATCCTGTTCTCTTCCCACTTAAAAAAATAAAAAAGCAAAAAGCAAAAAACGACCTTGACAGATTAGAGAACTGGGCCAAAACAAACAAGATGAATTTTAACAGGGAGAAATGTAAAGTATTGCACTTGGGCAAAAAAAATGAGAGGCACAAATACAAGATGGGTAACACCTGGCTTAAGAGCAGTACATGTGAAAAGGATCTAGGAGTCTTGGTTGACCACAAACTTGACATGAGCCAACAGTGTGACGCGGCAGCTAAAAAAGCCAATGCAATTCTGGGCTTCATCAATAGGAGTATAGCATCTAGATCAAGGGAAGTAATAGTGCCACTGTATTCTGCTCTGGTCAGACCTCACCTGGAGTACTGTGTCCAGTTCTGGGCACCACAGTTCAAGAAGGACACTGACAAACTGGAACGTGTCCAGAGGAGGGCAACCAAAATGGTCAAAGACCTGGAAACGATGCCTTATGAGGAACGGCTAAGGGAGCTGGGCATGTTTAGCCTGGAGAAGAGGAGGTTAAGGGGTGATATGATAGCCATGTTCAAATATATAAAAGGATGTCACATAGAGGAGGGAGAAAGGTTGTTTTCTGCTGCTCCAGAGAAGCGGACACGGAGCAATGGTTCCAAACTACAAGAAAAAAGATTCCACCTAAACATTAGGAAGAACTTCCTGACAGTCAGAGCTGTTCGACAGTGGAATTTGCTGCCAAGGAGTGTGGTGGAGTCTCCTTCTTTGGAGGTCTTTAAGCAGAGGCTTGACAACCATATGTCAGGAGTGCTCTGATGGTGTTTCCTGCTTGGCAGGGGGTTGGACTCAATGGCCCTTGTGGTCTCTTCCAACTCTATGATTCTATGATTCTATGATTCATTTGGAATACATGTTTTTCAACTACCCCTGGCAGTGGGAAATCCTATCACTTTGGAAAATTACACCTGAACTTGGACAGCGGATCTTCACATGAAATTGTTACTCTGTTTAAAAAACAACAACAGCCAGGGAAAGTTGCATTTTGGGATGATCTCTCTGGCTGTGTCTTTCCTAAACACTCACTGCAGTGCTCTGAAGGTGAATTTACGCTTACATAATCAGTATTAATAATTCAGTTTGTAGCAGAAAGCTTGTAGCCGGTTGCTCTTTGATGCACACAAATCTCTACTGAAGCATTCATTCACAAATTGATTTCAAAGCTGCTGAATGTCAGCATGTGGGGGTGTGGCATTTGCTCTTCCCATCTGATCCTCCTGTTCCTGTTTTGCCTAAGGAATATGGCTATAGTAGTGCAGTCATGATCCATAATTTGCTGGCAGCTATGCAAATATAAAAACCTTGCGCTGTATGGAGGGCAGATTTGCATGTGAATGTTCATCACTTGATATCTCGTCACTTGACGGCACTGGGACATTCTTCTTCTTCCCGTTGGTGGGAGATGCATGAGAGTCTAAGGACTCATCCAGGCTTCCCTTTGTGCCGTGTATGCTAGTCATAGTGACACGAAGAAGGAATTGCTGCTTGATTCCAACAGGGAGCTAATTCTCTATATCTCCTATTCGTTCACTGCTATCCTGCTGGAGGAATAGAATTGGAATTAGAGGCTGTGGCAAAACAGTAAAGGCATAGAGCTATTTCTATCTTCAAACCATGTTCACTGAAAGCATGGAGGAGGCAGCAGAATCATCCCCACAGATGTATGTGCTACGGAAGGTGTGAATGGAGCTCTATGTAGATACATAGGCTATGTCTGCAGAGTCAAGGAACATATGAAATATCCAGTACGCATACATTGTTGTGGGTTTGAAGAGCCCCAGCCGCACCATCTGCTGAATGTACAGACCTTGGGTGGGGCACTGGCCAAATCCTGTTATCTTCTTGATGTGTTTTGTAAGTGTGGTTTAGAAGTGAGTGCAGATCCCGGAATGTCCCTTAGGATGTCCCTATTTCCATCAGAGAAATGTTGGAGAGCATGTAAGTGAGATTGCCTTACTCTTGATTCAAAACGGTGTCCAATTGTAACCAAACACAATAAAAAAACAATAAAACCCTGCTCCTTCAGCTCAGGAACGATTATGCAAAATTTGGTTAAAATATCTTAAGAGGTGTCTAAAGCATACCAAGCAAACAACCTTCCAAACTACACTAGTAGATCATTATTTTATTTTTCTTGGTGATCGTCTCTCTCTCCTGCAGCAGTAAGAAATAGATGCATGACCTCTGTTTGCTCAAGGAAAATTGCAGGCTATGCCCCAGTGTATGTATTTGTAAATGGTGAATTTCTTGCTTCACCTCTATTAAATGGTGGACCCTGACCTCAGAGTTCCATGTGACCGATGAACAGAAGGGAGAAGCTAGTAAAAGAGAATAACTAGGGTCATTCTGCTTAAATGATTACATCACTTCATCCAAATGAGAAAAGAATTCAGAGGTAATTGGTCTCCTGTGTACTGCCAGGGCAGAACAGTTTGTTCTCAGATGGCCTCTTATCTCCCCAGACCACATTATAGAAATGTCACCGGGTAACCGGCTTCCTCGTATTAAAGTAAGGCCCTCACAAATGACTAGATGAAAACTTGATTGCAATGGGACCTTTGCTTCTGTATGGCTAAATTAGTCCAGATTTGTTCCCTTTGAAAGATCTTTCTTCATTTGTAGACATGAATGGACCTGAGAGAAAGCTGAAACGTAATAAGAGAGGCTGGGGAAGACAGGACTTGTTTTAGACAGAGGAAACGAACAGAGGAATAGAGCCAGTGTAGGCATTAGAATGTCAGACCAGGACCTAGGAGACAAAAGTTCACATCCCCACTAGGCCTTGAAGCTCACAGGGTGACCTTCAGCCAGTCAGTCACGGCCTCCTAATCTAACCTAACAGAAGTGTTGTGAGGGAAGAGTGAACCGTATATGCCACCTTGAGCTCCTTAGAGAAAAAGGTGGGATGTAAATGCAATGAATAAATAATATTTAGCACATTTCACATATGCAAAGCCCTTACTGCAGTTGTTAAGTTGCCTGATTACTGTGAAGAAGCCTGCAGCTCTACACGCTTATCCTGGAGTAAATGTCATTGAATTCAACAAGGCATACTTCTTGAATGGATAGCCAAGTGAGGTGGACATTAATTATGTCACATAGTAACAGAACCTATGAAGTGGTCATGGGTTGCATACCCACCAAGGGCCCCAGAAAAAAGGGACATCTCATTTCCCCCCCTGAGATCACAGTGGCCATTTTGGGTGCTGTGCTCTCGTGCTCTCTCACACCACTATCTCGCCCTGAAAAAGTGCTTTTTTCAGGGCAAGAACATGGCGCGGGCCACATGCCTTGCCCAGGAGTGTGTCCCAGAAAACATGTATTCCGGTTTTTTATCTGGAAAAAGTTGGACAGTATGGTGTAGTTCTGCTTCCCACACTGACTGCTGGCCACGTGAAAGGATGCTTCCTGATTGCCAGTGTAAGCGCATAGTGCTGGCCCTGTTATTTCTCTTCTGAGGCCTCCAGGCTTGGTGGAGGGCAGGTATTGATAAGGAAATAGAGAACAGGGCAGCTAAAATGAAAAAGCATTCAGTCAGGGCTTTCCCCCCCAGCCAGAACTCAAAGGAACTCAGTTCCAGCACCTCTCAGGTGGGCACCATTGCCATTGTAAGAGGACAAATAGGATGTGAGTTGCAGCACCTCTTTTTCTAGAAAAACAACACTGGATTTAGCTTTCATTTAAGATTAGTGCCTTTAGCTAGGCTAACTTCTGACATCTAAGCTTTATGGCAGATCTGAGATTGCAGCACCCACAAACCCCCAGAATGAGAACAAACCAGAGGAGTGAGAAAAGAAGATTGCATCTTATAAGTAGGCACAATCAAAGGGAGCGAAGCATTAATAACTGGCTTCTTGCCTTCTGAACTCTTCATGGTTCTCTGTTTGCGCTGTTGGAGAGAAGAGCATCTGAAGCTGGACTGTGTCAACTGTCAATGTCATGCGCTGTACCAGATGACTCCAGGGGCCATGTTTATTTTAAAAGACCCATGTTGCTACTTTGCTCCAAGCCAGCTGAGTTTTTATTTTTGGCAACCTGTTAATAAATAAAAGAACATTGGGAATACAGGTCAGAGAGTACAGCGGCAGTTTTCCCTTCTCTGTTGGGTTCAGGGAGCTTTTGTAGCTTCATGGCTAAGCTTGGTGCTGCCACCCCACCCTGGAAAAGTTCTCCCTCCCCAGATCTAAACAACGTTAAAGAAGACCCTTTGAACTCTCCAACCCGGGCACAAACCTAAGCATAGAAGTCAACCCTGCAATGGTTTCCCCTTGAGTGAAGCAACCTAAAGGCATTTGACCTCCATGGAGAAAGCCGTCCTGAGCCTTTATGAGGTTGGAACTGACTGAGTGAGAAGACGTCACTGGTGTACAGTGCAAAAGTCAGACCCTGCACAAACCCTTCTCCTCAAGCTGCGCTCTGAAACTTGAGCCTTTTTTAAGGCTTAATCAGGCAAGTGGAAGTCTTGGCTTCTGTTCATTTCACATACAGTTGTACCTTGGTTTTCGAACAGCTTAGTTCCCAAATGTTTTGGCTCCCGAACGCCGCAAACCCGGAAGTGATTGTTCCAGTTTGTGAACTATTTTTGTTTGTGTTTTTTTAAGTAATATTTATTCAAAATTTCAGAAATACATAAGTATATAAAAAAGGATGAAAAAAGAAAAAAAGAAGAAGAAAGATAGAGAAATACAACAACAAAAGATTACAAAAAAGATAAAAATAGTTAAAAATAAATCCCTCTTTCTATATCTTTAAGTTCATTTACTTATTCTCATGACTTCCTCACACCTCCCTTTTTTGTATTCCAGTTCAAATGGTTAATTCAGCAAATCCTTACCCTCTTTGTTTTATCTTAGTTCTTTGTCTTCACATATTATAACTTTATAATTTCATCTAATATCAATCCATTTTTATATATTCCTTTTTAACCTTATTACTAAAACTGCTTCATTTCATTCCAACATCATTTTAACATTCATTAATTTTACAGTGTTTCTGTAAATAATATTTAAATTTCTTCCAATCTTCTTCCACCAACTCTTCTCCCTGGTCTCGGATTCTGCCAGTCATTTCCGCCAATTCCATATAGTCCATTACTTTCATCTGCCATTCTTCCAGGGTGGGTAGATCTTGTGTCTTCCAATACTTCGCGATGAGTATTCTTGCTGCTGTTGTGGCGTACATAAAGAAAGTTCTATCCTTCTTTGGCACCAATTGGCCGACCCAGTTTGTGAACTATTTTTGGAAGCTGAACATCCATAGGGGCTTCTGCGGCTTCCAATTGGCTGCAGGAGCTTCCTGCAGCCAATCAGAAGCTGCGCTTTAGAAGTTGAACAGACTTCTGGAACAGATTCTGTTCGACTTCCAAAGTACGACTGTACTTACCTAGTGGGATAGATTCACAACTGCTGTGTGGAGAAGAGGGAGCTGCCATATTTTCAGCAATGAGCTTTAAAAATACAGCTCGCATGCAGAAAGTCCTTCCAAAGGAGGAAATTAAGTGTGGGTGAGAGGACTAGATTTAGGTGTGCCATCCTACAAATGTTTTCTTAGGTTTTTTTTTTTTTTTTTAAATGAGTCTTGCAGCACCTTAAAGACTAACAAGTTTATTGTGTTAGGGTGGCATCAAACTATGTCATACTCAGAGGATACCTGTTGAAATCTGTGGGTTTAAGTTGGCCATGAACATTGATTGTACTAGATCTCCTCTGGGTATGACTTAGTTGCATAGGCTCCTGTCAGGGACGCAGCGGGAGCGCAGGGAGGGGAGGAGATGGAGAGCGAGGGGGAGCAATCCGAGGGCAGCGTAGGAGAAGAGGACAGTAGCCCGAGAGATTCCATGAGCCTCTCCAGCGAATCGGAAGATTCACAGAAGGGGGTGCCGATGACCAGGGCAAGGGGGGCCCCAAGGGGGACACCCCAGAAGCAAGGGCCCAGCGGGGACTCCCAGAGCAGCAGTTGGAAATCAGGGCCAGCTTCCCCACCAGAGCATAGTGGGGGGGAAGGGTCCCAGGTATCAGGGCCAGCGTATTCACCACCAGCGAGAGAAGATGAGTCAGGGTTGACCACGCCTCCGTCAGAGAGCGAGGGAACGGTCGAGAGGAAGGTTACCGGCTGGGCGCGCGTGCTAAGTTCAAATGTACAGGCGAGCGGCACAGCAGGTAGCCCGGATAGGGAACCAGGTCCTAAAGCCCGCCGGAAGGAGGGGCAAGAATCAGGGGGGTCAGCGTCAGAAGAGTCCAGAAAGGATGAAACCCCAGTGGGCAGGAGGGCCCAGAGGAGGAAGGAGCTAAGGAAGAGGTGGAGCAAGGCTAGAGTCTTAAACTGGTGTCAGGGGGGCGGAGACTCAGACGGGACTTCGCCGGTCTAGGCTTTAAGACGTAGAGTTGCACGCTGCGGCTTTGAAATGGAAACTGAACTTCAATAAAGACTTTTGTACATAACTACAGCCGGGCGTTGGTCCTTTGTGAGCTGGGACCTAGGGGCGGCTCTGACAGTAAGTCCCGTCTCACAAAAAAAACCTTCGCAGCGTGAGAGACGCAGCGAGGGACAAAGCTTGGTGCTTTGTTAGCTCACGAAGATCGGGAAAGATGAGTACCGATGAAAGAATAAAAACCTTGCAAGATGCAGTTGCGAGGCTTAACTCGGAAATAGCAGCATCCAGAAAGAGGGAGGATGACGCAGCCGCTGCCTGCCGGGATCTGCAAATCAGGTTGGAAGTGTTGACCAAAGAGGGGCTACTGGGTGCCAGACCAGAGGGGATTGGTCTAGGAAAGAGGGGAGGCAGCCTCGTGTCTCATTTCGATGGGAGCCTGCAGCAGTATCCTAACTTCAGAGCAGACGTAGTTTTCGTGCTCAAGTTGCTGCAGAAGGATTTTAGAGATGAGGAAGAGAAAGTGGGCTTCATACTAACTCATCTCCATGGAGAAGCGAAAGCGTGGCTGTGCAATCTATGGCGCGATAATGACCCAGCCCTCCGAAATGCGGATGCCTTTATTAAGGCGATGGATGCTTGTTTTTTATCAGAGGTAGATGTAGATGTGGCCAGAAGGGAGATACATGGACTGAGACAAGGGAAAGCCACTGTGCGACAATACCACTCCCGCTTTTTCGCATTGGTCAACGCGCTAGGGTGGGAAAAAGACTCAGCTGCCGTCAGGGACCTGTTCTGGGAGGGGCTGAATGGGCCGGTTAAGGATGAAATTGCGAGGGGGGAGAGACCCCAGACCACTCAGGATGTCGTCCAGAGAGCGCTGGCGATAGGAGTGAGGCTGGAAGACCGTCCTTGGAGCAAGGATGAAGGACGTTGGGGACGCACGCCAGATAGATCACCTCCTTTCTTTCCCAGAGAGACAGCGCGCGCCCAGTCCACGCCTCCACTGGGAGGGGGTGAAGAGCCGATGGAGATAGGTGGTGCCAGGGCTCAGACAGCAACCAGAGCCCAAACACCAGGAGCAGTCAAGGCGAAGCCTCCTAGAGGGAACAGGAAGTGTTACATCTGCGAAAGTGCTCAGCACACGGCGAAAGAGTGTCCCCAGAGGCTCCACAAGCACACTGCAGCCTCAGCAACAGTAACAGAAGCAGTTCAGCAGAGAGAACCACAGCAGGGAAACGACGGAGTCTGGCTGGAAGCGGAGGCACTGGGGCCCAGCCAGACGAGTCAGTGAAGCAGTCCCCAGAACTCTTACAGCCCACAGACCCCCTCCCACCCAAACCAGTGGTGCACCTCACCGCAGCCCTCCAGCTTCCCAATGGGCTCACCATGGAAGTCCCGATTACCATTGACTCTGGTAGCAATGCAGACTTTATAGGAGTGGATTTCATCAAGCAACATAGCATAGCGCTCCTGCCAGCCACGATGCCCCTGAAAGTAGTGACAGTCGATGGAAGAGAATTGCTGGGGGGACAGGTGGTACAGCAAACGCCGCCAATGGTGATGCGAATTGGAAATCACCGGGAAGTCATCAGCTTCAATGTCACCCACCTGTCAGACACGCCCATAGTATTGGGCATGAGTTGGCTGCACAGGCACAGCCCGGCATTAGCATGGTACCAGCGTCAGTTGACCTTCTGCTCCTCCTACTGCGCAGAACACTGCATCCTGACTAGCCAGGAAGAGGAGGGGCAAGAGGATGACCCACAGCTACAACTGGGCATGCTGCAAGCAGTACCCGGCAAGTACAAGGCGTTTTTGGAGGTCTTCTGCGAAAAGGAAGCGGACAAGCTGCCTCCCCACAGACCCTACGACTGCAAGATTGACCTCCTGCCGGGGGCGACGCTGCCGACGGGGAAACTGTATTCCATGTCTGAGGATGAACTGCAAGAACTCAGGGAGTTCATAGACCACAACTTGAAGCGGGGATTCATCCGAGAATCCAAAGCAGTGGGGGGCAGTCCCGTGTTTTTTGTGAAGAAAAAAGACATGCCCCAAAAGAGGCTTGTAGTTGATTACCGGGTCATAAATTCGAGGACGAAGCCCACGGCATTCCCCATGCCCAAGATTGACGACCATCTGGCGACGGTGAGGAAGGGTCGCATCTTCACCAAGTTGGATCTACGTGGGGCGTACAATCTTATACGCATGCGGGAGGGCGACGAGTGGAAGACGGCCATGTTTACGCCCCTAGGCACCTATGAATATAGAGTTATGCCGTTTGGTTTACAAAATGGTTCCCACTGTTTTCAAGCCTTCATGCACCACGTCTTAGCGGGACTCCTCTACAAGAAGTGCGTCTGCTTCCTGGACGACATCCTGATCTTCTCGGAATCACAGGAGGATCACGAGAGAGACGTCAAGGAGGTCCTGCAGAGACTACGGGAGCACAGACTTTACGCCAAACTGGAGAAGTGCCAGTTCGACATGACGGAGGTGGATTTCCTGGGCTACAAGCTATCCGACAAGGGACTCGCCATGGACGGCGCCAAGGTCCGCTCGGTGTTGGACTGGAAGAGCCCGCGCAATCGGAAGGAGGTCCAGAAGTTCGTTGGATTTGCCAACTTTTATCGCAAGTTCATCAAGGGGTTCGCCATGCAAACGGCGGCCATCACGGACACCCTCAGCTCCAAGAAGAAGAAGTTCATCTGGACGGAGCAGGCGGAGCGGTCCTTTCAGACGCTCAAGCGTCTCTTCGCGTCCGAAGAGCAGCTTCTGCACGTAAACCCCAGCAAACCCATGAGGGTTGAAACGGACGCTTCAGACAGAGCCGTGGGGGCAGTCCTGTTGCAGCGTGAACCGCAAGGGGACTGGAGGCCGTGTGCTTTCTACTCCAGAAAACTCAGCAAGTCAGAGCAGAACTACACCATCTGGGACAGGGAGTTGCTGGCAATTCACGCAGCCTTCAAGGCGTGGCGGCACTTCCTCATCGGAGCCAAACACACAGTGCAGGTCCGCACGGACCATAAGAACCTGGAGTACTGGCGCACGCCGCGGTTCCTGAACCAGAGACACATCCGCTGGGCGGAGTTCTTTGCAGATTTCGACTTCAGGATAGAATACATCCCGGGAGACAACAACATCATGGCGGATGCGCTATCCAGGAAACCGCAGTATCTCGAGGAAGAGGCACCGGCGGCGGCCAAGCACATTTTCGCACCGAAAGCGTGGGCATGCGCCTCAGCCACAGTGGACCTGGATGCGGTTCGTCGCGCTCTGCAGACAGATTCCTTTGCACGAGCCAAGATGGAGGAGGTGCGCAGCGGCACAGCGAAGGACGATGAGTTCCAGATACGCGACGGACTGCTCCTCAGAAAAGGGGCCCTCTACGTGCTGGGAGACAACCTCCGAGCGAAAGTACTGCAGCAGTTACACGACGCGCCCAGCGCTGGGCACTTCGGCAAAGACAAAACGGTGGACTTAGTAGCCAGAGACTTTTGGTGGCCCAAGATGAGGGGGGAAGTCGCGGATTACATCACGAGGTGCGACACATGCCAAAGGGCCAAGCCAGTACACAGGCCGCTGGCGGGACTGCTGGAACCGCTACAGACACCGCTCGAACCGTGGGAGAGGGTGGCCCTGGACTTTGTCACGGATCTGCCCAGCTCCCGGGGCAAAACAGCAGTACTCGTGGTCGTGGACATGTTCACCAAGATGGCCCACTTCATTCCTTGCGCGAAGGTGGCCACAGCGGAACAGACCGCCAAACTGTTCATAGACCACGTGTTCAAGGTGCACGGTCTACCACGGTCTATCCTGTCTGACCCGGGGCGCCAGTTCATCTCGAACTTCTGGCAGAAGTTGATGGGCATCCTGAACGTCAAGATCAACCTAGCGTCGGCGAGACACCCGCAGACCAACGGACAAGCGGAGAGGGTCAACGCCATCATGCAGCAGTACCTCAGATGCTACGCGAATCAGCAGCCTTCGACATGGGTGGACTACCTACCGCTGGCCGAGTTCGCCTACAACACGAAGCACGTGTCCACGGGGGTGACACCGTTCTTCGCCAACAATGGGCGGCATCCCAGAACCTTCCCGGGATTAGAGAGAGTGGGGGAGGGGGAACCACAGGGAGCAGAGGCCTTGGCAACGGAGTTACAGGAGATCCACGAGCAACTCCGGAGGCAGTTAGAACTAGCAAAACACGCATACAAAATGCAGGCAGACAGACACAGGAGAGTTGGGGAAGACATACGGGTGGGAGACTGGGTCTGGTTAGCGGCCCAGGCAGTACCGGCCAGATCGTTAGCAAAGAAAAAGCTCGGACACAAGCAGCTAGGGCCTTACCAAGTCGAGGCACAGATCAATCCAGTGGCCTTCCGGTTGACACTCCCGGAGGGATCCAGAATGCACCCGGTCTTTCATAGATCAGTGCTCACGCCCTACAAGGCACCTCACAGGTTTCAGGCGCCAGAGACAGCACCAGCCCCGCTCAGGGAAGCGCCCACGGAGGGGGGGGTCGCCGAGGGTGGAGCCACTCAATGAGGCCACGGAGATTTTGGACTCGAGATGGGGGGAGGAAGGGATTGAATATCTACTCGCCAGGGAGGTGGGTACCGGACTATGCCGTGGAGGAGCAATTCCTCAAAGACGAGTTCCATGCACTTTTCCCACACAGACCAATGCCGGCAGATTATTTTGATGAATATCTTTTCACACCCACACTCTCAGCCAGAACGTTTCAGGGGTTCTCCGCAGTGGAAGAAACGGCGCCAGAGACTACCTCGCCGGAGGGGTCGATCTCAGGCTTTGGCACGGACCGCTCTTATTGGTGGGACACTCAACCCGAGGAGGAGTGGCGCAGGGGACTACTAAGGGGGCCCTGGCACACAGCCTCACCCAAGGAGATGGGGGGACAGGAGGGCATGGACGGGTTGGGGGAGGACCCTGGGTTCGAGAACACCTGCACAGAAATGGAAGCGGAGGAGATCGACGTCGATGTGCCCATCACGGACTGGCAGCATGCCGGGGGGAAGAACTGTATCCAGCACTCACCCCCACAGCATTGGAGCACCCGGAACCCACGCCAGAAGAGGGAGAGGGGGGAAGGGGGGCTTCGAGGGGGGGATGGATGTCAGGGACGCAGCGGGAGCGCAGGGAGGGGAGGAGATGGAGAGCGAGGGGGAGCAATCCGAGGGCAGCATAGGAGAAGAGGACAGTAGCCCGAGAGATTCCATGAGCCTCTCCAGCGAATTGGAAGATTCACAGAAGGGGGCGCCGATGACCAGGGCAAGGGGGGCCCCAAGGGGGACACCCCAGAAGCAAGGGGCCAGCGGGGACTCCCAGAGCAGCAGTTGGAAATCAGGGCCAGCTTCCCCACCAGAGCATTGTGGGGGGGAAGGGTCCCAGGTATCAGGGCCAGCGTATTCACCACCAGCGAGAGAAGATGAGTCAGGGTTGACCACGCCTCCGTCGGAGAGCGAGGGAACGGTCGAGAGGAAGGTTACCGGCTGGGCGCGCGCGCCAAGTTCAAATGTACAGGCGAGCGGCACAGCAGGTAGCCCGGATAGGGAACCAGGTCCTAAAGCCCGCCGGAAGGAGGGGCAAGAATCAGGGGGGTCAGCGTCAGAAGAGTCCAGAAAGGATGAAACCCCAGCGGGCAGGAGGGCCCAGAGGAGGAAGGAGCTAAGGAAGAGGTGGAGCAAGGCTAGAGTCTTAAACTGGTGTCAGGGGGGCGGAGACTCAGACGGGACTTCGCCGGTCTAGGCTTTAAGACGTAGAGTTGCACGCTGCGGCTTTGAAATGGAAACTGAACTTCAATAAAGACTTTTGTACATAACTACAGCCGGGCGTTGATCCTTTGTGAGCTGGGACCTAGGGGCGGCTCTGACAGCTCCTAACAGAGTAATCCTGACCACATCTACTAAATAGTAAATCCTATTGCATTCAGTGCAGCTTATTAAAGGTGAATGGTGTTCGGACTGCAGCCTTAGTCTTTAAGGTGCCACAAGTGGTGAAATTTAGGGTTGTGAGCTCAACTAACAGAGGACCATAGGTAAAAAAGTAAAAGTAAAGGACCCCTGGACAGTTAAGTCCAGTCAAGGGCGACTGTGGGGTTGAGGTTCATGATGCTTTCAGGCTGAGGAAGCCAGTGTTTGTCCACAGACAGCTTTCCGGGTCATGTGGCCAGCATGACTTAACAGTTTCTGGCACAACAGGACACTGTGACAGAAACCAGAGCACATGGAAACAATGTTTACCTTCCCACCGCAGCAGTACCTATTTATCTACTTGCACTTGCATGCTTTCGAGCTGCCAGGTTGGCAGAAGCTGGGACAGAGCAATGGGAGCTCACTCTGATGCGGGGATTCAAACCGCCGACCTTCTGATCGGCAAACCCAAGAGGCTCAGTGATTTAGACCACAGCGCCACCCACCATAGAATTATGCGAGAAGGTCCTAAGTTCAACAGCACTTCTCCCCTCTTGCAGTTTCTGGCAACTGGTATTCAGACGCAAACAACCTATGACAGTTCAGGTAGAACAGCCACCATGACCAGTAGTCACTGAGAGCCTTATGCTCCATGAATTTATCAAATCCTCTTCTAACACCGTCCAAATTGGTGTCCATCACTGCTTCTTGAATTCCATACTGCAACCATACATTTGTGAAGAAATACTTTCTTTTGTCTGTCCTGAAAATTCCAACATTCATTTTTCTTGGATGTTCCCAAGTTCTTCCTCCTGACTCATCTCAGACTGCTGGTCATGGACCACATATTTTTTTTAATGGGATGTGTCAGGGAACTGCCATCGGAGCCAGAGGGAGAGAGAGGGCTCCAGAGGGATTCTGGAGAGCGTCCCGGGATGGGGAGAAGCAGCCCATCTTCTGGGGAAGGAAATCAGCGTAGCACCAGTGGAGAAGGGGGGCAGATGGGGGAATCGGCGAGGCGGTCCCATGACTCCTCGCCGGGGACCAGCGGGGAGAGCATGGGTCCTCCGCTGCCCACACCCTCCTTGCGCAGAAGGCTTCCGCGCAGGGAGAGTAGGCGGAGACTAGGCGTCAAAGAGCTTCTTTGCTGGAAGAAGTTCAAGAAACGCCCACTGACGGATTCTGCCAGCGATTGAGACAGCCACGGGTGAGTGGCTGTCTGAACAGAAAAGGATCACTCAGGCAACCCAGCCAGGTGTTGGCACCAGCTTACGCGCGAGCAACCCCTAGAACCATCCCAGGATGGGATGGTCCATGTGTCAGAAGTACAACTGAGGCCATAATACTCAATATTCTGCAAGTTAGATCAGGAGGCCATCCAAATCTGGACAATGAAAGGGAAGTACTCAATGTTGAAATATTGAGATAGCCAGCATATCCAAAAATAATCAGCTAGCTTTGGAGAGGAAGTGACTTGTCCATCCTCATGTAATTTTAGACTGGACCCCTGAGCGTCATTAAAAGATTGGAAGACTGGCAAAATATGGATGCTGACAGTACTGACAGTCTCTTGCGACTGATTTTATAAATGTTTTGGGGCCACCTCCAACTCTTTTTCTTTTTCTTTTTGCCCATTGCTGAAGCTTCAGTCATCGCTACCACTGGGAGGGATTCTAGGAATGCTTTGCTTTTTCCTGTAAACCGATGGGAGAGAACAGCTTTGTAAAATGAGTGATTATCAGCGAAGGCAGTGGAGGAGAAATAATGAAAAAGTCAACTGCAGTTTGACAGCGTAACGGGTGGTAATGCTAATGCATACCTTTATGCTATTCAGTGAAATTACCAACGGCGCTGGCTGTCACCTGTTCAGCTATGCAAAAAGTAGCACTGAGTGTATTTAAGGAACACAGTGCTTGCTGAGTTGTGCTTTATTCATCCATGTCGAGAAGCAAATATGATATCCCCACCCCCCAGTATGTCATGTCAGGCTCTCATAACAGTGTAAGTAATAGTGCATGATTAGTAATGAGCACAGGCGTGAGTCCATTTTCACACTGGCCATTTTTCTGTGCAATGCCTGTGTTTTGTTCACTCACTTTTTACACAACACCTGCATTTATTTTATTTTATTTATTAATTAAATTTGCATATCACCCTATACCCGCAGGTCTCAGGGTGGTTACAACATAAAATCACAAAATAAAAATACAAAATACATAATAGTAACAAAAACAACCCAATGGTCCCACTAACATGTTTTAAAGGGGCATTTTAAAAGGGCATGATGTTGTGAACAAAGCAGCTTGCCCTTGTGTTTTCTTTACTTGACTCCCCAACCCCACATCAAGCTCAGAAAATCTGATTTTATTTGAGTCCCTCCAGTCCAGGCTGGTATTTTACGGCAAGTGCAACCCGTCCTTAACACAAGAATAGCACCTTCGTGGTGGATTTATTCTGCTTTTGCTTTGTGATGCTTCCCAAATGCTACCACGCTACTGCCATCTGGACAGGCTACACCTCAACAAAAGTGGGGCAAAAATGAACCAGAACATTTGAGAAGTAAAAAAGAATGAGATAACAGCAGGAAGTTACAGGATATGGAGGAAATGAAGCAGTGTGGCTGGCAAACGCCTCAAAGGAAAGTGGGACTGCTTGTAACTGCCCTGGTAACACCATGAGCACAAATTACAGTGGTACCTCAGGTTACATACGCTTCAGGTTACAGACTCCGTTAACCTAACCCAGAAATATTACCCCGGGTTAAGAACTTTGCTTCAGGATGAGAACAGAAATTGTGCTCCGGCAGCGCGGCAGCAGCAGGAGGAGGCCCCATTAGCTAAAGTGGTGCTTCAGGTTAAGAACAGTTTCAAGTTAAGAATGGACCTCTGGAACGAATTAAGTACTTAACCCGAGGTACCACTGCAATAAAACAGGACATCTGGAGAGGGTCCTAAAACAGTGTAACAGCTGTACAGTTGCCCCAGGTGTAGATAACCTATTCTATAGCTGTTCAATAGGTTGTTTGGGTGGTTATGTCCTATATATATATATTGCTTCAATTATTTCCTTCTTTATGGTCCATCTTTTCACCCTAGAAATCAAATCTATATCAGTTTCTTCCTCCTTCACATTACAGCGGGGAGAGGGGGCAGTATTTGTCAGGATGCTGTCAGCGGCTCCCAGCTGGTTGCTCAGGAAAGTATAAAGACAAGGAAAAGTTTCTTACAGTCCTTTTTTATTTCAATCTTTACAGAGAGAGACTATAGAACCCAGCCTCTTGGATAATGGCATTGTCCCAAGTGAATCTCCACCCCACTCCCATCATCTCCTCTACGGGTGGTGCTATGTGCCCTTTGTCTTTGAGCTCTTTGCTCTCCTACTTTTAAGGCTCGCCGGGTTCTGGGAGATGGAGGGTCTGGGATGTTTTCTAATGACAACGTATCAGCCAGGTATTGTTCTGGCTCTCCCATGATTTCCCAACTTTTCCCTTCATCTGCCTCTGAGCTGTGACCTCCCTCAAACCCCTGTTGTAAATCTATACTGTCTTCCTTTTCCTTCTCCCTGGAAGAGTCGGGATGGAGAGGCCTTCACCGTTCCTTCTCTGCCCAGTCCCTGACAATATTTAACTCTTCCACACGACACAAATTGTCTTTCCATCCAAACTTGGATATGGGCATCCATGTATGATCCTTTATCTATCTATCTATCTATATATATATATATTTGCACCAAAACAATCATCAATGTCTGGAAGTACCCCGTTTGTTAAAAAAATTGTTCTGGAGCATTCTGTATCTGCTATGTGCATAAATGAGAGATCTAGATAGAATGTATAGGGCACCATGTGATTTGTAGTTTACAAGTTCACCAAAGAACAGAGCAGAAGATAATCTCCCTCCTCATAAAGGTCTTCATGACAAAATGTCTGCAAGGCACTTTCCATGGCCCATTTATGCCACTTCAAATCACCAGCGAAACAACCCCATTGGCATTCCAATGTCATATATAGCAATGTTTGTTGAGACTTTCCCATTTAGGGGTTAACTGGAGGCGCATTGGCTTTTTCTGTATATTTTGTGTGGCGCCTAGCACCTAGCTAAATAGATATAAAAATAAAAATAATTGTTATTGTTAACTCTGAAAAGTATGGTTCAGATGATGAACAATACTCTGCATCTGGCAAGCAAATTTTGTTTTGCTTTTGTTTCCTAGTTACGCTACTGAGCTGGCCAGTAAATCTCCAAGAGAAGCATTTTCTGCTGGAAAATGCTGATTCATGAACATCTCCGTGTCCGCAGTAAGAGCCTTTCAAATACTTACTAACCAGGCCAATTCTTACTACCACCAGGGCCAGATCTAGGAAAGTGGAAGATGAGGGGGAAGTAACTGAAATCACTGCAAGAGCCAAATATATATCTTCATTAACTTAAGGAATGCCTTCTAATTCTGTTGCATTTTTAACCCACCCAGATCTAAGCATACATATGCACAATGATATGGATCATTGAAACATATTTCTCTGCCACCTCAAGGTTTTTGTTTCTCATCTATTAAAACAACAGCAACACATCTAATAACTGGACTTAGCTCAACAACTTTCAAGAAGAGCTAATGAGAAATGTACCTAAGAATGATCTACACCTGTGATGATGATGGAATATTTTCTGCAGTTTCAAGAGACAAAGTAACTACAAAGAGGACCATTATTGGGTAATATTGCCGTGTGGGTGCCGTTTACCTTCCTGCCGGAGCGATACCTATTTATCTACTTGCACTTTGACATGCTTTTGAACTGCTAGGTTGGCAGGAGCAGGGACCGAGCAACGGGAGCTCACCCCATTGTGCGGATTCGAACCACCGACCTTCCGTTCGGCAAGTCCTAGTCTCTGTGGTTTAGACCACAGCGCCACCCTAATCCACTCTAAATGCCTGTTGTGGAAGAACCCACAGAGTGGATTTCCAGATGGGGCTTAATAGCACAAATAGGTCATTCAGATATCACAAATGGATTGTTGGCAACAGGTTCTGCCCACCCCCAACTTTTCAGACTGTTCACAGAAAAGGTAAATCCAGATTAAACGGGAGAGGGGGAAATGGGCTAATAATGGGGTGTCAATGACATCACGTGGATGCTGTGAAAAGCTTATACCAGTCATTCTCTGTCACCTCACAGGGTTGTTGTAAGGATAAAATGAGAAGGTGGAGAACCATGAACACCACCTTGAGCTCCTTGGAAGAAAGGTAGGATATAAATGGAAGACGAAGACGACATTAAACCATTCAATTTCCTGCTCTTTTATGACACCCAATCCCTTCCAACTCTACAATTCTATATTTCTCCAAAAAAATTCCTGCCCATCCTGTGCCATTAATTCTCCTTTGTCCTGCCTCAGAATGATCAGGCATCAATTCAGGGCAAAACAGTAGTGAGAAGACTGTCTTTAGAAAGCTGCAATCTCAAAATATTATCTTCAGAATGTGAAATGCAAGAAATGCACAAATAAAGGTTCCATCCATTATGAACCATGTTATTGTATTCCACCCCAATCTCCAGGAAGTGTGAGATTCCAGGGGTTACAGTGCTTAACCAGGGTTTGTGCTTCCTTTGGAAACGAGGCTCAGCGGAGACCTTGGTGTCTTTATGATATACGGTTTATTTACACACACATATATAACACAAGCCTATGATGGAAGGGTAGAACCCATACCTAGGGGCCATTAACTCACCAAGGCCTGGCTCCAGGAATTAGATCCAGGAATTAGAAGGGACTTGGGCATTCAGTCTAACCTCTCCCCCCAAACTCACAACAATATTAAGAGTGCATTACTTAAATTTAAAAAAGTCAGTGAATGCAGCCGATTAGTCAAAACTGTGGCTGAATACTGGAGAGATGCGAAAAGACGGATTCCAAGATACCAAATAAAAAAAGAAATTAGCTACAAAATGCTCTGAATTGTTTAACAAGGTGTCTGCCATTTAAGTTGCTACGTGGAGAGTAAGTCACAAAAGGACGCATTTTAACTGGGGTTTCAAAGCTATCCTTAAAAAACCTTTTCAAATAAATTAACCTATTTAATGACAGAGGAAAATGGAGTGTATGGCTGTGGTGATCCCATGAACCAGGGTGAATAGTGGAGGGTGTCAGAGTCATTGCAGGTTGAAGCCTCCCAGTGGGGACTCTGTTGGGGCTTTCAGGAGGTTTTGGTGAGCCAGCCAAGCAGATATTGATTAATTAGCTCCAATTGAGAGATCAGCGCCAGCTGAGAAAACATTCTCTTCAACGCTGAGTCAGAGCCTGAAGATGGATGGGTGCTACCAAGAGATCTCCTGGCTGAGGAGGGGATAAATATTTGGAGTAAGCGAATAAGCAAGGAATATTGGGAGATGGGAGAGCAGGAAAACATGTTGATATGATGGAGTAGAAAGTAATGGAGTGAGCGAGAGAGAAGACAGGTTTCATTACATTATTAAGTAGAGCTCTGATGGATCAGACCAAAGTTCCAGCTTCTTGTCTCCTATGGTGGCCAACTAGATGCTTGGAGACGCCGTTGTCCCAGCAACATTGCCTCTGGTCCAGGAGGTCACGTACATCTATCATGATCGTCATCTTTGATGCCTGTCAAAACAATCCAGAGATGCCAAAACTTCAAAGCACATGGATTTTTAGGTAAAATTATTTTTCATATCCCAAATGTGAATACTGGCTCTCTATCAAATCTTCAAATTCAGAAAATGTCCCTGGTGAGTTATCAGGCCATTTGGCAGGATTCAGTGTCTGATTATTCCAGAAATAGCCAAGGTGGGGCCCTCTAGTTCAGGCACCCCCAAACTCAGCCCTCCAGCTGTTTTGGGACTACAACTCCCATCATCCCTAGCTAACAGGACCAGTGATCAGGGATGATGGGAACTGTAGTCCCAAAACAGCTGGAGGGCCGAGTTTGGGGATGCCTGCTCTAGTTGTTTTAGACTCAAATTCTTATCACTTCCAAAGGCCAAAGTTGGTGGAAGTTGTAGTTCCTAGCATCTGAAAGGCACTATATTGGCTACCACTGGTCTATACATTTATACATTACATTACATTACATTACATTACATTACATTACATTACATTACATTATACAATCATACCTTGGATCCCGAACGCCTTGGTACTTGGACATTTTGGCTCCCAAATGCTGCAAACCCGAAAGTGAGTGTTCTGGTTTGCAAATGTTCTTTGGAACCCGAACGTCCGATGGGGCTTCCGCAGCTTCCGATTGGCTGCAGGAGCTTCCTGCAGCCAATCAGAAGCCATGTCTTGGTTTCCAAACGTTTTGGAAGTATAACAGACTTCCGGAATGGATTCTGTTCGACTTCCAAAGTATGACTGTATTACATTACATTATGTTATTAATCTCCCACCTTTATCCAAAGAGATCTCATCTCAGGAAGTTTAAATGAAAATTTCAATAAAAATGTGAGAGACTGTTATCATGAAAGCAAACAATATAGAATGAGATCTAAAATCCTTAACATGGGAGACATTTAAAAAGCCCAGTCCTTGATACAGAGACAGCACACAATTACTGCACCTAGCTCAACTGGGGGCTGCCCCGTTGGCACTGACATGTAACAGGGCCTTTTCAGTGCTCTTTTTCGCTTTGTGGAATCCCTTTCATGGTGAGGTGTGTCTGTCTCCCTCAGAGCAGCACTGAAACTGTTTTTTGAGCTTTTCTACTTCCCTAGTGTCAGAAAGGACTTCTGCTTTCAATCAGAGGGCTTCAGAGTTCCAGCCAGCCAGCCAGCCAGCCAGCCAGCCAGCCAGCCATGCCCCTTTCCAAGATATGCCATTCCATACTCCCTTCCCTCCCTTGATGTTTTGCCCATTGAGTATGCTCAGCCCTTATGAGGCTCCTTTGGGTTCCTTCCCTAAGTGATCTTGTTCTTCAAGTTTTGTTTTTTTTGTGTGTGTGTGTTTTGCACATCTCTAAATTTGGGATTCTGCCCTGGAAATGCTGAAACTTCCCTCTTGTGCATAGGCACTTGGAACATTAAATCTCTATTAGTACAGGCAACCCCCAATTTGTATGGGAGTTGCGTTCCAGGTCATCGTGCACAATGGCGGGGTGCACATAGGTCCAACCCTCCCTGTTCCACCCCTACCCTGACTAAGCCCCATTCTGCCCCATTTTCCAGCCACTTCTGGGTCACAGTGATTCATGTGTCAATCGAATGCTCATAAATCAGTCATTGCCTGTACACATATAATACTGTGTGTGAAAGCTCCTAAAGGTTGGCTCAAATGCCCCAGATAATTGTACTCCCAGTACGTTTCCGAGCACAATTCAAAGTGTTGGTGCTGACCTTTAAAGCCCTAAAATGCCTCGGTCCAGTATACCTGAAGGAGCATCTCCACCCCCATCGTTCTACCCGGATACTGAGGTCCAGCACCAAGGGCCTTCTGGGGGTTCCCTCACTGCGAGAAGCCAAGTTACAGGGAACCAGGCAGAGGGCCTTCTCGGTAGTGGCACCCTCCCTGTGGACAGCCCTCCCACCAGGTGTCAAAGAGAACAACTACCAGACTTTTAGAAGACATCTGAAGGCAGCCCTGTTTAGGGAAGCTTTTAATGTTTAATAGACAATTGTATTTTAATATTTTGTTGGAAGCCACCCAGAGTGGCTGGGGAAACCCAGCCAGATGGGCAGGGAATAAATAATACATTATTATTGTTGTTGTTATTTAATCCCTGAGGTAGACAGGGTACCTATTTTATGTTCTCTGCAAGCCTTCCTCCTATCCCTGCCTCCACCTTTCCTCCAATTACATGTGGTGAATACATGACAGCCTGGGACAGCTGGAGACAAATGGCAAATGGTCCCAGCTGACCAATGAAGTTGGCTGTGCCTACGCAATGCTCTGTCTGCTACAACCCAGTGCAATGGCTGCATAGATGACCGTTCCGGGAGAGGACAAGCTAAATGGCAGCAAAGACGATGGAGTGGGCTTAGATTATCTCAGATAGAGTATCTCAGATTATTTTGAACCATTATAGCTTTTTGAGTGCTGTGGGCAGCAGAGAGCTGCCTGCTCCCCACCTCTGTAGGCCAGAGGCAAAGCGTGGGACCAACGCATGGGAGCTACAAAGAGACGATGGTGGAGCATCTTAAAGGCAGATCTTAAATAGTTAAAACTAGAAGGCCAGAGTCCTTCTGCCTATGAATCTCCACCGCCTGACTGGAAAAACCACAGAGACTTGAGGAAAGAAACATGATATCATTTGACTGGCCTCTGAACTTTAGACAACCTACTAAAATTCTTCAAACGTACAAAGATTTGCCAAAAATATGGAAATTATTATGTCTAGAATGTTTTGCACAAGCATTTCTAAGGATCAGCTTACAGAGCAAGCCCCTTGGGATGCGAAGACCAAAAAAAGCCCAGCTCTTGAAACATGGGGTGGTTTGACAGCATCTTTTCAGCCAATGAGTTTATTTCTTGTTCGTTCTCCCCCGTACACACACTGTGATCCTCTGAAACCCAAGACAGGTTGAGGTGACAGATCAGAACGTAACAAAAAGATAAAAGGTTGGGCCGGTCTAGCTATTCTGATATTAGCTGACTCACCTTCTTTGGCCAGAGGGTTGACCACGCCTCTGAAGGTGACATGACAGTGTGCAGGCATAATGTTATGTCAGAATGCAGTGCACAAACACACCCCACCCAGTAGCTCTCATATAGAAAAGTAGCTGTCATATAGAATCATAGAATTGGAAGGGACCACGCAGGTCACTGGGTCCAACCCCCTGCAATGAAGGAATCGTTTTGCCCAACATGGGGCTCAAACCCATGACCCGGAGGTTATGAGACTCATGCTCTATGGACTGAGCTATCTGCTTTGTTCTCAAGGCACAGTTACATACACACACTTAGCTGAGGGGGTGGAGATAGACAAGGAGCCCACAGGCAAGCATGCATGTGTACACCTCCTCCTACCCTGGCGCTGCTCTCTGGAGGGAAAAACAACACCACAGGCCTGCTTGACTCAGATGGCTTCACTTACAGAGCTCAGTATTGCTCTGAGAGGCTGGCTCTACTCGTCTCTCATCTTCCGAAGAGAGAGATGATCGCTCCCAATTCTCATGGAGAGCGGGCTCTTCAGCTGCTCTCGAGAAAGGATTGCGGCCAACACTCCTCCCTCTTCATAACACATCAGCAGGAAGTTCGCCTGAATGCGGAAGTTCCAAACAGCAGACATTTTGTTGCCTGAGGAGGAGATTAAACCTCTGTTCCACATATGGAAGCTAAATGAACTGACCTTTGACTCTTACTTAAGCTCCATTAGGGATGATGGAGAATTCTGACGGATTCAGAAATGGTACCAGAAATAATTTTAATTTATATGTCCCACCTTCAATCTGGAACGGAAATGAGGCAAGCGAATGCAACCCACATTTGCTGTCATTTTTCAAGTTCACAAATGTAATGTAGGAAGCTGCCTTATACTGAGGCATTGGTCTATCTAGCTCTGTATTATCTGCACTGACTGACAGTGGCTCTCAGTGGTTTTCAGACATGGGCCTCTCCCAGTTCTACCTGGGACTCAGCTACATTACTGGGTGGAGGGGAGTGTTTTAAATGCATCATAACACTATGACACCCAATAGCACCATAGGCTTTGATCCTTCAGCAATGTGATTTCCCTTTATGAGCTTTAGAACATGTTTTCCTGAAACGTTTTTTTAATGTCTAGATTCAGTCCTGGAGATGCCAGGATTTGAACTGGGGACTTTCTACATGCAAAGCAGATGCTCTTCCACTAAGCTATGGCACTTCCCTCCTTTAAGGGGATGGCAATGACAACAAAATTCACCACAATCCCAAATGAGCCCAAGAATGATAGGGGAGATATCTGGCAAAACTCTTGATTGTGTTCATACTGGCAGTAGCCATTAGGAACAACATACAACATACACAGACCATGTCTGTAGTCTCCCAAGTCCCTGTTGTTTGTGTGGTGGCCTTGGAGTGTGAATCAGCTCTGCACACAATCTATGTACATGCCAAAGTATGTGTACGCCACTAGGAGCATCTTGAACCTACCCCAGTATCTAACTGGCACCCAGTGCAATTGTATCCACAGTGGTGTAATATGATGGTAATATTCTGCCCCCAATGAAATGTCAAGTGTTTTGCATGAGCTGCTGTTTCTGGGTCAGCCTCAAGGGCAGCCCCACATGGTGTGCATTGCAGCAATCCAGTCTGGAAGTTGCCAGCATATGGACAACAGTGGTCAGGCTATCCTGATCCAGAAATGGCGGTAGTTGTCTTACCAACCAAAGCCGGTAAAAGGTATTCTTTCGGAACCTTAGGCAGTTGATTGAGTCATCTGGTTTTCCCCTTGATTATTTTTTTAGGATCCAAGTCTAATATTGCAAAACTGGATTTCTTAAAAGTGGGTGAGAGATGTACATTCACATTCTCAGCCTGATTTATTCTCCTTAACTAATGCCAAGATTGCTTGTCAGTATGTTATGTTTAAATACCCACACGGACTGGAGAATTATTTCACTGGAATTAATAGTCTCACACTGAAAAATGTGCTGACCCTTTTCAGCATTTAACTAAATGCCCCTCCTGTGCTTGAAGGGATATATCTTTATAATTTATGTGTTTTTGTCTGTCGTAACGGAGAGACTGAGGACATAACTTTCCTAGATATTCCATTACTTAATGTGTAAATGTTTCTCCCCCATTTGTTGGGAGACGGTGATAATTGTTCAGATTTCTAAAAACCAGAGGATTGTATCAAACATTAGTCGTACTCAGAGCAGACCAACAGACATGACTAACTTAGGTCCAGTAATTTCAATGGGTCTACTCTGACTATAACTTGGCTTGATGCCATCTAGAGCTTCTGCTAGCCAATAAAAAGGAAGTTGTAGCCCAAAACATGGGGAGCGCACCAGGTTAGTAAAGGCTGTTCTAAGCTCCTTTTAAAAATTATGAAGTGTACATCCTTACTGGTATTATTAAAAATTGATTTTGTTACATTTATTGTTACACTTACAGGTGGTAACCATTTTGCATGAGGGTTCTGTTCCTGCCCCCTACATGCGCCAGCAGAGTGCATTTAAGTGTCCCCACTCTGTTGCACCCTGTCCCTATTCCACCCCCTTCTAACTTCTTCCAGGTCCACCGAGAGATGGTGGTTTCTGCTCAAAGATGGCAAGGCAGAGGATAAGAGCCAAGGGAAGAAGTCCTATCGCCACATCAGAGTGGGGTCCTGGACTTCTGCCCTAAAGGCCTACTGATCCTTGTACTCTCCATAAGAAATTAAGGTAAAGGTAAAAGGTGGTAAAAGGTAAAAGCCGCAGGTGGCGCTGTGGTCTAAACCACCGAGCCTCTTGGGCTTGCTGATTGGAAGGTTGGCGGTTCAAATCCCCACAACAGGATGAGCTCCCATTGCTCTGTCCCAGCTCCTGCTAACCTAGCAGTTCTAAAGCACGCCAGTGCAACTAGATAAATAGGTACCATTGCGGCAGGAAGGTAAACAGTGTTTCCATGCAGTCTGGTTTCCATCACGGTGTTCCATTGTGCCAGAAGCAGTTTAGTCATGCTGGCCACATGACCCGGAAAGATGTGTGGACAAACGCTGGCTCCCTCGGCCTGAAAGCGAGATGAGTGCCACAACTCCATAGTCACCTTTGACTGGACTTAACCACCCAGGGGTCCTTTACCAAAAGAAATTGTTGTGGGATTGCGGATTTCATTCCTCCCTATCTCTGTCCTGTTGCACCTAGCCCTTAGGCAGCCTTCATCAGCTCCACACCTGGGACACCTGCTCCATTTGGCAGAGCCAGATCTGTGATAGGTTCCCAGGGTTTTTCAACAGTGCTAGGAGAGTGGAAAGCAAGCTAAGCGTGTTCTTCCAGGTTGTTACATCAGAAAGATTCCATTGCCACGCATTCACACTTGAAAGAGCTATTGACATTCAGAAAGAAAAGATTAATCAATCCTTTCAAGGTTGACACTTTGCTGTCAAGAGCTTAACCATATCCAAGTCACTCACAGATGCAGGTAGCTGCAATTACAGCTTTTAGCCCCTTGGGCAGAGCCCCTTTGATGTGCAATCCAAGCACCTGAGTTTTAAGAACATCATGTGTTTCCAGAAGCCTGTAAGGAGGTAAAATCCCTGGAGGTCTTTGGGTCATAATTTCTTTCTTTGCCTAAGTGAACTCTGCATTTATCAGCTGTGACTTTCAGCTCGCCTGTGTCCTGGATTGCACAGTGCTAAGGGGATGTTTCTGCATGAATTGCACGAGATGAATAAACCAGTGATGACAGCGATGAAAAATGCAGACTTTTACATCAAAAGTGCATTATCTAGCTCTTATCCTCAAACAAGCCTTTGCACCTAATTGTTCCAAATGCATTTGTCACATGCACGCAGTCTGACAGCAATGTTTGTTTCTCGGGGAATTTAGCTGAGGTTAAATCTATGCAAGTATGCCCAAAGTATGCCTGCTGGAAATAATTTTTAATGCAATATTTACATTCCTATTGCATATCACGACCATCTTCTCGTTTTCTTCTTTTGCATTTTTTTTAGTGAATGGCCAAGAGCTTTTCTTCATCCAGGCCCAATGTTGGATTATGTTGGTATAAATAAATTGTGTTGTTTCAATGCTCAAGGAAATTTGGGGGAAATTTGGATTTGAAGGCAGTTCCACCACATAGGCAAGAGGAACCTAGTTCTGTGTAGCCCTTCAAGCCATTTTGCAAGTCACGGTTACACATATGTATATACAGGGATACGCCACCTATACAAATTACAAATAGTTTCCCTTGAAATTTAACATCTATCCAAAACCACTGGGAACGGTCATCAGGAGATTTGAAATGAGGTGTCACCAATTTGCTGATGATACCCAGTATTATCCCTCTGTTCCATCTCAATCAAGAGAGGCAGATGAGGTCCTTGACTGGTGCTTGGAGGCACTGATGGGCCGGATGTGGGTCAACTAACTGAAGCTGAAGCCTGAAATGACAAAGCTGTTAATCATTTTGAGTTCCTGGTCCCAGGAGGTAAGGAAACAGCCTGATCTGGAGGGAGCCGATTTGTAGCTTGGGGTTATTCTTGCATCCAGCATCTTCACTGGATCCTCAGGTGGCCTTGGGGGCTAGGGAATTTCAGATACTGCAAGTGGCTTTTGTTTCCTGCTTGGAAGTTTCCCAAGGTATGTGGTTGACCACTGCTGGGATGGGGGGAAATGCTGGACTGGCTGGACCTTTGATCTGATCCAGAAGGAATCTTTTTTATGTACTTATACGATGATGCTTCTCACCACTCTGATATCACTGGAATTTATTTCTTCCTCTTCTCTCAGCACTATGATTTTATCTAAAGATGCATGTATTGTCAATGGGATCCATAAATTTAGTCACCTCAGATTTTTCCCATTGCACAAAATGGCCTACAGCAAAATACGGGCGGCACATGAACTTTTATGTGGGCAATATATCTCAGGAGCTAGTCATTTGAGGACATCCAGCAAACTGAGGCTTTGCATTCCCTTCAGAATGCTGTACTTTCCCTCTGTTTGCCAGATCACTCATGAATTCTTCTCTTTTTCTCTTCTTTTTACTTTCTCCAACACACTTGTCACTTGTGTTATGTAGTAGAAAACATTATCTCTGGTGTTGTTATTCCTAACTCCCTCTCTCTCTCTCTCTCTCTCTCTCTCTCTCTCTCTCTCACACACACACACACACACACAGAGAGAGAGAGAGAGAGAGAGAGAGAGAATGAATGTAAAGGGTGGGTGTGTATTTCTAATGTTTGGCCCCACCCACTTGGGTTTTGCCTTCCCACCACTGGTACATAGTCCCTGGAGGCTTTCCCCAGTGTGAATGCATCCCTTGTGGGGGAAGCAGTGGTGGTTCCCCATCCCCTACCTTAGCATTCATTCATTTATTCATTTGCAAAAAAATATTTACCACCAACATTAAGAAAAGGCATTATGGAAGTCAAGAGCATAAAATCAACAATCAAACTGCATTCCTGAAACAAAATACATTGAAAATCAGCAGATCAGCCTAATACATCAACATGGCTGGATCGCGGCTCAGGGAAAGCCTGAGATTTTTTCCAGTCCTGTTACCAGAGGTCTTTTAGCTAGAAATGGGCTACACGCCCATTTCCTTCTGCATGCCAAGCAGATGTTGTACCACTGAGATGTGGCCCAAGCTAGAGATTTTCTTTTTTTGTTTGCTAATTGTAATGCAAACAATCCTAATCCGCACTTCCTGAATCAGTGCGTAGAAAGAAACTCAGCTGTCCTTTGAAATTCACAGTATTCTGAATTTTGCAATGCAGTTCACCAACCGAAACATTTGTACAAAATGTATGTATTGGAGGAAAGTGCAAACACAAATAGGTATATTAGTGAAAATAGTGCAGAAAAATGCATTATATTAGGAGAAATGGCTTAGTAAAATGTATACATGTGGCAAAATATTTTTATGAAATTTATTATATATAAAATATTTTTATAAATAAATAAATTTTTCTATAAATATGCACATATTAGGGAAAAAAGTGCACATTAACAAATATAAATATTTGAGCTGAGTTTTTTTAAATTATTGCAAACTAATGTGGGAGCAGGGCAAATTTAATTTAATACTGGGAAAATAAGGAACTAAAATTGACAGAATCCCTCCTTCCCAGCCTACACCATTATAATTCCCATTTATTATAATATACTCACAATGGAGGACTCCCAATGAGCCTCTTTACTTTTATTATTAATTACTACATTTATATC
This sequence comes from Podarcis erhardii, assembly GCF_964252035.2. Classification (NCBI taxonomy): domain Eukaryota; kingdom Metazoa; phylum Chordata; class Lepidosauria; order Squamata; family Lacertidae; genus Podarcis; species Podarcis erhardii. The sequence goes on from NC_138507.1 coordinate 94,169,062, forward strand.
TCACCTGTTCTCCAAAGAGCTTCAGGTGATGCACAGACTTCTCCCCCTCTCCATTTTATCCTCACAACAACCCTATGAGGTAGGCTAGGCTAAGAGTGACTGGCTCAAGGTGAGCTCTATGTCTGACTGTGGATTTGAACCCTCATGTCCCATGTCCTAGTTCGGCACACTCTAACCACCGCGTCCCACTGGGTCTGTAACAGAATGTCCTTGGAGGTGAGCAGGTTTCTGTCCTCCAGATTATCGAAAGGATGGCATCTCTATTGGGAGGAAGAGAAGTGATCTTAAACAACCAGGTGAATGTTCTACAAAAGGGATGCCTGCTGGAGAACGTCACCTATTTACCCTTTAGCATAATTGTGGTGACATTTCTTTTTTTATATATATAATAATTTTTTAATGATTTTCCAAATTTAAAACAAAATAACATACAGACATTAACAAACAAAAACATACAAGCAAGTATAATTTCAAATCCTCTTTTTCATAAACCTTCTTTCTCGGACTTCCCCATACCTCACCCTCTCTGCATCCTTATTTTAAAGTTTTTCAGCAACCCTTCGCTCCAATTAAGTAATAACTTATTTTCTTTCTCAGTTTCATCTTAATTCATCAATCAGTTTCAGCTATAATTCTGCTTCTTCCTTTCCCTTGACATTTTAGCACTCATCAATTTTATAACAGTTCTTAAGATAGGCTTTAAATTTCTTCCAATCTTCCTCCACCGTCTCTTTCTCTTGGTCACGGATTCTGCCAGTCATTTCTGCTAATCCCATAAAGTCAATCACTTTCGTCTGCCATTCTTCCAGTGTAGGTAGTTCTTGTGTCTTCCAATACTTTGCTAGAAGAATCCTTGCTGCTGTAGTAGCGTACATAAAAAAAGTCTTATCCTTCCTTGACACCAGTTGGCCGACCATGCCCAAAAGAAATGCCTCTGGTTTCTTATGAAAAGTACATTTAAGTACCTTCTTAATTTCATTATAAATCATTTCCCAAAAGGCTTTAATCTTTGGGCAGGTCCACCAAAGGTGAAAGAAGGTACCTTCAGTCTCATTACATTTCCAGCATTTATTATTGGGCAAATGATAAATCTTCGCAAGCTTGACTGGGGTCATGTACCACCTGTAAATCATTTTCATAATATTTTCTCTTAAGGCATTACATGCTGTAAATTTAATGACATTTCTTTTTCCTGCTGTTTTAATTTTCCTTGAAGCACATGTTGCAGACAGTATCATGAATCATAGAATCATAGAATCATAGAATCATAGAGTTGGAAGAGACCACAAGGGCCATCGAGTCCAACCCCCTGCCAAGCAGGAAACACCATCAGAGCACTCCTGACATATGGTTGTCAAGCCTCTGCTTAAAGACCTCCAAAGAAGGAGACTCCACCACACTCCTTGGCAGCAAATTCCACTGTCGAACAGCTCTTACTGTCAGGAAGTTCTTCCTAATGTTTAGGTGGAATCTTTTTTCTTGTAGTTTGGAACCATTGCTCCGTGTCCGCTTCTCTGGAGCAGCAGAAAACAACCTTTCTCCCTCCTCTATGTGACATCCTTTTATATATTTGAACATGGCTATCATATCACCCCTTAACCTCCTCTTCTCCAGGCTAAACATGCCCAGCTCCCTTAGCCGTTCTTCATAAGGCATCGTTTCCATGCCTTTGACCATTTTGGTTGCCCTCCTCTGGACACGTTCCAGTTTGTCAGTGTCCTTCTTGAACTGGGGTGCCCAGAACTGGACACAGTACTCCAGGTGAGGTCTGACCAGAGCAGAATACAGTGGCACTATTACTTCCCTTGATCTAGATGCAATACTCCTATTGATGCAGCCCAGAATTGCATTGGCTTTTTTAGCTGCCGCGTCACACTGTTGGCTCATGTCAAGTTTGTGGTCAACCAAGACTCCTAGATCCTTTTCACATGTACTGCTCTCAAGCCATTGATTTTGCCTTGTTCTTCCTGCCACTGGTTCACAAAATGCCTTGAGTAAAATCTAATATCACAACAGATCAGGAAAGGTTGTTTTCCTCCCCTTGGCACAACATCAGAAAATGGAAATCCTCTTTTTTTCCTTCCCCCCAGCAAAAGCAGGTGGATTTCAAGAGAAGATCAGTATCTATCTCTTCCTCCTTTGGGTGCTTGGAGTCATTCTAGCCTTTAATTAAGGAGACTTAGGCGGTGAGCCTAACCATATCTGCTCAGAAGGAAGCCTTTTAAAATTCAGCAGGGTTTACTATCAGGCAAATGGATTGCAGTCTAAATAGGTAGCCATGGGGCTAGCTCTCTGATACAGTCCCCCCCCCCCCGGAAATTAAGATTGACTTTTTCTCGTTAGACCAGTGGACCCAGTTCTTTGAAATCCTATCTCAAGCAGCTTAATGTAAATTCTGAATGGCCGTTGGATAGTTTCCTTCAATATTTAGATTATGGAATGGCTTTGAGATGACATCACACACAGAGCCGCTTCCAAGACGTCTTGTTGCCTTTGTTTTTGGCACGCTAACAAGGAAAGAAGACAAAGGGCAAAAATCTACCTGGCAAACGAGGAACAGTGATGTTGGTTTTGCTGTGAAAGTTGGGCATGGTTTTCACTTTAAAGAGCAAAGCCACAGAGGATATTTTCAGTGCTACCAACAGATTATCTAACTCTACAAATAAACACAAATTATACTCCTTTCGCTGAACCAGCATTTGCTCCACTTGGGGCCATTTTTACTTATTTATATATATATATATATTGTACTTGTATTCCACCTTTTTTCTCCAAGGAACTTAAGGTGACTTACATGTTTCTCTCTCTCATCATTTAATCCTCACAACAACCCTGTGAGGTAGGTTAGACTGAGAGGCAGTGGCTGGTCCAAGGTTGCCCAGTCAGCTTTACGGCTGAGCGGGGATTTGAACCCAGGTCTCCCAGGTCCTAACCTGACACTCTATCCCCTACACTGCACTACACGTGTAATGGAGGAAGCAAACATAAAATATGACTGGTGTACAGTTTGTTGACCAGCATAGATCTCATATCAATGCAGCCTGTCAGCACCTGCTTCAGTGCATACAGTACTGATGCTGCTGATTTTGATTTCTTCCCTGTGCTTTGCCATGACATCCCAGGATGGGTTACAACAATTCACAATTTTTTTTTATTTTTAATTTTGACATAGTAATAATCATAAATGAATTAGAATAAAAATATGCACCCCACCACCGAGACCATTCCATTGTAACTATCCAACATCCTAAAATTTCAACACTTCTTGCGATGGTTTAACCCCTTTCTGTTTTAACAGTACAAATTCTACAAACACCCTCCATATCTCCTCAGAATCATTTCTCCTGCATATTCCCTGTCTTACCTTAATGGCACATGTTAATTTATCATTTGATTTGTATGCCACCTTTCCACAAAAAGAATCATGCTCAAAGCAGCTTCCAACAAAGGGATGCATCTCAAAATCAACCAAGGTAAGAACAATTTCATAGTAATGTAATAAAACAACATAATAACCAACATGCACAAAAATGAAACCATTTCAGTACTATAAATATAAGAAGATGGCATTAACAACACTAAACCTCCAGACAACAGCCAAATTAACAAAGGAGCTTGACCATTTCACCTTGGGCCTGGAAACATCCTCCCATGATGTTGTCCCTCTCCTGCCACAGCTTTTTATAGAGCTTCTAAAAGTAAGTGATGGCATAGCTGGAAACACCCCTCCTGTGATGAACCTCTACTTCCCAAAGCTGTTTGCTCTTCTCTGGGCCTCACTGGACAAGGCTGAGGACAGAATCTGAGGCCATCCAATGGTACCAAAGTGCAGAGTTCCAAGCTATATGCCTTCAAATTCTTTGATGGCTGAGATACGAAGGGAATTAAAAGGCCCAGTTTTGAACTAGGAGTGACCAGTGGAGAGGGATGCCGCTGTGTCTATGATCTCCCAGAATCAGTGCCATTGCTGTGTACCTGGATGGGGCAGAATGGGGCAGCTACAGTGTCATGGTGTTGCAGACACACAAATGGGAGCAGCAGATTGGCTACACCGATGCCCAGTGCCGGATTTACGTATAAGCTAAACAAGCTATAGCTTAGGGCCCCACTCTCTTGGGGACCCCCCAAAAAAATTAAAGGAAAAAACCCTGGATGTACATTTCCAAAATATAAGATAAAAACAAATAAAATAAAACATACATACAGCAACAATGTTTTGTAGGCTCCTGTGATGTAAGTAATGGGCCCTGCCTGCTAGCCTGCTCCCTAAAATATCACTTCATTCTGCATGGACTGGTTGCATAGCGTGTATTTCACTATTAATATATTTCTTCTTAATTGTATTTCAGTTCAACAATTACTTTGATAAAATACATATTTTGTTATGTGCAAATGGCTTTAGATATCCGTTCAGTCCATAAACTACCATATAGCATATATTCAACACAAAAAACAGTGACAATTTGTTGTTGACAAAGGACAGCTGGACATATAAAGGGCCCCATTACCTTCAGTTGCTTAGGGTCTCATCAAACCTAAATCCTGCCCTGGATGCCCCCATACTACCCTGACTGCATCATTCTTTATGTATGCAACAATGGCAGCAAGGATACTCATCGCTAAGAACTGGAAAACTCAAGATCTACCCACACTGGAAGAATGGCAGATGCAGCTGATGGACTATATGCAACTGGCGGAGATGACTGGCAGAATTCGAGACCTGGGAGAAGAAAGGATTGAAGAAGATTGGAAGAAATTTAAGATTTATCTACAAAAATATTGTGATTTAGAGGAATGTTAATAAGGATGCTTGGTTATAAATAATTGGCCATCACTAAATTGGATCGGAAATTGACGATAAATGAGATTAAGAGAAACAAAAATTTGTTGGAGAATTGTTACACTATATTGAATTGAGTGGTTATAAATTTGCAAATAAGATGATAATTTGCTTGAAAAAATTTATTAACGATGTAAGTGGGAGCGGGAGACGTGAGGAAGTCCAAAGAAGTTATGAAATTTTGTTAAAACAAAGCAATGCTGTTTATTATCTTTGTATTTCTTTTATAAAAAAACCCTAATAAATATTTTATAAAAAAAAAAAGACAAAGGACAGCTGGACATATAAAGGGCCCCATTACCTTCAGTTGCTTAGGGTCTCATCAAACCTAAATCCTGCCCTGGATGCCCCCATACTACCCTGACTGCATCATTGCTGTGTCCCACTCCTGGATCAGATCAATAGGCAGTAGCGATGCTCCTTCCAAGAAGCCAGGTGAATGGGGCTGCCCTTCCCCACCAGTTGCTCCTGCTTTGAGCCTTGTTGGGTCAGCATCTGCGAAATCTTGGAGCCCTCCCAGATCTTGCATGACCTGTTTCTTGTTGTCTTGCTCAAGTAAAGTTCTCCCCAGGCCTTGCCTAGCACAGCCTGCCTAGAAGAAGACAGTGATTCACTCCAGCACTGTCCCTGTGTGGATCTAACTTGGCTGTCAGCTTGATGGCAGATCTGTCCACTGCTAAAGCAATCACACAGAAGAGTAAACCCAGGAGTGGACCGGGCTTAAATTTAACAACTGAAATTGTGGTGTTTTACAGAGTGTTTATTTTTTGCTCCAACTTGTGGCTGAACGCAGCCCATCTGTCTTGTATTGTGGCCATCATCCTAAGCTGTTTGGCAACAACTCCCATTTTGCTGCCCTAGGTAAGTGACGAAAAACAGGAGGAGGTTTATCAAACTACAATAAATGATTTGGTGAACCATATTTTGCCGAATGTAGACTGGCCTTTCTCCACCTGGTGCCCCCCATATATTGCAGGATTCCAATTCCCATCAGCCTTAGCTAGTATTGCCAAGGTCCAAGATTACAGGAGCTTGGAGTCCAGCAACATATAAAGGCTACTCGGTGCAGCAAGACCAGTGTTGACCATATTTGATTATTCATACTTCCACCTGCAGGGTTACAATGACACTCATTGACTTGGTTTGTATACAATTCACATTAACTCCTGTCTATTAATTGAGTCAGTGATTATGAGATGACGTTCACACTTATCTGATGTTATACAGTCATACCTCTAGTTACGTACCGCTCTGGTTACATAACTTTCAGGTTATGAATGCGGCAAACCCAGAAGTGTTTACTTCTGGGTTTGCCGCACGTGCATGCACAGAAGCAATCTGTGCGCTTTGCGCATGTGCAGTAGCAGCACTCTACTGATGGACTTTTCAGGGTGCAAACGGCACCCCGGAACGGATCGCGTTTGTAAGTAGAGGTACCACTGTAATTAGTATTTAAGGCAGGACAAAAATCCAACCATCAGAGCAACTCAGTGGCTCATTTTTGCATCTTTAAAAACGTCCTATTAAGACATGAGTCAACTGAAGCCCATTTGTGTGGGGGGGAGTGGGCTTGGGCAAGGTGCAGTCAGTGAATCCCCTCCAGCTGTCCCTGCAATCCATTCACTTGCAAAGTCTGTATAACTTCCCAGAGCAGAAGACATTAAATGGAAGATGTTGCTCTGTCTCCTCATTTTATCACTGAGAGGACAGGTAAGCAGGAAATGACAGGAAGGAAGAGGAACAGGAGGAGAAAGAGGGCAGAGCCAAGGGACAATAATAGGTCACCTGCTTGTTTGGGGTGCGAGCACAGCTGTCCAATGATGCCTGCTCCTCTTGGCTCAGCATTCACAGCTATCAGAATCAAGACATAAGACAAATAATTGAACAAATTCACGGAAGACATGAATTGCTAATAGCCATGATGGCTTTGCTCTGCCTCAATAGTCGGAAGCAGTAATGCTTCTGAATATCAGTTTCCGGAAATCACAGGAAGATGAGAGGGCTCTTGTGCTTTGGTCCTGCTTGGAGGTTTCACTCAGGCATCTGGTTGGCCACCGTGAGAAGAGGATGTTGGACAGGCCTAGTCCAGCAGGCTCTTCTTATGCTCTTATAATGGTACTGCAGAGAAAAGGTACACTGAACTGTTCAACAATGTTCACAGCTGCCACGAAATGTTGAAGAAGGGGTTTTGATATGCTAATTCTCAGTGAGGGCAGAGGGTTTTTGTGTGATTGCAATCAGCACCCATTACATAATCCCCATTGAAGTGTTTTCTTTGGAGGGAAGGAGGGCAATTCAGACTGGGGGGAGGAATACATTGCTGTGGGAACATCAGAAATAAACAAACCATTTGAAAGGTTTAGAGTGCCACAATATTTATAAAATTAGAACGTCCCACTCCTTGGACGCAACTTAGCTTATGTGGGCAGACATGGTGAATGATGTCAACTGGTATTTATAGCTCCTGCGGCATCTCTGGAGTCCTTAGTGTCATAACATTGGCTTATTAGCCACAAGGTCCTTTATGCAGATCCCACAAGCCGCTTGTCTTACACCCAAAAGATCAACACAACTTTCAAAAGAAAAGAAGAAGAACGTTTCTATGTTTATTTCACATGTCCTCCTAGAAGCATTTGTGAAGCACGAATGCTTATACCTTTCTCCAGCTGGAACATAACAGTGCATCATGACTCATATAGCAGAGAATTTGCTATACCACCGGCTAGAAACATAGGCTTGGTTAGTACATTAACTTAGAGCAGCCACTTTGCAGCTGTGGTGGGGAAGCATCAATACAGATGGACTCCCACCATTACCACAATGTAATGAGTGCAGATGATATGATATCCTGTATCCTCAGCTTTGTTAAAGGCTATTCAGGCATTCAAGTGAAGTCATGTGATCTCGGCATGATTAGTAGGGCAGGATCATCCCTGACTGGAGAGTCTAACCATATTCAGTTGAATGTAGCTAGAAGCTTCCCAGAGACAGTGATACCACAGGGAGCATGGCCATGTAGATCCTCCTGGCTCTCTTGGTAGTGCCTGATAATATCAAGCACTGACATTCTTCTGGGGCAACTGAAAAGGATGGGACCAGGAAGCACCATTTTGGGGGGCTCATATCCCTTCTGAAAAGCAATCTCAGAAGGTTGTGGTAGGCTGCTGTCGGTTGTAGCTGCCTGGTTCCTTTATTTCATAAAACTTATAGACTGCTTGATTGTAAAAACAAACAAACCCTAAAAGCAGTTTACAAAAGATCAAATAAGGGGGGGGGGAATCACAATCCTACTTTATAATATGCAAAATTTAAAATATTAAAACAGATTAAAATTACCTCAATTTACTAATCATCTGGGTAGGTCTGTCTGAACAGGAAAGTTTTTAGCAGGGACCAAAAGGCACCTGCTTGAGCTCAGTAGGCAGGGAGATCCAAAGTGTAGATGCAGCCATACTAAATGATCAATTTTTTTACAAATGTGGAACAGGTATTATGTGGCATCTGTAGTGGTGTCAATTCCACCAATCAAAGCACTCGAGTGGGCACAGTGGGGTAAGGCAGTCTCGCAGATAAACTGGTCCCAAGTTTTAAAGGGCATTATATCTAGAAAGAGGTGCCGGAACTTACCATGAACACCTCCCTTGTTCTCCTGTAATGGCAATGGTGCCCACCTGAGAGGTTCCAGAACTGAGTTCCAGAGAGTTCCGGCTGGAAAAAAGCCTTGCTGATAGTAACACCTTGAGCCTGACTCGATAGCAAATTGGCAACCCATGTGCATCTCCGAGAACAGGTGCTATATGCTGACAAGGCCTCATTCCTGTCGACCTAACCCCATACCATTTGCCTCGTTGGCTGCCATTATGTCAGGAATTCCTCTAGCTGGGCTATAATGTGCATTTGACGTTGCCCCAAAGCCCCACTCTAAAGTTAGCCTCAGGACAGTTGAAGATATTCCACCCTCCACAACCTTTTAATGGATTTGGCCTTAATTATAGAGAAAATATCGAGTCGCCTCCCCCACATCACGTCAGCGCCAACGAAATCTGATGGCTGACACAGGAGGAGGCTGATGAGACCTGACAGGCCTGTTAGTGTTATAATGATAGGATCTCATTAGGGTCCAGATGATCATAAAAACATCCATGTTTTCTGATAGGTGTGCCGTGTCAAATTCAGCAGCCACAGCAGCAGGGATTGTACAGAGAGTACTTTTCAGGCCCAGTATTCTTCGTGCCATATAGTGGCTGACAGGCTGTCAGGATTGTCAGTCACATCATGTTATTGATTCCAAAATGCCTGTTGTCGCTACAGCCACACTGACACGATGTGTGATATTGAAGCACAGCCTAGCCCACTCGGATTGGCAGCTTGTACTGCTGGGCTGGTTTTGGGTAGGAGAAGAGAAAGAGAGAGATGAAGGACAAGAGATGGAAACATGATCCATAAAGATGAACTTGTGTCGCCCGACTTTCCTGTTGTAATCATGCTTGCTACATAAGATCTTGTTAACAAAGATCTGTTCGTTTTTTTAAAACATCTTTATTGAAAATTCAAAAAGTACATAATTATATGTGCACTAAACATGGTGAGATGTAAATAAAAAAAGAGAAAAAGAGAAACAGAACCCTTGTAGAAGGGAAAATAAGGGGGAGGGAGAGGGGGAAAACCCAAAACAGTATACTTTACAAGGTTGTTATTGTACTTCACCAGATCTTAACCTATTACAGTATTTGTAAGAATGGATTCCAAATATCATTGAATTCGTCCATGGCAAGTCTGCATTTATATGCAAGTTGTTCATATGTTGTAAGTTTGCATAAGTCTTCAATCCAATCATAGGAGGGAGCCGCATTTTTATTTTTCCAATACATCATTATCAGTCTTTTTGCTGTGGTAAGGGCACAGAGAGTCCGCTCATATTGTCCTTTTGTAAGGTTCCATGTACTGGGCATATAATTCAAGAGGATATTTTGCTCTGTAAATGTAAAGATGTTCCGTCCAGTTCTGTTCATGGTTTCAGTAACCTTCAGCCAAATATATTTCAATACAGGACAATAAAAAACATGTTTTAGAGAAGCATTATCCCTATTGCATCTCCAACAGTTAGATACCTTAGCTAGCCCTTTTTAAAAACAAACGTAACTGGGTCCAGTATATTCTCAATATTATTTTTTGTTGTATGAGCCTTATAAAAGATCTGTTTTATGGAAGAATGGAAGCCTTTTTCAGACTGTTTAAATAAATATTATAATATGATGAATTTGCTAGCAGGATTTGAACTATGAGCAACAGTAATTGTTAGAGATTATTGTACAGTGGTGCCTCGGGTTAAGAACTTAATTCATTCGGGAGGTCCGTTCTTAACCTGAAACTGTTCTTAACCTGAAGCACCACTATAGCTAATGGGGCCTCCTGCTGCCACCGCACCACCGGAGCACAATTTCTGTTCTCATCCTGAAGCAAAGTTCTTAACCCGAGGTACTATTTCTGGGTTAGCGGAGTCTGTAACCTGAAGCGTCTGTAACCCCAGATACCACTGTATTATGGTTATGATATAAAAGAGTGAAGACAGGATGCAGCAGAGAGATAGAATAAAAAACACCACAGAAAATGGGATGGGAACTTGATAAAACAAAAGAAAAAATTATTATGTATTGGAATTATATGTGAAATTTGATAAAAAGAATTATTTTAAAAAAAAATCTCGTTACAAGAGGGCTTTAAAGATGGGGAAAGGCCATAGCTCAGGGGCAGAGCAACTGCTTCACAGACAGAAGGTCCCAGGTTCAATACCTCACACAGACAAAACGCCCTCTTTTTTTTTGGATATTCACTATTGCAACATAGCTGCTCCCCATTTGAGCCGCACTCTTCAGCAGACAAACCTTAGTGGCTTCCTTGCCTGTTTTGGCTATGCTCTGGTGCAACTTCACATCAAAAGCTGAAAAGCTGCCCTCTAATACATGTTACTACCTCGTCATTTTCGGCACAATCAATACAAATAAAGTTCAACAGCAGACAGAGCCAAAGGTAGGATCTGCAAGCATAAATCAATAAGGTGTTTAGGAGATAAATGGCTTCCCAGAGACCACATCATGACGCCAAAAAATCAATTCAGAAATCTCCTCACTTCACCCCAACTTGGTTCAATGTTCTCTAGAGAGAAACTTTGTGCAAGCTTTAAAAAAAAAACACCACAAGGACGATCGCCCCAAAGTCGAAAGTCCATGAGCGAAAGTCCATGAGCATCATTGAAGCTTTCTTCTGGCATGAGTTATCTGAAATTGGGGGGGCCACTAGGGGGCACATTGGAAGATGGCCGACAATACCATCTCTCTGACCCACACGGGGTAATTAAGAGGCTGTTATGGGAGTAGGCAGCCTCCCTTGTTGCCCCAAGGAAATGGGGAACACTGCCCTTGCCTGCTGTGCCCATAAATCACCCCCTAATTCGAAAGAAGGGGGTGAGGGCCCTAGGCAGAATGCCCCCATGTGGACCTCGGCTCTCCTGGACGCTGTCTCTGATCGTGCACTAGCTGCAGCAATTTGGAATAATTAATTACAAAAGAAGCAAATGCACATATTTCAAGTGAAGAAGGGGAGTGAAGTCTGCTAATTTAAGTGACCTCTGCGAAAGAAGACGACGGGTTGGAGAAACAGGAATATTTTACGATAAAGATACACCAAAGGCTGGGTATGTTGACAACGGGACTGAATGGGGAGGGGGAACCTTTTTTACTTTCCTCCTATGTGATTTACAAGAACCCCTCCTCATTAGAATTGTCGGTTGAACTGACCCAAGCAGGATGATTAAGGTCTGTGTGGAGATAAACTTTAACCAAAAGTATGCTTTATGGAGATCGAGAAGCAATAAGAGCTTTTGGAATGGTGCAGCAATTTATTCGGAGTCGCCATCTTGCCAAAGGATTTATATCCGAGAGAAGGAACGGACTTGTTTTCAGACTGCATTCCTGGTGAATCTCCTCAGAGGTTTTGAGAAAGGAGGCAGATTGGTGAAGATTAATGACGCTAAGACTATTTTGATGTATGGAAGTGATGTTACATGGAAAACGTCTGGATATGGCTACTGGATAAAAAATAATAATATCCACGCAGGGTTACAAACTGTCTAACCAGCTTGTGGAGACTATCAGAGGTCACAAAGAGAAAGGAAAAATATATGAAAATAACAACAAGAGATGTGGAAAGACAAGAAGAAAGGATTGGATAGTACTGTGAACATCATAAGGTTAGATTTGTGGACATTAAAACAGCAGTAAGAAGCAAGAAGTTGATTGGATCCCCTTCAGAACCTGAAATATGGGTACCCCCAACAAAAATTTAAAATTCGGCTGTGTAATTTGGAATTTATGTAATTTGGTTTGATTTGATGTGATTGGTCGGTTAATAAAAAAATATTCTTTAAATCAAAAAAAGAGTTATCTGAAATTGGATGGGGAATTGTGTGTGAAAATTGCCGCTTCACACCCATTTTTTTAGCCTCACCCACCAGAGCCTGTGTGGTGTTGTGGCTAGAGTGTCAGCCTAGGACCTTGGAGATGAAAAAACAAAACAAAACAAGTTTTAAAAACATTTATTTATTTAAATATTTGCGGCATACAACATACAAAGCTACAGTAAGGTCAATAAAAACGTCAGTAAATACTGGTTGGGAGAAAGAAATTCACATTTCAACGGCATGTCTGAATTAACACAGTTTCCCCATGGCATCTAAAAGAAGGCAGGAATGATTCCTGCCAAGCCTCTACTGCCAGGAAGTTCCACAGAGCAGGGTCTACCACACTCAAGGGTTGGTCCTTAGTAAATGATGACCAAACCTCAGGGACATGGGGAACATGAAGTGCCCCATCAGAGGATCTCAGTGCCTGGGCACACTTCATGAATTTAAAGCACACGACTTCCCCCAAGGAATGCTGGGAGCTGCAGTTCCTAGCACCCTTAACAAACTAGATTCCCCAGGATTCTTTGGGGAAAGTCAGGTGTGTTAAATGGATTGCGTGTACAGAACCAGTGATGGAGGTAGAGCATAAGCAATCATAAAGTACTTCAAGCTCAAGTTGTTTAGGGCTTTGTGAATGAACACAAAAAAACCTTGTGAACCTGGCCCAGTAGCAAACTGGCAACCAGTGCAGCTCCGCCAGCAGGGTGATAAGGTAACTTGTGAACAGTTTGGCCGCTGCATTCTGGACCAGTTGCAGCTTCTGGACCAGATATAAGGGCAGCCCCACATATAAAACGTGTTGCAGACAATCACACAAAAGCTCATACCAATAACAAACTTAGTTGGTCTCTAAGGTGCTACTGGAAGGAATTTTTTTATTTTGTTTCGACTACAGCAGGCCAACACGGTTACCTACCTGTAACTAAATTTATCATAAGTAGAGTCTGAGCACAAATAGAGTCTCGTGCCAGCTGACAATCCCCCTGGCAAGGGGGTTCCTCACTCAGTGCAACAGCACAATTCATGGGCAACAACTTATTCTGCAGCTTCACCTACAAACAAAACAAAACAGGATCAGTTGGCTGATCTCACTCAGTCCCGAACAGAACACGCACTCCCTTGTACATGCTGAACATAGGGCATTGGCTGGTCACAATTAAATGACTCTAAATCCCATTGCTTTTCATGGGGAACTTAAGCACGTGCTCAGGTTCCTCCCATTGATATCTGGGAGACTGAAAGTGCTTCGTTTTGCTGGATTCTGCCCATGCACCATTTGCTGTTTGCTATGAGTTCAGCTGCTCACAAGTCACTCTTCCCTATTCTCTAAAGGTTACAGCACAAACCATTAAGCATGCTTCCAGGAGGTGTTTCAAAACTATATATATTTTCTTCTGCTCCCTGAAGATAGACTTCAGGGGACAAACTGCTGCACTGATGATACGTTTGGGAACTCATTTCAACACCGGGCTCTTAGAAACCAGCTATTTTCTCTGGATAGAAGTGAATAGCTTAGAACCTGGACTGAGCAACTCCTAAAGTAATTCCCATCCAGCTCTTTTGTTTCCTGTGCTGCTGCTCTCTCTGTAACAGTGATCTGTAATCTCTGATCCTACTGGGGTGCACCAGACTACGGCTTCCTTGGCACTTTTCTCAAGTGGCTCTTGCATATTTTGGGGGAAGGAATTACCTCTGTCCATGGTCAATGGCAAAAGTCAGCAGGGTTGGCCACTTCCTGAGGTTGACACCCTGGTAGGGATTCCCACTGCTGAAAACCGTCACCCCATCTGCCTTCTCCACTTCCCTGTTGTGGGGCAGTGATGGACCTCAGTGTCTGGGCTCAACGATCGGGGTGGAGTTGCTCCTTCAGGTACACTGGGCTGAGGCCATTTAGGGCTTTAAAGGTCAGCACCAACACTTTGAATTGTGCTCGGAAACGTACTGGGAGCCAATGTAGGTCTTTCAGGACCAGTGTCTTGGCGGCCACTTCCAGTCACCAGTCTAGCTGTTGCTGGACACTGTCATAGTTAAGCTATGGAACTCTCCCATAGGAGGCAGTGATGGCCGCCAACTTGGATGGCTTAAGAAGAGGATTGGACAAATTCATGGAGGAAAGGGCTATTGATGGCTACTAACCATGATGGCTGAGCTCTCCCTCCCCAGTTGGAGGCAATAAGGCTTCTGAATACCAGTTTCTGGAGGCTATAGGAGGGAAGAGTGCCCTTGTTCTCAGCTCCTGCTTGCGGGTTTCCCACAGGCATCTGATTGTGTACTAAGATGGGCCATTGGCCTGATCTAGCAGGCTCTTCTTATGTCCTTATGTTCTCCAATCAGCCCCAGCCAGCATGGAGGGGCACCACTGCCCAATCCTTTTATTAGAAATACAGTGGTATCTCGGGTTAAGAACTTACGGTAATTCATTCCGGAGGTCCATTCTTAACCTGAAACTGTTCTTAACCTGAAGCAAAGTTCTTAACCCGAGGTACTATTTCTGGGTTAGCGGAGTCTGTAACCTGAAGCGTCTGTAACCTGAAGCATCTGTAACCCGAGGTACCACTGTAATTGTAAAATATCTTAAAAGAATATTCTCCCAATTAATCTGGGGTGTCAGTGAAAATGGTTTTTTATTTCACCAGTTTAATTGATGAATTAATTAAATACCCTGCCCCAGGGAAGAGTAAATCTCTGTGTGACGTAGTTCACATGGGGAAGTGAAAGAAAATGAGCACACAAGCGAGGCATAGATATAAAAGTTCCTTGCCTGCTAAAATCAGGGCTATGGCACCTAAGCAATCAGATCTGAGCTTGGTGCGAATATGATGGTCACCTGTAACTGCACCAGGGCACAATGTGTAATTCCAAGGGTAATCACAGCAAAATGATAGCAATGGAAGTGTCTTCATGATAGAAAGCAGGTGGTTGACAAGGTGAAAGAACCCTCCATTTCTTAGCACTAAATATTAGCTTTCAGGCAACGTTCCTGGCGCACCATTGAAGCATGACCAACATAGGGAAGTGCTGAACAGCTTTCTAGCTATTTGATAGAATTGTTATCATCATAGCTAAACAAAAAACACCCAACCCACATTGAGATGCATGTTCGTACAAAGCAGCTGACATGCTGAGTCAGGCGACTGTTAATCTAGCATATCATTCTTATTTCGATATTGGCCATGTAGATGCTCTGAGGAAGTTAGGCAAGATCACAAAATTAAGCCCCCTGTTTTGTTTTGTTTTTCTAATTCCCAGAACCCGGTACTCACAGATGCATTGTCCCTGAACACTGGAGAGTTTATTTCTAGCTGCTATGGCTCGTAGTGGCCAATAGAACTATTATTTCAACCTTCTTTATAGCAAGCATTTATGAGAATCAATGAGCTGTGTCAATGAATTCCATAGATAACCAGTGCCGTTTTTAAGAAAGTAGCTGCATGAGAGTGAGATCTGTTCTGAGAAAGCAAACATAATTTCTTATTTATTCTGAATTTTCTTTTCTCTCCCCCTCCCTCTCCTGTATATGTACATTAGTGTGCATTCATATGTGTGTGCATATTTAAATCACTCACCAGTTGTCTTTTTCATATGAGCTATCCTAGCCTCTTCCCCCCAATAAGCCAATGCATTTATTTATTTAATGCATTAATAACCTGCTCTTAAGCCAAAAGGATTCCCTAAGTGGCTTACAGATAATAAAAAATCAGGGTTATAATATAAAAAGACACAACACAAACAGAAAAGGAGGGAGGGAGGAGAAAACAAACAAACCTGGACACCAGTTCTAAAAGTTGCAAATAATAATGATGCTACCAATAATAAGCAACGGAGATGGAAAGAGTTCAGAGGTGTGTGTGTGAAGCTGGACTCTCAGCTGAGTTGATGGAGTGCCACTGCTTTTTGGTGGTGGAGGCTGGTCCATTGCCACATGACCTCTGCTTGTCCTCATCTGCCTGCCCTCTTATTTACATCCATTCCAGGGGGCCGCTGCCTGCTAGCTCTATCCTCTTTAGTCTCATTGTTGCCCCTGCAGAACTAAGAAAGGAGAAGGATGAGGGCAAAACTTGAATTAGTTTGCTCTGCTCATCATTGGTTCTGGCTCTGCCTGTCATTGACTCTCACTCTTCCTACTGTTGGTCTCCCTGCCTTCCACCCTATCAGCACCAATCCAATGGGCACCAGCCACTGCTGTTTCTCCTTCCCATCCTCCCCTCCCCTGCTCTCTCGCCTGAAGCCTAATGGAAGGCCTGCTGCCAGGTTAGAGCTGATGGAGGGAGGATTCCAATGGTGTTGATCTCTCAGCAGAGCCAAAGGAGTGACCCTGCTTCCCATCTCTCCCTCTATTCATCCATCCTCATGATCATTTCATTACCATCCCTAAACTCATCTGGAGGACAGTCTTGAGAGTCCCATGGACTGCAAGAAGATCAAACCTATCCATTCTGAAGGAAATCAGCCCTGAGTGCTCCCTGGAAGGACAGATCCTGAAGCTGAGGCTCCAATACTTTGGCCACCCCATGAGAAGAGAAGACTCCTTGGTAAAGACCCTGACATTGGGAAAGATGGAGGGCACAAGGAGAAGGGGACGACAGAGGATGAGATGGTTGGACAGTGTTCTTGAAGCTACCAGCATGAGTCTGACCAAACTGCGGGAGGCAGTGGAAGACAGGAGTGCCTGGTGTGCTCTGGTCCATGGGGTCACGAAGAGTCAGACACGACTAAACGACTAAACAACAACCAACTCATCTCTAAACTCATCTTAGAGCCAGAGCTTAAAGCGTTGGAATAGGACCTTGTTGGAGGAACTGGTCATGGGGAAGGGGTTCATTTCTTTCATGAGTGGAAATCACCCTATGGATGAGATAACAGGTTCAAGGTCAGCCAAGCCAGTTGCTATGCCAATGACCCAATGCTGACTATATAAGCGATTAAGGCATGTCAGCTCCTTAGGTCTGGGACCTCATGCTGGCTGAGTGTTGGGGTCAGACTTGTGACGTGAGTCGGAGTCTGTGTTGTCTTGATTTGCTGGAGCAACAGATATATTTTGTACTTCTATAAAACTGTATCTGTATCTGCAACTCCTACAAGCTGAAAGTATATATCAGTGTCCAGAACTGTATTACTGAAGCCTTATCTTCTGCAGCAGTAAACTATGTTGGACCTTAACCTGCCTCTGTGTGGTGACTGGAACTGGGGGCAACTTCTGCTATGTGAGTACCGCACCTCAGATTCCCTGCAGACCTGGGAGACCAGGGTTCAAAGCCCTGCCCAGCCATGAAACTCACTGGGTGAACTTGCACCAGTCACAGTCTCTCAACCTAAGCTACCACATACAGTTATTGTGGGGGATTTAATGAGTAGTGGGAGAGCCATGCACATCACCTTGAGCTCCTTGGAGTCGAAGGTGGGATATAAAGACAAGAAATGAAATAAATAAATAAAACCTGTATGAGGAAAAATAAAGAGACACAAAGAGCCCCATGCTGAGGCTCCTGAAATAGAAACAGAAGCAGAACAAGAGAGGCAAGCTTCTTCTTCTGAATTAGTGAGCAGAGAGGTGAAACTGAAATAAGGCGGAATGTGGGCTGGGCCAGTGAAGCTGAAGGCATTTCTTCCACACCAAAGGGGGCTTTGCCTAAAGCAAGCCCTCTGCAACCTGTGCATCCTGCCTGTTGACAGGTGACGAAACCTGACTATTGAGAAAGAAGACTGAAAATGCCAGAAGACAAAATCTCTTTTTAAATATATATATATATATATATATTTAATTTTACAAAAAAACAAAAGAATTTCAAAACCACAAAGCCAATCACAAACATACATCAGAATACACAAAACAAATTAAAAATAAAAACTCCAATTTTTAAATTCATGTTTACATAGCAATCTTTCTTGACTTCCTCCCACCTCCCTTTTCTGTGTTCCTCTTTGTCTAATCAAATACAGCAAATCCTTACCCTCTTTCAAAACTCATTTCTAATTATTAAAATCACTTCTATTATGTCTCCGATCTTTCCTCCTTATGTTTGAACTCCTTTAACATATTGTTTACTTTTGACATAATATAACTTTAATCTTTCACCCTTTTTCTATTACCTTTTTGCATACTTTTTAACACTGTATCACCAATGCCATATCTCACACCACAGAAGGTTAGCATCAGCGGAGATAGGAGGAAAAAGAAACACAACGGGGAAAGCAGCAAGGAGCTATGACAAGTTACAGATAAAAATAACTGGTATGGCCATTTCTTCAGCACAGGGCATGAGGGCCAGTGTGCTAAGCAGTTCAATGAGAGTTGGATTTGGAAAGTGAAAATCTTGGGTTTGAATCCTTGCTTACTACTGTATAAGAATGTTAGAAGATAAGAAGAGCCTGCTGGATCAGGCCAATGGCCCATCTAGTCCAGCATCCCATTCTCACAGTGGCCCTCACCTCCCCCAACCTGAACTTAGGGTCATGGTTTATCTTCCCACTTGCAGGGCCTTGACTGAGGGTCTGTGTGAGTAGGTAGTCCAAAAGGATTCCTTAGGCTTTCTGAAAACTTAACGAACACATCCCATGTAATTGTGGAAATCTGTTGCGCCATCGATATTCAAGTCCCAAGCTCCCAAAATTCAAGCTAAAGTCTTCCTCTGAATGTCATCCTTTCGGAGCCCAGAACATTACCCACAACTGATTTGTCTGGATATTTTTTTAGAAGTGATATCTTCTCACAAAGTCTGTTCATATTAGGCTAGTTGCAAAGGCTGCCCTTTGATTCCTTCATCTTACCAGGGAGATAAAGGAACATTCGTCAGTATCAAGCCCTAATGAATGTGACAGACCCTTTTCCAAAGGAGCAGTGACTGTAAATGTAAGATAGGGACAAGTTGGCAGGAGGAGATAGCCAAGCTAACACCAAGAGTTCTGAAAGTTCTGAAGTCATCTTGTCTGGTTTTAGAACTAAGCATGTTGTAGAATGGTTTTTTTCTGGATGCAATGCAGCTCAACTTGTTTTTCATAACCTTGCCCTAATCATTGTACACCTGCATGTGTCAAAATAGCTCTCCTCCCAAAGGCTGCAATTGTTCAAAGCAGAATAACCTGCACTCTGAGTGAACAATCTTTCCCTTGGAATTAGCTGAGATGCGTAATGTGGGAGCAAATGTCTCCAGTAGCAAGTTTTGTCTGCCCTTCAAGAAGAGCGTGGTCTCATTCTTGAAAAAAATCTGCTTCCCTTCTAATACCAATGGGACACCTGAAAGCCCTGTGGTTCCTTCCTTGGTCATTCTTATCAGACTTCTAGCCAGTTTGACTGATATTCCTGTAAAGAAAGATGAAAATGGAGAATCAAAGTTCTGTACCCAAAAACTGTCAGCAACTGGCAAAGCTGGGGACCCGTTTATGTTCCATTATCTTTGCTGCAGAGATGGAGAATTTGGGCTTGCCCTCAGCTCAGGAAGGGCCTTCCTAGGCCTGTGATAGTATGTGCACTACCACCACATACCCTAAAACTGCCCTGAAAATGCTGGGACGGTCCCGAAAAACCACCACAGCTTCTCACAGTGAGTCCCAATTTCCCAAGGAGTCTTCCCTTCAGTACAGCATTTTAACAAGTTACTGAAAGTTCAGATCAGTGCGTCCCTCGACCACATTTCTTAGACCTCTGCCTCCCGCACCCCCCCTCAATATGGCGTTGCTTCCTGCTTCCTGCTCCACTTCATGCCCTTCGGGGACCTAACCTTGCTCACTGCCTTTTCATGGAACTGGGCAAGCAGCAACAGCAGCAGCAGTAGCAGGTGCTGGGCTGGGCTGGCAGCTGCACACTGGGAGAAAAGTTGTTGCTGCCACCTGGGCTCGGACCCTTGCACCTTCTCTGAGCCACGCAGATCCTGAAATCCTGAACAGAGCCATGTTTCAGCAGAAGGAAACCCGGATAATTTCAAGAGACTTCATTCCAGGGAAGTGTGCTGAGGCTGAAGCACTACTGCAGCGAGCAAACTATTGCCATGGCCCTACGAATATCCAAGTTTTGCTTGAATGGTATAGAGAAGGCAATCTCTGTTATAAGTCAAAATGCACCTTCTTTATTTTGAGAAACTGGGACTTGTTTACAGCAACCTTGAGATGCATGAATGAGAACGGCTGATCACATTTACTTGGTCATCCTCTGCACCATGATTCAGAGGAAAAAGTTAACCAGCACCCATAGGGACAGAGATGCGAACGAGGCCATGTCCTTGGCATTTGCAGTCATGCTAAGGCTGAAAGCATGAGAAAGGTGGTTTAGTCTCTGGGGGAAGGACATAGATGGCATTTGCTCTATGTCTCTTGGTGACTTGCCAATGAGCGCTATTAACATCAGCGTCTCCAAAAAGGTCAATCAATCAACCTGTATATTTGTGGGATGCCCTTTATGCCAAGCGCCTCCAGGGCACTTGCTAAAAATACAGACATCCAGCAGGGCCACTTAAAAACAAAGATAGCCAAAAAAGATTAAATGCAAAACACACATACGCATTAAGAGCTGGGTGAAGAAGACCCAGCAATAACCAGCAATTATCTCAATGACTCATTCAACTATATGGCCATATGTGGCTGAAGGAGGCTAGAGTCAGATGCCCTTTAAATGTTACCCCAGCTGCATGAGAGCTGCATTCCCAGGCCAGCCCTACCATTAGGAAGAGTAAGGCAGTTGCCTCAGGCTGGGGGGGGGGGGGGCAGGGAGCAGCAACAAGGTTGGGGAACAGAGCTGGGTGTGTCATACAGACCTTCAGGTGCAGTGAAGGATGCTGTTCTATTGCCAGTGCTGAAGTAAGAGTCAGCTGCCAGTTCAGTTGACATCCAGTGTGGAAATGGCGCTGATGTGTGAGCCATCTTGTCCTTTGTCTTAAGCACAGCTGGTCTTGGACCAGCCCTGTTGCTCTTTTGTCAGTGGCTCTAATGCAGGTATTTGAATGTCCAGGCACCCTTGTCTATGGTGCAATTTGTTCATAATGCTAAGCCATAATGCTAAGTGAGTATTCACTTGGGATGGTCGTTATATCTCTCTTTTAATTTTTCTCAGTATCTCGTTTTCCAATCTTTGGTTCTCCCCATTTCCACATCATTTTGCAATTGGGCTCAAGATATAAGAGAGGCCTATAGAGAAGGAAAGGCAGACAAGAGGGGTGACATAGTGGTGGGAGAGAGGAGGAGGAAAAGGAAAAGGAGAGACCACAGAGTTTGTGAATGGGATTACTAGAGAAGAAGGACAGAGGGAGAGGCTAGCTGGACACAAACAAAGAGCAGGTGGTGGAGAGATGAGAGGCAGCAGGAAACCCTGAGTGGAAGAACCGAGAAGCAGAGAGGGAATGGATTTCAGAGTATAACAAAGTATAACAAAGATGGAGGGGGGGCACTTGGAGCCCTAGGAAAGTGAGTGAAGAGACCCAAATCCTAATTCCCCAGCTCAATCACATAGATCATCTGTAGGAACATCACTGGTTGCCCCCCAGATTGGTGAGGCTAATCTGATGTCAAGAAGAATCTGAGCCTCCAGGGTCATCAGCCCAGCAAAGTGGAATGCACTCCCAATAAAGATTCACCAGGTGTATTCTGTGCTTACTTCTAAATGTTTGCTGAACACTTTTTTATGCTTCCAGGTTGTACAGACAATTAAGGGGGCATATCTTTCTGTAATAGTTAGCTGGTGATCTGTGTTTTTAGTTTTTATTATATGTATATAATTGTTTCAGACTGCTTTGACTTTTCTTTTTAATGAAATTGTGGTCCTGAGCTGTTTAAGGCTTTATAGGTCAAAGCCAGCATTTTGAATGACCATGGCTGATTTCTCTGTTCTGAGACCCCTAGTTTGCTGCGCCTCTGGGAGAAGCAAGATGTTCTCTTGGAATGTGAATGCTCTGTCCATCTAGAATCAGATTGTATATATGTGCAAATAAACCACATATCATAAAGACACCACAGTCTCCTCTGTGCCTCATTGTCCAAAGGGAAACACAGACCCTGGTAAGTGTGCCTGGTACCTCTGGAATCTTGCACTGCTCAGCGGAGATTGGGGTGGCATGTAACATAACTAAGTCTGTAAAATGCAAATGCTTTTTTATTTATTTTTTATTTATTTGTTGGATTTATAGCCCCCCTCCCTTTCTCCAAGGTGGTGTACACGGTTCTCCCTCTCCTCATTTAATCCCCCAAACAAAGTAGGGTAGGCTGAGAGGCAATGGCTGGCCCAGGGTCACCCAGTCAGCTTCATGGCCAAGTGGGGATTTGAACCCAGGTCCAGCACTCTAACCACTATATTATACTGGCTCTCTTAGTAACATAGCAGAGCATAAATGACTATATTGCTTTACCCACATGAATAATTTTTCCAAGCAATAACTTGCTTGTTTATTATATTAAACAGCCATCATTCATTCATTCTCCCATTCATTCACTCACTCGTCCATTCATGACCACTGCTTTATCACGTCTTCTGAATGTTGCCAGGCAACCACAAGATATTACTAGTGCATCTGCTGCTGGCATTGCGTTGTTCCACCTGACCATGTACACATACGTCGCTTGAAGAGGGAAATGTATGTTTCAATTGAACACATTCAACTGGAAATGCTTCCGATCTGTATCTCAGTAAAGTCTTTGGCACATTTCCCCCAGTTCTGCCTTACCTCTTTCTCAAGCCTTTTGAATAACAGCGCTTGCAGATAGACATCCAGACAATATCATGAGACTATACATCAGTCCCTTTTAGATAAAGTTCAGTGGGGGGAATCAAAACTGCTCCCAGGGAAACTTAAATTAGCCGCAAAGCAATTACCTTAAGTGATTGAAAAAATGGTTCCATAAAATCTTATTTAAATGAGTTTTTAAGTGGTCGGCTAATTACAAGGTGGCTGCGCTAGCGATGAGTAAAACTCACGAATCTGGGAATAAGAGAAAGAAACACAAGAGTATTGTCTAAAACATTAGTGGCTCACATTGACTATAACTGAGCTGTAGAAAGGGCTCTGTGAACTGAAAGCAGAAACACTGTATGTATTTATGTAACCCAAGAAAATCTTTATTAAAAACAGTAAAAAAGAGTAGATACATGCCCAACTTTCTGACTAGTGTAGTGATGCCCTGGGCATCTGCAGTAATTTCCAAACGCCACTTGAATTCTTAGCCAAGCCTCAATGATGTGCCGGGTCTGCGCCTCATGGTTCTGAAAATAAAAAATGGAGATGGTGCTACCAAAACAATATCCATCACATTTGGTACTTGCATGCATTAACCTGAGTATTCTCAGGGGTCCATTGTTAGATTACGCAATAGGCAGACCAAGCTTGTGTTTAGGGCACCAGCAAAGGAGGGGCATTAAAAAATTGACCAGTGTTTTTTTGGGGGGAGGGTGACATTTGATATTTCAAAAAGAACTTCAAAATAGTCATAGAATTGTAGATTGAGAAGGGACACCCCCCCCAAAAAAGTTCATCTATTCCCTTCCACTGCAATGCAGTCATCATGGGGGGGGGGGGAATCAAAACTTTGTTAGACTTCCTTACACTCCACTACACATGCATCTCCCATTTTTTCTGGTCTTTTTATTACTTATTCCCAGCAAAACAAGGGGCCTCCTACTAACATAGATCAAAATATTATTATTATTTTTATTATTTATTAATTAAATTTGTATACCGCCCTATAGGTGTAGATTTTAGGGCAGTTCACAACTTAAGATTACAATATAAAAAACACAAAATACACAATAAAAATAAGAACAAAGACCACCTAATAATCTCCTCCTTCCACAACTCATTTAAAAGGACATCAGATGTCAATCAGCCCAAGGTGCCTAAAGGTGTATAGTGAAACCGCCAGCCAAACCTTCCTGGGGACAGCATTCCACAAACAGGAATAATGTGAGGAAGTCAAATTTTGTCATGTGGTGCAATAAATCTTTGTTATATTTTTATTATCATTGATAGAATACCATATCAAGGAGTTACATGTAGTTTTGTTTTGATTTGTACACTGCTCACATCCAATAGGTACACCCTCAAAGGGAAGGGAAGAAATAGCCAGTCTGATTATTTTCCTCATTCCCTGCTATGCTAAAGTGACGCAAACAAACTGGTTAGCCTCCTCCTCACCTCATTCACTCCCCAGAGCAAGGAGGGTCTGTCAACTACCCTGGCGGTGTTCTGGGAGATGATGTCATTGCTTTTGCTTTGAAACCAGTCCCAGAGCCGCACTCCCCTGCATTCTCCCTCCACTGCACCACCAATAAGGAGGAGTCTTCCCATGTAAACTATGCACAAGTGCCTTTCTTGACTAGTGTTTAATCTAGCAATTGCTTCGTGTATCGAGCAGTCTAGGGACAAATTGCACGTGACACTAAATGCACCATCAGAAAGCATGTCAGTTTTAAAAAAATTATTGAACAATAGGCATGAGGCTCCAATTTTCATCTGGACTGCACCGCATGGAGAGGTTTAACCCTTCCTTCCCCAGCCACAATTCTGATGAAAATTCTCTCCCCTCTCAGTGCTGCTCTTAGCCATTGCTAAGGGGAAGGGGGCCAGAGCTGCCATTGGTGTCCAAACCAGCTATTTTCTGGGGGGTTTTCCCACTGGGATCACGACTGGGAAGGAAAAGGTTAAGCCTCCCTTCCCCTTGTGCTGCGGTCTTCATGCCTGGGTACTGAAGAATCAAAAATCCCTGACATGCTTTTGGATGACACATTTAGTGACACACACAAGGGACCACGAAAATCACTTTGGCGTAGTTTGACATTTGAGGTTTTGATGTCAATGTGCTGATACAGATGCTGATAAAACTGTGGCAAACGCTTGTAGCAACATACCGGAAAGGAAGTGGCTTTTTGTTTGAAATGTGATCCTGCAACTGACTTAATTCCAAATCCCCCAAATATGTACAACTGGCAGTAAGCAGCAACTCAACGTTGCTTGTGAAACAACAACTCCCAACCCCCTACTGTTCATTTGCTTGTTCCCCCTCCATATTTTTTCTTTCAGGGTAGCCAACAAGTGCATTCCTACCAGTGGTGGGCAAGACTATTTGTCTGCGAAGACAGATGGTCCAGTGACAATCTAATACAGCGACAAGCAAGGGGTTGCATGTGCTTGAAAACATCCAGCAGAAATGATGCAGAGGAAATGATGAGAAAGTGCACGAGGAAATTGCCCTCTTCTTGTGTGATGAGGCTCCACCGAAGATCTGATGACCTGTTAGTGTTATGAAGCAGGTCCAGAGCCAGCCCAGGACATTTTGCTGCCTGAGGGGGAAGGATGAGATAGTTCTCCCCATACCTCAAGTTCCATCCCTGTTGAGAAGCCAAGCACACCGGCACTAAAGTCTTACCGCAACACTCTCAAAGGAATGGTGTCCTCCACTCAATGTTGACTCCAGTTTTTGGAGGGTCCTTGAGCAAGACTCTGTGAGTCAACTTCCTTGCTGCAGCTGTTCCAGGGTCTCTTGTTAGTTCCCCCCACCAAGCATGGTGCCTGGAAGACAATACTGAGCCTTGATGCCATTCCTGCCTTGCAGCAGGCTAGCTTAGAGGGAGCAGAATAGGCTGTGTGGCATACAAAGCTCTGCTCTGCCTCACTGCCACTCCTCATCCTCAGCAACTGCTATGGTAGGACTGGCTCTGGGAAGCCCCTCAACAGGCATGGACACAGGTATTTTGCCATGCTTGCTGGGGCTGACAGGAGTCAAAGTTCAGCAATACCTGGTGAGCCCAAAGCCCTCCACACCTACACTAATATCAGAAGATAGGAATCTACAGAGTTACCCCAGATGAAACAGGTCTCAATAGTGATCTTGAACCTGAAAATGATCCATGAGTACCAAAGTCTTCCCCCACTTCCTTTCCTTTATAGTCTCAAGCGCGTTGGACCTTCAGGTCCCAAGAACATAGCACCTCAGATCCACCATGAAGTAGATCACTCACCTCACCCCATGAATTCAGTCCCATTCACCACGAGCATACTCCCAAGAACCCCCTACTCTTGAAGCATCTGACATGCAATGAACCTTGGCAGAAACAGCACAAGGTTATCCAAGTGTAGCTCAGGCCTTGGACTTTGAAGAAAACAGCTCCCAACTCTCTTCAGCCCCAGCCTGCCTGGGCAATGGTCAGAGAGGAAGGGAGTTGGAGCAGCAACATCTAGAGGGCCACAGACACAAAACTCACCTGTTCAAATTGCCATTCTATAACTAACACAACTGTCCTTCACTCATTCATCAGCTAGGCTTTATCCTAGGGTTGCCATATTTCAAAAAGTAAAAACCAGGAGACCACTGAAATTGTTGAGCTTTTTCAATTGACTTGCCTAAGCCCACCTTTCAGAAATTCCCCCTGGACGTCAATTCTGCCTTTGAAATCCCAGTAACTCCCCCTGGACATATGGCAGCCCTGCTTTGTCCAGTGATTGATTCAAGAAATCCTGGCTTTCAACATGGGGCCAGCACTTCCAGGCAACAGGGAGAAGCAACTCCATTCAGGTGGTACAGCAAGGAGGAAGCAGATGAAGGCAAGAAGTCATGTCAGAAAGAAACATGAGAGCTATCATTTGTGAAGGGTGCCGAGAGATGTTGGGAGACCTTTATTTCCCTCAGAGAGGTACAATTCCTAGAGTGGCTTAACAATTAATCCCTCTTCCCAGGGAATTCTGGGAATTGTAACTCTGTAAGAGGAATAGAGGTCTCCTAACACCTTTCAGTGCCCTTCACAAATGGCACTTCCCATGATTCTCTGGGGGAAGTCATGAAGCCATAAAGTGGTATTATAATGCATTAAATACGTAGTGTTTGTGGGGCCTTATTTAGCATATGTTTAATTTACTCTGAATTTTATATGGATTTTTGTATGCAACCAAGTCTTCTCATCAAGGCAGTTTAAAAGTCTGAATGGAATAAGGTAAAAATGAAACAACAGAACAATGGCTATATAGCAAGCCAGATTACAGTTATACATATTTTAAAAATACAGGAGCCATGTAATATAAACCTTGCAAGGCAATTTTCAGTGTTATGAAGGATACAAGCTAGACAAAATAGCAGAGTTAAGTGCCAGTCATGAAGCAGAGTTTTGGCTTCCTGTTCCCTTATTTCCTTACAGCCTTTAACCACGTATAGAAGACTGTAAAGAAAATGACTTATGGTTCCTCATTGCTGTTTTGCCTGATAGTTTGCTGTGTTCTCTTACAGTTGGCCATTTGTTATCCATACAAAACAGCTGCACTCTCCTCCCGCCGGCGACTGGCTTACTGTGTCATTATAAACAGAATTGGTGTATTTGTTTTGCTATTCCGAAACGCATTCTGCACTTCACTCACAGTCTCCACAATTGAGAAATCTGTCACTTTGGTGGGAGGCCAAAGAGAAGGGTTTCACAAACTGCAGCTATTTCTTGTTGCCAAAGTTTTGCAGAGAGTCTGTAATCAAAAAAAGGCAACATTTATACACCATTGTCGTGCTCTGATACTTGATACAGTAAATGACAGTTGTTTCCTGCCGCCTTATGTTTTGCCTCATGCATAAAGATCAGAAGAGAGATTCAGTTCATGCGGCTGTGGCTTTTGCAGAGAAACAAGCAGAACAAGAAAAGAAAAAAAGGCAGAGATTGCTCCGGATGAGCATTTTTTGTATACTAGGCTTGTTTTAATGAATATTTTGTTATCAGTGGTATTTCTGTATTTTTGTAAGTTGCTTTGGGACTCCTTTCAATGTGGGAAGCAATGAACAAGTTTAATAAGCTAAACTATAAACTAAATTGCATAAACCCCTCCCCTAACACTCAATACATAATCTTATTTTATAATAGCATGTTTTAACATGCATACATATATTGCCTGCAAACAATGCATCATGTTGAATAGGGTATGCTGCCTTCAAGAGAAACCCCACAAGCATTTTGCATTTGTCCTTATTTTGGTATTTATGAGAGATGGAGAAAACCATCTCTCTAACACCCTGATGATGCTCCAATAGGACTGAGCCCTAACTTGAGCCTAGCTCAATAGACTGCAGATTGGGAGAAAATCCTAAGAGCCAAGAAAGCTCTGGGTTGTCTTGTGAGCTTTGTCCACCATGGAAGGTCCATAGCTCAGTGGGAGAGCATCTTTCCTTGCATGCATAAGGTCCTGAGTTCAATCCCTGGTATCTCCAGGTAGAACTAGGAGTGCCATCTGTCTCAAAGCCTAGGTAGCTACTATCACTCAGTGTTCACACTACTGAACTAGATGGGCCCATGGCCTATCTCAGTAGAAGACAGCTTCCTCTATTCCTATTATTGCAATCTTAGAATGTTAGAATTGTAGAGTTGGAAGGAACTCTGAAGATCATGCAGCCCAGCTCCCTGCAATGTAGGAATTTCAACTAAAACATTCATGACATATGTCCATGATGGAGGACAGAGCAGTGTGTGCCATGTGGCCTACCCTGTACTCCCTAGGCTAGTCTGCTTCCCTAAGGGGCAGTGGAGGACAATATCCCTTTGCCAGTGTTGAAGTAAGACTCTGTTGGCAGTCCAGTTTGTATGTGGAAGGGAGAGACGTCATCACTTACTGCCATAGGCAGCAAAATATATTGGGCTGGCCTGACTTTGCCTATGAAGTGGCAAATCTCTTAGAAACAGGCATTCAGGGGGGCCACCAGGGGGTGCATTGGAAGATGGCCGACAATAACATCTCTCCGACCTACACGAGGTAATTAAGAGGCTGTGATGGGAGTATGCAGCCTCCCTTGCCCCCCCCAAGGGAATGGGGGGGGCTGCCTTGCCTGCTGTGCCCATAATTCACCCCCAGATTCGAAAGAAGGGGGTGAGGGCACTAGGCACAAAGCCCTTGGGTGGAGTCCAGCTCTCCCGGACGCTGTCTCTGATCGCGCACTGGTTTGCATAAGCTCGAGATATTTAATTGGAAATGAAGCAAATGCACATATTTCAAGTGAAGAACGGGAGTGAAAACTGCTAACTGAAGTGACCTCTGTGAAACGAGAGCAACGGGTTTGGATTTAACGGAATACAACATGAAGAAAATGCACCAGGTTCAGTATGCCGGAACGGGACTGGATGGGGGGGACACTTTTTTTCTTTTCTTCTATGTGATTAATTAATAACCCCTTCTCAAAAAGAATCGCTGCATAATCGACCTAAGCAGGATGATTAAAAACTGTGTGGAAATAATTTACTACCAAAAGCTTGACATGTGAGATCGAGAAAAAGAACAAGGACTTTTGATGGCACAGCAACAAAAAGGGAGTCGCCATTTTGACGGGTCTTGTCGAAAGATTTATTGGGAGGAGGAAGCTTTGTTTTCATACTGGATTCCTGGTAGAACCTCCTCGAGGACTGAGAAAGAGGGACAGACCTGCGAAAAGTGTATAAGTAGACAGCAAGAATGCTTTTCTTTATGGAAGCGATGAAATACGGCGGCTGTCTGAAATACGACTCTTGGACGAACGGAAAAACCCACACAGGAATACGAATTTGTTTGAACCTGTTTATGGAGACAATCAGAGGCCACAAAGACAAAGAGAGAGGAAAAATTTATGAAAACAACTAGAAGAGATGTGGAAAACAGCAAGAAAGGATTGGACAGAATTTTGAACATTATTTGGACAGATTTGTGGACTTTTAAAGCAGTAGCAATAAGAGGATTGGACCCCTTTCGGAACTTGAAATATGGGTACCCCCAACACAATTTAAAATTAGGCTCTGTAATTCGGAAGTTATGTGATTTGATTTGATTTGATTTGATTTGATATGATTGGCCTGTTAATAAAAATTATTTTTTTAAAAAAATAGAAACAGGCATTCTGACACTCAGGAATATTGCCCAAGGATCAAGGGTGAAGAGCCAGTGATCTGGCAAGGATTCCTGGTGCCTAGAGAAAACCTCTCTCTATTTTAAGTTGTGGACAAGCATGACAGAAGATAGGGCAGGGGAGCGATAATCGTTTCCATATTCTGTGAACTGTTCACACCTAATACAAACAGAGCAGTTGCTGATCTGTGCTTACCTGGATGTGCGCGAATGAATGCCTTAATGAAAGGCTGCTGTGAATTGAGGCATGAAGGACAAATGATTTGCACGTTTTTGCCAGTTGGCTGTACCTGGTTGTAAAACTAGCACAAGAAGACAGGCAATTCAAAGTAAACATCAATTAGAAAGCCAACCACAAGTGCAGTGCTTTATAAATGCAACCAATAATCTTTAATATAATTATAAATATGACATGTAAATCATAGAGAGCCTGAACTGTTGACTCGTATAGATTTATTCTTGCTTTGCATCTTCTTTACAGATCTGTATGAGGGACAATGAAACCTCAAGATCTTTTTGGGGGGGTTCTCTGTAGCACCTGAATTATTCTGTGCTGGAGCTGAAACTACTTACCGGGAAGTGTGTGTGTGTATGTTGGTGAATATTTCCCATTTCCAGTGATTTGGGGGGGGGGTCTTTGAAAAAATGTTCCATTCTGCCTTCATATTGTCATCATTTAGCTTCACACGCAACTGTCTTCACTTGTCCTCGGTGACCAAATATGCATAGCCTTATGACACCATCCTTTTCAGGGTGTTATTCTTGTTTTGGTGAGATCAATCATGATATTAATAAAAAAGAGAAGAAGTAATGTGAGCCTGAGAGAGGGGGGGAAGCACTGATATGGCAGCATCTATAGCACCAAAGAATAACAAAGGAAGGAGAATATTGTACATATACCCTCAAGCCCTTGGGGAAATGGTTACCAGCCACTAACCATGCTGGCTATGTCTCACCTTCACTGCCAGATGCCTTATGGGTCCTGCTTGTGAGATTTTAGTAAGCATCTGGCTGGTCACTGTGAGAACAGGATGCTGGACATCATCACCATCACCATACCCCAGCCAATCTAGGTGGCTTCCAATAATTTAAAGCACAGTAAGACATACCCCTGAAACTCTTGTGTGTCATTTCTGAATGTTTTTGGTGAACTATAGCAGAAATAGGTTTTCCCAGTAGTGATGTATGGAAGTGAGAGCTGGACCATAAAGAAGGCTGATTGCCGAAGAATTGATGCTTTTGAATTATGGTGCTGGAGGAGACTCTTGAGAGTCCCATGGTCTGCAAGAAGATCAAACCTCTCCATTCTGAAGGAAATCAGCCCTGAGTGCTCACTGGAAGGACAGGTCCTGAAGCTGAAGCTCCAATACTTTGGCCACCTCATGAGAAGAGAAGACTCCCCGGAAAAGACCCTGGTGTTGGAAAAGATTGAGGGCGCAAGGAGAAGGGGACGACAGACGGCGAGATGGTTGGACAGTGTTCTCGAAGCTACCAGCATGAGTTTGACCAAACTGCAGGAGGCAGTGGAAGACAGGAGTGCCTGGCGTGCTCTGGTCCAGGGGGTCACGAAGAGTCGGACACGACTAAACGACTAAACGACTAAACAACAACAACAATAGCAGAAATAAAAGGCAAACCAAATGAGGTCAATTGAGAGTGAAAGCAGGAAAAAGGAAATGAAAAAGCACTATGAGTAATGAGATGAAAACCAAGGAACAGGTTGCTTTCTTTGTCGGCGTTGGTTGCCTGTAGATGGAAAAATGTAGACGTAAAATTCACAAGGTTAAAATAGTTCAAACCAAAACCAGGGTTTAAAGGTGCTGAGTTGGAGTCATCTAGTCCCACTCCCTGCAAAGCAGAATTCACTGCTGAAGAATCCCTGGAAAATTGCCAGACTTCAGAGCTCAGAGTAGGACTCTATCAGTAGCAGAACTTTGCAAGCAACAGAACTAATGACTTGGCTGTGGACTGCAAGGACTTTGAAACAATGAACCTTCTCTGGGCTCAGAGAGAGAAGACTACTTGTACCATCTATAAATAGCGTGCATATGTATGAAATGCAGTGTACGGTGGTGTTGGCCTAATAAAGACAACTCTACCAAATGGCTGTTTTCTGTGGTGAGCTTAACCACCTGACTAAACTTCTGCAGTGCATACACCCAACAACCCCAACAAAGGCAGCGGGAGCTCAGTGTGGCACAACCACAGCATGGATACAGTGTCAGGAGCATTGGATTGGCTCTGCCACAGCTCCCACCTGCCCCATACAGGAGAGCTGCACAGTCCCACTAGCCGCTGCTGGCCTCATGACTTTGATCTGAATGCAGTGGGCAGCAAAGGAATGACAGCAGTGTTGAAAAGTTATGGCTTGCCTTCTCATTAATGCCTTTTAATAATCTGACCGAGCCTTGGCCGTGGCAAAAGCACTGGAGTGGATATGATGCCTGACCTCCCTAATAATAATTAGGAATTTAATCTCCAGCATTTAAGCTGATTGAACTTCATTGTTCTGTACTGAAAACCAGAAGAGGCGAGACAGACAATGTCTTGCTGGGGGCCTGGAGTTCTTCACCAGAAGCCGAAAGTGAGAAGCACAGAAGGGAAAAGGAATTGTTTCCACTCGCTAGCAGAATGCCTGGAATGAAGCTCAGTGACTAGATCCAGCTCAGTAAAGGCCCTCTGTATATAGAAGAATGGCTTATTTTCATGCAAGCCTACAACATTGGCATATGCATTCCTTATGGCTTCGCAACTTGCTATATGGGGATGAGGGTGGATCCACAAGTTTAGGTGTGATGCTAGGAGGCACTTAATTTGGGCCAGATCAGGTTTCCTGCCTGAATCCTTACATGCACCTACATAAACAGGCCAAAACCAGACAAAGTTAATGGGGGCTGTGAATAATATGAGAAACATGGATGTTATTAATGGAAATAGCTCTATAATATCCCACAGTAATTTATAAAAACACATGTGAAATAGGCTCATGTTGTAGTCCCACCCCGCAAAAAAGCCACTGACTGAACTGATAATGCAAAATTCCTCTATGAAACTGAATCTTCAATAAGTCTGTTATGAACTACAAGATAGAGATAGGTGAATCTATCATGGGTGACTCTGTCAATGTTAGCTTCTTTCCCTTCATCATTTTTCCATTCTTAAGTTCAGACCTCCGCATTTCCACATCTGCTTGTGATTTTTTTTAAAATGCTCATGAAAATTCATCAGCATCCAAGTGCACATTTCTCCAAATATGCACTTACTTGCACACAATTTTCTCCAGTGACCATACTTTTGCAAAGCAGTGTTCCCTAACATAATGTATGTTATTTTCACTAATATGTGCATTTTTATACACACTTTACCCTATAATATGCATTTTTGTACACATTACTTGGCTGGAGAACTACATTGCAAAATTCAAACAACTGCAAATTTTGAAGGATGGGTGTATTTTGATGCATGTGTTATTTCAGAAAGTGTGAATTGGATAGGTTCCCCTTTAAATGTGAACCAAATCAAATTTCTCTCCCATCTGTACTATGAGATCTCCATCTGTAGCATGAGATTTACAGATTTATTGTTTTTTGTGAGCAATTAGGAAGGTTGAAAAGCACTCTGTAAATACACATATAAATGCATGAATAAAATATCAACCATATTCTTGACATTCTAGAATATATTCTTGGCTGTTTAGAAAATGAAAATGTTGGAAAACCACTTCTAACAAAGATTAAATAAGTAATTTTCTTCTGTATGATTTACACATGCTGTTTCTGTCTGCTACGAGCCAAACAACCACGCCAATCAACCTGAGGTTGGTCAGTATCAACACATCATTAAAGATCAAACATGTCTACATGTGTGAAACTGAAGTAAAGGCAAAGGAATAGTTCAGATATCACAGAGAGTGGATTTCAAATTAGGAACATTAACAAGATTTCCAATATTCTTTTAAAAATATTTCACAGGCTGAGAAGCGATCCTACAGATATAGATATATTTAAAAGTGAAAGAAGTGGATTATTTCACTGCCAAAATTAATGTGGGATTAAATTAGTAAGTAAGTAAGTAAGTAAAGTAAGTAAATTTTAATTTATACCCTGCCCTCCCTGGCCAAGACTGAGCTCAGGGCGGCTAACATCAAATATCAAACACATTAAAACACAATCAAACTATTGATTAAAATACAGCATAAAAATTAGAATCAGGATAAAATTAAATGACTGCCCATGAATTATAACCATAGGGGTCGGGAACCTCAAGTATTAATCAGGGCCAGCTTCCCATGTTGATCCCACATAAGCCGATAAAAGGGACAAAGAGGTAACTTACAGGGTCCCACAGAGAGGGGTAAAACTGGGCCCGGACCAGAGGCCAGGTGGAACAGCTCTATCTTGCAAGCCCTGCGGAAGGTTGTCAAATCCCGCAGGGCCCTGGTCTCCTGCCATAGAGCATTCCACCAGGCTGGGTTCAAAGCAGAAAAGGCCTTGGCCCTGGTTGAGACCAGTTTAACCTCCTTGAGGCCTGGGACCTCCAAGATATTATTATTTGTGGACCGTAAGGTCCTCCGTGGGGCATACCAGGAGAGGCGGTCCCATAAGTACGAGGGTCCTAGGCCGTATAGGGCTTTAAAGGTTAAAACCAGCACCTTAAACCTGACCCTGTGCTCCACCAGGAGTCAGTGCAGCTGGTATAGCACTGGATGAATGTGGTCCTACAGCAAGGACCCTGTAAGGAGCCTCGCAGCAGCATCCTGCACCCGCTGGAGTTTCTGGGTCAGCTTCAAGGGCAGCCCCACGTAGAGAGAGTTACAACAATCGAGCCTGAAGGTGACTATCACATGGATCACTGTGGCTAGATCAGGGTGAGAAAGGTGCTTAGCACAGTGAAGGTGGAAAAATGCCTTTTGCTGTAGCTGCAACCTGCGCCTCTATAGAGAGGGAGGCGTCGAAGGTTACACCCAAACTCCTGACGGAAGGCGCTGGCACTGAGTCCCCGCAAGAGATGGGAGTTGGCCCCACAACCCCATGTCATCCCGACCCAGCCAAAGGACCTCTGTCTTCGAAGGATTTAACTTTAACCAGCTCCCATGCAGCCATCCAGCCACAGCTTCCAAGCATCTGGTCAGGGTATCCGGGGCCGAGTCAGGATGGCTGACCATCAACAGATAAAGCTGGGTGTCATCAGCATATTGATGGCAACCCAGCCCAAAATTCCGGACAAGCTGGGCAAGGGGACGCATAAAAATGTTAAAAAGCATCAAGGAGAGGATTGCGCCCTGTGGCACAACACATTCCAAGGGGTGCCGCGGTGGCAACAACTCCTCCCCTAGTGCCACCCTCTGTCCCCAACCTGAAAGGAAAGAGGCCAGCCATTGTAAGACTGTGCCCTGAATCCCCACATCGGTAAGGCAGTGGTCCCAAAGTTCATGGTCAACCATGTCGAAGGCTGCTGACAAATCTAAAAGAATCAGCAGTCCCAACCTGCCTCAATCCAGCTGTCTACGGAGCCCATCTGTTAGGGTGACCAGAGCTGTCTTGGTCTCATAACTAGGACAGAAGCCAGACTGAAATGGATCCAAAGCCAAATTACTGTTGTTTGTAGAGGTAAGTGGATGTCCAGACCATGCTGATGGCTTAGGACTTAAGGGCAGCAGGTGTGAATTTGCACTGATTTAGCAAATGTCTAATTCCGTTGCTAGCTCCATTCATTTAGCCCAGTCCTTCCCTCTTGCTTCATCAAGGGAGAAACCAAGGAATGCCAACAAATCATAATGCGCTTTCTGAATGCTCCAGCAAGAAGCCCTGCTGCTTCACTGCAAGTTTCTTAGGGCAGCACTAATTTATGACAGCTGGAGATGATCCCTCCAGGACTACAGTGCCAGCTGAGAATGGCAATGGGGAAATGCCAATGTTCTTTCCTTTCTCCTGAGATCTGCTCGCTGCACAGAGCAGGAGGAGAACATTTGCTGTAGCTGCCAGCTAGTGCCAGGGTGAGGGCAACTGGGACCTCACTTCTGCTGGGGACTGCAGCTAGATCCAAAATATTCAACTCTCTCTTCCTCATGGAGAACAGGGCACTAAATATTCTGACGCATTACAAATTGCTAAGGTGAATGCAGAAGCAACACATTTCAAGACAGAGCTCAGTTGACAAATATAAACTGGTCAATTAAAAAAAATGTTTTAGAGATCAGGAGAGAACAGCAGGAGAGTAAGTGGGTGAGGGGCGAATGTTCTAGCAGGAATATAGCAGCTCATTAAAAGTTTAGAGATTTTTTAAAAAATGAATCCTATCCACATTTATCTTGGAGTAAGGCCCATTGAAATTGTGTGGTCTTACTTCTGAGGAAACATGAATAAGAGTAAGCTATGTGTTGCATTGGCAGAAAATAACGACCAGACCATATGTTGCAGTTAGAGATCCTAGGAAGAATAGAGTAGCTGATTTGAAGTTATATATATATATATGTGTGTGTGTGTGTGTGTGTGTGTGTGTGTGTGTGTGTGTCTTAGGTCACCAAAATGTGCTAAATTCCCACAGAGCAGGAATTAGCCAACATCGCACCCTCCTCATGTTGTTGGACTCCAGCTCCCATCAGCCCCAGTCAGCATTGCCAATAGTCAGCAATGATGAGAATTATGTTGTTGGTTGGCATCCATTTGTCTCAAGAAACAATGGAGTGCACTTCCAGGGGTGAAGTCAAACCACTGCATTAGCAGCACCAAAGTGACCTCCCCGGGACACAAGCCCAGACAGTGTGTATGGAGGTGCTGGGCTGCTCAGATGACAAAACCCCCCTCTCAGCCTTACTGATGTGGTCCAAAGGAAAGCAGAGCAATATGTTTGACACCAGCTTAGCTGCAGGAGTTGCCGGAAGGAGGTACATAAGGCACTATCTGCTCCAGATTTGTGTTGGGTTTACTCCTTAGCTTTTTCTTCCCCTAAAGATATACCACAAGGCAGGGGAGGCTTAGGATCAGTTTTCTTTCTCCAAGATAGGCTACCTTCTCAGGTTGACAAGCCATATCTTGCAGAAACTGCCTTCTTGACCATTGGACCCACTCTTGGTCTTGTCCACTCAATTCACTGGAGCCTATCTTCACATGCAGCGGAGGTCCCTATTTCACCAAGGGTTTGAGACTCATAGGCTACCCTCACCTGGTTTAGCCAGCCGCTTGAAGCTGTTTCCTGGAGTGTGGCCGCTGTAACATGCTGACAGCTTCTAGGAGCCACAGGTGAGAGCTGAGAGCAGGGTGGGGACCAAAGGTGAACAAACTACAGTAGAATGACCATGTCATGTCTCCCACCAGAGGTTCTACCCCTCCCCTAACACCCCATATACCCCATGGGTATTATAGTCCAATAGTACCCCATGTTGGCCACCTCTGCCATATGGTATGTTGTCCAGTATGAGCAAGTCTCACATTTTCTTCTAGTCACATTTAAATAGATATTACCTTTATGATTGCCCATACAGCTGCCTTCTGAAGTTTAATTGCTATAATATATTAGACCTACTGAGAGGTGGGTACAGATGGAAATCAACAGCGGCAGGGTAGAGCAAGGGTCTTGAAGCTTGAAGTGTGGTGAAGCATGTGTGTTGGTTCTTTGCCCTCAACATCCCTTTCACAGTTTCTCTCTCTCTTTCTCAGTGGAGATTGCAAATGTTGTACCTTGCCCAATAAATTATATTGGTTGTCATTAATCTCCTCGGACCAAATCAATGCTAGATTTTATTCAAGGATAGTCCAAAAATGTTACGGTCAAGATGACACACCTATAAACTTATTCAATTGTTTGTTTATTTTACAAAGTGATGAATGGGGTGATGACATCATAAATCCAAGATGGCATGCTAATCTAGAGCTCATCCCCACAAAAATTAATTATATCTCATCACTGCTATAAACAGTCATGACTCCAGGATTAAGCAGGGAATAAATCAAGGATTTGGGGGACCAAAGGAACAGGACCTAAGATCCCTAACACAGTCCCTGAGTTTTGTAACACAGTAAGGTAAAGGTAAAGGGACCCCTGACCATTAGGTCCAGTCACGGACGACTCTGGGGTTGCGGCACTCATCTCACTTTACTGGCTGAGGGAGCTGGTGTACAGCTTCCGGGTCATGTGGCCAGCATGACTAAGCCGCTTCTGGCAAACCAGAGCAATACACGGAAACACTGTTTACATTCCCGCTGGAGCAGTACCTACTTATCTACTTGCACTTTGACATGCTTTCGAACTGCTAGGTTGGCAGGAGGAGGGACTGAGCTACAGGAGCTCACCCCGTCATGGGGATTCGAACCACCGACCTTCTGATCAGCAAGCCCAAGAGGCTCAGTGGTTTAGACCACAGCGCCATCCACATCCCATCAATGCCTAAGCACAATGGTAGTCATATGGGAAATCAGTTTTGAAAAGATCTCTCTGAAGAATGGCCGTATGCAATTAAATCTTTGAAGGGATGGGTTGGTGGCGATGTCTGCAAAATCGACAGCCCTGACAATTCCATATCAAGATCAAACACAAAATAGCCGTAATAGTTCTGATGAGATCACAAATGGATCTCTGCTTTCAAATGCAGGGTTTAAAGGATCAGGACATCATGGAATCTTTTAGGACCCATGACTTACCAGTTAAATAAATGGAGTAGATGAATGAGCTTTTCCTGATCTAAATGTGGTATTGAGAGATGCAGAATGGGTGCAGATATCGCTCTACCCAAGACCTCCCCCTGTTGGAAAGCCATAGGTTATAATGTCAAGATTTCCCAAATATTTTGTGAAATAATCAATAACACAAAAGGCAAAGGCCCTGGATAAGTCAGAGGGTGAGGAAGCCTAAATTTTACTCTTTCAGGGTATAAGCGTTAAAATGTCTTGCAGTTGGAGGGAATTCAAATCCTGCACATAGCAGTTAAAATAAGATGGGGATCTACTACATTGCAGTTATCCCTTTCAGCTTATTATTAGCCGTGACAATAAAACTGAAACTGTCTTCTCATGCTGAGAGACAAGAAAAACCCCCAAATCATTGGGGCTGGAACAAGGAGAGACTGGAACCAGCACAGCGGGTGAAGAGGATAACAAGGAGAATTGATCCAGAGACCCTTATGACTGGCACCAAAAGAAGAGAAAACCTAAAAGCAACAGCTCCTGCAATACTGAGGATTAAGACCCAATGCACACTAGGAAAGAGCGACAGCTGAAATTGGAGCTCAGGCTACAAATCTGGAACAAGACTTCAGCTACACTCATTTGCGCACGAGTGGAGTTGTCACTTAAAATTAATAACACAGCAGTTCAGACTTGTAAGATATGAGGAGTGGGATAGTATGCTTGGTGACCTCAGATAGCTTCATTCAACTGAGTTTTAGTTTCTCCTACTTTTCTCCAGAAGCTTCTAAAGCAGACAAATACCTGGAGACAACAAATACCTTAGGGATAACATAGTGCTGTCATGGCCTTGGGCCAGAACTCCTCAGAGGCAGAGTCTTCCAGCAACTGCAGCTCTAAAGAAGAGATGGATAAACTACCTGGAGTGTTTTGTATTGGCTTGTAGCACAGGGGCCTTCCCCCCTGCCCTCACTGATCCCCAGAAAATTGATCCTCCACAAATTTCCTTCCCCCTCACAAAAATACCAATATTGATGGAAAGAGATTAACTAAAATGTTGGCTGAAAAATCTTCTACATTTTATTCATAAGGACAAGAAATTCAGAATTAATAACATTAGAACACCTTAGGTTATAACTGACATTAACTTCTATTGAGATCCTGATTTCTCAGAAGAGCTTGGCGGAACAGGGACAGATGTCTCAGCTATACAAAATACTTTTGAAAGAAATGATGGGGTCCCAGAAATATTTGAATATAGCATGGGAGCAGGACTTCGGAAGTGTAATTGACAGAAAATATTGGGGCAGATGGTGGGAAACATCCCTGATTTAAATCAGTGTCAGCACGGGTCTGAGGAAATGCTGCTGTCAGGAGCCAGAGTTAGGGGCTGGTCAGCAATAAAACACCCAGTGTCACTGAATTTAACTCTTTATTCAAAGAAACTGTACAGACCTAGTGATCATAGCAAATCTTCCTAATAGGCCTTGCCCAAGTGAGGCAGTCATGATGATGATGATAACAACAACAACAACAACAACAACAACAACAACAACAACAATAATAATAATTTATTTGTACCCCGCCCATCTGGCTGCGTTTCCCCAGCCACTCTGGGCGGCTTCCATAGAAAGCAAAAATACACTAAAATATCACAGATTAAAAACTTCCCTGAAGTTCATGAGGACAGAAGGTCCCTGTCTTCCCAGTGCTTGCTAAGACTCCTCCCCTGAGTCCTTCCCCAGCAACTTGA
The DNA here is from genome assembly GCF_964252035.2 of Podarcis erhardii. Classification (NCBI taxonomy): domain Eukaryota; kingdom Metazoa; phylum Chordata; class Lepidosauria; order Squamata; family Lacertidae; genus Podarcis; species Podarcis erhardii. The sequence goes on from NC_138507.1 coordinate 94,209,548, forward strand.
GCCTCCGCCCTCTTCATTTCTCTGTGTGTTCTGGGACACCAAAAGGGAGGGGAGCTAGTCACAGCAGGAGGGGGAGATTCCCTGGGTTCTTTAGCATCCTGCTTGCTGTCTGCCTCTTGACTTCCCTCTGCTTCTGCCTCTGATTCTGGACTGCTCTCTTCCACAGCCTCTTCCTGCTCACTAAACCCTGTTGCCTCTTCAGCTTCCAACACCACCTCCTTCTCCCAGCCTGCTCCCTCTTCTCTCTCTGACCACTCATTGTCATCCCACCACCAGCACCCTGGCTCTGAGCCTACTTCCCCTGGAGGTTCCCTTGGGGGTTTCCCAGCTGGCGCCTCCCACCACTCCTCTACAGACAGCTATAAAGGCTACACATAATCTGTACCTTTCTCACTATGTCCTTAGTAAGATAACAAAAAACACTAGCCTACTGCACTGGAGAAGCACATTCTCACATGTGGTGTGTGTGTGACGTAGTGTGAAGATTTTGGGTGATGGTGACCAAGGGAGCAGGCATGATCATTGCTCAAACAGTACCACTGGACCCCAAGATAGCATTGGTATCAATTTATGAGGGTGAGACCAGGACATTTGTGTACAAAGAGCTGGAGGCAATTCATTTTGTAGTGGCTAAACTTCTTCTAGCCTGACACTGGAGACCATTCAGTATAAACTTGGTGGGGGAGTGGTAGTACCAGCAAATTTGGAGTCCTACTCTGATGGGGAAACTGACAAGACATTAAAGGCACAGAGAACTCAAACCACACATGAGGACATTGTCTCAAACGAAGACAATGACAGCCACCTGCAACAGATACCCTGTTGTGGAAAGACAAATAGGGATGTGGGCACAGTAAGAGAGCTTAATTTCTTTGTGGACAACATTGTTATGATCTGGTTTTGTTCTCATTGTTATGTTCATCTGAAAAGGCGATAAAACCTTTTTATAAACAAAACAAAACTGTGATAGGTATTGAAAGACAGCCTAACCTGAATGTACATTTCATTCTCTGATAAACAATACCAAAAATGACTAATTTCTTTATGAGTCAACAACAAATGTTCAAGATTACAATTGAAACAGATGAAGAACACGTCGTTTTTAAAGGCACAAGCTATATCTGCATGCATTTTAAAAATATGCCCCCTTAATAATTTGTATTTCATGAACATTACCTGTGAGTTTGATGGGGTGTGTATGTGTGTTTGAATAGTGTTGTAGAATGATTTTGGCCCTGCCCACTCTTTGGCCCCACTTACTTTGATCTTTGGTTCCACCCACCACTGGCATGCCATGCTGGAATGTTGTCTACAAGAGAGAAGATTTCCTATTCCTGTTTTAGGAGTCTACAGTCAACAGTTGATGTAGACTTAATAATCCTTAATAGAACACATAATATGATTGTTTTGATTCACATATATTTTGCATTGACCTCCCCTTGCATTTGTAACCAAACTATTTGCAGAGTCAAATAATCCAATATCCAGATGCCCAACATACAAACCAATGAAATTGAGGGTGGTGGGATTTTATGGTTACCAGTCCATGACCTACCAGGTGCATCATTAGGTTAAAATGTAGCTGTACCAATCCAGATTGGAGGTTGATAGGTGAGGGGTGGTGGACTCAGCAGAAGATAACTATACTTATTGGAGTATCAATAATCAATTTCTTTTTAAACCATTCAAATGCATTTCAACCCCACTCCTCACTGAAATGACTTTGGATGAGAGGGGGCAAATCCAAGATTTGCCTGGTTACCATTTCTTTGAAAAACTGTAAATTTATATTCTAATTCATTTTCCCACCCCAATATTATGTGTTACAGATGTTGCTATATCTAAGAATGTCACGGCTAAATCACCAAAATGCAAAAGTATTGAGATCAGCAGCCTGATACTGGGCATGTGATTGTGACTGGTAAAATTAGTGCTCAAACCACATTTTAAAATTAATTGAAAACATTTTGTGGAATTTAATATACTGCTAAGTGGGGTATGCATGTGGGAAATGAGGTACACACACACAATGGGACTTTCCTCTTCTTGTTTCCCTGAGCCCAACACAGGCCCTAAATTTATTCTGGTTATTCCCTAACTCTCTAGAACAGGTTAGGGGGAGGGGAGAATCTGTGGTAAGGAAAGATGGAAAAGTCCCATTGCACAAGTGGACAACTTGATTGAGTTCAACCCATCGAAAACACCAAATTATTAAATGTGAACACTTAATTTCATCTCAGACTTTGAGTTTCACTGAACTCCTTTGTTTCCAATTAATACATCAGCCCAAAGGGAAATGAAATGGCTACCAGCCATTGAGCTCAATCACCTGTTCAGTTAAGCCCATTGAAACTGATGGGAATCAGCTTAAAATCCATGTATCCTCAGAACATATTGTACCATTTGTCACTGGGCTGATTGCTTCTTGGAAAAGGATTGTAAGAAGTGCAAAGCACAACATGGAAATACCATGCGGGAAATGTGGTGACCACCTTGGTGTGTAATCAGAACAGCTATAACAGTTACTTGGGGAGGGGCCTGGTGGGACTATGTGCTACTCCTGAGCTGGAGAAGCTTTGGTGATCCATCTCTGAAGATCTGAAACAATTCTGATGTGAATGTCACCACCCTGGGTTTGCCTGTGTTAAGGATGAATAGAGATATCTCCCACACCAAGAGTTCTTATACAAGAGCAAGAACAGCTGGCAGCAGCACGAGAGATAAGAGGCTGCGAGCATTTCCTTTGCTCCGCTGTTGGAGAACGTCATTTCACAGACATCACAGAACCTGAAGCAGAAGAAGACTGACATTTTGAATCCTGAGAACAGCAGCAGCAGAGCTGTATATGCTTTGGGGTAGAGATATAAACATGCACATCCTAAACCAAGAAAAGGGATCTGTGTATGGAAAGAGTTTTTGATGCACACTTCTTTCCTAGTCAAGATGGAAAGGGCTGAAACTGAGAGAACAAATCCTACCCCTAATGCTTGATGTATTCACATAGTGATGTCTTCATTGACTGAACGATGTGAATATCAGGGCCAGACATACCATAAGACAACATGAGGCAACCTTCTCAGGCAATGGATGCTGGTGGGGGTGACAGGAGTGGACAGCAATGGCCAGTGGCGTAGCGTGGGGGTGCAGGGGGGGCCCGGCCACACCAGGCGCAACATCTGGGGGTTAGGGTTAGGGGGTGCAAATCCACGGGTTAGGGAGCACAAATTACTTGCCTTGCCCCGGGTGCTAACAACCCACGCTACACCACTGGCAATGGCAGACCCCCTGGATGTTCCTCTCGAGCCGCCTGGTCACTTCCCTCTGTTGGAGAATATAGCTATTTGTGCCGCACCAGCCACTCAGTGCCTCTCAACCTAGCTTGCTGCTCTCAGGCGCACTGTCCAGTCCCCAGTGTTGAAGAAAGAATCAGCTGGTGGTTTAGTTGTCTTCTGCATGCTGAATGCAGGGAGTGCCATCTTGCCCTTTGCCTCAGATAGTAAAATGCCCTGGTGGGTTTTCTTATTGTATTGGCCTTGTCACTATTACTATTACTCTCACCTCAGTTTAGTATACAGCAGGTCACATGAATTAATAATTATTACAGATAGGTAGCCATGTTGGTCTGCCATAGTCAAAACAAAAAATTCCTTCCAGTGTATCTGAAGAAGTGTGCATGCACACAAAAGCTCATACCTAGAACTAACTTAGTTGGTCTTTAAGGTGCTACTGGAAGGAATTTTTTGTTTTAATAATTATTACGAGAGCTTCGGTCTTGTGGCACTTTTTAAAGCATCTGCAATAAGTGAGGTACTAATAATGGAAGGGAAAAGTTATTCTCAACAAAACATACATGCTAATGAATGACACCCCCCCCCAATCATGAAATCAACCACTTCTTAAATAGCTTTACCACCACACTCTGTCCATAGGGACCACACATTACAGTCTTGTCAGTCTTGTCAGTCACAAGGACAACTGATTGAAACAGCTTCTGCATATCAGCTTATAATAATAATAATAATAATTTATTATTTGTACCCCGCCCATCTGGCTGGGTTTCCCCAGCCACTCTGGGCGGCTTCCATAAAAACCAGAAATACACTAAAATATCACAGATTAAAAACTTCCCTGAACAGGGCTGCCTTAAGATGTCTTCTGAATGTCAGGTAGTTATTTATCGCTTTGACATCTGATGGGAGGGCGTTCCACAAGGCGGGTGCTTCTCCACATGACAGGGATAAGATATAGTGCACTTGGAAAACTTCCATGTCACTGGCAAAGATTCCTGCTGATGGAAGCATGGAGATTCTCTGTATCATCTGGATTAGATTCAGAGATGTCCCTCCACAAACTGGAGGTGTATTTTACCCGCAGAAGGGTTTTTTTCTTACTTACTTGAAGATCCTCACAAATGAAAACTGATATCCACAGGTGTGCTTCTGTTTGCACTATCTCTCTTGGGGAAGGTCAAGATGCTTGCTAGCACAGGTTATTGCTCAATCTCTTCCACAACATCATGCAACGTGTTCCGCTAGATCAAGAGTAGTCGGAGGCAGTGTGCTTCTGAACATCAGCTGCTGGAAACCAAAGGAGGAAAGGGTGTTCTTGGGCTCAGGTCTAGCTTGTGGGTTTCCCAAAGGCATCTGGGTGGCCACAGTGACAACAGGATTCTGGACCAGCTGGGCCACTGGCCTGATACAGCAGGCTTTAATGTTCTTATGTAGAGGGAGCCAACATGGAGCCCTTCAAATGTTGTTGAACTCCAACTCCCATCGGCCCTCTCCAGCATGGCCAATGGGCAAGGATTATGGGGCAGCATCATGTTGACTTCCCCTGTGTTAGAATTGCAAGAATCCCTTCCTCTAACTGCTAGTACATCCTCTGAGTGGCAAATTGCACTACACAGTAATCCTCTAAGACCCTCCAACTGCCCTGAAAATACCAAGATCATCACAAAACCCCTTAAGCCATCATGGTTTCTCACTTTTTCCCAAATCCCCATCAGCACAGCATCCCTTCAGCACGACATCAGATCCAAGCATCTCTCTTACCCATTTCTTATATCTATGTTTACTGCTCCCTTTCCTCCACCACCCAAGACTCAATATGATGTCACTTCCTGTTTTTATGGGGGGGGGGAGAGTCTGGGTCACTTCAATGTCCCTAAGAAACTTTTTCACAGTTTGCCCACTCCTCTGTCAGCCAGTCTCCCATAAAGAAAGTGGTGGGTGGGAGAGTGAAGGGGGCAGGGCCTATCCGTGAGGTCACTGCCATAGCTGTGAGGGGGGCTGAGGGGTCATGGGTGTTGAACAGCAGACGCTGTGGTCACTTGGTTCTAGCTTGCTTCGTTCAGCTGCTATATCTACCATGTCCCTGCACCAGCCTCTGAGGAGGAGGCGTGGGGTGGGAGTGGGGGTCACTGATGTCCCTAAGTCCCCTCAGATGTCTGAGGAATATTGGAAGGTATGAACCTGCTGTGTACAGAAGCCACAAGGCAAGAGTTGTTTCACTTTTCCTCCATGAGACTTGCATAGTGTGGAACCTGGTTGCCTTTCCCCCATCTTGTTGTTAATTACTTGGCTACACAAATAATGGTTATCCATTTTTAAGATGCAGGAATATGAAGTGGCATTATCACGTTAGCTAATAGGATTTAACCACTTCAGTGCCAGGCAGTGTTACTTAATAAAATGATCATCAGCGTAGGAGAATAAAGTGGAGCTTCTTAATCTTCAACCCCCAATATCCGACTCTGGTTACCCATGCTTTGCCACTGATTTCCCTCTGTTTCCCTTCCTTCTATATGTTTTAAACAGGAATTCTACGCTGACCCTCTGGGGATTAGTTGATTAATGTTGATTAAAAACATGAGCCTTGGCTGAGCTAAATCACATGCAAATTTAATCCTCAGTAGATAAGGAGGGAAAAAAACCCTCAGAAATAATTTAGTCAGTGTTTAGAAAAGAAATGAAAGTAAATTTCTCAGTGTCAGGGCAAGAAGAGGAAGAAATATTGGAAGAAAGCTTTATGATGACTACTCTAGCAAAGCAGCAGCTTCCATAAAAATGACAGCTTACACCACTCTGTGTGTTTGTGTGTGCTTGGGGGGGGATGTCAGGAGTGCTTTTGTTCAATTTTCTAAATAGCTAAACAGATTAATATGGAGCTGGTGCATTAATCATATTAGCAACAGACATGTATATAGACTGCTGAGGCACCCCTGACTTGTTCCTTATGTGTCATGAATGATTGACGCAGTGACAACCCAGTGCAGCCTTCTGTCACAGCTCATAGCAGATCGCTCTGCCTGACTTCCCTATAGGGATATACAGAACACACACTTAGACTGACAATGGCAATATTTTAAGGCTGGGACACCGATGCATAAACTAGAACAGAAGTATATTTGCAGGACCCATCTCTGCATCTCTCAAGCAACAACTCTAGGAGCAAAGTCTATCATTCACCATGGCAAATGGAGACTGTTTTTGTCCGGAAAAGCCTTCTTATCCTAAGATGGTTTCAGTTGTTCCTCACACAGTGCACAACCCATGAAGAGAGGCAGAAAAATATCTTCCAGTCAGGTTGTGGCAGAGTTGTAGTAGGACTAGCCTCAGGTTCACAAGTTGCCTATGCAATGCTTCTCTTCTTGTGATGGAGAAGGAACACACCCACCCCATACTCCATGTATCCCCATACTCCTCATGTATCTCAAATGTTTATTATTATTATTATTATTATTATTATTATTATTATTATTATTATTATTATTATTACAGTGGTACCTCGGGTTACAGACGCTTCAGGTTACAGACTCTGCTAACCCAGAAATAGTACCTCAGGTTAAGAACTTTGCTTCAGGATGAGAACAGAAATCATGCGGTGGTGGCGTGGTGGCAGCGGGAGGCCCCATTAGCTAAAGTGGTGCTTCAGGTTAAGAACAGTTTCAGGTTAAGAACGGACCTCCAGAGCAAATTAAGTTCTTAACCCAAGGTACCACTGTATTATTATTATTATTATTATTAATAATAATAATAATAATAATAATAATAATAATAATATACTGCCCTATACCCGGGGGTCTCAGGGCAGTTAAAGCTTCAGGTTCTTATGATTCTTCCTAATACCCTCCACCACGGGATATATTGAGACTATTTTAACTGGGGAAAAGATGCTGACATCCCAGCATGACAGAAAGAAACAGCGGGGGGGGGGGCGGATGGATGGGCTTTGAGTACAAAAATGAGCCTTAATTTTGCAAGGCAGAATTCCTATGGGAACACAAATTTGTTAACCTGTTCGCTTAGGACAAGCACTCTGTGTAATTTTAGGGCCTTTCAATCAAGGCTGTCTGAAACACCTGCAAAGGAAAGATAGCAGCCCGGCTAATAGCAACAGCATCTTATTCTCTGCACATACTGTGTATGTTTTGCCTTTCCTTGTATAATGCATTGGTGGAATCAGCAAGCTGATTCTTCTGCAGGCTTTGTCACTCCCCCCCCCCCCACTAAATTTTGACACACACAAATTGCCTGCCAGCATGATGGGGTTGGGTGGAAAGCCTAAAAATCGCAGGGACCCAGGGAGAGAGTTGGTACTGGCCTTAGAAAGGAACAACATGAATTCACTCTTGGCTCGGTTGGTTAGAGCATGGTGCTGATAACACCAAGGTTGCAGGTTCAATCCTGGTATGGGAAAGCTGCATATTCTTGCATTGAGGGTTGGACTAAATGATCCTCAGGCGGTCCCTTCCAACTCTACACTTCCATGTTTCTATGACAGAAAAGAAAGGGATTCACTCAGACAGTGGCCTCAGTGGTCAGAAGATAAATTGCCCAGATAAGTGGAGATGCGCATTGTGGAATCAACAATATATAATCCCCTGCTGACTCCATGTGCTACTCTACAAGTAACACTGGTGTAGAGAGGCTGCGGAGGAGCTGCCATGGTAAGGGTAGGTAGACCTCATGCTTGTTGAATTTGATTTGTTTTTTAAACTAGAACCTTGAGAATCACCATCCTGTCTTGCCAGTTAGCTCAGTTGGTTAGAGCGTGGTGCTGATAATGCCACGGTCACAGGTTCGATCCCTGTATGGATGGATATTTCTGCATTGCATGATCCATGGGGTCCCTTCCAACTCTAGGCTTCTATTATTCAACCAGGTTTTTAAAAGTGACACTTTGAATTAAATAATAAGAATATATAATAATAATAATTTATTACTTATACCCTGTTCCTCTGGCTGGGTTTCCCCAGCCACTCTGGGCGGCTTCCAACAAGAGATTAAAACATCAGTCATTAAAAACTTCCCTAAACAGGGCTGCTTTCAGATGTCTGCTAAACGTCAGATAGTTTTTTTATTTCTTTGACATCTGATGGGAGGGCATTCCACAGGGCGGGCACCAATAATGTTGAGCCCAGGAATTTGTTTTGAGTTTTGAGTACCAGAGCTGAGTGGAGTCCATGGACTTTATACACAAAAACATCAAGCTTTCTTCATTTCAGCAGTATAATTTAGGGTGGAGGGGAGAGGGGAGTTTTATTTCTGCTATTGACTGGGAGACACAAATCCTTGCCAATCTACTGCAAATCACCTCAAGATTTACACATTTTTGTCTACTTGAAGAAGCCATGGTCCGATCTGAAAAATCCAAACATTTAGGTTACAAAACTATAAAAACAAAGAAAAAATAAGTTTGTGAAACAATAATTACCATGTGGTTAGGGTAGATTAACGTGTCAGTGTCCACTTATCCCCAATGTAAATATGACATATCGGCAAAAGTCGGAAATTGAAAGATAACTACGTATAGCATGTGCACGAAAATCGATTTCAGATTTGAAATCAGCATTGAAAGAACATATAAGAACAGTTGAAAAATCTCATGCAACAGAAAATGAAAATGTTCCCCAGTGATCAGTTGATCCAGATCTTCCTTCTAACCAGACTCTGTGTGCCATCATTGCATCTTCTGGGGCAGACTATACATGCCTTGAAAACCTTGGTCCTATTTTTAAACCTTGACAAGCAGGACAGCTGCAGAAGTGGCTAATTCACACCCAACACAGAGGACTTTGTTATTCACAAAGTACCAGCCACCAGGAAAGGGCAATCAGATATATGCCTCTGGGAAGGAGACTTTACAAATGCATAGATGCAGAGCTACTGATGTTTATTTGTGGGGGGGGGGCAGGAATCAATGATGTTTTGTGGTTTAGTTGAGATGGGGGGGGCTGGCCTACTCTCTTGCTAATTGTGTTTTAATTTATTGGGCATGTTCGTACAGAAGGGATTAAAAACTTACACGCCTTCTGAAAATTGGTGTGAAATATTGCACATCATCATTATAAAAAACCCAAGGTCTGTTCATAAATGTAGGCTTTTATACCTCAATATGCAGACTCTTCACGCTGCTGATAACTGGCTTTGAAGCAGCACTTCAGCCTTCAGAGATGTCAAGGGCACATCTCAAACTGCCCATAGCTGGCTTGTGCTCTGATCTATCTCGTCCTGTGAAGTCTTAACAGAGGGGTTTATTTAGGAAACCTGAATAAAGAAATAATGTCATTGGCAATTAGGAGAAGCAGATTAGCTTTCCATGAATGAATTTTGGACCACAGCAACATTTCACATCTTTTATAAGCTAGTAACTCAATTCCCCAGTCAATGTAAGCGAGTGAAGCTTTGCCTGGAGTGCAAATAAATAGACAAAACCACTTTTTTCAGTCTTAAACATGGGGCAATTTGCTTTACCTCTGTAAATATCCTTCTGCTTTGTGTTGTTATTTATATATCTTTTCCTCTGCTCTTTTGTATTTAAAGTGGTCTTTTTTGGTCCTACAGTTGCATTTTCTTTGCTTCATTTTATTCTATCTTTAACTTGTTTTTATCTTGTAAACCACCCAGAGAACTTCCATGACAGAGTGTCCTATGAACAGTACAAATAGATAAATAATATCCCTTGAAGCACCCATGTTATATCTACATTTCCCTATTTCTGATACACATTTACCTGCAGTACAGTGAACAGGGATCTGTCATCATTTTTGCCCTTGGAGTCTAGCAAGCAAAGAACTAGATTACCGTATTTTTCGCTCTATAAGACGCACCAGACCACAAGATGCACCTAGTTTTTGGAGGAGGAAAACAAGAAAATAAATATTCTGAATCTCAGAAGCCAGAACAGCAAGAGGGATCGCTGCACAGTGAAAGCAGCAATCCCTCTTGCTGTTCTGGCTTCTGTGATAGCTGCGCAGCCTGCATTCGCTCCATAAGATGCACACACATTTCCCCTTACTTTTTAGGAGGGAAAAAGTGAGTCTTATAGAGCAAAAAATATGGTAGTTAACTAAAACCACAGCACAGTTCAGCAAGATTTCAATAGCTGGCCAGACTTTGGAACTCAAACCAAAACTGCATCCAGCGAGTAGCTAAATGCAAATATATACAAACAGTATATTTCCCCCCACATTTTTCTCTAATCTTGCTAGAGTGATTTCCAAAATTGAGCCTGTGTTTTCATTGTGGGGTTTTTTTGTGTTTTGGTTTGTTTTGTTTTGGCAGTCACTTCAAATCCCTCTTTAACAGTGCTACCTCCCAAATTATTGTCCATGTGTTTTCCACTCGGTGGCAAAGTCTGAGAAAGATGCACATTAATTCATAATTAAATAACACAGCTAGCCTTTTAACAGGCAAACTGAACAGTCGGTGTAAGCAATCATTGCATTTGTATATTGTCCTGGAAGCTGCACCTAACACAAAATGCAGTGGCTCAACTGTGTCTTTATTTTCTTTTCTTCTTTTTTGGAGCAATGTCACAGCACTCCTGAAAGAATTGCACTGGCTGCCAATTAGCTAGCTAAGATTAAGGACCTGGTGCAGAAAGCTCTATATTACTGTAAATGGCTATTGTGTTGTTTAATTATGTTGTCCTTGTATTCCAAACTCTCTATGCTGTTTTTAATTATCATAATCATGATGTACTGTCGGTAATTCCATTAGACTGAACTTAGTTTATTCATATGACCAATGTGACATGTGTGTGTCCAAAAAAGAATCTAAAACCAAAACACGCTTATGACAAAAACAACTAAAGCTTCTTATACCTTGTCTGCTCATCTGTCGCTTGTTGGTTGCATTTCTATTACACTTTATAAGTTCTCAAAACACCTTGCAGCAATACCTCATACAGTCTGGTACCTTTTAATTAATTTTTCATTAGCAGATTTAACAATGGTGAAAAGAAAATAAAAAAGCAAAGGAGAGGGAATAAATAAATAATGTCAACAACTCAAATTAAGGATACCAGAACTTTCATCTTAAATTAAACATGTAAGTTGATACAAGCCACCCAGATGTCCACATCGGTATCCACCTGAGATTGACATTTATAGGAAATACGGTATGTTCTAATGTGTGGGACGCGGGTGGTGATGTGGGTTAAACCACAGAGCTTAGGACTTACTTATCAGAAGGTCGGCAGTTCGAATCCCCACGATGGGGTGAGCTCCCATTGCTCGGTCCCTGCTCCTGCCCATCTAGGAGTTTGAAAGCCTGTCAAAGTGCAAGTAGATAAATAGGTACCGCTCCAGCGGGAAGGTAAACGGCGTTTCCGTGCGCTGCTCTGGTTTGCCAGAAGCGGTTTAGTCATGCTGGCCACATGACCCGGAAGCTGAACGCCTGCTCCCTCTGCCAATAAAGCAAGATGAGCGCCGCAACCCCAGAGTCGGCCATGACTGGACTTAATGGTCAGGGGTCCCCTTTACCCTTTACCTATGTTCTAATGTAGCAAGGACATTGAGGTCCTCAGACCATTGCGTAACAGACAGTGCAGTGCTTATCTTTCCATGCTCAAAGTTGGGGTTGCCATATGTCTAGGAAAACCCGGACATGTCCTCTTTTGGGGGACAACATGCCCATCTGGGCAGATTTTTACATTTTAATGGAAATTTCTGGGTCTTTTGGGCTGAGGCTATCAGGAAAAGAGGTGCGTCAGCAGCCCTGTGCAGCCGCACACCCCTTTCCCCAGATCTGACTGGCAGTGGCTCAGGCTGTCCTCTTTTTTGCTCCTTAAGATATGGTAACCCTATCAAAGTACAAGTCTGTTAGGGAGCCCAAGGGCTTGTAAAAACCACCTTAGTCCACTACTAGCTTCAACTGTTCTCTTTGATGGCACCAGTAGGGAGGAGGCAAATACTGAACTAGGAATGGACATGGAGTGCAGAATGAACTCACAAAAACCCATACAGTACTTGTTGACAGATCTTGAAAGTAAGGGTGAAATCTACATGTCTTGGCACCCCAATTTTTGGCAAATCATCTCCCACTATTGCAGTCTTGAACCTGGCCTGCAAAACCCAGGCCAGAGCTCTTGTTGGTTCAGATGGTGCCAGAAAGTCTAGGAGTTAAAACCAACCCTTGCCCATAGAAGCTATTGCCTCTCCTGTCATCCCACCCAATCAGAGCCAGGAGAATCTCAAGCTGTACACCAAACATCTTTAATATCCCAAGAATCAAGAGTTCAAAGTACCATTCTCTGTCTCTGAGGTCTCAAGCAGAAAATCAAATTATACAGTAGCAGGTTAGATCAAGAAGGCCAAGGTACTGGTTCAGTACTGAGGCTTAATCCAAGGAAACATCAGAATGGAAACAGAGGTTTTATTAACAAAGTAGCAGCATAGAATGGAACCTGTTTACCAGTAGGCGAACAGAACAGGAAAATATGGTTAAGGATACAAGCTAACCCAGTCTAATACATTGTTAACCATTAAAGACCTGACAAAAGGTACCAGTGAGGAAGGTATGGAACAAAAAGCGAATACGGGTATCTTTGTGGCTTAGCAACCAGCATGGGTCTTCAACAACTAGTCATCTAGACTGTAACTTTCCAGAACTGAGAGTCTCTGAGTGTACATGTGACTACAAAGCTGTGGAATTTTCCCAACTAGCTAACTGGCCATCTTCAGCCAAGACAAAACAACACACAGGTGCAAGCCATGGAGAGCACTTGGCAATTAGCCAAGCAAGAAACAGCTTCCTCATGAGTTCAGCTCTTTACCCAGAAGTCTAAGCTCCCATTAGAGCCTTCCTTGGAGGGCAAGGCCTAGCAGAAGAACTAGGCCTCTTGACAACTGCCTTCTCAAAAGCCAACACCACAGGTAAGGGGGCTTGATTCCATCTTTGCACCTCCTAGTTTACAGAGGACAGTCCTCTTTTCCATGGGCTGTCTAGACCAAGTCTGATTTAATGATAAAAGACCATTAGGAAGGGAGAGCAGGATGGGCGTTGAGCTTGTCTACTTGCAGTTAGCAACTGGAAAGCAAGACAGAGTAGGCAGGCAAGCAGGTCTCTTTCCCCCACTATAATGAGATGCATTCTATTTTTATTTAAATTGCCATGATTATTTCTCAATGTGCATTTAAATTAGCATCTACAAATTTTGAACAAACCTCAGGCCTCTTATGCATGTGTGATGCGTTTCTGCTGCAGCAGCAATATGTCCACCAACCTCTGCAATTTGAGCACTGATGGTGCAGGCCTGATTATCGCAAAATGAAGGTTCTGCAGAGATATTTTAAATGCAGGGATATCCAGAACATTTGATTTACTGGGCCATTTTATGCATGTCTTGGTAGAAGTCTCCTTGAGTTCAATGGCACTTATTCCCACTAAAGCACACCTAAGACTGCAGTCTCAGCCCATCATTTTGGGTCTCTTATTCAAAGAATTTACCATGAATGGCTTATGCATGCAGTTTGCTCTCTGGTCCGTCTCCTCCCTTCCCTTGCATTCATTATGAAACAGATGGGGGGGGGAATGTTACCATATCTAGGCACGTAACTCCTATCGACTCCCCCCCCCCCCATTTTCAGTTTCTGAGCGATAGCAGGTAAATAAGAAAATTGTATAAAACTGCATCGTTTTCGGAGAGTTGTTTTTGTTTTTTGCTGCGTGGTCCTCAGGTGGCCAACTCAGCAACTAATCACCATTCAAGCTTCTGGTGTGTCGCCTGCTGTGTAAGAAGAATTCAGCGGACGTGAGATTCATTCATTGATTCATTCATTCATTCATTGAAGCCGGGGTGGGGGGGAGCGGATCTTAAAGGGAGAGGAGGCGAGAAGGCGAAGCTGGGGAAATACCGGCAGAGCGAATAAATACATTTAAGCGAAGGTGCCGGGCGAGGAAAAAAAGACCATTTGGTGAAGGCAGTTAAAAGTAGGCTCCATTGACAACTGCGCGCAGGGAAGAGTTAACCGCACCCTCCTGGTTAAGTTTACATGTAAATAGAGAGCAGCTGCTCCGCTCCGGCTCCGGCTGGCCCACTCGTGCCTTTGATTGGCTGCCAATGACATCACTCCCTCCGCTGCTTCTGACACAGGACCCGAAGCAGCGGCGGGCGAGCCATCCCTTAAGAGTTGAGTGGCTCCTCCCCCTTGCCCACCCGCCGCCAATCCCGGGCATCCCCGCGAGGGGGGGCTCGAGCAGCTCCTCCCGGAGAGCCCCTATTGGGGGAGCGCGCTGTCTATCCCTCCCCCGACCACGCCCTTTTCGAACCTTACATTTACTGTGTAGCAAAAGAGAAAGTAAGTATGTTGCTGGTGGAGATCAATGAAGCCGAGTGAACGGGGGCTTAATGCGTAAATCAATAGCCACAGACGAGCGCCGGGTGCTGGAGGGAAATATTTCTTTATGAAGTAAGTGGGAGACTTGGGTTCCTTACGGAGAGGAGCGGTTGTGGTGCGTAGGTCGACCGCGTAGCGTCTCCTAGAATAAATCTGCCCTATCTTGGGGAAGTGAGAGAGATGCCTGTTTGGAAACAAACTGGGAAATGCGAAAAAATGTTGGGGAGCAATGGGAAATAAGGTACTAGCACTGTTATCCGTCCCCGCGCCGGTCTGCGCTTGGAGCCCGCCGACTTGCGTGCGTTTCACCGACTGGATTGTCAGAAACGGAGGCTTTTCTCGTCCGGGATTGCTGCAGTATCTAGGGGGGTAGGGGGGGATCGGAGTGCAGAAGAGGCTCTCCGGAGCAGCATCTCTTTTAGCGCTTCTCTTCCTCCCCCCTCCTTTTTACGCCTGTTCTGTAAAACGCCTCCCCCCTCCGTGAGGTCCTGAACCAGCTCCGGATCGGTGAGCGTGAAAAGGTGCCTCATTTTGGCTGGGCTCTTTTAACTCCCAAGTCTGACTTCATGGCTTGGCTGGAAATATATTACCTCTGCTGCAGGGATGCAGAGCTCCCCAAATATCTTTGCCATCCTAAGGCAAACAGGGTTCCCTTAGCCGGTCTCCAAATACTTTATTAGTTTTTTGTTTTTTGTTTTTTTAAAAATCCAAACATTAAAAAACCAAACTCAAACATAACGTTACTGGTCTCGCACGTGATTTGGTTACTAAACTAACCCCTTGTTTTCTCTTTTTGTAAAAAAGAAAAAGGGTACTATTTCCCTTCTCCCGATCTTTGCTTCTCTTATTTCTCAGGAATGCATGGTGTTGTGTTGTTTTTCTCCGTACATTTATTTGTTGCTCTTCACAAATAGAAGGTGGGGAAAGGAAACTTGTTTTCTGTATTTTACATTTCCTCTCCCTTTATTTAATTCATGTTTTCTGACTCCCCATAGTTGATAACTGGTATTTCCTCTGGTCACAATTTAAACCCATTCTGCAAATACTTCTCTCTCTCTCTCTCCATTCCTCCTCAGGAGGAGATAGATGGGTTTTTATGTTTTCTGGTTTCCTATCCTAGGATAGTGACCCATCCTAATGAAAAGTGTGTGTATTGGGGTTTTGAGGGGGTGGGACATAGATTATAGAGACAGAAAGTAGAATGTAGGGAAGGGAATTCACGTTTTTAAAAAGTATTCTTGAATTGGATTAAATTGTGTAGGTTGTTCTTCTTTGACTGGAGGCACCACACGTTTCCACATGACTGTCCTTAATTTTGTGTCATCCTGTGCTTCTTCCAGTTTAAGCAAGCTTAGTAAAAAAAAACCCATCCATTTTTGATCCAAATGGGAGTTCTTGATAAGTATGCTTACGCTTTCAGCCTTAAAAGATACTGAGAGGGTGATGTAATAACTTTTTTTAAAAAAGTGAGTGTCATTTGACTGACCTCAATTGGACTCTGCCAAATGTCAACGTAATTGGTCATTAAATGAATGCTATAAAACCAATATATATTATGAACTTGCTTGGGGGTGGGAGTTGCAGGGAACTCTGATTTTAGGACAGTGGATCATCTCAGTCTGTCCCTCTTTGTGTTATGGTAGTGATAACTAAGGTATAAGAGCAGGAAGGTTGGGACCTGAATTCTTTGATATTCCAGGCCTGTCATTTTATGAGGAGTGTGCTAGTATCTGAATAAATGGCAGTTCCAGAATAGCAGTTCTGCTCATAAGGGATGCATGGCAGCCTCTGTTTCTTATCTTTCATTTCTTTTCAGTATGTTTTCAGATTACTGCCGAACTTCTCTCTCCCCCCCCCCCCTTTTGGTGGATTTTTACAGGAAGCCAAAAGTATTGAAAACTGTGTGCTAGGAGGGAGTTAGAACATCACCTCAGGCCAGATTTGGCTGCCCTGCATTATTAATAATTGTTAACATCACACTGGTCGCTTCTGTCTATTTTTAATTTGCAGAAGGGAGGATAAAGTAAGGACAGGTCCTTTTCCACAATGAGCTTCCTTCCCTTGGAGCAAGAAAGCCTTGGGTACATGATGGCAGCTGCTCTGCAAATACCTTTTGGTGTTTGGCCTATGTAATGTGGACTATTTAGGTTAGTCTTCATCAGGCCTGAATATTCTCAAAATATAGATAAAACATCAACATTTTGCACCAAGTTAACCTAATTTCTGCAGTAGCAGAAGAAAATGATTCAATATGCATATCAATTAAAATTTGCATAAATTATGCCAATTAAGATTTGCACAATCTCCCATTTTTTCCATTATTTATTATATCATCTTTTACCACTTTTCCAAATCCTGCCCTCCCTACAGGGTGCAGAAGCCCTCTACTCTCTGGGAGGCTTATTTAGCAACATCTCTGCTTTTTTTTAACTGACCACTTATAGCCCTTAATATATATTTTTAGCAATCATAAGGACTGTAAAATAGCTTTTTAATGTAAGTGCAGGCTGAGATGCTGAAGCTGAATTCTGTTAGTGACCAGCAAGCATTTATTGTGCACCCCCACAACTGCAGCAGACTCACAATCCTGGGTTGGAGGCAGCCAATGTGTGGCAGTTTCTGCCCTGACATAAAGGTTGGGATGGATAATTTCCCAACTTCTTACTGTTTTATGATTCCATGTTTGGTGGCTGTGTGCCTTTTAGAATGGCTCTCCCCTTGTTCTATGAAAAACAAGGCATTTGATCAACAATATTTAGAGCATTGCTATCCAGGAATAATGATGGAACTCTTGTGTGTTGCGAGATACTTTATTATTGTTATTTTATTTCCCTCCCCCTTTTAACAGAGAGCTTGAGTTCCTTTTGACTTGCCATTCTCAGCTTCCTCATGCCTCCATCTCCACTAGACGACAGGGTAGTAGTGGCACTCTCCAGGCCCGTCCGACCTCAGGATCTCAACCTTTGCTTAGATTCCAGCTATCTGGATTCTGCCTCTTCTGCCAGCGAGAGCCACGTGAGTCTCCTCAGCACAGCTGTTGTGTCCCTCAAGGCTGCGAATCTGACGTATATGCCCTCATCCAACGGCTCTGCTCGCTCCTTGAGTTGTGGATGCAGCAGTGCCAGTTGCTGCACTGTGGCAACGTACGACAAAGACAATCAGGCCCAGACTCAAGCCAGCACCAGCAGCACTTCTGCCAACGTAGGAACCTCGACCACGTGCCCTGCTAACCAAATGGTCAACAACAATGAGAACTCTGGCCCGTTGAGTCCCTCCAGCGGCGTGGGGAGCCCGGTCTCGGGCCCAACCAAGCAGTTGCCTAGTGTCAAAATCATCTATCCCAATGAACTGGCAAAGAAGATGACCAAATGCAGCAAGAGCCACCAAGGGCCGGTCATCATCGATTGCCGGCCCTTCATGGAATACAACAAGAGCCACATCCAAGGAGCTGTCCACATCAATTGCTCTGACAAGATCAGCCGGCGAAGGCTTCAGCAGGGCAAGATTACCGTCTTGGACTTGATCTCTTGCCGCGAAGGCAAGGACTCCTTCAAGAGGATCTTTTCCAAAGAAATAGTTGTTTATGACGAGAATACCAATGAGCCAAGCAGAGTCATACCTTCGCAGCCATTGCACATAGTGCTGGAGTCTCTCAAGCGAGAAGGGAAGGAGCCACTGGTACTCAAAGGTATTTATGACGCATATTCTGCTGCCTTTTCTAGGGATGCAGCGATTTGCCGGGCCACTGGGAAGGCAAAGCTCTGCATGTTCTTGTGGAGATAGTTCATGATCTCTTGATGCAGGAGGACTTGAAAAAGGAAGGATGTGGTCTTGGTACCTTTTTCCATTTCTTAATATGTTTGTGAGGTTAAGGTAAATCCAAAGGCTAGTGGACGGAGTGCCTTTCCTTGGGATTAATGCTCACAATGTGGTATGCAAACTTCTAGGTTTTGCGGGATTCATCCTGGGCTTGATATTTTTCTTAATAGAGATTGGAGAGGCATTTGGTTAAGCCTGTTGTATATTTTCTTTCAGTCTTAATGGTGGTAACTGTTAGAACCATGCCTTCTTCAAAAGCTGGTGGGTTATGTGGAGGCACATTATCCTACAGAAACAAATGAGGACATCCTTTTTGAAATGAGAAAAAACCTAAAGAATCAGCAACTGTCCTTGGCACTTAAACTCTCAGGTCCCTTGCAAAAATAAACCACGATAGGTTTCATGTTAGCAAAGCTGGAGATGAATGTTGGGAAATGTTCTAGGTCCAAAATAATTAGAAGGCAAATTAGGTAGCATCAGCGAATCTAGGGGCAGGACTAGAGCTTGACCTTGAGGAGAACTACACTGAAGACTGATGAGTCTCTTGTGAGCCGCTTCACAGCATGAGCTCAAAGAGGAAGAAGAGCAAGTGACTGAAACTTCCTGCTTCCTTGTTTCCTTTTGAACATGGAAGTGGAAAGCTCTGAAAGCTATGGGGCCCAGGTAGCTTATGGAGATAATGGGTCTTGAAGCTAGTAAGATGAGTTCTGCTCCCTGTGCTGTGGAGGTGGTGCAAGTCAAGTACAGTTCTCTCTTTTGTTTGCCATTTCTAGTAACACATGAAATAGTCAGAGTGACTTTGAAATGGAATGATGGAATAGAGTTCCTAAAAGGTAATATAGTTGAGATGGCCCTCTTATGGAAATGGTTATTGATCTTATTGGCCCAGCAACCTGAACACATTTACAGTACATGGCTATGAAGCTTCATTAATGCAATGGAATTGTGAGTGTGTGTTTAGGATTGCCTGTTTGTGGGCTTAGCTTTGTGTTGGACAACACTGGTAACTACTGCAGAAACTGTTACCAGTAATTAAAGTAATTGTGTGCCTTTTGTTGTTGTTCATGTATTAACTAGAACTAATTAGCACCCATGTTTTACTTTAGTGAGCCATGAAGGCTAGCTATGACTTTGCGTGTGCATACAGCAACCGAGAACTGCATTAATTTATTGACAGAATATGGTTTTAGACAAATGTCATGCAATAAAACAAGGTCATTGTGATTGAGAAACTTAACCACTAGAATGTCATTTGCAGGAATAGGTGATCATAGATCCAGTGGCTAGAGTTATGGTCACTAGTGTGGCACTTGTGGGAGCAACAGTGCCTTTGAGGACATCGCCTGTTGCCTCTGAAGCCTCTGAGCCCCTCCTCGCTGACCCCTTTGTAATGAGTTGGTGAGGGCAGGGCACCTTTTTCTTTCCTTTGAAAAGTGCATAGAACTGAAGGAGGAAGTTTAAAGAAGAAATGTTCTCTACTTCCTCTTTCAGATCAATATGCTTCTCAAAACTCAGATTGTTACATGAGGGGCTGAAAAGAAAGTATAGTGAGTAAGAGGGTAGACAGGATAGCGGGAAGAAGAGGGTGCCACAAGATTTGGAAGACAGACTGGAGACAGAAAGAAGGTTGTGGTGGGGCCCATACACACATACCACCACATGGATCCTCATGAAATTGCATCATTTGTAAAGGGTTCCTCCCTGCATCAGATCATATCTGTCTTTTGACTGAAGTACTGCCATGTTTATTTTTATGTCTGTTTTAAATGATCTTATCTATTACACATTTTTTAATTATGTACACCATACAGACTTTGGTAATTAAGCAGTATATAAGTAGCCTAAATAAATGATGTGAAAACATGGGTTTGAGGCACAGATGGTATGATGCTCATAATTTTGCAAAGGTTCCCCTGAAAGCTAGAGCCAAATCATAGGTCACATCTGTGTCCACAGATGTGTTCTGTGATTTGGTGGTTTTGTTGTCATCCTGTGTACAAATCATGATCTGTGCCTTGTGTCAATGTATTTGTGGTGCTGGCAAGCACCTAAGCAAATTTTTGTACAGAGCAGTCTACCAGTGTAAGCTTTAATTTGGTGATGTTTAGGAGGACCTGCCACAAATTCATGCAAATTCTGTAAAATCCATTTTAATTCTACTGGATCCAGCCTTTACCCAGACTCCACGGGAAAAGCAAATAATCTAGGTGTGTGTGTTGGCTTTCTCTCTTTTTGTCAGGGTGGTGGGTGTGATCCATGGAAAGGGGGGAGGGAGAATCAACCAGAGGGGGTAGTTTCCATATCACACCTCTCAAAATTCCAGAATATGTCCACAAACCCCGAAAAGGTTGGCAACTGCTGGACTAGATAACCAATAAACTAGAGGCTGAAAATCTGATTCGCCCGATGGTCTCAGCATTCTTTAGGGAGAAGCCAGAGTTTCTTAGCAGAGCCCATGTTGGCACTAGGGAGGTCCCAGATCCAACCACTAGCATCTCTCTTTAAAGCAGGGTTGGGGAACATGTGGTCCTGCAGATGTTGTGGGCTACAACATGCACCAACCCTGACTGCTGCACATGCTGTCTGGGGCTGATGGGAGTTGGAGTTATAATCCTTGAGAGAACCAATGAATTGTGAGCACAGTATTGGAATAGGAAGACTCTGGTTTAAATTCCCACTCAGTAATGATGCTTACAGGGTGACCTTGGGCCAGTCACTATCTTAGGATCTGACTCATCTCACTCAGAACCATGTATGGTGCATTGACTTCATAGCAGAAAAGTTGGGATTTGAATATAATAATTTATTTTAATTCATTAATGGGGAGAAAAAGTAATAGGTCCTTTAATGAAAATCACAATCTCCAGTATGAAGGCCCACCTCTAGAACTAGGCAATCACAAAGGTAGGGGGCGTGGCATCATTTCCCCTGTAATGTGAGCGCTGCATCACACACTGAGGAAGAACTTTACTTGGTGGTAAAGTGCATGATTTGCTTGCAAAAGGTCTGGCATCCAATCCCTGGCATTTCCAGGTAGGCCTTGGGAAGACCTTGGCCTGAGATCTTGGAGAGATGCAACCAGGCAGAGCAGACAATATTCAGCTAGATGGACCAGTTTTCAATTACTTGCCCTGCCCTGCCTTCTGGAGGAATATGCGTAGGCTCAGCATAAGTAGGCAGGGGTGCAGGGAAGAACTGGAGAGGTGTCTTTGTTACAGATGAAGCCTGACTGTTGCATTCACTGAAAAGAAGTGGGATGGCGTTCGGCACCACTTTAAGCGCTAATAAATGGGTGGTGATAAACAGGTGCTTAACAGACAGCTTAATCTCTTGGAGGACATGGTTGCACTTACTGTTAAGTTGTGGTTTGTGTTTGCACACAATATAGTCTAACAGCCAGCAGCAAACTTTGCAAGTAACACCACTCTCCTTTTGTTCTGAAGACCTGCCAAATTAAGTCCACCACACAGATATTTAAAATAATATAATAATGATTTTTTTATTTATACCCAGCCCATCTGGCTGGGTTTCCCTAGCCACTCTGGGCAGCTTAAAGCACATAAAAAATGAAAAATGTTAGACATTTAAAACTTCCCAATACAGGGTTGCCTACAGATGCCTTCTAAAAGTCAGATCATTGTTTATTTCCTTGACATCGGAAGGGAGGGCGTTCCACAGGGTAGGCACCACTGTGAGAAGGCCCTCTACCTGGTTTCCTGTAACCTCGCTTCTCGCAGTGAAGGAGCCACCAGAAGGCCCTCGGAGCTGGACCTCCATGTCTGGGCTGAACTATGTCCCCATCATTTCCACCTTGAGTTCCATGACAGAAGAAAGGTGGGGTATAAATGTACTAAACAGATAAACAACATGAAGAAGGTATATGTGGAATGTAAATTGTAGTGATAATTGCTGAAACTTATATTAACACCCCATTTGGGCCTCCTGCCCTCGTACAGACTCATGAAATCCTTTGTATCACCTAAGGAAATTCTACTCAAAGTGGTGACCTGTTTTTAGGCTATGCTTCTGTTATAATGATATATTGTTGGGTGTTTTAGACTCTATGCCACTTAGAGGTTTCTGAAGCATTAAGTGGTGCATGAATGTTTTTAAATGGTTAGTTACTGTATTTGTGTATAAAACCAACATGTGAAGAGTAACATGTGACTGAGTAGCCGCACCCTCGAGTAGCTCCTCCTCCTGGTGTCCATACATACAGTGTGACTGTCTTCAGTGACACGGCTTTGCATCCATATTCCATATGCACAAAGACTTCTATGCACTTCATCTGGAACATGGAGCCACCGGCAGGATGGGCTCCTTTGCACAGGTAGACATCTGGATTGAAGCTACTTGGGATGGTCCCGTTTAGATATGTTTTAGATGTGAATATCATCTGAGTAGCACAATAATAACAGTTTATTGTCCTATGTGCACCTTTAGAATCACTAAGACTATCTATTGAGAACAGAGATTATAGAGAAATAATCCATCTGAAATTACCGTCTCTGCTAGCAATCTTGAGACTATAGGAATTGTGAAAGGACACACACAGAGACACAAATTCAAAAATCCATGACTTAGTGCACTGCTGGAATTCTGCCTTAACTATGAGAAAATTGGGATCCAATAGAACAGTGAATATGTGTGGCTGAAATATGACAGGTAGTCCTTAGGAATGAATCCCCAGAATTTCAAAGGCTTAGGTTGCCTCTTAGTCCTGGATTGCATCATTTGGGAGGGAAAAGAATCCTCACAATGTCACCCAGCAAACGCTGTTCTGGCCCTGCTCTGAAGCTGGGAGTTTTAAAATTAGCCAAAAGCACTTAGCCGCTTGATCTAAAGAAGCTTTAGAAGAAAAGATTAATTTTTTCCTCCCCTTCTGCCAGCTAGGAAAAATTGTGGGTAGAGATCAAGGGATTAATGCTGCAGGTTGTTTTTTTTTTTTTTTTTTTTTTTTTACTTAACGGTGGCCAGAAAAAAGAGTGAGCAGGAAAGGGAGCGATGGCCACATCTCCATATGTTCTTTTTACAGCAGCAGTGCTTAAAGGCGAGGACAACAAACGAAAAGCCCCTTTCTCATCCCTGCCTTGTTTGGAAGTGTGATCTGGACCGAGGAGACATAATAAGGCTCTGCTTCAGCATCTGTGCTTGCAGTGTGGCCAGAGAGGTGTTTGTTATTCAATTTCACTTGTCGGATGGAATTTTTTCCATCATGCTTCAGTAGCTCTTAATGTCCTGCATGTGATGCAATTTTTGTTTTTAGAGTTTGAACTAAAACTGAAGCTGGGCTCTAAAGCCCCTCTTGCTTTTAATGTTGAGTGAGGCTCTTGCCTTGACTGCGATCCAGTCATAATTTATGGCTGGCCCATCTGATCTTCCCAGTTTATGTTTGTAAACATTGGTTGCTAACTGCCCCATCCAAGTTTGTCCCCCCCCCCGCCCCCCGCTCCCCACATCCACTGATCCAGTGCCATGTTCTCCATGTTTGGTGCTGCCTGTCAAGCAGGCAGCTCTCTGTTGCCATTTCAGTGGTACAGTGTCACACAGAGGAGAAACTGATCAGAGGGCCCTGGCCCCTAGGGATTAAATTACAGGCTTCATTTACAGCTCTGGCTGGTGACCTCGATCAAATATATATTCCTGTTCTAGACGTCTAGTGCCTTTTTTTTGCTGGTGCTCTGTGATATGCAGAGATGTGACAATTCCAATAGAAGGCCAGGCTGCCCTTTTGTTAAAATACAGTTGAAATGTGTCCACTGGAATATAGATTTGAAAACACCGGTTCGGTTTCATTACATTTCTAGCTGGTTCTCCCTGTGTCTCTCTGTATGGCGTGTGCTGGCTGATGGGAATTGTATTCCTAGCAATATGCATAGGGCCACTAGATTAGCTACTCTTTCTCTAAGGATCGCAGGTTAGCCAATTCTCTCCCGCGATATGATGATCTAGGTTAGTCTTTGAGGTAGTGGTTGCCTCCTAGAGAGTCCATAACTGAGCAGGGGTTTGAACCTGGAGCTCCTCATTTTAAATATGAACTGGAGCCTTGGTCCCATGCTTTATACAGCGAGACTTTCTAACAGGGTTTTGAAGGAGAAAAAATACATTAAAGTACTCTGCAAAATTAACAGCTTGTGCATGCGTTATAATGAGTAGATATGAAGTGGCCCTGATTCAAGGGAGTTGTGCTTATGCAAGGGACTTGTGCCTGCAGAGGAGATGATTTTGTTGCTAAAGCTGAGAACCACTGTTTACCCATCACTTCTGCTGGGTGAAATGCAGCACTGAAAAGGGCTAATAGGCATCTGCTTTGTTGTTGTATTTGTTGTTGTATTTATTTATTACCTTCATGATCGTATGGTGGGTTACAATAATTTAAAATTCAGAATTTAAAAAAACCAGTTAAAACAATGAACAGCGTGGGTCTTCCTGAAACGCATATCTCACACGTGTCAAAGGCCCAGAATAAAGGGCCATATCTTCATCATCATTCACTGAAAGCCACTTACAGTAATGAGGAAGCCAGACACACCTCTATGGGGAGGGAATTCCACAACTCAGGGACTGCCATAGAGAATGCCACCTCCCACCCCAAACTTCGGAGGGAGAAAGAACTATCAAGAGGACCCCCTCTGCTGATCTTAATGCCAGAGGGACCGTAGGGGAAGAAGGGATATTTCAGATATTTGGGACCGAAGTCATTTAGGGCTTTGAAAACCTACACAAGCACTTTGAATTGGGCCTAGAAATGAACCAGCAGCCAACTTTAGAAGAGGGAATAAGAGAGTTCTAAAGGCAACTCCAGCCAGTAGTCTGGCCACTGCATTTTGGACCAGGTGATGTTTCTGAGTTGTCTTCAAGGGCAGCCCTACACTGCAATAATCCAATCTGGAAGTTAGCAGAGCATGGAGCATCATGACCATGTGTTCCTTGCAGCTGGGCTGCAGTACTTAAGAGTTAAGTGACGTGTTGACCAGTAGGCCACTGCAAGCACCATGAATGGCTCACAGCTGCTGCTTAAAACAGAAATAACAAATTTGTCTTGAGGCTGAACTTTTCTCAACATAGTGCCTTCCAGTTGCTGTTGGTCTCCAACTTCATCAGCCCCGGCCAACATGGTCTGTGATCAAGGATGATGGAAGTTGTAGTCCAAAATATCTGTAGGGCACCTGGTGGGCAAAGCTGCTATACTACAATACAATGGCAGTGACCTTGGGACAGATGTTATATATGGACATACTCTTTCCTATCAAATGGATAATTTATGCTGATATTTTCAGGTGAGCCCTCTCTCCCTCCTCCATTGCACCGTGTTCTGAAATTCTTCATTGTCACGCCTGACACTTATCCTTTCTCTCTTGCTCCAAAGGCGTTTGGAACGTTCCTGAGACGTTCGCCATGGAATGTTTTGTTTGAATCCATGGTTAGTTTTTGTTTCCGACTTGTAAATCACAAGCTTTGATAGAGAGTGACCCCTTCATAACAGAAGAGTGAATGGTGGTTGAGAATCCCAAGCTAGCCTGCTGCAATTTTGGGCGGTCTCAGCTGTGCTCCATGCCGTTCCTCCTGCATTTGGCTTCTAAGTTTGATGTGTGCAGTCTTCCTCCTCGGTCCCTTTAAGAAGATACCTATCATGTGACTCTTCTAACCAAAAAGCCGTTTCTCGAGCGGATTCCTTTCTTTGAACATCATGTTTTTCTTCCTGCAGCTCCTGATACAGAACTGAGACAGCCTATGGTGCGATATTTGCAAAATGACAACTCTCTTTGAGCAAAGCTTTGCTTTCTTAGCAATTTTTGGAAGGGTTGTCATCCCCAAAGACGAGTAGATGACTCACACTTGGTGTTACTGGGGTGGCTTAGTGAGATTGTGCTACAGAGATCATGTTCTACAAACTTTCAGAGCTGTATTGGCCTAAAATCAGTTGCTCCTTTAGTCCAATGCAGATGTAATATTTGCTAATCTCTTACCACGGTTAAGGGACTGGTGCACTCCTCTCTCGATGACAAAACTTGCTGCTCTTCATTTGTCAGCCTTAACTGTGGTTAGTGTTTAACATTTGCATGAGTGCTAATCTGTGGCCAATACGACTTGGAGCTGGCCTTTAATTAGGTTGGGGTAGGGCTCTCAGTGGTAGGGCAGCTGTTTTACATGCAGAAGATCCCAAGTTCATTCCTTGGCAGCTCCAGGTAGGGCTTAGAATATCTACTGTCTGAGAACCTGGAGAAGCGCTGCTAGTCAGTGTTGGCAGTACTGAGGTTTGCCAATCTAACTTGTACAGTGGTACCTCAGGTTAAGTACTTAATTCATTCTGGAGGTCCGTTCTGCGCCGCCGGAGCACAATTTCTGTTCTTATCCTGAAGCAAGGTTCTTAACCTGAAGCACTATTTCTGGGTTAGCAGAGTCTGTAACCTGAAGCGTATGTAACCTGAAGCGTATGTAACCCGAGGTACCACTGTATAAAGTAGCTTCCTGGGTTTTGTAAACCCTGATTAAGAGGCATCCCAGTACAGTGGTACCTTGGATTACATACGCTTCAGGTTACATACGCTTCAGGTTACAAACTCTGTTAACCTAACCCAGAAATATTACCTCAGGTTAAGAACTTTGCTTCATGATGAGAACAGAAATCATGTTCCGGTGGCATGGCGGCAGCAGGAGGCCCCATTAGCTAAAGTGGTGCTTCAGGTTAAGAACAGTTTCAGGTTAAGAACAGTTTCAGGTTAAGAATGGACCTTTGGAACGAATTAAGTCCTTAACCCAAGGTACCACTGTATGCCTTTACAACAGTTAGGGTGGGTGTTAAATTGGGTTAAAATGAGCAATGAAGGAAATGAGGCATTTGTGCTGGAAAGTGGAAGGGGCAATGTTGGAGGGGTGTTGCAGGATCAGAGCAATGAGAGGCAAATAATTCTGGCTACGGGGTTCTGGAGAATGTTTGCTCATGCAGTCTTCTGCTCATTTAGAGAAGGAATGGAATTATAGTATTATAGTATTAATGGATTGGGAGGGGGCTGTTTTTATACATGCAGGGACCTTGTGCAAGGCTAGCTTCTTAATCTAAGGGTCCAGAATTTCCATAAGGGAAGCTTGCGAATTACTAGACACGGCACAGTCTTTTTGTGAGAGAATGGAAAGCATAATGGATGAAAAAGTCCTGGAAAGCTCATAAATAATCTATGTTATGCTCTTTCCTAGAAGCTGGCAGGTACAGGTGTTGGCAGACCTTGCTGTGTAACACATAGCTACTATTTCAGGGGCCCCTGAATGGATAATATATTAAGTGTTCTCTGCACTGTCCCTTTAAATCCAGCCCAGGCGGTGTCCTCCCATTTTTCTAGGAGGCCTGTCTGTAGAACCCTGCCAAGGAGCTATCACTCAGCCTGATAGGCTACTGTTGAACCTTGACTATTAGAGTCTGAATCCAGCAGGCAAGGCTCGGCAGTCAGCATGACATGTCAATGGATGTGGAGGAGAATCGAAGGTGACCATAGGCTCCCCCCCCCCTTGTCATATTCTGAGCAGGGCTGTGGTAGAGCTCATGCTATGCATGCAGAAGGTCCCTAGTTCGATTCCAGGCACCTGGGAAGACATTGTTTAAAACCCTGGAGAGCTGCCGTCAGTCAGTGGGGACAACACAGGGATTGATGACCTGAGATACGGATGGTGCTGTGGTCTAAAGCACTGAGCCTCTTGGGCTCGCCGATCAGAAGGTTGGCGGTTTGAATCCCCGCGATGGAGTGAGCTCCCATTGCTCTGTCCCACCTCCTGCCAACCTAGCAGTTTGAAAGCACTCCAGTGCAAGTAGATAAATAGGTACTGCTGTGGCGGAAAGGTAAATGGTGTTTCCGTGTCTGGTTTCCACCACAGTGTCCCGTTGTGCCAGAAGCTGTTAAGTCATGCTGGCCACATGACCCAGAAAGCTGTCTGTGGACAAACGCCGGCTTCCTCAGCCTGAAAGCACAATGAGCCGCAACCCCATAGTCACCTTTGACTGGACTTAACTGTCCAGGGGTCCTTTACCTTTACCTTTTTACCTATAAGGCAACTTTTGAAGTTCCATAGTCCCATCGTCCCTGCTTATAGGAGCCACATGGCATGAATGCAGCACCTAGTTAAACCATGGAACTTGTCCCACAGGCAACCAACACATTTCCTGCTTGCAGGCTTCCCATAGACATCTTGGTTGGCCACTGTAAGGGCAGGATGCTGGACTACATGGGACACTGACCTGACCCAGCAGGCTCCTGTTATGTTCTTAATTACCAGGGTTAGGCCGTTATCTGAGCCTACCCTGATGACCCCTTTAAAACTTGTCCACATCTGCCCTGCAGCAAAGCTGTCCATGCTACTTGTAAGGATGCTAGAAGGTGACCATGCTGCTATAAGGAGCTCTCTGCAGGACAGTCTTGCTAGTGTCAGCCTGAGTGAGAGTCATAGAATTGTAGAGTTGTAAGGGACTATGAGGGTTATCAAACCCCTACAATGCAGGAACCTTTTGCCGACCATGGGGTTCGAACCCACAACCCTGAGATTAAGAATCTCCTGTTCTACCAACTGAGCTATACAGTCAATTATTTTCTCTACATCCCTAAATTTTAGATTCTTTGTAAAATGGGCTAGAACTCCACTCACCGCTTCAGCATGTAATCACTTAGTGAGCTACTTCCTAGTTAAAGAGATGCCAATATTTACACAAAGGCATCTTGGGGATGTGTGTGCCATGTTCCTCCCCACAGGAGCACTCATCATGCTCTATCGTGCGCTTTCTCATGTCCTGCCAGGATTTTCCATCAAGGTTCTTGTTGGCTGTGCTCTCCAGCTTTTAGGCCTCTGCCAGGTTTGTTCATATAAATAGCTTTGCCAGGAGCCTTCGTTTCCTTCCACTGGACATTTGATTGCTTCTTTCAATTTTAAATGAATTATACTTTTGAAATGGCTTTTGAAATGCACATTCGAAATTTAAAATGGTGTGTGAGTGCCATTTTTATTCTTAAACCCTTATTGTGTTTTCAGAATATGTGAAGATTGAGAAGCAGAGATCAAGACAGTCCCCCTGACTTGGGCAAGGCCATTTGTTGTGTGTGTCAGAACTGATTACATTGTTTTTGGCATTTCACAAGAACAGCCTGCTGGATCAGGCCAGTGGCCCATCTAGGCCAGCATCCTGTTCTCACAGTGGCCAACCAGATGCTTGTGGGAAACTGGTAAGCAGGACCCAAGCACAAGAGCACTCTTCCCTCCTGTGGTTTCCAGCAATTGTTATTCAGAAACATTACTGCCTCTGACTATAGAGGCAGAGTAGAGCCATTGTGGCTAGTAGCCACTGATAGCCTTATCCTCCATGAATTTGTCTGGTCCTTTTTTAATGCCATCCAAACTAGTGGCCATCAATGTTTTTATCATCCTTGGTTTCAGTGTTGGAAACTCAGATACAGTGGAACCTTGGGTTGCGAACGTGATCCGTGTGGGAGGCGTGTTCACAACCCCCAGCGTTCGCAACCCGCAGTGCTGTGTCTGCGCACACGCGGGTCGCGTTTCGGTGCTTCTGCGCATGCACAAAGCGCAATTTAGCGCTTCTGCACGAGCACCGAAACCCAGAAGTAACCCATTCCGGTACTTCTGGGTTCGGCGTGGTGCGCAACCCGAAAACGCATAACCTGAAGTGTCTGTAACCCGAGGTACCGCTGTATATATAAGCCATACACCAAATGGCTCCTTAAACAAAGGTTGCAGTCACCAAAACGGAATGTCTAGTTGCCATTTGGGGGCAAGAGAGTTCTAAAGTCTTATTTTTCAAATGATGGACTGACTGTGATTATCAGTTTAACATCTGGCTAGTTCAGATGACAACCTTGAGCTAGGTTAAGAACTCTAATAATTTAAAGAAGAAAAGTCACTTGACCCAGGGACAGTCCACATATCTACGGGCCTATTCCGGTCTCCTGCTCAGGTTGCACAGAAATAATAATAATTTTATTATTTGTACCCCACCCACTTGACTGGGTTGCCCCAGCCACTCTGGGTGGCTTCCAGCATATATAAAAACGTAGTAAAACATTTTGGTTCCAGAAATTCATTCCAATTGTGCAGATAAAATATAACTGATAGACTTCTACAGAATGGGGTATTGGTGTGCGAAAACAGTCCAGATCCAATGGTTCCCAGGCAGGCACCTCCAGATGGTGGAGATGTCAGGCACCAGTCTGGAGCCCAGGCATATTCACTTGGTCACAAGTGGTTGAAAGCCAGGTGTAAAATGCACCTGGCTAATTTTGAACACTGCTTGGTTCACTATTCAAATATAATACCTGGTCCCCTTTTATGATTATCTTGAGAAAAACAGGCTGTTTGGTGTAGGAAGTCTGGGAGTTAAAACTGAAATTGATGATCAGAGGAATCACAGGCTATAGCCCTTGGACAGTACTATTTCAGACTGAGAGTAGGGGAGTACGCATCAATGCTCTTTAAGAACTACTGAGTGGGAAGTAGGCTCAAATACCATCTGCTTGGTTTTCCTTACGGTATATCTCCAGGAGTGAAGAAGCCAGGGGATGGCTTCCTGCTGAGAGCTGAGCAGCCAGGGTGAGGGCCTGGAATATCCCTGAAGGGCCCTGCCTCCCCTGTGGTGACAGCCCTTTTCCAGACAACAACAATTCCATTTTAGTGTTAGCGTTGGCTGGGATCCAGGGCCACATAATGAATAAAGGGTAGAATTATTATATGGGCAAAGTAAATCTTTTCCCCTCCCCAGTTTTAGTCACAAGCCTTTTGAGAAATGCTGGAGAAGGAGAACACAGATAACATTGCAGCTGAGGGAAGGGCACACTTGGGATTGCCAACTTTTGGCCGGCCGCTGCTCTTGTGCTTCATCTGTAGACTTTAGGAGGTGGTGATGCTCTGTTCCTTTCTGTAAAAAAAAGCTGACTTCTGCATCACAGTTGTTGTAAACATGGTTGTTTTTCATTAAACCTGCGGCTTAAGTAAAATGAGCATTCTCTACCTTTCACAGGGTTTCAGATCTCTAAATCCACCCAAGGAGATTCTTACGTCGCCCCTCTTCCAAATCGCTGAATGTTGCCCTTTGTGTTGTCTTAATGCTCACATAATCCCCCACATGACAGCGCCAGCTGCTGATTTTGTTTCGGAACGAGGGCTGCAATGAAGGGCAAACAGTCAGTGTTGCATTAGATACCAATACCCGGCTGGCTGGATGAAGGAGCGAATCAGCACTAAAATCCCCAAATGGGCAGATTAATATTTCATACAAGTCGCTTTCTGAGTGCTCAGTGCAGACACGTGTGCTGACTAAGTCTGTGCAAAGTGATAAAGCACCTTCAGCTTATGTAAAAAATGAGGCACGTGCTTTAATGCCTTGCTCTTTTGGATTTCCTCTCCACTGTTTCACTTAAAATCAGAGTCTAATGTAAATATTCCAGAGTTGAAGCACATAGACATTTATGTTCTGTATAGGTAATTTTCAGAGAATATGCTTTTGAATCACAGAATAGGAAGATCCCAGGGGTCATCTAGTCCAACCCGCTACAATTCAGAGATCTCAACTAAAGCACTCAGGACAGATGGCCACCTGACCTCTGCTTAAAAAACTCCAAGGAAGGAGAATTCACAACTTCCTGAGGGAGACCATTCCTTTACATTCCCCCATCATTCAGGGAAAGTATATTTCTGTGAAAAGGGTAAGGATCCTGAAAATGTAGCAATGGGCAAAAAGCCCAGGGCTTCCTCTGCAAAATACATAGGCCTTTGAACAATTTGGTTGCATGCAGAACTGCTCCAAAGCAGAGATGGTAGACTTATGGCCCTCCAAATGTTTTGGGGCTACACTTCCCAGCGCCCTCAGCCAGCATGGCCAATGGTTGGGGGAAACGTGAGTTATAGCCCAACGACAACTGGAAGGGCCACATAGGATCGTAGAGTTGGAAGGGACCACAAGGGTCCTTCAATGCAGGGATCTTTTTCCCAACATGGGGCTCAAACCTGCGATCCTGAGGTTAAGAGTCTCACACTCTACCAACTGAGCTATCCAGCATCCTCAGGCTTGTCCTTCTTTGCAATGGAGGGGGAAATCACCTTGGTGAAAGGGAATAAGGTAACAGATGCAGAGGGTTCAGGGTGTGAGCACAATGGAAGTGGCAGGCCTTTCTGTACTTCTGTTCGGCATGTGAAAGATCATGCAGAGGTCCCCACATTGGAATCCCTGTTTCAATCCGCCACTCCGTCATTGTAATGATTGACTTTACAGGGACTAGGCTCCAATCCTGCTAAAGTTAGGCAGAAAGTCACAGCTGGGCAGAAAGGAAGAGCAGGACAGGACTATCGTCCTTGGTTCCTACCTGTTTGGGCTTCCCAGGAACATCTGGCTGATCGCTATGGAAATGTGGTCTGGAATAGATAGACTTTTGTTCTGATCCAGCAGAGAGCTCTTTAGTGGGAATTAGATATCTTTGTCAGTGATATAAGTTTTCCTTTCTGGGGAGAAAAATCCTGTGCAAATTAGGCTAATTTGCATAGGGGTTTTTTTTACCCTGATGCCCTGGAGAGTGACCTAGTTTAGCATGTTTGTTTAACATGCATTTTGTAAACAAAGCTTAGAAACGTTGAAGCCACCAAGTCTAATACTGTATTTTCAGTTGGTGCCCCTCCATTTTCTGCCCCACTCCTCATCACGGATGGTGGGCAAAATGAGCCGCTGTGAGTTCTTCCTCCAAGAATGTCCACATGGCTCTGGTTGTTCCAAACCAGAGGACAGGTCTTGGCCACAGTCTAAAATTTAGCATGGAGAAGACGAAGGAGGGAGACAGGTAAATATACAGGCAGCCCCCCTCTTTTTATGTGTGCAACTGCGCATACACACATTGTACCAAACCAGGAAGTGACCCAAAAATGTCACCAAAAGGGGGGCAGAATGGGGCAGGGCAGAGACAGAATGGGGGGGGGGTTTGCAGACTTTTCAAATATACAGGATTTCACTGGTGCACGTGGTGCCTTGAAATGTAACACCTGCGTAAATGGGGCCTGTGTGCCTGTATGCGTTTATTTTACTTCCACATGCTTGTGCTTGGTTTGTTTGTATGGCTATGGAGAGTCTGGTCCCAGGCTCCACAGGAAAGGTGGGTCTTGAGGAGGAATTTGATGGAAGGAAGATGTGGCACCATGTAGGTGCACTAGAAGTAGTGAGAGGGGGGAAATGTTCACATTTAAAGGTGAACCTACTTGATTTGCACTTCTGGAAATGATACATGGGCCAAAATAGAGCCACCCTTGGAAATTTGCACCTCTCTGAATTTTGAAATGCAGTTCTTCCTCTAAGTGAGGTGTGGGGAACTGTCGGCTTTCAAGATGTTGTTGAACTACAACTCCCATAATCCCCAGCCAGCATGGTCAATGGCCAGGGATGATGGGAGTTGTAGCTCAGCAGCATCTGAAGGGCCAAAGGTTCCGCACACCAGATCTAGGTGTTGTGTTCAAAAATGGAAAAATGAGCAATATAATATTAATATACCATTAAGACATGGCAGTTAATAACTGGATCAAAATTAAAATGTGTTGAGACTTCCTTAAAAAGTAACTAATGATGGGGCCATATGCATTTCATGAGAAAATATATTCTATAAATATGGAGCCACAGTTAAAAAGGCCTTGTACCCATTAGCCCCAGCCCCCTTTTATTGATAGACTAGAGTGCAGGGCTTCAGAAACTGGTTGTAGAGTTTGCACAGATGCATATAGGAGCTGGTAGTCAAAACTACAGCAATATGCTCTGATGTTTGATTCACACAAGCATTCTTCCTGCTGCACTCTTGTACCATTTTGGAGTTTTTGAGGTCTCTCTAAAAAGTCACATGTAAAGTATATTGCAATATCCTAGTCTATGCATTCTCAAAAGTGCCCATCCTTATTAGCCATATGGGATCAGCAGGCTTGGGAGAACCCTAGGATTTGCAGGAGCAGAAAAACATTGGGGAGGGGATCCTAAGGGTTGGGTATGGAGGGTGGATGACCCAAAATTAGCCTGAGCATGCTCTGTGAGTGCAAAATGCTGGCTGCTGGAGCAAAAAACTAGGAGGGTGTAGAAATCAAAGGGAGTGTTTTTGGAAAAGGCATGGCTGGCTGGCTGGCTAAAACATTGAACAGGAATACTCCACACTGCATTTTGTTGTCTGTCTTGATTAAGGGGGCATTCTCAATCTTTTTTTCTTGCGTTTCATTTCTCTTAGTTAAACTTTTATTAGATCAATCCCCCTGAACTGCCTTTCCTCTGAAATTCTCTCCATCTGATAGCAATTTCTTTAATTTGGTGGTCCAGATTTAACATGCGGTGACACCTCTCTAGCACACTAGAGTACTACAGTGGTACCTCTGTTTACAAACTTAATCCGTTCCAGAAGTCCATTCTTAAAGCAAAGCCATTCTTAAACCGAGGCACACTTTCTCTAATGAGGCCTCCCACTGCCAGTGCCCTTCCACCATTCGGCTTCCGTTCGTAGACCGAGGTAAAGTTTGCTAATCAGAACACTACTTCTGGTTTTGCGGAGGTCGTATACCGAATAGTTCATAAACAGGGCTGTTCTTAAACCAAGGTACCACTGTACTACTCAGTATTTGACGTTGTAAAGTTGGAATGTCCTAGTCTCTAATATTGCTCTATTATCGGCAGAGTATTTTGTTTCACTTAGAGGGGTGTGAACTCTTCCCTGGCAGGAAATACCTTTGATCTTAACTGAAGTGTTAGATCTTTCCCCAGAAATTGCTACAGATGTTTCATTGCAGAGGAGCCTCCAAATTTGGCTCCAGTCTTGCTTCAGGGGAAATTCTGTGGAATTTGAGTTCTGTGTTGCTTTAATCAGCCTGTGGGTTCCTTGAGCCCAGTGGACAAACAAAAACAAAGATCTAGTTGTTCTATACAGTGATTCGAGTTAGAAAGAGAGGTCTCCTTTAATCTAGAGAAAGGGTTTTCTGAGACCTAGTTAGATATTACATGCTAACATATTTGTTGCATCTGCTGACTTGAAGAGAGGGGAACAAATCTGTAACGACTTCCAGAGGGACAACCATGTTCAGCTGTTGCAAGCAGGATCGAAGGATCTGTCAGTTTCTTCACTTTTATCATTTTTCAAATCTTGAATTTGGTTCACCACTTTTCTGCATCAGTTTGTTAAGTCTTTAATGAGAATTCATTAATTTAGTGTGTATTTCTCCTAACAGGACACATTTTTGAATGTAGAATTTGTAGAGTTGGAAGGGACCCCAAGGATCAGGTAGTTTCCTGGGTTTACTGCTTTTTTTACATATTTGATTTTTCACAAATAAATGCATTTTTTTTACATACACATTTCCTTAATATGCACTGTGTATATACATTAGTGGGAGAACTGCATCACAAAAATTGGAGGATTGTGAAGATTGATGCAATTTGGTT
Source organism: Podarcis erhardii (assembly GCF_964252035.2). Taxonomy (NCBI): domain Eukaryota; kingdom Metazoa; phylum Chordata; class Lepidosauria; order Squamata; family Lacertidae; genus Podarcis; species Podarcis erhardii. The sequence continues at coordinate 94,245,430 of NC_138507.1, forward strand.
TGCACATTCTTACAGGATGTGTGAATTAGAGCCATTAATGAATTAAAATGGAAACCAAACCAAGTTTCTCCCCGCACCCCGCCCAGCTATAGCAGAGGGTCTGGTAGCAACTTGAAGCCTACCAAATTTTTATGGCATACGCTTTTGTAGACTACAGTCCACTTCATCTGACATGTTAATCAGGAATTGCAGGTCCACACACACACACACACACACACACACACACAAAACTTTTGGGAGACTGTAAACAGAGGTTGGAAAGAAATGAATATGTAGTCAGACAAAAAGAGTACTATATTGTGATTAAGATGAGAGAGACATTTCCTCCTGCTTTTCTTTAATTCGAAGCACTTTTAGCATTGTATACTCCACACAGCAATTTACTAATATAGCTATAACAACTCCAGCATTAATATTCAACATTGTAAACAATACAAAATCATACTGAGATCAGTTTACAGTGTTGAGGGGTTGTTAACCTTCCAGAATAAAAACGTCATCTTAAAAATATGAGGTTGGGCATTCATGGGCTTTATTGGGGGAAATTATTTCAGACTGCTGCTACTCCAGAATATCCATCATCCTGTTCTGTGTGAAAGAAATTTCCTGGAATTGTTCTGCCTTATTTCTTCCATTTCTCCGCCATGGAGGAATCCCTATAGCCAGTGGTTCTAAACTACGATGAAAAGAACCAGCAATATGGCTTCAGTAAGTGCTTGTACCAGCCCAGTGAAACCTAACTGATTCATTGACCCCATTGGAGCAAACAGTTTGGAAAAGACAAGGTCTTGCTGCTTTAGAGACTGAAGATGCTTGGGTAACTTGGAGCAATGGCAATCTTCTGAAAAAGTTGCCTTGTGTTGGGCTAGAGTTCAAGGGTTGAGCCTTAAACCAACACAGGCAACTCTGCTTTTCGGCAGACAGAAACATCAACATGTATTATGTACAATTTAGCACACACAGCACATATTTAATTTATGTATTTTAGAAATATGAATGTCCTAGCTTTATTCAAACAGTCATTCCAAATATACCCATGTTGATATAGCTGCAGGCTTCTGCATCGTCCCAGAATTGCCTTAAGGTTTCTTAGGTTTTGCTAATTGGGGGAAAATAGGGGGGGAATGTTTGCTTTCATCTAGTCTTAAATGGTTATGTTGACCTCAGCATTGTCATGCAGAAACAAATATCTCTCTGGATATACATTTTAATTAATGTATGCATTTGTGATAGAAGGAGAGAGAACTAAATTCTGAAGTACAGTTAAAGAATAGCAATACCTCAAAAGTGGGGGGAAATCTTATATTTTCTTTCCCACCCAGCATTCATCCTGATCCCACCCCCCCCACCCCGCCTTCAACTTCGTTGATAGAACCTTGTTTTGCATTCATATACTGAAGACTTGGGAGTAAAAGAAAATGATGATCTTAATTGGTCAGTGCGTCCATCTGGCTATTAACCAGAAGGCTGGTGGTTTGAGCCCACCCAGGGATAGCTGAGGGCAGGATTCCTGAATTGCATGGGGTTGGACCAAATGACCCTGTGTGTCCCTTCCAACTTACAATTCTATGATTCTAAATCAGGAATTGGGAGTTTATGGTCCTTCAGACGTTGCTGGACTTACAACTCCCACCACCTTTGATCAGTGTTAGAAATTAGCCAGGCGCCAGGTTTCCTGCTTGGCAGGGAGTTGGACTCGATGGCCCTTGTGGTCTCTTCCAACTCTATGATTCTATGATTCTAGGTGCATTTTGTGACTAGCTCATGTCCAATTGTGACCCCATGGAGATCTCTGGATGCCAGGCTGGTGACTGGGGGGGGGGGGAGCAAAATATCACTTAGAGAAGGACCTGAAATATTTTCCTTGAAGCTTGAATTTGTTTTATTTGATGTTTTAATGTTGTAAACCACTTTGAGATCAGTTCTTTAAAATACAAAACGGTAAAGAAATGACAACAATAAACTCCACGGTGGGGTGTTGGTGCCTAGACATTCCATTGTGGCGGCCATAACCTAGGTTTAAGACACCATTTGGCTATTAAATTATATATCTGTGTTTCTAACACTGCCTATGATTATTGGTGACACTGGCTAAGGCTGTGAAGTTGGGATTCCAGCATCTGAGGGCAATGTTTCCCCACCCCAAGTCTAGTTTTGTGGAGAGAAGGCACTCTGCGAAGAATGATGAAAGGGCAGGGTCTGGACATGGGTGTAGTTGGGGAGGCAGGGGGCAGCTGTCCCCCCCCCCCAAATCAATCAAAATCAATACAAATCTGAGGTTCTGCCCCCTCCTAACAAATGCCTACCCCCCTAACCAAAATCCTGGCTATGCCCAGGGGTGTGAATCCTTTATAAACTAGCTGCTTCGAATACCCAAAAGGGACTGCAGTGCTATGTCATGATCTACTTTAGATCTGAATTTGTTTATGAACCTGCCTTTCCAGGTAACTAGCGAATGGAATGGGGGTGGAGGTGGGGCATTGACCTTGCCAGTGGATGGAACGCTCCCAGTTCATTTGTTCCAGAGCGCTGCAAATTATTCACCCTGACAGCTTAACTGGAGGGGTGGATGTGCTTGAATGCTTGCGATTGGGAACGGGAGGGGCCGTGCAGAAGGCTCCTCTTTCCAAACCCCTTTGAGAAATGGAAAAGTGAAACGGACCCTTTTGCCCTCTGCCACATGCTGTCTGAGCACGGAGAGAAACCGGATTCATATGAGTTGCATCCTTTTCCACAGTGTAAAACATCACCTACCCCTTTTCTCTCAGTGTTCTAGTTGCCGCTGTGTAACTAATATAGGCACTCGTGTTCAAACTGCACATATTTGGCTGATTAGATAACTGGCTTCCTCTCTAGCAATTTTGCTTGGGGAGTTTTTGGTGGAGAGTGGAATCCAGTTCTGTTCTACCCAAACTCTGGAGTGGATTGCAGCACCCAGAATGGATTCCTCAATTGACCCTGGACAAGCACAGAGAAAGCTAGTGCAGCTAAGCTTCTCAGCACATGTACAAAGGATTCCAAGGCATGCAGAGTGGTGATATTGTCCCCTGCACGGCACTTGGGGGGGGGGGCGCTCCAAGCAGAGCCTTAGTGTGTAGTCCTCTACCAACTTAGCTAGTAAATATGAGTGCAGACATTCTGAAAAGGTATAGCGCTTGGGATCTAGCATTTCAGTGCCTGATAATATCACAGAATTGCAGTTAGAAGGGAGCCTGACTAGGGGTGGCTAATATGGGGCTCTCTGGATTGGTGCTTTTCAACCTTGTGTCCCCAGGTTTTGAACTACAACTCCCATCTTTCCTGACCACTGGCTAGGTGAGCTGAGGATGATGGGAGACACGTGGTTGAAGAACGCTGTCCCATTGTACTCCCAGCCTGCCCTAGCCTGCAGGACTAATGGATGAAGGGGGCTGTAGAGACAACAGCAACAATAACCCTTGTTCTAGAAGGCAGAGAAGTCTTGATTTTGAAGCATTGTGTAATGTATCGCTGCTTTCCAAAAACAAGTGTGTCAGGGTTCGCAAGTTTGTCAAGTCACTCTGTGACTGAAACATTTGAGTGACCAGTGGCTTTGTAAATCCAATTGCAGATGGGAAAACCTCAGGCAAATGTCCCCTCTTCTGGCGTGTGGTTCACAGGTTCAGTTGTTAATCATCTAGATTCTGAGCGATGTCCATGCCTGTGTGAAGTGGCCTTTTATGTGTCACAGCCAACAATTCTGAGGAGCACGTCATGTTGTAGAAAGTTCAAGAAGTTCTTTTTTCTGAGGCTGGTTGTGTGACATGTGCAAAATATTTCGAGTGAGTAAAGCATATGCGGCAGTAATGCTTCTGAATACAGTGGTACCTCGGGTTACAGACGCTTCAGGTTACAGATTCCACTAACCTGGAAGTAGCACCTCCACTTAAGAACTTTACCTCAGGATGAGAACAGAAATTGTGCGGCGGTGGCAGCGGGAGGCCCCATTAGCTGAAGTGGTACCTCAAGTTAAGAACAGTTTCGGGTTAAGAACGGACCTCCAGAATGAATTAAGTTCTTAACCTGAGGTACCACGGTACCAGTTGCTGGAAGCCACAGGATGGAAAAGGCCTCTTGCGCTCGTGTCCTGCTTGCTGGTTTTCCGCAGGCATCTGGTTGTCCACTGTGAGAACAGGATGCTGGACTGGAGGGTAATATCAATGGGGTGGGACTATGTATGCCACTTGGAGCTCCTTGGAGAAAAGGAGGGATATAAATGCCATAGACTCATAGAGTTGGAAGGCACCCCAGCGGTCATCTAGTCCAACCCCCTGCAATGTAGGGATCTTAACTAGATCATTACATGACGGACAGTCACCCAACCTTTGCTTAAAAACCTCCAAGGAAGGAGAGTCCGCAACCTCCCGAGGGAGACCTTTCCACTGTCAAACAGCTCTTAATGTCAGCAAGTTCTTCCTGATGTTTAGCTAGAATCTCCTCTTATTACATAATAATAAATGAAAAACAAATACGTAAAATATACACACTTGCCTCCTCCCCTCTGAGTGAAAAATGTGTGTTATTATGAACCAAGCTTATAGACTGCTTCATGGCATAAAACCATCAAAATGGTGGACAGAGTAGATATTGGCATAAATTGTGCTCAGCTTCTGGAGGGAGGAACATTTAATTATCCATATGCTTCCTTCACACATTTGATACAGGCTGGGCTTTAGTCAAAATGCCCCCTGTTTCACAGCCTGATTTCAAAAGTAAAACACGGGGCATATTGTCATTTTTTGGAGGTGTTATGTTGGGCGGTGGAGGTGAGGTGTATGAAGCCAGCTGCTAAGGGCTGGTTGTTTCCATACCCCCTTTGAAGCCCCTAAAGCAATGCTATGTTTATCACATAAGTGGTGTTCACGTGCTTAATAATAATAATAATAATAATAATAATAATAATAATAATAATAATTACACCCCACCCATCAGCAAGTGGACACTCTCATAGAAACACTTGTGCAGAGATTGCTTGTACCTGTGTTCAAGAGTAACATGTGAACAAGCCTATAATGACACTCTGTCATTGTAGGGTAAGAGCTTGGTATCCAGTCCCAGTTTGAGCTCCCCTCTTGCACCTCTGGTCTCCTTCCTGCACCTGAAACGTGCTGCAGGGGAATTTCATACCTACCCACAACCTACATCTGAAGTGAAAGTTCATATAATTCGCAGTGGTTCTTGAATCTTTTTTTAGATATGCGTACCCAAGTACAGTTATACTTAGAAAGAGACTGTGGTATATAAGGTTGTGTATGATCCTGGAATTTCACCCCCATTTGCTATAAATAAAACCCATGTCTAAACAAATCCATTTGGTGTTAACCCTAACTTTCTAGAATGGAAGCTTAGTGAGGAATGTTGCATTTCAAGTATTAATGTTGGAGATGTTGGGTGTGTGTCAGTGTCTAGGAATTGTAATTTGGGTAGTTGTTAATAAATACTGGCTATATCGTTGAGAAGAGAAGAATCCTGCCAGATCAGGCCAAAACCCCATCTCATCCAGCATCCTGTTCTCACAGTGGCCAACCAGAGATGCCTATGGGAAACTCAGAAGCGGAACAGAAGCAGCACAGCTCACACTCCTGCCTGTGATTTCCAGCAACTGGTCTTTGGAGGGAAAGTGCCTCCGACAGCGGAGGCAGACCATAGCCATCACGGCTAGTGGCAAATGACACACAACCTGAGTATTGGAATTGAGTAGGCACTCAAGAGTAAGCCTATGAGCTTACTCTTCTGACACTTGGGTAGGAGGAAGAACTGTCCTAATGGAATTTCCTTTTTCCTCCTTTGAAGCTCTCGGGAAAAATGTGGCTTCCAAGGAACTCTTCTGGTTGTCAGTTAGCTGCCACATCTTTCTCCCCCTATTGCAGAGTATATGGGGTGGGCAACTTGTGACACACACACACCCCAGATATAGCTAGAGTGCAGTTCATATCATCCCTGGCCACTGACCGAGGCTGATGTGAGTTGGAGTCCAGAAATGATTCGGCAGGCCCCAAGTGTCCCACCCCCATTGGAGAGTTAAGAAATACTCACAAGGTTTTTTTGCCATGTTCGTCTGTTGGTTGCATGGGCTGTGGAAGTTTGTACTTTTGTACTTTTTAAAGAAAGGTACAAATGCATATGTTCTGCTCTGGAAAGAATCTAGATATCTGTTCCATGCCGCGCCTCTGCCACAGTGGAGAACCCTGTGCATTTTGAAGGCTCCAGAGAACAATTATTTGACAGCAGGCAGAACCCTATGCTTTTCAGCCTCTGTTTTCATTAGGTTTTTGGAGCATGTGTAGAACTAGGGTTGCTGTATTTCAAAAAGTGGAAATCCGGACACAAATGTTGTTGACCTTTTTGTTTTTGGCCAAAGTCGTTGAGCTTCTTTTAGTTTTGCAAGATCTATTAAAACACACTTGGTTGCCATAAGTCTGGATTTTCCCGGAAATTAAAGCAATTCCTGCCCAGACACTGTTTCCAATGGCTGAATCCTGGCAATGTCTGGGAAATTCTGGGTGCATGGCAACCCTAGTAGAACATAGCTGTGAAAATCCAAAGCAATGCTTGGATAGTGACCGTAACATTACTGGTGGTGGTGATGAACAACTATCTTCTACTCATGCCGTCTTGACACACGTCTCTTCTCTTATTTAGATCTCGAGCATTCTTCCACCACAGGCTTTGAGCTGTCATGTTATGCAATTCCTGTAGGCCTTTTTAAAAGAGTGGAAACATATCAGGTTACCCACTTCCTCTTATTGCAGAGGCCTGCCATTTGATTTTCTTTGCTGGTTGCACGCCCCAGCTTTTCAGTGTTAGCTTCCTTTATCTTAAAAAAGCAACCAACGATGAAACCACAATCCCTCCTGTAGAGTAAGTTCTATAGTACAGTTTGTTTACAGTCATCACAGTATTGCTTTAGAGCAGCATTTTTCAACCTTGGGTCCCCAGATGTTCTTACAAGCCCACCCATACTTCTGAATCCTCACCCACTGAGTGTTGCAGGTAAATCTCACTCCCCCAGTTTGCCCAATCATTGTTTTGCAGGCTGAGTGGAGTCTACCTGTGGTGCTGGATAGCATACAGAGGAATGAGTATCCATGGCCTTACCTATCTGCAGCCCATGCTCCACCCATGGCCTATTCTGGCCATGCCCACTGACATGTGGTCCCTGACCACACCCCTTGTTGCCCACCCCACAGGTAGAGATGATGGCACACAGGCTGAAGTGTGTGAGGGTGCTCCTTTTCTTTGATCATTAAGCAAAGGTTGCTGCTTTTAAGGCTGAAAACTTGTACACATTTCTAGTGTTTTCCAGTCTCATTGAAATCAGTGGGACCACTTCCAAGTAAATATACGCAGGATTCGGCCATAAAATTCTGCCACAAATCTTTGATTAGAATAATTATACAATGCAGATATAGGTGCACAAATGTACTCCATTATTATCAATGTTGCACTTTTACTACTTCTCAAAATTAGTAATGGCTGTATTGGGGAAAATAATTACATCTAGAGTTCTCAGCTCCCTTGATCCCTGCCTGGATGTCTTTTGCTTTCTGAACAACTTGTGTGTGTTTTTCAGAGTGTGTGTTATGTGGAAGGATGTTAACTAAGATAACAAGCTTCCCCCTTTTTCACTTGGAGGATAAAAGGTAATTTAACTTTGAATTCTGGAAAAAAAAGATGTAGCAAGATGGGTTCTGTGAGCTGGAAAATAAATTTCTGGACCTGTTGGCTGTAAGAATCATTGGAAGGCTAATGGCTTATTCTAGGTAGGGTGATGCTGGACATAATAATTGGTGATCCATTTCTCTCCCCCTCCCACAAGTTCAGCCAAGAAGCCAAGAATCAACCCTTTATCATTGCTTCAGCCTCCATTGACCTAACCATTCCTTGTTCCGATCTTCAGTGCAAACTGTACAACTAGAATGGAAGTACAAACGTTAGTTAAAAAATAACACTGTGAGTCAAACATAAATTCTAAACCTGGATTCCCTCCCTTTATGGAATAGTTTGACCTCCCTGACCTGACCTCCTTGACCAGAATGCCTGATGGCTTGATTAGAAGAACAATGAGGAATCCGGATTAGTGGTAACCCTAAAGATATATGTAGTACTTTTTCCATTTTCTGATATTGCCAGAGACAATAAGACAGTAACAGAGTGGTTTGCCTTAGTTAAAACCCAAGGGCTGAATTTCCTTAGAGCAAACCTCTCCTTGACATCCCTGGGTGATACTGATGGATTAACGCTGGTGGGTGAAATTACTTTAAAAGTTTGGTGGAGGCTGTAATGAAGACTCACTTGAATTGAGTTTGCCTTGAGCAAGAAGGGAGTGTGTCTTCCTTTTGGAGTTCTGCTGGAGCGTTTCATCTTGCCTTGTGCATAATTATAATTGATGCATGGGGCAACCTGCCTAATGAAACCTGTGCCCTGCAGGTTGATAGCCCTGTATTGTGCATCATCTGTAAAGGTTATGTGGAAGGTAAGCATAATAGTCCGCAACTGTAATCCAAGAATTATTATGGTTCTCCTTTTTTTAAAAAAAAGGCTCGTTCTGCAGGACAGGGCCCTAGGCTTCAGTCCCCAAGGCCTGCCCTGACAGCACCACTGACTTCTGCTGTCCTAAACCTCTGGCCTACCTGGTAGCAAGTCAGTATGTCAAGTCCAAAGTTCAGAGTCCCAGCATCAATCCAAGCAAGCAAAGCCCAAAGACCAAAAGTCAGGAAACACTGTCTAGGGTCAGGCCAAGTAAGCCAAGTCCAGCAGTCAGGATGCAGTCCAGAGTCAAACCTGAAGCACAGTCATGTAGAGGTCCAGGAGAATCCAAGCCAAGGTCCACCAACAGGGGAAGTTGAGCAGACACAGCACCTCAGCTCTGCTTCCCTTTCATACTTTGCATGCTTATTGTTGCATCACGAGGCAGGTGACCCTAACCTGTTCCAAACCTACTTTAGCAGAGGAATTACACACCTTCTCCCAGAGCTAGCAACCCCTACCTGGCCAGCTAGGAAGCTGGGCTGTAGGCCTCAGCCTCTTAGAGCACCCCTCCTGCTGCTCCCTAGGCCTTAGAGCCTGCCGTGTTTGTGGAGACAGGGTCTTCTCTGGATCTGGTGTGAGTCCTCCTGCTCCGGTTCCTGTGCTTTGACCTCCATCCCCTTGCCACCCTCAGTCACCCAGTTTGTGCTTCCTTCCCCAACCCTTCCTTGCTTCAGCATGTCCCAACCCTAGCTACACACCTCGACACGATCCTTTTCCTCCTCCCCATCATCCTGCCAGTTAATGACATCTATATTTTGCTTTTCTCTCACCACCTCTGGTGAGTACAATTTTGTATACCTAGTGCCTATGCCTGGAAATGCACTTTCAAATGAACAAGTAGGGCTGCAGTCCTATACACTAAAAGTCAAAGAACCTGTATGTTGCTGGACTCCCAACACCCACAAGCCCCAGCCAGTATGGCTAATGGCCAGGAATGATGGGAGTTGTAGTCTAGCAGCATCTGGAGGATCAAAGGTTCCCCATCCCTGCAATGCATACTTAGGAATGAGCCCCACTGAATGCAATAGGACTGATTGCCTGAGCAGAGTCAGCACACATGAGTGGATTACAGAACATTTTTTTCATATCTCCCCACCTTAACATTTTTGTTCGGTGATGACACTTCAAATTTTAGCCCATTAAGCAAGGACCAGCGGGTGTTTCCACATTGGCTTAAGCAATTTTTCATACTCTTACAGAGATCAGTATCCTGGAAAGGTCCCAAGCTCAAAGTATATTCCTGCTGTGTGTGTTTTGTTTTTCTGTACTTTAAATGACATTGCCTTATCCTTCAACCATCTCATGCTTTGAATCAGTTTTGACATAATGTCCTCTGCTCATTAAAACCACAGAAGCCATTTAATTGTTGGCTTAGTGGAAAAATACATAAGGCTGTCATCAGCTGTTGCTCTGGCAAGGCTTTCTGCAGCAGTATAAATAAATGAGGTCACAGTTCTTAAACAGGCTGTACTTGCAGGACCTCACAAGTGTGCACTCAAAACTGTGTGTGTATTTATATGCCTACATTTTGAAATTTACTGCCCCAATGTTACTTATTTGATACCAGTTATAGAAATAACTTTCTGGTGTGCGGAGCTCTTTGCCATTCAGAGGCTTTTAAATCCCCAGACTGTCTGAACTAATGCAATCTGTACCATCTCCTGTCAATCATCTAATATTGCTCAGCAGCTGAACTTCTATCTTGAAGTCTTAACTTGTGCAGTGATGTGACTCTAAAAATAAACATGGGAGAAAAAGATGCACTAGGACAGGATCCGCACACACAAACAAACACAAAGTTAAGTTGTCCATTTAGTTTTGAAACTGATGCATACAGGTATATCTATACTGAAGAGTTAAACTGGTTTAATAGCCATTCATTCTCCTCTCCCACTCCTCCCCCTACAAAACTCCACCAAGCTATAGGGTAGTGGTGTTGTTGCTGTTATTGTTGCTTAGTGGAGAGTGGACATGCTTTGGGATTCGTACTAGAGCATTCTGTGTGCTGTCAGCAGAATACAGCAGCTATTTCTAAATTTGCATCTATACTTAAAATATCAATTGGCATGTGCAATTTTTGTGCAAATCTCTGTCTTTTTGGCAAAGTGCTATTACTCTAGGTCAGTCTGCCTGTGAGCTTACCAGCTGAATGGGCATATAAACCCAGTTCCTGCCTGTGTTAAGTCCAACACCACCCACTCTACCACACCAACCATCCAGACAGAGGCTCTTCTGAGAGTGAACTAAGCAAAGCGTTTGTGAATGAACTGTCAGGTTCAGCAACTTCACTGCTGAAGGGAATAGATCTGACGTTATGAGGCTACTAATATGAGTTATATAAATTGATAGCTCTTTTTTGTTTGAGCCACGAGAAGATCTCTCCGGTCTGAATTTCCAGAGAGTGGGGAGGATGAACGCCACCCAATGCCGGGATAATGTTTCCATGTTTTCTGCAGTTGTTTTTTTTTTTTTTTTTTTTTAAAAAAGGATGATGCTGGGGAAACTTAAGAACTTCCAAAATGGCCTGCTGCCTTAGGTAGAGAGTATGAACAAAATAGCATAGTTTTTAAAAATGAAAAAAATAATCCTCCTGAACATATTTAGAATGCTGATAACTCACATCTTACATGGGGGGGGGGTTATGTTCCTGGCCATCATATGAATAAGTAAAAATAATGTAAAGCCAGGAACCCCTGAATCCTGCCCCCTTGCAAGGTGGAGGGCTGCTTGGCTGGCTTTTGAAAGCAGGCACAAGGGCTGTAACAGGTTTCCAGAGCCCTCCCACTGCCTTCCCAAAGCCCAGTCAGCACTAGGAGTCTGCCAGAGCCCTCGTACTTCCTTCCCAAAGGCCAAGCCTCACGCTGCCTTCCCAAAGCTGGAAAAGCCTGCAACTGCAGTTTTGTGCAGGTATGTGTGTTGTGGGTGGGTGTGCAAATATATGAAGAGTGGGTTTTCTCTGCTCTCCATTTATTTATTTACAGTGGTACCTCAGGTTAAGTACTTAATTCGTTCCGGAGGTCTGTACTTAACCTGAAACTGTTCTTAACCTGAAGCACCACTTTAGCTAATGGGGCCTCCTGCTGCTGCGCCGCCACTGCACGATTTCTGTTCTCATCCTGAAGCAAAGTTTTTAACCTGAGGTAATATTTCTGGGTTAGCGGAGTCTGTAACCTGAAGCATATGTAACCTGAAACGTATGTAACCCGAGGTACCACTGTATTCTCCTCGCACCCACTCAGAGCTGCCATCGTGTAAGTAAAATAAGCGTAAGTTTGCAACAAGTTACCTGTACACCATAATTCCGCATAGCACTTTTTTCTTTCTTGCTTTAAAATGGTACTGTTTTGCAATAATCCGAGCTGGGTTCAGAAGCAGGCTGAGGTTTGGCATTTGTAAGGTTATTGTTATCATTTGTTAATTTTTTATACCGCTCTTCATCCAAAATTCACAGTGCGGTTTACAACCTAAACACAAAGAATGCCCAATATGTCTAAGAGCTTTGCCATATCTGCTTTACATAGGACATAGAGAAAGGTTGGAGGCAGCATGAGAGAATTCTCGGTTGCACCCCAAAAAACTCAGCCTTCTTTATGCCACCCCCCAACCCAGCTTGTTACTGATCATTGTGATCATTTACTAGCTTTGGTGAGGATCTTTTATCCTCAGCAGTGCATTCTAATGAAGACATAGCTGAACTGGTATAAACCAGAGTGTGTTGCAGAAAGTCCTTGGGAGAAGAAGGGCTTTCTGGTGCTTGGTTAACTTGCTTTTGGGTGAATTAAAATAAATCAATGGAGCTATAAAACATTACACAGCACAGGCCCCAAGGCCTTCAGGAATGGGCTATGCTGAAAATACATTTTTTAAATATAAAGTTCATCAACTGTCATAGGCAAGGACGGCAACACTTTTTGGAATATCAAGTGCTTGTTTTTCAGGCTCAGAACTTATATTTTAATGCCATCGCTAGATGTTAGTGAACTTTGCAGCACATATTCCATGATCGTTGTTGATGGGCTGTGAGGCATTGCTAGCGGAAAGGATCTGATAACTTTTTCTGATTTTGCATAGATACATCCAAAATATAGCTTCAGATAACTGGGTGGTCTCTGTGAGCTTGCTTGCAATAATCTCCAAGCAGGATATAATTTTGGTTTACTCTCTGGCTAACAACATGATGACACAGATATGCTTAGAAACAACAACATACTCTGAACTCAGCTACAACCAATGGATTGTGTCTTAAGTCATACTTGGAGCAGATCAACTGAAAGAGTTGATTTTTCAATGGGACAACTCTGAGTTTGACTTAATCAGATGAGAACCCAATAGTTCCCAGGTGCATGTTTTGGCGGGGACTTCAATACATATTGTTACTGATACAGTCAGATTCCAAAAACATTAATCTTTCCATTTATAAATAAACGTATGCTAAATGTAAGCCTTCATGTGTCTGCTTTAGCCAGTTTTCCTATTTCCCCCCTCCATGCTTTAAGCATGGACTGTCTGAACCTGTTTACCGTTGTAAAACCTCACACGTACAGTATGTAAAAGAATGGAAGTTTACAACCCCCCTCTCCACATCTCTTACCCCAATTTTATACAGTCATACCTCGGAAGTCGAACAGAATCCGTTCCACAAGTCCATTCGACTTCCAAAATGTTTGGAAACCAAGGTGCGGCTTCCGATTGGCTGCAGGAAGCTCCTGCAGCCAATTGGAAACCGCGGAAACCACACCAGATGTTCAGGTTCCAAAGAACATTCGCAGACGAGAACAATCACTTCCGGGTTTGCAGCGTTCAGGGGCCAAAATGTCTGAGCTGCAAGGCATTCAACTTCCGAGGTACAACTGTACTGTATACAGTATCAAAGTCTCATATTGAATAGGAATGGTCTGAATAAAGGACTTTATCATCTGAAAAGAGACAATGTATGTAATTTTCTTGTAACCCAAGAAAACCTATAATAAAACAATTTAAAAAATAAACTTTAGTCCTTCCCGGGTAGATTTTATCTTTTGCTTGTTTGCAAAGCATTTTGAAAATGGTTTGCATCCCCCAGGATCCTGACTCTGCTACTACAGCAGATTAATTTCAAGGGGTGTCCAGAGCACTCTCTAGTCCTGTTGTGTCGGATGAGTTTCAGTTAGTAAGGCTTGCGCATGTAGACAAGGTGCTTGGATCACTCAGGATGACCCCTTGTGCTCTGGACTCTTGCCACTCTCGGCTGGGACCAGGGAGGTGGTTAATGCTTCCCTGTGAGAGGAGATGGTCCCTGCCTGCTTGAAGGAAGCCAGTGGTCAGACCACTCCTTAAGAAGCCCTCCCTGGATTCAGGAAATCTAAAGTAACAAAATGCTTGTGAACCAGGAATGTCTCCATAAGCGAGGCAGGATGCCCTCCCTATAGAGACATGCCTGGTTCACAAGCGTTTTGCTGTAGGTATACAATTGTTATACTCCTTAATAATAGAATAAAGATGTCTATTTCTATTTATTTTATTGATTTTCATTTTTATTTATGCAAAAAGTGGCTTGCATAAAAACAATACACGCCAGTGAAATTTCCTTAAAAGCAAGAGGGAAATAAAATGCAGCTGTGTATCTCAAATCAAACAGAGTGGTGTACCAAACGAAATGAAACGAAAATAAAAACGGTAAGAGTCCAGGAAAGCAGAAGTGTTTAAAGGTCACGACAGTCTCTTAACTCATGAATTACACAAGGGAGGACTCTACAGAGGGTTAGGCCGCAGGAGGCACACTTCTGCCTTGTAGGAAGTCACAATGGGGTGGTCATTGAACAACCAGTATGGTTTCCCCAGGGGGGTTTAAAGACTGGCCTGCTCTGTATGGTGAAAGGAGGCCTGCTAGACAGTAGCTGAGGCATTCTTATTTACCCAGGTTTTTTAAAATAATGTGTATAGTACTTCTGTGTTTCTGTTTTATTCACTTCTGCTTATGTTGTTGCTATTTACTGTTGTACACTTCCCTGAAATAGAAATTTGGAATCTGCACTGTTGATTTAAAATGTTTATATGCTGCCCTTCATCAGTTTCTATGGTTCATAATCGCCTGCCCTCTCCCATATTATGGTTGCTGGTGACTTTCCTGGCCCTTTGCTTTTTGTAATTAGGAAAGGGTGTTTTTGTATAGGCTTAGGCTTGACTATTGGCTACCTCTTATACTGGTATCCCTTTTAAGGTGGCTACTTTCCCTTGCTTGCTTGCCATTTTAGTAGAGGGAGAGGAGAAATTTGATTTCACTTTGCATTTCAAGGTGAACCTACCTAATTTGCACTTCTCAAAACAATGTGAAACATACTTGTCTTTTATTCATTTATTCATTCATTTTATTTGTATGCAAATTTTCTACAAGAAAACAACAACATGCTAAAAGTGGCTCACAACAAAGAAGCAGGGATGCATTTCAAACACTACAAAAACCATTTCATAATAACGTTGTTGTTTAGTCGTTTAGTCATGTCTGACTCTTTGTGACCCCATGGACCAGAGCACGCCAGGCACTTCTGTCCTCCACTGCCTCCCGCAGTTTGGTCAAACTCATGCTGGTAGCTTCGAGAACACTATCCAACCATCTCATCCTCTGTTGTCCCCTTCTCCTTGTGCCCTCCATCTTTCCCAACATCAGGGTCTTTTCCAGGGTGTCTTCTCTACTCATGAGGTGGCCAAAGTATTGGAGTCTCAGCTTCAGGATCTGTCCTTCCAGTGAGCACTCAGGGCTGATTTCCTTAAGAATGGAGAGGTTTGATCTTCTTGCAGTCCATGGGACTCTCAAGAGTCTCCTCCAGCACCATAATTCAATAATAATTCATAATTCATAATAACATAGCAAAACATAAATATGACTACCTACCCAAAAACCATATTTCAATACTTTAAATATAACAAGATTCTTTAAACAACATGCAGCATCCTAAAGCAATAAGAACAAGGGAGCTTCAGTTTGACCTTAGTCTTAGAAACACCACTCTCATGTTGTTCCTCGCAGTCCCTCTCCTGCAGCAACCATCAAACTCCTTTTGGATTTGCAAGAAATGTGTTTATTGTACACAAAAAATGCAAATGTTAGGAAAAATAACATCAATTTTTCTGCAAGAAATTTCCCCTAATAATACATTTTTGTAAGTCGGAAATGCTCTTATATTTCTAGGAAGTACTGAAGAGGTTGCTCCCTCTCTTTGGGCAGAGGCTCTGGTTTTTTTAGGAGCTGCATAGCAAGGAAAATGAATCAGGTACAGTATAGAGATAAGAAAGTCTGTGCAGATTGAAATTTGCCATCCTGCAGCTGTTAAAGAGATGGAGCTTCTGTCCCGATTGGCTGGTGCCCATTGGGACTAGTAGGGCAGAAACCAAGGGTAGAGGGAGTCGGAGCCAATGACAGGCAGAGCCAACTAATTCTAATCTTCTCCCCCATCCTCTTCCCTGCTGAGCTCTTACAAAGTTTGTTTCAGCACGGAAACTAAAGAGGAGGAAGCTGTCAGGCTGCTTGTAAGTAAGTAAGCAGGCAGGCAGGTAGGTTGAGGCGGACTGAGGGTAAACTGAGGCTACTGGGCCTGTGCCCCTTTAGCATTAATGGACCAGGCTGCACTGGCTTCCAGTGTGGGGAGTGACAACCCTACTTTCCTCCAAAAAGAACAATTGGATATGGTTAAATAAGCACTGAGAGTTAGTAGAAAAAATGTTTGCAGCTGTGGTTAAAGCCAGAGTTGTGATCTATTGATGCTACTAACCTTTCTTGTGTAATAAGGGAAGACATAGGTAAAAATAGTTATCCAGCTACCTTTGCTCTGAATTGGGGGAAAGGGACCATAAAGGACTTGGATGCAGCCCAAAGCAAAACAAGTTCACTTACGCCAAACTTTCTGAAATGCCTTTTTCTGATTCATAAGCGAGCAAACAAAAATGCCAAAAGGTTAATCAGATCTCTAATCTGTCCATCACCTCTTTACCTGTGTTCTTATTACCTTGTGTTCCTCTCTTAAAATAACCGGTTGGTGTTTCATTATTTCACATGGTGTAAAAGCATCTCTATTAAAGTGAAACGCCCTCCCATCAGATGTCAAAGAGATAAACAACTACCTGACATTTAGAAGACATCTGAAGGCAGCCCTGTTCAGGGAATTTTTTAATGTGCGACATTTTAATGTATTTTTAATCTTTGTTGGAAGCTGCCCAGAGTGGCTGGGGAAACCCAGCTAGATGGGTGGGGTACAAATAAATTATTGTTGTTGTTGTTGTTATAAAATATAAGTGTCTTATGTTTGGGGGGATCTTAGCTGGAATGTCTAAAGGTTTTTATTCTGGCACATAGGCTTATAGACGATCAGAATATAAAGAGTTGTTACTAAAACAACTCTGAGCTGCCATAGTTTGCCTTTTACCAAAAGCAATTATTATTATTTTTCAACCTTCTTTCCAAGAGTTACGTCACTTTTTAGACAAGGTGTCTTTGTTTCTTGCAATTTTCTCTTATCTTTGTCAGTTTGCATAAAACTACATTTCTCTTGCATTAGTGCCTTATTTCGCATGCCGTTAGTGAAAGCTTAACCTATAATCACCCATGTGTACACAAGGGATATAGCTGTATTTTTCCTCCTCCTTGTTAGGCAAATGCTGCTCCAACCACCTGTTAGCATTACATCACTGGCTCCCAAGAACACAGTTGTACCAAAAGGCCTGAAACAAAGTAGCTCTTCTTGCATTGTTTGCACTCAAAGAGCTGATGTCATGCCGAGCTGATGTCATTGTATGTCTTTGTGTAATTGCCATGGAAACCAGGCAGGTGGGGAGCCTGAGCTGATGTCATCTCAGAACGAGGTGTAGAAAGTTCTTAAGCTTCTGTTTTTCTCTTCAGATTTTGTGGAACAGCGTTAGACAACAGATTGGAAAATCCCAAAGTACGTTAGGACAATATTCTTTTAAAAAGTGTATCAGTCTTGGGTGTGTTGGTTGAACCCCCCTCACGCTTCAAGTGTCCTCTCTTTGAGAAATCATCTTTTATGAAGCAGAATAATCAATTATGGAACTACGTAAGGAGTGTTACCATTTCACAGGCAAAACAAAAATGTTATTGTGGAATCTAAATGGATCATCTCCCTGATTTGAGAGATTTAGAGAGGGGGGTTATTTATTTACCCCTTTCCTGCATCTGAAAAAAGTGCTATCTGGGAAGTGACAAAATTATAAAATACCTATGTAACACAACTGTGTGTGTGTGTTTAAAGTTTGAAAAACTATGTTTTGAAAAATAGTTTAGCAGTCACTGGAGTGCATTCAAAATAGGCATGCTTAAAATATATTGGGTGATATCAACTGCTAGTAAGACTCAGAGTAGACCCATTGAAATCATTGGATGTAGGCGAGGCCGCGTATGCACTATACATTTAAAGCAGGCCATTTTAAACAAGCATGGCTTTCACCAAATAATCCTGGGAAATGTAGTTTGTCCAGGGTTCTAATTGTCGTTAGGAGACAGAACTAGAATTCTCTAGAAAGAGGGAATGGTTGTTAAACCCCTCTGGGAATAGAGGACTCCTAACAACTCTCAGCATCCTTAACAAACTACAATTCCCACAAAAACATTGTAATTTGGTTGAATGTTAAGAAGGATGCTAGATTATAAAAAACTGGTCACCACTAAACTAGATCTAAATTTGATGATAAGTGAGACTAAAGAAAATATAAAATTTTTTGGAAGAAGTGCTAGATTATATTTGAATGAGTGGACATGAGATTGTAAACAAGTTGATAATTTGTTTGGAAAAAAATTTTAACGATGTAAATGGGAGCGGGAGACGTGAGGGAGTCCAAAGAAGTGTTGAAATTGTTGTAAAAGAAGTAAGATTGTTTATTATGTGCATTTATATTTAAAAACCTTAATAAATATTTATAAAAAAAAAAACAAACAAACTACAATTCCCAGGTAAGTATTGGGAGTATTCCACTTTTTCTGTGTGCCAATTAGCTACCAGTGTATAACACCCTACAGTTTGGGGACCAGGATACCAGAAAGTTCATCTCACCCCTTACATACCCAATCAATCAGTACACTCGGAAGTTGAGGGCCTTCTGCAGATGCCTTTAGGAGATCCTAGAGTTTGATTGAAAGCAAACCTCCAAATCTAATGGGTAAATCATAGAAGGGACTGAGGATCATCTATAGTCCAACCCCCTGCAATGCAGGAATATGCAACTGTCCCATACCAGGATCGAACCTGCATCCTTGGTATCATCAGCTCCATGTTCTAACCAACGGAGCTATCCAGGCTCTACACTCAGAACTTTAGTGTTGAGTTGCCTCCCCTACCCTTTGGAATTTCCGCTCTGTTAAATATCACATAGGTGCCATCACTGAAGACCATCTACTGAAGACCATCGTCTTCCAACAAGCCTTTCAAGTAGAGATATTTCTCATTCTGCATATACGGTAGATGACTGCATCTATATGACTGGGAGTGGCTGCTGAGACCATATAACACCAGTCCTGAAATTCCTACATTGGCTCCCAGTATGTTTCCAAGCACAATTCAAAGTGTTGGTGCTGGCCCTTTAAATCCCTAAATGGCTTTGGCCCTGTATACCCGAAGGAGTGTCTCTACTCCCATTGTTCAGCTGGGATACTGAGGTCCAGCTCCGAGGGCACTTCTGGCAGTTCCCTCACTCTGAGAAGTGAGGTTACAAGGAAGCAGGCAGAGGGCCTTCTCGGTAGTGGTGCCTGCCCTGTAGAACGCCCTCTTATCAAATGTCAAGAAAATAAACAACTATCTGACTTTTAGAAGACATCTGAAGGTAGTCCTGTTCAGGGAATTTTTAATGTTTGATGTTTTATTGTGTTTTTAATATTCTGTTGGGAGCAGCCCAGAGTGCCTGGGCAAACCCAGCCAGATGTGCGGGGTATAAGTTGTTGTTATTATTGTTGTTGTTGTAGTATTATATATTCTATTGGAATTGCAAGATTTTATCATTCGTGTGCTTATCAGCCTGGGCTCCTTTGCGTAGATGGGTGGGATATAAATATCAATGATGATGATGATACTAACTACCGGTAATTAATATCTCAGGTTCCTGACCTTCTCCTTTTTAAAATCCCTCTGTGCTGCAGGTGGACTCAGCAGTTTTAAACAGAACCACGAAAACCTCTGTGACAACTCCCTCCAACTCCAAGAGTGCCCCGAAGGCGGAGGAGGGGGCGGTGCTGCTGCCGCAGTGACCTGCACGCTACCTCAGTCCATCCCGACCACCCCAGACATTGAGAACGCCGAGCTCACGCCCATCTTGCCCTTCTTGTTTCTTGGCAATGAGCACGACGCTCAGGACTTGGAGAAGATGCAGCGGCTGAACATCGGCTACGTCATCAACGTCACCACTCACCTCCCTCTCTACCATTACGAGAAAGGCTTGCTCAACTACAAGCGGCTGCCGGCCACAGACAGCAACAAGCAGAATCTCAGGCAGTACTTCGAAGAGGCTTTTGAATTCATCGGTAACTATCCTAGCAAAACGGCCGCCATGGCTGCTTTGGCGGCGCAAATGCATTTAGTTCCAGGCTGACAGGCGTGGAACTGATTATCTTTGCCCAAGGGGGTGGGAAGCAGCTTTATCATGTTGTGTTGTTGTCTGAGCATTTTGGCACTTGCAGAACTTTCCATCGGCCTAGGGCAGTGCTGCCAAAGAAATCTGGTCACTTCCCATGTTTTATTATCGTTTTTTGGGCCTCTTTGTACATTATGCAGCATAATGACCGCTGGGATAGCTCAGTTGGTAGAGAATGAGACTTGTAATCTCAGGGTTGTGGGTTCAAGCCCCACAATGGGCAAGAGATTCCCCCATTGCAGGGGGTTGGAATAGATGACCCTTGGCAGTCCCTTCCAACTCTGATTCTGCAATGTGCATGTGTGTTTAAACTTGCAAGATTTCAGGAGCACACCTGTGTTTTCTGGAGGGGGCGTGCTAGATGGGCAGCTGCTGACAGTGCCCATTCTCGTATGAGCCAGATGTTTGCAAAATACCTGTTTCTCACATTCACACTTTGGCTGCCTTCGGACATGGGGAATATTGTGTTTGTTTTCCTGATTATAAAGCTAGCACATCTGCACACTGCAGTACTTGTTGTGGAATAGCAGTGTTTTGATGGATATACCAGCATGTCACACTAAACATCATTCCCAACAGTAGCCATGGCGTGACACAAGAACAAATGTCACTGGACAATGTTGCTCCTCCCACGCCCTTTCCACACACGTGTGCTTCTCTTCAGGAAAGAACAGTATGCCAGTATAACGTCCAAAATTTCATCACTTCACTTCCATCATTTTCTTGGTTAAGGTGGCTGCAAATGGATCTTTTTCCTGGAATTAAATTGCATGGAAACGAGTGCCCCCCAGCAAACCCCTGCAGCCTCAATTATACATTGAGGCTTTGGGGGTAGGAATGTGGCTGCAAAAGGGAGGATGGAATGAGAAATGTAGGCTGACATAAAAGCCAAACCATTGGGTACTGGTGGCAGGAAGATCATGTCCACAGTCACACCTGCAGTGCATTAATCTGTTGGCAACTCATTGGTGCATTGCATTAAATGTGTGGATATTAGTGGGGAGGAATCTAGGAGCATGTGGACATTATGAGTGGGGCAATGGGTGTGATCCTGCTTCCACCTCCACCTATGACATAAAGTGGTACCTCGGGTTAAGAACTTAATTCGTTCCGGAGGTCCTTTCTTAACCTGAAACCGTTTTTAACCTGAGGTACCACTTTAGCTAATGGGGCCTCCCGCTGCCGCTGCACCCCCCCTCACAATTTCTGTCCTCATCCTGAAGCAAAGTTCTTAACCTGAGGTACTATTTCTGGGTTAGCGGAGTCTGTAACCTGAAGTGTCTGTAACCTGAAGCATCTGTAACCTGAGGTACCACTGTACAGTATAGACAGTGAGCAGTTTGTATGAACACCCCAGGGGATTTTGCTGCCAGAAGATGTGGCGATGGCCACCAATGTGAATATTTCTAAAAAGAAGGAATCTACCAATTCGTGGAAGATAAGGCTATCAATGACTGCTAGTCATAGCAGCTATATGTAGGAGATGGATTGAACAGCCTAACTCTTTCTCATTTCAATCTTGCTGGTGCTCAGACACAGGCTCATTTTGTTCTGTGATGGAGATGATAGATAGATAGATAGATAGATAGATAGATAGATAGATGATAGATATAATCCACATTTAAATTTTATGCATTTTGTATGCAAAATGCACACTTTTTAATGCTTCTCCAATCTGTAACATATGCAATTTACTTGTATCTCTCACGCAAAAGTTATATTTTTGTGCTCATAATATGCACACAAGCTACACTGCAACATCTAGAAGAGTACATAATCGACAGGGGATTACATTCTGATCTGCCTGCACTTTCGGGAGCACTGGATCACATCAGTCTGCTGTGAAAAGCAGACTGAACAACTTCTTTCCCCATCCCTAACTGTATGCTACCTTTGGTTTCAGAGGCATTAGGCCTCTAAAAACCTTTTGTTATGATCAGCAGTGAGAGAAGCCAGTTGCCCCCATGCATGTCGTGCCTGGGGCTTCCTAGAGGCATCTGATTAGTCACTGTACGAAGGAGGATGCCTTTGGGCTGATCTGCTGTGGCTCTTAGTCAGTTTTCCTATCCTTGCAATCAGGGAAAAATGATTTTGTGGCTTTCTTCCTAGAAAGGTACCACCTGATATTACTAATTCTAAATTCTACTACAGTAAGAGATACGACTACAGGATTTTTCCCATTTGAAAATTTAACTGCTTTTATTTATTTTTTAAAAAATAATATTTATTCAAATTTTTCAACAAGAAAAAAGGTTACAGAAATAATGAAAGAAAGAATACAGAAGATGCATAACCAAAAAAGAAAAAATAGTAAAGAAAAATAAAAACCGTTAAAAATGAATCCCTCTTTCTCTTATCTTACCACTCATTTACTTATTTTCATGACTTCCTCACACCTCCCTTTTTTGTATTCCATTTAATAATTAGTTCAGCAAATCCATACCCTCTTTGTTTACCCTTAATTTCTTATCTTCACATATAATAACTTCAAATTTTCATCTAGTATCAATCCATTTTTACATTTAACTGCTTTTAACCACAACCAAAGGAGATTGCAAGCCTTTCTCTCTTGAAGTCACTGATCTCACCACATGACAAAAATGTTTACTCAGTGCCAGAGTTCTGAAATCCACAGTTGAGCAATACCTTTTATTTGGACCAACCAAAACATCACAAAAATAGTGAGCAAGCTTTTAAAGTTCTTTTTTTTCTCTCTCTCTCCCACCCACACCCTGTATAGACTTTGCATAGACATACAATACAATGATGAAGAGTTCTGGAGAACTCAAAAGCTTGCTCAATGTTTTGAGGCGCAGAATTTTTTCCTGTTTAACATACTGTTAATACCTTCTTGTGCTTAGGACAGATGTTCATAATAACGGAAAGCAGAGCCAGTGTTGTCTTTTTGGAAATCTTGGTCCCTTTTTGCATCTTTCTTTTACCACTGTGTCATAAATATGGGAGGACAATGAAATGGAGGGCAAAAAATGTCTACCCTTGACTGGTCCTTTTTTAACCAATGCTTTTACAGACTGTCTCTTAAATACCACTTAAGGCTATACGATGGGCAATTCTATCTATCTATCATCTATCTATCTAAATTAAATTCTTACACCCCACCCCTTTTCACTTGGGTAACTATAGCCTAGAGCTATGCCTGCATGTTTGATGAACATATATTTCTTTGTCTTGACTTTTTAGTAGGATAAATATTCTGTTAAGTAACTAGTCAGAGCTTAGCTTTGCCCTAGGGACAGTTTAAATTGGATCTGCAAAGATCTGGGTGTCTTAAATAGATTTTCTCCCTGCTCCCAAAGCAGGGTTTTATGAAGGCTGAAATAAACGCAGAAGGCCTGTGGAAAATCAACGTGTGTCCTTTCCAAGAATCAACCTGAAAAACAGTCTGGTTCCGTAAGACAAGCCATGCTGGATCAGGCCACCAATCCACCTGGCTTAGGTCACTTTGAAGGTCACTTTCACATCACCTTTTATGCAGCTAAAGATATATGCAAATGTGGAGAAGCACATGCTCAACACATTAGGAACTGGAGTTTTGCTGCAGGGGAAATGTGGTTTCCCAGCATTCCCAGGTTTCTGCCTCTTAATGTGTGAATTGGCCCTTGCAAAACTCATGAATGACAAAAACTTAACAGTTTCGAAACAAAAATTCTGGATTCTATGTGGTTTCCATAATTCAGCTGGCTTTAGGTGAGCCTTGGATAAAAGGCACACATGACTTGCTGGAGTGTAAAAAAAAGATGAATATTTTCCCCCTACCAGATCAGAAGGGCTATTGGGAGAAAAGCTTGTGTGGGGAGGGTCACCTGTGGCATGTAGAATAAACCACACCTGCCACCCAGAATTTATCTAATAATGATTTTCCCTGCCCTTAAGGCAGCACTTAATTTTTCCTTCTTGCTGTTCCCTGTGTTTCAAGAGAAGATCAATGTGAATGTGTACCCAGGATGCCAACTTGAATAACATATTGGGGGGAGGGAGAGGGAGAAGGCAAGTCCCGCCCCACACAATTGATCACAAGACCTGGCACACGCACACTATTTGAATGACAATGCCCACCAACTGGGCACACACACAAATACTCCCAGAACAGGTGCATTCCACCCCTTGACATTATGTTTTAATATAAAATCAGCACTTTTTGTTTTATTATATAATTGCAGTTTCCCAGATCTAAAGCTCCCCCCTCCCCCTGGCATTCCACAATGGTTGTGTTATGTTGTTGAACGAAGAATGTGCACTAACAGAGGCCATTGTGCCCATGGTCCAGACACCACCCCAAAAATGTGCATGAACAAAGTGGTATAAAAAAAAGTGGGACTTGCATATTGCAAATGATGGCAATCGCATGTCTAACATATACTCCAGTTTGTCCTATCTGTGGGTTCACTTGTTATGGTGTGAAAGCCTTACATCATTTGGAGGCAATGCACCTAGTTTTCAAAACCCACTGTTTATTCTGTTCATTTGAGCACATTCTCCCTGATGTCAGGAGCTGGTTTTGTGGCATATTCTACATGTCCAACATTGTTAGAAGTACAAAATGTATAATATAATGTGTGAGTCCATAGAAACGTGCATTTCTCTGGAGAGCAGTATTTTAAAAATGCATTAGCCTGGAATTGGTAATAGCAAGAATAATCTACAGATCTAGGAAGGGAGAGGGGCACAATGATTTTTGGCCACTTCCGAGTTGCAAATGAGAGAAATTAGGTGCATAGGTGAGGTTCTAGCCTAGTAACCTCTGCAGGGGCTGTAGGTTTCCCAACTCTAAGTGAGTGAATCTCTGGCTGCTGCTTATTTTGAGGAATGCATTAGGAGCCCAGGTCTCTTGACCTCTGGCTTTCACTCACTGAAGTGAATGTTTACGTTTTATTTCTGTGCTTTTTTTTCCAGAGGAAGCTCACCAGTGTGGAAAAGGCCTCCTCATCCACTGCCAGGCCGGTGTGTCCCGCTCTGCCACCATTGTCATCGCTTACCTTATGAAGCACACGCGAATGACCATGACTGATGCCTATAAGTTTGTCAAAGGCAAGCGACCAATCATTTCTCCTAATCTTAATTTTATGGGGCAGTTATTGGAGTTTGAGGAAGATCTGAACAACGGAGTCACGCCGCGAATTCTCACGCCAAAGCTGATTGGGGTAGAGACTGTCGTCTGATGGCAAAGAAGCACGTGACTAAAAAAAGATGTTCGTATTCTTCACTTGACATGGACTTGGAAAGCTTGGATTTCCCCCATTTTTTCTTTTCTTTTTAGCTTTATTGAGAAGGGTTTATTATAAGACAAAACTTTGGACAGGAACCTTTTTGAAGAAAAGGTTTTAAAAATACAAGGACTTCACAAGCATTGGACAAGATACCTTTGGAAGTCCCTTCTTGAAAGGTGGATGATGTGGGGATGCTTTGAAGAAACCAGTTTTAGTCTCCATGCGTGTAAGAGAGAAACTGGACACTATATATTTTTTTTCTTCCCTTTTTGGTTATTCAGCTACTTGTAGAGATTATGACTAAGTAGTCTGTGCAGGTTCATAGACCGAAGACAGCTATGTTTTCCCCCCAAAATAAAATACAACCAGCCAAAATAAAAAAGTGAAAAGACAACTAAAACCCACGGGCGGCCTTGAGTTTGCAAAGGCTTTGCTAAAGAAACCCTAAGCAAAATGCTTGCTGGTGCAAAGAAAATCAGAGCAGCTTAAAACTATCTGCAAATCCCTTCTCGCCCTCTTGACTAGAGAAAATCTTTTTATTTGCTGTGTTTCATCTTCTGGTACTATTTTTCTATTTGGGGGTTGGGGGTAGGCTAACACCAAGGGACTTGACCATTTTACGCCATATGCCTTTACTGGCTTCTTGTGCAATAATAGTTTTGAGTAATGGAAAGAGTTCTTTATTTTGAGTGTTCAAACCAGTTACAGCTGGCTGCCCATTAATAATATTAATAATATTTTTAAATAGCATAAAGGTGGCTGGCTTGATTTAGAAGAAGGTATACAACAACAACAAAAGCAATTATTTTTTTCCCTTTTACCAATTCTGGTTATAGTGCCATACACCTTGTTAAATATGTATATCAGAATGTACAAAGATCAAGAACAAGCAAAGTTTATTTAAAATATTTTTTCGCACAAAATACTGGTGTGTTTTTCTGTTCATGTAAAAAGTTTGATTATAAAAATGAAAACTGTTTTAGAAATTGTGCGTGTGTCTCCTTTCCCTTATTTCTTTCGTGAACGCTCCTGTGTAGTTAGCTTTCTACTTGCAAGAAGCAGCAGGGCATGGTTCGGTGGTGGGATGGCAGATTGTGGCACAAGGGGGGGGGAGTACTTGCCATGCAGATGTTCCATGTGGCTCCTATCTCATCTAGATGCATGTAACTATGGCCTTGGTCCAGTGAAACCATGGTTCGTTGGACAAAGAATGAGTATGATGCCCACACACTTCCTTCTCCCTTTCTCTCAGGGATAGGAACCTGTGGTCATCCCAATGTTCTTCAGAGTCCAACTCCTGCCAGCTTGGCCAATGGTCAAGAGCGATGGGCAGTGAAGCTGGCAACATCTGGAGGACCACAGGTTCCCTAACCCTACCTTCTGGGGTTTCTTAAAGGACAGTTTCTCAGACTTAATAAGAAATTGCAGTTTTTTAAAAAAAGTCCTAGATGCACAACAGAAAGGGAAGAGGATGCATGTTAGTACAACTCTTGTTTTCAGTCTGATAAACCGTGGTTTATTCAGACCAAGTTCATCTTGTCTGAAAGGGCCTGGGCAACAAGTTGATCTGCATGTAGAATTGGCATACCCCAAGCATATCCACCTGGCCCAGACTGCATATGTGTGTCCAGATGCTCATACGAGATGGCAGCTACGGGGCACACTGGTGAATGCTGCTTTCGTGGCTCCCATGCGGTCTTAAACAGGCCTTGAGTATTCTTTAGTACAGACGTCCAATCCCATTTTTGGTCAATTTTATATTGCTCCCATTCTCCTTTTTCACTGCTGGTTTATTCTGCAAGTTGCCAACTCCAGCATTTTCCAGAGAGCTGCTATTTTTGTGATGAGTATATGTGGAGCAAGGGTTGATTAGATAGCTAGGTAGGGAAAATATTGATTATTGTAGGCTACATTCACCTAGGGTTTTTAGCTAGTGGTTTTTCACACATCGCTAACACTTGCCAAGCACATGCACTGATCCCTAGTTGTCCGCATACCTGAAGGGAGAATTTCAAAGCATATAGTCCATATGCTTGAATGTTGAAGGTATACTTTCTGGATGAGACATAGGCATAACTGGCGGTTGAAGACTTGCTTTCTTCTTCTCTTCTCCAGTTCCCCTCAGCAATATATCACAGCTTCTATAGCCTACATATAGTAGGGGTATTTAAAATGAGACTCGTCATAGCGTCCTCTTTTTTTGCTCTTCAAAATATGGCAGCCCTAGGAGGTATCCATGCCTCCATTTTAAGAATTAAGAGATGAATCAGTAACATGAGGGATTTCCTCAGTAACGTGGGATTTCCTCTTGGTCAGCAGCCTGCTAACCAATTACCGTTTTGCACCACTTGGAGCATTTTCCACATTAAAAAAAAAACATGATTCAATTGCATTTGCTAGAATTTCAATTGGGGAAACAGCAAGATAGAAGCAGAATGGAGGCTCTGTAACAATCCATTCCATGGAAAATGCTGCAGAGCCTTGCTTTCCCCATTCCTCCATTAGTTCGCTGACTAATTTTAACACCCACATGGAAAAGGCCTTTTGGTGTCCAGTTCCTTTTGCTTTTGAATAGTTTTTTGTGTTTGAGCTACAGCTAACTTCATTTACCCACCCAGCCTTATTTTATTTTTTTGGCCATAGTCACATCAGTGTGAGATGCGGCTTATAAAGTGGGCATTTATCACTGATCTCTCACTTAGATAAGCTAGTCTTTGCTCCCTTTGCCAGTCCAAAGCTTGGATATAATCCATGGTAAAGTTCTGCTGCTCGTGCCATTATAATGAGTGCTTTTATGCAGTTTCCGTTCATTTCAATGGAGCATGCTGAAGAACTTCCCAGTGAATTGTGCCTCCTATTAGTATGAATTTGGAATGATTAGAGAGATGTTCCAGTTAGATGACCTTTGTGGGATTTTTGTACTGCAGTGAAGGCTCCCCACCCCACTGCTTCAGATCAAATTCTGTACAGGCAGAATAAAGTGAAGTGAGGTGTGTCAAAAGAACACTGTGTATATTGACCCCAGATGTGTAAATTGCTGTGCACTTTTACTCAACAATGTTGTTACTATACATATATTTTCTTGAAATTTTATGCCTTTATTAAACTATTTTTATACAAGGATTGATTATTTTTGCTTTCTCTGAACATTAGTAGACTTTCTGCCTGGGTTTTGTTTCTCCTCAATGAATTTTGTTAATACAAAGAAGGGCCGCAAGTAGATGGCCGCAAGTTTCAGGAAAAAATGATGAGAGAACATTCGACTAAAATGAGCTGCCTAATTTCTAGGGCTACTTCTCCCATTCTTTGTACCCATCCTGAAAAAGTTATAAATATTGGACTGCATCAAGCTCCATTCTACTGGAACTTGACCCACTGAAATTGATGCACGTATGTTAGTCATGTCCATTAATTTCAGCGGGTTTCTGCTGAGTATGACTAACATTGAGCACAACCCATTAAACTTAGCACATGCCTCTATATCATAATAACTAAAATACAAAGTGCACATTTCATTCAACAATTTGTTAAGCGTATGCTTAACAGCACGTAGACTAAATTTCAGAAAGCGTAAAAAGGAAAGGGTTTCTGTTGCTGCTCTCCCAAATTTTACAATGGTTATATTTACAGTGTCTTTTTATGTGTATGTAACTTGGCCAATAGTAAGGGACCACATACCTCTTAAGCACTCAGTGGTGTGCATTTTTTAGGTTGCAAATTTCCAGAATCTTCCAAATGTAATTCTAATCCATTGGCAGACTCTGAATACCATGGGAAGTTCATGAGGACGGTTTCTGTCAGGGTGGACAACATTGAGCTAGGTGGAGCAATGGTCTGTCTCAGTATAAGGCAGCTTCCTAGATTCCTAACTGATGGAACCGACTGCAACAAGGTGTGGTGATACTAGTTTAGGAAGTTCCTGCTGGGGTTGGGCTAGATGACCCTTGGGACCCCTTCCGACACTATTCTCTGATTCTGTGAGGATTTAAAAGGAGATTGTAGATAAAGAAGGGAAATGCTTCTAGCCATGGTGGCAATATGAAACCTCCAGGTTCTGAGGCCACAGACCTCTCCATGTCAGTGCTGGGAATTGAATCTGGGATCTTCTTCAGCTGAATCAGTTGCTCTTGCCACTGAGCTGTGAGCTGTTGCACACCCTCTGTGGGTAAACAATACCCGGACAACCTGAGCTTCTTGATAAAGAGAGACAAAAAATACTGCTATGGCTGCTCCCTCATTCTATCCTTTATGAACATTGTTCCGTGACTGCTAAGAAACAGCCCTTTGCCTCGATAAACAAAGAGCGGCATGTATGATTCTGCTCCCAGTTTGATTACCCTATATTTATAACTCGCCTCATTTTCCATGGAGGCCTACAAGAGGCTGGGCTCTGATAAGCTGTCGTTCTCGGCGCAGAAACAGCCCCAGAATAGTTCCAGTGTGTTGTTTCTAATTGCAACGGATGAGCAGACTGGCTCATTAATCCTCCCCTATCAGCAGTGCATAACTTGTCTGCACCAGAATAGCCCTGATCTCAGCAATCCTGCATTTCAGCCTTGGGCTTGTGTGTTCAACGTATTTGGGAAAGGCAAGTTTCCACCACAGGCCCAAGGGGACTTCTACTTGACTGAGCTGGCTTTATATATAGTCCAGGCTGTGCATCACCCACCGAGGTTTATGTCATTTTGTAAGAAAATACATCGGTGCTCTTTAGGTTTGCATTATTTAGAGGAATCTTTTCCAACCACATTATTTAGCAGATGTCTTTTATTTTTCTTTCTTTTGGAACATGATAGCAAACCATGCTTTGGGTTAGAAAGGGGAAAGCCGAAATATTTTATTTTTCTCTCCTCTTCTCCCCACACTCCTTCCACTATAGATGATATAACCACCTAAATATCTGCTGATTTACAAGTTCACTTTTTATTTTTTTTTATTTGTATTAATCTTTTTGAGATGGACTGCTGGTCAAATGGGTATTGCAGTCTTTGCTACAGTTAATGGACCAATACCTTTTAATGTGCAGGGAGCAAATTTCATGCATCTCTTGTAGATAAGGCTTCTAGAATTGGACTGTTCCTAAAGACAGTCTAGAATAGCAGCAGAGAATTCAAAGCAGGATGCACTGATTTAAATTAGGGATTGGGAACCAATTATATTATATTATTTATTTGCACATTTATATCTGGCTTTCCCCCCAGGGAGCACAAGGCACCACCCATGGTTCTCCCCCCTCACCATTTTACCCTCACGACAACCCCTGTGAGGGTAAGTTAGGCTAAGAGACAGTGACTGGCCCAAGGTCACACAGAGAGCTTCATGGCTCAGTGGGGATTTGAACCCTGGCTTCCCAGCAATGCTGCAACCACGGCAACAGCATATGACTTTTGTGTCCTTATGTCTCTCAGCAGCTCGGGGAAGAAGCCCAGAGGGAGAGAAATAGGGGGGAATGCAATAAAATAAAATAAAATGGGTGTGTGCAAGGCAAAAAGGCTGGAGCAGTGGCAGCGGGTGGGGAGAGAAGGAGGTGAAATGCATATTGATAATGTTGTCTATAAGAATAAAAGAAAACTATTATAAATTAGTTTGGAGATGGTATTTAACACCAGTCAGATTAAATCAAATAAATAGGGAATATTTGGTGTTATGTTGGAGGAGATGCCAGGAAACAGGGAATTATATTCACATGTGGTGGGGGTGTAAATATGTACAATATTTCTGGCGAAGGGTGTTTAAGGAGATAACAGAAATTACTGGGTTAAAGCTGACTGAAAGTCCAGAGGTAGCATTATTATCAATTTACGATAGGGTGGAAGGTTGGCAGGCTATAGACTTGCTCACAGATTTATTGACAGCTGCACGCATTATAGCTAGGAAGTGGAAGGGGCAAGCAGAATATTATATATTATGAATATATATGGAATATATATGGAATATTATGGGATATAGCTATTAATGATAAATCATCGTGCTATTAAGATAAGATGGGGAATATGCAGGAGAAATGATTTTGAGGAGATATGGAGGGTGTTTGTAGAATTTGTACTGTTAAAACAGAAAGGGATCAAACTGTCACAAGAGGTGTTGAAATTTTGGGAGGTTGGATAGTTACAATGGAATGGTCTTGGTGGTTGGGGTGCACATTTTTATTCTTATTCATTTATGATTATTACTTTGTCAAAATAAAATAAAAAATTAAGAAAGAAAGAAAAGAATGAGAGAACCATGGGAGTGGCTCACCTCAGCATACAGACCCTGACCACATTCACCCTAGACATTTAAAGCACTACAATACCATGTTGACTAGTTTCGGCTGCATTACAGATCTGAATCTAATAGTCTTGTTGCGGCTATGTTAGCTGAATGCCAATCATCAGGAGGGTTAAGAGGGATTGAGAACAAAATTAAACCGATAGGAATCTCATTAGACTCCCTGTACTGGTTATCAGAAAAGGCTGCATTTGAGATCATTAAACGTAGATTGTTAGACAACGAATTTCAAGAACTTAGTAGCCAAATCAGGAATAGTCACTGTGCATGTCTGGGAATGGTGCAGTGTGAATAGCCAACAGCAATTTATCTCTCCCATTTGACCAACCCAAATCAACACAGGGCGTACATGCTAGTGAGACTTAATGCGCTACCTCTAGAGGGAGGAGTCCAGAAAATACTCCTCACAGAAAGACTATGCCCCTGTGGACTGAATGATATAGAACCAGTCGTGCATGTTCTCTTGCACTACCTCTTGTATCACACAATTCGAACTATGTTCATTAATCAGTTGGTTGTTGGCAAGGAGTGGCTCTCAGACAAATGTAAGGTAACCTTCCTAGTGGATGGGTTCCTCAGGATGGGGATAAGATGGAGATAGTAGCCAGGTTTCTGTAACACACAATGAGGATTCGTGAATATTATATAGCAGTGTTTTAACTGTTAGATGTAGATTTTGCTGAGTGGTTTTACTGTACTGAACCTTTCGGAGTTTTGTCTATATGCCAGTGAAGGTTTGAGATGGATGGATTGCCTAGTCATGGCTCTTCCCCCAACCCCATCAAAGGAACCTGAGTCTGTTAAGGGTGCTGAGAGTTGTTAAGAGACGCCCTAACAGAGCTACAGTTCCCAGAGTTCCCTGAAAATAAACATTACTGGCTCTCAAGGCAGAGCAAAGCCATCATTCCCAGTAGCCACCGAGAGCCCTCTCCTCCATGAATTTGTCCAATCCTCTTTTAACAGATTTTAAAGCTTTTTGCAGCTCCTGTGGATCCTCCTGTTTGCCAGTGTCCATGAAATGTACCAGGAACAAGGAGAGTCCTAGTAAATGCCGTGGGAGCTAGGGAAGCTGGAGCCATCAAATATTGACGATCCTTTCCCTATTTAGAGGAGAAATAAATAATTGAGCGCACACTTGAATTATGAAAAGAATCCATTGTTGCTAATAAATAAATCACGTAACGCCCCTCTGAAGTGTTGGGTTGGCTGTAGCTCAGGGCTGTGCACATTCCATGTGTTCAAAGAGATGGCCGTGGAAAGGCAGAGTCAGGCAGCAGAGAGAGAGAGAGAGAGAGAGAGAGAGAGAGAGAGAGAGAGAGAAAGCAAAAGAAGACATATATTTGCATATAATTTGCACATGCTAGTTTTGACATCAGGGCTGTTATTTTAAACCAAAATAGAATGTATCTTCCCCATGGTTGGCAAGACTGTGGCCAGGTGACATCTTGTGTACTTGCTCATTCTGCCGTCTGGGTCCTAAAGGCCCCCTTCTCTCCCTTCTTATAATAGAGGGTCCCTTTAGTGAGAGGAAAACAGGACGCATGGCACAAAATTAGATGTTGTTTTGTCAGAAAACAAACAAGCATGTGAGAACCACAAACTCATATTCCAATTCCGAGCAGCACTGAATAGGTCAGAAAGCGAGGCCCACTATTGCGTTACTTCAGTGGCAGCCCCTCCAGGAACTCTGTCCACATTTACACACTACATTTAAAGCACTATGATGCCACTTTAAACAGCCATGGCTTCCCCCCAAAGAATTCTGGAGCTAGGCTTCCCCCCAAAGAATTCTGGAACTAGGCTCTTGAGAGTTGTCAGGAGACCCCTCTTCCCGCCCCCCTCAGGACTATAATTCCCAGAGTTCCCAGATTGTTAAACCACTCTAGGAATTGATTATATTCCTACATCGTTTCACCTCCTTGGTGTGAGATGATCTTTTCTGCTTGCCACATGGCTGATAAAATCCCAGGTGCCCTGCCTGAGAAAGATAATCTGAGCAAGACTTGTCACCCCATTGGACGGCATTGCGCTTCTGCAGTTTGTGAGGCTCCACCAATGTTAATAATTCAGAGCTTGTCAACATGGTGCCTGCAGGTACCAATATGCCCACAAGTACCTGCTACAGTGCACCCAAAAGGTCTCAGTGAATACCCCCTCATAAATCCACAGTGTGTGAATGAATGTTTGCTCTTCCAGTTTGGTTCCAGGTCCAGGCTCTCCTTGAACATGGCAACATTTCATAGGATACCAAGATGCAAAGAGCTTCTCAATGTGAACGGGTGTTGGAGTGGCAGATGTAGGGGCCTGGCTATAGCATTTTGTGGTCCTGTCTCTTTTTCTGCTCTTTTAGATGTGGCAGCCATTTTGTGGCCACACAACCCATGATGGCCATCTTGTGAGTAGCACCTACAGCACTATCAAAATTCAAAATGTCTCCACTGGCCCAAAGTTGTTGGCAAATGATGGAGTAATTAATCAAGCCCTTAAACATAAGCATTTCAACCTTTTTGAATATGGGATTGATCTACCCCAGGGGTAGGCAACCCAAGGCCCATGGGCCACAAACGGCCCACGGGGGTTGTTTAACCAGCCCCCGAGCTGCCCCGAGCCAAGCTGCCTGCTCGGCGAGTCCCTGCACGCTGTGCTAAACCAGCGCGGCGCGGGGACTCACTTACATGGTGCCGGAAATCACATCTGCGCATGCTCAGGCACCGAAAATTGTGTCTGCGCAGACACAGATGCCAAAAATTGTGGCCCACGGAGGGATCTCCGCTAGAGTGAATCAGCCCAGATGAGGTAAACCTTGCTGACCCCTGATCTACCCCCAAAACACAATAAGAGTGGCTTCACAAACATACACCATTTCTTAAACTGCCATGAAGGACTTTTTATGCCTCAAGCAGACAGGTGTCAGAACACAAGAGCACACTGTTATGACCATTAGTGTCCTCAGACCTTTTATGCTTCTATACTGTGCTTTAAAGCAATCATGCCTTTTCAGGATAAATTAGTTACTCTATGAGGGGACTCTGTGACCCTGAGCTCTTTGTGTAGAGTTAACTGTCACTAAAACAAGGTGAGAATTTCTGTGAGACTTTGGAATTAGGCACAAGTGGCATAACTAAAAAGACACTGGAGATTGATAGAAAAAGATACACAATGAAGAAAGGTGGGTAAAAATGAATGCTGGAATGTGAGTGTCCAAGGAATATTAGTTGAGTTATAACTAGGGATGTAAGGTATCAGTTTCCGTTCTAACGCACATGCATACATGCATCACATGCAGTGTTGTTCTTGTTCTGCTGCAGTTCAGTTTCCTGCAAAAACAATGTTATTCAGCAGCAATCACTGTGCTGCAATTTTTTTGATAATAATTTTTATTAGTTTTCAATTACATTCCAATAATAGCCTCACTATAACAATGCCAAATTATAATACAATTACTAATACCAATCATTCAAATACCAAATTATATAATTTAGGTGGCCGCCTGCATGCTAGAATTGATGGTTTCATGATTTACTTTATTTCTGCACTCCAGAATCTTATTAATTTCAATTACACTCCAGTCAAAATAACAATCCCTTATACAACAACTGCAATATTAATAACTTCCATTCGTACTGACACATTAAATAATATATAAATCTACAAGTGAGGCACTCAAACTGTGTCCTTGTTCTTCCTGTATGTGACAATCTTTCTGTCCATGATGTTTCTTCCTGTCCTTGTAAAATGTTATGTCTATCTTTTCCTGGTTGCTGCTGTTCTCCATCATGCCTTGGGCAGAGCTAATATCCCATTGTTGTTTCAGAAATTCTCCATTGTTCTGTCCCGTGTTTTGCAACTTTAACATCAGCTGCAAAAATCACACTGTCCCAATAAATAACCTGTCTTTGCCATTTTCCCTCTCAGTCTGTGCTGCAGTTTTAAAGAATTTGTTACATAATTCCACACCGTTCATTTCAAAGCACATGCAATGAAGCCGTTTCCCCATGTGCCAATAGGTTGCCTTTCAAGTTCCTTTCAAGTACCAAAATAGCTTTCCATGTTATCATTCAAGTCTCTTTCACTGACTACACCTTGCCATTAGTGTTTTCCCTAGCCATCAGGATACCTGGGCGGGGGGGGTGGGAGGTCTTCTGCATCCAATGGGCACGCTCCACCTCTAAGCTAGGGACCCTCCTTTTCAAGCGAGCTTCATTTTTAAAACAAAGAAAAGGGAAACCTTATGCCATCACTGCAATCACAATTTGTTGCTATTCTAACTATGCTTTCAATTATTTATTTATTTTTAAAGACATGGTGGTTTGCAAAATAACCACCTTCAGTTCACCTGTGCAATCTTTGTGGGTCTGGGTACGAGCTTGTTCTAGTCGCTTCTTCAGCTGCCTTCAGTTAGTAGGACTTCTCTGGAGTAAACAGTCAAAGCATTGCAAGCAAACTTTTGTTAGAGAGAAGAAACTTGTGCCAACTGCAGTGCTTCTCCTTGACTGGCTGACAGTTGCAGTCTGAATTACACGGGCATCAGATGGGGGCCTCCTTAAGTCCTGGCCTTGACAAAGCAATTATGGAATGAACTGCTGACTGCACTGCACAGTTTTGATAGATGGCATCTGCTTTCTCTCTGTTCCGGAGGATGTTTGGGTGCAAGATTCCATCTATTTTTCAAATCCAATATATCATGGCCATGCTGTAATCATGCAGAAATCCTCTGTGAAACCAGTGCGACAGTGCGACAATGCATCCTACTGTACAGAGGACAGCCCTCTATTTGATGTGCTGTCTGAATTAAAGATAAAAGAACCAGGAGAAGGGATGGCAAGGGCCTTGAAGTTACCCATCAAGAATTAACACCTAAACAAGCAGACTCAGCAGGCACCCAGGTCACTTGTTCAGTCTTCCCCACTGTGGTGAGATGTATTGCATTTAAGTTATAGTAATCATTGAGGGAGGGGGGTGGACCTGTGAGGCCACTCTAGATGATCTCAGCATCGGGGCTGAATGTGGCTTGTGTGTGGGTCCATTTATTCCTCTGACACACACACACACACACAGAGAGAGAGAGAGAGAGAGAGAGAGAGAGAGAGAGAGAGGGAGGGAGAGACTAATGCATTAATGCACACACATTAGGACTATTATGACTGGTTGGTTTTGAATGAATAATAGTTGATGAATCCTAGCCCATTTATCTCACTCTCATTGGCAGGCTCGCAGAATTCACAGGGCGCTGCATCATTCCAGCAACATTAAAACGTCACCCATCATTTTTAATAGCAACACAAAGGCAAGACGATGAAAAATGCATAGTACTATATATGTGGTTTTGGCTGAATGATAACTTGGAAAGGGGGTGGGGGTTGCCTTCCTTTGATTAATTCCACATAGGGTTTTTTATGCTGATATTAAGTTTTTAATGGCAAAAAAAAGAAAGAAGAAGAGAAGATGGCAAATATCAGAACAGAGGGGTGAGGATATATTCACCTTTCTCTGACAAAGGTGAGCAGGAATCTGCCAGGACAAG
This sequence comes from Podarcis erhardii, assembly GCF_964252035.2. Lineage (NCBI taxonomy): Eukaryota > Metazoa > Chordata > Lepidosauria > Squamata > Lacertidae > Podarcis > Podarcis erhardii. The sequence continues at coordinate 94,282,612 of NC_138507.1, forward strand.
CGCAAGTGTAAAGCTTTGTTTATTTAATTTGTGCATTTATACCCTGCCCCTTAGCCAAAGGGTACTCAGAATGGCTTTCAAAAATCAGTACTTAAGATGCTTCCTGCATTCAGGCTCACAATCAAATAAGTCATGGCACACAAGAAAAATGGAATGGGAGGGAAGAGGAAAAAGCAAGCTGAAGCATAAATTCTTAAAGCTACAGTTCTTACAGTGCAATTATATAGTTTTCTTCAGCAGATTCTGGCTGCCTAGCAAAGCAACAACTCCCTACCAAGATCAGGGGTGGTTCTGGCTCTCTTGCTCTTGACAAAGAGCAGCACTGTCCCAGAAGGACTTTCCCCGCTACATCACCAGCAGAGCTGGTGTCAATGGCCCAGCCAAGAGATGAGGACAGTTTCCGCAACACAATTCTTCTCTTAGGCAGCTGATTTGATGGCAGTTAGATTCCCTTCACCCTCACCACTGTCAGTGGAAATTCACTGAGATGTGATGAAATTCTAGCTGCAATTAAGTCACAGATGAGGAGCCTGTGGCCCTACAGATGTCATTGGACTCCCAACTCCCATCATCCCCAGGCAGCATAGCCAACAGCTGGGGATGATGGGAGTTGTAGTCCTACAGCATCTGGAGGTCCACAGGTTGCCCACTCCTGGTTTAAGGCTCATTTTCATGGCCAGCTTTTGGTGTGGTAGATATTTCTCCTACTGAGACTTATTAGGGTTGAGTAAAAAAGAAGGACCTGGCTAACTATATTGTTCAGGCCTTTCTCCAAGCTAAAGGTAGACCCCGTAGGCAATAAATATATAAATTTGTGTATATCCAAGAAGGAAGGAAGAATGATAACTAGTAGTTAAAAGGAACTGCATGCCTGAAACACTACAGTGGTACCTCGGGTTACATACGCTTCAGGTTACATACGCTTCAGGTTACAGATTCCGCTAACCCAGAAATAGTGCTTCAGGTTAAGAACTTTGCTTCATGATGAGAACAGAAATTGTGCTCTGCCGGTGCAGCAGCAGCAGGAGGCCCCATTAGCTAAAGTGGTGCTTCAGGTTAAGAACGGACCTCCGGAACGAATTAAGTACTTAACCCAAGGTACCACTGTACTGCATGAGATCACTCTGGTTTCCTGATTATAATGCTCCCCCTCTTTTTGCCACATAGTCCTCAAGGATCTCATGAGGGGGCTTCTTATAAAATAGCAGCTAGCTCATTAGATGGGAATTTACAAAATTCACTTTTATGGCTCCATCAGACTGAAGGATATCATGCTGTATATCTCAGCCATTGAGGTGTTACAAACTTCAGACAAAAGCAAGCCCTTTTCTAAATGTTTGTGTTCTCACTTGAGAACAAACAGCTCTCAGCATAGACAGATGGATCTATGCTTTGAAAACAGTGAATGTAATGCTATGGGCATCTACAAAAAAAGACAAGACTCCATAGGCAGAGCTGAGGGACACAAAATGGTGGGTGGCTCTTACTTTGAACAGCATTTCCCAAGGTCTCCTTCCCTAGGAATTCCATTCAATTTGCATCTAAAGGCAAACCTACGTGATTCACACACTTTCCAGAACAATATATGAACCGAAACACAGCCCTCCTTTGAAATAACCCTCCTTTTCTGAATATTGTGATGCATCTCTACAGCCCAAAGTGATATGCACAAAAATGCAGGTACTGGAATAAAGTGTACGTAAAAAAGTATATATTTGTGTCTATATGTGTGAAAATAGCATATAAAATGTATTCTATCGGGGAAATTGCTTTGCAGAAAGCGTGTACAGTGGTACCTCGAGTTACAAACGCCTCAGGTTACAAACACTTCAGGTTACAAACTCTGCTAACCTGGAAGAGTTACCTCGCGTTGAGAACTTTGCCCCAGGATGAGAATGGAAATCGTGTGCCAGCAGCGCAGCAGCAGCAAGAGGCCCCATTAGCAAAAGCACGTCTCTAGTTAAAAACAGTTTCAGGTTAAGAACGGACCTCCGGAACGAATTAAGTTCATAACTAGAGGTACCACTGTTTAAAAGTGTGTATGACTTAGGTCCATGATGGTAGAAAGATGCACTTGTGATCTAGAACAATGCTAGGAGCTTGACAGGATAATAATAAAATAATTACTATTATTTTAATTAATAATTAATTAATTAGATTTGTATACTGCTCTATGCCCGCAGGTCTCAGGGAGGTTAAAACATAAAATCACAATATAAAAATGCAAAATACATAATAAAAATGAAAACGAAACCAACCCAATAAACCCCCAACACATTTAAAAAGGACATTGGCTGTCACTCAGCGAAAGGCCGGGTTAAAGAGGAACTCTTTTTTACCCCCTGGCATCTCAGAGTTCTCTAGCCACCAGTTGCCTATCCCTCTGAAAATCACAAACAACCTGATTTTTTTTTAGGTTGACACTTACTTGTCACTGGAGAATCAAGAAGAAGAAACTATAGCAGGTGCTGAATTATGGGTCACTTGCAATATCTACCTGAAATACCTCCACATCCTCCCCTGCCCCCACTCTCCCTAGTGTAAATATTTGGGGTGGGGGGGATGTATTCTTGTTCCATCATAGTGATCAAAACATGTCTGATATAATCTTGGGGAGAGCTAAAACAGTCTGGCTTGCACCACTGACAAACTGCAAATTTTAGCAAATGCGTAATTGGGCTTGGTTGAAATAGAAGGGCCTCATAATGATGTCAGGTGCTCTGAATTCTTTCTCATGTATTTTTAGGCCTGCCATAAACACACAAAGTCTAACTTTCATCCCAACAGTGGGAGTGTAAACTCTTCTGACAATTGGTTGTGTGTTGGCTTGAGAAGCTAGGTCAAGTAATTGGATTAATACGCTTCATTCCTGGGCCAGTCTGGCAAATTAGTTGAACTCTTTTCAAGTATAGTCACTGGGATTTAAGGCCAAGGTCTGCTGTAATGTAACCTGTTGTCTACTTATCCCCAGATGGACCCTTGTGAAATACATAGCAACAGTGCCCTCCTTGTACTTAGTAACCTGTATCATCAGAGGAACTCTCTCTGCTGTCAAAGGTTAAGAGAGGCAAGGCTTTCCAAAGGGTTTCGACTGGCCTTAACTGGCTTCCTCGCAGACACCTCCCTTATAGGCAGCTATAGAAAGCCAATGTGTCATCAGAGAAAAAGTCATCTATGATTCCAAAGTGGCGCTGGAAACGAAGGAGAGTGAAAGCCATAGTCATAAGGGGAAATGGTACGTAATCCTAGAAAAGGAAGTCGAATAAGAACGTGGAAGTTGTGCCCTACCAAATGTTTCTGGATAACCATCATGTTATAGCAGAGTGGCTTTCTCCAACTGGAAACATCCTGCAGATATTTTGGAAGGCAACTTGCATCACCCCTGACCATTGACCAAGTGGTTGTTATTGTTGTTGTTGTTGTTACTATGTTTATTTAGATCCTGCCTTTTTCCCAGCCCAGGACTCAAGGTGGCTTACGCAAATTAAAAGAGGAGAGATAAAATACAAACGAGAAGTATATATAAAAGATTGTTGTTAAAAGGTAATTAAACTCCATATAAAGTAATTCCTACAGTAAACCGCCCTTTGATCTGCTGATGAAGGGGTGATATATCAGCTTAATAAATAAAATAAATAGATAAACTGTAATAGAATTGAAACAACACGAAAAATGAATCTTTTAAAACACAGATAATAAAATCAGCACTGCACTATTAAAGCCCTTTCCTTAAAAAAACCCAAAAACATTCAGTTCCCAAAATCCTTTCGAAATAAAATAGTCTTCACCTGTCGGTGAAAGGACAATAAGGAAGGAGCCAGTCTAACTTCTCTAGGAAGGGAGCTGCAATGTTTGGGAGCAGCAATCTTGGCTGTGGAGTCCAGTAGCAAGTGGGGCAGGCAGAATCCTGGTCTGGAAGAGACTTGAAGGTTTTCTAGTACAGCTTCCCGCCCTGGAGCAAGATCCTGCCTGCACAATAACGACTTACAAATCACTTAGGTAATGGGACTATATCATTTATCACGGTCAGGACTGGAATGAAAGAGACACAGATATCAGGTCACAAGGCTTGGTGACCAAGGGAGGTTCCAGGGATCTGAACCTTAGTTGTGAGGAATCTGCGGTTTGTCATCCCCACATAAAGGCTGCATGGAAATAAGAGTGCGTGAGTGGCAAGTGCTTCCTGTTCTTCTTTGTAATATCTGACATCCATGCAAATCTTGCAACTTCCCCTGATGGTGATGTACACAAGGTCCTAATGCGTGGACAATTCAGATGTCTCACCACAGGGGAAGAAATGAGAGCTCCTCCGTGGATGCTGCAAAGACACACAGAAAACAGGAAGCATGAGTCACTTTCTTCCCTGTGTTTCTGATATATAGGACCCACCCTATTCCTGTGACTGTCATTTGTTTTAACTGTTTTTAATTATAAATTGTTGTAACCTGCCCTGAGACCTGCTGTGAATGATGATGATGTTCAGGAGGAGTTACATTGTTTCTGTAGCCCAAACAGTAGGTAAAAGGGAAGGGGAAAGGACCCCATGATGGTTAAGTCCAGTCGAATTCGACCATGGGGTACAGCGCTCATCTCTACTTTCAGACCAAGGGAATCAGTGTTGGTCCACAGACAGCTTTTCTGGGTCATGTGGCCAGCATGACTAAACCGCTTAGAACAATAAATTTATCACTAAGCTTAGAACTCCCAAGTTTTACAGAAATGCAAACAAAATAAAAAATCAGAAAGCTATTCCTAAATTTGGAGGGAGCCCTAAAAACACTTTCATGAGGATTGAGCATGCTCTGTGGCACCAGATGCTAACTATGTGTAGGAGGTGAATAGAAAATGGGTGGGGGGCATGAGGAATCATGCAGAGTGGTCTGGATTCTGAACAGCAGCACTCCATCCTGAAGCAACTTTGTGAGTCCCACATGTGTTCTATCCATTTCGAAGATGGCCTGGTGATCTAGAGCAGGCATCCCCAACCTTCGGCCCTCCAGATGTTTTGGACTACAATTCCCATCATCCCTGACCACTGATCCTGTTAGCTAGGGATCATGGGAGTTGTAGACCAAAACATCTGGAGGGCCGCAGGTTGGGGATGCCTGATCTAGACTGTTTTTCTGCTTCTCGGCCTACCTGCTGCAGTCATGCCTATTGTGCAATTTGGTCGATACAACTTGTAGACTTACACTTTTATCCATCATGGAGAAAATATGCCCCCATTTGGAGCCTATAAAAAGGGGGTCATTTTAGTTATCTTGGGGCGGATTTTGAGGGGGAAATGCCATGAAACTCAAGTATTAAGGCATATTCAACTGGGATTTATTTTACTGCAGGGCAGGGGGTGTTTCTCCAGTTAATTGATCCAGCATATATGAGGCTCAGAAAACACAAGGCATGATTCTCAACGGCTCTCCTTGATGGACATGGGAAGTCCTTGTTTGGATTCCAAGTGTATAAAATCCACATGCAACCCGGCACACATCTTCCCCTCTTTCATATATCTTGGGCTGCACACTGAGGCATCAGCTCAGGAGCTTCTGTGAGGACAAACAGAGCCAAAAGATTGCTAGTTTTGGTTCATTATTAGCTTGCTTGCTTTGCCTGCTGACTCCTTGAAAGTAAGTTGCAGCTGAGTCGGCAAGGTCAGCCAGACATCCACTATCAGTCAAACCAATCATAGACACGAACTTCATAAATGTCTTTCATTTGCAACCTACAAGTTGGACAGGTTATGTGGGTTTTCAGTCTATTTTTAACTCGGCAATCTGTCATTGGGGGCTTTATGGAGCTCTTAGCTACATGCCTCAGGATCTGTAATGCAATCGCAGAGTATATTATAGGATTTCCTCTGCCACTTTTTAGAAACAGCAGGTGCAATGTCAGCATTCAAGTGTTGATAACAAAATGCAGATACCATCAAAAATACATTGCATAACACACCTAACCTTGGAAGTATTTGCTCTATTGGATGAACAATAAAGTACAAGCTATTGTTTACAGGTACTTTAGGCTCACAATTGTCTACTGCTAGAATGGCAGTGGTCATAATGGCAAGGATATTAATTTGCTTGTTTCTTTTAAAACTCTATTCATAGAGGGTCTTCAGAATCAAAGAGTTGGGAACTGGGGGCAGCTGCCCCATGTGCTAAGCTACGCAAATGTAGGTGGCAACTTCTCAATGGAATACTCTTAAACTCTGGATTGACTGTCCTCCCAGAGTGGCCATTGGTGCTCCCTATTCCAGCTGAGAATGGGCAGGAAGGTGTATAAGTTGTTTTCCTGAGCTATGGTGTATTTCAGTATCCTTAGCTATCCTTTAATTCTGACTTCTAACTTGCTTCTTGAGCCTCTCCCTTGAATCATCATTCAGCCTTGACTCTTTGTGCCTGAATACTGGCTTTATCCATAGGTCTTTGTGGCCTGTCAATGACCAAACAAAACTTTCCATCAATTCACTATTCTATGTGAATAGTTTTATACACAATTCTATGTGAATATTTTTATACACAATCTTATAAAAGTACCACATATCTGAGAGAACACCTTCTCTCATACAGACTTACTTATGCAGATCATTAAGATCATGGTTATGCAGCATCCTGTAGACATCCATCTGGCCACAACCAGGACCTTTTCTGTGGTGGCACCTGCCCTCTGGAATAGTCTTCCTCCAGAAATAAGACATGCACCACCATTAGATCAATTTTAACATTTCTGTCCAGTGTGGCTTTTGCTGTGTATTGTATCTTGCCATTTTGATGTGGACATCAAATGTTTGCTTCTAACTGAGCACTGGATAGCTCAGTTGGTTAGAGTGCAGTGCTGATAATCCCAAGGTTGAAGGTTCGATCCCTATATGGGGCAGCTGCATATTCCTGCATTGAAGGGGGTTCGACTAGATGATCCTCAGGGTTCCTTCCAACTCTACAATTCTATGAAGCACAGTTTCATGTTTCTCTTGATATGAATAACAAAAGAACAATTGTGCTTCTCTTGTGTATCTCCACACATATATGATGCCCCTGATTACCTGGGAAGATTTTAATGAGAAACTAAATCAAGAAAGTTATATGAAGCTGCTAACCAACTGTCCATTGATAATAAGTATAAGGAATTTTGATTGTACTATATTTGCACAACAGCGGTGGACATGCTAAAATTATGCTTAACGCTGGAATCCAGGAAACTGTATATTTTAATCCCCATTTTGGCCCATACACTCACCCACAATCCTGACACCAGAAACCTTCTGTCTATACAAATAATTGCCATGGCTAAACGGGACTGTGTTGTTTCCTAAAATGGGACAAAACAGCCATTTTTTTAACCCAGGGTTATTTTCGCCATGAGAACCATGCTATCCACCAGCTGTTAACTTTGTTATGAGGAGCGCATCAACCTAAAAAACACAAATCTAAACAAAGCTGCTATCCCAGCCATATTGTATAAAAGCACAAAGTCCACAGTGATGGTAGTAGGAAGATCGCTTGGACGGAGGATTGCAAATGACAATGTCTTTTCTGTAAGTAGATAATCAGGTATCTGAAGTCAAGCTGATGAATGAGGGAAAGTATAAATAGACTCACAATCTGATCCTATTCCTCTCTTCAGCTGCAGCAAATACAAGCCAAAAAAGACCTGCCAGATCTTGGCCAAGCTCCAGCACAGGCTGGAGTCGGGGGCTTGCACAAACAAATGATGCTCAAAAAGGCCTGAGGCATGTGATATAGACAAATATAGGCTCGGCCTGGGGCAGGAGGGGGTCAGTTTCCAGGGTAGGACAATATGGTTGCTCAATGCAGCAATTGTTTGGTCAGAGAAGTGTTTCTCATCTTGTTTCAGAAAAGCCTCTGCTCCTTGCAGAGGGGAGCAGTTGTGAGCGGGAGCCATTTCCCGCGTTGGCAGGGGGTGTTTCGGACCCTGCCCAGCTATCCCGGCTGCCGTGCCATGCCCCCGGGCAGCCAACCAATCAGGTTGAGACTTGGGGGCGGGGTTTAGCCACTCAAATGCGGCCACGGCAGCGCTCAGAAACTGCAAATTTTGTAAAGCCACTTCCGAGCTGGCAAGGAGGTGGGGTTGCGGGCTTCACGCCCCTCCCCCACATGCTCCAGCCCCCGCGATAGCAAGGGGATCCCCGTCCATCTCATACCCGGGCCAGCCAATCGGCTGGCACCGGGGGCAGGGCCTCGGCTATTTAACCCGGCTGCAGCCGAGGCCCCTCCTCTTTTCTTCCCTACAGCTGACCGGTTTTTCCCTCCCATCCCACCCTTTTGGCTAGGTTCCCTGACGTTGCTATGAACTATGGTTGGTCACCGTCAAGGGGCCTGGTAGGAATTTTCCCAATTGGCAGATTGGCACTGGCCATTTGGTTTTCGCCTACCTCGTAGCAAACCGTCAAAACTCCTCGGTATTGGCGGTTAGGCATTGGTGGGGGTACAGCTCTATTGTTATGCAAATGAAGGGGGAAGGAGCGCCATCACCTTCCCCCAAACAAGGGTAGTCCGGTAAAGGATTCCGGGGGGCGTGGCCTTGTCCTAAGCCTAAGGAGGTGTGGGCCCATGGCATGCCCCCAGGGGGTGACACCTAGGGGAGGTCCTAGTTGACGTGCCTCAACAGGACTCCTCCCACTGGTGATTAACCCTTCCGGCTTTTAGCTGGCTTTTAGATAGGACCAGTGCCTAAGGCCAATACCGCTCAATTCCTGTAATCAATAAGGTTGTAGCCTAATTTGACCCATTAAGCTGAATTCTGGTGTCCTGTGGCTTTATTTCTCTGGGGGGAGGCGGGAACTCGCCACGCAAATTCAGCTTAACGGAAACTGAATCAACTTTGTCTCCCATCACTAATATCCAGTTATTAAAAAAGAACGGGTAATGGACAATGAGAAAGATCTGCCAGAGATGTTTGAGCAGAAGAAAGGCCTGCTGGATCAGGCCAATGGCCCATCTAGTCCAGCCTCCTGTTCTCACAGCAGCCAATCAAATGAGGAAACAATACTGAACTGCATAGATCTGGCTTGGTAGAAAGCAACTGCCTATCTCTCTCCAGATTTTGTTGTTCTGAAGGACACCACAGCCATAAAGCGTCTTGGCTTTCACCTTCTTCTTTGTGTTGTGAACAAGACAGCTGCTGCTGGCATGGTAGGTATTATTCACTCTTGTTTTACATCGCAAGTTTGGGCTCGATGAAGTTCTGGAGTTCTTTCTGATCAGCTTGCAGAGCTTGTCAAAATGCGAGAAAAGTGTCGACCTTCAATGGACCACCGAAATTTTAGGCTTGACATTGTGTCGCGGTACAGTAGCAGAAATAAGACGTTGGCCATTGATCTGTTGATGACAGACAGAAGTGCCCGCATAAAGTGAGCGCTCTCTAAAAATAGAATACATGTAGAAAGGGCTTCAAGTGCCTTGTATCTGGGCTTCTTATAAGTAGGTCACAGATGACCAAGGGAATAGAATAGCTGCTGCATTGCTACCCTCCATGGAACCCCAACAGTGTAAGACAACCCATATGCCAGAGTCAAGTTAGCGGAAGAGGTAGGGAAAAATAAACTTTTCTGAGTTAGGAACCAGCTTGAAAGACAAGAACACCTCCAAGAATATAGGAAGAGTCCTGCTGGATCTAACCAACAGTCTAGCATCTTGTTTTCTATAGTGGGCAATGGAAAGACCACAGGAAGGTAACAGCTCCCTCATATTAATCTTGATAGGCAGGGTGGAATTAACCACTCTGATGCTCAGGAAACTGATGTGGTGCTACAGAAGCCTGATAAAGGTCAGGAAACTACAAGAAGGAAGCAGCTGCATTAACAGAAGTATAGTGCCTCAACCAAGGGAATTAATAGTCCTGCTGTATTCTGCCTTGGTCAGACCACATCTGGAGTACTATGTCCAATTCTGGACACCACAATTTAAGAAGCATATTGTCAGGGAACTGCCATCAGTGCCGGAGGGAGAGAGCAAGCTCCAGAGGGATTCCAGAAAGCGTCCCGGGATGGGGAGAGGCAGCCCATCTTCTGGGGAAGAGAATCAGCGTAGCACCAGTGGAGAAGGGGCAGATGGGGGAATCGGCGAGGCGGTCCCTTGACTCCTTGCCGGGGACCAGCGGGGAGAGTAAGGGTCCTCCGCTGCCTATGCCCTCCTTGCGCAGAAGGCTTCCACGCAGGGAGAGTAGGAGGAGACTAGGCGTCAAAGAGCTTCTTTGCTGGAAGAAGTTTAAGAAATGCCCACTGACGGATTCTGCCAGCGATTGAGACAGCCACGGGTGAGTGGCTGTCCAGACAGAAAAGGTTCACTCAGGCAACCCAGCCAGGTGTTGGCACCGGCTTACGCATGAGCAACCCCTAGAACCATTACACATATTGACAAGCTGGAAGGAGTGCAGAGGAGGGCAATGACAGAACAAAACTTTTGCCCAACATGGGCTTGAACCCATAACCCTGATATTAAGAGTTTCCTGCTTTACCGATTAAGCTGTCCTAAGCCTTATGAGGAACAGTTGAGGAAGTTGGGTATTTTTAGCCTGGAAAAGAGGAGACTGAGAGGAGCTATGACAGCCATCTTCAAGTATCTAATGGGCTTGTTTTCTCCTGTTCTGGAGGGTAGGGCTCAAACCAATGGCTTCAAGTTACAAGAAATGAGATTCCAACTAAACATCAGGAAGAACTTCATTAGTGGAACAGACTCCATTGGAAGGTGGTGGAGTCTCCTTCCTTGGAGGTTTTTAAGCAGAGGTGGGATGCCCACCTGTAATGGATGCTTTAGTTGAGATTCCTGCATTGCAAAGGGTTGGACTAGATGATTCTATGAAACACTCCTGGAACTCCTCAGGAATTTGGTGCACAATTCTAATACTTTTAAAATAGACTCAAGCTGCAAAGCTATATAAGAGGAAAGAGCCATAAAGAGCTGCAAGAGGAAGACCTTCAGAAAAAAAGTGTTTTCTTTCTATTGTTGTTACTCTTCGAAGCTTTTTTAATTCCATCGGGGTGGGGGGGCAAAACAAAAGCACAAAAAACACCACACGTGAAGTATGATAAGATCTGAGATTTAGCTGTTTTGTCAGCATAATATCCCCAGTTATTTTCAAGGGTGACCTTTGCTTCATTAATGCATCCTATTGCAACTTGAAAATTATCTTCTCTCCAGCTGTCCCTTATATGGGCCACCCTAGATTCACTTGACAATTACATTAAAAACTTATAATTTTTTCTAAGTCAATTTGAGGGTCTTTGAAAACTATTACAGGGACACATAAGAACAGCTGTGCTGGATCATACCAGAGGCCCATCCAGTCCAGCATCCTGTTTTCATAACGTCCAACTAGGTGCCACTATGGGAAGCCTGCAACCAGATTTAAAACTATACCACGAAGCAGCCTGTCTCTCCTGTATCTGGGAATGGTTGATATTACAAAATACAGATTTGTTAGATTTGGAAGGCTTCGACAATTGATATGGCTGGCATGCCTAGAAAAAGAGTTAATTCAATCTAAAGAGAAAACACTCACTAAAATGTATAGACTTCTCCTTGACTGGGAAGTCAAGGAGGAGGAGGTAAAATATGTGATGGTCAAATGGGCCCAAGACTTTGGATATAACATTCCAATGGAGGCATGGGAAAGATTATGGAAGGAGGACTTGAGGTTTACTGCATGCTATACTTTGAAAGAAAACTTTATGAAGATGCTTTATCATTGGTATTTAACACCATCAAAGTTTACAAAAATGTACAGTGGTACCTCGGGTTGCATACGCTTCAGGTTACAGACTCCGCTAACCCAGAAATAGTGCTTCAGGTTAAGAACTTTGCTTCAGGATGAGAACAGAAATCGTGCACCTGCGGCGCAGCAGCAGCAGCAGGCCCCATTAGCTAAAGTGGTGCTTCAGGTTAAGAACAGTTTCAGGTTAAGAACGGACCTCCAGAACGAATTAAGTACTTAACCCGAAGTACCACTGTATAGAAATATCTCAAGCAGTTGTTGCACATGTGGAGAAGCGGAAGGCTCAATGTTACATATGTGATAGAACTGTAGGAAACTAAAGGAATTTTGGGAAACAGTATACAATGAGCTCAAAAAGTTATTTAAGATTTCCTTTACAAAAAAACCTGAAGCCTTCCTTTTGGGTATAATGGGCACAGATATTCCAAAAAAGGTGAGGAAGATATTTCTGTATGCCACAGTCGCAGCAAGAATTCTAATAACCAGAAATTGGAAGGATGATTCAACTCCAACTAAACTGGAGTGGCAATCGAAACTGTTAGAATACACAGAAGTAGCGAGGATGACAGAAAAACTAAGGGACCACACAGAACAAACATTTATGAGAGAATGGGACATGTACAGAAAATATCTCAGGGAGCATTGTAAAAACCTAAACTCATTGGCAGGTCTGGAGTGACCTCTGAAGGAAAGTAGAAAATCTTAGGAATTTCAGAGATGTGAGATTTGATTTGACTGATGAAAGATAAGTGTGATGTGCAAAAACCACTTAGGACCCACAATGGGGTGATTGGACGTCATTATGGAAGCTATGTATGATGAAAGTATTTTATCTTTTGGGGAGCTCCGCTAGGGGCGCCACGGAAGATGGCTGACAATACCATCTCTCCAGCTCACACGAGGTAAGTAAGAGGCTGAGATGGGAGTAATCAGCCTCCCAGGTTTCTTCCCGGTGGAAGGGAAGATGCAGTCTCATCCGCGGCTGCCCACAAACCACCCCCAAGTTCGAAAAGAAGGAGGGTGTGGGGGCACTGAATGGAAAGCCCTCGAGCAAGCTCAGATCTCCTGGACGCTGTCTCTATGAGCACTCCAAGTTCCATTTCTTAAGATAAAAGATTGGATATAAGATTTATGGACATGCTTCGAGCGAAGAAAAGGTATTTTATCTGCTAATTAAGCCAGCCACTGAGATGCTAAGAGTGACGGATTGGAAGAAAGATAACATCAAAGAACAACAGCTAAGCCGGTATGTTGAAACAGAACGGAGAGGAGGGGGGATAAAACTTTTTCTTTTCTTACTACGATACTACCTAACAACTCCCCCCCCCCCAGAAGAACCGTCTATACTACTTATAGCAAGTGAGATTGGAAAATATAAACTGTGTGGAAATAATAATATTAACTAAAGCCTTTGTTTTTCAAAATATTTGGAAGAAGATAAAAGACTCTCTTGTGACGCACTATTTAATCGGGATCCACCATTATGAGACAGACTGTGTTGCAGAGATTAATAGTTATAGGGGGAGGTGAGCTCTCACTTTCTTATTATATCTGCATCTCAAGTTCGATTTGGGAAACCTCCCCTGGAAAGACTAATGTTTGGTGCAACCTGTCTGAGAAAATTAACGAGCAAACGCCTAGATTCTATTTCATCCGAACTGAGATAAGATGGCGTCTGCCACCCAAGAAGGACTTTTGGATGGATTCGGCATAAATACCAGCGTGTGAGGACATACTGCAAGTAAAAAACTTACCAGCTGCAAAAAAGGGGGGGAGAGTCATACAAAGTTCACACAGAAGCATAATATTGCTCATTTCAGCTCGCCTGTGGAAACAACTCAGAGGCTATGAAAGAAGATGGATAATAACAAAGAAGATTTAAAGAAGGGACTAGTGGACACTCAAAGCAGTAGAATATGAGATTATTGGACCCCACTGAACTTGAAGCATGGGCACCCCCAACAATAAAATTATAATTTGGCAAAATATGTGGACTTTATGATATATATTTGTATAATTTGGAATGTTTAATGTGATTTGATTGGATTGTTAAAATGGAAAACTTAATAAAAATTATTATTAAAAAAGAAAGAAAGTATTTTATCTTTTGGTAATGTGTATTATTCTTATGTTGACTGTTTGTTTTCTTTTTGGACTCAATAAAGAATTAAAAGAAAAAGAAAAAAGCCTGCAACCAAGACCTTAATTCAACAGCAGTCTTCCCACTTTCAGTTCTCAGGAACTGATATTCAGGGACATAATTTCAATCCATTAGTTCGGGTCCTACCCTCTACAGCAGCAGAAAACAAACTTGCTCCATCTTCCATGTGAAGGACCTCCAGATATTTGAAGATGACTGTTGTTGTTGATTAAATTTGTATCTGAAGATCCCATGATGCTTCACAACATAAAAATACAAAATGCATACTAAAACAAGAAAAGTGAACCAATAACCCCGCTCCCACAAAGACATCCAAAAGGCCACTGAATGTTCAATCAACCAAAAGCCTGGTTGTAGAGAAACATTTTTGCCTGGCTATCATGTCATCTCTCAGTCTACTCTTCTCCCTCAACTGATCCTCATAAGGCTTGGTTTCCAGGTCCTTTTTCAGCTTGGTTGCCCAGGGTGCCTGTTTCAAGGCATATCTTGTGCTTGCATTGGCATTTCACTTCAGGCTGGAAGACAGGGAAACCTGCTGCCTATACACATGCACGTGATGCCAGCGATCCACCATCTAGATTCTTGATCATTGGGTAGCCTCAAGACATGCTCCTTGTGATGCCCCCGACCAGCAATACACTTTTGACTTTCACATGCATCCCAGGACACAGGCCCTGTTTTGTTTTCTCACAGCTCACTACCACAGCTCAAAGGTCAGATTGACAGTTTTACATATGAAATCCAACCTTCTCTTTTTGAAAAGAGCTGCCCTGAAGGCATCATCTCCATGTCGTGGAAGCTGAGAATAAGCAGCCAAGGCCACGTGATACAATATGTTCTACATGAGAAGGCTTCACATCACAGCAGACAAAAGCATAATTGTTTGAATGGTGTTGAACTCTGAGTATTTACTGCTCCCTTGAAAATCAGTCACTACCTCTCTTTGTTTACAGTATTGTTTGCCTTCCACTTTGGATAAGGCTCTCAGGCCTTATCCAAGAGCCTAGGCTAGTGAAGAGAAATAAAAAAAAAGGAAGGCTAATCAGGGGAAGAACCAAGACATTTCATTTTTTTATCGGAAGAGAACGGCAGCCATTTTGGTTGCCATAATCTTGTGTGATTTTTCGGCGTGATTTTGGGGCTATGATTTTGTGTGGTTCTCAAAAACGTGTGTATTTGAGCACCTTGCCCCCCAAAAGTGCTATTTTGGGAGGAAGCCAAAAAAGAGTTGGTTCCAGCTAGCCGTAGCTTGCAGAATTAGGATAATTTTAGCTGGGGTTCTTACAATATGCCTATGCTTGGTATAGCAGGGAAGACTTTGACCTGTGGTCACCTGTATGCCTGCTCAGTCTGCTGTCCAGGTTGTAACTGCTGATGGACAACTTCAAGGCCCCTCCTGCTGTCCCTTCTTACATTTCTTTATCTCGAAACCACGCTTGGACAGCCCTTCAAGCAGAAAGTACTTTCAGATAGAGGACTGCTCTTTGTAAAGTAGGGCACATGGCCACCATATTCACATCTCATTTCAACTGCAAGCCAACACTGCTGAAGTTCCTTCCAACTTACATCTCCTTAAACACTGGTTCCTGGCTTAGATACCCTAAACAGTTTTATTGTTATCCAGGAAGGTTTTTTTTAAATGTCACCGGCCAGGAGAATATGATATAGATTTACTAGCAGCAGGTGATGATTGTGTAACTCTGCTATCAGCCAAGTTCTTCCCCACCCAACTGCCCAGGAGTGGAAATGGTGGCTCCCGCAGTTCTGAGAAGAGATAACATGCCAGAGGGGTTGGAACTGGCCAAGAATTTCTCCCCTGCCATGTGGATTCCTTTCCCTCACATTCATTCAGGGTCACAATTCATTGCATGCACAGCGACAATTATTTTTTTAAAAAGTTGTTCAAAACATTTAAATCCCAGTCCCTCCATTTATTGTGTCTTCAGGCACTACTAATCTGAAGTTCTCTTTTGTAATGAATGTGAGGGAAAGGGAATTCAGATGTCTACATGGCTTGAGAACCAGTTCTTGGGTCACTGATCAGCCAACCAAGCCACTGAATCATCCAGAGCAGGTTTTCCCAAACTTGCTTCTCTTGCTGTTTTCAGACTACAACTCCCATCATCCCTAGCTAGGAGGGCCAGTAGTCATGAATGATGGGAACTGTAGTCCAAAAAAACAGCTAGAGACACAAGTTTGGGAAACCCTGATCCAGAGGCTCTCCTGTGGGCTCCCATGTCACCGGGGCGAAACCATGTGGTGACTGGATAGAGGGGAATTGGTAAAAGTTGAATCCCCTTAATGGACCTGAACCAGACCATTGGTCCATCTCGCTCAGTATTGTCTACATCAGCTCAATGGCAGGCACTCTCTAGTTTTATTCCCAGGAATGGGAAACCTCTGACCCACCAGATGTTGCTGAAATACAATTTACATCATCCCTGGCCATTGGCCATGCTTGCCAGGGCTGAGGGGAGTTGTAGTTCAGCAACATCTGATGGACCAAAGATTCCCCACACATGCTCTAGGGCAGGCTTCCTCAACCTCAGCCCTCCAGATGTTTTTGGCCTACAACTCCTATGATCCCTAGCTAGCAGGACCAGTGGTCAGGGATGATGGGAGTTGTAGTCCCAAAACATCTGGAGGGCCGAGGTTGAGGCAGCCTGCTCTAGGGTCTTTCCCAGTGTTGTGTGCAATGCTGTCACCTTCCTCTCCTCCCCACCTGCCCTTGAAATTTGCTCCAGGGGTTCGGGGGGGGGACTCTGCAAAGCATATTTTGGAGGCACCCAGGGGAGTGGGGCTGCAGGGGGAAGTAGATGAAGGAGACGTTCTCTTCCATGAGCACAAGTCCACCCTTGCAACACTTGATCCCACCCCAACCAATTCATTCATTAGCTATGATTAACCTGCCCTACCAGGGGCTCTCTATCATTTGTTTGTTTATTTGGTCATTTAGCCTTATGCCAAGTCATGCCATTGGTTCAGCTAACTCAGTGTCATCTGCACTGACCGGCAGCAGCTCTCCAGCATTTCAGGAAAGCGTCTCCTTCAGCCTTACCCGGAGACCCCAGGGATTGAATTTGGGACCTTCTGCATGGAAAGCACATGCTCTATCACTGAGCAATACCACCAAACTTCTGTCTTTTCAGGATATGAGATGAGGTGCTATTTAAGGCTCTCTTCTATTCCCAACTCATCTACGAAGCTTCATAACTGACTTTGCCCAATTTAGGGCTCACCATTTATTTATTTTTTATTTACCCATGGAAAGAAGTCTGGATGAGCCCTTACAGCCAAACCTACCTCACAGTGTTGTTGTGTGGATAACACAAAATAGCTGCATGTATTCTACCCTTCGAATCCTGAATGAAAGCCAATGTACAAGTGGGATTAATAGAGGCATAATCCCACATTACAATATTGCCTGTGTGGATTTGAGAGACAGACCTTGAAACTTGGACTCTCTTAAAATGACTACATATTTGCAGTGCTGAGATCTGATGTGTCTGTCCTCATGAGAGCATGTTCCTTGGATTTATAACGATAATCAAGAATGTGGTCATTGTCACAGAATGTCATTGCAGCCAAATAATTATTCTTCTAAATGCTCCCTAGGAAGTGCCCTGAGAATCCACCCAGAGACATGCAGCTTGGATCCAATTAAACATATGGGGCTCGCAGTTCAGATTTAATTAAATTATTTCTCATTTTACATAAATGAAATTTCCAGCCATAATGAGTCAAGTGATTATTTTTATGTGGCAGGTCATTATCTGCACATTTAGGGCTGGATTCCGTCCCTAGTTAAAAAAAAACAAAAAACCAAAGACCTGTTCCTGGAAATGTAGAAGTTGAAATCTGCAGTAAAGAATAATAATAATAGCATGACCTGTTTTAGACCTCTGGGGATGCTGTAGTCATTTGCTGTCTATTTTGGTTTAAATCAGCAAAGGTTATGTTATGGCTCATCCAGTGAATCATAAAATGTAAGTGCGAGCAAAAGTCTGCACCCATCTTTATGCTGGAGATGATCCAGATGAGACTTTGGAACCTGTCTAGTACTGAATTCTGTTTGAAGTAAAATCTAGAGCAGGATATGGTTCGCCCAGAGAAGGTCCAAGGGTTCAATCCCTGTCATCCACAGTTTAAATGATTAGGGAGGAGGTGATGTGTCAGACCTCTGCTTAAGACAACCG
This sequence comes from Podarcis erhardii, assembly GCF_964252035.2. Taxonomy (NCBI): domain Eukaryota; kingdom Metazoa; phylum Chordata; class Lepidosauria; order Squamata; family Lacertidae; genus Podarcis; species Podarcis erhardii. The sequence goes on from NC_138507.1 coordinate 94,300,696, forward strand.
GGGGGGGGGGGGGGGTTGTCTCTATGAGTTGTCTCTCATAGGGTTCTTCACTGTATGTGTCCATGTTAATGTGTGGCTATAAGGGGCTGGAGTCATCTGTACAGGCAATTGCATTGTGTCCTTCCTCTTACTCCTTAATAATTGTATGATATCCTCTTTACACAATCCACACATGAAGGAATTATCGTTGTGATATAAAATGTGAGAAGGGGAGTCTTCTCTGGGATCGGTATTCAGAGTGCTGTCCTGTGTTTTCAACTAAGGTCAGGGTTTGCTGATATAATTTGGTTTAAATTATACACAGTGATAAAAACTTACTAAAAAGGGGCAGGAGGATTACAAAGAGCTCCGAAAGGATCACTCCAGATTTGAGTATATGGGAAATAAAATGTTAAATGCATTTCAGTGCAAGTTTGCATTCTCAGATTTATTTATTTTTGAAGTAACTAGACATTTTGAGGTCTTTTTTTAAAAAAAAATGTTTTTTTTTTAAAAATAGTAAATAGTTTCTCAGTAACCAGTTTACTGAGTATTCCTCCTTATTTGTTTTTAGAGAGATCAGTTGATTTGGGTTATTCAATGAGCATTCATTCTGATTGTTTGTGGGGAGGTTAGATAACGGGGCATCAAAGCAAGACTTTTCCCAAACCTTCAAGTGCATTTTCCTTCCACTTTCCTCATTGCAATATATATATATATATATATATATATATATATATATATATATATTCCTTTGAGGAGGTGAGTATGTTGAATAAACCACCCGATCAACGATAATTGCACAACCTGAATTTGCCAGGATGTGACTGAACCCCACTCAAAGTAGCAGCAGTCTGGAAGTGTCCTAAGTAAGCCCGTGGAACCCTTAAAATTTGCATTCCCATAAATCGATAGTTAAAAAAACAACAACACCAAATAGTGATGCAGACCAAAGAACATAAGAACCTCAGGCAATGGCTCACCTAGTCCAGCATCCTCTCTCACAGTAGCCAACCAGGACCCAAGCACAACAGTTTCTTCCTTCTTGCAGTTTCCAGCAACTGTATTTCTGCTCTCACTGTGGAGGCAGAGCTTCAGCCATCAATGTGCTTTTTATCAAGTTTAACTATATGGCTCATCAGAGTCCAGGCAAGCCACCTCTTAATACATCCCTAGAAGGTGAGAAAGTGTCAGCCTGTGACCAAGAGTATTGCACCTTCTTTTCCATTACTTGAATCAACGCTCACAAGTTCAAACTGTATTTGCCAGACACTTTGAAGTATAGTGAGCATACTATGGCTAGCAGATGCCCAATCTATTTTGTATTTTAATTAACATAATCCCAGTATTGGGTTTTCAGCCATTTCAAAAATGAAAGGGGGTCTCAGAGAGACAAAAAAAACCCCTCCGCTTCATTGTTGACAGTGCAAAGGAACAGGAAATTAAAATTAATAGTAACTCACAGGAGTGCTCAGATATAAATTATAATACTATTGAAATTTAGTGCTTGCCCATATATTTTGAAATGACCCATTTCTCTGCTTGATTGATGAACAATCTGCAAAACTCCTAATTGGGTAGTTATTGAAATTAATGGCAGGTGTTTCTTAGAGGGTCTCTAAGGATTCCTTGTAACACATTTTTCATGGTGTGTTTACTTTGGCCTTTTGCAAAGACTTGTTTTAATTATTTGGCAGCTTTATATCATAACTTTCAGGGGCATTAAGGCAAGGCCTCAACACTGGGTCTTTGCTTCAGCCTCGGGATCTGTTGTCCTTCCTTTTAAAAAACTAAAAAAATATATGATTGCATCCTTTGCTTGTACATCACATCTGGGTACACAACAAAGTACAGTACTGATAGTACCAGCCACCAGCCATCTTAATATTTCATGGATAAGAATTTCATTCAAGTTTCTGTCATGTGTCAGAGTCCTTTCAGTGGCTGGAATAGATGGACCATGGACCTGATCCATCAGAGCTCTCATCACAGCCCCCTAAAGATGGTAGCTGTGGCGGCAGGAATATAAAAGACCACCTCTCTGAGCCTCTCTGAGGCTCCGCCACCAAAAGAGCCTCTTCGAGGCCTTTATGACAGTACAAGGAAGGTAGTTAAAGCCAGAAATAGGGAACCTGTGGCCCTCCAGATGTTGATGGACTGTAGCTCCCATCATCCCTGACCATTGGCCATGCTGGCTGGGGCTGGTGGGAGTTGGAATCCCACAGTATCTGAAGGCCCACCAGTTTCCTCAGCCAGTGGCGTAGCGTGGGTTGTCAGCACCCGGGGCAAGGCAAGTAATTTGCGCCCCCTAACCCGTGGATTTGCGCCCCCTAACCCTAACCCTACCCCTACCCCTAAGCCCCAGATGTTGCGCCCGGTGCGGCCGGCCCCCCCTGCACCCCCCACGCTACGCCACTGTCCTCAGCCATGGTCAAATAGTGATGAAGGAAAGATTATTGCAGTACAATTCAGTTTCCTAACTCTTTCCTCTTATCTTCAATCCTCTGTATTGGCTAAATGTCTTAAAATATAATACTGAAGAAGAAAGATTCCTGCCATCCTCCACCTACCTCTGTCACTGCCTGTTTCCTGCGGTTATTTTCCTACCCCCAGCAAGGTAAGATAAAGCTGAAAATAATTCACCCAGGAGGAAAGGGGTGGTGGGGTGGTACAGTCGAGTTTTCCCAAAATCAATTATGGCAGGCAAAGCCATTAAGAAGCAGATGGAACATTGCTCCTGCTACAATTTCTGTAAAAATGTAACCATTTCCCATAAAGCTATTGAAGACTAGCAACTGTTTGAAATCTAAGAAAACAGTCCCTTTTATATTAACGAGAAGTTTGCTTGAATCACAGAACTATTCTTCCACTCACCGCTCTTGTAACTGTGAGTAAATATAGACTTTCAAAGGAGTCCATCTTTGCTTTATGCGGTGGAGGGAAACGAGGGAGTTCAACAGCCCTGCTTTCAGATGGTTCAGCCCCGCTCTGTGTTGCGAAGCAAAATGTCATCACGCCACGTTCACATATGCTTTCCAGAGCAATCTGCTTGCTGGCAGTAAACCTCAGAAAACCCCTGTAAATGGGTCACTTGTTCTGAGTTGTCATTGTGAATCAGGACAAAAATTACTGGGGCTCCCGGCCAGATGATGAAAAGGTGCATTTTGTACAGATGATTGCATTAGTCGTTTTTTGGACGAGGGCTCTGAGAAGCTTCAGAATGTAGGGCATTCATCATCAGCAAGCTGCAAGAAGCAGAAAGGTTCAGGATTGTATAACCACCAGCAGACCGTATTTTAAAATATATTGCAACACAGCTGAGTATTATTTCCTTCATGAGATCCTTGATTTTTGGTCATATGGGATTAAGTGCATGAGAAGAGCCACTCAGGGTCTCCTATGCCTCCTAAGAGACTCTATCTGAATATATGTGTATGAAAGAAAAGTGCTACTTAGCCTCAATTCGCTCCAAATATTTAAAGTACTGTTATAAGCTTTGGGGGACAGAGTCTGTGGGTGCAGGTCACCCATAAATCCAAGAATGAGTAAAAGTTAGAATTCATCAAGGTTTGATTAATTTGGGGGCCAGAGTCTGTGGCTGCAAGTCACCCATAAATCCTGGAATGAGTAAAATTTAGAATTAATCAAGGTTTGATTACACTGAGCCAAACATGGAAACCCCTGGGTTTAGTTTATGTCAATGAGCCAGGCCAGTTTGGCAGAGCTAGCTGGATGGGAGTCACTGGAAGAACAAAGGCCAGTGATGGCCAGTTGTTAATCTATCAAGGAAGCCATCAAGAAGGCGGAGAGGTACCAGATGAAGAGCGAGGAGCCTTTCCTCCACTTGTGTGTTGGTGGGCAGGGACCAAATGAGGTTAGGATTTCAGGGTGGATGAAGTAAGTTGGGGGGGGGGGGTTGGTTTGGCAAGTGGGAGGAAGTGAGGTCAAAGCACCACACGGTTTGGCTGGGACAAAAGGACACTGAGAATGTGGCTGATTTCTCTGTTTGAAGACCCAAGCCTGTTGCGCTTATTGGAGAAGCAAAGGGCCCTCTTGGGGTACAATGTTGTGCACCCTTTCATCCTAGGCTCAGGTTGTATATATGTGTAAATACACCATATACCTGACGACACCACAGACTCCGCTGTGCCTCGTTTTTCCAAAGGGAAATACAGACCCCGGTAAGCATGCCTGCAACTCATAGAATCTCACACCGCTCAGAGATTGGGGTGGCACGTAACAGTGCTATGATACTATCTTAAGCAGTCATGATTCCAGCAAAGAATTCTGGGAGCTGCAGTTTGTTCAGGGTGCTGAGAGTTGTTCGGAGAACCCTATTCCCAGAGTGGTTTAACAATCAATCCCTCTTTGCAGGGATCTCTGGAAATTGTAGCTCTGAGAGGGGAATAGGGGCCTCCTAACAACTTTCAACAACCCTTAACAAAACTACAGTTCCCATTGTCCTGCAACCAGGAATGGCGCAGTGATGTGGGAGTCAGCTTTCTCAGTGGTGGTTCACTTAATGTGGTTCACACACATGAGTTTTCATAAGTTGGTTACTCAGTTGATAACAGAAAGCTGAATGTATGGACAGACTCTGTTAACAAGGCTTCTATGTGACGTCACAAAGAAGTTCCAGCTGTGGTGTTTGACCCTGGGTGGCTTGTAGATCCATGTAGTAGTAGTAGCAGCAGTAATAATAATAATAATAATAATAATAATATTAATAATTTATTATTAAAACCCACCCATCTGCCTGGGTTTCCCCAACCACTCTGGGTGGCTCCCAACAGAATATTAAAAGCACAATAAAACATCAGGCATTAAAAACTTCCCCTAAACAAGTTCACCACTTGCTATTGCAGTCTTCATGAGTGAGCTAACTGCAGTTGTAAATATATTCAGGAGTGGGGTGGAGGGGAGCCCATTACAAGACTGGCCCTACCACCAGGTAGATGAGGCACCTGCTTAAGGCTTTGGGAATGATGGGTTGTATCCTACACTGCACAAGAGGAGCTCCACTCATGCAGTGGGACTTCCTTTTCCTCTTCTCTCCTCCACAGGCCCCCAATCTGCTCCACTGTGTCCCTCCACTCTGTGGAGCCAATTTTGATGATGCAATGATGGGCTGCAGGGAAAGGAGAGGAAGCTGCTGTGTGAATGGATCGGCAGTGATGGATATAGACCTCTGTATATTGACATGCAGAGGGGCCATTATTTGCTCAACCTCAGGCAGCAAAATTATAGGCCAGGTCTGCCTTTGACGAGAAGTTCATCAGCCTGTTAATGAGCAAGCTGTGCTTCATTAAATCCAGCCTCTCACCGAGCAGTTGCTAGTTTTCGTTATCCACCCATACGTATGTGGTTGCACATATCCACACACACTTTGAGGGACCATGCATCCTCCTTTACAGAGGACAGTTCTCTATTTGATGACTGCATCTGTCATGGATACTTTAGCAGGGGGGGTTGGACTAAATGACCATTGGTATCCTTTCCAACTCTACAATTCTACGATTCTACTTAAAAGTAGAGAGCTATGGAAAGTGTGGATCTCAGGGACCTTGAAATTGCCCATCACAAGTAGCTCAGTTGACTGAACAGCTACAAAGATCAGCAACCTTCCACAGTATAGCGAGAGATACTGTATGATAGAAATAATAGTTAGCAATTATTTCTAAGTGTGCATTTTAGACATGGAAATTGCACATGCAAATGTTATGCAAATCGGTATCACTTTTGGTCCTCTTTTATTTGGTGATGTGTGTGAGAGGAAGGGTGTGTTTAAACAAATGCTAGTCCTAGAGAACATTTCAGCCTGAACTATTTTGCTCTGTCTCATTACCCGTGTTTGGAAAAGGCTAAGACTTTGATAAACATCAGTGGTGTGTCTGAGGCGGATGGGTTTGTGGCACTGCTCTCCATTCATTGGTCCACTGCACATGAAAGCTTACTGATTACACAAATAGGAGGCACTATCTCTCCTCTGTGCCGGCAAATGCGATCAACTATAGATCTTTTTCTCTCCTCTCTGCTACCGCCTTGGCCAGATTGCAGATTTATCTATGTGATATATATGGTTTTCTGCTTCTTTTAAACATCACTTCTAGCTGGGAAGGAAGTAACATGGCATGGGCTTTGTGGCATTTCAGGGACAACGCACCTTTTCCGCCTTTAGGATTTGTAAAGAAAACAGTGATAATGATTGAATAGGAGTGAGTCTTCCCTTAGGACTCTCCTTGCTCTGATTCCATATGTGTATCAAAATAATAATAATAATTCCACACTAATGTAATAGAAGGGAATTACCATTGTTATGGAGGAAAATCTTGATCGTGCTCTTCAAAAAAAGGTACCAAAACCTATTTATTTATTCTATTTTTCATATTTGAATAAGGCCACCAAACCACATTATAAAGACAGTCTCCTCCCTCACAAAAAGAAAATGATTGCACAGGAGGAGGGTGGAAAAGTAAACTCTTAGTTACAGTGACTTTGTACTTTTGATTTTTACTATCTGTAGTTCTAAGAGGCCTTCTTTATATTATCCCAGGTTTGTATCCAACTAAATCACACCCTGAGTTAGGTGCATTGAAATCAATAGGCATGGCTAACTTACCAGTAAGTCGACTGAAGGTTTGGGGAACTGTCCGGGGTATTTTAAGGAAAGGGCTTTTAACAGTGCTGTGCTATTTTTACTATCTGTATTTTAATAATTTGTTGTCATATTGTTTTAATTCTATTATAGTTCAATTAAGTTTTATCCTTAACATGTTAGATTTCTGTATTTCATGTGTGTTGTTTTAATTTGTATAAGTCACTTTGTGTGGGAAAAGGTGGGAGAAGAAGAAGAAGAAGAAGAAGAAGAAGAAGAAGAAGAAGAAGAAGAAGAAGAAGAAGAAGTGCAAAACGCAACCCCATGCCAGTTTTGTGTAAGCTGCTTGGAGCTTTTTGCTGATTCCCAGTGACAGTCATGTGAGACCTTGACATCTTGGATGCTGATAACCTTAGAAGGAAAAACCATTCCATCAACATAATGAGATGTTAAGGAACACACACAAAAGACAACAGCTATGATGCCAAAATGTGGAATCATTTTTAGTATTTTATATTTTGTATTTGTTGTTTCACATTGTATCTTCCTTGTTTTGTATTGCAATCTGCTCTTAAGCATTGTTTTAATAGAAAAAAGAGCTATAAATATTAAGTATAATATAAGAATGACATTATTGAACTGCTTCAGAAAGCAAGTACAGGAATGTGTCAGGGTGCATAAATCCTGCTGAAGGTGCATAAACCCTGCAGAAAACTGCTGAAGGCGCAAGGGCTCCAGTTACACTTCCTCCTGAACATATTTGGTAATCAATTATGCTTTTCGTGTTGCAGTGTGAGCCCTTTGGAATCAACTGACATCTAAAATTCCGCAGGCACCTAGCATAACGGTGTCTAGGCACCTGGTGTTTACCTTTTTTGTTTAAAAAGGCTTTGCCTGAGGTGTGACCTAGTTGTTTCTTCCTATAGCCATAAAAATGTAAGGCCGTCGTTGCACATAGTCCCCCACATTGGAGGATTTGTAGCGTCGCATCACAATCCTGCATTTGCAAGAAGTCAGGGTGAGGAAGAGGAACATAAAAAAGAAGGCAGGTTTTAAAATGGCATCAAAGGTTTGAAAAAGGGGTGAGGAAAAGTGATTTTAAACAATGGCAGAGGTGTGAGTAGGAGGTGGCATGGGGTTGTGTGTGTGTGTTTGTGTTTGTCAGTTTAAAACAAAGTTTCAGTACAGCAAGAAGGGAGCTTGGAAAATCCCTGCTGAGTTAGCTTCAAATATTCCATATTACCTAAATCAATAGGGTAGAAAAGGATAAGAAGTCAAACCACTAGCCAAAGTATTTGACTTTCCTACAAGAGGCACGTCTGGTATAACTCTGGAGTGCTGTTGTTTTTAATGTTCAGAGAATTATGCATGCACCCTCTGTAGCAAATGAAAGGGAAGTGCTTATCTCTTTCCACAAAGTCACTTTCTAGCTTTTGCTGTGCCTTTGCAAGAGATGGAAGAAGTATCTGATGGATGGATATCTACGGACAGAGGTGAACATTGTTTCTGTCAGACAGTTCAGCCAAGGTCAGCTGGGACATATTAGGTGGGATTGCCATGGGCTGCTACATTAGCTGTGGAAAGGGGCTGCATACAGTGATCTTAACCTCTTCAATCTCTGCGCTGCACAGTCTGCATAATACAGTAGACCAAAACCTAGTGATAACACAGAAGGGGAAGCAGAGAGCAGTACAGCAGACTTTTATTACTTTTAGCTGATAGCTACTGCAAACTTGCAGAGCAGAAGAGAGAGATTTCAGAGATACAAACTCAATTCCAAAATAGGAGAAAACACTAAAAATGGAAATTTGGAAACAGTAAAAATCATAGTTTCCAAATGTAGGAATGGGTTTGTAAACATTTTATTTGTTCTTGGCAGCTGCGCTTAATTGGAATGATTCTTAATAATTTCCACACAAAACTAGTGAGTTGTTGTGATCATCTTTTTTTATGTTTTGCATGTGCTGTTATTGCTTTAAAATGTTTTTCATATTAATAATGGGTGTTTAGCTTGTTAAAATATACAGAATGGTTTTTGGTGTTTTTTATATATATAACTGTTTTATATATGCTGTGATATTGTAAATTACTTTGGGATGCCTCATGGGAAGTAATTACTAAATGAAATAAATAGTCATTATTATTACTATCATCTGGAAGATGAGAAGTCTATTGGTGGATCAGTTTACTCCTTGTAGAGTAAACTGGCCATAGATTCAAGGTTTTCAGTATTGCATGACATTCTTTTATTTCTGCAGTAAGTATCAATGTACCATACTGGTTGTATCAGGTCCCTGATATATTAAGAAAATCAGAAACAGAGGAAGAAAACTTAAGAACAGAAATGGGAGAACAGCTAAGGAGAAAGTGGTCAAATGTTTAGGTATTTGTAAATGCCCACCGTGCTTTAAAAATAATAATATAGTTCCAGCAATATTTCCATCTGTCTGCTCTGACCTCGGGAGGAAGTACAGTCAAAAGGAACTCAAATGGCCATTGTGCCCTTTGAATGACCTTTTAAAATGGCATCTCTATTCCCTGAAGGCTTGGCCAACTTGTGCAGCTCTGGTCGAGGAGTGGATGGGTAGCCAGGCATGAATAAGGCTTGCCAAACTGGTGAACTGTGTAAAAGCTTATGAGACATTTTGCCTCCTTCTTGACTGCACTGAGCTAGAGTACTCTTGTCTGACACGCTGCCTCGAGGATTGCTTCACACATGGGGAATATATGTGTGGTGGCTCAGAGCCTCGGAAAGAAGTTTGCTTTGGCTAACACAGCAGCCCCAGGATGGCAGAGTGCAAAAAAAATGATGGATGCCTCTTCCCCAGTCTATAAAAAATAAACACCAGTTGCTTCCCTTATACCAGCAATGGAACCTGACCGAAGGTCACAGCATTAGCAAAGGTAATAGGCAAAGGCAACAGATCTCTCATTGGCATTATCCACTTCTTTTGCACATGCACACAGACGCAGCTACAGGGCCAAACCCAGGCTCCATCTGCACAATGCCTTTAAAATGTTATCCTAATATCTTATAGAGTCATGACTTCCCACAAAGAATCCTGGGAACTTTAGTTTGTTAAGGTGGTAGCTCATAATCAGTGCTGTGCTGCTCCAGCAGATGCTATTGATAGAATAAGTTCTGAAAAATCTTTTATTGATATCTCCATTTTCTCTAAAGTACTTTGCCCTCCAAACGCAATAGCAGAAGGCAAAGGCGACAATAAAGTTGATAATACAGTGGAACCTCGTGTTACGTACCGTCCTTGCGAATGCTGCGGGTTACGAGCGCCACTAAACTGGAAGTAGATGCCCCTTGTTGTGAACTTTGCCCCAGGATGCGAGCAGAAGTTGCGCACCAGCAGGGTGGCAGCAGCAGGAGGCGCCATTAGCAAAAGCATGCCTCATATTACGAGCGGTTTTGGCTTAAGAACGGACCTCTGGAACGAATTAAGTTCGTAACCGGAGGTACCACTGTACATGCTAATGCTGATGGTGTTGTCAAAACCTGGACATGCCCAGTTTAGAGTGTGGCATTGACATGTGTACCTATTTGCTGAACCAGATGCCTGTTCCCTAATAGTTCTTCCCTGGTACAGATTGTAATCTGAGCCAGAGAAGAATTCCTCCCTACAGTACACTCATACTAACCTGCCTGCTGTTGCAGAGGGTGCCTCCACATAGAGGGAGGGAAGTTTCTTTCCTCCTCCTCCTCCTCCTCCATTCCCCTGGTATGGCAGTGTTTCAGGAACCAGGAACTTTATTAACCAGGAAGTTAATAAACCACTATGCGATGCAATGTTCTATCTACAGCATAGGCCAATTTCCACCCTATGCATTTGTTTCAAAAATGCCTTCCAGTAATCCTATCAGCCACATGCGTCTGCTTTCCACATTCCTTTATTAGTGAACTATATGTGCCTTGCAATAATGCAGTCCCCAAGCCGAACATGGCAAGGCACCATATCTATTAGATTTCTTGTTCTTTTTCCATCCCTAAGGTGCAGAACCAAGTACCAATTTAGTCATCAAGCACTGAGTCATCTAGTAAATAATTCAACTCCCCATCTTCAGACACTGAAGTCAGTTGTCTAAACAAGCCAGTCTTTTTATGTCAAATGTGCAAATGTTGTGTAGGCAAGAGAGAGTGAGAGTACAAGGCGGTGGCAGGAGAATGGGAGAAGCAAGGTAGCCAGGAGAATATTAGGGAAAGGTCTCTCACATTAAAAAAAAAAGTGCCTTTGTTTTGGAATCTAGGGCGATCTGAGAAGCTAAACAGTGATCATCAACTTGATTTGAGTAGGGAAATCAGAGAAGAGTATCTGAAGTTGCTTTTCACCCCTCCTCTAGGAATGAAAAACTCCTGATTTTTGGACTTATATGGCTAGTGGTATGCTACAGAATCTGAACAGGATTTACAGGAATGATATTTTTCCCAAATGGAAGAAAGCTCAAGTAAGAATAATTGGGACAATAGGGAGTTACTATATTAGCAACCACCCATGCATATTCTTCAATTGGTGTTTTAAGAACAATGAAACAAGATAAAATCTTCGCGACCTCGTCCTATATTATTTCGAGAACTGTATTGTTATTTACATAGTGGCCCTAGCCTATATTCATTTGGTGGATTTGGCTCCTATTATGCATAGTTCACTGTATTCTTTGTAGTTAGTTGTATTCTCCTACTACAGTGGTACCTCAGGTTAAGTACTTAATTCGTTCCGGAGGTCCGTACTTAACCTGAAACTGTTCATAACCTGAAGCACCACTTTAGCTAATGGGGCCTCCCGCTGCTGCTGCGCCGCCGGAGCACGATTTCTGTTCTCATCCTGAAGCAAAGTTCTTAACCTGAAGCACTATTCCTGAAGCACTATTTCTGGGTTAGAGGAGTCTGTAACCTGAAGCGTATGTATCCTGAAGCGTATGTAACCCAAGGTACTACTGTAATGCGTAAATTCAACTTAGGAGTTACACTAGCCCTGACTTCTAACAGCAATGTAACTCCCTGCTCTCCCCTCTCCTTGTTCGCCTCCTGTGTGGCCCCTAAATCTGCTCTGGAGACTTGAAGGAATCTGTGGAGCAGATTTATGGGGAAGGTGGGGAGGGGAGAGGTCAGGGAAGTTACATAGTGCAGATAAAAGTTTGTTGTTGTTTTTTTAATTTTTGCCAGCATAATTCTTTAGTTGAGAACTGTCCCAACTGCAGCCTGGAATGCTGTTTTAAAGGAAATGAACCAAATATACAGGTTGCAAATTGGCATCTGTAAACAGGCCTTTATGAGTTTAACTGTGAAGGGTATCTTTAAATTTCAATCATTTCAATGACACTTAAGACATTCAGCTTTCAGCAGATGGTATTACTGATCACAATAAATATTAACCCCCCCCCCAAAAAAAAACCCCACATCAACTTTGGTGTGCATCCATCTTTGAAAAAGACGAAGGAAAGGTTTGAATTTTCAGAACTTTTCTCATTCAGAAGTTACTTTTGGCATCTTTCCTGGCTCTGTTATATACTAGAAAGACCTCATAAGGACAATGGGTCTTGCTTCCATCTGCAGAACAAGCATCACCAAAACCCCGCAGACAGATTAATGATTTGAAAACCTGGGCTACAATTGGTCAAATGTGATCAAATACTTCCCAATGTTGGTTTTCAATGGAAGTGCTTAATAAAAATCAGAAGCAATGTATCACTGCTCCGGGAGGCGATGTCTGTAAAAGGTTTGACTAACATTACCACCTGCTGGGCAATCTGTAACAGTGCAATACACAATACATTCCAGAGGGGAAGCTGTGTTAATTTGAAAGACAAAGAGACCTGTGGAACCTTAAAGACCAACCATTCCTTTGTGGCATAAGCTTCTGTGAACCAGGGCCCACGCCAACAGATCTGGGAAACATCCTCCTCTTGATTATATTGACACGCATGCAACATATGTAGAAAGAAACAAAATAGTTTGTATGTAGTGTGGCCCAAAGGTAATGAAATATAAAGGTCAGAGGAGGTGTGTGACACTTATTCAACAAACTAAAATCCATGCAAGATAGAAAGACAGGAATTCATTCACGTGGCTTTCTATACACATGTAATTATATAGATATCTGTAACTCCAGGTTGATTTATGTATATTATTATTATTATTATTATTATTATTATTATTATTATTATTTAACAGAATTTATAGACCACTGTACTGTAAATGGAACCTCTGAGCTGTTCACACCTCAAGTTAAAACGGTCAGTAAAAGAAAAAACAATGTTAAGAAGAGGTATTTCAAAAGTTCAAATCAAATTAAAACCAACAATTACGTCAGAAACAGATTAGAACACATGTCAGTTTGGATAGACTTGCATGAACAAAGGGTATATTATTTACTACAGTACCACTAGTGTAGGAGTATCTAAGATGTTGCTGCACTACAACTCCCATCATCCCTGACCATTGGCCATGCTGGCTGGGCCTGATGGGAACTGTGGCCCAACAACATCCAGAGGCCCCCAGAGATCTTCTGATGGTCATACGATTTTGCATCATGGTCTACAAGGCTGCCTTGGATGCTGTGCTGTGCCTGGTGCATGGCTGGCCCAAGGAGCAGATAGATTTGTGTCCTGCTTCCTGTTGCTGCCATGCCCATCTCCTGCCATTTTCTACAATCTCTCGAGGTGGTTGCTTTTTCCCTGTGTACTGGTGCCATACTCATGCTTCCCCACCCCAGTTTCCTAGGCTCTGTGGATTTTCCAAAATGTTCTGTGTGCATTTGGAGGCCAGGAGGTGGAGCCATAATGCAGCTTTTTAGGTAGTGATTATCTGAGGGCGACTGGGGAATTTGCACACTGCTGTGGATGCAGGGGACATGGGCCTCCAGGGCTGGTGTGGAGGATAAGATTGCAGATGGATCCATTTCAAGGTGCTTCTAGCAGCCAGTTTAGAAAAGGGAAATCCTTACGTTAGTCTTACAGAGTTTTAAAGAAAAAATAAAAATAAAAAAAATCTCCGCCCAATACAAAAACATACAAGATGAAAACTAATAAATAGCATTATATCATATAATTATTAACAGAAGGTGGTGTCTTTAACATATTTCCCCTCTTTACAGGCACATAAGCATATATGCTTATGGGGATTTTCTTTATATGTCATCATTAAACCACACTTTAATCATTATTCTATACTTTAATCTATTTTCCATAACGTGAGGAATGGCTTTCATAAAGATGGCTGCATATGTCCCTGATATGTATATGAGATAAAAACATGCCACACGAAATAAAAATCAAATATTTCAGCTCTGTCTGTAGGTAATTTAAGTTGGTAAGTCAATTTCTCTGCAATGGATATATGCCACAGCTTACTGTAGCAATAAAAAGTCAAAAGTTCTACAGTTTCCTAGTTTTTAGTTATTACCCCATGAGCTGCCATCAGTATAAATACTATGTGTTCTGCAGATAACACTTTCTCATTTTGTAGCTTCCAAATTAGGCATGAGGAACCTCTGTCCTGCTGCCTAATAGAGTCCCTATTTGGTCTGCACAGCCGGTCCTCACCACATACACCTGCAGGGTCAGGTGCTCAGCAGGTGGGTGGGTTCTGTCTACCCTTCAAAATGGCCTGCCAAGGGTGTGGGAAGTCAGGATCGGGCCTGGTGTCCATTTTTGTTGTGACCAAAGATTTTGCAGGTCGAAGCAGAAGAGAGTACAGAGGGACACAGAAAGAGATACAAGGGGAATCTTACAGCCTGTGCACAGCCTTAGCTTGACTTCTGCATCCAGCTTTCTGAAAAGTTCTAAGAGGCATTTGGAAAGTGGCAGTTCACAATTTTACTGCACTGGAAAACAAACTAGACTAAGAAAAGTCCTTGAAGCATAGCATAATAAGTATTACTAGAAAGACAAATGTGTCATTCTGAAAAATAAGGTCTCACCAGAAGTTCAGGGTTATTGGTAATGAAACACCATATACTAATTTTTCATCCATGTAATAAAATATCTTAGTGAGGAATATGGGGGCTGCATAGGTTGGTTTCAGTTATTTTCTACTGCAATGTCTTAATAGGATTGCCAGGTTTGCTCTAAACATGAGAGAAACGTCTTCCTGTTTCTGGAAAATAGTCACTGACGCTCAGAGCTATTTCCATCTTCACAGAATTCTAGAGTTAGGAGGACCCCTGAGGTCCATCTACTGCAGCTCACTGCTCTAAAACAATTATCAGGGCTGGGCAGCCATCTGGAGCAAGTCAGGAACCGGGTACCAGGAATCAGGCCAAGGAGCAGTCAGGATCAGAGAATGAACCAGAAGACAGGGGCAGAACAAAGAAGGAGTCCAGACTAAAGAGCAATCAGAATCAGGGTGCAAAAGGGTTGGCCAAAACAGAGAATTCATGATCAAAGAGCAAGATCAGATACACATTGGGACAATGCTATTTTTCTAGAAAAAGAGGTGCTGGAACTCACCATGAACACCTCCCTCATGGTACCAACCTGAGAGGTGCCAGAACTGAGTTCTGCCAAGTTCTGGCTGGGGGAAAAAACCTGCATAGGAACATAGGTAGCTGCCTTTATATCAAGTCAGATCGTTGGCCCACCAAGATCTGTATCATCTATCTAGGGTTACCATATTTTGAAGAGCAAAAAAGAGAACACTATGAGGACTCTCATTTTAAATACTCCTACTATATATAGGCTATAGAAGCTGTGATATATTGCTGAGGGGACAGGAGAAGAAAAGAGGAAAGCAAGTCTTCAGCCACCATTTATGTCTATGTCTCATCTAGAAAGCATAGCCAGAGACATTTTGGCAAATTTTAAAAATCCACCCGGACAGAAACGTTACCTCTGAAAAAGAGGACATGTCCTGGAAAAAGAGGGCACATGGTAGAGCTGCCATACATCCAGAATTTCCTGGACATATCTGGGATTCATCCATCGGAAATAGCATCCAGATGGAATTTTCAAAAATCATTAAAAATGTCTGGGCAACCCATGTCAGAAGTGTTGATTATTTGGGGGGGAGGGTGAATTCCCTAAAAAAAAAGCTCAAAAAATTCTTCTTTTTTTAGATTTCCCAAAAAAAGCTCAAAAATCCCACCCCCCAAAAAAGCTCACCAACTTTTGTGTCCAGATTTTCACTTTTTGAAATATGGCAACCTAACACATGGCAACACTGCTGGTTGCAGCTTTCCAGGGCTTCAGACAAGGGTCCCTTGGGATGCTGAGAACTGAACCTAGGACTGTCTGTTCGCAAAGCAGATGTTCTACCAGTGAGATACAACTTCCCCCAACACAAGACATACCAGATAGGTAGACCTTGTTGCTCAAGCACCAAGGAGACAAGAAGTCCTCTTATGTCCTTTCCCACTTAGAAGGGATCAATGACCAACCTGGCAGGTGGAACCAAGAAGGTTCTTCCCCAAGAGATTGCACTTACGCTCTTCACCACATGAGGCAGTGGTCAGCAAGTCATAGAAGGAGTCTATCTATGAGCCAGACATAAGCCAGTAGGTCAATACTTTTGTTCAAGCCTATATATCAAGACCATTTTCCTTGTCTACAAAGCCAGACACTTTATCTAATCAGGAAACTAGAATGGTCTGGCATGATTTATTTCCAATAAATCCATTTTGACTGCAAGTAACTCACTTGAAATATTGGCTAATACTGTTCCAGTTGTATGTAGCCAAAGGAGAGACAGAAAGTAGGGCAATATTTTTGATTGCATGAGATTCATAGCTGTTGGCAATAATGTATGTCTGTTCAGTCTTCTCATTCTGCTATCATTTATTTAGCCAGGTACTGTACAAAATGTAGAATGTATTTGAGCTTTAAGGCTCTAGTTTCTGCTTTGCATTCATATATATATATTGTCAGGGGCTCAGGAGCTGAGGCACAGGGAAGATGGGAGATGGAGAGCGAGGGGGAGGAATCCGAAGGGAGCGTAGGAGGGGACAGTGGTCCGAGGGATTCCATGAGCCTCTCCAGCGAATCGGAAGATTCACAGAAGGGAGCGCCAGTGGCCAGGGGCAGGGGGGTCCCAAGGGGAATGCCCCAGGAGCAAGGGGGCAGCAGGGACTCCCAGAGCAGTAGTTGGAAATCAGGACCAGCTTCCCCACCAGAGCAGAGTGGGGGGGAAGAGTCCCAGGCATCGGGACCAGTACTTCCCTCACCAGGGAGAGAAGACGAGGCAGAGCTGACCACGCCTCCCTCAGAGAGTCGGACAACGGAAGGGAGGTCAGATCCGGCCAGTGTCACGGAAGAGGGAAGCAGTGATAGAAGTAGTGTAACGGTTAGGAGAAAGGTCACTGGGTTGGCGCGAGAAGCAAGTTCAAATGTACAGGAGCGCGGGGCAGCAGAGAGTGAGGATTGAGAACCGGGTCCTAAAGCACGCCGGAGGCAGGGGGAGGAGCTAAGCGACTCAGCGTCGGAAGAGTCCAGAAAGGGCAGTGCCCCAGAGGGCAGGAGGACCCAGAGGAGAAGAGAGCAGCGCAGGAGGTGGAGCAGGGCTAGGATCTTAAACTGGTGTGGAAGGGGCGGAGACTCAGACGGGACTTCGCCGATCTAGAGTCTAGATGTAGGGCTGCACGCTCTGGCTTTGAAATGGAAATTAAACTTCAATAAAGACTTTTGTACATAACATCAGCCTGGCGTTGGTCCTCTGTGAGCTGGGACCTAGAGGCAGCTCTGACATATATATATATATATAAATATATATATATATATATATATTTATATATATTTATATATATTATATATATTTTATATATATATATATATATATATATATATATATATATATATATATATAAAATTTTATATATATATAAAATCTGCATGCAAATATGATCCTATTTCTCCCCTTTTAGTTTTCCTTCACCAAGGATGCCGCGAGGGGTGGATCATGGCTGCATGTCTGTGATGTGTGCAGTCCAGAGGGGCCCACACTCACAACTGTATGGAGCTTGGCAACAATTCCTAGGACACCCATCCCTCCTCAACAGCAGGCAGGGAAAAGAGTAGAGTCTGAAGGATCACCTGATCCCATATATGCTCACTCAGCCACCTTGATCTGCACTCTTACTAATGTTGATTCCTCACTTAAAAGGAACTGGTCTTTTGGTGTGGCAGCAGTTACACTCTGGAACTCCCTGCCCTTTGACATTAAGCAGGTGCCTCTGCTTTCCTGTTTCTGCTGCTCACTAAAACCTTTCTTCTTCATCATCATCATCATCATCATCATAATTTATTTATACCCTACCCATCTGGCTGGGTTTCCACTCTGGGCATTTCCCGACAGAATATTTAAAACACGATAAAACATCAAACATTAAAAACTTCCCTAAATAGGGATGCCTTCAGGCCAGATAGTTGTTTACTTCCTTGACATCGGAAGGAAGGGTGTTCCACAGGGAGGGTGCCACTACCGAGAAGGCCCTCTGCCTGGTTCGCTGTAATCTCACTTCTCGCAGCGCCAGAAGGCCCTCAGCGCTGGACCTCAGTGTCCTGGCTGAACGATGGGGGTGGAAATGCTCCTTCGGGTATACTGGGCACAAGGCCGTTTAGGGCTTTAAAGGTCAGCACCAACACTTTGAATTGTCCATAAGCAAGTCCATTCAGATATGTAAAGCTGAGATTTACATATTTTAATGCACAATTTTATTTCATAATGCATATTTTTAACTGCTGGTTTTCTGTGTACTTTGATATTATTTTTAGGTCACCAGATTTTTAACTCTGACTTTTATCAATAATGTTAATGTATACTATTTTAGGCGATCCACTTGGATGATTTTGCATTGAAGTGGTATATAATTTTTTGTTAAATAAAGTAAAATAAAACAAAAATAGAGTAGCCAGGTTGGGGCTGAAGCAGGGACTGGAAAACCCCTGGTCTAGAGCTCCCTAAAACCTGTCAGCACCTCTGCTGTTCAATGGCTATCTGTTTGCACATCCAGTTTTAGATCCTGTTCCTTACCTTCCTTAAGATATATGCCTTCTCTACCTCCTGCTTATCTTCCTTCTCCAATTTCTCCTGTGGTTTTTGCATTCTTCTCATTCTCTGCTGCTTGTAAAGCCTCATATTTCTTCCTCGGTTTCCCATCTTCTCCCTTCTTCCTCTTATTGTTTCCTGTCTGTGCAACTCTTTGCTAGCCAAGATTAATTCAGTTCTCCCCCTTTAAAAAAATGCCTGTGATGCGTTATGACTAATGTCTTCCATTCAGTTTCTGCCTAATTGTGTTTGTTTTCCCTCTCTTCTGGTCCTTAGCTTCTTTCGAAATTATGCTTTTGGTACATCGGCACATCAGAAGAGCCAGCTGCTATTCAGAAGCATAACCATTGTGCTTAGAAGTAGGACATCCAAACTGTGAACTCTCTTAGACTGCATCTTATTTTCCTGGGTACTCTGTGCAAAGTGGGAATGATAGTCTAGCTAAGGCAGTGGGCCCCCTGCAGATTTCGGGGTCCAGGCAAATGCCCAGCCCAGCCTTGCCAACTTCTGGAGCCAACCCTGCATGCATATTTTATAGCCTGGTTTCCATACCCCAATAAAAAAACCAAATTGAGAATCAGACCCAGCTATTTAATAGAGCTGCGGTCAACCTGAAGCATCTCTGGAAATTATATAGCGTGCCTTGCTGGTACTTGAAGGAAAAACCATGCTTGCTTCCATCACTCTTCCGACCACGTTTGAACAAATGCTGGTATTCAGAACTCGGCTATCGTATTCATTTGTTGGGGACAAAGTGTGTATCAAAGCCATCTCTCTGGGAAACATTATCTGGGGCTCTCTTTGAAATCCCCAAAGCAACTGTTAATAGCTCAGTTACAGGAAAAGCGATACTGTTTGCGTCGCCCTTGTGAGGGGACCGGTTGCTTAGCGTCGTGGTATATTTTCTGAAAACAGTTGGCAGAGTGATCGGCCTCGCTCAGCTAAACGAATTAAGTAATCGCACAATATCGCAAGGAATATGAGCGAGGAATTTCCATATTATGGCTCTCGATACTCCCACCTCACATGCAAACCCAATGCTTTGGCTGAGCAAGCGGTAACTTGATCTCAGAAGGGGCCCTTATTAAGCAGATGCAGTGAAATGATGCAGAGTTTTAGGTTGCATTTGTCAACTCAATGCTTTTTATTACCGCTCATTAGGGCAAGGGATACCTTGGTGCTGAGGATTCATTAGCCAAGCATTGACCCTTGGAGGCGCAGTAATTAAACGGTTCTAGAGACTAAGTATGGGAGCCAGGCCACACACAGCAGGCTGGGAAAAGTCAGCTGCTTCTCGAGCCGAGAGCGATTTTTGCGTAAGAGACTGGTGAAGAAATAGAGACACTGGTGACTTGGATTCAAAATGCCACGATATTCATATTCTTCTGGGGAAGAGCGAAGTTGCTTCTCTGTCATGTTCTCTATGCATTTGGATATCTCCTTAGATGGTTTAACCAAATTTTGCATGATGGCTCCTGAGATCAAGGGGCAGGTTGTTTTCTGTGTTTTGGTACAATTGGGTGCTATGTTGAATCAAGATGGCAGACTGACCCTTTCAAAACTGTACTGATTATTTTTTCTCCTGACCAACACCAGGTACAAGACCACTAGTAAATATGTTAAGGTGAATGTAACTCTTCTCTCAACAGAATATTTTCCTGCAAATTAAAGTAATTTAGACAGAATGTTTGTGTCACATTGCTTCACAAGCAAGTGATTCAAAGGCCAATAGACATGTAGGCTGAAATACCAGGCAGAGTTAAGTGCAGTTCACTCAGTCAATCATAGAATTGTAGAGTTGGAAGGTCATCTAGTTCAATCCCCTGCAATGCAGGATTCTCAGCTAAAAGCAAGCAAGCAATCATTTTATTGGTATGCTGTGTTTCAGAGTTAAAACCATGCTCAAGGCGACTTATAACTTTTTAAGAATTACATAACTACAAACATAACAAACATAGTCATAAACAATAGGCATACCATTAAAACGTACACAACCAAATTGAACACAATAACACCCCTACATATTATTTATTAAATTATGTATAAATCGCCTTGAAACAGTGGTTTAGAAGGTGATTTATGTGTGGTGGACGTGTAAGGTAATAAAAGTACTTTGGGAATTGAAGTTGTTGGACTATGTCAAAATGGCAAAACTGACCGGAAAGCTCAGAACCAGGAAAAGCAAAACTTTAATAAGGAATGGGAAAA
This sequence comes from Podarcis erhardii, assembly GCF_964252035.2. NCBI lineage: Eukaryota > Metazoa > Chordata > Lepidosauria > Squamata > Lacertidae > Podarcis > Podarcis erhardii. The sequence goes on from NC_138507.1 coordinate 94,321,464, forward strand.
TTTTACCATTTATCTTAAAAACCACTGTAAACAGTTGAAAACAATATTAGGACTGCAATAACACTTGTAATGTAAGGAGAACTATGGTACAATGGAGTTATAAAAAACTTGATTATTGAAAAAAGATGCAGTAGAAAAGGTTTAATAACAGAACCCATGGAGGGGGGGAGGTTCAAAGATTTGGGAGAATGTTGTAACTTTGGATGTGTTGTGGGATGTTTGTAAACTTAAATATGTAAAACCAAATAAAAAATATATACAGTATATCATTTAGAAGGTGATTTATGAATCAGTAGCAGTAGTAGTAATAATTGGCATTGGTAAAGGTAAAGGTAAAGGTAAAGGGACCCCTGACCATTAGGTCCAGTCGTGACCAACTCTGGGGTTGCAGCACTCATCTCGCTTTATTGGCTGAGGGAGCCAGCGTACAGCTTCCGGGTCATGTGGCCAGCATGACTAAACCACTTCTGGCGAAGCAGAGCAGCACACGGAAACACCATTTACCTTCCCACTGGAGTGGTACCTATTTATCTACTTGCACTTTGAAGTGCTTTTGAACTGCTAGGTTGGCAGGAGCAGGGACTGAGCAACGGGAGCTCACCCCGTCGTGGGGATTCGAACCACCGACCTTCTGATTGGCAAGTCCTAGGCTCTGGTTTAACCCACAGCGCCACCCGCATCCCAATTGGCATTGGAGGTTGCTGGAAATCTTAAGTGGGTGCTTATGTGCTCAGATCTTGCTTGTGGGCTTCCCATAGGCATCTGGTTGGCCACTATAACAGGATGCTGGACTAGATGGGTCTTTGTCCTGACCCAGCAGGCTTTTTAATAATGCTTTATGTTCATTCAAACATTATGGTTCTGCTGAAGCAGGGCGTTCTTGCCACCCTCTTCCTTCTGAGCCTTCTGAGCCCCTCTCCAATTCTGCCAATTCCGCGGGTCAGGAGGATGCTTGGGAATGGTTTGGAATATGGCACAGGAAGCGAGTCAGTGGAAATCATGAAAACAATCCCTCCTTGTGCAACCAGGAGTCCCATATGACATCATTAGTTTACAGAATGTGAATTAAGGTGCTTTTTAGAATGTTTTAAACTTTTCTTTAAAAAAAACATTTTAATGATATTTTTAATGATGTGTTTGCCACCCTGGGCTCCTTTGGGAGGAAGGGTGGGATATTAATTGAATAATATCTCTCTCGTTTTTTCATCGACTCATAACCTACAGTTTAAAGCAGAATGAGAAATATAAAATATATTATAAATATAAATATAAAACAACACTAAAAGCTTAAAATATTAGTAAGAAAGTAGTAAATAAAACTACAGCAAAATATTATGCTGTAGTTCTTTAAAAAAATAAAAGCAAACATTGTTTAAATCAGACATTTCTGCTGAGAAGGCATAAAGCTATGTTTCCACGACTTGCTCAAAAGGCAGGCAGGGGTGGAGTTGGGGTTAGACAAATTAACAGAGGATGGGTCTGTTAATGACATGTCCATGTGTGCGCACTCCCCAACTAGAACATCCAGGTTCAGAGAAGATGCTACTGAATGCCAGTTTCGGAGAAGAGGACAAAACCAGAGAAGGACAATGTTCCCATAGGCAGTGCTTTTTTCTTAAAAAAAGTTTGGTGGTACAGGGGTACCTCAGGTTACATACACTTCAGGTTACATACACTTCAGGTTACAGACTCCGCTAACCCAGAAATAGTGCTTCAGGTTAAGAACTTTGCTTCAGGATAAGAACAGAAATCATGCTCCGGCAGCGCAGCAACAGCAGGAGGCCCCCATTAGCTAAGGTGGTGCTCCAGATTAAGAACAGTTTCAAGTTAAGAATGGACCTCCGGAACGAATTAAGTACTTAACCCGAGTTACCACTGTACTTTCATTTTCCTACTCATATTGAAATACTGCCCCTCAATGAGGCCAAACTTAGATTCACAAAATGTTTGGGGGTATGCATACCCCTGCGTCCCCCGCAGAAAAAAGCACTGCTCGTAGATATCTGGTCAGGCACTTTGAGAACAGATTGTTGGACTAGATGGGCCTTTGGCCAGATCCAGCAGGGGCCTTGTTGTGTTTTTAATTATGTACCCAATATGGCATATCTGGTGGGAACATCCAAGTGCATGATTTGCTTGTTGTGGCAAACTCCACTGCTGGAATGTTCATGGCCAGTGATATGAAAAGGCCGCAAACAATTCCAAAGAAATTTCATTTCATTTCATTTCTTTTCTTTTCTTTTCTTTTCTTTTCTTTTCTTTTCTTTTCTTTTCTTTTCTTTTCTTTTCTTTTCTTTCCATTTGATCAAATATTCATGGAAATATGGCTGTGTGGTATTTGCTCAACCCAAGTTCATCAATAAGCCACTTTTCCATGCACATCTGTCTAATTTTCCTTGGTCTAGTCTCAAGGGAGAGTAAGCACTCTTAAGTTGATCCCCATTTATGGCTAAATAAAATACCAATGTGTCAAAACTGGATCACTCCAGACATCCTCCTTTCAAGTGTTTGTGGGTACAAATCAACCCAGCCTCAACTATTTGGATAGGTGGTGGGCAGCAATTGCCAGACTATCTCCTGCTATTGTGGAGCTGACCTGGAGGCATGCCTCTTACCCTGGTTATCCCCCCACCCCACCCGCCGCTGCCCCGTTCTCTGGCATCACAGACCAAACATTCTAATATGCCATATTATTTATGGGCTCGTAATTATTTAGCATCTGTATGTCAACATTACAATACCCCTGTTGGCTGTAAAGGAGCAAAATCTTTCTTTAATTAACATGACACGGCCCGTGTCAACTTTCCTTGGTCCTAGCCTTTTAAAATTGAGTTGGGAGTTTGGATTCCAAGCCAAATACCTGTGTTTTAAGCAAAGACTAAAAAGACAGAGTTCTCATTCACTAAAACTAGTCTTGGAAGCCAATAATTTTATGTGTTTTAAGGAGGTTTATGCTATACTGGGGCATTTACAATGGAATTCATTGAATGGGAGACCACAGTGTGTGTGTGTGTGTGTGTGTGTGTGTGTGTGTGTGTGTGTGTACAGGTACAGTTTAATAAGGAGGAAGCAGCAAATAATTCCAGTTGCCTGTCCCCTCCAACAGTTTCAGATGCATCAGTGATGCTTCAGGACATGCACAGACTCATAAAAAAGGCTTGGTAATAAAAATGCACCAGTTTGTTTATGCAACACATTTCTTCTTTGAGGAAGAAGCAAATGACACATTGCTAAGCGTTCAAGAAACAAACTGAACCGCCATTGAATTTAATTACTCGACCACCCTGTGAGTTCCATGAGCCAAATCCAGTTCTAACGTCAGCAGCTATAACTCCCACTGGGAATGGCACCCGCTTTGCCAAGGCTAAATATGGCCTCAGTTGTTTTTTTCTATGTTCCTTAAGTGCCAAGGCTTTTGCTATATCATAATTGACAGCTACCCTGAGCTCACCGCATGGAGCTGTTGGTTTTTCCATGCACAAAGAGCAACTTTATACTTCTTGGTTAGATGACTTTAGCTTTAGATGAAAGGAAACACCCCAAGATGAAACTGGAGAAATTGGCTGGCTGGGTTAGAAAAGCGATGGCAATACAGGGCCAAATGTATTCCAAAATCTTCCCAAAAAAAAAGAGACTCTTGCACTTAAAATCTGACACAGAGTTGGGCACACTGAAGCCAAGGCAGTCAGGGAGCTCAAATATGTTTAGCTCTGTGTTGAACCGTAGCCGTCATTTGGAAAGCATTTCCATTATGTCCAATGGGACATGCTTTTATATAATGGCTACTACAACCTAGAGCTGGTGCCCTTTAGGAATGGTAGGGTGGAAGGAAGGGAGACCAACAGTAGGGGGAGCCAGAGTCAATGACAGGTGGAGCCAGAAACAATGACAAGCAGAGCCAATCAATTCAAGTTTCATCCCCATTCTCCCCCTCACTGAGTTCTGCAAGGGCAACACAGAGACAAAGGTGGAAGGTGATAGGCAGTACCTATGGGAGCAACACTGGGTGTTGCAACTATTACGTAGTGAATTGAGCAAAGCGGAAAGCAACACATGGGGAGATGCCAAATTTTGGGCTTGCACAGGTCACCACTGAAATTAGAAAAACCAAGGTCCAGCCTTGACATGGCCAATGTCAACTTTACGGGGTTTTCTGTGTTGATAAAGTCAGTGCAGAAAGGCTAATTCTGTCAGCTTCTCTCATTTATTTTTATTTACATCAATCTGCTCCAGAAGATCTCTGACCCTCTGGAGGAGAAGTGATGGGGGACGCAGGGGAGAAGAGAGGAAGGGAGAGTCCCATTTGTGTGAGTGAAAGCTTCATGCACCAGAGGGACACCCAAATTGGATATCACTCTCAAGCTCTTTTATAAAATTCACAAAGCATCCATGTTATCTCAAATGCCTGCTTGTCACATCTGGGCAATTTAAGAGAGTCATCAACGATACATTTGGGGTTATTCAACAAATCTTTAACTGATATAGTAAAGAAAGCTCTATTGTGCCTGACATAAGAAGAGCCTGCTGGATCAGGCCAATGGCCCACCTAATCAAGCATCCTGGTCTCAAATGCCTGTGGGGAAGCCGGAAGCCAGACCTGAGCACAAGAACACTCTCTCCCTCCAGTGGTTCCTGGCAAATAGTATTCAGAAGCATTGCTACTTCCAACTATGGAGGCAGAACATAGTCATTGTGGCAAGCAGCCATCAATAGCCCTCTCCTCCATGAAAACTTCAATAAGCTTCTCTGCTTCCTTTTTAGTGCCTTTTTTCTGATTTGATTTAACAGAAACCAAAGAGGACAAACTCATATGATGACATACCTGCCCTGCAAGAGAGTTTGACATTTATATCTCTAGGTTTCTGCTAGCTAACCTGAAAACTGGCTGGAACAAAGCCCGTTCCATGGGTCCAAATGGATTCACATCCAACTGCATCAGCTCGACTAGCTGGTGGCGGAAAGGGGCTGCAAGTCATTAGCTCATTACCATTTCTGGCACGTAGGGAGAGATACAATACGGTTTGAAAGTGGCTGTGTTTTAAATATAACCATTCTGCTCCCCTGGGTGGATTCTGTTTCGAGTGCTGTTTCTAAGATGGTGGTGGCGTGGGTGTGACACACGGCAATTCGCTTCATCCTCCTAGATTTCTTGTCTGTTCTGCTTAAAATAGTTTTGTGGAGGGAGGGCAAGGCCTGTCTGTTATGCTTTAGCAACGAAGGCTTGCTCTCGTCGGGGAAGCACTATGAGGTGTAAACCTTGTGTATAACTACAACAGAAGCTCCAGAAGGCCTCCATTTTCTGAGGAGATAGGCAGCAAGTGTTTTCTCACATCAGTCTAACCCTGGAGGTGTGTTATTTCCCCTGGAGGGGAAATACAGTGGTACCTCTAGTTACAAACTTAATTCGTTCCGGAGGTCCGTTCTTAATCTGAAACCGTTCTTAACCTGAGGCACCACTTTAGCTAATGGGGCCTCCTGCTGCCACTGCGCCACCTGCCTCACAATTTCTGTTCTCATCCTGAGGTAAAGTTCTTAACCCGAGGTACTACTTCCGGGTTAGCAGAGTCTGTAACCCGAAGTGTTTGTAACCCGAGGCATCACTGTAAGTATGTCAGCTTCAGGGTTGCTGTACTCACACACCCCGGGGGCAAGTTGGGGAAGAGGAAGGTTTGGTATCCAGCAGTTCAAAAACCTCCCTTGGTCTGCAACCCACCCAACTCCAAAACAGACTCCTTATTAGCTGCCCTTGGGCATGGAGAGCAGAGAAACAAAGGCAAACTTCCCTCTCTGTGGGAATGCTTTGAAACAGTATTCCTTGAAACAGGGATGGGCAACCTATGTTGTGGCAGGTGTTGTTGGACTACAATTCCCATCGGCCCCAGCCAGTATGGCCGATAGTCAAGGATGATAGGATGATGGGAGCTGCTTTAACATTCCTGCAGGAGGAATGCTAGGCAACCAACAAGTTTTCAAAAATATGTGTGGGTCTCTTGGATATCCCATGCAAGTAGTCTGTTTGGAAGTTGGAAGGCAAATTTGTAGGCAACCCTTCTATAGAACTATTACAAATTTTTCCAAGGAGGTAGACAGTGTTATGAAACACCAGGCATACCAATAAAACATCATTAAAATATTATCCTTCAGGTTTAATAGCCTGAGAAAATAAGATCTTTAGCTGGTGCCAAGAGGAGGTTAGACCAGTGAACCTGGGACACCACCTCTCCGAAGGCCCCTGACTGCTTGCCATGGTCTAGTCTTTTGTTGTTTCATGGCCAAGCACAGATAATTATTGAAAAGGCTCATAAAAAATAACAGGCCTCCACCAATAAGTGTGTTCACTTCCCTTGACAAGGTCACCTTGTATTTTGAGAATCTGGTGGCCTCTGATAGATAGCAATAAGTATGTTCTGAAATATGGCCAGTAGGTGTCCCTCTTTTCACAAGTACCTTTATTCCTTGATCACATGGTATGGAAGAGCCCATAACAGAGCAAACATATGTGATTGCACCATCGTAAAACCCTTCTGAATGCCCAATGCAATATCAGTAGGTTTTATCCTGCCAATATGAGGCACATGTATAGGTATACGTGAAAAGGGAAATAGACACTTTTTGGTTACTTTGCTTGGGGGATACTAACACTCTCTCAATGACTACAGTGACTATAGTGGAAACATAAAATGCTCTCAGTTTACTTCAGGGTGATTATGAATCCAGGAGATATGTTTTTCCATTGTGAGTATTTCTAGTTAAGGCCAATGGAGAAATTAGATAGATATCAGCAATAGTCTTGTGGCACCTTAAAGAGTAAGAAATGTATCATGGCATAAGCCACAAGACAATCAGACAATTCCATCAAAATGCTGAGTAATATTAAACTAGCCTTTATTCAGAGCAGACCTATTGAAAACAATCACTATGACTAAGATGGCTCCATTAATCATAATAGGTCTCCTCTGCACACATTCCAGCTTGTCAATGTCCTTCTTAAAATGTGCCCAGAACAGGACACAGTACTTCAGGTGTGGTCTGAGCAAGGCAGAATACAGCAGGACTATTGCTTCCCTTGATTGGTATACTCTACTTCTGTTCATGCAGCCTAGAATAGCATTAGCTTTTTTGCTGCTGCATCACATTGTTGACTCATGTTGTTTTTTGTTTTTTTAATAATTTTTATTAAATTTTTAAACAATAAACAACAACATACATAAAAACATGTTCTTTTCCATTAACCACATTTCATTCTCATCTTTGGACTTCCTCACATCTCTTGTTCCTGCACTCTAAACACATAAATTTTTCTAGCAAATTATTTACTTAGTTCAATTTATATTATATAATTGTCCAATATTGAATCTCAAATTTTAGAGTTTGAATAACTCTTATTCTTTAAAAATTAATTCTAGGATATTTTTTATCCAAAATTTGTCTTATCTTTCAATTACATTTAAATTTATATCCCTTGTTACTAATTTATTGGAGCCATATTGTTACGAATCTTACATCTTTCTTAACATTCGTACAATTTACAGTATTTTTGTAAATAGTCCTTAAATTTCTTCCAGTCCTCCTCCACCAGTTCCTCTCCGAGGTCTTGGATTCTGCCCGTCATTTCTGCCAGTTCCATATAGTCCATCAGTTGCATCTGCCATTCTTCCAGTGTGGGCAAATCTTGGGTTTTCCAGCCTTTAGCGATGAGTATCCTTGCTGCTGTTGTGGCATACATAAAAAAAGTTCGGTCCTTCTTTTGCACACTCTGGCCGACAATGCCCAAAAGGAAGGCCTCTGGTTTCTTAGGAAAGGTATACTTAAATACCTTTTTCAGCTCATTATATATCATTTCCCAGAAGGTCTTCACTCTAGGACAGGACCACCAGAGGTGAAAGAATGTTCCTTCAGCTTCTTTACACTTCCAACATTTGTTATCAGACAAATGGTATATCTTTGCAAGCTTGACTGGGGTCATGTACCACCTGTATATCATTTTCATAATATTTTCTTTCAAGGCATTACATGCCGTAAACTTCATACCGGTGGTCCATAACTTTTCCCAGTCAGCAAACATAATGTTGTGCCCTATGTCCTGTGCCCATTTTATCATAGTTGTTTTAACCGTTTCATCCTGTGTATTCCATTTTAGCAGCAAGTTATACATTCTTGAAAGTGTCTTAGAGCTGGATTCTAACAGTTCTGTTTCTAACTTTGATTTTTCCACCTGGAATCCTATCTTTTTATCCAACTTAAAAACTTCTTTAATCTGAGCATAATGTAACCAATCTCGCACTTTATCTTTTATTTTCTCCAAACTCTGCAGCTTCCAATTATCTCCATCTTTTTCTATTATTTCCCAATATTTCGGCCATTTAGCCTCCATATTGAGTCTTTTCGGGGCCTTAGCCTCCATTGGTGATAGCCACCTTGGGGTCTTGTTTTCCAATAAGTCTTTATATTTTATCCAGACATTGAACAATACTTTTCTGACAACATGATTCTTAAAGACCTTATGTATTTTAACCTTGTCATACCACAAATATGCATGCCATCCAAAAGCATTGTTAAATCCTTCCAAATCTAAAACATCCGTGTTTTCAAGAAGCAGCCAGTCCTTCAACCAGCAGAAAGCTGCTGATTCATAATACAACCTTAAGTCTGGCAGGGCAAAGCCCCCTCTTTCTTTAGCATCAGTTAATATCTTAAACTTAATTCTGGGCTTTTTGCCCTGCCAGACAAATTTAGAAATATCTCTCTGCCACCTCTCAAAACACCCCATTTTATCCACAATCTGTAGAGTTTGAAACAAAAACAGCATTTTTGGCAATACATTCATCTTAATAGCAGCAATGCGTCCTGACAAGGAAAGCTTCAGTCTTGACCAAATTTCTAGATCCCTTTTAATTTCAGACCAACATTTTTCATAATTATCTTTAAATAAGTTCATGTTCTTGGCTGTTATGTTTACCCCTAGGTATTTTACTTTCTTAACCACATTTAATTCTGTCTCTTTCTGAAACCTTTCTGATTCTGAAGGGGTCAGGTTTTTTTTCCCAAAACCTTAGTTTTTTGCTTATTAAGTTTGAATCCCGCCACCCGACCAAACTCCTGGATCAGTTGCAGTGCCCTTTTGGTACTAGGCTCTGGCTCCTGTAAGGTCAATACTAGGTCATCTGCATACATTGTTGACTCATGTTGAGCTTGTGGTCTATTAAATCCCCTAGATCCTTTTTACATGGACCACTGGCAAGCCAACTGTTCCCCATCTTATATTTGTGCAGCTGGTTCTTACATTTGTCCCTATTGAAATTCTTTTTGTTCATTTTGGCCCTGTTCTCCAATCCCTTAAGGTCATCTTGAATCCTGATTCTGTCTTCTGTGGCATTAACTTTCCCTCCCAGTTTGATGTCATCTGAATATCTAATGAGCATCCCCTTCATACAAGTCATTTATAAAGACGTTGAACAACAATGGGCCCAGGACAGAACCTTGTGGTCACTATTTTCCAGCTTGATAAAGGATCGTTAGTGGTTTGGTCAGTCAACGAGTGCATCATAAGGCCTTCTTAGCACCTCCAGTATTTATAATTCCTACTTTCAGCAATGTACGAAAGCTCATTTGCTCTGAGGTGCGAAACGCGCCTGACATGATCCATTTAAAACCCTTTAAAACCTCAAACCAGGGAATGGGGTGAGATGTTGAATGCATATGATTACTATTTCAAGTTTCTTATATATGTGTGCATTGTTCTTCTTCTCCATAAAACTCCTTGAAGATTAAATAGATGGAAATCTGATTGGCAAATTCCAAAGAGTTTGAAGGGAACAAGATGAAAAAGGACAAGGCATTGAACTTGGAAAACAGCTACTGAGCACGTGCAAAAGCTACTCTTTTTTCCAAATAAATTTCATAAAGAGTTTTATTACTTGCCTAAATCATGAGCCATGCAAGTGACTTATCCAAAGCTATAAAAATGAGTACTTCTTCTGTTACCTTTATGGGAAATCTAGGATATTATTAACATAATAAATCTCAGGCACTAACCATGACAGAACCAGATACAAGTCCTTGTTTTTGTAGGTTTCTGTAGAAAGCTACTCAGACAGATGCCACATGTCATGAAATAACTTTAGCAGCCAGGTCCTTTTCATAAACAAAGAACACAGGCCAAAGGAAAAGAAAATCCAAAACAAGTATCATCCCTTGAGCACCTCTTACATACACTAATGTTTGCTGTGACAAATGTTCACCCATTTCTATTATTGTTTTGAAAAGATAACTTCCATGGGAGCTGAAACATGTCCAGACTCTCATTTAATGTTTATTCCCCGCCCCATGCCTGTTCTTTGCTGTTCATTTCCCCTTTTTAAAGTTATTGCTTCTTTCTTCATCTTTCAGTGCATCCAGCCAATCAGGGATTCCATAACACATGTCATGACATCACAATACAAAATAGTGAATCACCTTTGGATGCCTAATGCCACCACTGAGGGCAAATGAAAACTAATAAGAGAGCAGGCAAAGTTTCATGAACTGATCACATTACTGGATCACTGGTCATCCTCATTCCAAATGTGCATTACATATCTGCCCCTTTCGGAGTAATATCCTCGCCCCAAAAAATCAACAAAGGGAATGTGTTGCATTTTTGTCACTGCCAACTCATTTCCAGAAAAGTGCTCATTTCCCCCACTTTCAGTTCAGTCTCGCCAAATGTTTTGTGATCCAGTGTATGATTATTTGTGGGGAGGGATTGGAGATAAACACGTACTCCGTAGATATATAAGCTGTGCTGGCAGTAACAAGAGTTTCTGCTTTGAATACCCATAATTCAAAGCTCTACATCAACTAGTGGTCCCCCAGATGTTGCTGGACTTCAGCTCCCATCATCCCCAGCTGGCATACCCAATGGTCTGGCTTGATGGGAGTTGTAGTCCAACAACATTTGGAAGGCAACAGATTCCCCATTCCTGCTTCCCATCTGCCACTGGCTACCCACTGTCTATCCATTTAAAAAAAGGTGTATGATAAAAGCAGCTTAAGAGCTGGTGGAAGGATACCTGCCTCACAGAAAACATGGTTTCACTAAATGTAAAAAAAAAGCACATTTTTTTAACAGAAGTGTAGAAATATGCTCAGTGGCTGCTGCATCAGTTATCAACTTTTTACTCTCAGAAGGTCCAGACAATGTCTTTGTTCAACAATCTGCTTGTCCACTGTGTGTTGGCTTCTCATTTAATGGTTTTTCATATTGCTTCTAACTAGCATATTTCTTGGTCACTTCTTTCCCACGTTATTCTCATTATCCTCATGATTCATCCTTTGTCATAGGATTCGGACATTCTTATAGTGTATTGTGTCATATAACACGCTACTTCCCAAAGAACAAGCAAATCAGTTCATTTTTCCCTTGTGTCCTTTCTGAATTCTCTGCTACATTTGTCATTCATTTGCTATATTTAGTGTCCTACGATTGGCCATTCTGCATTAAAAAAAATAATCAACAGCATTTTGAGAAAAGAGCAGTTTCTATGGAATGAGTACCCTTTGAATGGCTTTAGCATCCTTTATTTTGATTATGTGTCAGCTTATTGTGCCCAAGATATGGAGATACGGGGCTGTTGTTTTCCTCTGGGTAATGAATGAACAAATAAGCCAGTGATGATTCACATGCAGTCATTCCAGAGTTCAGACAATGGGAAACAATAATGGTTTCAAAAATACGACACTTTCATCTACAATATTTATAGGTTATTATTAAATGGGAATGGTGCTTAACAATGCCTTTGAAAAAACAAATCATTGTCTCCTATCGCCATTTAGCAGTTTCTTCCTGGGAAGTGTTTTGTAAATGCTTGATGAATATGTCTTCCATTAGGACTTAGGAAACAGAATCCATCTGCACAATAGTGGACTTTAAAGGGCTGGTGCATCCATTCCTTCGTTAGCAGGAATGGGGGATTGGTGCTGCTTTCAACTATTAGTCAGTAAGAGATTTCATTCAGTCCTCATGAATGATCTGACATGATATGGAGACATCTAAGGAATGTGCGTTGCTTCTTCATTTCTGTCACCAAGTAGTTGGGGAATAGTTGGAGGCACTGAGGCTTCTGAAGGGGATGCTTCTGAAGCCACAGAAGGGGAGAGAGAGCGCTCTTTGGGGGTTAGACTATATGATCCTTGTGGACCCTTCCAACTCCAAAATTCTATTATTCTTGTGCTTGGGTCCTGCTCTCAGGTTTCACACAGGCTTCCACTGTGAGAAGCAGATGCTGGACTAGATGGGCCGTTGGCCGGACATCCTTATGTGGAATTATGCAAAGCGTTAATATGAACCCATGAGAACTGCTGCGTAGAATACACCGGGTGGCACTTGATAACTCACTTAAGTGCTTTTTCTGCTTTCCTTGGGCAAATTACTTGACCACAATAAGCAGCAGAGAAATTATAAAGCAACGGCCGGATGTCTGAGCATATGGCAGGCGAATACAACAGGAACTTGCAGAGAGAGCAACCAGGTGCGGCGGCAGCTGAAGTCGAAATGTTGGTGACAGATGTTCTTCCTGGTCTTTTGGAGAAGTGCATACCAGTCAGCATCTTCATCATATCACCTGACATCTCCTGCTGCAAGGAAGCATGGGATTACTTGATGACTTTTACAACTGTGGGACAGGGCCGAGAGCATGTGCAGGTTCTGCGTCACCTCTGCCTGTAAACACCTCCTCCATCGCGCAACCTCTCAGCAAGGGGACCGTAAAGAATGCAAAGGGGCTCGAGAGGAAACCTGGGACAGAAGATTCGGCTGTCAACTCGCGAAGCTCGGCAGCTGCCCTGCTTATAAACACTTTCTCCACCCGGCACCCTGTCGGCCAGCGGATTGCAAATCGCATTCTAAAAGCAGCACTGATTTCATCAGAACGCAGGCAAAGGCAAATGACAAAGGCCCACTAGACTCAGTCGCCGCACCTACTAATAGGTAGAGCCAGTGTGGTAAAGTGGTTAGAGGTTAGGACCTGGGAGACCAGGGTTTGAATCCCCATGCAGCCATAAAGCTCAATGGACCTTGAGCCAGTCGCTCTGCGTCACTCAGCCTAACCTACCTCACAGGGTTTTTGTATGGATTAAATGAGAAGGGGAAATGTAAGCCTGTTCAAGCTCCAAGGAGAGAAAGGTAGGATATAAACACATTAAACAGATAAATAAGAGGGATTGGAGAATCTGTCAGTTTCTCAGGTTCTTATATGTTTGCACTGTAAGCATAATGCAAAACATGTGTCTTGTGTCATTTTTGTTGAAGGCAAGTCAACAGAGTAAGAGCTAGAAGTAGAATTGAGCTGAAATTGCAGAGAAGACTTTTTTCTCCCTTGAGAAAAATTCTGAGAATGTCCTGGGGTTGAGGAGGGTGCCCCTTGCAGAATTTACTCTGAATATCAGCTGCCATTTTAAAATTATTTCTTAATTTGGAATCATTATTATTGGGCACATTTCCCCACAGTGCCTTGGAATAAGGCTGGATCTGTGGCATCAGGGAGGATGCAGAACGGTGTGGCTGGGCTGCCAACACAGTCAATGAAAACCTATAGGGGAGAAATGAAGAGTTGCTGCCCTTATCATTGCCAATTACCCCTCAAGAAACAAGTGGAGAATTTCTCCTCCCATTAGAGAAATCTGGTGAAATAATCTCTCAGTCATTTCTCTGCCTCCAGACAGGGTGGAAAAAAATTCAAGAGACCAGTTACATACACCACCTAAAGCCATGCCAGCAGTAGGCAAAAAATGGGTTGGATTCAGCTAGCTGTCGCTGGGTCCCATCAATGGGGCAAGTTACTTGCAACTTAACGTAATCCCATTGATTTCAGCACGAACATAAATGCAACCAACTAAAGCGTGCTATTCTATGCATACCAACTTGGAAGGAAGCCCTGCTGAATTTAATGGGGCTTACTCCCTGGTAGGTGGGGTTAGGAATCCAGACTGGATCCAGCTCCGTGTCTTTTACTGCTCCATATTCATCTTCAAGAATTTGCATGCAGAAGGTTTTAGATTCAATCCTTGGCATCCCCCAGATAGGGCTGAGAATGCCCTCTGCCCTGGAGAGCTGCTGCCAGTCACCGTAGGCAGTACTGAGCTAGCTGAGCAAAAGGTCTGACTCTGTAAAAGGCATCTTCCTAGGTTCCTATGTACCTTAAAGCTAGTGGGATTTAAAAGTCCTTAATTTGAGCTGGGCCATGCCTCTAGGTCTCTGAGAGAGTGCTGCAAGTGGGAAATTTCAAACGGTGGAAATTTTATGGCAAATATCCTGCCTCCGTTTCCCCAAAGACAAAAAAACTGAGGACAGTTAGTGCACAGAGTAGCTGTAAACGATAGTGAACGTAATGGACCAGTTCTATCGCTGCGATCCAACAAATGTAATCTGGGTGGCCAGCAATAACAAAACCAATGTGCAGCTTCATCGAAAATTTACATGAGGATGGAGTTCATTTTCAGCTTGCTGCACCTCTGGGGGACTGAACTTGAATCAGATCCATGTAGCTAAGTTGTTCTCAGTGTTATAATAGGAAGTACGAACTCTTGGCAGTGGAAAGAGGCAAATGGGATACTGGAGGGAAAATAATACAAATAAAAAAAAGTGGTTCAATTTGTTGCCTGAGCAGAACAGTGTAATCTTGACAGGGTGAGAACAGCAAGCCAGCTCTACAGGGACAATATTTATTCCTGAATTGGGAAGGGAAAGTGAATAAGGGAGGTTGTCTGCCAGCTGCTAGGAACCATAAGCAGTTTGGTTTTTAAAGGCCTCTGTGTCTCTGTGTTCACCTTGAGTCAGGCCTGGAGATTATTCTTATACTTCCTAATTTACAGCTGATCAGGAAAAGTGAAGTGGGTGGAAACAGACTATGGAAACTGTACTGGGCTAAGTTCAGCCTTGAATAAGGGACAACCTGCCTCACTACCAATTGTGTGGCTGCCTATTTTTCTTCTTCCTTCCTTCTCCTGATGGCAAGTTTTGTGTGTGCTCTGCCATGGGTCCAAGTAGCAATATGGCATGCCTATGCAAATATTCCAAAAGTTGTTTGGATGACTGCATGATCTCAAGTCACCATTTATGAAAGGAAGCAGACAGTTGTCATCTCTCCCTATTTCAAGCCAGATGTGATCATTCTTCAGACCATTTTCTAGATCCATTTCAGTTGGGGTTTGGGCCCAATTTTGGCACAGAAACTGCTTTGGTCACCCGGTATGATCACCTCTGACAGGAGAGACAGGAGAAATTTGTCTCTGTTAATTCTTTCATTCTCTCAGTGGCTTTCAGTGGCATCAACCATGGTAGCAGCTGTCCATATTATGGGTGGGTGACACTGCTTTGTGGTGGTTCCAGTCCTACTAGGAAGGTTGTTTCCAGAGGTTGGTTTTTGGAGAGTGCTCTTCAGCCCCATAAGAGCCTCAGGGTTTGATTTTATCCCTTACACTGTTTAACATCTACATGAAAATGTTGGCTGGGGTTATCCGAAGTTTTGGAGTGTGTTGTCAGTCTTTAAGAATGCAGCCAGAAATGTTACAGAAATGCCAGTACACACTTACCCAGAAGTAAGTCTCAGTAGGCTTCCTTCTGAGTAAGCATGCCATAAGATTGTACTGTAAGGAAACAAGAAACATAGGCATGGCTGTTTCTGTTTCTGATCAGGCCTGAAAAGAGATTTGTTTTTTGCACACACAGTGTTGTCAGATCCAGTGCAGATCTGGAAACCTTATATGCAAAACAGTTGACTTGCCTGAAACAGTCAAGTATGCTTTTTTATTTAGAAAGGGAGGGTGAGAGGGAATAAACATAAACTCCTTAACGGAGAACAAGCCAGGCAAACGTGACAATGTGAACGGCAGATAAAAACAAACCTTGAGTACACTTGCTGGCCTTCTGCAGTGACAAAGTGGCTCCTTTGATATTTTGTGAATTAACTACCACTTGGAACGGGGAAAATAAATTTTAAAGGCCATACAGTCTTTTTTGTTTGTTAACTGTGACTTATTAGATTTTTTTCCAAGGGGGTTGATGCATTGCCTGTGCATAAACAGAAGCAGCTTGCTTACAACTCCCTTCTTCTGCTGTTATGAGTTTATGAGAAAGGAAGCTCAAGGAAGATCAATACATCCTCTGCGTACATTACAAATGACTTGTGACGTAGGTCCACAGGAGCTGTTTTTAGTGGGGGATAGTCCAGTTATTATAGATTTGACATGAACTTGGCTCATTGCCTTCAAGGGAATG
The DNA here is from genome assembly GCF_964252035.2 of Podarcis erhardii. Classification (NCBI taxonomy): domain Eukaryota; kingdom Metazoa; phylum Chordata; class Lepidosauria; order Squamata; family Lacertidae; genus Podarcis; species Podarcis erhardii. The sequence goes on from NC_138507.1 coordinate 94,337,719, forward strand.
AAATGTAGGCATAATTTGGCCTTCCTGTAATTGTCTCTTTAACTTGGCGATGGAGGCTAATTTTTTCCTGTGAAATGAGCCCAAGACGTCACTAGAGCAATGCCCAGATTAATTAATGAGACATAATAATACTCCTAATAAAAGCTCATGATATGAGGCCTCTTCCTTTAGCTCCCCCCTCCCCTCCCCACCCCACATGCTCTCTTAAGAAAACCGCTTTACAGGAATCTGTGAGTCACTTTCCATCAAGGCGCTTTGTCTTTAATTGACGCAAACAATACAGTGGAGACAAATAAGCAGCGTAGAACCATCTGTTTAATTGAGTCCTTGACATTTTATTGCATTTCCCCCAATTGCATATTAAAGGAAGCAAATAGAAAAACACTGGCTAATTATATGCTGTTTACGGATCCTAGATTTACTTTGATTGTATTCCTCTAGATGACGATCCCGCCTTGTTACACGCGTACCTTCTGCTTCCGCCTGCCTTCGCATTGCACGTTTGCATAACAAATCCTTGTTGTGCATTTAGCATATCTCATCCCTGCAAAGCTCTTTGTGCATCTGAAAAGGAAAACAATAATCTTGGGAGGGTAAGGGAGAAGGCAAACTCATGAAAGGTTCCCATATGGCCTGTTGTCACTGATCTTAGGAATAGAGCAAGCTGTGCTACATTCCACTTTTTATATTCCTCATATTAATTCAGCTGAAGATACAGCTGAATACAGACAGTTCACTGGATTCTACGATGCTGGTTTGTAAGCGAATGGTCTGTTCAAACTGATGTCAATATTGCACCTGAAAAGAAGACTCATACGAGATAGCATTGGAATAAAGTTATATTCAGTGCTTTTTTTCTTTAAAAAAATGTTTAGGGGTACTCTCATTTTCCTTATTGTACAGTCATACCTCATGTTGCATCCGCTTCAGGTTATGTGTTTTTTTGTTGCGTCCCGCGGCAACCTGGAAATACCGGAACGGGTTACTTCCGGGTTTTGCCACTCACACATGCACAGAAGCGCTAAATCACGCCGCGCAGGAGCGCAGACCCGGCACTTCGGCTTGCGTCAGTTCTGTGTTAAGGACAGGCCTCCAGAACGGATCCCATCCATAACACGAGGTTCCACTGTACAGCGGTACCTCGGGTTACAGACGCTTCAGGTTACAGACCCTTCAGGTTACAGACTCCGCTAACCCAGAAATAGTACCTCGGGTTAAGAACTTTGCTTCAGGATGAGAACAGAAATTGTGCGGCAGCAGCGGGAGGCCCCATTAGCTAAAGTGGTGCTTCAGGTTAAGAAGTTTCAGGTTAAGAACGGACCTCTGGAAAGAATTAAGTTCTTAACCTGAGGTACCACTGTATTGAAATACTGCCCCTCAATGAGGCCAAACTTAGATTCACAAAATATTTAGGGGTATGCATACCCCTGCATCCCCCCAGAAAAAAAGCACTGGTTATATTTATTAGAATATAACAAGTGGGAAGAGTTGCCAATCTACATTAACCCAATTAACCAATTCAAAGAAGTAGAGGCCGGTAAGGATTTAGCTAATCCTAGTAGAGAAGCATCTCTCCAGCCTTCTAGGCATGTGATGCAGTCTCAGCCTGTGGCTTCCCAGCTCATGGTGGGGTGGGGGAGAACCATAGCTGTCAACTTACAGATTTGAAAATAAGGGACCAGCAGCCAAAATAAGGTATTTTCCCAGCACAGGTATGTTCAGCTTCTGAGCCCCTCCGAGCCAAAGGCAGAAAGCCCAGCCAACAGCCAAACAAAACCTCAAGCGGTGGTTCCCACAGCGCAGCAACCCGGCAAAGGGGATGCAGCAAGGAAAACCACCGTCACCTCTCCACTGGGAAGCGCTGAGCAAAGGCGAGTCCCCAGGCAACGTGGCCGATTTGATTGGCACAAGGCATGCAAGCTCCACCCCCCAGTCGTTCTTAGACTCCTTATTGGGTGAGCAATGCAGCCAAGCAACACAGCTGGAGCCTCCCTCCTCCCTGGCCTGCAGGGAGGGAGGGAGAGGAGCTGTTTCCTTTGAAACCCGGGAAATTTAAGGGACATCATCAATAAGGGACAGCAGCGGGACACGGCGCTGGGATAAGGGACTTTCCCGCCAAATAAGGGACGGTTGACAGCTATGGGGAGAACCTCCTGCTTGCTAGAAGTGTTGGTTATGAAATCAACACATGCACTCTGGTCATACTGCGCAGCGCTTGCCTAAATTGCTATGCCTAAAGAGCATCCACGGGATGCGGGTGGCGCTGTGGGTAAAACCTCAGTGCCTAGGGCTTACCGATCGTATGGTCGGCGGTTCGAATCCCCGCGGCGGGGTGAGCTCCCGTCTTTCAGTCCCAGCTCCTGCCCACCTAGCAGTTCGAAACCACCCCTAAGTGCAAGTAGATAAATAGGTACCGCTTTATAGCGGGAAGGTAAACGGCGTTTCTGTGTGCTGCGCTGGTGCTGGCTCGCCAGAGCAGCTTCATCACGCTGGCCACGTGACCCGGAAGTGTCTCCGGACAGCACTGGCCCCGGCCTCTTAAGTGAGATGAGCGCACAACCCTAGAGTCGGACACGACTGGCCCGTACGGGCAGGGGTACCTTTACCTTTACCTTTTAAAGAGCATCCACAAGTCCCACCAGGTATAAAACACTGGCAGATCCCTGAAAGGTGCCCTAAACCCAATAATGCCTCAGTTTCCCAACTATTTTCTCACCCACTGCCTTACCTGCCCATGCTCAATGTCCACCATGACTACCAGACCACACAACTCCCAGACTGCCCATTGAATTAGTCCCAGCAGTAGGAGAAAAACAGGACAACCCTAAGGCAACTCAAGGATTTCTCCCTCAAAAATTCCGACTCAGCCCCTTCAACAAGACACACCAAAGCCCACACAGCATACAGGGAGGGAGGGAGCTGCAAACTTGCAAGGAGGAATAGCTTGGAGAGGAGCAGTCTTATGAGGCCCAGCTTCCCGCCTTCCCTGTTGACTGTTAAGCCTCAAATGACTTCCTTTGGGGAGCAACTAAAATTCCTGAGTCATCTTTGTTAAGAGGGGAGTGAGGGCAAACATATCTCTGCCGTATATGCAGAAACAATATTCTTGTGATGCATCTCTTCTTTCTATGCAGTGGCACTTTAGAATCATAAAAGCATTCTGACAAGAAGTGCTTAGATATGGAAGTTTGCCTTGAAGAAAGAAAGAGTGTGTTGTAGCAGATAGAGTCAGGTAGACCCAATACATTTCAGGCCCTCCAACTGTCCCTATTTTCCAGGAACAGTCCTGGATTTACAGAAGCTGTTCTGGTTTCTGATTTGATCCCTGAATGTCCCACTTTTCCTTAGGATGTCCCTATTTTCATCAGAGAAATGTTGGAGGGTATAGAGTTGTGTGACCCTCCAAGCCAAGGAGATAAGTAACTATAAAACCTTTAGAAGACATCTGAAGGCAGCCCTGTAAAGGGAAGTATTTTAATGCTTAATGTTTTATTATGTTTTTATATATGTAGGAAGCCACCCAGAGTGGCTGGGGCAACCCAGCCAGATGGGTGGGATATAAATAATAAAAACAAAACAAATTCCTTCCAGTAGCACCTTAAAGACCAACTAAGTCAGTTCTTGGTATGAGCTTTCGTGTGCATGCACACTTCTTCAGATACACTGAAACAGAAGTTTCCAGACCCTTCTATATAGTGAGAAGGTGGGGAGGGGTATTACTCAGAAGGGTGGTGGGAATGGGTGATTGGCAGATAGCTGTGGAAACTTCTGTTTCAGTGTATCTGAAGAAGTGTGCATGCACACGAAAGCTCATACCAAGAACTGACTTAGTTGGTCTTTAAGGTGCTACTGGAAGGAATTTGTTTTGTTTTGACTATGGCAGACCAACACGGCTACCTATCTGTAACTATAAATAATAAAATTATTGTTAATATGATGATGGAATAGGACGTCCTTATTTTCATCAGAGAAATGTTGGAGGGTATGACATTTTGCTGAGGTGACAAAATGGCACCCCCACCCACCCTCCACATTCAAGCAACAGGCTTTGTCCAAGTTCAAGGGCACATTCTAGCCAGGCAAGAACTCTCAAGGAGGCTTCAAAACAGGGCCAGGGAGGGGTGTGGCTATTTCAAGAAGAATATTCAGATACTTGTTCCCTTGTCTGCAGTCTGAAAGGGAGCATACAGAAAGAGAAACACTGTTTAGAGCAGAGCTTTCCAAACTTTTCATGTTGGTGAGACACTTTTTAGCCTGCCCTGTGGAACGCCTTCCCATCAGATGTCAAGGAAATAAACAACTATCTGACTTTAGAAAACATCTGAAGGCAGCCCTGTTTAGGGAAGTTTTTATGTTTGATATTTTATCGTGTGTCAGGGGCTCAGGAGCAGAAGCGCAGGGAAGGGAGGAAAGGGAGAGCGGAGGGGAAGAATCTGAGGGCAGCGTAGGAGAAGATGACAGTGGCCCGAGAGATTCCATGAGCCTCTCCAGCGAATCGGAAGATTCACAGAAGGGGGCGCCGGTGGCCAGGGCAAGGGGGGTCCCAAGGGGGACACTCCAGAAGCAAGGGGCCAGCGGGGACTCCCAGAGCAGTAGTTGGAGATCAGGGCCAGCTTCCCCACCAGAGCATAGTGGGGGGGGGGGGAAAGTCCCAGGTATCGGGGCAAGCGTATCCCCCAGCAGGGAGAGAAGATGGGTCAGGTCCAGCCAGCATCCCGGAAGAGGGAAGCAGTGATAGAAGCAGTGTAACGGTCAGGAGGAAGGTCACTGGGTTGGCGCGAGAGCCAAGTTCAAATGTGCAGGCGCGCGGGACAGCAGAGAACGAGGATTGGGAACCAGGTCCTAAAGCCCGCCGGAGGCAGGGGGAGGAGTCAGGCGACTCAGCGTCAGAAGAGTCCAGAAAGGGGAATGCCTCAGCGGACAGGAGGACCCAGAGGAGGAGAGAGCAGAGGAAGAGGTGGAGCAGGGCTAGAATCTTAAACTGGTGTCAGGGGGGAGGAGATTCAGACGGAACTTCGGCGGTCTAGGGTTTAAGACGTAGAGCTGCGCGCTACGGCTTTGAAATGGAAACTGAACTTCAATAAAGACTTTTGTATATAACGACGATCTGGCGTTGGTCCTCTGTGAGCTGGGACCTTGGGGCAGCTCTGACATCGTGTTTTTCATATTCTGTTGGGAGCTGCCCAGGGTTGGCAGGGTATAAGTAGTAAATAATTTATTTATTATTATTATTATTATTATTATTATTATTATTACTACTACTACTACTGACTTGTGGCATCACAGAGGTGGGCCTTGTCACTGACAATACCAGTGTTGTGGAATGCCCTCCATGCTGAAACATGGAAAGTTCTATCAGTATCGGCGTTCTGCCAGCTCTTGAAGGCACACCTGCACCCCTCTGAATTATGCTTTCTAGTGGGCTTATTCTGGCATATATTTTATGTTTTGTGTATGGATATTTTATAACTGATTAGAAGTTGTTTTAGAATGCAAGTGGTATATAAATCAATAATAGTAATTCCAGAAGAGAAAGGCAGAAAGAGAATGGATGTGATGAGAGATGTTCTTAAGACTGCTTGTAGATTCTCAGAATTATCTTGTACAAAAGAAATGCTTTCTGTTCTGTAGGTTGGCATGGGTCCATTTGTCTTCTTCATTCTTCTGACATTTCCTTATATATGTATTATTATTTGTTTAGCATTTATTTACTGTATCTGCACGCTTAAGGTGACTGGCAAGAGTCAATGAAATACATCTATCAAATAATCCTGAAGTAGTCTAAGGAAATACTTTACCTGATCCTTCCCATTCAGCTTTTTCTGATGTTATGCATGTTGCTCCATGTCTCCTTTTGCTGATATCAGATTAAGCCAACACATGGGGTCTCCTGGAAAAACTACTCTGTCTGTGTGTGTGTGGTGCATTTAAATAAATAAAAAAGGAGGCCAGTTAGCCATTTGTTTTGATAGGGTAAATGCTGAGATGTTGACTTTACAATCAAAAGCATTATGACTCCAAACTTTCCAAACCCAAGTTGCGTGCTTCAGCTAACACCACCAACATGTGCTCTGCATGATTAATAGTGTTTATAAAGTACATAAAAGAATTTTGGAAGAATATGATATAAGGACATTACTATGTGCATTTTTGGTGAGTGTTTTTGAAAACCCAACATGATAAATATACAGTTGGACTTTGCTTTCTTGACAAAAATTATTTATGAAAGAAGAAAAATCAGAAATAAATTAGGCAAGCCATGTGATTTTTCTCAAAATGGAAAAAAAAAAATGCTAACCGTCCAATATTCAGATTTGTGCGGACCATTTTCTTAGCTTGACTGATGTTACTAATGTGGTTCTTCCCCACTCCTCCAAAACAAACAAACAAACAAACAAACAAACAAACAAATAGCTGTTTCTCTCTTGAAGTTCTACCATTAAACTGCACCGGGATAATTCTGACAAACTTAAGAACAGACATGCTGAGTCAACCCAACCATATACATCACTCATCATTTTCCTTACAGACAATAGACTAATATGCCCAAGAAGGGAGCACAAGCAGAGAGTGATGGGTGTCATTCTGATGTTTATAGCAGGGAATAGAGGGCAGAGGGAGAGATTGGTCTGCAGGCCTCTCCATTAGCTCAGCCGAGAGACCAGCAAGTGAATAGGGATACATGGTTATTAATAAATGTGTCTATGCTTTCTAAACATACTTCATTGGGAAACCATCTAAGGCAATTACAAACCACTGTAGTACTAATAAACATTATTTACAGTTACTAAAATTTACAGCAGAAATGATCAGACATACACATAATTCAAACAAAGTTTCCTTTATTACAATCATTAAATGTTTACTCACATGTAAGTCTTGTCAGGATTTATCATAGAAACAGTGAAGAATATGAAGCAGGCAGTGCAGTGATACTCATAAGTTACTTTCTACATACTTAAGTACTTAAGATACTGCCTGCTTTCTGGAGAGAGCAAACAACATTCCCCATCAACAGGCAAATGAAAAAGAGGTAAGGAGGAAATAGTAGGCCTTAAAATCCTTTGTCGAAGTTCCCCAGGAAATGACATCACAGAGATGTCCTCTCTAGGAATTCAGCTCTCTGTGAGGCTTAACCCCTTTATACAGTAAACATAAATTGTCATTTTGGCTGCAGATTTTCTCCACAAAATGAGACTGAGCTGAAAAGTGTCAGCCTGTTAAACATGGCAAGCTGAGGATGGGGGATCAGAGCACCATGTGGGCTGACAGGATGAATCTAGGACTGTGGCCATGGGAGAAGCGGGTCCCTCATGGAGTGTAAAGCTGGAAGCCCATTATCATAGGCTCAGATTGTATATATGTGTAAATAGACCATATATTTGATAAAGACACCACAGTTTCTGCTGTGTTTCCATTTGCAAAGGAAACACGAACCCCAAGTAAGTGCCTGGACTCCTGGAATCTTGCACTGCTTTGGAGATTGGGGTGGCACATAACAATATAAGAAGAAGAATATAACAATAATGTAACATAATAATAATATATGTTATAATATATATAATAAAATGTAACATATAATATAACATATGTTGCTTTGATTAGGCATTGAAGAGTGCAATGTAAATGCTAGAAATAATTTTCAGAAAAAATAATCTCATATCAGTAGCTTGAAGCTCTCATATGAACCATTTATTATGAGTTTGGTAAATATACATATACATGTGTATGTTAATCAGTTTATCCTGTCACTTTCGGTGAGTCTGAAATTTGGAAGTAATAGACCCATCCTTTGGTCATTAGTCTTGAGTTAGTTGCCCTTTTGCTGATTTTTAAAAGCCTCAAGGGAAGAAGAGAAACATTTATAAAGGCATTCTAATCTTTAACATAAGCTGAGCCTTTGATTGTAAAATGTATCATTTGGTCTTCTTGGTTTTTAAAATGCAGCCCCATTCCCTAAATCCATCACTTGTTGCAGCTGTTCTGTCTTTAGCACCTGTAAGTTTACCCCTGAGAGGCTCCAGACCTAACGAAAATATTTTATAGGCATCAGGTCCAATGGCTGGATGTTCAAGCATTGTTTTTTCAAATAAATGTACTCCCCACCAGATTAGTCAACCAGAGAGACACAATGGTACCAAAAGACCCATGAACTAAAGAATCTGAATTGAAACAGTCTGGACTCCTTTGACGAAAATAAGCAAATAAAATAAAATAATTACTAAACCATTTAATGGGTGTCTAATTCCTGCTTTAAACTCCAGGGCTCTTTTAAACACAACCTTCAGTTACTCTGTCATGAAGAAGAAACAGATTTTTGTTAAGTATGTGCAACACCTGAGTGTTCAAAAGTGCATTCAAAAGTGTTTTCATCCTGCAGTAAATCCTACTAAATTCAATGGGTCTTACTCCAAGAAAAGCATATTTAGCATTGCAGTCTCATGGTGCAATCTTATTTAAATTTATTTGCAATAAAGTCTAGCGATGGGTGGATCGGCCAAAATAAAGGTGATATTAATTGCATGAATATGTCATATGCAGAGTGTGTTAGTGTGTATCTATCAGGAAGGGTGAGGGAAAGCAGCACTGGGAGTACAGGTGAGAGACAGTGGGATTATACCCCTTTCCCTCCTCTACAACTACTATTTGCTTCAGGAGCTAAGCCTCCATTGGCATTGCAAACAAACAAAAAAGCAGTGCTATTTTCCTAAAAAAAGAGGTGCCAGAACTCACCATGAGTTCTCTTATAATGGCAGTGGCGGACACCTGAGAGGTGCAGTAACTGAGTTCCAGTGAGTTCCAGCTTGGGGGGGGGAGCCCTGCAAAAAAGCACATGTTCATGCAGTTAACATCACATTTCATTTGTCTCAAAGATTAAGCATTCAGGAAATTTATTATACCTGTGCCCAACAATTGGTACAGTCCTATGCATTTAGCTGGCTCTGCAGAACTAACTTTAGTGGCTGGAGGATTCCATAACTAAGGTGCAAGCAATTTGCTGCGCAATGCTGTATATCTACTCAGAGGTCAGTCCCACTGACTTCACTAGAATGTAGCTCCATGTAAGTGGGGACAACATTGCAGCCTCAAAGCCCTGTTGATTTCACTGAGAAAATCAAGCTTAATGTCCACCAAATCATGTTTTTAATTTTCTGTGTCCCTGAAAAAAGCTGGGATTTTGGATACTATCTTGGATCAAAAAGCTGTCATTTGCTTTTCCATGCTTATTTTTATTCTGATTCGAGATTACTCTGGTCTTGTACACATATTATATTGTAGAACAGTTGATGTGCATATGGGAAAGAACAGGATCACGCCTGCAGCTCCCCTCCCCCTGCCAACGCATGCAGTATAATGCATTCACTGAGCCTAAGTGCATCTAATTTGACTGTACACATGTGCTCAGTCTTTTCATTTCTTGGAATTAAACTGCTCTTCCTCTATGAGGAAGAGATTGCATCTTTTTAGTAGAATTATTTATAGCCCCCCTCCCCCCTATTGCCAGTTCCATGGAAAACTTCACATGCAAAAATCTCCATATTGCAGCCTTGCAGTTCTAAAACACACAGGGTTGTAGCAACACACACACACAAAATGCTCTGAAGTAGACCCACTGAAATAAATGGAATTAAGCTAGTTGATTTCAGTGGGTCGCCTCCTGAGTATGACAGTTGGATCCAATCAACTAGTATTCACTGTTTTCCCTCTTTATTGCCTCTTTTGCATTGGTGTCCTTGTAGGGCTGCTTTAAAATCCTCTATAGAGTACGGAGATCATTGGATGACTTCATTATGTAACATAAAATCACCATCCATCATTTTCCTCTAAAGGGGAAGTATAGGGAGCTGACGACATTATTAAGCAATATATTATCAGAGACACCATAAGGATTTTTCGGAATCTCTTATAGAGGCCTCTAAAACAAGCTGCTTGCAACACCTGGTGCTTATTTTTTTCCTGGACCAAATCTCAAACCATTGTTAGAGTTCCCAGTGGAAGATATTTATGGTTTTAGGTTTTCGAGCAGGCAAAGCCTTCTTTAAGAAGAGGGGCTATGTGTATTGGATAGAAAGTGAGAAGATTCTAGATTAATAAATCCCCTCTTTATCCGAACAGATCTGAGCAGATTAATGGCTTTGGTTGCTTCTAAGCTATTATTGTGCACAGTTAATTACATTCATTGTGCATTCATTGTCAGGGAGCAGCTGGGATCCTCCATTCATCAGCAAGACCCATAGGGAAGAACATCTGTAAAATATACATCTGAGTACTCATCTGTCTCATGCCTTCACTCTCCATGTGTTATGTCAAAGCTCCTCAACCAGAGCATTCAACCTCAGCTGCTGGTTGTGGACTCTCCAGCATATTCAGCTGCACCACTTGTGTGTTCAGATTCCCATCCAGCAATTTAGTCATTGCCGTTCTCCATTAATGGAGGCAGGAGGGTTATCCAGGATTCTAGAGGCCAATGGCACATGGTGCTGAACGCTTCATTGATGGAGACACAAATCTTTCCCTAACCTTCAACAGCAGGATCGGAACAATAGTGTGCAGGAAGGGACGTTAACACTTCCTCACCAAAGAAATATCCCACCCCCTCCCCAAGCACCCAGTGGCATCAGTGTTCTGCCTCATCTCCAAACCTGCAGTTTGCCAAAGGTAGACTCACCTTTAAATGCAGACCACGTCAAATTTCTCCTCCATCTCTTGGGCTCTTGGGGAAAGCCCTGAGGTGGAAATTGCCTTTCCGCCTTTGGATCTTAATGGCACCTTCTTCACACTATTTCCCCTCACCACGAAGGTGCCTTTGAACTTTCATTCTAAGCTTATTCACCCCTCATTCTAAACTGTGGGAGTTTTAAAAGCATAATTCAGAATTGATGGTATTAATTTCTCTTTGTGGGAGAATCCTATGGGACTGAAACAAAGCAACACGAGTCAGTTATCTTCCCATGTTGTGATTTTTGGTAACTGTAGACATTGTTTAAGAATCAGCTATTCCTGTTTCTTCACATAACATAGCCTTGGAATAACTCCAACAGTATACATTCAAACCATGTCCATCACATTATATTTAGCTGGAAGTCCCCCTATTTCATATCTCTATCTGGTTATTACTTTTGCTTTTGACAATTGCACGGTGAGCAAAAAGTACCTGAGAACATGATGGAAGGCACGAACTACTTTAAGGAACCCAAAATCCTGTGGTTTAACACCAGGATATACTTGCCTTGTCAAAAGAGCGAAAAAATCAAATGAATTAAAATCAGTATTGGCATGTAAGTTATTGTTCTTTGAGTGCTGAGGTGAGTAATGGGGCAGACTAAGCCAACTAGGTTGATGTGGCCATGCACTTTTGAAAATGTCCCAGGACTTCTTTTATGTGTGATGAGTAAACACATATAGATATGGCTACCAGTGGTGGGTGAAATCTCATCACTCAGTTTAGGATTGCTGCACCTTCTTACATTCTTAAGAGAACCCTGTGTGTACTCCAAGTCCCAGCCAGCATGGCCAATGGTCAGGGATGATGGGAATTGCAGTCGAAAGCATCTAAGAAAAACCTTCTGGATCATGGCAGTGGCTCATCTCCTGCAGTTTCCAGCTATTGGTAAGGCACCAGGTTGGGGAAAGGTGATGTAATAGCAACAACAACAACAACAACAACAACAACAACTTATTATTTATAACCCGCCCATCTGTCTGAGTTTCCCCAGCCACTCTGGGCGCCTTCCAATCAAGTGTTAAAAACAATACAGCATTAAATATTAAAAACTCCCCTAAACAGGGCTGCCTTCAGATGTCTTTTAAAGATAGGATAGCTGCTTATTTCCTTCACATCTGAAGGGAGGGCGTTCCACAGGGCGGATGCCACTACCGAGAAGGCCCTCTGTCTGGTTCCCTGTAACCTCACTTCTCGCAATGAGGGAACCGCCAGAAGGCCCTCGGAGCTGGATCTCAGTGTCTGGGCTGAACGATGGGGGTGGAGACGCTCTTTGTCCCAACCTTCAGATGAATGTGTGGAGGTCAGTGCAATCGATCTCCCTCCCTCCCCCTTCACACATTCAAAGAATGCCTGAAAGGGGTTCTTCTCTCCTCCTAATCCACCTACAGGTTTTCTTTGTGGCTTTAAGCACGGTAAGAATTGCAAAGGCCTTTGGCAACCGCGACGCAGAAATTATTGCTCTAAAAAGAAAGTGATCTTTATGAGGGCTTCATCAGAAGCACATGTATCTAAGTATTAGGAATATATTATTCCACAGGACTTGGCGACGGCCCAGAAGCTGGAGCGCTGCGCACAACATTGGCCCGTGCAATTTGAGAAGCTGCTGAGCATCCCAAACAAGAGCAGCAACGATAAGAGATAGCAAGAAAGGTTGAAGAGCTGGTTATGTTTAGCTTAGGGGCCTGAAGGCTCCAGGGTGATGGTGATATAATAGTTCTCAGATCTTTGAAAGTAAGCTGCAAGCAGGATGGCAAACAACTGTTGGCTGAGTGGAATTTGACTGCATAGCCCATAAATGATGACTGAACTGTCAAACCTTTGGGATTAAATACCAGAGTCTTCAAACCATCAGAATATATAAATCAATCTTCACCAGCCCAGTGCTGCTATGGCTGGGGCTGATGGGAGTTGTACAGTGGTGCCTCGCAAGACGAAATTAATCCGTTCCACGAGTCTCTTCGTCTAGCGGTTTTTTCGTCTTGCGAAGCAAGCCCATTGATGGCTTAGCGGATTAGCGCTATTAGCGGCTTAGCGGCTTTTAGCGGATCAGCTGATAAGCGGCTTAGCGGCTTAGAAAAAGGGGGGGGAGGAAAAAAAACCCGCAGGAACTCACAAGACATTTTCGTCTTGCAAAGCAAGCCCATAGGGAAATTCGTTTTGCGAAGCGCCTCCAAAACGGAAAACCCTTTCGTCTAGCGGGTTTTCCGTCTTGCGAGGCGTTCGTCTTGCGGGGCACCACTGTAGTCCAAAACATATGGAAGGCACTCTGGAAGGCTGGTGAAGGCTGGTTTAAACTATATATCTTTTTGTACGTTCTTTCATATGTGGTGGACCTGTAAAAGGGTAAAAGATTATTGGGAAGTAATTGATAATGAATTGAAAAAAATGTTTTAAAGCACCTTTCCAAAACCAAAAACCAGAGTCCTTTTTGTTGGGGATAATTCAGATGGAAATTCCCAGGTGTCAAAAAAGGTTATTTATGTAAGCCACTATGGCAGCCCATGTTTTATTAGCCCAAAAATGGAAAACGAACAAGGTCCCAACCAAAGCAGAATGGCAAATTAACTGATGGAATATGCACAGCTTCCCTATCTAACTTACAAAATAAGAGAACTAAGAAGAACATTCTTTTAAAGAGGATTGGAAAATGTTTATTGAATATATGGGGGGAATTGCGTACAATTGAAAACGTTGGCAGCATTAGGATAAATTCAACAGTGTAGATAATCTTTGATGGAAGTAATAATGGAATACTGAATGGTTTAGTTTATATAAAATATGCAGGGATTTATGCTATGCAAAATGAACCATGGGAAGAGAAGGGAAGTCATTGATATTTTAAGGTTGTTTAAGTGAATATTCTAAATTGTAAAACAGAAAATTTTAAAATTAAACAATGTATTTTTCGTACAATATCCCTGGGAAAGATGTTATATATTGGCATGTCCCATCACTTCAGTGGCATTTGTGGCATAGGAAGCTGCCTTCTACTAAGTCAGACCATTTGTCTATCTAGCTCAGTATTGTCTGCACTGATTGGCAGCAGCTCTCTGAGATTTCAGACAAGGCTCTCCCCCAGCCCTACCTGCTTGTGTCCAGTCCCAGTAGCAACTGGCCATTCTTGCGGCTTAGAGCAGCTGCAATCTGTGTTTGTGGAAGGAACTTTCAAAACAGGCATTGGGAACCTGTGGCCCTCCAGAGGTTGCTGAACTACAACTCCCATGAGCAAGCATGGCCAGTGGTCAGGGGGTGATGGGAACTGTAGTTGTAGCAACATCTGGAGGGCCAAAGGTTCCTCACACCTGTTTAAACTATTAAAGGCAGTCCTTGGACCACCTTGTAAACATTTGTCATTTGGAGGTGCATTTTGGAGCGTGGGTTTTTAAAAACTGCAAATTGAAATGGATGGTATGGATGGTGTTTTTCTTTTTTCCAGACAGGAAAAAGAAATTATCCAAAAGCAAGAAGGAAGTAAGGACATGAAGGGGACGGCCAAATGCTGTCTGTTGGTTGGAAGATGTTGAAGAAATCCCCTGTGGAAAAACAACAAAGAAAGGTACCAGGAAACAAAGTATTATTTTAATGTTCTACCATTAGCTTGCCACCTGTTAGCTGTGATCATTACCCAGAGCTGAAAGGGGAAAGGCTAATCTCTTGCACATTTAGATCAACAAACTCAAACAAAACCTGCCTAATTATCCCATTGAACCTGTGTCAGTTTTTAAAATCCAGCTCCCTTTCCCAGCTTGGCTGCAAGCCAAGCCCAGCAAGCTGGTGTCCATAAGCCGCATGCTAATGACAATGTCCTTTCATTCCAGGAATGATATAATTGCCAAAAGCAGTTCACAGACTCATTATTTTTATGGTTATATTTCAGAGGAAGAGTCAAAGGTCAGTCTAGGGTTTGCTTGGGAGCGCATTGGATCTTGCCTATTGAGAGCATGCAGCAGCAGCAGCACCACACCAACTCCCTAAGAGAAAGGGTTATCCCCAGGTTAGCCAGGATTCCCACTGTCACAGCAATGACAACCTAAGAATGATTCAGATGGTCAGTTTTTACACAGCTCATTGCTAATCTGTACTTAAAGAAAACCCCCCCTATGATGTGAAAACAAATAATTCATTTTGATGTTGAATTGAGCACAAGCGTTTTGTCCAGATAAATGTGACGTGCTTTATTTAGTACACTTTTATTCTGCTACAGATAGGTAGCCGTGTTGGTCTGCCATAGTCAAAACAAAACAAATTCCTTCCAGTAGCACCTTAAAGACCAACTAAGTCAGTTCTTGGTATGAGCTTTCGTGTGCATGCACACTTCTGTCAGTGGGAGTGGGAGTCCAGCTACATATGGAGGGCACTGTAGTGGCCAGATGTGTACTTGTTATTGTTGTTTAGTTGTTTGGTCGTCTCCGACTCTTCATGACCCCATGGACCAGAGCACGCCAGGCACTCCTGTCTTCCACTGCCTCCTGCAGTTTGGTCAAACTCATACTGGTAGCTTCGAGAACACTGTCCAACCATCTCGTCCTCTGTCATCCCCTTCTCCTTGTGCCCTCCATCTTTCCCAACATCAGGGTCTTTTCCAGGGAGTCTTCTATTCTCATGTGGTGGCCAAAGTATTGGAGCCTCAGCTGCAGGATCTGTCCTTCCAGTGAGCACTCAGGGCTGATTTCCTTCAGAACGGATAGGTTTGATCTTCTTGCAGTCCATGGGACTCTCAAGAGTCTCCTCCAGCACCATAATTCAAAAGCATCAATTCTTCAGCAATCAGCCTGGTCATTGCAAAACCCGAAAACCAGAATCCTGTGGTCATGATGGTGGTAGTGGTGACTGATTGTGACTCTTAGCAGTAGTGTTGTTTAGT
The DNA here is from genome assembly GCF_964252035.2 of Podarcis erhardii. Classification (NCBI taxonomy): domain Eukaryota; kingdom Metazoa; phylum Chordata; class Lepidosauria; order Squamata; family Lacertidae; genus Podarcis; species Podarcis erhardii. Next base: position 94,353,309 of record NC_138507.1, read on the forward strand.
TTTGAATGTGGCTTTCCTATTGCATTTCTTATGTTGATTGCTTTTTTGCTGGGACTTGTAAACTGAGAGATTTCTGTTGAAAGCTGAAGTAAATAAATAGATTGATTTGGGGTGTAAAATTCAGGACTGGCAAAACACGGCACTGCAGAATTCTGTTCCCACAAGAAGCAGTGGTGGCCACCATCTTTGATGGTTTGAAAGAGGACTGGACAAATTCATGGAGGGTAAGACTATCAGTGGCTACGAGCTGTGATATCTATACTCTGTTCTCCATGGTGAGGGGCAGCAATGCTTCTGAAATACCAGTAGCTGGAAAGCACAGGAAGGGAGAGGGCTCTGGTGCTCAGGTTCTGCTTGTGGGCTTTGCCTAGGTATCTGGTTGGCCCCTGCAACAATATGATACTGTGATAGATCACCCTTTGGCCTCTTCTTGTGTTCTTACATTCCTACATTTCCATTTCAGACAAGCAGGGATCAATGCTGAAGACCAAATATTCACTCTGTTTGGAGAATATTTGTCTTCTGGTTTTGCTTGGGAGAACTGGGGCAGGGGGTTGTTTCAACTCCAGGACTGCAGAAGTGGGCAAATGGTATCTGCTGTAAAACCATAGTTGAATTATAATAAAACAATACCTCAGTGGTATATTATATAATAAAATGAAAACAGCATATTAACTGAAACAGTAAAACTGTAATTAAACGCATACATCCCTTACAGTGCAAGTTTATAATGTCTACTCAGATGTAAGCCTCATGGACCTCAAGGGGACTTACTCCCAGGTAAGAATGGGTATAGGGTTGCAGCCTTAATGTCCCAAAGCATGTTGGCTAACTTTATAGATCCTCTGCCATCTGCAGTTAATTACTGTAGTTTTACTATTAGCAGGTCAATAAACTTTTGATCACCTCTTTATTCTTTTATTGGGTTCTGTGCCAGCTTATGTTTCAATGTGAGGTTCAGTAACAAGTTTTTCCCTGAAATAGGGAAAATTAATAATTTTGAGGTGTTTGACATGTTCCAAGGGCAGGGATTATATGCTGCTTTGGGTGATGGAACTAATCATTTATTTATTTATTTGCCAAGGGAATTCTGTGAAATGCCATGTGCACCGACAACAATTGGATTAAAACACTATTAATAACCTCTGCAGTTCAAGCTTGTTCCTCAATGACAGTTCAACAAGGCAATCCTGTGGATATCAACTCACAGGTAAGCTCCACTGTGTTCAATGGGATTTACTCACAGGAAAGTGTGCATACCTCAGCCTAAGTGTACATAACTCGGGGTGCAAGAGTTTCAACCTGCAAACAGAATTTTCTCAGATATTCAAGGGCCAGTATCCTGTTCTCACAGTGGCCAACCACATGCCCATGAGAAGCACACAAGCACATCCTGAACAGTAGTGCATTGTAGCTCTTGAACAGAAAAAGAGAAATATTATTGATGTTGACATTACAGATTACATTTTACCTACAATTTACACTGGGTACCTATGGAATATCAGTTACTTGATTTTGGCAGCATATAAATAGTTGAAATGTTACCCTCGAAGAATTGCTTCTTGTATTATTATTATTATTAAGCAATTTAAAGAGGCATAATTCTGTTTCACTGTTGCTAATCGAAGGCTTTGTATTGCGATTCTTGTTGGTGTTGGATCAGAGCCTCGGTTTTTACTGTGTGCTGCACTCTCAGGACAATAAAGATTAGTGTGTTTAAATTGGTTAAGGCTAAAGAAACAAGTGAGGAAACCAAATCCTTGTCACATCCATAGTAAAGATGAAATACACACACACACACACACACACACACACACACACACACACACAGAGCTCATGCACACACATACAAACCAGTCCCCACTCAACAAAACAAAAGCTGTTTGCCTCCCCCTCCTTCATATCTGAAACCCATTATTCTGTGAGTGTAAACCTAAATAATAATAATTAATTGTAAGTAAATAAGCTGGAACTCTCACCAAACAGTGTGCCTGTGTTTCAACTGAGATGTATCATTTGACTGAGGGCATTTTAATGTCCGGTGTCTGTTTCAATGAGGTCATCAGATGTGATGGAGGATAAGAAGCCTGGATGTTTTTAAAGTGGTGCATCGGAGGGATTTTTTTGCCTAATGTTGGGCACTCCCTCCCACTCACCAACACAACTATTAAAAGTACAGTAGTACCTCAGGTTACAGACACTTCAGGTTACAGACGCCGTTAACCCAGAAATAGTACCTCGGTTTTAGAACTTTGCTTCAGGATGAGAACAGAAATCTCATGGCAGCAGCAGGAAGCCCCATTAGCTAAAGTGGTACCTCAGGTTAAGAACAGTTTCAGGTTAAGAACGGACCTCCAGAATGAATTAAGTTCTTAACCTGAGGTACTACTGTACAGGGTCCCTGTCTTATACTATGTTTGCTAATCCTACGCATGCCAGTTCGAACTGGTTTTATTATTTGTTTTGTTTCATTTTAAATGTTTAGAATCCACCCTTCTTCTATAGCAAGGGTGGGAAATATTTTCGAGCCCTTGTGGACAACTTTCTGGGGGCCACATATTGGAAGTGGGCAGGGGCAGCTGCAAAAGTGAGTGGACTTTCACCTTTTTACATTGAAGTCAGGATAAAAATGAAAGGATCTTACACACACAACATCTCTCCATCCTCCTTTTGGGCAAATCCAACAAGAAGCAATTCCTCCGGGGTAATTTTTTCGGTATTCTCCTGAATTGTAGGGAGGATTTCCCCTGGAGAACATTCAGTGAAATGGTCTGCCCAAGTTCACCAGCTGTGGGATCAGTCTTAATATCGTTTAATCTCATGTTAATATTGTTCAAGGAAGCAACAGAGGTGCCCCTTCACTCTTTCTGGTTCCCCTATATCAGCCATGGCTTCCTTCGCCCACCAATATGAACTGAAAATAAAGCTTAATCCAACAGTACATGAGCCTGAATTTCTCAGAGGAGAATTTTCCAGGGGGAAATGTCTGAGATTCTCTCCTTGTTTCATATCACCAGAATATCTGACAAAATTCCACCCGCCCCAACTTGAATGCTTCAAATAATGTGGAGAACTTTTGGAGGCCATTTTCATTCAACCCAAATCTAGAGATCAATGAACACAGCATTTACAAAAAGCTGGTGGCACCTTTTAATTTTACTACTTTTCCTTTCCGCTTTCCTCCCATCCATCTGAGCCCCCTCCCAAAGGTTATAGCATTGCAATTGAGAGCTAAGTCATTTAGTTGCAACTACTTTCTGTTGCTTATGAGCGCTTTCAAATGGGAAGGGAGTCTTAATGTGATACCGGAAAGGGCATTAGATAAATAAACAGGTCTTTGGTTCTGACATTTCCTGGAAGCTTAAGATCATTAACTGAGGGGTCCCCACTCATCTTAATGCTTTGCCCATTAACAGGTACATTTGAGTCTTTCCTAGGGAATTCACCAGCCTCTTCTCATTCTCGGGGCAAATGGTTTGCGAGTGACATGCCGTATGGTGTGTGTTAACTGACTTACTCCCAAAGGGACACCGATATGCCCTTAATTAGGATGTTGGAAGCATCAAGTGAAGCCTTCTGAGATGGCGTCAGGAAACGAGGTGAGGAACTGTGGCCGCTCGCTGCTTATTTGTTTATAGTACTTATTTATTTATTTTTTAGATTGCTCACCCCACCTTTCACCATAAGATCCCACAGCGGGTTACAGCAAGGGAAAATACCATTTTAAAAGCAGATGAAACCATCGCAATTATAAAACAAGTAAAATCGCTCTAAATGGAACAGAAGAGTATAAATTTGGCAAAAGAAATCAAAAATCATTCCTTTCCTCCTAGTGAAAAGATAGAAGAAAGAGTTTCCTCTGGGAAGTGTATCTGATCCTAGTCTATCCTAACTACAACCACGTAAATTAGGTAACGGTGAGCGATGGCGACTGGCCAAAAGTTACCCAGTGATGTTGTTGTTGTTGTTGTTGTTGTTCTCTTCCTCCTCCTTCTTCCTCCCACCCTGGCATTCAGCCTTTCCTGTGATCCCAGGGCTGCTCTCAACGTTAAAAACAGAATTAAAGCCTGTCAGGGAACTGCCATCAGCTCAGAGACAAGAAATGGAAGGGCAGTTGTATTATAGGGAGCCTCCGAAAATCTTGCGAAGCAGTTCCTCTTCCGGCAAGGAGGAAAGCCCCACCTCCAATGGAGAAGAAGTGCAGGGGCAAGGGGATGCTAGGGAGAGCCTTAACACTGAGCCTGAGCAAGCCGGAGAGGCGGGAAGTGCGCCCTTGCCAACACCCATTCTGCGCAGTAGTCTTCAGTGCAGGGAGGGGAGGAAAAGGCTGGGGGTGACGCGACTTTTATGCTAGGAGAGGTACAAAGACCGACCACTCCCAGATTCTGCTAGAGATTGAGACAGACATGAACTTACAATGCTCTTCACTGTAAATAGTTTGCACCAAGAATAAAGCCTGTAAAAGACAGGTCGGAGTCCTGCCTGGTTACTCTCGAGCAACCACCACAGCCATCTGACAAAGCCCTAACCTAAAATCCATTATAAAAATAAAACAACAGCAATACAGTCTGAATGGGGATTTTGAACCTGGGTATTCTCCATCCTATTCTAATAACATCTGGCTGTATCCAAGAAAGATCCCATGAATACTGGGGAAAGGACAAAATAAACTTTAGAATGGGCAACTGCAGCAGCAGAATATTTATGTATATGGCTATTGTAGCTCTAGATGTTTGGGGTGGGTGGTGGCTTCTGTGGACCCCCTTAATTTAGAAGAAGTGGTTGGCATCTTAGGGTGCACCATCTCAGTCTCAGTTGAATGAGGTTAGATGGATTTGTAGCTGGTTGACCATACCCAAAGAGTACTCATTAATGGTTCCTCGTCATCCTGGAAAAAAGTGACAAGTGGGGTGCCTCAGGGTTCTGTCCTGGGCCTGTTGTTGTTCAACGTCTTTATAAATGACTTGGATGAAGGAATTGAGGGGATGCACATCAAACTTGCAGATGACATCGAACTGGGAGGGCTAGCTAATGCTTCAGAAGACAGAATCAGAATTCAAAATGACCTTAACAGATTGGAGAACTGGCTGCAAGCTAACAAAATGAATTTCAATAGGGACAAATGTACGGTTCTGCACTTAGGCAGGAAGAACCAGATGCACAAATATAGCATGGAGAACACATGTAGCAGTACATGTGAAAAGGATCAAGGGGTCTTGGTGATCCACAAGTTTAACATGAGTCAACAGTATGATGCAGCAGCAAAAAAAGCTCATGCTATTCTAGGCTGCATCAACAGAAGTCTAGTGTCCAGATCAAGGGAAGTAACAGTACCGCTCTATTCTGCCTTAGTCAGACCACACCTGGAATACTGTGTCCAATTCTGGGCACCACAATTTAGGAAGGATGTTGACCAGCTGGAATGTGTGCAGAGGAGGGCAACCAAGATGATCCAGGGTCTGGAAACTAAGCCTTATGAGGAGCACTTGAAGGAGCTAGGTATGTTTAGCCTGGAAAAGAGGAGACAGAGGAGATATAATAGCCATCTTCAAATATCATAACGGCTGTCACATGGAGGAGGGAGCATGCTTGTTTTCTCCTGCTCTGGAGGATAGGACTCGAACCAATGGTTTGAAGTTGCAGGGCCATCTTTAGCAGATGCGGTGCTGGGGTGCAAATATCTGCCCAGTGCCCCCAAATTACCATGGATAGTGTTGGGGTGGCCATAGCTGCGCACTGCCAGCTATCCGGGGGGGGGGGGGCGCAACTCTCCCCCATGCTGCAGCAGGAGAGCAATCCCCGCAGAGGCTTGGGAGTGAAGTTGCGCCCCTCCCAAGCCTCCTCGGGAGGAGAGTGCAGCTTCCCTCCCAAGCTTCCTTGGGAGGAGAGCGATCCCCGCAGAGGCTTAGGAGGGAAGCTGTGCGCCCACCAGCCTTATGGTTGGCGGGGTGCACCTTGCGGGTGTGCAGGGAAAGGGGAGGCCGCCGGCAAAACTGCGCAGCTCCCTTACTTGCTGGGGTGTCCCTGAGGGGCCGGCGCCCTGGCACGATGCATGGCTAAGATCTATGGAAAAGATGGCTCTGTCAAGTTGCAAGAAAGGAGATTCCAACTAAACATTCGGAAAAACTTTCTGACAGTAAGAGCTGTTGAGCAGTGGAACAGACTCCCACAAGAGGGGGTGGACTCTGCTTCCTTGGAGGTTTTTAGGTTTTTTTTGTCATGGATGTTTGAGCTGAGATTCCTGCATTCTATGATTCTATGATCACTTAGAGTTGCTATCAGGGGGCTTTGGGTGGGGGAGATAGCAGTCATTCCCCCCCCCATGATGATCTGGGGACAGAATTTACACGCAAACACACAAACACTAAGCCAAATTTCTTCCTCTGAGATTTTTCAGCTCAGTCTTAACAACTTTTGCACACTTTATGGCAACTTGTTTGGCTTCTCTAGAGAATTACAATAACGAAAAGTGTGAGCAGATCAAACACTTTCATATCCTTTATATTACCCTTCAAGCCAAGTGCCCCTATATATTTACAGTGCTTCAATTGTGGTGTTTGGTCATGGGGAAACTGCTTGCTTGGTTTTATGGGGTTCTCATGAGGAAAAAAATAGGATAATGAGGTGTTCTGGATATTAATGTGACACCATTTTATTGGGCCAACTGAAGTATTATGAAACACAAGGATTAAGGACACAAATCTGCATGCAGAGTCAATGATACACTTGAAAATGATCCTTTATAGTTCAAATCTTCAACTTTATGGCCAGACTTGCAAATGCATCTTTCTGGAGGCCCTTTGGACAAATTATTTCTAATAATCATGATGCAGGTACATTATTAAACATCTGCCTATATTAAGCTAAGGATTTGTTTGAACTACAGAAGGTGTTTGGTAACCCTTTCAATACTCTATGGGTTATTCTTACGGTTTAGCACATTACTATAAATAATGATGGTGATTATGATGCTTATTCGGGGCAACACAAAGCAGATGTTGGCAGCCAGGAAAAAATGATTGGATGTGTAATGACAAAGGTATCGTGAAAGAAATTGGATTTGTCAGTAGAAGTCAGCGGGGCGGCACAAGAGAGGTGATGATGCTCACCTGCACGCCAAATTGCAGGAGCTTTTTATAGCAGGCACACTGGTGCCACCCCTTCCCTTAAAAGCCATTATAGCAGCATAATGTGGTGATGCATTGTTGCTCTGGCAGGGGCTACTGGAGGAAAAGCAGTGGCCCCATTTTTTCCAAGACTGTCAGTACATCATTAGGTAAAATCCATCTGGGGCATTGTGGGAAATGTGGGTTATCCAAGCCAGCTCCGGTGCTGGTAGTGAGTTTCACCCCCTGCTCCCAAGATTCCCTCACTCCAAATTTGGCCCCTGTTGCATTCCTGACTTCCAACCCATCAGCTTACCATGCGAATCTGCTGGCATTTACAGGCTTCAGTTCAGAAAGTCGCATTTCTTCCCCAGCCACTACAGACTATCTTTCTCCAAGCCTTCTTCAGTCACAGCTGCACATCTCCCTCTGGGCAAAGTGTGTAGCCCCCTCTCCCCCTTGATGGCTGCTCAGTGGACACAGAGGAATGTCCCTTCTGCTATGCTTACACACCTTGGTGGCCGCCTCAGTGGTTTTGAAGCTCATAACTCTCCATCTGGCAGCTCTGTCTCTGACCTGGGGAAAAAACCCTTAACCCTGTCATGCCTCTGTTTTCCCTTAGAACAACTCAGAAAGCTCTTAAAATTTGAGTGCTATAGTAAGGTGATGAACATGAGGTATTCAATTCCCACTGAATTCAATTGGACTTACTTCTGAATATACATGTCTAGTACAGTGGTACCTCAGGTTAAGTACTTAATTTGTTCTGGAGGTCCGTACTTAACCTGAAACTGTTCTTAACCTGAAGCACCACTTTAGCTAATGGGGCCTCCTGCTGCTGCCGCGCCGCTGGAGCACGATTTCTGTTCTCATCCTGAAGCAAAGTTCTTAACCTGAAGCACTATTTCTGGGTTAGTGGAGTCCGTAACCTGAAGTGTATGTAACCTGAGGTACCACTGTATTTTGCTTGTTGGCCTTTGAAAAACCATATACAGAATACTATACAAGGAATGCTAAGAGCAATGTGGCTGCTACAAAAGGGAATGCTATGCGGAGGTGCCAACTTGAATAAAATATGGTGGGACAGGTTAGCCCCACCACACATAATCAATCACATGAAGTAGTGCATACACACCATTTGAATGGAAGTGGGCCCTAGGATTTGGCTGCTATGATGCCATGTACAGTGGAACCTCGGTTGTCTAACGCTTAGGAAGTCGAATGTTTCAGCTTTCGATTGCCGACAGCTCAGAAGTGAATGCTTCCATTTTCAAACGTGCCTCTGAAGTCGAATGGCTTCTGAGGTGTGTTTCTCTATTTTTTTCAATGGATTTTGCCAACCGGCAATTGCGCCTCAGTTGTCAAACGTTTTGGAAGTCGAACGGTCTTCCGGAATGGATTATGTTTGACAACCGAGGTTCCACTGTATCATATTTTTCTGTACAAAAATGTTCCCATTGCAAAAATAAAAATAGAAGCAACTAATTTAGAGGATATCTACTGTTTCACATTAACTCACTTGGGAGCTATTTTCTCCGCCATGCGCTCTACCCTGGAGGGCACTCATCACACTGTCTTGACTACACAAATTATAGACATTTATGACTTGGGGAGCCTTCTTAGTCTCCTCCTATTATTAGTGTAATATCTTGCAGCTGCAGTCATGAGCGTCCTGCTAAACTTAAGCCTCCTTTCCTTTGCCTATCGTGCAGTGGCGTAGCGTGGGGGGTGCAGGGGGGGCCGGCCGCACCGGGCGCAACACCTGGGGTTAGGGCAAATCCGCGGGTTAGGGGGCGCAAATCCACGGGTTAGGGGGCGCAAATTATTTGCCTTGCCCCGGGTGCTGACAACCCACGCTACGCCACTGCTATCGTGCATGTATCTTGTAGAGTTTTATGGTATCCAGTGAATTCAGCTGCTTCCTACCTCTGCCGCCCCTCCATTGATCCCAACATGCCTAGGCAGTTGCTCTCACAGCGAAGCCTCGCTCCTCATAAATGTGCCAGAGACATAAATGCATGTCATGTGGTGTAATTGGGAGAGGGATATATATCTATCTATCTTCCTGTTCTTTCATTTTATGGCTGCGCGTGAAACGATCCCATGGAGAGAAAGAAGCCAGCCCTATAACCTTTCCACATTCGGTGCCTTGAGCTCATGCTCGTGTTCCTGAAGTCTTTTGCCTCCCTCCTCTGTGGCAGTCTGGTCCTCCTGGATGGGAACGACCCCCCTCACACCCCTCCCTCCCGCTACCCTTTCCTTTGGAGTCGAAACGGCAAACACCTGGCAGACATTCCAGGGAGCGAATCTGCAGTGCACCTCCTGCTCCGCACAGGCATTTGAGCTGAACCTTGTTTTAGCGATCCCTGAGGGCCTCTCAATCAATAATCCATGTACATTTTATGAGGGCCGGATTACAGGGATTTGCAAAGAGGGTGATTAGGTAATGCTTCAAAAGACACTTCCCACCAACACCTGCGACATTAACAAGGCACACCTATTAATAGAAAAACGCACAATTCGGAACGAATAATCCCTAATTCTGGTAACCTCCGCATCGTGAGTTGCGACCCTTAGAACCCAGAATTAGTTCCAAATAGCCAATTGGATTTAGATGGCTGGGGCTTCCAACATCTGGCTGAGTGATGACATCTCAAATATGTAGGGTGTCATGGGAGCGGGGGGGGGGGGGTAGGGCAGGAATGGACGGACCAAGAATAGGGAGCTAAACAAAGGACCGGACAATAATAATGGTCCCTTTCAGCTCACACCACCTGCATAATCCTGCTACATGAAAATGACTTCCTGGCCTGAACTGTCTCAAGAGGCTACCTGCAGATTAGCTAGTGAGAGAGAAACCTGAAAGGGTTGTCAGGCACTGGTGGGGAATGTCAAGCCTGGGCTTCTCTTTCTGGCCTTCAGGGCTTTCCCCAGGCCAAGTCCCCTCCTGAGTTACATCTTTCATCGTCAGTCCTGCTCTGCACCCTCCTTGAGTGTTTTTGCCTGGCTGGAATATGCCTTTGAACTCCAATCATGCTTCCATACCCTCCAGCGTTTTGTGACAAAGGTTTGGGGCACAAACTCCATCTCCATTGCTCACCCTGTTTCTTCTCCTGCCCACTCACCCCCTCCTTCCCTCCCCTCTCTTACTTTTGCTATATTTGGCCTCCTACTATATTTGGACCCTGCCTCTCCAGACGCAGCACAGCTTTCAGTGGCCTCCGTGAAAATTGGGACGTCCCAGATTGGGATCAGAAGCCAGCGCAGCTTCTGTCAATTTGAGATGTCCCGATTTAATCTTGAGGGGGTTTGTGCTTCTTTCTTGCCTGGATGGAGGCTAGAGAGGGATAGGTGAGTGAGTGAGACTAGAAACTAGTCTCCTGTACAAAGGCAAAATGCAAACTTGCTGCTCTGCCGGCTTTGACCTCCGGTCCCCCAGAAAGTCACCCAGGCATGTGGCTTTTGGGTTGAGAAATGTTTCTACCCCCTGCTATAGGAGGAGAGCCTTTCCCAACCTTGGCTGCCCAGATTTTGTTGGATTACAACTCCCATCATCCATAGCCGGCAGGGGCAGCATTCAAGGATGATGGGAGTGGTAGTCCAACAACATCTGGAAACCCGAGACTGCTTTAGAACAAAGTTTCTTGTGATGTCCAGATCCCTGGAAACTCCCTCGTCCAAATTAGTAGTGCCACTAGGGTGGGGCTGTTTTAGCACCTGTTGCAGGAGAAACCTGGGAAAGTTTCCAGATTCAGCATCCATGGAGCGTATTGATGGTGATAGAAATTATATAGCATTACATTATATTTTCTTTCTCATCAGACATAGTTTCAAGATGTGAGATGTATGGCCAGACACCAGCTGACTCAGGTCCAAACCAGACGAGACACATTTCTCATGTGTTCTCATGTGCTGTTTTCTAAATAGCAGGGGTGGAAGGGATTGGGACCACAGTACACAGGGAGGGTACCAGTTTCACCTTTTGCACTTGTGCGGTGCCCCCAAACAAAAAAATACCCCTCCTGAAGTTATTATTCACCCAGGAAGGGACTACTATCAGGAAGGGGACAATAGATTCAGGAAGGGACCCATAGCTCAGTGGTGAAGCATCCCAGTTTCATTCTCATCATCTCCAGGTTGGGTTGAGAGAGACCCCCGTCTGAAATCCCAAAGAGTCGCTGCCAGTCAGTCTCAACAATGGGCAGCGTTCTACTAACAAATCTTCTAACAAGGATTTCTGCAACAGGACTTTCCCCTCCTCGTCCCGCACACATCAACAAACAAATACAAGCTTCATCAGAAAGGTGAAAAAAGCATCCAGTTTCACAGCCAGCAATGAGCTCGCTGGACCTTGTCAATCCGCATTCTTCTCATTTTCCTCTGAGCTTGTTTATGCTATTGCATTATATAAAGCAACGGTTTATATTGCTTTCATATTGTTTTATGGAAACAATAAAGTAGCCTGGATTAATTACTTCTCTGGCTGTCTCGCAAACCTCATGTTGCTTCTTATATTGTGCAACTCATCGAGGAATCATAATAGCTAGTGAATGCATTCATCAACATAGTTTGGTGTGTTTAATCCCCACTGATTCAGCAAGACAAATGGTTCTGTGCATTGTCGTCATGATGCTGAGATGGCAAAGCATTGCAGGAAATACATTCCTCTATCTTTCCCTCCACTGCCAAACAACGACTGCAACAAATGTTTCTTAATATATATATATATATATATATATATATATATATATATATATATATATGTACCAAATTTACAACCTGTCCACATTTCTAAGAATGCATAAATGTTCATGCTGTTCCACTGCAACACACACCAGATTGAATAAAGAATGGAGGCATACTCCATGACTAACTTAAGTCCCATTTATTTCAGTGGGCCTGTATTATTTATTTATTAATTTAATTACATTTACATATCACCTTTCCCCCGCCCCCAAGGAAGAACCTTTGAGAGTCCTCCCCTCCCCATTTTATCCTCACAGCAACCCTGTGAGGTGGGCTAGGCTGAGTGATCATGACTTGCCCAAGATCCCCAGCGAGCTTCAGGGTTGAGTGAGGATTGAATTTTTTTTTTTTAAATGATATTTATTAAAGTTTTGAGTAAACACATATAGACACAAAGAACAATAAAAACATAAACCCTACTCTGGAAGAATGGCAGACCAAGGTGACTGAATTTATGGGACTGGCAGAGATGACCGGCAGAATCCGTGACCAGAGGAGAGAGACAGTGGAAGAGGACTGGAAAAAATTTAAAATTTATCTTAAAAATTGTTGTAAAATTTCGGAATGTTAAGATGTCAAGGGATTTGATATAAAGAATTACAGCTGTAAAAATTTAAGCTTAAGAAAATTTTAAAGAGAATTAAATATAAAAATGGATGAAGGATTGCTAAAAAATTTTAAAACAAGGATGCAGTGAAGGGGAGGTATGGGGAAGTCGTGTTATGTTTGTTTGTATTTTGTTTATGTTGTAAAATTAATAAAAATTATTTTAAAAAAAAATAAAAAATAAAAACATAAACCAACAAACAAACAAATCAAAAACAAGTATAAATTCAAACCTTATTTTCTAAACCTAATTTCACCGACCTCCTCACACCTACCCCTTCTGTATTCTAATCTCATTTATTTTATCAGCAAATCCATTCCCATTTTTCCCATAGTTTTTGTTAATTCTATTCTTTTTCCTTAATCAACGCCCCTGCAAACCACCAATTTCTAAACCCATATTTTTTAGCCTTCATTAATTTTGTAATGTTTATTAAGATAGTCTTTGAACTTCTTCTAATCTTCTTCCACTGTCTCTTTGTCCTGGTCTCGGATTCTGCCAGTCATCTCTGCCAGTCCCATGTATCCTGTCATCTTCATCTGCCATTCTTCCAGAGTGGGTAGATCTGGTGTCTTCCAATACTTTGCGATAAGAATCCTTGCTGCTGTAGTAGCATACATAATAAAAGTTCTGTCCTTCTTTAACACCACATGGCTTACCATACCCAGGAGAAAGGCCTCTGGTTTCTTCAGGAAGGTATATTTAAATACCTTTTTCATTTCATTATATATCATTTCCCAGAAAGCCTTAATCCTTGGGCATGTCCACCAGAGGTGAAAGAATGTACCTTCATTTTCTTTACATTTCCAACATTTGTTATCTGATAAGTGGTAAATTTTAGCAAGCTTGACTGGGGTCATGTACCACCTATAGATCATTTTCATAATATTCTCTCTCAAGGCATTACATGCCGTGAATTTCATACCGGTGGTCCACAACCTTTCCCAGTCAGCAAACATAATGTTATGACCAATATCTTGTGCCCACTTAATCATAGCTGATTTAACTGTTTCGTCCTGTGTATTCCATTTCAACAGCAAGTTATACATTTTTGACAAATTCTTAGTTTTGGATTCTAACAACTCTGTTTCCAATTTTGATTTTTCCACCTGAAAGCCAATTTTCCTGTCCAACTTATAGACCTCCAATATTTGATAATAATGAAGCCAGTCTCGCACTTTATCTTTTAGGTTCTCAAAACTCTGCAATTTCCACTTATCGCCCTCCTGCTCTAAAATTTCACAATATTTTGGCCATTTAGCCTCCATATTAAGTTTTTTCAAAGCTTTTGCCTCCATTGGTGACAGCCACCTTGGAGTTTTGTTCTCCAGCAAGTCTTTGTATTTAATCCAGACATTATACAATGCTTTCCTGACGATATGGTTTTTAAAACCTTTATGAACCTTAACCTTGTCATACCACAAATATGCATGCCACCCAAAGAAATTGTTAAATCCTTCCAAATCCAAAATGTCTGTGTTCTCGAGAAGCAGCCAGTCCTTTAACCAGCAGAAAGCTGCTGATTCATAGTAAAGTTTCAAATCTGGCAGGGCAAATCCCCCTCTTTCCTTTGCGTCAGTTAAAATCTTAAATTTTATCCTGGGCTTTTTGCCCTGCCAGATAAATTTAGAGATATCTTGCTGCCAACCCTTGAAACAGTCCATCTTGTCCACAATTTGCAAAGTTTGAAATAAAAACAACATTCTAGGCAATACATTCATCTTTATAACTGCTATTCGACCAGACAAGGAAAGCTTCAAATTTGACCAGATTTCTAAGTCTTTTTTCACTTGTTTCCAACATTTCTCATAGTTATCTTTAAATAGATTCATATTTTTAGCTGTCATATTGATCCCCAAATATTTTACACTCTTAACCACAGTTAAACCTGTCTCATTCTGAAACTTCTCTTTCTCAATAACTGTTAAGTTTTTCTCTAATACCTTAGTTTTTAACTTATTCAATTTAAACCCTGCCATTTGACCAAATTCTTGCATCAGTTCCAAAACTCTTTTAGTACTAGATTCTGGCTCTTGTAATGTAAGTACCAAATCATCTGCAAAAGCTCTCAATTTATATTGTTTCGCTCCGACCTGAACCCCTTTAACCAGCTGGTCCTTTCTTATCATGTTCAGCAAAACCTCCAGGACCAAAATAAAGAGTAACGGGGAGATTGGGCACCCCTGACGTGTCCCTTTCTCAATTTTAAGTTCTTCTGTGATCACATTATTCACTATAAGTTTAGCCTTTTGTTCAGAATATATTGCGCCTATACCGTTTTCAAACCCTTGGCCTACCCCCATACCCTGGAGATTCTTCTTCATAAAAGTCCAAGAAATATTGTCAAAGGCTTTCTCCGCATCCACAAATATCAAAACAGCTTTTGTGTTTATATTAACTTCTAACATCTCCAAAATGTCTATTATATTCCTTACATTATCTGATAAATGTCTTCTCGGGAGAAAGCCTGCTTGGTCACTATGAATCTCCCCCATCAATACTTTTTTCAATCTTCTAGCTAAAATGTCAGCAAAGATTTTATAATCCACATTTAGTAAAGAAATTGGGCGGTAGTTCTTAAGTTGGGTCTTCTCAGTCTCTGTCTTCGGTATAAGCGTGATGTAGGCCTCTTTCCACGTTTCAGGTGCCTTTTCCCCTCAAGAATTTCGTTACAGACTTCCTTCAAAGGTTGTAGTATCCATTCCTTTAAAGCTTTATAATATTTGGAAGTCAGTCCATCAGGCCCCGGAGATTTGCCCAGTTGCATACTTTGAATGGCACTCTCTATTTCTTGTTCAGTTATTTTCTGATTCAGAAGTACTTTACCCTCACTTGAAATTTCCTTCAATCCATTTTTCTCCAAAAATTGTTCTATATCAGAGTCTTTTTGTGGCCCTTGTGCATACAATTGTTTAAAGTATCTCTGGAAACAACTTCTAATTTCAGTTGGGTTATAAATGTTCTTTCCATCCACTTCCAAATTTGTCACTGTATTCAATTTTTGTCTCTTCTTCAATCGCCAAGCCAGAAATTTACCACATTTATCGGCGGATTCAAAGGTCTTCTGTCTCATTTATTTAATTTTCCATTCTATTTCTTGGTTCATCAATTCCATATATTGGACCTGATATAATTTAATTTCTCTCAAGATCTCCTGAGACTTTGGTTTTGATCTTAATTTCTTTTCTCCTTCTTTTATCTTTTCCAAAATCTTGTCCTTTTTCGCATTCTGGCTTCTCTTTTTTATTGCATTTTGTTGTATCAGGAACCCTCTCATAACGGCTTTACTTGCGTCCCAGATTACTCTTTTTTCAACGTTGGTCTTCAGGTTAATCTCAAAATAGTCTCTCAATGTTTTTTTGGGCCTTTTTACAGAATTCTTTGTCTCTGAATAGGGTGTCATTCATTCTCCATCTGAAGGTGCCAGCTGTTGTTTGGTTCATTTCCATCTTCACGGCGTTATGGTCAGAGCATGTTTTTGGGCAGATTTCCACTTTTTTTATCTTTGGTGCCAATCCTCTAGTAACCCATATTTGGTCAATTCTAGTCCAGGTCATTTTGGCTTCAGAAAAGAAGGTTCCCTCTCTTTCAAGGGGGTTCTTTGTTCTCCAAATGTCAACCAAATCCATATTGTCAGTCAATTCAAAAAAAGTTTTTGGTAGTCTTCCATCCTTCGATATTACTTGTCTTTGCGCTTTGTCCATGTTTGTGGAAACAACTCCATTCATATCTCCCATCAAAATTACATTCCATTCTAAAAAGTCCAACAAGATCTCATGCAACTTCTTAAAGAATTCAGATTTACCTTCATTCGGTGCATAGACTCCTACAATCAAGAATTTCTGTCCTTGGATTTGAATTTCAATTGCCAGATATCTTCCTTGTTCATCTTTAAATATCAATTTCAGCATCAATTTGTCTTTTGCATATATAACAACTCCTCTTTTTTTCACTCTATCAGATGAGACAAATTCTTGTCCTAATTTTTTGTTAATGAGTAATCTTCTATGTGCTCTCATCACATGTGTCTCTTGTAAGCAAATTAAATCCAATTGTTGCTTGTTTAGTATATGAAATACATTCTTCCTCTTCCGAGGGATGTTCAAACCATTACAGTTCCAGCTCAGAAGTCGCAAAGCCATGATGGGGTTATTTACTTACTCCTCCTACAGCTCCTAGTTGTTGTTCCTCTTCTGTTGGTGGCTGCAATCCAAACGATAAGTTTGCTAAGTCCAAGATTCCTTTTCCCGATGGTGTTGGTTCCTCTCCAGCTTCCGCCTCCTTCACAAGGTCTTCTTTGTGTTCTCTCAAAAATTTGTCTTTGTCGCTCGGTGTCTTAATTCTTTTTTTTTCCCCTCTGTATTTAAAAGACAGGCCTTGAGGAAATTCCCATCTAAAGAAGATTCTGCTTTTCTTCAATAATATGACTAACTCTCTGTAGTCACCTCTCACATCTAGAATAGGCTTAGGAATATCTTTAAAAATCTCCACAGAAGAATCTTCAATTTCCAGTAATTTTTGATAGTGCAGATTCAGAATTTTATCTCTTTCTTCCTTTGATCTCAAAGTAATCAAGCAATCTCTTGCCTTGTTCCTTTTTTGTCTTATTCCAAGTCTAAATGCACTCACAATCTTTACTTCATCCTCTTCTAGGCCCTCTTGCCAAAAGTCAAGGAATTCTTTTGTAAGAAAATCCACCAAATTATCCTGTTCTTTTTCTGGTACGAATCTCAATCTTAAGTTCCGTTCCTTCCTTTGTAGGTCCAACATAGCAAAGGACAAATCATGGTCCGCCAGTTTCTTAACAACCGGTGGTATTCTCTCTTGTGTTGCAGTTGCAAGCTCCTTTGCCTCCTCGGCAATTTTCCTAGTAGTTGCTGATTCTTCTAAAAGTTTCTCTATATTTTGAGCATTTGCGTTAACTTGTGTTCCCAATTCTTTTATGCTTGAAGTATTCAAATCAAGTTTTGCTGAAATCTCAGCTACATTTTTATTTGTTTCTGCAACTTGTTTACTTGTATCACTCCCTTGTTTCGTGAGAAGTTCCAAAGATTGATTTATTTTTTCCAGTGCTTTAGTCAAAACATCTTCTGATGACATAGTTTTAGATTTTGTTTGTGAGGCAGCAGCTGCTCCTGTCAGTGAGGCCCTTCGTTGCTGTGAGGTATCAACTCTATATTGTCTGCCGGATCTAAGACTTTTCTCCTGAAATGATTCTATTTTTCTTTTATCATTTGCCATGCCACTATCATGCCCAGTCAAGGTCAGTCTCAGACTTGAGAATTTGTTTTCAATAGGAAATTTCCACTGGCTGGGCTTCTAGTAGCTTAGTTGTTTCAAAAAGTAACAAAGTCTCCTCTAGGGGGGGAAGTTCCCAACTTAGTTTCACAGTCTTTTAAAATAAAGATACTTTTTACAAGTCCCCCCCTGGTTCTTCTTGCACAGAAAGAGAAGCCCTAGTCCGAGCTCTTTTCTAAATAGTTGCAGATATGTAACAGTTTTTAAAAAGCAGTCCTCCAATACAGTATCTTTCCCCAAAGTTCAATAAAGTTCAGAAAATTATTCCACAATTCAGAGGTCTTTATCCCTTTCAAGGCAGTCCTCCCTCAGGATGCAAAGACAATGGATATTGTTTCCCTTCTCCTTTCATGCAGGTAATAGACTTTCAGCAGTAATTCTCCCCCACTGCTCCTGCCGGCTAAGTGGGGGGTTTAAATCTTACTTTTTGTCAATGGATTACACTTAGGCAGATATAGTCTTCAAAGGTTACAGTTTAACAGTCTCTTTGCTTTGCTTTATCTACAGATCTGGAAAGGCAGACTTCCTTTTTGTACCTTTTCCCGTGACGGAATTTAAAAAAAATTCTTGAGTCCAATTTAAGCTTTTTAATCCTACTCACGAGTAGTTGTTTTTTAAGTCCAATTTGCCGGAAGAAATCAGCGCTCTCCGATAATGGTGATGCGGCTTCGCTCCACGGACTGGGTGACAGCTCTCAGTGCCGCGCTCCCCCCTCGCCGTTCCGAAGCCTTTAAAAAGGCTCCTTCTCGGTTTGGGGAGACCCCTAAGGCACCCGCCGAGCCTCCTTGTTCACAGGCTTCACTGCCTGCGATTTTTAAGGGTCCCTGCTTTGCCGTAGCGGCAGGACCCGAACCCACGGAGCAGACTTCTCTCGGAGCTACGGGAGAAGTCCGCCATTGATCGCTGGCGCTGACCGGAAGTCCGAGTGAGGATTGAAATTCTGGTCACCCAGGTCCTAGCTTGACATGCTCAGCATTGCACCACACTTGATCAAAAGCCCTGCCTTTTAAGTGTGACTGAGTGTGGCTCCAATCCACCCATTTCTCTAGAATTCATGTATCTTGATGACTGTTGCTTCCTCGATGCAATGATCCTAATTGACTAGCAGAGCTAATGTGACTAGCATTTTTGGTTCAAAGTTTCAAGTGCAGTTGTACCTTGGAAGTCAAATGGAATCCGTTTCGGAAGTCCATTCAACTTCCAAAACGTTCGGAAACCAAAGTGCAGCTTCTGATTGGCTGCAGGAAGCTCCTGCAACCAATCAGAAACCGCGCCAGATGCTTGGCTTCTGGTTTGAAAAAAGGGACACTCACTTCCGGGTTTTGATCATTCGGGAGCAGATTTGTTTGGGAGCCAAGACGTTTGAGATCTAAGATACGACTGTATTATTTATTCAAATCATTATTTTTTTTGGGAAGACACCGATAGGGAGGGATTAGGTCGAATAATTAGCAAATTGTTATGCCCCCTAATCCCTTGTGCTGGTGCTATCTATACAACCAATAAAGTAAAATAATTGGAGCCTTCAATAGTCTGCAGTAGAAAACAAGCCTTCTGAGGTTCTGATCATCTCTATGATGTAAGAATTGTAAGAATTGGCCCCAAAAATTGGGTTGTGGGGATTGATGGGTATTTTCTGATCAGACGGATTTGAAGGGGGGAAGAGTGCAAAATCTGACTCACTTGCATGGAAAGAGCAACCTGCAGGAGACATCTTTAAGGACTTCTAAAGAACACCTCTGAGAAAAACAGGCTCTCTTCAGGAAGCCTGTCACTGAATTGGAATCATCCTGTGGTTTGGAAGGAACATGTGTTCCGAGAAAACATTACACCAGTTTACAACTAGAAGACTCCTGCAGGTAATTGGTTTCATTCACTTTCTCAAAGTGTAAGTGCAGCTTCTTGCAGTTGTAACAGCTGTTTCCTTTGTTCTTGGTTTTGCTTTTTTTCCCCTTCCTCTTTCTTTTATGCTTTGAAAAATCTGGCTTTGCTATTTGCTACATGGCTCCTCCTCCTTTCTAGCCTGCTCCACTGAGCAAAACGCGAAGGTCAAACAGCATGATATTTCCTATGACCCAAACTAAAGTTTAAGTTGGATTCTTAGGTTCCACTTGAATGAAAGTAAATTAATCAACATGCGCCGCGATAGCGGAAACATTAACCTCTTTTCAAGAGAGCTGACCTGCTGTTATGCTATACCTGAGATGCTAAAATAGCTCTGTTTGTTTGTTCGATATTTTTTAAGGGCATTTATACCCTGCTCTTCATCACAGTGGATCCCAGGGCTGAGTACAGCGCACAAATTACATTAAATCACACAGGAATAAAAACAATCCTAAAGCATAAAACCAATTTAAACAGCAAGAGCTGTTCAAACCACAGGGCAGGCTACTCACCCTAAGCCATTAACACACAGAGACTGCAATCCTGTAGTTGTAAATCCCACTGAATTCAAGAGGGATTATTTCTGCGTAGACATAGCATTGCACTGTACAACCCTGAAAATGCCTGGGCAAACAGATATGTCATTATTTGGCGTCAAAAGGATATAAGCATTGGCATCAAGTACACTTCTTTTTTAAACTATTAATTAAAAATGTAGTAAAACGGCTACATACAAATTCAGTAAAAGAGAGAATCCATCACAAAGAAATGCATAGTGTAATAATAGCAGTTCCAAGGCAGCTCAGAAAATCAGCCAAAATGTGTTGATTATAACCTGGGGGGGGGGGATAGATTTTTAACCACCTGCCTATATTATATGAAGCAGGTGCCAAGCAAATGTCAATTCAGATGGTCTTAAAACATTGGCAGTCCATATCGGTTCTCTTTTGATGAAGTACACTTCTGAATGGATGGCACTGCATAGCTGGGATGCCACCACAGGTATTGTCCTTCTCACATCAGCACATAATGCACATTCCTCGACAGTGGTACATAGGGAAGAGCTTCCTCTTTGATTAGGGGCTGCATTCAGGAAGATCAGGGGTTGCCTGAGAAGGTGATTTTATTGTGTAAATTATAGTGGGGAATAGGAATCTCCTAACACAGAGCCTAGGACTTGTCGATCAGAAGGTCGGCAGTTTGAATCCCCGCAACGGGGTGAGCTCCTGTTGCTCGGTCCCTGCTCCTGCCAACCTAGCAGTTCGAAAGCACGTCAAAGTGCAAGTAGATAAATAGGTGCCACACGTCCCAGAAGCTGTACACTAGCTCCCTCGGCCAATAAAGCGAGATGAGCGCTGCAACCCCAGAGTTGGTCATGACTGGACCTAATGGTCAGGGGTCCCTTTACCTTTACTTTAACACCCCTCAGCATCTTTAGCAAACTACAGTTCCCAGATTTTTGGGGAGAGAGCCATCCCTACTTAAATTGAAATGTATGGTGTGAATATAGCCTAGGTCAGGCATGTCCAAAGTATGTCTCAGAGGCCTAATCCGGCCCACCAGTCAGTTTAATCTGGCCCCTGTGGTTGGCCCTCACGGCCCTTCACTTCATCAAATCTGGCCCTCTTTGAAAAAAGTTTGGACACCACTGGCCTAGGTGGATAGCTAAGTTCTGATCCCCACATTCATCCAGCAGGTACAGCTTGGGATGATTAGTTCATATCAGAATTCACAAAGATGGCATTCCTCCAGCACCCCTATGAAGGTGCTTAGAACACCAGCATAATGTTATGGGGAATTTGGTGAACATATGTAACCTACTTCCAAGCACTGCGGAACTCTCAAATCATATTACAGATAATAATGCAGTTCCACTTACTATCTTTACGTATCATGTGGTTAATGAGCAATTCTTCATACCCACATAGCTCAGTGAGGCATATGTTTAAACTTCCTTGGGAGGTCTAGGATCATCAGGTCAGAAACCTGAGAGACATTTCCAGTGCACACACATTCCCCCCACCATAAAGATCACGGGGATTAATTCAGCATGTCCCAAAAATGCTGTGGTATCTGCTACAGTATATACCATGCGATAACATAAGGCCAGCTCTTGCAGCCAAACTAATGATGTGAGAAACTTCACATTTCATGTGTCTTGCTTTTTGAAAAGAAATAATCAACAGGAGACTAGTATGGGGGAGGCAATCAGAGTTGGGACTGCGGAGTATATGAAGGAGGGAGCCAATCCTTTCTTCAGTCCTGCAGTCCTGGTGGAATTCCCACCCTCTCCAAATTGATTTTTAACTTGTGACAGGACTGGGCATTGGGCAGCTGTCCAAAGTGAGCCAGGAACTGTGAGACAAGCCAGTCGCAAGAACCAAAGAGGAAGTCAGGTCTGAACTACGAGGGAAAGTCATGGAACAAGACAGAACCAAAAGCCAATCAATGATATCGGGACACCCCAGAGTTCATGAAGACCTTGGCTGAGACAAGCTAGACTTGAAGAGGCAGCTCTTCTTATACTCCTTTCTGCCAAGGAGGGTGAAAGGGTTAAAAACTCCTTCCCACGTGCCATGACCTCTATTCTATCCATTGGTCACCTAATACAGAATGCATCTAAGTTCGTGGTTCCCAACATGGGGCACACACATCACAGGGGGGCAATTTGATTTTTAAGGGGGGCAATTCGAGAATGAGTTAAACCAAGTTAATGGCCTTTTAGGCTTCCTCCACATTAATAGGAGTATACTTTTTGAATAATAAGAATTATGTGTCATGGGGGGGGCGGCATCAGGATTTTAGAGATGCTTAGGCAGGGCATGGCCAAAAACAGGTTGGCAACCACTGCTCTAAGTAATTTGCATATCCAATTTAAAAAAACCCATCAAATCTAATAATAATAATAATAATAATAATAATAATAATAATAATAATAATTTCATTATTTCTACCCTGCCCACCTGGCTGGGCCTCCCCAGCCACTCTAGGCAGCTTCCAACAGAAGATTAAAAATACATTAAAACATCAGTCATTAAAAACTTCCCTAAACAGGGCTGCCTTCAGAT
Source organism: Podarcis erhardii (assembly GCF_964252035.2). Taxonomy (NCBI): domain Eukaryota; kingdom Metazoa; phylum Chordata; class Lepidosauria; order Squamata; family Lacertidae; genus Podarcis; species Podarcis erhardii. Next base: position 94,376,018 of record NC_138507.1, read on the forward strand.
GTCTTCTAAATGTCATATAGTTGTTTATTTCTTTGACATCCGATGGGAGGGCATTCCACAGGGCGGACGCCACTACCGAGAAAACAAAAACAGAGGAAGAGAGAGGGGAAGAGGGGGAAACAGACTGGGATAAGAGTTATTTCTTAACCTGGTGCAGAAAGGATGTCAACATCAGTTTCAGGCTGGCCTCATAGGGGGCTCCCTCTCCCTTGTTGCCACCCTCCAAATCTCCCTCAGTGGGGGTACCTGGAAAAGGGTGTCAGATTTTCCAGGTATGTTCAAGTCAGCAGCCCATTTTTTTAAGGAAGGAAGGAAGGGGGAGCACACTCATATATTGAAAATGAGCACATCAGTAGTAGAACTTTTCTTCCTTACATCTAGCTTTCTGCATGGATGGGTTTATATTTTATTTTTTATTTTATTTTTATTTATATGGAGGAAGATTTCCTCATATAAGGCCACACCTTATAATATGGTTTAGCAGCTTAATGGAACTCTACCATAGTACCATAGTAGAGATGAAGGCTCAACTTTTCCAATTTTTCAAAGAAAACTTTAAAGAAATTTTAAGAAATCAGTTGCCTGATGGATTGGTCTTCAGACACGGGAAGGGAACTGACCATAGCTCACTGACAGAGCACCCACTTTCCATACAGAAGTTTAGTCCCTGATCTTTCCAATTAAAAAGTGAGAATAATAATGGGTGAGACAGACAAATAACTTGACTGGGTATAAGTCATCTTCCTATGTTCATAATGGGGTCAGAATTCATATGTGGTTTATGACCTTTCCTAAAGTGAGTCACTCCAGGCCTATCACTCCTGCTTTGCAGTATTTTATTTCTTCCTTTTGGGAAGAGAGCCAACTTTGTTGCCGTTACAAAGAGGGTCAAATCTCCTTCACCTTTCATTTCTGTATTAGAAGAAGGAATTTCAATACATGCCATATTTCTAACCCTTGCCTACGTGATCAGTGGGATATGTCAGACCTCCTCCTTCATAACTCTGAAAAGGTCAGGCATCCTCTCCTCTTTGACTGTGTTGTCATCCCAGACATAGAAAGGAAAATACCAGCACAAACACAAACAGTAACAAATGAAAATGCAGGCTGAAGTGAAAAAAGTTGGGTGCCGGTTCTGAAAATTTTTAAGATGGTGGGTCTAGTTGATTTTCCTGAGGACCAATTCAGTTAATACATTGCTTTACAAAGAGTGACACTGGATTTACAGTTGCAGCGAATAAATACTGTTCTTGCTGTAGACACTTCCTCTGCCCATATTCAGACAAGAAATGGGAAGCCCAGTCCATCTGCTTCCTTGAGATGGGAGAGAAATTCAATTCAGTTTGCATTTAAATACAAATTTACCGAATTCACACTTTTTAATAATAATGATGATGATGATGATGATGATGATGATGATGATGATTTATTTATACCCCACCCATCTGGCTGGGCTTCCCCAGCCACTCTGGGCAGCTTCCAACAAAATATTAAAATAAAATATTCTATTAAACACTAAAAGCTTCCCTAAACAGGGCTGTCTTCAGATGTCTTCTAAAAGTCTGGTAGTTGTTGTTCTCTTTGACATCTGGTGGGAGGGCATTCCACAGGGCAGGTGCCATTACTGAGAAGGCCCTCTGCCTGGTTCCCTGTAACTTGGCTTCTCGCAACGAGGGAACCGCCAGAAGGCCCTCGGCACTGGATCTCAGTGTCCGGGCAGAACGATGGGGGTGGAGACGCTCCTTGAGGTACACTGGACTGAGGCAGTTTAGGTCTTTAAAGGTCAGCACCAACACTTTGAATTGTGCTCAGAAATGTACAGGGAGCCAATGCAGGTCTTTCAAGACTGGTGTTATGTGGTCTCGGCAGCCACTCCCAATCACCAGTCTAGCTGCCGCACAAAGCTTTATGTGAACCAAAACAGAGCCGTCATTTGAAATTTACACTTCTCTGAATATTGCAACATGGTTCTTCTGGCAAGTAATGTGTACAAAAATGCATATACTAGGGTTAAGTGTGCATATGTGCATATATTAGTGAAATGTCATGCAAAAATGCATTCTATTATGGAATGCTGCTTTGCAATAATGTGTGTATTAAGCATACAAAAGTGTGTGCGTTTTGGAAGAAAATGATACTAAAATGCTGGTGAATTTTCATGCAGATTTTTTTAAAAATGCAAACTGATGTAGAGAGCTAAATTTCAGATTTAAAAAATGAGAAATTGGAAATGATGTCTTCGCCCAATGAGAGCAATGTGTAGCCAAACTGGAGGGCTTGCTCAAAACGCACCTTCGGATTTTACATAATGAAATATTTCCTTTTTGTGTTTAACTGAGCCCATTTCAAGGGGCTGCAACCACTGTGGAGTTGAGAGGCCACTGGCAACCAGATGGGAGAGGGACCCAGCACTCATACTAGGACATGGCAAGATGGCAGCACAGACACATGGCTGACAGGCCATCATGGCCCAGATAAAGTGACTGCTGGCTGTCAAGTCACCCAACATAGGCATAGATGTCATGGTCTACAAAGAGCATTGCTGGACTATCAGCAGCTCCATAACTGAACAATGGTCATCTACCAGTCCCTGTGCCATCTCTAAATACCTTGCAATACTCATCAGTCCCTTATGTCCTTGTTGGTGGAATATGCGCAGCTCGCAGACTTAACATATAGGATAAGAGAACAAGAAGAGCTTACGTTTAGAGAAGATTGGAAAATGTTTATTGAATATATGGGGGGGTGTACACTTTAAAACCTTGGCAGCATTAAGATAAATTCAACAGTGTAAATAAGTTTTGATGGATGTAATAATGGAATACTGAATGGTTTAGTTTATGTAAAATATGCAGGGATTTATGGTATACAAAATGAACCATGGAAAGAGAAGAAGGGGAGTCATTGATATTTAAGGACGTTCAAATAAGTATTCAATATTGTAAAACAGAAAATTTAATAAAAATTATATAGATATATATATAGAGAGAGAGAGATGGACGTGGGTGGCGCTGTGGTCTAAACCACAGAGCCTAGGGCTTGCCAATCAGAAGGTTGGTGGTTTGGATCCCCGCGACGGGGTGAGCTTCCGTTGCTTGGTCCCTGCTCCTGCCAACCTAGCAGTTTGAAAGCACATCAAGGTTCAAATAGATAAATAGGTACCACTCCGGCGGAAAGGTAAACGGCATTTCCGTGCGTTGCTCTGGTTCACCAGAAGCGGCTTAGTCATGCTGGCCACATGACCTGGAAGCTGTCTGCGGACAAATGCTGGCTCCCTCAGCCAGTAAAGCAAGATGACAGAGATGACAGCGTCGCAACCCCCAGAGTTGGACTGGACTTAACGGTCAGGAGTCCCTTTACCTTTGTGTGTGTGTGTGTGTGTGTGTGTATCCTCTGTCCTTGTCCACCTCTCAACGCTAATGGCATCACCTCACTGGTTGCTGAGATAATAATAATAATAATAATAATAATTATTATTATTATTATTATTATTATTATTATTATTATTATTATTATTTGGATTGATATACCACCCTTCACCACAAGATTTCAGATCTCAGGGTGGTTCACAAGATAAAATCGCAAATAAATAGTTAACAACAAAACATTAACCCCCCTCCCACAAACACATTTAAAAGGCTGAAGAATGGTTGAAGAGGAATGCTTTCGCCTGGCACCTAAATATATTTAGTGAAGGCACCAGATGAACCTCCCTGGGGAGAGCATTCCACAAACGTGGAGCCACTGCAGAAAAGGCCCACCTGTGTTGCCACCCTCTGGACCTCACATGGAAGAGGCACACAAAGAAGGGCCTCAGATGATGAATGCAGATTCTGGGTTACTTTATATGAAGAGAGGCAGTCCTTGAGCTATTGTGTCAAATTGTTGACACCAATAGTCAAGTAAGGCTCTTTGTCTCTGTGCTATACAACTGGGAGGCTTTATTTATTTATTTTTACCTCCAAGTACTTTCACAGACAATATGCTATACAGCCCCACTGCAGTGCAAGCTTGTCTGGCTCCCAGAATGGTAACTTAGTGAGTGGAAGAGAGAAATGTTGGCCAAGGATCAACTTCACTCTTACAAAAAGTGTCATGGGATCGTTAATGTCCATATGGAGTAGGCAAAACCTCTGTTCATTTCAGCCCCCCCCCCCGGAAAGCCCAACACACATGGTGCAACTCAATAAAGTCTAATTTATCTGTCTTTGAAAGATAAAGGACAGAAGTTAAGCCCCCACTGAGGATTGAACGCATGGTTACTAAAACTCCAAAGAATGCCACACATAAGTTTAGCCGCTAAGCCCACCTGTCTAACTGAGGGATGTGCCCCATAACTTACCTTCCGGTATGTCCCTTTGCAAGCATGTATTCTATGTGCATGGCAACGTTTGCATTTAACTTGTTATATGCTGATACCAGCACACAACTCCATTTCCCATGGTTAGAGAAACATATCCGGATTAATGGTGTGGAACATCTACTCCAAATTATGAGGAAGTTCATATAAGTCTTCTACAGTTTGCTGTAGTAGCAGCAACAATGACTCTGTTCCTTATCCAGGGAACACAAGAGCCTACCCAAATGCCTGGTATCTAGATGGAAAGCAATTCTGCACTCGATGAAGGTTTGACTCAGTATAAGACAGCTTTCTATGAACAGGGTAAAAGATAAAGGTAAAGGGACCCCTGACCATTAGGTCCAGTTGTGACCGACTCTGGGGTTGCGGCGCTCATCTCGCTTTATTGGCCGAGGGAGCCGGTGTACAGCTTCCGGGTCATGTGGCCAGCATGACTAAGCCGCTTCTGGCGAACCAGAACAGCGCACAGAAACGTCGTTTACCTTCCCACCGGAGTGGTACCTATTTATCTACTTGCACTTTGACGTGCTTTCGAACTGCTAGGTTGGCAGGAGCAGGGACCAAGCAACGGGAGCTCACCCCATCGCGGGGATTCGAACCGCCGACCTTCTGATCAGCAAGTCCTAGGCTCTGTGGTTTAACCCACAGTGCCACCCGCGTCCCATGAACAGGGTAGGAAAGTCTGATTCAGTGCAAATAGAAACTGAGCAAGAAGAATCTTTTGTGCACTGTGAATTTATGAGGGGCTATTTACTGTGACCTTTAGCAGGTCCCATAGGACATACTGCAGACCAATTGGCAGCCAAGGGGGCAGTGGTGGTTATCCCTGCTGTAAAACAAGTTTTAAAAAGAAACAGGGAATCCCCAATTTGGGTTTCAAAAGTACCAAAGTCATTGTGTAGTAATGGCGAGGCCCCAGAGGAGCCCAATGAGACGGCAGCAAAAAAAGTAGGCCTGACCCAGATTTTTTGATGCCTGAGGCACAACAGCAAATGTTGCTCCCCACAGTGGTGATAACAACCATTTGCTGCACTAACTACCAACATCAGCTGCCGCGCACTGCCTAATGGTGAGGCTGGCCCTCCAGTTCATGAAATGTACGTGACATTCGTAAACTTGACAAGATACTAAGGTTGGTGTCTTTAAGATGATCTGGCCTATATTGTCAAGGCAGTTGGCCTGGGTTTTTGGTTTGGCTTGATGGTTAAACCGAAGCCAGAACCAGGGTAGACTTCAAAAGTTCTAACCATACCACTGCTAAATGGCTTGTGACCCTGTACCTGAAGCTACAGAGACATTCAGACAGAAGATGATTTTATGGTTCTCAGTCTTCCGGGTTTGGCCACAAGCTGCCAGCCTAAAGGCTCCTCTCCAGAGAAGCTACAGGAAGCCTTAGTACATTGAGGATCCAAGGTTGGAATCAACATACAAGCCTGGGACTATCGCTTCCTAGCTCTTTCCATCATCTTGGTGGTAGCCTAGTCCACATCATGCTCCACATCAGGTGGAGCAAAATGCAGAGAGAGTTTTCATGGGTAGATCATCCTGAGCAGGCTATATTCTGTCCATGTGCTGCCCTGTCTGCAGCTGTTGAGATATCAGGTTTCAGAATCACCTGCTCTGGCTGACTGTAACAGCAACTTGCTTGTGAAACAAAAAGCCCAGTATTTACTCCTTACTCATCCACACCTTCCTTCCTTCCTTCCTTCCTTCCTTCCTTCCTTCCTTTCTTTCTTTCTTTCTTTCTTTCTTTCTTTCTTTCTTTCTTTCTTTTTGGTATGCCTCCTATTTGAAAATTAATGGCTTTTGTCTCACTGTTTGCAAGGTTGACTAGCAATTAGCACAACAGCTGGCTGAGTAATATTAGCAATGGCCCCTATTGCTTTCATAGAATCATAGAATCATAGAGTTGGAAGAGACCACAAGGCCCATCGAGTCCAACCCCCTGCCAAGCAGGAAACACCATCAGAGCACTCCTGACATATGGTTGTCAAGCCTCTGCTTAAAGACCTCCAAAGAAGGAGACTCCACCACACTCCTTGGCAGCAAATTCCACTGTCGAACAGCTCTTACTGTCAGGAAGTTCTTCCTAATGTTTAGGTGGAATCTTTTTTCTTGTAGTTTGGAACCATTGCTCCGTGTCCGCTTCTCTGGAGTAGCAGAAAACAACCTTTCTCCCTCCTCTATGTGACATCCTTTTATATATTTGAACATGGCTATCATATCACCCCTTTCCTAGTACTCCTTGTCCACCTCCGGCAAATTTAACATAGGATCTGTTGCTTCTGTTTCTCAAAAGGTATAGTATGTACCAGGCAGCCCTGATACAGAAAGAGCTGCACACAACAAGGTCCCTATTGGCCATGGATAGCATCAGGGTTTCACATCTGCAACCCAATTGGCATGCAGATTCCAGAGCCAGCAATCTTCCTTGTTCAAATTCTTCTCCCTTGCTACAGTAGGAACCCTGTTTGTTTGGGAAATCCACTCCCGACATAAGGGGGGTTGCGGGCTCATGACCCACCTGCATCCTCGCAGGGCTGGCTGCAGCCCCATGGGACTTGGGAATCCCGGGATTCGTTATTATTCATCATTTACTGTGCCAGCCAATCGGCTGGCAGCATGGGCGGGCTTAGTAGAGTTCATTTAAGGTCGGGGAAGCCCGTGCTCGCCCCTTTCTTTCCTTACAGCCAGCTGCGGTTTCCCACCCACCCTCTAGGTTGTCATTTGGACCTTGCTATGGGCTTCGGCTGGTTGCCGCAAGGGGCCTGGTAGGAGTTTTTCCACTTGGCTAATTGGCATTATTTTGGAAGCCACTTGGTTTTTTCGCCTACCTCGTAGCAAAACGTCAAAACACTTTTGGGTTTGGCGGTTAGGCATTGGCAGGGGTATTATTATGCAAATGAGTTGAGGGAGGAACACCATTACCTCCCCCAAATGATGAAGGGTAGTTCGTTTAAGGACTCCGGGGGGTGTCGCCTCGTCCGAAACCTATGGAGGCTAGGGCCTAAAGCGCGCTCCCAAGCGGTAACCCCTCGGGGAGCGCCTAGGGCTGTGCATCTCGGGGGCTCCCCCTGTTGGTGCTTAACCCTTCCCGGTTCTATGCCGGATAGTCTGATAGGGCCAATGCCTAAAGCCAATACCGTTCTTACCTGTAATCAATAAAGTTGTGGCTATTTTTCGCCCATTAACCTAAATTCTGGTGTCCATGTGTCATTATTTATTCCATCTGCGGGAGAGGTGGCAATCACCACGCAAATCTATGTGCTACAAAACACCTATGTGCTCAACACTCTCCCCCCCCCCCCGCAACATGGCAACCCTAGAGAAGAACACCTATCACCCAGGAAAATACTGTATCTGGAAAAGGTGACAGGGTAATCTTGTCAATCCAAACTTTTGCTGAAACATATTCTGCTGCTCTAGGATTCCAGAATCTATCATCACTGCTGACTGAGATTCTTCATATTCAATTATGATGCCCCTGTGTTCAAAGATGTTTCTGTTCTCTTTCTCAGTCCCCGCTGCCCCAAGCAGACACTCCTTCACATCCACAGTTTTACAGAGTATACTCTGCTTATTGACCATGTAGCTGGAGGTCATAAACTCAGAGAAACGCCTAATCTGACCCAACCAGGAGCCTCTGAGTCTTCTAAGCAACTGGGGCACACATGACCAAAGGCATCTCATCCTGCTTCTCCCTGTAAGATGATAGTCACATGGGAAGTAGGTCTCCTTAAATGAAACTGCATCTTCATAGCCTGCCTTTCTGTTATTCGGGACTCTCAAGGTGGCTCACAGCTCTGGGGCTGACTATCCTCTGCTTATCATGCTTCTTAGAAAGCATTATTGTGGAAAAAATACAGAGCAGATCTTAGCTCTCCACGTTGCCTGAGACCTTTGTATACCCCCTTATTTACAGGGCCAGCTTAAAGCTTTGGTGGGTTTTTTGTGTCGTCTTATTGAGATAGTTCAAATAATTATTGGACTTAGCCGAGTTGGCAAAGTTAATGTGTTTAATTAGAGAAGAAATCATTATTGACATTGAGCCACCCAGATGGGCAGGATAGAAATAATAATAATAATAATAATAATAATAATAATAATAATAATAGAATAGGAAAATTCCTAGGGGCTTTTTGCAAGAAAGAGAAAATGAATCTGGATTTGAAGATTGAAAAAAATATTAGCTTATAGAAAATAGAAAAGTTGGATTTTAATGAGTGAATATTATATTTAGCTGATGGACAGAGAACCAGAAGTCTCTTTATCTTTTTTTAGTTTCCTCTCTCTCTCTCTCTCTCTCTCTCTCTCTCTCTCCCTTTTCCTTTTTCTCCTTTTTTTCTTCTGTACCTTTTTAGATTTTAAAAGTATTTCTTTTATTCTGGTGTATTATAAAAATATACCTTTTATTGGGTATGTACTTTTGTATATCTTTGGATAAGTATCAATAAAAATAGATATTGAAAAGGAGATTTTTCAAAGAAACAAAACTTACATAATAACAAACAAGATACATAAGACATAACTTAGCTTCTATAAAGCCCAGGGTAGCCACCTACAAATTGTCTCAGATAATTAGATGGATAGATCTATTGATAAATTGGAAAGGAAGGCAAGGGAAGAAAAGGAAAGGAAACATATCACCAAAAAAAGGAGAAATCATATTTGTATAACATTTACGTATGCTGACTTAGTTTAATTAGTCTGTCACTAGACATAGAAAATAGAAATGCAAATACAATACATCTCATCATAGTGCAAGCATGCGCCATGTGCTGCCCTCCAGATGTTGTTGGACTACAACTCCCATCATCCCTGACTTGGGCAGTGTGTGTGTGTATGTGTGTGGGGGGGGGCTAATATACTTGATTAGGTGTTTTTGTTTTTTTGTTTTAAAAATGCTGTTTATTGTCCTTTTCGGTCCTAAAGAAAAGCAAGCCAAACCAGCGTAAAGCATTTATTGCAATCATATAATATGTCTACTCGTAAGTAAGCCCTACCAAGTTCAATGGAACTTACTTCTGGGTAAGTGCGCATCCGTTTGCAATCTAAAACAGTTCTGCTTGTGGTTCCGATGAGTTGTTGTCCATTCCTTCTGAAAACCTCCGCAAACGACAATATTTTTGAGCCAATGTGTTCATTGCTTGTTTAATAAATATCATGTGCCCCTGTTATAAGCATCAAAACTGCAGTCCATTAATCTTCAGCAAAATTTTACTTCCTGATCAGAACGTTAACCCGAGAGGGGAGGTGGGGGGGTGGCTATTGAGGGGTTTCTTTTTTCCACATTTGGGGGGAATGGCATAGCCCTGTGGGAGACAGCAAATTGAAATTAAGGCTGTTTCAGTTGGCCTACAGGATATGCCTGCAAATGTAGACATATTGAAATGGTGAAAAAGTCTGTTTGTGCCCATTCATATAAAGTGAATGGGTTGTAATGTTCTCCAGCCCTTGGGGATGGTGGCTAGATTGAGGAAAGAAGCCAGGAAGAATGGGATGGATTTGACATAAGTATATTTAAGTGCACTGACGGCTTTCTCTCCTCCCTGCAGTTTAATGGTATATTCCGCTGGGGTCTACAAGGAAGAAACAGAGTGAATCCCTACAGCTTTCTTTTCTAACCATAACAAATCTTAAAACAGGTGTGAGCACAGAAAGATCCTCTTACTGTTTGTCCCCCACCTCCTCGTCCTTTCCTAGCCAGCAGGGCTGCTGTGTGTATTATTATCATTCCGCAGAATAACTGTGGGGCAACAGAGAAAGAGAAGGGAAAGCTGGGAAGGATGAAGGTTGCAGGTTGCAGGGAGGGAAACACTAACAGCCTATGAAAATTACTAATTAAGGATGCTGGTCATGCTGTACAGTGATTGCCAAGGAAGCTGCCAAAGGGATGAGATCATAAACGAAAGGATTCAGCAACTCATAGAAAGGCGTCCTGGACAAGGAATGAAACTTGTATAACACCGGTCTTGAAAGACCTACATTGGCTCCCAGTACGTTTCCGAGCACAATTCAAAGTGTTGGTGCTGACCTTTAAAGCCCTAAACGGCCTCGGTCCAGTATATCTGTAGCAGCGTCTCCTCCCCCATCGTTCTGCCCGGACACTGAGGTCCAGCTCCAAGGGCCTTCTGGCGGTTCCCTCGCTGCGAGAGACCAAGTTACAGGGAACCAGGCAGAGGGCCTTCTCGGTAGTGGCGCCCGCCCTGTGAAACGCCCTCCCATCAGATGTCAAAGCGATAAACATCTACCTGACATTCAGAAGACATCTGAAGGCAGCCCTGTTCAGGGAAGTTTTTAATATGTGACATTTTAGTGTATCTTTCATCTTTGTTGGAAGCCGCCCAGAGTGGCTGGGGAAAGCCAGCCAGATGGGCGGGGTACAAATAAATTATTATTATTATTATTATTATTATTATTATTATTATTATTATTATTATTATTACTTGGGTGCTGAGATGGGTGAATGGGTCTGTTTTGGTTTCCCTCTGTTTCTCTTCTTTCCACTCAGCTTTTATTTTAGTCCTCATGAAAATTAATTATACACCTTTAGGCGCCAGGCAAAAACGTTCCTTTTTAACCAGGCCTTTGACTGATTTGATTGACATCCTATGCCCTTTTAAAATGTGGAGTTTTGGGGGGGAGGGGTTATTGGGTTGCTTTTTTATTTTGATAATGTATTTTGTGGTTTTATATTTTGATTTTATTCTATGAACTGCCCTGAGACCTGCGGGTATAAGGAGGCATATAAATTTAATAATAATAATAATAATAACCATCTTCATACATTTTTTCCTACTATGCAGATTTTTGCGTTGCAATGTCCCCCTAATATGATGTGTTTCGTATGTGGTTTTACTTGTTCTTTTTTAACTTGTGAAAATATTTGTATACTGCTACTTCTTAAAAAAAAGAATATTCAAAGTGTTTTACAACAGTCTATAGGAAAATCCATATTAAAAAGTTTAAAAGTTGATACAGAAGGCGCCTGCTGAATCTCTATTGGCAAAGTCTTCCACAGGACTGGGCTGATGACACGAAAGGGTCAGTTCCTTGTTGTTGGCAAATGAGCCTCGCCAAAGTGAGGAACGACCGATGACACTCCAGCAGATTATCTCAGTGATCAAGCTGAAATATAAGGCTTCATGTGGTCTCTGAGGTACCCAGGATCTAAATTGTTCAGGGCTTTGTAAATTAATACAAGGACCTTGAACCCTGCACAGTAGTGGATTGGCAGCCACTGCAGATGCTTTAACAATGGTATCACATTTTGTTGGCCAGATGCCCCCATCAACAGAGATACATGCTACTAGCAACCACCTAAGAACCTTTTAATGAGGGTGAAAGAGGAGAGCGCAAAATATGGTCTGAAGCTCAACATCAAAAAAACGAAGATCATGGCCACTGGTCCCATCACCTCCTGGCAAATAGAAGGGGAAGAAATGGAGGCAGTGAGAGATTTTACTTTCTTGGGCTCCATGATCACTGCAGATGGTGACAGCAGCCACGAAATTAAAAGACGCCTGCTTCTTGGGAGAAAAGCAATGACAAACCTAGACAGCATCTTAAAAAGGAAATACATCACCTTGCCAACAAAGGTCCGTATAGTTAAAGCTATGGTTTTCCCAGTAGTGATGTATGGAAGTGAGAGCTGGACCATAAAGAAGACTGATCGCCAAAGAATTGATGCTTTTGAATTATGGTGCTGGATGAGACTCTTGAGAGTCCCATGGACTGCAAGAAGATCAAACCTCTCCATTCTGAAGGAAATCAGCCCTGAGTGCTCACTGGAAGGACAAATCATGAAGCTGAGGCTCCAATACTTTGGCCACCTCATGAGAAGAGAAGGCTCCCTGGAAAAGACCCTGATGTTGGGAAAGATGGAGGGTACAAGGAGAAGGGGACGACAGAGGACGAGATGGTTGGATAGTGTTCTCGAAGCTACCAGCATGAGCTTGACCAAACTGCAGGAGGCAATGGAAGACAGAAGTGCCTGGCGGGCTCTGGTCCATGGGGTCACGAAGAGTCGGATATGACTAAATGACTAAACAACAAGAAAGCAACCACCTTCTCAAAAGACCTTCCTTCCTTCCTAATTTAGGTTGTGTGTGTGCGCGCATGCACGTGTGTGTAAATTGTGTTACAAGACAAGCAAATAAACAAGTAGTACATATAGCATCCCCGCTTTCAATTCATAGTCTTTTTTCACACTTTGTTTACATTCAGTATGAGACTATTCTCATAGACATTTGGGGGGAGACGGGGGAGGGAGGGGGAGAGATTGGGGGGATAATGATATTTTGTTCTATTGCATAGTGTTTGGGCAGGGTTTTATGTCAGCATCGCGTAGGTAGGTCCTTTATTTCTATATATTTTTATTTTTCTTGGCATTGCGAGAGATTGGAGGGTTCAGAGCTCGGTTTGTTGTGAATCTTCATGTAGCCAAAACAGTACTATACATGCACGAAGGGGAGATAGCAGGAAGCTGTGGGGAAGATAACCCAAGGTTTCTGGAAGTACAGTGGTACCTTGGTTCTTTAACTGAATCCATTCTGGAAGTCCATTCCAAAACCAAAGTGTTATCTTTCCATCGTTGTGCTTTCTCATAGAAAGTAAAGCAAAATGGATTAATCTGTTCCAGACTTTTAAAAACAACCTCTAAAACAGCAATTTAACATGAATTTTACTATCTAACGAGACCATTGACCCATAAAATGAAAGCAATAATCAATGTACTGCAGTCACACAATCAATCTATCTATCAGTAGCTGAACTGGGTTCCACATAATGACAAAAAACAAAACAAAAAGAACCGCAAATACAAAAATGCAAAATAAATAGCAAAAACAGACAGACCTCAGTGTAACACTCAAAATGGAAGTGTGGCACTCAAAATGGAAGCATAACACTCAAAATGGAGCACGTTCAGCTTCCAAAAAAAGTTCACAAACCAGAACACTTACTTCCGGGTTTGCAGTGTTTGGGTTCCAAGTTGTTTGAGTACCAAGGCGTTTGAGAACTGTATTAAAAAACACAACAACTTAAGGCAGGGAACTCCCATTACATATCTAATGAGGGCTGAGCATGCTCAGCAGAGGTGGGGGTTAAAACTAGTGGGTAAGGAGCAACAGAGTGGCATTCGCCACTGCAATACCTAAAAATAAGTGTTCCTCACTGCAACTCCTTACCGCATCCCAAAAAGCAGTGCTCCCACTGCAACACTCCCTCATGGAAAGATCATACAATCAAAGAATCTTAGAGTTGGAAGGGACCCAAGAGTCATCTAGTCCAATCCCCTGCAATGAAGGAATCTCAGCTAAAGGTGACTGGATGGAAGCATTTCTCAAGTACAGCTTTCCTCTCTCAGGAAAGAAGAGCTTGATATCCATTCTCGAACTGTTGATGTGTTATGATTCCAGGGGGGTTTTGCATAGGAACATTGCATGCCTTCTTGAATTTAATTTAATTTAATTTAATTCATTTTATAATGAATGATTTTAGAGTGTTGTTTGTTCTGTACTTTTGTACTGTTTTATTGTCGTTAGCTGCCCTGAGCGGCGGAATATAAATTCCTAAGGGCGGAATATAAATAATAATAATAATAATTATTATTATTATTATTATTAGAGTCAACATCTAGTCTTGGTATGAAAGGAAAAGTGAATTGCCCTAAAATATGTAACCAAGCTCTGTTGGATTTGCAGGGAAGGGGTGGGTAGGAGGGAGAGGCTATTATAATAAGGCACATGATATTAATCAAGCAGATTAATTAACTAGACTAGAAGCAATTAACTGAAGGACCTTAGGAAACAAACAATAAATGTCATATTATTGTTTCAAGTGATTATGTGGGAGAGGCTTAAAGCAAAGGTCTAGGTCTGGATCTTCATTCAGGGATTTGAGATCAAGTTGCCAATTTTACAGCTCGTCCCACATCTCATTTCTCCTACATGCCTTTGATTTCCATTGATTTTTTCCCCCCTGAATGCATTTTCCTCCAGCAAGATGATATATTGTATGTATGTTTTGAAACTAAAATATAATGGTCTCATCAGGAGTTTTTTATTTCACCAACAAAAGAAAGAGAGAGGGGATGAGAATCAAATTCAAGGATTTAAAGAAAGTGTAATCTTCTGTGTATAATTACATCTGTCTCTCAGGCAAGGGCAGGGCTTGAACTATTTCATTGTTTTATTACTTTCTTGGACCCGGCTAATGAAAAATTGCTTGCTTACAAGGTTATAGATCCCGTTTTATTTCCCATTGTTTCTATTTTTATTGTTATTTTTGGTTGTGTCAGCAAGAAGAGTGCACCGGGGTTTTCAGAGGTGCCAGATAACTTCAGTTTTAAAAGTACCATTTTAAGCTCAGGCAAGATTTTGTGGTGAACTGAGGCCTTTCATGGAAGACAAACTTCACAGAAATTAATGCAGACCACCCTGATATCCTGCCTGTGATCACCGGGAGCTGGGCTTGAGAGTTCCAGGAGAACAGTTCTTAATGAAACTACGCTGATCATTTATCAGTTGCAACACTGCCTTACGCAAGCAATGTCTCGTTAATTAGCTACTCTTTTGGCTATTATTTTACCCACATGAAAAGCAGGCTGTCTGCGCAGATTTCACTGCTGTTGATACAAATGGTAACATTAACTTTGCAGCAAATGCTGTGAGAGGTTTTTTTCGGCTCTCTGGGTTCCAGTTTTCAGACTTCTTTCAACAACTGTCTCTATTACAAGCCATAATTCCTCCTTGTGGATTCCCCCCTTCTCCAAACCTGGCACACGGACAATGGATAATTCAAGAATATCTATATTGTCCCTGCACCCTATAATGGTATTACAATGACAATTTTATTGCGCTCATAAAATTTTTGCAACTTCCCTGCAGCACACTGTGATTTCACCAACAGTTGTAAAAACTCTTAAATGATATTTCTACCAAATTGAGATGAATTGGTTTCAGTATGAATGCATTTCTCATTGTGTAAGAGGGGAAACATTTTCCCTCTCCCTTTGCCAAGTACAAAGAAAAAAACACATCCATTCAACTATTTGTCAACTCCCATTAGAAACATTTAATAGTAATAAAATTTACAGACTTTGTTTCCAAAAGATGCTGCCAGAAAAGTTCATGACTGCTAAATCAGGGCTTAAACACGGTTTTCTCTTTTATTTTGTGGAACATCGTAATTTATTCTGATACGGATTCAAGTTTTCCTCGGCTTGTGCAACCAAAACTTCACCACACACATGAATGAGGTATCAGCAGAGTTAGGGGTAAATCTTAGGTTAGTTTAAAGAGACAAGAAAAATGTTTTTTACAAAATCCTGAAGTGTGAGGGACCAACAAAAATTGCCCACTGACAACTCAACAGCATGGAATGTTGACAAACTTACAACACAATCCTATACATATGTCAATTCTGAAGTAAGTCCCATAGAGTTAAATGGGACTTTCTTCCAGCAATTTTTCTAGGATTGTAGCTTTAGGGGGGAGGGGGGAAATGTAAATTGGCTATGAATAGTAATAGAATAGTGTGACGTGGAAATAATAAAAGCCAGATGGGAGAGGAGAATATAGTGGAGTGGTGGGAAGAAGAAAAAGACACATCAAGATAAAAAGTATCAACAGAGTCATCTCATTGTCTGGATTTCCAAGTTCATACTGAAAAGCTGTTTCAAAATGTCTCCAGAAATGGAAGTGAGAGCTATGCAGAGACATCAATGGGGGAGGGAATAAAAGGTTGTATTATGCCTGCGATTAGGTGCAATTGGGTTTACCTCACCCCTCAAAAAATTCCAATATGGAGAAAATGACCTGAACAGAAACACTCCACAGTTGGTAGAACGTGAGACTTTTAATCCCAGGGTTCTGAGTTTGAGCCCCAGACTGGGTTAAATATTCCTGCTTTGCAGAGGTTGGACTAATACTAATAACAGAGAAGTTTTTAATGTTTGATGTTTTATCGTGTTTCTAATATTCTGCTGGGAGCCGCCCAGAGTAGGAGCAGCCAGATAGGCAGGGTATAAATAATTATTATTATTATTATTATTATTATTATTATTATTATTATTATTAGATAACCCTTGTGGTCCCTTCCATCTCTACAGTTCTGTGATTCTGTGATTTTCTTGCAGGGCACCACTTGTGCGACACAAAAGTAGCAGAGAGATCTTATTCTGAATCAGCAAGCGGGGAAACTTTCCTCTAAGCCTGGCTTACCAACTAAAAACGAAAATTCATTTCGAGCACAGTAGTAACAACCTATAAAATGCTCCACATAAATTTCATAAGAAAGGTATACAGTGTGTATTATGAGTTTTGAAAACATATGGAGTTTATTCTGCTAACCAGCTAGAAGCAGTAAATTAGATTGTGTTTCTCTGACCTCAAATAAGTCAAGATTGGCTTTTATTTTTAACATATAATGTGTGTGTGGGGGGGTGATACATGAACATTTCTGGTAGTTATAAAAATCTGCTAAATGAATGGAATCCTTAGCAGAAAGGCACTGAACTCATTAGTAGCATCATGTTGCTAACATGGTAATGCTAATTACTGCTATGAAATTGCAAGCAACTTCATTAACTCTTTGCATCGCATATCTGATCATAAAACACAGGGATTAAGAGCCTGGGGAGTGAAGTGGGTTGATACAGCTGACGTTGGCAGGAGGCCACACAGTTGTGATAAGAAGAAAAAAAGCACCAGAGAATTTGCCATCAAGGGAAGGGTAAATCCTATTTTTGACATTCAAAGCATGCAATGAAACATACTGAGGGGAAATAGAAGGTTAAGATAGAAGATGAATGTCTTTATTTTTTATTACAGTTGGACAGCAATCTTTCAAAAGAATATTGAACGAACTGAGACCTCATTGAAGGAGGGTATATATAATAAAGATTACTTTTATTCTTCACATCTGCTGATCATCCAATTTTCTGGAATTTTTTTCCAGGTTCCAAATTGTTTTATTTTCTTGGTTTTCTCAATTTTGTTGGAAAACCTTACAGGAAAACTCAAGGTCTGTCCAAGCATCCTCCAAAAAAGTACAGAAAGGCCAAGCCCAGGGATCTTATTTGCCAACCCTTTCGAGCAGTCCTGTCAATGTAGTCTTGTGGAGGCAGCTCACTGAAAACTTTTTTATTTATTATTTAATACATTCTGATACCACCATTTTCTTCCAAGGTGGTATACATTGTTCTCTCCCTTCTCCTCATTTCATCCTCACAACAACCCTGTGAGGTAGGTTAGGCTAAGAGATGACAAATAGCACAAGATCACCCAGTGAGCTCCCTGGCTGAGTGGGGATTCGAACCCTGGTCTCCCAGGTCCCAGTTCAACACTCGAACCATGATGTCACACTGCACAGCAAATAATAAGTTCACTGCCAGCTAGGGATGGGGGAGGCATTAGAGCCAGTTCTTTTATTTAAAGGTGAACCTACCTAGTTTACCATTTCCAAAGCACTGTGAGAACTGCAACACAGCCATCTTTCAAAATTCTCACTTCTTTGAATTTTGGCAAAGCAGTTCTCCAACCCATGTATATATTAGGGGAAAGTGTGCATAGCAATGGGTATATTGGTGAGAACATCTTACAAAAATGCCTTATGCTGGTAATGACCACTCCCCACATTAAACGGGGGGGCGCCTTTTGTGTGGACGCGAGCAGCCCCTGGACCATGTGCGGCTCCATTAGCACAGGCTTGGCTTCGCTTCCCCCCAGGTGGGATACCTGGAGGTCTCTGCCTACCTCAGTCAGTTATCCAATCCCGCCTGGAGGAAGTGTTGCCAAGGAGACCAGGCCAGGGAGGGGAGGGACTACCTGCCCACACAATAGAGGGAGGATCTTACCTGGGAATCTTCAGTTGGCTCCAGAGCTTCTCCCACCCTACCCACCCTCAGTTAAGACTTATTTTGCTGGTTAACCTTTTCTTCACAGGTATGCAGGCGCTGCTACGTCAAGGTCGCTGTTGAAGGGCCGGAAAGGAATTCCCCTGCATTGGCAGGTTTTGCCTTTCCCATAGAAAAATGTCACAACTTTGGCAGTATCAGGCCTTGGGCGGAATCCTTTAGTCTATCTTCCTGAATGGGGGGGGGGCGTACAGCGGTGACCCACGCCCCCTTCCTCTTTGCGGCGGCGATACCAGGGTTCCCCGTCAAAGGGGGTTTTGAAGGGAGGCTTTCACCATACGCTGAGAGGTCATCATTGCTCTCCCCTGCAATGGCAATGTAACGGGGGCGGCTATCTCTGCTTGAACATATGTTCTCCAGAGCCGGCCCACCCACCCCACACACACACACTGGATAACCCTGATGTTCCCCAGATCCCCGGCTGGGGACTGGGGAGGGATAAGCGCCCAGTACCTGAGCCAAGGTCTACCCACATCTGAAGTATAATAAAGTTGTGGCCAATTTAATCCCATAGCACGTTGTCTTGAGTCGTTATTCCACATGAGGGGGGCCGCCCAGGGTTTGGGGGACTCCCCCTGTCCACGCAAAAATCTCTGCTAACTGGATGAATGGGTATTAAAATGGCAAATATGGTTCAACGCATGTGCCACATGTTTTAATGGGACAAAAAATTCTAACGTCGTATATACATTGAAAGTGACTAACGAAAGGATGAGACTATGGTGGATAGCTCAATGAAAATGTTGACCCAGTTTGCAGCAGCTGTTTTGCTTTGTTTTTTAAAGGTGAATTTCATGTTAGGAATAATTATTAAAGGGATTGAAAATAAAAACTGCCAGTACCAATCTAAGGTGTGGACATATTTGTAATACTTTGTACTTCTGGCTGCCATATCTCAAAATTTATATCGCAGAGCTGGAAATGGTCCTGAAAAGAGCAACTAAAATAATGAAGGAGGGGTGCAACCTTCACAGTAAATGTAACTGAGAAAAGACATCCCCATCTGTCTCCATGGTAAGTGTTTCCAGGCACAGCCAGGAAATCCCAGTCAATCCCAGATAAAATTGTCCTTACCAGAACATCCAGTCTTTGCATCCATTTTGTCTGGATCCATCCTCAGCCCATTTAAATTTGCCCAGTTGATGACAGCTGCCAGTCACTGGTTTAGCTCTGAGGCAGCTGGTCATAGAAAATGAAATGCGGAACAGGATATTTTATCTGTTTGCTTGCTTATTAAATTTGCATCCCATCCCCAAATTTGTGGCAAACACACAAGTGATAAAACCATTTAAACACCTAAAAACAATTCCAATACAGCCTGGGAACGTTCTACTTACAAGGCTTGTTGGCAGTGGCGTAGTGTGGGTTGTCAGCACCTGGGGCAAGGCAAGTAATTTGCGCCCCCTAACCCTAACCCCCAGATGTTGCGCCCGGTGTGGCCGGCCCCCCCTGCACCCCCCACGCTACGCCACTGCTTGTTGGAGGTGTTCAGCTGGTGTCCAAAAGAGATAAATGCATCCCAAAGGCCTGAATTGCGTAGAATGGGCCTTTTCTTAAGATGAAGATGATGATGATGATGATGATGATGATGATGATAATAATAATTTATACCCCGCCCATCTGGCTGGGTTTCCCCAGCCACTCTGGGCGGCTTCCAACAAAATATTAAAATACAATAGACCGTCAAACATTAAAAGCTCCCCTAAGATGGTATTTGCATAGCTTCCATCATTTTCTCACCCATGCTGCTTTGCTGCTTTTGTGCTCTCTTGAATGTCTACTCTGAGTTATGTAACTGAGCTTTCTTCTTCTTTTTCTTTTTTGCATTGCAATTGGTGCTATGGATCACTTGAAATTTATGCAGTGGCTAAGGATAGGGGAGAGGAAATTATATTTGGAAAAGCCTGCTTGAATGGAAGCTACCCACCATCCCCTTGAAAAGGCAAAGTTTCAGATTCCGAATGAATGTGCTTTAACTAATGGATCCCAACGTATCGCTAACTCACATTAACTCTTAAGCATGACAGTTTCCTCATTTTACACCAGTGTCCAATTAATTCTGGACAATAAAATATCATCCTTTGCTGTGCTGATGTCCCTGTATGATACTTACCTCCATGTGTTGCGTGGAGGCTTGGTGGGGTGACAGAAGGCAAGCTGTGAACACAAGTAGACTTTTTAGACAGAATTCTTTTACATGATATATAGAAGGGTAGATCATCCATCACAGTTATAAGCCATAAAGCTGACAAGAAAAAAAGGATAAAATATGACTCGTCGGGTTTGGGGGGAGGGAGGCCAGAGAGAGAACTATAAAATGAAAAGTTCATGATGAATTAGTTTGTATTTTCCGTTTTCATTTCTGACACATGGAAGGAAATGCTCCATGTTTTCTTTAGGAAGTGCAAATTTCTCCACTTCATCCATTTTAAATCCTCACCCTTAGGCCTTTTGTACTGAAGCATAAAAGCTGGGATACCTTAAATGGGCATAATGATTCCCTGCAGAGTTTGGCCTCATCAACCTACTAACAGTTCAGCAAAGCTCAGAAGGAAACCCATTTTATAGCAATTTGGCACCATCCATTTTCAGGGGAAAAAAGTTCATATGGAGCATCAATTCATTCTCATGGTTTCTTTACCATATTTGATGAAATATAAGATGCAACTGGAACAAGTACCTAAGGAAAAAGAGCCATAAACTTTGAAACGGGGCTGTAAAAACACACAGTGTGTTAACATGAAGCAAGTTACAGACTTGAAAGAATTTGCAACGGCTTGCTCATTGCTGTGAGCTGCAGATGTTTGTTGGCATATCTGGTTTTTTAATACGTTGCTCCCCTCTCCGTGAAGGTGCAATGTGAAGATCTGGATGATAATCATGACACAGAGACAAAACGGGGAGCAGGGGAGGGGAAAGGAACACAAAACTGAAGGAAGCAAAAATAGAGAGAGTTCGAAATAACACAGTTGGCATTGAGTTTATGGGGGAAATGCTATAAAGACCCCTTGACCATTGGTAAGCAGAATATGTGGTTTGTTGTTGTTGTTTAGTTGTTTAGTCGTCTCCGACTCTTCATGACCCCATGGACCAGAGCACACCACGCACTCCTGTCTTCCACTGCCTCCCGCAGTTTGGTCAAACTCTGACTGGTAGCTTCGAGAACACTGTCCAGCCATCTCGTCCTCTGTCGTCCCCTTCTCCTTGTGCTCTCAATCTTTCCCAACATCAGGGTCTTTTCCAGGGAGTCTTCTCTTCTCATGAGGTGGCCAAAGTACTGAGCCTCAGCTTCAGGATCTGTCCTTCCAGTGAGCACTCAGGGTTGATTTCCTTCAGAATGGATAGGTTTGATCTTCTTGCAGTCCATGGGACTCTCAAGAGTTTCCTCCAGCACCATATATGAATATGTGGTACAAATGGGCAAAATTGTGCCATTTAATATACTGCTCTCTTGAGCTACCAGATCTAGAAGATTGAGGTGTTAGCAGATTTAAGGAGATGTCTTAAACCAATGTGGCATCTTCCAGATGTTGTTGGACTACCACACCCATCAGACCAATCCACATGATGGGCATTATAGTGCCTCTGCATCAGAAGCCATTTCCATCTGCATTCCACCTGACATTATAGATGGTGTCAGATGTGGGGCAGGGAGGAGTTGGGCTTGATCCAAAGGTGCTCTGCAGGGAATGCCAATTGGCTACTAGCCATGATTGCTATGCTCTCCCTCTACTGTCAGAGGCTGTATCCTTCTGAGTACCAGTAGCTGGAAACTGCAGAAGGAACAAGAGGGTTTGAGCACATAACATCAAAGCTGGCCCAACTACACTGGTGGCCAGCTGGTTTCCAGGCCTAATTCAAAGTGCTGGTTTTGACCTATAAAGCCTTCAGCTGCTCAGGACTGCAATACCTTTAAGGACTGCCTCTCCCTATATGAACCTACCAAGATCCTGCAATCATCATCTGAGGCCCTTCTTGGTGTGCCTCCTCCACAGAAGGTTTGAAGAGTGGTAACACAAGAATGAGCCTTTTCTATGATGGCTTCCCATTTGTGGAATGCTCTCCCAAGGAAGGCTCGTCAGTTGCTTTCGTTACATTTCTTTAGGTATCAGGCAAAAATATTCCTCTTCTCCCAGGCCTTTGACTGATTAAACAATCTATGGTCTTTTAATCTGGGGGGGGGGTATTGTTTGTGTTTGTGACTATGGTATGTAGAGGGATGCAGGTGGCGCTGTGGTCTAAGCCACTGAGCCTCTTGGCTTTGGTGATCAGAAGGTTGGCGGTTCGAATCCCCGCAACAGGGTGAGCTCCCGTTGCTTGGTCCCAGCTCCTGCCAACCTAGCAGTTCAAAAGCACATCAAACTGCAAGTAGATAAATAGGTACCACTCTGGCAGGAAGGTAAATGGCATTTTCTGCTCTGGTTCGCCAGAAGCGGCTTAGTCATGCTGGCCACATAACCCGGAAGCTGTACACCCGCTCCCTCAGCCAGTAAAGCGAGATGAGCGCCACAACCCCAGAGTTGTCCGCAACTGGACCTAATGGTCAGGGGTCGCTTTTAGTAAAGGTAAAGGGACCCCTGACCGTTAGGTCCAGTCGTGGCCAACTCTGGGGTTGTGGCGCTCATCTCGCTTTATTGACCAAGGGAGCCGGCGTACAGCTTCCAGGTCATGTGGCCAGC
The DNA here is from genome assembly GCF_964252035.2 of Podarcis erhardii. Taxonomy (NCBI): domain Eukaryota; kingdom Metazoa; phylum Chordata; class Lepidosauria; order Squamata; family Lacertidae; genus Podarcis; species Podarcis erhardii. Next base: position 94,398,975 of record NC_138507.1, read on the forward strand.
AGGACTAAGCTGCTTCTGGCGAACCAGAGCAGCACATGGAAACGCCGTTTACCTTCCCGCCGGAGCAGTACCTATTTATCTACTTGCACTTTGACGTGCTTTCGAACTGCTAGGTTGGCAGGAGCAGGGACTGAGCAACGGGAGCTCACCCCGTTGCGGGGATTCGAACCGCCGACCTTCTGATCGGCAAGTTCTAGGCTCTGTGATTTAACCCACAGCACCACCCGTGTCCCTTTACCTTTATGGTATGTAGAATTATTATTATTATTATTATTATTATTATTATTACTACTACTACTACTATACACTGTTGTGGGTGATAATCCCAAACCATCAACAGGTTTGCAAGTAGTTTCCCCAAACGTAGGGAGTGGCTTGACATGCAACGTGTTGCAGAATTCTGCAACACTTGCAGGAACAGTGAATAGAGGACTTTATACATCGCTCTGCCTCCAACAGCCATTGCTATCTAAGAGTTTTAAGGGCTAGGAGAAAGTGATTCCATCAGCTCAGAGCAGCAGCAGCAGCGGTGGTGGTGGTAGGAACATGTGGTAGACCGGGAAGAATATCCAGGGCCAGCAAAATCTTTGCCTGAGGCAAGGTGGACCACACAACACCACCTCCTTGCGCACAGTGATGACTACCTTCTCTACTTCCCCCTGCTGTCAAGTTGACATTGTGACACTTATCCACCTTTGTTGATTTGTTTGACTGGGCTGAATTTATGAGCAAAAAAAGTCATTCCCTAAACATTGGGGGGGGGCAGGTGGAGGGAGGGGAGGAGAAAATAATATGTTGAAAGATGAATGGATCTAACATTGCTACTTCATTCTCAGGCTGCAAGAAGGACTCCAGGCTCAGTGAGTGACACTTCCAGATGAATAACACTACATGGTGCTTATTATATAGATCTCTGTGTGTATAACTGACTCAATGGAGACCTATTATTTTCCCTTATACAGCTTGCTCTGGAAGTCACCTACATTATGAAACATCTCCAGCACATCATTTCTTTATGCTGAACTTGCCAAAACTCTGCAATTGATCTACTTCCCCACCACACGCAAACACACACACACACACACACACACACACACACACACACCCATAATAAATCCAAACAATCCCCCAAGAATTTTTATTTTCTGCAGTCTAAATCTGTGGGCTGAAGAAGCTGCCAGATTAGACGAGAGAACAACACCTACACAACAAACCTGGTAGAGCATTAAACCTCTGCGTATTTCTAAATTATAACTCCAGATGCTTTTATCCTCAGTTCTTTTTGATGACCTTTCACTTGAAAGTCCATTTGTCAGTCTACTTCCAGGGTCTGAATAAATCATCAAAGCCACAAGGCTAAATTGTTCCATAAATGCTGTTCCTGATGCTAGAGCAATGTTGTTGTGTTAGCTTCCCCATGATGGGAGCAGAGCTCTCGCTTCTGCCAAAGGCATTTAAATAAATTCCTATTTTTTAACAAGTCGCTACACTACAAAGGCTGGCCATTTATCACCCAAGTAAATAAAGCATTCTTCCTGATTTACTTGCACAAAGCTTACACAGAAGTTATACAATGCCTGCTCTTTTTTTGAGCATTTGTTCTGATTGGTTTGTAGGGAGGTTTTACAACAATGAGCTTTCATATCCATTTGCTTCCCATTAATTAATTAATTAATCATTCCTTCATTCCACCAGTTTCAATTTCTCCATCACTTCCCTAATACAGTGGTACCTTGGGTTACATACGCTTCAGGTTACATACGCTTCATGTTACAGACTCTGCTAACCCAGAAATAGTACCTTGGGTTAATAACTTTGCTTCAGGATGAGAACAGAAATCGTGCTCAGGCGGCACGGCAGCAGCAGGAGGCCCCATTAGCTAAAGTGGTGCTTCAAGTTAAGAACAGTTTCAGGTTAAGAATGGACCTCCGGAATGAATTAAGTACTTAACCTGAGGTACCACTACAGTACAGAATTAATCTTAATTCTGGTTTGAGATTTATCCAGTCCAGCCTTTTGCATGATGAATTCTGCATATAAATTACCGGTAAATAAGCAGGGAGACAATATACAGTCTTGTCGTACTCCTTGCTGCTACCATTTTTTTACCACCTAACTAAATGCTATTAAATTTAGGGATATTCAAAACCACAAAGTCCAAATCAAAATGCAATCCTGCATACATTCACTTATCGGTAAGCCTTACTGAACACAGTAGGGCTTACAGCCTTTGGACTGAACTCCAGATTTTGTGGGGTCCTATGCAGGATGTCCTCCACCAGCTCCCTCAGGGCCAGCCAGTCCGCCACCCCCAACAACACCTACCACTTTCCCCTGTAGGTGGCGCTGGTGAAGCTGCTGGCCTTACCTTTCTTCTCGTATTTACATGCACACTTAGATGCGGGCTTTCTTAATGGCACCACTGTAGAGGGCTGGGAGCTTAGCAGCTACTGGGCTCCAAGTGTATTATGGCACTGCCAGAAGCCTGATTGTAAGGGAGCACCAGGAGAGAACAGCCATTGGCTAAGCCTGATCACTTGAAAATACAAGGGAGAATGTCAGCTGCAGTAGTGACTCCAAAGTGGGGATAGGCATTGGGGGACAGACAATGCATCAGATTTGGCAGGCCCTGCCAGGGTCCTTTTCTCAGCCTTCAACAATGAACTTTTTTTTGTAATGCAATTGAAAGCCCTGGCTGCATGTAAATACATTTCATAGAAAGGTCAAATTTGTGTAGATATTTATTTGGAAATCTGGAGGCTTATATTAGCTTATATATTTAGCCTAAGATGCATGTACAATACTGTGTCTGTATTGTGAACTGATGGTGGTTTCTTGTTACCATTAGTATAATTCTTTCCCCCCTTCCCTTCTTTGTTATATTTGCAAAATATACATATATATCTCTTTAAAAGGAAAGAAAGGTGAGAGATAACCACAAATAAGACTTTATCCCCTGCTGTTTGAAGGAGCAAAAACAAGACCAAATCAACCAAAAGCAGCAAGATGAAACTTATAAAAGGACACCTCCTCATCTCTTCTGACAAATACTGCACATTCCACAGAACTAGCTCACGCCACTTCCTTCCCTATGGAGCTGCTGCTCGACTTTCCCAAAGCCGATATTAATATCGCAGACCATTATAATACAGTTATTTTCATGGAAGCCTGGGAGGAAGTCACGTGGCATTAATTGGCCCCAGCTGACGAGAAGGTCTCCGCTGAGGTTGTTGTTTTTACTCACATAAGCAGCAATGGAGTGGAAAAAGCGAAGGAAGTCGCAATGATTGTCTTAAATGAGTGATAACCTTTCTCTTGCCTGTTTTGCTAAGGGATCATTAACCCACTTTTAATTGGATGACCAGGTGCAGCTAGGCTTCCAAAGGCCTACATGAACGCACAGCTTTAAGCAGCTCACATTAAGGGGGAGATCTGCCTTTGCTGAAACCTTCCAAACATTAAAAAGGATCGGGGTCAGAGGGTGGGGAGATAAGAGGAACAAGTGTTCACCCTAAGCCTAGAGGAACAATTGTTATACAGTGGTACCTCGGGTTAAGTACTTAATTCATTCCAGAGGTCCATTCTTAACCTGAAACTGTTCTTAACCTGAAGCACCACTTTAGCTAATGGGGCCTCCTGCTGCCACTGCGCCGCTGGAGCATGATTTCTGTTCTCATCCTGAAGCAAAGTTCTTAACCTGAAGCACTATTTCTGGGTTAGCGGAGTCTGTAACCTGAAGTGTATGTAACCTGAGGCACCACTGTACACTACAAGGTACTAAATGTAGGCTAAGTGATACATTAGAAAGGACTTTCTAACTGCATCACAAGCCCAAGTAACATCAATGCCAGCTTGTTGTCTACAATGCAGATTGAAATGTGCTTCTTTCTTTTCTTTTTAACTGAACTTTCTTATATGTCAGGTGGGGGGGGGGACTCAGGTTTGGGAGAAGAATGTGGCCTCCAGACCTCTCTGTCCAGCCCATAAGAGTCTCTCAGGCTACACCTACCCACCCTCCGAAGGCCCCCACTGACAGAAGCAGTATAGGGCTGATGTGTTCAGATCCATCTTGTGGGCTTCCCATAAGCATCTGGTTGACTTCTCCTGCAGGCAATGCCCCTTCCTCAAGCCACACTCTCCAAAGGCCTCCACTGTCAGAAGCTGTAAGAATACACTTTCTGGGACTCGCAAGTGGGGAGAGTGCTGTTGTGCTCAGGTCCATCTTGCAGAGTTCCCAGAGGCATCTAATTGGCCACTGTGAGAACAGGATGCTGGATTAGGTAGTCTATTGGCCTGACCTGAGCCAGAAGGCTCTTTTATGTGTTTAAGGCCATGCTGTTCACTAACCCTTCTCCACAACCTCCTGGAGCACCTTTGTCTGGCTAAAATGTGTCCTCAAAGCATGACCATGCCTCTTGCTTATCTCGATGGAGGGTGGGGCTTAGAAATCTCTGGCTTTGGCTGAAATGTAGCCTACTGTACAAAGGTCACACCTGTTGTCTCTGGGCCCCACCCACTTTTGCCTCTTGTCTCCCAATATTGGTCTGCAGTCCCTAGAAGGCTGTCCATGACATATTGCTCTTGGGCCGAAAAAGCTTCTCTGCCCACTCTTTTATATTAATTAGGTGGCTAGCAATCACCACTGTTGTCACTAAGAACATCTAGGCTCTGCTCTAGATAATGGTGGGTGTGGTATTTCTAGAAGAACGCTAACATCAGAACATGCATGATGCATCCCAAGGGATCAAGCAGCTGTGGATTTTCTTTTTAAAACTGATTTTATGTGCCTCCTTAAAATGATCTAAAAATGCAGTTCACCAAACAAAATGCGCTGCTTGGGGATATAGAAGAATCTCTTTCCTTGGAGGTTTGCATGAGAAACTTCAGAAGCATCTGTTAGCTATAGGATGTCCTGCCATGATTTACAATGATTTATTTCAACATATTTGGTTCAGTGAGTGACTTAAATTCTTTCATGCGGACAATCTGCATTGGTGATGTTCTGTGGGAGTTTGCAAGATTCACAGTTCAAGATTAAACCTTGTCGCTCCCCCCCCCCCCCCGTGAGCCACAAGTTTCCCTGGGTGAGGGAAGCTGAAGGGACAGGCAAACTAACCCTGCATCTGTGCGTTTAGCTGGCACATAACAGGGCTCTACAGTGGTACCTCGGGTTAAGTACTTAATTCGTTCCGGAGGTCCGTTCTTAACCTGAAACTGTTCTTAACCTGAGGTACCACTTTAGCTAATGGGGCCTCCTGTTGCCGCCGTGCCGCCGGAGCACGATTTCTGTTCTCATCCTGAAGCAAAGTTCTTAACCCGAGGTACTATTTCTGGGTTAGCGGAGTCTGTAACCTGAAGCGTCTGTAACCTGAAGCATATGTAACCCGAGGTACCACAGTATTTGGCTTCTTTTGCACATGCATAAAGCTGATTCATAAGAACATAAGCAAAGCCCTGCTGGATCTGACCAAAGGCCCAGCTAGTTCAGCATTCTGTTCTCACAGTGGCCAACCAGATGCCTATTGAAGCATACAAGTGCTGAGTGCAGCAATCATCTCTGTGCTTGCAATTCCCAATGACTACTATTCAGAGGCACACCACCTCAAACAATGGAGGAAGAACAGAGCCATCATGAGTAGCAGCTGCTGGTAGACTTATCTTCCATGAATTTTCCGACGTTGGTGGCCATCATTGCATATTGAGGGAGCAAAGTTCATAGCTGAACTCTGTGCTGTGTCAATAAGCACTTTATTGTGTCTGCCTTGTAGGAAGATTCATTTATTTTTTAAAAAAAGGACTTCAGAAGCATCTCAAGACATCCAACAATCAAAAACAGTAATAAAAAAAGCTTTATAATGTAACATAAGCAAATGAATTTTAAAAGAAAGAAGGATTCTCTGAGATTCTCAGAGTCACGGTTTCAAACACTGCAGTACAAAAATGAGGTTGTCCCTCCACCTTCAGGAGAATTGAAAACAAAAAAGCTACATTCACAAATCACCATACCAGGCCAAAATAATTAAAAATGATAAAAATACAAGCTACTATGGATTGAGGTTGAGTAACAATAATGCGATCAAAAGATGAACAGGTCAGAACAGGAACCTCCTTCCTGATGGCAGGAAGGAAAAATTAACGACTGCAAGGGGTTCAATTCATAGAACCACATATTATGGCTCAGCATGATATTTTGTTATGAGATTTGAATCTAGACATGTATTTCCAATAGAGAGCTATGCCTTTGAACAACTAGAATCATCATTTGTTTCCACTACAGCTTGTCTTCTGGTCTATTTTTCCTCGTATTATCATTTGAGATTCCTATAGAGTCTGGTTTTCTCCTGTGGTATTTGGTTGGGAAAGAGGCCCCGGTTAAATTAATACTCAATTCTTTACATTTTTTCAGGCGGTAAATACAGTTTGTAGAAAGGGAAACTGTACAGTTCATTCAATAGCTGGCTCCTGTCCCTCTAATGCAGAATGTACTATGTGTTCCTTGGAAAATGGACACATTTTTGGGCAATTCCAGATGAGGTATCCAATATCTCCTTGCTGAGCTCCCCTCTTTCTTGCTCTTCTTCCAGAGAAAATTGGCCAGATTCCTCTGAGCTAATTTTTATTATGAATAGAATTGTTATGAAAATGTACTCCACTATTTTTTCCTTGACCTCGAAAGCGAACTCCCTAATTAAGAGGAAATGGGAAACCAGCTTTCGAGCAGGCTCTCTTGGATTTTGGACAAGAGAAATGTAGTAAAGTTTATGAACCTGATATGCAGTTTAGGACTGCAAAAAATTTTATTTCTCCTTGCTTTCTTCTGCTGCACATATAATATTGCCCCACTGAAAATTATTAAAGGGAGAAATTCATAAACCATCTGTGTGTGCTGGAAGTAAAATAATGTTAATGGTAAAATGTGTAGAGTGGTTATTTCAGATTACGAGGATTTGGAAATAGGAGCTAATTATTTATGCAAGAACCTTTCTCTGTTTTTAAAAGGGCTACGTTCTTTTAATTAAGCATAATTCCAGCACACACAGATAATATTCAAATACAACCTTTCTACAGCAGGCTTTAGTTCCTTTCAATAAATTACTCAAGTTCTTCCATGGGGGGAAATGATTGAAATATTCTGGGTGATCTTCCCAAATCAATCCAAGGGCTGGGGAAAAATTATTCCTTTCTCAGCACCTTTTTCATGCCCCCGTAGGAACTAGAATCATAGAACTGTTGCTCCACATCCCTTTGAGAAAAGGTTACAATGTTCAGGGCTTTTTAGTTTTGCTGGGGGGAACCCTCAGTAAAGGAGACACAACAGGTAAAGGTAAAGGGTAAAGGGGACCCCTGACCATTAGAGGTCCAGTCGGGACCGACTCTGGGGTTGCGGCGCTCATCTCGCTTTATTGGCCGAGGGAGCCAGTGTCCAGCTTCTGGGTCATGTGGCCAGCATGACTAAGCCGCTTCTGGCAAACCAGAGCAGCGCATGGAAATGCCGTTTACCTTCCTGCCAGAGTGGTACCTATTTATCTACTTGCACTTTGACGTGCTTTCGAACTGCTAGGTTGGCAGGAGCAGGGACCGAGCAATGGGAGCTCACCCCGTCACAGGGATTCGAACCGCCGACCTTCTGATCAGTGGCTTAGACCACAGCGCAACCCATGTCCCAAAGGAGACACAATAGAGGCTTATTAAAAAATTGCATTTGGTATGGAGAAAGTAGAGAATGACAAGGGTTTCCCCATCTCTCCAGGGTCATCTGAAGAATTTGAATGATAATGAGATTCAGGACAAACAAGAGGAAGTACTTCACATAGCAGTTCAGCCACATTCACACCATACATTTAAAGCAGTAGGGTGCCCCTTGAAACTGTCATGGCTTACCCCGAAGAATTCTGGGAGCTTTAGTTTCTTACAGAAGCTGTGAGTTGTTAGGAGACCCCTATTCCCCTTCCAGAGCTACAATTTCGAGAATGGTTTAACCATCAGTTCCTCTGATGGTTCCTCCTACACACACACCCCAGTGAAGCTTTAGTTGTAAATGTGTGTAAATAAGCAATCCTTCTGAAAAACACTAGTCTCCGCTGTGCCTTGATTTCCCAAGGGAAACACAACCTGGACCCCCCTGGAATCTTGCTACCGCTCAGCAGAAATTAGGGGTGGCGTGAAGCAATATACATTTTTGTCCACATTACTTAGTTGGAGAACTGCACTGCAAAACTCAGAGAAGTGTGAATTTTAAAGAATGGCTGTGCTTCAGTTCACATATTGTTTCAGAAAGAGTAAATGGGAACTGCATCAAATTTCTCACCTGTCCCTATCTACGCTATATATTTTTAGGATCCACTGGTTGTAAATTGTTTTAACTGATTTTAATGTATTTTTGTGTTGCTGTAACCCACCTGGGACCTTATGGTGACAGGTGGGTAATTATTATTATTATTATTATTATTATTATTATTATTATTATTATTATTATTCACAGCAGGAAGAAGAAGAAGAAGAAGAAGAAGAAGAAGAAGAAGAAGAGCTACAATATCAACACATCTATAAGTCTAGGAGAAACCAGAGGCTAGAAAATGTATAAATAAATAACAGCTCCTTTTTTTTTTTTGCAAGTAGATTTCAGCTGATGACCAGTAATAACAAATGACATTAGTTAGAGAAACCAGTCCAAAAAAAATGGTAAAAGGCCAACTGTATGTGTTTTTCAAAGCGCTCGTGCTGTCAAATGGTTTAAATATAAGCCAATTTGCCTTACATTTATTTACTAACACCTACTTCAGGATTACATCACAGGACTCCTTCTTAGGACACTGGCCCTCATCCAGGAAATTTATTTGATACGAATGTCTTAACTTATACTCTCTCTTTTCATCTTTCCCAGCTTTAATATAAAGGGGGGAGACACCTGCTTAAATCCCTGGGGACTGAGTCCCAGAAGTACAATAAAAATAGTTAATACCATGAACATAAGACTCAGCACAGTATTTTATTTTTGCTTTACTAATATTGCTTTTTGGAGTGTGGGGGTTCCCTTGATATCCCCTGTATGTCAGGTGCCATGAGAGCATGTGATGGGACACAAAATAAACAGAGACCTCTGTGACAGTCTCTCTGCTGAATTTTTCACCTCATAAATATGCCACTTCAGTAGCAAGTCGTTTTTTCAGGAACTTTCTTCTGCCTATGAGCAAGATGATACTGTCCTGGAAAAACAAGACTTTAAAGTTCATATTGAACTGTTCCTATGAAAAGATGGGGAAACACTATCATTTTTTTTTCATTTTCTTTGTATAACCTATCTTAATCCCCATAATTGGTCGTGTGAGAAACCAGAGTCTAATTTGCTGAGCAGGGTTTGGAAATCTCTGTGCATTGAGGGAAAACATTTCACATGGGCAAGGAGTTGGTTTGTCTGCATGGTCTTCATCAACTTTCCCGGCATTCACCAGCAGAAAAATAAAAACTCTTGCCATCCATATGGCTCCCCTCTCTATTTGATGCAGTTGTGACATGAAGCAGCTGCCATTTGGACTGTTTAAAATGGCGCTATCTTCATGTGTAAACAGGCAGGAGCTGTTGAATGACAAACACACAGAGTACCTCCTCCAAGTTCCTACCATCCATGACTTTGCTGAATGTTATCGCAATAAATATGTGGTGGAATCCACTTGCATCCTGTGGAACATGGATTATGTGACAGAAATATAATTCCATCCAAGGATGAAGAACCTATGGTTCTCCAGATGTGGTCAGCTCCCAACTGCCCCCATCCAGCATGGTGAGATGGTGGGAGTTGCAGGCCAGAAACATCTGGAGGGCCTCAAGTCAGCCACCCCAGTGATGGGAAGTTTTGCTTCTGCACATGACTCTGGCAAACCGCTCTAAGCTGAAGCGTTCCTTCCTCACCCACCCTAGAATGTTTAGTTCACACTGAGTTCATGAAACATCATACCCTGACCTGTTCTCAATGCATGGTTAACCACATCTACAGAATGCGATAGTTATGTTCTTTTAATTCTTGCTACATCAATCACTAGTAATAGTTTAATAAGGAGGTCTTCATACCTGTCCAATTCTGTGTTCCCTTTCCCAACCTTTAATCTATTGATGATTAATGCCTATATGCAACCCTCACCTTGTATTTGTGTTAACCAATCAGCAACAAGCACATATGTGGCAATGCTGTAATATTCAATAAAAGGGACTCCCCGAGACATGCTCGAGAGATGCCTCCCATATGACACTTGTCATTCGTCTGTCGTTTATTTCAACCCAACACCCCAGCGCTAAAGTTATCCTTTTCGTATGATTTCTCACTATCTGACCATTCTAGATTCCTCTTTAAATAATGTGAGGAATGTGGCATTACAGAGCAACGATATGATTTCAGTAAACTAAGCAGCCGCTGAGCTGAGGCTAATGCTGGCTTATTGTGGTCGTGGTTTTACAGTCAATAACCAAGTGAATCAACATCACAACAATAGCTGTGAAAATAAATGCTCACTTTGAGAGATGAAGCACTGGGAATTCTATCACCTCCCATATTAAGCATTTGCACAGCAGCTGGGAAGCTATCGATGTGGCTCAATCTCACCTGCTCCAGCTTCCTGCTCTCCTTTCTTATGGTTCTTCACCTTTAAGCTGGACTTGGGACTCAAACAAAGGACTTCTTCCAACAGAGGACAGTCCTCTGGCAGCCCTTCAAATATGGGATTCTCTACTGTAATGCAGAGCACGTGGCCACCCTGAATGAATTTGAACCCCACGCTAGGAAGATCCGCCTCCGCCAGCGGCATGGCCTACTTTTTTGAGGAGGGAGGTTCATATAGCAGCAGACAGATTTCAAAGGAACAACAAACAAACAAACAAACCCAGGCCTCCCATTCTGCAAAGTGAAACTTTTTTTCCTTTGCAGAAGGGCGGTTTTTATTCGGAACACAGCTGCAGAGGGGATATTGCAATTCTTTCTTTCCTTTTTTTATTAATGTTGTTTCTAATGACATGTTTAGTGTCACATCTAGTTAATCTCTGACTCTGGCCACTTAGTTCACAGTTATCAACGAGAGTTTCTCTGACAGCAAGAAGTAAACATTTTAAAACTGTACTTCCTCAAAGCAGCTGTTTTTGTGGTTCATGCAGTGTTGCAAACATTGAAGAGCATTCCAGCCACAGTAAGGGGGATTTAACACTGAAGAACTTTTGCATGTGTGCTTATAAGACGGCAGGGTTTAGGCACCTGGTTTGCTGAATGTTGACCAGGACCACTGGATCTTAAAACACACACATTTTACATTCTCAGCAGGAAATAACTGGGGGGGGGGCATGGCAACCAATTCAAAAATTAACACTGCCCAATATTGCATGCTAAACAAATTTCTATTTCAAACCAGGCAGTTATGAACGTTGGCAATTTCAGCATCACTCCTAACCTGGGTTTTGAATTGATTTCACATGGGACCTCACTGCAGGCAAAAGAGACAATGCTGACTTGCATCTTTGTCCTCTCTGGGGGCAGGGGAAGTTGAATTGTGCATAGATATCACAGTTTGGGCAGTGTCTCTGTTTCTGAGCAAATGCCACTTTATACCAGAGATGTGTGTGGTTGTTGTTGTTTTTTTAAAAAAGTTTTTATTAAAATTCATGAACAGTAATAAGAAAGAGAAAATTTTACACTCAAATGGAAGGAAACAATGGGGTGAAAGGCACTAAAATCATATGAAACATAAGATCCAGCAAAACAGAAGGCAAAATAGTTACAATATTTTCAATGCAAGCAGGCATTTCCTTAAACTAAGGAATTCACTTGCCCAGTGAAAAACTGGAAGAATGAATGAGTTAATATTGTTGTTTCCCTCGCTTCCCAATGATTAGCAGTCCAACAGAAATATAAAGAGCATATGTCTGCCTCAACAAAGCCACACCTTGGAGTAAACAGGAGGGACCATATAGCCATGTGCTTCTTTATTTGTAAAAAAAAATAAAATCATACCATATTGCCTCCCAAAAATCAAAATCAAAGACCTTCTTAGTGATTTCTATATGCATCTCCCCACTGTGTAATTTGAAAGGTAGTTTCAAACTACCATTCAAACCTTATCCAATGTGCAAGGAAAGTATCGTTCAAATCCAGTAAAAAGCATCATTTGAACCATTAGCAGCCACACCTTCTTGCTAGCTGGCACTTGGGATACTACATCTCTGTTTTAACATTTCTTAATGTTACCTGCAAAATTATTGTCTGAAGCCCAGCAATCAGCTTTTCAGGAGGGGTGGCAGCTTAACCCAAACCCAAGATAACATTGAACTAAACAGGCAACAGAGATGAAGAACTGGCCCCTGGTATTTTCCTCTAGCTCCATCAGCATCCATCAGACCTAATCTTTCACCAGGCTTCCTGTGGATGACTATTGACCTGTTTCTCCAAAAACCACTAATCCTTGACTAGTTCTGAATGAAATAGAATATTAAGAGAAACTTTCTCTGGAGCCCAATAAAAGAACTTGACATTCTTCCAGTTCTTCAAGCCTGCAAATCCTTCAATTATATGTGTTTTTTTAATCTGGTCTAAGCTACGTAGCTCTTTCTGCTTTCAGTCACTGACAGATATACCTTAGTGTTGTTCTTGTTTCCCCTAATTTAATTTCATGAACTGTACTATGAAGAATGACCTTCTCTGTTTCACTCTTTCGACTATTCCCGTAGCTACTCTAAGAGAAGCACAACAATGTAGCTTTTCTTTTTTTGAAAAAAGGAAAAAAAGCCACAACTGTTTTTGAAACTTAGAGCCATGCACAGAAAGCAGGATTTAAGTTGGGAATCTGATTTCAGGGAATCAGGTTAGGGTCTTGTGTAGAGGTGAGGACTTGTTGTCTTTGTGCCACTGCCCCCAGCCTCTGTAAAACAAAAGGAGAGCCTGCTGGATTGGGCCAGTGTCCCAGTAGTCCACCTTCCACCACCGAGATGTGCATGGGAAACCTGCAAGCAGGATCAGAGCCTGAGGGCATTCGAGGTGATCTTTTCACACAGCTTTTCATAAGCATCTTGCAATCCTTCCCTTTCGCCATTTCTTTCCCTATGCGGAAGTTACCACACCAGGAAATTATGAAAGCAACAGTGGTTGGAGGGCCCTAGACACAAAGCGATAAGGATGCTGGTTCTACTTTTAAAGTCCTTTAAAACTAATATGTTGTTGTTGTTTAGTCGTTTCGTCGTGTCCGACTCTTCGTGACCCCATGGACCAGAGCATGCCAGGCACTCCTGTCTTCCACTGCCTCCCGCAGTTTGGTCAAACTCATGTTGGTAGCTTCGAGAACACTGTCCAACCATCTCGCCCTCTGTCATCCCCTTCTCCTTGTGCCCTCCATCTTTCCCAACATCAGGGTCTTTTCCAGGGAGTCTTCTCTTCTCATGAGGTGGCCAAAGTACTGGAACCTCAGCTTCACGATCCAGTGAGCTAAAACTAATATGCACATCAATAAAACACTATGGAAAAAAGCAGTCTTACGACTTCATGTATTAATGACTGCATTGAGATTATTTTTGTCCGGTGTTGTACTAATGCACAGGAGCACATCTGTGTACCACGCACAAACAGTCTCAATGCGATCTGTGATGGAAAACATGTGCACGCTCCAACTTGCCATGCAAAGCAGGGCAGGTTAGGTCCTCTTTCTCTCAATTAATTGCCACTACCACATGTGGTATCCGACATCTGAACACGTGGAAATCCAGACCTGAGGCTTTTTGAGAGGAAGGGACAGACTTTAGCCAGCTCTCTTCCATTACCTAGGTAATTTTAGACGTGAACAGTCAAACACATGGGTGAGACCAATGTAATGAGTTGGGTCACATCAACACCACACATATTAATTACATGACTTCCCCCAATGAATCCTAGGAACTGTAGTTTGCCCCACACAGAGCTACAATTCCCAGAACCCTTAACAAAACACAGTTCTCATGATTCTTTAAGGGAAGGCCATCTGCTCTAAATGAGAGTTAAATGTGATTTAAAAGTATGGTGTGAATAACTTAGTTAAAGTTATTCTGGCTTCCAACTCCAGTTTTTATTAAAGGATTCAAGAGAAGAGGGGAAGGAAGACAGAAGCAGCACTAAAGAAAAACAAAACCAGTAATTTCTAGCTAACCTTACCGATACTGTTCCTACATTAGTTTCAGGAAGTTATATATAGCACAATGTCCTAGTACACACAGAGTTGTATGGGACCCATTTGAAGGTTGAAATAAATTGGCAGAGATCCTCAGAACAAATAGAGACAAGGGACTGAGGGGCTTCTTCACATTTTGGAGGGGCAATCTAAAACCACTAGATGCTAGCCTCATAATTGATGTAATTGGCTAGGAAGCCAATCAGAATTTCTTTAAAAGCTAGTTCCACTTCAAATGCTCCATTACCAAAGAAACGGTCAATTCCAATCATCTGGGCTACAGTGGTATCTTGGGTTAAGAACTTAATTTGTTCCGGAGGTCCGTTCTTAACCTGAAACTGTTCTTAACCTGAGACACCACTTTAGCTAATGGGGCCTCCCGCTGCCGCTTGGTCCACCATCGTGCGATTTCTGTTCTCACCCTGAAGCAAAGTTCTTAACCCAAGATAGTCTGTAACCTGAAGCGTCTGTAACCTGAGGTACCACTGTACTGTTACTGCTATTTTTTTGTTTTGTTTTCTTTTTAAATAATTGGGACATAATACATTCTGGGGCTTCCTTAGTAGGGATGTGAGATACAAATGCTAAGTCGGGGTGAGAAACCTGTGGCCCTTCTGATGTTGCTAGGCTCCCATTGTCCTTGACAATAAGGCCATGGTGGCAAGGGATGGTGGGAGTTGCAGTCCAATCACATCTAGAAGGCCACAGTTTCTCAATCCCTGCTCTAGGTGATGCTGTTTGTCTACTTCAGAATACAGGGGCCGTCACACAATCATGCATAAAATAAAATCATATCATATCAGTTTTGCTTTTTTTTGTATGCACAGGTGAACACTGGAAATGTAGAGCAAAGTGTGACATACTCCAGTTCTGGAGCAAATTTCAGGCAGTTTTTTCCCCCCAGCTAAACTGGAATCCAGAAGGTGTTGAAACAGGGGACAGAGCCAACCCATGATAAAGGAATAATAAAAGGAAAGGGCAGGGAAAGTCTGTTCATCCCTACAGACGACTGAAAAATAGTCGTCTTATTGTCCGTTTTCATTTCAGTAAACTATCCATGTCAGTCTGGGCAGTCTATTGTTCCCCCTCAAGTAATGACAAGTAAGTTGAAAGCAAAGGAAATGGGCTGGCACTCTTTGAGAGCTCCTACAGAGCTGGATGGGAGAGAAAATAAAGGAGGAGGCAACAGTGCTGTGTCTTCCTGTTTGTCTGAAGGAGGTTGGTTTTAATCCCCAAAGAGCAGACTTGCATTTTGCCAGCTTGTTTGGCAAGCATATTTTGTTTAAAAATAGTGGAGACAACCCTTCAGCATAACAGCTGAGAGCTCTCCCAAGACGGGTTCCTGAGACTGGTGCATCCATTGCCTTGTCCAGAAGAACTCAGCCATCTCATCCTCCTCATATTGGATGTATGTGCAGCCTAGGCTTATGCAGATTTACCTGGAAGTAAACCACACTGACTTCAATGTGACTTACTCTCAGAGGTGAGTGTGGCCGAGGATTGCAGCCTCGGTGGGAAACATTACTTTCAGGTTGTTAGCAACAGCATTGTACAGCTGAAACGCCTAGGACCATCTGGTCCAACCCAGGCCCATAGAGGAAGCGCTCCTCTAATCTAACAGAGGAGCTCTTATCACACACTTATGCAGGACATAGCTTGGTGCTGAGTTACACAGATCAAAGGAAACCATTTTAGAACGTGGCTCAGCTCTTCCTGCAGATATGGCTGCATGCACTTAGCCGCAGCATATTAAATACTTGACTCTAGGTGCAGGATTCTGTCCATATTGTTCTCTGGTTCCACTTACTCTCAGGCAGATGACAATGGCTGCCGATGAAAGAAATGTCCAATTTAGACATTCAAGTTATGAAATGCAGGTTCACCTAGCAATTGTTTTGAATTCTGCGCCTCTAATGGACTCCATAACAGTGGTATGAAACCGTGGTATTATACACACATAATGAGAGAGAGAGAGAGAGAGAGAGAGAGAGAGAGAGAGAGAAATATGTGTCCATAGGCATCTGGTTGACCTGTGAGAACAGGATGCTGGACTAGACGGGTTCCTGATCCAGGAGAAGTCTTCTTAAACGTGTGTGTGTGTGTGTGTGTGTGTCCACGCATATATCCAGATGGAAAATATCTTGAATGTCATTCAACTACCTAAAATTGTGTCCAAACCTCTCTTTATTTGTATTCTTTTCTCATAGCAATGGGAAAGACGCTATCCGGAGGTCAAAGCGAAGCAGTTGCAAATAAAATACCAATTGTATTTCTAAGGGAACTGGTTGTCCTCTGCTGATATAGCCAGCGGCTAATGTTAGCTCCATCTGGGATCTGCGTGAGTACAGGCTTCCCTTTCTCTCTGCTTCCCACCCCCCATCCAACTCTCGAACTCTCTGTGTATTAAATATAACAGGTGCACAGACTTGGGTTTGTTTTTCTTCCTTTGCTCCTAAGGAAATCATAAACAAAATATATGGCTAGAGGATGGTTTCTGGGGTGCCCTGTGAGCTAACGGAGGGGGGAAATGGATCAATGAATGATCAGCAGGGACAATAAATCAACACACTGAAAAGAGAGTTCAATGTACTCTCTGGGCCTCGGGAGCACAGTCCAAGGACAAGGCCTCTGTCAGTCAGGGCCTAGCATTAATGTCAAAGACAGCTGGAGTTGGCAGCTTGCAGCTAAGAGGAAATGATTGAGCTGTCTGTCAGTTGCTAGCGATCCACTAGAGGCCATTGTGGCATAAAGGAAAAGTTGCTTTAGAGAGCGGGGAGGGAGGGTCCTTCCTCGCTTGCTGTCTTCAATGGTTACAAGCCAGTAAGGATGAAGGGTTCAAATTTATGCTGAAGCAAATAGACTTTTCATGCTTAGATCCTCATTAAGACATTAAAAGAAATACTAGTTTTCCCTGAAGCATGGACCCTGAATAGACATTACCTTAATTGCGTGGTTAGCAACTAAATTTAGTTTTAATAGTTGGGGAGGGGGTTTAAATTTTTTGTATGGATCACAGCATGCAGGAAGGGGTTTTTAACTCTTCCTTCCCCAGACATGATCCTGACGATAATCATACTCACAGTCTTAGGGCAGAGGAGGGGAGCTTCCCATGTCTAGGATTAAAACCCAGCACTCAAAATCCCAAGGATCTTGTTTAATTCACAGTGGTAGGGAAAAGAAGGTTATCAGCGTAAATGTATCACAATGTCATGGACTATATGAATATGCATGAGTTTGCTCTCTGTTTTTCTAAACTATTGTGAGTTAGGAGGGAAAGAGGATCTTCCAGCACTTCTCTGTAAATTGTGAAATTTCCGCCACATCATAATGGAAATTCTGCTTGTCAAGATTATTGCTGCTGATGGCATTTCCACAGGATAGTTGGCAATATGCTCTGGTTGCCAGCTCATGAACTGGATCCTCTAACTTTCCCTTTAACATCAGTTTGCTGCTGTGATCTCAGACAGAGGGAGGTATAGTGCTGGGAGTAAGAAAACTTGATAGATGGTTGAAATTTGTTCCACCATTTGGTTTTATCCTATCCACCAAGCATACTCTCCAGTCTGGTGATGGTAGGTTACTACATAATCAAACAAGTAATTGACAATTTGATCACGAATGAGGGAGCCATCCTTTTTATTTATTACTGAGGCTGGGTGGGATTGATTTGATATAGTTCAGATACTTAGTGCAGCAGCAACAGATACTGAACAGTCAGGAAGTTCATCTTCCTCTATAGGGATTCTATCTCCCTCTCGAGAAGACACATCCATTCTGCTGTGAGTTTTAATAGGGTGCACCTGGTGTTGGGCTACAGAGAACAGAAAAGGGTTGCTGCTAGTGTATCATCCACCTAGTGCCCATTGTTGGCCCTGCCTGAGCTGACAGGCATCTCTTTGGAGCTGGAGAACCCCCAAACTGTGGTTCTGGCGGATTTCAACATTTACACTAGGGGGGGGGCACCTCAGATGGCCTACTAAGACTTCATGGCTGCTGGGACAACCTTGGGGTTCTCATTCCATCACTAGCCTGACACATGTTGCAAGTCATACCCTGGACTTTTTTTGTGATGTGTACAACAATGTATATACGAGTGTAAAGTGTGATAGTAACATACAAAAATGCATTCTGTTGGGGAACACTGCTTGCAAAAATGTGCATATTAGTCAAAAATGTGTTTATCAGACTAAATTTACACTGAAATGCTGGTGGATTTCCTTGAGGACTTTTGTGAGTGCAAAATGAATTTAAGATTGGAAAAGTGAGAAATGCAGAGAACTGAAACTGGCAGATTCATCTCTCACTAGCCATGACTCTTGTCTGCATTTCTGTTGTCATTGGATCCCACTTCTGCAAGGTCTGGAAGAAGTCTTCCCTGCTAGAATGTAGTCATGAATGTTCTCTGTGGGTCCCTGCATCTTGCGGGGGTTGGGGACCTTCCTTCTATAAGCTTGTCAATAATGTGGAAGTGATTAAAATAGTTTACCTAGAGTTTGGGTTGCTGCTGTTTCTTCTTCCCTTTTCATGTTCTCACTTCCTTATGGGCAGTTTATCCCAATTCAATTGCAACAATGTCTGTCTTCTGATTTTCTGGCAGTTTCTGCTAGCAGAACAAAAGCTGACAACTACTCCTCAAAGGAGTACGTGCTGACTTCTGATGGAAGTCCCTTGGCAGTAATAAAGCATAGAGGGGACAGTAATTAGCTCCTGCATATCACAATAAAGCACAGTTTATCATGACGTATGAATGTGGCCATAGATAGAACCCAAGTTGGCCAAGTCAGGAAGATTCAAAGCATATTTTTGGCTCAAATAGCCAGAAGTCATTTGTTTTCTCTGTTACGTATCATCATATGCTTTGCACAATAGTGCCTGTTCTTTCTCAAATCCTCAGAAACAGGATGCTGCCTGTTTATTTACTTTCCCATTTTATTTTATTTTATTTTTCTAGTCAGCCTTCCCTATTGTTGCTCCATCTTTGAAACAACATTGCTGGAGACCCCTGCCTGCCTGACTCTCTCACATTTTTCAGAAAGTCTGTCAAGATTTCCAAGTTGCTTCCAAGTTATGAAGCCAAATTAGAGTATAATTTAGTATATCAGTATATAATTTAGTATTATATAGAGTATAAATAAAATATCAGTAGGACTTGAAAAGGGTTTCATTAGGTTGTTGTTGTTGTTGTTGTTGTTGTTACTGTTACTGTTACTGTTACTATTGCTATTATTGTATTTTGAGAACCTGGCTGGGCAACTTGGGATATAAATATTTGACTGAGAAAATACAATCGCACATTGTCCCAGGCTGTAATAGAAAGATTTTTACATCCGAATAACAAATAAAGAAGCAACATTTAAAGGCATTACCCAAATCAGGGACAGAATTTAAGTAGGAGGAAACAGATTGCATTACAGGTGTTGAGTGAAGTCTTAGCTTACTGTTTGATTTTAACCTTTAAGATCTTATTGTACTGATTCTTTTTAGATCTTTGAATTTACAAATTGTAATGCTATTCTCTTTCTTCTTCCTCCTCCTCTTCCTTGTTTTCTTCTTCCTCTTGGAGTCTTGTTGTGGACATTGGCAAAACAATTAAAAAACACACAACTGAACTGAACTGAAAAAGAAAGAATAAAATAGCAAAATCATACAACCAGTGTTACAACCCTGTTCTGAGTGTCCTGTTCTCTCCCCCAAAGCCAGACAATCTTTGGGTATTTTCTAGCTTCTTCACAACCTGCTAATTCAGAGTAGAAAAGTAACTCCTTAGATTTACACCTAGATGTTGAGGTTGTTTCTACAAGTATATGAACCTACTTAATGGTTCCTGTATTGCACACCAATGACTGCTAAGCTGTTTGCTTTAAAGTGATTTAGCTAACATTCTGGTTGCAGGGGGAAAAAACAGAAGGATATAATTTTGCAATAAATATTCAAACGGTTCCTGTCAAACGAATTCTTCTTCAGCTAACAAGGCAAAACCACACTGCCACAATTTTTTGCCACTTCAGCAGCTTATATTCATGACAAACAACTCCGCTTCTTGAAAGCAAATACTTCCTTTTCTGGGAGAGTGTGTTGTATATTCTTGTAAGAAGAATTGCTGTCGTCCTTCAACACTGGACTAAGGATGGCATTATGCATCCTACATCAAAAGGCTGAACTGAACCGCGGGGTCTTGCAATCCCCTTGCCACACCAGTTTCTTTGGTACTTTGAGCTGATGGGCAGCCAAGTGCATCTACCCAACTAGGGATTTACACAAGCTGGTGGAATTTCTCAGAATGTAATGACTCAACAAGTGGAAACAAATAAAAAACCACAGTGATATTTGCGCCTTAAATGTGCTTTAAGTAACTGAGTTATGACCACAGCTTCTCCTTAGCTTCCCGTTATTGTGATTGCACATTGTCATCACTTCCCAAATAGATATTTTTATTTAATTTGCTGGTTGAACAGGTTTTATTAAAAGCTTTCAGGATTCTGTGAGTGGCCCAGTAGGAGTGTGGGGATAGAGATACCTGTTCTTCTGTAAGAAATTAGGTCAGGATCTTCAAAAAGTGTTTGTTTATTTTCTTTCTATATGAAATTATTGGTCTCTTTTCAAAAACATGGTCCAGAGAAATTTACAGAAAACACACACAAACAAATATGCAGAGCATCTTACAATGAAAACAATATACATAACAGTATAGCACTCAGTGTAAAAGCACAAGAATTGCCTTGATGGATGGGACAAACTAATCACTCATTTGATCTCCTATGATGGCCCAGCAGATGCCCTTGGAAATCTCACAAACATCGGATGATGGCAATGCAGATCCTGGACTTTCTCCCCAGCAATTTGTGCCTTGTTCCCTTCCTCAGAATGAGACAGAGGGGAAGTAGGGGTGCATTGTTAACTCATAAGCAGTGGCAAAACATTAAAATAGAGGAGGGCAAGAGGAGTGATGGTGGACAAGGCAAGCAAGCATGGTCCCAGGGGTGCTAATTCAGCACCACTGTTGCCTGAAGCAATTGCCTCAGGTTGCCTAATAGGTGGGCCAGTCCTGGGGGAGCTAGAGGACCCAAAATAGCTGAGTGAGGACTTAGCATACTCTAAGGGTGGATGGTTAACAAGAATCCACTTTGGAATCTGCAACAGGTCCCACTTGTCTTCAGGATTTGGACGTTAGTCCTAGTTTACCATGGACTCTGTAACTCTGTTCCTAAGTTCCACCTCTTTGTTTTGTTTTGCTTTTAAAAAAAATAAAACTGTGTTTCCATCCAGCACTAGTGAAATATCCTATCACCAACTCATTACAGCAGTTTCAGGCGATTTGGGAAGAAAAGTAGTGAACATCCTCTTCTTTAACCTGCTATTTCCTGCAATTTATCAAACCTATATTTTTCAAAAGCTCTGGCTGTTGTTGCTTTTTCCTGGAGTGCCATATATCATGATCTTACTGCTTTTGACCTTTTTTCATATTTATGCTGTACTCATTTTTAGAAAAAAATGGCAAAACATCTCCAAAGTGACTTCATGTGTGAGGTATGAATGACAGATAAGCATGAGATCTGCTCAGTGCGGTCCTTACCACTGGGCAATTGTAGGAAATTTACGAGGGCTGCAGTTTGAAGTGAACTAATCTATTCACTGTAATAAGTGGTGGATAGGACTTTTCCTTCCCAATGCCTTCATTGCACAGAAAATATCCAGGTGAAGAGGTGATACAGTTAAGTAGTCAGGCCGTGCAGCCGTAGCAGTGACCAGAGGAGGAATGACTGCTGGGAGGAGCACAGAGAAAAGAGACTCTGGTCCCATTAGATGGTAATGTGTATTTTTGCACTTAACATCATAATGTGGCAAGCCAGCCCAGCTGTATTTGATCCTCTTCCTCCTCTTGCTGAGTGGAGTCCTGGAGTTCTGTACTGCACTAAAATATTAACCTGATGGTACCACTGTTGGAATGGGGTGGGGAAAATTAGAGCAATGAGCAAAGGACTCTGTAGGTGTAGGGTCAAAGGCAAGATAATGCATAGGAAGATGTATTTTACTGAGTCAAATCATTGGTCCAGCTAGTCTTGTTGTACCTATCCTGACTGGCAACAACCTACCAAAGTTTCTCCCAGCCATTAAATGAAACACGTTGTTGTTGTTGTTGTTGTTGTTTTCATTTCTATACCATGCTATATTTTTAAGACAAAAATCTCAAAGTGATTTATAACCTACATTAAAGCATCAAACAATCCAGAATAAAACAGTACTAAAGAAAGTCAAATATAAAGTATACAATCAAAGCAACATAATTAGCAGGAAACTAAAATATTATTGTGAAATTTCAAAATAAAACATTACAAAAGAGATCAACTGTGGAATGTGCATTTAACGCAGCAAAGTTGACAAAATAATGTCTTAAACAATTCAAAGGAAAACATTACTTAAGGAAGTCAAATATAAAATGCACATTTAGACTAGCAGTGTCTAGCAGAGAGCCAGTGTGGTGTAGTGGTTAAGAGCGGTAGTCTCGTAATCTGGGGAACCGGGTTCGATTCCCCGCTCCTCCACATGCAGCTGATGGGTGACCTTGGGCCAGTCACACTTCTTTGAAGTCTCTCAGCCCCACTCACCTCACAGAGTGTTTGGTGTGGGGGAGGAAGGGAAAGGAGAATGTTAGCCGCTTTGAGACTCCTTAAAAGGGAGTGAAAGGCGGGATATCAAATCCAAACTCTTCTTCTTCTTCTTCTAGCATAATTAGCAAGGGGTGGGGGGGACTATTCTCTTAAGCAGGGGTCAGCAAACTAAGGCCCTTGGGCCACAAGCAGCCCATGGGGGTTGTTTCACTGGCCCATGAGCTGCCCCTGAACTGAGCCGCCCACTCAACGAGTTTCCCCGCGCTGCGCTAAACCGGGGATTCGCTTTTATGGCACCAGAAATCGCATCTGCGCTTGCGCAGATATCGGACGCAGACGCCGGAAATCATGGGCGCACACTCATGCATGCCCGTGATCTGACCCATGGGCTCCGCGGCAGCAAACCAGCCCAGGCAAGGTAAGCCTTGCTGACACCTGATCTTAAGCATAGAACGTATCTGCTGCAGTTGCGGCCAATTCTGCCAACGGTGGTTCATGGCAGATGGCAGCTGTGGAAGCTCAGGCTCAGTGATCTGGGTCTGCACTAGGAGACAGCCAAGATGGTTCCATTCATTGATCAGAGAAACTAAATGAAATGGAAAAAATATAGGAAGCTGCCATATACCAAGTAAAAACCCTTGGTCCACCTAGCTCAGTATTGTTCACACTGACTGGCATAATATATTCAGGGTTTCAGATAGGGAATCTTTTCCAGCCCCACCTGGAAACGCCAGGGATTGAACTCGAGACCTTCTCCATGGAAAATAGTTGTTCTACCACTGAGCTATGGCCCTTCCCCATCCCTTCAAATTAAGAAAAGTCAGAGCAATCACATGACTCAGCCCTCTGGGAACACACCTTTTTAGAAGGCAGTTGGTTAGCAATCATATGTTTGAAACTTGTTGGTACTGGAAGCAAAACAAAAGAATTATAAACGCTATAGAGAAGGCTAGCCTAGAACTAGGGCTTGGTGGAAACTTATCACATGTTTTCATAGAAGTACAAAAGAAACCTTTTTTTTTTCAACTGTTGAAAATATTTTTTGGCACTTTTTGTAGTCCGAAAAGTGGACTAATTGGTTTCCAAAATCCCTTAGTCTCAAAGTAATTCACAACAAAGCATAAAAACACATCAGATCAACACATCACTAAAACAATGCATCGGTTGTACCTGTTGGTTTGCATTGCCCATTCAGGCAATAACTTTGAATTAGCTTCACTTGCCCCCAAGGACATCCAAGCTTATCTAAACCTGGTTATGTAGGTCCATCACATTAGCCCGATAGGCTGGGATCTCCCCATGAGTAATCCAGGAAGGAGACAGGCACATCAGCCAGGGGGAAATGACACTGAATTAGCAGTAGCCAGGAGAAACAATGACGTTATTCAGCACAGTCATTGTCATCACACATTTATATGGGGTTTTTGAGAGGGGGTCATTCTACCACACTAGAAGACCTATTTTCAACAATGAGAATAAATCAGATCTGGAGGATAATTATTCTACCCTTTCTCCTGTGCTGCCTCATATGCTTGGAATAACGGTGTAATGTCACCTCTCTTAGTTTTTTTTAATACCTCCTCACATTCCCCACAAAGTTTCCAGCCCCCTCATACCCTTGCAACCAAGCTTCTAACAAAGCCTAAACATTTGTCATTGAAACAACTGCTTGTTGTTTCCCTATTTACTCCTACCTCCACTTTCTACCCTTTCCTTTGATGTTTCCCCTATATTAAATTTTACACAGTAAGCTTCTGGAGGCAGGGAGCTGCACTCTATAAAGCACCATCGCATTGAAGGCAATAATAATAATAATAATAATAATAATAATAATAATAATAATATGCAGCAAAAATAGCAGGGGCAGAGCTGCAAATGGAAGGCACTCCAAACTATGAAATGGAAAGAAAAGATAAGGCTAGATGTCATCCACATATCAACGACAATGGACATCATACCCTTAGATGACTACTGTCAGGAGTTTCCAATAACATGAGGAAAAAGGAACTAGGAATTTGTAGGATATATCCAGCCTCATATAACCAACATGCTTAACTCTAATTAATTCATGAAGGGGTTAAGACCATAGAGTAAGCAGTCCTGCCAGGCTTAGCTAGGTCACACCCCATCACCTTGGGAGGAAGAGCCACCAAACTCTTTGTTCTCCCACTTTCCACCATTCTTTTTTCTACCATGTGAACCGACCAGTAAGAATGTCTAATCTGAGTGATCCAAGCTTAGCCCACATGGATTTAGCAAGGCATATTTGTGTTTCAATACAAATAATTTAGTAACATTTACCCATTTTGAAGCTAAGTTAAATGTCTGTCTTTTCTTTGCTGGTGTATGGGAAAGCACATGAATCTGACCTTTGAACAGTTTGTAAGTAAACCATTTTTAACTTCCAAATGGTATTAAAATAACCAATGACCTACATATATTGTGATTACTTTAATAGTTTCACATCTGTCAATGAACTCAACCAAAAACTGTACAAAAGAACTCAATAACCAACAGTCAGAAATCAAAACAGAAATATTGGTGTCAAAGATTATGATGATGATGATTTATTGATTCTGATGAAATGTAATGCTACAATAGGTTTCAGGGAAGTAAAATGTCCTAATACCAATCCATGACTTGGAGCCTTTTCATGTTCTACAAATCCATTTGTGGTTTGTTGCAACTGCTTTATACTAAATGGCAATGAAGTAACTTCACATAATCCTCACGTGTTAACAGTTACTTGCCTCCATAGGAAAAGGACAAAAGAACCATGATATCCTGCTATATTAACCTAGCTAAAAGTACCCAACAATCATACAAACACAACGGAACTCAAGGGAACAAAATGTATACATTTTGTTATACATATTATACATTTCCAAAATATAAGTTCAACAATTACTTTGATAAAATACATATTTTGTTATGTGCAAATGGCTTTGGATTAGGTCCATAAATTACCATATATAATATATTCAACACAAAAAACAGTGACAATTTGTTGTTGACAAAGGACAGCTGGACATATAAAGGGCCCCATTACCTTCAGTAGCTTAGGGCCTCATCAAACCTAAATCTGGCCCTGAACATACTACAGATTCAATTGCAAAACAACTGCTGACGCAACATCTCTGGGAAATTCTCAAAAAACAGTATCACAGCATTATAAAAAGATCTTACTGATAAGCTGCGATTCGTGGATGTATTCCAAAAGAGATACTTTATTTATTTTATTTTTCATTGCTCATAAAACTCTGACCCTAAATGGACTTGCTTGCTGTCATTTTGTATCTATCTGATTGCTTTTAAACATATCCAGGACCAAATCGCTGCACTGTTAGAGTCAATGGAAAAGCTTCCTAATAAATTCCACAGAGCAGCAATTTGGCCTGTAAGAGCTTCATCTAGGGAGCATAGACTGAAATGTATGCTGATGGTTGCAGCAGAATGGAATGTAGGACAGGGAGATGCATTGCACAGATAGAGGCTTGAGGGGGGGGAGGTGTCCAAGTTGTCAAAACCAATCTTCTTTTATTCACTCACTGTATAAAAAATCTTGAGGTTGCAATCTTATTGCACACTTACCTGGGAGTAAATCTTATTGTACTCAGTGAAGCTTACCTCTGAGTTGATATCTATAGCTGGGGGAAAAATAGATTATCAGCTCTCCAAAGTTCTCTGTAGTTTGCTGTGGGAGTCCAAAAAGAGAGGGTTCCCTTAGTCTTTAGTAAGTGATCATATGATAGTTGAAAAATACATCATTGCAGCCTAATCGGTTATAGTTTATCATTATTTTCACCCAGCAAAAGATGGAATGCTGGGAACGAAAAGACTTCAGTATATATCATTTGCCAAAGGAGAAGGATTTATAACAGCAACTCGACCTTTTTTTAAAAAGAGAGAGCGAGAACCTTGATAGGTTTGTCTTTAAAAAGCAGATATTACAAATAGAAATCTAACAGTCAGGAATCATTTCTTCCTCCCTGTATTTTCAATTATCATTTGAACTGAAATGAATCACTGGCTATATTTTTTTTTTCAGTTGGAAACTGTTTTACTTCCCGTTTCCCCTCTGGACACATAATTTTGATTTATAAACATGGCAACCCAGAGCAAGAGGAAGTTTTAAGCACAGTATATTCTTCTACTGGGGCTCTTTCCCCCTAAACACTTTGCAGGTGAAAAAAAAAATATGGTCCCTATCTGCCAGATGCTACTGCTGCTGACCAACCCCCATTCATTTCAATGGAGGTGAGGGTGGGGATGGTAACGTAAACCCCCTTTACAATCAATACAAATTGTCCAACAGCATCCATGCCAGGTGGATTGTCTCATTTCTTTCTTTCTTGGAATAATGGATTGTCTTGCAATTTAATTCGCTAAAGCTTTAAGGTTCATCTTTCACCAAAGGTCTCACATGCTGCATTTAGTTATGGTTTCCTCCGTTTGAAATGTACTTTTTATCCGGGATCAAACTGTCTTTCTGTTATAATGTCTTATAAATCTCCAAACTCAGTATTATTTATTGTTTAGCTACTGCATGGTTACTTTATTGAGTCTGAATGAATAAATCAGTTTTCCACATCTCTCTCTTCTGTCTGCTGATGTTTTGATTTGGTTTCTCTCCAAAAAGTCAGCACTTGATTGGAAAACCATCTCATGATGACCAGATCCCCACTTACAAATAAGTAATGGGGTTAGGGTCTTTTAGATATTGATTTCACACTGCTTATTTTAAGACAGGGCTATGCATTTTGTAAGGAACGTCTTTTTTAACAGAAAGAAGATAAATTAAGTGAGTAATATGAGGCAAGAATGCTGAATTATGGGTTTTGCACCCTTACTGCATCTTTTTCAAAATGATTTAGGGTTTTAAATTAGGAAGAGCACAATTTAAAAATCAGGTTTCATAAAATCACCTACAATTAACAACATTTAATTAAAAAAATAAATACTAGAAGTCTAGTTAGGTGTATGCTTTGCATATATTAGGTGTGAGGAACCTTTGGCACTCCAGATTTTGTTGAACTACAACTCCTATCCTCCATGGCAATTGGCATGATGGGAGTTGTAGTTTGGCAACATCTGCAGGGCCAAAGGTTCCCCTGCACCTGCCCTATACAAACCAGCATACTCAATCCTTACCAGCAGGGCTGGTTGTTGGGCAGAGTGAAGAACCTGCCCCAGGTGGCAGGAATAAATTGTGAGATGTTGGAGAACAGAGCTGTGTGCATCACACAACCTGCCCTAAGCTTACTAAACTAGCTTGTTGTCTTCAGGTGTAGTAGAAGATTCTCTCAACAGCAAGACTGGTCAGCTTTATACATGGAATGGAAGGGAGTTACCATCTTGTCCTTTGACTCAGAGATCAAAAGCAGACCCTCCAAGTGTCCAAGTCCTGGATTTTCAGAAGCCATCCCGGTTTCTGATTTGTCCTGGAATGCCCCACTTTTCCTTAGGATGTCCCTATTTTCTTTGGAGAAATGTTGGAGGGTGTGGAATAGGATGTCCCTATTTTATTCAGAGGAAGGTTGGAAGGGACATCTCTATTTTCATCTGAGAAATGTTGGAGGGTATGCAAGGCCTTTGGCCCACCCTGCCTGCCATATCCAGTTGTCACTGAAGCATAGAATCGTAGAATTGTAGAGTTCGAAGGGACCCCAAGGGTCATCTAGTCCAACCCCATGCAATGCAGAAATCTCAGCTACAACATCCATGACAGATGACCAGCCAACCGCTGCTTTAAAACCTCCAAGGAAAGAGAGTCCACAACCTCCCGAGGGAGACAGTTAAAGCAAGCCCAGGTAGAAGAGCCTGGAAAGATATCTCTGCCAGTCCTTGGAGATGTGTTGCAAGTCAGAGTAGACAACACTACAATAGATGGATCCATGGTCTGGTCTGAGTCCGTTTGAGGCAGCTTCATATCTTTCATTTCATTTTGAAAACTCCTAATGGCATGCAACAGTCCCAATCCTGGTCTTTGTTAGGCACACTTCAAACTCACCCACATCATGTGCCATCACACCCCATCTTTTCCACTGAAATCAATGGGACTTAAAATTGGTTTGACTTAGATGGGATTCTGCCTTATGTGAACTTCTTGATTAAGGCAATGAATAGATTGATTATTTTACTGTATAGTCCTCCAACACAGAAGTTTTGTTCAATAGGGCTTACCTCAGAGTCAACGTGCCTAGGATTGTGCTCTAGTTTGTTTGTTTTAGTCAAAATAAACAGGGTCATTCCACACACAATTAAAAATAATGGAGGTAGGCAGAATGGTCCAAAAATATTCTCTGTCTGCAACATCAATTAATATTACAAGTAGTGGCACACCAAAAAAAAGGAAGTGTGGAGAGAAACAGTATAGAATCAAAAGTGGCAGATGTTCTCTCTGAGGAACATAAATTAAAACGGGAACCACTAATAGAGAGGGCTTCCTGGATCGTTGCAGGGGAAAATACATATTTATTAGTCCCAATAATGCTACCCACATAACACTGAGAGAATAAGAAGAGGCCACAAATCCACCCTGTACATATTGAGAAAAGAGCAGTTGTAAACACTAGAAAGATCAACCGTTTTAAAACACACACACACACACACACACACACACACTTGCACACAAAATATGAAAACTTTTTGGAACTTCTGGAGGTGGCTTGCAAGAAGCATGGGGATCTTTGAAGAGCTAGTGCTCTTTCAGGACCATTGTGCCTACTTGATCCCCACCTGCTCAACTTTTATCGATGCCTCAAAAAGAACACAATTTTCCAGTACCCTGACCACACAAGGAAAGCAACTCTCCTTCCTTCTGCATGGAGAGATGGGATGCATGAAACAATATACATCCATTCTAAAGGACATTGTGGGATGTGCATGGTTAAATTTAGGTTTCTTTGCAATCTATATGCACTTCTAGCTGAAGGTGAACAATATTAAAAGATAGGCTGTTGTTTTTATGCAAAGAATGCTGCTATTTTCATTGTTAGCATTATTTTATTGGACCTTTTAAAAATTGTTATTTTTTCAGATGTTTCTATGTGCTGCTTGTATTTACTGGCAGTGCTAGATATTAATTATAGATAGGCTTGTTTTCCTAACTTTCTTGTAGAGTCCACAGACTTTTGAAAAGTTCCAGGAGAAACCTATTGAAAAAGATACCGTAATTGTTGGGATACTAAGACACCTTGGCTGGAATTTAAACAGATCCAGAACTAAGGTACTGTATTTGATTTTGGCTTCATTTTAAACTTTGATTCCCAATAGCTGTTTCTCATGACATCTGAATTTCCTTGATTCAAATTTCAGTGTAACTTTTAAAACCTTTTCTCCACAATTACACCTTCCCAGCCACTTTCCCACAATATATTTACATTCCTTGTTTAAAACTGTACCAAACAAAACAGAGCGAAGATGATTTCCAGGTTCCTTTATTAGATAAAATACACTACCAGTACCTCAACAATCTCTGACATCTTCTGCATAATTCCATAGTTTATGTGATAATGCTCTTCTGTTTTTTCTTCAGTGGGATGCATGCTTCCAAATTCATTTCCTGTTAGAGAATATGCTGAGCTTTCCATAAAAGTAAGTGCAGCATTAACAATAAAATAAATATTCTCTTTAAAGGGTGCATTGTAGCATTGCCAGCTGCTAGCTGTTCGTTTCTTGGTTAGGCAGATGGTCATTAATTGTTCAGAGTAATTGATAGAGATCTTATGCATTGGAGCTAATTGTTTAAAAAAAGCTTTTCCTGCTAGGTGAGGAATCTTGTCTGTTTGAATGTTACACAAAGCAGAAACTGGGGAAGTCTTCAAACAATATGTAATTATTGACTTTTCCCCATTGTTTTGATGCTACTGTTACTTTTGAACTAAGTGGCGGGAAGGCAATCAGTGTTTCTGTGCGCATTGGCACTCGTCATGGTGTCCCATTGTGCCAGAAGTGGTTTAGTCATGCTGGCCACATGACCCAGAAAAGCTGTCTGCGGACTAACACTGGTTCCCTAGGCCTAAAGCGAGATGAGCGCTGCACCCCATAGTTGCCTTTGACTGGACTTAACCATCCAGGGCTCCTTTACCTTCACCTTTACATAAATTTGTTTCAAAGTTATATAAATAGTTACATCACTTACAATAAATAGCAGGCAGCAAGAAGATGAATGCAGTATTTGGCAGGAACCGAACTGCAGTGGAATGGGAACAGCACTGATTGTGACGAATACAGCTCGGAATGAAAATTGCTGTCTTCTTACATGCCCCCCTAAACCTTCAGTGTGAGGTGGGCCATCTAAAAGACTATATGAATAAATATCAATTCATCAATGTCTTCTGTTTTGTTGGACTCTTTGGCTTATGTTTCTATTTCTTGCTGCTTAGCAATCTTTTCATGCTGATTTTATGCAGTCATCCATTAAATGAAAAATGTGCTGTGCTTTTCCAGTCTGTCATAATAGTTCTCAGCTGCTATAAAGATATCCACTATGACTGGCCATATCTTACGCACAAAGTTTAGTTTCCTGAGTTGGTTATCCATAAATATAATTGAGTTTGTATGTGGTTGGCAGTTAACAATGCATCCTGTGACCTGGATCTAAAATTTTTCGGTTACATTGAATGTTCAGAATGCTTTTTTAAAAATTCAGTGCAGAATGTTGTGTGTGCCTTTAACATCTGTTTACAGCAAGGGTGGGGTACTGGATCCAGTTCATGGCCCCCTTTTTTTATAGGTGGGCAGGTCCTGTCAGTCATCCGACCTCATCTAACATCAAATGTCAAACTTCAAAGGAAGAATTGAGAGCATGCTGTAAGTGCATTCCTGGTACCTCCTTTCTTCATTTGCAGTTGGGGCTGGCTTGAATCCAAGTAGAAACTGCAAAGATTCCTGCTGAAAGTGTGGCCCCTTTTTCTGCAGGGATCAGGAGCATATTGAGTAGAATATCTAGCCACTGTGGTAAAGCAATGGAAGTGTAGGTGCTTTCCCAGCTACCTCATCCAGAATGCCTTGCTCTGAGGAAGGATGCCCCATGGCCCCATGGCCCTTCCTTGAAGTGAGTCTTAGAGGAGGGAAAGGTGGAAAGACCCATCATGCTAAGGAGAGCATCGGGAGAGGGGAGAGGAGAAAATGGGGTTGGTAGCTGCAGCAAAGTTAAGTGCAGATGAGAAGATGAAAGAGAACAACAGAGCCACCACCCACCTCAGAAAAGGCAACCTCTTGCCCTGGACAAGACAAGATCCACAGCACTTTGAATACTATTTTGCAGTGGGTCTACAGGCATCCAGGAGGGATTTAAATTTAAATTTGTGGAGTAGAATCAGTCTAGACAAGGGGCATAAACCTCTGGCGCGGGGCCTGATTGAGGCCCTCCAGCCCTGTCTTTTCTACCCGGGCCATACCTGGCTAGAAAGTCTTCTTGAATTCTGGCAATACCTTTCACTTGTCCAGACGGAAGATAAACAGGAGTGAGTGTGTGTAGACATTGTTAGCCTACTGTACAAAGCTAAAATTTACATTCTTTGCTCTGCTTGCTTTTGCCTCTTGCCCCCCTGTCCCAGTATGTGGCCTGCACAAAGATTCCCAGAAGATAATGTGGCCCCACCCATGGCCTAGTCACTGTTCTCACAAATGGAAACACAGTGTGTTTCGGTACAAAGTTGGTAGCTGTACTCTCCACTTCTGCAAGCTCCAATGTTATAGTTTTAACTCATATTTATTTTCTTTCTGTTTAGTTTCTGTACACTGCTTAAAGAAGATTATAGTTGAGTGCTATATTAATTGTTAAAATAAATAAATTAACTTAACTTTTCCTTCGGCACACTGGGTTTTTTCTCTTGGTGGAGCATGTTTGGTTGTTTCATTGGCCAAACAGAGTATAAAGCTGTTTCTGCTTTCCCTCTCACATCCCTCTCAGCTAACCGCACACACTCGCTGTAGCTGCCATTAATTACCCTTCAGAAAGAAATCCCCAAACTAATTTTATCACATAGAAAACTGGCAAGCAGAAGTGTCTGTGTTATGGAACTGAAACAAGTGTGGCTTATGCAATCTCCATATGTGGTCTAGGCCAAAGCCAAAAACAAATGAACAGAAGGCAATTCAATAATCAACATGGATAACATGCTTTTTGGACTCTATTGTCTAAAATAAACATTCTAGGGCTGCACTGCTGGACATAGTTTAACATTGTGGGCTTTCCAAACTAATATAGTCCCTGGTTTGTAATATGCTGTAGCAGTTAGTGTACATAAATAAATGTCAGTGTCCAAAATTACTAATATTTTTAGCCAAAATCAGGTACATGCCAAATTTTCCTTTGAAAAACATTGTTCCATTTTTTAAAAATGAGGAATAAAGCTATAGAAGTGGGACGTTTGTGGCCAGTTTGCCCCCGCCCCCAATCTGGCAATTTAGGGTTGCCAAATGTCTGGGAAAATCCAGACGTATGGCTACCCCTGTCAGCAGTGTCGTTTTTGCCGATTTCCCTGAAAAATATGGCAACCCTAATGCTTGCTACATTCAGGTAAAGTGGAAGGTGGTGTGCTGTTCAATATATTTTGCTGCCTGAAGCAAAGGACAAAATTGTGCATATCCAAATTCCATGTACAGAAGTCAGCAAGACTGGTACTTGAATCTTACTTCAACACTGGCCATGTTCTTGACATCACCTGAGGAGACTGTGCCATCTTGCCCTTCACCGCAGGCAGTAAACTGCCTTAGGTCGACCCTGAGTAGGTTGAAGGCCTAGCCCAATTTCTTATGGCTACAGAACCCACCATTGTTTGCAAGACTCATTCGCACTCACGCCAAGCCATGGGCCACACACAGGCTCCGTGGCTCTGTACCCACGCAGACACTTAAATGGTGTTTCCTTTAAAAATTATAATGCTGAATCAGATTCTCAGAGACTAACCAAAAAATATGCACAAACGCTACATTTTATACTCTCAAGGCTCCATTTGGAACAGAGCTGTTGCATAGGCAGTGGCTGGTTGGAGGGGAAAGCGTACAACACTAAACAGCAATCATCCTATTTGACCACAAAAGTATTCTTGGCTTCGTTCAATTGCTGATTGATTTAAGGGGTTTTTAAGGTTAATAAACCATGGTTGCATGTTATTATCTCTATAGTTCTTGCATTCAAACAAGGAGCAGCATTTAGCCATAGATTTATGATGATCATTCTAGTAATATAAAGGCTTCTTGTTTCTAGGGAACATTTGCTGCTGTAGAAAGGGAGAGCTCATTGCTAGTGCCTCAGCACTGCCACACTCAGACAGGAAATGGCTTCAGTCTATAATATGGAACAGCAGAAGATGTACAGTGAGGTGGAGGAGGAGAGGGAGAATTTCTTCATCTCAAGGACTGTTGATCTCATCAGCTACACAAGATGATTCACATGTATGCATAGTAAAAGGATCAGAGCATCCTTAAATTCTTTTTCAATTAAATTTGCTCACCTTTCCTGAGCTATTGTTTTTAGATTAGACAGGAGCCATAAAAGATTCTGATAGCTCAGAAGGAGGGAGGGACATGCATACATCTGAATTAATAGAGCCTAAGAACAGTCCTGTTGGATCAGACCTGTTGGCTCATCTGCTCCAGCATCCTCTTCTCACAATGGCCAACCAGATGCATATGGAAAGACCACAAACAGGATCTGTGCACAACATAGAAGGACATGACACCCACACAGCTGCCTGAGGACGATGGATAAACATCATAAAAACAGGGGGTTGGAAGGAGTTCATATCTCACATCAACTTACTGCACATATCCATAATTCATGCTATAAACATTTATTTATTTGTTTATTGTCATACTACACTCAGAAGAAGGCAATTGTGTGTAGGTATTTGGCCTTCCTCCATTTTCCCCATAAACACCCCTGTGAAGTGTGACCTAATGAGAATAATCCACCTATCATGTTATTATAGAATACTAAAACCACAGTAATAGGAATTTAGGAACATGGCTTACAGTCAAATTATACTGAACCTTACACATGGAAATATGGGCACTGCACTGAATATTTATTTTTCTTACCCAATTCCACTATCAACGATCAGAAATGCCATTGCACCTCAAGATACCAGCTACAAAGTAATTGATATTCCTGTTCCCCAGTTTTCTATTATTCTGGGAATAGTGAAGAGAAAGAAAAGTCTTTGATTCGTTTCTAGCCCCACATTCCTCCAAAAAAAGGGGGGGTCTTGTGCACAAATCTGTATTTGCAAGATACTCTCATCCATCTGTTAACCAAAGTCCTGGAAATTCAAGGAAACTCGTGTTTATGGAAATCTGGCATTTCTCTCTAGTTTTGAATGAGAGCTAAATAGAGCAGTTCATCTCACTGAAATGAAGGGCTTCTGCCAAGCGGTCTCTGCAATGTTGAGTTTTCTGGCACAAGTCAGCTTTGAGGAATTCATTTATGAGCTTGGTTAGCTAGAGATTCTGGAATTCAAATTTATGTCAAAGACTTAGTGGTTTATCCTGATAGACCTGATAGAAGAAATTGTAATCAATTTCCCAAAGTCGTAATATGCAGAAGAGACAGCTAGACTGTTTCATGATTAGGTGGTTATTTTTGTTTTCCATTGGATGGGTTTTTTATTTAAAAAAAATGTTTTATGTGTAAATGCTATGTAAGGAATCACCTTTTCATATTTATGAGTGGGGAAAATATTTGCATTTGTGCTTCCAGAAGCATATTCCATAGGATGTAATTTATGCTGGATTGAAGAAAATAAATTTATTCATAGCCATAAAGTATGAAGATTGACATTTTAATTTTAATTTTTGCATTTATATCCCACCTTTCTTCCAAGAAGCTCAAGGAGCTGCACACACACTATTTTGATCCTCACAACAACCCTGTGAAATATTATCATTACTATTATTAGTATTACTAGATTTGTTACCTGCCCTTCACCAGAAGAAGAAGAAGAAGAAGAAGAAGAAGAAGAAGAGGAGGAGGAGTTTGGATTTGATATCCCGCCTTTCACTCCCTTTAAGGAGTCTCAAAGCGGCTAACATTCTCCTTTCCCTTCCTCCCCCACAACAAACACTCTGTGAGGTGAGTGGGGCTGAGAGACTTCAAAGAAGTGTGACTGGCCCAAGGTCACCCAGCAGCTGCATGTGGAGGAGCGGAGACTCGAACCCGGTTCTCCAGATTACGAGACTACAGCTCTTAACCACTACACCACACTGGCTCTCAGATGGGCTACAGCTATATAAAATATGGCATTAAAAACTGTTTCAGACATATTACAATCACAGCTAAGGTGGGTCCTAAATATATTTCAGGTGTCAAAGGCCAGGATAAAGATGTACCTCTTCAGCATACTGTATTATGAAAACTGTACAATGAAGGTACTAGAGGAGGGAATTTCCCAATTTAGGGGCTGCCACAGAGGACACCCTCTCCCAGGCCGATACCCCACAAACCTCTGAGGATGGTGGAACTACCAAGAGGACCCTACTGCTGATCTTAACATTCAATAGGGGCTGCAGGGAAAGAGGCAGTCTTTTGGATTTGTGGTGTGGACGTCACTCAGGGCTCCTAGCGCTAGTGTGAACACCTTGAATTGGGCTCGGAAGTGAACTGACAAGCAGTGCAGCTGGTTTAAAACAAGAGTTATACAAAGGGAATCTGAGCCAGTAATCTAGCAGGTGCGTTTCAGACCGGTTGAATTTTCCAGATCAACTTCCCAGCAGCCCCCACCAATTGAACTGGCATTTTAAGTCTGAGGGGTAGTGATTGGCCCAAGGTGACCTACTCAAGGCCAACCCTACCATTAGGCAGAATGAGGTGAATACCTTAGGCTGCAAATGCTAAGAGACAGAAATGGATGAGCAATACAGCCTGCCCTGTGTCCCCTACACTATCCTGGTTCCTTCAAGTAAGGCAGGGGGTGCTGTCCTATCACCAATGTCAAAGTAATACTCAGTTGCCAGCCCAATTGGCTTTTCTACATAGAATGTGGGAGGCATCATCTTGTCTTTTGCCTGAGGCAATGAAGTGCATTGGGCCAGCCCTGAACTTCATTGCCAAAAGGAAATTTGAACCTCTAACAAGTTGGTGGGGGGCAATCCTATGGAGGTCTCAGAAATAAGTTCCATTGAGTTCAATGGCTCTCCCAGGTAAACCTAATGCTATAGTCCTTTATATACATTTACTTTGGGGGAAGCCCCATATAACTTAATGGGGCTGCCTTCTTAATAGGCTGTCATAAGATTGAGCAATAAATTGTATTATATTTCATCCAATGCCAAATATGAGTGTGTATAATTTAATTCCAAGGGCAAAAATCCTTTCTGGCTGCAAATCTACTGCTTTTCTTTCCAGAGAATTGAAAGTAATTTGGAAAGCTTTGCTATACATACATTTCTCTTGACCCATTTTTGCTGTGGGTCAAGCAGCTTTTGCCAGGTGTGTAGGTTTGTGGGGAGGGGAACCAAAACCTACAAAACACAGGCAAAAAACAACAACACAGGTTACCATTAAGATAACCAAGGAAGTGGTTCTGTGCCAGCTGAAAAATGGGTGGAGCCCCCTCCCTCAACTTGCTGGTAGTTGGAACGACAAAAGGGCCAGAGTTCAGAGTTGACTTATGTGAGCTAGAAGCTGGCAGGCTGCAGGTTGGCCAGCTGGAAGAGAGAGCTATGCCTGATTTCTGCTGGAATCCAAAGCTGTAGCTATGGGAGAAGCAAGACCCTCTTGGGATGCATGGACCCCTCCATCATAGGCTCGGGTTGCATATATGTGTAAATAAGCTATATATCCTAAAGACACCACAGTCTCTTCTGTGCCTCATTCCCAAGCAAGCACAAACCCTAGGTAAGCACCCAGAATCCCTGGAATCTATCACCGCTTTGAGATTGGGGTGGTGTGCAGTAAACTAGGGAAGGATATATACAGGGCCATCCACAGATCATTCTGTTTTATTAGGTGTTCCATGATCCTTCCCCAATATTTGCTGACTAGAGGGACACTCTTGCACTATAGGGCAATGAAACTAGAACAAACAAACAAAAACACCCCAAAACTCTGGAACATTTGAGGTACAAAAGGTTACAGGATTTCAGCAGGAAATTAAGGGACATTGAAAACAAAGCAGTATGTCTGCCCCCAAACTTTTGCGGGTGCAAGCAGGATTGAATGCGGAATCACATATTAGTGGCCTAAGACTATTATGAACAGAAATAATCATGGATGTGCAATAAAAAGGACTTCTGAAGGCGGACTGTATACACACCCTCCAAATTCCCTATTTTCCAGGGACATCCCTCATTTAGAGAAGCCATCCTAGTTTCTGATATGATCCCGGAATGTCCCACTTTTCCTTAGGATGTCCCTATTTTAACTGGAGAAATGTCAGAAGGTACTGAGTTATCCAACCCCCAAGCGGGCTGAAGGCAATCCTGTATATGGAAGTTTTAAAAAATGTTTTATTATGTTTTTATATATGTTGGAAGCTGCCCAGAGTGGCTGGGGGAACCCAGTAAGATGTGTGGGGTATAAATAGTAAAATTATCATTATGGAATGGGACGTCCCTATTTGCATTGGAGAAATGTTAGAGGGTATGCTGTATATCATGAGCAGCAATAACCTTTGTAAACTTACGGTAACTCTCTGGAAGTGGGGAGAACCCAGCTCACAATCCTTTGCCTCTAGCCTCTGTTTCAAAGGTTGCTCGGTCTTTTAATTTATTTATTTTTCCTGATGCGTGCAACAGAGCTGGGCCAAATGCAGTTTGCCATACGAGCTGCATTTATCCAAATAACATTTGCATGAGCATGCGTAGCCAAAATCTATTAATTATTCACTTCATTTGCTTGGAAGATTTATCTGTCTAGGAGCTGGCCAGCAGTCTACAAACTTTTTTTTTTTTTAATCATATAAGCTAAAGTTGCTTTTACTGAGCAATGAACTCAAATCACTCTACCCTTTCAATGCAACTATAAATTCACTCCCCTCTCCTCTGTCCCTCCCCCACCTGATTTTAAAGCGTCCTGAAGAATTTGCAGAGTAAATTAACCATTTGGCATCCTGCCTGCAGTTTTGGTTGGCCGGGGGTTTTGCAGGGAGTGACTCGATAAACAAGAGTCAATGGATTCAAAGAGTAGCAAAGTAATTTAAATGATTAATCAAGTGCTAAAACTAGTTTAACCTCTCCCGTTTTACAAACTCTATATCACCCTTGCTAGAGGAACAAGACACCCGTCTGGAAATCTCATCTGAAATATTAGATTGAGATTCAAAAATTCAGCCAAGCAGTGTGGCTTGTAGGGATATCCTGTCGGATAATAAATTGCATTAATCTTACTTAAATTTTCCATCTAAATCATGTCTTGAGACTATATTACACAGGGGGAATGTGCCTCGCTTTTAAGGCATTGTGCTACTGAAATGGTTATTAAAAGAGGGGAGGTGAAAAAAACAGATAATGACTTTTCTTGTTTTTGCTCAGACTATTCCTGCCCCCCTTCCTAATATTAAGGAACTCACGTTAAATATTTTGGCACACTGTGAAGAAAGTCTGGTTTCTACTGCCAACACTTATGTTTTGTAACAGGAGATAAGAAACCAGCATACTCCGAACACTTGAGAAATTATTTTATATTTATTTATATTTGCATTTTCCTTGGCAAGGAATCAGGTCCATGGACCAAAATAACTTCCATGCTTTCCCAGCCTCACCATGAAGTATTTCCCTTCTGGTGGCCAATCAAGCTACACAGAGTTATTCCAGCTATACAGAGTTAAAAAAGAAAAAAACAAACCAATATGGAATTGTTCCCTCAGGATTTTGTTAGGAACAACTGCAAATAGAGAAGAAGATTGTAGGAGCTGAAAAGTGCCGGCCATCTTCTCAGTGAGCATTAGCTGCTTACTCCATGAACTCAAGAGTGTTGAAATAACATGAAGAGTCTGATTAAGACCCAGGAACCTCGGGAGATTTGAACTGGAGTAGTCACTAATAGCAGCAGGGTGACGGGGATATAATTGCTAAACCAGGAGCCAAACAGAATTAGCACACGACTTTCAATCTAATGAGCTACAATGCCAGGACTCCTCATTCACTCAAATAGTACATTTGTTAGCCCCTGCTATTATGATCTACAAAGCAGTTAGGCCAAAGTGCTTGGATTTAAAGCCAATTCACATAGACTTGGTGGGGGGAATATAGTGAAGTTACTACGAGTTGGCTTTTTTCAATAGATTTTTGGCATAGCACACCAGCCTTTTGAATGCTCCAACAATATGTCGAGATTCATGGTTCACCACATCCTTGAAAACTTTTGAAAAAATGTGTTGCGCCAAGACCACCATCCTGAATCTGCCTCGTTTGAGGAAGCTTTACACAGTGAGGGATTGTTCCACAAATATGGACACTTCAATTTCAATTACACGCTGTTGTCCCCTGTCTTGAGCCATTGATACAAAATCCACAAAAACGAACACATGGTATTTTTGTGCATTTGATTAGTGTGGTTCGTTTATTATGAATTGTTTAAAAGAGTTGGACCTTCTTTGAATATGAGGCTGCTGTGGTGTCAATTCCTCACGGGAAAAATGGAGAAGAAAAAGCGTCAGGACAGTGCTGGGAGTGAGAAACATGACGATTTATTATTGGGTAGTTAGTGTGATGCCCTCCAGATGTTGTTGGACTATAACTCCCATCATGCCATCCTGACCATCTGTCTAGAGCTGATTAATGTGTTTTTATGCATGGAGGTGATCCCCACTGGCTTGAAGGATGTGATGGTACAACCACTCCTACAATAACCTGGCCTGGATCCAATGGTTCTTAACAAGTACCACCCAGTTCCTAGTACCCCCTTTGGGGAGGAAGGTGAGAGAGAGGATGGTGATGGTGGAACTGTGAGGACTCTTAGATGAGACTGATTTTCTCGAACCATTTCAATCTGGGTCCAGGCCTGGTGTGGGGAGAGAGAAAATAAAATTGTGAGTTGCCCGTTCTAGATGGAGTTGCACTCCTCTTGAAAGAACAGGTGTGTAGCTTGAGGGTTCACCTTGATGATCCAGTGTTGTCATACACTGTTCTGCGGTTGCTGTCAGGGACAGCCTATCAACAATACGTGAAAACTCTGCTGAAAGCATTGTACTGGCTCCAGTTTCCTACTATAAAGCCTTCTATGGTTCTGGACTAGAGTATCTGAGAAACAGCCTCTCCTTCTGCCCCAAATATATCTGTGGATAAGGATCTGATGATGGTGCCACACACCTTTGCAGTATAGCTTACAGTGAATCAAGCACATGCTTTTAGCATGGTAGCACTCATTCTCTGAAATTCTCTTCCATTAGAAATGAAGTAAGTCCCAACATTACTGTTTCTGACATTTCTGGAAAACTTTTCTCCTGGGCCTTTGCAAACTACCATCTATGTTATTTCTGCTGTTTTTAATTCTTGTTGGATTTTCCGTTTTAATACTGCTTTATGATCTGCATCGTGTTTTATAATCAACTTCTGCCTGGGTATTCTCTGAATGCAAAGCAGTTTACACACTCTGAAACTAACTAAATAAATAGGACTCAGTGGGGCTTATTTCCAGGTAAGTGGCCTTAGGACTGCAGCTATCTGCTATCTTTGAGATTGGGGTGAGATCACTTATTCTTTCACTGGAATATTGGATTATAAGGATATGGCAATTAACCCACATGGGTAAGTTGGCAAATATTGCAAGGGTGAGAAAGGCCAAACAACAGAGAATGCATTCACTGAAAAATAGTCATTTCATAATGAACTGGGGCAATAAGGCACAAGAAAATGTTCATCCATATATTCCACTGGAAACAATTTAGCAATTCAAACACTAATTCTCTCTTCCTATTGGCTTCATTATGTATTTTTATATTTCTTTCCTTCCTCCCCCCCCCTTTTTCTTTGGGTGTGTGTGTGTGTGTGTGTATTATCCTTGCATTTTATATTATTATAACTATAAATAATAATGATTGTTTTAAAAAAAAGAATGGTGACCTAAGTTATGTTCATTGATTTCAATTAATTTCTGTTTGATTCAACCCTAAAACTGCAAGATATTAGGTAAAAAAGGTAAAGGTCTTGGACGATCAAGTCCAGTCAAAGGTGACTTTTCTGGGTCATGTGGCCAGCATGACTAAACCGCTACTGGTGCACGGAGGACCATGACAAGTGCCAGAGCACATGAAAACACCATTTACCTTCCCACCACAGCGGTACCTATTTATCTACTTGCACAGGTGTGCTTTCAGACTGCTAGGTTGGCAGAAGCTGGGACAGAGCAACGGGAGCTCACCCGCTGACCTTCCTATCAACAAGCCCAAGAGGCTCAGTGATTTAGACCACAGTGCCACCCGCGTGACCTTACCTTTACCTGCAAAAGATTACAATGGGTGCAAGAAAAGTATGTGTATTGGCAGAATACCTGTTCTTGCAATGATAGTTTGTATAACTGATCTGAAGAAAATGAAGATGTGTCAAAATCTCCAACAATAATATGCCAAATTAATAGGCAAATTAACATTTTTAATGTGTTTGTAACAAAATGAATACTTTAAATAAAATAATCTAGTCTGAAGATTTACTCCAAGGACACATGTGAAAATTGTTTAAGGCAGACGCCCTCAGTTTCCTATTCCTTTTCTGTCCTTTGCTTCCTGTTACTCCTGATCTATCCTAAGAAGCATAAAGAGCATATATTACTATGAATTAGCACATCATGGTTTGAATTTGCACTGCTAGCATGTTAGCCATCGCTCGCGCTGCCAGCTGGGGAAATTGAGAGAGAGAAAATAAACATAGCACCTCATGATATCATTTTACAGAGTTACTTTTCTGAGCATAGTAACCACACGTTTAAAAATTAATTGCAAATAAAAAGCCATTTGCTTTTTTATTGCAAAAGCTAACTCGTTTTGATGGTACACCATTCCTTCCATTCATTTCTTTGACTAGAGGGGGGTTTCAAAAGGATTTCATGGTGTAGTAATAGGTGACCCATCATCAGTGCAGGACAGAAGCGTTGTTAGGGGGTGGTGCAGAGGTACTGAGCCCTGGGTCTTTGGGGCCAGGACTGTGATCTCTTGCCCCTTCCTTACTTTTTAAAACAGAAAAACAACAACAAATATTTGTGTACAGGGTGACTGTGTGTGCTACAAATCCTAGCTGCCCATTGACATTGGAGAGAAAGGAGAGTAAAAGGAACGTGCTTGACATTGCTGGGGAAATCGAAGGCACAAAAATTATCAGTGGCGTTCTGAAACCAGTGGTTAAAATCAGTACCATTTTGAAAAGTTAGGTCTGCCATCTTGATTCAAAATGGCATCCAACTGTATCCAGACACGGACAAAACCCTGCTCCTTGAGCTCAGGAACCGTCATGGAAAATTTGGTTACAATAAAAGTTGTCCAAATGTATAAAGAAGAGGCAAAAAGACTAACAACTGTCCA
The DNA here is from genome assembly GCF_964252035.2 of Podarcis erhardii. Taxonomy (NCBI): domain Eukaryota; kingdom Metazoa; phylum Chordata; class Lepidosauria; order Squamata; family Lacertidae; genus Podarcis; species Podarcis erhardii. The sequence goes on from NC_138507.1 coordinate 94,442,217, forward strand.
AAATATATTGTAGCAACTAATTGGGTTTGTCTGCTTAGATTCAGTCTACTGTTATGACTTTCGGGCAATCAACCTGGATGGTATCCTTGGATTTAGGCCTGTGATCCCAGAGCCAGTGAGGTTTAGGATCTAGTAGGAAAGCCCGCTGAAGCAGGCAGACAAGCATTTTCATAAGATAACGCTGTATCTGGCCAGTTAAGTACTCACATCAGCATCTAAAAGATGTTGCTCTGTAACCATAGAGATAAATGGGTGGGCCTTTTCCCATCTCACCTGGCTGGATGCCACATCATCTTAGGATGAAGAACAATAGGTCTAGGAGGGCTGGGCATGAGAGAGTTGTAAACTGGGTCGATGCTGGAAGTTGGGGACACAAAGAAATGTTTGCTACGTGCTGGACTTGGCTCTCCCCTGGAAACCTGATGGGAAAGGGGTTGGAAGATAATATTGTGAGTGCCTCCATCCTATGCTCAGGCTGTATATATGTGTAAATAAAACCATACATTTAAAGACATCACAGTCTCCACTATCCTGAATTCCAAGGACAATGAACCTAGGGTAATTGCAGGAGGCCCCCTCACCGATCAGATTGGGGCAGTGGATATCATGAAAATGCTATATTTGACAAGGCCCACATAACAACTTTCAGCCGAATCTCATGCATGTATCCTCAAGAGGTAAGCACTGCTTAGTTCAATCGGGCTTACTTCCACATAATGGGGCAGAACTGCAGCCTCAGCGTGGCACCCAGTTTCAGGGGAAGTCTCGCCTTTTCTGGAGGTGGTCTGATATCATAACCGTCAGTAGGTGGTAATGCTTGCTGATGGGATAAGAGCCTCTTGCCAAAATTCTAGGCGAGAGGGGGAAAGTGAACCCAGATCCCTAGACTTCTTCTTTAACTATATTGGACAACCTTGCTATTCCTGGATCTGACTCAAGCTGCGTAATAGGAGGATCGGGCTACATCCCACTGCCTTCATTAAGTCTGAGTCAGATTCAAACACTCTCGATGCATAAATACTCAATGGCATTTACACAGTATATTATGGGACTTTATATCTCCTAAGCACATCAGGCTGATGTGTTACTTTATTTGGGGGAAGGTTAGTTTCATGCTGGATATATATCATTTTAGTGATATTAACTCTGACACTTGCTAAGGAATTTGACTAATAAATAAGAACATAGTCTCCTCTGGTATGAGCTGATAACATTTGTGTGTGTGTATTCCCTTCAAACCCTCATCAATCTGCTTGGGAAATAGGAGTGCCTAACTGGCACCCAGCACTAAAGATAGGCATTGTTGTTATGGCACACAGAGTGACTTGCACCAGCAAGGCAAATTCTGCTGAGACCACAAGAATTCCTTGCAGGGTCAAGCCATGGGCTTCTCCAGCCCTGCAGTCTCTTTCTCTCCCCCCAGCAGCGGCCAGTCTGGTTCTCCTTGGGAAACTTACAAGTAGGAATGGGCAAATCTGTCAGATTCAGTTTCCTAGTCTTTAATTCAGTTCTCCACATTTCTGCATCAGTTTACAATTTTTATAAAAAAAATAAATCATGAAATTTTCCAGGATTTTAATGCAAATTCCTCTACAGTACATATTGTTGCACATAATTCTGACTGGTATGCACATTTTTTTGCAAGCGATTTCTCCAAATATAAATGCATTTCTATATATCATTTTTCACTAATATAAAGCATTTTTATGCACACCTCTCCCTCTTATGTTCATTTTTGTACACGTTATTTGGCTGGAGAACTGCATCACAGATTTTGGAGGTGTACAGTGGTACCTTGGGTTACATACGCTTCAGGTTACAGACTCCACTAACCCAGAAATAGTACCTCAGGTTAAGAAATTTGCTTCAGGATGAGAACAGAAATCGTGCTCCAGCGGCGCGGTGGCAGCAGGAGGCCCCATTAGCTAAAGTGGTGCTTCAGGTTAAGAACAGTTTCAGGTTAAGGACAGACCTCCGGAACAAATTAAGTACTTAACCTGAGGTACTACTGTATTTTGAAGGATGGCTGCATTCTGGTACACATATTGTTTCAAAAAATGCAGATTAGGTAGGTTTGCATTAAAACTGAAACAAATTCCCTCTGCTTTCCCTCCTTACAAGCAGACTAAGATCAAGATACCATATTTTTTGCACCATAACACTCACTTTTTCCCTCCTAAAAAGTAAGGGGAAATGTCTGTGCGTGTTATGGAGGGAATGCCTACGGGTGGCATGCCTACGGATTTTCCTCCTCTAAAAACTACGTGCCTGTTATGGTCGGGTGCGTGTTATAGAGCGAAAAGTACGGTATATTTCCTCTCTACGGTGATGTAGCAGAGCAGGGACGAACCGCTTATTTCACAGCAGGGAACAATGATGTCATTTCCTGGTGTGCTATTTGCCAGTCTTTCACATACCAAATAAAGAAGCTTTTCTCAGTACGACACCCACCAAATAAACTAAGCAGAGGGAAAGGTAGGTTACATTAGCATAGCTGGCTGAGTGTTAAACCACCAATTTTATCTTCACAGATTCCAAGACCCCTTTATTACCCACCAGCTAAAAATGTCACAAAATAATGAGGAAATTTTTGAGTGCACCAGAACTCTTTGTCAGGCTGTAAATTAGGGAAAACAGAGGGATCAGGGGGGAAAATCTGGCTTGGTGTTGAAACCATATTGTCTGCACTGGTCAAAGGCCCATTTTTGTAAAGCCTTACAAGAAGCATGACTATGAAGGGCAGCTATTGGGTTTGTTGTGAAGGGCACCTGCAATTGAGAATTCAGCACTGCTCCAGTTCCTCTATGTTCCCCGCCAACATCTGGTTATAAAATATATAGTACCTCCAGATTTGAACATTCCATCCTTAGTCCACCTTCACACAAACAAAGGGTATAGAAGTTGCTTGAAACTGCATCAGTGGGCTGGCTGTTTGATGCACCAAGCAGCTCATATGAGTAGTTGGTACTTAGCTTTTAATTTTATCAAACTTTAATTTCATTGATTCAAACATATGTGCTAGATTTTTGCTTGATTTCCAATTCTTTCCCTTCCCTGCCTTAGGCCCCATTACCACAACAATCTTTTTTGGAAATGGACTCGGCCCAATCGTCTGCTGGAATCTCTTGTTTACATTCAACACTAATTTTAAAGACTCCACAAAGGCAGTGGAATGGATTTTTTCTTCCAAGCCGTGATTTCTGGATACGGCTAAGAGAAGTAGAAAAATCACATGGCAGTATGAAGCTTATGGATGAAATGTCATAATAACCCTGTTTTCAGATTTGCTTTTGATAGTCAATAGTAAAACAGTGTGGGATGTAGGCTGGGAGTGGGGGTGAGCAGATCCACTTACAATCATATATAGTCTTCATTTCCTGAAACACATTTTCATCTTTACTAGCCTGACTGAATTAAAGTGTGTAGTTTATGTGTGTAGTTAATAGATTCAGCTTAAGAAAAGAGGGAAGTCCCAAGGCCATTTGGTAAGGGTAAGTCACAAGGAAATCTACCTCACCAGAAAACACGCTATGATAACTTTTAAGCCCCCTCACCCCACCTTAGTTGGCACTTAAAATGTTGGCCCTTTTCAACCGTCTGACCATTTCCATGTGGTTTGGAAACCTCCTTGCCAAGCCCAACAAGACTTTGAGAGGATCGTAGATGAGTTCACATATTTTGGCTGCCCCGACTTATTAAACAGTCTCCTTATAGGATGTTTTTGTTTTTCAACCTATATCCCCAAAAATCTGATTTTCTTGGACAGGGAAATTAAGTACGGGTGGGCTTGGTAATTCTTCAACTCTGGAAATCTTTTTTTTTCTCCCTGGGCTGTGTTCTTCAGCAGCAAGAACTCGGAAAACACTGATCAATCTTCTTCTGATATGTGTCTATTCTGCATGTGTTCAGTCATAGTTTTTTCTGTTGCATTTCCATATTATCATCTGCAATAAAAAAAAATCCACATGAAAATTCGTATGTAAATGAATGTCCAGAATGTTGTTGGGCAACGGCTTGTTTGGCACCATGGGAGGTATTCTGTGTCATCCCATAGGATTCAGTCTTGTTTGCCATGCCATTTAGCATCTATTTGAAGCTGCTAGGAGCTGTCTTCAGGAGATTTGGAGTGGAGTGCAACCAAAATGACACTCAACTCTCTCTGTCTCTCTTATCCACCTGAATCAGCGAAGGCAGTTGAGATGTTAGACCAGTGCTTGGAGGCAGTGATATGGACCAGTAAATTGAAACTGAATCCTGAAAAGACAGAGGCATTAAATGTTTTGAGTTATTGAGCCCAGAATGTGGAGAGACTGTCTAACGTTCACTAACTGTTTCGTGGCATCAGAATTTGAAAAGCCGTATAAGCAATGAACTACTAAAAACAGCTCATATTACCAAATATATGATAAAACTAAAGAATCCACAAATAAATCATAATAAGATCTGACAATAAAATCACAATAACATAATCCAGATCAACACCAAAAAATAATGCATCTCTAAAACAAGATGCTGACCCCAGCAACAACTGCTAAACAATACCCAGCTCTGTTGGTTTCTAGGTATTTTGAGCAGCGGAAGCCATCTTGGTAGCTGGAAAGAGCCATAGCTCCACCCACCTAGAGCAGGTGGAAGCAGGCCAGCCCAGCAGGCAGCAGGTCTTGCAAGAAATACAGGTTTCTTACTCTTACAAAATTGGTTAGGTAAAGGGACCCCTGACCATTAGGTCCAGTCACGGACGACTCTGGGGTTGCGGTGCTCATCTCGCTTTATTGGCCAAGGGAGCCAAGGGAGTACAGCTTCTGGGTCATGTGGCCAGCATGACTAAGCTGCTTCTGGCAAACCAGAGCAGCACACAGAAACACCGTTTACCTTCCCGCCAGAGCAGTACCTATTTATCTACTTGCAGTTTGTGCTTTCGAACTGCTAGGTTGGCAGGAGCAGGGACCGAGCAACAGGAGCTCACCCCGTGGCGGGGTTCAAACCACTGACCTTCTGATCAGCAAGCCCTAGGCTATGTAGTTTAACCCACAGCGCCACCCACGTCCCTTCAAAATTTGTAAATGTTGCATTTATCATATAACATTTATTAATTTAAAATACCTCTTAACTGCGCTTTCTCCAAAGATTCAGGGTGGGTATACAAAAGTGTGCATCAACTAATTTCATGTGAAAACATGGGTGCAACTGTAATCACACAGAGAGCCGTGACAAGATGCAAGAGGTTTCCTTTGTAATCCCTTATTTCCCTGCACGAGCACATAGTGAAGGTTGCAACTGAACACCGCAGACATCTGAGTCCCATCCACCTCTGCATGCTACAGAGGAAGAAAGTCTCCCCAGATTTTAAATTTTACTTTCAGAAGTCAAAGAAAGAGTGGTCTTTGTCTTGAATATCATCTGGGGAACCACTTTCACTTCCCTTGACTCATCTTTCTCCAGCCCTGAGCAAGAGATACAATCTCTCCACTTGACCTTCAGAATGCACAGGTGCAGCACACATGTCACCTGCATTGGAAGAGGCCGATCCGCCTCTGCTGCTGCTGCTGCTGCTGCTGCTGCTCCCACTCTGCCTGGGGTCACTGTGATGACCTCTTTCAAAAGGGCACCTGAAGGTGCAATAGTCACCTTTCCCCCTGTAATGAAGCATCAAGAGAAATGCACACGCAGCCCCCAACATGCTCTCACCATCCAATTAACTGGTGGAGAAGTACATTCTCTCTCCATCTCCCCAAAGGATCTGTAAAAGCAAATGCATTGCAGGTGTTTCCTGGGAGACGTGCTTTGGTTGTTTTTTTGCACCTGTCAAATTTCAGACTATAAAAATCATGGCCAAAATGTGGCAAATTTGCCCAGGGATAGCCCAGGGATAGCCAAGCTGGTGTCCTGTAGATGTCGCTGGACTCACACAGTTTCCTCTCCTTTCCCACAGTTCTGGCAAGAATGGCCAATGCTTCAGGATGATGGGAATTGTGGTCCACACAACATCTGGAAGGCGCCATCTTGGCTACCCCTGGTTTATATTCTGTGTAATTTGTTCTCCTTTCCTTTCCCCTTTTTCCCCTTTCTGAAAAATTCTCTGTAAAGTATTTCCACTTCACTGCAGACTACTGCGGAGGTGGGAGCCAGGAGGCTTCCCTGTGCTCTTAACTGTAGCCTCACAATGTTCCCTTTTTCCTCCTTACACTGAGTTCTTTTTAGAATCTTTCCATTCCCCAGATCCAATGGGAAGATCCCCCCTCCCTCCTCAGTGTAGACTCATTTAGATCTTTTTGCACTGCAGCAGTTCCAGGAATGTAGCCGTGGGAGAGCAGAAGAAACCCCAGAAGAAGGCTGAAGTTCAATTTTAAACTAAAATGGTGATTTATGAGGAACAGCTGAACTGACTATGTGAGATTTCATTTAAGATGATCTGGAGGCCACCGCCTACCAAGGACATATCTGTGCCACGAAATGAGTGTACGTTACAGCACAGCCATGAGCTTCACAGCACAAGCACAGACATGTCCACTGTCAAGTGCATCCTATTGAGTTCAGTGGGGCATACCCCCAGGGAAGAGGGTGGAGGGATAGTGAGGGTGGGATAGTGAGAGATGCCATTTTTGGTCCTGGTCCTGCACCTCTTAAGTCTGGTCCAGAGGGTTGGAAAACCATCCAAAGCAAATTTGGAGAGGCAACAGGAGGAAGGGAACAACACTAACAATTGCCTCCTTCCCTGATGCAGGCATTGATGAATTTTCATTGGAACTTCCAAGAAAGAAAGAAAGAAAGAAAGAAAGAAAGAAAGAAAGAAAGAAAGAAAGAAATCAAACTGATGTGGAAATACAGAGAACAGAATTTCAGATTGGAAGAACGAGAAACAGAGAGAAACTGAAACTGACCAATTCATCCATCCCTACCTGTAGATATCCTTTGTGACAAATCAAGATGGTGCTTCATGAACAGCCCACTGGGAGGAGCCCTGAAAATCTCTCTGGAGAATGATCAGTATATCCCAATCTACCTTCTCCCTGTGGTGAGTTTGATACATATGGCATGCCCCTTAATTGTGAGTTAAGCAATTCTGAGTCTATTGAAGTCAATAAGAAGCTGCTTTGTTCATGTTCCCTCTAGAAACACCAGCAATGGAGAGGAAACAAAAACAGTATGCAGGCTTCCCAAAATGTCCTCCGCCCAGATGCAAGGACCAAACTCCAAACAATGTTCAGCTCTGGTTAGTTTGCCCTGGCATTGCTAGTTTGTTTGACAAACTGCTGCCATAGAGACTGTCGAGAAATGCTCCCCCTCTTGCTGGTTTCCTACCAGAAAGTCATCCTCAAGTAGTTTTTTGCCCCAGAAATGGTGATAGTGGTGAGGGGGGAGCTCATCTATCTTTACCCTTGTGGGGCAAAAAGTAGGTGCAATGATTATTTAGATGAATAATTTCTTGAGGGGAAAGGGTTAAGGAACCCTCTCCCTGCCACTTCCCCCCATTACTCTCATTCTATTTTAGTTTGCAGTCCCAAAGGCTGTATTTTGTAAAACAAAACAAAAAGTCAGAGAGGACAAACCATTCTCGACAGTTTGTCACGAGTGGCTTGGCCCTTGTTCCAACTGTCCTGCAAACTGAATTATGGATGTTTTCCTTAATAAAGGGGTGAAAGTGTCTGCAAAGTGGAGTTTCCAAGGCTCTGCGGAAGATCAGGCCTATATTAATTTAGATGCTTGCTCTCAGGAGAAAGAGCATTGGCTTTGTGTTGCAGTAATTTAAACCAAGCCTGTCTTGAGGATTTTCCTTTATCCTTATCTGTAATAATAGATTTTTTTAAACACACACACACAGCGGCAGCAGCAGCCATGCTGGAAAACCTCTTTCTCAGAAACAAGCAGACGGGTCACAACATTTTTAAACAATGATAGCAATATTTATTATATCAAAGCCGCTTTATGTTTTATTTGGAACTCTGGCGCCTTTTTAAAAAGGTTTTCATAACATGACGGCAATTATAGTCATCAAGATGTTCCAAGTCAGGGCCTGGATGCTGCTTCTCACTCTCTTCCTTTATAAAGAACATGCATTACATCACAGTGTAGTTTATTTTAAAAGGGACCTCAGGAATGTAATGATAGTCACTGCAGACAAGGGAAAATTAATAGAGAGAGAGAGAGAGCATCGCTGCTCCACAAATTCCAGTTATAAAACACTCCCCTCCGCTTAGCTGAGGAGCTTCTTATTAGCAAAGAAAACACAATTTGTCTGATCCATTAAATAAACCTTGAGTTAAAATTATCTTCAGGGGTTTTTTTAAGGTGGTTTTTTTTTTTTAAAGAATGATCTTGAACTCGGTTCTGTGCATAGATAAACTGCCTTCTTTTTCAGCTACCAAACACTGTCAGATACCAAATAGCATCCTGTCATGTATGCTAAGAAATGCATACAAAATAAATTCTAGGAGCCATGTTGGTCCATTAGAAAAAAAAGATATAGTGTAATTAATACCTTTATAGGATCCGCTAGATTGTAACCAAGAATTCTCAATGCTGTTTCCCAGATTTCTTAAGGCTGGTTGCCTGATGTCCAGCTTTTTTCTCTCTTCCGTTCTACTTTTCCCCCCTTACCTTCTAGCCTGAAAAAGAGTTTGGGGAATGCAAAAGCTTGCTCATTGCTCATAATATTTTAATTGCTCATAATATTTAAATAAAGGGAATGATGATATTGCTATTTTTTTAATTATTGGACCAAATCATCTCAAATACAGTGGTACCTCGGGTTACATACGCTTCAGGTTACATATACTTCAGGTTACACACTCCACTAACCCAGAAATACTGCTTCAAGTTAAGAACTTTGCTTCAGGATAAGAAAAGAAATCGGGCTCTGGCGGCGTGGCAGCAGCAGGAGGCCGCATTAGCTAAAGTGGTGCTTCAGGTTAAGAACAGTTTCAGGTTAAGAACAGACCTCCGGAACTAATTAAGTACTTAACCTGAGGTACCACTGTATCACATACCACTCCATACTAAATACCATTGTATGCCAGATGCCAAATGTTTCTGCGTATCTGTTCTCAACTGCAGTGAAAGATTAAGTACCATTGCATGTTAGGTTCAAACTAGACATGGCATTTCTCATGGCTTTGCATGGCTGATCAAATATATAAAAACACAATAAAACATTACACATTTTTATATACTTCCCTATACAGGTTTGCCTTCAGACAGCTTGGGAGTTGGAAAACTCCATACCCTCCAACATTTATCCAATGAAAAGAGGGACATCCTAAGGAAAAGTGGAACATTCCAGGATCAAACCAGAAACGTCTCTAAATCAGAGATGTCCCTGGAAAATAGGGACACTTGGAGGGTCTGCTGTTAACATAGGACCAGCCCTACTGTTAGACAAACTGAGACACAGGCACCTGGTTGGCCACAGGATGCTGATCTAGATGGGCCATTGACCTGATGCTGTAGGCTGTTCTTACGTTATTATGAGGCAGTTGCCTCAGGAGTCATGAAAGTTTTTTAATTTTTTAATTCTGTTTCATCAAGCATTAAAGTATGCATTTGGTCATTTGTTTCAGATTTTATTATTTTATACCTTTCTGAGGTTTGTGGTTTTTATAATTTTATGGCGTCTTAATGCTTTTACTATATTTTGTTGTTAGCTGGTAGATTATAAATACTCTTGGAAAATGAAAATGAAATACAAGCAAGCAATACAATGAAATGAAATACAAGCAAGCAATGGGGGAAATATAAAGAGGGTTTTCTGACTCAGGTGTCAAAATAACTTGGCTGGCCTTCAGTCAAGGCCACCAGTCCCAAGTATTACTGCTAGAGTGGAAGGATTTCCGGCCTGTCCTTACCCCGTGTGGCCCCCTAAATCTGTTCTAGGTTTTGCCCAGTGTTCCAGAGCAGATTGGGGAAGTGCACAGGGGTGCACAGGGAGATGAAACTAGGGAAAAGTATTGTGCTAGCAATATTCCTTGAATTAATGTGAGGCGTTAGGAGAATCCCACCCCTTGACTTAAGCTATGAGTACCATTTGCAACTCTTCTCGGGCAGCAAAATGTTTTGCGCAAGCCCTCAACATAATGTAGGATGCATTAAGTTTGCCTCTATTTGGTATATCTTCAGTTCAAACCCCTAGAGGCTTTTAGATTAATAGCAGACAGGCTATTTCAGAATAATGAATGTGTCACATGGCTGATGGAGTAGTACTTTGGGCAATGTAATGTGATAGTGGCTACCTTGACAGGGAACCTTCTTTGGTTGATCAGTACATCTCTACTTTCAGGTTTAACCTGATGAAAGGTATGGAGGTCCATACACTATATATAGGAGATCTTTTGGTCCACATAACTACCATTGTTGTTTTGACCCTAGATGCTGGAAAACAGAATAATTTAGCTCTCTACCAAGTAGACCAAGATTTTAACTCTGTCAGAAGCAGCTGGTTTGTTGCCTTTCAGATTTTGTTGGACTACAACTCCCATCATCCCTAACCACTGGCCACGCTGGCTGGGGCTGATAGGAGTTAGCTGAAATCCAACAACATCTGCAAGACACTACATTGGCTACCACTGCTTCAATTTATTATGGAAGAACTCTGGGTTTTTCCTTCCTAACAATTTTTTATTTTACAACCCGTTCCCTGTTCTGTTGTGAAATTCTAGCCACTCTTCTCAATAAAAGTATCCCAAAAAAAAGGTAAAATGCAGAGAAAGCAGAAAGTCAAAAAGTATTAATTTAGGCCACGATCCAGCAGGAAGTTCTTGCGCAGCTCTTGTTCACTTCAACGGGTTTTTGTGTAGGCGTGTTTTATTCTGGATTGTGGCCTTGTGGAATAAGGATTGTGCATAATTTATCATTAATAATTATTATTTTTTTTAAAAAAAAATCAAGTACCTCAGTTGGATAGGCACTGTACAGCTGTGTAATTTACACTTTGGTGGTGATGTCTCCTTCATTCCCCCTGCAGCCAACAAGCCCATTTCTGTGTACTTAATCAGACTACGCTTTAAATCACCCTGCACAGAATACTTTGTGGCAATATACAATGGCCAAAGCATATAAAATATGGTGAGATTTAAGAAGTAGCAGCTGAACCAACAATATATTCTCCTGGAAAGGAGACATTAAATAAATTGTGGATGTTTTTTGATAGCCAATTAAAGTTCCTTTAAGAACCCTGTTGCTTTTGTCTACATACTTCAATCCAAGCTCTTGGAACAAGCATCCTCATCATAAATATTACCTAAATTACCAAAGATTTAGCAATGAAACATGTGTCTTGCTAGAAATATTAACCAGGACATTCAGAAATAAGTCTAAGCCGTTTCTTGTAAGGAAGTAATATATTTAAAATGGCACTGAATATCTACAGCAATCTTAATTTCCATGGTATTCGTGTAAAATGTGCAGAAGACATTTATAGAAGTTTTCCATGTTTGATTCAAACCCAAGGAGGGTGGCTTTTTTCTTTCACCAAGAAATGAAAGATTCTCACATAAAAAGCTTTTAATATTTCCCTTCTGGGTGCCAAATTATTGATGTTAAAGAATTTCATTCTTTTCCCCCCAAGAATAGTTACCAGCCATGTAACAAATCCTAAGAACAGAACAACATTTCTGCCTACCCTGGTGGCTGCAGCGAGCATTTTTACATCATCTTTAGGCTATCATGGAACAACAACAAAAAGGTTATGAAGATGAAGATTGGTGATGATAGTGGTAATAGTGGGTTGGAGCCAGAGTTTGCCTTCTATGAACACAAGAGTTCCTTTTATCTGCATAAGGATAGGCAGATGCTGTACTCAGCCTATCCAGATACTGCGTGTAAAATGGTGCAACTTGTTTTAATCTGGTTTTTCAGTTTATTGTTTGTTTTAATTGCTTTTTGAATAGTTGTCTTTAATCATAATTACAGATGATTACAGATGCCTTTTGTAAACTGCTTAGAGGTTTGTTCCTTTTTACAATCAATATATACAATCAATCAATCAATATATATATAATTTTTGTATGTTGTGAAATGTGGGTTACTTTTTACTTAGGAAGAACAGGATTCACCGAAGAGGAACAGTCTGTGCATGGCACACCAGAGACATTAGATCAGGGGTGGCCACAAGATGTCATCCAGATGTTGATGGACTCCAGCTCCCATTGGCCCCAGCCAGTGTGGCTGGTAGTCAGCAGGGATGGGATTTGGAGTCCAGCAACATCTGGGGGGCAACTCATTGGTTAGCCCTGCCTAAGATATTTATCTGGTGTCCTTTACCACAGCATCTGAAAACCCTGCAGTCTGTGCCGGATTTACGTATAAGCTAAACAAGCTATAGCTTAGGGCTCCACTCTCTTGGGGGCCCCCAAAAAATTTAAAGGAAAAAAACCTGGATGTACATTTCCCAAATATGAGATAAAAAACAAATAAAATAAAACCTACATACAGCAACAGTGGCAAATGGCTTTCGATACCTCTTAGGTCCATAAATTATAGCATATATTCAACAAAAAACCCACGACAATTTGTTGTTGACAAAGGACAGCTGGACATATAAAGGGCCCCAATACCTTCAGTTGCTTAGGGCCTCATCAAACCCAAATCCAGCCCTGCCTGCAGTCCTTAATGCATTTATAATCTGAATAAGCTACTGTCTGGAAGCGTGTGATTGAGTTTGTAACTGCGGAATAATGCATTTATTTCCCACCTTTTCCCCCAGGGAGCTCAAGGTGGCGTACATGGTTCTCTTCCTCCTCATTTAATCCCCACAACAACCTTGTGAGGTAGGTTGTGCTGAGAGGCAGCGACTGGCCCAAGATCACCCAGTGAGCTTTGCAGCCTAGTGGAGATTTGAACCCTGATCTCCCAGATCCTAATCAGACACTCTCTTACAGCATCTTATGTCTCATTGTACTTATGGCTCCCAGTATGTTTCCGAGCACAATTGAAAGTGTTGGTGCTGACCTTTAAAGCCCTAAACAGCCTTGGCTCGGTATACCTGAAGGAGCGTCTCCACCCTCATCATTCAGCTCCAAGGTCCAGCTCCAAGGACCTGTTGGCAGTTCCCTCACTGAGAGATGTGAGGTTACAGGGAACCAGGCAGAGGGCCTTCTCGGTGGTGGCACCCAGCCTGTGGAACACCCTCCTACCAGATGTCAAGGAAATAAACAACTACCTGACTTTTAGAAGACATCTGAAGGCAGCCCTGTTTAGCGAAGTTTTTAATGGTTGAAGTTTTATTCTGTTTAATATTATGTTGGGAGCTGTCCAGAGTGGCTGGGGAAACCCAGCCAGATGGGTGGGCTATACGGTAAATAACATATTATTATTATTATTATTATTATTATTATTATTATTATTATACACCACCTTAATATATTTTATATGAGTGAGTGGCTTATAAAAATGTTAATTAATTAATAAGCCTTATGGTGTGATGATCATATCACTCCATTTTGGGGTCATCTTTGCTGGGGTCATCTTTGTTCATTTCTGGATGTAATTGAATGTGCTGGTTCTTACTTGTAAAGCCCTAAGTTGTTCGAGACCAGGATGTTCAAAGGACTGTCTCCTCCCTTCAGATTCTGCCTACCCACTGCATTTAACATCAGAGGCCCTGCAAGTCCCACCACCTTCAGAAGCATGACTGGGCCTTTTTGACTGCACTGTGAAGCTCTCTCCCAAGAGAGATCCCGTGAGTGGCTAAATCCTTTTGGTGTGAGTTGAAGTTCAATCTCCACTTTATCTGCAGAATTGCTTTATCCCGCTCCTGATTTTACTGCACAAAACTGAATTTAGTAATCCGGACTATTTTCTTGTAACTTGAACTATTTTTATTGAAATTTAAACTATTGTGTTGGGTTTTATTTTACTTTGTCAGCTGCTGGGAGTTCATATTTATTTATAGAAAATAAGATTACCCGCCCCACCCCCCAATATACTCTCTTAGTGTGTTTGTAATGGTGGTGATAGGTGATTTCAATTTATACTTTGGTGTATTATTTTCATATTTTAAATAATATGGTGTATCATTTTCATATTTCAACATTACTTGGAACAGTATCTCCCCCCCCCCTTTTATTTTCAGCTGCTTGCTAATGAATCGGTGAGATGGCGAATTTAGGGAAATTTAGACAAATTGAATCCTCAGAGGAACTGAATGGCTGTGGGTTTCTTGCACAAATATGCCATTACCATTAGACTGAGGAAGTACTTGTGGAATCCACAACGTGCTAAAACAGTGGCCAGTATAAAACTGAAAGGGGAGGTAAAATGCAGTGTTTCCTAATGTGAAGCTAATAATCATAATTCCCTATCAAGGAGTCAAGGATCTCTAGCATGTGTTTAGCATTAGTTTAGAGAAGGTCAGTGCTAACTTCTTCAGGAAGGGAGTTCCGGAGAGTGTACAGTAAGTGCACATTTGTTTAAAGCGAGCAGTCTCGGTGCAGACATATCGCAGTCTTTGGGGATGCCCAAACAATTCTGCCTCAGTGGAGCTGAAACAATGCCTTGTATTCACAAAGATTATAGGCACTTCAGTATTGGAAGAAGGGGGGAGCAGCCAAGGAGGGGAGACTTGAAGCACAGATAAATTGGTCTTCACCCTGTGCCATTCCTTAATTTACAGCGGTCTTTAACATTGGAGTCCAATTGCCCAGGCACTCATAAAAAGAGAAATGATGAATATTCAGGATGTCTTTTGAATCCATTAGGCAACTGAGGATGAAGTCTCCATATGTACAGCTTCAGTTGCTTTCCCATGCTGGCCGAGAGCGTGCCAAGATGGCGTCAGGAAGAGAAATGGTGCCTTGGGTTGTCAATGGGGGAAGAGTAAACATGAATCAAGCACAGGGAAATGAGCATTAAAGTACAGGGAGTCGGAACTTAAATGAGCATTGTGTAGCATTGAATTGGTCTGGCTTTCAAAACTCTGTGCCAGAAGAGAGGGGAAGCTGTGGCCCCCCAGATGTTGTTGGATTCCAGTCCCCATCAGCCCCTGCCATTACAGCCGATGGAAAGGATTGATGGGGATTTTGGTCCACAACAACATCTGGCGTAGTGCTGTGCTGAAAATTCTTTGATCTGTTGTTTTTTTACAACCATTTGTGGGGTGGTGATTCAGGGCAAAATCAAAGCCGCTCCCAAAAAATGTGCAAGGGAAAAATAATATATGCACTGGGGGGTTGTTGCTTATCAGAACTACAAGGGGTGGCTGAGAGTTTTGAGCTCTTTGAAAAACTTTTAAACAAAGGTCCTGAGCGGCTGCAGTGGCGTGTAACCCTCTCTGCCTCTTCAACCGCTCCCACCTACTAGAATAGCTTTGCAGTGACATGGTAGAATGTGACACTGCTCGGTTCACACATGTATGTGCATCACTCGATTGCTGCAGCATGATATAAGGAGTTTCATGTGCGAATGTGAAGAGAGAACCCAGAACTTCAGTGGCCAAACTCCTGCTTTGCATTTAGAATCCACTGAATAAATATCTAGTAATCATCATCATCATCATTTATTACATTACCTCCAGCCAAATGGATGCAGCAAAAAGAAGGGTTTACAAACACCAGCATCTAAGAATTTGGAGAGCCACTGCCAATCAGAGTGCCTTCCAGGTGTGGTTGTGCTCCAACTCCCATCATCCCCAACCATTGATCATGCTTTCTGGGGCTGATGGGAGTTGGAACTCAACAATATCTGGAGGGAAACACGCAGGAGTTGACAATACTAGACTACAACTGGATCAATGATCTACTTTGAATGCAGCTTCAGATGAGACATAACAGATCCAACATCACTTTTGTGTCAGGCTTTATCACCTCACACACCATACATTTCTGTGGCGTCAGCTCACACACTTAGCTGCCAATTATCAAGGCTTGGTTCAGGCATTCTAACCACATGGCATGTCCCCATGGATGCAGCTGTGTGGAGGAAATAATGTCTGACCCGGCCTGACCACATTGACACATGCCACTTCCTCACACAGCAGGTAAAAAATGGGGTGTCCCGCTCACATGAATCACTGCTTGTCAGCTTGGTCACACTGGGTCAGAAATTACTTTCCCCATACGGCTGCCTCTCAGTGCATTGTGCATTGAGAGTTTTAGAGCATCTAAACTAGTGTTGAGAAACTGTGGTGAGAAATCAAGAGACAACCATGCATGTGCGGACCAGCCTTACCTTGTGGCTATTTTTGAATTGCCATGGAATATATGTGAATGCTGATGATTTCATAATAATCCTAGGAACACTTTACTAGAACAAATCCATGGACCAATATGTATGTATGTATGAATGAATTCAGGTAAGATGGAGTGCTGGCATTTAGAGTTAAAATGCTCAGCATAAGTTGAATCCCTGTTGGAGAAGCATGTTTTAACCATGATATAATCACACCGAGACTATAAGATTAATAGTAGTATTAGTAGAAATTATAGTTATTGTTATAATTTTATTATTTATATGCCACCCATCTGACTGGGTTGCCCCAACCACTCTGGGTGGCTCCCAACAAAATATTTAAAACACTATAAAACATGAAACATGAAAATCTTCTTTGTGCAGGGCTGCCTTCAGATGTCTTCTAAAAGTCATATAGTTATTTATCTGCTTGACATCTGATCAGGGCAGGCACCACTACTGAGAATGCCCTCTGCCTGGTTCCATGTAACTTCACTTCTCGCAGTGGGGGAACCACCAGAAAGTCCTCAGAGCTGGACCTCTGTGTCTAGGCTGGATGCTGGACAGCTTCCATGGACAGCTGTGAATCCCAAATGACCCCAAGACTGCCCACCTGGTCCTTTAGGGGCACATTTATCCCATTCAGGACCAGGAGTCACCTACACCCACCCACACCCTGTCCCCCAGAAACAGTACTTCTGTCCTGTCAGGATTTAACCTCAGTCTATTAACTGTCATACATCCTCCAACCGCCTCCAGACACTCACACAGGACATTCACCACCTTCACTGGTTCCAGTTTAAATGAGAGGGGAAATGAGAAAGTTATGTTT
The DNA here is from genome assembly GCF_964252035.2 of Podarcis erhardii. Taxonomy (NCBI): domain Eukaryota; kingdom Metazoa; phylum Chordata; class Lepidosauria; order Squamata; family Lacertidae; genus Podarcis; species Podarcis erhardii. The sequence continues at coordinate 94,459,207 of NC_138507.1, forward strand.
ATTGCAGGAAATACATGCTTGATAGAAAAGATCCTAATTCTGTCTAACTCAGGCAAAGAAGTATTGAGCCATGCTTGCTCTTCTATCCCAGCAGGAGAGAGATAGAGATGTCTCCTCTCTCTCCAGATGGGGATGAAAAAGAAGGAAGTAGGAAGTCAGCACGACCTTAAGAGTTTCAGTGAGCACCTGAGGGTAGGTCAGCACAGATTAGGTCAGAAGAGACAGTCTAGGAATCATAGAATCATAGAGTTGGAAGAGACCACAAGGGCCATCGAGTCCAACCCCCTGCCAAGCAGGAAACACCAACAGAGCACTCCTGACATATGGTTGTCAAGCCTCTGCTTAAAGACCTCCAAAGAAGGAGACTCCACCACACTCCTTGGCAGCAAATTCCACTGTCAAACAGCTCTGACTGTCAGGAAGTTCTTCCTAATGTTTAGGTGGAATCTTCTTTCTTGTAGTTTGGAGCCATTGCTCCATGTCCACTTCTCTGGAGCAGCAGAAAACAACCTTTCTCCCTCCTCTATGTGACATCCTTTTATATATTTGAACATGGCTATCATATCACCCCTTAACCTCCTCTTCTCCAGGCTAAACATGCCAGCTCCCTTAGCCGTTCCTCAAAGGCATCGTTTCCAGGTCTTTGACCATTTTGGTTGCCCTCCTCTGGACACGTTCCAGTTTGTCAGTGTCCTTCTTGAACTGTGGTGCCCAGAACTGGACACAGTACTCCAGGTGAGGTCTGACCAGAGCAGAATACAGCGGCACTATTACTTCCCTTGATCTAGATGCTATACTCCTATTGATGCAGCCCAGAATTGCATTGGCTTTTTTAGCTGCCGCGTCACACTGTTGGCTCATGTCAAGTTTGTGGTCAACCAAGACTCCTAGATCCTTTTCACATGTACTGCTCTCAAGCCAGGTGTCACCCATCTTGTATTTGTGCCTCTCATTTTTTTTGCCCAAGTGCAATACTTTACATTTCTCCCTGTTAAAATTCATCTTTTTTGTTGGAAAGTTGGAGGCTCCTTTTTTCTAGATACTGTTTCCCATGAAAACACATCAGCTTCTAGCACAAGCTGAGTTCCATCCCAACACTTCCCACAAAGAATTTGCATTATCTATAAATTACAAACAAATGTTGCCTTTGAATTGTGGGTTTGTTTTTATTCATCTACCAAATGGGAAGCAGAGTGTGTTTTTGGATAGCTTTTTTATTGCTCATCTGAAACGGCCCCAGAAAAAAAAATTCTTTTGGTGGTGATAAAATATTTATGATGGGATGAAAAAAAAATGTGTCCATATGAATAGTACAGGAAATGAGTGAACATGCCTTCAAGATGCTTCACATTTTCTTTACTCAGGAAAGAGTAGGATGGGGAATTGTAGATAACTTGTTTATTGGCAATGATGCTCCTTCAGTATCTAGTTTTGCCCTGTATTAAAAATTCCATATCTTGAAGCCAAAAAAAAAAAATGCTAGGAAGGGAATTAAAAGAGGAGAATGCACTTGAACTAACGGCAGGGAGATTTAAAGAGCACACATCAGCAGAAAAGCATGGAGAAACCTACAGTACACTGACTTCATTGATACCCCATTTATCAGCAATTACTGACTCCATTAAATAATGCAGAGTTTACAGCAGACGGAGAAGCAGAGCCTAAAATATGTCCCAACAGATGGACGGAGAGTGTCAGTGATGCTGTATTTCAAAGGCATCTGCGACTTTGTTATCGTTGTACGCGGAGTCAGGAAGACAGCAGAGGGAAGGAATGGACTAAGGGCCAGCAAATGATTTACTTGACCTGCATGGGCAGAACTGAGAGGGAAAACCTCATTAATTCCCTGGGTCATTCTGGAAGACATTAATTTGGTTTAGACTCAGGACGTCGGGAGATTTTCCAGACGTGCACTAGGAATTATGAAATCTCTATAGCCGGAGGAAAGTATGTCCAAATCACTTTCAGCATAAATCACACTGACTTTGTGAAGCTGGGTAATATGCTTAATCAGGGGAGTTATGGAACTTCTTGTACTTATTAGACAGAAAATACGACAATATTTTATGTAATTATCAGTCTGGGAAGGATTGCTCCTCGCTCCTCCCTTTGAGTGCTATCCTCCTTGCCAGAGGTGATCTGGAAGAAGATGTGAAGAACTCCCAAACTTCATATTTTCAACGTAATGATGTACTGCGTGCTTTTATGTACACAGATGTGAGCGCACACATCACACATTTAAAACACTATGATACTACTTTAAACTATCGTGGCTCCCCCCCCCCAAGAATTCTGGGAACTGTAGTTTTTTGAGGTTGATGAGAGTTGTTAGGAGACTCCTATTCCCTCACAGGGCTACAGAGTTCCCTGTTAAAAGAGAGTGGTTGTTAAAACGCTCTGGGGAACTATAGTTCTGTGGCAGCCGGCCCCAAATCTCCCAGTGAGATTTCAGGATAAGTGGGGTCTCCTTGATATAAATATTCCAGCATCTTTATCTCCTACTTCACCCTCGATCCTCAGCTAAGAAACAATATTCGCCTCACACAAGCTAAAGTAGCTTGGGACATTGAAGAGTAGGGTGTAATGCCACTTAATTGTGTATCAATACGTTACCAGTATTCTTAATTATATGTAAAGGATAAATCAGGACTTACTGGTAGATGATTGGATGATTTGTACTAGATCGGCAAGAGCTTCTGACTCCTAATTGTTTAACAAGAGGCTCTTCTTTTCTGCTTTCAAATTAAGCTGTTTGACTCTCTGGCGATCTGTAGAAACTGGGTTGTAGATTTGTACTTGTCATCCCCATACATGGTTCATGGGGCACAGTGGGTAATTATCTCTGCCCCTGGGACCACCATTTTGGATCTAACCCCACCCCTCTCCCACCATTATTTTGTACCTGGCTGTGGTTGAGGGTTGTACTAAAAGATCCCAAAGTAGATTACACAAGGTCCACCCATACCTGGTCTATAACAATTCCTAGTTGACCATTGCCTTTATATCTTGAGGGGGAGGCGGAAAAAGCAGCTAACAAATATGTCTGGAAAGAGTAATCTGTACATACCTTCAAAACCACATATACAGCAGAGAATGTCATGCTTTGTGAAAATTGCAACCCATCATGTTTACAGAAGGGTTATCTCTTCTCCCCAAAGAACATGCATTAGAACTTTTTACTCATTCAGCACTGGATACTCCCTATCAACAACAGCCTTCCTAGATGGGAGAAAGAGGCAAATTAATCTTAAAAAGAGACAATTTAAGGGAGTTGGACTATAAGTTGGAGTTCATTAGAAGGCCATAAAGCATTGCTGTCTAACAAGCTATGTTCTCCAGACAGCACTCCAGTAAGCAATATTGTCTGCTTAAATGGGTCCTCGCCTATAACAAGAAAGCAACCGTTTCTTAGCAGAGTTATTTTATACCATGAATATTCTGGAAATAAACTTCAGGTTGCCAGATCTCCTGATTTCAAGAATACATAGACAAGGACTGATCTGTTTCACACCAATGAATGTCTTGAGTTTGTAGATTTGCTTAGAAAAGGAAGTGAACAGCAATTTAAATCTTAAATACACATCAAAGTATTATACTTCCAGCTTACCCTCTAACCATACACACTAGCCACATTTAAGCACTTTAAGACTGCAATCCTGCACACACAGAAACATTTGCTTCTGTGTAAACACACTTGTGCTGTATAATTCATTGCCTTGAATGGGAAAGGTAACAGAATGAAAGAAAAGACACACCTCGGTCACCTCAAAAGCAAGGTAGAATCGTAGGATTTTAGAGTTGGAAGGTGTCCCACAGGTCTTTTGGTCCAACCTCCTGCAATGTAGGAATCATGGCCTGAAAATGGCCATCCAACTTCTGTTTAAAAACCTCCAATGAAAGAGAGTCCACTACCTTCCAAGGGAGTCCATTCCACTGTCAAACAGCTCTAACGATCAGAAAATTATTCCTAATATTTAGTTGGAATCTCCCTGAATCCATTGGTTCAGGTCCTACCCTCTGAAGTAGCCAAAAACAGACTTACTCAGTCTTCCATGTGTCAGCCCTTCAGATGGACAAGTGCAACAGAAGCCCTGGACTTCTAAGAATGTCACTGGCATCTATTTGGTTATTTTTGATAGTGATTTATTTTCACATTAATTGATGGGGAATGTTTGAGAAAATCACAGGATGAATTTCTGACACAGCAGAGAGGCCATATCCAATGTCCCCAACCTGCCTGAGTAAGAGCCCTTGAGATGGTGGATGGCAGAGGTTGCACCATTAAGAAATCCAACACAACAGTACTCTAGTGGAACGTTGGGCAATGGCTGGTTCCTGTTGTGCAATCTATTGCAGTCATGGATGAAAGCAGCAGCAAGACCACAGAATGTGATGACTGGGTTCACCTTTTTCCTCCATGCTTCAGTTTCATCAATAATCATTTTCCCACCTTTTCCTAAAGGTGCTATATGCCCTGGAGGGAGACCTCCATTGGTTTTATGTGATCTTTGCAGGCTTGTCCAACAATCCCCACAATGCATTAGAGAGGCAGAGGGAGCCATTTTCAAAATTCAGGAATGGATATATCTTGGAGCTTTTCTCTTCTTTTCTCTTCTTTTTTCTAGGAAGCCAGTGGACATGTCTTGACTGTCAAATAGACTGCAGTTACCTTGCAGGTATAGATTTGAAGTTTTATGCTTTACTTCTAACTTCCATTCTGTGGAATGCAGATCCAGATACCTTTAAAAGGAAGGTGAAGTTCAGCGAGCCATTTAATGAAAACCAATTATATTGTAGAAATATAGCTCCTGCAGCAGGGGTAAGCAACATGGTGCCCTGAAGATATTGTTGAACTCCAGCACCTATCAACCTCTGCCAGCATAGACAATGGTCAGGCATTATGGTTGCTGGACTCCAACAACATACCACTGTCCTACAAGAGTATATCTTAGTTGGAAGGAAGTAACTGTATATGTGTGGTCGTTACTTGAAGTAGATGTTAGGGAATAGGATGGGGAGTGACATTCATATTAGAAGGTGGAATTGATGACTGTGAAATCACTTGTGGTTCAAAGATCCCATTCAGTGATGTAGCTAAGACCCTTATCTGTTCAGCTGCTGAGCTGTGCTTTGATATAGACTTTACCCCAAAGAAGGCTATCCATGTCTAAGCAGGAAGGGGACCCCTAAATATTTCTTCTCCGCGCCATTCTGAATATGTAATAGTTTATGATGAACAATTGTTAACTGGTTCCCTGGAAGGTATCCAGGTGAATAAAAGTCTCCTTGTGGAACACATCTGGATGAAGCAAAGAGCATGTGATTATCTAATAAAGGAAAGGTTAAGGAATGTAAATGCATCAAACCGCCTTAAAATAGGCTAAATATGCAGTCACAAAATCTGGGGGATATTGGACACAAAAAGTTTTCCAGACTATGACAACTTCAGTCACGTTAAATGCTTCTGCTCTATGTACAAATTCTCTTTCGCATGGTGAAACATTAGTCCATAAGAGGATGTGAATTATGGTACACCAACTCTGACACAGAAAAACAGAACTAGACCATAAAAAGAGGGGAGGATATTTGGACAGAGACAGCCCTTGAGCACAAACTGTGCAAGTTATCTGGCTGCTGCTTTGACTCCTCAACCATCAATCTTTATTTTGCCCAGTAAGCCAATTGCTTCTAGGGCAAAATTCCTTTCTCAACCATACCAGCAAAAATAAACAGCACCCGGAGATTATCCTGAGTGGAAGGAACTGGTCTTTGTTGGTTCGCAATAAGCCTATTACATTGCGAAACATCCTTATTATTCATTGTGATTTTAATTTATTTATTAAATTTATAACCCACCCTTCCCCCCAAAAGAGCCCAGTTTAATGTCTATGGTGTGTCACCCTGGGATCCTTGGATGAAGAGCAGACCAGAAATGCCCTTTCCTCTCTGTTTGACATTTTCCGGTGATGGACAACTTGGGAGAGGTTTCAAAATATATCAAGCTGGCCATTTAAAAAAAAAAGTCTTCTGAGGTTCTGCACTGGTTCTGAAGCTTCAGGGCTTTGTTTCAGCCCAGGATAAATTTTAAGTGCTCCAAATATCTCTGAAGCAGAAAGCTTCAGCTCAGATTAATACTTCGTGCACATTCCTCATACATACCATGCACAGTAGTGAAAACCTGCAGTGTGGAGTATCTCTCCAGCATCCTGTATCCCAGCCATTACTTGGGACCAATGTTGAATATCTACCAGAATCTGCTCAGATATAGTTCTTTATTATTTTACCTTCAGAGCTATTACACTCAAGGCCAATTCCCAAGTAATGTGAAATTGTGAAGGGGAAACATGAACACAACAGAATGTGCATCCATGTCTGTTTTGACCCACTTACTTGTGGCCAGAATTACATTTCCACATAGTGAAGGGGAAGATAATAGATAAGAAAATAAGGCGATTCTGCTGGGTCAGGCCAGCTGCCCATCTAGTCCAGCATCCTGTTCTCACAGTCTTCTTCTTCTTTAGCGATCACATGGTCTTAACAGTGAATCCATAATAAATAATAATACTAATAAATTTTTATTTATACCCTCCCCTCCCCAGCCAAGACCAGGCTCAGGGCAACTGCAAGTGGACTGTGACTGTGGAGGCCATTTCTGGGTCCACACGTCCTTCCACAGTGGGGACACAGGTTTCCAGGTGGGAGTTGTTGATGATGAGGGTTTGCCAAACATGCCTTCCTCTTAGCATTTCTCCCTTTCATCCTGAGTTCAAGCATCTTCAAAGTCCATGACACCTTTGGTAAAGGCTGTTCTCCGATTGGAGCACTTGCAGGCCAGTGTTTCCCAGTTGTTGGTGTTTATACTACATTTTTAAAATTTGCCTTGAGAGAGTCTTTAAACCTAATTTGTTGACCACCAGAATTACACTTTCCATTTTTAAGTTCGGAATAGAGTAGTTGAGTTGGCAGACAATAATCAGGCATCCAAACAACATGACCAGTCCAACGAAGTTGATGTTGAAGAATCATTGCTTCGACACTGGTGATCTTTGCCAGAATTTGTTCTTTATTGCAGGTATTAATATTGTACAGTTTGAAGTGACTGGATGCATAAATACTGGCTCCTTTTGTGCAATGGAGTAAAATATAGATAAATAATTGGGTCAGGTTTCCAAATACTTGACAACCATGGATTCCTACGTCATCACAAAGCCTGCCTGCCAAATAGATATGTCAGTATTGGGAGACATCCTTTTAGTTCTTCAGTTTATCGAATGGAGCAATAATTCCAGAAGCCTCAATGATGTAGAAATAATGTTAGTTTCCTCTCCCGCCACCCCAAGATGCCATTTTGGAAGGATAATAATGCTGCGATTTATGTCATCCTTTTGGTCTGATCATATAATGATCCGATGGAGCTGAGGCATCTGTTGCTTCCTGGAAAGAAGATTTCCATAAGTCATGTCAAGTCAGTTGGCTGCATATAACATCTTTACAACAGGCCAGTTTCCGAAAATTTTAACTTCAGCGTTGTTTTCTGCAGGCTGTGTGTCTATCGGGATGCATCTGGATTCATGGGAATGGGGCTATATATATCATATATTGACAAGTCTTTCACAGGCACTCACAATATGATGTATGGTTTCAATTCATTTATTGCACAGGTGTCACAGAATATTCTTCTCTCATTGAGGATGTTTTGGCATCGTGCTTCATTTTTATTGCCAGACCTTGAATGAATTTTTTTTTTAAGTGATAAAGTAATGGAATTTGTCCTTTAGTAGTTTGATTTAATGTTTCTATCAGAGGAGGCAAAGTCTGGGATAATTGCCCCAAGGCAAAAATGGGATCAAGAAATCTCACCATTTTGTCTGATGAGGATCTCTTGTGCAGAGACTGTTGAGATCTAGAAAGGTTTCCCCTTTGCTTCCCTTCATAAATATTTTTTTTGTGAAGAATAGCACTCAGAAATGAAAGGATGGGCCAAGCAGATGCGTTTCGATTGTCTCTTTTTGAGCTTATTATACATTTTTTCCCCACATCTGGCTTCATGCAAGTTGAAGGGGAAGGGGAAGGCAAAGGCAGCCTGTAGCCAGGAATGGTGCAGTTGCTCAGATCAGGAAGAAGAAGAGGAGGAGGAGTTTGGATTTGATATCCCGCTTTATCACTACCCTAAGGAGTCTCAAAGCGGCTAACATTCTCCTTTCCCTTCCTCCCCCACAACAAACACTCTGTGAGGTGAGTGAGGCTGAGAGACTTCAAAGAAGTGTGACTGGCCCAAGGTCACCCAGCAGCTGCATGTGGAGGAGCAGAGACGCGAACCCGGTTCCCCAGATTACGAGTCTACCGCTCTTAACCACTACACCACACTGGCGTATATTCACCAAAGTTCCTTTGAGGAAGAGCCATAGCTCAGAGGTAATGCATGTGCTTTACATGCAGAAGGTCCCAGGTTCAATCCCCAGCAACTTCAGGTAGGCCTGGGAATGTCCCTTGGCTGAAACCCTGAAGGACTATTACTAATCAGTATGGTAGACAGACCAATGGTCTGACTCAGTATAAGGCAGCCTTCTGTGTTCTATGTATGTCCCATAATTCTCTGGTTCCGAATGCAAAAGCTGGACGTTTGAGGACAGCACCAGACAACCCTTCAAGCTCTCCTCCAGAATGGACTGCAGTCCGAACCAGAGAAAAGTTCCTCTCACCAACTAGGGGTGGGGGGAGAAATCCATTCAGTTCACTTTTGTAGAACACAATTTGCACTCTACAAATGAATGTGTGGACTGAAAAGCAGCTGTCCTTCTAAACTCACACTTCCTTCACCTTTTGTTATCCGGTTCCCCAAGCAGAAACATGTTGAAAATACACATCTCAGGAGAAAAAGCTCTCAGAACTGTGGATGTTAGTATCCAAAACTGCATCACACTAGGGAAAATTGTCTGCAAAGGAAATGCATCTGTTAGGTAAAAGTGCAAATATTGGAGGGGCCTGCCCCCCCCCAAGTTGATAGCCATTGCCATTCAAATGGTGTGTGTACACCACATCTTGTGATTGGTTATGCAGGGTGGGGCTTACCTGCCACCCCCCAATATTTTATTCATGTTGGCGACCCCTGTTCAGGTGGGTGTTTTAAATGGACAGTATGTATGCAGCCTGTATCTTTCTCTCTTTTTTACCCTTTAAAAAAAAACTGGTTTTCCTTCACAAAATTATCCATTGCAATCCTCACTCCAGGTTTTTTATCTGCAGACTTCAGTGTGTTTTTCATTTACCTTGTGAGCTGATAAGCCCCCTCACACATATTGATAATGGGACAAAATCCGTACCCCCCCCCCCGTCCCCCAGGGCTCCAACATTATTAGGTTGCTTGGGTGTTGACAAGAGCAAGGTTCACCCTGTTAAAATGTAGGCCTGGAATGTTCACAACTTTTCCCTGTCAGAGGGGATTGTCTTCGCCTGTTCCTGTTTTCCTATCTAGGCCTCACACAGGGAGAGAGATAGTCAGTAGTGCGCACCCTTCAATTTACAGGCTTTGTCATGAAGGCTAGTGGTAGGCCGTTGCTCTTGGTGAATAAGATAGATGATCTTGTCCAAGCTGGTAAAACCATCTGGCTTGTCTGTCATTTGCCACTTAGTTAGAACAAGCTCATGTGTGTAGGAGTCATGCCACTTAATTTGTTGGTCCAGTCAGGCTTGAAGACCACAGTGGAGCAAAGCCTCTCTTTTTTTGGTAGACATGGCATTCTTGGTGATAGCAGCAGTTCATTAACGTCATCTCCTTGTTTAGGAAGGACAGCAATGCAAAGGACTTGCTCAGTCCGAGTGTACAGGGTCACACTCTTACTCTGAATTTAAATAGCACACCCAAATACTTCCCTCCCCCACCTTCCCATGCTGTAGTAGTAGTAACAATTAATTTTTTATTGCTTTTTTTACAGCAACAGATATAGAACAATTTAAAAAAAAAAAAACAGTAAGTTCACAGCTTAGTAAGTATACATGAGAAAATGTCAAATGGGAGATGAAGCCTTGCAACAGGGAACAAGGAATTGCTCCAAAAGTTGATCTTGTCAGCAGATGGCTGAAGCTTTCTATCCCTTGTATTTGCATATATAATAAATTGGAAGCATGTCTGTGAGAGTTTAGTTGTGTGGATTTCTTCTCGAGCATTTCTGTCCTGTTTAGTTAATTTTTAATCTATAGCCAGCTGCCGGACCCAGGCATGGTGGTTTCAGCTGACTTGCATCAAGGTAAAGTTGGAGGTTAGTAGGCTGGAACCTTGCATTTCCCTGTGAGGCTATGAAGGGTTGCAACTGACACAAATCTCTAGCAATGTTTACACCCAAGTAGCTCGAGCTACCAAAGGACAGAGATTGACCCAGCAAGGACCTCAACTGAGTTTGTTCAAGCCACAGGATAGTCATGCATAATATCTCTGATTTACCATAATTTCAAAGCCAGCATGTTTACAGAACTCAGTTCAGTGCTCAGTTAAGTACTGGAATTGCCTGAAGGGAATTGCTGAACAGTACAAGAATATTATCAGCAAGAAGTTTAACATTCTGCTTCCTGCCACTTACTGGAGAAGTGGGAGGAGCTTTGGGGGGTTAGAAATAGAGGAGCCTAAGGTAGGTCCCAGCAGGATGGGGTTGAGTTGTGGGCAGGAGGTGCTTGCTAGACTAGATGATCTAAACTGCTTCCCTGTCCTGTCGTCAGAAAGACAATCTGCAAATAAATAGATTTTTGATACAAAGATCTCATAGACAAAATGCATTATTCAACCCAATAAGAAGTCTGCTAGGGAAGATTTCCCTCCTACTCACCTCCATAATTTGCTTTACAATAGTAAAATATTTTTAGTGGGCAGATAACTAAGTTATACAAATGAAGAAAGACAAGTTGTGCTGTTTCCCCGCAGCGTCCTAAACACAGCAAATTACACACCTAATAAATGTATCAGCAGCCCATGAAATTGACAGTCTGCAGTGAAATAACACGATTGTTTTGTTTGGAGCAACTGGATTTCAAGGGACTGCTGGCAAGTGAGAAAAATAGAAACTAATATTAAGGATGCAAAATGAATATCGCTTTTAAATGAGGCAACGTAAGAAGCTTCCTCATGCTGAGTTTGACTGTTGGTCCCTCTGTCTCAGCACTGTCTATGCTGTCTGGAACGGGCTCTGTGGGATGTAAAACTGCAGTCAAGTACAGTGGTACCTCGGGTTAAGTACTTAATTCGTTCCAGAGGTCCATTCTTAACCTGAAACTGTTCTTAACCTGAAGCACCACTTTAGCTAATGGGGCCTCCTGCTGCCACCACGCTGCCGGAGCACAATTTCTGTTCTCATCCTGAAGCAAAGTTCCTAACCCGAGGTACATTCTTGTGTTCATTCTTTTTAAGAGGGAAAGGCAAGGGATTTTACCAGGACGGAATCTTTAATAGTAAGACTCAGATGAGTCAGCTACAAGCTGATCACTGCGTAATCTAAAATGGGGATGTTTGGAACTCTACTAGAATATGGAACTTGCTAGCGCAAGTTTGGAAGGATATTATTAAATAATATATACTCTCCTGCCTCCCTAATCATCCCCATGGGCTCTCCAGGCTTTCAGACAAAGGTCTCACCCAGCTATACCTGGAGGCACCAGGGATTGAACCTGTGACACATGTGCTCTACCACTGAGCTAAAGCCCCATCACCTAATAAGTAAGTAGGGGGGAAGGATCCCTTGTCTACTCCCACAATTTTCCTCTGATGGAGAATTATCACCCAATTTCACCTAAATTAAAATCTCAGGTATGTTTGGACATTCCATACCAAGGCATTTAAAAGGAAAGCAAAATGAGCATTTGTAAGACTCACAGAATGTTGCCAGGGCCACTTGGAACCCACAGAAAACTGCAGCTTTCTAGCTGAGCTGTGCTGTATCATTTAACGAATCGTCCACACTTCTGTTTGCTCCCACTTCTTTCCCCTTGGGAAAACCCATGGTTTGGCAGTGATTCGGAACAAATGGAAATTGGGGTTTTTCACAAATTGCCGTTTGTTCCGATTTAGTGCTAAAGAGCGGGTATTCCAAGGGAAACTTCTCAGACCCATGCTTTACTGGGCATCGGACAAGCAGAAGTGTGGAGAAGCCATAACTCTGGATGTCCTGGGTGTCTGAGGTTGGCAAATAAATACTCCACTCTGAGCAAAGTCAATAATAATAATAATAATAATAATAAATTTTATTTATATCCCGCCCTCCCCAGCCGAAGCCGGGCTCAGGGCGGCTAACAATAATCAAATAATCAAACAATCAAATAATCACACATTCAAAATATTTCATTATAAAAAATAATTAAAATCAAATTAATGGCAACCGATTAAGCAAGATTCTGTGCAGGTTGCCAGAGGAGGGAGTCAGGCTGCGCCCTGACCAAAGGCCTGGTGGAACAACTCTGTCTTGCAGGCCCTGCGGAAAGATGTCAGGTCCCGCAGGGCCCTAGTCTCTTGTGACAGAGCGTTCCACCAGATTGGAGCCGCAGCCGAGAAGGCCCTGGCTCTAGTTGAGGCCACCCTAACCTCTCTGAGGCCTGGGACCTTGAGGATGTTATTATTTGCAGACCGTAGGTTTCTCTGTGGGGCATACCAGGAGAGGCGGTCCCGTAGGTACGAGGGTCCTAGGCCGTATAGGGCTTTAAAGGTTAAAACCAGCACCTTAAACCTGATCCTGTACCCCACCGGGAGCCAGTGCAGCTGGTATAGTACTGGATGAATGTGATCTCGCAGCGAAGACCCCATAAGGAGTCTCGCCGTGGCATTCTGCACCCGCTGGAGTTTCTGGGTCAGTCTCAAGGGCAGCCCCACGTAGAGCGAGTTACAATAATCCAGTCTGGAGGTGACCGTCGCATGGATCACAGTGGCTAGGTCAGGGCGAGAGAGATAAGGGGCCAACTGCTTAGCTTGGCAGAGATGAAAAAATGCCGCCTTTGTTATAGCTGTAATCTGCGCCTCCATAGAGAGGGAGGTATCGAAGATTACACCCAAACTCTTAACGGACGGTGCTGGCACTAATTGCACCCCCGCAAGAGATGGGAGTTGCCCCCTCAATCCCATATCGTCCCGCCCCAGCCAGAGGACCTCTGTCTTCGAAGGATTTAACTTCAACCGGCTCCCACGTAACCATCCAGCCACAGCTTCCAGACATCTCGCCAGTGTGTCTGGGGCCGAGTCAGGATGGCCATCCATCAACAGATAGAGTTGGGTGTCATCAGCATACTGATGGCAGCCCAGCCCAAAACTCCGGACAAGCTGGGCGAGGGGGCGCATAAAGATGTTAAAAAGCATCGGGGAGAGAATCGCACCTTGAGGCACTCCACACACCAAGGAGTGGCGCGATGACAATTCCCCCCCAAGCGCCACCCTCTGTCCCCGACCAGAGAGAAACGAGCGCAGCCATTGAAGGACTGTGCCCTGGATCCCCACGTCGGCAAGGCGGTGGTCCAGGAGTTCGTGATCGGCCATGTCGAAGGCTGCTGACAGATCTAGAAGAATCAGCAGCCCTGACCCGCCTCGATCCAGCTGCCTGCGGATATCATCTGTTAGGGCGACCAGAGCCGTCTCGGTCCCATGACCAGCGCGGAAGCCGGACTGGAATGGATCCAGAGCAGATGTTTCATCCAGAAACCTACTAAGCTGTTCAGCAACCGCTCTCAATAAGACCTAAAACTAGAGTTGACACTCAATTTCCACCTAAAGCAACATTTCAAGGCAAATTTAGAGGTTCCTACCTGGGAGAAATTGCATTGAAATGTTCTGAGGCACACACAGAAAATGATTTCTGTAAGACCAGCCAGGGATGCCAACGGGCTTTTCTGGGCCTGATTCACTGCATCCATCCCACACAGTCTATAGGCAAGAACTGCCACTTATGTTCATGTATTAACTTAGCCTAGCTTACCTCTCAGGGCAGTTGATATTATTTAATTGATTTCTTGCTTATCCTTCACTGTAAGGTCCCCCTAAGGTGGGTTACAACAATATAAAATTCATTATTTAAAATGGTTTGATAACAATTGCCTGTTGAGATCAAGCAGGTGCCTTTGCAGCACCTGCTAAAAACATTCTTGTTTAGCCAAGCCTATCCAGATGATAATATACCCAGCCTTGAGCTCCTAAGTGGGAAAGCAAGATGCAGATATACAGTGCCACTCATGATAACCCACTTGTTTTAAATGCAGCATTTCATAGTTCTGATATTTACAGAACATCAGAAGAGCCCTGAAGCCAAAGACCCATTTGGTCCAGCATCTTGTTCTCAGAGTGGCTTACTCAGGACCTGAGTGCAACAACCCACTAGTGGTTCCCATCAACTGGTATTCAGAGGCAGTATGCATCCATCAGGGATATGAGAATAAGTCAGCTTTGGTTTCTCTCAATTTTTCAATTTTTCCAATCCAGTTCAGAGCTCCACATTTCGACATCCGCTTGTGATTTTCTTTTTAAGTCCTCGTGAAAAGTCAACAGCATTTTAGTGCAGATTTCACCTAATATGCGCATATTTTGCAAAGCAATTTCCCCTTATATAATGCATTTGTAATGCTAGTTTCTCAAGACAGTGGAACCTCAGTTGTTGAACGCTTCAAAAGCCAAACAATTTGGAACCCAAACACCGACAACCTGGAAGTGAATGCTTCCGTTTTCGAACATGCCTCGACAATTTGCTGACCGACAATTGCACCTTGGTTGTCGAATGTTTCAGAAGTTGAACAGTCCTCCAGAACAGATTACGTCCGACAACCGAGGTTCCACTGTATATGCATTTTTGTAGAATTACTTGTCTGGAGAATTGCACTGCAAATTTTGCCAATGTGGATTTCAAAAGAGGGACACATTTGGCTTCACATCTAGTTTCAGAAAGCACAAATCGGGTAGGTTGCCTTTAAATATGAACCGAATCGAACTTCTCCTCCTCCATCCCTAGTAGCCAATGAAAGCCCTATCTTCCATAAATTTGTCTAACGCTCTTTTAAAGACCTCCAAGTTGGTGGCCATCACTACGTCTTGTGGGAGCAAAGGCCATAGTTTCCAAACCCATAGTCCTAAACTCTTGGGGTTTAAACTTGTAGCCATAGCAACATAAGAGGAACCTGCTGGATCAGGCCAATGGCCTATTTAGCCCAGCTTTGCAGACAGACCAAAGGCAAAAATTGCCATTTCAGTTTGAGAGCACATCCACCAACAGTCGTGAAACCTTGAAAAAGCATTAAGCAGGCCATCCTGACCAGCAGCCCAACTCAAGTTTCCTGACTTAAACAAGGAAGTTCTCATAAGCAGAAGGAGGGCTAAGCTCTTCCACAGGCAATATTTCAAAAGCCCAGCTACTACTGAGTAAATAAATGTGTGGAGCAGATACAATAAACATTTTCTTCTGTTCTGAAATCAGATCTGCAGATCCCTTTTGTGCTTGGCAGTCTGTAATTACAGGATATGTTAAATTTTCTTTATAGCTAGCCCTGATGGCTCTTAAGTGACCGCACCGCCCAGTACAGCACCCCTCTCTGGTCTGCTACCATTTGTAATGAAAGCCAGATGTTTCCTTCAAGCTAATAATCAATACAGCACTCGTCCCAAGTCAAGTAGGGCTAAACATTTGCTTAGAGATGCCATGTAAAAGCAGTGATAAGCAGAGGCGCTCCACCGAGTGTTTCTTCAGACACTGCTCCAGCGTGAGATAAACCATCCGCACAGTAAATGGGAAGAGGGAGGGGTGGGTGGGAGGGTATTTTTCAAGTCTTGAAATGAAACTGACACAACTGAAAGTAATGGAGTTCCTGCCGCCACCCAGATCCGTCTCCTACCTTCTGGTGAAGACCTTTCCATTTCCCATGAAGAAGGTGGGGATGGCAAGGAGGAGTGAAGGCTACCTTTTCCACCCCATAATGAATCAGCCCCTGGATGCAGCGATAAGCATTTGCTGTGTCAGGAACTCTGGGAATTTTTGCTCCTTGAGGGGTCTCCTAACAACTCTCAGCGCCCTCAACCAACTGCAGATAATTGAGGGCATTGTGGTGTGGTGACAGAGCCAGCCTGCTGTTCCTGTTGCCACACCAGCTCCGTGGCATCACCACACTGAGCTCCTTGTGCCCCTCCCCTCTGCCCTCAGGAACCTCATGGCTTCTTCCAAAGAATCATGGGAAATGTAGTTTGTTAAGGTGCCAGAACTTGTAGCTCTGTGAGGAGTAGACTACAGTTCTCAGGATTATGGGCCGAAGTCAGGTGCTTTAGATGTGACCCAAACTACCTTTAATTGCACTAGGCCCCAATAGATTTGCTCTATTTTCCCTCCCCTTTCATAGTGATGTGAATGCAACATGGCATAGATCCCATTTTTCCCTCAGTCCTGCAATAATGCTTCAAATTTTGCATACAGGAGGAGGGGAATGTGGTCAGACTGCAAACTGGATTTCACCATTTATTCTGGCCATTGAATTTGATTCTTCCCATTAATGGACTTGGACTTTTATTGCAACAGAACTCTCCTTGTCAGCAGCCAATGTTGCTCCAGATTTAACTGCTACTTCCTGTCATCCTTGTCCAGTAACCTTTATGATCTTTCTTTGGCAACTCCCATATTCATAAGAGGTTGGAGACCAGAATCTATTTCCTGTTTGATATTTCCTTACACTCCTCGCTTGAATGAATAGCTTAGATGACTTTAGCAGAAATAGACTTCCAAGTGACCGGATTATGACCAATGAAGACAATCCAGACTTCAGGAAATAATAAGTGCTCCACTAGAAACAGGCCCAAGTCCATAGGCGCCGACTCCATGGGGCCTGAGGGGGCCCGAGCCCCCTCAAAAATTCGTTTGGGGGGGCTCTGCCCCCCCAATAATTTAAGAAAATTATTACCGTAAATTTCGCTCTATAACACGCAGATTTTTTCTCCTAAAAAGTAAGGGGAAATGTCTGTGCGTGTTATTGAGCGAATGTGTGGTCCCTGGAGCTGACTCGCCGGAGTGCAGGGGCAAAAATAGGCAAAAATCAGGCAAAAATAAGATCGGGCGGGCGGGCGGAGGGAAGGCGGAAGCTGCTGCTTTCCTGCATTCTGCCTCAGGGTCTTACTGCCCACCCGCTTCTGTTGCTGCGTTTGCTCAAACTCAACAAAGAGCAGGGAATCCCCTGCCCTCCTGGCAAGCAGAGGGTTAAGGAAAGGATCGAGTCCTTCCTTCTAATTCTTTCCTAGTCACACTGCGTGCAGGCTCCAGCCCACCACCTCCTCCTCTCCGTGCTCTAGGGACTCGCAGGTGGGAGAGAGAGAGAGAGGGCTGGCTTGGGGGGGGGGACTTTTGCCTTCCTTTCCTCCCCCCCCCCCACCCCGTTAAACTCCTCCCCTGCATTCTTAGCCAGCTGCTTCTCTGCACACCCCTCTTGTGCTTCTTGTCCCTTCTGTGTTTTTCCTTCCCTCCCCATTTAAAACGTGGTGACAAAGCACGGATCCACATGGATCCTCAGGATTTTTGCATTGGGTCACCCCAAATTCACCATCAGATCACATTACATGTTCATGGCTACAGTCTGTACCAAAAAAATCACGCACCCACTGTTGCCTGGGGCTGCAATGGTGCAAAAACGTGGTTACAAAGCATGGATCCACAGGATCTTTGCACTGGGTCACCCCAAATTCACCATCAGATCACATAGCATGTCCATGGCTACAGCCTGCACCAAAAAAATCACGCACCCACTGTGGCCTGGGGCCACAATGGTGCAAAAACGTGGTTACAAAGCATGGATCCACATGGATCCTCAGGATTTTTGCATTGGGTCACCCCAAATTCACCATCAGATCACATAGCATGTCCATGGCTACATCTTGCACCAAAAAAATCACGCACCCACTGTTGCCTAGGGTCACAGTGGTGCAAAAACGTGGTTACAAAGCATGGATCCACATGGATCCTCAGGATTTTTGCACTGGGCTACTCCAAACTCACTGTCAGATATTAAAAATCTTTATAAAATAGAGAATTAAATACATACAGAATGTTAAATTTTCAGTTTCGAAATATTAGTACTAGTTTAGTACTGTATTTCTATATTACTATAGTACTGTATTAGTTATTTTCAAATACTTATATATTTTTAGGGTGTAAGACCCAATTAAAGCCCGTTATTTACATACAGTATCACAGTATTTACATACAGTATTAGGCATACTGTATTAACTTTATTAACTGTATTAAAGCATTAACTTTGAGACATTATTTTTATTTAATGAACCCTCAGCCTTATTCAAAGTAAGCTTAAATTAGCTATTTCACTTATTAATCAAAGTGCTATTACTGTGCGACAGCAATATTTTATGTTTTATTCTTTTAATGATAGTTTAGGATTTATTTAAATATCATTTCAGTCTTTTCAGAGCTATATATTCACTGCTCTGTAATAGTCTATAAGCATAATTGTTACTGTAAATTAAATTAGCTTTTTACGAAAATACCGTGCGTGTTTATGTTTTGTTTCTTTTTTCAAAGCCAAAAAGTGTTTCAGGCTTGTCGAGTTTCCCGGAGTATGGAGTTATAGAGAGTCGAGTTTTCGGGGTTCTAATGTTGATCATATGACTCTAAAATACTTTTAAAAAACTTTAAAACTCACTAATTTTCATCTAAAATTTAGAAAACTTCCCGGGGCAGGACCCCGGTATGGGCCCCCCCAATATTTTTTATAAGTCGGCGCCCCTGCCCAAGTCCCCTCTAGTCCAACACTCTGCTCTCAAAGTGACCAATCAGATGCCCAAAGAAGAGCCTCAGCGCAACAGCACTAAGCTCACCTGCGATTCACAGTAAATAGTCTTCAGAAGTATACTGCCTCCAGCAGTGAATGTAGGCGATAGGAGCTGTTGAGAGTCTCACTCTCCAGGAATTTGACTAACCCAAGCTGGTAGCCATCACTGCCTCTTGTGGAGGCCAGGCAGGCTCCCACCGCAGGGAGAACATTCCACACGGCTTTTCAGCACTACTCTTCAGGAGGAGCACAACACCATTACTATGCTCTTGATTAACCCAGTTAGGCCAAACTGGGTTTCCCAACAGATATATTATTACAACTGAGCCACTTCTATACTCTGTTCTCTTGGTGGGGGGGGGAGGGAGGGAGGGAGAGAGAGAGAGAGAGAGAGAGAGAGAGAGAGAGAGAGAGAGAGAGAGATTTAGGGAACATATTGTACACACTTCTATTCTTAGATCAATATGGCATAACTTCCTAGTGAAAACATTTTTTAAAAGCTCGTTTTAAGATCACTGCACAGAAAGGACTTTCACAGCAGATTTATAGTTATTTAATTGCTTTGACTTAAATGGAGTTACTTTGGATACCCACCGGGCCATTAATGAAAAGGCATTTTGACTTCAAGCACTCCACTGTTATTTCTTCTCTGAACGTTCCTAAGAAACACTGCTTGGAGGATACAAACACCCCAAAGAATGTCTTACTGTGCAATATTATGTGTGTCTACTCACAAGTAATCCAGTTGATTTCATTAGGTCTGACTTTCAGGAGTAGAATTACAACCTTACTTTATTTGGGACATGGCCATGTGGCTAGTCAGGCGGCTGGTAAATATACCCAATGAAAGAGTTTGACATGCTCTTGCCTTGCCCCCACCCTGCTGCCTTTCGCCCCAAATTGGTGCACCTGAGCCTCTGACTCGGGGCCAACTGAAAGCTTTTTGGCACCTTCATAACATTATCATGAAATGTAATTAAAACAGTGGGGTTTTTCCTACTAAGGGCCTTCTCCACAACATTAACTAGCTTGCAGCAGTTGTGACAGATAGGCCTTGGGTCCAACCCAACAACCAGTGAGATCTGTCAGTCAGAAAAGAGGGGGGGTTAATTTAATTTGGAGATGGACAATTTACAGTTGAAAGGGGTCGTGTCTGAGAGAAAGGAGGAAGGGATTGCCTGTGGGTTAGTCAGGGACTTGGGTTTAAAGTAATGTTGCTGGATCACAACTCCCATCATCCTTGACCGTTGGCCATATTGGCTGGGGTTGATGGGAGTTGGAGTCCAGCAAATTTCAAGGGCCTTCTTCCAGAAGAAGCAAGCCCTGGAATTTAAATATACACATTTACATGTTAAATGTAGTTTTGCAATCTGGCCCACACATGCTACTTATTTGATTACAAATTGTTATGTTTTGAAATGCTACACAAACCATGGCTGTGCTGATTAGATTTAATAAAGGGTTTAAACATGGGGAAACAAATGCATATAAATGTGTTTAAACATGGGAAAATAAATGCATATAAATGTGCCTGGCTGTGTGTTTTTTTTAGTTTTGATTGTCTGTTTTTTACCAAACTGTTTGCCAGCCTGGGCTCCTTTTGGGAGGAAGAGTGGGATATAAATTTAATAACTACATAAATGGTTGCAATTTGGCACTAAGGAAGCATTTCTCACGGAGCATGGAATGTAATGGCCTTAAACACAAGGCAGTTCATAAGAATATTTTTTGGAACAACTCTTTGGAAGCACCTGACGGAGTTCTGGAAATGATAATGTTGTTCACTGGGAAGGAACTTGTTTCATTTCGAACTCAGCCTATAGATGAAAGCACGATAACTTCAGAGATCTGTTGTATGTAATAGAGGGGAAAACACTTAGGGAATTGGGAGAGAGATGCACAACCTAATGCAGCAACTACACAGCAGATTGCTAAGGGGAGGGTGAGAGAACCATCTCCCAGTGAATACAACCAACTGGGTGTCTAAATGCTTCGTAAAATTTTATTGTGAAATGCACAGATGATGAGTCCATCTGCAAAACATCAGGAGTGTTTATCATGATCTCCCAGAGAGTTCTGGGTGTGTTCCCCTTTGACACTATTTATGCAGGCTTAACTTAATATGTGTTCAAAGGAGAAGCTAGAATTGTTTCAAGGTGCTCTCTGTGTGCGCGCACACGCACGCACGCACGCTTACATGTGTGTGGACAGCGTTTGTAGTTTACGACGGCTTTCTCTGGCTTTCAAGATCAATGTGGAAATTAAGTTCCACACAAATTCAAAAATGGGTGAGCTTTCGGAATTTGAACTTGACTTTTAGAATGCAAACTTGCATCTTAGCTAGTACTGGTGTGTTTGCACTCCTTAAATTCAGGTCTAAATGCTTTTTTCCTCAAATTCTTTAACAGCATCCATAATTCGGCCCAGTATACCTGAAGGAGCATCTCCACCCTCATCATTCTGCCCAGACACTGAGGTCCAGCTCCAAGGGCCTTCTGGCGGTTCCCTCACTGCAAGAAGTAAGGTTACAGGGTACCAGGCAGGGGGCCTTCTTGGTAGTGGTGCCCGCCCTGTGGAATGCCCTCCCATCAGATGTCAAGGAAATAAACAACTATCTGACTTTTAGAAGACATCTGAAGGCAGCCCTGTTTAGGGAAGTTTTAAATGTTTAAAGTTTTATTCTGTTTTTAGCCTTTGTTGGGAGATGCCCAGAGTGGCTGGGGAAATCCAGCCAGATGGGCGGGGTATAAATAATAAAAATATTTTAAAATTATTATTATTATTATTATTATTATTATTATTATTGTGTGTTTTTGCAAGCAGACTTGAGCAAGGGATGAAACAGCAACCTATAAGCCCTTTAAGAACCAAGAAAAGTCAGAAGACAAAGGGATGAGTCCCCCTAGGTAATGATGCTGGCAGGGTAGGACTTTGAGGCAGAAACACTCTGGTGGTGCCAGGGATGGAGAATAAATTCAATTCAGTTTACATGTACAAGGGAATCTATCTAATTCATACATTCTGAAACATTATGCGAACTGAAACACAGCCATCCTTCAAAATTGACACTTTGGTGAATTTTGCAGTTCAGTTCTTCATCCAAGTAATAGGTACAAGAATGCATCAAAGTGTGCATCAAACACATGGATTAGTGATAATAACATTTAAAATGCATTCTATAAGACAATATTACTTTCCTTTGCAAGAACATGTATATTAAGCAAAACTGCAAACAAAAAATGTGTATATTAGGAGAAATTCACACCAAAATGCTGGTGAATTTTCATGAGGACATTACAAACTGATGTAAGTTCTTAAGAATGTTTAGTCGTAATCTCCCTTCTTGTAACTTGAATCAATTGGTTAAGTTAGGGTTCTGGGGTTGGTTCTGGAGTTGGTTCTGGAGCAGCAGAAAATTAACTTGCTCCCATCATCCATGTGACAGCTCTTCAGATATTTGAATATGGGTATTGTGTCATCTTCCAGTCTTCTCCAGGCTAAACATATCCAGCTCCCTCAACCACTCCTCATAAGGCTTGGTTACCAGACCCTTGATCATGTTGGTCGCCCTGCTCCGCACATGTTCCAGCTTGTCAACATCCTTCTTAAATTGTGGTGCCTAGAACACTGAAACAGAGAGAAACTGAAACTTGACAGATTCACCCATCCCTAGGTGGAGCAGAGGTGGCTAGTGGGCTTCCCATGGTCAGCCCGAGTGTGAATAGGATGCGGGACTAGATGGACATTTGATGTGATCCAGCAGGGATCTTCTTATATTGTTTGAGAGCCAGTGTGGTGTAGTGGTTAAGAGCGGTAGTCTCGTAATCTGGGGAACCGGGTTCGGGTCTCCGCTCCTCGACATGCAGCTGCTGGGTGACCTTGGGCCAGTCACACTTCTCTGAAGTCTCTCAGCCCCACTCACCTCACAGAGTGTTTGTTGTGGGGGAGGAAGGGAAAGGAGAATGTTAGCCGCTTTGAGACTCCTTAAAGGGAGTGAAAGGCGGGATATCAAATCCAAACTCTTCTTCTTCTTCTTCTTCTTGTTATGTAGAGACATCATGAAGAGCTAGAAGGTTGGATGCTGCAAAACTACAGAAAACCTTCCATGTTCCCAAGGCAGGACTAACATTTTAGTCAAAGTCCTATGCAAGCGCTTGGCTGTTATTAACAATTATTTTTATATTTTATATTTATTTGTTTTATATTTTAAGCAAAAGGAACTTGACAAAAGTTGCAGGGACAATGATCTGGAAATGAAGCCTTGATTACTTTCTGTTTCTCTGCCTTCCAAATGAACAGATTCGGACAGTTGCCTCCTGGCTAAGCTAAGCAAATAATCACCCTTTCGATTTGTCTCGCTACTTCCTAGAGATTTACAAGAGAGGGGGCTAAAGAGAGAGTTTCAGTTACTCTGTCATATACATCAAATGATTTGACCATCAGTGTTATTTTAATGAAACTGTTTAAACAATGGCTTTGTGTGAGTCGCCCAGGATGAATAATAGGTGCAGAATGTAGCACTTCATATCTCAATCAAAGAAACAAAGGGTTTCCTTATGAATATTTTTAATGGATTTTAGTCTGACCTGTGAAGCTTTCTGCTCTTTATGTGTAATTGGGTTTTTTATTTATGAAGGAGTAATCTTTTATTTTTTAAAAAAGCAAAACTGGGAATAGAGTTTTAAGGCATCAAAAAAGAATCTGGGCATTATTATTATTTTAATGTAAATGGGCATTCCTCACATTGACACCAGACTTCCATGATTGGCCCCACAAACATGGCTAACCCTCTGAGTCACTTGTCTCCAACAGGGATGGGGAACCTATAGCCCTCCAGGTGTTATTGGACTCCAACACCCAACAGCCTCAGGCAACATGGTCAGTGCTCAGGGATGATGGGAGTTGTATTCCAGCAACGTCTGGAGGGCTAAAGAGTCCCTGACCCTGGCGTTCAATAAGGGTTAAACATTATCCCAAAGGGGGGGATGGCAGGTTCCTAAGGATCCGCTTTGTCTCTTTCATGGGGGAGGAAAGACAACAAAGTGGATCCACCCTCAGTTAAAATACTGATCGAATGTTCAACTGTTTCAAACCTCTTTCTCAACAATTTCCATTAGCACAGCCCATCAGCCTTATTCACAGGCTGTCTTTCCTTGAATTTGCCTGTTCTCAAGTCATCTGTAACATAAAGTGAAGTTGACAATTAAATTAACAAAGCATACAAGACATTAATGAGCTCTCTGACAGGCTAACAGCTAACAAGTTAATTAATGGAACCTTGCCTCCATTAACACGGAAATGTGTGCCACAACATTTAAGGACTGTTGAAGATATTTCTTTCATTTTTATTACGGTATTACCCTTGTCAGTGTTACTTACAAACAGTAATATCCGCTTCACATCAGTTAAAAAACAGTTAACAGAAGGTTCTCCCAGACTTTATGAACACGGTGTTTTCAGCATGAAAATTGTAATTTGGCATGCTTGTTCTCAGTGAAAAGAAACACTGATGTGGGTCTTAAGGCACAATTCTTAAGACTGGCATCAATATAAATCAAGTACCTCTACAAGCAGCTAAGCAACAGCACAGGTAAGCAATTCATTCACATTTACACTTCTCTGCTTAAGGAGTCTTCAGCGGCTACATGATTAGACAAAGAATTCTATAGAGGGAACTCCAAGTTGTTGTTTTTATTGGTGTTCATCCTCTTTATCTTAATGCAACTGAGGATGAATAAAGCAAGTCGTTAGTCATTTTTGGGACACTATCGGCAGGAGCCATAGTCCCCCAAAATTATTTCCAGATGCAAAAGCTCTTCCATATCAAACGTAGCATCTGCTCATTCCTCCAACTCGTATCATTTTGTTTATTGCACAGGCACTTGCACCAGTTTGTCCAGGCAATAGATAGTTTGCCCACACAGAGTAGCTGCCCAATATGGACAAGCGTTCTCCAAATGCGACTGCCACACTTGGGGCAACAGTTCAAAGCCAAAGCATTGCCTTTCATTGAACTTATATAAGCAGTGGGTGCCACAGACTAACCCATGTGGATGCCACATGTGGGAGATTATGAGATAGAGGCACCATCATTTGGTGTTTATTTGTTTTTTTAAAAAAATGTATGTACTGCCCACTACCTTGATGATATAAAACATCAAGGTAGTGTAGTGCATAGCAAAATATGCAAGTTCATCTTGAAGAACAAATTAAACAATGGCCTAAAGGACTGCCAGCCTAAAAAACGTCAAGAGGTGTCTGGAAGTTAACAGCAAGGATGTCTGTCAAATCTCTGCAAGAAGAGTATTCCACAGCATGGGATTAGTTACCCTAAATTCCAGGCTTTTTTCAGAAGCCTGTTGAACCTCCAGCATAGAGTACAACCAACTGTGCTGCTCTGGATGATCACAGTAGTCAAGTAGTCATAGACCACAAACACACAGGTGATCCTTAAGATATCCTAGACCCAAGTGGGATAGCTCTTTTTCAGTCTGTGTATTATTTCAGAAAAATCAAACTAGGCAGGTTGTCATTTAAGTGTGAACTGAATTGAATCCCCCAGCCATCCCTAAATGCCTGTTCCACTTGTCCTTCTATATTACCTGGAGCCACAAAACTTTTCCCCACGTGTTATTCCTCACACACATCACCTTGTTTAGCTCAAGATTATTGCTTCCACTGCCATCTCTCTCTCTCTCCCTCCCTCTCTCTCCCTCTCTCTCTCTCTCTCTCTCATCTTTCTCTCTCCCCTCACTCAAATGCCTTCCAATGCTCCTTAGTACACATGAAAAATAGAAAAGGCAAATGGATTTTTTCTCTATTTTCATCCTAAAATATTTGGCTTCAATCCTGCATCTAATTCTGCGCAAGAGCATCACATTCCACTCATGAAACTAGATGTAAGATTTGCACCTTTTATATGCTTGGCTGGAACTTTGTGTGAGCTTATGCAGACTGGTGGGGGGGAGAGATCACAGTTATCAAACTTCAGAAAAGAAAAGACTGTAGAAATGCAGTCAAAAGGAAAGCAGGCTTTTAAACATTTAATCAATCCAGTTGCAAAGCACAATATTTCCAGAGCAAACCCCTCCAGGCCATTAAACTGGGCTTTTAAATTTCTCTTCCATCTGCAGCTGCAAAAAGACAGCCAGCTGATCAGCGTTCTTTGTAAAATGGCTCCATATGGAAACATGATCTTCATCTGATAATTTATGGATTATCCTAGAAAGGCAAGTATCAGTACAAGAAAAGGGAAGTGCATTGCAATTTGCAACATATATATAACATGATTCATCTACGTAATAGATCACAGTATCAAGGCCACGTTGATATCATGTGGTAAGTTTCTTAGGTAATTGTTTCTTTTGCAGGTGTAATAATGTTACATAAGCAGAAGTTGCTTACTCAAGTCGGGTTTTCTGTGTACCGCTCTTTGTTCCAATTCAGCAGTAAATTGCACGTTTTCCCAGGGAAGTTGCCAGGACCACCACTGCCCCCCCCAAAATCACACTGACCTAGAAAGGCCAGACCTGTGCCTAGAAAGTGTAGAGCGAATGTAAGTGTGGGTGTCGATTTTCAACCATAAAGACGAGCAGGATCCACAGCCAATTGCATTTAGATATGACCTTTCTCCCAAGGCACCCAAGGTAGTTTTAAAATATTGGGGTG
Source organism: Podarcis erhardii (assembly GCF_964252035.2). Taxonomy (NCBI): domain Eukaryota; kingdom Metazoa; phylum Chordata; class Lepidosauria; order Squamata; family Lacertidae; genus Podarcis; species Podarcis erhardii. Next base: position 94,485,646 of record NC_138507.1, read on the forward strand.
GGGGGACAAATGGCACAAAATATAGAAATGCAAACTGAGTTATCTCAGGCCATTGATGCTGCCACTGCCCTAAGCTGGCTGGGCTTCTTATTTTCCCCTCTCTCATTCCCATCATAGTACAGCAAGATGATAGCTATTTCCATTAGGGCTGGGTGGTGTGGTGTACCACTTGAGTTGCATCAGCAATGGTGATCACATAATGCTAATCATAAAATATCCCATAATAATCATCATAAATATCTGGAAACATAAATATCATTTTTATAAAAGCTCACAATACAATAATCACCTATTTTCTGTACTATTACAAATAAAATTACAATGCACTCTACAAAAGCAAATGTCTTCCCTGTCAGTCAAGTATTTTCAGTACTATTCCAACAATGAATGGATTAAATCTACTTTTCTACCAAGATGGCTGTAATGTGCAGCCCATTTCTTCAGTGAACAATATCAGCCCACTTTGCTTCTTTTTCTTTTTCCCGGAGCTTTGAACAACGATTCTTTCACGGTCAGAACATGAACAACTTTCCACATAATTCTGGGGAATTAATAAAGCAGTTTCCCTAGACAGTCTCTCAACTCAAATATTTATAAGAAACATTTCTGGTCGATGTGCTACTCAGCTTTAGTACACATGAAACTGCCTCCTACCAGGTCAAGACTATTTTCAGGCTTCCCACAGGCATCTGGTTGGCCACTGATCCAGCAGAGCTCTCCTTATGTTCTTATCATAGCTGTTGCTCCAGTGGCGATGGCAGTACATGGGCATAGAGGCAGCAAAAAATGCTAGCACTTCTGCTATCACCACCCACCTCCCAATGCATCTTGGGCCATAGCATTGCTCCAGACCCACAGACAGAGCCCAGCAAAGGAAAACTGGCAGCCTTCCAGCACTGAGAGGAGTACCAGACCCCAGCTGCTGGAGAGGAGACTTCACATTGGTAGTGAGGTTGGTGGGAGTCCCTCCTAAGGACTCGGACCATCGGTGCCTGCCCAATGATGTCAACCCACAACACTGGCCTGGACCAGTTGATAGATTTTGCTCATACTTAGTCTTTCGTTGACTCAAATGATTTGGGTTTAGGAGGAATTTTTGGCCCAGATAAACCTGACTAACCTTCCCACACAGCCTGAATCATCTAGCAGTAGATAACCATTTGCAGCACCTTGGCTTTCTGCTTGTGTCATGCTGTGGCCTAGTCTTCAGGGCTTGATAAGAGCAGTGGGGCGAGGATAACATTGGATGGGCTCCCAAATACCAGGTGCCCATACCTGCCGGAGCAGCCAGAGAGAAAAGGAAAATGAGTCTGGCTGCTGACAAAGCTGCTGCCATCAACAATAGGTTTTAAAAAAACAAAAGCCAAGGAAGCCTGCAAGGGAGGAAGGGAGGGAAGATTGGGGAATGGTTGGGGAGGTAGAGGTCCCCCTGGTCTGAACTGTTTGGCAGTGGAACGGGCTACCTCAGAAGGCAGAGGACTCTCCTTCGTTGGAGGCTTTTAAACAGAGGTTGGATGGTCTCTCAGGGATTATTTAGCCGTGGCTCTTGAAGGAGGTGTGACTAGATGATTTATGGTCCCTTCCAACTCTACAGTTATATGATTCTAAGATAACTGGCACCTTGAGGGGCGGGTATGTTAGGATATTCCAGTCCACCTTAAAAGGAGCAGGCATGACTGTTGTGTGTCACATGCCTGTTTACAGTCCAGCACAGCTTGCTGGGAACTTCCGTTTGTGTATAGCTTTTGCTTATGCTGCTTGCTTGGACATGAAAGAGAGAAGTCATGTTTCTTCCTTTGTCCTGATTAAACTGCTTGTAAATATGCTTTCCACAGCCTCTCTCTGCCCTTCTGTTGCAAAGAGTTATTTACTCTGCTGATTAGAGTGTGCTCCAGCTTCTGAAGATTTCTGAAGCTGCGGGTCACTGTTTGATGCTGAGCCAAGGACTGGAGATTTCCTGGCTACCAGCCGGTGGGCTGGAGCCAGCTGGGGGGCTTGCAAATTGCCCCCATTCCCTTGGACGCATCCCAATAGGGTATGTGTATAAACTCAGGGGGGTGAACTCAGGCTGGTGAGGGGAGACAAATGCAACCCAGAAGAACCTGCTGGATCAGGCCAAGGGCTCACCTCATCCAGCATCCGGTTGGAGGTATGTGAGCAGGAACTGAATGCAACAGCTCTCTACCCATTCACATTTCTCAGAAACTGTAGCAGTAGAACATTGTCATTATGACTAAAAGCCATTTCCTACATACAGATATGGGTGGGTGGCATGTTCTTAGTCCATGCTGCCTTTAAGTTCTAGCTGAGTTGTCCCCTCCTAAGCCATTAAAGGTAAAGGGACCCCTGACCATTAGGTCCAGTCATGGCCGACTCTGGGGTTGCAGCGCTCATCTCCTTTTATTGGCCAAAGGAGCCGGCGTACAGCTTCTGGGTCATGTGACCAGCATGACTAAGCCGCTTCTGGCGAACCAGAGCAGCGCACGGAAATGCCGTTTACGTTCCCGCCGCAGCAGTACCTATTTATCTACTTGCACTTTGACGTGCTTTCGAACTGCTAGGTTGGCAGGAGCAGGGACCAAGCAACGGGAGCTCACCCCATTGCAGGGATTCGAACCGCCGACCTTCTGATCGGCAAGTCCTAGGCGCTGTGGTTTAACCCACAGCACCACCCGCATCCCTAAGCCATTAGGGCTCATCAAACTCTCACTGCCTCATGAAAGACTTGGCTTCACGGGTGCTGTTGCTTGATGTCCCGCACCCCATAAGCTCTAATCCAGTGTTGTTTGTACTTCTCAGTCACCTGTATTTGCTTAAGAGGCCCAACAAGGCAAACACCCCTGGTGCCTTGTTTATGCTGTGGCTTTCACTGGGGCTTATTAAAATCATTGTTACTTCATATAAGCTGTCGATTGGCCTTTCTCCGACAGCCAAGTGTTGACAGTAAGTAACAGACACTTTGCCCCCAAGGTACCATGTTTATACATTGGTGCAAAAGCCTGGTGGATTTCAACCCTGTAAAACTATCACAGATAACAGGCTTGTTATCAGATAAGTGACTATAATAAATGACTACAATTAGTGCTCTGCTGATGAGACCGACTTGGTGGTCTTTCCACTCTGCTTTGGACAAATCCCAGACCTAAAAGAGAAAAAAACACACATAAAAATGGGGTGGGAGGGGGGGCACGCGTTAAAAATGAAACCATCTGACTTTTTAAATTGTACTTACAGCATGTGGGATCTGCAACAAAATATTGTTGTTTTCAATGCTCTTGTTCAAGATTTCAGCCTCTTCATGCCTCTTCCCATCCTGATTTTCCTTCCCTACCACACTAAACAGTCAATCTATATTCTGTGACCAATAAGCATATTCAGTCCCCATTGGACTGTTCGGGAATATCTCATTCCTTTTCAGATTTTCTTCTTCCTTGATATATTCTTTTTTAGTTCTGCAAACCATTGTCACAGCCACACCATATGCTGAAAGCACATTTAATGCCCCTTTAAAACACAGGCCTTCCTCCAAAGAATCCTGTGAACTGTAGTTTGTGGAGGGTGCTGGGAATTGTAGCTTTGCAAGGGATAAACTACAGTTCCCAGAGTTCCTTGGGGGAAGCCATGTGCTTTAAATGTATGGTGTGGATGTGATCCACCTGATTTCTCCAAGCCTGCTGATACCATCCTCTTGTGCTCCACCAAAAAGGATGGTGCCATTTTGGTGACGTAGACAGTGGCACTCACAGCCTGAACGGTGGAAACAGAAGGGATGGTGTGAATGCCTATGAACTGGACCTCAGGCTTTCTTTTAATAGAAAGTGATACATCATTCAGCTAGTCCATCTAGTGACAATCTTAGGAGCTGTACAGATACAGGTCTACAGGCTGCCACTTAGCTACTGGGCTATGTTCAAGATGATTGTTAGTTCGAAGTGATGCTTTTGGTGTACATAATCCTATACAGCTTGGAACCAGGATACCTTAGAAATTTGTTTCACTCTTTATATACCCAATCAGTCACTGCTCTCTGCAGGTAAGGGCCTCCTGAAGAACTTTAGCTGTTGACAATCAACCCCAAGGTTGATGTATTTATTACTCAGTTGTGGGGGCCACTGCAAAACACCGGGTTTTCACTTTGGCAGAGGTTTGGAGTGGGTCCCAAATTTCGGGGTTCATAGTTAATGAAGCTCCCTGCAGATATCATCGTATTAAGGGGTCCTCTCCACAGAATGTAGGGAACTTCTTCCCCTTGAATGTTGGGCAGACACAATTTCTTCTGCTTTTGGGGGCCTACTGAAAATCTTCCTCCTTCAACAAACCTTTTAAATTGAGATCTTTCCCAGTCTTTATCTGCAATGGAATAGTTTTGAAAATGTTTTGATTCTTTTACCACTTGTTGTTTGCCACCCCGGGCTCCTTTGGGAGGATGAGCAGGCTATAAATGAAAATAACTAGTGCATAAGAAGACTCTCTGCAGAATAATCTGGGCTCCCCAAGCTTACAATGTTCAAGTCTCTATCAGATGGAAGGAGGGGACAAGGCTACCTGAAACCCAGAATTGGTGAATTGGTTATGAAGAATGAAGAAGTGAGCAGGCTATAGCCTGTGATGAAAGCCATCTCTGAATTGCAGTGACCATACTGATGCTCTTTAACAGTGTTCTATACATCCTACAAAACAGCAATGTGGCATAGTGTCTGTGCACAGAGCATGTAATCTACATTAGACAGGAAATCTAGGAATGGGAAAAGAAGAGAGGAGAAGTTAAGGAGTGGTGCTGTGTGGTGGGGAATGAGGCAGGTGGTTATGGGAAAAAAACAGGTAACATGACTTTTGGTATTTAATGCAGCAACTACAGTGCTTCCATTCTTGGATAGTTTTTTTTAAAAAAAAAAAAACCCACACAAACCACAGTTCCAGATTAATGTGTGGTTGAATATAAACATGTACGAAATCCACAAGAGTTGTTTTCAGTTCCATTTCCTTTTCTCCATTCATCTGATTGCATCAGCTAAAAGCTCTGGGCATTTTCATGTGTGCATATTTGGTTTCACTCATGCTGCTTCATGGGTTTTGTAATATTTATTTATGAAAAATAAGATATCCCACATTTCTGTATTTAAAAAGACCCTCCAAGGTATTGAACCAATCCCAGCAGAAGATTGGGTTCTCACAAGAGCAATGCAGATAGTTTGTCCTGATCTTCTAGGCAGTTATATGTGTCCTTACTTTTATGATCTTAGCTGGAATAGAGTTAAAATTCTCCTCACATTAATGTCTTCTAGACATCCACTTAGGCCAAGGTCAGCTCCCACTTGGGATGTCTGAAGAATTCAGATTACTTCCAGCCAAGCATCTAGTCTTGTGACTGCTCATCCTAGTGGAGTTGAAGTTCAAGTTGCCTTAGAGAGGTGCCCATCAGTAAAAATAATTAACCCTGAATGGTCCCATAGGGAGGTCTGGAATATATAGCTGAGAAAGGGCACACCTTAGGATAATGTTCCACCAGCAAAATTACTGATTCGTTTTTCATTTTGTTAAAGGTCCTTGGTTGTAAAGCTGTTTCCATGTAATGCCATGAAGTATAACTGCAAGCACTATTTTAAAGGCAATCTCCTTTTTTTTTTTACACCCGACAGGGTCTTGTTATGGCATGGATGTAGGAATAATAGGCTATAGTTTAAGCACTTTGCTCAAATACTCTTTAAAATACATTTCTATCCTTGCACGGTTTAGTTATTTATAGGATGGCATGTATTTAAATGAGTTGCATATATATATATATATATATATATATATATATATATATATATATATCTACAGTTTAATAATTCACCGAAAGAGGAGTTTCAATTACCTTTAAGCAATTTTTAATGCAGTGATTGTACCAAACCTGGACATGACAGGCACTAAAATAATGTAGGCTGTAATTTTGTGTGGTTAATTCTTCCTATACAATGCACATAAACTTTGTTTATGCAGTCTCAATTGGCACTCTGCAGATGTCTCCAGATCCCTCCCTCTCAACTAAACATGGTAACGTTTTGCTAGCAAGAAATAGTCTCTTGTAAAAGTATGTTACCTACAGGGGCTTACACTTTGACGTGATTTAATATTTCCTAATAATACTTCCAGGGGAAATTGCCCTGAATGGGAGTACAGATCCCAGAGGAGTTGGACGCTTTGTGTGAAAGCAGGATTTATGGGGGTTCTCTGTATTCTGAGCACCAGAATCTCTCATAAACTCCAAAAAGTTACACATAGGCATCAGTTTGTTTACCTTTTCATGAGTTTAAAGGTGATTCATTTGACCTTTGAAAAATATGATAAGCCCCCTTGCTGAAATCACTGCATTTCCCAGATTAATGGAAGGCTGTCACACAGTGTAATCCTAACATCTGAGCTGTTTTTAAGTGTTGCCCACTGAAGACTTCCACATGGTCTTTTTATTTGTTCATTACCTGGAATTCCCAAAAATGAAGGCTTATTTCTTTTCTGCCTTGTTCATCTTAAAGGGGCAAGGACTCTGTTTGTTGCAAAAAAGAGGGGGTTAATTTTCCCATGTTTGAATTCTCCACTAAGTCCCGCTTCTGTAGCCTTATAATGTAGCAGCTAGTTTATAAATTACTTACATGAAACAAGGCCTTCTCAGTAGTGGCACCCAGACTTTGGAACTCCCTCCCTGGGGAAATGCAGGTGTCCTCCTCATTACAGACCTTTAGGCACTGGTTAAAGACCTATTTTATATTCACTCTGACATTTGCCAATCTCAGGGATCTTTGCAATCTCTCACATGCCAACCACCAGGACATACTACTGGGTATAAGATTTGGTGTGTTAGGAAAAAAGCAGGGGAGAGTTGGGTGCTGGCTCTAATCCATGAGCGTAGCCAGGATTTAACCTGTCCTGTTCCAGGACCAAGCTACCTGTGACGTGATTGGCCAGTTTGCAGAGGACACATCTATTGCTCAGTTGGGTTGCTAGTTGCGTCACTAAAATGTGCCACAACATCATCCAAGTGACCTCAGTGAGCATTTCAATTTCAAATATCCTGATTGCTTCTACTTTTAGTTAAGTTTTTTTTTTTATTTCCTTGAATTGGGAGAAGGAGGTTTCTATATGGAATGCGTTTTAATTGCTTTTACACTTTTCTGTTATATGGTTGCAACTGTTTTATAACTATATAGGTTCTGTACTGTAAACCACCTTGGGATTTTCTGGCAAAAAGCAAGTAAGAAATCTAATAAATAACAAATAAACGAAAGCTTCTGCACAGATGACTCAGAACGAATGCTTGATCAGCAGTGAGGCTGCATAACCTCCCTCCATGCAAATGTAGTACAAATAAATTAAGATGACTTCTCAATTAACTAGTAATCTGAAAGAACCCCTAAGCGTAGTTGTTGCTTTGTATGGCTTGGGGTTATTTGATGATAATGGCCTCCCCCAGGCTACCTTTTTGTTGAGCCTCCATCATTGATTTGCTTGCACAAAGCTTATGCAAAGGTTAGCTCGTAACCTGTCAAGGGTGCATGCCAGGCAAAGGAATGCACACAGCAGATAGTCAACTATTTATTGTCAAAGATAACGCTCATCATTGCTTCTACAGCTCTGGATATCTATGCAAACCAATCTAGCATCTAGGCAGCTATCCCCAGGTCTGTGCTTTATGGAGCAGTTGCAGCAACGGGGGGCCACTCCCCCTCCACCAGTTTATATACCTTCACCAGATGGGCTGCATGCACGTAACCAGAGACTGAGCCCTCGTGGAAACTTCCTCTGCTCATCCCTTTTCAATCCCCTCCTGGTTCTGGGAGAAGGTGGGGAGGCACCTGGGCCTTCACTTGCCTGACCTCTTTCTTCTCTTCTTCCAACCCATCCTGTACTCCACCCTCCAGCTCTAAAGCTGCCCCTGCTTGCAAGAAGTGCCCACAAACAACTGCCCCCCTCTCCTGAGTCAGCCCTCTTTCCCCCAGTGCACACTCATCAGCATCCTGCCAGTCCCATTGGAATTCCTTCCCCTTAAACATTAGCCAGGTGCCATCTCTGTGGTCCGCTCAGTACCTGTTGAAGACCACCTTCGAGAGCCAGTGTAGTGTAGTGGTTAAGAGCGGTAGACTCGTAATCTGGTGAACCAGGTTTGCTTCCCTGCTCCTCCACATGCAGCTGCTGGGTGACCTTGGGCTAGTCACACTTCTCTGAAATCTCTCAGCCCCAATCAACTCACAGAGTGTTTGTTGTGGGGGAGGAAGGGAAAGGAGATTGTTAGCCGCTTTGAGACTCCTTCAGGTAGTGATAAAGCGGGATATCAAATCCAAACTCCGCTGCTTCTTCTTCTTCTTCTTCTTCTTCTTCTTCTTCTTCTTCTTCTTCTTCTTCCAACAAGCCTTTTAAGTCGAGATCTTCCCCAGTCTGCATCTGTATTGGAATTCTTTTTGAGGTGCTTTCAAGGGTTTTTTTTAATAAATTGTTTTATCACTTGTTGTTTGCCTTGGGCTCCTTTAGGAGGAAGGGTGGGATATAGATGTATTTATTTCATAAAATGTATAGATCGCTTGATTGTAAAGAAAACCTCGAAGAAGTTCACACACAAAAATGATAAAGCATTAAAATTGTCTCTAAGAACAATTGACAGCAATAATTTAAAACTCTGGAAAGGTTGCGATCAACAGCGAACTAAAAACAGATTAAAACTCGCATCAGCCTTCTAAATCTCTGGGTAGGTTTGCCTAAGCAAAAAGTTTTTGGCAGGTGCTGAAAAGAGTACAGTGAAAGTCCCAATAGGCAGGGTGTTCCAAAATCTAGGTGAAGGTTAATAAATAAATATATCAGCATTTATCTTGCATTCATCCTGATTTCCTTGTGGGGCATGTTTATGTTAAACATTTCACACTTCTCAGTGCATTCCCCACCCCACCCCACCCCACCTTCCTAAGTCCGTTTCTTATTTAAAGTACTATATTCATATAAACATTCACAAACTTTTTATTGATAATTATTACTTAAATGGTTTGAGGATCTATACAACTGTGTAACATGCAGAAAACAGCATTTTTAGAGAAATCAAAGACTGGAACTGAGGGAAGTCGGGGGTGGGGGGTTCTGTGGGGGGGAGGGAAGGGAGGGAGGAAAAAAGGGGGGAAATAAGGATGATATGTTTCTAGATAATATGTTTTGTTTTAATTTTGAATAAAAAAGTAATTTTTAAATATAAAAAATAAAGTACTATATTCGTTGCATGAGGCAGACAGAGCACTTCAATCCACTTTACCTGCACAAACCTACATTTCCCAGAATGCACTTGAATCCCTCCCTCAAAATACTGGCCGTCTGGAAGTGCCCAGCATTTCATTTACTTGATGGGAAATAGTGGATTAAAGGCCAAGAACTGGTGATGATTTCATATATAAAAATAGAGCTAGATTGCTGAGAGTCTGGCTGTTACTAGAAAACTCTCTATAAAAATAAAAAAATGAATGAGAGAATGAAAAAGCTGCCAGAGGGAAGAGAATTTGATTCTAAAAAATTTACTTTAGCTATGAAAGGAACTTCCTTAATAGAAAGGCTGCCCTCTGCCCCAGGCATAGGCTGCTAGGTGATTTGTCACTTGCCTGAGTTTTCAATTCGGTCACATATATTTATCACTTGGCTGAATTTTCCACTGATTTAGCCTCCCACATTTTTTTCAAACTTTTAATTTTAGCTCTTCAATTTGCATGCATTTAAGCTGATGAACAATGGCCAGAGGTGTCAGCCACCAGCATCTGGCAAACCTATTGAGTAAGCCTCTCTCTGCAAGGGGTCTTTGACACAAAGGTCCAGCATTTGTGGTCAAGGCTAAAATTAGATGCAGAGAGCCAACCAAGGAGAGTTAAACAACCCAATTCAGAAAGATCTGCATCCTTAAAGTGAGTGGCTCCACATATGGTAAATTCACTTCAGTGTAGGCAAATGTGAAATAATTTGGCTGCTGCAAAAATTGATCTAAGAATGATGTGTTAAAATTGAACAGCCAGAGAGCATGCTGATCAGGAAAAACATTTGGGAGTCATTGTGGGGGAAAATATGGAAACCATCAATCCAGAGGGCAGCAGTCATGCAAGCAAAGGGGAAAGGGAGGAGGATACTGGGAGATGGTGCTTTCTTCTAGACCAAGGATGGGAAACCTGTGGCCTTTCAGATATTACTGGGATCCAGTTAGCCTCAGCCAGCATGATCAGGGATGCTGGGCATTGTCTGACAACATCTAGAGGACCACAGGGACGCATCCCTCCTTTATGCAAGAAACTGGATCCTATACAAATCTGGAGGCACTCTTAGCAAGACTAGGGGCCAATGAGAAATCAGTGTCTTGCTACCTTCACATAAGATCATTGGTTGGCACAGGAGCCCATTCCTAGGGACCGAGGGGTCTTCAGGCCCCCCCCAGAATATTTGAGGGGTCCAAGGAGTTGATGGGCATTCAAATGGTGTCTGTGCATCACGTCATGTGATTAATTATGTGGGGCAGGGATTACCTGGGCCCCTCCAATATTTTAGTGGGAGCCCCTGTTGGTTGGCATCCATCTGTCTCAGGACAATTGAGGAGTGCACCTTTGGAGGTGAAGTCAAACTGCTGGAAACTCCAAGCATCAAAGTTTGTTAAAGCTTCTGGGAATTGTAGCTTTGTCGTAGGGTAAACTACAGTTCCCAGAATTCTTGAGGGAAAGCCATGTGCTTTGAATTTATGGTACGTGCACAGCCTGAGAAGATGTACTGGAGTAGAAAAGATGCAGGATTTGTTCCTCCCGGCAGTTAGCAAAGTTGGGTGACCTTTGTGAGCCTCCTTGCACCCCGATAAAGTTTGGGTGATGCCAACTCCTAAACCAATAGAAAACTGTTTCTTTGTGAGGGTTGCCCTATAACTTGTCATTTTCCAGTGAAGAACAAATTTCAATTGTGAACAAAAGAAGGATTAAAGGAAGCAATTATCAAGCAAGGAAAGGCGTTTGAGAGTTTGGGGGAACAGAGATAAGTTGCAGTTCCTGCTCTGGACTGCCTCTTAACCACATCTGTGCTTCACAAGTCTTTTTGTGCTACAAGATCTCTCTCTTCCTTGGTCTGAAACGCCACTCTAGAAATATGCAGAATAGAAAGGGTTAATAATGTATTACACATTGCCTGGACTATATACTGTAATTAATGCAAAGATAGAGAGAAGAGATTAGAGGCAGAGAGTCCTGGGGTTATGAGACTGAGTCTTACAAACTAATATGAGGAAAGTGAAAGAATCTGGAAAGAGGGGGAAGGTTGCAGACAAAGTAATAGTTTTCCCATCTTGCAAGAGTCAGAGGTGAGTGCAATTAGGAAAATACAGAAAATAGGAAGACATGGGAAAGCTGAGCTGGAATAATTACCTGTCCCACAGTAGAAAGTAATCAGGAAAGAAAAGAGTTGGGTTTCTTTGTCACTGTAACTTACAGGAGCATTGCGATGTACAGTATGGGCTATCAGGATGCAGGTGGTACTGTGGTCTAAACCACAGAGCCTCTTGGGCTTGCCAATCAGAAGGACGGTGGTTTGAATCCGTGCAATAGGGTGAGCTCCTGTTGCTCTGCCCCAGCTCCTGCCAACCTAGTAGTTCAAAAGCACACTAGTGCAAGTAGATAAATAGGTACCACTGTGGCGGGAAGGTAAAAGGCATTTCTGTGTGCTCTGGTTTCTGTCACAGTGTTCCATTGTGCCAGAACAGTTTTAATCCTGCTAACCACATGACCCGGAAAACTGTCTGTGGACAAACGCCAGCACCCTCAGCCTGAAAGTGAGATGAGCACCACAACCTCATAGTCGCCTTTGACTGGACTTAACCGTCCAGGGGTCCTTTACCTTTACCTTTTTTATAGCCTATCATGGGGCTGGTTATGATTTACTATAGCCATGGCTCAGTGGCAGAGCATCTGCTTTGCATGCAGAAGGTCGCAGGTTCAATCCCTGATATCTCCAGGTAAGACAGGGAAAGATTCCACCTAGAGAGTAGCCACTGGTCAGTGCAGAAAATCCTGAGACATTCTGAGTTGATTAATGAAGTGTCCTTCATTAAGTTAATTAAGCATCCTTCACTGGGTTAATTAAGTGTTTTATCACAGAATGAAAGACAAGTAATGGAGGCAATTGATTATTAGCAAGGTGTTCTTGCCTTTGATGAAAAAAGAGTTACCATAACTTGGGAATTTCTCAGGAAATGCAAAAAGTATTTCTTGATCAGTGACCAAATCATAGGTATTGCTTGCATTATACACAGTACTGGAGTTGACTTCAACCTTCTGCTTGTGACTGCTACATGCTGGGATCCACACCAACTCACACAATAGGGGCTTTCAACTCATGACCACGGTGATGCTCTGATTGCTTGATGCCAAGCCAAATCACACAGTCTCAGAGCACGAACAGAATTTCAGTGGAACTGAGCTTCTTAGTAACACAGAGGTTCCCCTTCCTGATCTGTGAAAATCACAGTCTAAGCACTGAGTCTAAAAAGCAACTTAGAGCAGCTTATAAAATAGAGATGGACACGACTAAACAACAACAAAATGAACTACCCAGCACAGATGAATGGTTTTAACCCTCTACTACCATCACAGTGGAAACCCCCCCCCCTTTCTCAAAGCTGCTATTTGCATAGGAAGGGAGGCTTCTAGTTCCTGGTAGTATTAAAGACCCATCCATTCACAGGAGGTTTGTAGGAGGGCGGTTTCAAAGCAAAAATTATCCTTCCCATAATTCCTCTGTCTTTGGGAGGTTGCTCACTTAAAATCTATCATCTTCCCAAGTGATTGTGTTGCAGTTCTAATTATGAATATTCTCCATCCTTCTTTGATCTGGAAGATGCATCATTCGATGGCTTTCTGTGTCTTCAAGACAGAAGCCTCGCTGGGCTGTTTCAAAAAGAGGAGTTGTGGTGTATATGACAAACTGCAGGCCCAGTCAATGAGAACAGTATCAGCTCTTCCAGCTTCACAAGGCTGCTGCCTGAACTCAAGCTGTCCTACTACTATGGGAATCTTTGGGACAAAGGAAAAAGGGGATAATCTTCTCAGCATTGTTTATATTTTTCTCTGTCAAGCTGGACATGGTCTGTGTTTGGATTGCAACAGGTGGCTTTTCACTGGCTTATTATGACTGAGGCTTCGCTCAGATTCAGTAACCTCTGGCTCTCCAAAGACAGACCGATGGGCAGGGCTCATGCGCTAACTCGTCAAGCGTGATCCAAAAGTCTCATATGAACAGCTGGAGGGCTAAAGTCTCTTTATGGTTTCATGGCTGTGATTAACTGGTTATAGCGTTAAGCGCAAGGTTTATAAGGCATGCATGCAAATTCATTAGGAAAGGAAACCCTTTGTGCAATACGCCCTTTTTGCATTTCTGAGGAGAACATTTGCACAAAAGGCAATAAAACTCGGGACCAAAGAACACGTGGCTTGAAATGCATCTTAGCATCGAATGTGCAGTTTTTGCAAAATCCATCAGATGGGAAATCTGATAATTAATGGGATCAGGGAAGTGATAGAATTCAACCCTTTGGGGGAGGATCCTCCATTTTGCAGCAACATGGTTAGTTCAGATTAGATGGATAAATTTCAGTAAGGACTTGTTTTTACTTTTTCTTGAAACTTGGGTTGTATATTTACTACTAAAAATAAATCTGGATAAGGCTACACTTCATATCTCCTGCAGGAAAGCCTTTGCACATCTAGTGACTAGCAAGCCTCACACAATTCACCAGTCCACTGGTCCACACCTCCTGGGTTTTGTAGCTCAGGGCAGAGATTGGAGCCAAAAGGTGGTCAGCTTCTTCAGGCACATCACTATACATGGCTGGGTGGCCCTTTCAATCTTGGTGATGCTCAAGTTAAACATAAACAAGCTGCCATGGGAAAGGTGAATGTAAGACAAGCCCTCTTGGATCAGAACAAAGACCTATCAGATAGGGAAGGAAAGTTCTCTCTGGTATTTCCCCACAGCAGCGTTCTCCCACCTTCCGATCATGTGTTGACATGTGATTGACAGAAAGGCAAACCCACCCACACATCAAATTTGGTCCATCCTGCTAAGGATCTGGCCCATGGAGCCAAAGAAGCCTCCCCACAGTTTCCACAGTAGCCAACCAGATGCTGATGGGAAGCCCCTGAGGCATGCAATAGCCCTCTCCTGCTGTTGTTCTCTGGCAACTGGTATTACGAGGTATACTGCCTCTGTCTGGAGGGCAGCAACACAAGAATGGGCTTTTTCTGCAGTGGCTCCCCATTCATGGAATGCTTTCCCCAGGGAGGTTCACCTGGTGCCCTCATTATATAGTTTAAGGCACCAGGTAGAAACATTCCTCTTCAGTCAGAGCTGTTGCTGATTATTTTTCTACAGCCTTTTAAATCCCTCTGTGGGAAGCAGGGGTTATTGTTTTCTCTTTTGTTTTAATTATTTACTTGTTTTTATCCTGTAATTTGTTCTGTAAACCTCCCTGAGATCTTATGATGAAGGGTGGTATATAAAACTAATTAATAATCCTTGAGGTAGTACATTTAGCCATCATGATCCTTGAGGTAGTAGATTAGCCTTCTAGAATATTTGCTAAGATCAAGGCATGCATATATTTATGTGTGTTGCACCACTGTTTGTTTTCTGAAGGTAGTGAATTGACTCTCTTTTCAGAACATAGCAGAAGAAGAAAAGGAGAGACCTGCTGGAGCAGATCAAAGGCCCATCTAGCCTGGCATCCGGTTTCCCACACCGGACAGGAAGCAGAAAAGCCTTCTTCCACATATTGCCTCTGATACAAGAGGTAATGTATAGTCATCGTGGCCAGAAGCCATTGCTAGCCTTATCCTTTATGAATTTGTCCAATCTACTTTTAAAGCCATCTTCAAACTCATATAAAAACCTATCTGTGTGTACAGCATCTCAGTTAAAACCAAAACAACACTTAACACTAAAGCACAATAGGTAGCATGAAAAACTGGTCACCTGACAAGGTTATTAAAACAATGAATCATTTACACAAGAAGGCTTATTGAAATCACCAAGTATTGAGTTTGCATCTAAAATTCATTACAGATGGTGCCTGCTTGGTTTCATTAGGCAAAGAGTTCCATAAGCCTGGTAGCAGCAGACTAAAAAGACCAATTTCTTGCTGATGACAGTCTGACTCTGTCAGGTACCATCAAATGTAGCTCCGTGGGCAGATCACAAAGATCAGTATACGGAATAAAGCAATGTTATATTATATTTATTCTTTATCTGTTGAATTTGTAAACCACCCTTTATCTGCAGATCTCAGGGCAATTCGCAACATAAAATCACAAAATATAAAACCAGAAAATGCATAGTAAAGATAAGAACAACGAGAAACCAATAATCCCGCCCCCTCCAGAATTAAGTGTGGTGGTGGAGCCCATAGTTTAACTATGAAATGTGTTGAGAAGTACTTCCTTTTGTCTGTCCTGAAATCTCCCATGACTCGGCCTCATTACATGACCTTGGATCCTAGTGTCATTTATGAGAGAAGGAGAAAAAACTTTTCAGGATCCACTTTCTCTGAAGGAAATGCACATGATTGCTTCTATCTAGCATTACAGAGAAGCCATTCAAAAAATTCAAATTGTGTAGCCTCCCCACTGGGAAGATTGTATTATACAAATCGAAGTAACTTTTGGTTTCAAATGCTGAATGGATAGGCAAAAAAATAAAAGTCCTAACCACTACTGTGGGGAGTATGCTTGTAACCTCAGTTTAGGGGGGGGGGGTGCGAGGAATACTGCCATCCAGTAACAACAGCATCAGTTTAAAATAAATCTTCATGAAAATGAACACAAGGTACACTATTAAAAATTGCCAAGTGAATTTCAGGAGAGTTCTAAAAAGAAAAATAGTCGTTTAACATTTATTTCCTGCACTATGAGACTTCACTCTGTGGGTTGATTGGCTTTGGTTTTCTGATTACTATACCACACTGGTTATTTTAAGAAATGAATCAGTGAAGGAATCTTTCCCTGCTGTGCTCTGTTAGATTACCTTGTACATAATTCAGCGCGGTGATATGGAGAAGCATTAAAAAAGAAAATTCGGTTACAAAATCAATTGAGCAAATGAAAATCCATTTTCCAGGGCTAGGTTCTACATCCATTAGTCTCTCCCTTTCCACTCCGAAATGCTCTCCGTTGTGTAGAGGCTGCCATCAAACCATCACTGAAAATGGTCAAATAATATTTGCTTTAAAAGATTGGTGGGTTCAATGCGTGATCTTTCAGTGCTGCAGTCTTTAGGCCCCAGACATGCAAAAAAGGTAGGACCCATAGTTAGCTGTAGTGAATACTAATCTACAGCATCCCTTGGTTGCTTCCAAATTCCCCAGCTTTGTGACTATCAAGGACTACAGCGTGTTCCTTGACTTCTGCTTTCTGCCTTACAAGGGGCCTGTGTGCTCCAGTTCCCGCAGGAGACAGCTCTGAGTAACTGGTGGCTTTTACATTTTTAGAGGGAGAGCAGCCATTGCATTTTCACCCCACCATACCTTGCTGTAACTAGAGATTTTTTTGCACAGGCACAACCTAAAGAAGTACCACCAGGGAAAAACCTATGGGCAGACACCAAGGATCCCACTCAGCAGAATGAGCAGGAGGGCTTCTAGACACAGCAAGGCTACCTTGCCACATTTCGTAGGTAATACACATTATAATACACATGTAGTAATACACATTGCCATCAAAAGAAGAGTCAAGGTGTGAGTCCATTAAGTCCAGAGTCTAAAATTATCTACACCGCTGACAATTTCATATAGAATCATAGAGCTGGAAGGGACCACAAGGGTCATCTTGTACAATGCAGGAATCTTTTGCCCAACGTGGGACTTGAACCCACAACCCTGAGATTAAGAGTTTCATGCTCTACCAGCTGAGCTATCCCAGAGTGAGCTAGTTCCCACTGTCTTCAGTAGAATGTTCTCCTGAGTAAAATTGCATAGGAGCGTCAGTCTGCAAAAACCTCCCTCTGTGCTGAGGGAGGGACCTCAAGTTGGAGGGGAAAATGTGGCCCTCCAGGCTTCTGCATCTGAGCCTCAGGACTCCCCCTTGCCATGCCCTCTCCCCAGGCCACACAGACATCACCAGCCCTGCTCCTCAAGTGCTTTCTACTGCCAGAGCATGTTCTCAATAAGGTCTCTTTCTTGCTTTGATGGTGGATGGAAAAAAACTTTAGGTGTGTAGAAACTTCTGGGTTTTGCATGGCTGGGATGTTGCTAACTAGATGAAGGCAAGAATTACATTCTTAGCTCTACCTGCTTTTGGCCCTGCTCCTGCCCACATTGACATGTATCCCCAGGAAGGTCCCCCTTGAAGAAACGTGGCCTTTGGTCTGGAATAAGTTCCCCATCCCTGTCCTATGTCATCTGAAGACTCTTCCAGACTGCAAACTGAACTGGGGGAGAGGGGATCCATCCCAGCTATTGACATAAAGGGAGCCTGCCTACTTTCGATTTCCTCCCCGCCCCCTTCTCCTCCATTTTATCCCCTTTGTTCCACCACAGCATTGCCCCTCACTACTTCATGGCATCTGGCTTTCCCTTCCTCTCCATACCTCTGTCAAGTCACTAACCCAGAGTCCCACTCAAGTTGCACATTGTGTGGGCAGTTACCTCCAGATAGGCAGGTTCCCAGCTTTATGAGAGATGAGCTTCAATCTCTAGCCAAAAAGCCATGGTGCAAAGGTGAGAGACAGGTCAGTTAGTAGAACAGAAAGAGGAGGCATTTTGGGGGAGAAACCAGGAAGATAGTGTGAGAGGAGCACTTGCCTGAATGGATGTGATAGCGTTGCCATATTTTGAAAAGCAAAACAAAGAGGACACTACGACAACTCTCATTTTAAATTCCCCTACTATATGTAGGCATCTTAAAAAGCAGAGACATCACCTTGCCAACAAAGGTCCGTATAGTTAAAGCCATGGTTTTCCCAGTAGTGATGTATGGAAGTGAGAGCTGGACCATCAAGAAGGCTGATCGCCGAAGAATTGATGCTTTTGAGAGTCTTGAGAGTCCCATGGACTGCAAGAAGATCAAACCTCTCCATTCTGAAGGAAATCAGCCCTGAGTGCTCACTGGAAGGACAGATCCTGAAGCTGAGGCTCCAATACTTTGGCCACCTCATGAGAAGAGAAGACTCCCTGGAAAGGACCCTGATGTTGGGAAAGATGGAGGGCACAAGGAGAAGGGGACGACAGAGGACGAGATGGTTGGACAGTGTTCTCGAAGCTACAAACATGAGTCTGACCAAACTGCGGGAGGCAGTGGAAGACAGGAGTGCCTGGCATGCTCTGGTCCATGGGGTCACGAAGAGTTGGACACGACTAAAGGACTAAAGAACAACAACTATATGTAGGCTATAGAATGATGCTGTGATATATTGCTAAGTGGGGGCAGGAGAAGAGAAGAGGAAAGCAAGTTATGTCAATGTCTCATCCAGAAAGTATAGGCGGAGACATTTTGGCAAATTTAAAAAATCCCCCCCCCCCCGCTGAAAAAGAGGGCATGTCCTGGGAAAAGAGGATACCCTGAAATATCAAGAAACTGCCCCAGGGACGAGAAGGCATAGTCACTGCAAGCAAGAACGCAGAGAGGCGGGCACAGCACCCAGAACCAAATCTGCCACCCTTCCCAGAGTGCTGTATGAGACAACTGCCTCAGAAAGGCTCATGGTAGCACCAGCCCTGAGGCAACCCCCAAAGTTCTGGTTCTCTGTGAAAGTTGTGGGATGTAATCCATTGGAGCAGTCAAATACAACATCATTTGTTTGCCTAAAATGGACACAGACAGGGGGATGTTGATCCAACCAGTTGAACTTCCTGTTACACCTGGTCTGGAGAATCCTCCAGGTAAGTGGGTGTGACCCTTGCAGACCCCACGAAAGGTCCAGTCACGCAGCCACCTTCCTCTTTTTGATGCCTTTTCTTCACTTGAACTGCACTGCTGGCCCATCCTTACAAGGGTGTAAGCCACACTGTATCTGTAACTATAAGCTAAAGGCTGCCTTCAGGGATCCAACTGTGAACTGAATGTGAGTAAACTTGTTATACTTTTAAAAGAAGACTGTTGTGTCTTTATTCTTTTCAGGAGGGATAAAAGGGATCTTACCAGAAATATACTCCGATCTGAATGGAGCCAAATTGGATTGCTTAAGTAAAGAGAAAACAAATCTACCAACTAGCTTCCTGCTATATATTTGGGAATGTTGCTCTGCTGCTGAGTGACAAGCATAAGTTAGGAAGGATACTATTAAATCAATATATCATCTCCTAGTATCTAAAACATTAGTATCCTAGTATCTAAAACATTAAATCAATATATCATCTCCTAGTATCTAAAACATTCCCACAAAAGGGGACTAAGGGGGATAGCTAAAAGACAGTTCTTTGCAACCTCACCATATTATAATTCTGATAATTCTTTTGGAAGAAGTCATGACAGCTAAGCCAGCAACCCAGCCATATGGGTGGGGTATTATTATTATTATTATTATTATTATTATTATTATTATTATTATTATTAAGCTTGCATATAGAACCAAAAAGCAAGCCTAGCATAGACAGTGTGTGTCTCACCATACTAACCTAACTTCCTGATTATCCTCAAGTTTGGAGGATCTCCAACCATTCGCTTAAAATGAGATCATGCTTTCTGCCAGCAATATGAACATCATCATGCGGTGATTACGACCCATTGACCCATACAGAAGACATGCAGTAAAAGTCATCAAGTCCGTTGTATAGACATTCCTTTCGTTCTTCAAATCCAACTGCTTTCCATGCAACAGATTCTTTTCCTTCCCATCTTTCTTTCAAAAATACTGCCCACCAGTGCAAAAAAAAAAAAGTAAAAAGTAAAAACCTGGTAGAAGATAGACCATAAAAAAACCCTACAACCCTGGATTTCTTTTCCTGATGGGTTTTTCAAGAATTACTATGGAAAAGACACAAAGTGAGATTCAAGATGGAAAATGCATTTCTCGGGAGGTCTTCCTCTTTCACCTCATCCGGAAGATAGGAAAGACCAGACTGTTCATAACAGAGTTTAGAAACCTTCCTAGAGTCTTTAGGGGAAAATCAATCAAGGAAATTATTTTCCCACAGACCAGGGCATAGCAAATCTTAATAGCATTTCCCCCCCCCCCCCGATTGAGGAATAAATCTTTGATTAATTTATAGCTTGGAGTGACTATATAACAGTCCCCAAAGTACTTTCAAATATTCTAAAAACTGAGTACCAGTAAGAAACCTTTAAAATAACCACTCTTCTAAAGTTAATGAGGAAGAGGGTCACAGAAGTTCTCCCTATATCCAAGTCAAGGAAGGTATAGAAAAATCCAAATTGTGCCTAAACGCCATTCATTTCAGGGGGTTTTAAGCATGACTAATTTAATAGCAGCCAGGGAGCCCCCATTAATTCCAATGGGAACTAAATGTAGCTAGCGCTGCAATTCTGAATTCACTTATTAGGGAGCAACTGAACTCATTGGAACTTACTTCTGAGTAGCTATGATGGGTACGTTTGCTACACCTCCGTTTGGCTTGAAGCCCAAGGAACATCATACTTACCGCCTAAAGGAAGTCTGAGCAAAAACAGTGGTCTTTATTTATTTCATAAAAACGTGTACCATCTGACTGTAAAGAGAGAGGGGGGCGGGAAACAACCTCAAAACGGTTTACGAAATGATAAAATCGAGGGGGAAATTCACAACCATACTTTTGTATGTTAAAATAAGGTTGTGGTTTTTTTTTTCTCTCGATTTTGTTGTGTCATCGTTTTCTAAACCGCTTTGAGATTTATTTATTAAAAAAAAATATACTAACTTTTTAACCGCTGTGCGCTCCGAATCTAAGCATTTAGTAACACCGAAGCACAAGGGGCTCCAGTTTCAAGAGACCGGTGTGATGGGGTCTGGCCACAGAAAACACAGCTGATTGTATATAACCTTGGCTATGACCATTGTCAAGGGACCCTGCGCTTCAAGATTTGCCACTGGAATAAAGAGCATCTGTCTGGCAGGTTCCCAGGTTCGCCCCCCAGATTCTCCCGGTAGCGCTGTGACACCGCTGAATACTAAGAGAGTGTCCAGGGGGTTTACAAAAATAACAAATACTGTACGCGATATAATAACAAATGCAACATATCTATTTGCATAATAATATATATATTACCTATTCATCTATTTGCGCGCGCGCGCGCGCGTGTGTTCAGATATAAAAATGTATCCCTGAGAAAATTGCAATGCCAGGAAAAAAAGGAGAAAATCCCAAAGAAGCAAAACATGGTAGCACGTTTTGAAAACACCTTCCGAGTTGGCTGTCAAGACACGTCATTTTGAGATGGCTTCTCCAAAGGAATTTATGGAGGAGGGGGCGGTCTATAAAGGGCTCTTCGCCCTGATTTCTTAACGAAATCGTCACACTCAGAGAGGCAGTGTACTTCTGAATACCAGCTGCTCGGACGGAACATAACATGGGGGGGGGCATTTGCTACAACGCCTTGCTTGTGGCGTTCCCTAAGTGCCCCCCCTGGTTGCAGACAGAATGCAGGACGAGGGGATCCCCTCAGTGGGATCCAGAAAACCAGGCCGAGAGAGAGCAAGCAAGTTATGGTCCTGTGCTCAGAGACGGACAGACGGACAGACGATAGTGTGTGCTGTGGGAGGAGGAGGGGCTTATCGGTTTGCTGCTATTATGTATTTTGTGTTCTATATTTTGTATTTTTATGTTGTGAACCGCCCTGAGATCTAAGGATGAAGGGCGGTTTACAAATGTTATAAATAACATAACACATATAATCTCTCACGGATTTAGCCTGTTTTGTGAATGGGGGCTGCTCTGTATATTTCCCCTAACCTCACTGTTTAAAATCCACCTCCTCCACACACACACACACACACACACAATACAGAGGAGAGTGCCACAAATGGTTTGTTGGGGAAATATTTTTAAGTACCGAGACAATGCTGTAAATATTACTAGCAATGAATATAATGACTATTCTATCTGCCTTTTAACTCTGGAATACGACTCCCCGCCATAGTACAGGGAAACATAAAATTCAGGTGCCACATCATGACTCTTTATTCTTAAATGAAAATATACCCTCTTCCCCGCCCCCGCCCCTCCTACCAGTTTCCCAAAAAAGTGACCTGCCCTCAGCTCTCTCGCTCTCTTTTAGGGAAATAGGACGGAGAAATTTTGTCCTTTTTTTTCGTTCATATGATCTGATCCAATTGTTTCTCGCAACGAAACTCCCGCGGGTGGGGCAGATTGAAGTTTAAGAACAAAAGGGGGTAAAAAGAAACCAGCATTTTACGCCAATATTGTGTCAAGAATCGCGATGATGAAAGCGGCCGACAAGTGGGGTGCGTCTTGTTTAAGTCTATATGATTAAACAGAGGTTCCGGACTTAAACACACCAGATAAAAATATCTTTTTTAGTACATGTATTCTCTAGAATCTAGGGGAAACCAGAAGAGTAAAAGGTCTTCGATCTCAAGCCCGACCCTAACTGATTCTGCCCCAACATTGCGCTAGTCCTCAAGGTCTTCTGCGGAATTTTTCGAAAGTTAATTTGTACCATCACCAATTCATAAACGAAGAATCCTTCCAACGTTTTATTTTTTTTTAGCAAGGGCTACTCGATGCAGATATGTTTGTTTGTTTTGTATTTCTTGCGGACGAACAAAAAAGAAAACAGACTTGTAATCTCGCATATTAGTACTGCCTTCGAAGAAACATTAATAGAATAATAGAATTGTTGAATAGGAAGGGGTCACAGGGTCATCTAGTCCAACCCCCTGCAATGCAGGAATCTTTTGCCCAACGTGGGGCTTGAACCCGCAACACTGAGATTAAGAGTCTTGTAATTTACGATATTTCAGATGGGGGGATGAAACCGTAGCGGGTACTTGAAATATCCTACAGAAATTCACTGTCGCCCCCCCCCCCCTTTATGATGCGGGGTATATAAAGGCGCCTGCTCAAGACATTCAACAATATCTCCCTTAAAACGTGTGCTTCATCAGTCGGGAAACTGAGGCAGGGAACAAAAGCTCGAGTCTTAGGGATGCTGGCAAGCCAACTATAACTCAGCCATTTCGAGTCAAGACGGCTCTGTGTTCACATTGCGGCTCACAGCCTATGCTTGCTTTTCTGGGCGATTTCCAAAGAGGCAACCGTTTATTCTATCCAAATGCGCCCGAGCCCCGGAGGCTGCTTCAAACTGTTTCCCAGGTCAGAAATCCGAGTCCACAAATCAGATGATGCGCAACATCGCTGTCCCTAAAGACGTTGAAGGGTGTTTGGCAACCTGCTCAAAGCAAATAGCCGCTCCTTGGGGGAAAGGACCACAATAAACGGGATTTCTATCCGAGCGAGCCTGAGGAAGGCTGCCATCCTGCGCGCACTCTCATAGGAGTAAGTCCCATTGTGTTCAATGGGGAGTATTCTCAGAAGACGCGCCCGCTAGGAAATCGGATAGTGGGGCAGTGGTTTCTGTGAACGCGAAAGCGCTCTTCAATCCTTTCCCTCCGATGGGAAAGACTTGAGCACGCGATGAATCCTGAATCTCGAAGGGACTAATACAGTGGTACCTCGGGTTAAGTACTTAATTCGCTCCGGAGGTCCGTTCTTAACCTGAAACTGTTCTTAACCTGAACCACCACTTTAGCTAATGGGGCCTCCTGCTGCTGCTGCTGCTGCGCCGCCGCTGCGCGATTTCTGTTCTCATCCTGAAGCAAAGTTCTTAATCCGAGGTACTATTTCTGGGTTAGCGGAGTCTGTAACCTGAAGCGTCTGTAACCCGAGGTACCACTGTAGTAGGATTTTAACGCTGCCTGTTGTGAAGTAAGGCTGGGGGTATCCCTGGTCGCCCTCGCACCACCACCACTTGCATGGGGGTAAGGACCCCTGTGCATCTGAGCAAAGATGCCCGGGATGAAGCTGCGGGTCCCCACTGGGTGGTCGAAGGAGACTTAACTGGTTCCAGTGAAGGACTGGACGGGAAACCGCGAATGAGGCTAACGCCGGGAGCGGGAGGGCGGCTCCGAGGAGGCCTGACCCTCTCTGTGTTTCTATGAAACATTTCGGGAGGAAATGCCGCGGAGTTCAGTTTGGGTTAGTCCACTCCCAAGGAAGGAAGGAAGGAAGGAAGGAAGGAAGGAAGGAAGGAAGGAAGGAAGGAAGGAAGGAAGGAAGGAAGGAAGGAAGGAGGGTGGGTGGGTGGGTGGGTGGATATTGGCTGCAAAGAGGGACTGCCTGCCTGCCTCCACCACCATCACGCTGAGGTTTTTGGGAGTATTTTAAGCCCTTTTTCACCCACTCGAGCTTTTATAACCAAACAAGCTCACAGCAAAATGTCAATATTGGTCCTAATGGCTGCTGCTGGGTGGAGGCGCGGGGTCCTTATAAAAGAGGGAGGGGGCTCGAAGGCCCCGCTTTTTTCCCCTCCCTCCCTCCCTCCCTCCCTCTCTCTCGTTCTCTCTCCATCCATAAAAGCAGCCTGTTATCGCGCCGCGCCTTTAAGCCCGAGAAGTTTATGGCCTGCCGGGCGGATTAAGGGCGAGACAGGAGCGCAGCACCATACAAGGCCGGCTGGCCGGGCAGCGCCTCGCCTGGCTCGCCTTCGTCCAAGAAGAGACCCATCCATTACCGCGCCGGGATCTGGAGCCAGCAAAGATATACAGACTATAAATCCCGCCCTGCGCTCCGAGAAGCCCCGACGGCTCGGGCCGCCCGCATTCTTCGAGGGCTGGGTCGGGGAAAGAGAGGGAGAGAGGGAGGGGCAGGCAGCAGAAGACGTCCCCCCCCCCCCGGCCATCCATCAAGGCCCTGATGACTCCGCGATGCAGCAAATGGCTTGTGTAAAGAGGCCGGCCTCGACGAGGTGGCATCGTTATCCTGTCTAAATGATGCATCATATTAGGATTAGGGTTTAGATCATCGCATGCTTTTAAAATCATCACCACCACCGCGAACTGGAAGAGAGAGAGAGAGAGAGAGAGAGAGAGAGAGAGAGAGGAGAAATGGAACCTGCATCAGAAAGAGTAAACTGAGGGGTGTCAAGGTTTCCGTCCAAGCCCGGATCTTCCCCCCTACAAAGCTAAGAGGTGGTAGAGTCCTCCCAGGTGGCAGAGGGAGGACTGTACCACTTCAGAGCGCAGGTGAGGGAAGCAGAAGGAGAAAAGTCCAGGCAGGAGTGAGGATCCCCCACCCCTCCATAGCCACAACATGTTAGAAACACAGAATGGCAGAGTTGGAGGAGACACTGAGGGTCATCTAGTCCAACCCGCTGCAAACAGGAATTTCAGCTAAAGCATCCCATGACAGGTCCAAAGCTCTGCTTAAAAATATCCAAGGAAGTCTACCACCTTCCGAGGGAGGCCGTTCCACCATAGAACAACAATTGCTGTGGGAAAGTTCTTCCTGATATTTAGTCAAAATCTCCTTCCTTATAACTTGAATCCATTGCATTCACGTTGGATTCCCATCAGCCCTAGTATGCATGGAGGGGAATTGTGGTTCAGCAACATCCAGAGACCTTCCCAATGCCTGCTTTGTGCAAATCCTACTCCCTACTCCCCAGTTCAGGCAAGGCTGGGAGAGACTCTTGCCTGGAAACCATAAAGAGTTGCTGCTGGCCATGGTAGGCCAAGTATAGGGAAGGTCCTGTAGGGCCAAATCAGGCCTCTCTATCTGGCTCTCAGAACCCTCTCTATGTTACCCTTCATTGGCCCAACGTTGTACTCCCCTGGAGTGTTTCCCCCCTGGCTGGAACATGTCCTTCAAGTCTGATTATGCTTCTTGCTTGCCTGGATGAAGAACAGGGATGTGCGTGTGTGTAGACGCAAACCTCTTGAACAAAAACAAAATTCACACTCTTTGCTCCACCACTTTTGCTTCTGACCCTGCCGGCCACTGTGATCTGGCCTGGGAAGATTCCCCAGAAGGGAATCCCAGCTTCTGATTCCTATGATCCTAAAGTGCTCTACTCCATCCCACTCCTTGCTCCCCCTGTTTTATTGAAATGGCTTCCCCCCTCACCTCTTTTTTTAATCTAATCTAGATTTTTTAAAATCTAGTTTACTTTACCAACAGAGTAAGACGATCCTTCCAAAGGGTTCAGCAATTCCAAAATGTTGCTTCAACTCCATGCCTATAACTTTTGGTTGGCTCATATCCATGAGGGTCACCAATGGCTGTACTCCAATTGATTAAGAGTAAAATCCAATAGAATGGGCTTTTTGTTTTTTAAAAGGTCACTAATACAGTTTTAGGGACATCACGAGTGGTTTAGCTATCCCCTACACACACACACACACACACACGACAGATGCCAAAAAGATAGATGATAAATAGACGATAGATAGAAAGAGAGAGATGACAGATAGATGAGAGAGAGAGAGAGAGAGAGAGATGAGATAGATAGATAGATAGATAGATGATAGATAGATAGATAGATAGATGATAGATGATAGATAGATGTAGATAGATAGATGATAGATGATAGATAGATAGATAGATAGATAGATAGATAGATAGATAGATGATAGATGATAGATAGATGTAGATAGATAGATGATAGATGATAGATAGATAGATAGATAGATAGATAGATAGATAGATAGACAGATACATATAGATATGTCAACTCTATCTCTATCTCTGTCTCTGTCTCTCTCTCTCTCTCTCTCTCTCTCTATCTCTATCTCTATCTCTATCTCTATCTCTATCTCTATATCCATATCTTTGGATGTGGAAACAGATGCAGATGAAGTGTGTGTGTTTAGAGTCTATTGTCACAGAAAACAATTTGGAAACAACGTTGATTTTCCAAAAAGAGTCACACATCCAAATTTAAATGATAACTCTATAGTAATAATAAGATCCATCATCTGTCTCCTTTAAACGTCTGTTCTCCAAACTTGGTTCATGATTTCAGCATTCCAAATGGATCTTACGTAATGGCAGTAATCCACTGGCATGACCAGCTCACACAGAAGGACACAGAACATAATGGCCCATCTATCCCAACTTCTTGCTCTCATGGTGGCCAAACAGTTGCCTATGGGAAGCCTGCAAACAGGACTTGAATGATATCCTGCGCTCAGTTGTGTGAGCTTTGAACTACTCACTTTTTTCTTTTATTTTTTACAACTTTAGTTGTCTTATAATGTATCCTATTCTCTTATTGCGGAAGCCACTTTGAGAGAGATTTCCACTCTTTAAAGCAGCCTGTTTTTAAATAAATAAACAACTGATTAATAAGGCTTAAGCCAGGCCCAAGTCAATTGCTTAAGCCAGGAATGGCCAAACTTGGGTCTCCAGATGTTTTGGGACTACAGCTCCCATCAACCCTAGCTAACAGGACCAGTGGTCAGGGATGATGGGAATTGTAGTCCCAAAACATCTGGAGGCCCAAGTTTGGCCATGCCTGGCTTAAGCCCATCTAATTGATCACAGTCTTTTAGTATTTGGAATCCTAGCTCAGGCCATCCTAGAAGTCCTCTGGCTCTAGGTGGCACGTGCTGAAGAGCAGAAAAAGATTTCCTCCTACGTCACCAAGAGAGATTCAAGGACTAAGCTTCATAGTGACCCTTCCCTTAAATTAAAGCCCCCTTGGAGTTACAAATGTTGCTAGCTTTCAAAGTTTGGATTCTTCTGAAGACTTGTCACCATTTTGTTGCTGAGATGCCATGCTAATGAGAGCCATTGAACCTCAATGACATAAGGACTGCATAAGAGAGAGAGAGAGAGAGAGAGAGAGAGAGAGAGAGAGAGAGAGCGCTATTTTGAAAGGGAACTTGATCCAGAAGAGATGTGGGAAAACAGTAGAATGAGCCAGATTTCAATAACAAGGAAGTCAACTTGAAACTGATCCTTCCTGAGATTAATGGGGAGAGTAGAGTTTGCTGAGAGAAATGTTTGCTTGACCTTAAGAAAAATTCTGTCCTTGGGTTGCAGCACTCTGGAACATAGGTCAAGGAGGACACTTTTAGGGTGCAATACTAGAGTTTCAGGGGAGAAGAGCGTCCTTTACCTAAAAGAGCATAATTAGGCCTGGCCTGCCTACTTCTATCCAAGGTTGGCCCACCTGTCTCAGTCTTTGCAGGCTCTTTTATGTTCTTACGACCCTCCAATTGGCTTTGTTTCTCCCCTTCCCCCATCCAGATCCAATTGTAGCTTTAGAGATGATTTTCAGATAAGTGACAGACCTTTTGACCTTACCTCACTGTTTACAGTCCCCCCCCCACACCCATATATGTTATATAATACATACACCATATACCTAAGGATAACCCTTTCATGAATCTGAAGATGTGGCCTCTAGTTTATGCCACCATAAGGTGCTACAAAACCCTTTCTTGATCATGATCTCTATAGCTCACGGTGTGTGATTAATGGCAACAGTTTCAAAAGGACCTCAAATACAGTGGTACTTAATTCGTTCTGGAGGTCCGTTCTTAACCTGAAACTGTTCTTAACCTGAAGCATCACTTTAGCTAATGGGGCTTCCTGCTGCTGCCGCACCGCCGGAGCACGATTTCTGTTCTCATCCTGAAGCAAAGTTCTTAACCTGAAGCACTATTTCTGGGTTAGCGGAGTCTGTAACCTGAAGCATATGTAACCTGAAGCGTATGTAACCCGAGGCACCACTGTAATCCCTTGGCCTTCTCAGCAGCCTTCTTTCCCAAACTTTTCTTTCTCATCCCTTGCAGAGCTAAAAACTGTGGCAGTGAAGGGGAGGGTCCTATAAGTCACCAGCAAGCAGGAACAATCCAGTTTCTTTCCCCAATATTTTTAATAAACTCAGGGGTTGGTCCATTTCCCATGACACAAGCATATGAGCTACTTTGACCATCTGGAAGAGGTTGTATTAATTGCTCTTACAGGAGAAGCTGCTTTCTGATACCATTGAAGCCTGATAACTTGCTCAATTCCCCAACCTCCAAGTTATCTACCCGGACCTGAAAACAAAGACTCATGGGTCAATGGATTTCTCATCACCATAAATAAACAAGTGGAACTTGGGTTTTATTGTTCCCTATGCAGCTTTCTCTCCTCCTCCTCCTCCTCCTCCTCCCTCTCTCTCTCTCTCTCTCTCTCTCTGTGTGTGTGTGTGTGTGTCAGACAAACAGAGACTTTCTTGAGGGCTTTCCACTTAACAAAAACAGTTTACAACACTTTGGGGATGGGCAGACAGGGACTGTGATTTTGCATGCAATTAGAGTGCTTGCCCTTGGGACACGGGTGGCCACAGAGCCTAGTGCTTGCCAATCAGAAGGTTGGCAGTTCAAATCCCCATGACGGGGCAATTGGGCTGGATCTAGCCCCTGGGCCTTAGTTTGCCTACCCATGCAGCGGTTTTCAACCTGTGTATCCCCAGATGTTGTTGGACTACAACTCCCATCATCCCTGACCTCTGGCCTTGCTAGCTAGGGTTGGTGGGAATTGTAGTTCAACAACATCTGGGGACCCACAGGTTGAGAAAGGCTGGACCGTTAGAGCATGGTGCTGATAACATCAAGAACACAGGTTTGATTCCCATATGGGACAGCTGCATATTCCTGCATTGCAGAGGGTTGGACTAGGTGATCCTCAGGGTCCTTTTCAGGGTCTCCACAATTCTATGATTCTATGCATTTACCACTCTGTCAAGCAGAGACGGCTATCCTGTGACCTTCTGGATGTTACTGGACTCCAGCTCCCATCAGTGATTGGCCAGCATGGCCAATGGTCAGGGATAATGGGAACTGTAGGGAACGTCTGGAGTACCGCAGGGCAGTAATTGTGACTCTATCTGTAATAATTTTTATTTGGTTTTACATATTTAGGTTTACAATCATACCACCACACATCCGAAGTTACAAGATTCTCCTGAATCTCCGGACTTCCCACCTTCCCCTCAATGGGTTCTATGATTGAAGCTTTTCACTGCATCTTTTTAAAAACAAACCAAGTTTTTTATAACTCCATTGTATTTATAGTTCTTGTTGCATTACAAGTATTATTGCAATCCTGCTAATGTTTTTAGCTGCTTACAGTGGTCTTTAAGGTAACTTGTAATTTCCCCCCACTCCTTTTGGTCTTCCTGGTTCCTGAGCTTTCCAGTCAGTTTTGCCATTCCAGCATAGTCCAACAGCTTCATTTGCCATTCTTCTCTGGTAGGGACTTTATCTTCTTTCCATCTCTGAGCTAACAACATCCATGTAGCTGTCGCCGCATACATAAAAAGTCTTTTCTACACTAACTGCTACTCTAAAGGCTTGGTCATAGAGATATATAGTCAAGATTAAACAACAAAAGAAACAGGAACTAGATTTTTTAGAAGGGTTTGCAACCCAGCTAAAGAAACTTTAGTTGATTCGTTATGCAGGTTTGGCTGACCAATTGATCAATTAGATTTGCATTTTGATGAAGACAACATTTCTGAAGCAAGAAACCTATTTTCATATTGGGAGAAGCATTCTTCTCAAATCAAAAAAGCCCTCAAAGGCTTCAGAGGGCCTTCTTGTAGGGATGCCTAATGATTTGGGGTCACCCTATTTTTGTACCTCCCCCTCTTCCTCATTCCAACCCTCTGCCACCCCCCAGCAGCATAAAGGACTAGTTGGTGGATCGGGCTCTGTAGTCTGCAGATGTCTAAACAAGCTCAGGAAAGCGCTTCCTCGGTTCCCCTCCGCTTCTAAGACACCAATTAGCAAAGGCTAAACCCATTAAGGCGCTCTGGTTTCGGCCAGGTGGCGCCCATCACAACTCGGCGGAGATCTGGAGCCGGAATCCCATCCTCCGCCGCAGCCGCGACCTTCCCGGTGCACCTCCATCAAGGAGGAGGGAAAATAACAGCCCGCTTTAATGGATCGCCCTCCTTACATCTGCTGGGCCTGAAAAAGCGGAGTCCCGGTCGAGCGCAAAGGGCGAGGAGAGGTGAGGGCCCTCCTTCCTCTGGGGCCCCTGGGCAATCACTGTTTACAAGGATCGCAGCCAGCGGGGAGTGGAAAGGTGGAGTCCATCAGCCAAGCGGAGTCCTGCGTCGCGCGCACCGGCTGACTTCGCATGACTTCACATGTGCCTTTTAAACGAGCCAAGAATCCAAACACAAACGCTATGGGCCGGATATGGAAGTCTGTGCGTATCCAGTCAAAAGGCGCGATCGAGAACTGCTGGCCTAGGAAGCAAAAGGACTCTTCGGGTTTCTCTCGTTGGATTCCACGGCCTAGAAACTGCAGAGGAGTGATTCCTAGGACCTAAAGTGTTGTTTTTCCCTCGGGTCCAGAGCAGGGCTGTGTAACCTGAGGCCCTCCCAAGATTGTTGGACTACAACTACCATCATTCCCTGACCATTGGCCAGGCTGGGTGTGGCTGATGAGAGTTGGAGCCCAACAACACCAAAAGGGACAGAGGTTCCTCATTCCTGCTTTAAATATCTCAGCACGGAAGCTTTAAGCACGTGCTTTAATTCCTCCTCCTTCTGATTGGCTAGTGCCCATTACCCTCATTGGATAAAGGATGCATTTGAAGGTCTGCTTCTGAGGATCGTGTAAAGAAGCCTCAAGTTTGCTTGGGGGCCTTGGACCAACCACCATCTTTCAGCCCAACTGCTCCTGGAAGGGTTGATGTGGCGCCAAAACCTCACTCCAGCGCAAGGTTATAACCACAACAACAGTTTATTTATATGCCGCCCATCTGACTGGGTTACACCCCCAGCCACTCTGCTTCCAGCAAATTAAAACACAATAAGACGTCAAGCATTAAAAGATTCCCTGAACAGCTGTACAAATGTAACAAACCATACAATCTAATACTAAACCGGCAGTCGAACCTGCAAGGCAAACTTTGGGCTCCTGTACAGCGCTTGACTACTAAACTCGGGATGATGCCAGCACGTCAGCTTCCTTGACTTGTGGATATTATTTATTATTTATTATTTATTATTTATTATTTATTATTTATTATTTATTATTTATTATTTATTATTTATTATTTATTATTTATTATTTATTATTTATACCCCGACCATCTGGCTGGGTTTCCCCAGCCACTCTGGGCATCTTCCACAAAAATATTAAAATACAGTAATACATCAAACATTAACAGCTTCCCTAAACAGGGCTGCCTTCAGATGTCTTCTAAAAGTCTGGTAGTTGTTTTTCTCTTTGACACCTGGTGGGAGGGCGGTCCACAGGGCAGGCGCCACTACCGAGAAGGCCCTCTGCCTGGTTCCCTGTAGCTTTGCTTCTCGCAGTGAGGGAACCCCCAGAAGGCCCTCGGTGCTGGACCTCAGTGTCCAGGTAGAACGATGGGGGTGGAGACGCTCCTTCAGGGCTCGAGGGGGGCGTGGGTGTTGCACACTATTAATGCCAGCAGCCACGTGGCCAATCTATCGCCTTCGCCTCTGGCTCCCGGATGAGGCTGCACGTGCGCCTCGCCTGTTTGGAGAGCCAAAACAGCGAAGGGATGCGCAGAGTGCAAGGATCAAACAAACCAGCGTATTAAAGGCTACTAACGGATAGAAGACGAGCTGAGAGCTGGGGCCGTGAAAGGAGAGCAAGTCTCGGGTTCAGGTGTCACCACATTACAGATGCGGAGGGGCTGATACTAGAGAGTGTGACTCTCCCCTTCCCGTTCATGAGGATTATCATATTGATAAAACAGCGTTATTGCAAGGGTGCTTGAGATAACCAATGCCTAGAGACCATTTTAAGCTGGGGGGGGGGGCGTCCTACATGCACCCTTGACACATTCGCATCAATTGATTGTTCGCTTTCAACGTCTCCGCCTTCACCAAGGGACATGAATCGCCTCCTGCCTAAACCAGCGCTTCCGCTGGGCACTCTAAGAACAAATGTCTCTCGTTCCCACCGCCCCCGAGTCTCCCCTTGGTTTGGTTGGAGGCTGGTCCATTGCCACGAGGCTTCCTGGTAAGTTTTTGCGGCTGGAAAGGACGTAGGGAAACGGCTGAAGAGTTGCTCCTCCAGGGAGTAGAAGAGGATAGTCCATCAGCTTGTTGCATCCACAGCTCGATTAAACCGAGTAGGTTTAACCTACTCATCATGATGATGGAAAGAAAGGGAGGAGGAAAACCCCAGTGTTTCTGGATCCTAGCCCTTTTTAAGTTTGGAAGCATATCTGCTGGAGCGATTCTGCACCAGCTCGTTAATTCAAGCCTTGATAGTGAAGTGCCTCTGAATTTTATGAGACCCGGGGACATTTACTAGTGAGGAAGGCCCTTCTGGCTAAACGGGACTTATTTCTGAGTTCGCGAGAAGAGACTCCCGTTGCTACTTCTAACGTACAGATGTGAGGAACCTTTGCCCGCGCCCCCAGATGCTGCTGAACTAAGACTCTCATATCAACCCCAATAGGCGCGGACGGCAGTTTCTTCTCCACACCCGACGTGATTCTTTTATGTAATTCTTGAAACCAAAAGAGTTTCCAGCTTAGTGCTGGGGTGATCTTGGAGGGCAAGTTCCTTTCGTCAAAAGAAAAGCTGTTTTCTTTTCAATCGCAGCGTTTCTCTTGGGTTAGGATACTACGTGAATTTCAAGCAGCTCACAAGCTGAGGGGCAACTAAACCTCTTGACAAACCACCCCGAACTTTTTTAGTCGGAAGGAAGAGTCCCACCCGGTTCTAAATTCACTGCGTCGAAGTGAGCGCTACAAATGAATGCAATCTAGTACAGAGTGAACGCCGTGAAACTGGGAGGCTTATCCTGCGCCTGTTTGTCACCCCCTTATGATATTCTTTAGGGGGCAATGCCACAAGTAACATTTCACCCGACGATCTCAGTGGTCATGCACATCTATGAAGGTCAGGATGTCCTCCAGGCAACCTGGTTGTGCCCAATTGTGCAAGGCTTTCTTGATTAGTAATAAGTCCCATAATTGATGCTTTTGAATTATGGTGCTGGAGGAGACTCTTGAGAGTCCCATGGACTGCAAGAAGATCAAACCTCTCCATTCTGAAGGAAATCAGCCCTGAGTGCTCACTGGAAGGACAGATCCTGAAGCTGAGGCTTCGTGAGAAGAGAAGACTCCCTGGAAAAGACCCTGATGTTGGGAAAGATTGAGGGCACAATCCAGGACTCCCTGGAAAAGACCCTGATGTTGGAAAAGATTGAGGGCACAAGGATAAGGGGACGACAGAGGACGAGATGGTTGGACAGTGTTCTCGAAGCTACCAGCATGCATTTGACCAAACTGCGGGAGGCAGTGGAAAACAGGAGTGCCTGGCGTGCTCTGGTCCATGGGGTCACGAAGAGTTGGACATGACTAAACGACTAAACAACAACAATAAGTCCCAGTAGCTATCCAGCAACCAGTGCAGTTCCCGGGGTACAGGTGTAATACACACCTGTTCAGGTAAGCCACTCAGCAACCTAGCAGCAACACTCTGCACCATCTTCAACTTCTGGACCAGTCTCAAGGGAAGCCCCCCATATAGTGCAGCACAGTAGTCCAGCAGTGAAGTTCCCAATGCATGAAACACAGTGGCCAAGTTATCCATGCACAGGAAAGGGCATGGTTGGCATACCGCAACACTAAGTTAGTAGCAGGTACTCCTCGCCTGAGCCTCCAGTGATAAAGATGGATCAAGGAGCACCGACCCCCATGCTACATACCTGTCCCTTCAGAGGAAGTGCAACCCTGTGCAGAAGCAGTCAGCACCCCAACTCCTGAACCTGGAAACCTGTTGCCCACAGAGTCTCCATCTTACTAGGACTCAGAATCAGGTTATTGGCCTTCATCCAGCTCACCAACCACAAGTTCTGAAGAGTCATAGCCTTTCCTGACCAAAATGTAACAGAAACAGAGCTGGATGTCACCAGCATGCTGGTGAAATTGTCCCCCAATGACTTATTATAGATCTTAAATAGCACTAGGGACAAAACAGGGCCTGATGCCCAATCCCCAAACCCTGTTCTCTGAACCCAGCCTCATAAGCAGGAGTGGGACCACTGTATAAAACAGGGCCAACAACTCATAACTCTTTGAGATGGTCCAGGAGGATACCATGGGCAGCAGTATCGAAAGCAAAGAGCAACAAGATCAGGCTCCCGCTTTCCCCCCAAAGGAGGTCATCCATCAGGCCAGCCAACGTTGATCCGGACCCCAAACTAGGCCTGAATCCAGACTGCAGTGGGTCAAGGCAATCCGTTTCCCCCAGGGGTGTCTGCAGCTGGAGTGCCGCCACCCTCCCCAACCTCTTACCTCTAAAGAAGGTATTTATGACTTAGTGGCAGTTGTCAGGTCAGACCTCTGGTGCCTAACAAAACAAATCGTAAGTGGGAGTTTCAACACTAGGAAAGAAATCGGACCAGGCCATTTCTGGTGAGAAGGACCGCTTAGTTGGACCAAGTACTGTAGATCCAGGCTACGTAAGACACGTTTGACATGCAAAGGAGCAGCTCCCCTGCCCACTCGGAGGGGTTGCCTCTTCCAATTAAGCGCTCCTAAGATCGCGGCCGCTTTCTTTGGAAGGAAAACCCCACCAGCTTTCAGGGGCGGGGATGTCCTGCCAAGGAAAGCGAGCGGAGAGCTTCCGACCGAAGTGCATTTCAAGGAGAAAGTGCCCGGGATTTCTTTGAGCCTTCTCCAAAGCCATTTCGAAAGATATACATTTTTAAAACCACCATTTTCTCTCTCGCTCTCTGGGCTGGGTTGAATAAATGGGGTTCCTCTTTTCAGAGAGTTTTCTTTTTATTTTTGCCTGCTGAGCACGGAAAGCCAAGACCGCGTTGGAGAGAAACTGTCTGCTTCCCCTTTGAACGCATCTCGCGGGCCTTTCTCCTCCAAGTCCTCCTGGAGAAGCCACCCATCGCCACGTTGGCACCGCCGGGCTGAAGCGACGTGGGCGTGGGAGTCAGTCCCTCGCCCTGATCTCAATGGCAACTCACTTCCAAGGACGGTTGGTGGGATCCCAACCTAAAGAAGCGGTCTGTAAATTCGGATTTAGGAACAAAACTCAGCTGCTGCTGCTGCTTCTTTTATCACCATCATCTAAAATAGCGATGCCCAAAGTGGACAGTCGGGGGCGCTACGAGGCAAAGGGCGCTGGGGGCGTAATTGGCTATCAGACTTTGAAAAGCTGGTGTCACTGGATCAAGTTAATCAGCTTTGTTGAATTAATTAAACTAATAGTTTTAACTGGATTTCGAATAAACGTGCAATTTATTATTACTATTTTGAACTTTAGTGTGTCGTGCAAACCGCTATTCTGAATAGGGCAGGGGACATTGGGATGAGTTTCTGGAATTAAGGGGGAACTAATGATCTAAAATATTCCACCGCTACTTTATTCAATGTCCCACTGGTATCCTTCCCCAACAATGGCGATACTACAGTCGCTTACTTGGAAATAAATCCCACTGAACTTTGTAGGCCTTTCTTCCATAAAAACGTGTCATGCGCATAAAATTCTACTTTCTGCAGAGAAAATCGCGTAGCAGCGGTGTGGCCCTAAGACTCGTGTATTTGGGACGACCAACCTACCCGCCTACTTCAGAGTAGTCCCAGAGGTGGGTCAGGCTGATCCTAGGAAAATGATTTCAACCAGATATGCTTCACATCAGTGGCGTAGCGTGGGTTGTCAGCACCCGGGGCAAGGCAAGTAATTTGCACCCCCTAACCCGTGGATTTGCGCCCCCTAACCCTAACCCCCAGATGTTGCGCCCGGTGCGGCTGCCCCCCCTGCACCCCCCACGCTACGCCACTGCTTCACATTTCAGATCTCCTCTTCCTCCGGTATATTTTCAGATCTTTTTGTAAACCAAAATTAAAAAAAAATAAAATTAAAATTCTGCAGATCGTTGAGTCTTCCGTTTCCAGCGCAACAAAGCCAATATATATGCATTTCCCTGGTTGTGTTCCTTCAATAACTAGTTTGGATAACTAGTTAGTTACTTTTATAATGCCTTCCTAGGATGTCTTCTCCGAAAAGAGCTTAGCCGCATTCAATGGGCCTTAGACCCAGATAAATGTGCACAAGATAGTAACCTGACAATGCAAGCTTATACGTGTCTACTCAGAAGTAAGCCCCACTGAGTTCCACAGGATTTACTCCCACATAACTCTCAATAGAATTACAGCCTTCACCGTCCTAATGAGCTCTAATGGGCAATATTAAACACAGGCCGAAATCATACCCATATAAACTAATGGGGCCTGAACGTTTAGGAACAGCACAGCTACGCAGATCCTCTTAAATGTCACTATTTCTGTATAACTGAATGGTGAATCGAAATGTTAATTCCTAAAACATCGAACGACGCACCGTATTAGGTTGTATTTTTAATAGCAATGAAAAATACTCGCTATAGGGCGAATATCACCCCAGTCCTTTATTTAGTGGCGTCCTGGTCCTTTCTCAGACGCTGGACTTTCTCGCCTTGACCTGCGATGAAAGGGACGCGCCAAACGCTTTCCTTTGACAAGCCGGGTGGTCGCCAAAGCTATTAGAGCCCCACGTTGTTCCGAATCAGTCTTCCCAGAGAGGTTTTGCTGCTGATTAAGAATCCCCCTAACCTGGGAGGCTAACTTAGTTGTTAGGCTACAATTTTATATACACATACTTGGGAGTAAATCCCTATCATATTCAATGGGGCTTACTCCGGGAGTAAACCTGTTCTGGAAATGTGCCAGTTCCCGCCCAGCCTTAGGGACGCTTACTCCGAAGGTCGTCTCAATTAGTTCTGTGGGACTTACTCCCTGGTAGGTTTGCACAGGATCGTGACCTCAGCCCCAACACCACTTACCTACTAGGGACTGCGTCCGATTGAGTTTAGTAAGATTTACTACCGAGTAAACATTCTTACGATTGCACTGTGGTATCTGAGGACTGTTTTTGTTCTGCACTCCCTTCCTTATACAGATATCTAGATAGATATATTTCAAAAAGCGAGGTCTCTCAGCTACTGGAACCGGGATTATATACACGTTTCCAACCCAGTGTGTGTCTGTTTGTTTGTAGACACGCAAACACATTGAATTGGAAGCGTGCATAGTCCCCGGCCCAGGGTCTAGAAGACTTCCCTTAAAGAAAAGGAAAAAAGACTTTCCTTAAAGGGGAAAAAAAATAGATGTCTATCATTTTAATCTGCCAGCGCAGCTCTTGAGAGACGCTTTATGCAGGGTAAAAAGCAAGCCTGCGAGGCCGTCCTCAAACCATGCATTAATTCCAGATTATTGTGCCGTTGCCCGTTTCTTGAGGGACAAATATGAAATTTGCAGGAGGCACACCCTCACAAAAAATGTTTCCTTGGCTTCGTTTCTCCAGCAACTATATTTGTGTGACTCCTTATTTTATACGTGTGTGCACAGTACGTATATATGGGCATATATTCGGCAATTCGCTTTAGCAATCGGGCCCGATCCCGCCCATAGGAAGCCTTGTACCATTTATTTATTCTTTGGAATCTGAGTATTAAGCAGGTGGTTTTCAACCCTCTCCTTGAAATCAACAGGACTTTCCCAACATTTTTCACTTCAGCTGCACACAGAGGTCCATTGTGTTTCTGGGAAAGGGAGGGGGGGACGCTCGAATCTTTATGAATATGAAATTATGGCATTCGTGGCTGGGCTCCTGTAACATACGGAGCCCCCAAGTGAGCAGCGGGAGATGTTGTCTTTGGGGAGAAACTCCACAGCCCCCTATTCACCGCAGATTGAGCCGAGGGGTCCCCAACGCAAACTGGGCCGGCTCACCACATTTTGGAAGAAGGAATTGGGGACGAGCCCAAATCCCTTAAATATCATATAGTGCAGAGTCTAAAATTTCCTGCGCCATGACCAGTAAGGTTGAAATTCTTGAACGACGGAGACTCCATCCTCAATACCTATTCAATATCCTAATTTTAGGCGTTGACCCCCGCCTTTCTGTCCTGAGCGTGAACCCCCGAAGCGACTGAGAGACAGAGTTAATATTAAAAACAAGAACTTATTTACACACACACACAGCAGTCCTAAGCAGATGTGGAAGCGGGCCCGCCCGGGACTCGCGCAAACGCGGAGCGCGCCGGGAAGGGACTTTCCTTGCATTTCAAAGCGCCTTGTTGTGTGTTTTAGATGGAGAGGCTACCCAGGAAAAAAAGAATCATCACAGCTTTCTATTTCACTCTGAAATAATGTTCCACGCGGGCGAGTCATGGAATCATATATTTTTTAGCCTGCATATGCGAACTCTGGGATTTCCCTTCTCTGAAAAGTGCTTTTCGAGCGGCGCACTAGCGGGATCTCCCTCTCGTGCCATCCCAAAGGCTACACGTTCAATCCGGGAAACATTTCGACGCAAGTCAGTCTCTTTGGACTAAAATTGTACCAATGACCGCCTGGTTCCTTTTTAGATTTCGACGGGTCCTTTGACCCTTATCCTACCTGGCTATGGGACAGTTTAAATATGTGGGAAGGCTCCTCCTTCGGTCGAGTGAAACTCGCTTGCAATTACTGTACTTCCAAGCTGAATTCAGCATGATTGACCTCTCCAGCTCTTGAGTACCTGAAGCTTCAATCTCAGTCCTTTTTCTGCGGCAGATGTCCCCCTTTTTCCTGAGAAGGGACTCAGCCTCCAAACGGAGGAGAATTCAAGAGCTCGCCTCGACTCCAGCGCCCCCAGTCCGAGTCTGCGCGCCCAGTTGGCATCTCTGGTCGCAGAGACCGGATCCTAAACTCCTTGTCTGGGAAATAAATCCCAATCTTTGTGCCTTTCAAAGAAAGGTATGAGGCATCTGACGCTACGAAGCTTATACGAGGAACGTCATATTTCAAGAGGATGAAAAGGGGCAATTAAAAAAATCAATCAAAAGGTGATTTTTTTTTTATTCGAGGGGTTTTTGCGACGGCGGCGATCTTTTTGAGACGGACTCCTGTACCCGATTGCTTGCTAAATTGTCCTCCATCTCACCAGTCAAAATCAGAACCAAAAAAACAGCCGAGATCGTAAGAACACACACGTGTGTGTTTCAACGACACGCGTCCAGCAAAACACGACCGTTTCTGGGAAGCGTGAACTGCGCTGCCGCTTCATTCCAGGCAATGTGGAAGGTGGCTGGAGTTTGCTTAGTCCATTTATTCTTAACTCAATAAAATGACGCTTTGGGGGAAGGCCTAGGAACCGAATGAGTTCTATCTTTCATATCCTGTTTTCGTCCTTCGGATCTCCTAAACCAAAGACGAAGTCCCCGTTCTTAAAGAAACCGATATTTTTTTCGGTAGGCTTTATATTTTAACAGACTCTGGAACCACCCCCACCCCTTGTATGGGAGGTTGAAGCAAAGAAAGAGAATGAGGAATTTGTTTTGTGGTGTGTATGTGTGTATTTGTGTCTTAATTTCCTGCGAAGCCAGGAAAAAGTCAGACTGGAAAATATCACTTCCTGGCTAAACCACGAGAACTATCTCCCTTACCAACTCCGAAGTAAGTGCAACTGAGTTCAGCGAGGCCAACTCTCCAGCCAGCGCTCAGAAGATAAGGACGCCAGACCTGTTGGACGCTTTGGAGAGCCTGCCTGGGTATCTAGTTCAATCTGTAACTCTAGATTGGACTTTCCACTCTCTTTAGTGCTTTTATAATGGAGGGCCATATTTATGCTGGGCCAGAGAAGGGTGACCCGCTTACAGGTGGAAGAACAAGACCTCATCTAGCCAGCAAACAGATCGGGTGGCTCGGATCGAATTATAGAAATGATGTGGAGGCTCCGTTTAGGCTCCGATTATTAGGCTCATTGCCTGGGGAAGGAAGAAGTCTATGGGAAGTCAGACTCTCGCTGCTTTCCTCAACCACGGAGGAAGTAGACTAGGCCAACTGGTGGGAACCGATGACGCCTTCTGTGGACTTCTTCGGCTGGTGTTCCTCAACCTCCTTGGGTCCTCCGATGATGTTGGACTACAACTCCCATCATGCCCAGACAGTTTAGCCAATGGACACGGATGATGAGAGTTGTAGTCCAGCAAGGGATCTAGGGATCCAACATGGAAGTCCAGGCGTGTGAACCGTTTGGACTGAATCCAGACTTGAGTCATCCTTTAGAGCAGACCCACTGAAATCAATGGGACTCGTTTGTCACGGCTAAGTAAAACTTCATCTATTTCAGTGGATCTGCTCTCAAGAATGAGTAAGTTTGGCTCGGAATTTCTGAACCTTTAATGTGAGCCAGATAATTAGCAGGTTCTTTTGCCTAACCCGGGGAAATCTCCAGAGCTCGTGCGACCTGTCTCGTGGGCTTGCATGGAGATTCAGCACGAGTAACATAAAGACAGAACAGATGCATTCATAGAGTGTCGGGAAAGGGGGAGAGAGAGGGGGCATTTAATTTCCAGTTTGTGATTCAGGTAATAATTCAGGTGGGGAGCTCCACCTATTTTTAAGATTTATCCCCTACAAATTTGGTTGTACTGTAATCTAAGAGCGTTACTATCTAAGTGATGCTGCCTCATTTAGATGCTGAATCCTTTTATCTCCAACGTAAAATAAACACATTGACTCAAATATTCTTTCCACAGAGTTCAACAAGACTTGGGATTCATTCTAGTGCATTCAGAAATTATTCTGTGTTCCATAGGGCTTATTCCTAGGTAAGTGTGCAGACTAAGGTTCCAATCCTATACATACCTACATGGAAGGAAGCACCATGAAACACTGTCGGACTCAAAGTGCAAGCCAAGCATGCCTACTCAGAAGTAAGACCTATTGAATTCAATGATGCTTACTCTCAGGTAAGTGCAGAAAGGGCTGCAGACTAGTTTCTAACTCCAGGAGCATGAGATCCAGTTGTTTAGAAACTGTTCTTAGGATTGCCTGTGTGGCACCAATTCTTTTATTTTAAATATTTCTTTTGGGTTTATTATTAAAACATTTATTATTATAATGGCAGCTTTCAACTACAGTAAAGCCACATCTACTAGAAATAAAAAATGAGAAAGGTGACAGCCCCTTAGTGATCAGTTATATTTAAATGCAATTTCTTATGACAAAACCATTGGTTTTATTTAACCTATGCAGCGTAAGATAATCTAAGGTCCACTAAACGTTTAGAAGCATAAAGGAGCAAAGCGAAAGCATACCAGTTGCGGCTTCCTCAGTTCAAGAACTGAAGCTGATTTAGTCCAGAAATTTCTCTTTGATGTTTAAAATTATTTTTTAAAGCAGTTATCATAAGTGGAATGTCTGTTCCTGCTGCTGATACGGTGAGTGAGAATTGGGTGGAAGGGTTGAATTTAGGGCAGGGACTATGTGGCCCTCTATAAGTGTAGCCAAGATCCACAAATATAATTGAAAAGCATTGAAATTACTCAATTATCTGAGGCTCTGTCCCCCTTTAGCAGAAGCCTGCCCCACATGACATCATTTTAATGGAGCGATTTCCTTAAAAAAAATGCTCAACAACTTTGACTGCCCCCCTCCCCCACAAAATTACTGGCTATGCCCATGTGGCCTTTTAAATGTTGCTGGACTACCATTCCCATCATACCTGGCTATTGGCCAGGCCATGATGGCTGATACTGATGGCAATTGGAGACCAACATCATTTGGCGGGCCACAGGTTTTCCACCCTGGAAAAAAGACTTCAGTCAAGGAGTTGTCTCACTCTAAGTGTCCCAGCAGGGCTGGATTAACCATTAAGTAAAATAAGCACGTGCTTAGGGCATCATGGGAAGGGGGGCACCACAGAATTTTTCCATTGCTGGATTTTTAGCATTAATAGTCCCAAATTGCCCAGCTGAGCGTTCATTTTCTCAGTTGAAGTATATTAAAAATCACAACAGAACAACTATGCCGATAGGGCAGGATGGATGCCTTAGCTCTACTAAGTATAGAAGCAGATGTGTTATGTAAAATTAGTTCTGAGGATCTGATCAAAGACTTTGCAATTAGAAAAAAAGTAAAAAAAAAATTCAAATATAAATAAAGTGGAAGTATATAAAAATAAACATTATTTTCCATCTTGCTGCAGGTTTTGTTTCACTTTGGAAAATAAAATTTTATTTTATGGTTTATTATTGTTTATATTCTGAATTAGATATATATGAGAGTACCAAAACCTCTCTTTTTTAATACTGTTTTTATTTATTTTCATAGTACAGAAGATAATTTGGAGCCTCTAAAGGTCTTAATTGTGTCCCAGTTGTGGATCAACCCAACCAGGCTGTTCTATCTAGTAACAAAACCAGACATCACAAATTAAACAAACAATTTATTTACAGCCTACTTTTCTGTTCTTTTTTTCAGTGCAGTATTTCTTGGCCAGATTACACAAAGCAACACATTTTGGCAAGGGGTTGGGGTTGGTGAAATACTTCACATTGTGAATGAGGGGAGGAAGGTGGGGGAGTTAGAGAAGGACAAAGAAGAAGACATGGTCTCTGCGATTTCCTGGACCCGGGAAGGCTTCTCTGCCAGCAAAGTGGGAAAGGTCTCCCCTGAGCTACTTCTGTGAGTTTCCTTCCTGAGGCTGAGCAGGACTGCCCTCTCCCCACAGCCCACTCACTGCCCTACATAGTTCGAGAAACCTCTGATCTTCCCACCTGCAGCAGAGGTTAGTACCCCAAATCTGGTAGTTCAGAGGTAGTTTACCTCATAAAAAACAACATATTTCCTAGGGGTTATTGTACCCCACACCCACCTGCAGTTAGGGGGTGCTACTATTTCCCAAGCGGGGCGATCACTCGGCTTTTGGTGGCTTCCCAAACAGATAGCTGGTTCTCTGAGAGACAGTCATGGGGAGTCCCGTAGGCAAAAAGAAGGCTCCAGGCGCCTTAGAGGTTCTCTGCCTTGGTCCAGGCCTGTGGGAGCCAAAGGCGGCTCAGGGTGAACTGCAGTCTCCGATCCGGCCGGGTGTTGCAGCTCGGGGCTGTGCCGTTGCAGAGCCTGCTCGGTGTCGGCCCCCGCCTCAGTCCGTTCCGCATCGCTGCCGGGCTCCAGATCCAGGGATTCGGCCTCGCTGCTTTCGCTCTCGCCTTCTGAGCGGCTAGGGCTGCGCTCCACCTCTCCCTCGACTGTCGGTGCAGCGCCCCCTGCTGGCTTCTCTTCTGGCTCCTTCTCTTTGTCCTTCTGCGCCTGCGCCTCCTTGGAGTGCCTCCACTTCATGCGTCTGTTCTGGAACCAGACTTTCACCTGCAAGAGACACAGAGCAGAGACACACAGGGCATCAGATGGGGGGGGGGGGGCTGAGGCTAGACTGCAATTCTCCCTCTCCCAAGGTCCAGGGCACCACTAACCTCCAGCCCATGTTCCTGTACCCCTGGCCCAGAGATATAAAAATAAGGAATTCATGTTTTTAAAGAGTAAAACATTCTAGTCTTCATGGGCATAGGAAAATAAATAAATTTCAGGGTTAAATTCTGAACACGTGTGAA
This sequence comes from Podarcis erhardii, assembly GCF_964252035.2. Lineage (NCBI taxonomy): Eukaryota > Metazoa > Chordata > Lepidosauria > Squamata > Lacertidae > Podarcis > Podarcis erhardii. Next base: position 94,530,043 of record NC_138507.1, read on the forward strand.
ATATTGTGTGAGTTTTCCTTTACCTTTTATTAGAAGGTAACTTCCTAGGTTTTATGAGCATAGAGAAAATATTTTCTCCATCCACAACTTAGCTATATTATAGTATCCCCTCTATTCCCTACTCCAATAATTTTTGCCATCACAGGAATCATGGGCACTGATCCCATTGTGCTGGATAGATCTGAGAAAGAGTGGCCCACAAGCCCAAGCTTAAGCAAAAATGAGCAGATCTTAATTTAATAAGAAAACCACTCGTTTCCAGTTTTTGAACAAAAATGAATCGGAGAAGATAGAAAGTATGTTCAAAAGACAAAGACTTATTATTACTCTGGCCTCTCTTATTTCGTTCTTTTAAAATAATTACCTTAAATTAAAACAGTTATGTAAAAAAAAAAAATGAAATACGGGAAATAAAGAACCGTAAATGCAGTTGTCGTCTTGATTTTTCATAATAGGCTCCCATGAAAATTGAACATATTGTTTAAAATACAGCATCGAGAGGCTATAGCAAAACCTAGAATTGTTCTACCAAAGTGGGTGGGTAGCAGTCCCAATCCTACTGTTTACTCAGAAGTAAGCCCTAAAGATTTCAGTGGAACTGCTAGGCAAGTACCCACACAACTGCAGTCCAAATATGTTTACTCTTTACTTAGTAATCTCCTCCCTAAGCGCACTTGGGTATTCTGTTGAAATCGATGGGACCTACACTCAAATGATAATATGTCTAGGATTCCTGTATTAATCTAGAAGAGGTGTTTTCCTGGCAACTAGCCATAAAATCCCCATTGAGGTTTTTCTTCTCTGCCACCAGAGTCCTTTGTAGTTCTCTCTTAGGGTTGAGTATATTGAATGGATATACTTCAATTAAAAAGGAAAGGGAAAAGAAAGCCAGTCTGCTGGAACAAATATATACTTCCAACTCAGATATACTCAGAGCAAACTCATTGGAATTAATGAGCCTAAGTGAGTTGATTTCAATGGGTGTACTTGGAATAGATCTAAATGTTGAATAAACAACTCAATGAATATTACATGGATGGCAGTTGCTATCTCTGCATTATCCAGGCAAATATCATTGAGGAAGTGATCTTTTGAAACCAATGTGTCTACCGTATAGTTTATTAGGCCTTCCACATTGTCACAATAGAACAGCACAGTCCCTTATTCCCCGCTCCCTCCAATCTCACACCCCTCTCTCTCTTCTTTAGCTAAAAGTATTTTCATTACTGATATTTAGTTGTTTAGCAGGCTCTACAGTACAGTGCTCAGCTTTGCAAGCTCACATAAGGGTTAGGATAGATTATTGCCAATTTTCTACTGGAGTCCCAGATTCACTGCTGCCAGACTCACTTGGGTGGCAAGGCAACAGCAGACCAGCTGCACTTTGAAATCAATGTTGCTGGCTTTGTGGCTGATCTCTAATATTCCATAGGCAAATGCTACTTGAACATAAATATTTTAACACCGACGATTTGGGGCTGCACTTCTTCATGTATGTGTGTCTTTCCCAACTGACAGTAGGATTGTCCTTATAGAAACCAAGGGCACAGACCAAGACAAGCTCTTTCGAACCCCACTGCTTTCAACCAGGAGAGATTTATGCTGCAATCCTATATACACTTTCCTGGGAGTGAGTCCCATTGAAGTCAATGGGGCTTACTTCTGAACCAATGTGCATATGATCACACTGGTAAACATATATGAACTCTCCCACTGAAATCAGTGGGGCTGGAGTGTGCATGATTTTGGTTGGATCATGTCCTAGATGTCTCCTTTATTTGTGCTTGTTCTCTTAGGTGCAAGAGGTTACATGATATTGATTTATTTATATTTAATTAATGTATTTATTTGGTAGATACAGATTTAGCAGCTATAGATGACTGTCTTTCTCAAGTTCAGTGGTCACAATTATGCAGTTTTCAACATGGTGAAGTCTAATCCTGCATTGGATTGGGCCCCACTGTATAGAAAGCCAAAACTCTGATGTTCAGTAGGACATGCACAGCACTGCAGTCATAGTGTATTCTTTATTATACCTATATGCCCCCTCATCCCACAAAATAAGTTTAATCCTAACCATGTCTACTCAGAAGTAAAGCCTATTGAATTCAGTGGGGCTTACTCTCAAGGTAACCTGGGTTGTAACCTAATTTATCCCATTACTTTTGGTGCACCCTGAAGCATAACCCTATATATGTTTACTCAAAAGTATTGATTGGTTGCTTCTGAAAATTAACTTTAATTGGATTGGGACCAGTTTATGCACTGGTAACCTGATCCTTTTTAAAGGTAGGGTACAGCATATAATTATGTTAACATGAATGAAAATAGTACATGTGGTACAATGGTTAGTGTGTCCAGGTTTCAAATCTCCACTCAGGCCTTAAACTCACTGGGTGACCTTGGGCCTGTCGCTCGCTCTCAGCCTAACCTATCCCGCAGGGTTGTTGTGAGGATTAAATAAGAACTATGGATCCTCATACCCACAGGACCACCTCTCCTGGTATACACTGCGGAGGACCTTGTGGTCCATAAATAACAACACATTGGAGGTCCGAAGCCTCAAGGAAGTTAGATTGGTTTCAACTAGGGCCAGGGCCTTTTCAGCACTGGTCCCGATGTGGTGGAATGCTCTGTCACAAGAGACTAGGGCCCTGCGGGATTTGACATCTGTTCCGCCTGGCCTTTGGCTTAGACTTACTCTGACCCCTTATAGGGGATTTGGTATACAAATTTTCCCTTGGCTTTTTTGCTGGCCCATATAGGACCAGCATGGATAGCTGGCTCGGGTGAATATCTGATGTTTCCTCCCTTTATGGTCTTGATTTATGGGCTACTACTAAAATGAGGCTGCATTTTAAGCTGTATTTTAATTAGCTGCTTGTTTGTTTGTTTGTTTGTTTGTGGGGGTTTTTCCTTTTACGTTTTATTGTAATTCATGTTTGGTGTTGGCTGCCCTGAGCCCAGCCCTGTCCAGGGAGGGCGGGGTATAAATTAAAAAATATTATTTATTATTATTTATTATTATTATTACTATGCAATCCACCTTCAACTCCTAAGAGAAAAAGCTGGGATGTAAAAGAAATGAATGAATAAATAAACATTCCTCAGTACATCTTAACATTCTGTGTGTATTCAGGAAGAAATATGTTCCAATATATTTCCCTAGACTCCGAAAAACACACACCACAAACATATAGCCTTAGATGCTATTACACCACTCAGGTTCTATTGCCAAGGGGAAATATTCTCTGCGTGCAAGGGATATAATTCCTCCTATAGAATATTTTCCACTACAATGAAATAAGGGGCTGGAAAAGTACTTTGAAAAATCCCTTGAGGATATCCTTGAGTCCTGCTGGACTGTTCTACAGCTCATTCGAGGGTGGGGAGAGGCTGGTCTCTCGAGGAGAAAGGTGTTTGGCTTGCAAGATTTTGCACCCACAAGCAGCATTTGTGTTTTTTCACCCCCACCAGAAACACCTCAACCTTGTCTAACAGTTAGCAGCTTGCCGCCAAAGTAGCATTTCACAAGGCCGAAATATCACACGGCCTCCCCGCTTCTTTAGTTGCGTTTCCTACCAGGGCTGCACTTCACAGTCAAAGCCCCCAATCCTCATCTCCCTTCGCAGCCAATTTCGTCCTTCCTCGCTGGCTTTTCCCACTCGCAGCCAAAACAAACACTCCGGGTGTAACGGACATAAATCTTCGCGTGAACTTCTGGTCCCTTTCCTCCCCCCCTTTGCTCGCTTCAGCAAATCGACATGTATTTACTGCATTACTAAGCACGAAGCAATGTGAAGATACCTCATATTAACGCTGCAATACTTTGCAAATTAAGCCCGAGGCGAGGGCAGTGGGGAGCGCAAGTATCTCAATGGCTCTCTTCTCTCCGCCTGCCCACGGTTGTCTAATCCCCTCCGTCCCAAACGCGCAGCCCGATCCTTTGCTGATTCCCCACCAACAGTGCGGCTGGACGCAAAGGGGGCTAGCTCACAAGATTGCAATGGTGGGAGGGGGAGAAACCTCCGCCTTGGTTTACGCGGAAGCAAACGCAAACAAACTCGGCAACGAAAGATGTAAGGCTTAGCGATTCAGAGGAACTTCTCTTGGAGTAAATACGCACAGGATCGAGCGCACGCTTTGCAGGGAAATCCTAAACATGCCCTGGATTGCAGCCTTAGTGGACGAGGTTCCCGTTTATTTCACTACGTGGGCTCTCTAGTTCAAAAAAGCTTATACCACAATCAAGCAGTTTTTAAAGTGGCGTAAGACTCGTGTGTGTGTGTCACCCCTACTTCTCAGGAATTTGTAAAACATCATAAAGATGATGATGATGATGATGATGATGGTGATTAAAGGCCTGCCCTCTTGAAATAAAGGGGAAATGTCCTCTCATCCAGACTTTTACTGATATTACATTTCACTGTTGGGTTAACCCGATCCTAACCTTGCGATGCCCGTTTTTTGTTTCCCTGGCGCGTCGAACCAGGGATCCGCGCCCCGCGCAAGCGCTTACCTGCGCGTCCGTGAGTCCCAGCATGGCTGCCAGCTGCTTTCTGTCCGGCTTGGTGACGTACTTCTGGATTTCGAAGCGCTTCTCCAAGCCTTTCCTTTGGAGATTGGAGAAAACCGCTCGGGACCACGAGCGCTTCCGTTTGTAGGTCTGAGGCAGCGTGTCTTTGGTGAGCACCGCGTAAGGCCCTGCAGGGTGGAAGGAAGGAACCAAGGAAGGAGGGAGGGAGGGATAGAGGAGTGGAGAGAGAGGGGGGGTTGAATGAGGGACCGCACTGGTAGCCCAACACCTTCCGGATTCGGGCACTAATAAAAGACCCATGGGTCTCTTGGGGAATATCTTAACAATAGATTTCACCTTTTTTGCAAAATAACACTTAACGGGTACTCTCGATTTATTTCAAAGCACTCACCCTACCCTCCCAAGCCCACTTTATGAGTTCACCCCACACATGAGTTCGACCTTTATTTTACTTTTAGGCACCGTTAGTGTTGGAGATCAGGTCTGTTGAAGCTCGTGCCCCCATATATCCCCTCCCATTCCCTGATTCTTCCTGAAGGCGAACTACCTGTAAACTCATGACTTTCCAAACAGCAGCTACTTCTCTTTGCAGTGGAAGCAGCCCGTGGATCCCATGGGGACTTTTCTTCCAAGTATAAATAGCCTTTTAGGATTGATTTTAGGCAAGGCCGGGGGGTGCCAAATTCTCGCAAGCACCCCCTCTCAATCCTCAAGGCTCTCTCTCTCACCACACCGTTCCTACACACACGGTTAGGAGCTGGGCACTCACAGCCCGCCCACCGAAAACTCGCAATGGCACCCCTACCGCGATCCTAAAGAACGCGCGCTTGGACGGCGCGGTTGTTAGGATCTGGCGCCTAATCGGGCCTTCTGAAGGTTTGCTTGGCCGTAAGTCCCATTGACTCCCACGGCCCTTACTCCCAAGTAAACCGCGCGCGTTCCTGGGAATCGATCGCCGGAGAGCAGAGCGAAAGGATGGCTTGGGGCAGAAGGGGGTCGGGTTTAAAAGAAGGGTGCGTCTGTACCTGGAAAAGTGTCTTGAAACTGGTGCTGAACGGAATTCCTTGGGGTTGTGTTTAAAGGCCCCAGGACCGCGGAGGTCTCGTTAATGGGCTCTAGAGACGCGAAGAACTGGCCGGCCGGAGGCTGTAAGGCGGGGAGATGAACCCCAGATGGGCGGCTGGTGGTTAATAAGGAAGTCAAATCTGCGGGCACAGGAACAAGGAGAGCTCGGTTACAGAAGAAGGCAAGGAGAGAGAAAAGGCGCACGTTCCCTGAAGCCCCTTGCAGCCAGGTTAAGGCGGTTTAGACTCTGGGCAGAATTAGGTCTTATGGAGAGGCCTTTTTTGGGGATCCCCCGCCCGGTCGTGCCGTTTGCTTCCCTCACTTGGAAATACGGGGAGCCAATCCTGCTGTTCTTGGGGAGCCTCCTGCTCATTTGCTGAGAGGGGGGCTCCACTTTTAACCGCCCCCCAAGTCCTACCCTGTCGGGAGCGCGGCTTACCCGTGTCTAGGCAGACGGGAAGAACGGTGGGCTTTTGCACGACGTTGTTGGACGGTGGCGAGGCTGCTAATTACACCCAGAAGGAGCACCGTTCCGTTCAATGGTTTTCCTCCCGAGTAAATGTGTGCGGAGCCTCGGAGCCTTGAAGCTGCCTTTTCCACTCACACCCACCCACGGTGTTACAGATATTTAATTTTATTTTTGACTTGGAAGCGAGCCCTCCCCACCCCTGTCCGGTTGAAAGCAATGGGACTATCTTCCCAGGTAAACCTTCTTAGGTTCAGGATGCGGGTGGCGGGTTGTTGTGGTTTTGCTTAGGATGGGTTGCAATCCCCAACTTTTTTCCTGCGGGGATACTCGACTGAAGTCGAGAAGTAACCCAGAGAACTAACCCTGCGGCTCTGCCCCGTTACCAGGGCAGGTTTGATGGGAATAAATGGGAACATTAACTTCCCCCAATTAAGCTTTTTGGCTCGGGGGAGTTTGAAGGATCCTCCTATTCCGCAAGGTCCAGGGCAGAAGGTGTTGGGAGAAAGAGCAAGGAAGAAGCAAAGGGGATTGGCGGATCTGAGCAGAATCTCCAAACCAACATTATTGAGGTATAGAGGCGCTTTACCGTGAAAACACACGCCTTTCTCTCAGCACCCTCGCCCCTCTTAAAAAGCTGCGTTCACTCTCTGTAATTATTAGTTTCATTAACACGTCTGGATTGAGCTCTCGCTCGTGATCCGGCACACTTTTAACCCGACACTCTTGGATTTATGTCCGAAGGGAATGGCGAACACATTGACTTGGCAGAGAAGTTCCGTTGGGGTCAAGAGATTTTTATTTTTTAGCCAAGCGTGTAGAGGAAGATTTGGGGCCCACTGAGTTTTGATCCAATCGATCTGCCTTAGCTATGGAGTGGATCTCGCATGGTTCCGAGAGAGAATAACAACAATAACAACAGCAGCACCAATAATGACTTGGGGGGGCTCTCTCAAAAATCCCACTGGAAGGGAAGAAGTCTGTCTGTGAGTCACCCTCGGAATTCAAGCGTTGACGACCCATTTACCAAATGGAGAAGTGAAACCACCTTGCGTCCAGTTCCTACTTGTTCGCATCAATGGGAATATTTAGCCCTGACTGCAATGGGATATTATTTCCATCCAGTGCCCCAGGCCTCCATGCTAGAGTTGGCAGTCTTTGGACTGGATATGCCCCCAAGGTCATTTTCTCTCTCGCCCAGACCCCATTGCCCCAAAGATCAATCCCAAAATTGAGGTTGTTTGGGGATGGGACCAAAGAAATACGTCGATGATTTAGTCGCACTGGTTTCAAAAGAAAGTGAGCTTAAGCATGCTTTCACTGCAATGTCGAAATCCAAGAAACTTACTTCCAAGTAAATAAGTGCCGGAATGGGGAGGCTGGCCGCCTCTGTTTGTTGTTGCTGCTGCTGCTTTCTGAAACTTTTAGGCAAGTCGATTGCTCAACTGGGTGCTCCGTTGAGCAACAACCAGCACAAATATGAAGGCGCTGGGTTCCTTCCCCACCCGAAGAGCACGTCGATTACGCGATGAAACTTACGTTTCACCCAGCGCAAATACTCGGGGTTGCACCTACCTATCCACGAACTCGTGAAGGCCGCCAGAATCACCATTTCTCCTGAGAACATTAGAAGCGCCCAGCCGGATCAGACCAAAGGACAATCCAGCCCACCGTGGTCAACTCAGATGCCCCCCCCCGGGGGGGGACCCACATGAAGGGCAGGGGCGAAATAACGCTCGCCTTCCTGGCTAGGGTACCCACCACAGCCCTTCTCCAGGGGCCCTGAAATGCCAGGAGCTGAACCGGGCTGCATAGCTGTCAACTTTCCCCATTTTTAAAGGGAAATTCCCTTATTCCGAATAGGATTCCTCGCAGGAAAAGGGAAAAGTTGACAGCTATGCCGGGCTGTCATTTTTCTAAGGCACGAATCTTTTAAATTATGGACATGGCTATCATTTAATATTTCCATACATATAATTCCAGGAATCAAACTCCGAAATCGGAGGGGCTTGCCTATCTGTCTCACTGCTTCCCTATTTATTTATCCATAGTCATGCATTTTTATACAAACAGAGAAACACGCACGAGATCGATACAGCTATGAGCACGATCGACGGCGAAATTGCGCTCAACGTCCATTGGAATGAATGAGGGTTCCCTGTCAATCCGCACAAACCCCCTTTCCTGCTTCAGAAGCAGGACTCCTTAAATTCCCCAGTGGGGTGGGGATGGGGAAGAGGGTGGGGATTTAAAAAATAAAACAAAATAAACCCTCGGCTTTCTCTCTACCTCTCAGCGTGTTGCTTTCCTTGAGTTTCGGGTCAAACTCGGCGGATAAAATGCGGTCAATCCCAAACTTCAAGTCTTTGCTGGAGGGCGCGGGCGCCGAGCCGGGATGAGTCTGGTGGCTGGGGCCCCTGCCTCCTCCGGGAGAGCGGTGCTGCTGCTGCTGCTGCTGCTGCTGCGGGTGAGGATGAGGGTGGTGGAAAGCAGCGGAGAGAGGCGACAGGCGGGCGGGGAAGGCGACGGCCCCGTCGGGGGCCACCAGGGGCGTGGGCCGGAGCGGGGAGGCCGCGGCGTGGAACTGCGAGTGGGCATGCACGGCCCCCAGGTGCGCGGCCAGCGCGGGCGCTCCGGGCAGCCCGTCCACCGACGACGCCTCCCCGGCGGCGCTGGCAGCCGCGGCGGCGTGCAGAATGTCCGCGATGCAGAAGGAAGGTTTCTTGAGCCCCGACGGATCCAGCGGGAAGCAGCCGGGCCCCGACGGGGCGCAGTAAGCCGCCGACCACAGGCTGAAGTTGGAGGCGTAAAAGGGCGCCAGGCCGGCCGTGTACATCCTGCCGGGGCCCAGGGAGAGCCCTCCACGCCCGGCTCCGCCGGCTGCTGCCGCTGGGGGAAAAGTGCAGCGGCCGTCGAAGGAAGATCGTCAGCGCCCGAGTGCCTCTCGGCCTGCGCGCATCGCTGGGGGAGCCGAGCGGGGACAGGCAGCGCAGTGCGAGGCGAGGCGAGCCGGCGGGGAAAGACAGGCGCGTCAAACCAAATAACAACAACTAGGCGCGGGGGAGGCGCCGCCGCCGCGCCAGAAACTCCCCTCTCGAGGAGGAGGAGGAGGAGGAGGAGGGGAACGCCGAGAAAAGGAAAAGGAGCCGCCCGCCCACCTCGCTCCGCCAAGCAGCGCCTCCCCCCGAACCCAGGGTTTTTTCTTTCCTTCGAACGCGGCGTCAAAAGAGCAAACCCTTCTCCTGGCACAGCGGATTGGGCGGCCGGCGACCAATCGGAGGAGCGGAGGTGTAGCCGAGGAAGGACGAAGGGGCGGGGCGGGGGCGAGCCACGCCTCCTGCGCGCCCAGGAGGAGGAAGAGGCAGGGATGCCCGCTGCTTCTGCCTGCGCCAAGGAGAAGGGGGAAGATTCTGGCTCGAAAGCCTGTAATGGCCCTTCTTTGCTGCACCCTGTCAAAGGACGAGGCGCAAAGAGGTCCGACGCAGGGCTGCCCTGCCCTGCCTTTCTTCCCGTTTCCTGGAGGCGGTGAACAATCCGGAGTCAATTCGCATTCCTCCCAACGCCGCTTTCAAAGAGGAAGAGGGAGCGAGGCCGCCTCGTTAGCGGGGGGGGGGGACTGGACCACGATTCTCACCATCCTCGACCTTTGGGGAGGGAGCTGCTGGGAGTCAGAGTCCAGCAGTATCAGGCGCTACCACAGATTTTCGATCTCTATAATTTAATAGAAAGGGCGTCTCCTTCCCTAATTCAGTCTAAAATTTTGCGGACTGGGAAGAAAGATTAAACCTTCATAGAGATGTTTTTCTGCTTTCTGAAAACAAATTGAGCTTCTGAATTGTTCGGGCAGGGCAGAAAGTCTGGAGGCTCTTGCTTTGCATGCAGAATCGCGGATTCAATCCCCGGAATCTCCAGGCAGAAAAATTGTAGAGTTCATGCAAACATTGTTGGAGAGTCGCTGTTAAGTGTAGAAAAGAGCAATGCAGTATTGAGCTAGGTGGACTAATGGTCTGGCCCGGAAAAGGCAGGTTCGTATAATGTGCAGTAAAACACCTCAATATTTTATTGAGAGAGAGAGGGAGAGAGCCCTCGCCCAAAGAGAGAGCGGTAGCGCAAACAATACGAACCTTTGCTTCAGAATGCGCTACAAACAAAAAATATCAGCCCAGATAGGTGACCTTTGATTTGTATGTGATAAAAATGTAAATGTGCATCCTATGTATGTTAAGTCAGACGTGAGTCCCATGGGGTTCAGTAGAGATTATTTCCGATAGGATGCCTAGGATAACCACGGCAGTCGAATTCGCAATATTCTACTAGATCATCCAAAGTTCTAGTCCACTGAGTTCAATGGGAATGTTTAAATGGTGCTTAATTTTCAGTGCTTAACTCTCCCGTTTAAGTCAGTGGATCCTCAAAGTGATGAACTTTAAATGTCTGGTATCCTATTTTTTAAAAAAATAAATGCCAAAGTCAAAGGTATACAGTATGCTTCCTGCAGATCCAGCAACTAGTTAAGACGAAATAATCCCATTTAAACAAAAGAAATCTGGGCTTAAATAGAAATACTAGAAGAGGGCGCTTCGCTCAAGTGAATGAGAATCCTATTAAAAGGTTGCTTTTTATCTTTAAATTACGTTTTAAAATCTATCATCAGTTAAGTCTGTCTTCACACAAAACCTTACATACACTTCATAAGGCTGCGATCCTATTTACACTTTCCTGGCAGTGAATCTCAACGTGCACAATGGGACTTACTTCCGAGTAGACGTGCCTAGGATTGCAGTGTAAGTTGTGCATACGGTTTAAACAGAGACAGGAGCTGACATTTGCTTGATAACGTAAGCATTTAGCCTATCTTTTCTGTATACTGACAGCCATAGTCGAAGAAGAAGTAGTGCCATTAACTTCAGAAGGGTTTCTTGTCATGCGCTGAGGATAAAGTGGAGGTTATTTGAAGACATTTGCATTCAGGCAGTCAGTTTATTTTTAACTGGTTGAATGTTGAGGAAATGGCAAGATTTTTCACTGAGCAGGTAGAGACTCAAAAGACCAAAAAACAACGACAGTCGCATAAGTTTTGCATGGAATGAGGCACTGATTTCCACGGGAGAGGGTTTGCTACCTGCGCGTCATTTTCCCACTGACGTCAAGGGGGCTTAAATGGCCTTAGCCTTGGCTGGCTGGGCTGTGTGCAGCTCTTTTGAAAATAGGCGCGCGCGTGCGCACACATAGATACACACAGAGAGAGAAAGAGTTGTTGAATGGAAGCCTCACAATCCTCGATTCAAAGGGGTGTTAACTAACGCAGGAGTAAAAGAGTGTTTCTCTGGACATAGCTGCGAGAGAATAGGCACATCTTTCGGCGTGCTATTTTGAATATCAAGTGCCGGGAAGACATATCCCAGCGTTAAACGTATTTCATGAATCTCATGCATAGATTTTAACATTTCACCTGTCAAAACTGCAGAGTCGATTGTGCCAAAAGCCACTCCGTTTTTCTCCCACTTGTCACCTTTTCCTGCAGCCTGTTAATTTCCCTTAGTATCCGCCTCGCACCTGGATGAAACCGGGGTCTCTTTAGGTTTAACATGTTTCCATCCTTCTGAACAGGACGAAGCTTAGCTGATTCAAACCTTTCGAGGTACCGTTCCCCTGCCCGATAAAACCGACGTGTCCATACATCTTTCACGGGGGGGAATAACCTCTTGCTATCGCGTGCAGACTTCTCAGGAAGCAAGAGCTGTTTTTCCTTTGTTGCAAGAATCAAAATTATGCGCGGATTAATGTACAGATTTGTGCACGATAGTAAGTGATGTTCACTCATAATGGCGCACGATTGTGCTTCGGGAGGGAGGTGCGGCTTCTCAGCAGCTAGAAGAGAAAAATGGGTTGCGTTCTTGGACGCCTAGTATTTAATCACTGCAGCTTCTAACTTCTGATCAATTGCAATTGTGGTTTTCTATTAATATACGATGAATATTATTAGGCTGAAACTGACACAGCAGGCAGTCCTCTGAAGAATACGGGAGGGCGCCTGCATCCGAAGGAGAAGAATCAATACTTCCCTGAGGATCATGGATATGATCGGCGACTTGATCACCAGCCCTATTTGGCTACTGGATCCTAGGGGTGGTGGCTCAATTTCGACGTAACCCCTCCATTTATCAAGCTAGCGTAGTTAGGATCACAGCCCAAATATCAATAATGTAAGGCCATGAGTGAAAGAGAAAACCAATTCTTTCGGGGGGGAAACCACATTATTCACAGAGAGAGAGGAGTTGCAAAACTTCACCTTGCAAAGTTCCTACACAAACATTGAGGATTTATTTTAATAAATAGCACCCCTATCCAAATGCCTGTTACAGTAATGCAGGCGGGTTTTCGGGGAATTCTAAAGGTAAATCCCAGTGGTTTGCTTCCCAAGAATTAGTGTTTTGGTATGAAGGAGCTCCTAACCCTGAGTATCTTTACTTGAGAATAAATGCCACCGAAGATAATTGGAATTGCTTCAGTGTAACGATCCCCGCCTCTAAAAATTAAGGGAAGCCGTCCGTTTCAAAGTTGGGATTCCGCTGGTTTCAACCGCGTATGTGAAATCAAAATCGATTTATTTCTTTGGATCATGGCCCAGGGACTTCGGTTTCACCTGGATGAGGACCGGCTTGCGTGGCTGCAGCCCTTTTCCATGACAGCTAGTGGAAGAATTGCCCGTGAGTGAGGGGGATGAAAGTCCCATTTATTGATTTACTGAAAACGAAAACATTACAAAAGCCCAATTAACTGCTGGGTAGGTGGATTTCGAATAGCAAAAACAGCCCTTTTCTCAATCCGGTGAAGAGGATGAAAAAGGCAGAGGTTGGACAAATTCTGGAGGATTGCTCGCATTCCCAGAATTCCCATTCTGGACCAGGAATTGGGAATCGGAGTCACTCCAGATCTTTATGGTCTCCAACTCCCATCAGCCTCATTCAAGGTCAGGGAGGATAGGAATCGTAGTCCAACAATATCTGGAGGGTCGCAGGCTCTCTATTCCTGTTCTAGCAGAAATGTGGGGGTTTTTTATTTAAAAAAACCTATTAAAAAGCAAAATGATAGTCATTCGCCTTCGCTTCAACGGCACTGCGCTTCCCTGGATATGGTTGTATTAAGAGCGCAGCCTGGAGCCTCCTTTCTAAATTGGTTCAGTTAAGGAACAGGAACATCAGGGAAGGTTTACTTTCAAGTAAACATGTTTGGACAGGGACCTACGGTTCTAAGTTGCAACTGAGTCGAGATCGATTTAAGGTCAGGGTTGGCGAATTGGCTCGTCAGTTACACGAATCAGTGTCTCATGGATAGATACTATTGTTTAGTTTGGAAAGAGTAAAACAACAACAACAACACCCAGACAAATTTAAGCTCCCTCGGAAAATCACCGCGACGATGTGCGAAATAATATGAAATACATTATATGGGTGCCACGTTCTAGTCTCATAGAGGTGGAACTGGGCCTCTGGCCTTCACAACGAAACGTTTTCCTTCGCCTTTTTGTAGTCGCCGCCGTGCTGAAAAGGAAGCCGATCTGCCGACGACCCCAAATCTATTTTGTGTGTATTGGATAATCTTGGGGGGGGGGCGAGGCAGAGCACATTTTGGATAAAGGAACGGAAAGATGCGGGGGAGGGGAGAGGGGAAACCGCTCGATCAACTTTTAAATGCCTAAGGATATCTAAAAATAACTTGTAGGAAATACTCTCCCAAATATGCTACAATGAAAAGGCTGACCTCGGGCGGCGCCTCCTCGCGCCTTGGATGGAGCGGGAAGGGAAAGCTGCGGCCCTGGTGGGGGATTCTTCGCGGGGAGGGAGCCGTCTGTTATGGTTATTTTCGAAAGAGCACCGAAAGACCCACAACCACCCAGAAATCGCTTCTCTCCAGAGAAAAAGCGAAAGGGCAGCAGCTTTCACCCAGAATATTGTTGCCCTGTTCGGAAAAGAAGTGCTTCTTCACGACTTGACTTGCGGAACTCACTGCCCCAGGATTCCCTGCTTACCTCTACGTTAGGTGGTTGATGAAAGCACCCTTACAGTACTACTAGCCTGCCAATGTGGACAATGTGTCCGTCCACTATTACTAGCCACAGAACTTCCATGGGCAGATAAAGTTTGCCTGTACATACCAGATGCTGAAGACAGATAACAGCGACTGGTCATCGCCCTCGGGTCTGTTTGTGATCCTTCTTGGCTGCTCGTTGTTAGAAGCTGAAAGCTGGATCAAATGGACCTTAATCGGATTGTGTGACAGTGGGACATTGCCAGCCATCTTTCAGTCTAGCCCACCTCACAGGGTTGCTGTGAAATTCGAGGAGAGGGCGGGGCTATCTAATTACATAGACAGAAGTGACCATTTACGCAGAATCTACAATACAGGGTACAGCTACACCAGCATCCCTGACGGATGGCCTTCTAGCCTATGCATAAATACCTCCAGCGAGGAAAGGCCTCTTTATACCTGGGAATTTTCTTCCAAGGAGACTTTGCTTTGAGCTCCTTGGAAGACATGCAATCAAATGGACAAATGAAGTCCGCTGCTTGCAGGTTTGGGCATCCAGCCTGTCACCGGGGCTGGGACATAAATTTTCCTGGGGGGGGGGATAATTTTTTTGGGGGGGCAGCCATGGCTCACATGGCATTTCCAGGTAGGGTTGAGAGAGTGAGAGAGACCCCGTTTGGAGCCCCGGGAAATCGCTGCCAGTCAGTGAAAACAGTACAGTGGTACCTCGGGTTACATACGCTTCAGGTTACATACGCTTCAGGTTACAAACTCCGCTAACCCAGAAATAGTGCTTCAGGTTAAGAACTTTGCTTCAGGATAAGAACAGAAATCGTGCTCCGGCGGCGCGGAGGCAGCAGGAGGCCCCATCAGCTAAAGTGGTGCTTCAGGTTAAGAACATTTTCAGGTTAAGAACGGACTTCCGGAACGAATTAAGTACTTAACCCGAGGTACCACTGTATTGAGCTGGATTTACCAGTGGCAGAAAGAAGAGTGGCAATCGCTCTGCGGGGGGTTAGTCAGAATTTATTTTTAAAGTTTTAAAATTGTGCACACAAACCCACACCCTCCCTCCCTCCCCTGCGAATCTCTCTCCAGGCCTCGTCCTGCTCTCCATCCCATCTGCCTGGCTGGGCTAAGTTCCCCTCCGAGTTCATCGGGGACTTTTCGCGAAGTCCCCCGGATGGGAAGATTAAAGGGGAAAGTCGCAGCTGTATATTTATGTTTTCATTGCTAGAAGGGAATTGGTTTCCTCGCATTTATTTTCGTGGTTGTAATACACAGGGGCGGATTTGCGTCACCCCCGCAACTTGCCGGTCGAGATAAAGTTGCACAAATATCGAGAAGGGAAGCGCTCC
Source organism: Podarcis erhardii (assembly GCF_964252035.2). NCBI lineage: Eukaryota > Metazoa > Chordata > Lepidosauria > Squamata > Lacertidae > Podarcis > Podarcis erhardii. Next base: position 94,545,500 of record NC_138507.1, read on the forward strand.
GGCTCATTATGGAGTGTGTGTATTTTTCTCCCTCCCTCCCTCCCCCCTCTCCTTTTCTTCTCTCTCTCTCTCTCCCTCCGGAAGAAATAAGGATTTCTGCTGGATCCTAAAATACTGAAGGCGCTTCTATTTTGGGTCCCCAATCTCGCAGGCGCATCCGCTCATTTAGGCCGCCTTGGAGCCTATCAAAAACAGGAGATGACCTGGGCTCTGCAAAGCCACGCCGCTTCCTGCTTACCCTCTTCTTTCTCCTGGAGCAGAAGAAGAAGGAGGTTGCAGCCAGGGAACGACTCCGTCCTCCTGAGCTGCCTTGCGGCCACAATCTCGGCTCTGGAGACCTCCATGTTCAGAAAATACTTTTCCCCCAAGTCACACAGCGCGTGGTTAACCTATGGAACGCACCGCCACAAGAAGTAGCAAGGGCCACCAACTTGGATGGCCTTGAAATGGAATTGACTGTATATGCCTCTGAATGTCCGTTGCTGGGAAGCACAAGTGGGGAGGTTGTCGGTGCGCTCATGTCCTCCTTTTGGCCGCTTCCCGTGGGCACCCGGTTGGCCACCGTGAGAGCAAGATGCTGGGCTAGATGGGCCTGATCCTGTAGGCTGTTCTTACGTTCCAAGTTATGGGCTGCGTGCACGTGGTGCATTTAAAGCACATTCCCTCTTCATAGGAAAAAGAAAATCACAAGAGCTGTAGTTTTGTTAAGGGTGCTGAGAATTATAGTTTTGAGAGGGGGGAAACAGGCAGGCAGCCATGGATAGGATTGCAGCCTTACTAAGAGCGCAAGCCTACAGAGGTCTACACGGAAGCAAGTGCTTAAATTTGGATTGGGAGAAAGAAATTTTATGTTGTGAACCGCCCTGAGACCTACGGGTATAGGGCGGCATACAAATTTAATTAATACTAATGCTACTAATAATAATTCACACGTGCAAGGTCACATGCACGTGTGACCGGGCTTGGGTTGCCGTCTAATCTTCACAAAGAGAAAAAGAAGTTCTTAAGTCGTCGGCGGTCGCCTTGCACCTGCTTGAGCCAAAAAAACAAAAACAAAACCCTGCAAAAATTCGTGCGGCGTTTCCAAACAAATGTGGGCCTTCGCAGCGCACCCAATGCTGAAGGAAATGCAACTATGAGCAGCAGCCAATATGGTAGGAAAGAAAGGCTGGTGAAGATGAGAGGGGAACTGCCCACCTGCAAAAGGAAGGAGAGTTTCGCCCCAGCACGGAGAATGCGGCTTGTTGCTGGTTTTTGGTCTAGCTGGTTGCTTTGTTGCCCCAACTGAAGGCGGCCTGGCGTTGCTCCAACACGTCGCCCTCTCCTCTTTCTCTGGCTTTCCTTAAATCCCCCCTGCGCTTCCTCTCCTACCCCTTCAGTTTAGCCGTTTCCTGAGGCTGCCTTTTATAGATGACCCCCATCCCAAAGGCATCCCATGACTCTTATTTCTTTCCTCTGAGCTGGAGTCTCTCTGTAGGTGTAAGTACACATAGACATACACGCGTACACACACGCGCGCGGGTATGAACCGATATACAGTAAAACGATCTAAGTAAAAAGGAGTCTAACCGGTGACTAAATCGGTACCGTAGTCCTTGGCGGGACTTTAAAAAACACGCATTGACTCTTTTAAGGCGATTAAACACCTTATTCTCAGGTGTTCATCCTTGGGAGAGGGGGCGCCACACTGATTTTAATGGCATTTTCGTCCCCGCGGGAACTGGAGCGGAGTGAAAAGACGGGGAGAGAGGTCACCTTCCTGCCTCCTCTAATTCAGGGGTGAGGATTCTGGACTCTGAAGATGGTGCTGAACTGCAGCTCCCATAATCCGTGACCGCTGGCATCAGCTCACTGGGGCTGATGGGAGTTGAGTCCAGCAACATCTACAGAGCCAGAGGCTACCTGTTGTTGTTGTTGTTTAGTTTAGTCGTGTCCGACTCTTCGTGACCCCATGGAGCAGAGCACGCCAGGCACTCCTGTCTTCCACTGCCTCCCGCAGTTTGGTCAAACTCATGCTGGTAGCTTCGAGAACACTATCCAACCATCTCGTTCTCTGTCGTCCCCTTCTCCTTGTGCCCTCCATCTTTCCCAACATCAGGGTCTTTTCCAGGGAGTCTTCTCTTCTCATGAGGTGGCCAAAGTATTAGAGCCTCAGCTTCACGATCTGTCCTTCCAGTGAGCACTGAGGGCTGATTTCCTTCAGCATGGATAGGTTTGATCTTCTTGCAGTCCATGGGACTCTCAAGAGTCTCCTCCAGCACCAGAATTCAAAAGCATCAATTCTTCGGCGATCAGCCTTCTTTACTGACCCGCTCTCACTTCCATACATCACTTAGCTTTTACTATACGGACCTTTGTTGGCAAGGTGATGTCTCTACTTTTTAAGATGCAGTCTAGGTTCAGGCTACCTAGCCCTGAGTTAATCGCGCTCTCGGCGTCCTCTAGTGCTAACACAACCCTAAAAGTGTCACTACGATGAAGGCTGACATTCAAAACCCACTTGCTTAGAAGTGGGCCCCACCGAATTTAGCAGGACTTACTTCTGATGGGTAGACAGGGTTAGGATCGCGCTGCGCGTCGGTCTAAATAATGGCTCAGTCCACATATCATTTAAAGTCCAATCGGTTTGACTCAAGGCCACGCGTCCGTCCCACAATATGGAAATCCAAAGCATGCTTAAAGCCTGATCCTATAGCAAGGAAGGTTTTTTATGTTTGGTGTTCTATTGTGTTTCTATATTTTGCTGGAAGTCGCCCAGAATGGTTGGGGCAACCCCTTCAATCATTAGGGTGTACCTCGAGCAAATACTATCGGATCAAGACGTGAGCGGCTGCCAGCTTTCATTTCGAAAAGGGCTCCTGTGTTTCCAGGCGCACCAGATTAAATTTCCTCCATTGCTTAGGAAAGCCCGATGGACGTCTGTTTGCCTGGCGGCTGTGAAATGTACGGAAGCCCAGGGGAGGGGGAGGGGGTTGGTTGGGGACCCTCCGAAGCAACTTTGCCTGCAAAGGACCTGGGTGCCAAAGCGACACACGGGCATTCCTGCCGGATGCTGAAAATCTGCAACGTAAGTGAAATATATGCGATCATACTGGGCATTTCCTGTTTCCAGGGTCGTGAAGCGGGATGGTTGCATCAGGGAGTGCGATGTTCTTTTTGGTTGCTGAGCTTTGACTGCTGCTTAAAACACCTCTTTGAAGTGGCTGCAGGCAGCCCACGCTGGGCCACGGGGCCAGAATCAACGCTCTTGCAATTACCCTCCGGCGCTTTTATCTCCGTTGCAAAACCCTCCAGAAACCGACCCAGTCAGCCCCCGGTGACGCTCTTGCGGTCGCCTCGGCCTTCCTTCCCCTTGCTGTCCTCTTTCGCCGCTGCTCAGTGAAAGGACCTCTGCAGCCTTATCCTGCAATTTGGGTTTCTAATGGTTTGGAAGCAGGATTCCCGAGGCATTGACCCGGGATCGTTTTGCTATACACTGGTACCTTGGTTCTCAAACTTAATCCGTACCGGAAGTCCGTTCCAAAACCAAAGCATTCCAAAACCAAGGTGGCTTTCCCCATAGAAAGGAATGCAAAACGGATTAATCAGATCCAGACTTTTAAAAACAACCCCAAAAACATCAATTTAAAATGAATTTTACTATCTAACGAGACCATCAATCCATAAAATGAAAACAATAATCAATGTACAGTGGTACCTAGGGCTGAGTACTTAATTCCTTCCGGAAGTCCGTTCTTAACCTAAAACTGTTCTTAACCTGAAGCACCACTTTAGCTAATGGGGCCTCCTGCTACTGCTGCACCGCCACTGCACGATTTCTGTTCTCATCCTGAAGCAAAGTTCTTAACCTGAAGCACTATTTCTGGGTTAGCAGAGTGTGTAACCTGAAGCGTATGTAACCTGAAGCGTATGTAACCCGAGGTACCACTGTACTGTACTGTAAAATAAATAAGACAGTATTGTAGATGATAAAAATCAAAATTATTTTTTTTTCTTACCTGCACTGATGATAGTCATTCTTTGGATGGGGGGCTTTTGACCATTTCCGCAGTCACACAATCAATCAATCAATCAATCAGTCGCTGAACTGGGTTCCACACAGTTAAAAATACAAATTAACCAAAAAAAGCCTCAAAAACAAAAATGCAAAATAAATAGCAAAAACAAAAGCGTCAAACTTAATCCATTCTGGAAGTCTGTTTGACTTCCAAAATGTTTGAAAACCAAGGCGCCGCTTCTGATTGGTGCAAGCACCCCAGAAACAATAGCCGACAAGCGCATCGGACGTTCGGCTTCCGAAAAACGTTCAAAAACTGGAACACTTACTTCAGGTTTTTGGCGTTTGAGTACCAAGGCGTTTGAGAACCAAGGCCTTTCAGAACCAAGGTACCACTGTATTACTTTTCTAGAGCTCACTTTGCCTTCTGGGACATGAAGACCAAGTATTGTCCAATAGGGGCTGAGAGCTCAGTGACAGAGCATCTGTCTTGCAGGCAGAAGATTCCAGGTTCAATTCCTGGCATCTGCATAGATCGCTGGCAGACAGACACCCCTGCTTCAAACCCGAGAGAGCTGCTGCCAGTCAGTGTAGACAATATGGAGCTAGATGGACCAATGGTCTGACTCAGTATAAGGCAGCTTCCTATGTTTCTTCTATTAAAGGGCATGGCTCCTCTCTCTCTCTCTCTCTCTCTCTCTTCTCTCTCTCTCACCTGCTAGATCAGGCCAGTGGCTGACTGAGTCAGTGATGCTTGTGGGGAAACCACAGAGGACCAAGCACAAGAGCCTTCTCCTCCTTCCTTCCCCCATGCTTTCCAGAAACTCATAGAGTTTACCATGTAGCCATTGAACAAGCCATTCTTCTTCTCACAACAACGCTACGAGGTAGGTGGAAAGAGGCTACACACTTCTCCAATGTGTAAGAATTTGAACCCAGACTGCCTCCATCTTACTCTGGCACTCTGCCCTGCAATGGCTTCATCCCACCAAAGAATTTCTTATTATTTCCTACCCTGTCTAACTACAGAGCACCCACAAACCCTCAATTTTACGTACCCTTAATTTGCATAGGAGGGATGCAGGTGGCACTGTGGATTAAACCACAGAGCCTAGGGCTTGTCGATCAGAAGGTTGGCAGTTTGAATCCCCACAACAGGGTGAGCTTCCATTGCTCGGTCCCTGCTCCTGCCAACCTAGCAGTTCGAAAGCACATCAAAGTGCAAGTAGATAAATAGGTACCGCTCCGGCGGGAAGGTAAACGGTGTTTCTGTGCGCTGCTCTGGTTCGCCAGAAGCGACTTAGTCATGCTGGCCACATGACCTGGAAGCTGTACACTCGCTCCCTCAGCCAATAAAGCAAGATGAGCACCGCAACCTCAGAGTGGGCCTCGACAGGACCTAATGGTCAGGGGCCCCTTTACCTTTAACTTGCATAGGATTCAGTGGGATTTACTTCCCAATGCATTAGAGAGGGCTACATAAGTCTTTTGTTTGTTAAATAATTTGAAAGCAATTTCTAAATCTGCTTACTCCGAGATAAGTTCAGCAGAGTTCAAAAATTCAAATAATTTCAAAATGGCCATTTTCCAAAACTGCATTTCACCCCCCAGTTAATTTGAATTAAGCTTTTGTTGTTTTGCATTGATAACCCTATCAGATAATTAGGAATAATGACACAGGCGTGGCAAACTAGGGGGAAATACTTGCATTTGAGCCAGCTGAGCCCAATTTAACACAACAGGACTGTAAGAAGTGCCATGGCTCAAGGGCAGAGCATCTGCTTGGCATGCAGAAGGGCCTGGATTCAATCCCCAGCATCTCCAGGCAGGGCTGGGAATGTCTTCAGTCTGAAACCCTGGAGAGCTTCTACTATTCAGCATAGACAATACCGAGTTTGGTGTCCTGAGTCCTAACTGAGAATGTTATGTAGTGAGTTGAATAGGATTCAGAATGCAGCAGTCTGCTTGGTCCTAGAACAATGCAGCAGTATGATTGGTCTGCAGGAGCCACCCAATCCAGCTCCAGGTGGAAGTGAATCCACAACCTGATTGGCTTTCAGGAGAATCCCGGAATTAGCCAATCACATGCAGCCCATTGTGTAACTAATGTATATAAAGCAGATATTTTGGGGGAACATTCATTCCTCCTCACCACTATGAGCTGAATAAAGAGCATGAAATCCACTCTCGACTCCGAGTATATTTCAGAGAATAAGGCAGCTTCCTATGTTACTAAGATCCATTGAATGTGTCATCATGAGGTCTGTGTAGTCAAGTGCCCAGGAGTGTCTAACTTGTGGCTCTCCAGATGCTGTTAGACTTCAGCTCCCATCATCCCTGTCTATTGGCTGGCTGGGGCTGATGGGAGTTAGAGTCCCAACAACATCTGGAGAACCACAAGTTAGCCACTCTTGGTGTAACAAGGTAAGGGAAATGGAAACAATGAAACCATATGAGAAGGTCTGTCACATCCATCGGAAAATGGTCTGGACAACACTGGCATTGATTTGGATCAGATGGGGATTGGTGCCTCTGCAACAACAGCTCCCATCATTCTTGCTGGCTGGTGTTTATGAGAGCCACTTTCCTGCTTATTTCAGGATCTGCAATACAGGCAACAACCATTTTATGCATGTTCAATATGTACACAGCTGTGCACACACGCATTATTGCAAACCTGGAAGTGGCACTTAAAGGGTAAAAAACGACACCCCCAAAGATGGCAGAAGCAACAAAAATGGTGCAAAACAGCATCTAGCAATCCCACAAGCCTTTGCACTGACCTTTGAAGCCAGTGGAGAGTTGGAGTCTGAGCAAGGAGGTTTTTGCAGGCTTTTTCAATGGTGTTCCCAATATATGCAACTTCAGTTAAATGCACGGTGCCTTGGAATGTAACTGCTACGTAAATGTACTACAGACTGGGCTGCCAGATGGTCACCTTCTGCTTCCAGGAGAAGAAAGAGCCCACTAACTCCATCCTTCCGCTTTTGAACTGCTCTTACCTTCACTGGAAACGGTGGTTTGCTGAAAACGGCAGTGTAGGCAGGTAATTTTAGACTCTGGGCTTCAGGTCTTGGTGAGGGCTCTTGCGCTAGCAATATACAGTGGTACCTCGGGTTACATACGCTTCAGGTTACATATGCTTCAGGTTACCGACTCCACCAACCCAGAAATAGTACCTCGGGTTAAGAACTTTGCTTCAGGATGAGAACAGAAATCGTGTTCCAGCAGCGTGGCAGCAGCGGGAGGCCCCATTAGCTAAAGTGGTGCTTCAGGTTAAGAACAGTTTCAGGTTAAGAACGGACCTCCAGAACGAATTAAGTATGTAACCAGAGGTACCACTGTACATTACTTCACCTACTTCATGATGAGAGAGAAGCCTGCCCTATTGGACAGTCGCTGCCCTCAAACCCAGCCCTGGGCTGAAATTGGCTTCCCACTGGCTGTAGTGCTGCTCTCTGCAAATCAAATTCCATTGGATTGATTCGTTTGGGTAATCCTGAATTCTAGTATTATAGTATTATAGAAGCAGGAAGCCAGGGAACCCTGTCTCTGTGCACATTATGATTTATCAGACTGATAGCTCCAAGGAGCTCAAGGTGGCTTACATGATTTTCCTCACTCCTGCTCAATTAATCTCCACAGCAACAACCCTGTGAGGTAGGTTAACACCTGAGAGGCAGTGACTGGTCCAAGGTCACTCAGTGAGCTTCACGGCTGAGCGGGGACTTGAACCTTGGCCGTACGTGAGTATCCATCAGTGCTATTTTTCTAGAAAAAGAAATGCCAGAACAGCAATGGTGCCCACTAGAGAGTTCTGGCTGGAAAAAAAGCATTGTTGTTGTTGTTGTTGTTGTAATAATTATATTATAGTAGTGGCACTCGCCCTGTGGAACGCCCTCCCACCAGATGTCAAAGAGAACAACAACTACCGGACTTTTAGAAGACATCTGAAGGCAGCCCAGTTTAGGGAAGCTTTTAATGTTTGATGCATTACTGTATTTTAATATTTTGTTGGAAGCTGCCCAGAATGGCTGGGGAAACCCAGCCAGATGGGTGGAGTATAAAAATTATTATTATTATTATTATTATTATTATTATTATTATTATTATTATTATTATTATTATTATACAGCCATTTGAGCTTTTCCTTGTGGTGAAATTGCTCCAGGTCCTTGACTTTAACAGAGAGCTCTATCTAGTTTAACTGGACAGGAAGACAATTGTTAGTAGTAAGAGCTGCAGGCACACTGTTCCTTTAAAGCACATTTGAAGCACATTTTCCACCTCAAAGAAATCTGGGCACTGTAGTTTATTTATTAAGGGTTGCTGGGAACTAAAACAACTCTACAAGCTTAGAGATCTATTACTACATCGTCTTATGGACTTGTACCTCCCTAATATTTTTGAAATATAATCATTTTTTTTTTAAAAAAAAATGCCTGCTGGAAATTGTAACTCTTTGAGAGGTAAACTACAGTACCCGCTGCCCAGAATTCTTTGAGGGGAAGAATTGCAATTTCCCGGTTAATATGCACACCTGTCCCCAAAGAGAAAGGTCACGCTGGAAAATGAATGTTCTGGCGCCGCCTGCTGGTCACCTGGCAATATTACAGGGTGCAATTGTAAGACTGCTCTGTTCTGTCCCGTTGTGCCGGCGGAGGGAAGGGATAATGTAAGATCCTCTCAGTATTAGTTTGGATGCAGACGGTTTTCCTCTGCAACAGAAACAAGAATGAACATTTCCTTAATGGCTAAGCAATGCACAAAAGGTCAAAAGTTCAGATTTGCTTTACTATAATTCAGGTTTATTAGACTTCGGAAGGACCTGAGATGCTGTCGGGTTGCCAGTGAGTGATGGCATGCGTTCAAGGAAAAGAACAATAGATGGAGCCAGGTGGTGGCTGCACTGTGCTGTTTGATAACCCATTACAAACAATAAAAATAAAAAAATAGAAGAAGCCAGGTCATCATTTGCAGTTTCTGGACAGCAGAGCTCACCTGCCTCTGAAAACAGACAGTCCAAGAGTGTTGTTGTTGTTGTTGTTTAGTCATTTAGTCATGTCCGACTCTTCGTGACCCCATGGACCAGAGCACGCCAGGCACTCCTGTCTTCCACTGCCTCCAGCAGTTTGGTCAAACACGTGCTGGTCAAACACGTGCTTCGAGAACACAGTCCAGCCATCTCGTCCTCCATCCTCCCCTTCTCCTTGTGCCCTCCATCTTTCCCAACATCAGGGTCTTTCTCATGAGGTGGTCAATGTATTGGAGCCTCAGCCTCAGGACCTGTCCTTCCAGTGAGCACTCAGGGCTGATTTCCTTCAGTATGGAGAGGTTTGATCTTCTTGCAGTCCACGGGACTCTCAAGAGTCTCCTCCTGCACCATAATTCAAAAGCATCAATTCTTCAGCGATCAGCCTTCTTTATGGTCCAGCTCTCACTTCCATACATCACTACTGGGAAAACCATAGCTTTAACTATACGGACCTTTGTTTGCAATGTGATGTCTCTGCTTTTTAAGATGCTATCTAGGTTTGTCATTGCTTTTCTCCCAAGAAGCAGGCGTCTTTTGATTTTGTGACTACTGTCACCATCTGCAGTGATCATGGAGCCCAAGAAAGTAAAATCTCTCACTGCTTCCATTGTCCAAGAGTGTAACACAGATTAAAAATCATGCAGATCTGCATCATAAGATAAGCTAACTTGTAGTGCAACACTACACATATCAAGTCAGAAGTGAGTCTCATATGGAGCTTCATGCCAGGTTGATGTGCATAGGATTGCAGCGTTAGAGAAGCTCAGTAGTACAACACGTGTCTTGCCTGGAGAAGAACTCAAGTTAAAGCTCTGGTATCTGCAGGTAGATCTGGGAAGGACTGCTGTCTGCAACCCTGGAAATCTACTGCTGGTGGATGCAGAGTGGCAGTATTAGATAGCTGGCACATGATTCAGATCAGATCCCAGCCTTGCAAAGTGGCGCAGGCTGGCAGGGTGGCACGAGGAGCCAAATGCGCAGTGCCCCCTTAAAAGATGTGCCCGGGGCCATTGCCCTGGAAGCCTCCCCCACCCCACCCCCATACATAGAAGAAACTCATCCAACCCCAACATAACAGCGGCCCTTTAAAATGTCCTATTGCCTCCCCTTTTGCCTCATCACAGTCAAAACACAGCCAGGCTTCCTGCCTCCACTGGGACTCTTACAGCTTAAATTAATAAACATGTATGATTGTGTAGCTCATATACAAGCCCCTTAGAGTTGCCTTTGAGCTTGAATCTACTGAAGGGTAGATCAAGTCCTCGAGCAACTGTTTACCACCTCGGCTCTTGTGCCGTTTCCTCTTTTCAAGCTCCTGTGGGCTTTGAAACACTTGAGCTCCCTCCCTGCTCAAAGGCAACTAGGAAGGAGGACGGAGAGACTCCCCCTTAGCGCTCACGTTGATTGGAGCTGCCACGGTGTGGTGTGTTGGTCTCCAGCTTGTAAAACTGCAGACTGCTGGCCTGGTGCTCTCTCAACCTCTGTGCTTCAACAGGCAGCACACAAAATGCCGCTGCAGCAAATTCCTGGGATCCCACGCCTTGGAAGCGGGGCTTGGGGAATGGCTGCACAGTCCATTGGTCTGGTACCTTGCCTGTGGAAATATTCATGATTTGAACAGTGCGGTGCAAAAAAGAATAGAAGGACAAGCTGCACACCATCTGTGATTAAGCCCTGGAGCAGGCTTCCTCACCCTCCGCCCTCCAGATGTTTTTGGCCTACAACTCCCATGATCCCTAGCTAGCAGGACCAGTGGTCAGGGATGATGGGAAACTGTAGTCTCAAAACATCTGGAGGGCCGAGGTTGAGGAAGCCTGCCCTAGAGGGTTCACCAGGCAGGATAGCTCAGTTGGTAGAGTATGAGACTCTTAATCTCAGGGTCATGGGTGAAAGATTCATGCATTGTGGGGGGAATTGGACTACATGACCTTCATGGTCCCTTACCATTCTGTGTTTCTATGACTATTGTCCCTGCTTCTTCCTCTCCAGCCTCTTTTGATTCAGCCCTGATCATTTGTTCCAGACTCTTTCTGAAGACCTCATTTGACTACCCCGGAGCCACAGTTAACCCCTCACCTCTATTACTGACATTCCTGTAGTCATGCAGGTTTATCCTCAATCTAAGTCTTAAGGATGTGGTCTTGGGGCATGTCATACAGCTGTTCTGCTGAAGCTAAGCAGGTCTGGATCTGGTCAGTGTCTGGATGGGAGACTGCTTGGGAATCCCATGTATGCTGCCTTAATCTCCATAATGGAAGAGGGGAAGGATATGCATGCAATAAATAACTAGCTGATTGGCTGTCATTTCATGATACAATCTTATTTTCATACTTGCAAAAGAGGTACCGGTATATTTCCCTACTTTCATTGCTTGCTTCTCTTCTTTTTTTCTTTGGCTGCAGTAATCTCTCATCTACATCTAACTCCTTTCCCAGTAGCTGCTACATCATGTCCCTGGCTCCCCTCATTTCCTTCTCTCACCTTAATACGGTTCATAGATACCCTTCTTCTGTGGCAGAGGTGGAGAGCCTGAGGCATTGTTTGACCAAAACTCCCATCCTCCCAGTGGCGTAGCGTGGGTTGTCAGCACCCGGGGCAAGGCAAGTAATTTGCGCCCCCTAACCCGTGGATTTGCGCCCCCTAACCCGTGGATTTGCCCTAACCCCAGATGTTGCGCCCGGTGCGGCCGGCCCCCCCTGCACCCCCCACGCTACGCCACTGGATCCTCCTCAGTCAGCATGGCCAATACTCAGGTATGACGGGAGATACACGCTGCGGGTTAAACCACAGAGCCTAGGACTTGCCAATCAGAAGGTCAGCGGTTCAAATCACCGTGACGGCGTGAGCTCCCGTTGCTCGGTCCCTGCTCCTGCCAACCTAGCAGTTCGAAAGTACGTCAAAGTGCAAGTAGATAAATAGGTACCATTCTGGCGGGAAGGTAAACAGCGTTTCCGTGCACTGCTCTGGTTTGCCAGAAGCGGCTTAGTCATGCTGGCCACATGACCCGGAAGCTGTACGCTGGCTCCCTCGGCCAATAAAGCGAGATGAGCGCCGCAACCCCAGAGTCATCTGCGACTGGACCTAATGGTCAGGGGTCCCTTTACCTTTACCTTACCCTTAGGAAGGAGACCATCTTTATTTCTCATGTTCAGTGGGCTAGGAACTTTTAGGTGACACCATTGCCTTTTCTTTAGAAAAATAGGTGCCAGCACTCACCATAAAGATGTTACAATAAGTGTCACATTTTTAACCAAAAAAAGAGAGGTGCTAGTACGGCATACTCTTGAGGACCCCTTGAAAAAAAAGCACTAGGTGTCATCAAGCCCAACCAATCCCTTCTTTGATCAAGTAGAAATTTGGTGATAATTTTCAGAGAAGGTCTATGTAGGTTTACAGAAAATATTGCTGAGCTTTGAAAAACACACACAACAAATAATAAAGAATCTTCTGAAACTAAGCTTGAAATGTGTGGACATGATTGGCATAGGAGGGAGGACTACTTCATTTTTAATGTATTTAAAACACTTGAATTTTTATAAAGCCACTCTTTAAAACCATACAAAAAGCTAGCTTTTTCCAATCTTAGTATATGAGCAGCTCAGTGAAAAATGATTTTGCGTTGCTAGTGGGAATTGCATGGTTGGTGTTCGGAAGGCATGTGTAATGTACGCTCTGGGTTTCTTAGGACATTCAGACCCAGATGGAAAAGTAGTGGCTTTTATTTATTCTCTTGGTTCTCGGCGGCCTTCCCTTGCACATCTAACCAAGTGTGCCAAGCGGAGAAGTCAACAAACTGTTCTTCCCTGTGAATGAAGAACAACCCGGCTGCTTTAGATGCCTATTTTTACACCTTCTGTTTGTTCTTTGGGGTGACGTTGTTCCACACGGTTCCACCAGCCTCCCATTGTTCCACTCCTCAAGAAGAATGTGGCTGTATTGATTGTTTGTGCGTCAGCCCAGATCTCTCTGGAGCTGCGCTCGGATGAAATTAGATAATTTCCATTAGTGGGACACGCATTATTAGTCCCCAGTGCCAAATGGAAAAGCGAGCCAAGATGACTATTTCTGGCCATGTTCACCTCAGGAAGGAACCTTCTCAGCTTTAATGGGCTTGTGCTATTGTTGGTCGCCTTCTGTTTGACAGGGAGCCAGCAAGGGTTGAAAATTGTTTAGAAAGCTGCATGAAATATAATACAACCTCAGCCATTTGCTGCAGCACATTCCAGGGCGATGTTTATTTTGAAAGAAGGGGGGGGGAATTATTGTCTTTGGCAGGGATGGGGAAAAAAACCTCTCCTTCATAACTCAGACTCAAGAACATAAGATTCTCGTTGCTGTTTTCCTCAAAAGTGCTTTGCAGATGTCATTGAGCAGGGATGTCTACTGAGGTGGGCCGAGGTTACTCACAGAGTACCTCCACTCATATAAGCCTCCATGACCTAATTAATTAATCAATTAATTTTATATACTGCTGAATTGATGTACCTTTCTAAGCTGTTTACATACAAACCCAAACTTTAAAAATAAGTAGACATAAAATTTATTGGAATATCAGTTAAAACCAGCAGTTATAGAAACAAACATACCCGATACAATTATGTATCTGGGTAAAAGATAAAGGTAAAGGACCCCTGAACGATTAAGTCCAATCAAAGGTGACTATGGGGTGTGGCGCTCATCTCGCTTTTCAGGCAGAGGGAGCCGGCGTTTGTCCACAGACAGCTTTCCAGGTCATGTGGCCAGCATGACTAAACCACTTCTGGCACAATGGGACACAGTGCCGGAAACCAGAGCACACGGAAATGCCGCTTACCTTCCCGCCACAGTGGTACCTATTTATCTACTTGCCCCATTATGCTGTTGAACTGCTAGGTTGGCAGAAGATGAGAAAGAGCAATGGGAGTTCAACCTGTAGTGCGGATTCTGGGTAGGCTTGCTTAAATAAACCAAAACTTCTTAGCAGAGATAAAAACACACACAATACAATGAAAGTATCTGCCTAATATCAAGAGGCAGGGAGTTCCAAAGAGCAGGTGCTTCCATGCTGAAGGATTGATTCCTTGCAAGTGCAGAATGAACCTTATGTGACACTGGTTGAAGTGCCAGTTTCCACACACTGAGTGGCTGGGTGGGCACAAATGGGCTAAGATAAAAGAGATTTACATACTCATAGTGGCATCTTGAATTTGGTCTGGATGACAAATCGGCAGCCAGAGAAGATCTCCAAGCAGGGCTGTAATACGCTGACAGGGTCTCACTCCTATAGTGCAGAATGCTGCAGTTTCTGGACCAAGCCCAAGGGAAAGCACCACTGAAGTGTAGGTGGGTTCCCACGGGGCAAGACACAGTGATGACAGCAAGAACCTTTATTGAACTAACAGAACTGGACAACATCAGCAAAACAACTGCTTATATACATTTTTGAAGTCCTGGGCCACTCCCACTCCCAACGTGATTGGCTGTCTAAACTTCCAAGCTGTGAATCATGACTCAGAGTTCAAGGGCCAATGGGAGAGGCCCAAATACTGAAATGTTCTGTGATTGGATATCATGTATTGAATCAAAACACAGGTGCTCAGAATCCTTAGTCCAGACTCAAGCTCAGGCAAACACAGACCACTGAATACATAACAACTACACAGTGTGCACCACTGTCTTGCCATTACCAGTACATGGACTACTGTGGTAAAGCTTTCCTGATGCAGGAATGGCCACAGCTGTCATACCAGCCAAAACTGCTAAAAGGTGCTCCTGACCACGGAGATAGGTTCTTCCTCCAGGTGTCTTCCTTACAGGGATTTAAACTGGTGTTCACTTTCAACAATAGTGTGTCAGTGACTCAGGGCTGAACACAGGGCAATGAATGATGTGGAGTCAGAAGGGTGACTGGAACTGGGAGTCAGGACCAAAAGGACTCTGGAACAAAGAGCAAGACCAAAAATGCAAGACACACTAGAGCTCAGGAAGACCTTGTTGCTCAAGCAACATTCAGTGAGACAGGAAGCTTGACCAGAAAGAGCCATCAGCCAGCTTGGAGAAAACCAGTCCAGAAGGTTCTGCACTGAGATGCTGTAGTGATATGACTCACCACATGGGGGCAGCACTTAGCAGTATGACTGTGCTGTACGATATCTAGCCCTCTACTGAGAGGCTGCAATGATGCAGCTTGCCACATGGAATCATAGAATCATGAGTTTGAAGGGAAAACAGATAACGGAATTAATTAATTAATTGGTCTCCTAATCACCTTTCACTGCCACTTGGTAAGTCTGGGTCAAGTTAAGATGCGAACAGTGCAATCCTAGATGCTTCTTCCCAGAAGTAAGTCCCAGGAAAGTGGGCATTGGATTACAGCCTAAGGGATGAGCTGTAGGCTTTCCAAGACATTTGCCTGGCCACTGTGGGAAAGAGGACGCTGGACTCAAGGGAGCCTTGCAGCTGTGGCTGATGCCCATTGTAGCTGGTAGGGTGAAAGGCAGGGAGACCAACAGCAGGGGGAGCCAGAGCCAATTACAGGCAGTGTCTGTTCAGTCTAGCTTTGTCCCCATCCTCATCCCTGCCAGGTTCTACAAGGGCAACACAGAGACTAATGGGGAGGAGGCTGACAGCCAGGGCCATCCCTTAATCTGGTTGTAAATAAGGCAGGTAAGCAGGTGGGAAGGAAGAATGGCTAAAGGCATACTGAGGTTAGTGGGATAGTGCCCCAGTAGTCATAACAGAGCAACCTCCTCTGGAGCTTTATCTATGATCTGACCTGCTCCACCCTATTGGTGCACATGGATTTCCTTGGTTGGCCTCCCTTCAATTCCTTTCTTTGCCCAGAGCCAGGTGGTTACAAACACGTGATTTCAAAATGGCAGGGTGGAATCGCAGAATCTGAATGGGGTTGCACTTCCGGGGTGGACCAAGATGTTGCAGCTCCTGAGGCGAAACACCCATTGCCATTGCCATTTCCCAAAGTTCCCTTCCCGCCCAGCAGCAAAGTTGGGCAATGGAACACTTCTGGCTCCCGCTGACTCAGTAAGGGGGAAGCTTTCCCATGGGTCTCTAGGAGGGGGTGAGACCAGCAGCAATGCTAGTCAGCAAAACACTCTGCTTCTCTGTCAAAGTCTCCCTTACCTGGGTTGCTTCTGCAGTGGTGGTGAGGTGGGCAAGGAGTCTGCAGGGGCGCCACCTCTTCTGTTTTTGCCGCCTGAGGCCGCTGCTTCGCCCCGACTTATGTGGACGGCAGCTCTGTTGCCCTTTCCCAAGACTTCCCAAGGTCAGGGAATGCCATGGGACAGGAGAAACATGTCATATCTTGGTTCCTGTTGCAAACCCAACCACTGTAGTGAGGATTGCCAGTCCCTTGAGAGGACAGATCCAAATAGTCAAGTTAGAGAGTCAGGATCATTGGATACAAATAAGGGTCTATAATGCAAGTGCATATTCAGATCTTGCTCTTGGTCTGCTGCAGGGGTTATTAACATCCATGGAAGGAATGCAGTGGGTTCAGTATCAGCCCTCTAAACATTCCCCATTAACCCCATTTCATTTCCCTTCTCTCTCTTCCCTCCACCCAGCCTACTCTCAGCATGTACCTCGGTGGGCTCCCTAGATGCTAGTTTCTGAAAATTATTTGGAGCACAGAGATGGTGGGAATGAGCTCGTTCTCAGCCTTGACAACTCCCCAAAGATCTATCTTTGTTCGATATAGCGTGGTTCTGTTCTGTAAATGTCATCTTATAACAATTCTTAATGAAAGCGGGATTTGGAAGAGAAAGTTTCTGATCTTGTGGCTTTTCCAGTGTTTAAGGTATCTAAAGATATGCCAGTGCAGTGATTGGGAGGGGAGAGAGAGAACAAGAACCACTCTTTTCCTCTCCCTGCTATGCATTTTGTAGAGTTTGGCTGAAGGAGACATTGTAGGCCCCTCCAGAGGCCTTATTTATTGTGCTGTCATGATGATTTGTGCTCATGATGCTATTATTATTATATTTATTTATTATCATCATCACTGATTTATTAATTGCCTTCTAACCCGCCCTCTCAAGGCAATTTATAAGATAACTAAAAAGAGAAACACTACAAACACTTTTTTAAAAAGACTGAAACCCTAAGAACTGGTCACCCGCGCTAAAGAACCATTTGCCCAGCTGGGAAAACTTGCTGGAGCAAAAAATGTCCTCAAAATGTGCCTGGAAAGTACAGATAGCAAGAGCCTGTTGTATCTCAGCAGGAAGCTATTTCCACAGAACTGGAGCTGCAGCAGATATCAGGCTGTCACTACTGTTTACACCTGCAGAAGTTTCAGGGTGGTCACGCTGCTTCATTTCCAATCAGTGCACGTACCCAAACATTCTTCTGAAATCCCGTAACTCTTTTTGTTGTTGTTGTTGTTGTGCCCCTTCAATAGCACCATAGCACAAGATGCTCCTCCAGATCGTAGTGATGCAGGGACCTTGGGGAAAGCATCACGGAACAACTAGTGAAACAGAATGATGTGTGGATGGATCGTGATAAATCCACCATTAATGCATTCTTCTTGCTTAAAGTGTAATTAAGCAAGGTTAAGAGCACGGTGCTGATAACACAAAGGTTGCAGGTTCGATCCCCATAAGGGGCAGCTGCATATTCCTGCATTGCAAGGGGGTTGGATTAGATGATCCTCAGGGTCCCTTCTGATTCTATGATCAATGACATGCTGCAAAATACAACCTCCCCCCCCCCAAAAAAAAGGCCACTCTGGAACGGCCCTCTATCAGTAACCAAACAAGCTTTCTTTAAAAACAACAACCAAGAGGGATAGGTTTGAGAAGTGGACTACATTTCATTTTACAGCAGCCTCCTCCATTCCCATTGGCATTAATATCATATCGATGTTTGAGGCAAAAGGTGGAAGTAAAAATAGAAGAGATACACAGGATGAGGAATTGGAATAAAGACTTTTTCCCATATCAACAATCACCATAACTGGTTAGGAATGGTCAGCCAGCCAAAACATGCCCCCCCCCCATCCTCTGGTGTCTCAATATGCTGTGCTGCTTAAATAATAAGGATGATGAGGATAAAATTAGAAATTGGGGGGTGGGGAAGAGATTGACTGTCATAAATCATCCAATTTTTAAGGGAGCAAATGTCCTCCAATTCTCAAAGGTATTGAGTCAGAAAAACCTCTTATGGGATGTTAGTGTTTGAGGGGGAAATAACTGAGGAAAACACAGTAATAAATCCAGAGAACGTGCAGTTATTGGGGCTTTAAAAATAATTGTTCTGGTGAGGAAAGAGAGCAACATAATAGCTTAATCGCCATCTGATTCCTTATGCTCTGCCTCAGTCCCCAAGATCTTCTGAGACCGGGGGACATCACCTTCCACTCCCACAGAAAGAAAGAAAGAAAGAAAGAAAGAAAGAAAGAAAGAAAGAAATCCATCTCCACCCACATGATGTGAATCCTAGGAAAACATATTGTTGTGAGTTTTGGAGAGGGGGGCAGTCCCTTCCAATTCTTAGGTTCCTGTATCTGTGGGGGTAGGTGGAAGGTATGAAAGCAGGTCCCTTGTTTAGGCAGTGGCTGGGGCGGACGAGTCAAGCACCATGGTTAGCATAAGCCAATAAGTTGCTCTGTGCCATAGGGCTCTCCTTCCACCTGGCTAGTAGGTAGAAGAATAACAGCCTAGGCCAGATCCAAAGTTGTGATGAATGGAGGAGCAAGATATTTTGGGGTGTTAATGCTGCGAGCCCCTCCATCTCAGGCTCAGGTCTCTGCTGACCTTCATTCCAAGGAAACTGAACCCTGCATAAGCGCCGGGAGCTCTGGAATCTCTCGCTGCTTGGAGATGGGGGTGGCGGGCAGCAGCAGACCCTATTTTCCAGATTTACAGAAGCCATCCCAGTTTCTGATTTGATCCCAGAATGTCCCTTATTTTCATCAGAGAAAAGTTGGAGAATATGGAGTTATCCGACGCCCGAGCCATCTGAAGGCAGTATAGGGAAGGTTTTTAAAAAATGTTTAATGTGTTATTATGTTTTTATATATGTTGGAATCTGCTCAGAATGGCTGGAGCAACCCAGTCAGATGCATGAGGCATAAACAGTAAGATTATTATTATTATGGAACCGGACGTCCCTACTTTCAACAGAGAAATGTTGGAGGGTACACAACTGTGTGCAAGAATTTTCTGCAGATGATCATTATTATCATGGATGTGTTCTGAATATTTCACCCCAGCACTGGCCGAGTCAGCCCCTCTTTGCTCTTCAAATGTTCCCCATCTGCTAAGAGGGATGGGGAAATAACTTCCCTTTCTGGCAGGGATGTGGTGCAGGCAGCTGGAAGAGAACAGCAGAGATTTTCAAAGCCAGTGAAACGTTGACCTGCCAGATGTGGTAGGCCATGGAATCTCACTGTAGCCCAGAGTCCTTTGGGGCTACTTTCCACAGACTGTCTATCAACTTGTATCTACCAGTATACAAGGTCCATTCACCAAACTCGTTTCTGAGGCCCTTCTGGAAGCCGATGGAAAAGCACATAGTAAAACAGACATTTCTAGTGGAATAAATCTACAGTTCCTTAAGCCAGCGGCATGCGTCTTATTTCCTGCGCAAAGATGAGAACTAGAAGCATAAGCCTCCCTTTTGTGTTTACATTGCGCGTGGAGTCAATGGACTACACTAAGGTCTCCATCTGGAGTCATTTTACGGTACAAGAGCTGGTCTCTTCTTAAAGGGAGCTAATATAAAAATACCAGTTTGAAGGAGGAGGAAAAAAGCAATATGTTTTATAGAGCTGGTAAGTGGGGGGGGGGCTTTATTTGAGGGTCCCATGAACTTTCATGAATATATCCAAAGAGATTTATATTTTTGTAATGACTTCAAAGTCGTACGGTAAAACCGAAGTTGGTGGTTGTTTTTAATGCTGATGGTGGCAACATCATCGGTTGACAAAGTCAGTGCATTCAAAGGCCAAAGCTTTGCTCACCTACCTTCATGTAAATAGTGCTATTCAAACCACCCGTAAAGGATAGTGGTATATTTTTATAATTTTATTATTTATTAAATTTGTATACTGCCCTTCATCAGAAGATCAGAGGGCAATGCACAAGACAAAAATACAAAATCAAAACACAAGAATACATAATGAAAGAAAAACAAGAATAAAAACAAACCAATAGCTCCCCTCCCACTAACACATTTTTTGGAAGAAAAAAAACCCACTGTCAGGGGCTCAGGAGCAGAGACACAGGGGAGAGAGGAAACGGAGAGCAAAGGGGAGGAATCTGAGGGCAGCGTAGGGGAGTATGACAGTGGCCCGAGAGATTCCATGAGCTTCTCCAGCGATTCAGAAGATTCCCAGAGGGGGGTGCCGATGGCCAGGGCAAGGGGGGTCCCAGGGGGGACACACCAGAAGCAAGGGGCCAGCGGGGACTCCCAAAGCAGCAGCGGGAGATCAGGACCAGTTCCCCCACCAGAGCGGAGTGGGGGGGAAGAGTCCCATGTGTCAGGGCCAGCGTCTCCTCCAGTAGGGAGAGAGGATGAGTCAGGGCTGGCCACGCCTCTATCGCAGAGTGAGGGAACGGAGGGGAAGTCAAGTCCAGCTAGCACTCCCGAAGGGGGAAGCAGTGACAGGAGCAGTGTAACGGTCAGGAGAAAGGTTGCCGGCTGGGCGCGCGCGCCAAGTTCAAATGTACAGGCGCGCGGGACAGCAGAAAGCCAGGATTGGGAACCAGGTCCTAAAGCCCGCCGGAGGCAGGGGAAGAATCAGGGGACTCAGCGTCAGAAGAGTCCAGAAAGGGCAAGACCCCAGCGGACAAGCGGACCCAGAGGAGGAAAGAGCAGAGGAAGAGGTGGAGCAAGGCTAGAGTCTTGAACTGGTGTCTGGGGGGAGGAGATTCAGACGGAGCTTCAGCGGTCTAGAGTTCAAGACGTAGAGCTGTGCGCCGCGGCTTTGAAATGGAAACTGAACTTCAATAAAGACTTTTGTATATAACAAGAACTGGCGTTGGTCCTTTGTGAGCTGGGACCTCAGGCAGCTCTGACACCCACCATAGAATGTTAATCAACCAAAGGCCTGGTTGAAGAGGAACATTTTCACCTGGTGCCTAAAGATATATAATGAAGGCACCAGGCAAGATCCCTGGGGAGAGCATTCTACAAACAGGGAGCCACCACAGATAAGGCCCATTTTTTGTGTTACAAGTATTTGTTTTCATGTATATATCCCCTAGCTATAACTTTTTGAACCTTCAGAAGTGACTTGGGCTGTGATCCTGTGCATACTTGGTGAAGGGAATCACTTAGACTGTGTACACATGACCATTTGCTCCAGCCCCAGTGCTCTCCCACCATCGGTGTTAGAAGCCAAGTTCACATGACCGTCACCATTTAAAGCACATGGCTTACCCCCACAAAGAATTCTGGGGACTGTTGTTTACCCCTCTCAGAGCCATGATTCCCAGCACCCTTAACAAACTACAGTTCCCAGGATTCTTTGGGAGACATCATGTGCTTCATATGTAAGGGGCGGATGTGACCTTTAGCCACAATTCATATGTACCTTTTCATTTCCTGATAAATACTCACATTTGATATGTTTTCCCTCAAGCAGCTTCCATCCCCTTTGAAAATGGAAGCCATCCATTGCACATGCACAGATGGTGCCTTCGTTGACTAGGAGTTTGGGGAAATTGCAGATGCAGGGAAACAACCCAGGTAAGATAAAAAAAAGGTAAAGGACCTCTGGACGGTTAAGTCTAGTCAAAGGCGACTTATGGGGTTGCGGCACTCATCTCACTTTTCAGGCCGAGGGAGCTGATGTTTGTTCACAGACATACTTTCCAGGTCATGTGGCCAGCATGACTAAACCGCTTCTGGCACAACGGGACACCGTGATGGAAACCAGAGCACATGGAAACAGTGTTTACCTTCCTGCCACAGTGATACCTGTTAATCTACTTGCAATGGCGTGCTTTCGAACTGCTAGCTTGGCAGAGGCAGGGACAAAGCAATGGGAGCTCTCCCCATTGTGGGGATTCAAACCACCGATCTTCTGATCAACAAACCCAAGAGGGTCAGTGGTTTAGACCACAGCACACACACCCCCACTCCCCATAACCCAGGTAATGGTGCACAGAACAATGTAAAACATGGCTTGAAATGCAGTGGAAGGGAACCAATCTGGCTGTGTTTTAAACTGCTAATGCACAATGCCCTTACTAGTAAGGTACATTCTATGCCTGCAGAAGTTGCCACCCCACCATTCAGTCCCTGACATCTTTGGTTAAAAGGATTGTGCAGCAGGTTATAGGAAGAACATTCATCTGACTCCCTGGAGAGCTGCTGCCACCACAAGTGGACCCTTCAGCTGGTGGGTCAGGACTCACAACCAGGTGGCAGCTTGATCCAAGGTGGGTTGCAAGAGCAGCAAGACCACCATGCAAATATGTGGCCAAAAAAAATAAATGGATCCCCAAATTCATGTTGGGCAAAAAGGAGAGTCTGAAAAAGTTAAAAGCCTACTGGAATAGGTAATATTGGGATAGACAAAGAGCTTGACTTGATGTAAAGCAACATCTCAAGGGTCTTCCTATATACTTGGGAGTAAGGCGCACTGAATAAAATGGGGCTTACTTCAAAGTAAATGGACATATGCAGCTGATCTTCTTGAGCACTGGCATATAGGTCGTATTAGTGGATTCCCCCAGATATATGGGAATACACGTTCTCTCTGTGAACGTGTCTCAGGTGGCATTTGTGGCAATTTCTTTTAAGAATGTTTACAGGCATATTTATAACTATTAAAAATGTGAATTTGCTCAGGACAGCCCCAGGAGAAAAGATTTGAAGAGTCCAATATGTTCTGTCTGCACAATTGCAAACACATGTTTTGAATTCCATGGTGAAATCAAGGGGGTGAATTTGGCACAAACAGTAGATTATATACCATCTCCCACTTGCTCCTTCTACTTCCCTGGTCTAAAATCCCCCTCTCAAAGTGGCTTGGCTTTTCTTTGCCTTTTTTAAAAGGCACTGTTAACATGCATTAGCACATAATGTATAGTTAGCTCATTAATCACTAAACTAGGCTGGCGGTACCTACAATTTTTCATGTAATCCTCAACCATTGTTATGCAAACATAACTGTTCATTGACTATATTTTTGGAGCCATAAGTCTGAGAACAACAACAGCATCAACATTTTAGTGTAAGCTGAAATTCACAGAAGGTTGACATCTGCAGCCCATGTCAAAATTCTGTATTGCATAGGATTTTAGAAGACTCATAGCCTTAATGATACCCTTAAAAGAGCTGGAAAAGCAAATGTAGAACAAGACCAATGCATGGGGGCTAGAATTTGTTGCTCTGATAGAAACTGGTGGGTGGGGACCTCAAAAACAACTGAATGATCAGTGGCCATAGAATGCTGACAGAGAGAGGGAAACAGAAAACCAGACAGGGAGGGAAAATGGAGTATCATTAAATAAGTCATGGCTGGCTGGCTGGCTGGCTGGATCACAGAACAGGAGCAATCCACATTCTGCAACATTTTGTTGCAGTTCTCATGTGTCTTTTATTAAGAATTTCATCACTGTGTCATCCAATACCACAGGCAGGATTAAGGATTCCTTACCTCCAGCCAGGCAGGAATCAGGACCAGCAGGGATCACAGGTGTAGAATGTTAATATCTGACCATAATGCCAAATGGGTTCCAATAGAATGGGCAAACTGCAGGCCTCCTGCAGCCCAACTGGAAAGGAAAAGGCTGCTGCATGCCTTTTTGCTCAATGCCTGTTGGCTTGCAGAGAGCTGTGCCCCTGACGTGTCAGCCATAATGCATTCTCCTCCTCTCCCCCCCCCCACCTTTTAATTTTGTTGCCCTGGTTATTTCTTCAGTCCAGATGTTCACAAACTGGGATCTCCCACGATTAGAACAGGCAACAAAACAAAATTATCACACCGATTAATACATTTGCAACAGCTGGGAGCAATTTCTAAATCAGATTATAAAGATGCCTGGGGAGCAGTTATAGCTGTCCAAGCTGTCAAAAGCTTTCGCAACGTCCAGTTTTATAAGCTGCATCCCTGTAAGGAAAGTTCCCTGCAGAACATTCTATCTGAATAAAGGGTTCAGGCCTTTGGTATCCTGAAGCAAGAAGTCCCTACGCCATTTTGTCATCTCTGGCTCTCTCAGGCCAGACCTGCCAAATTAAATGCCCTGGCCTCAGGCAGCCACTTCTCTCTGCCTAATGGTAAGGCTGGAATGAGCACCCATCTTCCCCAGCCCTGCCTAGAGATACCAGGGATTGAACCAGGACCCTTTGCAGGCAGAGTCCGTCCTCTACCACTGAGAAGAAGAAAAAGAAGAAGAGGAGGAGGAGGAGGAGGAGGAGGGGTAGTTTGGATTTGATATCCCGCTTTATCACTACCCGAAGGAGTCTCAAAGCGGCTAACATTCTCCTTTCCCTTCCTCCCCCACAACAAACACTCTGTGAGGTGAGTGGGGCTGAGAGACTTCAGAGAAGTGTGACTGGCCCAAGGTCACCCAGCAGCTGCATGTGGAGGAGTGGGGAAGCGAACCCGGTTCACCAGATTACGAGTCCACCGCTCCTAACCACTACACCACACTGGCTCTCTGAGCTGCAGTGAATCCCCTTTACACACTGAGCTGGGAGTAAGGGTCACTGAACTCAGCGGATTCTGCTCCTATGATGGAACTCCCCCTCCTCCTCCTGTGCACCTCCTCTCCATATCTGTTCTGAGGGGTCCCCTGAATCTCCATAGCAGATGCAGGGGTGCAGGCCACAGGGAGAAGGAGGGAAAGTTCCACTGCATGAGCAGAGGTGTAGTTATCTGGGGTCACTGGGATGTGTGTATATGTGTTAAAGACCTGTTGCTCTTTCTGCAGCCAGTCTTGCTACCCCCCCCCCCCCGGTGTCCTAAAGTTGCCCAATCAGCATTAAAGGGGAGGAGTTTTTTGAGCCACTGAGAACAAATCTCCTCACCTTTTGTGCTGACTGGAGCCAATCAGAGTGAAAGGAGGCTCGTCAGCCACTGAGGATTGGCTCCTAGGGTCACTCTGGAGAAGAAGGCATGCAGGAAAAACCGTGAGGAGTTGTTGTTCGGCTTGCTTTAAAGCTAAGCATTTAGGAATACTGAAACCACAAGGCACTTCCGTTTCAAAAGAAAGGTGTGCAAGTTCTGTTATATGCAATGGAACTTCAAGGAAAGCACAACTTAAGTCATGCCCAAAGAAGATATTGGAGCACTCCAAATCATATAGCCATGTACGTACAAAGAAAATAGAAGATCTAGCTGATCTTCATTTATCACTAAACAGCATATTTAAGTATTAATATTGTATAATTAGATGGTTATTGCATAACTTTAGGAGGTTGTATAATCTTAGAAGGGGCATGGCTGTGAGGTGCTGTGGTTGGGAAAGAATGTGGCTGTGGCTATTGTGAGGGGACCCTGCACTACTGAATTAATCGGTAAAAAGGTAAAGGTAAAAGGCCCCTGGACAGTTAAGTCCAGTCAAACTTAACTATGTATGGGGTGCAGTGCTCAACTCACCTCAGACCAAGGGAGCTGGCGTTGGTCTGCAGACAGCTTTCCGGATCATGTATTCAGTATGACTAAACGACTTTTGGCACAACGGGACACCGTGACGAGTGCCAGGGCGCACAGAAAAGCCATTTACCTTCTGAAGTAATCACTACACTGCTGTCCATGGGTAGAACTCATTTCGTTTGCATAATGTCTTCATTGGATGCAACCCAATGGGGCATGATCAAGTAATAGGTACAGAATCATGCTGTCTCCTTCATTCCCATGGCAGATTGCTATTGTTCTGCATCAGAGGACAGGATCACACTTCAAAACGACCTTGACAGATTAGAGAACTGGGCCAAAACAAACAAGATGAATTTTAATAGGGAGAAATGTAAAGTATTGCACTTGGGCAAAAAAAATGAGAGGCACAAATACAAGATGGGTGACACCTGGCTTGAGAGCAGTACATGTGAAAAGGATCTAGGAGTCTTGGTTGACCACAAACTTGACATGAGCCAACAGTGTGACGCGGCAGCTAAAAAAGCCAATGCAATTCTGGGCTGCATCAATAGGAGTATTGCATCTAGATCAAGGGAAGTAATAGTGCCACTGTATTCTGCTCTGGTCAGACCTCACCTGGACTACTGTGTCCAGTTCTGGGCACCACAGTTCAAGAAGGACACTGACAAACTGGAAGGTGTCCAGAGGAGGGCAACCAAAATGGTCAAAGGCCTGGAAACGATGCCTTATGAGGAACGACTAAGGGAGCTGGGCATGTTTAGCCTGGAGAAGAGGAGGTTAAGGGGTGATATGATAGCCATGTTCAAATATATAAAAGGATGTCACATAGAGGAGGGAGAAAGGTTGTTTTCTGCTGCTCCAGAGAAGCGGACACGGAGCAATGGTTCCAAACTACAAGAAAGAAGATTCCACCTAAACATTAGGAAGAACTTCCTGACAGTAAGAGCTGTTCGACAGTGGAATTTGCTGCCAAGGAGTGTGGTGGAGTCTCCTTCTTTGGAGGTCTTTAAGCAGAGGCTTGACAACCATATGTCAGGAGTGCTCTGATGGTGTTTCCTGCTTGGCAGGGGGTTGGACTCGATGGCCCTTGTGGTCTCTTCCAACTCTATGATTCTATGATTCTATGATTCTATGATTCTAAGTCCATATCTATGCAGTGGTCTGCATGGAAAGAGCTGTATTCCCAAAGAGAATAATTTCATATTAAGAGGTGTGAAACAGGACAATATTCAGCAGATGGGCTGAAGTCTTTCCCCAAATGGAGTTTGTGAAAAGGGATCCTAGCAACCCTTGATACCTGGAGGTCCAGGCACCAGCCTAGGTGATGCAGCAGCACCCCAGGGCTATAAATCTGTGAGCAAGAGGGGGAAAATATTTCCGTGCCTGGTGAACCCCTTCAACAGCCTCTAGTGTGAGAAGATGGGCCTGACCTGCTATAAACTTGTCTCCCAAGAAAGCTTTGTTTGAAATGTGCAATTTTATTTATTTTTCTTTCTTTGCTTTACTTTGTGCAATTCTGCTGAGCTTGACTGCCCTCTACATTTCAATAAGAGGAAAACACTGTAACTTGAATTAAGGACACACACACACACACAAACACACGTCCTGTGATAGCTTATGTGTGCAGTTGACATTCATAATCAGAGATCTGAAGGATGCCTTAAAACACACAGGATTGGGCACAAGCAGAAATGTGCCACCTTTTCATAGCAGCAAGATATATCTTCGCATTCACCACAACACCAGGTGTGCAAAGGAACCTTATGTATACGTATCTGGTCAGCTCACTTTATCAACTACAGAGACCACAGTGTTAACAGATTCCTTGACTTCTGAGGAAGACCCCTCAGGGGTCAAAACACGTTTGCTCTCTAATATAAATCTATTCCTTGTTTGTTGCATCAGTTTAATGCTCAGGCATTATTCAAGATAGATGAGAACATAGATTGTATTTCAGTACTTTCATCCACTGTTACAAACAACCCCAGTCTTTGAGTGGAGCAAGATTCCAGAAGCTCAGGAAATGAGGCACAATGAAGGCCGTGGTGCCTTTATGATATGTGGTTTATTTACACATATATACAAACTGAGCCTACAATGGAGGGGGCTGACAGCATCAAAACCCCAAGGGGTTATTGTTTCTCCCATAGCCACAGCCTAGGATTCAAACAGAAATCAAACAAACTCCAAAACATAGCTCTGAACCTCTCCCCAGCTTGTTGACTTCTACACACTGCCACCTTTCCGCAAAAACGCAACCCTAAACTCTCTGCTCTTTCTCCCTGCTAACTTTCTTGGAGCTCAGTGAAAAGGAGAGCCTGTGACAATTCAGTTGAAATCATAAATGTATGCAAATAATATGCTTGTCATGGCAAGTGGTGTGTTGTGAGAAGAGCCAGAATTCACAGCGATACCTTAATGCGCAGGTGGGTGACCTGTACCCCTAAGGTTGCCTGCAGCTGGTGGAGGAAGGTCCATTAAAGCAAATGGGACACTGTCTGCCCAATTTCCATCTGACCTCGACGATCAGCCCCCAACACCCCCCCGCCTCTTACTTACCTCCCATTCAGAGATAGCACTGCTGCCTGTCGGCTTCCTCCTGCTCAGTCTTAGTGTTGTCCTTGTAGAACTCAACTGAGGTGATAATGGGGGCAAAACTAAAGACACATTATGGCCAGGTAAAATCACTAGAGGAGGGTGGGGGGGCTGGGGGGCCCTGGTCTGGCCAGAGCTCCAAATCCCAGATAGAGAGACTTGGAAGATCATGTATGGCCCTTGGATTTAAGGTTCTCTACCCAATGCCTTAATTTTTCATGGATTTCAGCTTGCACGTGTCTTCTGAATTCAGACTTCCAGATGCAGCCCCAGAGTTTTGGCTGACTCTACGCATCTTCTCTTGGAAGCAGACGTAGCTATTATTCTGGCTCCACAAAAAGTTCAGCAATCTGAAGATGACATCCATGCACACCTATTACCTTCCAAGTGTCATGTGAGAAATGGATGCAAAGTTTAAGAACCTGGAAGCACGTCTTCCCAAATGTTATGCCAAGATGCCCCCATGTAGGAAAAATATGCCATTGTAAATGTTTACACCGTCTGATTTAGAGCTATACAGTTTCCCTTCAGCCATAAACCAGAACAAATACTTAAAGATTTATTACATCCTTCCCTCCAGAGACTTAAGTAACTGTAGTTAAATAATTGAGCAGTTAAACAACACAGAGTACCATTATTCTACTTCCAGGATTCCTGAGAGGCATATTGTTTTCCAAAGGGATTAAGGTCTAAAAGCTGAGCCTCTAAATATGTCCTTTGTCATTCCCATTGAACAAAGGGCACATGTGTAATTTTTTCCCTTATGTGCTCCATCACATTACACTATGCTTCCCCCTTCCCCAGAAACAGAAATGAGCTGATCTCAGAGAGACCTGAAGGCTTGCTTAGGGCTCATCGACACGCTTTCTTTAACCATATGAAGACTGCTTGAAACTGACACCAGATGAAGGCTGGCCTTGGCAATTATACAATAACCTTGAGCCAGTCACCCACTTTATATTTTACCACACACAGAGAGAGGGGGGTATTTGCACCAGAACAGCGCATTCCTGGTGGCTGCTGGTGCTGGCCTGAATAGGCTACATTTGATATGGAAGGGTAATGACGAAGAACTGCCCCACAAAAACCACATGTGTACTCCTCATATTGATAAAGCATTTGAGAGGGTTGAACAGGGCCATGGCCTTTGCTCTCCTGCTATGTGATGAAGCATCAGTGCATAAAAGATGTAGTGTTGCATTCAACCCTGTCCTGCTCAGAGTAACCCTACTAAAATTAATGGGCATAAGTTACCCATATCTCTTAACTTCCATGGGTCTGCCCAGAATAGTTCTAGCATTGAATGCCACCCACACTTTCCCATCTATCTCCCACAATGGGAGGTCCACTGAAACTGCAGGTCTGCTATATAACAAAGTGCTATAAATGTTGACCAGGAATAAGCATTGCCAGCCATGTTGGCCATAACTTTTGACGGGCAAAATGCATGGTAATGACCCAGGATGTTCAAGGAATATCTGTCTATGGAAACTCATTGTTAAAGTATGGTATGTGTGTTGAAAAGGAACATAAGAAAAATGGGGTGCTTTGCAACAGAGAAATGACCGAAAGACACAGAATGCAAGCAGATCTGGGAACTGCTCAAGAAATGGCATCTGAGGTATGGCAATGAATTTGATGGTTTTAGGAGTGCTATGCTAGCTGTCTCCTCCTATGCTCAACTTGTGTATTTGTTAATAAAGCAAATACTGGAAAAGTGTTGTAAGTTCTCAATGATCTTTCCTCCCAAAGGAAGCCAAAATCAGAGAAGCTTCACCCACACCCACCCCCCGAAATCATTCACCTCTCTGGGAAGTGGACACTAGGGCTGGGCGATATATCAATGTATCGTCCAACACTGGTTTGAAATCTGCATCATGATAATTGTTTCATAATATTTGAGCTGGCAATATACTGAGAATCACAATGTGTGTAAAAGCTAGGTGATATCTGGTTTTCAACATCGCAATAACTCACCAGCTAAACCTCAAAACATCACCAGCTTAACATTGCAATCTACCCCAACGTCTGAAATAAGGATGGAACTATACAGAGGTGAACAGGACAATGTCCTGGCAACTGCTACTACTTAGAGGTCTAAAACAGATATTTGACAATATTATCAATCATCACACACACACAGTTTCATCAGCAGGCAAACCGAAATGCATCCCAACAGGACTTTTGGTTTTGGATGCATTTTTGCTTACCTGCTGCTGAAAGTGACCATTTATCATTTACCTATTTATCTACTTGCACTTTGACATGCTTTCGAACTGCTAGGTTGGCAGGAGCAGGGACCGAGCAACGGGAGCTCACCCTGTTGTGGGGATTCGAACCACTGACCTTCTGATCGGCAAGTCCTAGGCTCTGTGGTTTAACCCACAGCGCCACCCGCACCCCATTCAGTATATAGGAGCACGTAATTTTATGCATCTGAAGTATACTTTTTTGTAAATGTTTTTATGTATTTACATTTTTTAAAAAGTAGTTGATTTTCTGTTATGCAAAGTGGAGAGGTAACTCTTTAGGCTTTCAACTTGCTTTTTGTTGTAGGGTTGTAAATATATATTAAGGACTATTTAGCTTCAGGAAGAAAAATTGTGTTCCAGACATCAGACATATACACTCAAGTTGCACCTACTTAAAAAAATAAGAAGAGTCCAGCTGAATGTGAGACCAAAGGTAGATCTAATCTAGCATCCTTGTCCACCATAGTGGCCAACCAGGTGTTTATAGGAAGACCACAAGTCGGACATGACTACAACAGCCTTCTCTCCACCTGTGATGCCCAGCAGATGCAGACTGGTTAGGGACTTAAGTAACTACAGTTACTTAAGTCCCTAACCCTAAAAGCAATATATACCAATCGTGTCTAATAGCCACTGATAGCCTTATTCTCAATGAATTTGCCTAATCTCCTTTTAAAGCCGTGTAAGTTGATGGCCCTGACCACAATTTGGAGATTGGAATTCCACTGCTTAACTATGCACTCTCTGAAATACTTTATCTTGCATGTCCTGAATTGTATGCCAGTCAGCGACATTGAATGACCTCATGTTCTAGATAGGGATGGAATCACTCTACTCACTTTCAGCAGGCAAATTGAGGCAACACTACAGGTAGAGCCCCTCTAAACTGAGCAGAGCAAGAAAGAGACACTGCTTAGGGGCCACATGGAGAACATCAGGCACAGGGTCCAAATGTGGCGCACCAGCCCTATCTGACCCAGAGGGCTCTGCCAAGACTATCCACCTCAGATGACACACCCT
This sequence comes from Podarcis erhardii, assembly GCF_964252035.2. Lineage (NCBI taxonomy): Eukaryota > Metazoa > Chordata > Lepidosauria > Squamata > Lacertidae > Podarcis > Podarcis erhardii. Next base: position 94,576,951 of record NC_138507.1, read on the forward strand.
CATTGGCTCTGCACTGCACCTGCCTCTACCTGGATGGAATGTGTCCTTGAGCTATGCTAATACCTCTTGCTTGCCTTGAAGGAGAGTGGCTTGTGTCTAGCCACACCCACTTTTGCAACACCAACCAGGGCTATGTGACCCCTGGAAGGTTGTCCATGGGAAATTATCATAGACTTGTAATAATAATAATAATAATAATTTATTATTTGTACCCCGCCCATCTGGCTGGCTTTCCCCAGCCACTCTGGGCGGCTTCCATAAAAACCAAAAATACACTAAAATATCACAGATTAAAAACTTCCCTGAACAGGGCTGCCTTAAGATGTCTTCTGAATGTCAGGTAGTTATTTATCGCTTTGACATCTGATGGGAGGGCATTCCACAGGGCAGGCGCCACTTGAAGGGGCCCTAGTCCAACCCCCAGCAAGGCAGGAATATTCAGCTGTCCCATATGGGGATCAAACCTGCAACCTTGGTGTTATCAGCACCACACCTTAACCAACTGAGCTAGAATGTGGCCACCAAACTGAAAACCCTTAACTGAGGGGAAATAATCTAATGTGGAGCTTTTGCTGAAGCACTTAATATTTCACCCCCATGGAAGCATCTTGCAGGACTATCAACAGCCACTATTCCATCAAGTCTGAAACACAAATCTTTAAGCTAAGGAAAAGACCACCACTGTCTTTTCCTTAGCTTAAAGATTTGTGTTCTCCTTCCAGAAATCCAAAGGCCTCAAGTAGATAATTACTGCTCTACAAAAAGAAAAACAAGCAAAGGCGGAATCATGTTAACAGCCATTTGACAATAGTGTGTTTTTCAGCTGACTCACACATTCTCTCTCTCTCTCTCTCTCACACACACACACACACACACACACACACACAAACACACAGCCTCTCTTTCTGTGCGCTTCAATTGGTTTGAAATATAGCCTAGCATTTATCTTGGCTGCATTAACAAGATCTGTTTTACCAATACATTTATATTTATGATGACTAAGGGCAGATTATAGCTGTTAAAGTTGGTCCTCCTGACATGAAAACACTACTTTGTCATTAATACATTTTCTAGTATAAACTGTGATGTCAGGTCAATGGAAAGGGTGAAAACTTTCCTAAAGTATGCACACGTCTTTTTTCCCTTCTTCTCCGAGCAATTGAGCCCTAATGGAATAACAAAAGGTCATAATAACAAACCATTACAGCTTTGGTCTTGGCAACGAGGCCTACAGAAGAATCTCCAAGAAACAGCCATCATTTCTCCAATGTTATGGCATGAGGATGACAGGAACGGTACACAGATGTGGGCGCAGTACGGCGGTAGCTATGTGAAAGCTGAGCGATCAATTAGTCAATTGTTTACCAAAAGCTTTCCTAACTGACGCTAACCAGAGCTCCAGGAAAGAAAGAAGATCCCGGCAGCTGTCACAGGGAGCCCACAGAGCATGCGCTCAAAGGCTAGTGAGGCTGCTATAGCCAGCCTACTCTTCTGAACACAGACCAACAAGCAAGAAGCTAAAATGGTGGGGGTTGCACCAGGCCCCTTTTTGATCTGTTTCTCCTGCCTCATGCGCCATCATTTCTTGGGTGCCGCATCTATAGTTAAGGAACAAAAGGAGGGGGCCACCAGGTACAAATACAATTGATGAGACTTAACAGGGTTTCCATTTTGCAATGGGGGCACTTCAGAATATGGAGCATTTTTGTCTTACAAAGATCTAAATCAGGCACAGGCAAACTCGGCCCTCCAGATGTTTTGGGGCTACAACTCCCATCATCCCTAGCTAACAGGACCAGTGGTCAGGGATGATGGGAGTTGTAGTCCCAAAACATCTGGAGGGCCAAGTTTGCCTATGCCTGATCTAAATACCTTGGGCATATAAATTAATATATAGTGTCCATACAAAACTTGGAGGAATGCTACCATCACTTTGCTGCAGTGATTCCTTTTTAATCGCTGCATTCAGTGGGACTTATTCCTAAATAGGTGCTTTGGAATTGCAGCCAAACAGTGGAGTCCTATGTATATCTACTCAGAAGTAAGCACCATTTGACCTTCAAGGGACTTACTCCCAGTTAAGTGTGTAGGAGTGCAGCCTCACAATGTAACCCTAACTGTATATGCTCATAAGTAACTTGTGTTGAATTTGATGGAGTTTGCTCCCAGGTTAAAGAGGATTGGAATTGTCGCCTCAGTCTACTTATGCAAGGACTAACACCTGAGGCTAATGCAATGCCATGCACAGACGTCCCACCTGCAAAGTCCAAATCCCAGGGTGGAAGTAAGAATGAGCATATTTACTTCATTCTTTTATTGTTCTAGGGCAGGGGTGCCCAAACTTTTTTCAAAGAGGGCCAGATTTGATGAAGTGAACATGCATGAGGGCCAACCAAAGTTGTTTTTTAGGATTGGAGTGATTGAGCTTTTTTATGATTTTACCCCAAAGTTGTTGAGCTTTTTTTAGGATTTAGGACTTTGGACATGCATAGGGCTTCACTGTATCTGTATTTCACTCCACTTGCCTTCCACTTTAATTCAGATCACTAAAATTAATATTGGAATTGGCACATGAGCATTTTGCCATTTCTGTTCACACCTTCCCCACCCCCAAACGCCTTACAGATTGATCTGAGTGGAGTGTCCATCTAATAGTTTAAGCACTGTGCCACAATTTATTTAGATATGCCCTTAATTTTAAAAAATGTCTCTCTGTGCTGGGAGGAGCAGCACTGGGCTGCTGATAAAGTTAGCAGTACATCTTTTTAAGTATCAGCTGAATCTACTGTTCAAGGTTTTCAGGAAGGACTCTCAAAGTTAGGTCTTTTCACAGGCAACTCTAACAGTGTAATCCTACACATGTCTACCCAGAAGTACCTCCCAGTTCAGCAAAACTTACTCCTGAGTAAATGCAATCACAAGCACACTTACTAGGGAGCAAGCCCCAATGAATTCAATGAGAATTACTTCTGAATAAACATGTTTAGGATTGCACTACAAGAATGCCTTTTACAAAGCGCCTTCAAATGTATATACAACACAAGGATCGCATGTCTTTAACTGCAGTCTCTCTAATTGTGACTATTCATTCAAATCAAATGAACTTGCAGGTGGGTGCCATCTGTTCCCATGAACAAACACAGTCTTATCAAGCACATAATTGATCCATCAGTCTACCATTTATCACAGATTAACTCAGATCGCCCTCCAAGGACCATGGCCTTCCCTGCAGTAAGAATTATGAGCTGTGGCGTGTCTAAATGATTAGTCCTGGACACATTTAACATAGTTCATTATGATGCCATGTGCAGATACAATCAATTAACAGATATATATTTATTTATTTATCTATTTTAAATGCTGCCTTTCCAAAACAGTGACCAAAAAAACAAGAGAGAGACACTAAGGATAACACCATGGGTATAACAAAGTGATCTTGCCTACAAAGAAATATCTGTTAGTCTTCACAGTATACCACAGGACTCCTGTTTCCACTCCCATAAAGTTTCGGCATCTTTCGAGAGTTCAGTTCAAAAATGTTGGTAATAAACAATTATCTGGTAACATTATACTTATCTGAGTTACAAATTACAATGCAGGTCTTTTTCTCTAAGAAGCCAAGGAAAATTATAACCGACAGGAAGTATGGGCACAAATTAGCCAAAACTAAACACTTGGCAAATGAATGAACAAGACACATAGGTGCTTAAATTTCTTTCACTGATATCAGTAGGAATTTTTAAATGCTGAGATTTGGCTGGTTTGTGCCCTATGATAGCAACATTGCAAAACTGCTGAACAGACAAGCACTTTAAGGCAAAGAGTCCTCTGACCCCTTCCTAACATTCGATTATCTTATACACAGGGTCTCCAACTTTAATGGTTCCAAGTTTAGATACTGTGAAAAAGCTCCCAAACAAGGGGGCAGATTTGTAGAGATGCTTGTCCGCGGGATCACACATGCGGTAGCTGCAAAGAAAAAAATAGGACCTTTATTAGTGAAATTGTGGCAAAGGACTGTTAGCGTGTGAAGAAACGGGTTACATTGTGAGAAAAACACTGTTACCTTTAAATTTACCCACACAATGTGACTGTTTCTTTACACAGCTGCCCCACATTTTAAAACTTTTGAGGGGGCTCATAGGGTCCAGTTTTACATTTATTTATTTTTATCCTGCACTTCTTCTAAGGAAGGACCATAGCCCAGTTGTCAGGGCACCTGCTTTTCACACAGGAGGTTTAATCCTGGCAACAACACTCAAGAAAAGTATTTCGCATGGCGACGTTCCAAGTCTGTAGCTGTAACAGTGGTACTTTAAATGACGTGCAGAGTCTTCCATCTTTTGAGAATAGTGTCTCATTTGCTTTCCTAAGGTGTCTTACAAAAGTGAATTGTGAAGGGAGCTGAAAGGGTTAAAATGGCTTTTAAAACCTCTTGGGTACTTTGAAATTTATTTCCCTGGCTGCTGTGGGCTTGTCAAGTAACTGATGGGGGGCATGGAGGGGTAGGAATCACTTTTGCTGTTTGGACATTGTGGAGATAGAGTGGTAGGAGAATTATTTTCTTTTCACCATTTACTTGGCTGAGATTTAGTGTCCTGTCATGCTAAACTCTCCCCACGCAGACAAGGAAGGCACTTTGCATTTGCCAGATGAGCTCTTGGGATGATTGCGGAAGACCTTCTCTCGCCCCAATTTATGGTGCCCCCCTTGAAAGTTTACACTTAGTTGTATTTATAATGGCTTAAAGGCTTAGCAAAATCCTGGACGCTGACTGTGCTGCATAAGACCTTCAAGCTTTATTACTGCAAATTTAGACGGATAATGTTATATGATAGACCAGATTATGGGACAGAAACCTGTGAGATCCTCTGTGTTATCATTAGAGCAGTCAGCCAAGCAAGACTTATTGGTTGATTAATAGTTTTAGAGGAAGATGATTAATTAAACAATACAATTAAATACATTTGTATATTACCAAAATATCAATAGTGGTGCCTTTTTGAGATATTGAGGGAAGCATGAGATAACTTTCAATTAACGTTCATTGCAAGAAAGTAACTGTTGTTTTTAAGGTACTCTTTTACATTTCCTATTATAGTAACCTGCTGGAACCAAAACTGACTTTTTAAAAAATCCAAGTTTCCCCTTAATTTTCAGACCTGGCCTGAAATGGTTAATCAAATAATGCTTAGGACTGCAATCCTAGCTCCACTTATGTGGGAGCAAGTCTTGCTGAATTCAATTAAAACTTACTTCTTGTTCGAGTTGCACTGTTGATTAATTAATCAACAAGCTCACACAAAATTACTGGGGAGCAGTATAGAAATGTAATGCAATGAGTGAATGAATTAATAATTGTTGCAGTGCAATTTAATTAGTGTTGCACAACTGTACTACAATTAACTAAGAAAATGCCCTTCATATTCTGCTCTTCTAAGGGTACTATACTTAATAATAATAATAATAATAAAATTTTATTTATATCCCACCCTCCCCAGCCGAAGCTGGGCTCGGAGCGGCTAGCAACAGTAAAATAATACAGCATTCTAAAATCAATTCATTATAAAATCAGTTCAAATCAAATTGATGGCAACCATTGGGCTAGAGTTCTGTGAAGAATTACCAAAGGCCTGATGGAACAGCTTTGTGTTGCAGGCCCTACGGAAAGATGTCAAGTCCTGCAGGGCCCTAGTGTCTTGTGACAGAGCATTCCACCAGATCGGAACCACAGCTGAAACCTCTCTGTGGCCCGGGACCTCCGAAGTGTTTTTGTTTGAAGACCGTAAGGTCCTCCGTGGGACATACCAGGAGAGGCGGTCACAGAACTAAGCAGCATTACTGATGCTAAATAAATGTTTACAACAATATTAGGAGAAGTAATAGCAACAGTAGTCCGTGGTGTTTCAGTGGGCAACACTCAGGCTAGTTTACATGTTAGGTTATGTAAGTGAAAGGCTACCTCTCCCTGTTTGTTGCATCTAGCATGGCTTGCCACATGGAGCCTCGTGTTTGCATCAAGTTTCCCATCATCTTCAACTGAATGTAGAGATTACCAGTGCTGTCTTAGACATTCTGTATCAGGGGTGGAGAACCTTTCCAGATGCTGTTGGATCCCAACTCTCATCAGCACCAGCACACATGGCCTATGGTCAGGGATGAGGGGAGTTGGGAGTCCAGTAACATCTGGAGGACCACAGGTTTACCACCCCTGCTCTGTACAGAGATTTGGCAAATTACACTACTAGACATTTGAGATAAGCATGGAGAGGTTTCAAGCAAAAACAGTCTCCACATGGCTTAGCCCTGACCCATAGCAGATCCAAATTTGAACCCTGTTTGTTTGCATATTTCATAAAAATGATACACTGTTCAATTGGGGGGGGGTAGGACCCAAAGCAGTTTGCAAAAGATAAAACAGTAAAATCAAGAAAAATTACAACCCTACTTTAAATTAAACAAAAGTTAAAATACAGTAGTACCTCGGGTTCATACACTTCAGGTTACAGACTCCGCTAACCCAGAAATAGTACCTCAGGTTAAGAACTTTGCTTCAGGATGAGAACAGAAATCATGTGCCGGCGGCACGGCAGCAGCAGGAGGCCCCATTAGCTAAAGTGGTGCTTCAGGTTAAGAACAGCTTCAGGTTAAGAACGGACCTCCAGAACGAATTAAGTACTTAACCCAAGGTACCACTGTACTAAAACAGATTAGAATTTCCTCAACTTTCTAAGCTTCTGTGTAGGCTTGTCTAAAGAGGAATGTTTTTAGCTGGTGCCAAAAAGAGTACAGTGAAGGCACCTTATTGATCTCAATAGGCAAGGATTGTTGCTTTGCTTTTTATCCCCCAAATGGGATCTTCACCATATCATGCAACAGGGGAGTTGTATGCAAATTGCTTGCTATTGCATTAGATGCAGCTATACCTGTTTTCTGAGCATCAGTTTGAAGCTGAAGGAGTTCAGTCATGAAATTACTTTCTAATGGTAGTCTAGATCACTGGCTGCCTCTTAATACCCTGATCCAAAACCGAAAAGTTAAAAAAGATATTTGACTCAGAGCACAATCCTTTGTATGTTTAACTTAGAAGTTACTCTTGGTTCTCTCTAGTCAAATGAACTCATTTACCTTCAGTGCTGAACATAATCTATGAAGGCCTAGAAATATATGCAGTAATGCAGGAAGGTAAAGTTGATGGACATAAACGTATACAGTGGTGCCTCGCAAGACGAAAAGAATCCATTCCGTGAGTCTCTTCGTCTAGCGGTTTTTTCGTCTTGCGAAGCAAGCCCATTAGCGGCTTAGCGGATTAGCACTATTAGCGGCTTAGCGGCTTTTAGCGGCTTAGCGGCTTAGCGGATAAGCGGCTTAGAAAAAGGGGGGGAAAGGGGGGGAAAGTCGGAAAAACTCGCAAGACATTTTCGTCTTGCGAAGCAAGCCCATAGGGAAATTCGTCTTGCGAAGCACCTCCAAAACGGAAAACCCTTTCGTCTAGCGAGGCATTCGTCTTGCGGGGCACCACTGTACTACCCAAATACAGGCCATATTTTTAAATTTTAAAAAGTGGCATACACGTCAGTCCTACACAAGGTACTTGGGTGTAAGTCTCAAGGAACACAGTACGTAGGATTAGCTTCAGAAGCAGTGCCACTCATCTACTGAGCAATGGTGTTTCCAGATAGGGGCCTAACTTCCAAATGGGTTATTGAGATATCACAAGCAGGTCATTGGCAACAGTGTTTTCCCTTCCCAAATCAATCCCACCCACCCCCCATAAAGGTAAACCTGGGTTAAACTGGCGAAGATACAGACCAGCATTTTGCTGCCAGCAATAAATGAGGAGCACCCCAACACTATGCCAGACGTGTAACTGTTCGTGATTGCTGTCATACTTTACCTTTTTAGTGTTTCCAGTGGCTCCTTTCTGTCTATGATGCCGTTTTCTGGGTCAACAGTTGTAAGAAGACACCTGCAATGGCAAACGACATTTTGTAGTAAACAGGATCAAACAGCTGATTATTCCCTTTGCCAACCCCAAGCTTACCTGCCACATGCCATCACCTCTCTCAGTTCCACATCACCAATTATAACTTTGCCCCAGGTGTCCTAAGGGAAAATCAAGCAACAATTTGTGTTTACTTTCATACTAAACTTCTCATACTCAAGTTCAACAGATTTCACCCCTTATTTGCTGATGTGCAGCTGCTTAAAACTAAAATGGAAATGATGCGTTTTTTTCTAATGAAAGGGTCAGATGTTGCTAAACCACAAGACTGAAAGAAGGATTATATTAGTACTTTTATTTTGCATCATCTGGAATTATTTAGCCTAGCAGATGGGCTAGTTACTTACACGGACTGTTCTGAGCCAGAAAGGCTAGTTATTACATTCTTCAAAACCAAATTCCCATGACTGGTTTTTAAGTGGAAGAAGCATCAAAAAGGCCCTTTCCAACCCAGTTTTCATGCGATAAAGTGGTTTTGTGGAAGCAACCTAATATGGTAAACTTGAAAGTCGCCAAATGCTGACAAAAACTTGCAATAGCACAGGGACAGGGAACCTGTGGCTCTCCAGGTGGGTTGGGCTCCAACTCCCATCAGTTCCAGCCAGCATGGCCAATAGTCAGGGATGATGGGTAGTGTAGTTCAGCAACATCTGGATTCTTGCATGCTTTTTACATGACCCCTATGTGAAGAAAATCGTGGGTAGTATTCAGCTAAGTTTAAATCAAAGTAGACCTGCTGATATTGCCGAATATGGCCATGTTAGGTCCATTAATAACAGTGGATTTTAATCCCAACTATGTGGTCTAAACCACAGAGCCTAGGACTTGCCGATCAGAAGGTCGGCGGTTTGAATCCCCACAATGGGGTGAGCTCCCGTTGCTCGGTCCCTGCTCCTGCCAACCTAGCAGTTTGAAAGCACATCAAAGTGCAGGTAGATAAATAGGTACCACTCTGGCGGGAAGGTAAACGGCATTTCCGTGCACTGCTCTGGTTCGCCAGAAGCAGCTTAGTCATGCTGGCCACATGACCCGGAAGCTGTACGCTGGCTCCCTCAGCCAGTAAAGCGAGATGAGCACCGCAACCCCAGAGTTGGTCACGACTGGACCTAATGGTCAGGGGTCCCTTTACCTTTACCTATATCTTAGTTGACTACTACCCTGCATCACCACTTCTTCATTGTCCTGACATTATATCTAGTAAGTAAAGGGGAAAAGAAAGAGGGACACATAGTGTACATGTGGGCAGCTGGGTAGATGCTTCAGGAGGGAAAATGAGGGGAGGGAGCTGGCATGTAGATGCAGAGAGCATGAGAGAAGATTCTGCAACACACAACAAAGAAAGAAAAGGGTTATGGAAGACAGATGAAAGAGAAGAACTGAATCGTGGGGAGGGGAAAGAATGAAGGGGAAGCTGGAGCCATTCTTCCCCTCAGTCTCCAATGGCTCCCCAAATAGCTAGTCACCTTCACAAATGTGTGCGCACATGCACAATCTCATCCTCACTATGGCCAGGTTATGTAAAAGTTCCCATTCTTGTGGGAGGAAAGCCAGTTGTGGGATTTTGACAATCAGTGCAGCTGCTTCTGAGGGAAGGCTGAATGTCATTTTGGGTTGAATGAGGGCTTCACTGAATGTTTAGGCACAGGGCGGACACTCTGCCAGTTGCAGAGTTGGCGTGGGTTGACTAGGAAGAGGGACTAGGAGGAGGAGGATCTGAAGAAGTGAGGTTAAGGAGTTGGAGTCCACTTTGGTTAGAATGAGCTGTTTAAGGATCTGAAGGAAAGAGGCACCATTCTTTTACTCCCAGCTAAAAGCTCGAAATTCAGATCACATTGGCATGCTGCCAAAGCTGCTTCTCCCACACTTCACCACAAGATGGCAATATTACCACTATAAACTAACTAACCAAGCTGCAGCCTCCAAAAGATTCAGTAGAATCATAGAAGGAAACCCGAGGGTCATCTAGGCCCCTCTTGCAGGCTCAGCCTCAAAGCAGGAGCCTCCTTATCTCTGCACTGGTTCACCTTTGTGGTGAGAGATCTGAGGGTGAAGAATCCACACCCCTGCCCTCCTATCTGGTGCTTCCCAGCACTTTTTCTTGCTGTCCTCATTTAAGTGGGTTCCTCATTTTAAATCCTTGCTTCCATCTCACCTTTGCACCCCTGTTGATCTCTTATACTGCCTTAATGTGAAACTGGTTATTAGCTTCCACTTTGGGCCCATTGTGACTCTAGCCCAAACTTTCCAGGACTTGCATTTCTACCTTCCGTGTGCTCAGCTGCTAGTGCCCCAAAATGCTGAAGGGATATTAATCTGTCCCTAGACAAAACTATTGTCTATCAGACCAACCAATCAACCAGGTTAGTGATCAAATAAGCAAGGTTTCTGTTTTGTACACACACCCTCATTGTTACAATGCCTTCCAGAGACTATCATCATTATAATAGCAGTATTGTGCAAACATTCACAATGCGGGGGAGATTTGACACTGTGCCTTTTGCCTAGATTTCTACCATATTACACTGGAAAATCCTGATTCATCCTGACCTGCAACATTTCAGAAATAAGGCGGCGGCAGCAGAGAGAAAAATACTTTTGGAAATTTCAAGACCAAGTGAGATAACCTTGGCTGAGAAGGTTGCAATATGGAACCAAATGAAAAGCATTTTCTCATAAAGAAAATGAGAACATAAAATCTCAACAGCAGGTTGTGTGTGTACGGAAATGGGAGGTGTTATTTTTAGAGGCAAACCCATAACAAACGGATATGCATTCCAGCTCTTAGCTCTGCTAGGAATGCTTAGAAAGTTTATATGGAGGGAATACTAGTTTCCCTTAGGGTAGCTGCCATGCAGCACCACACAACACTAGAAGTGCATCTGAGTTGGGTACTGACTGCTGAATTGTCTGCTAATATTTCTGCTAGCTATGCAAAGATTAACCAGTACAGTAACCAGTGAATAAAGTGGAATGTGCATGCAAGCCCCTAAGAAGGAGATCCTTTTCCAAAAGGAAATGTCACGCAGAAGAAACATTAAAGCTCATCACTTTTAGGGCTTGGAAATATACCTGCACAATGCCTATTGCTTTAAATTAAAAAACGACACCAGTTCTACTGTTGTATATATATTTTTTCAGGATCATGGTAAGGAAAGAATGGGTTAAAATTCTATCCCTGTGCCCTGTGTCCTCTATCTGGATTGCTTATTTTTAAATGAAAATGAAACCAGAGATAATGTCACTCCAAGTGAAACATTTAGGTTAGGTGCTCATTAATACAAATTGGTTCAATGAAAAGCCTATCTTACTGTTTGCATTTAAATCAGTGCATCTTGTAAATAGTCTGGAAATGGAAATGATTGCTTTCTCCTCAGTTACACATGTTTTAAATGCTGCCAACATAAAATCCTTGTAACTGTCTATATTCTAAGATACATACTGTATACTGCAGTTGCTACACTATAGCTCAGGTGCTTTTCCAAATGCTCGCATAAAATGTTTCTTTTTAAACATGCACACATTTTGGATGAATTGTTTTAGAAACCAAAGGGAGACAAACAACATTTTCTCTACCTCCTCATAAGCTCCACAGCCTGAAACAGTAATGTTTGGTCTAAAATGTCGCATGTTGATTTTCTTCTCCATTCTGGAATTTAAATCTTCCATTGAAGCGTCTGAGATGATTAAGAGGGGGGCACAGTCACTATAGGGAACCTGTGTTGCAAAGATACATAAATATTACCAATGTCACTACAATAGCAGGTTAATAAGCATCTTGCTGGCATCCCTCTCAAGCATTCATCATGAGCACATTCCACAGATTCCTCAGCAGCAATAGCAAAAAGCTGTCTTGCCATTTATTATTAGCTCTGGAAAATCCCACCAGTTTACACCTCTTAATCTCTTCCCTCTTTCGGTACTTAGAATGCAAGGAAGACGTTACAAAATTTGTGACATCCCATGCAATGAATAGCCCGTGAAGTCTTATCTATCAATAAAACAGTCTCTCAGACTTTAACTTGTTTATTTATTGCATTTACATCCCACCTTTCCTCCAAGGAGCTCAAGGTAGAATACACAGTTCCCCTCATCCTCCATTTTATCCTCACAACAGCCCTGTGAGGTTTGGCTGATAGTGAATGACTCCATGACTAGGGCTTTCCCCCCAGCCTGAACTCAGTTCCAGCAGTTCTCAGATGGGTGCCATTGCCATTATAAGAGAACAAGGGAGGTGTTCATGGTGAGTTTAGGCACCTCCCCTCCCCCCTACAAAAATAGCACTGTCCATGACGGAGCAGATATTTAAACCTAGGTCTTAGTCTAGCTATTACACCACACTGGCTCATCCTCTTTCAGAAAGGCCAAGGGCTCCAAGTAAATTATTATTTATTTATGTATTATTATTATTATTATTATTATTATTATTATTATTATTATTTACACTGCCCATCTGGCTGGGCTTTCCCAGTCACTCTGGGCAGCTCCCAACAAAATATTAAAAGTACAATAAATCAAACAGATGTCTTCTAAGAGTCAGGTAGATGTTTATTTCCTTGACATCTGATGGGAGGGCGTTCCACAGGGTGGGCGCCACTGCTGAAAAGGCCCTCTGCCTGGTTCCCAGTAACCTCACTTCTCGCTGGAAGGGAACCACCAGAAGGCACTCAGAGCTGGACCTCAGTGTCCGGGCTGAATGATGACTAGTCCCAGGCTAGTCCTGACTTACATTTTTAAAATCAGCTATCAATTCAGATGTAAAAATATGGCAAGGATTTGTTTTTTTTTTAAGCAGGATGGCAAATGATTAATGTTCACAATAAAACAATTTATCTAACCTCATCATTAGGTTGAAAAGGTTTGTGAATCTTTTCACATTTTCTTGGCGCCATGTTGGTCTCATAATGTACCAGCCGATATGGTTCTGACTTCAAGAAAGTGGTGAACCAATGAGCCACTTCGTCACCACAGTCCCGTCCTTGAATATCAAGCCCAAACACCCTGTTGGAAATTACAAAATGGAGACAGGTGCTACACAAGGTAATACCATTGTAAGGACGTTGGTTTTATCCACAGTTGAAAAGAAGACATTCTTGTAAGGGAGTACAACTCAAATCTTCCTCAGGTCCACTTTACTAATTCAAGAGAACCATGTTGTTGTGTTTTTATTCCAGTTTGATTTTTAACCCCTTTGCTGTTCACTTTATTTTTCTTGTTGCACACCTTTGTGCATTTTCTCTTCACACCACTTCGGGTGTGTCTGAATATTTAAATTTGTTACAGAAAAACAAATCCCTCTCTCTATTGGCCCTCCTTCCTGTGCTCTACTCTTTTAACATACACTTCTTTTCTCTCAACATCACAAGGCCTCATCACTATTAGCTCCCTCTTTTTATCTGCACCCCCATCTCTACTCTTTCCTGCTGAGATGAGCGGTAGTAGCACTAAAGACTTTTATTCTCCAGGATGAAGCACACATTACTAGCTAGCTGAATGGGAAAGTTGGTGCCAGCCGCGTCATGTGCTTTCAAAGAGGACGGGCAATGCAGAACTAGTAAACAAGCATTATCCTATTCAAACTTCTACTTTTGATGAACTTGGGTGAGCCTTAAGATACAGTGGTACCTCAGGTTAAGAACGTAATTCGTTCTGGAGGTCCATTCTTAACCTGAAACTGTTCTTAACATGAGGTACCACTTTAGTTAATGGGGCCTCCTGCTGCTGCTGCGCCGCCAGAGCACGATTTCTGTTCTCATCCTGAAGCAAAGTTCTTAACCCAAGGTACTATTTCTGGGTTAGCAGAGTCTATAACCTGACCCAAGGTACCACTGTATTCCCACCTTGAAGTGGGAAAGCACAGAAGGGGGAAATGGAATTCAGGTAGGGAACACAAATGAATCAAGCAGGGGCACATTAGCCTGTGGGCCTTATTACTTCTTTATTTATTTGAATCATAGACTCATGGTGTTGGAAGGGACCCCCAAGGGTAATCTATTCCAACCTCCTGCAAACTGGAGTATCCATAAAACATTATCTAGAAAAATCTCAAAACAGCGGAACTCACGGTGATCAGGTCTGCATAATTAAAACAATATGTTTGATATAACCATCTGAGTATCATGAATCAGGTTTTAAGAGAGAGGTCCTAGCGCATATTATTTTGTCTTTGATACTGGACTCTTGTTCAGTAGCATCATGAACAGTCAGGGATATGTGACACCTAACAACAAAGGCCAAGAAGGCAAAGAGAAAACAATATGTGGAAGTAACGTTTTCAGCCCGATTAAAAAAGAGAGAGACTAAAACCTATTAATTCATCACCTGCAAGTCTTCACTGGATTGTTCTTAGGAGCAGTGATAGGGATGGTCAGTTCCTTCATTTCTGGAGCATTCAGGATTAAGAGACCATTTTCACAATTTACAGAGACCAGAACCAGGCGAGGCTCCTGCCGAGCTGTGACCATATGACCATCTTCCTTAATCACGAGCCAAAATCTATGATTAAACATAGAGAGAATTGTTAATCCTTTAAATGTTATACCTAAATTGCTGACAGGCCATGAGAAAAATATTGTTACCTGCCACCCCAATCTCCAAGCTGTGTAAGATTCCAGGACTACAAGGAGTGCTTATCTGCATTCTTTGATTCCATTTAGATCATGAGGCACAACAGAGACTGTGGTGTCTTTATGATATATGGTTTAGTTATACAGGTTTATAAGGGGAGTTTACCATGGAGGGATCTCCAGCATTACATTCCAAGAGGTTCTGGCTTCCCCCATAGCCACAGCACTGGATCCAAAACAGACATCAGCATCCTGCTTTTTGACTCTCGCTCCAGTCCATTGCCACTCCATTGCTTAGCTCCTTACTGCCATTCTAAACTGCCACCTACCTAAAACACTGGCCTTGTATTTATGAACTAAACTCTCGGCTGAGGGAGGGAGGAAACCCACCCATTTGCAAATGAGATTTACCCTTTCATCCTTTGAAATGCTAACGATTCATTACTCCAAAGTAACACCTCACACAGGAGGCATGTCATGGCTTAATTGGCTTTTGACACTTAGCTTAATTGAGGGATTAGCTAAGTCTAGCACACAGTTTAATTACACACTGGGACTGGCTTAAATGCTTTGATGCCCCATATGCTAGCACCTATAAACCTATAGCAATATTTTAACACACTATCAAAGCAAGCATCCTTATTGATAAATGAAGTGGTTTGTTGCAGAACACAACTGGATGCCTTCATCTGACCCAGCTGCAACAAAACATGTCTCTCCCCTATCGGTCTCTACACCCACTGGTGGTGTAATTCTCCTTCAACCCCAAAGGCACACTCCATTGGCAGATGGATGCCAACAACAACAACAAGGCCTTTTAAACTGGGGGTGGTGCTGCTGTCGCTGTTACTATGTTATGCAAGGGATGCGGGTGGCGCTGTGGTCTAAACCACTGAGCCTCTTGGGCTTGCCGATTGGTGAGCTCTCTTGTTGCTGTCCCAGTTTCTGCCAACCTAGCAGTTCGAAAGCATACCAGGGCAAGTAGATAAATAGGTACCGATGTGGTAAGAAGGCAAATGGTGTTTCCATGCACTCTGGAACTCCTCACGGTCCTCTGTGCACCAGTAGAAGTTTAGTCATGCTGGCCACATGACCCGGAAAGCTGTCTGTGGACAAATGGCAGCCCCCTTGGCCTCAAGTGAGATGAGCGCTGCACCCCATAGTCACCTTTGACTGGACTCAGCCGTCCAGGGGTCCTTTACCTTACCTTACTATGTTATGCATTTTTGTGTTTTTATATTGCAAACAGCTGGTGATCCTCGGATGAAGGGCAGTATAGAAATTTAATAAATAAAACGACAATATTTTTAGAATGTGTGATTATTTGATTGTTTGATTATTTGATTGTTGTTAGCGGCCCTGAGCCCGGCTTCGGCTGGGGAGGGCGGGATATAAATAAAAATTATTATTATTATTATTATTATTATTATTATTACAAACGTCATAGAATTCCAGATTGTAATTCCCCACCGACACCGCCTGCCTGAAGCTCTGGGACACGTGTAGCAAGAGCAGCAGCACTCAGGGCAGAACGGGCTTGCCTGCAGGCGCAAGGGTCCTAAGAAGCTTCGTTGCGCGCGGGTAGCAGCTGCAATAGGGCCGCCCCCTTCCCCACAAAACGACGCGCAGACACCCCGAAACCAACACGGTTCTCACCCCAATAAGGGAGGGAGGCGCTAAACTGGCCTCATTTGCCTGCGCGCCAAGTTTGTCCCACGCGCGAAGAACTGCAGCGGCCTGCACAGGCGCGCGGGAGAAGGAAGCGGAGGCCGCGGTCCGCGAGAGCTTTATGGTGCCATTAGAAGCCCGTTAGTCTCCAAGTCGCCACAGGACGGACTAACCCCCCGCGCGCGGCCCTTCCTCCGCCGCCGGCCCCACATCCCTTCCCCTCAACTCTGGGAGCCTCGTCGCCTCCCTCCCTCCATTTCCCTCCCTCCCGCTCTTGCGCCCTCCCCCCCCCGCCCCCGCCCTCCTTGCCTGTCGCGCAGGTCTCCGCTGCGGACGCCCAGCTTGGTCAGCTCGGCGCTCTCGAGGGGCAGCCCCTGGCAGGACTTGACCGGGTAGATGGCGAGGCTGGACACGGCGCCCACCCGCACCAGCTCGCGGCGTGCGCGGCGGCGGCGGCCCCAGCGCCAGGCCGCGGCGGCTCCCAGGCCCACCACGGCGACCGAGGCGCAGAACAAGGCCAGGCGGGAGGACGGCAGCGCAGGCATCGAGAAGCGGCCTAGCGACGCGGCCATGGCTGCCGAGGGGGGAACCGTGTCGCAGGCGGGAGAACTTTAACCCGAGGCGGGCCTAGGCCGGGCCATGCCTCCCGAGGCCCGGTTCCTTTGCCAGCTTCTCGCTTGGCAGGCGCCGTCGCTGCAGGCGCCCCCGCCTTTATCCAGACGCTATGGCAGCTGGTGTTGCCTTCTTGGGCAGACCTACTCCAAAGCAAGCCCCGTTGAGTTCAGTGAGACTTACTCCTGGGTAAGTGCCTACGGGATTGCAACCCAAGCGTCTGCATGTGTGCTTACTCTCACCGTTGGGTTTCTTGGCAACCCAGAGAGCTGTATTTTGGGGAGGGAGGAAACACACACACACACACCTCCCAAAGAAAACAGCTGAAAGAATAGAAACACTCCACTTTCAGGGCTCAACATGAAAAAGTTATTAGGCAGAAACCTAAAAAAAAACCAAATCAATGAGTTTTTACTCTTTGTGTTGGAACACTTTACCACTTTCCTTTCAGGTCAGCCAGAATACCAGATTATATACATCATGGTACCCACAGTGATGGATGGGACTTTGTAGATGCCCTAATTCTGTCACCTTCCCAAATCCACACATTCTTTCACTACAAATGGCAGAGAGGGAGACTAAAGACAGTCCACCTCTCTCCCAGTTATAGATAGGTAGCCATGTTGGTCTGCCATAGTCAAAACAAAATAAAAAAATTCCTTCCAGTAGCACCTTAAAGACCAACTAAGTTAGTTCTAGGTATGAGCTTTCGTGTGCATGCACACTTCTTCAGATGCACACGAAAGCTCATACCTAGAACTAACTTAGTTGGTCTTTAAGGTGCTACTGGAAGGAATTTTTTTATTTTGTTTTCACCTCTCTCCCAGTTCCCCTTAGGCACTGAAGGCAGCTCCCATATAGGTGCAAAAGTGCATCTTCCACTTGAAACATCCATTTCTTCCAGTTGGGTATTAACTGATTAATATGCCATATTTTCCAGTTTGGGGATCATTCCTGTGTGTGTATATATGAAAAGTAAACTGATTGTTCCTTTCCAAAACTAACTTCAGGTTAAATCTGGGCATGTTGCCTGGTTTGGGGGGGGGGGAATCATACTGGCAGACTTTGTAACAACATAGTGTATTTACATCAAATGAAAGAGTCCTATGGGGAGCTGAAATTTCCAAAGCCGCCTACAGAATTTAGGTAGTCATGTACACTCACATGTAAGGAAACAATCACATCTGAAGTAGTCCTTTTTAGAGCAATACCTCTATACATGCATACATTATAGCCTGTTGCTCCAAGATATTGAGGTAGAGGAATAATTTATTGACTGGAAAACACATGAAGGTGCTTCAAAGAACAAAATATTACAATGCTAATTCAAGAACCATTTTGCATTGGCTTTTGACATTTGAAGTGTTTTATTTTTCAGACCCACCTTATTTTCGTGATTGCAAGAAATTTTAACCCTTTTAATCTTGTGCTTCAATGTTGTAACCCACCCAGGGACCGTAAGGTGAATCTTAATAATAATAATAATTTTATTATTTATACCCCATCTGGTGCTGGATTTTCCCAGCTATTCTGGGCAGCTCACAGCATATATCAGAACATACTAAAACATCAAACATTAAAAACTTCCTGATACGGGGCTTATTGCGCAGAAGACTATCAGGATTTGTTTTTAGAACAAGTATATTCAGCTTAAGCAGGAATCAACTATTTATGAGCTGTCCAATGACATATATTGGGATACTGCACAGCTAGATCAGAACAATTCCCTTGTGAACGGCAGTTAAGACAAGTATATTTAAAAAAAAAAAAACAAATTTAATTACATTGGGCTTGAGTTGTGTTTCATTCTACATTAAACTTCTGCTTTGGAAAAAGTAACCATTTATACTAAGAACTCAACTCCTTTAATATTTCCCTCTCTCAGTGACAATCTGCTGGGAATTATACTGTTAAGAGTCTGTTGTTTTTATAGGAAAAAACTATGGTGACAAAGTTCAGAGATAAAAGTTAAGCTTATTGAAGTCTTATCTGGTAAAATATAAAAGAAAGATTACTTGGGTGTTTGGAACCTACTGGCATAGCCCAGGCCTTTAAATGTGTTTTATAGTTAATTATTCCCAACATCATAGAATTGTAGAGTTGGAAGGGACTATGAGGGTCATTTGAAGCTTATTCTTTTTGCTGTTTTTAAACTCCCTAACACAGAGAGACATTTATTAACATAACTAAAACTGGCTGTAGAACGAAGTTGCTTCTCACCACCATAAAAGGCCTTAAAAAAAGAAAGAAAAGTATATAGCTGCACTATTTTGGTCCTTTTATTTTTTGGTGAGATACTGAAATAATTATTGCTCTTCTAACAGCTATCAACCTTTGCTACTCTTCTCCAAGACAGAAATCTATCATTTTCACATACAAAGGAATACACAGACTGGTGGTTTCTAGTTAACAGCACTATCTGCTGTACAGTATGCTTATTCAGAAGTATGTCCTACTAGGTCAATGAAGCTTACTCTCAGGAGAGCATACAAAAGACTACAGTCTTGATGTGGAATCCTATACATGTCTACTGAGGTGTAAGTTCACAATTTAATTCAATGGGGCTTAATCTCAGAAGTGTATAGGATTGTAACCTAAGTTCCAGTTTCTTCAAGCTTCACTGTACATTTTGCTGGGACATTTGCACTGGGATATGAGGCAGCAGGGCAGTTGGAAAACGAGGCACTTTTACCATGTGAAAAAGCTATAAAGACTCCACATTAGATACACATGTATACATTTAGTTCAGTTTACTAGCTACTATAAAAACTTTGGACAATGTTTGCAAATAATTTATCTCTGCTACTTCAGTCCAATGATTTTATGCAAGTAGGACACTTTTTATACATTTAAATGTTTCCCATATCAGATCACTTGCAACAATTGCAATCGGTACAATTCTTCTAAGCACATGAAAGAACAAGGGGAGTCGGGGTGCTTAGGAAACAACCTCTAACATTCACAGGGTAGGATGAACCCAAAAGTACCAAAACGTGGCAAACTTTTCAACCCTGTATCAGGGTTTATACAAGTTATGGGGTGGTTGAACAAGATGAAAAACAAAACAAAGTCCAGCAATATTCTTTTCAAACCAATGGAACAATAGTTATCTTTTATTTCTTCAACCCAGAAGAAAACTGAGCCTGCTATCTCCACTTCCAACTCAGTCTGTAAGCAGATCTTGTGGCTTTAACACCTGGCCTAATTTTTGTTTATTATTCCTTGTCCAGTCACCCTCTATCTCAACTTTTGCATGGTCTTGCCTAACGAATAGTTCTGGAGAACTTGAAATTCCGCCAATTTTGGGGGGGACTTTGGAATAAGTGAGCATCGTTCCAAACAAACTTAGCACTACTACGCACAACAGAAGATAATGCAAGCTGTGTTGCAATGAAAAAGATACTGAACACAAACTCTTGTCCTTTTCTGTTTTCTCAGTCTTGATCCTCTAAACCTGAAGTCAGTTTGCATGTAATGCAAAGCCAAACCATTGGCTTATCACAGTGGTTCTCAAAGGGTGTGGCAGGAAGATTCAAGGACAATCAAATAAACATTTAAACATTTCAGTATAGGTCAGTATAGTTAAAGCTATGGTTTTCCCAGTAAGTGATGTATGGAAGTGAGAGCTGGACCATCAAGAAGGCTGATCGCCGAAGAATAGATGTTTTTGAATTCTGGTGCTGGAGGAGACTCTTGAGAGTCCCAAGGGCTGCAAGAAGATCAAACCTATCCATTCTGAAGGAAATCAGCCCTGAGTGCTCACTGGAAGGACAGATCCTGAAGCTGAGGCTCCAATACTTTGGCCACCTCATGAGAAGAGAAGACTCCCTGGGAAAGACCCTGATGTTGGGAAAGATGGAGGGCACAAGGAGAAGGGGACAACAGAGGACGAGATGGTTGGACAGTGTTCTCGAAGCTACCAGCATGAGTTTGACCAAACTGCGAGAGGCGGTGGAAGACAGGAGTGCCTGGCGTGCTCTGGTCCATGGGGTTATGAAGAGTCGGACACGACTGAACGACTAAACAACAACAACAACAACAAGAAGAACATACCATAGTATAAAAGTATCTTTTTAATTTGCAAAATATGGATAGATAGATATCTTTTCAAAATGAACGCAAGAGCATCAAGTGATACTCTCATAAATCAAGCACTAGTCATCTTGATCCTGAACAAGCATGCCATCATACTCACCTACAATAATAGCATATTACTGTCATTACTGAATGCTATGTCGACCAGAAGAGCAGCTTGAAGGACTGCATACGTAAAACAGATTACTTATTTATAAGATGTAATGGAGGTGCTGTTAGGTGAAAAAAGAGGGTAGCTGTAGGAATGTTTAATGGCAAGTGAAGGATGTCAACTCGACTCTACATAAGAAATGATTCAGCAATG
Organism: Podarcis erhardii; assembly: GCF_964252035.2. Classification (NCBI taxonomy): domain Eukaryota; kingdom Metazoa; phylum Chordata; class Lepidosauria; order Squamata; family Lacertidae; genus Podarcis; species Podarcis erhardii. The sequence continues at coordinate 94,598,198 of NC_138507.1, forward strand.
TGAAGAAATGATGATGATAGTATGTTCAGAACAAAAGCGGGAAACTTGATTTTAAGATATTTTATTACATTAACTTAATTTGGTATGATTTTTAATAATCTGGAAAATTAATAAAAATAAATAAAATAAACCCATGGTTTGTCTTAAAACACCACATTTATTATTGTTGAATATAAGGTAGAAAAGATTCATTTAAAAAGGCCCCCAAACAATTATTTTTGGCACAGTTTTCATAAAAAACGTACAAAATAGTTCCTTTTATGATGTATTTTACACCATCAGATTGCCTTGTACACCATATCTCCAACTTGAATTGTTCCTGTTTTATCAATTCCGAAATACCATCCAAAGAGAGGGTGTGTTCTGTATATGTGCCGTTCAGATGTATCACACAGGCGGTAACTGTAAAGAAGATTAGAGGACAATAAGCCATCCACAAAATAGCTAAATATGCTTGTTTTCAAGTTAAGTGACTAAGAAAACATTTTGGTAAGAAGCTGATAGAAATACAGGATTTCCAAGCATATAAAAAGTTTCACTTTGTTACATTCATGATTGGCAAATTAGTAACAATTACTTTGGGGAGTAGATGGAAAGGACATCTCACAGAGAGAAAACCACTGCCAAATTAATGTACTTACTAGAGAGCAAGCACTGATGAAATCAATAGGTCTTAACTTTTGAGTAAACCTGCTCAGAATTCCATTGCATGCTAGTTGCATGGAAACTGGTTGCATTCAGGTCAACAGGACTTCGTTTTGAGTGTTTTACTTACACATCAGAGGGCCAAATTTGTTGATTAATCAGAGCTGTTGTGAAAAACATTATAGCAAATGAAGCACACTTAATTAAGAGGCTCTTTAATATTTAGAATCACAGAACTAGAGGTGGAAGGGACCCTGAGGATCATCTAGTCCAACCCCCTGAAATGCTTGTATATGCAGCTGTCCCATACAGGGATCAAACCTGTAAACTTGGAGTTATCAACACCGTGCTCTAACCAATTGAGCTACTGCTTAAATTTTTTGCAGAGGATTACGGTGTTAGTCTTTTGCAGCAAAAACACCCAAGAGGTCTGTGGCACGTTAAATACTAACACATTTCTTATGGGATATGTTTTTGAGGTTTACTGTCCATGTCCAATCTGCATCTGATGAAGTAGCCTATAGTCCATGAAAGTCTGTGCCTAATACTGTAAATGTTAGTCTGTAAGGTGCCACAAGACGTTTTCTAGTTTTAAAAAATAAGGCTGGAGCCAAAGTGTTAGGGCATTTCAGCTCAAATCATAGAAATGTAGAACTGGGAGGTACCAGGAGGGTCATCTAGTCCAACCCCCTGCAAGGCAGGAAACCCAGACCATGTTCCCTTTGAAACCATGCCAGACCCTGCTTAGCTTTCCAAATGTGCTAGTAGTTTTATTGCTGCGCCACCACACAGCAATTCTTTGCACATTTATCTGGGAATGGGTACCACTGGACTAAATGAGGGTTACTTCTGAGTAGAGGCTTGTACTAGTCATCTTGATCCTAAACAAGCATGCCATCATACTCACCTACAATAACAACATATTATTGTCATTACTGAATGCTTTGTTGACCAGAAAAGCAGCTGGCATGCTTCATTCTAAATATTAATTTGTTGTTTACTATTATATAATAATACTCGCTGGTTCAGCTATTACCATTAGATCATTAGGAACATTAAAGAGAAAAAGCAGAGCACATTGCACTCTTAAAAGTTGTTTTGTTGACAGATTTCATATTAGTAAGCATTCAGAATGGTCAGTTCAACAAATAATGTATTATTTTTAGTCTAGTTTTGCAAGTTTACTGCCTCACTAAAATGCAGAGAGAATTCCCACAGAACCAGGATTTCAAGACATGATCACATTTTGAGAGCTGCAGACAATCATTAGTCTACCTACTCAGATGACGGAGGAGGAACTTGGAAAATTTTTGTTACCTTTTCAAGGTTTCAAGAGGCTCTTTTCTGTCCATGATGCCCGTGTCTGGATCAACAGTAGTAAGTATACACCTGTAATGAAGAAACAGAATGAGGTAACAGCAACCTCAAGTACTTCCTTGCTTCTTCAGATGCAATGCGAAATTGCTTACCTGGGGCAGCCCATTGCACCTTTCATTTCTGCACCACCAATAGTTATCTCATCCCAGGTATCCTGTGGAAATATAGCGTTCACAATATTAGGTCATTTGTAACCTTTGCATGTAGAATGTGTTTTATTTCATATTTTTTATTTGTTTATTAAATTTATACCTTGCCCTTCCCCCCGAAGGAGCCCAAGGCTGCACTAAAGAGTTCTACTTGCATATAGAAACTTGCACCCTTATAAATACAAAAGTGACAGTTTAAAAATAATACCGTATTTTTTGCTCTATAAGACTCACTTTTTCCCTCCTAAAAAGTAAAGGGAAATGTGTGTGCGTCTTATGGAGCGAATGCAGGCTGCACAGCTATCAACAGAAGCCAGAACAGCAAAAGGGATTGCTCCTTTCACTGTGCAGCGATCCCTCTTGCTGTTCTGGCTTCTGAGATTCAGAATATTTTTTTTCTTGTTTTCCTCCTCCAAAAACTAGGTGCGTCTTGTGGTCTGGTGCGTCTTATAGAGCGAAAAATACGGTGATTTGATTTTTTTTGTAACACACACACCCCACCCCCAATCTGACTAGGTTGCCCCGGCCTCTCTGGGCGGTTTCCAACAGAATATACAAAAACACAAAGAGAACATCACACAATAAAAGCTTCCCAGTACAGGGCTTCAAATGTTCATGGAAGGTCATATAATTCTTTATCTCTCTGACATATACAAATGGAAAGGTATTGTTTGGTGAGGGGGATAGTCCATGTATTACCTCCTCATGAGAACTGCAACCTGTGACCAGAATGTTTGGTCTGAAGTTGCGTATTGTAACTTTCTTATCCAATCGGGTATTTAATTCTTCTAAAGACGCTTCAGAAAGCACCATAACCGGGCTACAGTCAGGATAGGCAATCTAGAGAGAGAGAGGTTGTTGTAAGACAGACAGCATTTAATCTGGCAGTGGCTGATTGCCATTTTATTTATTGATTAAAACGTACATGGTTGTCCATTAACAGATATTCTCTGGGCTGCTTACAGAACAAAAAGGAAAAAACAACAACTTTCCTCCTAGCAGAGGCGGAATAAAACTATTAACAGCTCAGATTTAAAAGAAAACAAACAAAAGGATCAGAAAGTTCAACGATTATTTAAATGTTTGCTTAAAAGGCCAGCCTGAATTGGTAATGACCATTAAAGGCCCCTTACAGCAGAAGGTGTGGATAAAATATTTGACCACTGGTATAGGGGAAATGGTTCTCAAAGATTTTCAGTTTTAGTATTGGGTCTGTTGGATTTGTATGTAATGCTCTGGGCCAGTAGCTACTTGGAAAATGATTAAAAAGCCTTTCCTCCTTGTGAAAGAATCATGTTGTCTGATGGTGGTTTTTTTAGACTATTTATGGCGGATAGTAAATGTCATGGCTCGCAAGAATACTGGAGTTGGCTGCCGCAAAGCAGACATATCTATACAAGTAGTGGTGTGGCAGAGAACGTTCTCGAAGTTCAAATAGCAGCAATTAATTGATGGCAACTGCAGAAGTATTAGGCAACAGCAGCAGTTCCAAAGTCTTTAGCCCGGTAAACAAACATGCTAAATTAGGTCACTCTGTAGGGCAAGGGTAGGAAACTGGAGCCAAGGGGCTGGATCCAGAATTCCCAAACATCCCACAGGCAGCTTTTGACAGAGCTGCCCATCAGGTAATTCAGCTTCAAAGAAATAATCAGGAGTATGCTCTAAGTGCACTCCTGATTTCCCCTTTTTATTTTGGCTCTGTGGGTTTACCTATCATGACATCAGGGGTGTGTGGTTTGGGACCAAACCATACTGTAGGCCAGGCCTAGGCAAACTCGGCCCTCCAGATGTTTTGGGACTACAACTCCCATGATCCCTAGCTAACAGGACCAGTGGTCAGGGTTGATGAGAATTGTAGTCCCAAAACATATGGAGGGCCGAGTTTGCCTATGCCTGCTATAGGGCAAATGGGGAGGGATCTACCATGCCTCATTAGACCCATGGGATAGGTTCTCCTTCACTGCTCTAGGGCACTGGATAATTTCCCAATAGAAACCGAAACTTTCTGATGCAAATTACCTTATGCCAATTTTTCCAATTTGCATAGGGAAATTTTGCACTTCAATTTTTTTCAAGAAAATCCCCAACATTTTAGTTATTTAAAAATTGTATACCACCCTTTAACAAGGCTTCTAGGGAGATTTACAGAAACAATAAAATACACAATAGATTACAATACATAAAAGGCTTGGGAGAATAAACACCACAAGCGGCTGCCAGCACTGAGAAGACACTCAGCTTAAAGGTATAATAGGGACTTAAGGTGTGTACATTTTTGTTTAGGAAGACTTTCCCTGGGGTGTAACTCATGTCATTTAATCAAGTTCATCTCTGATGAAATTGTCATGCTGCTTCTAGAGCTGGTATGAATTGTTTTATTGTTTTTAAGTAAGTTGAATTTATTTTATTGTTTTCAGAACATGTTTCCATCTTCTATTTTGTTTTTAGCAGGTACACTGCTTCAATAGCTTTCCGTTGTGAAGCAGTCTATAAATTTATTTAATACATAAACAACTACTTTCCCAGGAACAGGACTACTTTAGTTGCTTATTTTTATATATTTACATTTTTCATTATGAATTATTTGTATTGAATCAGATTGTTGCAGGACATATGATCTTTGTTATACTCCCCCCCCCCCCATTTCTATGCCTTATGTAGAAAGGCAGCGTACAAATTAAAAATGAACTGAGAATGAGAACTAGGAGAGCAGCATTTAGCTAATGAGATTATCAGGCTCATGGACTGCAGTTTAATGTAAGTGATCAACATTATGCTTATCTCTGAAGAAAGCTTGACAACTAGAAACACCTGTCTGTTTAGTATCCCTCAACGCAACAGCCCCCAAATATGTAGGAATTTCCCACTTGCTTTTCAAAGGCAGAGGTCACTAGTTTGGTCAAGCCGGTCTTTGGAAAACAAGTTTAGACTTGATAAAATGGTGAGAAAGGATAAGCAAAGGATATAATGGATCTGTTAATGTAAAGGCAACATCTAACTAAAGCAACAAAAACTTCTTATAGCAAATTCCATTGTTCAAACAATATTCTATTGGAACCAAAATCCAGTTGTTTTAAGCTTGTACTAGGGGTCTTCCAGCACCAACCTGCAAATATAACTTATTTGCCTGCAATCCATTTATATTGGTCATTACTACTCAACTTAAACCAACAGTAGGTTGGTTGGTTAAACTCATGAGACAAAAGAATATAACCTTTGAAAAGCAAACTCACACTACAAAACCATGAGTGTGGCACGCTCCAAATCACTACAAAGTTGCTTTCTAACCTTATCAGTGGGTCGGAAAGGTTCCATAAGATCTTTTGAATTCCGAGGAACCATGTTTGGCTCAAAGTGAACTAAACGGTATGGTTCTGATTTCAGGAAGGTTGTGATCCACTGAGCTGCTTCTTCTCCACAGTCTCTGCCTTGGACATCAAAGCCGAACAGCCTGCAAGATTTGTGGGAGGCATCAGTACTATCTTTCCTAACAACTGTAATTAACATAATTAATACTACAATGCTGGAGAAGGGGGGGAGCTAATCATTTTCTCAAATGGAAATCCGCACCCATACCGGTCATTTGCCCTACTAGAGAAAACATATACAAAGCCGAGGAGCTCACATGTTCAAAAACTACACTTCCTAAAGCAGTTTAGGGTTAAATATAGAAAACCTCTACATACAGAAGCATAGTTTGTGGTAACTCTTCAGAATGGACAATAAGGCTCAATACTTGAAAATCAGTTGCATCGCGCACACAAAAATTAATGTCATTCACAGGTGTCCCCTTGTGGTTATTGTCAAGATTTTTTAGAATGGAAGATTGCCTTTTAAGCCAACTCTATTACTGTAGCTTGGTGGGGTGGGGAATATTATGTACAACAACTAAGAGGTGACATACAGGGAAGTCTAAAGCACCTGCAATTCTGCACTGGGTTTTTGACCGATAGTTGGACGGGAATACGAAGATCCTTCATTTCTGGAGCTCTCAGAGTTAAACAGCTATTTTCACTGGAGACAGAAATCAATACTAGCTGAGGCTCTTGCCGAGCGGTCACTGTATGTCCATCTTCTTTTATTACAAGCCAACACCTGAGTTAGAAACAGACCAAAATTGAAAGCTGATAAGGCTTTATACATCTGATGGAAATGGACAGTAGCCCACAAAAGCTTAAGACATACATTTCATTCTTCATGGTGCCACAATACTTTTTTGCTCTATTGAAAGGTGAAGCAGGTGAAAGAAGAGGAAGAATACGCTTGTCAGTTTTTGAAATGGCCCTTGTAGCTGCCCCTTTAACAACAGCACTTTCATCTGTTGCAAATAGCAGGTGATAATGTTTAATGCCATGTCTTGAAGAGCTTCCTCTGATGTTTTCTGTTTGCCAAAGCTCTGTTAAAAGGGGAAGAAGCAAACCAAGCAAAAACCCTAAGGAGAAAGAAGCATGGTAAGTACAGTGGTACCTCGGGTTAAGTACTTAATTCATTCCGGAGGTCCGTTCTTAACCTGAAACTGTTCTTAACCTGAAGCACCACTTTAGCTAATGAGGCCTCCTGCTGCTGCGCCACCAGAGCATGATTTCTGTTCTCATCCTGAAGCAAAGTTCTTAACCTGAAGCACTATTTCTGGGTTAGCGGAGTCTGTAACCTGAAGCGTATGTAACCTGAAGCGTATGTAACTCGAGGTACCACTGTACAGTGGAGAAAGCTCCTCACTTCTCTTTCGGGAGGGACAGGATACAGCCTGACAGAAAGCAAAACACCAACAACAGGGAATGCCAGCACCAAGAACTGTACTGAGTTGTACAACTGGAGAAGAGGAAAGCCAGGGTGAAAGGTGTCAAGATTCAAAAGGTCTTACATTCTGAAGAAAAGGGTTAAGTCCCTACTCACAGTCTGAGTTGCACATCATAACCAGGTAAAAATGCCATTATATTCCACCCTCTGCCACTACCCTTGTTTTCTTCCATGTAAAAAGGCTCATGGGGGCAGGAGTCTGTGTGTTGGGAGAGTGAAAGGAGATTAAGCTTAACTTGGCACTTTCAGGGTGTTTTGACTATGGTATGTGCTTCTCTTTTTCACAGCAAAGTGCTGTTTAAAAGAACCTATTTCCAGAACAGGCACGGGCAGCTGTAACCTTTATCTCACTTGGAGCAGTTTCGTTTTACTGTGAATCAAGCAATTTATATAAAGGGCTGTCATGTGGAAGACAGAACTAGCTTGTTTTCTCCTGCTCTGGAGGGCAGGACTTGAAGCAATGGCTTCGCCTTCAAAGTTACAAGAAAGGAGATTCCAACTAAACATCAGGAAGAACTTTCTGAATAGTAAGAGCTGTCTGACAGTGGAACAGACTCCCTCAGGAGATTGTGATCTCTCCTTCCTTGGAAGTTTTTAAAAGCAGAGGTTAGATGGCCATCTGTCATGGAAGCTTTGGTTGAGATTCCTACATTGGACTACATGACTGTCGGGGTCCCTTCCAACTTTACAATAGGGCTGGACTTCTGTGTGGAAGGACTGTAAACTCATTGCAGTTCTACTCCTCAAAAACAAATCCCTGATCCAGGAATTGTTAACTGTATGTTCTTCACAACTGGCTCCGACTGTGACACTCAGGGTTCCAGTAAATAAATGGAATAGATCCCACAAGCATGCTGTACTAGAAGATTTTTGTGGAAGTGTGCATGGGCATAGCCAACTGGGGGCAGCTGCCCCCCTAAATAAAAAAAATCAAGAAAAATACGTACAGTGGTACCTCGGGTTACATGCTATTCAGGTTGCATACGCTTCAGGTTACAGACTCCGCTAACCCAGAAATAGTGCTTCAGGTTAAGAACTTTGCTTCAAGATGAGAACAGAAATTGTGCTCTGGCGGCGCGGCAGCAGCAGGAGGCCTCATTAGCTAAAGTGGTGCTTCAGGTTAAGAACTGTTTCAGGTTAAGAACGGACCTCCGGAACGAATTAAGTACTTAACCCGAGATACCACTGTACTTAACTGAGGTTCAGCCCCCACTAACAGGAAATCTTACCCCCCCCGCCCAAATCCTGGCTATGCCCACGAAAGTGTGCAAAGGATTTGCGCAAACAGCTACAATCTTATGCAAGCTCGCCTAGGGGGTTAAGCAGCATCAAAATGCACACTTCGATCCTTTGCACACTTGCCTGGGAGCAAGCCCCAAAATGCACTTAGTCCGAGTAAACAGGCGCACGATCCTGGGATCAAAGGCTGTATCTAAATTCGATAAAGAAAAATTTGACGCGGGCGTTCTTAAAACACCTGTCCACACGCTTCTCCAAAAGTTTGGGAGGAAAGCAAGTTAGAAGGGAGGCTGGGGTGTGGGGTGGGAAACCCACAGAAGCAAGAAAAAGCGACGCCTCCCGACTTGCACACCCACCTGTCGCCCAGCTCCCCGTTGCGGAGGCCCAGCTCGGTCACCTCCGCCCTCTCCACGGCCAGCCCGCGGCAGGACTTGACCGGGTAGATGAAAAGGCCCGAGACCCTTCCCACCGGCTTGAGCTCCCGCCGCCCTGGACGGAGGCGCCTCCGCCGGCGCCAGGCTGCGGCAGCCCCCAGCGTGAGGAGGACGGCCAGGCCGGCGGAGGCCAAAAGCCAGCCGGGACGAGGCTTGGGCAGCGACTGAAGAGCGGAGCCGGCCATGGCGGTGGCGGCTGTCGTAGCGCCAGAGAGAAGCAGCGCCGTGGAGAGGCCAGCGCGAGTTTATATGAGAAGGAGGCCGCTCCCTCGACGCTTTCGCGGCTGCTGCGGAGGCCGAGGAAACGCCGCCCCTCGAGCCCCACTGGAGGCCGCGGCGTTTGGGCGGGAATCTCGGCCAGAAATCAGGCCGTGAGATCCCTTGTTAGCCGTCCATGCAGAGGGGAAATGGTTCACCTTAGGACTCTGGAGGCGCTTGTCGCTGCAGACCCAGCAGGAGGGTGGTGGGGTGACTTTTCAGTGTTGCTGTTTAGTCGTTTCGTCGTGTCCGACTCTTCGTGACCGCCTGGACCAGAGCATGCCAGGCCCTCCTGCCTTCCACTGCCCCCCGCAGTTTGGTCAGACTCATGCTGGTAGCTTCGAGAACACTATCCAACCATCTCATCCTCTGTTGTCCCCTTCTCCTTGTGCCCTCCATCTTTCCCAACGTCAGGGTCTTTCCCAGGGAGTCTTCTCTTCTCATGAGGTGGCCAAAGTATTGGAGCCTCAGCTTCAGGATCTGTCCTTCCAGTGAGCACTCAGGGCTGATTTCCTTCAGAATGGAGAGGTTTGATCTTCTTGCAGTCCATGGGACTCTCAAGAGTCTCCTCCAGCACCAGAATTCAAAAACATCTATTCTTCGGCGATCAGCCTTCTTGATGGTCCAGCTCTCACTTCCATACATCGCTACTAGGAAAACCATAGTTTTTACTATACGGACCTTTGTTGGCAAGGTGATGTCTCTACTTTTTAAGATGCTGTCTAGGTTTGTCATTGCTTTTCTCCCAAGAAGCAGGCGTCTTTTAATTTCGTGGCTGCTGTCACCATCTGCAGTGATCATGGAGCCCAAGAAAGTATTGTTATAAAAAATGAGCCGGGAGGCCCCCAGTGGCCAACCAACATCTGGAAGCTATAGAAAAGCCTGTTTCGTGCAGGTGTGGCGAATCTCTGACCCTCCAGCTAAGGATGAACTACAGTCCAGAGCCGGCCCGCCCATGAAGCAAGGTGAGGCAACTGCCTTAGGCGGCAGGATCCACACGGGCTCTAAATAAGGTATCTCCAGCCACTGCTGCTGCTGCCGCCGCCATGGCGTTGCACTCCTTTGAGGCTGGATCTGCCACCTCCTCGGCAGAAGCCTCTCCACAACAGCCTCTCAGCGAATAGGAGGCACTGCTGGCTTCCTTCCACTCCAGGGAGAAAGTGGTGGGGTCTCCCCTCTGGGGTCTCCTGGGTTCTGCTCCCGGCCAGAGTGATTCAGAGTAGGCCCCTTCCCCATCCCACCTTTTTATCGCCCTCCCTGTTTCTGATGAAGATTTTTCCCTCCCCCCTTGTTCCCTGGCAGGGGGAGCACCATTTTTTGGTTCACCTCAGGTGCCAAAAGGTCTTGATTCAGCCTGCTCATTTATTTATACCCACCCTTCCTCCAAAGCTCTCAAGGTGGCAGAATTCTCCCCTCCCATCTCTATTGTATCCTTACAACAACCCCGTGAGGTAGGTTAGGCTGAGAGAGAAAGATTGGCCCAAGGTTACCCAGTGAGCTTCATGGCCAAGTAGAACAAAAACCCTGGTCTCCCACTCTACCCATTGATCGTGCTTACTGGAGTGGATAGGAGTTGTAGTCCAGCAACATCTGGAGGACCAAAGGTTCCCCACACCTGATTCACTTCAGCATTTGAAGTGGATGAAGTGTGCACATAACTACCTAAAGAGTCCCACATATGCATAAGGCCAATAAGATTAGAATGTATGATTTCAGAACTACGTTAAAGGAAAATAATTACAGTGACTGCTTACAAACCATTTTGCTGGTGTGTGATAATGTCTACTCACAAACTAAGCTCTATTGCCAAACTTTGAGCAGCATGTTGAATGCTATGCTTATAGCGCATAATCCTTAAAGGCAGTTTGGCTTCCTCACTCAAGAATGTTGAAAATCCAGCTTGGCAGCGCCTTTATTTGGACTACTCTGCAAGACAAAGTCCTAACTTCTAAATCAGGAAAATTGATTTCCTAATGCTGCAAGCAACATTGAGCAACTGGAGCAAGGTTTAAATAAAATATCAACTATTTGAATTATTTCCCTCAGCTAGCCAAGTTTTCAATATGCATAATGCAGTTTACATTGATGAAATGGCCTTAAAACATAATTTGTCTTAGCACTGAGATTTAGCCAGGTTTGGTTCAATTCATGTATATTAAATGCAACCTTCTCATTCATTTTTCAAATAATATTAGAACAGTGGGTCAGACCAAGAACCATCTAGATTCAATAAGTGTAGCATTCTGACTGTGCCAGCTGGGTAAGAACATTGGAAACTGCCTTATATCAAGTCATACCATTGGTTCCTCTTACTCAGCGTCACCTACTCTGACTGGCAGTTGCTCTCTAGGATTTCAGGCAGCAGTCTTTCCCAATCCTACTTGCAGTTGCTGTGGATTGAACCAATGTTCTTCTGCATGCAAAGAAAGTGCTTGGCTGAGCAACAGATCTTCCCCTATGCATCTGTATGCTCAGCTCCCAATCAAAATATTGATGCAGGCACCCCAATTCTCTGAATGGCCCTTCCAGCTAGGTGCGATATCAGCACTGCTCATGTCTGCAAGTCCTGCCTCCAGCATCCACATGATGTCACCATCATCAAAATGGCAGCCCTATCTTTTTCTTTTATCTGGCTTTTGCCCCTTCAGCGGACGAACCAATATGGCAACAGAGCCTGTTAAATCTCTGCAGTCAATGCTGGTGTTGAAGTTTGTTAGTGCCTTCTTTTAGTGGGTGGGTAGTTTCTAACGTGCCAAATGCACACGCAGGAAAATCTGATCTGAATGATCCATTTGCAATATAAATTCCCCATCCAGAAGCACACAATGTGGAATTGTATGTGGTGTGAAATCCTTCCCCTTCCTCTGTCCTGAACCTACAGCAAATCAGCTTCATTAAGGAAACTTAAGGGCAGAAGGAAAACATATTTTTATTTCTTTCCAATCACATAATCAAGGGTAGAGAATAATTCTACTTTAGGAGTGGTATGAGGTCATAATGGGTGACCAGCTGCAGTAACAGATACTTCTGACATCACAGTGGATTCCTTAGCAACGGTTGGAGCATAAACACATAAACAATTGGTTTGTGAGCTCAAACTGCCTTTGGCTGGCTAAGCAAGGGTGGTATTTGATTAACTTTCCTGACACCTGAGCTTTGAGGTGTCCAGAGCCTTGATCCTGAACTCCCAACGAGCCCAGGATCTTGAGCTGGAACCTCAGGCGTAAAACCTCCAGGGGCTTGGTTTCAAGTCCTTACCTCAATTCCTTCCAGGCTTTCATCTCAATTTGCACCATTTCATCAGTACCCCACAGGCTGATGTTACAGAGGTACTGAGGGTGGATGGTTCTCATGTTTGGGGATATTGTATTCAGCTAGATATGGAAAGGCTTGCACACTGCTTCAGAAAGAGCAATTTCACAGCTTGGGGTGGGGGTGGGGTCTTCCCTGGATCAAGCTCTGTCTTTAGAGACCCATGTCACCCTCTGCGGCATGGAGTGAGTTTTACTAGCCAAGACTGATTCACCAGCTGCAACCACCTCTGGAGCATTTTGCCCATGCTTTAGTAAACTCCCAGATGGATTATTTCAATGTGCCATATGTGGGCTGTCTTCAAAGACCTTTGGAGCTTCTGTTCAGAATACAGATGCTATAATTTTATTATAGAGCCAGTGTGGTGTAGTGGTTAAGAGCGGTAGTCTTGTAATCTGGGGAACCGGGTTCGAGTCTCCGCTCCTCCACATGCAGCTGCTGGGTGACCTTGGGCCAGTCACACTTCTTTGAAGTCTCTCAGCCCCACTCACCTCACAGAGTGTTTGTTGTGGGGGAGGAAGGGAAAGGAGATTGTTAGCCGCTTTGAGACTCCTGAAGGGGAGTGAAAGGCGGGATATCAAATCCAAACTCCTCTTCTTCTTCTTCTTATAAATTTTATTTATTATAATTTTATTATTGGTACAGTTTGTCCAGATCCCATTTCTCAATTTTTAAACATTTATTTTAAAGCTTCACTAGCCGTTTTCTAAGCCTTAAACAGCCTGGGACTCAAATACTTGAAGGTATACCTACAGTACTCCCATATTCACCTGCCTTCATTCTAAGGTCATCTGCTGATGCTGTTCCCTAAAACCTCCTCCATCAGAGAGGCAATTCTCAACCAGAGAGCAAACTTTTTTGGCTGTGCATCCCATTATAAAAGTGCCCCTTCTAAAGAAGCTACCCTGGCTCCCATTTTTAGGTGTCAGGCACAAACCATTTAACCACTTAAGCATTTTAAGTACTCTTTTGGATTTTTAAAATTGTTTTTGGTATGCTGTTTTTATTATTAATTTGTTTTAGTGTGGTAACCCCCAACCAGGTACCCTCCAGATTTTTGTTGGACAACATCTTCCATTGCTCCTAGCCATTGATCATCCCTGGCTGGGACTGATGGCGGTTGGAGTGCAACAACATCTGGAGCACACCACATTGCAGAAGGCTGTTTAGGAGTACAATCCCTAACTCCAGCCGCTGCCCAGCAGAACTTAATGGAGCAGTGCATCTGCAGCTCTGCTGCACATGCCAGCCAGGGCATGGAAGGTGGAGAGCAGGCAAATTTCTGCACTAGCCTGGAGCCTAGCAGAGCTGGATAGAGTGACACTGCACCCCATTCAATGCCATACCCAGTGGCAAAGGAGTATGGTTTGCTTTCTTCTTCTTCTTTCTTTGGCGATCACTCACAGCCAAGTAAGATTATCTTCCATAAACACGGTTTTAACAATGAATCTGTAAGTGAGTGTGGAGGCCAATTCTGGACCCACACATCCTTCCACAGTGGGGACATTGGTTCCCCGGGCGGGAGTTGATCATGCTGTGGATTTGCCAAGCATGCCTTCCTCTTAGCACGTTTCTCCCTTGCATTCTGAGTTCAAGTGTCTTCAAAGCCCATGACACCTTTGGTAAAGGCTGTTCTCCAACTGGAGTGCTCACAGGCCAGTGTTTCCCAGTTGTCAATGTTTATACTACATTTTTTTAGATTTGCCTTGAGGCAGTCTTTAAACCTCTTTTGTTGACCACCAGCATTACGCTTTCCATTTTTAAGTTTGGAATAGAGTAGTTGCTTTGGAAGACGATAATCGGGCATCCGCACAACATGACCAGTCCAACGAAGTTGATGTTGAAGAATCATTGTTTCAACACTGGCGATGCATTCTAACTTTCTGCCTGATCTTTTATATTTCTGTAAACTAATGTTGGAGTCAGGTGTTGTTTTTTTTAAAGTAGTGTATACATATTTAAAAATTGATGAATGTATATATTTATATATGTACTTTAAAAAATATTTTAACATTAGCTGGAAAACAATCCAGTCCTGAGACAAAGAAAAGGCAGAACACTTGTCAAAGAAGAAATTGTTGGAGCCAAAGCAGGATGGGAGACTGGAAAGCCTACATCAATACAGTCTTGAAGGACAAAAACATTGAAGATGTAGCGATCGTGGGACATTCTGACAACAAATCTGTCTGGGCTTCAAAGCCAGGAGGCCTGCTGGCCGCCATCTCTCCCCAGGAAGTAGGAATAATTATTGGGCAGGACAGAAAGGCATTCCTGCAGACTGGGATCACCATAGCAGGGAAGAAGTGCAGCGTAATCCGAGACAACTTGTTAGTAGAGAAAGATGCTGTGATGGACACGAGAACCAAAGGTGGCGACAGCAGATCCATCTGTATTGGGAAAGGTGCCAAAGCGCTCATCTTTCTCATGGGCAAAAAGGGAGTCCATGGAGGGGCTCTGAATAAGAAGGTGCATGACTTGATAGCTAACATGAAAGCAAAAGGCAGCTAGAGCCAAGGATTTGTCTGGGTCACCTTTCTCCTGACTGACGAAACGTGGGGAAACTATTGCTGCTTTGAAATAAAAGGCATTTAGCAAACTCCATCCTGTTTCCTTGAGTTGTGAGGATGGGAAGGGCCTCTGCCTTGCATGTAGAAGGTTCCAGGTTCAATCCCTAGCATCTCATGCTCTTCCTCTGACTCACCTATCTGGCTGGTGCTAAGGGGGCTGCAGGTTCTATCTTGGCGGGGGGGGGGGGAGAGAAAGATCGGTATTGAGTTCAGGTTTTGATGGGCCCTTCAGCAAGACGCCTTCAATGCGTCTACCTGTATACTCTGCTTCTCTCACTGTGAAGATGGTGACTGCTGGAATTGTGACTTGCTTCTGCACTGTAGACAAGTATGAATCCAGCAAAAGGCAGACCCTCATAACGCACATTTCTTGCAGTGTTGATGCCAGTGCAAGCATGCATGTGAAGTGCCAGGCATATAAACAGAAATCCATTGTTCAACCAATCACTGCAAGTAGTTTTTAAAAAACATAGCACTTAACAGAGTAGCTAAAGGTATGGGGGCATTTTTAGCTCTAGCATTCACTGGAACCGGGTGGGATGTGGGGTGGAGATCCTGAACAAAGGAGGTGCCAAACTTTAGGTAGCATACTGAATCACATTACAACTTGACAGCTAAAGGTTGTTGGCTCTCTGTGTGACAGCCCTTCAGAAATGTGAAGTACTATCATCTCTCACCAAGGTCACCGGCACCTTAGTGTATTTTTCTGCTTGCTAATTATACCCTGCTGTTCCTTCACCCTTCCCTCATAGGACTGGTTTTCCATACTGCTAGTCATTTTGGTCTCCATCCTCTGACCCTGTTCCAAGTTGTCTATACAGTGGTACCTTGGGTTACAAACACTTTGGGTTACAGACTCCACTAACCCAGAAGTTGGACCTCGAGTTAAGAACTTTACCTCAGGATGAGAACAGAAATTGTGTCGTGGCGGCAGTGGGAAGCCCCATTAGCAAAGGTACCTCAGATTAAGAACAGTTTCAGGTTAAGAATGGACCTCTGGAACGAATTAAGTTCGTAACCAGGGGTACCACTGTATCCTATTTTATGTAAAAACTGTCTATATCCTCTGAAGTGTTTGAAGTATTCCAGAAGAGGTCAAACCAGTGCAAGATAAAAGCGGGACTATAACTTCTCATGATTTGGGCTAGCAATGCAGCCCCAAACTGTATTCACTTTTCCCCCCGCAGCTGCATCACTGTACTGACTCACATTCAGCTTGCGATTGACTACAATCCTGAGCTTCTTTTTACATGTGCTGTCTTGGTTCCAAGCCAGCTCTTCCCCATCCTATGCCAAATCAAAGCCCCAGTCAGCAAACAATAATCTCCAGGGCCTTCAGCTGTGGCTGCTGGGAGAGTATGCAGACTTCTGCTTTCAATACTTATTAGCTACCCTGAATTTATGGAAACCCAGAAAATAAATATTAATTAAAAAATAAAAACCTCAGCTAAATTGGAATCTGTTTTCCAACCCATTCAAGCACTGAATTGGTATTATTTAAAAAATAATAATAATTAAAGATTTTCTTAGTTTACAAAAGTACATTTTTTCAGGTTGTAGAGTCTTTTCTGTAAATCAGTTACATTTGATATGAGACATTCGTTTTGTATTCAGTATGGGGTGGGGGAAGAAGAGGGAGGAATGGGGAAACTTATATTCATTTTTATATAGTGTACAAGTGGGGTGTTTTTTTTGTCAGCATCAACTGGGCAGGTTCTCTTTCTACTTGCTTATTACCTTTCCTTGGTAGTGAGAGGGATTGGGGAGGGGCAAGGTGTGGTTGGTTATCTGTAGTTGGCTGCAGTGGGGTTTGTTTGCATTTGTGAGGGGGTGGATGGATTGATTCATATGCTGCCAGTGGGTTCTTGTTGTTGACTTGTTAAGCTGTGTATGTGATAAAGGGGAGCCATATTGAGGTGAAGGTGTCCTCTTCTATTTGTCCCCGGGTCAGTTTCAGTCTGTTGGCTAGCTTTTCCAGTAAGGCTGTTTCCCATACGATTTGGTACCAGCAGTGGCGTAGCGTGGGGGGTGCAGGGGGGCCGGCCGCACTGGGCGCAACATCTGGGGGGGGCGCTCACCGCCTCCGGAGTCGCCGAAGAGCCTCGGACACAGGCTGTAGCAGAGCCCCATGGCAGCAGCCCAGGCAGCAGCAAGAAGAAGCTGGCAGCGGCGGCAGGTTAGGGGTTAGGGGCGCAAATTACTTGCCTTGCCCCGGGTTAGGGGGCGCAAATTACTTGCCTTGCCCTGGGTGCTGACCACCCACGCTACGCCGCTGGGTACCAGTGGTCCATGTTCACACCTGACAGGTCTTCCCAGTGTCTGGCTATGGTGTTAAGCACTGAATTGTAGTGCCTCAAAAGTTCTGGTCTAACTCTGTTGACACTTGCAATACTATATTCACCATGAACAGAGCAGCAACAGGAAGAGATAAACCAAAACAAGAATAACAACAAGTGCTTTAAAGAAGATGTTTCACTCTCACAGACTAGCATGTAGTGCACTATGGATGCATGCAGTGTAGCCACTGATTTTGTAGCACGTGGCGGAGCCCTAAGCAATTATAGGATTCCTTTGAAAAGTAAAAATCGCCACCACAGCAATATCCAAGTGTTAATTGTGGATGCAGTCAGATCCATAACTCTAAGGGCATCAATTAAATCAAACCAAACATTTCTAGGTGGAAGTTTTGCTTTTTGTAATTAACGTTTGCTCAGATGTTTCCTCCAGCAGGATATTGATCACTTTTGAAGCATCTTAACTTTTTAGCTTGAGAAGAAGTCTGCTGCTGAAGAAGACAGGACAGTATTTCTTTTATGTTTCTAAGAATTTAAGAACCCTCCTGGACCAGGCCAAAGGCCCAACTAGTCCAGCATCCTTGTCTAAGATTCATGGAAGATAAGGCTATCAATGACTACTATATCAATGATGGCTGTATGTGTCTCTGAATACCAGTTGCTGGGGATTATAAACAGGTGAGTCCTGTTGTGCTCATGTCCTGATTGTGGGCTTCTCATGGGCATCTGGTTGGCAACTGTGAATATTTGGTTCTGGGTCTCAGCCAGAGGCCAGTTAGCATAAAGGTGATTCTGCCAAGCTCAAAACCACAGGAGAGCAGAACAGAAAGATTCCTAATTGCCATATTTATTGGTGTGGGCATAGCAAATTCCTGCCTTCTGCTTGCAGTATACAAGCCTTTTGGTTCAACTGCTGTTGACCTTCAGTTTGCCTTGGCTAAGTGCCTCTTGAAATCTTTTTTTAAAAAAAAACACCTTAAAAAGGAGTACTACACAGCTAGAGTGCATTCCTTTTATTTGCCTGAGATACAAATCTATTAAAAGCAAAGAATCTCTAGTTAAATCTTAGATTTAGAAATGTAATTCTTAAGAGTCCAACTTAATAATGCTCATGGTGAAAACCTTAATAGTTAATACAGCACAAGATAAGGTTGGGTTGGTGACAATTCCATGTTAATAATAGCCGTCCTTTTGACAGGGAGCGATATTTTTAGAAGGTTTTTGTTCTGTTTTGTTTGGGGGCCTGTGGCAGGAAATTAAAGAAAATAACAATGAACATAAACATATTTTTTTCCTCCAAACAGGAGGGAGGTTGATGAAAACATCTACTCTACCATTTATATTCTCCAGGGGGAAAGCTTGGTGAGTCATTCACGTTAAGTGATCGCAATGTAGCTAAAGGAGAGGACGGAATTATTCTAGCAAATAACTAGCCAATGATAGGCTTAAAAATAGAGGCATTCATAATAAATGCCTGAAAGAAAAGAGCCATTTTGCAAAGCAGCAAGATAATGGGTCTCATCTGCAGTTGTCTCAGTAAGAAATCGCTTTCCAGGTACACCTATTTTCAAGAATGCATAATTAGTGGTGCAAAAATTGCAGAGAGACCAATAAGCAGCAGGAGACCTTTTACTGGCTGCGTTTGCACTGAAGGATAGCCTATTCACATCAAGATCAACCTCTTTGTGACTGTACCATGGGTCAAGTTCTAACCCAAGGTGTGGGATGGTGTCACTTCATTGTGTACTACCCTGCAAAGATGGTAGATCAGGATATCCTGGTGAATTTCGGTATGAGTTGCAGTAGAGCAGCAAAGATTCCTGACTCCCACTTGTTCAGAAATGGCAATGACAAAATAACTCCCCCGTCTACATAAAAAATACATTGCGGAAATTTAAAAAAAGTTATGTGGAAAGATTGTGCACTCAGTTCAGTTCTGATCCTCCAAGCAAATTATGGGGCTCCGAGTTCTTTCATGTTAAATGTGTGTCTTTTGCTCCCGAATTATCAGGGATGGAGAACCTATTCCCTCCAAATGTTGTCAGACTCCATTTCCCCTTCAGCCCCTGCCAACATGGCCTGTGGTCAGGAATGATAGGAGTTGTAATCCAACAATGTTTGAAAAGCCACAGATTCCCCATTCCAGCTGCAGAATATGAGCTTACATTGTTCAGTCTTTAGAAGTCTAAACAACTGACCCAGAACATCCCTGAGAAATAAAGTCTAGAACTTGTTTACAATTATGTGCCTCACCCTGGCTTCCGTTTTCTTTTTAAAACAAGAAACCTGGTTCATTTTTTAAAAAATGTTTATATCCTGCCTTTCTTCTGTCATGGAACGCCAAGTTGGTGAAAATGTACAGTTGTACCTTGGTTTTCAAACAGCTTAATTTTCAAACGTTTTGGCTCCCGAACACCACAAACCCGGAAGTGACTGTTCTGGTTTGCGAACTATTTTTGGAAGTCGAACGTCCAACAGGGCTTCCACGGTTTCCGATTGGCTGCAGGAGCTTCTACAATGCAGTTCCCAGGCCATCACCCATCCAAATCTTTCTTCTCTCACCTTCTCTTTCGGCATACCTGGTTACCGGCCAAACTCTACCCACTTAACCGTCTTGGAATTATGACAGAGCAATCTGCTGAGTCACATTATAAATGACTATGTACATTCCTGGAACATGGTGATAGAAGTTACTGTTTTGAAGCCAATGTTTAATACAGCTTTCTTTCTTTTGTGATCTATGCTTAGTCTCTGTCTCTGTATTTCTGCCTACAACCTTAAAATAAGATGTAATTTCTTTACATAACTCCTGTAATTTGTAGTGCTCCTGATGTTTAGCCTGGGAATCCCAAAGAGGCACTGCTACACCCTCTAAGGTTTAAAGTACCTTGGTTTTACCTTACAAGTAGTGTAATCCAATTCATGTTTATGCAGAAGTATCCTACATTGTGTCTAACAGAGTCTAATCCTAGTACAGTAGATGTGTTTAAGGTTATAGCCTAAGTGGCTCAGTAAGTAATAAGGGTTGCAATCCTGAATATTACTTAATAGGGTAAACTTGCATAGAAGTGCACTGTTGGACATAGTCTGAGGCTGAGTACACATCATAAAGCATTAGACTTCTCCCAGAGAATCTTGGAAATTGTAGTTTACCCCTCGCAGAGGTACATTTCCCACCAGCCTTAACAAACTACAGTTCCCATGATTCTTTGGGGGGAAGCCACCTGCTTTAAATGTATGGTGCCCATGCAGAAACTAGTCACTTCAATTTCTTGGTTTTGCTAGCATTCTAGCCCAGTTCCTGTGGACACAAATGTACTTTCCCACTGATCAGTGGAGCAATGATACTAATGTTTGAGCTTACATAATGGTTTGTCTGCTACCTTCTATCAGGTATAAAATCAGCAGCAGCAGTTCTTATGCTGTTCTTCATTATCAAAACTACATCAGGGTAGTGTACAAAACATATCAAACCAACAAGACACACTTGCAATTCTATGCAAGTTTACCCTAGTAAGTAATATCTAGGATTGCAACCCTTATTACTTACTGAGAGCCAGTGTGGTGTAGTGGTTAAGAGCGGTGGACTTGTAATCTGGTGAACCGGATTCGCTTCCCTGCCCCTCCACGTGCAGCTGCTGGGTGACCTTGGGCTAGTCACACTTCTCTGAAGTCTCTCAGCCCCACTCACCTCACAGAGTGTTTGTTGTGGGGGAGGAAGGGAAAGGAGATTGGTAGCCGCTTTGAGACTCCTTAGGGTAGTGATAAAGCAATCCAAACTCCTCTTCTTCTACTACTAAAGTACAAAACAAATACATTAAAATGCAGACATAAAAGAAGTACAATAAACCTCAGTAAAAATTATCAGAACAAGGCTGGCAATAAAATCAGCAGAATGCTTAAATGAACAAAGCAGCCTTTAACAGATGCTGAAACAACGTCACAGGTGGTAACTGCCTTACGTGTGTGTGTGTGTGTGTGTGTGTGTGTGTGTGTGTGTGTGACACAGAGAAAGAGACAGAGAGATTTCAGAGGTTGAGTGCCACTGCAAAAAAGGTTCATCACCTGGTTGCCTTGAGATCTAAATGGGTTAGATGCACCAAGGCAAAATTAAGCTTAATGGAGAGGACCATTAAATATGGGCTGGCCTGAGACATTTGGCTGCCTGAGCCAGAATAGCAAATAGCAAACACATCAAGTAAAGATGCATAGTACCTAAGGAGATTTTGGCACAAAAGGCAGAACAGCCTATAAGCACTCCCCCCCCCCCCGGTGGCAAAAGGACTGTACAACGATAATAAAGTCACTAACAGTTTGCTACCCTTTCACAATATCCCAACAAGCTCCTGATGCAGCTGCCTCACTCTGTCTCATGGTAGCTCCAAAGTGTGTGCTTCCTTTTTAATGCCTTGTTGAAAAACAACTTTTCCTTATTCTCAGGAGAATTTGAATTCTTCACAGTAGAGGGCACTAAAGAACAGTCTTACAACGGAGGAATCCTAGTTTTCATAGGAATGCCTGTGCCTCTGTCACCAAGCATGCAAGCTGGACACGGTTGTTATGTGTAACATATGTTTCCAGTTAGGTGGAATTATGAGTCCAAATAGCTCAGAGATTGCTTTCTAAGTGTTGCTTTTTAAATGTGCATTTTAGGTTCCTCAATTCTCCCATGCAGAAACTGGACTAACACAGCATGACTAAGGGAAGCCTTTCCAAATAGTGGGCTTGCTGCATGTTTCTTATGGGACAAGACTCTTCATTTTGTGTAAGGGAAACAGAATAAACATTGGGCAAACAAACAGAGAATTTCTTCACCCTTTACAATAGTGCAGTTGAATGCCTTAACCCACCATCTGTCCCACCTTCCTTTCGCTGAATTAAGGATGGTTTGCATGGGATTCCCAGGCAGTCTCTCTCTTTCCCATCCAGACACTGACCAAATCAAGACCTTCTTAACTTTAGCAAAGTTGCTGCATCTTGTGCCTTTGGACCCGAGCCTATAGATTTTATATAGCATGAAATTTGATGATGACGATGATGCAGAGAAACTTACAAGGCACTGGTGTTCTGCAAAGTGTGATCTAACAGGTAAAGATTATGAAGGAATTTGTATATTAATGTATAAGTTATAAAGAACAAAAAAATTGCTGTGTTCTCTTTGCTGTAAACACTGGTGTTGAAGCTCTTAATTTAGTGTAGCTGGATGGTGATCCTTAAAACCTTTCTCATTCTCAAAGCAGACTTTGGACTTCGACTAGCAAAGGATTAGTACTGGCTGATATGACTACACATTATATCATGCCTTTTTTGCAGGCACATTTTAAAGCAGGCACATCAAGGAAAGTATTCACTGCAATTATAGTTTTTTTCTCACCAGGGAAGAACTCCAGGAAACCAAACTATTCCCACTATATCTACAAACTTTAAATAAATAAAAAGAGTTATAGTGTCAACAGTTTTCCCCCCTTAACGTGTTACTTGTATCGATTCCCTTTAAGATTTTTGACAGCTTGCCATTTATTCCTATCAACGTATTTCAGTGTGACAGCTGCCCACTGGCTATAATGTAATGCTGGAGCCCCACATATAAACAGTAATGGGGGAACTTAGATGGACTACGAAGGTGCCAAGAGTTCTGATAAAAATGCCCTGGGATACTGTCCACCTTGCAGAAATCAGCAGGGGATAGAGAACACAAGAACTATAAAATAAGCAGTGCCATATCATTGGCGTATCTACACCCATAGGCTTAATAGCTAACTTTGGAAAATGCAAAACAAATTCCTTCCAGTAGCACCTTAAAGACCAACTAAGTCAGTTCTTGGTATGAGCTTTCGTGTGCATGCACACTTCTTCAGATGCACACGAAAGCTCATACCAAGAACTGACTTAGTTGGTCTTTAAGGTGCTACTGGAAGGAATTTGTTTTGTTTTGACTATGGCAGACCAACACGGCTACCTATCTGTAACTGGAACTTTGGAAAATGCAGTTCTGTGAAGGGGTCTAGGGATCTACAACACAAGATTCTTGATACCCTTACCAAGCAAAAGCTGCTTGTTCTCTTTGGGAGTAAGCCAAGATATTAAATGGTACAGATGTTCTGGATCATGGATATACCATCTATTCATACACAGACACTCACAGCGTGTTTTCTAATATATCATTAGCATCATGGGGTGTGTGTGGAATACATTCTTTAATTCTGACCCTCCATAAGTCGCTGGACTCCACTTCCCATGGAGTTCACAGAAGGTGATCAAGTTGTAGTCCAATAACACCTGGAGGGCCACAGGTTCGCCATCCCTGCTTTATTTAAAGACGATGGAAGACTAGATTTTTCTGGAGCAAAAATCAGGCAACTATGCAACCTTATCTGTGTAAAGGATCTCTTTCTTCCTCACTTTTGTCCAGTACCCAGGATTTTAGGTGCTTTATATAAATCATGAACTGCGTATACTAATTAGTCCAGAACTGTACTAATGGAAGTCACAGCTGGAGGCAGTAATGCTTCTTGATACCAGGGGGTGAAGGTGGGTGGGGATGCTCTTGCCCCCAGGCCCTGCTTGTGGGTTTCCTATAGCTGGCCACTGTGGGAACAGGATGCTGGACTAGATGGTCCATTGGCCTGACCCAGCAGTCTCTATTTACATTCTTGACTGTCATCCAGCAATAGCAGAGAGGGAAGCAAAGTCTCTCCATCAACTCTACTAAGGGACTCCTTGCTTACTCAGAACTGTTTCCATTCAAGCTGATCATTGTATGAATCTTGCTTGTAACTTCTAGAATTGGTATCTGAGTTTGCTTGCTTTCCTCTTCCTCCCCCCGGTCCCCTTTTTTAGCTGGAGAACTGGGTGAAAATGCTCTAAATTAATGAACAAATAATTGTGATTCACAGAAGACAACCCACTTTATAGGAAGTTGTTACAGAGATCTTACCTTATGGGCTATTCACACACCAGTTCTGAATTAATAGTATGTAAGGTAAAGGTAAAGGACCCCTGGAAGGTTAAGTCCAGGCTTGTCCACAAGACAAGATTAATAGTAGAGAATGTTTGGAAAATCAAAAGCAGATTACACACAAATTGCACTCTGGTTAAATCTATTTAATTTATCTTAGTACATCAGCTTACTTGTTAGTAGGTTCATTAATATTGAGTGAAACAAAATAACAACCAGCTTTAAAGCATATTTCTTTAAAAAAGCAAGTATTCTTGAATGAATTCTGTAAAGTTCAGAAGGTATATATAAAACGTATCAAAATTAACTATTATCTAGGTAGAAAGATATCATTTCAGGAATGCAAAGGCTTGATTCTTCTGTCAACACTGGACAAGATAATTCTTTAAATGGCAGCTTTCAGAGATTTCCATCCATAAGGTTAAACCCAGCGAGCCAGCTTAATGCTTTCTCCAGTGAAGATATTCATCTGATCTCTTACTCTTGGTGCCTAGGGCATTCCATGAAGATGAGTTTTATTAAACACCATGACAGATACTTCTTTCTGTCCTATACACACAGGCTGCTTGATTGTCTACAGCTACTTTGACTGGAGCAGGATAAACAGAGAGCTGTGCCAAGGCAACATCTAGTACCCAACAAATGGGGCAAAATTTTGAGTGCCATACAGATGTCTTACACACCTCCCACCAGCTTTGTAATCCTACGTGTAGCATTCTAGCTGCAAAGCAAGATTGCTGGGGCTACTTTCTATTCCTGCCCACATGAACTGCCCTAGACTAGTGAGGCTGTAAAGTGGCCCTCTGCACCACCAATAGAACAAGAATTGTCATTTGCAATGCTGTCAGAAGCCACATGGTCCCAGGACAATCAGATCATAAGGAGCCTTATACTGAGATGGACCAATTGCTCATCCAGCTTGGTATTATTTATTTACACTGACTACTGGTGGCTCTCCAAAGTTTCAGTCTTTCCCAGCCTCACCTGGAGATGCTGGAGAGTGAACCTAGGAGCTTCTGCAGACAGACAGGTGGGAGACATTTATGAATCACCTGACATCATGGCACCAGATGGCCCATTTTTGCCTGCAGGGCTCTTCAGGAGCATTTTGTGAGGTGCTTCACAAGACCCAAGTAGGACTTTGCAAGCACCACCCATCCGTGGTACCTGTAAACCCCCTTTGAGCTGAGCCAGGTCTTCATCTGCCCCACAACTGATGACATATATGTAGTCAAGGGTAGGGCAGGTGGGTGTGGCTTGGCCAAAATGGCCTTGGGGGCCATGAGAGGTCTAAGTAGGCATGTGGGCTGAAGATTCCTCACCCCTGACCTACAGTCACAGGTCAAGCAGGTGATACAGAAGAAGAATTAAAGTCTACTGAAGAGTAGTGGCAGGGAAATTACATAATAGAGCAGGTGTGGAGAACCTCTTTTATAATTAATGGACATACAATGAAGCTGAATGTTGGAAAATTCAGGATGCATTTTTAAAAATAAACACATAAACTATGGCACTCGCTCACAGTGATGGCCACCAATTTAAATGGGTTTGAAAGAGGATTAGATTCTTAATTGTGTGAAAGGGCTATAGATGCATACTAGCTATGGCAGCTGTGCTCTGCCTCCAGAGCTGAAGGCACTAATGCTTCCAAATACCAGTGCTGGAGACCACAGGAGACGAGAATACTCTTGGACTCAGGTCTTGCTTGAGAGCTTCTCATAAGCAGCTTGGCTGGGCACTGTGACAACCGGATGCCCTGATCCTGCAGGATCATCTTATGGTCTCACGTTCTAACCTGATGCTGCTGAACTACAGCTCCCATAAAGTCTTAGCTATTGAGACATGCTTGCTGAGGCTGATGGGAGTCATAGTTCTGCCATATCTGAAGGACCAAAGGTTTCCCACACCTTTAATAGAGGTTTATAAAAGTACGCGTTTTGTGAAATTAGCACAGTGGTGGGGAAAATTATTCAGCTCTTCTGGGCAGCCTTCCGGGGGCTGCATGACAGTGGTAGGCAGGGCCAGAGGCAAAAGCAGGCAGAGCAATGAATGTAAATGTTACCTTTGTACCACAGGCTAGTTTATACACACACCCCTGCCTCTATCCTCTATCCTCAAAAACACATTTCAGCCACTGAAGGCGGGCATGAGGCAAGGCTGGTGAAAGTGGGCGTGGCTTGCAGAAATGTTCCCTTCCCTTAAGAGAGATAAAAGCACTACCAGGACCTGGCAACCCTACCCACAGGGCTCTCACAATTCTCCAGCTGAGAACCAGGACTCCCAAGGTATCTGGAACTGATTGCAAGATGCTTGGCTATGTGATGGAGCCAATGCAATAATGTCCTCAAGTTCTCATTTTGTCAAATAATTTCTCTTCCCAATTCCCCCTTTTCGTCCATCTTTTCTGGTCTTTGCCTGCTTCTGCTGTTGTTCCTGCATGCTCTAACATGTAGACCAGGGATGGGTAACCTGTGGCTCTGCAGATGCTGTTGGACTCCAATTCCCATCCTCCCCAGCCAGCATGGCCAGTGGTCAGGGATGATGGGAGTTGTAGTCCAACAACATCCAGAAGTTCCCAATCTCGGATACAGACATTCCACAGATGCAGCTTTTCCTGCCTCTGTGGAACACCAGCCCACCATGCAGCATTACTAAGGCCTGACCAGAATTATGAAAACATCCTCTCTTTGTTTTCCTTTCATGTGTCTCCTTTACCTGTTACTCTACCTCCATTTCCTCCTACACGCTGTCCTTTTCTTTGCCCACAGATTTTGCTTTTGTCAAGGCCAGCCCAACTAATAGGCGGTAGTACAGTCTGGTCCATTGGGTTGAATGGGGCACTACCGCACCAACTTCAGTTTACCCTCCGTCAACCTCCATCTCCCTGCCTTTTTTCAATTATATTTGGTCCAAAAGATGTAACTGGCTTTCAGCTTCCTCCTCCTTAGCTTCAGTGTTTCCTGTGCAGAACTCAGCAAGGAGGAGGATAGGGACAAAATTAGAATTAATTGACTTTGCCTATCATTGACCATGGTTGTACCTGTCATTGGCTCTGGCTCCACCTACTGTTGGCCTCCTGCCTTACACGCCAGCAGTCCCAGTGGAGACCAGTCACCACTGTTAGGCAAAGGTGGCTGCCTCAAGGGGTGAGGAATGGAGGTGAGGTGTTGAAGGACAGAGTTGTGCATGTCACATAGTCTGCCCTATACCTCTCAGGCCTCATGTGTGGTGGGGGAAACTGTCCTGCCACCAATGTTCATTCAGTTGACAATCCAGTTGGATTTTGCACATGGAATGGGAGGTGGGGTGCCATTCTTGCCTCAGGCGGCCAAATGTCTTGGGCCAATCCTGCTGGTGAGTGGTTGACACACAATTACTATATTTCTAAAGCTAGCCCAGCTAATCAATGTTTTGTTCTTTTGGCCTTACTCATTCTGTTGATCAAAGCACTTGTCAGAGAACTACTCAAGTCCAGAGCAGCAAATGAGCCATCACTCTTCTCTATTTTTTCTTTCTTGGTGCTGAGTTGGGAGACATTTCTGAAGACGAAGTTTCAGGGAAAGGGAAATTTAGCCAGGTGCTTCAACGACTGTTCCTCCCGTCTTCAACCCAAATGTGGCAGGCTGCAAGTCTTAACGAAACGCCGTAGCTATTGAAACAGCCACTCCAAGAGGAGATGAGTAGGCATTAGCTAATCCCTGCAGACCGAGTACCAGATAACGGCATCCTTTTTGCAGTGCTTTGCCCACATTCTAGAAGAAAAGAACAGAGAACACTACTGAAGAGCAGGACATACTCAAGAAAGTGACAACATATACCCCAAGTTTCCTCAAGGTGTCATACATGGGTCTCCCAACCTCTCCATTTTAATCTCACAACAACCGTGTAAGGTAGTTTAGGCTGAGAGATTGTGACTGGCCCAAGGTCACCCAGTGAACTTCATATCTGAGTTGAAATTTGAACCCCTGTCTTCCAGGTCCTGATCCAACACTAACCATTACACCACACATATTTTTACATTTATTTTCAGCTGCAAAAAAATAATAATTATTTGAGTGAGGTTCTGTTCTCACAATGCTTTCTGGTCACAAGGTATAGGAAAGCCAGTGCAGTGTACAGTGGTACCTCAGGTTACATATGCTTCAGGTTACATATGTTTCAGGTTACATATGCTTCAGGTTACATATGTTTCAGGTTACAGACGCCGCTAACCCAGAAATAGTACCTCGGGTTAAGAACTTTGCTTCAGGATAAGAACAGAAATCATGCTGTGGCGGTGCAGCGGCAGCAGGAGGCCCTATTAGCTAAAGTGGTGCTTCAGGTTAAGAACAGTTTCAGGTTAAGAATGGACCCCCAGAACGAATTAAGTACTTAACCTGAGGTACCACTGTACTAGAAAGAGTGGTGTACTCAGATCTGGGAGACCGGGGTTTGAATCCCTACTTAACCATGAAGCTCACTGTGGAGCTGGCCACCATCTCTCAGCCTACACTACCACACAGAGTTACTGGTTAATGATATGGGGTGCAGCCCCTTAGTTCCTTGGGGCGGGGAGCAGGATACATTTGTAACAAGGGCCAGCTCACACATGAGACAAAGTGAGGTGATCATCTCAGGTGCAGGGATCCACAGGAGCAGCAGGTTCTGATATAGATTTTTATCCCCCTCGCCCTGGTTTCTAATGCAGATCTCCACTTACCTATTCTACTCTGCTGGGGAGCAGGGCACTAATTTGTGGCTTGCCTCAGGTGCCAAAATGTATTGGGCTGGTCCTGGATACCATGCTGATTTCATCTGAATGTGACTTTTGAAAGTGGTCAGAGCCAGCATTTATCACATTCAGGCTTTGTTTTCCATGCAATTCCTCTATATTATATCACTTTCATTGACCAACCTACGTACATATAATAAACAGCAAAAGTAGTACATATATATGCACACATACGGACATTCCTTTCCTGCCTTATACCTCAAAGGGTTCTCAAGACAGCTTACAAATAATGTAAACCCAAACAGAAAATATACAATGCAACCCCTACCTCCATTTCCTTCTCACCAAAACCACTTTCTTTACACTGCCTGCACCCCTTTATGAAGGCACATCAAGCACCTCAGAACTCCATTAAAATCTGAGAAGAGGAAGAATGTGAGGGGAAAGAGAGACCATGTTGGCCATCAGGGAATGACTGTTCCCACCTGCCTTGCACCACTCTTCAGCAGGAGTGCTAGACTGGCTCCACTGGTGCATTTGCACTATGCCATCATCCCTACCTTCCTCCCCTTCTCCAGACAACTCATGGGGTCAGGTGAGTACCACCACTCTACCATGGCATCTGCTACTGCCTAAGGAAGCTGCTTCCAAAATAAAGCAATGGGGACTTTCTGGTCTTTGGTTTGTTTGGTTTTGCTAAGAGCTAATGTCATCAGCTTTGCAATATTCAATATTTTTGAATATTGGTGACCTTTGTGTTCACTTAAATTTTGTTGATTTTTTTAGTAATTTGTTGTAATGGTGTTCTACTTTTAATTAGGTATCATTGTCGCACTCCTCCCTTTAGACTTTTTTTTTTATGTGAATCTGACTATCAGCTTTTTGAAAAAGCCTTTATTTATTTAGATAGGTAAGGTTGTTGCCTTTATTTTATAACATAATAAGTAACAAGCCTTAAGGAATAGAGGGTTGAAAAGACATTAAAAATAACAAAAGGCAGCTCCCCCAGATTCATGCTGGGACAAATGAAACAAAACCTCACTGGAAGCTGGAGGCTGCTATGCTGTTTTTGCAGCAAATACTTGGTGCTGGAGGAGTGTATGAGACTCGCTGGAATTCAAGCTATTTCCTTTAGACTGAGATTGCCTCAAGTACAAGATTACACAACACCAGCTATCTATCACCATGGGCTCATTCATCAGTTCATACTCAGGAAAAACTTACTTGTGGATTGTTGAGTGAGTCTGAATAAAGACTTGGTCATATCCACGCTATGCATTCAAAACACTAGGATACCACATTAATTGTCAAAAGCTAATGCTATTCTAGGCTACATAAACAAAACTATAGGGTCCTCATCAAGGGACGTAATAGTTCCGCTCCATTTCGCCTTGAGCATACCACTCCTGGGGAACTGGGTCTAGTTCTGGGCACCACAATTTAAGAAGGATATTGACAAGCTGGAACGTGTGCAGAGGAGGGCTATGAGGAATTGCAGTTGGGTATGTTTAGCCTGGATAGGAGGAGACTGAGAGGAGATATAATAGCTATCTTCAAATATCTAAATGGCTGTCACATGCAAGATGGAGCAAGCTTGCTTTCTCTTTCTCTGGAGGGTTGGACCCAGTCCAATGGCTTCAAGTTATAAACAATGAGATTCCAACTAAACATTGGGAAGAACTTTCTGATGGTAAGAGCTGTTTGGCAGTGGAATGGACTCCCTTGGAAGATGGTGGATTTTCCTTCATTGGAGGTTTTTAAGAAGAGGTTGGATGGCCATCTGTCATGGATGTTTTAGTTGAGATTCCTGTATTGCAGGCAGTTGAAATAGTTGACCCTCAGGGTCCTTTCCAACTCTTCAATTCTATGAAGTGGCTAAATTTTGGCCCTTTGGTCCAAACTACAGTGGTACCTCAGGTTACATACACTTCAGGTTACATACACTTCAGGTTACAGACTCCGCTAACCCAGAAATATTATCTTGGGTTAAGAACTTTGCTTCAGGATGAGAACAGAAATTTTGCTCCGGCGGTGCGGCAGCAGCGGGAGGCCCCATTAGCTAAAGTGGTGCTTCAGGTTAAGAACAGTTTCAGGTTAAGTACGGACCTCCGGAACGAATTAAGTACTTAACCTGAGGTACCACTGTAATTCTTTTTTTTATATATAAAATATTTATTAGGGTTTTTTATAAAAGAAATACAAAGATAATAAACAGCATTGCTTTGTTTTAACAAAATTTCATAACTTCTTTGGACTTCCTCACGTCTCCCGCTCCCACTTACATCGTTAATAAATTTTTTCAAGCAAATTATCATCTTATTTGCAAATTTATAACCACTCAATTCAATATAGTGTAACAATTCTCCAACAAATTTTTGTTTCTCTTAATCTCATTTATCATCAATTTCCGATCCAATTTAGTGATGGCCAATTGTTTATAACCAAGCATCCTTATTAACATTCGTCTAAATCACAATATTTTTGTAGATAAATCTTAAATTTCTTCCAATCTTCTTCAATCCTTTCTTCTCCCAGGTCTCGAATTCTGCCAGTCATCTCCGCCAGTTGCATATAGTCCATCAGCTGCATCTGCCATTCTTCCAGTGTGGGTAGATCTTGGGTTTTCCAGTTCTTAGCGATGAATATCCTTGCTGCCGTTGTTGCATACATAAAGAATGTTCTATCCTTCTTTAACACCTTCTGGCCGACAATACCCAGAAGGAAGGCCTCTGGTTTCTTAGTGAAGGTATACTTAAATACCTTTTTCAGCTCATTATATATCATTTCCCAGAAGACCTTCACTTTAGGGCAGATCCACCAGAGGTGAAAGAATGTTCCTTCATTTTCTTTACATTTCCAACATTTATTATCAGACAAATGGTATATTTTGGCAAGTTTAACTGGGGTCATGTACCATCTGTATATCATTTCCATTACATTTTCCTTTAAAGCATTACATGCAGTAAAGTTCAGCCCAGTGGTCCACAACCTTTCCCAGTCCTCAAACATAATGTTATGCCCAATATCCTGTGCCCATTTTATCATAGCCGATTTAACCATTTCGTCTTGTGTATTCCATTTCAACAGCAAGTTATACATTCTTGAAAGTACCTTAGCCTTAGGTTCTAACAGCTCTGTTTCCAACTTCGATTTCTCCACCTGGAAGCCTAACTTTTTGTCATTTTTAAACACTTCTTTAATCTGAGCGTAATGTAACCAGTCTCGCACCTTATCCTTGGTACCACTGTAATTCTAAAACTTGCTGCAGCAGCAAACGTAAGGCTGAGCAGTGACTGAACTTGTGACCCTCTAGTTGTTGGACTACAAATTCCATCATCCCTGACCACAGGCCATGTTGGCTGGGCTGATGGGAGTTGTAATCCAACATTATCTGGAAGGTTCAGAGTTCCCCATCTCTGTGATAGGGCCTACAAATAGTTGCACAATCACACGTCTTTAAAATGCAATGGTGCAGCCAACTCCCTGTCAGATGCTTAGAATTGTGTTAAGTCATTGGTGCAAGATCAGAATAAATTCCTGTTCAAGGAAGAGAAAGATGAAGCTGGAAAGCCACCAACAGAGGTGGTCACATAGAGGACATCATTGTCTCATCCTCTATCTAGCCTTGGCCAAATTACTTCACCTCTTTTGTTTCATTGGGCCTGGCAGAGATTGTGTCATAAAATGCTTGGACCTTGGCCAAAACAATGGAGCCCTGATTTCAACAGGGTTCAAGGTACTTTCCAACACAAACATAGAACATGACCTTTGTGTTCATTTCCTATAAACGATGAAGCAATATTTAAGAGGTGGGATGTGAAAGTCTCACCGAAACCTGTAGCGAATGACACAGACAACAAATCATGGCCATCAAACTCCCTGTGTACACACATTATACCTTTAAATCACATTTGAAGCACATTTGCTCCCTCAAAGAATTATTGGCACTGCACTTTGTTAAGGGTTACTGGAATTGTAACTCTTTGAGGGGTAAACTACAATGCCCATGATTCTTTGAGGAAAAGAATGTGTTTCAAATGTGCTTTAAAGGTGACATGACTGCTGCATGTTGGATCTTATATACAAGACTTATCAGCACCAACACATGAGCTAATCATCCTTTCAGTTGACTCATACAATATATGAAATTTCCACAGACAACCTGATGCTTACTATTTTGTCCAGGAAAAGGGAACCTATGGCCATTGTCCCTGACTGAATGACCTTGGACTAGTCACTTGGGCCAGAGTAACCTACTTCACAGGGTTGTTGTAAGGATAAAAGAGGAAAGGGTCATTTATATCCCAATGAGTTCAAGGTGACATACATGGCTCTCCCCACCTCTCCATTTTCTCCTCACAACCACCGTGTGAGGTAAATTAGGCTGGGAGACAGTGACTGGCCAAAGGTCACCCAGTGAGCTTCCTAGCTGAGTGGGGATTTGAACCCTAGTTTCCCAGGTCCTAGTCCAACATTCTAACCACTACACCACACTGGCCACCTTGACCTCCTTGCAGAAAAGGGTTGTTATGGGGAAAAGACTGGTAATTCCAATGGCAGAGCATGTACAAGTTCGCAAGTTCAATCCCCAGGTAGTGCTGAAACCCTGGAGAGCCCCTGATAGTCATTGTAGACTGAGCAAGATGGACCAATGGTTTGATTCAGTATAAGGCAGCTTCCTATGTTCTTAAAAGGACAGGTATACGTACAATGAATTAGTAAATAAATAAACAGCAAGAGTAGTATTTTCTGTGGTAAAACTCTTGCAGCAAACCAGCAGCAAAGTGTTAATGCTGATGCAGTCGGACAGAACGGAAGGGAGGTCTATTATTTTATCTCTTTGTCTCTGTTGCGGAAGGTGGGAAACGAACCTCACACTTCTTGCTAATTGGAACATTGTCAAAGTAAGGATGCCAAGTGAAGAAATGCGGCACAAAGAGATTCAAAGCATCTGTCACGTGGATTAGCTTAGACTATTTTACAGACTGAAATGGCAGGTCTCTCTTTTGATCTACAGGAATGCTGGCTTCAGCTCAGATAGGACTGGTTTCTTCTTAAAAGGGAAAGGGAAAAGGAAAGGGGGGGAGGTGAACTCCAACAGGCTCCTTCACTGGATTTAACTTGTTATTTGTTTTTTCAAAGACAATTCTGTATGTGCTGCAAGAGCAGCCTTCGGCCACAAGAATTATCCAAAGAAGATCGCATGAACATGAACTTGTTATTACGTACTTATAAGTGGAACCTGCAACAAAATGCTGCACTCTTTTTTCAGGATTCCAACCACTCAATTTCCCCTTGTCCCCTCCCAACAGTCAACAGTCAACCAACCAGCATTCTGTAGCCACTGTGCCCAGCAACCCAGTTTGGCCACTGCTGGTTTCTGACGCCAATCATAGCAGGGGCAGGTAGGGAAGAGTTGGACCAATCGAAAGCCCGCCCTCCAAAATGCCTCCGCCCTTCCCAGCTTGTCACTCAAAACAGTTTCCAACTTAAAAACCCCTTTTTCCCTTGAAAAGCCATTCCCACCCCCACCCCCTAATTTTCCTAGCTTCTGATGAAACCAACTGGCTACCTGACAAGTAAAAAAAATAAAAAACCCCCACAAAAAAGGCTTCTTCTTTTCCCAGGTGGCACACTTGGGTTGGCACAGAGTGGGCTAGTAAGAAGCTGAAATAGCAGGGTGATTGGGTGTTAGTGGCAGGCAAATTGAGTTGGCTCCTTGGTCTGGGCAGAACCAGCGTTTTGCCGCTTGCATCCCTGTCTTGTGATGTTGTGTTTTGCTTTTTAGAGGGTATCTCTTGCATGCTGGCTCGAGAACAGACTTCCCAAACTGGAATTCCCTCCAGAAGGCTAGGACTAGGCCACTGAGCAGCACTCTCAGTCCTCACTAGGTTCTTTGCAGGGAGGAGTGTCCTTCACCTTTTATCCAAGGATATATAAATATTTAATTCTCAAACCTGGTTATGAACTCCCTCAAACCTGCTAAGAGGGTAAGAGGCCTCTTCTGGATCAGGCCAGTGGCCCACGCCCACCTAGTGCAGCATCCTGCTCTCACAACCAGATGCCCATAGGAAGCCCAAAAGCAGCAGCTGGGCACAACAACACTATCCATCTTCTGCTGTTTCCCTGCTGCCAGCATTCAGAAGTATGCTGCCTCCAGCAGTGAAGGTTAATAGCACAGCCATCAGAGTTAGTAGCCAGTCACTGGTACTCCTTGTTTTCTGTGTGTTGTTTTGCCTACAGAAACAACAGCATTCACATCCGGGGCACTGTAAACAGAGGAATGTATTATGCCTCACCTATCTGTCTACATGAAGTTCCATAAGGGGGGAAAAATCAGATCCCTTTTACCAAGTAATTTGCAATCTAAATAGGCAACAGGGGAGATAAAATGGGGTTTGGAGAGAGAAGCAAATGTGTGAGCAAAAGCAGGTTAACACACTTAATACTTCGCTACAGGAAGATGGATTAAGAGGTTTATAAGCCTTGTAGAAAGACTTGGATTTTGAGGTGTTGAAGGGGTGGGGCAGACAGACAAGAGAGAGAGAAAGAGAGAGAGAGAGAGAGAGAGAGAGAGAGAGAGAGAGAGAGAGAGAGAGAGAAGAGATGGTACCAGGTACATGGTCTACATGGTCAGGGAGCAAGGAGAAAATTTCACCCATACTGGGCAGCATAGGAGAATGTGCAGCAGGAGACTCACTTGAAGGTGGCAAAGCTGAAGCTGTGGTCATAACAAGCAAACCAGGACTGGTGTGCTCTAGGGCAGTTAAGATCCTCAGCACTATCCTAAACAAAGTAATCCATGCTCTGGTAACCTCCAGGCTAGATTACAGCAATGCACTCAATGTGGCTTTGAAGATGGTTTGGAGGCAGCAGCTGTTGCAAAATGCTTCAGTTGTTTGGAATCATGCATTGCCGCTTCTGAAGAGTATGCAGCAGCAACCCACATGCTACACAGCCCAAATCAAGGTTTTAATGCTTCCCTGAATGAGTTAGGACCCAGTTATCTAAAGAAGCACCTCCCTTGGCACTGTCGTGCCTGGGCATTTAAGATTTATCAGGAAGGTCCTTCTTGTCACTCTATCACTAAGCAAAACCTTAGGTGCTTTAGTTTGAGACAGGGCCTCATCAATGATGGCACCTTGAATGTGACATCTTCTTCCCTTGAGGCATGATTGGCACCAACATGGTTCAACTATTGGCACCAGCTGAACAAATACATCAGAAGGGTTTTGAGATATTGAGCCACCTGGTACAGATACAGAATGAGCTTACCTGAGGGATCCCCTTACCCCATATATGCCCATTCAACGACTTTGAGAAAGTACCACAAAATATTTGTCCTGCACTGGTAGGGAACTGAATTTTCAGCAGCACTTACATTTTTGAACTCCTTACTCATTGATACTAGGCAGGTGCCTTCATTGTATTGTTTTTAGTGCCTGCTGAATTATTTGTTGCTTAGCCAAACCTAGCCACATATGTAAGGTTGTCATGCATTTTAATAGGCTTTTTTTAAAAAAGGTATGCTTCAAACCACTGATTATATGTATACTTCGATTGTTTAGGCCAGCTTGTCTTTAACTTCTGCTTTTATTGATAATTATAACGTAATTATCTAATCACGCCCTTCCTCCAAAAGGAAGTAAACCAATTAGAGGTTTTGACAATAGGTGTACATATTTTATAATTAAATAAATAAATATTACTATTCAGGCTTGAGATAGTTTTATTGACTAGTTTTGTATTTTTATCTGAATGTGACTCTACTTGAGTTTGCTTTTTAGTAAAGGAAGTGATACAAAATTTTCTAAATAACTAAAACAAAATGGAATTTAAAACAATAAACTTTCAGTGTACAAATTTAAACAACTGATTGCATTCAGGATAGCACAGTTACAAGGAAAATGAACATTCTTGTCTCCTGCCACTTTGTAACCTGATACATATAGGATCCACCCTATTATTTTTATTGTAATTTGTTTTAACCGATTTTAATATTGTGTTTTTATATTGTTGTGACCCACACTGGGACCATTTGATGAAGAGCAAGTAAGGAATCAAATTACTACTATTAATTTGATTATCATAAGAATTTTGGTTTCGGCATTTATTAGACCCTTTTCTTCTTTAAAGAGATTCCCCTCCCCCACGACTTTTTTAAACAGTGTTGCTGTCAACTATCTAAGACCAGCTGCTGCATTAATTATAACAAAATTAACAGTTATTAATTATGAGGACAAGAATTCAGCTTTATTAATCAGGCATCTGAAAACTAAGCAGCTAAGCTTTTAATGATCAAAACTTGAAATGAAATAAGCTAAATGATTTTTTATAAAAAATAATAAATCCATAATTTTAGAGAACATTGAAAATGGCTCATATGCAGGATGCCACTGTGTCATACATCCTGCCAGATTTTCACTGGAGCACCAACAAAGAGAAATCATGGCTATCTTTCACTGATACACAATTGCTACACCATTGCATTTTTTATTATCTCTTTTGTACCTACAACCACCCAATTCAGATTTGTAACCAGGTCTCATCACAGTGACTTGCCAAAGGCAATTTTATATAGTTGCACTTGATTCAATAATTTCCACAGCATGTATACTTTGCAGGTTTTCTTTTTCATCCTGAAAGGAAGTGTGCAAAATAGAGCATTTATTTTATCTGCCAAGCCATTGAAAATCTACCATAGTGTTTTTGCCAGTTGAATAAGTTTCTGGTTTATTTCTTCATATGTTTTTATTTTTATTTTTTTGCCTCAGTTTTTATTGTTTGGTTTAATATTGAATAATATCCAACTCCAATGTGGAGTGCTGGTTTTAACTTACAAAGCCGTAAGAGATGGGTAGGGAACCTGTGGCTCTGCTGATATGCTTGGGTTACAACTGCTTTCATCCCTGACCACTGGCCACGCTGGGGCTGATGAGAATTGCAATCCAATAACAACCGGAGAGCAACAAAGTACCTTAAGAATCGCCTCTCGCTCATGACCTTGCTCTTAGATGAGCATTAGAGACCCTCCTCCATCCATGGAAGTAAAACAGAAAAGACGGTCTTTTCCACTGAGGTACATAGTTTATGACTATGTAGAGAGTGGCTGTTATTTTGCACAACTTAATCTGGGTTTGGGATATCTTTTAGCCACAAACAAACACCTGGCCTCTCTGTGTGTGCATTTTAACACAAAAAGTCTCCTTATCTTCATGGTCCATTCTTTTATTTCCTTTTATAGGTAAAGGTAAAGGGACCCCTGACCGTTAGGTCCAGTCATGGCCGATTCTGGGGTTGCGGCGCTCATCTCACTTTACTGGCTGAGGGAGCCGGCGTACAGCTTCTGGGTCATGTGGGCCAGCATGACTAAGCCGCTTCTGGTGAACCAGAGCAGCGCACGGAAATGCCGTTTACCTTCCCACCAGAGCGGTACCTATTTATCTACTTGCACTTTGACGTGCTTCTGAACTGCTAGGTTGGCAGGAGCTGGGACCAAGCAACGGGAGCTCACCCCGTCGTGGGGATTCGAATCGCGAATTGATTGGCAAGTCCTAGGCTCTGTGGTTTAACCCGCGTCCCTATTTCCTTTTATAAAACCATATAAAACCAGTGTTCCACAGCTACTACAAGATTATCTTTCCTAATTAGAGCAATAGACAGCAAAACCAACCCAGGTCTCTTTTTGTCTCTGGAAAGCCCCACTCTGACCATGTGGTTTCTCGAATGATTCTTCCCCAAATCCATAGCTTCCCCTTTTTTTGCGGGAAATTCCCTTATTCCAGCGCCGTTTCCCGCTGCTATCCCAGATTGTTAGATATCCCATAGACTGTCCCAGGGACAGGTTAGGCTGTTGATCCCTTATTTTCAAATCTGAAAGTTGACAGCTATGCCCAAATCCCTGAACTGTGCAAACTAGATGACCTCCAAGATCCCGTCCAACTTCAACATCCTACAGTCCTTCAAAAGCAGGTGGCTTCAGACTTGCAATGAACATGCACACAAGGATGTCAACAACTGGGATTGTTGCTACGACCTCTGAAAGCGAGAAAGGGCGGTCTTGGATCACTGTACAGAAGACCTTACGAATGCCGAGAGAAATGAACTGAGCACTATCCTGGACCCTCTACATGTTCTCTAGGAGTCATCTGAACAGAAAGGTTAAGCATATACACTTGCGCACAAGGCCAGCCCAAGACATTTTGGCACCTGAGGAAAATGATACGATAATCTTTATTGTCATTGTCCCATACAGAACAACGAAATTGAAAAAAAATCTACACCGGACACTCAAAAACCCACAAGCCTGCTATCCCAGCCTGGTTAGCCCCTCCAAACACCCCGCTTTCACACCCAATCCCACCAGGGAAGAAGGGGTGAGTGAAGATCTGCATCAGGAACAAAGGAGGAATAGAGATCTACATCAGGATCTGCTGCCCCCGTGGATCCTGCCACCTGAGGCCAGGGGTACCAACTTGAATAAAATACTGGGAGAGACCAGGTAAGTCTAGCCCCATATAATTGATCGCATGACATGGCACATGAACACCATGTGAATGGCAATGCCCATCAACTTAGGGGACCCTGGCACCCTCAAATATATATATTGGGGGGGGGGGCGTAAGGGACCTCCACCCCCTAGGAGTTGGCTGCTGTGCCTGAGGGGTTGCCTCACTTAGCCAGCCTCCTGGATGGGTCGGCTCTGCATGAACGCCACTCCGACCAAATATCCCACATGCCCGCACCATAACTCGAGGTGCCTATGTCCCGGTTGGGTGAGATCCAGTTTCTTACCACTCTGACAACAAGGTGCTAGGGAAGTGTGGTGAAGGCATTTCAACAACCCGATGCGTCCAGAAATCCCCCAGCAATTTTTAAAACATTTGTTTTATTATATAATATGACCGAAGTCTGCCCTCATCCTATCCGATAGCCGGGGCGCTGAGGCTGGGCAAGACACTCGCCTAGCGAGGCTGAGCCCCCGAATAACGGACCTGCGCGCCATGATCCGCCGAAAGGGCTGAGGCGCCCCTTGTCCCGCCGCCCTCGCCGCCTACCTTGCCGTATTTCTTGAGCTTCCTCCTGCGCTTCTTGCTCTTGCGCTCGGCTTTGGGCTGCTGCTCGTCCCCCGCGCCGCCGAGAGGCTCGTACCTGTCCGGGAGGACGGCGAAGGCGACTTTCTTGGAGGCGCAGGCGGACTCCCCCTCCTCAGCGTGGCCGCTTGGGGCTGTCGGCCTCCTCTCCTCCTCCTCCTCTTCTTCCTCGTCCTTTTCCAGGATAGAGATTTCGTCCTCCGCAGGCCCCCGCCGGGGGTAGTTGGCTCTCCGGGTCCCCCCGACGGTCATGGCGCCCCGCGGAGAATGCGCCGGCGGCGCTGGCGAAGAGCCTGTGAGGCACCTTTG
Organism: Podarcis erhardii; assembly: GCF_964252035.2. NCBI lineage: Eukaryota > Metazoa > Chordata > Lepidosauria > Squamata > Lacertidae > Podarcis > Podarcis erhardii. Next base: position 94,638,344 of record NC_138507.1, read on the forward strand.
CTCCCTTCCCTCAGCCGAGCGCGCAGCAGGAGATCCGCGCGCCGGGCCGGCGGGAGAGAAGTAACAGGTGGCGCTCAAGGGACACTTTCGCAGAGGCGGCGCCAGCGCCAAGGCCGCAGCCTGCCCTCCCTGTGTCCCCACAAAAGGGCAGCGGGCGGGGAGAGGCTTGGCAGCTGATCCAAGAAGTCCAACATCCTGTGCCAAACGGCGCTGTTGACAACACACACACACACACACACACACCCACACACACACACCCACACACCCCATTTCCAGGGCTTCCTGTTGCACCAGGCACTTCACATACCGACGCACAATAGCCGTGATCGGTAGGCTCAGGCAGGGAAAACAATGGCGTTGTGTGCGACTGAACTCTTAAAACAAAAGAAAAAAGTGCTGCCTCAGTAGAATTTCCTCCCCGGGATATTTGATCCATTGGCATCTTCGGAAATTTATAAAGCTGATGGGACAGATGATTTGGAAAAGTTTTCCTTGTCATCTTCTGCTTTCCCTCTTCCGCTTCCAGACCCAATAAAGTATGAGGCCTTGAGATGAAAAAGATGTTGAAATATACATTTTTAAAAAAACCAGAAGCATTTTTACTTGGTATTATAGGTCAGGACATTAATAGGCAAGATGTTAAATTGTTTTTATATGCAACAACTGCAGCAAGTGTATTGTTAGCCCAGAAATGGAAACAAGAAGAAATTCCGACGAAAGAAGAATGGCAGACAAAATTAATGGACTATGCAGAATTGGACAAAATGACAGGAAGGATTCGAAACCTGCAGGACCAGAGATTTACAGAAGATTGGAAGAAGTATATGAATTACTTGAAGAGCAACTGTAATCAACAAATTACACTAGTAGCACTACAATAAGTTTTGTAAGGAGAAATATACGAAGTGTTACAAAGTAGAAAAAGTTACAGATAGGTAGCCGTGTTGGTCTGCCATAGTCAAAACAAAACAAATTCCTTCCAGTAGCACCTTAAAGACCAACTAAGTCAGTTCTTGGTATGAGCTTTCGTGTGCATGCACACTTCTTCAGATACACTGAAACAGAAGTTTCCAGACCCTTCTATATAGTGAGAAGGTGGGGAGGGGTATTACTCAGAAGGGTGGTGGGAATGGGTGATTGGCAGATAGCTGTGATGAGCCTGTTGACGACTCTTAACGACTGCAATAGGTCTTACAGGAAAAAGCAAGGGGTGAAAAGGTGAAAAATGGCTTTGTCATGTATAATGAGATAAGAATCCAAGGTCTTTGTTCAGACCAGGTTTTTCCATGGTTTTGAGTTTGGTGATAAGTTGTAATTCAGCAGCTTCTCTTTCCAGTCTATTTCTGAAATTCCTTTGTAGTAAAACAGCTACTTTGAGATCTTGTATAGAATGTCCTGGGAGATTGAAATGTTCTCCTACTGGTTTCTCTGTCTTGTGATTCCTGATGTCCGATTTATGTCCGTTTATTCTTTGGCGTAAGGTCTGGCCTGTTTGTCCAATATAGAGAGCTGAAGGACACTGTTGGCATTTTATGGACAGATCCTGAAGCTGAGCCTCCAATACTTTGGCCACCTCATGAGAAGAGAAGACTCCTTGGAAAAGACCCTGATGTTGGGAAAGATGGAGGGCACAAGGAGAAGGGGACGACAGAGGACGAGATGGTTGGACAGTGTTCTCGAAGCTACCAGCATGAGTTTGACCAAACTGCGGGAGGCAGTGGAAGACAGGAGTGCCTGGCGTGCTCTGGTCCATGGGGTCACAAAGAGTCGGACATGACTAAACGACAACAACAATATAGTGTGAGAGGCCTACTTGCAGCGCGAGGCGTTTCGCCGCAGCTCAGTGGGACAGGATCAGGTCCCAGGTTCAATCAGTGACCTCTCTAGATAGGGCTGGAGTGCCTGCCCCCCCCCCGCCTTAAATCTGGGACAACTGCTGCCAGTCAGTGTAGACAGACTGAATATGGTTGCTAGGAACCACAAGTGAGGCAAGTGATGTGGTGGTGAGGTCCTGCTTTCAGGCTTCCTATAAGCATGTTCTTGGCCACTATGAGATGCTGGACTAGATGGGCTATTGGCCTGATCCAGCAGACTCTTCTTATGCCCATATGATTCATAAGCCTTATGCAAGCATTATTTGAAATCAAGTTGACATAATGCAAGTGGTGGCCTGGCCCCCATGTCTCCATTGTTACCCCTGACCTTGTCTCATTCACCAGGACAGCCAGAAGTAGGTTCTGAGCATATTCAGGTCCAGAAATTGATAGAATTCTAAATTTTGAATCCAAAGTGAGTCCAGGTTTGCAGGCATATTGCCTCTGCAAGAGAAGCGATATCATTTTTATTTTTTTTTAGTTTAATGATATAAACCCTCCAGTGCTTAATCTTCGCTAAACACTTCACTACACATCCATAAACCAGTTACATGAAATGATCACTTCCTCCTCCTATTTTATGCTATTTCATCTTCAGTTCAGTAGCTCTTTGGTTGGAATTCATTAATAAGCTTATCTTGTTTTCATTTGATGTCGCTACTAAAGTAATTCCCCAAGTAATTAAGAATTTTACCATGCCTCACTGTCCGAGCGCTGTACTAGAAGTGTTCTTTTGATTACTAAGATATTGGGGATTTGTATACATTTTCCTCCAGCAGGAGCTGTCATAAAGAATCTAATCTTTCTCCCCCACCCCCAAAATTCCATTTTATTCTGCATTACTGGTTTCTAATACTCCATGTGAGAAAAAAGTACATTAATTCTGAGGCTGAATTTGGTTTAGCAACATGGGTTTTTGGGGGTGGGGGGGGGAAGGGAATCTATCATTGTAAATATATTATAATTAAAGGGCACAGCTGGCCAGCAGAGTCCCTAGAGGAAAATCACCAAACCTGTGCATCAAGTTTATAGATAGATCATCTAGCACTCAATAAATCTCTCCACAGCTGTACCACCTCATGGAAGAATGTAGCCGAGGCAGAATCAGATAGACCCTTTAGACCAGGCATGGCCAAACTTGGCCCTCCAGCTGTTTTGGGACTACAATTTCCATCATCCCTGACTATTGGTCCTGTTAGCTAGGATGGTGGGAGTTGTAGTCCCAAAACAGCTGGAGGGCCATGTTTGGCCATGCCTGCTTTAGACTATAGGTTTCCTGTAAGGCATTGGGTTGGCCAATGTGAAGACGCTTAGCTATATGGATCTTTGGCCTGATGCAGTATGCCTCTTAAGTCCTTTTGATTGCAGGTCTAGCTGGGCAATGACCAATCTTCTCCTGTGTTTGTCTCAGCTTGGTTGCCTCATGTATATCCTGCACTTTGCCAAAATAATAGCCTCAGTCTGGCCACATGATGCTCTTCCTTATAGGAGCCAACTCCTAGGAGCCAAGGTCCTTTTGACCCCCTCAATAAAATATTTGATGCCCCTCTGCAAGTTGATGGGCATTGCCATTTAAATGGTGTATGTGACTTCTGATCAGTTATGTTCTGATCGGCAGCTAAAAAAGCCAATGCAATTCCGGGCTGCATCAATAGGAGTATTGCATCTAGATCAAGGGAAGTAATAGTGCCACTGTATTCTGCTCTGGTCAGACCTCACCTGGAGTACTGTGTCCAGTTCTGGGCACCACAGTTCAAGAAGGACACTGACAAACTAGAACGTGTCCAGAGAAGGGCAACCAAAATGGTCAAAGGCCTGGAAGCGATGCCTTATGAAGAACAGCTAAGGGAGCTGGGCATGTTTAGCCTGGAGAAGAGGAGGTTAAGGGGTGATATGATAGCCATGTTCAAATATATAAAAGGATGTCACATAGAGGAGGGAGAAAGGTTGTTTTCTGCTGCTCCAGAGAAGCGGACACGGAGCAGTGGTTCCAAACTACAAGAAAAAAGATTCCACCTAAACATTAGGATGAACTTCCTAACAGTAAGAGCTGTTCGACAGTGGAATTTGCTGCCAAGGAGTGTGGTGGAGTCTCCTTCTTTGGAGGTCTTTAAGCAGAGGCTTGACAACCATATGTCAGGAGTGCTCTGATGGTGTTTCCTGCTTGGCAGGGGGTTGGACTCGATGGCCCTTGTGGTCTCTTCCAACTCTATGATTCTATGATTCTATGTTAGGCATGGCTTACCTGCCCCCTGCAGCCTTCCTTAATTCCCTACAATAGGTTTCTGCTCACTCCCAGCTCCAGCAGAGTAATTTGTTATTACTTTCAAAGACTGCCTTTGCTTTGCTCCCTACTTCACTTCCCACCCACATCCAGATATATCCCTGCCTATTACCTTCTTTCCTCCAAGCTCCACCATCCTCAGATGTTTTAATGTCCCCCAAAATCCACTCTCTCCACAACTACCCACCCAACACTTGAAACTGGCTCCCAAGACACCAGCATGATGCCACCTCTTCCTTCACATCCATAGTCAAAACCCACTTTTCCATGACACCTTTGGTTGAATCCCCACATTCCCATCTGCAGCTCATTACAACACTGGAAACTGCCTTATACTGAATCAGAATATTGCTTCATCAACCTCAGTACTACATTGACTGGAGCTTGAGGTCTCTCCTTCCCTGGAGGTTTTGAAGCAGAGGTTGGATGGCCATCTGTCATGGATGCTTTAGCTGAGATTCCTGCATTCCAACGTGTTGGACTAGGTGATGCTGGGGGGGGGCATTCAACTCTATGATTCTATGTCTGGCAGTGCCTATCCAGGTTTCAGGCAGTGGTTTTTCCTCAACCCTACCTGGAGGTGCCAGGGACTGAAATTGGGACATTCTGCATGCAGAGCAGATACTGTACCGTAGAGCTATGGCACTTCCCCAACTCATCCTAAGCAAAACAAATTCCTTCCAGTAGCACCTTAAAGACCAACTAAGTCAGTTCTTGGTATGAGCTTTCGTGTGCATGCACACTTCTTCAGATGCACATGCACACGAAAGCTCATACCAAGAACTGACTTAGTTGGTCTTTAAGGTGCTACTGGAAGGAATTTGTTTTGTTTTGACTATGGCAGACCAACACGGCTACCTATCTGTAACTCATCCTAAGCAGATGTTAAAATGAAACCATCGCATATTCTTCATTTAGCCCTCCTCTCCGTTTTCCCTGTGTCAAATTTCAGGCTGCAGGTTTGTCTGGGCAAAGGCCTGTCTTCTACTCTGCAAAACACCATGTGTCCTGATGGTTGCAAATAAATATTTACTTGCTACCATCTTTATATTCTTATTAATCACAATTTACTAATCGCCTTCTACAAAATCATCTCAAGGCAATAAAAACAGCAAAGAAAAGTTACAAACACACACACAAAAAGTTGATACATTTAAAACAAAACATTACAGAATATACACTTGTAGCCAAAACCCATTTATTCAGCTAGGATAGCCCATCAGAAGAAAAATATCTTCATTTAGTCCCTGGAAAGCACAGATAGTGGGTACCTGTCATATCTTGACAGGAATGCTATTCCACAGAACGGGGCAGCGACAATGAAAGTCTTTTTCCGAGTTACTGTGGAGTGGGCTTCTGAGATCATTGGAATTTGCCGAAGAAAATCTCCCACAAACTGCAATGATCTACAGGGTATATAAGGGCTAGGGAGGCTTCTCAAGTAGCTAATTAACTTATACTTTAGTACAAACACCTTGGACTTGGCCAAGTAGCAGATTGTTAGCCACACACCAGGTGCAGCCTCTGAACCAAGCCCAAAGGTAGTCCTCATGATGCAGTAATCCAACCTTGAGCTTACCTATGCATGGGCGATTGTGGTCAAGCTATCACCATCCAGGAATGACCACAGCTTGCTTATGAACCAACTTTAGTGTGTAAGCTTTTATGTAAAAGCAGAGTATGCTTACAATTCATGTTACTTCAGAGGAAAACTGAAAATGTAAATTGCACTGAATAAAAAACTTTTAGGGGAAACTTCTCAACCATTTATGGCAAAGTCCTGCTAAGCCACAGGGTGCTCTTAGTTCAGGGATGGGGAACCTCAGGCCTATCTTGGCACTCCACAGCCACACTCCTCAGCTGCCCTACTTGGTACCTCAAGTGTTTTTTTGCCAGTCTGGAATGTGCCCTTGAACTCTGGGATGATGTTTCTTGTTTGCCTAGATTGATAGAGAGGGGTGCATGAGTGTGTGTAGAACATGGCCTACGGTAACATTTGTTACTTTGCCCACTATTGCCTCTAGTCTCACCCACCACTGCCATGTGGCCCCCAAATGGTTGCCCAGGAGGGAATGTGGCCCTCAACCTTAAAATGCTTCCCAGTTCCTGCTCTAGACCCTTTGTTGTTGTTGTTTAGTCGTTTAGTTGTGTCCGACTCTTCATGACCCCATGGACCAGAGCACGCCAGGCACTCCTGTCTTCCACGGCGTCCCGCAGGTTGGTCAAACTCATGCTGGTAGCTTCGAGAACCCTGTCCAACCATCTCGTCCTCTGTCGTCCCCTTCTCCTTGTGCCCTCCATCTTTCCCAACATCAGGGTCTTTTCCAGGGAGCTGTAGACCCTAGCCCAGCCCTATTTCACAACCCTTTGGCGGAAGATGCACATAATAAAAATTATTTGGCAAGGCTGACATTAAATGGTATGGCTAAACTGCTTGTGAGTGATTAAGATAATTTGTTTAGTGTCTTGTGAATTCATCAATTTTACTTGATTTTTAGATGATTAAAGTGTTTACATTCTTAAGTTTCATAACCTATCCAGGGACTTAGGAATTAGGCATACTAAGGAAAATCTCAACAACAACAAAAAGCAGTCCCAAGTTCCTATCTGGGATGAATTCACGCAAGGACCTGGGGGTCCTCTAAAACTGAACCATGCTCCCTCAAAAAAAAAAAAAAAAGAAACAAGGCCAAGGTTGGGAAGGGGAGGCACTTGGGTTGGTTTTAAGAAACTATTTGGAAATAAAAGAAACACACAAATCTAAAAGCTTTCATAAACCTGCAACCACCAACTCACCACCACCTCCCCTTGCAACCCTTCCTCAATGGAGCCTCAAACCATCCAACCAGCACAGTTAGCGACAAAGAGCAAAAGACAAGGGAGGGTAGTATGAGAACCGTTCAAGTAAGTTTTTAATAGAGTGCACCAGTGAATGTGAATTAGGATGACTTGCATCCAAAAAAAAAAAAAAAATATTATTATTTTAAAAAGGAACACCAGATAAAAAGGGGTACAGTTCTTTCTTGCCAAAACACCATCCTTTTTTCTTCTTCTAAGGCAACAATACACGTTCATTTCAGAACAGAACTGTTACAGGAGAGCTATATCACAGTACAGTACAGTACAGCATGTCAAGTCCATCTGTCAGAAATCCATTCTCAAATGGCACATTTAGCTACACTTACAACCTTCTAACTTCGGGTTACAGAGTTTACCACAGCTTCTTTTTTTCATTTTTGTTTTTTAAATAAAGTGACAATTTTGAATGACTTTTCTAATCTTTACAGGGGTGTGCGGATGGGGCCCGTATGTTGAAATTACAGTAATTACGACATTAAATAACATTGCACAACCAACCGCTATGATTAATTCAGTACAAAATAACAAATATTAAAATGTACCAAGTACTAGTGGTTTTACATAGTTTATATATCACCAATTATGAAGGAGTTTTCTTTACTTCCGTAGGCAAATGCCTACTCACAGCTGCACATTACAGGCATAATGATGTGGAATAAATACAAGAAAGTGGGCAAAATATTAGAAACACAAACAAGATATATGAGAACAAAATTTGTACAATCATGTAAGTAATAATCTATTGTTATAAACCATGTTTGCTCAGCTGTAAAGTATATGAAACTGCACATACTGGAGCGTGGGGTGGGGTGGGGAATATTCCAAAAACCAGTTAATTCCTGAGGTGTCATTTATTAGCTCTTACAATTGGGCAACATTTCAGAATACCTTGTGCTATGAAACAATGTATTTTCATAAAGTGGGATTTGTGAAGGCAGAGAACAATAGTATTTCACTCCATGATGAATGAATATGAACTGTACTTCTATTCTGTTGCTACATTTGACCATATGTCACAAGAGCAATAGTTCAGTCTTCCTAAAAACTTTTTTTTAAAAAATGTTATCAAGACATGATTTCTGTTCCCCAACAAATTTCAAGGGGCCAGAGGCCAACATACTCAGAACCCCCTTTTCTTCACTGTAAGTGCCAACACTGTAAACATGGTTGCATTTTTATTTTTTATTCTGCCAAATAAACACTGTTCTATAAAGGAGGCTAAGAGTGAAAGGGAAGCAGGAAAAATCTTGTATACAACAAAAGCCAATCTGTCCTTGACTAATTCAATTTTTATATGCAATTTGTTTTAACGTAACTAAAATTGTTCATGCTACAGTTGTGAAAACATTTTTTTTGTGCATTTCTACTATGGACGTAGTTTTTAAAAAACGCATGGTAAGAGGTAAGAATTATAAAAACCACAAAAAATGTAAATAATGACCAGGAAGAACTTCTTAACTCAAAGCAAACACACTTCTGTGCTGATATCTAGACAACTATACAAGATCTGCATTTAAGCCTTCTTTTTTATTATACAACTCTATGAACATAAAATGAACAAAATGCTCTATATACTTACCTGTACATGTGAACATAACTTCTTCAGCTACAGTTTTTTTTTCCTTTTAATATAGGTCATACTGAATTTAATTTTACAATTCAGAATAACTATGTATAACCTTATTGCAATGGGGCAATTTCTACATGGGGAGTTTCACAAGCCAATCATGTTAGGCATAACCAGTACATTCAGAATGTAAGCTAGACTCTTCCCTGATCCCAGAAACGTTGTTGCTCTTTACAGCTTAAGCTCATTCGCTATTTTGGATGCAATGTTTTTAAAGGCAATAGAAGTCCCGGATATTCGCTTGAAGCGGACTCCATTGAGTGACAGGCGTGGCAATTTACAAACTTCCATCTCCCACTGGACGAGGCTGTCTTGTCGTGCATCACCATGGACACAGAAGAGCAGGAACCTCTCTTTTTGTTCATAGTCACAATTGTTAGCGTCTAACACTTTTCGAATCTCTCTCATCATATCATTTGGGTCCATGGAGCTTGTGGTCTTCATGCTCCACGTGAACCTCAAAGACCGTGGCTTAGAATCTTTACCATCTTCTTTTTCTCTGTCTTTTGGTTCTCCAGAAGTGCTCCTGAAAAGGGAAACATCATTTATATACCAATGACAAATTAGGGAATTACACTTAAGCACCAGACAATTAAAAAATGTTCTTGATCAAAACTATCCTCGCTTAGTGGAGCAACGAAAAGAGGTTTCTCAACTATCAACTTGGTTAGGCTCTCTTTAGGTCTCATCTTTAGGGAGATCACCGAAACATTGAAAGGCCACACAAAACAGAAGGCAAGGAATGCTGACAAAAGCAAGGAAGAAAGGAAGTCACCTTTCATTCATTAGTAATTAAAAAATGTTACCCTCCTTTACAATAACAGCTTATTTTGCAAATTTAAAGTTGGAAGTTGAGAAAGTAAGGGAAATAATTTTGGGTGATTCTTGCCTAGAATGCCTCCTCCAAGCAATAATATCTCAACCTACAGAATTAATATGAGCATCTCTTAAACAACTGGGTTGCTTCCTTCTACTGTCCAATTTTATAAATAATTATAACTAGTTTATCTTTAAAAGTTGGCACTCAAGGGACACAAATCCATAAAGAATGTTTCCTCTCCATTCAACCCCAAAGATGCACAATGATAGGATGGCAGTGGCAGATATGCGCTGTCATATGCAGCAAGGCTCTCCGTCATATCTGCCATTACCTTCTGTGCAATACAGAACATTTATGAACTCAAACCAATCATTGACAGGGAATACACTGCTTCCTATTATAAAGTATTTCATAATGTTTTGGCAGCATCTTCCGCAAATTGTTTTGTGATGTAATGGGGAAGAAAACAATTGGGCAGTTCTATCATATGAATGTTTACTAAGTACTAAGGTCAACTGAGTTCAACAGGACTGACTTCCAAATAAGAGTGCACAGAATAATAGCCCTAGCGAAGTATGTTTTTTTAAAATTATTATTATTATTATTATTATTATTATTAGTTATTCTTTCAGCTAAAACTTCATCACACACTGTCTGCCTTCAGGAGTCCCATGCTTGCTGAGAATTATTCAGTGTCTGTTTAGACATCATTTAGTATCTTAAAGTCCTATGATCTTTCCAACATCATGTGAGGAAATAAGCTGTGGAGCAAGGAGCAGTGCGGTGGCTTCAGCCTATCAACTGGAATGTGACAGGAGAAATATTTTATCACCGCAAAATGTACTGCTTATACACAATACATCATGTCTACGTGGTCCATAGTTAGTTACCCTCTGCAGAGCTTCTAAGTCCACTGGCCAGCCTGCATCTGAAAAGTCACTCCCTAACCACTCCCTTTCAGGGAAGGATATTTGGCTAGGAGCTGCCGTAAGAAGAAAAATCAGAAACAAATTCCAATCCTTGTGTGCATTCCAGAAGAATTTTGTAGCCTGCAATGCATGACTAAAGGGCAGCAAACTGATCAACCATTGGAACCTAACTTTAGTTTTCTATCAAGTAGATTTTTCAGCATCTAAGATGTTAGGAACTCTCTTGCCAGTGATAGTGGGTGGTGGTGGTGCACACACATGAATGTATGTGCTCACACACCTACGCCCTGGGGACTAGGCAATGCTATTTAAATCTTTAACACTTGCAAAAGTTAAGCAGGATGACACATTCCTTTTCATTCAGAGCCCACAATTTCACCAGCAAGTGGAAAATGTGACTGCTAGCGAGCACTAACACCACGAGCAGCACTTTCAACAACGATACATACATGTGCATAATGAAAATGTAATGTGGTCTTCCAGTAACAACATCTTTTAGGGAAGCTTACTACACAAGTTGAAAGGATGGAGGGATCAGTTACTAAAAGTATAGGAATGAGGGTTCATGGTCTTTCCAGCATGTAATACTGGGAAGAATATGGACCATGGCATCTCAAAGGAATGGTCAGCAAAATGAGATTTACGTATTCAATGTATAAAATGCCAATTGAATACTAGGCACAATAGCATTCATGTAGATCATCCCTTCCTGATATGTAAACCAATTTCAAGAGGAACACCCCCTCCCCCGCCACTATGTTTGCTCAGATTGTTAAAGAGAAGCTTCACACACAAGCTCTGTGCTGAGGAGCAGGCTTTGGGTTTGCATGCCAGGCAGCACATTGCCCATGGAACAAAAGCCAACACACACAACCATTCCTAGGATACACCCCTTGTTGTGAAGCAGATGAATGGGGGGAACTTATTTATGACTCTCGGTGTGTGTTTGTGTGTAGTGTCCTTGGTTCAAACTAAGCAGCCTGCAAGCAGGATTCGAGTAAGGCACCAGTCCAAGGCTAACTCCCACATCTCCAGTGTGTGTTAAAAAGCAATCTTTAAAAATAACATCCGTCTGTTTTTGTTTTATATATACCATAAGTGGGCAAGCTTTATCAGCCCAAAGGCTACATTCCCTTCTGAGCAACCTTCCAAGGGCCACACGACATTCAGGAGCAGGACCAGAGGCCAAAGAGGGCAGCGATAGGAAAGTAAATTTCACTTTTTGTAAAGTAGGCTAAGTTCCTGACCCTCTATCCTCCATCTAGGTGTCATCAGAGTTCAAGGAATTCGAGGACACACTGCAGCCAAGCAAACACACTCAAAAAGAGTGCAAAGCAGGGCCAGGAGGAGGTGTAGCCTGGGGAGAGTTTAGAGGGCCAAATAATTAGTTATTGAGGGCCGCATTCAGTCCCTGGGCCTGAGGTTCTCTGATGCATATACTCTTATTAACCCCAAAGGATTTGCCAGAACATTTTTTTATTTTAGTATTTGTAAAAAGCAGAGGCGTATGGCAGAAGTGCATATTAGGCAGTTTGCAAAGTTCTCAGAATGGCAATGTAGGATTTTACTACGCAATGAAAGATAATGCTTGAATATACATAGTTGTGGTTTTTTTTTAAGCTGTGACCTTGCAAACACTTAGAAGGGAGCTGTTTCCCAAAGTGGACTTGCTGAAGTCTAAGAACTTGCAGAATCATAGCTTTTCATTTTTAAAAAAAGTTATTTAAACTTAATAGTATTTAAAAGAGAAATGGGGAATTTAACTCATACATAGTATTTTTTTAAAAGACAAGTTATTTAGAGACTCCTCTGTTTTACATATTAGTTTAAAGGGTTTCAGAATCATAAAGCTTTGAACACAAAGGGACCTAGCAGCGAAGTATTAATCGTGGCTCCTCACCTTGAGGTGTCAGTTCTGCCACTCGCTTCGCCTTCACTTGGATCCCTCAAAACAAAGTTAAGGTCAAGATTTTAATAAATGGTTAAAAAAAATAAGTCAAGAAAACCGGTTATCCAGAACAAAGTTAAAATTACTTTTGAGCAAATAGCACGAAACCATCATTTACTACTATTTTTTTAAAATAGTGTTTTTCCAAAGCTGCAGTTTACTTTCTCCCTATGAAACTTCAGTTTATTTTTACCCTGGCTGGGTAACTTCAGATTGCCCTTCCCCTCCCCCCCTTACACCGTGAGCTTAAAATAGCCGCGCTCAAAAGCTAGAAGCCATACGGCAAGTATGCTCCATTCTTTCCTTTCCCCACCCCACTGTGTATTAATGGCGAGAGACCACCACTGCAGTCAGCAAGGAACTTATCCAGACAGGGGTTCTTACTCACGAAGATGCCTCAAACAGTTTGCTATTAGCATTTAGCCGTGTGCTTTGCCATGCCCTTAAGTCATAACACAGCAGCACATTTGCCAATTGTGTTAGTTATTTGCAAATTAAGGCCTATTGGATACCACCTAAAAAACATACTAAAATTTTCTACCGCCCAACTTTAACAGCTCTTATTTAAGGGCTCAAAGACACCACTTCTTGCAACATCTGCAGAGTGTTGTATAGCCCGTCCCACACAATAGTCCATCGTAATATTTTAAATGACATTAAATATACAAGTATATCAGACCTGTGTAGCATGTGACCCACCTAAGCAATATGCAGCCCATCTGCTATGTACTAGGCCACCAATAACAGGTGAGCTGTTCACAATGGATCAGCATGCTCATCTCTAAGCCAATTTGAATTTAGACTTTACAAAACCCCATGAGCTTTCACACCATTCCCCTCCCCACTGCAAAGTCAACAGGCCTATTGGAAAACTGCACATCCCACAGGCTATTTGTGCTTGGCTCACTGTATACCAGCTTGCCAGGCTCCCTTCTGCTTGCTGCTGCTGACCAGCATAGAAAAACAGCCGGTTTAAGTAGAGTGCAAGGAAGACAGTTCTTCTCCAGCACCGCTTAAAATCCAAGCTGGAGAAGAACTAGTATATGTATACATAATTCTCACCTTGAATTTGACAGGACCATTTTGAACCAGTAAACCCTGTATTTCTAAGTCAGGAAATAGAAGTCTTAGCAAATCATTTTTTACAACTATCATCTTTTGCAATCCCAGGCAGGCACTAAAAAGAGGGTTTTATCATGCTTCTTGTGGGCTGCTTTCAGCTTGGTGGGTCACAAATTGTGCAGGGCTGATCTACACAGAACATTCCATAAACTCACCAGAACACTTTGAGAACAAGCAGCAAACAATTCTTTCTAAGGTATCAGTCATATGCTAGATTGCACGTTTATAAAATATGCTTTATTACAGCATTTTTTTAAAAAAGTACTTCTGATTCCAGCACATATTTGTACACTACTGAACACTTTAAGTTGTAAGTGAAATGTATTTCTAAATATATTCAATTAAAAAGGGACAATATTAATGCAAGCTGTGAACATAACTTAAAATTAGATGCAGCTGTTAAAGAACATAAAGATGACATGACTTTTTCCAAGTATCTGCACATGTGGCGTCACAATGTTTGAAATATGATGAGCTGTCAAGTGAGTTCTCTATTTAGCAGAATCATGGAAAGAATTTCAGAACTGGAAACTGCCTTATTCTCAAATGCCACTGATAAGGTTCACAGGGCAACAAAGTGACTAGCAAAACTCCTACTGAATTTAGTGAACCTCACCATTACCATACACAATTTTAAAGCAAGTTATGGGGCTCTGGATTCAGAAAATGCCATTTCAAAATGACAATTAAACTTAAGATGCTAGCTAATTGTTTTAAGTTAACATTATGGGCCCCAATGTACCCCCAACAGGTTACACGTTAGGCTGTGTTTTTGGATTATAATATCAATAAATGTTTAACTGTTAAACTAGAGTCCTTTTGAAATCAGTAATATCTTTAGTTCTAACAGCAGATGGATACCGTCAAAACAAACGGTGTTGAATGGGTCAAGATGATTGGGGTAATTAGTTTTTTAAAAAAAATAAAAATACTTGGGGCTGCTCCAGGCAATATGAATTTCCTACACCCTTTCCCTGTAGGAAATTGTCACATTAAAGAGAGAGCACATGTGTATCTTGCTACGTTTGTGCATAGTGAGAAATCCAGAATTGCAGCATGTTCTCAGAATTCAGTCACAGCATGTCATGAAGGATATTCACCCATTCATTCATGTTCAGGCAATTTTTAAATGTATGACATATTAGTGTATTTTTGGTCTTTGTGGAAGCCGCCCAGAGTGGCTGGGGAAACCCAGCCAGATGGGTGGGGTACAAATAATATATATTATTATTATTATTATTATTATTATTATTATTATTATTATTATATTGCAGAGTTGCAAAAGGTTCAGAAAAAGGCAATCAAATTTATGATGAGGCTGTAAAACATCCCAAGAGAAAGGTTGCAACTTTTGCAACTTTCTAGTTTAGAAAAGAAGTTGAGTGAGGCGGGACATGATAGATAGGGAAAGAGGTTTTTTTTTTCTCTCTCTCTCTTATAATACTGGAACCCAGAGTCAGTCAATGTAGTGGAATGTTGGAAGACCCAGGAGAGACAAAAGAAAGCACGTCCTCACATAGCACATAAGCAAACGTAGGAGTTTGCAAGTTGAAGATGCGGTAAACGGCCATCAACTTGGACAGCTTTTAAAGGGAATTAGACAGATTTGTGGAGGAAAAAGCTATCAATAGCCACTAGTCATGAGAGCATTAGAGGCGGTATGTTTCTAAATACTAGTTGTGAGGGAACCCAAATGGAGAGTGTGCTGTTGAAGTTGTGTCCTACTTGTGGGCTGTGAGACTAGGTGGGTCTTTGGTCTGGTCAAACAGGGCTCTTCTTATGTTAAAGTGTCCACATGCCAAAAATGATGCTCACTGCACATGATGGTGCACATACCATTTTTTCCACACAAGTGAAAACCCACGTATGAAATTAGTGACATTAGAACCAGCCTTTAAGCGCTAGGATGCTTATCAATGTTTTCAGGGACACTAGCCAAAGAACCAAGTTTTTCATACCTATTGGATTTGAACAGTAAAATTTATTCAGGAAGTTTTTGATTTTTTAAAAAATGACATGAATACAGAAAGCTGTCATCATTACTGTATCCTATAATTTGATTTTACACTGGCTTAAATGAGGGGGTTCCAAGCAGTTGCTCATCCAGGCACTTACAAGGCTTGCTTCTAACAATGTAACATCCCATTGCACCTTTCATGTTACCTGGAAATGGAAATGACGGAGGGTACTAACCTGCGGACAAATTTGGAAGTTATTTTGCTTATAATGCCAGTTGACGTCCCCCTTCTAGTTTGAGCAAACGTGCCTGTTTCGTGTGACGGTGAGGCAGGTGGCCCATTGTAAGTGGCGTTGCGCCGCTCCCGTAGCTGCTCCCCATGGAAAGTGCTTCGGCTCGAACTCCCTCGAGGAAAACGGGTTCGGTCTGGAGTGCTAGTACTAATACTGTGAGCGGATGGGGAAGCAGCAGGTGCCCTTTGAGTTGCACTGCTGGAAAGCCAGAAGTACGTTTGAAAAGCAAGGGAGATAGAAAGAGCCAAGTCATGAGAAACCTTCAATATGACTAGCACATCTCAACATGCACTATCTTGGGATAACATGAGCCATATGTTTTTATGTACAAAAAGTCTCTAAAGAGATGAAGAACAGTAGATTATTTTAATTCAAAATAGCCTGTAGAAAGAGTAAAAGCTTGGGAAAGAGAAAATGCATCCTCTACAACAGATATACCAGGTCTTGCTGCTATTTCAGAGGTTACATGGGATTTTTCATTCCAATGGGAAGAGCTCAAATGGAAGTAGAAGAAAAAGCAAGAAGAGAAAAGGGTTTAGTGGTATTTGATATTGGTGAGTAAAATTTTTGTCATGATAAAGTGGTGCTCTTAAACACACACACACACACACACACACGAGTGTTGGTTTTATATGCATGAGATGGATAGGATTTGGGGCTAGATCTAGAAAATACAATTCCTACCTCCAAAGTCTTATTTAGTGGTTAGAGCAGGCTTCCTCAAACTTGCCCCTCCATATGTTTTTGGCCTACAACTCCCATGGTCCCTAGCTAGCAGGACCAGTGGTCAGGGATGATGGGAATTGTAGTCTCAAAAAATCTGGAGGGCTGAGTTTGAGGAAGCCTGGGTTAGAGCTTAGACAAAGACTTGGGAGACCCAAGTTCAAGTTCCCACTCAGCCTTTAAGAGGATCTAGGACCGGTCACTATCTCACAGCTTGATCTATCTCAAGGGACTGTTGGAAGGATAAAATGTGGAAAGAACTCAATGTATTGCTGTTGTCCTAAAACTGGGAGTGGGGGACTCCTGAGCTCCTTGCAGAAAGGATGAGACAAAATGCAATAAGCACCTTTCTTTCGTCTACCCATTCCTTAGTTTCTTGTTTCTCAAGGGCTCCTTTGCATCCTTACTTCAGCTGCCTTGCCTCTGACTTCCTGCTTCTTCACTTACCTGCCTCACAGGGCCATTTTTCAGTCTGATTTTAGAAAGTTACTCCTGTCTCTTGGGCAACTATGAACCATCAACCCCAGACAAACTGTCAATTTGCCCTTCACCCACACCGACAGCCAGATGTTGTAGGCTACAACTCATATCAACCTAAGTCAGGCATGATCATTTGTCAAGGAACATGAGTAGCAGTCCACACGAGGTGGGGAGGGCACAATGCTGGCTTCTGGTGAGCTAGAACGATCATAGTTTCGTTCACCAAAGCAGTCAGAATGTTTGTGAATATTCCAACACCATCACGTAAGCTCAACTGATTGATGCTAAAGGCTTCAGTATCACAATATACAGTAGATTGGCAGAGCCTAGCACTACTGATGTTGTGCCTAAACACCTATGTTATGCACATTTGTAGAACACCTGACCATGCAAAGTACCACACAAATGCTACATATTGAAAAATACCTTGGTCGATAAGCTTCAGTGCCATCTTTGATAGTTGGGAGTGTAACTTTTATAGGGTGGCCAGAGGCAGACATGGACTTCTGGTGTCGAGGTCGTGCTGATATTGCCGAAGAGACAGCGGAGCCAGTAGAGGAGGTACTGCTTGCAGACATTTCTGTTAGGCTTTCATCATAAAAACGAAAGCAGGAAAAGGAATATCTTGAGATAAAATGGTCTAGTAAAGTAGTTGCATGTGGAACCTTTGAACTACTGTTGGATACTTAAGAAAAAACTGATTTAGCCAAGACATGGTCAACAACAGCTTCTACTGAAAAATGTCTTAAGATTGCTTTTCCTTGGCTCCATTCAGGTAACGGACAGACACTTTTAGGAATCCTAACCCAAATTAAAACATATGAAAGGAACTTGCTCACTGGTGCTACCCTTTCTGTACTTGCTGGGAACAAATGCAGAAGAAAATAGAAATTAATAGTATTTATCGATATTCAAGGGAAAATAGGTGGCAGCAAAAGAATTTTGAACTTTTGGCCACTCATCAAAATAGCACAGAATGCCTCAATAAAAAGTAATTAATCTCTCACCAAGCCCTATCAATTTGCATAAATAAAGAAAAGCAACTGCAACTGGCTTTCCTGATCAATCACAGTAAATGTTTTGTACTCATCTGCATAGCTAGACTTGATGAATTATCTCTACCATTGTATCTGATTAAAAGGCTACTGGTAGCACTTTAAATGAATCCTCTAGTAATTTCAAAGTGCAGAGAGAAGAACAAGCCACAGCATGTATTTCAATACAAATATAATCAACTCGGGAAGAGCACAGAAAGCAACTATTTAACAAGAGGGACAATACGGTCAAATGGAATTATATAATTTCAGTATTCAATCATTTTTCTCGTTGCTGCTTCCCAGCATCTCCTTCATGATACCAATGTAGATTTTTAGGTATGTGCAAAATTAACAAGTCTAAAAACCTCAGAAACAGTTTTGCCTGAGTTCCGTGCAATTGCCATAAAACTTAGGGATCAAGCTGTGCCATCATAATGATTAAGGTTTTAAATGATAATTTTAGGTTATATGTTAGTGACTAAGCTTTAATTTATATATTTTTTAACTGTTGCTATATCTGTATTGTCCCTGTTATACCTAATTGCAAATTCAAATGTACCCCTATCGTGCTTTATGACTTCCTTGATATTGTATGTGAGCTGGAACTGGTCTGTGACCGAAATAATAAAATTCATTCAGTTTTGCCTGAGGCAGGAGAAAGGGGCACAATGACAGCTGACAGGGAAGAATGAAACAGGCTACAACTCTACTGAATTTCGCTTGACATCTTATCATTCTGGCCAATCCAGGTCAGGGACCAGAACACAGCAGCCTAAACAAGATAGATGCCTGCCCAAGTCTAAACATATCCAACTTTTCTGAAGGCATTTAATAGTAGAAGACTGTTATAGGCTGGTCAGCGATACCCTAAACTCTGGGGGCTTCCTTTTCCCTCTCTAGCTGCAAGGCCTGCTTAGGCTGAGTTTCTGTTTCCGAGGCTTGCGAAACTATGTTAAACGTGTACATGAAATGTTCCTTTAAGTACCAGAGCAACATGAAATCTTAATTTTCACATAAAACAGGTTCAGTACCTGTTGTCTTTCCCATTCTGAATGGCAGAATAGCGATCTGTAGAGCGTTCACAGACATAAGTATTTCTTCGTGTCATGCCAGTCCCAGAAAACACATTATTCTAGAAAAGACAGGGAAATACAATTATTATTAAAAATACATGACAGAGTAAGAATGCCTAAATATATAGCACATTAGCGTATGTATACATTCTTTGATGCATTTGGGCATCCCATGTTATTTAGCCATGCATTTTCTAATTTACGTTGACGGGTAAAAATGTTGCTTTATTTTCTGTTCTAATAGACAGGCTAAGAGACACAATATAATAACACAGAATATTCTGATGTGCCACAATTTTAGCAAACAATAGGCTAGAGACACAATCCATTTTTCTGAAGAAAACATAGCAGCTGTCACACACAGATGAGCCCTGAAATTGCTATTCTACTGCCCCGTTAATTCAAAAACAGTTTGAAGATTTGTTAAAACAGCATTTTAAATGAAAAGTAGTACCCCCCACCTTTAACAGCTCTCTTGGGGTGGTGGTGGGGGGGCAGGTGTGCAGACAAAACAAGAAAGTATAAGCAACCCAGATCTTCTCCTTTTAAAATGGTCTTGTGCAAAATCCTCAAAGTGCATTTTCAGTTCATGGGAATCTGGAGAGCATATTGATGCTTTTGAGCTGGTATTGCCTTCTAAAAATAATCAAGGTGCACTTTGAACTGTGACCTTAAGCCACAAAGCACAAACCTGGTCCATGAACTTAGATCAGGCATAGGCAAACTTGGCCCTCCAGATGTTTTG
The DNA here is from genome assembly GCF_964252035.2 of Podarcis erhardii. Lineage (NCBI taxonomy): Eukaryota > Metazoa > Chordata > Lepidosauria > Squamata > Lacertidae > Podarcis > Podarcis erhardii. The sequence continues at coordinate 94,658,115 of NC_138507.1, forward strand.
TGACTACAACTCCCATCACCCCTGACCACTGGTCCTGTTAGCTAGGGATCATGGGAGTTATAGTCCCAAAACATCTCGAGGGCCAAGTTTGCTTATGCCTGACTTATATAAACAGATGGGCAAGTGTGAAAGAGGAAGCACTTCTACCATGCCTACAATGTAGTGTGCAATGTGACTTTTTTGCACAGACAATTCTCTCCCTCATTTAAAAAAAGGGGACCGGGAGGAAGCTGTGCATCATCTATGCATACAACTGTATCACACACAATGCACTGTAGCTGTGGTGGTAGCAAGAACCATTCTTGTTTTCTCACCTCTACTACAAAGAGGCTGCTTAACAGAGTGTATGAACTATGAGATTGTTTCTGTTCTCATCCATCCTATTTCCCTGACCATAGAGAACTATGCACAAGAGCAATATCATCTAGTGATACTGAGTCAAGCGTATGTGAGCAAGACCAAGAGAAGAGATCTCTGTTACAGACTCAAATGCTTAGGTATTATTTGAGAAGAACAGGTTTTCAAGCATTGGGAACTTTCAGAGCCCAACTAGTAGCTACAATGAATATAGTGTCCTGAAGGGAAATGCAAATTTGTATAGCCCCTGGCAAACAGCTTGTAGTATTATTTCCCAATTGCCTTGGATCAACTTTCCTCACAGGGAAGAACACCAATTTTGATAGTCAAACATTCACATATTAAACAGTTAAGCTGCTGTTTCTTTATATAAGTGGGTGGTTTTTTTAAAAAAATGAAGAAGCAGGCCTGCAGTGGTGACAATGAGTTCGGAGAGTCAAGCAACCAGGGCAGTGAGAGGCAATGAGCACAGTGAAGGAACAAGCCACCGGGCACTCCAGCTGAAAAATGCCAGGGTGCAACATTACCTGCAAGTTCCTTCCTTCAGCAACCCAGGAGCCAATTGTCACACTCAACTATTCACCCCCACTCCTGATTTTTAAAAAAGTATTTAAATGCTGGACTGGATTTCTGAGCCCATTTCTATTAGTGTATGCCAGCATTTAATCCATTTGCAGAAGAGAATCATGTAGTTAATACAATAGCAACAACTGTTATCGTGGTACAGAAAACATTTGACCCCGTCAGTGAGCAAAGATCTTTCTTACACTTGGAATAGTAGTCGCTTTTTTCCTTTCAGGGCCCACCAGTGGACTTGCGGCCATTTCACCTTTGGACCCCACTGTAGTGCTGCTCAGTTTACGTGACACATCTTTGTCCCATTCCTCTTTGTGTTCACTCTCCACACTGTTTGCCTGAGCTCTTTTTGAATACGAGACAGCAGGAGGAATCGATGGGCCAACTGTCAAACAAAGGTAACATCAATGAGGTGGTGCTCTCTGTATCACCTTCAATCAGTCTGCGCTGGTACTAAAAATAACATCCAAGGAACTAATTCAAATAAGATGCTGGTGCCACTTTACGAAACTGAGATATTGTGCAAAGAACATGCCTGAATACAAATGAGTCATCAGTGCCTTCATTGCATAATTTCACACACCTTTAAGCTTAATATTTACTATTTGTTCCCCGTTAATTTGCTAATATGCCATCCACATTGAAAACAACACAGAGGCATACTTTAAGGTTACTCAACTGGCTTCCGTTCAGAAGCCTTCAATGATACAGTGGGCTGCCACCTCATTTGTGGATCCATAATACAATAATTTGTCAATTACAACCAACCAATTTCCCAGCGAAAGTGGAATCATTACCATCAAATACAGTTGCAAAATCAAGGCAGATGGAGGCAGAGTTTTGCATAACCAGCTGGCAATGAATGACATCTAATCATATCTAACCCATTTTCAGAAATTGCTAAATTATTTGCCACACAGTTTTCCTTGTGGCAAAGAGTTCCATAGCTCAGCCTTTCCTTAAACGAAAGACACACATTTGCACCTTCACTCAGATTGCAAGGTGTTGCTGGTTCTGGCATTGGTGCAAACCAAAGGTTATGACATGGCTGGGAAGTCTTAGCTGCTAGATAAGAGTAAAGCAGAGGATGCCCGGATTCCATTCAAACGTTTCTCCCTCCACTGGGCAGATGATCGGTGTGTGATACACTTCACTAAGGAATTCCTTTTAGCATCAGTCAGCTATGGAAGGGAAGTAAAGAGAGAAGGGGTTTCTGGCTGCTCCCAGTTCACCTGCTCCCAGTTCACCAGTTTCTAGCTCCCTACATCATTCATGGTTCTCTATACTGGCACACTGTCTCCATCGTTTAAAGCAAATCAGAATTTTTTTTTGTCCAGTGTTGTTGAGACTGCAGTACATAAGTCACAACCCAGAATATCAGAAGCAAATAGTCATATCCATTACCGAAAAGCAACGTTCGACAAGCACAAAGGATTAAGAGATTGTTTGCTTTCCATACAAAATGCAGGAAAGTCTTCTGGGCTGTGGACAATGGTCTGCAATTTTATTCAGGCATATGGCTGTTCTCTCTATGGAAATAAACCCATCCATATCTTCTAATTAACCTTTCTTGAAAAAATTACTGCACTGCAGATATCCAAGCTCACGTTTTAGATTCAAAGCAATGATGACAAATACAGAGCAGTTTCCATTATGCAAACAGTTAAAATAGCTACAGACACCAGAATAAATGCAAATGATAATTAACACATCTGTCAACTAACCCAAACTATATTTACCATGGAAGGATCACATGATAAAAGCACCATGGTGTGATATGAAGCAGCGCACAACTAATGCATGAAGAGGTGGCACTGCTAAGCCCAGAAAACATGGCACACAGCTTAAAATTGTATTTTGCTACTTTACTTGGTTGAATGCCATCCCCACCATGTTCACTGAAGCGACGTTGCTTCTGATTGGCTGATATGCTCCGCTGGACCTTCAGGTGAGCAGGAGATTGCATAGAACTGTTGTTGAGGTCACTGCTGGGTCGAGATCTTTGACTCAGGTTACTGCTGGACAGGGACTCGCTCCCCTCAAACTACAAGGATAAGTGACAATTTAGAAAGCAAAGCCATTTGCATCTCTATTTTTGAGACAAGAGTTATTTCCAATGTCACAAAACTCAATGCAACATTTGCTATCACAGGGATGCAGACTGGGCACTCTCTGCGGTCACTTTGGCACCAACCCTTTTTTCCGTTTTCCTTTTTTACACTGAAAAGCAAACCCAGAGCTTGCCATTAGCAGCAGGAATGCAGTTGGCAGAGAGGAAGAAGACACTTTCCTCATTATGGACAGAAGAATTTTAAGTGGGTAAATGCCAGAGAGGCAGCCTCTCCTTCCACTTTTTATGGCATCCTCCTCCAAGGCTACTTTTTCGTAACAGAAGGAGGGGAAAAAGCATCAAGGGAAAGAAAGATGCAGCTACATTTCCTCAAACTACATGCTAACAGATGTAAGGATACACAATCACTTATCATGATTTTATGTCGTAAACCCCCCTGAAATCTACAGGTATAGGGTGGTATACAATTATTATTATTATTATTAAAATAAAAATCCTTATTTATGCATCATACAGATATAACCAGTCCCAGAATTAACTGACATTTGTGAAAGATTCGACCCAGTTGACAATTGTTGCTGTAATTCACAGGTTGTCAATCTATGCCACCGTGGCAGGCCACACCCAAGTGTTTGGTGGAACCTCAAGCTCACTGGCAGAGATGGAGTGTAGGGGTGGGTGGGGAGAAAGCACAGATTGGAACAGGAAGACAAGCGACAAAACCAGCACCACAGACAAATGCTGTCACTACCATCTTAATCATGCTCCCCACCTCAATTATTATTACTACCGTTTAGTAGGTTTTATGAACCACTTAATCAAAGAATTCCAAAGCAAAACAATTATTTGTTTTTGGATGGAATGGCTTTGCTGGTTTATTTGGTTTTATAATTAACTGTTTGGCTCATTTTTATAGGCATACAGAATTGCTGCAAACATATAGATTACCTCAGCAAAATATACAAATGGATATACACAACTTGTTCATGTGTCTGGGTAGGCTTGTCAAAACAGAAATATATTTAGCTGGCATCTGTAACAGCACAAGGATGATGCCAGCCCAGAGCACAGGGGCTTCCACACTGGCCCTATGTTGGCATGCATACAGTGGGAGAGGCACCAGCATAAGTAACACAGTGGAGTCATGTTTGTGTGCCCAATGTCTTGGATCAACCTTGCTCTACCCAGTCCCTGCTGACCACTGCCACAGGCATGGAAGAATCAGTGGTGGGCCCTACCTGGCCCCCCCACTTTTCTTAGTTCAGGTGACATTCAACGTATGTGGGGATCACGTTCCAGGGACCCTACACATACGTGAAATGCATGCTTATGAGTCCATGCCAGCAAAAATGATTGATGCATAAACTCCATAGACTCAGCAACCCAAAGAGTACAAAGGCTTGCCAATAAGCATGTCTCAGCACTGTGTTCAATCCCTATAGAAAACAACTTCAAAACTAGCAGATAAATAAATATAAGCAACTATAAATTACCTCAGGTGGTTTTCTGCCTAGGAGCAGATAAGTAGCCATGACTTCGTCATATTTTTGGTTTACTAAAGAGTCATGAATTTCATCTCTTGCAAAACCCATAGTGACCATTATATCTATCAAAAACAAGACAGCTCAATTTTATTATTGACAAGACATATTTAAAACGTGTCATTAGACAACTTCTGATTTTTTTTCATCCACAAAACTTCTACTTAAGTAATCACAGTAGAATAAAGTAGGAACCTAGAATACTGTTCACAAGTTTTCTCTAAAATATAAAAATTCACCCGACAGACCAGTTCCATTACCATGTTCCATTACACTCTACTAGTTAACATTTATGTAATGACAACAGAGTCTCTACCCTAAACATATACAGTCAAACCTTGGTTCTTGAACTGCTTAGTTGCCGAACAAACCAGCTCCCAAACACCGCAAAGTAAGTGTTCCAGTTTGTCAACGTTTTTTGGAAGCCGAACGTCCAACGTGGCTTCCGCTTGAGTGCAGGAAGCTCCTGCAGGCAACTGGAAGCCACGCCTTGGTTTTCGAACGGTTTCGGGAGTCGAATGGAGTCCCGGAATGGATTAAGTATGAGAACCAAGGTACCACTGTATAGAATTGAGATCTACATAAGATAGGAAATAAGAGATTTAGGGGAGAGGGATTGGATTACATAAACATTCCAATCCTCCTAGCATGGTCCAGATAATTAGGAATGTGACATGGGCTAGCAGATTCAGGTTCAATTCATTTTCTTTTTAGCACCAAACATAGTTTCTCATTACCAATGGATTAAATAATCCACCAAACCATGACTGAAAGTTCTTATAAAGTGTGTTTTATCCCCAATTCTGGTTAGGAGGGCAAATGCAAACCATTGTTTCCTACTGGAAGTGAGAGGAAGAGGAGGATAAGACTATGAGCTTCCTGGATGTTGTTGATCCTCCATACCATAGCATGTGAACTGGAACTAATGACGTGGCAGTGAAAAAAACAGGTAAACTGAGACTAGGCTAATTCAGGAAGATATATCGGAACTGTTCAACATTCACTATATTAAAAAACCTTGGGTATATGGCAAACTAATCCACAGAATTAGCAAAACATTGACAAGCATTTTTCCCTACTGTTAACCATGAATCTGCAGTGCACAGCGAAAGAGATGAAGAACTGGACTAGGAGACTAGGGAGAATACAATACAGCTATAGATTGGAACAATTGGGGTAACCTATTCTTACCTATTCTTTTGGTGTCATTAAAATCTGGTTCAGGCTCAGTATATGGCTTTAATTCTTCCTCTTCATGACCAACATTCATCCATCGGTCCTTCATTATTTGCTAGAAAACAGAGCAAAACTGAATCATTGGATTTTTTTTTTATCGACTCCCAAATCAATACCCAGTTAGTGGGGAAATCTGCATGTTTATTTATTTAAAATATAAAAACTGCTTTGAAGCATAAGTGAAAAATAATCAGTGGGGACCAATCAGTGTGCAAAAGACATCTTCAACTGCTGGTTAAATAAAAATGGGTGCTGGACAAATGGACAGGGAGTAAAATGGATAAAGGAGGCCCTATTAACAAGAAGGTTCTATACTTTGATGCTTCCCATCTCACCGCTGGGGTAAGGTTTACTCTTGAGCAGCAACCCTGCAGAAGTTTTAATAGTTGGACAGGATAATACAGGACCCAGTTACTTGTTGAAGCACATTCTTCCATACCAACCAACCTATCTATACCCTGTGATCAGCTGGTGAGAGGAAGGACCTTCTCACTTCCCTGCTGGTAAGCACAGATGGTGGAAGCTCTGCAGTGTTTGTGCTGTCAAATGAACACTTTCTTATTTTCCCAGGCATTCTGGGTAAATCAGCGATTTCCACTTGTTGAGTTTTATATTTTCTTGCACTACTGTATTTTACTATTCATTTTTTTTAATAATTATTTTTAATGAACGTATATTCCCATGGTTGTCTGTATATTTTGTTAACATGCTAACTGCCTTTGGATCATTATGATGTCATGACGGGTGAGCTTTAAATTTTGCAAATAAAACAAAACATAGGGAAAGTTCTCCTGGCCCTAAGTGGTTTAAGATTTTTGTGCCTAGAAATAAAATGGTAGCCGGGTTAAGATCTTGGAATACTGAAAAAATATTTTCCTTACTATCAGTACAAATTTGTCACTGGGTTCCAAAGTAATGAAGTTTCCAAACAGTCTTTAGAAAGGCCCTCTTAAAAACACATTATAATACTCCAATCTAGATGTTAGGAGAGCACAGATAACCATGGCCAAATCTTGTTTTCCAAGAATAGCCACAGTTGGAGTACCATCCAAATTTGGTTGAAGGCATATGACTTTTACTGCCAAAATTAAATTGGACCCTTCAACCCCAATGCACAAAACAAAGAACAACTCAGGTCCAAGGGTTAGTATTAGCCATGTATTATGTACAGAAATAAATTTGGGGAAGACCAGTGATAGTGTGGTTGCTTTGCAAGCAGAAGATCCCCAGTTCATTCTCCAGCATCTCTACACAGAAAACAGCTGCCAGTTCGTGTAGCCATTTCTGAATGAGATGGACCCAGTTTGACTTGGAACAAAACAGCTTTCTATACTCATGATTAATTCACCTCAAACAAGTCAATAGTACCATTTTTGCAGCCTAAAGACTATTTTAGGTTGTCAATTCTTTCAACTGAAAATATATTTTAAAATTATCCATAAAAATATTAACAATATGGAAGACTTACACTACCATCTAAAGTACGTTGAACTACTTTATTAGCTTCTATCTGTATCTACAAATGTTGAATTAATAATAAACATACGTTTTTGGGCTTTCATGCTGAATCCATAAAAGGACCAAACATATATAACGGCTTAAGGAACCCTGACCATAGGTCCAGTCGTGGCCGACTCTGGGGTTGCACGCTCATCTCGCTCTATAGGCCGAGGGAGCCGGTGTTTGTCCGCAGACAGCTTCCGGGTCATGTGGCCAGCATGACTAAGCCACTTCTGGCGAACCAGAGCAGCGCATGGAAACGCCGTTTACCTTCCTGCCGGAGCGGTCCCTATTTATCTACTTGCACTTTGATGTGTTTTCGAACTGCTAGGTTGGCAGGAGCAGGGACTGAACAACGGGAGCTCACCCCGTCGCGGGGATTCGAACCGCCAACCTTTTGATTGGCAAGTCCTAGGCTCTGTTTAACCCACAGCGCCACCCGCGTCCCTATATAACAGCTTAATTTTCCTTAAAGAATTGTCCCCTGCAATTTACCTTTCCTTCACATTCATATGAATGAGCGAAAGCTGCTGATATTTCAGCTACAGGAAAGAAAGACTTATTTTGGGAACTGCTTCACTTCTCAGCTTCTATTTCGAAAGGATTTTTACAACAAGCCATTGTTCTTTCATACCCAAGCAAAAAGCAGAAGTGCTGCGACACCTTACGGATGAGCTGTTCAGAGGTTTTGCAGACTGCGACCTTTGAGTGCACACGCCCGCTGCCCCATGACCAATTTCCCTTTGAAGCACTGAAGCACTTTTGTTCTCCTGCTTTTGGCTAATGTCTATGCTTCAGGATTTTGTTTTAGTGGGTCGCACAGAAGGCATCAGCTTGCAATGCTTGAGTACTTTAAAACATATGCTCTCCTAGCTCAAGTTTCTGAGGAAGCATTATTGAAAACTATGTCCATAATAGATTCTCTACAACAGCAAAAAAAGTGTCCTTATCAAACTTCATGTTCAAGATTATGGGTGAAATTCAATGCTTATCTTATTCTTTGAATGCTGCTGTTCTACTTCTGGAATGGCTTTTAATCCAGTGGTGGTTAAACAAGACAGCATAAGAAGGGCCTGCTGGAACAGGTCAATGGTACAGCATCCTGTTCTCACAGTGGCTAAATGGGATTCCTCTGAGTAGCCCGCAACCAAGGCTTGAGTGTAAGCATGCTCTTCCCAGCAACCAGTATTCAAAGGGACAAGATAGCTTTAAAATAGGATCTGACAAATTTGTGGCTATCAAAGTTTTTGGCCATCACTACTGTATTTTCCGCGCCATAAAATGCACCTGACCATAAGACGCTCCTAGTTTTTTAGAGGAGGAAAGCACACACAAAAATATTCTGAATCAAATGTTGTACTAAACTATTTAAAGCAGCAAAGCAGGTGGCTCCTGTCTGCTTTGCTGCTTTAAAGCGAGCCATGGAGGAGGGAAGGAGGGGAGCCATGGCTCCTGTCCGTCCCCCCACCGCGGCTCGCTTTAAAGCAGCAAATTTAAAGCAGCAAAGCGGGTGGCCCCTGTCCGCCTTGTTGCTTTAAAGTGAGCCAAGGAGGAGGGAAGGAAGGGGAGCCACCCCTTTGCTGCTTTAAAGTGAGCCGCAAAGGAGGGACGGACGGAAGCCATGGCTCCCCTTCCTTCCCTCCTCTGTGGCTTGCTTTAAAGCAGCAAAGCGGACAGGAGCCGCTTACTCATCCCTCCTCTATGCAGCATTCGCTTCATAAGACACACAGACATTTCCCCTTACTTTTTAAGAGGAGAGGTCTTATGGAGCGAAAAATATGGAACTTCATTTGGGAGTGAGTTTCATAGCTTAAGAAAAGGAATTGCTCTTCTCCAGTTTCCCCTTCCCTCTGTGGTCCACTGTTCAAGAGGGTTGAGAGACCCTCCAAAACAGCATGGACACTACTAGTGCAGGAGGAACCAGAGAAAGTAACTTCTCCTCTTACATTGGAGGACAAATCAGACAGATCAAAAGGATTTCACCCTTTGCTATTAGAATATAGTTTTGAGTTTTGGAACACAAGGAAAAGCCAGACATATTTTTGCCCTTTTAAAGAAGAATGACATCTGGACAATTTAAATATAATGAACCCATGTTCTGTCTGACCACATATGTAGCAGTATTCCAAAGTCCATCTGAAAAAGTGCACAGCTGAAGAATTCAGACCTAACAGAAAGCAAAGTGTGAAATCTTTTCAAATATTATGCTCTCAAAAATCCCTCAGGAGTACTTTAATTCTCCTCTTAAAATGTACAAGGTAAAATGCATACGAAGTGCATGGTAACTTAATGCTCCTTAGGCAACATATGAATTAAGCATACAGTGCTGTCTCTTCAACTTTAGTTTGGCAAAGGTTGCTAGTGAAAGAAACACTGCAGAAACTGCATATTGCTACAAAATGGTCCTAAATACTGGTAGTTTTACTGTGCAAACATCAAAACACTGATAAAGCCTATAACTAAATGTATTAAATTTCATTAGGACACGAAACTTAACATTCTAGTGCTATTTTAGATGAGCAGATGCCAGTCAAAATCACATCTTAAGAAGATCAGACAAAGGCTCAGATAGAATCATTTATCTGACACAATACCCATATACAACACAGCACTTCACACAATTATTGAACAGTGATTCTGCAATGGCCTTTTACCCCCTGAGACAATTGCCCTGTGTTTCACAGGAAGACAGAGACAGTCCCTCTCTTCTATAGCATTGATGCACTCTGCTTTGAACACAATGTCCTGGCAAGAACCCATTTTTGAACCAGCAACATAAAATTCTTCTAAGGCTGTTAATAGTGAGACAGTATTAACCCGGGCAGGAGGGAACTAACAGAGCATTACTGGGCATAACAGGGCCAAGTTCCCAAAACTGTATCCAGGAGGATTATCAGTAGAAAACACTATTTAAACATGAAAATGAACACAACCTATTTATAAATACTGGTGAAAAGTCAGCAGTGCACTGAGATCTCACCACACACTGGCCACACAATTTAAACCTATAAAAGAAAGAAACTTGTTGAAATCTGAGCACCCTTAAATCTGGCATTCTCAGATTCTGTGCACTGCTCTCCTGCCAAGTTTTGTGCCTGTGCTAGGCTGTTACAAAATACAGCAAAATTACAGAGACCTAAACATTAGTATTACATTTTTAGTCAGCAGTATCCTTTGGACTCAACCATTTTGAAGTTTGTTAAGTGAATATTAACATCCTTGAGTTGACCTCCTGTGATCCTAATTACACCATCCTATATAGACAGGAGCCTAACAATGAGTGCTACACATCAGTGAAGCAGAAATTACTCATACCCACATTCCACTGGCAAGCTACCAGACACAGAATTATTCAGTACAGAGTCACAGCTGATCAGGGGTATATCTCCCAGCTTGTGCTCAAGTGATCTATGTCAGAAAGTGATTATATGAGATTAATTTGGTGGAACACCATCTTCAGCTGCAAACGCAAACCTATGAAGATGAAAGAAAGGTCAACCAATGACTAATACACATTGTACTTCTCAAGCCATTTTATCATCTGCTGTACTTTTATTGGGCATTAACAAGCAGTAAATCTTCCATGGATGCAAAGCCCAGAGGCCTAGGTGACTGGCTGCTTCAACTTGCTGGAATTAATACATAACCAAAATATTTTTTCTCAAATGCAGCTCATCAACTATCATAGCAAATGGGAACCAGGTACTCATATGGAAACTGCTTCTTTTAAAACTCAGCTGCTGTCTTTACTATAAAAACAAGATTACTTATGAATCATTGGTTTTTGAAGAACAATTAACCTTTCTTACACTAAATGCACTAGCTTTATCTGTTAAATTAGTACAATGGACAAGGACACTGTTTTCAGCAGAAGCACAATTAACTTAGCATTCATTTCATTTTTTGTGGAAAGGAGTGATACAACTACATGGCTACAGAAAAAACACCAGCATTTCATAGTTTGAGACACTAAACAGGATATTGTATCTTTGTATGCATAACAATAAATATCTGAGAATATTTTATAATTCATATTTCAGACAGTTTAACATGATCTTTGTTATTTGTGCTTTGCTCTAAACCCGAATTTAGCTGTTTAATCATATGCTGTTCATTTTGTCAGACCATTATTATATCACGTTACTGAAATTCTAAGCCTAAGTATATTATGAGAGCTTTCACTAGATCAAAGAAATCTTAGTCAAACAATTACACAAATTTGTAGTTAATCACAACCTCCCAAATTTTCATCTGTAAAAAGGATTACTACAGAAAACAGCTTTTTTTATAAAGATAATGCACACACTTTTCTAGCAAGCTCCATATTGGAAGAAGCATTCTCTTCTACGAAAGAGAGAAGGGGAAATTGATATTCTAAGAAGGTGCATGCTACCTATAGCTTTCCTAAGTTCTTGCATTAAAATGAGTTAATTAAAAAAAATATGCCCAATCAGAAGCATCAGTTTTGGTTGATCAAAAAGCTTCTTTTTTCACACGTTGACTACAGCCATACTGCTGACCAAAGGACTGGAGCAACTCTCTTGTGTGGAAAAGTTTTCACATTTGGGGCTCTTTAGTTTTCAAAAAGGCAGGCAAGAGGGGACATGATAGAGGTATCTAGGATTGTGAAATAATATACAGAAACAGTGGATAAACAGAAGTTTCTCTCTCTCTCCTACTCTCCGACACATATCACTAGAATCCAGGGTCATCCGATGATGAATTTAATGAACCTCACCTGACAAGTCTACTGCACATGTTACAAAATTCCCACACAAAAGACTGTCAATTGGTAGAACTAACTAACCAACCTGCATTTAAATTGGTATTATTTGCAAAAACTGGCTACTATGTCCCATAAGCTCAGGATGAAACCTTACATGTTTAATCATCACACATGATATACACCAACTTGTATTTATTTCCTCCAGAAAAAAACAGCTTTCAATGGGAAGTTGTTTTTTAAAAAAAGGCTTTAATTTAACAACGTCAACGTACTAGGATCCATAAAAAAGCCATTTTACCAAGAAAAAAGATACTAAAAAACCAAAACAGTGAAGCAGCCTATGGTAACATATTTGGAGAAATGTAGGGATAGTCTATTCCTTATAGGTTTTGAGTTATTCCAATGAAATACAAAAGAGAGGGGAATGGGGGAAGATCACAATACTTACTTCCAAGCTCCCTCTCTTGATTGGATTCAATACAAGTAGTTTTTTCAGTAGATTTTCACAGTCTGTGGACATATAGAATGGTATCCGGTACTTCCCCCGTAATACCCGTTCTCTCAGTTCCTTTAGAAAAACCAGACAAAGAAGAACATCTACTATTGAGACAGAAAAATTGAAGACTAGATTTAGTCATTTCAAATCTCAACTGTACCTTTAAATTCTGACCATCAAATGGCAACGATCCACTGACTAGAGTGTAAAGAATGACTCCGAGACTCCAGACATCCACTTCTGGCCCATCATATTTCTTTCCTTGGAAAAGTTCAGGGGCAGCATATGGGGGGCTTCCACAAAAAGTGTCCAGTTTGTTGCCTAAAGTAAATTCATTGCTAAAACCAAAATCTGCAATTTTAATGTTCATATCTCCATCGAGAAGAAGGTTTTCTGCCTGAAAAAAATGAAAATAGAATTTCAAAGGTGAGTATCAACATAACAGTTCGCCATAACTTCATTATGAGAAGAACTAGTCATTCTACAGAGCTTCGTGTTTTGCTATATGTTACAGCATAACAGGCAATCACCAGTACTGAGAATGCAGAATGTTCTGGAATGGCAATTGTATATAAAATGGGATCTAATATATATCCTTTCATGCTGAGAAGAGGGCAGGAATTTTTAAAATCTTGTATATTTTGTATGATTTAGCCAACAGTACACCTGCTGCCATCAATGGGACATGTGTACACATATCAGACACAGTGCAATCCTATGCATGTCTACTCAAAATAAGTTTCATTGAGCTTAATGAGCCTCACTCCCAAATACGTGTGTATAGGATTGTAACCTAAACAGCTACAGAGATAATGTTGCCCTGGATCTTTGGAAAATGGAAAAATCTAAAAGAGAAATTAAAATAACGACTGGACTGTTTAGGAATTAAAAAGACACAGGCAAAACAAATGAAAACTCATATAGTGATTCCTATATGAAACAGAACCAGGTTTTTCTTTTGTCTTTCCCTCTTTCCTGCCCCTTAGCCAGTTGACTCCATAAAATGTATCAGGTCTAATGCCATCTTCTTTAACAATTATACCTTAAGATTGCTGTTGGCTCCAAAGGTTTGCTTCTTCAGTGTTAAGAATGTGCACTCCTCTAGATTCAGATTTTCTCACTTAACGCTTTTTCAGTGAATCTCACTGTTCCTTAATCATTAAAAGCATTTGCGCTCAGGATAACTCACAGTAACTTCTATCTCTAAAGGATCACATAGATGGGCCCATAGTCAAAGGCAGAGTGATGAGCAGCTTTCAAAGCACTGAGAGCTTGAAGCAGACGCTGAGCACAACACAGAGCCTGTGCTTAAGGTTCACTTTGAGGGAAGAGAAAAATGAATTTGGCAGTGACTTTCTGGGATAAACTGAAGAAGGGGAGATATAGCAGAACAGAGGGCCAAGAAGCCAGTTGCTCTATGATGGTACAATGAGAGATGAAAATGGCCAAGACAGTGGTTTTTGAAATGGAAATAAAGATTGTGGAGAGTTAAAAAGCAGAAGATTCTTCATTGCTGAACTTTTTACAAAGAAACACATACAGATGTGCCTTCACATGCACACACGCTTGGTCATCAAGATAGGGCTCTCAATGGAGCTTCTATTTTACAGCTGCAAACCATTATCCACAATTATGAGTAGAATCAGATTTGCTGACATGGTTAGCAAAAACGTGTGCAAATGTAATACTAGTGAAAATTAGCTCTAAAATTTAAAGGGAGGTGGGGACTTATATCCAGAGGGAAGGACTGCATGGTAATTCTAAAGCAGGCATGGCCAAACTTGGCCCTCCATCTGTTTTGGCACTACAACTCCCATCATCCCTAGCTAACAGGACCAGTGGTCAGGGATGAAGGGAATTGTAGTCCCAAAACAGCTGAAGGGCCAAGTTTGGCCAGGCCTGCTCTAAAGGAATTGTTATGGCTTAGAATAAAAGAAGGGAACAGCATAAAGCTGCAAGGCAGCATTCCCAATCTCCTAGGCAGTCAGGAGAAGAGGCAGTATGATGACTGCACTGAATCATAACAGGGTGGGATTAAAGTTTCCCTGGACTGGAGACTAGGAAGATTTGGGCAGTGAGTCCCACTTTTCTTCAGGGGAAGAAAGGACTCATGACTTACATGCCTGACAAACATGGGGAGAGACTAAGCAGCAATTTATTATATATTTTACAAACTTACAAAGTGGGCAGAAAGAGCACATAAATTGTTCTGCTTCCGTGCAGTTTGAGTTCTTAAAGGATGGGAAAAGGAGCATACCTTGAGATCACGATGAACGATGCACTTTTGATGACAGTACTGCACAGCAGACACAATCTGAAATAAGAAATCTGGTTAATAAGCGAACATTTAAGAACGACTCCAAGAAGAATGCTTAACATTTATATAGTGAAGCAGATCAAACCCTACACTTCTATTATCTTCTTGTAACCGCTGCAGGAATCTTACGAGGTTGCTACACTATTGTCCCTTATTGCAAGTGGAATACTGACATGGAGAAAGAATGGCTTGCCTAAAGCCACCAAATGAGTTATATGCAAAGGAAAGATTCCAGCCAGCAAATCTGTGCTTCATAGTGGTTCAGCCTCTTCATCGCTACACCACAATAGCCCCTACCAGATCCAGAAAATGTATTGGAAACATGGCATCGGGTCAGAATACATGCAACATTATTCCTTTGTCAGCCCTTGAGTACAAGCTTACTTTCCACACAGTGGTAACTACGCAAAAAGTCAAAACCCTGAAAGCCATTATTAGTTAATTTTGGGGGGGGGACAACAGCCTTGTGCTAGAACAGTTCTGCAAGTACTCCCCTAAATTTTGCAAGCAAGTGGGCTGGGGTGAATATGTCAATCAAAATGAAGGAGTCTTTTGTTTACGACAAAAAAAGTCCAACTTAATCACATTTTTAAGATTCCTATTTACTGTAAGCGATATTAACAAAATATACTGCGAATGCTCTCCTTGGTGCTGAACAAGTTGCCCAGGTTCCCCAAGAGTAAATTATGGCACACACACAAGCATTAAAAGGCATTTTGTTTTCAAAGATCTGAAAAAAACTTGCAATACAATCAAACTTGCCTGAAAGTCAAAAGAATGACCTTTGGATCCAACCCACTGAAAATATTCCTAAAGCATGCTCTAATACTTTAAATACTTAGGAACTAAAGCAATGGGCCTTTCCGCACTAGAGCTCTTTAATACCGCTGAAGTGCCGCTGTTGCACAATAAAGTGGACTTTGAAGATTGGTTCCATACAGCACATAAAACAGTATTATTTCCCCATTTAAACCATCCACATGGCAAAGGGAGAACTGTAGAAGGTAGGGAAAAGAGAAGAGACTAATTATTTAAGTATTTAATTTTTATTTTTAAATGCACCCGCATATTTTTAGGTATGCACCCGCACAAAATAATTAAAATGAATAAAGCAGGTGGAGGAAGGCAGAATAAGGCATCAGTGATAGGTAAAAGTTAAGGTAAAGGGCCCCTGGACAATTAAGTCCAGATGACTATGTGGTGCAGCACTCATCTTGCTTCAGGCAGAGGGACCTGGCGTTTGTCCACATGACTAAACCACTACTGGCGCACAAATGCCAGTGCGCACGGAAACGCCATTTACCTTCCCGCCGCAGCGGTACCTGTTTATCTACTTGTACTGGTATGCTTTCAAACTGCTAGGTTGGCGGAAGTTGTGACAACACAGCAGGAGCTCACCCCGTTGCATGGATTCGAACTGCCAACCTTCTGATTGGCAAGCCCAAGAGGCTTAGTGGTTCAGACCACAGCACCATTCGCACCCTGCACCAGAGATACAGATCTTCCTTGTTCTACTTCTTGGAGGCTCAATTCTTTCCTGCCAGTGACTGAATATCCTTCCTTGTCATTTTTCTACATTGCAAGTTGTGCTGCTTCTGTTGCTGTCTTTTTCCTCTCTCCTCTCAAACTGTCCTTTGTTCCAGGAAGAGCAGAGGACTTGGTGCTGGTCAGTCTCTCTTGATCAGGGGTTAGCAAACATTTTCAGCAGGGGGCCGGTCCACTGTCCCTCAGACCTTGTGCGGGGCCGGACTATTGGGGGAGGGGGATGAATGAATTCCTATGCCCCACAAATAACCCAGAGATGCATTTTTAATAAAATAACACATTCTACTCATGTAAAAACACGCTTATTCCCGGACCGTCTGTGGGCCAGATTTAGAAGGCGATTGGTACGGATCCGGCCCCTGGGCCTTAGTTTGCCTAGCCATGCTCTTGATAATCAGTGGTGTGCTAGTAGAAGTATCTCCATCAGTGACCCGGTCTAATTTTCAGTAGCATTCCCCTTCCTATCCCCATATAGCCTTTACAATATACTGTAACTTTCTCTGTCCCTCATGGTTGGTTATATCTCTAATGGCCAGTGTTGTGAGTGACTTGGTCTGCCTCCCTTCTCCTCCAAGACTACTGCATATTTGCTCAGGGTCTTACCCCCACATAACTGTGTGCTGAGGAGGGCGACCAAGTTGATAATGGATCTGTAAAACAAGCCTTACGAGGAACGGTTGAGGGAATTGGGTCTAGTTGTTAACCAAAAGGTTGGTAGCCAGAGATGGCTGTGGGCAGGATGACTGCATTAGAAAGGGTTGGACTCCAACTCTATAATTCTATTTTTTTTATAAGATATTTATTAAAGTTTTCAAAAATAATACATTACAAAACAAAAAGAGAAAAAACAAAAATACAAAAATGCAGAAATAAAAACAATTTAAAAACACATAGAGTTTCCATTTACTTATTTTCTTTTAACTTATTTTCCAGACCTCCTCATACCTCCCTTTCTTATATTCCAATTCAGATTGTTTGTTCAGCAAATCCTCACCATTAGTTCTTTTACTTATTTCAGAACCTTATTTTCCATATCTCTTAAGCATTACAGCTGAAAACCACTTAATTTCTATCCAACATCATTCTAACATTCCTTGATTTTACAATATTTCTGCAAATAGTCTTTAAACTTTTTCCAATCTTCTTCCGCCGACTCTTTTCCCTGGTCTCGGATTAATTTATAAGCCTCCATTATATGATAATAATGAAGCCAGTCTCGCACTTTGTTTTTTAATTTCTCAAAACTCTGCAATTTCAATTTGTCTCCAACTCTATAATTCTATGACTGCAACCTTCCTTAAAGCAATTTCAACTTGTCCTAGCCTTCCTACCATCAAGCTCTTTTTTATGACTTAATGTTTTTGAAGATTTGGTAAAGAAGAATTATGGGGAGAGGAGACCCAAATCATTTATGGCTGTAAGTTCCCTAAGCAAAATTCCACAGAAAAGTACAGAAGTCGGGAGGGTTGATGCAGGACTGCAGCATCCCTGTACATGTCAAAGAGCAGGCATCTGCAAAAAGATAAAAGAGCTGTACTAAAGAGATCTACATCTGTAGGCACTGTGTTCCTGTTCTGTTCCTTTGTAAAAAAAATTAAAATGATTTTTTTGATGTCCCCAAATAGATGAAAGAAGCACAGGGGAAATATTAGAGGGCCACTGCTGGATAATAAGAGATTATGCCTAGTAAAAATATGAGCGAACCAAGTCAGCCATTTCACACTTAATACCTAGTGTGAACGGGATCTACATTTCCTGCGCTTAGTTCACAACACTAAAACGTATCTTTTATTGAAGCCAGCACTTCAGGTTCACTTTATAAGACCTTTTTTCTTACCTGTCTAAATTTTGCACGTGCCTCTTTCTCTTTCATTCTTCCATGTGCCACCAAGTAGTCAAACACTTCTCCTAAAGCAGAATGGAACAGAATTATATTGCACAGGTTTCCCTGGTGACAAATCAAAGTGCTTGTCAGTCAACTAACTCGTTCCTTTAGCAAAAGCCAGCACAAGGACTCTGACTAATGCAAGACGGCTTTCCCCCTTCGGCTTCCCCGCACCCTCCCAAGCTGCTTTCTGACTTATACTACCACTGAACCTATAAGTGAAGCGTTAGGCTTCTCAACAACACCAAATTTATGGACATGGATCTGTTTCCTGAGATGTGTTCAAGAATTATCTTAAGCAACTCATAAAAATAGTATTTAGATTATTCCTTGTTGGAAGGAAAGGCCAGGCACATAGGTCTTATCGATAAGCAGTACAATAACCAAAGAAAATTAAACTGGTCAAATCTTAACACAAACTGGATTTATTTTAATCAAATTCATAGTTTTATTATAAAAGAACATGTAAAAACACAAGCTCTGAAACTTTAACACAATTTGAAAATTTATTAAGCACAATGGATAGAGGAGAAAAAGGATTAGTTTCTAAATTGTACTCTATATTGCTTAATGTAACTTACAGCTCTATGGAACCGGTTAAAAAGATATGGGAACTAATAGAAGTTTTTACAACCATATAATCAGGAAATCACTAATGAGAGTATAGGAGAGATACAAAGACTTATTGGAACAAAAGACCCCGTGGTGGCTTTCACCACATGAAGCATTATTGCTCAAACCACTTGGAAAGAAAGGAAAATGGCTCACATATGTTGATTTATTAAAGGACCATGATGGAAAATGGAAATTAAGAGATTACGATGAGATCAAAGACCACTTTCAGAGTTGGTTGCATTATCGACAACTATATGAAACACATAAAGAAGACAGCAAGAAAGGATTCAGTTATACAAGATCTAGGTTTCAAACGGAAGTGATCGAAGGGAAAGTGAAATTACTGAAGGCCGCATACAGCATACTATTAGAATGGGAGACAAAAGATGAAGAGGTAAAATCAGTTATGATTAAATGGGCACAAGATGTAGGTCACAACATTATGGTGGAAGATTGGGAAAAATTATGGAAAACTGATTTAAAATTTACAGATTGTTCCCTATTGAAGGAGAATTACATGAAGATGATGTACAGATGGTACACGACATCAGTGCAGTTAGGGAAAATGTACAAAACTAGTTCAAATATATATTGGAAGTGTAAGGAAAAGGAGGGGACATTTTATCATATGTGGTGGGATTGTAATGTAATTAAAAAAAATTGGGAAATGATATACAACGAATTGAAGAAAATGTTCCATTTAACATTTGCTAAAAAGCCTGAAGCATTTTTGTTAGGGATTGTAGGGAAAGATCTGCCAAAAAAGCTGAAAAACATCTTCATGTATGCGACAACAGCCGTGAGAGTTCTAATAGCACAAGGATGGAAGACTGAAGAAACCCCAACTAGAGAATCATGGCAAAAAAAATGGATGGACTATGCAGAACTGGCAAAACTGACATATAAGCTATGGGACAGGGATAACTGTGACTTTAAAGATGAACGGGAACAATTTTAACTAGACTGACCACCCACAAATAAATAAACTAGGTGCTCCTCATCCAAAACTCTGATTATTGGAGAAACACAATCCAAACTGTGTGCAGATTAATAACTCAGTTTCTCATCCAGTGTAGGATATTAGCCTCATCTTTCCTGAGCATGAAGAATTCATTCTTAGCAGAACTTCTACCACTCGAACTTCAGAATATGGGCTCCTTGGAAGAGTTTCTTTTCTATCAGCACCAAACTTCGACACCAAACCTATTAAGCTTAACTGCTTTATTTAAACTTTATTTTATTTATAAATAAAAATAATTATTTATTATTATTATTATTATTATTATTATTATCAAACTGAGCTGATGTGCTGCTTATGCATGCTAACCTCTCACACAACAGAAAATTAGGCAGTAAACCTGTGTGGCCTATACTACTTCACACTGCAGAAAATAAGTCACATGTTGAAATATTCCTCAGTGAAAAACTTTCCTATACATAGAAATCCAACATGTCAGGGAGCAGGTTAGGCTAGAACTCTTCTGCATTATATGCTAGGAATACTTTCTGGTTGTTGGTTTTTTTTTGGGGGGGAGGGGTCGTGTAAGTCGCCAGATGCACTCTGAAGTATTTTAGTCCAGTCAAAGACCTACCAACTCATCTGCTGTAGGTGAGAACTAGGCTGTCCTTTTCAAGGACACAGACTATAAAGCAGCCTACATCAACAAAAGAGATAACTATGTCCTATGGAAACTATGGCTCTTATGCAGCGGAGTGTCATGCAATAGATACCAAAAGTATATCACAGCTCTGAGGTGTTATGCCAGCCCCACTTCCACCTTCAAATTCCTACATTTCAAATCGGCCCATAAAAGTAGAA
Organism: Podarcis erhardii; assembly: GCF_964252035.2. Taxonomy (NCBI): domain Eukaryota; kingdom Metazoa; phylum Chordata; class Lepidosauria; order Squamata; family Lacertidae; genus Podarcis; species Podarcis erhardii. The sequence goes on from NC_138507.1 coordinate 94,678,799, forward strand.
TGGAATGTTTGCTTACCTCCACTGGCATATTCCATAACTAAGTATAATGTTTTCTCTGTTTCAATAACTTCAAATAATTTAACTGCAAGATAAAAAGTTGATAACAAATTGCCTTAGCACAAACAGTAAAGAACATTTAAAAACAGGTAAATGTTATTTCTTATCTATGTCACAATTTAATGGAAATCCGAGTCAAAGTTTGGCTCTACAGATGAACTTTGTAGAAGTAAAACCACCCACTTCTCTAGAACCAGTTAGAAATTGGCCATATTTTGTTTTCCCTGAAGATAAAGAGTTTAAATGCTAGATGCGAAAGTAGAACAACTAAGAACCAGGACACTGCCTATCAAATATATTAACAAAATTATTGTTGTTCAATAGTTTAAGAATAAGTGAACGAAAGCTAAGCATGTTGGAAAGGCAGCACACTCAGCTGGAAGGAGTAAAAAAGGGCATACCCTGTATGCAGCAATGTGTATACCTTGTATGCAACAAGCCCTCTGGCCGATTCAGCAACAATAACTGTCTCTGGAACAAAACTGTTCTGCCTTCCTCAGCCAGAAGAATTGTCATCACAAAGTGGGGCTCTAAAGGTGGGGAAAACTAAAGCAGAAAGGGAAAGTTACACACTTTGCAAACCCGCTCTTATTCACAGGCCTCAATTTTTCTTATCAAAGTGGTATCGATTTAACAAAGAGCAATGTTAAAAATCCATGTTGATAAAAATCAGTGCCCCATTTTCACAAAACACTACAACCAAATTAAGTCAGACCATAGCTTGAAAACACAGGATAAACAATCACTTAAGGGCATCCCTAAGAGTGTGTTAACAGGACTTCATGAAAGGCTAAAGAACTAATCTGATGAGTCACTGGCCCTGCAGAAAGTTATCAGAGAATGATGCAAGCCACAGGCCCTACTTGGTGAGAATTTACATAGTTCCAATAAACTAGCTTATCTCCTAGAAGTAAAACATTGTGAGTCAACAGTGTGATGCAGCAGCAAAAAAAAGGTAATGCTATTCTAGGCTGCATCAACAGAAGCATATTGTCCCAGTTAAGGGAAGCAATAGTCCCACTGCCGCTGGGAGAGATCATCAGGGGGTTTGGACTGGGTGTTCATCAGTATGCAGATGACACCCAGCTCTACCTCTCCTTTAAATCAGAACCAGTGAAGGCGGTGAAGGTCCTGTGTGAGTGCCTGGAGGCGGTTGGAGGTTGGATGGCGGCTAACAGATTGAGGTTGAATCCTGACAAGACAGAAGTACTGTTTTTGGGGGACAGGAGGCGGGCAGGTGTGGAGGATTCCCTGGTCCTGAATGGGGTAACTGTGCCCCTGAAGGACCAGGTGCGCAGCCTGGGAGTCATTTTGGACTCACAGCTGTCCATGGAGGCGCAGATTAATTCTGTGTCCAGGGCAGCTGTCTACCAGCTCCACCTGGTACGCAGGCTAAGACCCTACCTCCCCGCGGACTGTCTCGCCAGAGTGGTGCATGCTCTAGTTATCTCACGCTTGGACTACTGCAATGCGCTCTACGTGGGGCTACCTTTGAAGGTGACCCAGAAACTGCAATTAATCCAGAATGCGGCAGCTAGACTGGTGACTGGGAGTGGCCGCCGGGACCACATAACACCGGTTCTGAGAGATCTGCATTGGCTCCCAGTACGTTTCCGAGCACGATTCAAAGTGTTGGTGCTGACCTTTAAAGCCCTAAACGGCCTCGGTCCTGTATACCTGAAGGAGCGTCTCCACCCCCATCGTTCAGCCCGGACACTGAGATCCAGCGCCGAGGGCCTTCTGGCGGTTCCCTCATTGCGAGAAGTGAGGCTACAGGGAACCAGACAGAGGGCCTTCTCGGTAGTGGCGCCCGCCCTGTGGAACGCCCTCCCATCAGATGTCAAAGAGATAAAGAATTACCTGACGTTCAGAAGACATCTTAAGGCAGCCCTGTTCAGGGATGTTTTTAATATGTAATGCTGTATTGTTTTTAATACTGATTGGGAGCCGCCCAGGGTGGCTGGGGAAACTCAGCCGGATGGGCGGGGTATAAATAATAAATTATTATTATTATTATTATTATTACTTGATTCTGCCTTGAGCAGACCACACTGGGAGACCGTGTCCAGTTCTGGGCACCACAATTTAAGGAGGATACTGATAAGCTGGAATGGGTGCAGAGGAGGGTGACCAAGATAATCAAGGGTCTGGAAACCAAGCCTTATGAGAAACACTTGAGGGAGTTGGATATGTTTAGCCTGGAAAAGAGGAGACTGAGAGGAGATAGGATGAGGTTTTTTTAAGCAGAGGCTGGAAAATTCTATGCAGTTTTGGGACAAGTCCACTAGAATACAGACAATTTGCTTTGTTTTGGAGAATGTCTAAATACCTCTGAAGCAGCCCACTTCATTTCAGTATTGATGTGTATTGAAGTGGGGGCTCATAGGGTCCTGAAAGCAAGTGATCCCAATACCTGCTTGGTATTTAGGCTTCCTCTAATGTGGATGTGGATGTCTTTTTAATATGCATTAGGGCTTTGATCACAAATCTAAAAGTCACCTAGTGAGAGTCTTCAAAGTTAGAAGAAAAGGCAAACACAGGAAAAAAATAATATGATTCAGCAAAACAAATGTCAAATCCCTACCAATATTAGGATGGTTCAAAATCTTCATTATTCGTACTTCTCGGAACAACTGTAAAAAATAGAGAACTATTTTACTTAAGGTGTTTTTACACATTCTAAGGATAACTGCAGAATGCAAAATTCAAAAATGTTTTAAGATGTAGTTTCACACTTAGATAAGTGTCTATGAAATACCAGTGGTAAGTTGCTTGCATAGAGATACTGGATTAGAACCGGACTAGGTTAATTGCACTAAGTTCCCATTGAAATAAAGGGGGTCTGCTTCGGGTGATGACTAACGTTTCACTGAAAACTAAGTTCAACTAATTTAGTCAGGATCTAGCCCACTGTATGTAATCTTTAGACTCTCTTGGCTTTAACTAATTTGAACCTGCCCAAACTTAAAAAAAAACAAAAAAAAACTACACCCAAAACCTTACTGCAAATTCTACCACTATTTGAAGTCTGACAGGGAATTGTTCTTAACCAGTTTCTCAAACCAGTGACTGAATGTTCAAAATTGCAGCAAGGAGATCCAGAGAAAGAGATCTGAAGAACTGCTTTATTTCTCAGGAAAGGTTAAAATGAATATACTTCACAAAATGCTTAAACATATAACATACTTTCTTCAACCTACAGGACACTTTTCTTCAAGAAAGTGACATCACTCCAAATCTACACAAGTATAACTACCAATATTTTAGAGCTCTAGTTCTCAGTGGGACTTAATTCTCCTTTTCAACATACAATACTGCCCAAATCCATTATGAGATCTTGGTTGGCTAAAGAAGTAAGAAATGTAACTTATTTATTTCAGGAATTTCAGTTCGCTTATGCACCAGCATCACCTCAGGCAGTTCCTACATGGGACTAGAGGTGAGTGACTTGATTAAAGCTGAACCTGGACTAATATGGGAGCTACTTTGGAGGCTACTTAAAATTGTATGTGTTTTATGGCTGCTCCACACAGAAAGCTTTTGGGTGCACCAACTGAACATATGGATCAGCTCCACTGCACAGGACATGCTTCAAATATTTCAGAAGGAAGGTCATGTTAGTATGGCCCCCTCCTCACATCTGGAACGGAAGGCATCTCTCTATCTCAATGTAACTGACCAAGGATTCAGGGCATAAAAACTTCAGAGCAATTCAATTGCCCTGTAAAGGCAAAAACATTATAAACATGGAAGAATAAAAATATTTTTATTTTTAAATCACATGGGCCAAAATTATTGAAGTGACAACATATTTAACCTTTTCAAAGAAACATCTTACCTTTTGTAGGCTGGTAGGATTTAGTTGGGTTTTGTCTATTATTTTCACAGCAACCTAGGGATATAAAGAAACCACTCTTTTGAAGGTACCAACAGGTGAGTGTTTTTAGGCAGACATTGACTTTATTTGGACACAGCAATACACATTTACTTTCTGTTCCGCTCTTGTGCTGTTTCAAGGAGATGTGAAATTTTAGCTTCTGTTTTTAGCTAACTGCAGCTTAGTGTTACTTCTGAACCAAGATAAACTGTGATTAATCTTAACTATGGTTTACTGAAATAAGCCAATGGCCTGGCTTGCAGGTCATAAGTAGGCAAACTACTGTCACTGCATGAATGCATTGGCTACTAGAGAGGAGTCTGCATCCACTTTGATCCTGCCTGGTCCTTAAGCAGGTGGGAACTTAACCCACAAGTTCTGCGTTCAAGGAACACACTAAATTCTAAAAGGACCAAGAAGGATAAGAGTGGCTGCAACCTCTTCTCTGAGAGTTCAGCTGTTTTCACTAAGTTATAGTTAGGGTTCAGATGCTGCTCTAAACTGTGGTTAACTGATCATATGCAACTGTGGATAACTGCAAATGAAAGCAAAAGCAATTGAAACAGAGGAGGGGTGAGCGTAAGCTTGAATCTTGTTCACATAACTCTAAATCACAGCTTAGCATTACAAACAAATTAAGTCAATGTAGAGGTTTACAGTTTTAAAAGTTTAAAATATAAGCAGTATTTTACAAACAACACTAGCAAATAGACAAAAACAATGAAATTAAGCTCCTTGAAACACTGCCAATTCCAAGAAAATAGTGGGCCTATGAACATGTTTAGGGGGCTTCACGGTGTCAGGCGATGTTTGGTATTACTGTATTTTTCGCTCCATAAGACACACTTTTTTCTTCCTAAAAAGTAAGGGGAAGTGTCTGTGCATCTTATGGAGCGAATATGTGGTCCCTGGCAGTGGCAGAGCTGGGGACTTTGGTTCCCAGAGCGGCAGGGGCGTGGCACGTTGCCCGTGCATGCATCCTAATGGCGGTGCCCACACGAAGGGGTGGGGAGAGGCAAGGTGGGGGGAGAGAGCTTTAGAACACTCATCCAAGGGGCTCTGTGACTTGAATGAGAGCAGCCAGGAGCCAGCACGGAGGGAGGCGGATCTTTCTCCCTCGCACGCTCTGTCTTTTTTTTCTTCTTCTTCTTATGGAGCGAAAAATACAGTATTTGGAAGAAGTCAGCCTGATTATACTGCATACACAGGCCCATCCACATTAAATGTTCTCAGAGCAATTTGTTCTATCCACTCTGTCTAATACAATCTATTTACAGAGGTTTCTTGTGCTGGCAATGTCACTAATCTGCAATCAGTGTTGTATTCCAGGCAGCAGCAGAAGAGTGGGGCAGGGAAGCATCACTTCCCATGGCCACAGGTGGTGATTTCCCTTTTCTATTATTAGCATTTGGAAGCAGGGAAACTAAGAGATTTCAGAATATTTTGAATTTCAACTAAACATGTTCATTTCTATAAGTAAAGTTAGAGCTTTCAGAGAAGATCTCCACTCCAAACCCTTGTCCACTCTTGTCTCCACACAAATATGGTTTATCTTTTGATCAGGGCACAACTAGATGGGATAGGAACAGTATCCAACCCTATGACCTTCTGATCTCCTATAAAATAGGGGGGTTCAAGGCAGCATGGATGGGAAAGAGAAGTTTTTTTTAAAAGCTTTTAAAAAGTTTTTTATAAAACTTTTTCCTTTTTGTGGGGTTTACCTCCGATCTTACCATCCCACCACAAGAAATACAGCTGTTTCGGGGGAATCCTACTCTTCAAATGGTCTTGTTGTATCTTAAAATATCTCAATTCCAAGCCTACCTCTTCAAAGAGATTTAGTAGTACACGTAATTCTGCCCACTTGTCTGCTGCCCTGATGTCTCATTTGGCTCTAAGAAAAGCCTGTTACATATTCAATCACAGAACTAGAGAATAAGCATATTCATTGCAGACAGACAAGTGTGAATAAGGCAACACAGGCTACTGTTACCAAGCAAAAAAAGACAAACAGCTTACCTCTCTACCAGTAAGAACATGTCTAGCCAGCTTCACTTTAGCAAAATTTCCTTTTCCTATTGTTTTTAGTAAGCGGTAATTCCCAATGTGAGGATGGTCTTCATTTGTAGACGTGATTGAGTTTCTGCAACGGGGTATGTTTTGTCTGCTACTTGATTTTGTGGGCTGGACATGGGGCTCAGTATATCCGTCAACAGATGTGTGCTATAAGAGTAAACAACAGAGCAATGTTAATCTATTTAGGATTAATGAATTATAAAACAAATGTTAAATGGGAATAGGAAGACCCACCTCACAAACAATCAAAAATGCTCTATAGATGATTTCAACCACAAAAATTTCAATCTTAAGCGAGTGGTATGCAATGCTAATTCTACCCTGACTAGACTCACTGAAGTAAGTGGAAATGACTAACATAGGTTAATTAAGTTCAATGGTTCTGTTCTAAGTAGTTCTTAGTTGACTACAACCCTAAGTTTTCTGTCTGCTTTCATATTTGGCCTACATTTGAAATGTACAAAACTGAACAGTGCGATCAATTCAAGTAAATTATTTCTTTTTAAATAACAATTTATTAATTTCCCAAAGATAACAAAAAATAACAACAATACAAAAACAAAACAAAACAAATTGACTTCCCTCTAGTCCCTTCCTTGGTTCAATTATGTATCAATGTACTGCATATCCATTGCTAATTCAAGTAAATTCAAGTAAATAATTTTACTCATTAACTTTTGCTTTATTTAAAATTTGACCTTTGTTCTTTCAATTGCAGCTGGGAAGCGAGGAACTTTCTTAATTTCAATGTAATACTCCTTGAACCCTTTTTGCAAACTCAGGAAGTTACAGACTGGCCCAATGAGGGAGAAAACAAGCAAGCAAACAAACAAACAAACAGCAAAACAGCTGAACATTAGCAAGCATTTTTCACAAGCCCCTAACTATAAATATATTAGGGCTTTTAAATATTTTAGCAATCCTTAAAAGTTATAAAATTGGTTGTATTTTCCCCTGATCTTTTTTCCAACTAAAGAGACATACCGTATTTTTCACCCTATGGGACGCACTTTTTCCCCTCCAAAAATGAAGGGGAAATGTGTGTGCATCCTATGGGGCGAGTGCAGGCTTTCGCTGAAGCCTGGAGAGCGAAAGGGGTCGGTGCGCACCAGCTTACGGAGAATTGCCCAGACTTTGCGCAGCTCTCCGCAAGGCGCGGGAGCCCGGCGCTGGGCTCCTGCGGCTTGCGGAGAGTTGCCTGTTCTGGGGGCTGGGGTCGGGGGAAGCTCGGGCTTCCCCCACCCCAGCCCCGCGCTGGGGGGGGGGGATAATTTCCCCCCCTTTATTTCCCGCCCAAAAAACTAGGTGCGCCTTATGGGACGGTGCGTCCTATAGGGCAAAAAATACGGTAAATACAACTATCAGTGGTAACCATACAGTATAACAAATGCACTGGAAAAGGACAAGTAATTTAAGGTTACCAGATGTCCCCGTTTCCCGGGGACAGTCCCAGGATTTACAAATCAGTCCCCATACAAAATCCTATCATTCCTACTGAAGTTGAAAAGTGTCCCTGGATTCATTGAAAAAAAATCTGGTAACCTTAAAGTAATTGCAAAGTACATGCAGGAGCCACATCAGTTACAACCTATTTTCCAAGGCCATGCTGTGGTTAACAACAGCCTGCCTACAGCCCCAAGTGAGTAAAAATAGATTTGGTTTTCCTAAAGCTTCATCGCTTAAGAAAAAAAAGTAATGCAACTTTTTTTTAGTATAGGAATTTTATATCACTAATCATATCCAGAGTGATTTACAAGAAATAATGTAAATACAAAAAAATAAAAATAAAAATGCCACCAACTTAAGAAGATAGGTGGTCTTTTAAGTAATTTGGAACTAGTGATACCAGGACAGGATCTTTTGTGAATGTGTGCATCAGCTTTCATGAGAATCACAGACTAGGAAGATTTCCTAAAGGATGGGAGGGAAATTGTTCTCATTTCCCATTTAGGCAACTCTCTCCCCTCCAGGGAGAGTTGCCTAGTATCCACTTTGGTATCGTTTTGGTGGTAGACAAAGACCTTTTAGTCCTCACAGACTTAACAACGGTGGTAGTCTAATCAGCTTTTTCATTCTGCAATGTTCTTGTAGGTTTTATTTGTTCTGTTTTACTGACACAAACTACCCTGAAAATGTTTATAATGAAGGATAGCATGCAAATTTGTTAAATAAATGAATAAACAAGTGACAGAATTCTGTACAATTATACACGGTGCATTATTATCCACCACCGCCTTGGCATGGCCAATGTTCCTCCCTCAGTTATATGATGGCCAGAGCATGGTGGCGGTTTCACCTGGGGGTATATTGTGAAGAAGAAGAAGAAGAAGAAGAAGAAGAAGAAGAAGAAGAAGAGGAGGAGGAGGAGGAGTTTGGATTTGATATCCCGCTTTATCACTACCCTAAGGAGTCTCAAAGCGGCTAACAATCTCCTTTTCCCTTCCTCCCCCACAACAAACACTCTGTGAGGTGAGTGGGGCTGAGAGACTTCAGAGAAGTGTGACTGGCCCAAGGTCACTCAGCAGCTGCATGTGGAGAAGTGGAGATGGTTCACCAGATTACAAGTCCACTGCTCTTAACCACTACACCACGCTGGCTCTCACACTGTGAGTGAAATCGCCACACCTCCCGAGTCCCTCTGTCACCAGCGCCCAGCTGCAGCTTGTTTCTCCTTCAGCGCGCTGGGCTCTGGTGGCAGAGCAACTCAGGAGCGGTGGTGGTTTTACTTGCGATAGACCGTCGGGTGAAGCTGCCATCGCGCTTTGGTCCTCGGTGATGCAGCGACACATTGCCCAGGCCTACAGTACAGGATGCTGTTGTGAACCATTGTGAAATAATTTTTTGATACAGCGGTATATAAATATTTTTATAAATAAATAAAATAAATATAAGAACTTGAGGGTAGCCAGTTCTCTCTCATAAGGCTTTCTTATATTCTGAGCTGCAGAAATGTGCACTCAGCATCTGAAGTGCTTGTCCACAGAGATAGAAGCAGGAAAGCAGAAGAACTGAAGTAGCTAAACAGACCTCTTTTGCATATTATGGCTTTCTGAAGTCCGGCTCACTTAACATAACTTTCTGGGTTGATTTCCCTCCCACCCATCGCCGCCCCCATTTGATTTCCCTCCCACCTCCCAAAATACATGCATCATTGCCTAAACCATACTGGAATGCCATATCCTCTACTTCACCCTAGTAGAGGAAAACAGCTGCTCAAAAGAAGGGGATGGGGAAGAGAGACAAGCTGCTCAAAAGAAAGGGAGAGACAAGCTTTGTTTCAAGCGATGGGATACAAATTTCACAAATGTGGCTTATTTGTCATTATAGCTCTAGCTCTCACTGCCATGCCTTCATGAAATATTTTACAGCTTTTATCTGCAATGCCATTGGCCATATGAAATGGGGGTTCAAATATTTTGTATTTATGGGCAAAGGTAAATAGAGGATGTTATCCATACCTGTTACATTACCAACTAGATAAATGTATGAAGCATATCCCCCCCCCCCCGAATATCTTACAACCCCTTTAGTGCTGTGTGACTGTTCTTTCAGGAAACAGTTTATACTGAGCTTGGCTTTGACAGCAACGAAAATTTAAGTCCAGCATAAAAAGATTAAGGGGTTGCCCTGAGCTCTTGGTCATTTTATGTTATACTTAATCTTTTGGAGGCATTCAAGTATTGTGTTAACTCTAGATAAGATTTCATTTGCTTTAGCCTACAGAAGAGGTGTTGCTGATGTTGTAATTCATTCATCAGTTTTGTGTTCGTGTGTGTGTGTTTTAATTCTTGGACTGTGATAGGCACACAATAATTATCCAAGCTTGCATTTGAGCAAGAAATGTTAGATAAAGAAAAGTCAAAGGGGATCAGATTACAATCTCCAATTGTAGCCCTATGGAGAAGTTGTTTTAAAATTAGTAATTTACTGTTATGTATTGAGAAAGATACTCAAATAAGTTTTATAATGTACCAGTAAAAAGAATTATGACTGGTAATGTTTGAGGATGGGAAACCTAATCTTTGCAAGCACTTACATCTCTGGGCTTAATGGACTGATTCACCTTGAGGTTCATCCTGAAGGACAGCAAGAGCTTGAAACATTATAGGGTATCAAATCCATTACTTTGTACCAGTAACTAACAGCCACTTATTTTGTTGGACTTCTGTTGGTTGTCTCTCCTACCCAGGGATGTAAATTCCACATTTATCCTTCACAATCAAAATCTGAGAAAGAAAACTGTACTTACCAACCCAGTCCAATAATTCAGGTTTTCCAAATGGAATACTATGAGGACACGTATATTTTACAAAACATATTTCACGTTTAAAAGCTTGTACTCTGGCCAGAGGTGGATTTAGGGTAATGCAAGGTGCAGAATTTTGGCCTTGCACAGGGCACCACTGAAATTTGAAAGACCAAAGTCTGCCCCTCCTGTGGAATTCTAGCTCACATCATTCCTGTGTGGATATTGAAACAGAGGACCTGCCATTACATGGATTATGAGAGCATAAATTGCCCATTACAGAAGAACCACCAATTCCTTCAGCATTTTTTTGAGGTTATGTGTTACTATCCTCACATCAGTAACTAAAAAGGTATACTACAATGCTCCAGCATTTCCTTTTTAGCAAGTACTGCATAGTTTTGAGCATTATAAGTTAACCCCCCCAAAAAAGCTGTAGAAACAAGAAATTGGTTAAGATGGGTATCTGGAAGACCTGCTCAACCACTACTTTGCCCCTAGGGTAGAACCCAAATGTGAGATTAGGAACAAGCTCAGGCTCATTGTCTTTCTCCCCAGGATAATTGAATGATTGACCTGGAAGCTTAAGTGCAGATGAGGTCAGGTAGCAATGTTTATCAGCTGCATCTAATAGGCCAGCTGCATCTGGAAATCTAAGACCTTGGCAATGTTTAATAATTCCTTAGAAAGCATGCAGATCAATCACAGTCATTTCTTGTCTGGGTGTTGTCCTTCAAGACTGTCTGGAAGCAACAGCTGCGCAAAATGGTATGGCCAGTGTTACATGTTCTTTAGGCTGCCAGTTTGTTTCTAGGTTCAATTCAACAGGCTTGTTCCATCCTTTAAATCTTTCAAATGGTGTGAACCTAGCATACCCAGCTTGCGAAGACCCTGCTCCCTTGACACTCCCTGGGCTTTGAGATCTTCTGGACCAAGTCCAAGCTTTACTTCACTAGACTTTTAGGTTTTTTTGCTTCCTCTGCCTTAACCTTTACAGCATCCTGCTTCTTAGCTCCAAACTATTGGCTGTCAGGCTTTCTGTTGCATCTTTGCCTCTATGTACACACTGCTCCTCTCAGGGTTTTTTTCTTTATTTTATTTTTTTAATTGCTTTAATTAGTTTCTGAATTGCCTTGGGAAAATTGTTTTGGAAAGGTGGTATAGAAAGTTTAATGCAGAAATATATCTGGCTAATTCACCACCTAAAATAAATGTTTGAAACAGCACAGAAACCTCTATTTGCACAAGAAAGCATGCTCCCTGCCAGACTTATTCAATTGTCTGTCTTTTCTTATGCTGCCTTTGCATGCCATAGTCCACTTATTGAGGCTACTTGTTAATGCTTCCCATGGCAGCATTCCATATGGTATTTGCTCTGTGCTTATGCAAATCAACTATTTGCATGGTACTTCCTTCACACCTTTGGCAGGGCTAGCGCACACACATTCTGTGCATTTGAGCTTACCATACAACCAAATGTAACATGTTGCACCTTGTCACATGGACAAATATATATTATCAATCTCCTGTTGGAAGAGGCAATCTATGAAGCTTTCGTCAGGTAGGAATGGTTCAATAGCGACAACTAATCCTACAGAATACAATATATAGTTTGTGTATTGATCTTTCCCATTAATCTTATCCTTTTCTTTTAGCAGAGACACTGGAGGAGGGGAGAGAAAAGGTCAAAAGACCTTTTATACAGTCATTTTAATATCTAGTGGAGCTCATTCACACAAACAGGGAAAGAAGCAAGGCTAATCAAAGGAGCTGGGGTCTGAGCTTTACTTCTATGTAGGTGTGGCTTCTAAGCAAACTGCTCTGAATTTACTCAGAACAGATGTATCGGCTCCTGGGTCTAACAGAAAAGTATACCTGCTAATGTGGCTGGACTGACAATGTGACAACAGTAAGGAGGTGAAACCTGTACAACCAGGGCTAAGAGTCAGCAGCTCCGTTAATATACAGATTTACTATCACACTGTTTTTCTACCAGGAGACAGGTGGGACCTTGTGTTGACAGCAATACTTCTGGATTGAAATTGCCTGAGTGCTGCAGAAAACTGATTGGCCAGTTGAAAGCAATGTCTCCCTGAGTCTGTCTAAATTAAAATGGATTTTGGAAGGATTGTAGGACAAGGGAAGAGTATGGCTTTGAGATTTTTAATTGTTTGACATTTCACTTGGTAGGATTTACCATATTTTTCGCCCCATAGGACGCACCGCCCCATAGGACGCACCTAGTTTTTTTTCCGGGGGGGAATAAAGATTTTTTTTATTCCCCCCCCAGGCACGGGGCTGGCACGGGGGAAGCCCGAGCTTCCCCTGACCCCAGCCCCGAGAACTGCCTGCTATCCGCAAGCCTAGGGAGCCCGGCGGGAAGTTGCGCCGGTCTCCCCAGGCTTGCGGAGAGCTGTGCGAAGCCCAGGCGCGCTCTTCAGCGCGCCCCGGGCTTCTGAAAGCAGGCAGCTCTGTGCAACCCTTGGGAGACCGGCGCGACTTCGCGCCGGGCTCCCTAGGGCTGTGCAGAGATGCGCGAAGCCCGGGACTGCAGGCAGCTCTGCACAGCTCTCGGGAGACCGGCGCGACTTCGCCCCGGTCTCCCAAGGGTTGCGGAGAGCTTCTTGAAGCCTGGAGAGCGAGAGGGGTTGGTGCGCACCGACCCCTCTCGCTCTCCAGGCTTCAGCAAAAGCCTGTATCCACCCCATAGGACGCACACACATTTCCCCTTCATTTTTGGAGGGGGAAAAGTGTGTCCTATAAGGCAAAAAATACGGTAAGTCCAGATTGCCCTAAGGGACCAGACTCCACTCACTTTAATTGGAGAGTAGAAGAAATGAAGACTGGAAACAATGCAACTAACTGAAACACTAGAATTCAACAATAGCAATTCATTGTTGGTAGTCATGTTTCAAAGGTATCCTCTCAGTTAACAATGTACACTACTAACTTGGGGGACCCTCAGCAGCACAGTGCCCTAATTCTGCACATTGGCCCTAAATCTGCCTCTGGATAACAATACAACCCTGTAAAAGATTGAAGAGTCTTGAACATAAAGTGTAAATGAATTTCTCATATATTTCAAAGTGTATGAATATATATTTCATTCTGTCTTTTTGTTTGACAGAATGATGTCCCTAAGGGTAATCCTGCCAGAAAGTATGGAAACTGAAACAGCTGGCAACTCAGTTACTGCAAAGGTTGAGAAATTGTTAGCCAATTTCTCAATCTTTTGGGTGGGGGGAATAATTGGAGTGTTGCTATAGTCAAGTGTAAATTCCAGTTGGCATTACAACTTCACATATGGACTTGGTGCTGATCTGTAATTTGTGAATGCAGAGTAAAGTGAAATATGCACAGGGTCTTGTTTTGGAGGTAGTTATTTGTGAGTGCCTGTTACTGAATTTTCACGTTACATTGGTCACAATTAATTTGCCAGAAAACCCAGCTTACCCCCAGTTTACGTAATTTTGACACTCATCTACGAAACATTGGCTGTGTATGTATATTGCGGCAGACAGAAAAAATATTCATGGTTTCAGAGGATAGAATTGTCTAAGTTTCAGATAAATACTTGAGGCTGCAAAACTTTTTTGTTTGTCATGTCTGTTAAAACAATAAAAAGAAAGTTGTTTAAACTCTCAGTGGCATACTTCTTGAACATTTTTGCAACCCAGTTTACAAAAAAAAAAGGTAAATGGAAATCAAATAATATTCGCTAACAGAAAAATATTATGTAAAAAGCTTGTAAAGGTTATGTTGGTCACTATGGAATTATCCTACCACCATATAAATATATGGTAAAAAAAAAAAAAAGAAATGGATCCTCAAATACATGTTTTTACTAAGTTGAAGACCACTGATCTAAATTATGTGTTCTAGCATTCCATATCAAAACCAAACACTTCTCCTCCCCCAATTACTAATGCTATTCATTAGTACAGCTGCTATACTAATTTTTGGCAGCTAAGATCTCAGTAAAATGAAAGAAATACCAGAGTTTTGATTCTGCTGCCAGATTTGTCCTAGTGAACCCCATGTCCTCATTTGCAAGACATTCAAGATTAGATTTGTTTTGGAGAGAGTACATATGCAAAAGCAGTCATGCTTTTTGCTTGCTGAGTACAAAGCCAGAGATTATTCAAGTAACAGTTTCCTGGAAGAATATAAATAAAACTTGTCAAAGTGAAAGCCTTCTGCTTTATGTAAAACACAATAATTAAAAAGACCATGCTTTTTTGTTTTTGACTTCTCAGACAGACAGAATTACACTGACCAAAGAAATATACGCATCATACAATGGTACATGGGTAATCCTATTTTGATTAAAACAAAACAAATTCCTTCCAGTAGCACCTTAAAGACCAACTAAGTCAGTTCTTGGTATGAGCTTTCGTGTGCATGCACACTTCTTCAGATACCGGTTGATGGACTTCCATTTCATGCGGCTCAATGTGGTGCCTTCCATAGTTCCAGTTACAGATAGGTAGCCGTGTTGGTCTGCCATAGTCAAAACAAAACAAATTCCTTCCAGTAGCACCTTAAAGACCAACTAAGTCTGACTTAGTTGGTCTTTAACTGACTTAGTTGGTCTTTAAGGTGCTACTGGAAGGAATTTGTTTTGTTTTGACTATGGCAGACCAACACCGCTACCTATCTGTAACTGGACCTATTTTGATTGCCCTGGGCTAAAAAAATGAGATTGAGGAAACTCAGCACCAGGTCCTCTGCTTTCCATGATTTAAAATCAGACTAAGCAAAGCCTGGTTACAAAATTAACTTTAACCACATATAATTTCATTACAGTTGTACCTTTTGGAATGGATTCCATTCAACTTCCAAAATGTTCGGGCACCAAAGCATGGCTTCTGATTGGCTGCAGGAAGCTCCTGCAGCCAACTGGAAGTTGCAGAAGCCCCGTCGGACGTTTGGCTTCCAAAAATAGTTCGCAAACCAGAACAGTCACTTCCGGGTTTGCGGCATTCAGGAGCCAAAACGTTCGAGAACTAAGCTGCTCAAAAACCAAGGGACGACTGTACTGTTGCAATGCTTAAACAGTGGTTAAGATCTATGGGGGGAATTCACACTCAAGAGGGGAGAGGCTGGGGAAAAAGGACATTACCACAATCTACTCCTGGTGTGATATCCACCATCTTGAAAGTGGACTTCCGATTGCACAATGTTACTTCTTCTTTCTCTGATCCTCCTGCAGTCCTCAGGGAGGACTGTAAAGAGGAGGAATGGGAGTCCTATTGCATGCACAAGCAGAAGTTTGCTCCATTTGTAGATGGACACAACTGAATACCAACCACTATGTGTGTACTGCCCAGTAAGTCAGACAATCTTCATTTATCATTTACTAAAAGGTGAAGATACTTTGATCACATGTAAAAGATATTTCGACGGTTAATACTCAAAAAGTAGTACACTCCATGTCTTCGAAGTCCTGTTTTTCTGGCTGTTCTTATCAGTTACATGTATAAGATTAATATACCGTATTTTTCGCTCCATAAGACGCACCAGACCATAAGACACACCTAGTTTTTGGAGGAGGAAAACAAGAAAAAAAATATTCTGAATCCCAGAAGCCAGAACAGCAAGTGGGATCGCTGCGCAACAAAAGCAGTGATCCCTCTTGCTGTTCTGGCTTCTGAGATAGCTGCGCAGCGTGCATTCGCTCCATAAGACGCACACACATTTCCCCTTACTTTTTAGGAGGGAAAAAGTGAGTCTTATAGAGCAAAAAATACGGTAAAACCTGTATTATATCCAGTGTCATACAAGTACATTTTGCAGGTGAGGATTTCAACCATAATGGGCAACAATCATTCCAATTGTGCCCATCTATGTGTGGAATAGAGTTTGATCATGCAATGAGGTTCTCCCTTCCTTGATCCCATACTGTGGCCCTTTTGCTCACACCCCAAACTGTTTCAGAGGGTTGGGACACATGGAGAAATACAGTTGACTGTTGTCTGTTATGGTCAAAATCACCACCTGCATAATAGCAGCTCTCTCAGTGGCATCCCATTCTTATGTTACACTTTCATTCACAAAGCTAATGTTAATTTAAACAAGTCAATTTTGCCACTTAAAAGTTCAATTACAAAACAGATTTCTATCCTCTGCATCTGGTATGTGAAAACACAGACAATGTGACTACAATCCAATTCCAAGTTTCCTGGTAGTAAGCCCACTGAAATAAGTAGACTTACTTTTGAGTAGACGTGTATAGGATTGGGCTCTAAGGCAACTAAAGCTGAGGTAATTTCATATTCAACCTAAGTCATCAGACAGTTTATAGCACAGAATAAACGACCTAATAAAGTGATGTCTGACAAGTTTCACCCAAGCAAGAAGGGAATTCAGGAAGTTCATCAGATAAAAGGCACTCAGTCAAAATATACATTTGGTATGATGAAATGGAAAGAGCTTGATTTGATATTTTTTTTTTAAGACCTGAATAACTCCTGCTAAATTAAAGGTGTCAGACTGGGATCGTAATTTAGAATGCCACTAGAAGAGAATTAAATTTGTTTTAAAACACTGTGTGTGTGTGTGTGTGTGTGTGTGTGAGAGAGAGAGAGAGAGAGAGAGAGAGAGAGAGAGAGAGAGAGAGAGTGTGTGTCTGTTTTAATTCCAAAAAATAACACCCCCCAAAAGGATTGTCTTGCTCTTTAAATAAAGGGGAGAACTATTTTGTCCCTTATTTGTCTGCAAGGATGTGGGAACTGGAAAGAGCGATTGCCGCTTATACAGTGAAAGTGTGTGAGTCATGAAATTTCCTAATTTGGAAAAACTTAAGCTTGTTTTATTGTGTAGGAGGACAGGAGAATAAAATGAGGATCTCTTTGGCAGGCTGCTCAACGCTAGTACAGCACAAACTGGAAGTCTCCTTATTCATACCCTTAAAGTTACTCAAAAGGCAAAATAAATGTACTGATATGTAATTCAAATATTCTATGTGAAGACAGGCTTTAAGTAACTGGCAGTAAAATACAGGAACACTGTCATTCTGATATCCTGGTGATATTAAGTACCAAAAGCATGGTCTTTCCCATGGAGAAGTGAGCTTTCACCTCACTGAAAACTTCAGATAATATACCTACTCAAAAACAACTTTTCAAAGTTGGATATGGTCACTTAGTTTAGAGGTGCTGCACCGAAGAACCCACCTGAAAACCTCCACGGCTAAAAGCCAGAAAGATCACAAAGTGAAAGCCTTCATATTGAATACCAATCACGTCTGTTCTAGCAGTTATAGATGATAAACTCATGTTTACTTAATGGTACTATATCTACAAAAGCCTCCAAATAATTTGTGAATATATTCTTAAAAAGATGAAGTTCAATTTACACAGAAGCAATCCACCAAAACCAGTGTTGGGAACCGTTGGGAGGTTCTGGATAACTTTACATTACTGTGTAACTTGCTAAATACAGTCATACCTCAGGTTAAATATGCTTCGAGTTGAGCGCGTTCGAGTTGCGCTCCTTGGCAACCCGAAAGTAACGGAGCGCATTACTTCCGGGTTTCGCCGCTTGCGCATGTGCAGATGCTCAGAATGACATCATGCGCATGCGCAGAAGTGGCGAAAAGTGACGTGCGTGTGCGCAGACATGCTGTCGCTAGATATGTTTACGGATCCCGTTCGTATCTAGAGGTACCACTGTACAAATCATTATGATAGCCATAAAGCAGGCATGTCCAAAGTCCGTTTCGGGGGCCTAAATCCTAAAAAAAAAAAACCCCACCTCAACAACTTCAAGGTAAAATCATAAAAAAAGCTCAACAACTTTGGTTGGCCCTCATGGCCCTTCACTTCATCAAATCTGGCCCTCTTACACACCTGTAAGCAGGACAACAGTGTCCCTCTGTGCACCACTGCAAAGCCCTTGTCAGTGAAACCTGAGCCAGCTAGCAGCAAATAGGGTAAGACAGGCTTCTTCCTCACCACTATATACTATATACAAACTACAATGCTTCATTATTCCCAAAGGGCTGAATATCATCAAATCATGTATATGCAAGAAAGTGTCACACATGGGAACACCATTTGCATGCAGCTTAAAACTTGCCACTGACAACTGTGGTTGCAACTGTGGTTTCTTCAGCAGGAAGTTGATTCTTCCCTCCAGACTTGTCTACTGGAGTCCATTTATTTTGTATATGTCAATGAAAGCTGTTCATGTATGAAAAAAAATGAGGCTGAAACAAAGGACACAGCTGAAAGAACAAATCTTCCTAGCTGGACAAAGGTGCTGTGACCCCAGTGTATTGGGCCTGTTATGTCCTCCTCAGTTATTTCCCAGAGCACGACACATTTACTTGGCTACATACCCTGCAACCTGATTTCTCAGCTAATATCATGACGATCTGAACTTTCCTTGATATTCACAGCTTGCCCCCCCCTGCCCCCCCCCAAAGTATCAAATCTGCAGGAATTGACTACTAAGGATATAATGAGATGGGGCTGGCGGTTTGCTTTATTTTTAAGGGAGACTGCACAGTCCCATATGTAAAACAGATACAAAAGCAAATACTACACCACTAAGCAAACAAATATTAAGAAAGAAAGAAAGAAAGGTACAGCAACAGAAATATTGGAATGAAGCCCATTTATAAACAGCAAATCAGGATAGATGGAGTAAAACCAGACTAAGGTAATTACTGCATGCAGAGGGAGAAAAACCATTTACATGAGATTCCCCCAACTTAGTACAGGAATTATACCACTTGGATATTCTCTCATGTGGCCTCTAATCACTACCTGCAGGTATTTTCTAGTGCCACAATGGCACTGCATTCAAAGCATGCTGCATATGTCCCTAAAAATGGCAAAAGTTACTATTATTGTACTGAACTTGCCAAAGATTGTGCTTACCCCCACACAATACAGCCTTCCCCACCAAAGCTAAACATTTGAAACTACTACCACACTGGTTTTTAATAACCAGATAAGATTATATATACATTTTTAATGAAATTTGTTAGCACATCAATTCTAAGAATTGGAAAAATTCCAGGAGCCCAATCATCTCAGCTACTAAATTCTGGTGCAAATGCTTTGGAACTGGAAATATGTATGGTTGTGATTCTTTTATTTATTTTATAATGTGATGGAGGGCAGGCAAGAAAGATATATTTAAAAAATTGCTCTAGCCTAGGAACAAGTGACCAAATTAAGGTTGTTACAAACAACTGAGGAATTCTCAACTAATGTGAGGACCAATATATATATACCAGCAGGACATGTTTGGCCTTTAATGCTCTGTACGAACCTGGAAAAATGCAATTAAATGTAGGTTGTTACATAAACATCACTGTTGTAAAAAGCTAATGATCTAATTATATTATTGTTGTATATGGCAGACCCAGCTGGCTAGCTCCTGCACAGACCCTGACAGAACCAAAGCCAGCAGGATTCCAAAACTCTGGAAGATTTGCTGACTCAATATAATACAGAATCAAGGCATTGTTTACAGCACAGAGGCATAACTAGATGGTCCTAGACAATTGTCAGGATACTCATTAGGCTCTGGTTGAATTGGCTTCCCTTGCACAGAGAGGGATGAAGCCGGCTGAACTGGAAATGTGCCACCAGCACTCAACCTAGCCCTGACCTGTAGGTTACCAGCAGTTTTATGTCAACTGCTGTTTTATAGCTGCTCCCACCCTGCTCAGCTATATTTGAAGGAAATAATCACATGGATATGTAACTATGATGCCAATCCAGTTTTGCTCAAGCGGTAATCTCATTCAAACATGTTCGCTTGGGTATCGGAGAACCCACACCACAGTGACTCGCTTGCTTCTCCTGGTACCATGAACATACTGGTGACGGAAACATCTTGCTGAGTAGGGCAAAGCTGGTATGCTAGCTTACTGTCAGCCTCCTCACCATGCCACCCCTCCCTCCTAGTAATCAACACTGATGCAGCATCAGGAAAGCTGGCATAGTGGCTCTGCCCTACCTGGCGTGCAACTTCTGGCTCTTTCATACTCAGCAGCAACAGCAGCCACGAATACTGCTGTCTTGTCACTTTCGCTCCTCTACTTTGGAGGAAGGAAAGAAACTTGGAATGCAATTGTGCATGATTCTTTCATATGATTCTGCTGATAGCATGGAAAGTTAACTAGCCCTTGGAACCCTCTCTCATAACCCAAAACCAGGGAAGAAGAGAGGGCTGGTGCACCTGCAACCCAATGAATCAGACTGTGATGCCCTCATCTCATTGTCCTCTCCCACAAGCCATTGGAAAATGATACATGACTATTACTATATAGAAACATATACAATAGGCTTTCCCATCAGAAGACAGGACAATATCTTCTTCCGGATTTTAATGGACTTAAATAATTGATGAACACTTCTACAATAACTGCAGCTACTTCAGAACATTTTAGCTTTATGTGGATCGTGTTGCATGTTTTATGATGCAATTAAAATAGGAGAAGCCAGAAAAGCACATGTGTGTTTGAACTTGTGTTATGACAAGATAACCTTGATGCACAATTAAGATTTATATCAATGCACTAAAATCTTGCATTTGAGTTCACATCCTAACTTTGACCCTGGTTTTAATCTGATGCACTTCAGTTTTGTCACAATATAACAGATTTCCATCCTTGTAAACAAATATCAAGAGTGCAACTTGCACATGTTGTTTCCATATAACTTTTTTTTAAAGATGCAAGTCAAAACAGACCATGTATACTTGTTCTTCACAATGAAAGGATAAAAAAAGCAGCTGATATTACACTACCTACTGTAATGGAAGGGGGACCTTTTACTTTGTTCCTTCCACAACTGCCAGTCTAGGTAGTTCAACCATGCAAGGGAACCTCAGATAGACTGCCACCATATTCCCTCTACTCCAAATGGAAGCGAGACCAGCAGGTACAAGGCAAATACTTATCAGGGTTAACAGAGGGAGCATTCAGCTTATTTGGACTTCGCAGTAGCCAATGATAGCTTGCTTTTCTCGATCAAACCCCACTTATACTGCAAGTAGAATGGACTAAATGGTCTATGCATGTAGTCATACCTTATATCGCGTTCCGCTCTTGTTACGGACTTTCAACTTATGAACATGGCAAACCCAGAAGTGTTTACTTCCAGGTTCGACGCCAGCGCAGAAGCTATCTGTGGGCTTCAGGCACATGCAGAAGCACTTGATCACGCCACACACATGCGCAGAAGGGGCGCTCTAGTTGCGGACTTTTTGGGGTGCAAACAGCTTAAGTCCACAACTAGAGGTACCACTGTAAAGGGAAAATCTCTTTCAGTCTGCCAGAAATGCAAACAAGTCCCAAACAGCCAGTTTTATGAAGTTTATTAAGAATAAAAAGCAAAAGGGCAAATGGAAGAGGCAGAATGTGTTTCGGTAAAGTGTTCAAGAAAGTAAAGGGTTTAGTTCAAGTCTATCTTATAGCAGCTACTTACAAACAGGCTTTGAGTCATCTGATGTGTAGTGGATAAACATCAACAGTCAGCTGGAAGAAGAGGGTAACTGAATAATAGGCAACAATCAGTTTTCAACCATTGACCCATGTGGGCCTCGATTTATGAGTAGTGCTTAGTTAGGGACAAGGCTTGACACCTTTTGGAAAGCGGAAGATGGGCTATGTGGATTTGTCATCTCTCTGTCACAACTTAACCCATTCTGCAGTTTGTGTATTAAACAGAGGCTGAAGGGAGTCATGACTTGCCCACTTGCAGATGATGGAGGTCTAGATAGAGACTGGGTGATCTTAAAGTGACAGGCTGCCACAAGGAAAGGCCTGTGTTAGACCTACAACTGCAGGTGGTCAGCCTAAGAGCAGGGATCTAGTTATTTACTGATCCTTCCTATAATTTTATGCCCCATAAAACAAAGAATCTATTCAACCTGAAGGGTAGAATTTCAATTCAAAATAATGGCACAAGGAAAAAATATGACAACTCAAGCTTACCTGATAAGCATAAATCTTTCTAAAAAGGAACAGGAGACTTGAATGTCATAAAGTTAATGGCACAATTCACTCTTAAAAACAAAACCTGTTGTTATTCTCTCTCCTAGACAAAGGAGAGGATGGCAATGCATCCCATATCAATGTATAAATATGTACTTCATGCAGCGGGGAGAGGGTGATTATGTTTGCCATCAGAGGATAGCTGCTTCCTCCTGCTCCAGGAGTCTTCATAAGGAAGCTGCTGACAGAAGAACTGTGACTTTTCAGTCTAGATGCAAAAGGGAGGGGGGGGGTTACTAGTTACTACTTACTGCAATTAGTTCTAGTATTTGTAGCTATAAAACTAGCCTTTTGGAAGCTTTGTGCATACTTAATTTTATTTGATATATTTTAAACAAATTGTTAATTATTAAACTTTTAGTGTTGTAGTGATATTATAATTTTAATTATGTATTATGGATACTGTATCATTGTCAGCTTTTTTTTGTAAAGCACTTTTGAGCACAAATCGGGGGAAATGTGGTATGTAAGTAAACTATGACTACGCTAAAAACAATTAGGCATGATCAAGAAAATGCTAGTACTAAATAGGCAGTCTTCACATTAGATCATAGAAATCCAATCCTGAAAGATCCATAGCTTACATTGCACTTAATTAGAAACAGTGGGGGATATTTCTTACCAGTAGGACAGAGTATCCTTCTCCTAAACAAATGTGAAAATAGCTGCTAGTATAACTTAACACTGTCAGTATAAAACATAACTGATTCTATAATACAGCTTTGGCGTAAGAGTGGAAAGGACCAATATTTACCCTAACTCTCTGTTTGCAAGTACCGTGCAATCAACCAGCCCACGATAGGCCAGCCTATTCAATCCAGGCTATAATGTATCACAAAACCACAAAAAAGTAGGTGCAGTACAGAAAGGTGCTTGTATGAGTAACTATTTCCAAACGGCTATATCAAGCAAAGATAGTTACAGGGGAAGGTAAAACTATTCACTTCTGTAATAAGATATTTATTAAGGAAACCAGACGCTTATTTGTTTTCAGTTTTGTTTTCAGTCAATTCCACTGAATTAACCAAACAACTGAAAAAGTTTACAAAACAAAAAATAAAACCCAAAGTGCAGTTGGGGAGAATGCTTGTCTAAATGAGTGTGTCTTCAGGAGCCACTAGAAGGCCAACATTGGTGGGGCATCTTGTATTTCAGCAAGGACCACAGCACTCCACAACACTGGTGCCACCAGTGAAAAAGCCTGACTCCATGGAGATAACCATCAGACCACGGCAAAACTGACTTGGGCTCCATTAGCTGATTGTCGAGTGGTCTGTAGCTACTTAGGGCTTTGTATGTAAAGTAGCAGAATGTAAGTATGGTGATCAGCTGTATCACTACTATAATCCTACATATATGTAGGATTGTGTCAAAGTAAGTACTTGGGATTCTATGGCCCCCCAAAACGCCTTTAATGAAACATGCAAATTTCTCCACCAGCATCTGTGCCATAGTACATCTTTGGTAGGTGACCACAGTGTCTTTCATGCATGGTAAAAACATTTATGTTTAGGGAAGTCTATCCAAGTTTTCATATGTTTTATTCTGTTAAGCTTCCTGTTGATTATAGATTTAAAAAAAAAAAATGTTTTCGATACTGATTTTTAAAGTGTTTTTGACTGATAATTTCAGAGCTGGTCTTTGACCGTAATAAATTATCTTATCTATCTTACTGATAATTTCATTGTTTGCTCTTTTTGTAAACCACTTTGAGGTATGTAAATATTGTGAAATAAATAAGTAAAAATGACTGCTGATGACACAGCACTAATGACCCAAAATGCTGCATAGGCAGGTACAAGATGGGAAAAGTTATTTTAACAGTCAAGTGCTTCATCACAGAGTTAACTGATGCTGTAGCAACAACTCAGATTATCATGATGACAATGTCTTTAGAACAGGCATATTTGTGCATGATTCTCTGTCCAGAAAATACAGCTGTCTACAGTACTTTGTTAGATACATTCCTGTGAATGATAATTAGGGCCAGGCCTACCACCATCAGGAAGAGTCATGAAAATTGCCGGCTATTGTATTTATTAGATCATTTTACTACCACAGAGGAGAAACAGCACTTGTGTGGTTTTCTCTCTCAGGTGCCAAATAAACTTGACTTTGGGTACTATGTACCTTGACATCGGTTGAGGAATGTCATTTGCTGCTCCACCCCAGGCAGAAAAAAACTTATTAGGCCAACTCTGATTATACTGGAAACTTGCAAGAAAAACCAAAACCAAAAAGAAGCTGAAATATGTCTCAGGCTCTCAATAAGCCAGAGCAACAACATTTCATCTTGGGGAAGCCATTCTGAAAATACATATTCAACAGAAACATACGTTTTGAAGGGCAAGGGGTTCTATTGTAGTTTTTGATGAGTACAGTGGTACCTCAGGTTACAGACGCTTCAGGTTACAGACTCCGCCAGCCCAAAAATAGTACCTCGGGTTAAGAACTTTACTTCAGGATGTGAACAGAAATCGCACGGCGGTGACGTGGTGGCAGCGGGAGACCCCATTAGCTAAAGTGGTACCTCAGGTTAAGAACAGTTTCAGGTTAAGAACGGATGTCCAGAACGAATTAAGTTCTTAACCCTAGGTACCACTGTATTTACTTATTAAGTTGTAAAGAGTTGAATTAGAGTAGACTAATGAAGTTGGCTCTTTGCTCCTTCACTGTCAAATCAAGGACACATTCACTTGCATTAACTCCTCTATCTCTTAGGTACAGAACAGATTTTTAAAACATTCACTTCATAGTTAACTGCCCATACACATTAATTAGTTGAGTCTGTTGCACTTAATATACCATCAATAGTATCCAGTAGTCTGGAGCAAAGCTCTTATTAATCTGTTCACCAGAAATTGAAATCTCTACAATACAAAACTTTAAATATATAGTAGAAAATATGTAGAAATGATTTGGTAGAAGCAACCTTAAAAATATCGATCATGGGATTCATGTTATGATCTAACTAAAAATGGCCCCAAGATTAACAACAACTTAATGGTACATGACCTAAGAAAAGAAAAAAGTCTTAGATTCAACAACTGTCTACAAGTAATTGGAGCCAGGGCTATTTTTAGTCACTGGCAGACAGACATACAGAGGAAACCAAGAAATAGGTTATCAGCAATATTCTAACTGATAAATGATACCAATAAGTTAGATAATACAAACAAACAACTCTGCCAGAAAGATAATAATAATAATAATAATAATAATCTGTCAAAGAGTGTGGCAAGTACATAAAGATATACAAACGAGTTTGGTCAGCTGGGTACCTTTTCAGATTTACCAAATCCCAAGGATACCACTGATTCGTACTGCAAAATAGCAAAAGCCTGTTAGCTCTGGGGTTTTTATTTTCATTTGTTTTATTTCAAGCATTATAAGCTGCCTTTCTAGATATTATCCTCCCAAGAAAGAAAACACTATTACAACACAACATCCAATACAATAGGGGGTAAAATAAAACTCCCAAAACTAAAAAAGGTATGGACACAGTACATTAAGTTGTAAAACAGTATAAAACTTGTAGGTGGTCCTGGGTCACGCTACACTTCTTCATAGCCATAAGGTCTAAGAACTTTTTTTTTAATGAAAGATGCGCAGGAAGCAAAAATCCCCACAACTACAGGCAAATGAACCTGCCTTTCTTTGCACTGGTCATAGTAGTACTGGTTCTGGGATTTCATGGTTGCCTGGCCTATCACAAGCTTGCATCCAAAATCTCTCTGAGGTACCCCCTTTAGATCAATAGAAAGTACATAGTCTTCCTCTACAGAAAGGTACATTTTGATGAGATGGATACTAAATGGGGGGAAAATGGTGGTGCACCATCCTAAGGACCCATCCTTCTTGTCCAAACAAGAAGCTAAAAAGCAGCCAGGAAGTAGCCAGAGTCCTTCTGTTCCCTGCCAGCTGAAAACCTGGGGAGACACAGCAGTCTTTGTTAATTAAGATCCAACCACACACTTGGATTACACAAGCTTCTTCCCATGAAACAATCAAGTGAAGCTGCTCGTCAAAGGCCTCTACCACTCCCACCATCGCAGGCATCTCTTGCTCGGTTGCCTTAGGATCTTCTTAGATCAATACATTTTCAAAGGGTCTGTTCCTAGCAGAGATACATGCCAGGGATTGTTGATGCAATGGCCCATGTGAGGGAAGAAAACGTACCGGTAAGTCAAAGAATCTGCAGAGATCTTAGTGCTAGTTTCTATTACATATTTCCTATGGTGGATACAGCAGGCAGCTCAACTGAGAATAAGAGAAGCAGGGTGTTCATGTTCAGGAGACTTCAAGAGGCAATTTTTCCAGGTCTTTTCTTCTTTCTTTTCCCTCTGGGCCCTTGACTTCCACAACCAGCAAGCCCTCCAAGAGACAATGGATACCACACAACTGGGGGCTAAGTGGATGAGCTTCCTGCATCAGCATTTCTCAGAGAACTTGTAGCCCTCTGGATGTTGTTGGATTACAACTGCCATCATGTCTGACCACTAGCTATTCTGGCTAAGGGTTGATGGGAATCAAGAGTCCAACATCATGCAGACTCCTTCCTCCATAGGTGGGTTTCTGCTGCTCTAATTGTGCTAATGTGCTAACTGGTTTTCCCAGCAGTGATGTGTGGAAGTGAGAGCTGGACCATAAAGAGGGCTGATCGCCAAAGAATTGATGCTTTTGAATTATGGTGCTGGAGGAGACTCTTGAGAGTCCCATGGACTGCAAGAAGATCAAACCTATCCATTCTGAAGGAAATCAGCCCTGAGTGCTCACTGGAAGGACAGAGCCTGAAGCTGAGCCTCCAATACTTTGGCCACCTCATGAGAAGAGAAGACTCCCTGGGAAAGACCCTGATGTTGGGAAAGATGGAGGGCACAAGGAGAAGGGGACGACAGAGGATGAGATGGTTGGACAGTGTTCTGGAAGCTACCAGCATGAGTTTGACCAAACTGTGGGAGGCAGTGGAAGACAGGAGTGCCTGGTGTGCTCTGGTCCATGGGGTCACGAAGAGTCGGACACGACTAAACGACTGAACAACAACAATTGTGTTAATCTCTGTATCGTTCCACTTTCAGTACATGCGCTGCCAGAGCAAGCACTCTTTTGCTCTACTTGTCTTCCCCGTGTACTTTTTTCAACTTTATGTCTGAGGGTGGCTGATATGTGGTTTTCCCGGTTTTTGCTGACCAGTTCCTATTAGGAATTTTGAGCCAACACCAATGCCATGGGTATAGTAGTAGATATCCTTAGCTGCAATCCAGGAGTAAGGGAAGTTTGTAGGTAGGATAGCAACCCTATACTCCAGCCAGAATTCTCTGCAACCTGGTTCACCTCCTCTTTCCAGTCTTTCATAAAGAGACATCAGTCCAGGACTAGTTAAATTTAAGAAAAGGAAAGCCCAATAAATCATAGCATCTGGGTCAAAACACAGTTTTATAGAAGCTGCAGAATGATAACACTTGAAAGGAGGGAGGAAAGTTATTTGATTCATTAGCAATGTGAACTTGTTTTACAGTCAGCTACTGCTTCTCTACACCACACATCAAAGGAACAGAGAGACTTTTCTTCATAATAAAAAATAAATTCCAAAGCAATAGTTATCATTGTAGATTTATGAATATACATACAGAAAATTCTCACACATTCGATTTTCATATAATTATGCCCAGCCAATACAACTCTCCCGTGCCCTTACAAAGCATGTTTGTGAGAATGGCAGGACTGAGAGAAGGGCCTCTCCTGAATCTCAGAACTGAAGCTGGTTTATATGAAGGAATATGGTCTTTCAGATAGCTTGGACCTAAGCCACAGATGAACATGACCAATGTCTGCCTTACAGACTAATTCCAGTTAATAGAGCATCCTTCTGTGGTTCCCGGCCAATCAATAAAATAATAAATTATTGATAATTAATAATTAATATTATTTCTACCCTGTCTTAGTTTCCCCAGCCACTCTGTTTGGCTTTCAACAGAACATTAAAAACAGAATAAAACTTCCCTAAACAGGGCTGCCTTCAGATGCCAAGAGAAGAAGTGGGAGAAAGTCGCAAACCCAAACTCCCCACTGCGTTGAATATCTGGGAAACACAGCATAGTGCTCTGGTGGCTGTTAACTGTGAAGGACCACTGCCATCTCAGGCCACATGCCAAGTTTCCCAAGTTCCTTCTCCCTTATAGAGCGAGTCATCCTTGAGGCAGAAAAAGTCAGATAAGAAGACAGCCTGGTACAGCAACAACCCAGCTTTCTTCTAGTTAAGGTTGTTTGCAACTCCAGCATTCATCAGCATGCAACTTCAAAGTAGTTGTGGTTGTGTACTCATCATGTACCAAAACTAACACAACAAAGCAATTTATTTCCTACTCTCTCACTGAGCCTATTTCCAGGCATATTTTTAAATCCCAATATTCCTAACCAACTTCCTATGCAGATGATAGCAATATAGCCTGCCTCATACCTACAGAATAGTAGCAATCGTTCAAACATATTCTAATGCACAATGCAAAACCATTTTGTTTCACTTCCAACACTTCAATACTGCTTTGTTCATAAACCATGAAAAAAGCCAATTTTATAAAATGATTTCTTAATTTTCCAGCCTTATCAGAAATGATCTTCAGGCAGTTATTGTGCCTGGAAAGATTGTAAATTCTGAAATTACATTCACCCCTCCTACATATAAACAATAAAAAGACATTGCAGGAGGGCAATACGAAGGAAGCAGTCTTATCTCCCAATGGACAAAAAAATGCTGCTCTGCAGCTACACATTCATGTTACAGCAATCTATGCATTTCATCATCAGAAATATCTCACTACAGAAGGCTCTATCTGCTCTTAATGAAGTAGATTTAACATGAGAAAAGGATACTCAAAATATCCTAGTAATATCTGTTGAATTACAGAAGATATAATCCAGCTTCACAGTTCAACCATTACCTGGTACTTCCAACCAGAAAGCATGAAGATAACAAGAGACAACCCTGTTTCACTGCAGATTTTGGGGGGGGGGGGGATTTCAGGAATCTCCTGGTTTGGTGCTTGTACATAAATGTCTTAAAGAGAATGGATTCATGTTTCCCCCATAATGTGCAGATGGAAAAAGTGTGAGATGACATCACATTCATGTTTTCCCTGCCCCTACAAGTGGCAGCCAATTAAGCAGACCTGTAAAACACTAACATGATGTCACTGTCATATTTCTACAAACACAAACACACCCCATACTATACATTGAGAGAAGAGGGATGTCATTTGGTAGTTCCCATACACCCCCATGGCATGTAGCTCAGGACTGAGAGTTCTTTACAACATATTTCTGTAAGACAAGCCAGCAGTAATATTCCTACATATTGCAGATAGGAAGCTGATACAAAAATAATAGACTTGCTAAAAGTCATCTAGCAAGATTTCATCTCAAACTCTTAGACACAAAGTTACATCAATTCTTGATGCAGAGGTAGGTTGCTTAGATGCAGCTAAAAACAAACAGCATACACTAGTTTATTTTATTTAACAAATGTATAATCAATACTGATACCCCAAGGAATGAAATCAGGAAATCAATATGATTACGCTAAGCATAAGACAAGTATTAAAGTGCTGTCTATCTGTTTTTGTGTGTGTGTGCTGTATAAAGAGTTGCTCTCATGTTGTACCAAGGAAATTCAAGACCCAACAAGAAAAAGCACATTCTGAAATGAATTTTTCATTTAATGTTCCATTTGAATTATTTATTCTGAGCTCTTATTTAAAGCTTTTCAGAATTTGAACTCCCCACCCACCAAAGTTTTATAAAAACAAAAGAAGAAATATGAATACATTTGTAGGACCCGTATAACATACAATATGGGCATCCACGCAGAGCACAGAAACTTCACCACTGAATATAGTAGAGGCTGGATGCCCAGAAATATAGCACAACAGAGAAGAGTTATGTCAGTGCAACACAGATGAGGAAACTGGAAGTGCACAAAAACCAAGGGGAGAAGGCCAGCAATTATAGGCTCTGACTGGACTACTGGATTCTGTATTAACTGATTTAAACAAAACCTTCTGCACGGCCATAAACAAGTGTAAGTTATAGGCAAAGAACCAACAGCACTATTTCTCCTGGTCCCTCCTTTCCATAGGCCACAGCAAATATTGACTTTACACAAGCATGTATCTTGAGCAGACAGTTCCATTCTTCTTCTCTTCCACCTTGAGCACTTAGGACCATTTCTGCCACAACCTGGAATGCCTATCACTACCTTTGGAATGCCTATCACTACCTTTGGCTCATTTACTGAGACCAGCTGCCAAAGTTGTCCTCTGGGTATGCTGCTATCTGAGCTGAGGCATGTGGCAATTTGGGATGGATTTTTGGCTATGACACTCCATTTTTGGAACTAGAAGCTTGCCTGGCACCCATGATACTATCTACCCATTGCCAGGCAAATACCATTTTATCCTCCTAAGATTTTATATTTTGTTTTATGATGGTGTTCCTTCCCATTTCTTGTATTTTATTTCTTTCTAAAATTTTGTAAGGCACCATGAAAGCTATTTTTAAAGGCCAGCATGAGTTTTTATGATAAATATTTTCCGCAACACAGAAACTCTTCCATATGCCTTTGAGGATATCAGTGTCCAGTATGTCTTGACAGCCTAATTCAGCATCACTCAGATAATGAAATGCATATATGTTTAGATAAATGGCACACTCAAGTAAGTAGAGAGCTGAAACCATTAGCAGTTGAAATTGTATGTAATTTGTCAGATAAATACAGGATTGGCAAATACCTTCCCAAACCTCAGTTATGTCAGAAGACAAATTAAAGAAGGAATGCTTACTTCCAGAAGGTATGTTTATTGCATTTTAAAGCATTTTCATTTCTTTCCAGCAAAATAGCAGCTAATCTCATGAGGGGGGAAATGAGTTCAAATAAAAATGAGAAACCTCATTACACACTAATATTTTTAACTTAACATATCCCGAAGCCATCCATCACTGTAGAAGTGTTAACAAAAATGCCACAGTATCTCCCATTCTCAGGTGAACTTTTTACATTCAAAGGATCCAATGTAGTCACACAAAATATGTGTGAGAATGGGCTACAATGATATGGTTAAAGTTCAGTCTTCAAATGAAACCTTCCCCCCCATCTCATCTGCAACAAACTATATATGTATTTCTCAATGTTGCTCCAGAAGGGTATGGGAGAATGTGATGCTAACATCCAGTATCAAGAAGAAGGTCTACCAGGCTTGCATGCTGAGTACACCATCTGTGGAAGTGAGTTGTGGACAACTTACAACCGACAGAAGCGACGCCTCAATGCCTTCCACATGTGCTGCCTCAGGAAGACTTTGGGCATCACATGGCAGGACAGAGTCTCAAACAAAGGTGTGCTCTCCCAAGCCCACAGTCTCAGCATGTCTGCACTCCTGTCTCAGTGACATCTATGCTGGCTTGGTCATGGCCACAGAATGAAAGCTGGCAGAATCTCCAAAGATGTGCTTTACAGGGAGCTGGCTTCAGGAACTAAGCCCACTGGCAGACCAACTCTTTGTGTTACAAAGATACCTGCAATCGTGACATGAAGGCTGGCAACGCCAACCCAGCCATGTGGGAATCTCTTGAAGACAATTGTGGTGCCTGGAGACAGCCAGTCAGGTCATGCATCCATAGCAGTGGCCAGAGGAGGAATGATTGCTGGGAGGAGCACAGAGAGAAGAAAATGCCATGGTGCATCTGCCCCAGCTGCAACTAAACATGTATCTCTGTGGTCTCTACAGCCACAGCAAGCGCTGTAACCTTCCAGCGGTTTGACTTCACCTGCAAAGGCATACTCATCTATTGTCTCCAGAGACAGACAGATGCCAACACCAAATGTTGTATCCATCACAAAGTGACCTCAATACCCAACACAGATGTCCAGTTGTATAGATTGCCTCACACAACTGAACTCACTGTCAGATATTTCTTCAAATCTGGAGTTCCCTGAATTAAATGAGGAATAAAAGGTAGCACAGAAATTATATGAGATTACTCTTAGTCTTCACTCAAACTCAAAATTTCAAGACAAAAAACTTTACCAGATGAGGTTTCCCAACAATCATAAGCTTTATTCAGATGAGCTCTTATCACAAGTATTTTATTGTGTAAAAACAAGTTATTCACTGCAGAAAAGAGAAGGATTCCTGGCCCCAAGCCAACTAGCAGTTGTTTCAGAGAAATTTAGTCTGGATCAATTCATTTGGCTATCCAGGAAAAAGACATGCTATCACCCATCACCAAGCTACTCTATATCTATTGGCAAACAGCAATTCTACTTTGAACCTGGAATGCTTAAAATCTAGGCCGTATGTTCCTCAAGGCAGTGAAAGAAAATATTTAGCAAGAATTGTCTCCCACAACTTCTCTCTTCATATCTGATCCATTCTTTCTTACACAGGAGCAAAGCTAGATATTATTAACTTTATAAGTATAGCCATCCAACTTTTATTCTACATTTTAACCAAAGGCATTATTAAACCTTTGTGCTTTCCTCAAAAAAGAGATTTGTTTACTATCCCTACCTGGTTTTGACAGCTAACTCCTTTACCAACTGTCTTATATGATGCCATTCTTGAGACGCGCAGATCTGTTTTTCAGTCTAAACTGTTCCCACGTACATCATGTCTATAGCAGAAAAATTATGAGTTTTTTTAAAGCTACCATGAAATAAAGTTGTTTGTCTCTATACTAGGATATTAAGTTAAACTGAAGATCCAAAGACTTAAGATGCTCTTGCTCTTGCTTATAGTAATATGTCAATGTCCTGGCCCACCCCAGCTAAGGAAAGCATGTGTCTGATTGTCAAGTCTTAAGTTACAAAAGAAGCACTTATAGCAACTCCTGCAGCGCTCCAGATGCACACGCACACACGTGCCTCTAGCCCAGGCATAGGCAAACTCAGCCCTCCAGATGTTTTGGGACTACAACTCCCATCATCCCTGACCACTGGTCTTATTAGCTAGGGATAATGGGAGTTGTAGCGCCAAAACATCTGGAGGACCGAGTTTGCCTATGCCTGCTCTAGCCACTAGGCGACTGCCCCCCGCAGCAAAAGCAAGGCCCCCTCCGCCTGGCCTGGTTATACACCTTCCTCTGACGGGTTGCGCACCAACAGTCTGAGACTTCTCCTGCACAGAAGTTGTAGTTTTTCTTCCTGCTTCAAGTTCCTCTTGGTTTTAGGAGGCAGAGGGGTTTTAGGAGACCCATCTGTCATCTGAGCAGCCTCTTCTACCATATCCTGTGTGCCTTCCTCTGTCTTGGACTACCCTGACTCTTCCTCCTCCCCCTGCTCTGGCTCCTGCCTTGCAGGCAGTGTCAAACCCCATAAATTGCTGGTCCCCTCTCCTGAGTCACTCCCCTGGTCCTCTGCCTCTGCCCCACACTCTTCAGAGCCCTGCTAGTCCCTGACAGTTAACCTTGCTTACAGTAAGACTTTAAATCAAAATTTACATGCTATATATAAATTACATGTACTGTCTCCTGGCCATGAAACAATTTAACAAAATATGACAAAGGAGTTTCTAGAGGAGTAATGTTCTATTCCACATTTTGGAGAAATTCAGAAAATTTGGCATAAAACTGTGTATAACAGGTTTGAAAGGAAAAAAAGGGCCCACTTCTGCTTTAATACTTCCCTGCCCATCGTTTATGACATTTCTGATCTTTACAGCTGTCTTGGAGCAAACTCCTTTCTGCACCAGCTGGGGCAAAGCAACTCCTTTTGTATAGTGATTCCACTGCCCTAATGTAGTACTCTGGAGAATCACAGAATTGGAAGGGACCACAAGGGGCATCTAGTCCAACCCCCTGCAATGTAGGAATCTTTTTGCCCAACATGGGGATTGAAGCCACGACCCCAAGAGTAAGTCTCATGCTCTACTGACTGAGCTATCCCACTTAAAACAATTCAGTGGTTCATTCCAATGGGACACAAACTCAGTGCAATGTGACCAGGAATTGTGCCACTGCCTTCCTCCAGCCCTTTCTGAAGCTGCCTTTTTCTGTGCGTGTCTCATGCATGACACATCACAGTGCTTATCCCCCATCATACCTGTACCTCCAATGAGAGAACCCAGAACACATTCAAACCTATTTAGCCCCAACCATGTCATCTGACATAGTTAATCATTTTAATCACTGGCATAAACAGCCACTATTTCTAGTGGTTATTATTCCTTGCCCAAATCTCCAGTTCATTAAACATCTTCAACCACTTTGCCTTGCCAGTACTTGCCACTTTGGTTATCATGGAACGACAGTTGGGTAAACTAGCACAGTTATCCTGAGTTAATTAGAGAAGAAGAAGAATCAATTAAATCAAGATTGCAAACATCACTAGAGAAGATATTCACCATCAAATGCCACTGTCTGTTCTATAACATATCAGAATGCCAACCTTTGCCCATAAGGGTGCCCTTGATAATAATCCATACATCTATCTGTCTTGGTTGCTCTGAAGCCTGGAAAAAACTTATTTCAAAAAAATCCAGAAGTGTATCTGCTAGGGCTCATTCTAACATTACCAAAACAGTGAGGCAGCTGCTTCCCTGTGGCTCCATCTGTACTGTTCCAGTCATGTCTGTATTCAGGAAATTACATGAGATGGATTGCAAAGTGATTGTTCCCTATACCGCTATTGCTTTACCTGGAGGTAGGCAGCACTGCTGCAAGAAACACATTAATAGTTCATCCAATGTGATTTCCTGCCACATAGCTCCAGTAGCTTAAGAGCAGGCCCGGTCTGTGGAAGTAGTTTTATAATAACAGCTGTAGAACATTCATTTGGCACAAAAGCCAGACCTTAGCTTTAGGTCACTAATCAAATACTACTTCAATGCCTACAAATTGCGACTTCTGGTACTGCTGGTACATATATGTTGTAAGAACTTTTCCCAAATCGTATCCTTATTTGTGATCCTCAAATACTATTTTGCTTCCCCAATATTTTTTCCCTAAGGCAACCTAGGATACCAACTACTTTCCCTTCTTTTCAATATCCTCTCCACAAGGCCTGGTTCTTTATTTATAGTTCCTGAAAGTTACCATAATGCAGTTAAGTATAACTACTCAAGAAACCCATTTTAAATTGGCTATAGGACTCCAAAGAAAACTCACTTGAAC
This sequence comes from Podarcis erhardii, assembly GCF_964252035.2. Lineage (NCBI taxonomy): Eukaryota > Metazoa > Chordata > Lepidosauria > Squamata > Lacertidae > Podarcis > Podarcis erhardii. The sequence continues at coordinate 94,714,235 of NC_138507.1, forward strand.
AAGCCTAAACATCTCTGTGCTTTTATTTGCTTTACCAAAACAAACAAACAAAACCTGATGTTACTGTAAAGTACTGTTGTGCATGTAAACTATCAGCTCAAACTTTGAAGCAATAAAATTCAATTTCTCAAGTACATTATGTCAAAACATGCTGTGTCAGAGCAAAAAACCTATTCCAATTACAGGCTTGATTGAAAATCCGAAATATTATGTTCCGCCTAAATACAAACAGCACCTCTTTAGAACTTACAGAGATTTTTGCCTCTGGAAGGGGTTGCATTTAAGAGCATTGTGGCTAGAGAAACAATGGTCCTTCATTCTTCCTTGCAGAAGAAACTGCAGTGAGTACAGGCATATGGAAATATTCTCTTCCAGCACACAATTTGGTTTGCTCTTATATATCCCAAAACCCATCAGCAAAAAGATCTAGCACAAACGAAAAGTAATACTCAAAAAGAATGCCAAGGTGAAAGAGACAAAAAGTAAAAATGAAGAGAAAATGTACTTTAGGAACAACTGCTTGGCCTATTCAGTAATTCTACCACCTGCTGACTCACTCTGTGAATATAAGAAAAGGTGGGCGCAGTGGGTAAGACAATCACACTCTTTCTCACTATAGACCTATAATCCGCTCTATATCCAGTGTGATAAGGGAATTGCATAAATTGAGTGACTCTATGCCTTCATATTTATCTACTGTAAAAATGAATAGCTGGAGTAGCAAAATAATAAAGCAAAACAAATTCAACTCACCCAAGGATTGTCAAGTCACAACCAAGTGATTATGCCTGTTTCCTTAACAGATCCGCCTTCTGTGGGGCAATTTCAGACCCGTTTGTTCCAAAAGGCATAACAGGAGGGAGAACAATATTTCCTGGTTGCAACTTGGCAACTACAGCACATTTTTACTCCCTTAAAAATTCATCCAAGGCCTAAATCCCAATGGATCATTGCAGAGTTTAGAAAAGAATTTTAAAAGATGGTGGGGGGGGGGATATCTTCCCAATGAACTTTTCCCTAAAAAACAGTCCTAAACATTATACATTCCAATAAAGTTTCACCTCACAGGAATGTTAGGCAAAGATTTTTTTTAAAAGAAGCTATAAAAAGATCATTAATTAGAGAGCCTCTTAACACTCTTCAAACAAATTGATAGCATTACTAAACATTCCAGCGTCATTAAAGAAGATATTTCAAAAAGCCCATTTAAGGTCACATTTTACTGGGGTGAATGTCTCTCCTGCACCAATAACTTTCCCACACTAATTACAAGGGGGAAATAAAGACATATTGTTAGCTCTGTATCCTATAAAAATCTTTCAAACATCTCTTCTATAAGAACTTAATAGGGAGAGAATTATTGGAGGTGTGTGATGTATTTACACTATACTAAAATGTACACTTTTTAGCTTACATTTAAAAATGCCATGAATTGATACGATAATCAGATTTATAATATGTTTCAATGCAGTTTCTTTGGACAGCATTTCTTATTATAGCACCATGGAACTCTGAAATTGCACAATCCACAGAAGCCGCGATTTTCATAATCTGCCTTTTGTCTCCTTCCTCACATTGTCACACACTTTCACCTTAAATCCAACTCTCCAAACCAGAGTATGTGAATAGTGCCTAGGACACAGACACAGTGTCCCCAGGAAAGGATAAACACTGCTTGCTTAGAAAAGTGAACATTGTCAACAGTGCCAGCAAAGTCAGTGGTCTTGTTCACACTGTATCCCATTTCACATTAACATAGTAAAGTCTGCTTCAATTCAGGCCGTTAGATTACTTCACTACAAATATGTCTTTTCCCTCCCACACACAGTTCACTTCCCATTAATCATGCCTACCAGAAATAGCACGTGCAGACATAAAGCCAGATTTTACAGAGTCTAAACCTTCTGTCTCCCTTTGCTACTAACCATGTGAAATAGGCATTCCAGACATGTTTTCGCTACCCCAAAGCCCCAACATCTTTCATCCTGGGTTATGCTTGTATTTACAAAATAGAGAGCAATTGAAGGCACTTGCATGCACTGAACCCTGGTCATTACAAAGCTTTCCGTTCTCATTTTCCTCTTCTGTACTGTTCCTATAACAACCTTCCCTTGGAAGAGAATCACCCTGCTTTATAATTTCTCTGGTTGCTATCTTAAGCCTCCGTCACCCCACTAGGACACCACCACCAAAAATAAAATAAAAAAAGAAGGATCTAAGGGAGAAAGACCAGAGCTTTCCCCAAGAACAAAAGGAGCAAAGTTCAGAAGAAGCTTTCGTGCACAGACATCACCAGCAGGGGCGAGGGGCAGGCGGAAGTGAAGGCAGATCCTGCGCTTGCCCCGAGTGATGGATTGACAGAGCAGCCTGGCTTTTGGAGGTCACCGGCCGGCCGGGCCCAGGGAAGGATGCAAGCCTGGCAATAGGCAGGGCAGGCAGAAGAAGAAGAGAGTACAGTCAGGGAGGGGAGGCCGGCCCTATGGGGAGGGAAGCCATGTGGAAAGTTTACCTGAAAGCACAGATAGAGCTCTGTGTGGAAAAAAGAGACAGGCTGGCTGCAAACTAGACACGCAAAGAAGACACTTTGCCTGGGCTGGCTTGGGGGTGCCTTGCATAAAAGAAGGAAGGGAAAAGCAGGAGGAGGAGGAGGAGAAAGCAGCCCCCGGGTGTGGCATGGGGAGGAGAGCGCGCATCCCACTGAGGCGTGGCTGCAGTGCAGGCAAAGGCGCGCCAGGGGCCACCCGGCGGAGGCCTGGCTGGGCAAGGGAGGCGAGAGGAAAGGGGCTGCCCCCAGCAAGGCGGGAAGAAAGGAAAAAGAGAGCTCAAGGGGGTCCCTCACCCACGCGAGACGGGGAAGCCGTGGCCGCCAAGCCCCCTCCCGCTCTCCCTCTCAACCCCCCCCCCAAAAAAAACCCCGCCCGGCCGAGGCCAAGAAGGGCGACTCCGGCCTGAGCGAGCCCCGCGCCGGCTGGCAGAGTCGAAGGGCTCTCAAGGCACTCACGTTCTCGGTGTCCCGCTCGTTGACGGTGGGCAGCGGCGTGCGGGTGGACATCTTGCGCGGGAGAGGCGCTGCTGCAGAGCCGGCCCGGGCCAAGCGGGGAATGGCCGAGCCCGCCGCCGCCGCCGCCCGCCCTGGACTCGCAGGCCTCTGCGGCGCGGCTCCTCGGAGCGAGGCTGAGGCGGCCCGCCTCTAGGCTCCCGGAGCCCTTGCCATGGCTTCTGGGTCGCCCGCCGCCGCCCCCTGGGCCGGGATTACCGCGGCGGCAGCGGCAGCCTGGCCGGCTCCTCCTCCTCCTCCTCCTCCTCCTCCCGCCGCGGCGCGCTCAGGTGAGTGGCCGGCAGCGCTGCGTAGGGGAGCCGGAGCTGTTTCCTCGCCGCATCCGGCGGCGGCGGCGGCTGCTGCTCCTCCTCCTGCTCCCTGTTTTTCTCCTCCTCCTCCTCCTCCTCCCTGAGCTGGGCCCGGCTCGGTCACAGGCCGGAGAAGAGGAGGGGACGCGGCTGGGATTGCGATGGGGACGGAGCAGCCGGAGCCGGCCGCTTGCAGCGCCGAGGAAACACTAGGGGCGCCTCATCCCGCCCTGCGGAGACGCTCTCGCCTTCATTCATTGACGCCGACGGCGCCCAAGTCCCCCCCTCCCGCCTTGCCGGGGGTTGTGGTTGCTCCTCCTCCTCACGCACCCAGGGCAGCTTCACACGCTACGAAATTCCTCCGGGGAAAGAGTTTCCGTCTAAGGAAAAGAAAAGAAAAGGATCAGCGCGAGACTCGCGCGTGTGTTGAGGGGCGCCCTCCTCCAGCTCCTCACGGGTGGAAATGGGGACGCGCTTGTTGTAAGATCCGTATCTGCACCCCAAGAACCCCTGCCTGAGTCCCTTTCCAGTCGCTCTGTTTTGCGTTTGGCCAGGTGTTTTACACGAGTGGTGCTCTGATAGATTGCTGTTTACTCTGCACAACCTGCCCAGCATTGATTTGCAAGCAAAGAGAACGTGTCTGGTTTTTGCGTGTTTGTTTTGCTTTTGGCTACTAGCAAAATATACAAAGTTCAGACTGAAATCTCATCAGCTGCCTGCAGCATTTGAAAGGGCAGGATGTGGCTACTTAATAGCTTAGTGTTTATGTATGTGCATTTAACATGTATGTGCACTCGAGGCAAAATTCTACTACCCAGTCATAATATTTATCTGGGAGTAAATTCCACAGAATTCCCCGTTAATGTCCAAATACTTGGGGCATTCATACAGACAGAATGGCAAATCTAGTAGCAAACATTTTTAAAAAGACATCCCCTACAGAACAGAATACTTTGAGTGTATGCTGGTGCTGATCAGACACACAAACTCTGGAAACCAAAGTGAATCCCAATGTGAGCAATTGACACTGTCTATGAAGTGTGTTAATTCCCACATGGAAATGTTTTTAAGTGTAAGAATTACAAGCACATTGATAATTAGCTGGTACACTTATTGCTTCTGTGTAGGAAATTGTGTGCATAAAAATAGAGCCACACCATACCATGTGAGAACATGCTGCCAGCCAGGACTTCCTTTGAAATACAGTATGCAAGAACCTAGATAGGAAAATACATGCACAATGCACACAATTCTCTGCACAGGAAATTTTCTGTGCATGTGGGATAGAAGGGGTTTCTGTGTAAACTTGGTACCAGAAGGTTTTAAATTTATTATTTGAGTTAGGTCTGATCTATTTGTCCAGCCTTTCACATCTGTGAACCAAGAGTTTCTTTGGCACTGAGATCCACATACTGCATTTTAAGGCAGGGCTCAACTTGCTACAGAGGGAATCCCATCAGTGCCACCACACGGTGAGCACTAGGAAAGGATGAGGGCTGCTGAGCCCAGAGAGGGTAACAAGCAGTTATCACAAATTCACCACCCTATTTTGTATCCCATATGCTTTTCAAGGGGAGAGGGGGCAGGATGAAGCAGGATTGCCTGCTGGTAGAGGTAGGAGTAGAGAAAACAACCACTGTGTCCTTCATCTGGGAACTGTAAGGCACAATTATAGGAAAATAATAAAAGTATCAAACTTTTATTGTTGGTGTTGCCTAGAAGCACTCTAGGTGACCTAAAGTAAAGCAAGTCGTCCTCAGCTGCATTCTTCCTTATCAAGATAATGAGCTACCTTACATTGTTTTCATACTAAGTCGTGGGGCAGCTTGGAAGATCACTTTTACAGTGCTATATAAGCAAGAAGTATTACTATGCCCAGTTCTAATGATGTACCTTTGAAAATCTTGTTAGCATCCTGAGAATCCTATTTCTAGTCCTCAAGACTGTAGAGAGAAACTTGTGAAATTATTGGGAAAGTGCCAAAGGATCAGAAATTGTGAAGCATGTGAAATAAGACTAGATCATTTCAAGAGTTAAGGTAGCTCTTGTTAGTCTAAGAAAAATTCCAAAGTCCTTTAAAGGTCTTGACCTAATAAGGACTTGCTTCTATATTGATTGCTTCCAAATGTGGTATCTAAGACTATTAGAAGGATGATAGCTACCTACCAAGCTGAAGATACACACCTGGTGCAGGGATCTTAGGTTTCTGTGGCTATTTAAAACCATGCAGACTAGTAGTAACTGGAATGGGGATTTCCTCCATTCGCCAACTTGTGTTCTGTAGTTGACTGGTGGTCTAATGTAATATGCATATTACTGTGGTGTAACCAGCCAGACATAACCAGCCTGCTTAAGTGTAATTAATGCATGAAATGGTTAAGACCATAGAGTAAGCTGCCCTGCTAAGCTTAGCTCACCTTGGGAGGGACTAGGCAGTCAAGTCTTTGTTCCCCCTCAGTCTACTTGATGAACTCAGCATGTGAAGAGGCTAAACTGGTTGCTCCATCTTCACCACATGACTCTCACAAGCCACTATTGAGTTTGTATACCAATAATTTAGGAACTTTCATCACAGTAACTAAGCCAAGTGTTACTGCCTGTGCAACATTTTCTGAATGCTGTATGGAAAAGCACATGAATCTGACCTTTGGGGAATTTGTAAGTAAACCACTTTTAACTTACCATGCTTTACTTTGCTGCATACTTTTTGATTTTATATCTCTGCTGAGATTCTCTCACCAAAGAGTACTTGGTCAAAACAAAATAAAAAAATTCCTTCCAGTAGCACCTTAAAGACCAACTGGGTTAGTTCTAGGTATGAGCTTTCATGTGCATGCACACTTCTTCAGATACACTGAAACAGAAGTCACCGGACCTTTCTATATAGTGAGAAGGTGGGGAGGGGTATTACTCAGAAGGGTGGTGGGAATGGGTGATTGGCAGATAGCTGCGATGAGCCTGTTGACGACTCTTAACGACTGCAATAGGTCTAACAGGAAAAAGCAAGGGGTGAGAAGGTGAAAAATGGCTTTGTCATGTATAATGAGATAAGAATCCAATGTCTTTGTTCAAACCAGGTCTCTCCATAGTTTTAAGTTTGGTAATAAGTTGCAATTCAGCAGCTTCTCTTTCCAGTCTATTTCTGAAATTCCTTTGTAATAGAACAGCTACTTTGAGATCTTGTATACAAGATCTATTTCTATACAAGATCTCAAAGTAGCTGTTCTATTACAAAGGAATTTCAGAAATAGACTGGAAAGAGAAGCTGCTGAATTGCAACTTATTACCAAACTTAAAACTATGGAGAGACCTGGTTTGAACAAAGACATTGGATTCTTATCTCATTATACATGACAAAGCCATTTTTCACCTTCTCACCCCTTGCTTTTTCCTGTTAGACCTATTGAGGTCGTTAAGAGTCGTCAACAGGCTCATCGCAGCTATCTGCCAATCACCCATTCCCACCACCCTTCTGAGTAATACCCCTCCCCACCTTCTCACTATATAGAAAGGTCCGGTGACTTCTGTTTCAGTGTATCTGAAGAAGTGTGCATGCACACGAAAGCTCATACCTAGAACTAACCCAGTTGGTCTTTAAGGTGCTACTGGAAGGAATTTTTTTATTTTGTTTTGACCATGGCAGACCAACACGGCTACCTATCTGTAACAAAGAGTACTTGGATCTTCGGTTCCAGAAATTCTCCTTTTTATACCTATCTTTTTCCCTTGAAACAACAATTACATGGCCAGAAAGCATTTTAATGAAGTATTTTCTCTTTAAGGAACAGTTCTCTCTCACTAAGTTAGTTGACCTAATCAACAGCCAATATATAAATTATGGAGTCTGGACTCTTACAGTTCAGAAGACTAGCTGTAGATTTGGGGAGCAGTTTCATAATACTATACTGACTCATGAAAATGGTACATTAAAGAACACATGGGAGTGGTTCAATTCAAGACTCCCAAGGCTTTTAAGAATAAAATCTGCAGGTTTCTAAAAGTTTTAAAACTTTGAAGTTAATGGTTCTCGGAGTTTAGACCAGGTTTTCTTTCCCTGCTTTTCAAATTTCAGGTATGCCAATTTTCATTCAAATCCGAACTGCAAAAAGGAGTACTCCTATTATTTTGTATCAGAACACCAACAAAATTGCTTTCAGCTGTTTTCAATGCTTGCTTGGTATCTAAAAATTTTAGCATTATTCCAGATCAGAATTGCTCAGAGTGAGCCAAATGAATGTTTTTCAGAAATACCAATATTGATTCCTTCCTGGATTTGTGGTTGCAGGAGAAAGCAGCTTAAACTAAAACCCATATAAATGTATTCAGTGTCACCACCGAGTCGGGAAAGACTTGCTGACTTCCTGTAATAGCATTTGAGCATGAGCTGACTAGCAATACTATAGTCCCCCTAGGGTCACAATCATGCATAATGCTACTTTATGCCTTTTGCAGCCTAGAGATATTATTTTCCAATACTCTCATTTTTTGTCAATGTTATTGCTTGCTACTTTAGTGCCAGTTGTGTTTTCAGAGTTCAAATACATTCTTCTTCATAACAGAGCAGCAGAGAGGGCTGTGTCTGCTGTAACTGATAGAGAAAGGTCTAACTAGGATGTGATAACTCAGGAGGAGAAATGACTAAAGTAATAATTTTTCATTTACTGGAGTCCCCCTTTAAGAACAGAAGAGCCTGGCAAGCCAAAGACCCATCTAGTTTGTTCTCACATTGGCCAACCATAGCAAAACCTGAGCACAACAGATTCTCTTTGCATAAATAAAAATCCTTTGTCACAAGGTGTGTTTTTGGCCATCATAGGGCCTGATTTTCAAGAAGTAGCTCAGGACAAACCAACAAAAATCTCATTGTTATGGATTTGCCTGGAACTTTAAGACTGAAATTACCACCAACTGTAAGCAATATTCTGTTTGGAGGGTAAAAATTTAAGCTGGAGTTGCTCTTTAATCAGGATTTACCACAACCCTTTCTATAAAAAAACCCCCATAAACCTTGTTTTCACTTCGGGAACAATCAGTTTATGCCAACTGGAATTCCAAATATATAGCACAACCAGGAAGCTTTTAACTAGACTGAAATGTTCAGCCTCGTGTAGTTGTGCAGGGCAGTAATAAAATAAAGCAACAGTAGGCAGTTCCATTTCACCAAAGCCTGTTAAAGTACTCCTTCACATTGTGCATGGTTAAACTATGGGGATTGTACCACACGATGTGAAGACAACCAACTTGGAAAGCTGGTTAAATTAAAGGGGGTTAGACAAATTTATGAAGGATAAGGCTATCAATAGCGGCTAATCATAATGCCTGTATACCACTTCCTGATCAAAGTCATCATTCCTTAGAGTAACATTTACTGGGGAACAACAGCAGCAGAGGACTAATGACTCAAGTCTTTGTGATCTTCCCATGGGCAGCTGATTGGCTGCTGTGCACACAATGTGAAAGCCAATTTGAAATACAGTCGTACCTCAGAAGTTGAACGGAATCCATTCCAGAAGTCTGTTTGACTTCCAAAAAATTCAGAAACCAAGGCACAGCTTCCGATTGGCTGCAGGAAGCTCCTGCAGCCAATCAGAACCTGCGGAACCCACGCTGGACATTCGGGTCCCTAAGAATGTTCGCAAACTGGAACACTCACTTCCATGCTGGCTGCGTTCGGAATCCAAAATGTTTGAGTCGCAAGGTGTTTGACCTCCGAGGTACGACTGTACATTGAAATCAGTGGATAAATCCATTGGTTTTAATGGGTCTATTCTGTTATGACGTTGGTATCACCCCGAATGCTGGACTAGAGGGGCTTTATGTCTGATGCAGCAAAACTTTTCTTATTGCTTCATATATTTTGTTTTGCATACATGCTGTGCTTTCCATGTAGGGAAATATATTGTGTTTGAAATGACCTTAGCGCCCCCCCCCCCCCCCGCTTCTGTCTCGGAGTCTGCTTTGTTTTATACCTGACTCGTGGTTTCCAAATGCTCGGGGCCAAATTAGAGAATTTGCAGGTTCAGAACAAGCCGTTCTATCTGCTGAATCTCTGCTTGGCGATGTCTACCTGCCTGTCCCTCCCAGTCATATCTGTTCTCTCACCTCTGTCAAGAGTTTGAAGATGGAGAATGAGCAGCCACCCAACCGCTGAGGTAAAGAGTAAACTCTTTGGAATCTAAATCAAGAGACAGAGCAGAAATCGAAATGCCATTTTCATTCAAGTTAGGGCCTTCTGCACTTTTCATCCTAAGCTCTTATTTGGATTTTGCTTAATGGTTCTGTTCTGTAGTGTAAATAAGACAATTTGCAATGACATTATCTTATCACAGCAGCTCTGATTAGCATATCATTTGCATACAGTGGCAGCTTTACAGAGATTGTTTATTTCAGAAGCATTCCCCCCACGTATATTTATATCTTGATTAACACATACACTGATGAAATCATAGGGTGCTGGGATTTTTAAATGCGCCTAACCCAGAGCATGAGAAACAGCTGTTTGGAGAGCTATGTTGCAAAATCATTACTGCTTTTCTTTCCAGAAACACTTCTTCCCTTTATTTAAAATATTTCAATCCCACGTTTCAGCAAAAGTTTCCAAGGCTGCTAGCAATAAACATTTAAAATTCAACAATTAATATTGAAATTAAATCAAAAACAGCAGTGTAAACAGCTGACAAAAGCAAACAGAGCAAGAATCAAAGCAATCATCTGCAAACAGGCAAATTGTCTCTACCTCTTGGTGCCAAAAAACTAGCAAACTAGGCACCAGCTGAGTAGTTTTAGGGAGAGGGTTCCACAGCTGGTATACCATAAGTCATAAGGTCCTTTCCCTAGTAATTTCATATTTGAAGGCAGCAGCTCCCAGAACAAGACTTTTTACAGAACAGTTCTATTCCAACCATCTTCACTTGCTGCATCTGTTGGCCCCTATCTGTGGGGGGAAACAAGTTTCTATTTCACCATTAGTCAACCGTACATCTTCAGAAGATTTCTGTTTGCTATTCTGTCCTAGTGTAGATGAACCCATTGTGGAGTCTGGAGAAAACAAGCCAGGGCAGGGAGCCAGAGCAAGGGACCAACAAGTAGAGATTGTGTAGCAGTTTATCAGCTCAAGAACCTGCCTTAAAACTCTTGATTGTAGAGGACTACTGTACAGTCATACCTCGGGTTGAAGTAGCTTCAGGATGAGTATTTTTGGGTTGCGCTCCATGGCGACCTGGAAGTAACGGAGCGCGTTACTTCCGGGTTTCGCCGCATGCGCAGACGCTCAAAATGACATCACGCGTGGAAGCGGCGAATCATGACCCGCACAGACATGGGTTGCGTTTGCTTCAGGATGCGAACGGGGCTCCGGAACAGATCCCGTTTGCATCCAGAGGTACCACTGTATTATGGGAATTTCACATGCCCCTACCTCTTAATGTAGGAACACAGGAAGCTGCCTTATACCAAGTCAAACCAGAGTCCAGAGTACTGTCAACACTGACTGGTGGTGGTTTCCAGGCAAGAGTCTTCCCCAAGCCCTACTTGCAGACACCCAGGATTGAACCTGGGATCTTCTGCATACAAATCACATGTGCTGCCACTACCAGTAAGCTATGGTGGTGTGTGTGTGTGTGTGTGTGTGTGTGTGCGCGTGCGTGCGTGTGTGTCTGTAGGCAGGAATAGGTGCAAGGGACACTTAATTTTCTGCCAATGCTTCCCAGTGATTCAGTATTCTTATTTGTGTTACCTGAAATGAGACCTATTTAGTTTTAGTGAATTAGGTGTGGGGTTGCACAGCTACCACAAATAAAACAAAAATCCAGTGTCTGGATTTTCTTGCATTTTTTGCAGTAATGGCAGCTTCTGCATGAGAACAATTGCTCATGCCCAGAAAACTTACAATGCTCTTGTTATTTTGCAGATCTGACATTAAATCTCTGGGCATAGAAATCATGGAGTGGGGAATGAGGGAGAAGTGGTGTTGTGTTTGTTTTTAAAGAGTCTGGGTGGCATATCATTTAGTGCCAGACCTGGCCTGGGGAGGCCTGTTTCCCCACTCATCCATGAATGTGTGATGTTGAGTCAGTGACAATCTCCCAGCATCACCTGCCTCCCAGGGTTGTTACGAGGACAAAAAGAGGGGAGGGGGGAAACCATGTATCTTTCCCTGAGATCCTTGGAGGGTGACTCAAATAAAATATTTCAGTCTTAAGTAAACATGTTCCTCCATGCTTTTAAAATATGTGTTTGTGCAGATTTGAGACACGCAGGACCAGTCAGAACTCAAAGATCATACAGTATTTACATACAAATCTAAAATATGGTGCTTATGAATAATAAATAGCACATAAGCAAAGGCACATGCACATAAGAGATACATGTGCATAATTCATGAATATGCAATGCACAGAAAGATGAACAATCCCCAATCCAGGTACAGTAAGGAGTGTGATATTTAACAAACGGGCTGCTTCAGTTTCTGCCATCCTTTTCAGCAGGGTGGGGGAGAGCTGGACGAATTAATGCTTCTTTGTAACAACGAAGCAGTTTATTTTTGTATGTCATACTGTCACAGGAATAGCATATTTAGGGCTCCTCGAAATACCATGAGGTAATGCTCCCTGGCTTTCATGGAGGGAAGACAAAGCCAAGTGTTTCCCAATCCCCACAGGGCATGTGCTATCTCATAGCAACACAGAGACTGCTTTGTGGAGGGATGTTACTCCTTGTTCAGGTAGAAGAGCCTTTGATTCTCAGTTGGGAAACATGGTGTGCCAGTCTTAAAGCTCCATCACTGATACTGGTGGGCTGCCACAAAACAGTTTAAGCTGGAAGCCGGATAAGGAGCATCACTCTCTTAAAAGTGGACTCAGGTGATGAGTGCTGACAGCACTGCAGCCATAACAGATCACTGAGAAATAAGATGAGAGTATCAGCATGCTCAGGGGAACTCCCAAATTTGCAGAAATGCAAAAAAGAAAAAAGGAGAGAAAAAAGAGAGAAAAAAGAGCACCCTCCCCTCCAATGAAAGTTGAGCATGGTCAATTGCTATGTTGAGTGTCATTTGAAAAAGAAAATCAGAAAACTGGGAGTGGGGTCAAGATGTGTTAGAGGGTGCTTCCTGGCAATCTGTTTATTGAGCATTCTCATCCTGATTTGTTTGCAGGGAGATCAGGCAAGGTTGACTATTCAATGAGCATTCCTTCTTTGTTTGCAGGGAGGTCAGATGAAATTCCATCAAAGCAAGTGTTATTCCACACTTTTCGTGGCATTTTCTTGTCACTTTCCTTACTGCAAAAAAATCTGTTTGGGGGGGGGACAGGTGTGCTGTGTACGGTCTCCCAATCAACTGTAATTGAACAACCTGATTGCTGGCATGTGGTTGAATTTGAGGGGCTGCTCATCGAATTGGCAGATGACACCAAACTGAGAGGGGTAGCTAATGTCACAGAATGCAGAATTGGGATTCAATATGACCTTAACAGGTTAGAGAACTGGGCCCAAGCTTACATTTATCCCTATTGCCATTCATTTTGTAAGGTTCTGCACTTTTCAAGAAAGCCAGCTGCGCAACTATAAGCTGGGGAACACCTGTGAAAAGGATCTAGGAACTTTAGTAGACCACAAGTAATAGTCTCACTCTATTCTGCCTTGGGCAGACAACACCTGGAGTACTGTGTCCAGTTCTGGGTGCCACAATTTAAGAAGGATATTGAAAAGCTAGAACATGTGCAGATGATCAAGGGTCTTGCTTGTTTTCTCTTGCTCCAGAGGGTAGGATCCAAATCAATGACTTCAAGTTACAAGAAAGGGAATCTGACTAAACATCAGGGAGAACTTTCTGATACAGTGGTACCTCGGGTTACATACGCTTCAGGTTACATACGCTTCAGGTTACAGACTCCGCTAACCCAGAAATAGTGCTTCAGGTTAAGAACTGTGCTTCAGGATAAGAACAGAAATCGTGCTCCAGAGGTGCGGCGGCAGCAGGAGGCCCCATTAGCTAAAGTGGTGCTTCAGGTTAAGAACTGTTTCAGGTTAAGAACGCACCTCCGGAATGAATTAAGTACTTAACCCGAGGTACCACTGTACTAAGAACTATTTGACAGTGGAATGGAGGGCCTATGGAGCACTGGCATCCACATGGTAGCTTTATTTTCCAAAGCACATCTTTTGTGATGCATAGTTTGTGGCTCATCTGCTGAAGGATCATTGTTTCACCATTAATTTTTTTTTAACTAACTGAACAGTGTCAAATGTTCTGCTAGGCTACTTTGCGCTGCTCTTTTACATCTGTCAGTCAAGGACTGTGCTTATGACAAGGCTCATGGCACTCTCAAAGAGACTCAGCTGTCAGGAGACGGGATTTCAGCCAAAGTGTTCTTCAAATGTTCTCTGTGGGTTGCAGTATCTGGCTGTATAGAATGAGGGGGCTTTGTGTGTTTGCATTCATAAGTTTGGCTGAGAAGCTATGCCAGAAATATTTATAACAAGGGTGTGTGTGTTGTGTGTGTGTGTGTGTGTAGTCAGCAATGTTGCTGGGCAAAATACCAAAAAAGTTTTGAGTCTATCCAATAATCTCCAGAGGGAGAGACTCATCTCCTGGGTAGTTTAATGACATAAAAAGTCCTGCTGAATCAGACCAAAAGCCCATCTACACAACCCCCCTGTTCTCATAGTGGCCAACAGATATCTCTGGGTCGCCTGCAAAAAAGGATATGAAAACAACAGCACAAATACTAGCAAGGCATTCCTGTACCTAGCTGTTATTTTAAAGTTTACTGTATGATTGGCCTATTATACCCAAATTAGAACCTGGCAAACAAACAAACAAAATTGCCTCTTTCAGCAAGCATTTGGAGGAGAAGAGACCTAATCAGACAAATTGATTAATTGCTGTAACTGCTGTTGCTATTAGTAATGGACATTTGGCGGTTTATTTTTATTTTGTGGGTTTTTATGGATTTTATGCATTCTTTTAACGTTATTTCATTTTGTTGTAAACCACCTGTGTCATGTATAAAAGACAGTGTATTTAATTCATTCATAAAAATATTTGTATACTGCAGTTCCGTTAAAAACATCAAAACAGTTATACACAATAAACAATTATACATAGGGACACATGGAGAGTCTGTCATAACAAATACATTTTAAGCATGCTTACACAGAAGTAAATCTCTCTTTTTTTATAATAATTTTTTATTGATTTTCCAAATTTAAAACAAAATAACATACAGATATAAACAAACAAAAACATACAAACAAGTATAATTTCAAATCCTCTTTTTCGTAAACCTTCTTTCTCGGACTTCCCCATACCTCACCCTCTCTGCATCCTTATTTTAAGGTTTTTCAGCAACCCTTCACTCCAATTAAGTAATAACTTATTTTCTTTCTCAGTTTCATCTTAATTCATCAATCAGTTACAGCTATAATTCTGCTTCTTCCTTTCCCTTGACATTTTAACACTCATCAATTTTATAACAGTTCTTAAGATAAGCTTTAAATTTCTTCCAATCTTCCTCCACCGTCTCTTTCTCTTGGTCGCGGATTCTGCCAGTCATTTCTGCCAATCCCATAAAGTCAATCACTTTCGTCCACAGAAGTAAATCTCAATGAGTTGCTTGGACAACTGGTGCCATTGAAATGGGGTTTCGTTGTAAAGTTACTGTAGTTTGCATTTTGATGTTGAATATTGATGCTTCATATATGCTGTGCTTCTGTGCTTATTTGTTTTAGATTTTGTACATTGTTTTGAGATTTGAATTGCTCCTAAATTTTTCTTAAAATATGGACTAATTAGTATTAAGGTTTGAATGTGGAATTTGCATTGCAATTTTTTATATTGAGTCTTTTTGTTGGGATATGTACACCACTTAGACATTCTAGCTTCTAGAATGTGTGGAGAGTGAAGTGCATCTCCCACTTTTGTTCAGAAAGAAAAGTCTTTGGGAAACCTTTGCAACAGACACTGAGTGTACAGGAGCAGTGAGCTGCCTAGAGATGTATATACTCCTGAAGAAAATAGAGGGGTGTAGTAGTGAGATACTGGTACTTCCATCTCCAGCTTGAGGAAAAGGTAATCACAGTCCATCATAATCACTGCATTCTTTCATGAGTAACCTTCTGAAAGCTGCTTGTCTGTCGTTGGTGCAACTAGAGCTAAACCTGTGTGGAGGTATGGACATGACTCTTTGTACATTCTAGCCATGCAAAAGTCATAGGTCTCTGCACACATGTCCATCTGTGTGGTCAAGAGGCATGGGACATGGGTGGCGCTGTGGTCTAAACCACTGAGCCTCTTGAGCTTGCCGATCAGAAGGTCAGCAGTTCGAATGCCTACAACGGGGTGAGCTCCCGTTGCTCTGTCCCAGCTCCTGCCAACCTAGCAGTTTAAAAGCACGCCAGTGCAAGTAGATAAATAGGTACTGCTGCGGCAGGAAGGTAAACGGCATTTCTGTGTGCTCTGGTTTCCGTTACGGTGTTCCATTGCACCAGACGTGGTTTAGTCATGCTGGCCACATGACCTGGAAAGCTGTATGCGGACAAACACCGGCTTCCTTGGCCTGAAAGCGAGATGAGCACTGCATCCCCATAGTTGCCTTTGACTGGACTTAACCTTCCAGGGGTCTTTACCTCTTACCTTACCTTATCTTACCTTACCTTACATTGGTCTAGCTATACAAAAGTGCTTAACAACAGCACAGCACAGAGGAAGAATGGTGAGAAGACTGGGAGGTGGGGAGCAGAAAGTGCAGGAAACACTGAGAGCTGGAGGACCACACTTGGCCCAGGACCTGAAGTCTCCCCCTTCCCGCATCCATTTCCTAGGACAGGAAAGCTGATAGATGTTGCTTCAGCAGCTCAGACTAGTAGTCTATATAGGACCTAGCACCACCCCTTCTTTGCTTTCAGAATACCTGAGCTGAGCAGGTGTTTCTGTGTGCTTCCTCTTCCTGTGTAACCACACATACAGGTTGCAGCTAGCCAGGTACTACTGAAAACCAAACCTCAGTGTGTCTGGGAAAGTGTCTGCGCCTGCAGGTTGTTCTCCCTGTTGCACCCACTCCCTTCTCCCCAGCTTGCTTGTACTTCTGTGAATTCCGTCCTCCGTTATTGATCTTCTCATTAAAGAAATTCTGAAATGCTTCCAGAGCCATTGTTCTGCCTTCCTTTCCCCTCCAATTATCATGGAGAGGCAGCAAGGCTGAGGTTGTAACATCTATCAGGCCCAGCTGTGAGCAGCCTGGTGAAAATCTATGCAATAATAACTAGTCATTTGTATGCCCCTGGGCAGATAATTCAATGCAAGCTGAATAAAAGTCTGCCAGCCATGGATGGAAAAAAAAATCAGCCCCACAATTGATCGTGTGGATCCAATTGGTTAAATGAGTTTCTGTGAAGCTAATCTAATTAGTCCCGCTGCCTTGAATGTCAACAGCCACTTGATCATGGGGTCAACCTGGAAATCCGCTATACACATCTCCTTTATATTAGGAAGCAAGAACAGAGATGGCTTCTACCAACCCCCACCCATTCATCCTCTGGTCATGTCTCCCTCCCTGACATAGTGCATTGGAAGCCAGGTGTCTAGGTCTTGGAAGATGAAATGAGGGTGAAAGAACGAGGGACAAAATAGAATGGGTTGGGAGAAGCAATGGCTGAGTCTCTCCCAGCGCGCTGGGAAACTTTGAAGGAAAAGGGTGAATCTTTTGTGTTGTAACATGGCAATCTTAGTTAAGATGGGAAAGTGATGCTGTGTAGTAGCTAAGGGACAGGGCTATGAACCAGAAAGTCCAGAGTTCTGGGTAGTCTTATGCAAGTCATGTTCTCCTAGTTTTGGATGATAATAACACTGCAACAAAAGAATTGCTGTAAGGCAGAGCTGGAGAACCTTTCCTTCTGTTATGGTCAGCACTACCCCAGTGGTAATATGCATGGGATTAGATACCTGAGCCAGAGCTGGAGCGGGGGCCAGGGGCTAGTCAATTCTTTTGCCCCAGGTGACGTCTCCAGAGGGGCGCCATTGAGGCTCCCAGCCTGTGTGTATGTCTACACAAAGGCACACGGTTGGTGTCAAACAGGGTCTGTGAAATAAAGCCTAGTTTCACCCCTACCTGAGCAGGTGGTGGGTGGCACCACAGTCAAAAATGCACAGGGAATCCCTTTTCTCTCTTTCTGTCACGTCTTTTCTTTCTGTAACTTTCCCTAATCCTTCCTTGCTGCCTCCCCACAATCTGCACAAAATTATTTATTTCATAAAATTTATATACCCCTTGATTTCAAAAAATGCCTCCAAGCAGTTTACAAAAAGAAACTAAACCAAGGTTTTTCCACACCTGCTATAATGAGATTACAAGTAGATTATGCACATGAAGCACTGTGAGCACTTGGAAGAAAAACCATACTATTTCTACTAATAATAATATAAAAAATCCACACCCACACCCACGATTAAGGGCCCTTTCATACGTTACAGTATTGCTGCACAAAAAATTATCCCCCTGTAGGTAAGTTGTAAGTGCAAACTGACCCTAAGTCCCAGCAGACACAAACAAGACAAACTTCTAACAAAATGCGATAAATATCAGGAAGTATATTTGCTTTAAATCTAAGTATGCCAGTGCTGATGGGCTAAGGCTTTTGATACCATCGACCATAACATCCTTCTGGACCATCTAGAGGAGCTGGGAGCTCTGTTATACAGTGGTTCCGCTCCGTCCTCCTGGACGGTGTCCAGAAAGTGGTGTTGGGGGATGAGTCTTCAGACCCCTGAGCTCTCACTTGTGGGGTGCCTCAGGGTTCCGTCCTCTCCCCCATGCTTTTTAACATCTACATGAAGCCAATGGGAGAGTTCATCAGGGGGTTTGGGCTGGGTGTTCATCAGTATGCAGACGATACCCAGCTCTACCTTTCTTTCAAATCAGAAACAGTGCAGGCACTGAAGGTCCTGTGCGAGTGTTTGGAGGGCAGTTGGAGGTTAGATGGCGTCTAACAGGTTGACAACACAGAAGTACTGTCTGTATATATGTGTGTGTTGTGTAGTGTACAAACAATGGCATTTATATAGCAGCTGGTGTCATTTAAAGATGTTTTTATGAGCCGATTGAAGCACTTGCATTTCCCACTCTGGTTTTATGTTTCTTCAGAGCTCAAGTGATTCACACAAGGCCTCTGAGTCTTTAGCCGTTTAGGAGGCAGGTACAGATGGCTTAGGAAGCAATACCAAGTGTAGATTAACGCTGGCCTGGCAGTGCACTCTGCTGTCTTCAGGTACTTGGCACTGTGTCAGCATTTGTCTCCTACTATTTAATAATGCCCGTAAAACCTGAAAGCTACAACAAACATAATAAAGTCATATTCAAGGCCACATGACATTAGACTCCATTTGTAATTGTTTCCATTACAGTCAGGGCTTAAGGCATAAAATTTGTCTTGACTCTGGAGCCAAAGAATCTCAATGCTAATGAAGACCTGGACATTTGGGATTGTGTTTCAGAAAGCCTGATGTTAGGAAAATGATGTCCATGGAGAACATTGTGGTAAGGAGGAGACCAATCTGGCTAACAAAGGAGCAGTTTCTCCAATGCTTGCTTTCCTCTTCCCTCCTCAATCCTTTTTTCTTTTGCATCATGTTTATTAGGTCCTACCTACAGGCTCACAATTTATATTCTCTTTTAACTTCTGTACAAGGTTTAGTAAAATTTTGGGTGGTTTGTATGTGTTGAATAACAAAAGCAGTGCAAGCTCATAGCCTATAAAGAAGAGAGGAATTCACTCACATGAAATACAATTCTTTCTGTTAATGTTGAAATTCACCTGCAAGCTACAGCTTTGAGGCTGCAAAGTGAGTCTGCATCCAGAGAGCCACTCACACCCACACACCCCTTTGGGTACATTTAAGACTGTATTTATTATAATTAATTTCTGTACTGAAATACAGAGCAGACATTAGGTACAAGAGTGTTATAGCAAGCACAAGGCAGGGTTGGCCTCATTGCAACAGCAGCTCAGCTCCCCTAAAGCAGGTGTGAGGAATCTATGCCCTTCCAGATGTTGCTTTGTTTACTCCTAATTCTCATCAGCTCCAGCCAGTGTGGGTGAAGGAAGATATGAACTGAAGTACAACATCATCTAGAGGGCCACATGCTCCCCATACCGAGTCTGAACATTCCAGTTTGCAGTTTGTGTGTGCTCCTAGAGCCCTTAGGCTAGAAGTGCCTTTCATCAAGTTAGACCAGGGGTTGGCAACCTAAGGCCCATAGACCACAAGTGGCCCATGGGGTCGTTTAACCGGCCCCTGAGCTGCCCCCGAACAGAGCTGCCCACTTAGCACTGCGCTAAACTGGCACAGCACGGCGCGGAGACTAGCTTCCACGGCACTGGAAATTGTGTCTGCGCATGTGCAGATGCCGAAAATCGCCTCTGCGCAGACGCCAGAAATCACAGGCTTGTGCACAATCTGACCCACGGAGGGATCTCTGATGGAGTGAACCGGCCCAGGCAATGTAAACCTTGCTGACCTCTGGGTTAGACTGATGTACCAGCCACAGACCTATCCAGACAAAGAGATCTCTGCAACAGTTACTCATACTCTGATAATGTCCCTGTTTGATTGCTGCAATGTGTTGCATGTGTGGGCTTACCTTTGGAAATAGTCTGGAAATTTCACCTGGTGGTCCAAGCAGGGCAGCAAGACTGCTATCAGGGACTGGACAGTATGATCATAGGACACTAGTGCTTTGTCACCTGCACTGTCTCCCAGTCCATATTTGGGGCCAATTCAAAGGGCAGGCTTTGCTTTTTAAACTCTAAGCAGCTCAGATTGCCTAAACAGGGTTTCCCAAACTTGGGTCTCCAGCTGTTGTTGGACTACAACTCAGATCATCCCTAGGACCAGTGGTCAGGGATGATAGGAACTGTAGTCCAAAAACAGCTGAGTTTGGGAAACCTTGACTTAAAGGTTGCCTCCTCCTGCATGTACAGTACTTACCTAGGTCTTAATATATATTTTTGGAGCTCCTCCTCTGAGTACCCCCACCAAATGGAGTACAGTAGGTGGCTAGTAGAGGGCCTTCTCAGTGGTGGCACCCTAGTTATGAAATATTCCTCACAGAGTGGCTTGCCTGACACCTATTATTTGGCCTTTCAGGTGCCTGATGATCAGGGCCCGATTTAGGTTTGATGAGGCCCTAAGCTACTGAAGGTAATGGGGCCCTTTTTATGTCCAGCTGTCTTTTGTCAACAACAAATTGTCGCTGTTTTTTGTGTTGAATATATAGATTGAATATATGCTATATGGTAGTTTATGGACCTAATAGGTATCTACTGTAAAGCCATTTGCACATAACAAAATATGTATTTTCTCAAAGTAATTGTTGAACTGAAATACAATTAAGAAGTACCTCGGGTTGAATGTGCTTCAGGTTGAGCGCTTTTGGGTTGCGCTCCGCGGCAACCCGGAAGTAACAGAGCACGTTACTTCCGGGTTTTGTTGCTCGTGCATGCGCAGACACTCAAAATGACGTCGCACACATGCATGGAAGCAGCAAAACGTGACCCGTGGACGTGCCGTCGCATCTTACATTCTATTCAGGATGTGAACGGGGCTCCAGAACAGATCCCGTTCGCATCCTAAGGTACCACTGTATATTAATAGTGAAATACAATATATAGAAATGAGCAAACCAGTGATATTTTAGGGAGCAGGCTAGCAGGTGAGGCCCACTACTTACATTATAGCAGCCTACACAACATGAAACACTCTTGCTGTATGTAGGTTTTGTTTTATTTGTTTTTTATCTTATATTTTGGAAATGTACATCCAGGTTTTTTCCCCTTTAATTTTTTTGGGGTGCCCCCAAGAGAGTGGGACCCTAAGATATATCTTGTTTAGCTTATACGTAAATCCGGCACTGCTGATGATGTTCCCTAATTTCAAAGTCTTCTACTGGTCTATAAATCTTTCAATATTTATGGATTTTTAATTTATGGATTTTTATGGGGAGAAATGCTGGTATTAGATTCCTTATGTTTTTGTTTCATCCCCTGCTGCTGTTTTAAGCTTATTTAAATGTTATCTTTTCCCTTTTTTATGTAACTGTGTTACTTTTGTTATTGGGTGGTATATAGTAAGTAAATGAATCCATGGCTAAATCCCAACTGTTTCTAAAAGCTCTCCTAGCAACTCCCATTAGGCTCAACAAATTGGTTCCATGATCCCCTGCCCTGGAATGACTTCCAGCTATATTCTAGATGGGTTGGAGGAAGGGTCTTCTTTTTGCAGTCAATAATCTTATTAATTGATGCCCACAGTCCTCACTGAATAGCAGACTCCATTGCGCCAAAGAACAAATGTGATTACTGTCACATTCTGCATAACAGAACAGCATGGATTGCAACAATCCAGCCCCTACAACGACAAACTCACTTGATATCTCCATCTGTTTCTATTAATCTGCCTTGACACCAGCCTGAAATTAAAATAATAATGCTAAGAGTTTTATTGTACAGTACACACACACACACACACACACACACACACACACACACATTTGTCGAAGAAGATAGATATGTAAACAAAGAAGAAAACAACAACTGTGAATTAAATTAACACTTGAGTGCAATTATTTTGCGTGTTCAGACCCAGAGACCTCCCCCCTAAATATTGTCACACTTGACTCAAATTTTAGTTTTGGTCTTTGGCAGAATTTAGGCCACAGCTTTATTGATTACAGTAGGTGAGTGGTTGCATAGGCTCTGGTTTGACTGGCTCCCTGCACCCTTGCAACAGCATAGGTCAGCCAAGGGTGAACACCTGGGTAGGCGAAAAGCTGGGAACAGACTATGTTCACTTCCCAGATGCCCCCCTGGACAATACGAGAAGGCTTCAAAAAGCTAATGAATAGGCTGTCAGAGCAAGTCTGAGAACTGACTTTTATCTCATTCAGTTGCAACATCTTGGACATGCCGAACCACAAGGCTCCTCGACCCCCTTGGCTTCTCACCCCCTTTCCTGGGAAGAGTCCAAAAGAGTCCCAAGACAGGAGCTTTCTGTTCATGCTCAGGAAACACATCATGGGGCAGGACTCTTGAAGAGGAGGAGAAAGGGGAGGGAACTGGAAGGGAATATATGCTCTGTGCAAATGGCTGCGAACTCGTGCTTGTTTTGTGAATCTATCACACTTGCTCCTTCTACCAGTTCATGGATGGTAGAAATAAAGCTTTTTCTCTGAACTATTCCTTGAGTGTCTGTTTGACTCCCACTCCCTCTCCCGGGTGCAATACTTTTTCCCACCCGAGGGCAAAGCCTCATAAGGCTACACCTCGAGTTAAGAACTTTGCTTCAGCATGAGAACAGATATCGTGCTCCGGCGGCACGGCGGCAGCAGGAGGCCCCATTAGCTAAAGTGGTACCGCAGGTTAAGAACAGTTTCAGGTTAAGAACGGACCTCCAGAACAAATTAAGTTCTTAACCCGAGGTACTACTGTATTTCATTCAGGCAAGATTGTCACTTGCTAGTAAAGTTTACTGTGCAGCTACAGGAGCTGTTGAATTGTGCCTTTCAGTAAGTCAGCCAGAAATTCCAGTTTCTAATAAAAAGGGCACCAATGAGAGAGGCAATATGCAGACAGAGATATACCAGTATGTATCTCAATATAATTTTATGACTCCAAAACTGATCTTTATTGCAACTAACCATCCTCCAAAGCTGAATGGTGCCAGGAAAAACCTTTACATTGTAAATATCATCAACAGATGCCTGATTTTGATGAGAAGGCTTATAAGCTAAAAAACAGATTTGTTCCATACACACCAGTGAACTACATGTAATTCGACAAGTTTGATGCAAGCAACAAACTAGCTTAAAATTGAACTCTTTCCCCTTTAGAATGTGTTCTAAACCAATAAGGGACATGCCTCCTTCAGTCCATTCCTCCCTTCTCTCATACTTGTTTTCCAGAAGCTTTTTCATACGTCATTCTCTGACTGGCTTCTGTCTCAGAGTAGGAAAGACGCATAGGACAGAAAGCAGTCCCAGCACAAGTTGTGGAAAGACCAGGGTTACTTAGCTGAGGACCAAACGACAGGTTACACCTCAGCAAAGCATTTCCAGCAGAGAAGAGGAAACGAAATGCTTAACTCTTTTCTTGCAAACATACCACAGTGCTGTCAAATAGATTCCTTCCTCATGGTGTGTGTTGCCTGAAAAACTAGACTGAAGTGCACTCAGTCTTTTAAAGTTTTTTTTAAAATTAAAATAAAATGTGAAACTAGTATTTCAGCCTTCTCCTCTGTTTGGCTTTCATAATGTCTTTGTGGGCTGGTGTTTTTAATAACTGAAGTGATACTTCAAATACTTCATGCTTAGTAATTGATGTTACTAAGTTTATAAATTCAATAGGTCTTCTCTGAATACAGCTTAGGTTGGCTATAACTCTTGGGATCTATAACAACAACAACAATTTATTTATTCCCTGCCCATCTGGCTGGGTTTCCCCAGCAACTCTTGGCGGCTCCCAACAGAACATTAAAAACACGATAAAAGATCAAACATTGAAAACTTCCCTAAACAGGGCTGCTTTCACATGTCTTCTAAAAGTCAGATAGTTGTTTATTTCCTTGACATCTGATGGGAGGGCATTCTACAGGGTAGGCGCCACCACCGAGAAGGCCCTCTGCCTGGTTCCCTGTAACCTCACTTCTCACAGTGAGGGAACCACCAGAAGGCCCTCGGAGCTGGACACTATCACATTGGCTGCTCCCTTGCCCTCTGCCTCTGCCCTCCACCCACCACTGAGATGCATCCCAAGATGGAGGGTGGGCATTTCCTGCAAGGGAATGCAATCCTTGCGCAGAAAAGGTCCCCTTGCAACAAGTTTATGGTGTGCTCTTCCCTGGTATCAGTACAGGTGAAGGTTGGTCTGTAAACACTTTAAATAATATACAAGAGCACAAATAAATCACTGCTGAGTTGCACCCACAGTTTTGATGCCTGAGAGTATGATGGAGCATCCTTAGCTGTTGCTGTTGGCTATAGACTACCCCGATGTAGCAAAAGCAGATGGCATCTGAGTGGCTATAGAGGTCCTTGTCCTTTTCCCCTACAGAACACAGTGGCTGGGACAGTCAGCTGGGACAGTCAGCACTGGCCAGTTGTCTTCTATTTGGAGGAGGCGAAATGGCAGGTGGACAGAGATCATCTGGCTGTGGGAGAATAAGGCAGATTCATTTGTTGAGCAGGATCATGGCTTGAAAGTGGCTGAGCTCCATGGTCTAGTCTAGTGAATGTTAGTGGGTGGAAGCTGATGGTTCACATTTGCAAGATAGAGGATGCCTCAAGACTGAAGCAAGCTGATGTTTGTGGATGAAAGCTGGTTGAAATTCCCCTTCTGAAGCCAGTGGACAGAAACCAGCGGACATTTGTGGGTTGACACCAAGGCACAAAAGTGAACAAATGCAGAGTAACTTGTAATCTGAAAACAAATCCCTGACAGAATATCCAACACATTCTCAGGAATAAAGACTTTACCCACTCACAGATTGTTTGCAAGCAGGAAAGTAGGCCAGGTTAATTATGTATGAGGAATGCTCCAACCTATTTTACTGTGCAGTAAATTTGCCTGTATCTGTGGTGGAGGGCTAAGTTCCCTGGTCCTTCTACCAGGCTTCTTAGCACAAAATCCCCCCTGAACTCATTGTCAAAGATGGTGAGATTTGCTTTCCTGACATCCAGCTTTTCGCTCATTAAAGGCCACAAGCTCTGTAGGTGTCGTCTCCCTCCACCCACCCTGCTTTTCCACCCCCTGATCACATCCCTGGTGTTTCTTTCAGATCTGGGACATCAAAGTCTTACTCTAATGAATACAGGCACTGAAAAGCTGCACTTCAAATACAGCAAATGAATATTTTTGTTTGGGTGACAGTTTCTTAACAAGGTAGTAACGGTACGGTTATACAGATATGTCAGCCTTGCTTTGAATGATGACATAAAAGCACAGAAGGCCATAAACTTTTAAGCACTTCTCATAATGGGAATTCTGAGACGTGCATGCTGAAAGCCCATAGATGAGATAAATTTTTAATCCCTGGAGGGGGATTGTTTCCCGTACGTCTCAAAATAATACCCACCAGAATTGCAGTGACTGACTATCTCTAGTGGGGCAGTCCTACCACTAGGCAGTGTGGAATAATTCTGTTAATTCTCACCAGAATTGTATTAACGGTCTGTCTCTAGAGGGACAAACCTACCACTAGGCACAGGGCAAGGAATAATTCTTTGTAATGAAGAACTTATTATGATAGATCTTTGTCACAAAGATCTTTCAACAACTAGCTGGAGCGGAAACGGTACAAGAAGAGGAGGAGGCAAAAGTGGTTGCTCTCTCAGCAGAGCCGATGGAGCCATCCTGCTTCCATTCTCATTCTCTCTCTCTGCTACATCCTGATGGAATGATTGAGTTAATTTTATTTATTTATAGAAAAATACTTATATACCCCTATTTCATAGAAAAATATCAAAGCAGTTTACGATACTACATAAGACCATACAGAAAAAACTGTTAAAAATTAAAACTAGACACTAATTATTATAATTATTACATATTTATTCATACCATGCCTTTTTTTGTGATCGGACATCAGTTAGCTATTGCGGAAAGATGTATTTTTAATGGCCTGCATCGGCATGTCAGCATATCTTTCAGTAGGCATTTAAGAGCATACCCTCCAACATCTCAGGAGGGCAAATTGGGACCCCCCCCCCAAAAAAAGTACTCGATCCTACAGCACATATACTAAAATTGGAACGATACAGAGAAGATTACCTCTCACTGTGTTGCCATCATTGTCCCCTCGCTGCTGCCTTACCTTTGCTGGCTTGTGCCATGGCAACCTGAGGCCACCTTAGAGCAGACAGCTAGGCAAGGACATCCTGGGCAGATATGCAAGCCCAGCGGCGGGCCTCTCTCAATCTCTCTCCCAGGGGCTGATGGGAGTTGTAGTAGTGAAAGACACCATACTGGTGGGGAAGGGAAGAAGTAGGTATCAATTTGACTGTCTGATTCAGACACCCAAAGGTCATAGGACCATCTCTGGGCCCAACTACACATGACACTAAATGACCCATTAGAAACTACACCAGTGTTTTGAAAGAGAGAGAGAGAGTGTGTGTGTGTGTGTGTGTGTGTGTGTGTGTGTATTTTCACAGGGACTGCTGTACATAGGGAGAAGGAGGTTTTATACTTCCCTACTCAGCTGTGATCCCAACTAAAATTGCTCCTACTACCATTAGCTACTATTAGCTTTGGTGGTATGGGGGAGGAGTAGGTCACCCTGATGCCATTGGAAGCCCTTGTCCCACCGCAAATAGAAGCAAAGGGCATCATTCTGATTTGGAGTGTGGTGGAGAACACATTGCCCATCTGCACCCCCTTCAAGGTTTTGGTTAAAGAAAAAAAAACTGCAAACAAGGTAGGAAGTGGTTTGGGTAGTTGCTGGGGAAATGGGCAAAAGTCCCCTCCCCCTCCTCTTTTATTAATGGATGCATCCCCTGGATCTAAAGCCAGCTGAGGCACCAACTGGATTCTACACATAACCACAATAAAACCAGCCATTTATAAAAAATTACAATAAATTAATTTTTCAGCCATGTTGTCCATCTCCCCTCGCCACCCCACTGAGAGTTTTGTTCCAAGAGCTTAGTTAGGATGCTCTTGTAAAGCTTAGAATTTTTTGGGAGGGGAGATTTCCCACCTAGTATTAGACCATTTAAAATTAATTGCACTTGATGGTTGATCTGTTCAGTTCAACTCTAACTTTAAATGAATAAGAATCCTCTAGGTTTTCCCATGAATTCTGGTGCTTGTGGTATCTCTTAGAAAGGGAAAGAATGATAGCCCTAACAGCTGCTGATGTAAATTACTTTGTGTTCCTAAAATGAAACATTTATCTTCCAAAAATGTTGCATTTTACTTTTTCTCTTTTTTAAAAAAAGTGAAGTTTTCAGAGCACTTTAAAAATTAGCTTTAGTGAATTTCCCATTTTAGAAATGTTGGGCTCTTGGTTGCTTAGCAACAGCAGGTCTCTGTACAACCAGGCAAGCATGTAAATCTGGCCTTGAAAGGTGAGGTGGGGGGAAAAGATGGATCAACTCCCTTTAGGCCTTAAAATTGCATAAGCCCCTTGTGAAAGTCATGAATGTTTTAAAAAGACAGGGCAGCCTTTCTGAAACACATCTTGGACCATTTTATTGTTTATCACATTATCGTTCAGTTAAAAAAATAAAGCTTTGAGCAAGTAATCCTGGCGTTTGCCTCAGAAATAACCTTGGAGTTTTGGATAAAACTAACATACATTGATAACACACATTTGAGTCAAATGTAAATGCAAAACTTAGCCTGGCATTATGGGCACAAACCTCTGGCTATGCACTCCCTTCTCCCCCTTCCAACAAGGTCGTGAGGAAGAGATTGGAAGCTTTTGCCTCTATTTTAAATTAACCATGCTTTATTGTTACACCCAAACACCAAATCGTGGTTAGTCTTAACTATGGTTGGGAACCTTCTTTCTAAGTGCTTAGTTAAATTTGCATTTTGTACACACCAGGTCCATCATGCCTGCCTAAAGTTATTCATACTTGCTCATCTGGTGGACCTAAGATGTTTTTTCTAGATTGGTTCTCTGGAGTATATCTTAAACCAGATATCAAGACCTGTTGGAAATTTCAATTATCAAGATGTTAGGTAACATGTGCTGAAGTTCAGCTCTGCAGAGAAAGAGTAATTCATTTACTGAATTATTTATTTCCTTGTTTAATGCATTACTTAATATCTCAGTGCTTTGGTAAGTTCTGCATGCATAACAGAATCCAAATGGGACATTACAGAATTTAACAGTGCTCATTACAATCTTTTCTCTATGAGATGAAGGCACAGACAAGTGTCACTAAAAAGGGCAGCTATTGGCAGCCCTCCAGAGCCCTGTTGCATATGCATAAATCTTAGATAAGTGAAACAGACCAAGATAATGGAACAAAGGAAATTGAATGATGCTCCATTGATTTGTATGGCATGAGGGGAAAGGAGATGCAATCAGGAAAACGGAAGGGGCTTCTGTTGACAGTCTGAAGTTGAAGTTCAATACCCACTTATCTAGGAGAAAGCCACACTCAACTCTATGAATCTTACATTTGAATAGCACTGCACTCACTGTCAGACTGCAATCCTTTGAACATTTTCTTGGGTATAAGCCAGCTGAACACAATGGGACTTACTTCCTACTAATATTATTTATTTTATTTATTACATAAAATTTATAGAGCGCTTAAGTGTAAAAAACCTTGAAGTGGTTTAGAAAAAAACATTTGAACAATAAAATAAAGAAAAATCCACATTAAAACATACACAAGTTAAAATACTAAATCAGATTAAAATTATCTCAACTTACTGTGCATCTGGGCTTGTTTCAACAATGATGTTTTCAGCAAGGGCTGAAATATGCATAGGAATGTGCAGATTGTGCGGGGGGGGGGGGGAGTTTCCCTTTACTGCTCTTCCCTTTACTGTTCTTCTATATGTTTAATCATTTGAGGTTGATGCTTTCCACAAACATGCCCAAAGCAGATATTAAGTTCACTGATCTGTATTTTTCTGGTTTTGTCTTTATAAGCTGATGTTACATTGGCTACTTTCAAACACTCTGGCAAAGAAGCAAATTTTAGTGAAAAATTGCATATTTGTGTTAGAAAACAAAACAATTCAGGACGTGTTTTTATTTTTTAAAAAAACTATTTTAGGTGTACCAGCTAGACCTGGGGAGCTGTTGCATTTTTAATTTGTCAATCTTACCGCACACAAGCCCACCCCAAACCAGGTACAGTAGTGGTGCTGATCCTTTACAGAGAATTCCCATATGAACAGTATAACCAAGGGCAGTGCTGTGGAACGGGAGGGTTGGGTGGGGCTGCTGGGACAATCGCCACCAGCGCTTTTTCTGGGGGCTACGTGGCTCCTGATGCCCTCCCCTAGCCAGCCCTTTGCAAGGCCGCTTGGGGAGGGTGGTACGGTGGCCATGCGCCTTTCAACCCCAGCCTCACCAGCAAATGGGAGGCTGGGATCCAGGGGTGCATAACTGTTGTGTGCTTGTGCCAGCCTCCCCAGGTCCCAGCTTTGTGAGGCAGCAACAATGTTTGGGTCACCACCGTTATCTTCTTCAATGGGGTTGTTCTGCCACATTGATCACCATATTATAATTTTTAAAAATCAAGGTCCGTATAGTTAAAGCTAGGGTTTTCCCAGTAGTGATATATGGAAGTGAGAGCTGGCTGATCGCCGAAGAATTGATGCTTTTGAATTCTGGTGCTGGAGGAGACTCTTGAGAGTCCCATGGACTGCAAGAAGATCAAACGTATCCATTCTGAAGGAAATCAGCCCTGAGTGCTCACTGGAAGGACAGATCCTGAAGCTGAGGCTCCAATACTTTGGCCACCTCATGAGAAGAGAAGACTCCCTGGAAAAGACCCTGATGTTGGGAAAGATGGAGGGCACAAGAAGAAGGGGACGACAGAGGACGAGATGGTTGGACAGTGTTCTCCAAGCTACCAACATGAGTTTGACCAAACTGCGGGAGGCAGTGGAAGACAGGAGTGCCTGGCGTGCTCTGGTCCAGGGGGTCATGAAGAGTCGGAGACGACTAAACGACTAAACAACAACAAACCACCACATCTCAGGTTTTGCTGTACTGGATTATCTCCCATGTCAAAGCGGGATACAAAAATTCACCACGTGTGAATACAAATTTCCTATGCCTTCTAGTTTTTAAACTTTAAGCTTCATTAGTTCCATAGTAAATCCGCGCCTGGTGTCACTAAATCTTTTTTTTTTGAGGCTGAGTCGTCCTGAGTTCCAGAGCCTCTCTCCCGCCTAACCCGCTCTCTTAAAGGACTCCGCTTGCCCTCCACCGGCTTCTTTCTCCCACGTGACTAGCGAAGCGTCGCCTGACGTGAGGCCGGGATTCTCCGCCCCGTCGCCGCCGCCTCCTCTGAGAGCCACGTGACCCCAGAGCCGTCATTCAAGGTTCCGCTCTCCTCCCTTTCCTTGACTTCCCTCGTGCGCGTGCGCGGAACTGCAGGCTGAGGCGCCGACGGCTTCCGGGTTGTGTTGGCTGCCGAGCTCGCGAGCCAGCTCAGGCCGGGCGCCGGGGGGCGGGGGCGGCTGTCGCTTTTAGAGAAAAGGGTGGTCGCGGGCAGAGGGGAGAGAGCCCGCTTGGCGCCAACATGGCCTGCGCGCTCGTGCCTTTCTGCAGCTTCCAGGACCTGGAGTCGGCGCGGGATTTCCTGTGTTCGCACCTTCGCCAGGGGGGCGTCGGCGGTGGAGCGGGGGGCGCCAAGGAAAGCGGCGGAGGTGAGTGAGGGGACCGAGAGGGTGCTGGAAAGAATGCACTTCAGCAGCTCGACCGGTGCTGCAGCTGCCTGTTGTCCTCCTGTCAGTCATCGCTCAACTTTTCCATTATTGGACGATGGGACACCAAAAGGCAGAGGATGGCGGGGCGAGGGGTCGTCGCCCCATGCCCAAGGCACCTTTCACCACTCTGGCTTTGGGGGTTTTTTTTCCTTCCTCCCGTGGGCAAGGCCCAGGGACCCAGATCCTTCTGTGACGTTTACTTCGAAGTAGATCCCTTTAAGTAGAGCTCCTTCCGATGCTAATTGAAAGCCTTTTGCTTGCAGATCCTGGTACAGCTTCATGTTTCTCTGCTCTGTGAGTGTCCGTGAGAAGGGAATGACAGATGGGCTGTTCGTGGCAGCCTTGCATTTACACACTAGCCTAGTAGCCGGAGGCGAGTGGAGTAGTTCAGGGAAGGAGCGATGGCATGCTCTTGTCTCTCCACTGTTCCTAGCATAGAAATACAGCAGGCTGCTGCAGGAGAGGAGTTACCGTATTTTTCGCTCTATAACACGCACCCGACCATAACACACACATAGTTTTTAGAGGAGGAAAATCCGTAGGCATGCCACCTGTAGGCATTCCCTCCAGAACACGCACAGACATTTCCCCTTACTTTCTAGGAGGAAAAAAGTGAGTGTTATGGTGCAAAAAATACGGTATTTCTCTTCTTGTGCCAGCCGCTGGTACACAAGTAATATTACTTTGCAGGCAAGTAACTTTTTTTTTTAACCAACTTATTTACAAGGCTGACTTGTGGCACCTGTGAGTGCTGTAAGTAACGTGTGTGTGTATTACCTGTAATCTACCTCTTTCTACAGAGGGGACTAGGTGGGATCCTTTGCTCTGTGGTCTTACTGACTTGAAGTCCATGGGCTGTGGACTGACGATTCACTAGTTGGATTGACTTTTTGGGTGTGGTGGTGGTGGGTCATCACTCTGAACCAAAGTAAAAGTTACGGCAGAGTGGTTTCTCCATGTAACTTCTGGATGATTTGGGGATTCCTGCTGGGTTCTGCTAACAATGTCATAAGTCAAGTTTTGTGAATAAACTAGCCCAGGAGTAACTTGCCTTCATTTGTGATTGTCAAAGATGATGATGTCTGCTTATCCTGTGAAGGCCAAATGCTAAACGGATATGTTATGTGTTCTTGCATTATATTCCACATACCTAACTTGGACCTTATGTTTTAATATCCCTTTCATGAGGTTTTTGTTTTGTTTTGTTTTTTTAAAGTGCAGAATATTAGTGCAGCAAAGCAGTTATATTGGTACAAACAGCAGAAAATCTAGCAAAATGTGTCCGTTTCAGATTCAGAGGGCTCACAAGACACAATCTTACTTTTGCAATAACAAAACAAAATGGTACAATCCATGCACGCTTACTTGGAGGAAAGTTCTGCTGAATTCAGTGAGGCTGTTTCTTGCATATGTGAGTTTTAGGATTGTAGCTTTACTGTACATAGAAAACTAGATGTTGGGGGAAGGGTGCTCCTCCTAGCTTCTTTTTGACATACCAGTATTATTTCTCTGAATGCTGGGGATTTTTGTGGGATGAGCATTTAATCATGTGCACCCATTTACAATCTGAAGTTAACTGTAAATGTCTGTTGCCTTTATAAAAACATACCATAATAAGGTAATTGTTCTTTTCTTAAAAGAAGGGGTGAAGTTTTAGCAAAGATCTGATGTAATTCTGTTTGTTTAACAAAATTAATGCGCTGTACTGCTTGTTTGTAAATAGAACCTTTAAGTGATTTACTAAGCATTTTGTTAACTCTTGTTGTGGCAATTGACTTTTCTTGAAAGACACTTTGCCTTTCATCGTGGCTTGTAAAAAAGATAAATTGTTTTACAACAAAAACTCAAAATTACTAAGTCTGTCACTGAAGTTTGGGCTCAGTGGCGTTTACTATCCAAAATAGTCCCTTTCTCCTCTTGTCACTTGTATGTGCTATCAGTGTAATAGCCTTCTGATTGAATTGATTCAGCTATGTGCTTTATGGAATAAAAATATCTGTCCTATAGCATGAGGATTTTCATGGACGTACAGAGTAGGCAAAATATATTCTCATTGCTGCTGTCCACCCCCCCCCCCGATATTGAGAACTCAGCAGACCCACTCTGTCCTTATTTCTTGTGGCTTTCAGAGGAGACCTGGAAGTGCCATTCTTTAAGGTAGCTCCTGAGCAAAAATGACCTTACATAGCATCTCCTGAGTGTACACAACTTGGAAAAGTTTTCACTAAACAGTATGCCATCTGTGTTAGAAATGTAGCCAGAAAATTATATTCTCACTTTCACACCTTTTTGGAATAAGACAACAGGCGTCACAGTATTTTCTTGTGTTCCATTAAGTGCATTGCATAAACTATTTGTCTTATTAAAGTGAGCCATAGATGTAATTTACAGGGTATGTTTTGAATTTGGTACCTTGTGCAATAGAAATACAGTAATGCTTCTCTATAATGAGGAGCAGCTTTGGCCCAGAGAAATGATTGTGAACAACAGAACCACAATTAATTTTTCATATTATTTGTATGTCATAGAATCATAGAACCATTGAATTGTAGAGTTGGAAGGGAGCACGAGGATCATCTAGTCCAACCCCCTGCTATGCAGGAAATCAAAGCCCTGGAAGAGTTTTCATTAGCTTTTTAAGTGTGGCTTCCTTGTGCCAGAAGAGTTCTGCAAGAATGTCCCTAAATTTTGGGGTATTGGCAAGACAGGATAATTAAGATTTCCTGACAATGTTGTGCTTAATCTACATTATCCTTCATAATCCGTTAACTTTGTACATTTAAAAAATATTATGCCTGTGAAATGTTATAAAGAGCTTATAAATAAGAAGAGCTTTGGAACCTGATCTGTGGTTACTTCAGATTATTTACTCCGCATTTATCTTGTGAACCTCGCCGAGATCTTTTGATGAAGGGTAGTGTTTAAATCTAATCAATAATAATAATTTTAAAAAAATATTATTTAGGGTTATTACTGATCTTTTGTGGGCTTTGACAGAGGGAAGCGTATACATGCCCTTTAAAAATGTGTTGTGGGGGTTATTGGGTTGGTTTTGTTTCTATTTTGATTATGTATTTAGTGTTTTTATATTGTGATTTTATCCTGTGAATCTCCCTGAAACCTGTGGGTTTAGGGCGGTATATAAATTGAATAACTACCCCGCCCCCACTGATGCATTCTGCACTATTAAAAATGAAATTTATGTACCTTGAGGTGTAGAGAATTGCTAATATGACTGACAATGCAATCCCAAACAAATCTCACCTGGGAGTGTGACTTTCATGCTTAGGATAGCACAGATAATCTTCAATGCTAAACACAACCATAGTTCCATACATAGGATTCTCCTGCTTTTTGATGTGACTATGCTGTCTGAGTAGTGTCTTGTACCCAGGGATTAATTTTTTGCATTTTCTTGCATTTGCAACAAGCATGGGCCTTGATTTGAAAAGCTCCAATAAACCTGCATATTGGTGTAAGTCACCTATAGCCTAGAAGGAAAATAGAACAAGAAGTGTTTTGAAGACTTTCTTGCCTGGTCAAGTAAAGATAATTGTTTCTTGCCATGGACAAGTAGGTAACTATTTCCAAGTGAGGAGTTATGGTGGACTTAACTGGCAGAGGAAGTTCAGATGTGCATAGATTGGAATGGTTTGGGGAAGGTTTTTACTGAGGAAGAGAGTTGTCAGGAATAGCTTACGATGTCAGCATGTGCTTAAAATTTTCAGTTTGACCTGTCATAAGATTTAGAGCTGTAATAAAGAGACACCAACATAATAAAAGCAACCAAGCTATTAAATTAACTGTTTAATATTTCTCATTGTGCAGCAGACTCCATGCTAATTTTAATAAAAACTTGGCTGTATCGCTAAGAGGCTATTAGTGTCATGATGCCACAGAAAATCACCCCAGTTAAGATTATACCCGGGATAATTTGTGTAATTGGATTTTTCCAAATATGTACTGCATTTTAAAAAAGCAGTGCTTAAGAATAAGGGCTTGTTTAAATTTAACTTCCCTTGTTATTCTCTTCGTTTTGGTGGAGTTTAGGTGACCCAATTGGCTACCACAATGAGTTAATTAATGGTGGATTTATTGAATGTGTATTGATTTAAAATAAAATCATAGGGTGGAATCCAGTTGGTGCCTTGCATTTATGGAAAGTATTTCTGATTCTGAAGACACTTCTGTTAAGAAGACACTTCTCCCAGTACGTTTCCGAGCACAATATAAAGTATTGGTGTTGACCTTTAAAGCCCTAAATGGCCTCGGTCCTGTATACCTGAAGGAGCGTTTCCACCCTCATCGTTCAGGCCGGACACTGAGATCCAGCGCCAAGGGCCTTCTGACGGTTCCCTCATTGTGAGAAGTGAGGTTACAGTGAACCAGACAGAGGGCCTTCTCTGTAGTGGTGCCTGCATCCTTCAGATGTGAAGGAAATAAGCAGCTAACCTATCTTTAAAAGACATCTGAAGACATCCCTGTTTAGGGAAGTTTTTAATATTTAATGCTGTATTGTTTTTAATACTTGATTGGGAGCTGCCAGAGTGGCTGGGGAGACTCAGCCAGATGGGCGGGGTATAAATAAATTATTATTATTATTATTATTATTATTATTATTATTATTATTATTAAGATAAGAGGAGAAAAGAGTTTGTTCTTGTTCATCCTTCTCCCGGCAGCCCTGGCCCCTTGACATCTGCTCTGTTTCAGAGGGTTCCTCAACTCCCTGGAGCCACTCTTTGGTGCTGGAGCAGGAAGAAAAGGGGAATTGGCAGACATACCCTCCCCTCTTCCATCTGTGGAAGCATCCACTGGATTAAAAGACCTTCCCTGAGCTGAGCACAAGGGCACCAAAGGGATTTTCCCATAAAGATTATCTCGTACATTGGTCTTCAACTGGTAGGTTGTTACCCTCTACTGCAGGGGTCGGCAAACTTTTCTGCCGGCTGCGTCCCGGAAGTTAGTCTCTGCGTGGAGCTAAACCGGCACGGGAATTGACCGTGTGGGCGGCAAGGGCCGGGGGCCAGTTTAATGACCCCCTCAGGCCGTATCTGGCCTGTGGGCTGTAGTTTGCTGACCCCTGCTCTACTGGGCTATACCGCAATGACAGAACTTCCACTATACAGATATAGGGTCAAAGCTAAGAAAGGAGTTCCCAAGTGCAAGTTTGGGTTAAATGTGGGTTTGGCAGGCTTGAACACTGATCTATTTTATTTATTCATTTGAAGGTCTCTGGGCGGTTCACAGCATAAAAATGTAAGTTAAAAACACACAACACATAATAAAAACAAGAACAAAACAAACCAGTACCCCCCCTTGGATCACTTGTGGCTTTTTGGCAATTGTTTCTTTTTAAAAACCATATTGTCAGGAAAGCACTGTATAATGTATGGAATCGATATAAAGATTTGTTAGAGAGTAAAAACCCCAGGTGGTTGTCACCAATGGAAGCCAAGGCGGTAAAAAGACTGAACATGGACTCAGATTGGCCAAAATATTGTGAAATTATAGAATATGATGGTGAAAACCTGAAACTACAGAGCTTTGAGAAATTGAAACCTAAAGTCCGAGACTGGTTACATTATTACCAGATTAATGAAACCTTTAAGCAGGACAGGAAACTAGGATTTCAGAAGGAGAGGTCAAAGTTAGAAACAGAATTGCTAGAACCCAATACTAAGAATTTGTCTAGAATGTATAATTTGCTGCTAAAATGGAACACACAGGATGAAACGGTTAAATCAGCTATGATTAAGTGGGCACAAGATGTTGGTCATGATATTATGTTTGCTGACTGGGAGCAGTTATGGACCACAGGTATTAAATTTACGGCATGTAGTGCCTTGAAAGAGAATATAATGAAAATGATC
Organism: Podarcis erhardii; assembly: GCF_964252035.2. Classification (NCBI taxonomy): domain Eukaryota; kingdom Metazoa; phylum Chordata; class Lepidosauria; order Squamata; family Lacertidae; genus Podarcis; species Podarcis erhardii. Next base: position 94,750,909 of record NC_138507.1, read on the forward strand.
TATAGGTGGTACATGACCCCAGTCAAGCTTGCAAAGATATATCATCTGCCCAATAACAACTGCTGGAAGTGTAATGAATGCGAAGGAACTTTTTATCATCTTTGGTGGACCTGCCCGAAGATTAAGGCCTACTGGGAAATGATCTATAATGAAATTAAGAAAATCCTTAAGTGGACATTTATAAAGAAACCAGAGGCTTTTCTCTTGGGCATGGTGGGCCAAATGGTTCCAAAGAAAGATAGAACATTCTTTATGTACGCAACAACAGCAGCAAGAATTCTTTTGGCGAAGTATTGGAAGACTAAAGAAGTACCTACTCTGGAAGAATGGCAGACCAAGGTGACTGAATTTATGGGATTGGCAGAGATGACCCGCAGAATCCGTGACCAGAAGAGAGAGACAGTGGAAGAAGACTGGAAAAAATTCAAAATCTATCTTAAAAATTGTTGTAAAATTTCGGAATGTTAAGATGTCAAGGGATTGGATATAAAGAATTACAGCTGTAAAAATTGAAATTTAAAAAAAAAAGCCTTAAAGAGAATTAAATATAAAAAGGGATGAAGGATTGCTAAAAAATTTTAAAATAAGGATGCAGTGAAGGGGAGGTTTGGGGAAGTCGTGTTATGTTTGTTTGTTTTTTTGTTTATGTTGTAAAATTAATAAAAATTATTTTTTTTAAAAAAATTGTTTCTTTTTAATAGCAATACTATGATTATTTATTTATTACTTCATTCAAGTATTTATGTACTTCCCTCTCACAAAACATTAGGGCAGGGTGCAGCAATATATAAAACCCTTTAGGAGCATTACAAAATTAACAGCATTTTCATTTTCCAGATGTAATGGTGAACATGCCTCTTCTAGAAGGCTTCAGAATGTATAGAACAAAGTATTTCACAGTTGCTTTCTAACAGTTACTGGCTTAACTTTGCATAGGATGAGCCCCTTATGATGCCCTTCTGTGCTTTTCATTCAGTTTCTCCCTATGACAAAGTGAAATATGTCTGCCATAGGGATTTCTAGCTTTGCTTTGTTAACTGCACGAACTCGAATATTTCTAAATTTGAGTTGGAGGTGGAAATGATTTATTCTGGTTGTTATGCACAAAGGTCGAGTGACTCACTTCTTCAGACTATGTGGAGACCTTTTCAGTTCAATAAATTGCTTTTCCGTGGGAGTTTTTATAAATAGCTGTGTGTGGGTAATGGCTTTAGCAGCAGTGGTTACTTCCAAAATGGTGTACATCAGTGCTGGCAGTAATAAACTTCTAATTAAAAGCAGTCCTGCTTAGACATTTTGGCTTTGGTATTCTAATGCCATCTTTCCCTGAGTGGAATCTATGTACCTGATCATAATACTTGGAAATGGGGCAGAGTAGTTTTGCTGTAGTCTAGCTGGCTTGATTTTGATGCTCTTTGTAGCCCTAGCAGCTATGCTGAACAAAATTGGCAGAAAGAAAAATATGCAATGAACTCGGCAAATATTGAAAACCGAGTGTTTTGTTCTAGTATTGCCTAGTCAATTGGTGGCCAAAAGCAGTAGATTCTATGGCTTTATAGTCAGTCCCTTTTGGCATACTGTGTTAATTGCCTAAAGAGGAGAAAAGGGAAACTGAGAAAGCCAGTTGCTTTTCAGTTTAAGTTGTGAAACACCCAGCTTCTTCAGTATGTAACAGAATTTACAAAGAAACGTCTATTTCTTCTTCGTTGTTTCATTTTCATGGTGATGTCAGGGACCACAGCAAAGTGCTCCTGTTCCTAGACAGGTGTATCAAAATACAGGACCTGTTTTAGTGAGCTATGCTAGACCAAAGATCTTATACTGCTTCTGTGAGATGATCAATATGTTTATAGAAAGAGGAAATATGTAGGTTGTGACATATAGTGCTTATAGCAGAGCTTATACAGAAGGCAGCATGGATTCTGGAGCGGACTTGCAAAACCTGGGAACGAGCAAGTTGAAGGCATCTCACCAGACATGTTTGATGAAGAAGTGGTTTGATTGATATCCTGTTTTTGTTGCCTGCCTGTTTCTACAAAACCGTTGATTGACAAATACTAGTCAAGCTACATTTGATTTGATGTGAGGCAAGTTGTGCAGGTCTGTGTGCCCAGTGATTGCTGGCTCAGACTTCTCTCCCTGGTCAGGTCTTTAGACTCTGCACCTTCTACCTCTGAGTTGTCTGCAGAGGTGGCTTTGCATGGATGCTTCAAAGGCTGTTATGGGTATTGTTTTATAAACCCCCTTACGATTATTTCTATATTTAAAATGAATAGTTAATCAAATGCTTTTCTAGGCATCAAAAAGCGATATATGGACCATGGTTATGATTTTGAAACTAAGCTAGAATTTTTCAATATTAGGTAAACCAGCAAACTGGGAAGAAGATGGTTGGGGAGCGTGGGATGAACCAGAAACACAAGGACCTGTAAGCCTCTCTGTTTGCTTTCATTACTAATTATGCCTTCTGTAGCTGTGCACTCTTTGTTCCTTGGAATAATATGAATAATCCATTGAGTAACTCTGTTAACTGTTTTCAGTAATTAAACTTTTAAGGTTCAATTCACCCATCCAACTTACAGGTTGATGATCATACAGTGTTTCTTCCTGTTATGAGTACATCCTACCTTATTTTATTCAAATATTTGTAACATGCCTTTGCACAAATGACACCTTAAAGTTGCTAAGAAATTTAACTACAATCAGCAAAATGAAAATAGCTTTTACTTTGACAGCCACCGCACAGTGAAAAAATCAAGTGCTTTCACTGTCCTACAAAATTTGCAATTACATGGAAATAGGCTTATTTACATTTTCCCTAAATGCTGCTATCTTTTGTGTGAGTGAGTGTGGACATATATGTTTCTTTAAAACAGTATATATGTTGCCCAGAAAATTAATAGCTTTAAAAATCACTGTATACAGGAGGAGGAGGAAGAATCAACTTCTAAGACTCAGGCAAATTCCTGGCTTCAGGACTGTGTCTTATCCCTGTCGCCAACAAATGATCTCATGGCAATAGCTCGTGAGCAGAAAGCTGTGTTTTTTGTGCGTAAGTATATCACAGACTTTTAATTTGTTCCCATTTCCCCTGGAGTTCTGTTTGTTTATTTAAAGTGTATTTACCCCACTCTTCAGCTAAAAAAGGCTCCTGCAGCAGCTTGCAAAGATCAGTAATATGGTAACCCCTGTCCCCAGGCTTCCAATCTAAAAGACATGGCACTAAAGGAAAATGGGTTTGGGAGGGAGGAGGTAGAAAGGAAACTTGTTTTTCATTACAAAGTGCAGCAGATAATAAAGCAGAACCATGGGCTTGACTAAGCACAATGAATGGTAGTCACCAGATTTTCCTTATTCAACAAGAAAGCTATAGGAGCAAGATACTGTTCTACAATTGCTGTGGTCCTGTCACTAAGGGGGTGGCTACAGGACAATTGCAGCAAATAACATTGCTTCTGCAAAAGCACATATTAGGAATACTTATTCTTCACATTCTTCCCCACCTTTTATTGATACAGTTTGATAAACCTGAATTTTAAGTGGAACTTCACTCAAGGGATACTCTGATTGCATGAAGGAGAAGAGGCAATTTTATCTTATTCTTGCGTCTCCTTGTAGGTTCCTGTGCCACCAAAAAAGGAGGATTGAGGGAACTATCTGGATTGGTGGGGGAGGTGGCATGTAGGGCACAGGGAGAATTAGCCTCCCACCCCTTCTTCCAATGAAAGTCACCCCTGGTTTTGAGTTCCTTGTATGAGTGGAACAACCTCTTCCGTTTGCTATACAGTGGTACCTTGGTTTACGAACTTAATCTGTTCCGGAAGTCCGTTCTTAAGCCGAAACCATTCTTAAACCAAAGCGCGCTTTCCCTAATGAGGCCTCCTGCCGCTGGTGCCCTTCCACCGTTCGGATTCTGTTCTTAGACCAAGGTAAAGTTCACAAACCGAGACACTACTTCCGGTTTTGTGGAGTTCGTAAACCGAATAGTTCATAAACAGGGCTGTTCTTAAACCGAGATACCAGTGTAGTTTCCAACAAAGCTATGATCTGACTTTAGATGCAATAAGAATCAGGTGGTTGCTAAAGAATGTATCTTCCCATTTTGGCTTATGCATTAAAATAAGTATTAGAGTGTTATTCCTGTTCCCAAGTAAGTGCATATAGAATTATTATGGAAGGAAGTCCAGGGAAATAAATTTTACAAGGCAAAATCTTTGTAGTGCAGAATAAAAGAAAAATAGTTAAATGCCTGGAAGCTGAAACCTTTATTTTTATGGGTGATACACAAGAAAAACATCACCTTTTAATTTAACTGTGTTACCTTAAAGTATAACACTTTATCCACTTTTCTCTCCTCTGCTTCCCAGCAAAATGGAAGCACAGTGAAAAAGGGAAAGAAGAAATGCAGTTTGCTGTTGGCTGGAGTGGCTCTTTGAATGTTGAAGAAGGGTAGGCATGGGATCTAGACTATGTTGTGAATGAGAACGCCACTGATTATTTTTTTTACTGCTCTGTCAAAACTTATATGTAAGACGTGATCTAAAGGAATGCACATACAAGTCTCCCTTGTGTTGAGTCAGATCATTGGTCCATGTAGTTCATTACGTCTAAGCCAGTCCCCCCAGCCTGGTGCCCTTCAGGTGATTTGAACTAGAACTCTCATCATGCCTGCTCATTGCTGAAGCTGGCCAGTTAGGAGTTACTCAAAACACATGGAGGGCACCAGGTTGGGGAAGGCTGGCCTGTGCTACCTGGCAGCAACTCTCCAGGGTTTCAGACACGATTCTTTCCCAGCCCTACCCAGGGTTGAACCCAGGACTGTGCATGCAAGGCAGGAAGGGGACTCTACCACTAAGAACCAGCCCTCTCCAAGAAGCATCCACACACGTCTTGTTCTCATTCTCTCCAGTGGAGAAAATTCCTTCTATTCATGTATGAGAATGGGAAAGTATGTGGAGGAAGAGAGCTACTGGTTGAGCACAATGATTCCGTATAGCAAATAAGATACCTAGTAGAAGAAAACGGCTATTAAAATTGCTATGCATCATAAACTGCCAAAAGCTTTAAAGGGCAGCACCTTTGTTTTTTAGACAGGCACAAAGATGCTATTAAATTACCATTAATTAGAACAGCAGACCTTAATCAGTTAATTGATAAGTGATTAAAACATTCTTTTGAATTTAAAATTTCCCTGTTTGATTTAATTGCTTGCAATATTTTGGGGGGTTCTTAGACTGTAGGCTTTGTCTCCTCTTCACGGTTTTAGGTGTAGCTTCTCTAGATGAATCTGTGCAGCTCTCTATTCCAGTTAGACACTGAGTGGTGTTGTGAAGTGGAGGTAGGAAAAGGAGGGGGTAGTGGTGATGCTACAGAGATGCTGGATTTAGACATGTGGCATCCCCGTGATGATGTGCAGTGGTTCACGTTCTCTTATTCTGGGCTAATTAACATGAAATGTCCATGGCCTTGTTAGGCACGGGCAGGAAAAAGCCTAAACGAATCTAGACTGCGTAGCTGGAGGAAAACATGAGCACAGAATATGCAAACAAATGGCTTGTGCCATAAATCCATCTTTACTAGGTGTGCAGTTATGTGGTGTATACTGGTTTGGGTGGAAGAGGGCCTGTATCGAACATTCCCTCTGCTCTGTTGACCAACTGCAGCAGACGTATGGGGAGGAAGCTCTGTTGCTCAGGGCTTCTGTTGACAGGGTTTGTTAGATGAATCCCACTCTGTTTTGTAATGTTATTAATGCTGACAGTTCTCTTCGTGGCAGAGTGCTTAATACTGCTGTGTTTTTCCTCTAGTGAATGTGTGAGCAGTGTATTGTGCATCCCACTGGCAAGTCAAAAGAGGTAAGAAAATGCTTTTAAAAACACACACACAGCTAGACCTCCTTTACAAAGCCTGGTGCTGCCTTTAGAGACACCCATGGTAATTTCATCAATTCAGAGTAAGACTTGACAGAATGCCTTTCATTTTCTTTGAGACAGGAGCTCAACAGGACGACCTGACTGGACCTGTATTGTTGTGGGCTTCACCTCTGGCTACGTTCGCTTCTACACAGAGGTTTGTCACTTGTCACCATGGTTTGCCTGCCTGCTGAGGGCTGTTTCATGTACCATGGTTTTCTTGTGTAGAATTAACGATGCTGAAGTACGGCGCGTATGATATTTTTTATATGAATGCCCCAAGAAGACAGCCGTTACTTAGCTGCGTGCTTATTCAAGTGTATTTATGACAAACCTCCAACATAACTGGCACCATGCTTCAAAACTAGATTAAAATTCCTATACAGTGGTACCTCCGGTTGTGGACGGGATCTGTTCTGGAGCTCCGGTTGGATCCTGAGGTTTCTGCAACCAGAGGGACCGCTTCTGCGCATGCGCACATGGCAAAAACCTGAAAATATATTTCCAGGTTTGCCGCTTACGTATCCCGAAGTTTACACAAGTGGAGGGATACGTAAGCAGAGGTACGACTGTAATGCTGAAAAAACATGTAATGTGTGATGTGACCTTTGAGGTTTTGTGACTTGTAGCCCCATCTCACCAGTAATAGAGTGAATACTCTTTCTCACTTTGTTCTCACTTTTTAGAATGGAGTACTTCTGCTGGCACAGCTTTTGAACGAAGATCCTGTCATGCAGCTTAAATGCCGAACTTACGAGATTCCACGACACCCTGGAGTTACAGAGCAGGTGTGATGGCAGATATATAAGAAAGTGAAATAATTACAGAGCATGATACGGTTTTCAACTCTTAATCTTTCAGAGCTGAAGCTTTTTTTTGAATGAGTTGTGGGAATTAAATTTATTGGGGCTATGTAGGTAACAATCCCTAACTGGTTAAAGGATTTGAATTGGGCTTGCTGGCTTGAGTGGGTCCTTGCTGCTGCCCCTTTCTTATTGTGTAGATTTGCCCTCCCTACTTTGCCTCGTCATGGCTCATCACTGCATTTTGCACTATTAATCATAGTTTAGGACAGGGTTGCCGAAACTGCAGCCCTTGAACCACGTATGTCCTCAAAAATTTATCATTACAAACAAAAACTGTTCCTTTGGTGTTCCGTAACACCAGGATGTCAAAAGGATCTTGTGCCCACCACATGCCATTTTTTAAAAATAAAACATTTACACCCACTTTTTTTTGCAGCCACTGGAGCTCTCAAAAAAGTTAACCACCCCTAGTTTAGGCTAACCATGATGTGCTTTCAACCCAGGGTTTGAGATCATGTTTTGAATCTAGTTACAAATGCTAGGTTATTAGTTTTTCCTGCAGATGTTGATCTTATACTGTTACACTTGTTGTAGAGGTTTCAAGGCTGGTGACATGGAGCTGTGCCAAACTGCACTAAGTGACAACCCAGGTAAAGGTAAAGGGACCCCTGACCATTAGGTCCAGTCATGGCCGACTCTGGGGTTGCAGCGCTCATCTCGCTTTATTGGCTGAGGGAGCCGGCGTACAGCTTACGGGTCATGTGGCCAGCATGACTAAGCCGCTTCTGGCAAACCAGAGCAGCCCACGGAAACGCCGTTTACCTTCCTGCTGGAGCGGTACCTATTTATCTACTTGCACTTTGACGTGCTTTCAAACTGCTAGGTTGGCAGGAGCTGGGACCGAACAACGGGAGCTCACCCCATAGCGGGGATTCGAACCGCCAACCTTCTGATCGGCAAGTCCTAGGCTCTGTGGTTTAACCCACAGCACCACCCGCATCCCTAAGTGACAGCCTAGACTTCCCCATTTGTCTTTATAAAGTGCTGAGCAATGAGCCTGCAGCAGTTGAGTCTTCTTTTCCGCACTTCTTTTCTGCTCCACCTCTGGGTTCAGATCCTGGTGCTGTAGTTTGAATGAACACTGGTGCTTGTTTAAAAGTGAAATAAGCCAAACAGGATAGCACACTAATTCATTTTGCTACAACAAGGCAGTGATCTTCTTTTTCTTCAGAACGAGGAACTGAGCATCCTGTATCCTGCAGCAGTTGTGACAATTGATGGTTTCAGCCTATTTCAGTCCCTCCGTGCTTGTCGAAACCAAGTAGCAAGAGGTAGGTCCAGGCATGTGGGAGAATTTGACCCATTCTGGTGTGCCTTCCAGTGGCAAAAGTGTATTAAACTTTTTATTATTTGGCAATACATACAGGGATGTTACAAAGCATTGGGCGATATCCAGCATTAGCCATCCTCAGAGTAGACAACTGAAATCAATGAACTCAATTTATTTCCATGGCTCTGTTCTGCATATGACTAATACTGGATATCACCCATTGCATTTTGGAAATATATTTATTTCCAAAATAATTTGGAAAATTTTCCTTTATGGAAATCTGACAGCACCCAGGCTCCAGAGGAGTCCCACTTTAGTAAAAGGTTAGATACCTTCATAATTTTATTGTCCTGCTGGCTACTTGTAACTTTGAGTACTCTCTGAATTTTGGATCTCTAATGACTGGTATAGTTTGTATCAGATGGGAGCCTGTTATTGCTGGCAACACATATTCTTGTTTCATGGAGAACTTGGTATAGGTTTGGTACATTTACTTTTACCTCATGTACCAAAGTGAACTGCTTGCCTTTTGAATGTTGTATTGTGTAAAAAGGAAGAAGCTTTAATCACTCTAATTTTATTTAGCCCCCTTCCCCCAATCCAAGGACTTGGTATATGTTCTTGCAAAAAAACTGTGGCTTGCTAAATGCTACCTAGTTTACTGGTTGATTAGCGAATTGAATATAGATCCCTAACTTCCAAATGTCCTGAACTGTACTGGCTGTAAGTAATAACTTATGACACAATCCCATGCATATCTAACCTGAAAAAAGCATGACTTACACTCATGTAAGTGCATATAAAATTGCAGTTTTGATATCAGTCTTTCAATTAAACTTAGACTTGGCTATGCACAATACAATTTCTACATTAAGTTTTGCTTTACATTAAATAAAGGAATAATTAAATGTGACTGAGCCTTTTAAACTGTCAGTTCAGTTCAGCAGCACATACATTTATCATTACTTTGTGCTGGTCAATGTACCATAACTTTATTCCAGCCAATAGTTTTCTGCTCTCTCTCTCTCTTTCTCTCTGTCTGATAAAAAATGGACAGCTGCAGCGTCAGGCAATGAGAACGTTCAGCCACCACCTTTGGCCTATAAGAAATGGGGTCTGCAGGATGTGGATACTATAGTTGATCATGTTAGTGTTGGTAAGTATTGGCTCACTCTATTAAATGAATAGACTTGTCACTGAATGGATGCTGCAGCTTATACAATTAATAATAAAAAGCATGTATATAGGAACACTGTAGAGGATTTAAATACACCTCATGTAAGCTGCTTTGATAACCCTTACCATTTTTTCTAGTTCTCTTTGGTTTCATAGTTAATATACTACATGAAAACCAGTGCCACGTAATACACATTCTGCATTTGTAAGAACTTAGATCTTCTGGTGTGGCAGCAACTACACTGTGGAACTCCCTGCCTATTGACGCCAGGCAGCTGCCTTCACTGTACCCTTTTCCATCACCTACAGAAAAAATTCTTGTTCAAACAAGCCTACCTGGATGCTTAGAAAACTGAGTTTGAATTTATTTATTTTTTTGTAAACTGCTTAGAGGGTCCTTTTTTTACACTATCAAGCAGTGCATAAATTATGTGAAATAAATGGGTCTATATTATTTGCGCTTCTCTTTGGTTTCTTAGTTCATACATTACACAAATAGGTCAGTATCATTTCTGGTTGTCTTCAGTTTTTTAGTTTAGTTTACTATATCAGTAGCTCAAGTTTTTGGATCCCAGCGTCAGCAGAAGGACGCAGCTGCTACTTTCTTCCTGGCCCCAACCCCATCTCGGGAGGCAGCCACTGTCATTGTATTCTCCCTGTCTACACTTGTCACTCAAGGGTCTTAAAGGGTAAGGTAAATGACAAGTCTTCACACTCAACCATGAAGGGTTATTCCTGCAATCCCAGAGCTCATGAAATATTCATGAATAATGAAAATATTCAAGATCATTAGATTTCTTTTTGTGCGCCGTATTAAGTTTATTGCCAATAAAACCTTTGCTTCAGTATGGAGCACTCAAAATGCCTCAGGCCCGCATATTTTTAATAGAGCGTCTGTTGTTAAATCTTCTTGGAGCTTTCAGGAAACGACAGACTTGTTTTTCTAAACTTATGATAATATTTGGGCCCAAGTTCATGTAGGGCTTTTAGAAATTTGGAGACATGTATTTCTAAAATTGGTTTTCTTTTTTTTAAAAAAAACACAACAAAATAGGTATCATGACTCTTTCGCCTTTTGACCAAATGAAGACTGCCTCCAATATTGGTGGATTTAATGCAGCCATAAAGAATAACCCTCCTGCTATGTCTCAGTACATCACTGTAGGGTCAAATCCTTTCACGGGTTTCTTTTATGCGCTTGAGGTAAGTGTATTATGAATCAGTCATTGTGAAGTGCAGTGTGCTGCCTGGGAGATGGGACATTCCTGTTCCCTGCTGTGCATATTTTCATTGTCTGCTTTTGCTGATATTCTTGGGGGGGGGGTGTCGGTTGGGGGGAAAGACGCATGTGGGGAGCAAAACTGGAGATCAGAATGCTTTAAAACTTGAGCTGAAATGCCTTGTCTCTGCACCTGATGAGAGGTTGAAGGGGAAGAGCCCTGAAATCCCTACCAGAATCTTCTCAGTCTTCAGCCTGTGTGCTTCAAATGGAGATAGGGCCACCATCTGCGTGAGGGAGATGTTGTGACCAGCCGGACCAGTTCTCTAGTTGCATTCCTTGCTTCCTCCAACCACCAAACTGTGGTTTATAACAAACGATGGTCAATTTCGAAGCAAGCCAACTTCAAGCCATACTGGCTTGTTAATAAGCGGAGCTGGATGCTGCAAAGATCCTGCCAGCTATGGGGGAGCAAAAATGGGAAGGGTATGAGCCAGATGTTCCTTCCTCACTGTGTGTATAATCAAACCATGGTTTAGTGTTACAGTTTGTAGCTACCAACTGCAGTGATGCTCTGAGTGAGTGGTTCTGCTTTCCAAGAAAATGGCCAGAAAATTGCCTCAGTGCCTAGAAGCACCTTTGGCCAGCTGTGACAGGGACAACAACTTTTGGCTGTTCTGAACTGGGAGAGCTTGGTCACAATAAACACAGGTCCCACTTTCTGAAGATCCAGGGAAATAATTCATTAGGCAAGCATTTTCATAGGGAGCCTGTGATTTCCATTATTTTCTATGGGAGCACTTCTAATGCCTGCTCTCTTTCCTGCATCTCTCTATATTTTTCCTCCCTGAAATGGCTGCAGCCAATCAGCAAAAGAGAGACAAAGTAAAAAACTGATTTGTCCAACCTCTCCTTCTCCCTGATTTGTCTGCTCTGGCTCCCCTGTTCCCCTCTCCATGAGCTCTGTCTGGAAATTGTTGCCACTGACCAGCACAAAAACATCCCACAAGGAAGTAAGGAAGCCAGATGCTTGGATAAGTGACTTTGCGGAGTATAGTGAGGTTGGGCATAATTCTTTGAGTGCGGATAAGTGAATTTTTGGATAGTGAGCATGCAGATAGAGGGACCTGTATGTAGTTCAGACATTGGGGACGTCAAGGTTTGATTCCTGCAGTGCACTCTTATATGGAGATTCCCTTCTATTGTATCTGGAAGCTGCAGTTAGTGCAGAATGCTGCAGCATGGCTGCTGGCAAGGAGTGTGACACGACTCTGTCAGCATACTGCACCTCTGCTCAGAGATGTGCAATGCTTCCTAATTTCCTGCAGGGCCAAGTTCAAGGTGTTGCTGTTGGCATACTGTATGCTAATGTACTTAACAGCTTGGGACCAGTTTACTTGCAGGATCACCGTGCCCCATGTATGTCCACTTGACTGCTTTGATCTGTGCAACCAGCACAGGTGCCACTAAATACTTGATCCGCAGTTAACAGGTGCCACTAAATACTTGATCCGCAGTTGTAAGAAATCAGTCTTTTCATCTGGCAGCCCTTTCACTTTGGAACTCCCTGCCTGTTGACACCATGCTGGCGCCTTTGCTGGGCTGCTTAAAACGTTTTTTTTTTAGACAGGCCCATGGAGAAGTTACATCTGTTTTGGGTGTATTTTCATATTTGACCCCCCTCCCACCAATAATAACTTATAGCAGACATTTCAAGGTGATACGTGTTCATTAAGATCAGTTTTCTGTCTGTAAATATGATGTCCTGAAAAGGGAAGTTTCTAAGGAGTAATGGACTCTTATATAAAATATGTCTTACCTTTCCTCTAGGGTAGTTCACAGCCGTTGTTGTCTCATGTTGCTTTAGCAGTTGCGAGTAAGCTGACATCTGCATTATTTAATGCTGCCAGGTAATGAAAGTCAAAATAACACTACAATGAACAATAGATTGAAAATTGTGTCTTTGGCATGTGTTTTCTCTAAATTGAGATAATTTTTATATTTATTTTCCCCCTGATTTCAAGTGGTTGGCTTGGGTGGAAACATAAGCAGGAAGAAGAGCCTGCGCAGAAGCAGAAACCCAAGGTTGAGCCTGCAACTCCTTTAGCTGTAAGGCAAGTGTTTATAGAACTGAGGTTTTTTTTTTTAAAAAAAGAAAATGCATAACTGTTGTCCATGTATGTGCAAAATTCATGCAAGGCCCAAACTTCCAATCCCAGTACACTTTAATGCACCCTTCTCCAAACTAGGGCTTTCCAGGTGTTTTGAAATTCAATTCCTATCAGCCGCAGCTGGCATGGCCAATTTCCAGGGTTGCAGTTCAAAACGTCTTGAGTGTACCAGGTTGGGAAGGCTGCCTCTCCTTTTCTCCTGCCACAACTGCCTAACATGTTGTCCATCCCTCCCCCCTTGCCATAGGCTGACTGTTGCCTAGTTCATACTTGGTACTGGCCTCTATGGGAGTGTGCAGGACTTCTGGCAGGCTCGTGCCCCGGTTGAAGTCACACAGGCATGCAGGGGTGGTTCAGAAATCATGCCAAAGCATAGTGGAGCATTATGTGCGTGAGTGGGGAGGACTTCCTCACTCTGCTCCTTTCAGGTGGTTCACTTCCCTCATTGTGATCCTGGTAAGAGCAAACATTTTGTCTGAACCTGCAAACCTTGTGCTTGCCGCTCAGTTTTGATCCTGGTTTGCCAAGCAAGTTTGCTGGACTGGGCAATCCTATACTTAATACTGTGACGATTTTGCTACAATAAACTAACATGGCTTGCCCCTCTGGATGCCTGTAAGACTGTATTCGTGAAGTTGCTGTACCTTGAGAGGATCTTCCAAAAATCAAAGTATTCATTGTATTTTGTTGAATTGATTTGGTTTACTGTTACCTAATATTAAGAAATTAAGGCAATTTTAAGGCATGGGGATAACTGCATTCACATGTCATGGTAAGCCATAAACGATGGCTTTCTCTGAATGAGCAGTGTAATAGTACAATGCTGCTGAATGACTCCTGTTTGCTCCGCCCTTTCTTGAGCTGGGAGCAGCAAACAATGACCTAATCATGGCATACACTTTTAGTTAGTTTCTCTGCCTGGCTTACTAGTGATTTGTTTGGGAGAAACGGACCACGAGTTCTGATTTTCCTGTCACAGTAAACCAAGGTTTGTTCTCAGCTCAAGGAAAGTGGTGTGAAATGGGAGCAATTCAGGCGCGTTCATCAGCATGTTCTCATAGTTCATGGTTAGCCACGGCTTATAAGCTTACCATGATGTGTGACCTGGACCATTATTTACTAGCTTTGAATATGCTGTTGTATCAAGGGTGCCATATTTTGTGACTTTTACATGCTTTGTTTTATTTGGTTTTAGGTTTGGAATTCCAGATTCTCGTCGCCATGGAGAAAGGATATGTCTGTCTCCTTGTAACTCGTTGGCAGCAATAACTGATGATTTTGGAAGGGTTCTTCTTTTGGATGTCGCAAGAGGGCTTGCTGTTCGTATGTGGAAAGGTACAACATACGGACATATCTTTTTGGGCGATAGAGTAGCTTTTGCATTGCTTCTCTGTGTATCTCTTAAAAGTCTCGAGTGTGAACTCCTTGACATACATCTTCCTATCAGAGCTTCCCTGAGGATACTCAGGCGCATTATTACATAGATGTGTGAATGCCTGTCTTAACATGCGTGCACAATAGCAACTACTATTAACTGGAAATAGGGAAAGCAGCAGCACCTAGGGATAGGAGCAGAAAGAGGGACAGGTGGCAGCTGTCATAAAAGGGTGTCAATGAGCTAGAGATAATAGGAGGAAGAAGTGTTAGAGCGGATCAAGCACCACATGCACCACAGTTGTTGGCAAGGTTGGCGTTTTATCATACCAAGTTTAGCTTAGCAGATCCAACTGAGTGCAGTGTTGCAGTTTTAAGTGTCAACAGGTAGAACCTGTATGTGCAACCTATTTAATAATGACTTCCTTCACTTTTGCTTGCAGGCTACCGTGATGCACAGATTGGATGGATTCAGATTGTGGAAGACCTACACGAAAGAGAAGCTGAAAAGATGGATTTTTCTCCCTTTGGCACGCCTCAAGGGCCAAGCAGAGTTGCTCAGTTCCTTGTGATTTATGCTCCCAGGAGAGGCATTTTGGAAGTGTGGAGCACACAACAAGGTCCACGGGTTGGAGCCTTCAATGTAGGAAAACACTGCAGGTAAGAAATGAAGGCACTTATGATGATGGGTGTCATTCAGTTGTGTCTGTCATGAAATGAAATTTACTTCTGTTCTGCAACAGGACTTCCCCTCTCCCCCACCCCAAGCACTTCCAAAACTGTTCTAGAGGATTGAGAAACTTTCCAGAGCAAATTTGAGGAGGGGGGGGGGGACACTGCTGGGGAGGGAAGAGGAAGGAGAAGTCCCATTTCACAAGTGGAAGTCTACACACCTGTAACACATATCCCAAATGTTTTTCATCACCTGCTTTTCCCCAAAGACTTCCACAAACAGGAAGCAGGATTGAGCATGCTCAGAGGGCTCAAGAAAGTGCCTTAGTTCTTTCTCTTAATTGATTGTATTTGCCTTGAATACATGTGTGTGAATTCTGCTGAAGAATGATCATCATGTTGTTTTCTTGGACTCCAAAGAAATTGCTCTTAATAGGAAACAGAATATTGGTCTATCCATCCCTATCTGCCACAAAATTTGAGTGTTCAAAATGTGGTGTGTGTGTTTTCCAACTTATTGTACTTAAACCTTCCAGATATTACCTCTCCCCTATGCAAAAAGTGTATGTTGATGGTTCTGCTTTTTTCTGTATTTGTCAAACGCCTGTTTAGGTTGCTGTATCCTGGTTATAAAATAATGGGCCTGAACAATGTAACAAGTCAGGGTTGGCAGCCTCAGACTTACCAGATCTGTCTTGTTGATCCAATGTCAGGAACAGTAAAAACTGTTCATGTCCCTTTTCATTTAGCTCTGAGGTAAGTCTTGACGAGCTTCACGCTGATTGTGTTCACATGTTGCAGCAAGCCATAGTCCATGGCTTACCGTGAATGCACAGATTGTTCCTACTTTTCTCCTTCCTTCTAGCAAGTGGGAGCAGTAAAGCATGTTACTAGGTGTAGTGCTATGAATGAACCAGGGATTGTGGTTTGCTTTGCTCATGATTAGTCAGCCAAAAACAAACCTTGGCTTGCTTTGGGGGGGGGGGGAATGATCCCCAGTTCAGATGCAACCCTCAGCAAAAGAATTGTGGTTTGTTGCTCCCACTTGTGTGAGATGTGAAATAGGAGTGAACTGTGCATTCACGGTAAATCACTAACACTGTTGTGCTATTGGATAACCCAGCATGCTCTGCTTCTGTTTCAGAGAAATAGTAGGCATCTTTCTAGGCGACTGTGGCTCAGTTTGCATGTCACCTTGGCTTAGCATGAATGCAAAAAGTGTGCAGGCTCCTGAAGAGGAGAATGCAGCCACTTTGCTCCTTCTCTGGTCCCGCTGCTGCACTGCTATGAGCTAAGCTATGCTTTAGCTAAGCATATTGTCCAAACCCATGCTCAAGGGTTGTCTCCTTCAGACAAATGGTAAGCTTTGAACCAAGAACCCATGTTTCTGCACTAAGCTAATATTTGGCTTAGCCTTGTGTATGAACCAGACCTCCGAGTTTGTGTATGCTACCAACACGTCATTATTTTTCACTTGTTTTGGGGAACCCAGACAACTTTTCTTGAAACAGTGCTGCTCTTGCAGAGATACTGCATTTTTTGCAGTGCTCTAATGGTGATATTTCATTGTGGAAAAATTCAGTTCTACCACCCCCAGCTAGTGCAGCCACTGCTGCTCTCAATAGTTTTTGGAATGCAGCTGTCAGGTAGTGTACCTGACATGACCCGTGGAAAGCGACACAATTTTTGCCCCCAGTGGTGGTGTGTGCGCTTGGTAAATATTTAATATATGACTTTGTAATGATGGAGGCTGAACACTCCCCTGTTGGAAGTGTTCATGTAGTTCTTCGAATGTTTATCATCAGTGAACATTAGTGTCTTGATCCTGAGACGCATCAAACCTCCAAGTCATGCTGAGGACAGACATGAGAGGAACTGTACAACTTCCACCCCTTGTGAACTCGCAGAGGCATCTGCCTTGCTATGGTTGAAAAACAGAACCATTTATCCCCTCCCCTCCCAATTGCTTTAATATCATGGACCTTTACTTCTTCATTAGTTGTTTGGAGGCTGTGTGCTACCATCTCTTACATTAATTGGTATGTACTGTTGAGATTCAATCAATTCCATGTGTTTACCCTTACAAATACCTTCTAGCGATAAGAAGAGCGAGCGAGCAAAGGATATGCATCTAGTGAAGAAGTTGACTGCCTTGCTGAAAGCTAAAACATTAAATCTGGGTAGGTTCTTTTTTTTATGAGGTCATAGTATGATGTGATATGATAAGAGGCAGTACTGTATGCTTCTGAAGACCAGTCACTGGAAGCTGCAGGAGGGCAGAAGGTTGTTTTGCTTGGGTTGTGCATGAGGGTTTCCCAAGGCATCTGGTTGGCCACCGTGAGAACAGGATTCTGGACTAGATGGGCCACTGACCTGATCCAGCAGGCTCTCCTTAGCATTCTTGGGTACCTTTTGAGGTTCACTTACATCACAGAGGGATAGGCTTTCTGTTACCTTTAAGCGATTAGTTGGAAGTAGGTAATTTGTTAGTATCACTAATATTCTGCACTACATATACGTATGTATATATATATACATGTATACGTATAATATCTGATTGAAACATTGTGCCACCCGTGTAGAAGCTGCCAAAGTGCAAACTCTCCATGCAGTTGGTCCAAACAAGATGAAATGCAAACATTTTTTTAGTAGTCTCCCAATCCCTTTGGATTTTTTTTTCTGTGAACAGTCTTTTGAAATTTATGGGAATTGGCAGTATTGCATAACTGCTGTTGAGTTCATAAACGTGGTTTATGAAGATGTAGTTTGGAAAGGTGTGACACCCATTCTTAATTTGATTGTGACTTATTCCTACTTCAGATAATCTAACCTCTGTGCAGAGCTTCCATGGTCTAAGGAAATGAGCACTTGAATTGTCATGGAGAAGTACTTGGCTTATTTGCTTGGATAATAAATTTGGGAAGCCTATGATCACTTGTAGAATAGTTGAATTGTCTTAAGAGATGCCTCTCTCTTCTCTCATGATTTGGGGGCATTTCATAAAGAACTCTAATTTAATTGTTAAATTACCTTCCCTAAAAATGTATACAGTGAATTTAGATTCCTAAAGAGAGACCATGAATTATGTAAGAAAAAAGAGTATCAACTCTTCATGCTGCCAGTAGCCAGTAGCCATGCATTTTTTGTACGCATGGGGGTAATATTACGTTAAACTACACTTAGTTTAATATCGTGTTACATTAAATATATAATAATTAAATGTGATACAGTCATAGGGCAGGTTAAAATATTTTATAACTTCCTAGCACAACAGCATTGCACTTCACATTCTGCAGAAGTAGCTTGATTTAAGCTGCAACTTGCTTAAAGCAATGCATTATTTTGGAGTGGGACTATGTTGTTTTTAATTTACCCCTTGCATATATGGTCTTCCCACCTTCGCCGCATCAAGCAGTTGGTCCCTTACCTTTCCCGCCCCGACCTAGCCACAGTGATCCATGCAACGGTCATCTCCAGGCTTGACTACTGTAATTCGCTCTACGCGGGGCTGCCCTTGAAGCTGTCCCAGAAACTCCAGCGGGTGCAGAATGCTGCAGCGAGGCTCCTCACGGGGTCTCTGCCATGGGAGCATATTCACCCAGTGCTTTTCAAGCTGCACTGGCTCCCGGTGGAGTACAGGGTCAGATTTAAGGTGCTGCTTTTGACCTTTAAAGCCCTTCACGGCCTGGGACCCTCGTACCTACGGGACCGCCTCTCCCGGTATGCCCCACAGAGAGCCTCAAGGTCCATAAATAGCAACACCCTAGTGGTCCCGGGCCCTAAGGAAGTTAGATTGGCTTCGACCAGAGCCAGGGCCTTTTCAACTCTGGCTCCGGCCTGGTGGAATGCTCTGCCTCATGAGACCAGGGCCCTGCAGGGTCTGATTTCTTTCCGCAGGGCCTGTAAGACAGAGTTGTTCCGCCTGGCCTTTGGCTTGGAGCCAATTTGATTCCCTCCCTCTCTTTCTTTTTTCCTTCCTTCTCCTGCGATGAGGCTACATTTTAATATTTTAATGTTTCAATATTTTAATGTTGTATTTTTATTTTGTTTTTAAGTTGTAATCATTCAGCTTGTTTTTATTGTTGCTTGTAAGCCGCTCTGAGCCCGGCCTTGGCTGGGGAGGGCGGGGTATAAATAAAAATTATTATTATTATTATTATTATTATTATTATTATTATTATTATTATATAAAGCGGCATAAAGGCTTAACTAGAGACTTCGCATTTCCAGTGGAAGTGCCTTTCACCTTGTACACTATCAACTTCGTTTCAGTGCTTTTCCATGTTATTTTTAACCAAGTGAATTTGAGCTGTCAGGTTAAACCCCAAGTAGAGGTCACACCATGAGCATAATACACGGTGACATCCCCTAAAAAACAAAACAATACAGAGCAAACAGTTCAGGCTGCCAGCCTGTGCAGAATGTATAGATCTGGCAAGGAGCAGAGAGAGATACATCTCTTCCACTCCACCTTTGAAAGCCCCAGGGACTGTTCGCATCCCAGGATGCAGGCCTGACACCCCTTTCCTTTGACTTTGCTTCACATCTCTAGCCTTCCTTTCAACTTAGTCCTCTCTGCTATTCATTTATGACCTGAGAGATGCTGCTTTTTGTTGTAAGTAAACAAGTTGTGCAACAGCAGAGACAAATTGAATTCCCAGTGGCAGGTTTAAAAAACTAGGGCCTAGCTGCTTGATGCCTGGTGCAAATGATGCCACAGTTGGCTCTGCAGATGCACTGCTCCTGGAAAAGTGAACAGTCTGCTGACTTAATTTTGCCATTAGCTTCAGCAGTTGAAAAATGGTGGGGGCTTTTTGTGTGTTTGTGTGTTTTTAAAAGCCATATGATTCTCCTTAATTTGCAAATCTTAGTACAGACTGCTACTGTAGTGGGGCAGAAAGGGGTCAAGGGATGTATTTGGGGGAGGATAACCATGTAACAGAGATAAGCAGGAAGGGTGGAAAACATGTGGCCTTAATTAGAATTTTTTTGGGGGGGTAAGGAATTTGGGTTGGATTGCGTGGAGGCAAATGCGTTTCCCACACGTCTCAGCATTCTGCTAAAGGCACTATTGCATAGCTGTGGTTTGTGTAGTTCCTTCTGCTGTTTGAAACATCCTAGTATCGCACCCAGCAGCTATTAATGAAGAGTCTCCCATTTGCTCCACTTTGCAGTGCTAGACTTTGAGCTACTTGTGACAATAGTTGAGAAGCCCCCAGGGCTGCGAGGCAGGAAAACAAACGTCCCACAACTGAAACAAGAGGGTGGCATGATAGGCAGTTTTACTTTTAGACTGTACTCCACTTTTAGGCTTTAATTTGATAATTAGAGTGAAGCTTGTCTTGCGTTGGCTCCTGTCCAAAGATGCTGAATTCTCCCTGATGTGCTGTGTCACTGCAACTGAACCAGATCATTCTGGTTGGAAGTGGCTGGCTGTAGTGCACTGCCCCTAAGTGGTATGATGCAGGCATTCTGCGCCTCCTCATTTGTTGCTCTCTTGACTGCAAGAGCCCCCAATAGCTAAAGTGGGCACCCTTTAGTTTCCTTAAACCTCTTTTGTAACGTGCATTTATTATATTCTTTTCTTTCTATCTTTCTTTCCAGATGTGGTTGAGGCTGAAGTGAAGGGATTAATTCTTGATATTAAATATCCCGCTACTAAAAAACAGGTAATTAGTTAGGAAGGGCTTCATTTTGCATTCATTATTGCCTTTTGATCCAAATTAGGCAAACGGTTTGTTATTGTTTTATGCATTCCTAACAACTCTTGTTTCTATGTGCAGACATTTTAGTTCTTTAAATGGGGAGGCGAACTGTAAGAGTGAAGGGTTGCTGCATTATCCACCAACATGTAGAGATTATAGCCCCCTGCTTGGTGGTGGCTCCCTCTCCCTCTCTTTCCTGGGCCAATCAGTGCATTCATATTGTGGGGTAGTGTTGGTTGTGCTTGCTGGTTCCTGGCAACTGCCTATGTTTCTCTAAGTAGCCCACCCTGACACTTTGAACAATGTTGCTTTAGATAGCTTACAAATTAGATTTATTTACAGAACTGGTTTGGGAGATCAGACTATAAACGCAGGACTAATTTCGTAGGCATTTCCCCCCCTTGACAGCCCTTGTCCCTCAGCACATGCACCATAGGCCCAGCAAAGCATTCCAGCCCAAGAGAGGTTATTTGGAATTGTGCTGATGGCTGCTTATAGGAAGCACCTGCATGGCTTTTGTTTTAACAGCATGAAATGATGGAGAAAAATTGACTTGTGTTTGGTTTACTTTACTGACAGGCACTGGAAAGCATTCTTGCAAACGAGCGATTGCCACTGTCTTCTTTGACAAGTATAGCGCAAACATTAATGGATACCTTAAAAAGTCAGGGTAAGTGAAAATGTCTTCTGTAACCATGTAAAAACATAGGTAGAGGCCTGATGGATTGAACCAAAGGCCCATAGAGACAGTAAAAATGGAGACAGAATACTTTGACTATTGAAACTTTCACAGTCATCAATTGTTCTATTTACAGTGGTGCCTCGGAAGACGAAATTAATCCATTCCGCGAGTCTCTTCGTCTTGTGGTTTTTTCGTCTTGCAAAGCACGGCTATTGGTGGCTTAGCGGCTATTAACGGCTTAGCGGCTTAGCGGCTTTAAGAAAAAGGAAACAAACTCGCAAGAACTCGCAAGACGTTTCGTCTTGTGAAGCAAGCCCATAGGGAAATTCGTTTTGCGGAACGACTCAAAAAACAGAAAACTCTTTCGTCTTGCGCGTTTTTCGTCTTGCGAGGCATTCGTCTTGCGAGGTACCACTGTATATATTTCATGAAATTTATATACTGCTGGACTGTAAGAAAAAACCCTCAAAGTTTGGCGAAATATCTTTTCTGCTGTGATCAAAATGGTGACTGAATTTCATATGACAGAAGCAAGTGGGGACCCTGAGGGAGGTCTGATTTTTAGATTCTTTCTTCTCCCTATGGCTGATCAATTACAGGGAGAAGTGCATGCTTGCAGAATCTAGCCCCTGCCATTCCCACAGTCACTTTTGGTTGAACTTCATTCCTGATGCAGTTGTTGGAGAAAGAGAATTGGGCTGTTCCCTGAGCTCAGTTCCCCCGCTACACCTTTGGTGACGAAGGGATCCTGTCCCTTTTTGGGTCCCCCTAAGTTGAACCCTGTGATCGCTTTCTTTCCCAAAGGGGTGAGGGCGCATGCTTCTGCTTTAAGAGATACCAGGAAGTTTGAGGGAAGCACACATATACACCCCTTGTTGACAGTGCTGTGGGGTGGGGTTTGTCTCACCCCCCTGCTCTCTTTCTGCAAGGATAGGGAATCTCAACCTCAACAGAGATCCTTCCTTACATTTGGCATTCTTGGAGCCTGCCTGCATGCGGACAGTTAACTTATAAACTGATTATTTGGTGGGTGATCCCTTAGTTGCAAGGTGAGTCTCCAAATAGGGAAAACTTTAGGGTAGCTTTTTAATATGAGACAAATTAATTAGTACACAGTGTAAATCTGAACTTACGAGAAGCAGATTTGCTATTGCAGCATTTTTCTGTTCCTTTGTATGTGACATAAGCAGTTTTTTCCCCACACCCCAACTACCTGCACTCTGATCAGTGTAAAATCAAATGTTATGGCCCGTCTCGTTTGCTTCAGTTGCATATTGAGACAACCCCATTCTTCTTGTTAATGAAGCCTTGAGCTGCTTCAGTAGGCAGAGGTCACAGTGTAGATATTTAAACCTTCCATAAGTAAAAAAACAGCAACCTGGGTGACTTCAAAACTAAATGGTTTGCGCCCTGTATGTAAGCGACGTGTGACAAATGTCAAAATGTGTATGATGAAATGTTAGCCAGTGTAGGGAATTAATTTTCTGCCTGCCTGCTGTGAAGAGACGTTCTTTGTGTGTGTTGACTTTTGATTTTCATGTTGTTTAAGCATCCTGCTCAAGATTCTGCTTTCAAAGAGAAGCTGACACTTCCTTTGCCTGTAGGCAAAACTCACCCAGACTTTAACCTGATAAAACAGAATTCTCATGGAAGCAGCTGCACTCTGGAAATATTGCTTAACGGGGAGTTTAATGAAGCTGCAGA
The DNA here is from genome assembly GCF_964252035.2 of Podarcis erhardii. Classification (NCBI taxonomy): domain Eukaryota; kingdom Metazoa; phylum Chordata; class Lepidosauria; order Squamata; family Lacertidae; genus Podarcis; species Podarcis erhardii. The sequence goes on from NC_138507.1 coordinate 94,773,660, forward strand.
GCGATCTTACAGCTCCACTGCACATTCATTAAGACTAATATGTGTGTGTTTCTCCCCCCCCCCCCCGGCAGAGATGGAGTGTATCGATGAAGGGCTGTTACAGTTCTGTGCAAACAAACTGAAACTAATGCGCCTTCATGAGTCAGTCAGCAAGCTAAATTCTCTGACTGTGCCATGTGAGATTGTGCCGTCTAATAACGTGAGTAGTGTGAACATTTTTTTGCCGGGGGAGGGGGTTGGTTTTGAGAAAGACAGAAATTTAAGAATCCTTGGAGTGCGCACTCTGTGTGTTATGATCGAAAGAAAAATATACGGATGAAAACATTGCTTTCTAATAAAGTAATAATCCTTCTTAAAATAAAATGTTTTAAAGGCCGTTGCTCTCAGCAGCTCACCATAACCTTGTAGGCAGTTTCAGCCCCTGGTATCTCCTTTTAGGGCTTGGAAAGACCGCCTTCCTAAAACCCTGGAATGCTGCTTCCAGTCAGTGTAGGGGATACTGAGTTAGACGGACCCGGTGATCTGACCTGGTACAAGCCAGCTTTCTGTGACCCTACCTGCTTTTTCCTACACAGAGATTAAAATGGTGCATGAAGGAATTTATTTGCTTACCATCCTATATGATCCTGTAACTTAAACACAGTTTAACTAGTGCCTTTCTTGGTACTTAGCTGTTTGATCAAGGTACCTGTGCCTAGACCTTTAAAAGAGCTTGCTTCATGCAGTATATGCAGGAAATGAGCATTACAAGAGAAAAAAAAGTATTTTAAAGGTGGCTTCTCAATAATCTTCACTTTTTAAGTAATTGTCACTTGAATGTTAAAAATCAGAGCTACTCCCAGCTGCTTGTGCAATATAGGTCATCATTTTTTAGAAGCATTAATAAAACAGTATCTGGTCAGAGAGAATGGCAATGTGAGAACTGTGTTTCCTCCATCTCCTACAACTGCTATTAATATTTCCAGAATGGATTTGATCTTCACGGTTGCATTTTTGGGGGTAAATTTATTATTATTATTATTTCATTTTATAATGTATATGACATAGAACAATTGTAACAACAGACAAAAATTCAAAGTGCTGCTTTTGACCTATAAAGCCTTAAACGGCTCAGGACCGCAATACCTCAAGGACCGCCTCTTTCCGTATGAACCTACCTGGACCCTGAAATCACCTTCTGAGGCCCTCCTTCGTGTGCCTCTTCCTCGAGAGGTCTGGAGGGTGGTAACACGAGAACGGGCCTTCTCTGCAGTGGCTCCCCATCTGTGGAATGCTCTCCCCAGGGAAGTTCGTCTGGCCCCTTTGTTATACACCTTTAGGCGCCAGGCAAAAACATTCCTTTTTAACCAGGCCTTTGGTTGATCTGATTTACATCCTATGCCCTTTTAAAATGTGGGGGGTTTGGGGGGGGGGAACTATTGGATTGTTGTTTTCATTTTTATTATGTATTTTGTGGTTTTATATCTTGATTTTATTCTATGAACTGCCCTGAGACCCCCAGCTATAGGGTGATACATAAATGTAATAAATAATAATAATAATAGAATTAAAATATGAAAATCCAAACCATAAAATAGGCGCATAGAATGAGTAGTTGCACATGAGTTAAAATAACAAAAGTCCAAGTAAAGACGATCATCTTTATCTGATCATCAACTATAGTTCTAAATTTGCCAGACATGGATACGATGGTTCTGCTGTATATGTCATAAAGGAATGCCAAATCATATAAAATGTGTCTGGCAGTTTTAGTCCTTGTCAAAATATCCAATTTTGTGGGTTTCTCTCCATTATAGCTATATTCCAGTGATTGATACTAAGCATCCAGTGTAAGATTTTGGGCTGTTTTCCATTGAGTTGCAATCGTTATTCATACTGCCAAGATTACATATAAAACTCACTGTTGCATATTTGACTTACTGTTTTTAAGGACTTGGCTAAATTACTCCGATTAGATGAACAAGAGTTTGCTAGGCTGCAGATGTTACTGGAGAACTACAAGCAGCAGAACACTCAACCTTCGGTTCATTTTGCGGACGACAAAGATGCCGTGTTGCCCGTGAAAACCTTCTTGGAGTATATGGATTATGAAAAGGATGTGATTAATGTGAAGAAGCTGGATGAGAGAGAATATGTGGCTTTAGGTATGAACATTTTGCAGTAAACTCCCCCTGTGGTGTCTCCAATATACACGTTAAGCTCCTCTGTTTCTGAGGGTTTCCCCCATTTGTGTCTGGCTAGAGCTGTCTCGTATGGGGAAGTCTAGGTTGTCACTTAGGGATGCGGGTGGCGCTGTGGGTTAAACCACAGAGCCTAGGACTTGCCGATCAGAAGGTCGGTGGTTCGAATCCCCGCTATTTCACTTTTAAACAAGCACCAGTGTTCATTCAAACTACAGTGGTGCCTCGCAAGACGAAATTAATCCGTTCCGCGATTCTCTTCGTCTAGCGGTTTTTTCGTCTTGCGAAGCAAGCCCATTCACAGCTTAGCGGATTAGCGCTATTAGCGGTCTAGCGGCTTTTAGCGATCAGCTGAGAAGCGGCTTATCAGCGGAACAGCTGATAAGCGGCTTAGCGCTTAGGGAAAGGGCGGAAAAAAGCGGGGGGAAACGCGGGAACTCGCAAGATTTTTTCGTCTTGCGAAGCAACCCCATAGAGAAATTCGTTTAGCGAAGCGCCTCCAAAAACGGAAAACCCTTTCGTCTAGCGGGTTTTCTGTCTTGCGAGGCGTTCGTCTTGCGGGGCACCACTGTACAGCACCAGGATCTGAACCCAGCGGTGGAGCAGAAAAGAAGTGCGGAAAAGAAGACTCAACTGCTGCAGGCTCATTGCTCAGCACTTTATAAAGACAAATGGGGAAGTCTAGGCTGTCACTTAGGGATGCGGGTGGTGCTGTGGGTTAAACCACAGAGCCTAGGACTTGCCGATCAGAAGGTCGGTGGTTCGAATCCCCGCTATGGGGTGAGCTCCCGTTGCTTGGTCCCTGCTCCTGCCAACCTAGCAGTTCCAAAGCACGTCAAAGTGCAAGTAGATCAATAGGTACCACTCCGGCGGGAAGGTAAACGGTGTTTCCGTGCGCTGCTCTGGTTCGCCAGAAGTGGCTTAGTCATGCTGGCCACATGACCCGGAAGCTGTACGCCGGCTCCCTCAGCCAGTAAAGCGAGATGAGCGCCGCAACCCCAGAGCCGGCCACAACTGGACCTAATGGTCAGGCGTCCCTTTACCTTTAGAGCTGTCTCATCTACTGAAATAATGAATTGGGGAAAGAGTTTCAGGAGGAGAACATTGAGATTGAACGGAGGGCTCTGGGTCAAGGTAGTCCTGCGATAGCAGGCTGAAAGACCTGCAGTAGTGCCTAGTGGGCTGCATGCAGAAAGGAGAAGAGGAAAGCTGTGTGCAAGTTCCCACTAGTCTTATTTACTGCTGATGTGAATTGGCCAAATCTGCATGCATTACTGTCTGAAAGGTTGCTTTGCTTGCAAGCAGAAAGTATCCATTCAGTGGGCGAAGCTTTCATTTTTAATTGATTGGGGAAACCATGTGTGGTGTGTTTTGTGTGTGTGTGCAGGAAGCTTTTTTTTCTGGAAGTGTTTACATGGAGAAAGTTCCACAGAAGAAATGTGCCAGACACTAGAGGCTGCAGGATTTAGCCCCCAGCTATTATTGGTGAGTCCTATTATTAGCTTTCCCGTTTTGTTCTTTATAGTCATTGTCAGGCCTCCACTCTAGCTGCTCTCTGCCAAAGAGCTCTTCTTACTTTTGAGAGAAAAGTTACCAGGTCCTTGATCTCAGGAACCAACATTAAAAAGTTGGTTATTATATCTGAAGACCTCTCCGGATGCATAGCAAAGAAACAACTTTCCAAACCGCCTACTGCAATCTCAAGGCAGCATGCAGATTAAAACAATAAAGCAGTAAAATAGTGAAATCACAATGCAGTAAATAAACTTCGGCCGATTAACCCAATGAACACCAAGAATTAAGTCTGAAATGACTTAATGGTAATTTTAAATCCTCTTTAGAACTAAGAGTTTTAGCCCGTCACTGGCTTTTTGTAATCACCTGTATCTATTTTTATTTAAGAGAAATATCCTAAATCTTTTTCTCCTCTCTCACCTGCCCCAGTCCCTGCTTCTCAGTGTGTGGCTTTCTAAGGAAAAGGATATTCTTCATGGAACGCAATCAATTTGCTGCCTTCATGCTGCACTCTCCCTCCTGAGCAAAATGACAGGTGAGATGAGTTCGCAGAATGGAAATGGGCAAATACTCACTTCTTGAAAAACGGGCCCTTTACCTGACTCTGCAAGCAATAATTAGAACCGTGAATAAAGCCAAACCTAATGTTGCATGTGAATGTATTTCAGAATAAATGAACTGATGAATAATTGAGAAGTTTGTTTAAGGGCCATCTGTGGATGCAGCAATGTTCTCATTATGGTGCCTAGGAGACCTGAACTTTTGCACGCTCAGGTGCAACAGACCTTTCAAAATATCTCCTCGTCCGGTTGCACTGACTGGAAATTTCCTGTTCTCAGCCTGTTCCTGTACTCAACAGTGGGCACAGAAATCTGAGGTTCTATCTCTCTTGCACATTAAGGGTCACTTCTATATTGTCAACACTTTATGTACTTCACATAGTGTTTTTGGTTTGCTCAGGGTCTTCCCAGCTTTTTTGCTTTGCATCATCCCAGTGAAGCAGAGCCCCATTTTACAAAAGGAAAACTGTCAGTCATACAAGCCCAAAGTGATGGCTTTCGTTGACTTTCTTGCTGGCTTTTTCTGGGGCCTTCTTGGGCTGATAACCCCTCTGGAAATATTTTCTGCTCCCTTGTTAAGAAACAGGGACATAGCGAGGACTCCTGCAGTAAAGTAGGCCTGAAACGTATGTGTGGGTTATGTTCCGGAAGTCTGTGCGCAAATGCAAAATCACATAAAGTCAGGAAGACCTTCAACCACTGCCACTCGATGAGTGGCCATCCCTTCCTATCCAAAGGGCTGAGTCTCTCAGGAGCCTTGCAGGGCCTTCCAGAGCCCTAGTTCAACTTTTCTAATGGTCTTGTTTAAACTTGCATGTGCCAAATGGAGCAGAGTTTATGGCAGAAGTCTCCTTTGCATGGGACCCATGAAACCCTTGTGACAGCACCAGCACCAAGCTGTGCATCATCAGCAAATGACAGGTGCTTTATAAAAAGACACAGCCCTCCTTTCCCTTTCTAAAAAATGGCTCCAGCAGGTGTTGGAGATGACCAATAGCGTGTGCATATCTTGTAGCACACACCATTTTTGAAAAGCTTCCCACCAGCAGGAGCCGCTACTGGATTGGGATCTCTTCCACGAACAGAAGTACAGTAGCTGTTGCATTCATGGAAGAAGGTGTCTGGTTCCGACCCTTACAGATCGATGCTGTATTTATAGAGCTGACTTTGCTAAAAGTGTGGTTTCCTCTTCTTCTGCTTTATTTCTTGTTCTGCCGATTTTAGCTGACCTAGTTGCACACTGGAGTTTCCCCCTTTCTGTTTCAGTCGCTATAGATGAGACTTGGGATTCCCAGTCCGTTTCCCCCTGGTGGCAGCAGATGCGCACGGCGTGTATTCAGTCTGAGAACAACGGAGCTGCTTTGCTATCTGCTCATGTCGGGCATTGTGTAACAGCACAGATAACAGATAGCATAGCGGAGAAAAAAGTAAGTAACTTAGCTGTATTCCTCTCCACCAAATAGCAGCTGCTGCTTTCCTGAAAGAAAGATACAAAGCCCCTCTGTGATCTGCTGATTTTAATCTCACTACCATTTGGAAAAGGTATGGTGAAAGTTGTTGTTCTAGGCACATGAGATATCTAGGTGTCAGGACCGTGGTTTGTTAAGGTGGATCGTGCGAACAGCTTAGTAAACTTAGGATAAACTAGAGTGCCACCTTTTACTTAATGCATTGTGTGCATCCTGGGCTGTGTAGTTGTGTTCCTTCTCACCAGCTGAGCGTTAACAGTTAAATGTGCTTTGTTTTTGCTCTTGCTGAGCTCTTACAGTCCTAGGAAGATCAGCTGTTGTACAACAAATTTCTAGCTTTTAGTGTGCAGATGATGGCTATGTATTCATTCACATTTTTTATTGTGTCCCTCCATCAATGGTTGGAGAGTTGCCTGCATGAAGTGTGTTTTATCTTCATAACCCTATGAAATAGGTCAGTAGAAGTAGTGATGGTTACATCTTTTGTTTTCCGCTGTGTTTACTGAGATTTGCTTTCTCTCTTCCTATTTTTTCTTCTCCAAGGGCTACATCTCACATGCACACTTTTATCGCATAGCTACACTCATCAGGCAGCTGTGGTTTTGCTATAGCTTTCTAAACTGGGTTTTGCGTTGTGTAAGGTGCAAAATATTGCCAACTTCCCTCTTACTTTGTCTTCTTGGACAAAACCATCTTTTCTGTTAGTTTTCCCATATCACAGTAGGTGCCGACACGGACCCTTGGGAAGCACTCTCCCTCGATACTGAATACTGGAAACTTCTGCTAAAACAGTTAGAGGATTGCCTGATTCTCCAGACACTCCTCCACAGTAAAGTGAACAAGAAGACAAGCCAAGTCTCAGCTCTGCAGACTGAGCCTCTTGGCAGACTCTCCGTGAAGAAGCTGCTGGAAGGAGGAAAAGGTGAATGTGCTGAAAAACATTGGCTTGGATCCAAAGACCCATGAGTGGGGGGGTTTCATTTGCAGAAGTGGGGAGGTGGGCAGTTTTTGCCCATTCCCCTGCAGCCCCCGTGCCCCCTGAAAATCTGTTCCAGAGTGTTTGCGATCCCTGGGAAGGTGACACAGGAGGTTGCAGGGGAAATCAAAGGTCTTCCCCAGGTGCCTCTACTGGATTTCTGCCTCCCTGCCTCGTGTCCTAGCAGTCACCATGGCTATCAGAAGCCTCTAGTTTGCTGTCCCTTTTTTGTCTACTAAGGAACAATGGGGAGTGCACTTCAAGACTCCCAGTGGTTTCTTGATAGCCACGTACCTCTTTCTCTGCCCCACACCTGATATCAGGTGTGAGGCAGGTGGCTCCTCACCAGGCCTAATTGGGCCTGTGGTCCAGAATTCCCCTACTGATCTGTGGCTTCATGCTGAAGAACTTGCCCCAGCAGGGGTGGGTTAGAGTCAGTAAGGTGCCGCAGTTGTTGTACTATCTGAACTGTGTGTGTGCATGAGAGAGAGATAAAACAAATCCCAGTGGTGTGGAAGAAGCCTGAAGGAAGATGTGCAGTTATGAATATAAAAAACAGCGTTTTATAGCAAAGGATCAGGCATTCTGTTAGTCTTTACAGGACAATTTCAGGTTCAGTGTGGTAGAATCTGATAATGGGATTAGTGTCAGTAGTATCTTATGTGGCCTGCACCAGTGTTCACGTCCCAGCAGAGAAAAGGGCTGATGAAACAAAGGATTGACTGTGTGCATGTTGACATTGACCTCAAGCGAGACATTAAGATGGTAAGCTATCTTAATAAAAAATTGTTTTTAAAACTGCGTAGGGGGAAGCTTAAGCAATTGCTTTGATTTAAGCAATGATAGTGACATCTGAGTTTATAGCTTTGAATGTTGTCTTCTCCCATGACAAAGGTTCTTCCGTGGGTTTGGTTCCCCCTAGTGATTGAAGGCAGAAAAAGGTAAACTTAAGAGGAAGTATCAAGATGTGTCTCTTATAGGGGCTTCAGTTTGTTTCCCGCCTTTGCTCAGATCAGTCCTTTTTTTTTTAAGCTCTCCACAGTTATCTTTTTCTCCATGCTTAGACTAATTTAGATCATAGGCCAGGATTGCATATAGATGACATATGCGCCCAATATGGTAAAGTTCGCCTTCCTCTTTGCATTATGACAACTGCAAGCAAAGTTACCCCTGGGTGAGAGAGCTCAGTCTGAAGTAGGAAGATTATATGTTATATATTAAGTGTGTGTGTGTGTGTGTGTGTGTGTGTGTGTAAACATTTCTATCATGCTCCTCTACTGCCCATTACCACTTGGGGCATCTTAAAACAGTTTAAAATCTCAATCCAATAAAATACCTTAAAATGCAACATACACAGCATTAAATAATCTGTATAAAGGTTCCAGCAGGTTTGAGTTTTCTGAACATTCTGGAGAATCCAATAGAAAAAAATTAGGAGCAATTACAGGGTTGAAATGCATGGGAGCCATGCAGTCTCTCTCTCTCTAGATACTTGATGAATTCGGCCCTTCTAAATTTATTGAAGGAATTTCATATTGGATATGAAACATTGGGCCTGCCCATACATTCAACAGAATCAACATTTATCTTGTGGGTGGGGAACTACCTGTTTGCTTTTCCTTTCTCCCTATCCCCCAGTACCTGTTTCTGCAAAAACATAAAATGCAGTGGGGGAGGGGGGGCAAACCTGGAAGTTTCTTAGAAAGGCAATGCTGGTGCAATCTGGGATGGTTAATAATTTTGGTGGGATGTGTAAGAGAGAGAATAGATGGTGTGTGAGCGAGAGAGGAGGGGAGGGAGGGAGCATGGGTGAAAATGGCAGGGTGGGGTGGCTTTGTGCCAAAAGAAAGAAGACCCCCAAGAGAATGTGGCCTTCCCGCCCATGCATTACTCGGATGCTGCTTGCTTTGCTAGGTTGCACATGCATTGTTTCACACTTGAATGTTGAAAACTAGCATTCTGAGGTAAAAGGCTCTGTCTAACCCAGGCATGGCCAAACTTGGCCCTCCAGGTGGTTTTAGGACTACAATTCCCATCATCCCTGACCACTGATCTTGTTAGCTAGGGATGATGGGAGTTGTAGTCCCTGAGTTTGGCCATGCCTGGTCTAACTCTTCTCACTGATGTGCTCTTTTTCTATATATGGGGAAGAATTTACCATGTAAGAGCATCCCAGCGTGATTTTGTATTATTGTACTCATGTCCTGCCTGTGGACATTTCCGCAGGCATTTTTGTTAGTCACTGTGAGAACATGATGCTACAATAGATGGGCCTTTGGACGGACCCAGCAGGACTCTTGCATTCTTAGCTATATGCAACCTGAAACATTACTCCCTGGGACGGGGATGGACCTCCAAACTCCCATCAGCCCCAGTCAGCATGGGCAATGGTTAGGGGTGATAGGAATTGAAATCCAACTATCTGGAAGGTACCACATTGGTTTCCCCTGAGGAAGATGATACTCTTTGATTGGGGGCGGGGTGTTATGTGTGAACTGGGCCTAGGCTTGTTTTCAAAGAGAAACATAAAACTGAATCTTTTACTTTGTCTTAGGAGGCATTGCTGACAGCGTAGCAAAATGGATTTTCAAGCAGGACCTCAGTCTGCCATTACTTAGGCTGGGGAGGCAGAGAGAAGAAGCAGAAAGCAAAGAGGAAATGCCACAAACAGACAGCAGTTTTCTAGAGGAGGCCGCAGAAGACCAGAAAGGCTTGGAAACCATATTAGGTAAAAATGCAAAGCCAATCTTTGAATGAAAAGTTACTTCAGGAGCAAACAGAAATGACTGAATTGTTTCTGACTGGCAAACAGCAAATTACTTAAGAACAATCTCCTGTAACTTTTATTTCTAGAATTACTGCATCTAGCATATCAGGAGTTTCCTTGTAGCCTGGAGGCGGATGTGCTGCATGCACATTGCTGTTGGGAGTATGTTGTGCAGTGGAACAAGGACCCAGAGGTAATGGGGCATTTCACTGCCTCTTTCCTATCTTACAGGTGCTGTTGCTGTGTGATGTAAATAATGTAAACTAGATTTGATGAAAAACATATATATATATATGTAAGACTGGCTCATTGAAGAAAGAAAAAGCTGCTTGGAACAGTTTCAAGTTAGAAAGCGACTTTACCACTTATTTTGCAAGGAGAACAAAATTTGCACTGTGTTTGTAATGCTCAGCCGTTTTGTTAGCTGTTTTCACATCAGCTTCTACAATGCTAGGCTGAACTATGTGTCTGTGTGTTTTGCAGACTAAAGCAAATTAGGGTACATAGCAATACAGAGCTGGGTTCTTGGAAGATAAGGCTGTTGCATTAGATCAGGGGTTGGTAAACTTCAGACTTTTTTCGTCTATTTTGGTAGATCTTGGGAGTGCTAGTGAAAGAAACAATCAGAACCAGATGCAGAATTAAAGAACAGGGCATCTCTCAGCACATCCTGAGTTTAGGGATTTGTTTTGAGTACCAGAACTGAAATGAGCGCTCTGCCCTTTCAGACAAAACTCCTCTCCTTAACTTCACCAGCCTAATATAGCTACCCGCTTTTGTTACCATTGTTAAAAAATTGGGAATCAAAGTTTTGCCTTGTATACTGTAAATCACTCAGAGATCATCTGGTGGATTCTTCTTGACTCTCTCTCCCACACCAGGCTGAATTGCGCCAGTCAGAGGAGTTTTCCCAATGTAGGATGATTGAAAAAAGAAGCAGCACCCCAGATACTCTTGCGCATGATTTCCTTTTGTTCCACGTTTCTGGGCACAGGTTTGGGCTTTAATGCTGTGCGTCAGAGTGTTGTTGTTTGTCTCTGCACTTTCCCTGGGAAAACCCACATTTTATCACTGAATTGGAGCAAACAGCAATCAAGTTTTCTGCAGACTGCTGTTTGCTCTGATTCAGGAGTAAAATGCAGATTTTTCCCAGGGAAAGCACCAGGAAAATACACGTGCGTGTGCGCACACACACACACACACAAATACAAACACTCAGACCTGTGCCTAGAAAGCACAGCGCAAAAGGAAGTCTGAATGATCCCAAAGAGGGAAGTTCACTGTTACTGTGGTTCACAATATTTTTTAAAAAGTTATTTTCAGTCTTCTTATCTCTTTCCCACATTCCACCATCTATTTTTAAAGCTAGAAATACTTATGCACAGCATCAGCTGCTTTAATGTTGTTATAACTGCTCTCTTAAACCCTGCAGTGACTGCCAGTTAGCTATTGATATTTCTATCTGAATAATCTTTCCAGAACAAAGCTTTTTTTGGGGGGGGGAACCTACTCTCAGCTTTCTTGTTTGAAAGAAAAAGGGAAAAGCTCCTCTGTGTGTGTACTTGAGTTTCAGCCTGCAAAGCTAATGTCATTGATAAAACAAGTTTGAAATGTTAGGTCAAGGCTACAAATTTTGCAACGAGTAGCTTAAGAGGCACCAACTTCCAGCTTATTTACTTCAGTTCATTGACCAATTTTAACACTCTGTTTCTCTCTCTTTAATACAAGGAAGCACGTTTTCTCATCAGGTCTATAGAACATCTCAGATGCATCAATAATGCTCATGTTCAGTATGGTAAGCATGAAATAACTATTTAATACTTGAATAGCACAAGATTCTGCATGCTGTCAATACTTATCGTTCAATCAAACTGATCTATGAAGGTTTCTCCTTACAAACTTTGAGAGATGCTGTTGTTAAAAACTAGTATATTCTATCTAGACCAACAAATCTTGAGAGAAGTGTGTTGGTCTGGTTTAAGAGGTCAGAACTTCGGCAAAAGAAAGAAAACGTTCAGGCAGTGTCACAGTCCCCCCAAATCCTTCTTAGAGTTTGCTTACTGAATCAGTACAGCATTTAATGACTTTCCCACTTAAACACCACTGGAAAAATCTTTCCACCTTCAAAGCAGTATAAATAGAGGAAGCTCTTTTCCACCAAAGCAATCTTCTTTGTTTCACATCAACACTTTTCAAAGATGTTGCATCCTGTGCAATGATATCCAGTTGTGGTGATCTGTGATTGGAACGGACTTTGCTTGTACAACAGGACTTTCTCGTCCTCTCCTCCTTTTAGCTTAGTGCTTTGTGAGAACCCCTCAAATCTGTTTCAGAGGATTGGGGGCATGCGTGTGTTTGTGTGGGGCTCTAGGGAACAACAACAAGAAGAAGTCTGCTCATGCAATGTTGGATTTCACCTTATGAATCTTGCCTGACAAAAAATATTTTTGACATAGCCTTCTACTGTAATTGTTTTAGGAATTGCTCTGATGATGTGGAACACATTCATCGTGAAAAGACTTTCTGCTGCTACCTATTTAATGGACAAGGTAAATACTGAATTATACTTTCCCTTTTTCTTTTTCTATGAAGTGGGGGCAACATTACAGAAATCAGTGTTAAACTAGGGCACTCAGTTAAAGACATCATAGTCAGCTAATGATATTGGTTTGGTGGGCTAATTTAATGATCACATAAAAACATATGTAGATTTAAACAGTTCTGAAGAATGTCCCCCCTTCTGTGTTGGTTTTTAGATAGTGCTTGTTGCCCTATGTGCTTGTTGTTGCCTTAGAAGGGACATTCTCACTTTTCACTCTCCCATAAGCTGAGAGATTACTTTTTCAGAAGGCGTATGCTATCTGTAATTTTGCAAGTACTTACCTTAAAAAACCCCTGTTTTTCCAATAAGTAGGTGCACCTTTTAAATCAAAAAGTTTTATGAGACTAACTGGATAAATGTTGCAGCTGCATTTTAAATACATTTCTTGCTTAAAAAAAAAAGTTAACCAATTTTGTTTTGCTTGGTTTTATGATAAAATTTGCCAGGGATTTAGTATTTCAGGTGTCAGTTGCTTTTGTTGTGTACCAACTGATTTTCCTGCTGGCCCAACTCTGGGATTTTGGGTGAGGCCAGGTGCCTTGTGGTTGCACAGCAGTTCACAAAACAGAATTTGTCCCAGATGGAAGGGAACCGGTTTTGTGTGTGCTGCTCAGACAGAAAGGAAGCTTAATTTTTTTAAACTCCTGGGCTATCTCCTCTCGTTTGCCTGTAGGGAATAATGGGAGGGAGAGGATCTCTACATTGACTGATGAGAGCAAAGCCAATGTATTGAGTTCTTTGCTTTTACTAAATGGATTCTGATACTTAACAAGAAACCATTTCTTTAATAGGTTGGAAAAGCACCAAAAGACAGATTATGCAGACGGGCAAGTAATTTTGTTGTTGTTGTCACTGGCGTAGCGTGGGGGGTGCAGGGGGGCCCGGCTGCACCGGGCGCAACATCTGGGGGTTAGGGTTAGGGGGCGCAAATCCACGGGTTAGGGGGTGCAAATCCATGGGTTAGGGGGCGCAAATTACTTGCCTTGCCCCGGGTGCTGACAACCCACGCTACGCCACTGGGTGTTGTTACCATTTCTAATTGAAGGCATGTATAAAAATGGCATATCTGAGAGCATTTGTGTTCACCTGAATGTGGGTTTCCTGCTGGCTCAGACTTTTAGTTGTGGCCTCTATCAGGTGATGTTAGTGGTTTTACCTTGCCTAAGCGTGTGGTTTAATCCTAACCACATGCTTGGGAAAAGCTTGTAAAATGTGGACTGGACAAGGTGGATTTGTAGTTGGTTGACACAAAGAGTACTCGCTAACGGTTCCTCATCATCCTGGGAAAAGTGGGGAGCTGTAGGGTTCTGTCCTGGGCCCGTTGTTGCTTTCGAGGCTAGGACCCAAACCAATAAGATTCAAGTTACAAGAAAGGAGTTTCTGAGTATACATCAGAAAGTACTTTCTGACTGTAATAGCTGTTTGGCAGTGGAAGGATCTCCCTTTGGAGGTTGTAGACTCTCCTTCTGTGGAGGTTTTTAAGCAGAGGTTGGGTGACAGTCTTTCATGTATGATTTAGTTGAGAATTCTGGATTGCAGGAGGTTGAACTAGATGACCCTCAGGGTCCCGTCCAACTCTGATTCTATGAAATGTAAGGTTTTTTTTGAAACCTAGGTAACTTTGAACAGTTTTGCACTTCCATATTCATGATGTTTCTGCAGAATAAGGGCTCTGCTTTTACCAGCGTTAGGCAACAGTGATACTGTGTTCTGAATATTTTTCTCCATAACAGTCTTTATCTCCTTATAATTTTAGTGCAGTCTGCTTTCAACATAGTCAGTATTTGAGCGGTCTTTTAATTAAAATTTTAGCCTAGCCAGGGACAAATCCACTGAAAGTGATTGGGATCAGATTAATATTGAGTACTTTTATTTGAATCGACCTTGATTTAAGCAGCGATGTAAACAAAAGTATTGATGAAAAATAAGGGGAATTATATTCTAAGGCACTTGTTGGTCTTTATCATTGTTTTACATAAACATCTTCAATGGGAAGAGCTCTTTTGAATATTAGTTATTACTTGAGTGGGAAATGTCATGAACATTTTGAATTTTTTAAAAAAGTGTTTTATTATTGCTGGTTTCTCTTTTCCTTCAGCGTCTTGTTTAGCACAAGAGTTAAGATTTTATTTTTGCTATAACTCAGTCTCCTCTGTTCCAGAAAACCAGAACTGTTTTTAAATGTGTGCAGGAAAAAGCACATTGCGCAGGCTAATGTTGTTTTCTCAAACAGGATGTGGGGATGAGTGACATGGCAATGACATCTTTTCTTGGGTCTTGCTCAGATCTTCTTCAGACACTAATGGAGGTAACACCCACCCCCAAAGCTGAGACTCATGTTGTTTGTAATAGATTAATAAAGCGGCATGTTGCAACTCTGTTTCTGTGCAATAGAGAGGAATGAAAGCTTCTGTACAACAAAGAGTCCGTGGGTGGGATTCACCTAGTCCTTTAGGAGAATGTGACCCCATTCAGGTCAGGCAACCTGTTCCCAGACCTGGGAACCATTCACCCACAAACCCTCTGGGCAGGACTGATCTAATGAGTCTCGTCAGTGGAAGCTCTGTGCAAGGGCTCCCCACCCCCCGAAACTGGCTTGGGAAAGTTGAGAGAACCCCCCTGGTTTTACATTTTTATATCTATCTATCTATCTATCTATCTAGGAATGCGGGTGGCGCTGTGGGTTAAACCACAGAGCCTAGGACTTGCCGATCAGAAGGTTGGCTGTTCGAATCCCTGTGACAGGGTGAGCTCCCGTTGCTCGGTCCCTGCTCCTGCCAACCTAGCAGTTCAAAAGCATGTCAAATGCTCTGGCAGGAAGGTAAACGGCGTTTCCGTGGGCTGCTCTGGTTCGCCAGAAGCAGCTTAGTTATGCTGGCCACATGACCCGGAAGCTGTACGCCGGTTCCCTCGGCCAGTAAAGCGAGATGAGCACCGCAACCCCAGAGTCGGCCACGACTGGACCTAATGGTCAGGGGTCCCTTTACCTTTATCGATCTATCTATCATCTATCTATCTATCTATCTATCTATCATCTATCTATCATCTATCTATCTATCTATCTATCTATCTATCTATCTATCTATCTATCTATCTCTATCTATCTATCTATCTATCTATCTATCTATCTATCTATCATCTATCTATCTATCTATCTATCTATCTATCTATCTATCTATCTATAGGTTTGTTTGTTTGTTTGTTTGTGTGTGTGTGTGTGTGTTTAGTTTTAACTCTATCAATGTTTCATCATCATCATCATCATCATCATCATCATCATCATCATCATAGCAGCCCAGGGAGGAGGGGGGGGGGGTCATTCCATCCAGGAAGCTGCAATGCTTGTACAGATGGAATGACCAGATGACCGAGATGTTGAATTCCACCCCATGTTATCTTTTCATAGGAAATGTTAATGAGCAAGTCCTTAAAGACTTTGGTATCCATGTAACACAACAGATTTCAAGCCAGAAAGTACAGTAGCTTTGAGTGAATGTGTACTCATTTTGATATTATCCCTTTGCAACACTGGTTTTGCTGCGCAGATTTCTTCTTTTTGCACCTTCAGCTGCGACCCCCTCCCCACCTACTAGTGCTGAAAACATCTTATTCAGAATGAAATTACAGTGACATTTCAAGTGCCAATGCTTTCCCCTGCTTTTCTGCAGGCTGATATAGGGAGTGATGAAATGCAGCTTCCTGTGCTGGACACGGAAGACGCCTGGGTGTCAGTCGAAGGGCAGACCTCCCTTGTGGAACTAGCCCTTGAGCAGAAGCACATCCATTACCCCCTCGTGGAGCACCAGTCTGTGCTCTGTAGTATCTTGTATGCAATCATGAAATTTTCGCTGAAGAGTGTGAAGCCCCTCTCCCTGTTTGACAGCAAGGTATGTACGTTATAAAAGAGCTGCCAATGAGTCAAAATCAGAGAAGTTGCTGAAAAATGTATATATATTTTACATACGTAGGGCAGGAGTGAGCAGTTTGGAAGACTAGAGTTCAAATCCAGACGGCAGCCGCTCATTTCCCCCTGAAAAGTTGCTCCTGATCCAGTACCTTCAGTGGCATTTAATTGGATCAAAGAGGAAAGGAAAATCTGAAACTGTCCTTTAGATTTTTGGAACCATGGCACACATGGGGTGGTATCCAGTGAAGTCATTGAGCTCATGCAAGGATGTCTGCTTTCACAATGGAACTTCTTCTCCCCCCCCATTTTTTTTTTGGGGGGGGGGGAGTCTGTTCCACAAGTGGAAGTGCTTGTGCAAATGGGATGATTTCGTTTTATGCAACCCATTGGCTTCTTTCAGTCCTGTCTCCTGTATTTTGTACCAACAACCAACACTGTATTCAGGGCCACATCACACTGGAAAATTCCAAATAGAAATTAATACTCAACCTCATTTAATCCAAATAGAAATTAATACTCATTTGAATTGGTCAAATGAGTGGGTTCCCCCCCCCCTTAACGTACATGTGTTAGGAAGCTGCAGATGGCTAAATCATTGTGCAACTTTACTATAAGTCGCAAATGTTTTCCCTCTTGATGTCAGTTCCTTGGACTTTGAATGCCATCTTTCGCTGAGAAAAGAACCAGTGTGGTGGAGCGGTAGACTCGTAATCTGGTGAACCGGGTTTGCTTCCCCGCTCCTCCACATGCAGCTGCTGGGTGACCTTGGGCTAGTCACACTTCTCTGAAGTCTCTCAGCCTCACTCACCTCACAGAGTGTTTGTTGTGGGGGAGGAAGGGAAAGGAGAATGTTAGCCACTTTGAGACTCCTTCGGGCAGTGATAAAGCAGGATATCATATCCAAACTCCTCTTCTTCTTCTTCTATAATTTGTTATTAACTGATTCTTTTCTTTCCAAATTCCTCCATGATTTTAAAAGAATATTATTTGGTTTTTTTCTCTGTGCAGGGTAAAAATGCCTTTTTCAAAGACCTTACTTCAATCCAGTTGTTGCCCAGCGGCGATGTGGATCCAGCTCTGCTGTCTATACGTCATCAAGTTAGTTAAAACCTTGGGGAAAATTGGTGGCAGTTGTGTGTTTTGTCAAACTGAACTGCTACTGATGTGGCGGTCTTGTTTCCTTTGCAGTTCTTAACCAAACTGGTGAGTGCCGTGGCGCAAGCCCAGTCTTCATCTCAGAAAACAAAAGACACCCCCGAAGAGTTAGTCGCTGTGTCTGTGAAAGACAGAGATTGGCCAGCCTTGGCTTTGGATTTGGCTCAGCACCTTCAGGTCGCAGAGGATATAATTAGGCGGCACTATGTTTGTGAGCTGTACAACTATGGCCTTGATCACCTTGGAGAAGAGGTAAAAAAGGAAGTTAATGTGTAGCATGTGTCAGAGGGCAACTGTTCCTCACAAGTACCGTATTTTTCCATGTATAAGACTCGTTTCTCCCCAAAAAAATAATGTCCAAAATTTGGGGGCGTGATACACAGATAGATCTTCCCTCATTTTCTTAAATCAGAGTCCCCCCAAATAGGGGGCGTCTTATACATGGGGGCATATTATAGATGGAAAAATACAGTACTTAGCTAGGTCTCCTGACTGATCCTCATGCTGTGCCTATGGGTTAAGCCTATGACATAATGTTATTTCCTTCTGTTGAATTGGCATTTGGGAAGCAAGTCTTTAAAGTGTTGTTCCTCCCTCTTAGGCAGCCTTTATCCACCCTACATCCCACCTTGGTCTAATATGCCATCAGGGGAGAAGGGTCCTTTGGACTTACCTGAAGGGTGTTTCTACACGATGACAGACTGCGCCCAGGACCACATCCTATGTGGATGATTTTGGCTGTCCGCCTTAAGATCTCAAATTTAATGGGTAGTCTGTTTTTGAAATTCCTAGGATCTGTTGTTGTCTGCATTGCAGGTGTGTTTCATTTTTTGTTTGTGCATCCTGCATTTGCTTACACCTCAGCTTGGCAAAACTTGGGTGGTTGAAAGTTTCCTGAAAGGCAACTAGGTTACTGCCTTTGAGCAATAGGTGGAGCTAAACCCACCTGGGTCCAGTATGCCATCACACAGAAACACCCTTCAGGCAAGTCCAACAGAGGCTGGATAGCATGAGACTCTTAATCCCAGGGTTGTGGGTTCAAGCCCCATGTTGGGTGAAAGATTCTTGCACTGCTTTGTTCAAATGACTAGCTGATACTTGTGGCCCCTTCCAACTCCACAATTCTGTAATCAAACCCTTCTAAATTGGTTTAATCCAGTGGTGTCGAAACTTTTTTCAAAGAGGGCCAGATTTGATGAAGTGAAGGGCCGTGAGGGCCGACCAAAGTTGTTAACTTTTTTTTTAGGGTTGAAGTTGTTGAGGTTTTTTAAGGATTTTGCCCCAGGAAATAAACTGCCACAGGAGCAGGATTATACTGACCAGCAGGCCTGATTAGGCCCAGAAACGGACTTAGGACATGCCTGGACTTTAATCATTGCCAATCTTGTTTTGAGGTCAATCGTTTCCTTTGTGCCTAGGTAGAACACTGAAGTTCTGCTCTAAATATAACAGTGCTCTTCTTTTTATATGATTGTGTTAACATGTCCTGTAATATTCAGGCTATTCTTCAAGTACACGACAAAGAAGTCCTTGCATCTCAGCTGTTGGTGCTGACCGGACAGAGGCTTGCCTACGCCTTACTGCACACCCAGACCAAGGAAGGCATGGAACTACTGGCCAGGCTGCCTCCAACACTCTGCACATGGCTTAAAGCTATGGTAATGTCCTTTGACTAAAAGCATCTTTTTACATCAAATAGCACAAGAAGGAAGAGTGTTTAAGATTTCACCAAGTCCATAAGTTTATTAAGTGCTTCATACTATGTTGTTGGCATCTGTCTGTCTCGAGGGACAATGGAGTGCACCTAAGGGGGTGAAGTCAAACCATGTTAGCAGCACCGAAGTGATCTAACTGGAGCACAAGCCTGGGCAGTGTGTATGGAGGTCTTTGGCTGCTCAGATGACAAGACGCCCCTTGGCCTCAGTGATGTGGTCCAAAGGAAAGCAGAGCAATACATTTGGCAACAGCCTGGCAGCAAGAGTTGCTGGAAGGAGGCATATAAGGCACCATCCAACTATCTTGGGGACTCCATTCTGGATTTACTCCTTAGCCTTTCTTCTCTTGAAGATACCCTGCAAGGCAGCGGTTTATGATCAGAGTTTTCCTTCTTTTAGATGGGCTATCTTTCCCAGGTTGACAAGCCCCATTTGCCCCTTAGTGCTTCATACACTTGGTATAAAAAGATATAAATGTCTAGAGAAGCATTTCACATCTGAAAGTTTCCAAAGTGAGGCTGTCTTTGCTCTAAGCAGTGCCTGCTCTGAGTGGGTTAATATGCATGAATAATTTCTGACTAAGATTCGTACTTGAGGTGACTCCTGTGTCTTATATGACTTAATCTTTAGCCAGAGTGTGCCATGTGGCATGGAATCTGGACTCTACTACAGATCTGGCTACAAAGACATGCCTGGCATTGTACCTCATGTAGTGGGGATCAGATGACTCCAGGAAGTTTTCGCTGTCACTACCCCCCTCCCCTTCTTTAACCCCCCCCCCAAAAAAACCACCACAATAAATTTTAACTTGGAAGTTAATGCCTGCCCGGTTCAGCAGGGCTCCTTATAATTGCAGCCTAAATAACGGAATTTGCTCACAAAGCATAGTAAGTAGGACCAACCCTGGGCATAAGGTGGTTGTATCTCTCTAGGATTAGTAGCCATTTGAACAAAAAAGAATGGCCTTAGAGCAGGAGCACACTACCTTATTTGATGTTAGTATTTCAGTATACAGAGGTAGTACAACAGGGCTTTTGTATGCCACTCTCTTGACTCTGCTGTGCAGGTAGGAACGAAACCACTGTAATACAGTGCCTCTGCTGCTCAGCCAGAGCAGTCAGGCCAGGTATCAAAAGCTGTTGAAAGATCAAGGAAGAATAACAGGGCTACGCTCCCTCTGTCCCTTCTTGGATATAGGTCATGCATCAGGGTGGACCTAACTTACTTGTGTTCATTAATTTCTATGGATCAACTCCAAGTACCTTTTACTTGAAGGCTACCCAATAACCACCACTCGCCCTGGGTATGCAAAGAGTGCACTTAATCCTATTTGTGGCTAAACCAAGTACATACATTATTATTACTTTCATTAATTATAAAATTTATATAGAGTCCTTCATCCGAAGATCACAATATAAAAACACAAAAATTCACGCCATAATAACAAAAGAAAACAATCCTGCCTCCTGGTCGAAATCTCAGAAATATTCCAGAAAGAGGGGGGAAAGGGGGTGCCCTTGTCCAGCTTCTAAGTGATGACCTCTTTGTGGCCCACCAGAACAACCAGACAGCTCTGCTCTTCTGGTTGTAGCGGTTGCAGATCAGCCAGCTGGCTGCTCAATGCCAGATGTTAACAAGTTAGCCATGAATCAAAGTTGCTGCTGAAGCCATGGCCTCCGGTAGTCTCATTGATATTCTTAGCTAATGGTAGATTAAAGCAACAGGTTTACCGGTGGGTAAGAGAGGCACTGGAGGCAGAGGTTCAGAGCTCTGTTCCCTATATGTATTTTCTTTCTCACTGGCAGCCACAGACATCATCAGCACTGTCCACCACCTGACCATAAGAGGGTCATGGTTTCCCCTCTGCCACAGAATAGTCTGTGTTACAGTGATCTTCACAAACACTGAGGTTTCCTTACGGCAGCTAAGTATGGACTTGTAGCTGCACCCCTTGCATCCAGACACCAGTGTTGCTTTTGTGGAGTATGCAAATAGACAAGGACCAGGCTCATTGCTTTAGAATACAATGATGTGTTTCTGGAGAAAATAACCCACAAAATTGGAAGGTGCCTCATAAGCATTTAAGTGAAAATCCTGCATTTCCGTTGCCTAGTGCTGTAGCTTGAAAATTGCTTTTATAGGCGAATGCCTGACGACTTGTCCTTTCCCCTCCTCTTTCTCTGCAGGACCCACAGGATCTTCAAAATGTAGATGTGCCAATCACCACAACCGCAAAGCTAGTAGACAAAGTGATAGAACACTTACCGGAAAACCACGGGCAGTACAGTGTTGCCTTGAATCTAATTGAGGCAGTGGAAGCAATGTCATGATGGCAAGGTCACAATTTCTGCTGCTAGTTTTGAACCGTTCTTACGTACAAGTCCAGTGCATGGCTCTTGTACGTAGAGATGAAGAACCACCTAGTGGGAAATGGTTTCAAGTGACTTTCGTAAACTAACCCTTTTAAGGCTTTTAGGAGATGCTACCCATGTGAAGTTCTACCTTACTGTGGTGGGTAATACCAGCAACCTATCATCTTTGTATATTTGTCTATATAACCTTAAATATTTATTTCTAACTTGAAGCACTTGCGCAGTAGTTCAGGTTTAAGAACAGCTTTGTCGTCCAGATTAACATATTAGAGTTTTTCATGTGCTAGAAGATCGACTGTTGCATTTTAAATGTTAAATTGAGAGGAATTTAATTAGAAGTTGAGAAAGCAGGAGCTCCTACGTGTATGTTGCTTCTGGTTTTCAGAGTAGTCTCTTAGCTGCTTTTAGCGAAGAGCTAGCTGGGTGGAGGCTTACAGCATTAAATAATTACTTCATACAATCATCATGCTTGGACAACTGGGCAAGGGGCAGCTCATTCTTAAAAAGATTGTTCCATTGGGAGGGCAGTGTGCACAAGTTAATTTCAAAATCTTGAAACAGAAGCTGCCTCTTGGATGTTCTGATAAAGTCTCAGAAATAAAATTAGGAATCTAATTTAAGCCAATCAGGTTCTGTAGAAGCATTAGTCTTTTTGTAACATTGATTGTTGTACAGTTTATTGTAAAAATATTGTAAATTGTCCAGCCCCTAGGTACCCTGTGTTGAAATTTCAGCTTTCTGTACACAGCTGTCCAGTATATGAAGTATTAAAAATAAACTAGTCATTCTTCTGTGGTGTGCAGTGGTATTATGAAGTATGAACACATATCTCTGGGCGGCTTGCCCTCTCCGAAGAGGCGCCTGGCACACATACCTGGGTCTTTGAAGCACAGATTTCCAGTGGATGCAATAGGAATAGTTTGGATCTCGTAAGGCAGAAGGCAGAAATTAACCTGTAAAGGAGGGACTGTAGTTGCTATTCAATTTGCAGCAGGGTTTGTGGGCAACAGTCTATAGGTCTAAGGATAACATGATCACTTCTTTACCAGAATTGAAAAATGAATGCAGGTTGAGATTACCCAGTTACCTTGCTGGCATGTATGTTTGTCTGCTGTTAATGGTGGGTTGATAGCTGGTTAGCATGAAATCCTTGACCAGTAAGAAAGGGGGACTCACTTGTTACTAAGAACTCTTATACCCTTAAGAACACCAAAGACCATTTGGCTTCTCTCACAAGCAGTTTATTAATGTACAAGCTTACGTATATACACCAAACCAGTTTTCAAATAAACATTCCAACCTCTGTGTGTGTTTTCTCATTATACACATTTCTTAGAAATAAGTCAGCAAAATATCAGGTTGCTTTTGAGAGAGCATGGAGATGTGGTTGCTATTTCCCACCAAGTGTTTCCCTGCAGCGTGCACAGGGTGTGTCCGCTGAATCCGCAGTGTATTTTCGACAGCGCAGGCATTTTGATTTGGCAGCTGGTAGAACTATGACTTTATAGGCAGACTCTTCCCGGATATCGCCACCTATTGAAAGAAACAGACTCAACGTTTAGGTAGACCTCTCTGTCTCTTGCTCACCCACCCCAAGAAACAAGGGAAGTTACAACTAGTCCAAACAGATGCCAAACTGGAAGTTATTTCCTTCTGCACTTACCTTCTAAGTTGATCAGAAATGTCCCTTTAATCATATCATCTGTGCTTATGTCTCTCGGGACTTCACTAAGCAGCGTCGTTTGTGATGCCATCATTATTTCGTTTAGCTGGGATGTACTGGAACACTCCTCGTGTTGCAGCACCTGGACGTGAATGATTGCATTTAGAGATGGCTGCGGCTGAAGTTAAGCAGGTCCAGCCATAAAGCCTGCCAGCCCTACTGATCCCTTTGAAACAGTGGTTCTCAAACAGTGTGGCAGGAGAAGATGTCAAGTGTGGCAAAAAGATTCAAGGATAATCAAAGAAACATTTAAATATTTCAATGCAGTACAGCATCAAAATATCTTTTTTAAATTTGCATAATATGGATAGATATCTTTACAAAAAGACAGCAAAAGCATCAAGCAATACTGTGGACAAACCTAGTTGTGATCCAGAATTGAACAGAGTGCTGGAGAATAGCACTATTTTCCCCTGCCCCAGCTGTTTATTTTAATCTTTTTACATACCAATTCAGCTACTCTTAATTTCAGAAGTGTGTACAAATTTATACAATGAGTATATTAGAACCATTATTCAGAGTAAAGCTAATTTAAGATGCCTGTGTAAAAAAAACAAAAATGGATGTTTCAGCCAGGAGTGGAAAAGACTGCAACAGGCAAGCCTCTTTAGGAAAATCATTCAAAAGGCCTCTTCCTTTGTGGCTGAAGGATTTATGTCTGATAGACAAGGCCATAAGAGAACAGTCAGCAGAAAAGCTTCAAGACATGGTTAGGCTGGCACAGGAAGAAGCGCTTCTCTGGTATTTTGGTCCCAAGCTGCATAGGGCTTTAAAGGCAAACACTAGGGCTGTGTGATATATCATCCAAAACCAGTTTGAAGTCCATATCATGATACCGGTTTCATAAACTTTGACCTAGCAATATATTGTGTGCACTATGCAAAAATCACAATGTGGGGAAAACCATGAAGCCAGCCAATGCCTCTACACGGCTCCATCCTTGTTTCAGACATTGTGATTTATCAGTATATTGCGATGATTAGCTGGTGATATATCACGAAGTTGAAAACACAGTGCTAGTAAACACCAGCACCTTGCTTAAAGCCCTGAAGTGAACATCTGGTCAATGAAATTCTTTTAAAATTGCTGCAAAAATGAGTGAACTTTGTTGCACTTGTCAGAATTCTGGAAGCCAAGCTCTGTACTAATTGATGTTTGAACAAATGGTATTGATTTTCCCGCTTACCTCCATTAATTCAAAGAGCAGTCCAGGCTCAATCACAAGTACCACCTGATATTCCAAAGCATTTTTGCCAGGGATCGAACCCAGGAAAGCATCTCTCATTGCACATGCTCCCTCCACTGCTTCTTCAAGGCCGGGTTTCTTCCATACGGGACTTGTGTTCATCCAGCCAGAACGAAACACGCTATCTGACTCTTTGAAATAAAGAAAAAGGTTAACACCCTGTTCATACAGTCAACCCTGGAACACCCCTGCGAAGCTAAGGCTGTCAGTTAAAATTTCACTTATTGGGGCACTCTTAATATTTTAGCTTCAGATCAATATTACAAGATTTTAAAGACTCTCATCTTTTCCTAAAATGATTAGTTTAACTCTCTTGGGGGCCTGCAGGCAGTTCCACCATTCCAGCCAATGCACAGACAGTTCAAATGTTTAGATAAAGGAATTCCCAGGGATTCTCAAACACACTGCTAAGGCTATAACATACAAGAGCCCTGCATGAAGAAGCACCTGACAGCTCCAGCTACCTTACCTTTCTGATACGGAAGGTACTGGAATACCTCTTCAGCCAAATGAGGAAGGATTGGTGCAAAAGAACGAACCACCGTGTCGAAAATTGCAGCTAAGGCTGTTTGGCATGAGCGGCGCTTGGGATCTTTTTCTCCTTCACAATAAAGTCTGAAATGGGGGGGGGGGATTGAACTTTTAGATATTGGTAGGAATTAAAAGCCGGAATGATGCCATTTTAAACTGGGAATGTCCAAGTATTTGCCCTTCTATATTTCAAACAACTAATATACTTTCACATTTGGCAAATTAATATGTGTGTGTGTGTGTGTGTGTGTGTATCAACACACAAATAGCACTGAACCCAGTGGTTTTGGTACCAATGGCTAGAATTTTTTCACTGTTTTATTTAGGGGGGAGTGAAGCACACACAAAATCAAAAATTAAATAAATTTCAGGTTTAAGATTCCACTCGCACATATGATGGAAGCTTTTGCAAGCTAGTAACAACAAAGGCCTGGTTCATGTATTGCTTGTGCATCTCTGCGTGTGCATTGAGGTTTCCTAAAGACAAGCTTTCTTAAGCGGGAACCAAGGTGTAGTGAATAGGGAGACTCGCATTAGTAAGGGTACACTATTATACATACCTGTCCTTGATTATGCTAAAGTAAAAACTAGACAGCTCTCTAGTATGGAAGGCTTGCAGTAATCGTATGACTTTGCCATAGTCATATTCCTTATACGCTGTTGTAACCTGAAAAAATAAAATGCAAAAACAGACAGCTAAATTAAGAAGCAAGTACTGAAGATTCAGAAACCACAGGAAGAGAAAAAGCCTTTCTCCATTCACACCTCCATGCCCAGTATTTACATAAGAGAGCCTGTTGGATCAGGCCAATGGCCCACCTGCTCCAGCATTTTGTTCTCACAGTGGCCAATCAGATGCCTCCAGCATTTAAAGACAGGAGTACTACTGGAGGGGGGGAAATGCCCCAAAAGTCCTGATTTGCTTATATGTACATAAGTTTTTAGCATTGCGGCTCTAGCCCTCTGGAATCGGTTGCCTGCTGAAATTAGGCAGGCACTTAGAATCATGACATGTAGGTGCCCACTGAACAGGTTTTTGCTAAAGGTTTTCTGGGAGTCATTTATGAAACCCTGGTTATGCATCTGTAGAGGTAGCTTTATTGTTTATTCAGAGTTTGTAGGAATGGTTTTAATGGTTTTTTGAATTTGCATTTTATCTTAAATTTGTCCCATTGTACATTGCTTGGATTTGTGAAGCGGTTAACAAATGTGCTAAATAAAAAATAAATAATGCCTTGGCTGAATTATGACCACTAGGGGCTCCCCAATTCATATTTAAAATTCTCTATGCTTTGAGTACAAAATGCTATTTAATAATAATAATAAAATTATTATTTACACTCTGCGCATCTGGCTAGATTTCCCCAGCCACTCTAGGTGGATTCCAGTGAAATATAAAAACATAATAAAATGTCAATCATTAAAAACATCTGCAAGCCTGTTGTAATCATAAGGAGGCTCTCTCTTATGCTCCAGATTGGCATTCATGACAAAACACTGTCTAACTACTAAGACCTTAGCTTAAATATGATTCAATCCAACCTCTCTTCTAAGTAATTCACACAGCTGACTGCTCAAAGGCTCACATCCTTCTGCTGTATGCACTTATAACTCCTAGACCCCCTCCTTCCCTGCTTACCTTGTTTGCATAGCCCTGCAGCAGGTGGAGCATATACTGGTCTATTACATACATCTCTGATGTGGGGACTGTGTCCGTCTCCGGAGTGAAGCCGGCCAGGTTGCCGAGCAAGAAACGGAGCGTGTTCCGAAGCTATCAACAAACCAGTCAGCAACATGCATTAATCAGGATAACTCCACAAAATCCAGAATGATACAGCAGTAATAATTTAAAACAGGTTTTGCTACCAATAGTGCCATTAACATTTCAGAGGCTTTTCTAATTCCTTGAGAATGCTGGAGACTCCTATCTGGTCACTTTTCCAATACAAGCTTTGTTTCACAATTTGGGGTGGAAAGAAAGGAGACTGTTTATAGTTGCCTGGAAATCACCTCAAGGTGATACTCCCTGATCCTAAAGGAGTTTGAAATCATGTCAAGAAGTCACATGATCTCCAAATGCTTTCAGCTCTTCCCTTCCTCTCCTTTCCAAAGCTCTATGTGGCTTGCAATATACAATGGAGGAATACCAGATCAGAGGACTGCCCAATTGTTATCAGTGCCAAGGCCCTAGGGCTGGAAAGGAAGGTTATGGCAAACACAAGGTAGCTGGACTATATTGCCTAGGCACACGCGTCATATGATGCAACATCAGTTTCCCAAAATTCCAGCTGAATGGCCCGTCAAGTGGGAAGAGTAGGAGACACTGGGCTTTGACAACAGCCTTGAGTTGGCTGCAACACTGTCAGTTTGCATCCCTTAGTGCAGAAAGTATTGATCTCATGTGTAGAGATCTTTCATATTCTAATTAATTCAAGAGGAAGCTTCTCTGTGTGAAAGAAACAAGCAGAAGGTTCATGATGTTTGGGTTATTCATTCAGAGAAGCTGAGTACAGCTGGCTTAAACTGGTTCTGTTATCTCTTCTGTCAAGGTCATGCTGACTAAAAAAAGGCCAGAAGGAGCCTGGGTTTCACTTTCTCTTTCTATCTCTCTTCCTTCTGGTGTGGTGTTCTGCACATAGTATACTTAGCACTAAAGTTTAGTCTTATTGTAAGTTATTGTAAGTTTAAGTTAAGTCTGTTGCAACTGGATTTCTTATGGACAGTGCCAATCCTGAATGTATTAGATTTGTGACCATTATGCTCATTTGTCTTCAGTAGCTCTGCTGGATGAAATACAATTGCCTCTGGTCTATTTTTTGGGAATCCTGCAATGTGTTTAAAGTTTTTACTCTGCTAACTATACACTGGAGTTCTGCTCTGGATCAGTATTGAGGAGAATTCCATAACAAACACATCTAGTTCTACCATAAGAATAGGAAGCAAACAAACAGCTGAATGCAATCACACTGCAAGTGATTTTGTTGCCCTTTCCTGTCAAGTTATCTAACGCTGGGCTGCAGCAAGTGGTAGCTGAAACAGAAACTAAAGAGAAGATCTCAAACATTATTTCCTGGTTATGCATTCTACAAAACAAACTGACAGTTTTAAATCTGAAATGGCTCCTACTGAAGAGGAGACACTCTGTTTTTCTTCTTACTGTTGTTATTATTCTCTTGGCTTCCTACCTTGTTGATGTCATCTCGTGCAGAGTTAAGCACAGCTGGCCCAATAAGAACTTCCGCAAAGACATTCGACTCTGCCACCCACCAGCGTAGAATATCGGCGCCATATGGAGGATCTGTACTGTGGTCCTGTGAGTGTAAAGATTGGGTGGGTAGGGGGAGAGATTAAAAGAGAGAGACTAGCTCTGCAAACCTGCTGAATTTACACAGTGGGTGAGAGCCAACAGCTCCATTCTGCTACTGGAAGCCAGCACAACAACTCCTGCTAGTGCAACAGGACTTTCCTCTCTCCTCCTCCTCTCCCAAATCCGCTCAGGTCAGGTGAACCCCCAGAACCGGGGTGGGGTGGGGAGGAGGACTGTTCTATCAGGCAAGCAGAAATGGAACAAACTCTTTAGCGTTACGTTGGAAGTCTACCTAGCATGTTTCGTTGACAACACACATTTTCCTGGAGCACAAAAAGCACCAACTGCTTACAGATTTCTGGCAGCACAGAAATGAAATCTTGACATGCAGCCACCCCACAATTCAACTGGACCAGAGATTCTCAAATGAAAATTAGCAGCATAGTTGCTGTTCCTTATTGCTCTGCAGAGCACCACACACACACACACACACACACACACACACACACACACACGTCATGCTTGCTAGTGCAAAGCTTGGGGGGGGGAGGGAGAGAAAAGTCAAATCACACTTGCTGTCAACTTGGAGCCATCAAGGATTGTGGCAGGACAAGCTACATCAAAGGATCAGCATTACTTTTTACTTGAAAAGCTTTCAAGTCACAGACATTGGGGGGGGGTGCAGGGAAGTTCCTTGCTGCTGTAAAAACTACTACACAGCAACTACTGATGTTCTTGCCTAGAGAGAAAGGGGAAGTACCATAGTTTAGGGGTAGTAGGCTCCAGGTTCAATCATTGAGAAGGACTCCTGGTCTAAAAACCTGGAGAGTTGCCATTGAGCTAGGTGGACCGCTGGTCTGACTCAGTGTAAAGCAGGAGATGGTCTGTTCCCCATTTCTTCCCCTGGCACAGAAATGCAGTAGAATGCTGTGGACGGATATGCCCCTCCTCTGCCAGCCTCAAGCATGCTAACAATTCTCCTCGCCCCAGCCATTAAATTTTTTAAGCCTGGTTTAGCAAAAGCTGCAGCCAATTTCTCTCCTCCTGTTTAGAATTGTGCTTGTTTACTTTGGGAGGTCTGCTCCAAAAGATGAATCCCCCTTACTGAACAAGGAATGGGGCAGCCCTAGCAGAATAAGCAACTCAGTTACAAGTATGTAGTGAAACAATTTATACAACTCTCGTCTCTCTTTCTCTCTCTCCCCTCCCCAACTGCTCACCTCCCCTCCTTTTTCTATTTTCCTCTAACTCATTACAGTGGTGCCCCGCAAGACGAATGCCTCGCAAGTCGAAAAACCCGCTAGACGAAAGGGTTTTCCGTTTTTCGAGGCGCTTCGCAAGATGAATTTCCCTACGGGCTTGCTTCGCAAGACGAAAACGTCTTGCGAGTCTTGCGATTTTTTTTGCTTTTTTCTCCCTTTTTCTAAGCCGCTAAGCCGCTAATAGCGCTAATCCGCTAAGCCGCTAATAGGGTAGCATCGCAAGACAAAAAAACCGCTAGACGAAGAGAATCGCGGAACGGATTCTTTTCGTCTTGTGAGGCACCACTGTACTGTCATCTGCCATCTGAACTGCACTATAATAAGTAGCAAAAAAGAAAAACTAAGCATGGTCAAGAGGAAGAGTACTGGAGTAACAATTGTAGCATGCACTGAACTTCAGGAAAATACATCCACAAACCAACCTGCACACTAAATATTTCCTTCATACACATTAAAATCAGAACAAATATCAGGATTATCTTCAAATCCTGATATCAGAACTTCTAAATTTCAAATGATATGGTGGCACAGAACAACTCAGCCAACATGTGAAGCATACATTAGAACAGACCTGTTTGATAAAGGTCAAAGAACCAGACCCAAAATGTTTCCATATAAGACAAGAGGGTTGCTTGGGTAGAGGGTCTAGCGACTGATTCCCATTTAAAGATGTTTATGGCCTGGTCTCCATTGATACATGGTATGGCATCAAGTAGCTGAACCCTTATTAATTCACTGGGGATTGCTCCACATTCCCAGATCCAAGAGCTCTGGCAAAGTAGAAATTCGGGGTCTATCAAATCTAGCCAGAGCAGCCAAAGGACCAGCTAGGAGCTGGGTAGTGAACATCAATACACAAGCTAAACAGTTGATCAAAATGTTAATAAGTCAAGCACAAGTTGAGCTTCAAGCCACCAGGCATGAAAACCATTCCCACCCCCGCAGAACAGGCACTGATAAGCAAGGTAAAGCAGCAATAAAACTGGTCTGTTTTTATGATGATTGATATATGCAAGCGAGGCTGCCAAGGGCTGTATTTCAACGACTGTTTAAGGATACACAAGGAAGCTAAGCTTCAGAAAGACACTTTAGGAAGCTTTTCCATCATCAGCAATAAAAATCTGCTCTTTTCAACAACTGGAGCGAAGTGTTACCTTCGTGCCATATTTCCCCTTCCCTCTAAAGCCATCAGAAGCAGACTGAGGTTTTAATGGAGTTTCAGTATAACCGGACTAGGCACAGAACAACTTCTGAGTACTGTTCTACAGAACTTGCTGAACAGGAAATTCTAGAATAAAAGCAACACGCATGATCTTGAAAATACCTAATCCTAAGAGACTGCTGGATGCACCCAGTGCACCAAAATTCTATATAAAAGGCAAGAGGGATGCTTGGGTACTCAAAAGTATCTTGCTGATGCAGTTGAAACATAACAAAACCATGTCCTTGAGACCACTTTACGTTAATATGGCACAAGTAATTCATGTGGAAGATGAGCTTAGAAGCCAACATTTGAGGGACATATAGACCTGGCAATTGAACCATGGTTTATTGTGACATGCACAAACCTAGGACTCGTCCTCCTCCACACCTCCCCTCCTCTAGCGAAATATGAGGTTGGAGGCTTTCACTTCAGATTTCAATTAAATCAGTTTAATGCTGCATCTAAATCCTATACTAGTTAATTCTAACTATAGTTGGTGGGAAAACCAGCTTTGTAATTCACGTTTCAAGCAACCACAGTTAACCTAAGTGCAATTTTATCACTTTGAACATAACTCTTAATCTGAAGTGGAAGTGACAGCTTCCAACTTCCTCTTCGCAGTCACACCAGAGGAGGGGAGATGGGAGCACCTAAGGCTTGTTCTCATAATGATAAGTCAGCGTTTATTATGCCCATGAGCTCTTTCACCAATGCATCTGCCTTTACCTCCCTTCCAGCCTGATCCTGGTTAACCTACCCACTCAGCCTGCATGCTATGCTCTCAACTAAACCTTTCAACTCCAGAACATAGAAAGCTGCCTATTGATTCCTCTAGCCCAGTGGCTCTCCAAAGTCTCAAGCAGTGGACTTGCCCATCATTTGCTACTTTATCCTTCCACACAATGGGTACTCTGCTGCTGTGATACCCTATGTCTTACATGTCTTACTCGCCACTTTCTTAGTAATTCTTCTCTCACTGCTGAGCTGGGGATGGATTTAACGCAAAGCAAATTATTTCAGGCAGTAAATAATCGGACCTAGCTGAACTATTGGGTGCCTACCATTGCTACTCTGAGAAACTAATAGACTGATTTTTGTGATTTGGGAATGTAACGATGCAATTACTCACGTTGCCGCCATTGATGACTACATCCGGATCGACAACGTTGCCAATCGATTTAGACATCTTTTCTCCTTTTTCGCCAAGAGTGAATCCATGAACCATAACAGCCCTAAAAGAAAGACCCTGACGCTGTCATTTCCATCCAGTGGTTCAACAGATAGTTACGATGTACTGTGTTTACTGCTTCCCATGGTCTCTGGTTCCAGAAGCATCAACTTACTTAAATGGTGCCTTTTTTCGTGTTGCTACGCTGGTCAAGAGAGAAGACTGAAACCAGCCTCCCAGCTGGTCTTTCCCTTCCAAGTATAGATCAGCCCTTTCACCTGCATCTGAAGAAAGTCAAGAAAAAAGTGGCATTTTAAAGCAGGAATTTAGCTGCTGTCGAGCTTTTGCTTTAATACCGTGTTATACTAATGTAACCCGTAAGACAGCTTTACAGCAAAGTTTACACAAAGCCCTTTAAAAAAACACACACAACACCATCACACAATCTGAACATGCCTCATAAATAAAATACTAAATCTAAGCATTTTTAAAGACACTTAAAAGACTTCTGAGTGCAGGTACTGTTAAGCGTCTTACTCCCAAATAAAAGTGTGAATCCAGTTGTTTGATTCAATAAGAGACACACCTGCTGTGACCTGAATAGGAGTGGGAAAGGTAGAATTTTGGCCAGTGCATCTTCTCACATCCCTGAAGTCTTATGTAAGAAGACACCTCATTCACTTGCATTTCCTCCCCTAGCATATGTCCTCTGTCCCATATTAAACCTATGAAATCGAGGGAGCATATTTTTGAAAAATATCTAATTTGCCTTGCAATGGGAACTTCGAACATTTCATTTTTTTTCCTCCACAGCAGTATTCAGTTACTCCTTTCACAGATTCCTTTGTCACACCATTTTATAGCCTTCTGCTGTTTGTTTAAGGAATTTTGATATTTAAATTATGCTGTAACAAGCACAACGTGACAAAGGTCACAGAGAAGTGATTTACTATGTAACACACCTATACACTAAAGTCATGCCTTAAGTGTGGCAGCAACTGTACTTTGGAACTCCCTGCCTATTGACATTAGGCAGGCATCTGCCAAAAGCTTTTCTTCTTTCAGCGGGCCTTGTGACACACTCCTTCAGTGAAGATGGGAGCAAAGTCTGGAGTGATTTGACCTTGGTCACTCCCCTCCTCAAACAACAAAGAATTCAGTGGTACCACTATGTGGTAGTACATCATATAAACCTGAAACAGGAATGCTTGATATCGGGAGTTCCTGTGACAACTCATTCCCTGAAGTAGGTATCAATTAAAGCTGAGGCATGATAAAAACAAAAATTCTATTTTTCTTGACTAAGCCTGAAAGGAGGATAAAGCTTGGCAGTTTCAATATTAAAAGACACAATACAGTGGTACTTTGGGTTAAATACGCTTCAGGTTACAGACTCCGCTAACCCAGAAATAGTACCTCGGGTTAAGAACTTTGCTTCAGGATGAGAACAGAAATCGTGCTCCGGCGGTGCAGCGGTAGCAGGAGGCCCCATTAGCTAAAGTGGCACCTCAGATTAAGAACAGTTTCAGGATAAAAACGGACCTCCGGACGAATTAAGTACTTAACCCGAGGTACCACTGTACTTATTTTCTGTCAGAAACACTGTTTCACGTTTGAACAAGAACTTCACTTATAATTCTCCGCAACAGAAGAGTTTCTATCAAAACTATCTCCTTCTAGAATGGCTATCCACTTTTCCTCTTCACATAAAAGCACCTCTAGCCCCTTCCTAAATCCTTTTCAGCCACCTAAGGAAATTAAACAGGTTAGTTAGGTCCTGCCTTACTAGCTATTTCTTTAACATCCTCACTCTCTCCTAATTGGCCAGTTCTCCTCCCTGGTATGATTGGCTAAGGATCCCCAAGATGATGACCCAATGGGCTGTCTGAGGCCCATCCAGACACATGATTTGGTTACATATGTTCTTATATTTGTTTTAGACGTTTTATTGTTTTTAGATGTTGTGTTCTGATTTTATTTTTCATTTCATTTTTTAAAGTCACAACAGGGTAACCAGCCCTGGGCTCCTTTGGGAGGAAGGGAAGGATACAAATTTAATAAACACACACACACACACACACACACACAGAGAGAGAGAGAGAGAGAGAGGGAGAGAGAGAGAGAGACACAAAGGCACACACAACATAATCCAGTGAAATGCAATGCACACAAGGCTCCCAACATGTGTAAGGTTTAATGGCAGGATGTTATTGCTCTGATTGCACATCCACTGCAAACAAGGCACTGCTCTGGAACAGAAAACTTCCCGCAGAGATTTTATTTGGAGATGGTTAAGATGAAAACCTCAAGATTTCAATTTAAAAAATGGAGGGGAAAGACTTCAGCTCGGCAAGGCTGCATTCCTGTAAAAAGTCACTTGGATTACTCCCCCACTGAAAGAAGTGGGATGCCTGCAAAACAAATGCCAGCATGGTGTAGTGGTTAAGAGTGGTGGTCCTGTCTCCTGTATTTTGTACCAACAACCAACACTGTATTCAGGGCCACATCACATTGGAAAATTCCAAATAGAAATTAATACTCAACCTCATTTAATCCAAATAGAAATTAATACTCATTTGAATTGGTCAAATGAGTGGGTTCCCCCCCCCTTAACGTACATGTGTTAGGAAGCTGCAGATGGCTAAATCATTGTGCAACTTTACTATAAGTCGCAAATGTTTTCCCTCTTGATGTCAGTTCCTTGGACTTTGAATGCCATCTTTCGCTGAGAAAAGAACCAGTGTGGTGGAGCGGTAGACTCGTAATCTGGTGAACCGGGTTTGCTTCCCCGCTCCTCCACATGCAGCTGCTGGGTGACCTTGGGCTAGTCACACTTATCTGAAGTCTCTCAGCCCCACTCACCTCACAGAGTGTTTGTTGTGGGGGAGGAAGGGAAAGGAGAATGTTAGTCGCTTTGAGACTCCTTAAGTGGAGTGAAAGGCGGAATATCAAGTCCAAATGTATAGCACTGCACTGTAAAAGTGTATCATGCAAGTATGTGTGTTGTGGGGGATTTTTGTTGCCAAAGAACTATATTCCGTGGGCCTCTACAAAGCACTGTAAAGTCCCTTATGGAGAAAAAAGGGGAAGAAAGGAAGGAAGGAAGGAAGGAAGGAAGGAAGGGGGAAAACATATTCACAAAATGTGAAAAGCAGACAACACCTTAGCAGTAGGGGCAAACGTAATCTTGTTATGTGTGCTCCTTCCATTCAAACATATTCAGCATCAACTGTCTATCAATATGTGTGTGTTCTTGTTATTAATGCACGCGCTGACATACTGTTTTATAACTGCTCTGCCCAAAATTAAACCGTGTTTTGTATTATGGATGTTATGTTGGACTTTTAAATGTTAGCTACCTTGAATGAGTTGTATTCAGAAAAAAGTGGCCTGTAAATAGTTCAAAGGAAAATAAAGAAGAAAAATATATGTTTTCAAACACACTTCTGACTTGAGACAAATAAAATTAGGGCATTGGCCCAAGTTTGTGCAAACAAAAAAATAATTCATTCTTAACTGCTCACATATCTCTATGTAGATATCTGCCTCCTCCCCCCTTATAGTTTACAACATAAAAAAAGGAATAGAAGGCTTTAATTAGGGTTATTCTTTACAGTTAGGGAACATAGGTTCTTAATAATCCTTTTTTTTTTGCTGGAATATAGTATTCTGTATCTTTGATTATAGGAGACTTTAACCCATAGATTAAGTACAATTACCCAGACCTTTCCCTTAAACTACCACTGTCAGCACAAAAGCTCTAACCAGATAGTCTTGTTATAAAACAATCCCATTCGTTTAGTTAAACATTAGTGTGGTGAGAGCTAGCACAAAGACGACAGACAGATTTCAGTGCTGCTTTTATCTGATGCTCCATCTCTCTGGCATCTTTAAACTTGGCTGAAGCAAGCAGATCCTTCTGCAAGAGGAAGACAACCTAACAGCATTCAGTGTTTCTAGATACAGAACACTCGAACCAGAACTGAAATGCAGTATTGCGTGTGTGTGTTTCAATGAATGCTCTGCAAGAAGTTAAGAGTCGTGCTGCAGGGATATCTAGGGCTATGTTCTCCCAAATACTAGAGTACGTTTCAACCATGACATTAAAGTGTGTCCACAACTAAACAATGTATTGCAGTGAGAGGAATACAGCAAGATTCTCCTCTCCAGTTCCTGCTATGTCCATTTTTAAATGAACCAGGACAACTTCCTCCTTGCAGTTTTGTAGGCATGCACTGGGTGAAAAGGAATGGTTTTAACTCAAGGTGTTGTATTGTCTGTTATGGCTTTCTCTGCAGCTTTTGAAAAGCTACAAGTAGTTTAGTTCCAAAGATTCCTTATTTTAAGAATTGATAAACTGCTTGACTTAAAATACTAGTAATTTACTGATTTATAAACTGTTTCAGAACCAGAAGCTACTGGGGCAGTGTACAGTAAGATAAAAGATACCGACTATAAAAACAATAAAACTGTGTCTTAAATTTGTACAATTAATACAGTATTTCCTAAGTGTCTGGGTCATACTTCAGGGAAAGCCTTCTTAAATACAAATGTATTCGATAGCTGTAATTATAATATTAAGTCGTCAAGTCATAAACAAGATCCTGAATGCTTAATGGCAATTTGAGCTGGTGTCCCAGCCAGCTGGTTCATTGTCTTCAATTCCAACACAGCCCAGCAGACCACTGCACAGTTGACATTGAATGTTGGAGATAGACACCTTATCTCAAGAGGTTGTAGGTATCATTGAGCAGAGCTTCCAAGCAGCTATAAACATGGCTTCTGGCCATCAGAATTCACCTGCCCAAAATATGCACAAGAAAGGGAGAATGCACTGCTAATGCACAATGTAATGTGTTGACCCTGGTTATAAAACCATCTTTGTCCATCTCTTTCCGTTTCTTGAAGAATACTGTCAGGATTCTGCAACTGTAAGGGAGCTGTACAAAATTCACTATTATCTAACTGGATGGTTTCAAGACAAGGGGCAAAGAGCCCTTCAATAAACGCACTGTTTGCTGATGGTTCTATTGCTTCCCTGGGTTGCTGGGAAATTAAAAACACCACCACCACAACCCTGGGCCAACATGTTTTACAGTTCAACAAGATAGTTATCAGACATTTGTGTACTCCGGGTGTAAAGTTCAAAAGCAGTGATGCCCTGTACCAGATTCCGACTCAAAGCAGCATCCCATGCTGCACCTTTCTGCCATTATACTGGGGAGCATATAAAGGTGAAGACATAGGTCTTCCCTGCCCCCCCTTCTGTTGTATATATGTCACTTCTGCAAATATTCACAGGACTGGCTACTGACACATCCACAAGCACCCTGAAAAGCCACTATTTGAAAATGACTGACATGTTCTTAAAAAACAGAATAAGAAAACAAGATTAACATACCGCAGCGCACAAAACCTAGCTCTTACACTTAGGAAATGAAATGCAATGACATCCATACACACTTAAACCTTCAACAGGTTTTCAACATTGTGTTACATGACAAAAAAGCAGACCTACACTTTGCAACTGCTTAAACTAGGGTTGGGGAACCTGCAGACTTTCAGACATTGTCCTGCAAGTTCATCATAATCAACACCATCTTTTATTACCTGCCCTTCACTCTAAGCTCCCAGGGCAGGTTACAACAATGAAACCACATCATTGAAAACAGTTTAAAACAACAATTTACAGCCACAAAAATAAGGCAAGTCCTAAAAATACACATCTCAGGTGTCAAAAGCCAGCAAAAACGTGTGTATATTTTGCCAACATGGTCAATTGTCAGAGATGGTGGGAGCTATAACCCAACAATATCTGGGGGGGCACAGTTTCCCCATCTCCGCGTGAATGTCTATTGCCCAACTGCACAATTCTTGATAGTAACTGAATTTAAAACCACCCCTTACCTTCCAAAACATGAGCCCAAGATGTTCCACTATCAAACCAGATGTCTAGGACATCCTGTCCTTGTACGTAATCCTGGACACTGCCAGCCTGTTCCAGAAATAAAGAACAAATTAAGGATTCCACAACTCTCAGACAGATCAGCTTTTCTTCCATTTCTACCCCCTTGAATTCTATATTGCAAAAATTCACAAAGGACCAGCCACAGTATAACCTTTTATTATATCCTCATTGAAAGAGGCGACACATGTCAGCGTCAACTGAAGAGAAAACTTTTCATGCATCTGGGGCAGCAGAAGCTAGTCCAATAAAACATTATGCTATGATAAAATCTGTTGGCATTTTAAGGTTTAAGATATAGTTTTCTTTTTGTGTATATATATTGTGGGTGTATTCATACAACCTATTAACAGTTCTAGTTACTGTCTTGACCCAGCTTCAGGATATTCTTTGGAACATGGGACATTACTGGGAAGTGCTCGGCCTTTGCTGCTTGCTCCCTTTATCCCAGTCTACCACTGTATATGGGATCAGAGTTAACCCCTGGCCTGCCAGACCACCAGCCTCCTGGTTCCTGCTCCTTGGCTTCAGCCATTACCTACACGGACCAGGCCTTCAGAGAGAACTTCCACTGACAATGACTTACCTGTGCCAAAGCTTCACTGGGAAGAAGCTGCTCAATAGGAAGGGTCCACCAGGCATCACTGCCATGCTGCTCCACTATCTTAATAACATTCTCAATGCTTTTTCTGTAGGGGGGAGGGGAAAGCAAAGCAGAGACAACGGATCAGGAGACTACTGCTAATATATTCTTCAAAATAGCACAAGACATTGAAGCAAACTGAGAACCAGCAGAACAGAGGTTGCTAATCTGGCGCCTGTGAAGGCCTGCGTTAGCACCCCCAGGAAGGAGCTCCCAACTCTGAGCATTCCCTTAAAAAGAAACACTAAGTCTCCAGCCTTCCTAGACAAAAAGTTATGTAGCAAACTGTGCAGTTACTCTCTAGGCTTCATACAGCTTTATACTGCAGAGCAGCCCCCAAAGCTGGAAGTTCCCACTTGCTTTCACTCAAATTGGTTGGGCAGCCACTTCCTCCCTCCTTTGGAGGACAGGTAAGTGGCAGGTATGCATTCCTGCTCACCTCATGGTTTGCCTTCCCACTTTTTCTAGTACAGTATCATAAAGCATGTTTATTTTGGAAAAGGAGAGGTGATGAGGGGCTCTCTCCCCTGTTTTCTTGTTCCAGAGGGCATTTTGCCTCAGAGGGGAGGGGATAAGAGATGATGGGGCAGCCCTTCTTGTTGTTTCTTGAATTTTAATTTTGAGTGGCGGGCAGAGTGGAAAGGGGGTTTCTTCCCCACTAGCCTTTAAGCTTGTCTCATTACTTTTTCTTGCCCTGAAGGATGAGGGGTTTTTTTATTTTTATTACAATAATATCCTCTAGGCAACTCAAGCTGGCAAGCATAGTTTCGCTCCTTTCCATTATATCCTCGCAACCATAGTGTGAGGTACCTTAGGCTGAGAGAAAGTGACTGGCCCAAAATCACCCAGTGAACTTCATGACCGAGTAGGGAATTTGAAACCTGGTTTCCCAGGTCAACCAATCAGTTGCTGCTTTATTATTATGTAGGAATACCAGTAGTCCCAATTTTGCATCGAGCTATACCCACTTGACAGCCATTTTGTGTCAAGCAATGCCCCCTTGTGACGGCCATTTTGTGACTGGTGCCTACAACATTCCCTCAGAATTCCAAATGTGTCCCTGGGCCCCAAAAGGTTGGTGACCGTTGCATTGGAACTTCCAGTTCTGAGACATGAGCTGTATAAAAAAGTAAAACTTTTAAAGAGGCAAGCTTTATTTCAGAACACTGTGACATAAGAGTCTGCTAGATCAGGCCAGTGGTTCATCTTGCCCATCATCCTGTTCTCACAGTGGCCTGAGGGAAACAGAAGAGCACTCTGCCCACCTGTAACATGGACATTATGGCATGTGCCTAGCAGCTGTGAATGGCCTTCTCCTCTCCATGAATCTGTCTAATCCTCTTTTAAAGCCATCCAAGTTGATGGCCACGACTGCCTCCAGTGGGAGCAAGTTCCATAGTTTAACTACAATGAATTTAAAATGAGCCATTTGTTTGAAGCCTCATGCTTCTTACCATGGAGAGTAGCCATTTCTGTTGTCATATTTTGCCTTCAATGATCGTGAAAATAGGCATGTGAACCTATATAACTTTTTATAAGATAATATCTTGATTCAACACATACTGGACTTTAGCAAAGCATATAAAATGTGATAACAAAGCCATGTTACATTCCCTGAGAAACCCCAAAGCCAATAGCAATTGAACACACTTTGATGAGATTAGATTACTGCAAGTGAGACCTGCAACAAAATGATGCAGTGTGCAGTATTTCTATCAGGGTTCCAGCCATATCTACTTTCAAGATAGTCCAATGCATTTCCCTAAGCTTGCAGATGACGACCCTCTTAAATGTGGCTGGTGCCATTTTGGCTACAAAACGACAGGCACTCACAAAATTAGCTGGCTATAGGAGGTACTTCACTCTACAACCTGACAAGCAGTTGATAGTGAAGATGCTATGGTTAGATATAATTAATAATTGCATGTAACAGGCTTGAAAATAGCCACTTGTCTGGGGGAAATTAGAATTGCCTCCAGGCAACAAGGCACGAAACCTTCACAAGGGATAAATAAATGATATCAATGATATAGACATGACAAATGATAAACATGTGTAGGTGGGCAGGTGTCATTTGTGAAAACAGAACCATTCTTCAGAATCTCAGGGTCTCTCTCTATTTCCTTCAAGCCCTTAAGCAGTTTTGCAAACAAATTTTCAGAGTTTGCTGTAGAACAGACTAGAACCTAGCTTTAAAAGCAGTAACATTCATGGAAGAATTTATACTCTATATAGTCAATGAGTGTTACCTGCTAATCTAAAACAGAACATAAAATTATGGCACAAAAACATCAGGAAACTCATTTTCTTAAGAAGTTAAAAACAAAATATGATCCTACAGATTTCTAATTAACCAGAATGACCAGCAACTTACTGTTCTCACAATTTTTTTTTAAAAAAAGAACTAATAGCTATAGTTTTTCAGAATCTCATTGGCCTCCAAAAACACCGTACAGTGGTACTTTGGGTTAAATACGCTTCAGGTTACAGACTCTGCTAACCCAGCGATAGTACCTCGGGTTAAGAACTTTGCTTCAGGATGAGAACAGAAATCGTGCTCCGGCGGCGCAGCAGCAGCAGGAGGCCCCATTAGCTAAAGTGGTGCTTCAGGTTAAGAACAGTTTCAGGTTAAGAACGGATCTCTGGAACGAATTAAGTACTTAACCCGAGGTACCACTGTATTTGATAGCCGTAAAACCTTTCCAAATCCTGGAATACATCTCCACTCTTGTGGGTTGTCCCCCCCCCCCCCAACAAGCGTATGTTTCCTGTTCTCATCTGTACAGAAAATACCTTGGAAAAAACCCAAGGCAAAAGTTCTCTCTGCAGTGTACATTAAACACCTTCCTCAAATATCTACTTATCACTCTACGAAGGGCAAGTTTCAGTTTGAGAACCATAATTCACAATGTAAGCAAAAGAAGCTTGGCTGTAAAACTTTGCCCTGGATTTATACGCCGTATTGGGCAGAAGTTGCATTACGTGTCACTCTCTAGGTTTCTAGCATGAAAATCCACAGGGCAATTCACGCTACCATGACGCCAACCAATCATTTTGAAGTCTGATATTGATTACACCAAATGCTTATTTAGTGGGAAATTAAGCAGCACTGAGACGTTTTTGGGGCGAGGAAAGAAACAGGCGCTGGTGGTTGCTGCTCCAACCTTTTTGTACAACAGCGAGGATTGCCAGGTAAGCTCTCTTGCACTTACCTTTTAAGCTACTTAAGTAGGACCTTATAAATTTACAGAAATTAATGCAGATTTTGGATCAGAAATTAAGATTTAAGAGCTACGATGTGGAAGGAGTAGCTCAACCAGGTGATTTAGTAATTTTCTTAATTAAATGAGGATAACCACATCCAGCTACTAGTGAAATTTAGGTGACGGGACATTTAGCTCTCACATGGACAGATATTCAAGTAATTAAACTTGAGTACTTGGAAAGCAGCTGATTTAGCAAGGTAATTCATTTATTTTAAATCTAAGTCATTCCAGCTAATCTGGATTGTCAATGAGGAAGCTTTCCTCTTATTTGAATAAAGTATCTAGTGTACAACAAGCTGCAAACGCTTTCACAAATTTGTAATTAACCCTTTCCATTTCTGCTCAGTGTTCTCACACTGCATAGTTCAGGATTTTGTAAGTTTTAAATTGAATTAAGTTCTAGGGGCCACTGTTTCTTCTGTAAGTGGGAAAACGTTTAGCTTCAGTCCTTCCACTTCATAGAGAGAAGGCTGTTAATCTGTTTCTTAGTTTAAGAAACAGTTTTGCTTGGCTTTACACACAAGTCCTTACCTAGTAATTCAATTTCAAAGCTATCTTGATCAATAACTTTCATTTATCTGTTGTGGGAAATTGAAAACTGGTTGCATTTCTTTTAACATAAATTCATGTGCCTCTAATCTCAACATTTCTCAAAGCAGAGAAATGCTTCTCCAGAAAGGATTTTATCTGCATCCAAATACCATTTTTAAACTTTTCTTCTTCTTCTTCTTCTTTAAAGATTCTTTGATGGATCGTGGTACCTGCTGCAACATAATCCGGTTCTGTACTATACCTGTGGGGCACCAGGGATGTACCAGATTCCCCACATGGCATTGGATATAAATGGGGGACTGGGTGGGGCAAGAGACGGCAAATTCTTGATTTTTCACATGTAGCAGGTATGTCAGAAATGGAGATTTTAAAAAATCACTCTAGTAAATGTTCTATGGGCTACACAAAACGTTTGTTCTGCTTATCTTGAGGTTCAGGGGAACATTTCACAGACACCTATTTTAAACGAGATGCAATAAGAACATTTACAGACCCAACGATGGACAGAAAAGAAATCCTTCAAGCAGGGCTGTCAAGTGTAACAGCAACTCCATGTGGACTAGCCATATTTCCAGTGGAGGTGCTGTTACTTTTGAAGGCCACTGACCTTCACTGGATATTCCCTGAAGAACAACTGCACAACAGAACAACTAACTACCTGTTATTTACAGTGCATCAGCTCTACTGAAAACACCGTGTTTCTTTCCCAAATTTTATTTCTGTATGATAATGTTGGCATGATGTCTAGCTAAAAGTTCCGTGTGTTTAGCAGGAAATGTTCTGACAAAGTTTCTGTTCAAAATTGAGGTTCAGGGTAATGACCTATGATTTGACAGACAGTGCTTTCTAAGTCTGCCTGTCATTTCTGTAGGCCAATATTCTGAATACTTTCACTACTCCGCAAGGAATGCACAAGATCTGTATGTCAAGTAAAAGTATAAAATAAACATACTTTTATCTAACTATGCAGTCCTCATCTGCACAGGAGCTTAGTTTGCACTCATGTATTACTAACTACTGTATTTAACCAAAGGGAAGATTTGCTTCACATGATTGCTTCGTAAACTGCCCTTAGTTTACACCTGCAAATGATAATGTATAATCTGGGCTTTAAAAAAAACTGTTGGAGTTGACCGATTTGCCCCAATTGTTCAGTATAACTACTCAGCAATATTAGGGGCATATATATCAATTGCATGTTTCAAAAGAGTATGCTTTTGCTGCTGTTTGTTAGACAACTGCCTAGATGTCCACTTCAAAACTACAAGGAGAATCTTTGCTTCCAATAAAATGCTTTATTCAACTATTTTCAAAATGTCATCCCATGTATGGCCAAGAGTGCTAAGAGTGTTTAATTTACTTTCGTCCCTGATCATACAAAAGAAGAGATTTTATGATCAAGGGTGCTTTTTTACTAAATGAACCGAATTC
Source organism: Podarcis erhardii (assembly GCF_964252035.2). Taxonomy (NCBI): domain Eukaryota; kingdom Metazoa; phylum Chordata; class Lepidosauria; order Squamata; family Lacertidae; genus Podarcis; species Podarcis erhardii. The sequence continues at coordinate 94,817,176 of NC_138507.1, forward strand.
ATAAACAGTAACTTCCTGCAGTACAGGAGGACAAAGTACATGATTGCAAGTAGTGTGCCATAAAGAAGAAGCAAATAATGTGTAGGATTATTTAGAACATGCGGGTTTCTGCGTTCATGTCTAGAGCTTGGAACATGTTCTCTTGTTCTTATCCGTGCTACTGCCATTTATTAACCAAAGATGTTACCTACTGAATCTGAAATGTTGTACATATGAAGGGTATGTAGTTGGGCACCGAGCTCTCATCTCCCTCTATCTGGCGCTACAAGTGAACAGTGCTAAGTTAGCAGGTTCAGTCGCTTCAGGAACACTGCTGGATTCGCCTTAACCAGAGTAAACACACACAGTGTCAAATCCAAGTAGAAGCAGCACACGAGTATACGCAATCCCATAGCCCACTCCAGAAATCCTATTCCTAGTTCCAGAGTTGAAGCCAAACATGGCCCATCCACAAATCCTTTGTGACAAGAGACTATCAGGATGTCATGAACATCTATTTCAGAACTTCTAAAGCAGAGACTTCAGTCTTGCATGGTCAATTTCTTGTTTTGTTACTGGAATCACCAATGTGCTTTAAAAGCTTACAGAGTAAGAGAGCATGCACATCATTTTGATTTACGTGATCACAAGCACGAACTCTTGCGTAAGAATGAAGGCACCTTGTTGCTTAGGCCAAGGTCTGCATAATCCAGCATTCTTGGCAAGAACCCCAGCAACCAGCAGATACTAAGCCATTCACCGGAAATTAGCCTACCAGAATACTTTGGTCAACCTTCTTAACCGACCCCTGCTCTGAGAAACACACTTATCCATCTCTATCTGCTGCAGAATGTTTGCAGAGGGAGTAGCGCAGAGGACAAAGAGTAAGGTGTGGTTAAAACTGGAACACAGACAGTTTACAACAGCAAATTGGCAAGACAAAGCCATTTTTACGTTTCAAGAATGAGCAATGCCTTGACCTGCTTTGATACCTAAGCACCGAAGGGCAGGGGTACTAGTTCTCTAGTTGAGCCACAATATTTTGCAAACACTGTGAAATCTGAGGTCAGGCAGATTTAGGCCCAGCACTTCTCCTTCCAGTAATTAACCACTAGTTCTGTCCTTTTTCCTTTCCACCCAATCAGTTCTCTTAATCATGACGAGGTGGGAAAAACCTTTTCCCCCTGGTGCAAACTAGCTTCCCTGCCCAGCTTGCTTCCAGGGAAACTAAGCAGGACAGGACAGGATAGGGTTGCACAAGAAGAGTTCACCAATAACACCAATAGCTCTCCTTTATTAATGAAAAATAGCAACCAGGCCTTGCAGATCAGGAATCAGAGAGGAGAAATAATAAAAGCAGACGTATAGGACAAGAGGGTGACATGGTACTTCACCTGGCCACAAACAAACATTTAGGGGAAAGAAGATGGGCTTTTGCAAATCACAACTGACATAAAAGACAGTTTCTCTGTGACACAGAGGGATTATCGTTTGATGATGCAGTCTTTTCTCCTGTGAAAGCCAGAATGGAGTGCAGTACGGCAGATAGGCAACAATACCTGTGCTCAGTGATGTATTTCCTCTAGCTCCTGAAAGGTCTCCCGATACCCAAGATACTGGGATATTGGGACAGACTTTACTCTTTAGCCACTGCAACCCCAGGCTGCATCTGCCCCCACTGTAAGAACTACAGCTGGGCGGCCTCACCAGGCCTCTGCACGGGGCAAGCGCTGCCATGAACATGTCTGTTTTTCTGCAGACAGACCCAACACTGTTTTACTCTTACCCGACAGCAGCAGTCTGGTGAACTTCTGGACCTCATGCCTTTTCCTCACCTTCAGCAACCACAAAGAAACATCAGCTGCTGCTGCTGCATGGCCAGCCAAAGCAAACCACAAGAACAGGGACTAGTTCACAGATAGATGCCACTTCCCAAGGGCCAGCACAAATGCAAAAATAACCACCAAATGGAGTGATTCAAGACTCAGGCAGCGGGCTTGTTTCTTAGGGTCTGGGGCTGCCAGGTTGAGACCCATCCAGAGGCACACCCTCTTACTGTTTCCCAAATAAGTGAATGCAGGCTCATTTGTCATTCATGGAGGGGGAAACCCAGGGTTGCACTTGGCTCTCAGATGAGCAGGGTTCCCAGCACCACCCCTTCATTCCTTGATGCTAGACAGCAGAGCCTATGCTCCTTGATCTTGCAGTGCAATGTGCACTGCAAATAAGACAGGCTTCATCCTCTGTACAAGCGTTTTGCTCCCAGCAGGTAAATGCCTGTGGTCTGCCTATTTAGCACACTGTGATGGTTTGACTTAGAATCATAGAACTGTAAGTTTGGAAGGGACACCAAGGGTCATCTAGTCCAACCCCGAAATGCTGGAATCTCAGCTTGCATAGATGCGTCCCATTCTGTGGCCGCTTTCATAGGGATATGCTGCAATCTGCACGCAAACCCTTGCGGAAGACATTGCCCCATTTAGTCAAGAGGGCTGCTATGTACTCTTATCCCATCCCATGCAGATCCCGACATCAAAGCCAATAGCTGCAGTGCTCGTTTACGCCCAGCATCCATCAAACTTCCTGAGAGATTTTAATTTGGGAACAAACATGCTAATATATCGCAGGATTGGATTTCCATGCAAAATGCCCTGTTTCGACAAATCATCCGCCACAGGAACCGAAACAGCAAACGCCAGAATACGGCATGTATTGTAACGCCAATGATTGTTCAACACAAAAAAGATTGTATTTCTGACAGCAAACCAAATTCCTTTTTGAAATAAAACAGAAGACTGTAAAGTACACACCTGTTTATTAATGATTCTCCCGTTTCCTTATGGTAAAAAACTGGAATGGGAACACCCCAACGCCGCTGCCTCGATATACACCAGTATGTTCTTTTGTCCAGCATCTCTAGCATTCTGTTCACCCCCGAGGCTGGGACAAATTTTACTTTCTTTAGTGCGTCCTGTAAAATAGCCAGAAAGCATTTGGCAAAGTTGAGACTTAAAGGAAGACGGAGGCACTATTTAGACCATGGATGGTGAGACTGGGGTGCCCAACTCCCATCAGCCCCAGCTAGCAAAACCAATGGTCTTTCTTGCTACACATCACTCATCAGAAAGCCGCCTAAAGGCATGCAGTAAGACTGATACTTTTGGTAATTAAAATACAGTGGTACCTCTGGATGCGAATGGGATCCATTCTGGAGCCCTGTTCGCATCCTAAAGTGAACGCAACCCGCGTCTGCACGTTGCAATTCACCGCTTCCGCACATGACGTCATTTTGAGCATCTGTGCATGCGGCGAAACCTGGAAGTAATGCGTTCCGTTACTTCTGGGTCGCTACAGAGCGAAACCCGAAAACCTGAAGCTACTTCAACCCGAGGTATGACTGTATCAGCTTTGCAAAGTATGCCCCCCTCCCACATACAAGTGAGTATCCATACACCTTAGAAGTCTGCCTTGTACCTGGGCAGCAGCCTTGAGATTTGCCGTATTAATGAACCACTGCTTGCTGGCACGAATGATTACTGGTTTCTTAGTCCTCCAGTCATAGGGGTAGCTGTGTATGCATTTCTCTTCTTTTAATAAGCTCTTTGTTCCTTGAAGCATCCGAATGACTGAGGAAAGTGAACAAAATTATCACTCGGCTGAAATTCCAAATGCTAATGCACTTCTCTTGGCACAACAGGGCATTCATTATATCTGATAAACTCCACTTTATTTCTGAATACAATACAAAATATACATACCAGCTTCATTTCCTTCTTCGAGGACAGCTTTCTTTTGAAGCTCAGACCCTGCAGCCTCTGTGAAACATCCATCTTCACCCACCAGGCAGTCCTAAGGGGGAGGTGGGAAATTTTGAGGTTATGTCAAAAAAGTTGAGAAAGTTTTGCCTGATTACAGGAGTGTGAGCTCACTACTAGAAGGAGGAAGGTGATATCATTCTTATCCAGAGTGAGGTATAAGATGCTAAACTTTCCCACCAGAAGCAAATACATTTAGCCATGAGAGAAAAGCAGACTTCCAAGATTTTAGTGAGGCGCATTAACTCTTTTTGCTCAAAATGGCAACTACCTGCCCATTCTAAGAGGAATAAAATCTCTTACTGCTCATACAGAAAACATTTTAAAAACTAAGATTAATATTTCAAATGCAAGCTTATGCCCCCCCATCTCTCATGTAATTTATATTTTATACACATACAATTATATATGTTTGAGTATTACAAAACTTCACGAATTCTAAGGGGATGGAATCTATCTGGAAGATACTCTCAGTTCTGGATTTTGCAGAATAACCACAGCGAAGGAACTATAGAGCTGGAAAGAGCTGTGGAGAATAGCAAGGGCAGCTAAAGGCTGTTTTTAAACATGAAGAGGGTGTTATCAAAGGAGCTGCCTACAGTCAACTTGAGATGGCAAAAGGAGACTTTCACAAGGTACTCTCTAAGGCAGTGTTTCCCAACCTTGTGTCTCCAGCTGTTTTTGAACTACAACTCCCATCATCCCTGACTAGCAAGACCAGTGGCAAGGGATGATGGGAATTGTAGTCCAAAAACAGCTGGAGGCACAAGGTTGGGAAACACTGCTCTAAGGAACACAAGTGCTCTAGATGAGCCAGGCATTTGGAACACCCTTCCCAGTATGTGCCTACTCAGGCTCTGAGATGGGCAGGGGAGGACTTCCTAGTGGTATCACCAACAGGTATTGCCTCTTGTGTGATGACACATGGCAGGGACTTCTCTGCAGTGGCACCACAACAATGGAACTCTCCCCCTGTTGGAAATATGGCTGGCTCCTTCAGTATTGTCCTTCTAGCACCTTTAGAGGATGCATTTAGTCATTCAGGTATTTTGGAAGAACTGAGACAGTAAGGCTGTACAGTGGTACCTCGGGTTACATATGCTTCAGGTTACAGACTCTGCTGATGCAGAAATAGTACCTCGGGTTAAGTACTTTGCTTCAGGATGAGAACAGAAATCGTGCTCCAGTGCGTGGCAGCAGCAGAAGGCCCCATTAGCTAATGTGGTGCTTCAGGTTAAGAACAGTTTCAGGTTAGGAATGGACCTCTGGAACGAATTAAGTACTTAACCAGAGGTACCACTGTATATGATATTTTGTGTTTTAGTAACCAATTGTTTGTCCCCAATGTTTAAATTTTTTTCTGTTCTAGGGTATGTTTTTTTAATGCTTTTATTTGCACATTCTGGATGCTAGGCAATCTAGATGATATAAAAAGGAATTATTAATAAAATAGAGGATTTATATACATCTTGTAAATCCATCACTATGTTTATGGCAACTGGATGATTTTCAGGACCAAAACAAGAGCATTCTGTTCCTTTTTTGCACAACTACATGCGACCTATACCTGGATGAATACAACTATTGCTCTAACCCAATACACAAACACATTTTGTTCCACCTCCAACAGTATACTTAAACTGATAAATTGTCTTGCATACAGTGGCTCTTCCCTTCCCTCTATTTACCCCAGCATTTTCCCCCACCCAATTTATTTTGGTGGGCTCCCCAGTTCTCTGGAACAGATTTGGGCAGGTGTGGGGGGAAAGGCAGAGGAGAGAAGAGGATGGGAAACCCTGTTGCACCAGCAAAGATTTGTACTGTTTGAGAATGGACGTATCACCTAAGTCAGCCTTCCAAACACAGGGGCCCTCTCCACAATGTTTTAGACTACAAGTCCCCGTCCCTGCCCCCCCCAGTGTGACAGCTGGTAGTCTTGTGTACCTTGGTGGCACCAGAGTGGCTACAGAATGCTATCAAGTGATTTTATAACACTTATTATGTTTGATAAATAATATTTTTGGTGTAAGAAGGGGGAAAAAAGCCACATGTTAAAGACAAAGCAAGCAAAACCACAGTACCATGGGTAGCTGGTGATGAGAAGCTACACTGTAATCTTCCATACCATGAGCTGGGGCTGTATGAACTAATCCTGTTCCTTTTGACATGGTCACATGGTTTGCAGGCAAAAGGGGAGACTGCTTTTCAGGATTGGTGGGGTGTGAGCACACACCACTTTCCAAATCTGTACCTGAAGGAGAACACAGCAGAAGTAAAAACAACAACTGACCAGTAGAAAAACTGCACACATGTATATATCTATAGGGGGTTGGGGGATGGAGAGAGAGAAGAGGTCTGCAGTGTTTTGTTGACGAAAAAGATGGCCAAAGAAACCAGGCAGCATCTTTTCCAAAGAAATATGTACTGATAATTCAGGTACTTAAAAGAAACTGCCAATAACAAGCATCATCTTAAAAAGAAGCATTACCCTCTACTCTCATGTAGGAGAGTGTGCTACCTCCACTCCCTGCCCCACCCACTCCAGTCATTCCCATTGTTCTCAACTCATGAGCCACATCCTGAAACTTCCTGTATTTGTGAAGGCTCTCCAAACATCTTAGAACCCTGGAGCGAAGGGAACATATTGTTTCACGATGAGGCAGTGCTATTGAATGCCCTTGTGTTTTTTTGTTATCCTGTACTCAGGGTTAATGAGGGGTCTGCATACAGATGAAGGTGATGGGTGGTTGCGTGAGAGGCAGGGAAGGGGAGATCTCCCAGGGCAGGAGGCTAAACAAGTTAGTCAACATGTAGAGTGTTTAACACCCCATCTCCCTGACCACTCAATTTAAAGTCTCCCCATTCTTTCTATGGGGAACTTTTGAATTATATAGCCTAGTTCAGTCAGTCCTTTTGCCTGCCAGTGAGCAACTGGATTACCAGATTCACCTCCTAAAAAGCAACATGGGAACAGCCTGTTGAAGGAGGCACCAAGGGATACCTCAAGAGTAACTACAATAATTTAATAAATAGGTTAATTGTTTCAGATTAGCTATCATTCTACAAATTATTCTAACTCAACTACAGGTAAGCTACAGGTAAATTATTCTAATTTACAGGAAAGTAAGTCAGCAACCGATCCTCTACTATTCAGTATTAGAAATATATCCATTTCTTTAGTCAAATATTAAAAAGGGGGTTACCTTTACATGTTGAAATCACGTCAAACTGCATATCCAAAGCAGCAGCTATAGATTGTACTCTTTCTGCCGCTACAATGAAATATTCCCCTGTGTCTGCACACTTCACAATGGAATACCTAAAATTTTATGACATCTTTTAATTTAGCACCATTCAAATCATAAAAATACATGCAAGTATCGCAGAGCTCTCCCCAAAATTAGTAGAGCAGATCCTCCCCATTTTGTGACAATCTGTATTTCCCAACGGTGCCGCTAAAACAATTTCTATCATGGAAATGTTAATGCCATAACAAGGCATTTTCACAGGACTCATTGTGATCAGGAACAGAAAAATCCAGTTCAATGTTTCTAGAAATCTGCACTGAATTAAATTACATTAGTTTCCTTATAACGGTCACCTGTCTTTGAATCAGAAAACAATTGGATACAATAACACAAGGCATCCTCCAATTTTATCTCTTTTTCATTTATGCTGCATCCTTCCATGGCCACACAACTCCTAGTCTCTAATAGTTTTAGCTAGGATTTTCCAAATATTTTTATTTAAATCCTCCTACAGGCTGTTTTTGCTTTGTTGTGGCCATTAGACATAGCTAACACAACATGCAAGAACACAAATCTAAGGCTTTTCCTCTTTCCTCTTTAGCAGCTCTTTGTGCGAAACTACAGACTGCTTTTAGATTCACAATGCTTGTTTTGTGAATGGAGTGGTGGAAGAGACTACTGGAAACCATGAACCCATGTCACATCTGATGCATTCACAACTATGATAACCTCCAAGGTGGCCCTTTGTTCATAGAAGAGATTTGATGTAGCTAAAGCTTAAGCGAATGGAAAACAGCAATACAGTGTTTTGCCAATTCCCTTCTCTTCTGTGTTCCCTGAAAATCTACTCCAGGAGGATTTGGAGACTGACTCTTCAGAACACTGTGGGATGTGGTTCAGGGGGCACCAGACAAGAGGGGACATCAAAATAATCCTTGATAGATCAAAAGCCCTTCAGCAAGCTGCAACACAGTACAGTGGTGCCTCGCAAGACGAAATTAATCCATTCTGTGAGGCTCTTCGTATAGCGTTTTTTTCGTCTTGCGAAGCAAGCCCATTGACAGCTTAGCAGATTAGCGCTATTAGCGGTTTAGCGGCTTTTAGTGATCAGCTGATAAGCAGCTTAGCGGCTTAGGAAAAGGGGGGGGGAGGGAAAAAACCCCGCAAGAACTCGCAAGACATTTTCGTCTTGCGAAGCAAGCCCATAGGGAAATTCGTTTTGCGAAGCGCCTCCAAAACGGAAAACCCTTTCGTCTAGCGGGTTTTCCGTCTTGCGAGGCGTTCGTCTTGCGGGGCACCAGTGTATGTTTCTAAGCTTTACAACAAGCACCTCTTTTTAAAAAAATTGTAAAGCAGTGAGCAAAAATGTTCAACAGAATAAAGGTAGACAATAAGTGGTCTTACTGCATCACTACATTAAATGGCTAGAATACAAGAAGAGACATACATATTGGCAATAAAATGCACACAAAACACCTTTTTTTGATCTGGAGGAGTCTGTGATATACCAGTATAGTTACCAGACAAAATTAATGATGCAAAATTACTCCTATTAAAGTAGAAAATCATACATATGTACCTGAAATAAGCTCTATTGAACTAACTTCTGAGTACATGTGCACAGGATCATCCTACCTCTGTGATAAGAACAACAACAACCCTAATCCCTACTGTTAGCAATAACAGATTTTAAGCATGTCCCAGAGAAATTAAAAGCAAATGAGTACATACTCTGAATTTGGCATATAACAGACAGCTTCATTCGATGGAATAGTCCAAGGTTGTGTGGTCCAGATTATCAAATTCACAGCAGGTAATCCGTCTACAAGGAAAAGTCTATTTAATAAGCATTATTTCAAGTACATTAAAAAAACACTAACAAAAACTGTACTAAGAGTATACATAACATAGAACATACACAACATACCTAACACAGAAGCTAGCTTGGGTGGTGGTTTCAATAAGGGAAACCTGACATAAACAGAACGACTAACATGCTGCTGGTTGTATTCAAGTTCAGCTTCAGCCAAGGCTGTACTGCATGAAAAGAAAGTGAATTAAATGAGGATAAAGGCCTTCCACTCTCTCACCGACTATATTTCAAGAATGAGTACGGTTACCACTTACTTTGTTGAAGGAGACCAAAACACTGGCTTATAGTCCTGATAAATATAACCCTAGAAGGAAAAGAACATGGTTTAAGTAATCAAAAGTGAATGGCAACCTTGGCAGTGTAAGTCTTACTTACCAAATAAATGTTAACTCACCTTATCAAACATTTGGTGAAAAATGTCCAGTTGTTTTGCTTCGTACTTTCTATCAAATGTATGGTAGCAGTTCTCCCAATCTGCCATTATGCCCCAGCGGATAAAGGCCTCTTTCTGTTTTTCAATTACCTTTTCTGCAAATTCTTTAGCTGAAATGTGGAGAAAAAAGCCCATTGTGAATTTGAATCTAACAGACTACCTTTTCAGCTCTCAAAATTCCTCCACAAAGGCCTAGAACCAGAAAGCAGTTCTTGCAATTCTATCTAGTGAACAACTTGCCTTCAAACAACTCCCATCATCCCTGACAACTGGCCATGCTTGCTGGGGCTAAATGGGAGTTGGAAACCAAAAGCATCAACAGGGCTACAGGTTCCCCAATCCTGCTTTAAATTATGCACCTATAATCTAAGAAGGTATCTCTCAAACATATGAGATCACACCGATTCTGCAATCCTCACAAACAAGTATACATAACATAGAACATACACAACATACCTATCATAGACCAACAATGACATAAATTGCTCACCCACATCACAAACCTGTCTCAGAAAGCTTGCAAGAGGGAATATACCTTTCTGTCTGATTTCCATTGGAGAAAGATGTTCCGTTTCCTCAAGTTCTGACAATGCTCTCAACTCTATAGGTAATCCATGGCAATCCCATCCAGGCACATAGTGTACCTTATAGCCTCTCATCACGTGAAACCGATTTGTGATGTCTTTCAAAATCTAAAGGGAAACCAAAGAAAAAGAAAAGCACACATATTTCTATGTCACTCTACAAATTCTCAGGGTTCCTTCAGCATGTATTTAGATTCCACCTGCTCCAATGATTAACAAACCTATGAACTCAGAGACTAGATACACTGGCAAACATTGACTGACTTCAAATTGACACAATTCAACATTAATATGCCACGGAAGATCACATCAACCACTCTTTTCCATTTAATATCACACTCATTCTTGGAGCCTCAACGGAAAGGTAATTTCTATTATAGTTCCATACATTTAAGTACACATAAGATCAATACTGAAAGATACAAAACTTTTATTGACCTGCTCATGAACTGATTGTTAAGTATTTATAGAGGCAAAGCAGTTTTATTTAGGAAGATAACACTCACTTTATTCAATGCATGACCAACATGGGGATCTCCATTGGCATACGGTGGTCCATCATGAAGACAAAATTCTTGCTTTGTTTTCCTTTGTCTTTGCCATGAATACAGTTCTGAGAAGCCACATTTCTATAGAAACACATAATTAGAAATAGTATTACATACCATATTCTAAACACAAAATGAGTGTTATTTTACAGCAGGGTCTGCAAACTTCCTTCCAATGGTCTATGGCAGGCATAGCCAAACTTAGCCCTCCAGCTGTTTTGGGACTACATCTCCCATCATCCCTAACAGGACCAATGGTCAGGGATGATGGGAATTGTAGTCCCAAAACAGCTGGAGGGCCAAATTTGGCCATGCCTGGTCTATGGTGTATCTGTGGATTTGTGGTCGATTTATAATTGTGATTAATTGCTTTTGCTTCTTATATTGTATTTTACTGCATTACAATGCAAATTCTGTGGAGCTTAACAATCACAACTCCCCCAAGGAACTGTAATTTGGTAAGGATGTTTTGAATTCTGTTAGAGATCGCCAGCCACTTTTGGCAAACTTAGCTTTCTTTACAGGTTTCCCTGGAACAAGGGGATTGCAATTAAACTAGTTTAATCTGTCAACTACATATGAACTTGGCACATTGGGAGAAGTGTTCAAACTGCATTATATGTAATGCGGTGCAATCATTTGCATTATGCATATAAAATTCTGGGATGCCGACTGGAAAAGCTGGTGGGTTGGCATCCATCTTTCTTGGGAGACAACAGAGTGCCCCTTAGGGGGTGAAGTCTAATAGTTGGACTTACAGCTCCTGCTGTGGCTGTAGAGGATTGAAAAGCAAATTCTTGGTATTAGTTGGACCTGACCTTCTGGTACGTCCCAATAAAATCAAACTAGCAGAGAAATCATTTGAAAACAATTAACATGCACATTTCTGTTATTCATATAACAGCAGAGTCTCAGCACTTTAGTGCATGGGTAGGAAACTCTCTCCCTGAACAAACCGGCTTCCTGAAGCTACTATATTTTTGAAACCTCAAGTTACTTCTTGCTATGAAAACTTCATTGGCAGCTTCAAAGTGGGGGGAAAGCAGGGCTGGATTTAGGTTTGATGAGGCCCTAAGCTACTGAAGGTAACGGTGCCCTTTATATGTCCAGCTGTCCTTTGTCAACAACAAATTGTCAGTTTTTTGTGCTGAATGTATGCCCATTACTTACATCATAGGAGCCTACACAACACACTGTTGCTGTATTAGGCTTTTATTTTACTTTATTTGTTTTTTATGTTATATTTTGGAAATGTACATCCAGTTTTCCCCCCTTTGATTTTTTGGGAGCCCCCAAGAGAATGGAGCCCTAAGCTATAGCTTGTTTAACTTATACGCAAATCCGGCATTGAAGGAAAGTGTCAGATTTCTCCTTCACCAGGACCCCGAGGATGCTCAGGTTTCCCCAGCGCCCGTAGTGACATGACATGTCCTAACAAAAACGTGCGCGTCGATTGCACTACTACGCAATTTGGTTTGCAACTGGGGGGCGAGAGGGCGTAATTTTTTAAAAAAGCGCCCCCCTCTCTCCGCCCAGCCGCCCCCGTTTCCTTCTTCTACCTGCTGAATCTCCAACTCCGTTTCGGGCTGCAGCCGGCCGGGCAAGTGGACGGGGAAATCGCTTCGGGGCAGCAAGACCGTCTCGCGGTATTTCGAGTTTGGGCTCGCTTTCTGGGCCCTCCCGGGCCCCGCAGACACCGCCCTGCATGCCCAGCCCCAGGCACGCTGAGAGGACTGGAGCAGCGGCGGCGCCCGCAGTGCCCACATCTTCCTAACTTTGCCCTATGGGCACTTCCGGGCCTGCTACGGCGAGCAGCGAGGGTATAACGGGGCCCGGAAAGGGACATCTCAAACGGGTTCTTGTTTCTTTTTCGCGTTCTTTCGCGTGCTGCCGGGCCGGTCGGGGTTTGAATTGCCCAGCGCCCTCTAGAGGTCGGTCCTCCCGCTTGCTGCTTGCGGGTGTGTAATAACAGCTGAAAAAGGCAAAGGAAGCCCAACTTTCGGAGCTTTAATGAGCCACGCAGAAAGTTCTTGACTGGAAATCGCACAGACCGGCTCGTGGCACGTTTCAGACGCTGGAAGGGGAGAGAGCGTGCTGAAGTTTTCAAAGACACCCTGGGAAGGTCGTAAGCAAAAAAGGCTTCACACAACGCTGCCTTGCTATTTGAGAAGCCGCAACCCAACCCACAGAAAAGAGACGCATGCACACACACAAAAAAACACCTATTGCAATTCAAGGACTGATATATTGCCGCCGGTGTTTATTTTTGCATTTAGGAGGGGGAAAACAAACCTTATATCAAGGCTATTTGTCATAAGAAATTCAAAGGGGCTACCCATTTAAAGGAAAAGTTATAAAATAGAAAACAATCCACAATTAAAAGGAATCGCACATGCTTTTCAACGTAAAACCCCGGTCCTATGCACATTTATTTGCAAGCGTCAGTGGAATTCTCTAATTTTGCCATCCGCCATCCGCCATCCACGACTCACTTATTACTTGTACTGAACTGAGTGGGGCGTCGTTTTGATGGGTAAAACATCCATAGATCTTTAAGTCTGGACGCTCCGCATTGACTTTAAGAAAGCTGCTTTTTACTAAAGCGTTATTATGCAGAAGCATATACTCTCTAAAATGTCGAACAGTTCAGAGGTTTGCCTTTAAATAGAAACCACATACATAGTCGACGCTGCCCGTTTAAGGCGTTTCTGCAATCTGACCTCAATTTGCTACACTGAGTAAATAGATAACCCAGAAGCTTCCTCTCCCACAGCCCAGATTACAACCCTATTCTTATTTATTTGAGAGTAAGCCCCATCGAACTCAATGGAATGTACACCAGTATATAGGATTGGGTTATAAACTAGCTAAGTAAGTTTGATTGTTTATCTACGCACTACTATTCTGTAGTTAGGATGGTAAGTTTATTTAATATTATTTATGTGTTGCTCTTCTTCCTTAAGGACATGATAGCAATACAGGGCTGGCCCTACCGTTAGGTACGGTAGATTGAGACAGTTGCCTAGGCTGGCCAGAAATGGCATGTCTTAAAAACATTATTATTTGTTCATCAGAAACCACAGAAATCACCGTGAAATTTCTACTATTTCAATGCCTGTTTTTCACCGCCATGCGAATCCTACGTGAATTCTAGAGTATTTTCCTATCCGCCCCGCAAAGAAACGTGTACGGGAAATGGATAGAATGGGCTTTAGGACCCAGCTGATGCTGGTAGGCGAGGCGGAGAAAGAACGGGCGGCTTAGAGGGAGGAAGTCACGGGAGGGTCTAGCATTCGGGCTGGGAGGTGGTGTTGCAGGTGTGCTTGGAGAGCTGCTGTTGCA